>NC_089504.1:246086053-248707182 GCF_036850995.1 Saccopteryx leptura | reverse complement strand
TCTCATCTTGAGCCTGATGGATGGGTGTCACTGATGGAGGGGGATGGGAGCTTTCCGAACTGTTGGAGGATGTGGGAGCAGGGAGCAGGGTGGGGCTGGTGACGGGTGCCGTGACCCAGCTCCCCCTTTCTCCACAGGGACCCGAAGATGCTGAGAGCCAGCCCCGCCCAGCCACTCAGCCAGACTGGCTGCCCAGCCCCTACGCCCCGCTTCTCCAGGACTCTCTCAGCGGACGGCCCGCCAGTCCCAGAGTCTGAGCCTCACCTTCGTCACACTCACGTGTCTGCACACTGCACACACCCCCCCCCCCAACACCTGTACGCACGGGCGCGCACAGGTGTGTGCAGACACACTCAGGGATGGAGATACTGCTGAGGGGACTCATGGAGAGGCTTACCAACAAGGACTGTTCCGGAACCTTCTCTCCGAGTCACCCGCAGACGTGTGGGCACTGGGTCCTTCCCCCGGGGGTGAACCTGTTCAGCCACTGGGCCCTTCTCCAGCAGTTTGGAAACACTGCAGCCCCCACTTGGTGGCTTTACCCAACAAGGCTTCTACTCCGAGGGGCTGGTCATCATCCTGAAACCCAGCCTGGGAATGCAGACTTCTCGTGCCAAAGCCAGGTGGCCAGGGGGCCCAGGGCTCAGGGCCCAGCTGGACCCACCAGCGTGAGAGATGCCCCACATGACTGCCCTGTCTCCTCACCCCTCACAGGGCTCTTGAGCTCCCAAAGTCTACACAGGCACTGGATTTGGGTGTCTGGGGCCCCTCCCCTCCAGCTAAACTGACATCATCCTGTACACTGAGCCAGCCACTCCCTGGCTGGGGTGGCGGGAGGATTTGCCCCGAGCTGCCCCCTGAAAGGACCCTCATCTGTGAGGTGCTGGGCCAGAGGTGGAGGGGTCTGGGCCCTGTCAGCTTGGGTATCTGGTCAGGTAGGAGACCCATCCACCTGGTCTCTGGGGCAAGCCTCTGTCTCTTTTCTACTGAAAAAAAAATGAGTTTTATCATCTTTTAAAAATATTGAATTAATAAATCTTTTAAAAAAGTGAACACTTGAGTCTGTGACAGCCTGTTTTCTGGGGAGGGTGGGGAGGGCGCGAGGGCTGCTTCCTGGGGAGTTTTGGGCTCTTCTTAGTCAATAGCTCCTTTCCGGAAGCTGCCACGAGTCTCACGGGCTGGGCTGCTGACTTGCCTCTCTGTTGCTTTACAATTTCAATGTGGCGTGTATTTACCATTTTATATAAATAAATGCTGCATAAATGCAATCCTTGTTTAGGAAGAGTAGAATCCAGGGCCGTTCTGACCACTACTAAGGTAAGTACCTTTGCCACTTTGGCGTGGAATCTGCTGGACTTTTTCTCTGTGCTTTTATATACAAATCATGATGCCTGTAGGACACACAGAATAATGTTCTGGGCTTTTGCTTTTCCTTGTAACATAAATGGCAGAAAAGAAGTGGTTACGAGAATGGATAGGAGCTGGAGGGGTCGGGTTTGAATCTAAGCTCTGCCTTTTACTAGTTTTGTGATTTGAGCAACTCACTTGACTGCCCTGTACCTCAGCTCCGCCTCTAAAATGAAGATAATGGTACCCACCTCTTCGAATGGCATAATGAAATTCAGTGAGTTAATACATGAAACGCTTAGAATAGAGATGGCACATGGTGGGGGCAATACAAAGCTGCCACCATTGTTGTTACGACTAAGCATCTTTTTCCATCCAAGTTGGACACTGTTCATCTCTTCCTGTTGGAATTGTTCCTGGCTCCTACATATCAAGTCACTGCATTCTTTTCAATGGCCGCATAGGGACAGGTGATCACACAGTTCCTCCTGATGGAATCTAAGTGGTTTCCAGTTTTCCAGCTTGTTGACTGCAAACACACTCAACATTCTTTCTCCTTCCTTGACTACTATAACACTAGGCACCGTGCCAGGACCTGGGATGTGTCAGGGACCAAAACACAGTTGGTTGGACTAGTTTCTTTAGGGCAGGTACACAAGTGGAATTTTGCGTCACTGGGCACACCATTTCAGCCTCACTGGACACGAGCCAGTGACCCTGCAGCAGCTGTCCCGCCTCCAGCTCCTTACAGAACTGATGGGGCTGGGACTGTGGATGAAACAGGAGCCACATACTAAACCTAACAAGCTCAGGGGAGGCCTGCAAGGCAGGTCTTACAAACTCAGAAACAGAAAGCAACCACATAGGAGGGTGGTCTGAACATAAAAAGTGCTAATTAAAAGTGAGTCATGGCCTGACCAGGCGGTGGTGCAGTGGATAGAGCGTCAGACTGGGATGCTGAAGACCCAGGTTCGAGACCCTGAGGTTGCCAGTTTGAGCGCAGGCTCATCTGGCTTGAGCAAAAAGCTCGCCAGCTTGGATCCAAGGTCGCTGGCTCGAGCAAGGGGTTATTTGGTCTGCTGAAGGCCCACGGTCAAGGCACATATGAGAAAGCAATCAATGAGCAACTAAGGTGTCGCAATGCACAACGAAAAACTAATGATTGATGCTTCTCATCTCTCCGTTCCTGTCTATCCCTCACTCTGACTCTCTCTCTGTCTCTGTAAAAAAATAAAATAAAATAAAATTTAAAAAAAAAAAAAAAAAAAAAAAAAGTGAGTCATGGCAGAAAGTCATGTCCCAGGCCCATATCTTCCTTAACAAAGGTCAATTTTTACCTTCACATGGCCTCTTTTATTATTATTTTTTTGCCTCTATACTAACATACCTTTGAAATGAATGATCTCCTTCTCCAGACCCCTCATGGCACAATCTCCCTCCAGAGCCAAGACCACAGAACCACTCGTCACCTTGTTGCCCGAATGCCATCATGTGTGCTGTAAGTGCTGATTATCAATCGACCTGTGTAAAAGAGGAGTATGTGTCTCCCGTTTTACTTTTTATGTATCCTAGACATTTCCTCCCCCTTCCTTTTCCCTAGCACCCTTTCATCTGCCGCCCATTGATTTCTCATAACCCTCCTCAACACTTCTCCTTGGATTCTAATGTATAATATAAAATAAGCTGAAAAACTTCGATTCTCGGGAGCCTTCTCTCAATCCCTTGAGATGGCTTCCCCCACAGCTGTCGTCAGTTTGGCTCGGATAAACTAAAAAATTCTCGATAGGTTTGGACGTTTCTTACATCCCCAGGATGGGTTCCCAGCTGATGACCAACAGATGTATTTCCAGGCCATGCGCCAGGGTCACACACCCACAAGGCAGGGCAGGCACACAACATGGTCCCACGGTGCTTTCAGGGGCCCACAAAAATACGGCCACGTCTTTTTAGAAACCTCAAAGTTTTAGGTTGGAAAAAATGTTTTAAATCTTAATATATTCCTGTTTACACCAACGCTGTTGTTAAGTGTAATTTTAAATACTGTTAATATAGGAAGGGGCCTGAGGAAGCCGCTAAGCTTCCGCCTCCTGGGCACCTGAGCGCTTCACCTTGTTTAAGTTTAACGGTCCTGCTCTTAGCACGGCCCGTGCCGTTGGCCAGGATTTAATTAATACAAAACACGGGGCGCGCTATTAAAAAACGGTGCTGTGTCCTCGGGGGGTCCGGAAAAACAAATCATTTCCATTCAGAAGCCCAGTGAGGATGCAGGTGTTGCCATGGCGACATAAATGATGCCAGCTGTCATGCTGTAAGCGTCACTGTGGTAACGTAGGGTCATTGTAGGACGGAGTGTCAATATGATATGATATGAGATGATGAGCGTCGCTGTGTTGATGCAGATGTCATCAGGCCTGGTGATGTAGCAGCGCCCTGGTAACTAGGTAGCCATGGTGATGTGAACATCACCAGACACAACGTGTGTGTCGACATAGTGATCACGTATCCGTTCCTGTACCAGGTGTGTCACTCTGGTGACGTGAGCATCGTTGTGATGACTCAAGCATCCCTGCTATGATGACGCAAGCGCGCCAGCTGTGTGTACGTGGGCGCAGCCGTGATGACGAAAGCTGCTCCATTGGGACGTGGAGCATGCGGTGATAGGTTCCGTGTAGTGGCGATGGAGGTGGCGCTGAGGCCACGTTAGGGGCTTGTGGTTACTTTGCGAGGTTCTGTGATGATGCTAGAGGCACCGCAAGAACCCAGAGGGGTTCCCTGATGACACAAGAGGCCCTTTGCTGACACAAGAGGTGCCGTGGTGAGGTGAAAGCCTTGGGGCGGGAGGCCTTGCCTGGAACCTTCCAGTGTCAGGGTGCCTCCTCAGCAGTGCGTTTGGATGCAGGACCTGCGGGGTTTGGGCGCCCTCCAACACTGCGTTGGAATGCATGTGGAAGCGCTCTTGCATAGTTGCAATGGGTAAGATTCTCTGCTTACTGTCGTCTGTCCTTGTCGATGTTTTATAATGTTTGTTTTTGACAGAAGGAGAGAGTCAGAGAGAGGGACAGACAGGAAGGGAGAGAGATGAGAAGCATCAGTTCTTCGTTGCGGCATCTTAGTTGTTCATTGATTGCTTTCTCATATGTGCCTTGACCAGGGGGCTCCAGCAAGCGAGTGACCCCTTGCTCAAGCCAGCGTCCATGAGGTCATGTCTATGATCCCACGCTCAAGCTAGCGACCCTGCACTCAAGTTGGTGAGCCCATACTCAAGCTGGCAACCTTGGGGTTTCGAACCTGGGTCCTCTGTGTCCCAGTCCGACGCTCTATCCACTGTGCCACCGCCTGCCTGTTCTTGTCGATGTTTTAAAATAAAACACGTCATCACTCTTTTAATAAAAATGGTCCCAATGAGATCTAAATATGATGGGGAGAGAATAGTCCTACTAAAAAAAATAATACACGGACAAGCTGTAGTCGTCAGAAGTGTTAGCCTCCCACCCTTGAACGTGTCTTTTCTTCTTTCCTCTAGAACATTTTAGCCAAATGTTCTATAATTGATGCCTTCCGGTCTTAGTAACCCTTCTGTTGCACTTCTCTGTAACATAAATAAATAAATGCCTAAGTTGAAATGGATTTGTGCGGTTTTTTTTCTTGTGACTATAAAAGGTTAAAACGTATGTGGGTTGTGATTGTCATTCGATTCTAGGTACACAACTGGTCAGAACAATATCTGTATGTTCCATGTTTTGTTCTGTGTCAAAAAAAAAAGTAAAACTTGATTGGACTGCACCTTCTGTTTATGTGTATTTTTAAATTTACGAAGTAGAATTGTGTGTGTGTATGTGTGTGTGTGTGTGTGTGTGTGTGTGCGCGCGCGCAGTTCTAGCACTTTTAGGACATGCACAGATCCAAGCAATTGCCCCTACAGTCCAGGTGCAGAACAGTGCCGCCACCCCCCAAACTTCCTTCTGCTTTCCTTTTGTAATCAAATCCTCAAGGAAGACCTATCCTTTGGCAACCAGGTAGTTATGCCTTTTCCAGGATGTCATATACACTGCTCACAAAAATTAGAGAACATTTCAACATGAATATGAAGCAATAAAAAAAAGAAGCATTTGAGTTTTTTTTTATTAAACAAGAACATCAGAAAAGCAAATGACAAGTCAAAGAAAGTTGTTCAGTTATGCAAATGAGATGCAAAACCAACTTTTATTTCATTAGTGAAAATGCACTGTACAAAAGGCTGAAAGAACTGGAGTATCTGCACATTCCCTGATCTGATTTTTGTGGGTCATGGAATCATACAGTATGTGGCCTTTTGAGGCTGGCTGGCTTCTTTCACTTAACATAATACTGTGAGATTCATACATATTGTCCCCTGTGTCTCTAGTTCGTTTCCTTTTGTTGCTGAGTAGAATTCCACTGGATGCACGTATTACAGTGTTTTCTTTTTTAGCCACTCAGGAGTGCACATTTAAAAGGTTTCTAGTGTGGGGTAATGATGACTATAAAGCTGGTATACACATGACAAGTTTTTGTGCACAGTTTTCGTTTAAGTCAAATACCTAGGAATGGGACGGGACTGCTGGGTCACGCGGTAACTCGGTGTTTAACCTTCACAGGCTCTGCCAGACTGTTTTCTGCCATAGCTCTGCCATAGCTGTGCTGTTCTGCATTCCCGCCCACAAGGTATGATTGTTTCACATGCTCCGGGTACTCACCGGGACCTTGGCATTTTCCGTTTTTAAACATGTTAGTCATCTGTCGCTATCTCATTGTGGTTTTTATTTGTGTGGACACACCTCTCTCCCCAGGAGATGAATGAGATGTCCTCTCCACCCCGCGTTAGTGCCAGTGTCCATGAATGAATCTTACTGCCAGGATGAGACGAAGCTTGTCATCATTTCTAGTCTTACGTCTGTAGATAGAAGCCAGAGAAGCCTTATAGATAAGTAGCGGGGAGCAGAAGGAATGTCCTGCTAGCTGTGTCCCACTCAAGTCACGGGTAGAAATCATATCTGTTTTCTAAAAAGCGTTTTTACTGATCTGTCAGTGGATGAATCTGACCTTTCTTCACATCTGTACAGAAAGCAGGAACGTGGAAACAGCTGACTTGGTTGCAAAAGGATTACCTGATCTTTCGGTCAGTTCTCTAAACCCGTGTTTGGGAGACCGGAGGGCGGGGGAGCGCTGCACCTGTCTGCTGCTGGCCTGTCTGCTGCAGGCCGGGTGGGCAGCCTCATGAAGGGCTCAGGACGGAGGCCTGGGCCTGCCCTGGAGGACATCAGCCTGCCACAGGCTCTCAGGAAGTCCAGGCTTAGAAGATGATTTCCTTAAAAGTCCCTACCTTCTTTGTCCTTGGAAAAAGGCCAAAGTTCCAGTGTTCTCAAGTTCAGTTAGGTATCCACAGGGAGGAATACTAATTTTTCTCATCACACTTTTAACTTTTGCAGGCAGCCCCCCACCCCCAACCCTGGGACAGCATGGGGCTCCCCAGGTTGGTGGTTCCTCAGGATGGGTTCAGGGACAGGGACTCTGCATTCCAGCCCTGCCACCATTGTGTTATGGAGTTGTCCTGGTAGATGCCCCCAGGGTCTCTCCTCTAGACTATCTGCCAGTCTGGCCCACGGGTCCCCAGTTCTCACATGTGTCTCGTGTAGTTCGTTCTCCATGCAGTGACCTGAGGGGGCCTTCTGAAATGTACGCTGTTACAAGGTTTCACCCCTTGCTGAAATTCCGCCACAGGGAATTTCAGGTTGGAATTCCCCAACCTGAAAATCAGGTCCCGTCTCAGAGGCTGCTGGGAAAATGTCCCCTCTCCGGCTAGCCACGGTGCTGGAATTCTGGGCAATTCCTGACTCGGCCACTTGGGGACGCACTGTGCACACAGATTGTCACAGGCCAACCATCTAAGAGGTGCTGTGGGTGACCTCGAGAGTATTCCTTAAATTAGGGGTGGATGTTGCCTGAGGTCACAGATTGGCTCCAGGAACTGGTAACCTTAAGACATTACATTTTATGTGTATGTCTGGGCATTTTTCCCCACTGGGAAGTTGTTTTCTTAAGGACCTCGTGGTCAAGGATAACAGCCGGAAAATAAAAGCCAGAACCATGTGATGTTGGCTCTTGAGTAGCGAGTCAGGGAAAAGGCTGTGACTGTGGAGGAGGTGACGGCCTGCTCCTCCTTGCCCCCACTGCAGCCGCTGGGTAGCCCGGGGAAACCCAGAACCCCCCTCTGTCTCCCGTTTTCCACCCACGGGAGTAAAGGTGGCTGCTCCGTGATTTTCAGAGGACTCCTGGGAGGGTGGAATAGCCATGGATGTGTGAGTGCTCTCTGTGGGTTCAAGGACTATTCCAAAAGATACTCAGGTGCTGAGCCTCCAGCAAGCGTTTATGAGATACCTACTGTGTGCAGAGTGCTTGCTGGGCCCTGCAGAGTCAAACTGAGAGGGCTGTGTCCATGCATTCGTTCAACACGTTTTCTGGGTGCCGATCGTGTATCGGGCCCCTGTGTATATAATGGGACTTGTTTTGGGGTAGGTCCTCTATTTGGAGACACAGAGACAAAGATTCTTGGCCAAGGAATGTCCTAGCAGGGCAGTTTTCCAAGGAAGACCAGCAGGTACTGGGTTTTGGACGTGAAAGCACATAGGGTGTACAGAAACAGTCAAAGGGATCTCTGTGGATCTGACAGGGCCCCAGCATCATCCACCTGGCCATCATCCACCTGGGAAGTAAGGTGGCAGACAAAGCAGGAGTGGTCCCTGCCTCGTGGGCTTGCGTTCTAGTGGCGGGGGTGGGGGGGGCAGTGAACAGGTAAATGAGTGAGGAAGCCAACTGCAGAGAACAGCGGGAGCCAGGAAAGAGAAAAGCCAAGTGGCGTGATGTGAGGGGGTGTGATGGGGTGAAGGGGCTACTTCCATCAGTGTTTCTAGACACGTTCTCTGAAAAGTGCCATTTATGCTGAGTCCTGAAGGATTTGAAGGAACCGGGAATAGAGCACTTTAGGAACCCGGAACTCCATGTGCAAAGGCCATAAGGTAGCAATCTGCAGAGCAGAAACAAGTGGGGGCATGACTAGAGTGCAGTGGGAGGAGACTGCAGAGTGAGGCAGGGGCTAGACCTGCAGGTCCTACAGTTTGGATCTTAAATACAATGGGAAACTGCTGGAGGGTTTTATGTGTGTGCGGGAGGGGGACTGGATGGCTCTTTGGCTGCATGGGAGCCGCATTGCGGGCAGGTGTGGATGCAGAGGGATCCAGTAGGAGGTATTCTACAGTGAAGCCTCTCTTGCCCTCTGCTTTTGCCCAGGGACCCTCGGAACACCAAGGAGAGGGCTGGGGCAGGAGATTGAGGCAAGTTTTACAGGTGAGGAAACTGAGGCATATTCCTTGCTCCACCTTCCTTGTTGCTTCCTAAGTAAGGTGACCAACTTTTTTACAATGAAAAGGAAGACAAAAATTGAACAAAACAATATCGTAAATAAAAAACATTTTTTCATTGCAATAATACAGTATGATACAATAAATGCATAATAAAAACATTTGTAATATTTAATATTGTAATTATGCTTACATGCCTATTTATTTTTAATAGTAATTGTAAGAAATTTAGGTAATATTATCTAAATGAGTATTTTTCCACTGAATGAATATTTTTTGTCAATGTATCATCTTGTAACAATATATTGGAAATATCTGAACAAGAAATATTCTTCATATTGAATTTTACATGAATTGTGCTTTCCTGTCTATGATTTAATACTCACTGAGAAAGAAATAATCATGAGTCTACAATGTCGTATATGCCGTGTAGTGTTTCAGTAAGTACACAAAGCCATTTGTGCGCTTAGTATAATCGCATGCCCTCTCAAGGTCTCCCATGCAGAGCGCACGTGTCTGGCCACACTGTACCGATCCTTGACAAATTGTCATGTCAAATACAAATATGTCACATCACATGCAATGGATCGACTCTGCATCAATGGAATACAGACATTTACAGATTAGTCTTCCAATATCAAAAAGGAGGACATGTAGGAGGACACGAGGGAGGATGGAACTTATAAAAGAAGGACTGTACTCCCTAAAGGACGACGATTGGTCATTCACCTTATTCCTAAGTGACCCTTCTAGAGGAGGTTGCAGCTCCTTGCTTTTCCCTTTCAAACCCCTGCACCTGCCTCTGGCACTTTGATCCTTACTTGGTTGTGCTCAGCCTCCCTCCTTAGACTTGATGCTCTGAGGGCCCGCGTCCTCTAGGGGGCTCCCCGGCGACCCCGGCGCCTGGCATGGTGCCTGGCTCCTCCCGTGTGTGTGCCAACAAGCCTTTGTTGATAAAGGATGGGGAGCCGAGGAATTCTGGGATGTGACTTGCAGGAGGAGAGAACGCAGAGCCCGCCTGGGTGTGGCTGTTGCTCCCTGCACCTCCCGGGCCTGAAACCCTCCCCTCCGGCATCTCCGCAGCTGCTTCCTCTCTCCCCTCCCCCATCTTGTATTTGGGCCCCCGGAGTCCCGCCCAGGACCTGTCGGAGGCCAGGACTGCCTGCAGACACGGCCACCAGGGGGAGCTGTGGGTCCGCCCTCCGCCGGGCTTTCCGGGTCCCGGTTGCCAAGGTCTTCAGCCTGCTGAGCGGTGGCTCTGTGCCGAGGTACTAGATGTAGTAAGAGTAAGAAATGAAAATTTGGTAGACCAGGGCCGTACACACCCTGCTTTCCTGTGTGTTTACGTTTAATGAGTTAACAGGTTGCACACATAAAAGTGCCCCGCGGTGTACCTGTGTGAAGTTGTGGCGTTTGTAGAAATGTCAGTGAATAGCCTCCAGTGGGGGCAGAATATGGTAATGACAGGAAATGGTTCTGGGTGGTGGGGCACTAGGACAGTACCTTCAGCTCTGTCCTGAGTACGGCCCTGAGTCTGATGGTGGAGTTACCCGAACAAATGCCCAGGCGACTGCCTTTGCTCCCTCAGGGGCTAGCCCATTCCTGGCCAAACTTTGCATGCCCTGCAGCACTTTTGTAAAATCTCAGAGGCTGGCCTGCCCCACCAGGCTGGCTGAGCTGGGCCCTGGCGCGCAGGCTCCCTCCCCTGAAACGGGCCTCGCTGACACCCATCCAGTGCTTACAGGGCCGTGCACTGGTTTGCTTGCCGTGGGTGCCTGTTGTTTTCCTCGTAACCCAGGTAAGGGCTGTGATGACCATCACCCCCATTTTACAGATGAGAGAGCTGAGGCATGGGGAGGGGACATCAGTGCACAGGGTTCTATGGCTGCTGAGTGTCCCAGTTTAGAGCTGAACCCCTGCGGCTGGTCCCAGGCATGTGTGCTCAGCCAGGGCTCCACGTGGCTCACTGTGGCTCATCCCCGGCAAGAAGCAGGCTGTCGCCAGCCACCAGAGACCCCTGCCTCCTCTCGTCCCTTCGGAGTTGCACTGGGGAGGCCAGCTTCCAGCAGCGTCGACCCCAGCCAGAGGCCTAGGCAGGTCCTGATCCTGGAGGATTTGAGGCATCCAGGAGACGGAAGATCGCAAGACTTGTCTCCCTTAGATGTTGTCCCAGCTCTAGAATGAGGCTGTGCACACCGGGCCAGGCAAGGGCCCAGCTGCCCTGGAAAGGTCCTGGCAGGGGCGCATCCAGGCTCTTTCCAGAGAGGCTGAGAACGGGAGGGGAAGGAACGGACTGGGAATAAACATCCCAGAGCAGTGCCTCGCTCTCCAGAACCCACAACAGAATTGCATGCAGAGAGAGGGCAGACCAGATGGGAGGAAGCTGTCCAGACTTTTGATGAAGGTCCACCGCTTTGCTGGGGACTGTTTCTCTGACTGTCTTCTCCGCTGTCTCTGGAGACAGCGCCGGAGGGCCCCAGGCCTGGCGTGTCTTTCCTGAGGGTGTAGACCAAATGGCAGTGTCCTGGAGTCTGGAGTCGTGAGCGTTTCCAGATCTCAGGGCACAGCCTTAGCCGTGGCAAATGTCACAACATCCGGAAGTCCCCGACTGAGGCCGAAGAGGGTGGGCCTCCAAGACTGAGCTGTTCGTCGTCTGCTTTGAGGAACAGATGTTTGAGCACTGTTTGCCACAATGCACATTTCCACAAATGAGATCTCATTTACCTCCTCAGCTTCCATTACGAAATGGGACTTCCTCTCCCCTGGGAACACATCCTGGCAGATGGATGGGAACAGCGTGGTGCGGAAGGCACGGACGTGGCGGCCAGGCCCGCAGCGGATTTTCAGAACCGGGGAACATGCTTCTGGCCTCCGGGATGCTCCGTCTGTTTCCCTGACCCGCCCCATCTGCCCTTCGCTAGGCCGCAGGAATTTCTTCCATTTCATGGGCGGGTGGAGACTCCCAGATGGGACAGCTCTGGTCCTGCTCCGTGCTGCTGCCCCCAACCCTGTGGTCTCTGACTCCCGCAGACAGCTGTTTGAGTAGAGGACGTGGTTTCTCCCATGATATCAGCCTCGGCGATTAGGTGGGAGGCAGGGTTTGGCAGCCAGGGCTGTTTGCTGAAGAGGCCTGGACGCCCGTGTCCCTCAGACACGTTTCTTTGACCCCTCTGTCTCCAACAGGAATTCCAATTCCCGCCTCATTTATTTCACAGGTCCTCATGAGGATTTTAAGAAGGATGTTTTATGCACTGCAGGCTGGAAATGATTAGTGAAGACCTTGAGATGTGTCACAAAGTAGTTGGGGAATCAACCCCAATGCCCAGGACACAGTTTAAGTATAGTAAGTCTGCACTTAAAGGCGTTGATAAATTTTGCTACTTCAAAGCAAACAGTGACACCAGTTTCATTGTAGGCTCATTGGTATAAACAAGGGATATGTTGCTACAGCATCTCATCAAGATGATAACAAAATGACACTGAACAACATGACATTACTAATAATAAGGACCTGCCCTGGCCGGGTAAGCTCAGTTGGTAAGAGCATTGTTCTGATAAATGAAGGGTGTCGGTTCAGTCCAAGATCAGGACACATACACGAATCAACCAATGAATGCATAAATAAGTGGAACAACAAACTAAACTCTCTCTCTCTTTCTCAAATCAATATAAAAATAAAAAAACAAGGACCTACTGTATTTATGAGGTTTTTTGGAGCTGGGCTGTGATACCAAACATCACCAGGTGGCGTCGCCATCAAACACTTCATGGGCATCTCTGCCTGCCCCCACCCCAGTGTGGTCATTGTGTGGCTCTCCTGTATGTGTAAAACTATCTTCTTTATGTGATACATGTAGCTCAGCAGAGGTGAATTCAAATGCCCAAACAGCCAAGAGGCAACAACATAAGTATGTGTGGAAGGCCAGGTGTTTGTCCACTGAGTGGTGGGGGGCCCGAGTGTGAGCTAGAGAAAGCAGCACGTCCTGCCCCAGGCTTGGCAGGAGAGCCTGTGGGGGTGGGCGGATGAGGTCGATGCTCCGCCCCCCCCAAAGCAACACTTCTTCAACACTTCAGAGGTACACAGTGGACACCGTTATTGTTAAGACTGTGATGAAAATACATTCAAGTGCAAAAATGAGGCCGTTAGACCTCTGGTTCAAGGAAGCAGCGTTCTGTGCGTTGGGTTCTGGGATTAATGACACCGGCCCCTCCTGGCTCCAGCCTGGCCGCCTTTCTGTCCCCTGAGAACCTGGCTTTCCCTTCCCTCACGCTGATGGTGGCCTCATGGGGAGGTAGGCCATTGTCGCCAAGTCTTCCGGGTTTCTTCTTCTTCTTAATTTTTAAAGGAAGATGGTTTTTAAAAGTGTGAAATCTACTGATTTTTAATTATTGGCAACAAATCCCAATGAAATAAAATAGTACGCAGGCCAAGCGAAACATTTCTTGGATGGGATGTCGTCTGTCAGTTTTGGGCCAGGACTTTTTTTTGCCGGTTAGCTGTGTGATTTCGGTACACGCGTCTGAGTGACACACCTCCTTCAGGAGATGTGGAGGTGGGGGCTCATCAGCCCAACCGACGGAGTGTGTTTATCTTATGCACAGACAGGATTACAGAGACCCTACTTTGGGGCTTATGAACGATCGCAGCTGAGACACTAGTTTCTAGAGTCAGTCGGAGCTGGGTATGAATTGACTAGCTGTGTGACCTTGGGCAAGTCGCTTAACCTCTCTGTGCCTCGACATCCTCATCTGTAAAAAGTGGGGATAATAAAGATGCCAATGTGGTAGCCCTGAGCGGTGTGTACACTGGACCTACCTTCTGCCTTCTGGGCACACTTGTCTGACTCCTTGGGCTGCAGCTTTGAACTGCTGTGGTGAGAACCGTCTGAGCTCCTGTCCCTGTGCCATGGTGATAGGCAGTAACAGAGGTGCTGGCTGCTCCATCCGCTTGGATTCCAGAGCACAGCCCATGTGGACTTGTGTGGGGTGAGCAAGAAGGAAGCCTTTGTTATGTTACGCTGCTGAGACCTGGGGGACTATCTGTTATGCAGCACAGCCCAGGCCGCCCTGACTGAGACAGCTCAGCTCCTGGCGTGTGATGAGGGTTCCGGGAAATAACGCATCCAGTGGGCATAGCACAGTGTCTGTCCTATGACGCGTACTCAGTAAACAATGGAGTCTCCTTCATTCATCCAACAAATACCTATTGAGTGTCTAGGCTGTGCTGGTACGCAATAGAGTAGGGAACAAACAGACCTGAGTCCCTGACCCATGGACCTTTCACTGTAGGGACATGACGGTGCTGTCTCCTCCCTCAGCGGGTGCAGGACAGCAGAGCCGTTGACTTTGCTCTGGGCTCCCTGCGGGTTGAGAGGCAAGTCTGAGTGGTTGGCAGGATTGGGGGAGCCCCTCCCGTCGGAGGGAACAGCAGGCAGATTGTGACAGTCAGGAGTGTTTCAGGCCAGATCACCCCAGGCTGTCCACGGTTACAGTGACGGCAGTTACGAGTCAAGCCTCTAGCGGAGGCCAGTATTGACTCTGCCTGGTGAGCTGGTCTGTGAAGCATCGGCCAGAAGGTGAGCAGGAAGGCACCGCACATCTCAGAAAGCCTAGGGGCGTGAAGCTCGCAGTTCAGGCCGCAGCCCCGTAGATGCATCAACCAGGCGCTGAGGCAGGAAGAGGGCATGGGGGACTTTGGAAAGGGCTCTGGCACCCATAAGTGCCTTCCTGTGGGCCCAATGCTGCCGTTGCCTCCTGTCTTTCAGTCCCCAACAAACATTTTACAAGGAGGAACTCACCCCATGTTACAGATGAGGAAACTGAGGCTCAGAGAGGCTGAGCGAGCTGTTGAAAGCTGCACAGTGACATAGTTAGGCAGCTGGGATTCAAACCCAAGTCTTTTCCCAAACCTGTGTGTCACCGATGCTGACCCCTCGTGACCTCCTTGGGAACCCGAGAGAAATACAGACACTACAGGTGACCAGCGGGTAGGGGGTGGCTTTGCGGAACGGATTTGGTGTGGAACTCTGGGTGCACAGAGCGGAGTCAGAGGCAAGTGAAAAGTGCTCGTGAACTTTAGGTGTCTGTCCCCTGGGACCAGCTGTCAGGGAGGCGTCATGGTTCGTTGTCTCTGGCCACGGGAGCATGATGAGTTCTAGGGTAACTCCAGGCCTGTGTGGGGTCATCTCCCCTGGGAGAGGAATGAGATGGGCCAGGCCAGAGGGTGCAAACTAGAGGCCTATCGACCTGTGGACTCTGGCTCACACGGTGTTTAAAGAGGGGGGGGGACCCTAAATTAGTGGCCAATATTTAAAAACTGAAGGATTTCACAGTAAATCTACATTTCAGCTACTTTTTCAAAATCAGAAGAGGCGGTCACACTGGGGCCTCACACCTGCCCGGCAGCTGCCTGCAGGGCGGTTGCAGGTCTGAGAAGGGTCATCCTACGTTCCATGTCACTTCCCGGGCTGGCCTTCCTCCCGGAATGCCGCCGTGTCCTGGTAGCATTTGAGCCAGCGACCCTGCACTGAGCCTGAACTCTTGGAACAGACTTCTGGGAGCTGGTGGAAGGCCGCAGGGATGCAGGGACACATGCTGAGGACTCATTGGCCATGTGTGCCCCCCTCCAGTTGTCTCTCAGCCCAGCAGAAGCAACAGGGAGCAAGAAGCACAGCAGGGAGCGAGGCAGGGGGGGAAGGGGGACGGGGGGGGGGGGGGCTCCTGGTTGCTCCGCTGCCCACCCACCCGCTGCCCACCCACCAGTTCTAAAGGTGAGCTCACGTTTCTTCCCCCTCGCCTTCCAAAGCCGCAGTTGGCCTGTCCCCTGACACCCCTCCTGGAACCGTTCCCTCTGAACTCGGGCAATGTTTGTTCCGCTCTTGAGGACCCAGAGGAGTTGCAAAGTGGGATTTCCTCCAGAAGCTCTTCCCTTGACCTCCTTGCCCTGGGACAGAATTAATTTCCTGGTGAAGAAAACAAAAACAAAACAACTCCACCTGTTCCCTCTGTGCTGAACAGCACACCCCTGTGCAGGGCTGACCCAGGAGGCTCCTCCTGGCCATGGGGGCGAGATTCCCTCTGATCTCTGAGATGAGGAGGGAGGAGAGGGGCTTGGGGGCGGTGGACGCCCAGCTGATGCCCTGAGATCCCCGCCTGCTCGCCAGGTCCTGCGGCCCACCCGCCCACCCATCTGTGAGCTTTGTCATTGAAGACGCAGGACACACGCAGGCTCCCCTGCTCCATTTGTCTTCCCTCATTTGCAAGGGCTGAATGAAATCGTTCAGCGTTTCCCGACAGGGCAGAATGCAGCCACTCCAAATGAGCTATTTATGGGCCATTTTTTCCAGCATTACTTGCATATTATAATTAAGAGATAATGTCAGTGGAATAGAACATTGTCACCGGGTAATGGCCTCCCGCTGCTTCTGAAATGTCAAGGCAAAGTCACAGCATTTATCAAAAATA
The DNA here is from genome assembly GCF_036850995.1 of Saccopteryx leptura. Lineage (NCBI taxonomy): Eukaryota > Metazoa > Chordata > Mammalia > Chiroptera > Emballonuridae > Saccopteryx > Saccopteryx leptura. The sequence continues at coordinate 248,690,995 of NC_089504.1, read as the reverse complement.
AACGTTGGCGGGAAGACGCGAGGTTTGTTTTCACAGCAGGGACATTAATCCCAGGACGACTGACGGTGTCTGGATTTCTCTTCCCTGGAGTGATGGATGCCAGCGGATGGTGCTGTCTGACCGGCGTGGCACGGAGGTCCTGACAGCCGCGGGGAGGTCCACCAGGCCCCCCCGGGGGGGTTGGGGCGCTGGGAGCTGGTCCATGTGGCCACATTTGGGTGGGGTTGGCTGCCCCCAGTCACTGCGTAGAATCAGCAAATCCCCCCCTGCACTGGAGGTGGCCTGCAAGGGGGTGTCCTGGCCCCTGCAGCCGGTGACAGCCAGTTGATTGGGGGGGAGGGTGGGCATCTGGCAGAGGTCCTCTTTTCTGCCACCACACAGGTCCCTGGGCAGTCGGCATGATGATGGAGTGGAGACCCAGGGACAACTTCCGTTTCCGCATGGCTACCCAGGAGGGAGCCGGCATGGGAGAGGGCAGCTGAGCCAACAGGCCACTGGGGATGCCTGACGGTCAGCCGGCCAGCCGGCCGGGGACCAACGGCAGTGCACTGTGGCATAGGGACCCCCGCTCTCGGGGCAGCCCTCACGGCCGAGCTCAATCACAGGCTTGGCAGACACGGCTTCTGCACTGCTGCCCCGAGTGATCTTTCTGAATTACACGTCTGATCGGGCGGTGCGGCTGAAATATCTGCCCCCGGGGCCCTCAGGATAAAGTCTCCCCTCCGAAATGGCCGGCACAACTCTCCCGATGTCCCTTTCCCCTCGCTCCTTCCTTCCTCCGGAGACACCCTCTGCTCTTGCTACACACAACCCCTTGCCTGGCTGTCTCACTTTCTCAGGCTTCCATTTTAACAACCCCTCCTCCAGGAAGCCTTCCCTGACCTCACAAGCCTTGGAAGCCTGGGCTGCTCCTCCCTGTCGGCTGCTGTGCACATAGGGGTGCAGATGCCTCTTCAGACCCCGTTTCAAAACACAGTCCTTTGTCCCAGGCCTCCCCTCGTTCACTCAACACCAACCCCCAAAGTGGGGTGGCTGGGTGGTAGGGGGTGGGGGTGTTAGCCTGCTGGGGAAATCCTGTGGGACACAGAAGCCGCTCTGCACGCTGGACAGAGCCGTAGACTCTGGGGCCACGCGGCTGGGTTTGGAGCCCAGCTGTCGCTTCCTAATTGGGAAGTTCTCAGCCGAGTCCCGGGCCCTGAGCCTCCGTTTCCCCTCTGTGAACTGGGGATAAGAACAGCATCTGTTCATAGACGGTGAACCTGGAGTGACGAGGTGTGTGGCCCACTGCCTGGCTCGGCCTGTGCCCAGTGAGTGCCCCCTATGGGCGGTTGCATGCAGAGTTCTAGCCTGAGGGTCCTGCCTCTGTCTCTGCCCCCCCCCATGCCCCCACCACAGTGGGGAGCCTCGTGGCTGCTGCAAGGGCAGGAGTGGGGCCCCATCTCTGTCCCAGGGGACCCTAGCTGGCCCGCCCTGGGCAGACCTCAGGGTGGCTGGGTCATGTTTGGTGACAGGTGCCTGTGCAGCCGGGGGCAGCAGGGCAGGTGGGAGAGGCTCCGGCCGCAGAGGCCCAGCGCCCTGACTCAGCCAGAACGCTCCCCCGCACACACAGACTGCAGCTCTGCGGCAGGAAGAGACAGGAGCTCGTGTAACAGGAACATTTGGTTCTCTCGGCTGGGCCTGCGGAGGGGGGAGGCTTTGTGCTGGAGTGTGCAGAGCTAGGTGGCTGGAGCTGCATTCCGTGCTGAGCTGGGGCCCTGTCCCCTGGAGGGACAGCCATGCAGAGGGAGGAGGTGGGGCAGCGCCTCGGGGAAGGGCAGACATGCAGGGGCGTGGGGTGGGTGATGTTGCTGTTTTCTTTTTTCTTTTTTTAAATTATTTTTATTATTTTTATTATTTATTCATGTTTGAGAAGAGAGAGAGAGAGAGAAAGAGAGAAGGGGGGAGGAGCAGGAAGCATCAACTCCCATATGTGCCTTGACTGGGCAAGCCCAGGGTTTTGAACCGGCAACCTCAGCATTTCCAGGTTAAGAGAGAGGGCCCAAGAAAACCACACCAGGCAGAGCTATGACCTCAGGAACTGTGGGCCAACCACAGGCACAGGATACAGTCCCTCTCTCCTGGGAGAGATCTGTGTCCTCAACACTGAGCTGAAGCTGAACTTCCTGACCCAAGGGGCTGGGTTTGGGAGGTTGGGAGCCAACTTGCTGAGCACATCCTCTGTCGCAGGCCCTGTGCTAGGTGCTGGAGGGACTGTGGTGCACAGAGCAGATGGAGGGCCATGCACTCGGTCGGGGAGGTCCTGTTCCAAGGAGAAGCAGATGCCGAAGGAGGGGACGTACAGAGACAGTCACATCTGGTGGTAGAAGGTGCATCGGCCTCTGTCTTCACCCTTCCTGCGGATGTCCCCTCTGCTGTGTCACTTGGCACTTCTTCCTGGGACTTTGGGTGTGGCCAGGAGATTTGCTTTGGTCAAAAGAATCAAGTGTAAGTGAGGCTGTGCTAATTCTGTACGTGGCCCTCTACGGACCCTGTATTGTTCTGCACCTCTGCTTCTGTGTGAGACAAACACGCCCTGGGTGACCCTGCTGATCCAAGGAGGATGGGGGACAGGTGGATCAGCCAGCTGGCAGGTGTGTAAATGCTAACATGTTGTTTTAAGCCACCAAGTGGGGAGGTCATTTGTTATGCAGCTTTGTGCTTGGCAGTAGCTCACTGATACAACCAGCTATTATTAAGCCCTCTCCATAGGCAGGGAAACGGAGGCCCAGAGATATACAGAGACCTCTGGATGTTGCAGAGTTCATGTGGTGGAGCCCAGAGAAGGACCCAGCTGCCTTGCGTCCGGCTGGCGGATTCACTCATTCAGCACTGTTCTGTTCCTCTCCTGCTCTGTGCCTGTAATTGTGTGAGAAGCTGGAGCTACCACCATGAAAAAGACATTCCCTTTGTGAGCACCCTCTGCTAAAAAAGATTCTCTTTTCCTAGAGTCTCAACAGAAGGCAGAGAATCGGGTCCTGACACCGTGGGACGCATACCCACAGTGAACTAATCATGACAGTGACAGGACAGGGGGCTCTGGCTGGCTGGGCGAGATCACATGTCCACGCCCTGTAGCGGGACCCCACCTGAAGCCTGCCAGGGAAGGAGCAACGGCTGTCCTGAAGAAGTGCCGCTCTTAAATCTTGAGAACGGGGAGTGGATGCTGGGTGGAGAAAACACCAGCAGTTGTCACCCAGACCTCTGAGGTCCCACGAAGACCCTGCAGCAGTGCTGTGGTCCTCGGTGAAGTCCCCCAGGGTCCGCGGCCGCTCCCAGCCTTCCCCACCTCCAACGTGCCTCCTCGGAGCGCTGCCTGGCTCCCGGGAGCTCGGGTATGATTTATTCCTGGCAGCGTGCAGTGTGGTGCCCTGCAATGGGACGGGAAGTTACAGGGCCATTTATCTTGTCGGTGGCTTCTGATACCACAAGCAGCCTGAGCAGACAGGGCCTTTTACCAATGCAATCAGGGCTGTTCACTTAGAAACAGGGAAACCTTGAAATTGGCTTTCATGGGAGGAGTTAGCAATGAGGGGCTTGGCTGTGCCCTTTCAGATGGAGACACCCCATCTCCAGAAACATCGCCGTGGGCACACCAGGCCTTGAGCCCTAGCTGTGCCCGTACATTTGACTCTGGGTTAGCTGTGTGATCTCTTCCAGACTCTGTTCCCTCATCTGTGAAGTGGAGGCGGGGTGGTCAGTATCAGCTCAGTTATGGTGCAGTAACAGCCCCCAAATCTCAAGGCCTACAGCAGCCAGAGTTCACGTCTCACTTACGCTGCATGTCCAAGGTGGGTAGTCTGGGGGCTCTGCCCTGTCATGTCTTCCCCTGGGACCCAGACAAGTGGAGCATCCCACCCCCAAGACGAGCATCACTGGGTGGGGTGGGGTGGTGCAGATTGTGCTGGGTCTTCCATCTGCTTCTCAGAAGCAACTTACATTACTTCTGCTCACATCTCATTGGTCCGGGCAAGTCACACAGCCATGCCTGACTCCGGTTGGGGTGGAAGCCGCGAAGAAAAATCCCGCTCTGTGACTGCTAGCAGGAAGACCAGCAGGGTTATCATTTACTCAGAGCAGTTCTGCTGAGCCGTCACAGAGGAGAGGGTTTCTCTTCTCGCTCTGGGGACACTCTTCTTGCTTCTGGTCCATCCCGTGTGTCCCAGCCAGATTCATCACCCGCCCCCACCTTTCCATGTCCCTCTGTCTTCTGGGGACGGGCGTCCATGCCTCTGCTAAGCCATCAAAGCGAGTCGGCCTGGCATTCAGAACACCCGGCACTTCCTAAGGAAGCCGGTCTGGGCCCAGAGGGCTGGGAAGTTATTTCTGACCCCTCCCCACTGTGTCCCCAGAATCTAGAACAGCGCCTGGCATGCAGGAAGCACTCAACAGTTACTCGTCACAGTTGTAAAATGACAGTCTCAAGATGACACGTCCTGGGAAACGTCAAAGGCAGCCGGCCCGCACCCCTGCCCCAGGGACCAGTGCCACGTGCTGGCCACTCTCCGGCGCCGGACCTCATGTGCCACCTGCCCTGCATGCAGGCACTGCCTCTTCATCCTTCAAACCCCACCCACTCCTCTGGTGTCAGTGTCTCTGCATCAGGGTTCTTCTTTAAAAACTTTAACCCCCCCCAGTTTTATTGAGATATAATTGACAGATAGCATCATTGTGTTAATTTCAGGCATACAATATGATGATCTGATACATGTGTGTATCATTGTGAAATGATCGCCACCTAAGTTTAATTAACACCCATCACCTCACATAGTTACAAATTATTTAATTAACTTATTTTTGTGATGAGAACTTGTTAGATCTACCCTCTCAGCAGCTGTCAGCTACCTGATATGGCGTTGTTAGCCTGAGGCAGGATTCTTTACCGAGACTCCCTGGTGATTATTCACCCTGTCTGTTTCCCTTCCCCTCTTCAAAGACACTATCCAGCCCTTTGCATTTTCTTTCTTTTATTTATTTATTTTTTTAATTAATTTTTATTTTATTTTATTTATTCATTTTAGAAAGGAGAGAGAGAGAGAGAGAGAGAGAGAGAGAGAGAGAGAGAGAGAGGAGGCAGAGAGAGAGAAGGGGGAGGAGCAGGAAGCATCAACTCTCATATGTGCCTTGACCAGGCAAGCCCAGGGTTTCGAACCGGCAACCTTAGCATTTCCAGGTCAACGCTTTATCCACTGCGCCACCACAGGTCGGGCCCTTTGCATTTTCTTGATTTTTGTTTTTGCCAAGAAGAGGGTGGAAGCTTCTGGAAGGTAGTCTATCTGCCTGGTGTTAATCCACGCTCTCCAGAGACACAGACTGTTGGGCAGATAAAATGTATTATGCTCACTTTGTTAAAGATAACAGGAGGAGGCCGTCGCTCAGGTGATATTAATGTGTGTTGGGGTGGGCTAAAGGCAGGCAGAATCCTTTAGCCTGGGGCTTGGTTTTGGGATTAAGCCTTTCCTACCCTTTTTGGTGTAAGGTGGTACAATCCTATCATGCCTCAGAGAAGTGACTTTGTATTAAGAGACTTCCCTATTATGTATATTGGATTAAGGGTTTGGATTTCTACACTATAAAATGGGGGCAGAACGGGACTTGGCTCTTGGTTCCTGAGATTATCATTAGAGAGGAGAGCAGAGAAAGGCCACGTGGAGTAGGCCAGGAGAAGCAGCCAAGATGGCGGAGTGCTGGGTGAGATGCCAGTTTGTGTAGAGTTTGTATCTGGGATAAGGAAGGAGATGGGGAACTGAGGAGAAGAAGGCTGGTGAGCTAGAAACCTTTGATTCTAGGAAACTCGGATAAGTCAGTGGCTTTGTGAGCACTGAGTGTGACTGGGTTTTGGAGCCCAGTGTGTATTTTTTACTTGCCCGCCGGGTGCAAGGTAGGATTAAAGGCTATGGCCCATCAGTTTTTGGCTCCGCTGTTTCTTTACCGACTGTCTGAATCCAATGCGAACCTGCATGAGCCAGGCGGCTGTTCTGATGGTGGCCTTGGCCCTGACTACTGGCTTTACACAGACCAATAGGATACCTGTGTCTATTGCTGTATCATCTCTAGCTACCTACTTATAAAGAGAATGTGTTACAAGGAATTGGCTCCTATGGGTATAGAGGCTGAGAAGTCCCACTATCTGCCATTTGCAAGGTGGAGACCCAGGAGAGCTGATAGTGTAGGTTCCAGTTGGAGTCTGAGTTCCAAGGCAGGGAAGGACTGATGTCCCACCTTGAAGTCAGGTAGACAGAGAGAGTAAATTTTCCTTTACTTCCTTTTCTGTTTTATTTGGGCCTTCAACTGATGGAACAAGGCCCACCCACCATGGGGGGGGGCAATCTGCTTCACCCACTGATTTCAATGTGAATCTCATTTAGAAACCCCTCACAGGCACACCCAGATAATGTTTAACCAAGTATCTGGGCACCCGTGGCCCGGTGAAGTTGACACATGAAACTGACCATCACATGGCCTTTTGTGAAAATCCCATGTATCGGTCAAGATAAGTTCAGCTGCTGTAACAAAGAAGTCCCCAAAACAACATCAGTTAAAGCAAGAGAGATGCTTGCTGTTCTGTAATGCCACAGTGCCCAGCGAGGTCAGGAGCTCGGCTCTGCCGTCGTGGGGGGCCCTGGGCCTTTCATCTTGTTTCAACACCCCTAGGATGCAGCTGACATGGAGTCCAAGCCAGCTCCCCATTCTAGCTCCCAGACAAGGGCGAGGGGGAGAGTGGCGGGTGAGCAGCTTCCTGTGAGGCAGGTGGCGTGGAGGTCGCGCAGACCCCTTCCGCTGTGCTCTAGTAGTAGCGGGGGAGCCTGGGAGACTGCATCTCTGGCTCTGCAGCCGTGTCCCAGCTAATGTTTTCTTTCTATGGAACGGGAGGCCTCTCCACACTCGCTGAGAAGTTCTTGTTGGTTCCCGAGGAGGCGGGTGGGGTAGGAGAGAGATTTTCACATGTAGAAGTTGGTAGCAGGGAGGCCTAGGTGACCGCATTCCAGAGCAGTGCCCGAGGAGGTGGCAGGATCTACTGTAGAAGCTGCCTCCTGCACCAGGAAGGGGGCGCCCTAAGCAAAGAGGTGCCGGTGCAGGGGTGCCCCTCCCCCCGCGCAGCACTGCCACCTCCGTGCTGAGGACTCGCACACCAGAGGGGGCCGCAGTCCTGGGTTCTAGGCATCTCAGGGGACCTCCACCTGGCGGAGAGCAGGGCGGCTGGTCTCTGATCTGACCCAGCATGCGGGAGCCCCAGTCCTGAGACCGAGACTGAGTCAGCCATCATCTTGGGAGGATGAGGGCTTGAAGTTGGTTCAGGTAACTGGAAAGAAGTAAAAATTGGTCCTATGGTGCAGACCTGGATCAGTGGCCCAATATGTGTATCCTCTGTGTTGATGTCCCTGTTTTATTAAGGGAGGAGATGAGCTCAGAGACGTCGAGTTGTGGCCCCCTGGTCACACAGCAAGTCCATGGTGACAGCAGTAGTTGGAAGGAGGCCTGTGGTTTGCAGACACACACACATCCTGGCTGTCCTGTCCTGCCCTGCTTGGTGTGTGGGGAGTTTAGAGGTAGGGCAGGAAAGAGGAACAGGGTGGGGAGGAGGCTGGTGGAGGATTCTGGAAGCCTGAGGAGATGGTCATTCTAGAAAGTTCAGCAGGCCACACCCTGGGAGGCCTCTTAGAGGCTCTTATATATGGACGTCTCAAAAGCAACTGGGCACTTACTAAACAAGTTGTCACCTGCTGTCACCTCTGCACCCCAGGCTGGCGGGAAGTGGCTGGTGAATTATTCAGAGCTGCTCCCGTGTGAGGCAGACCAGACCGTGAAGCCCCGAGGCTTGAAGGGGCTCACGTCTGGTTTGCCACTTCCAGGCCAGGCCGTTTAATTCAGCACTCTGGGCCTCAGTGTCCTCTGAGAAGCAGACCCAGCAGTGCTATTGTGGGGACAGTTCAGTGAGAACCCAGGTGGGCACTTTGCCCAGTGCCTGGTGTGAGTTAACAGAGCTCAGGAAGAGACCAGCATTCTCTTGTATGGTTGAATTTCCTGTTCCCGTGACTCAGTGGTTTCTCAGGCGCTCGCCAAAGTGAAGGTCTTGCACTTGTGCCCCAGGCCACACATACAAGAAGAGACACAGCAGCTCTGTCCAGCTGTGCAGAACCTGGAGCCGCCACATCCTCTGCGGTAGGACAGCAGAGGCATGCACGGTGGCATGCCCACGCAGCCAGCCAGCGGAGCGCCACGCGGCGGGGGATGCTCCTGACCCACAGCTGGAGGCCAGAGCTCCACCGGGCTCAGCGACAGAGCGCAGGGCAGCTTCTCGGCATCTGACACCAGGGATAGTCTTTTGTTGCTATTTTTATTGAGATGTAACTCATGTATGACACGATTCACCTGCTTAAATCATGCAAGGCCGTGGATTTCAGTCTGTTCACTGAGTTATGTGACTGTTGCCACAACTAATTTCAGAACGTTTTTGTTACCCCGAAAAGGAAACCTCACACCGATGAGCAGGTTCTCTGTATTCCCTGGCCCCCAGCCCCTGGCAACCAGCAACCTGTTCTTGGCCCCATGGATTTGCCCTTTTTGGACATTTCACATTCATAGAATCCTACAGCATGTGGCCTTTTGTGTCTGGCTTCTCTCACTTGGCACAATATTCCAGAAGTTCAAGTGTCAGAACTTCAGTCCTTTTCACAGCTGAGTAATATTCCGTGCTATACTAGACCACATCCTGTTTATCTGTTCATCTGGTGATGGACATGTGGGCTGCTCCCATTTTCTGGCCTTTGTGAGTAGAGCTACCCTGAGCCTTTCTGGGTGGACACGCATTTTCATTTCTCTTGGGACATTTGGGGCAGGACAATTTTTGCAGGAGGCTGTCCTGGGCGTTGTGGGATGTTTAACAGTGTGCCCTAAGCCTGCCCACTAGATACCAGTAGCATATTACCCTCAACTGGTGACAACCAAAAAGTCTCCCGATGTTGCCCAGTGTGCCCTGGAGGCAAAATTGCCCCTGGTTACGATTCACTGGTGTAGAGTGAAAATATCTACTCACAGAACACCTCATATAACAGGACACTCTTATTGTGCAGTTTAAAAACCACAACTCAATTCTGTATTATTTAGGGCCATGGTTCTCAAAGTGTGGTCCCCAGAGCAGTGGTAGCAATTCCCTAGAAGTTGTTAGAAATGCACATACTCAGGCCCTACTCCAGACCTGCAGAACTGGATGCTGGGGGTTGGGGAGATAGGGGGGTTGGGAGTCTGTTTTCTCAGAGGCGAGTGGCAGAGCAGAGAGGGGCAGTCCTATGGCCCACATGGGGAGGGGGGCAGGGGCTGGTTTCTCCCCCCACCTCCAAGTGGTGTGGGGCAGTGACACCCAACCAGGCCAAACTGAATAGGAACCTGGAAGCTCCAACTCCCTAAACAGCAAATCAAATGAGAGCAGCTACCAACCTTGAAGTGACCAGCACCCTGCTGCATGACCCACGGCCTTTTGTAATATTACCATCGCTCCCGTTTTACAGATGAGGGAACCGAGGCACAGAAAGGTCGGCCCAGGGTCCCACAGCCACGAAGAACAGGAGCTAGGATGTGAAGCCCTCCCCTGGGTGGAGATGCCCCGTTTGGGGCTCTGTCTCTGGCCCCTGTGGGTGAGGAGGCCTGTTAGGCTGTGTTTAGGTTTCTGTCCTGTCGTTTCTCCCAGGCCCGCCAGCTTGGGCGGGCAGCTCTGATCCACACGCAGCCCCAGCCAGAGAATGTCACAGCGGCTGTGGCTCAGCGGGGCCGGGGGCGGGAGGCAGAGGAGGGAGCCGAGTCTTGGCAGCTGTGACAAATAGAAAACAGATTGTGTTTCCCTTTGCTTCCACCCCCAGCCAGGGGGAGGGGAGGAGCCGGAACCCAATTACCCACTTACAATGGATGCTCTATTGTGGGATGAGGCAAGGTCAGGGGCAGGTGGGCGGGGCCCTAGCCCTGCCCCAGGGCGCTGTGTCCCTGGCGCAGCCGGTTGACTGATCCTGGCTGACCTGGCTTCCCCCTTCCAACCTTCCCAACCCCCCCCCCCCCAAAGACCTGGAGTCCCTTTCCCAAACTGGAATTTGCTCTCCAAGTAACCTTGATGCTCTCACTGTCTAGGACCTGCTGTAGAAACCATGGATCATCCTCTGAACACTCCTGACTGGAGAGAAGGTTTCTGTTATTCATTCATTCATTCATTTATTCATTCCTCTTTCCCCCCTCTGTCTCCATCTGTCTTGGAAATGATCTGGAAATGTTTGAGCAGCTGGGCAGCTTCCATGGAAATTCTCTCATTTTTTCACTATTTGTTAAGCACCTACTATGTGTAGGCACTGAGATGGGTTTTTTTACCAGCTGTTTGTTGTGCGCCTAGAGAGACTTTCACTCACCTACCGAGTATTTGTGGTAATGTGTTTATCCGCACGTGCACACGTGTATTTGTCAAGTATCTGTGTAGCACCTACTATGCACCAAATGCTAGCATTACGTGCATCTGTTTGCCGGGTGTCTGTGGAGCATCTACTGTGTGTGGGGTGTTAGAAGACGTGGTCTCTGCTGTCAGGTATCTTACCGTCCAGTGAGGTGGGGGAGGGAAGACGCACAACCATTGTGCACAGCCCGACTGTGCGTGAGGTCCCTGGAGGGCAGGGCTGGGGATGCACGCTGGTCAGTGTGGGCAGCAGCACTATCAGACTCAGGTTACGTTTGTGACTTGGAGAGGCTTCACCTTCAGGATCTCCGTTGTCCTCGACCGTAAAGGGGTGGCAGTGAGACTTAGCAAAGGGCCTGAGAAATGCCAGTGGGCTTCTGGCGGGGACAGTGGTTGCTTCTGATGGCCCAGCATCTGTTCCTCCTCCTGGTAACAGCCCCCACCCCATCTTGTTGGGGGAAATATTTTCTTCTGTTCTCTCAGCACCTGCTGAGAGATTCAGGTGGAGCTGACACCTCCTCCCCACTTCTGGAGGAGCATGTGACCAAACCTGGCCAGTCAGATCAGCCTACCCCCTGGTCGCAGTCATTGGTCAGGGGGAGTCACATGATCCACTCAGGTTACAATGCGATTGGGTTCTGGAACCATCAGGGAGAGAGGCTCTTCTGCTGGGGTTGACAGTGGATGGGGTGGGGGCCCCTGGTGCCAAGCTGCCTGAGGAGAGGGGCACCTCCCTGAGGATGAGTCCAGCCTGGAGGAAGAGGAGCAGAATGCATCCCGATGGTGCCTTTCTGAGCCCCTGGATCCAGCTATGCCTGAAGGTCGTGCAGCTCCCGGACTTTTCAGTAACATGGGCTGATGAATTCTCTTTCTGCTGCAGTCAGGTTGACTTGGCGTGTTATCTCTTGGAATCAAGAGCCCCGACTCATAAATAGGCCTTTTCTTCCTCCTCGTTTCATAAAACAGAAATCACACTGTGCCACACGTGGGACAGGGAAAATGGATTCCCTTGTTCTCTAAAAAGCTGGTGAGGAACGGGTACCAGGAGAGGCTGCACAGCCACACCTTTCCCTTCGGCATGTGGGCATGTCCACCCCTGCCCCCCACCCCTACCCCTGTGTCCCCGACCTCCGCCCTGAGCCAGGGCAGAAATCACTTAACGTTCGGGGCCTGGCTCTGAAAGGTTCATGATGGGTAACCCTTGGCCTCGTGGGCAGATGTGGGAGTCTCTAGGCTGTCTGGTGTGTCCCTGGATGCTGCATTCACAGCTGGCTCAGGTAGGGGTGTTGCTGGTGAGCCTCGGCTAGTGGGACTTAGGGCTGACTTTTTCTGTAAAGGATCAAGTAGTACATGTCTTAGGCTTGGTGGGCCATAAGGTCTCTTGCATATTTTTTTGTTTTTCACAACTCTTTAAAAATGTTAAAAAATCATTTTTTGTTCACAGGCTGCACAGAAGCAAGCCACAGGCCGGGTCTGGCTCATTGCTCTGATTTGCTGACTCTTGGATTGCATTATCGTTATGGGGGCCGAAAGCCCCTTTCTTTCTCCTTTTCTTTCCTTTCCCCTCCCTCTATTCCCCTTCCTTCTTTTCTTTATTTTCTCTTTTTTTCTTCCTTCCTTCCTTCCTTCCTTCCTTCCTTCCTTCCTTCCTTCCTTCCTTCCTTCCTTCCTTCCTTCCTTCCTTCCTTCCAAAACCTCGTTCCCCCAAACCCAGGATATATCCTGGAAATGCTAATATTTTGGTGTCAAAATCCATACCTACAAGTAGTCCCCTCTCCCTTGCCTGCCCCTTGTCTACACGGGACTTGCCGCTGTGTGTTCCTCCAGATTAATTTCTTTGGTTGTTTTGGGTGTCTCCTCATTCTCGAATATGAGCTCCGTGATGGAGAGCCCTGGGAGGCCCGGGCTGGGGTGCCAGGCAAGCGGGAGGCTGGCATGTGTGATGGGCAGGAGTGTATGATGGACGTGTCAGAGAGCAGAGGGGCGGGGCTTCCTGCTGTGTGAGCCGAGCAGCGAGGGAGGGGATACGGGGGTGGCTGCCAGGGTCCTCTCTGCACAGGCGAGCTGAATCCATGATCCTGAATTTGAACTCAGAAGGAGTGAGCATCCCATCCCTGAAGGCGTGTAAGCGGAAGCCGGCTGCCTGCCGGGGCCAGCTTGCACTAGGATTCCTGCCGCCAAAGGCAGGTCTCTCCTCTGCCAGAGGACGCTCACGACGCTTGCCCGAGAACCTTTGGCTGCACTTTGCCAAGATCCGGATTTGGCTTCTTTGGGGTTAGGGAGCTGGCAGGAGTCTTCCTGAGATCTTAGGCTTGTCAGGCAGAGCCAGAGAGGCACGTGAACCAATGGTACTCCCCTCCCTTTGTTTTCTCAGGCTCAGCTGCCACCCCAGAATCTGCACATGGTCCCAGTGACTCTTACCCTGGGCCCCCTCCCCAGCTGTAAGAGCCCCAGCTGTCACAGTGCAGGTGTGGGCTGCTCGGAGTCCTGGCCTGGCAGACCTGAGCCCCACGCTGGTACGCTGTCTCGGGCAGTGCATTCCTATGGATGGGTGCCCAGGCCATGGAGCTGAATATTTATAATGTCACCCCTTTCGGCCTCTTTGGCAGTGTGACCTTAACCACTGACGTGTAGCTGTGACATGGCACCCTCCCCCTCCATCTCTTATTTGAATTATTTGTCAGAGTTTCCCTCAAGAAGAGGGGCTCAGGTACCCCCTTGCCAAGGCAGGTTCCATTATTATCCCCACGTCACAAAAGAGAAACTGAGGCACAAAAGTTCACATGGCTTGTTGAGTGCCCAAGTTCACATGGCTTGGCTGCACGTTCGTTTATGTATGTCTGTGTCCATTTAATGGTGGTGCTGGGGGTCAGAGCAAGCCAGACGGGCACCATCCTCACAGAGCATGGGGCCTGACAGGGGCTGCTGGTGGGGGCACACAGCAGGGGGTTTGGCTAAAATCCAGGGGTCCAGGAGGTCTGCCCTGAGGATAGAAAGTCCCCAGCTTGGTAAATAAAGCTCAGGGGTGAGGCAGCCTGCCTTTGTGGACAGCTCTGTCTGTCTCCCTAATTATGTCAGTTTCCTCACCTTCGGGGCTCTCTGTGAAGGGTAAGCTCTGTGTCTCTCCAATAGATGGAAAAGCCTGGTGCAGCCTCAGCGTTGTGTGCATGTTGCTAAGTGTTTTTATTAATCCCAGTTGATGAAGTCAACAAAAGTGACATTTCAGCTCAGTCTTTGAGCATTCGTGGGAGTCGGTAGCCAGGCAAAGGTAGAGACGGCGTGGGCAACGGTGGTCCAGATGGGAGGAACAGCACGTGCAAAGACGTGTGCGACTGTTGCACCAAAATGCATCAAGAGCCAAGTGTGGGTTGCGCACCGACATGGCAGTGGCTGAGCCCTGCCCTTTGGGGTTTGCAGAGGACAAATCAGACCCTTTGGCATAGGCAAGAAAGGAACAGGCAGGTGTGTCCGGTGGGCTGAATAAGAGTGGGCGTGTGCGGGAACAAAAACTGCAGGGACCGTACTGATGAAAAGAATAGTTTTGTTCTGGGGACAGAGATACACAGGTCTTCCCGGGAGGTTTTCCTGCCAGCGCCTCTCCCGGCTCTGTGCAAACCCTCCCCGCCTGGCCGCCAAGGCCGAGGCCGGCCCCGCGGCTGTGGGAAATGAGTCTGTTTTCTGGATGCGCAGAGGGACCCGCTGCGACTCTCATTTAAGAACGAGGCGCTTCCTGACCAGAAATGACTCAGATAAATTTGTCGGCGGGAGGCAGCAGCTGCCATCCGGGGATTAATTGGGAAGTGCTGGCTCAGGACATCGGGGCTGCCGGCTGCCCACGAAGGTCAGGCCTCCTCTGCGCCTCCTGTCTGGGTCACTGTCAGAACCTCTCTCCGGGGAAGCCTCTGCCTCCTGAGAGGAAGGGACTGACCTGCGCTTCACCCCTAGAAAATTCTGCTGAAGCTTCTCTCTGCCCTCCTGTTCTAGAGGTGACCACCGGGGGCATGAGGGGGTGGGGTGGGAAAGGGTTCTCCCTCCGGTGTTTAATCAGCGCAGTGTTATCCGGTCAACAAACACTTGCCCAGCACCTCCCATGTGCCAGGTCTGGTGACACAGTTAAATAAGGTATTGTTCTTGCTCTCAAAGAATTTCAGCCTCCCAGGAGAGAGCCTCAGTGTGACAGTCCTATGGGTTGGGAGACGGGCTCTGTGTTTGCAAGTGCTAAACAGAACAGACCAAGAGCCTCAAGCTCGCCTAGACAGTAGGTAACGTTAACAGTCATCTTGTCCCCAGAAAGTTAAGGATATAGCTTCAGGTGTCGCCTGATTCAGAGGCTCAAAACAGGGCCAGCATTTACACTCTGTCCGCCTCAGCACCCTGTTTCCCACGGTTGTTGTGAATGAAGGCCTCCCCGAAGATGTTCATGTCCCAGTCCTGGGGGACCCGCGAATACGTGACCTTGCGTGGCAAAGGGGACTTTGCAGATGTGGTTCAGTTAAGGAGCTCCAGATGGGCAGGTTGTCCTGGATCAGCATCCCTGTCATATTGTCACAGGGGCCTTCTCAGGAGAATCCGAGCCAGAGAGAGAGGTATCCACAGATGTAGAGATGAGAATGAGGCCGTTTCTGGAAGGGGCCATGGGCCACAGAATGTGGGCCGCGTCTAGAAGAGACTGAGAGGCAAGTCACGGGTTTTTACCTGGAACCACCAGGGGAACCCCGGCCCTGCTGACATCTTTATTTCAGCCCAGTGAGACAGATTTATGTGCTGTTTTAACTCACATCTCCCTTGGTTTCAAGTCCAAGCAGGAAAGATGGAATGTGTTCTCCCAGATAATTCCTGCATAGGTCCTGCTCATCATTCTGATTGGACTCGTTCTGGTCACATGCCCACCTCTGAGCCAATCACCTAGCTAGCAGTATTCTGATTGGCCAGGCTTGGCTTACAGGCTCCACCCTTTGAGGGGGTGGAGCCCTACCAGAACTTCCTGAGCTGAGAGTCTTGGCAGGTGGAGGAACTCCTGGGTGATGCTCCCATTACAAAGGAGAATGGATGCAGGGTAGCTGAAATATTGTAGCAAGCATTCCCTATAGCAGGGGATGGAGAGTTGTCACCTGGCTCTGAGGTGGGAGGAAAGAGTGTCGAGGGGGGGGGCATTGGGAAGCTTGGGTTTTATTCCCGATTTCCTGTCTCAGTGAGCTGTGTGACCTCAGGTAGGTGGTGCACCCTTTCTCCTGTTTCCTCACTTGTAAAATGGGGCTTGTGACTCCCCAGGGATCATCCTTGGGCAACAGGCTAGTTTCGAGCCACTTGCTCACCGTCTGGCCAGCCCCAGGGCCCTGGACATGATGTGTGCTTCTGCCAGTCTCCTGCGTTTGTTTTCTTTATTGGGGCATTAGATGGCCACTTGCCCAGGTGACCCAGATTCCAAAGGAGATTGAACTTATGGGCAGGTGCCCCTGGTGGCCCCTTCTGCTTGGGTCCTTGTGGCTCCTGATGCAGCCCATTTGTCTTGTTGGTGAGGGTGCCAGCCCTCCATTTGCCAAGGGTTCCTGTCAGAGCAAGATGGGGGGTTCTGGCCCACTTGTCGAGAAGGAAGGGGCTTCTCAAGCATCAGTTCCCTCCTGTTTTGACCCACGTTAGGTTTCAAGGGTCATATGGCATACCGATCCGGGCTTAATGGCTGCAGATGACAAAAGTCAAATCAAATGGGTTGAAATCTCAGCTCCACCGCCTGTGTGGAGCTGTGTGACCCTGGGTGAGTCACATAACCTCTCTGACCTCAGTTTCTTTATCTGTGCAGTAGAGGCAACCTTCTGTGGGCAGCTAGGTTTGCTTTGTATTTACAGGCTGCAGCCCCTAAGAGTTCCTTGTGGACCCCTGCTTTGCCCAGGCAATGGAGTTTCTATTATAGGCAACTGAATCTAATCCTAACCCCAACTCCACACCTCTCTGGCCATCTGTCCTCTGGTGCCATGAAGTGTCACCTGCTGGCCGCTGCCCAGACCCCTCTTGAGGCTCTACACTTGAGTCTGGTGTTCTCTTGACTTGTCCCTACTTTCCTTTTAAATTTCTGGGTCCTGCCCTGTGGTGGCGCAGTGGATAAAGCATCAACCTGGAATGCCGGTTCGAAACCCTGGGCTTGCATGGTCAAGGCACATATGGGAGTTAGTGCTTCCTGCTCCTCCCCCCTTCTCTCTCTCTCTCTCCTCTCTAAAATGAATTTTAAAAATATGTTTTTAAAAACTTAAAAAAAAAATTCCTGGGTTACTGGAGAGTATTTGCTTCATGCAGGGTTAGGAGTCAGCAATTTGTGCTGGAAATTAGCCAGTGGAGTATTCCTGGTCAGACCGTAGACACCCCCCCCCCCCCGGGATTGAGCTCCCTGGGGTGTGGGCAGAGGGGCCTGGGACCCTCCCTCAGTGAGCTTAGGAGGTGGGACTCAGTTAACTCATACCTTGCTCCCAGCTGTGTCCCCGCCACTGGCCCCTGTGGTGGCCCTGAGGGACAACTGAGAATTAAATCTTGGTGTTTGACATGCAGCCGCCTGGATTGTCCCTCAGTTTCACTGTGTCACCTCGGGTGACTGCTTTCAGGCCTGCATCCTAGACATTCCTGAGATGGCGGCCAGTTCAGTTAAACAATGATCTGTGAGCCAGGCGGGCCCTCGTGGTCAGAGGCCAGCAACCATTCCCTCCTTTTCCTTTCCAACAAAGTCCACGTTTTATTTAAGTAAGGGGGGAGGGTTCTGAGCCACCCTGTCCCAGGGGATTCATCAGTTAGGTCTGAGGAAATTCTGGTTTTTTGTTGATGTGAGGTGGTCATGAGACCCAGCTCTAGGCAATGAAATGTTAGGGGAATTCTGCTGGAGGCTGATTTTCTCCCTTAATAAGAGGGAAGCACATGAGGAGAAAGCTCATGTCGCTGCCTCACCCTTCCTTCCTGTTGGGCTCACTGTTGTGTGAGGGCGTGCTGCACGGAGCCACAGCAACCATTTTATGACGATGAGGCAAAGCATGGCTGACCCACAGGATGGTGGAGCAGAAAGTTGGTCAACTTGTAGGTTCTGGATCGTAGAACCAAAATTATCTGGAAACTGATGCTCTCCAGACTTCTTCCTATGAGATAATTAAATTTCCTCATAGCTGTTACTTGCAGCCCCAAACATCCCAATTCATTCCTAGGCCTTTGTGTGTGGACTTCTCTGCCTCCTTCCCCCTCAGCTAGGTTGTTCGTGCTCATTATGCAGAGCTCAGCTCAAATGCCACTTCTTCCGAGGAGCCTGCCCTGATTCTCTCCTCTAAGAGTAGACCACACTTCCCTGCTTCACACCCTCCTAGCTTCACATGCCTTTAAAGCCCCTGTAGTTTAAGAGTTAGTAAGTGTCCGTCACACGCACAAACAACGCTCCACAAGACCACTTGTTTTTACGCACCTCTGTGCCTGGCACCTTGTGAGTGCTCAGCAAATACTTGTTGAATGCATGAGTGAACATCCTGGACCTTTAAGATCTCATAGTCCCAGATCATGTTGAGACACCACTTCATACCAACTAGAATGACTAGCATTAAAAAAACCAATAGTGTCAAGTGTTGAGGAGGATACAGAGGCACTGGAACTCTGACCGCTTTTAATTTTTTTAATTTATTGACTTTAGAGAGAGAGAAACATCAATTTGTTGACCCACTTATTTGTGCATTTATTCGTTGCTTCTTGTATGTGCCCTGACTAGGGATCTAGCCCACAACCTTGGCGTGTTGGGACAATACGCTAACCAGCTGAGCGACCCGGCCAGGGCCGTGCCCCGGAACTCTCATTTGCAGCTGGAAGGAACGCAGCAGAATGGAGCAACTGCTTTGGAAAATGGTTTGGTAGTTTCTCAAGAGGTTAATCATACACCAACCATAGGGTCCAGCCATCCCAAGTTCTAGGTATTTACCCAAGAGAAACGGAAGCATTATGCCCACACAGAGATCGTATGTGATTGTTTATAGTCGCTTTTGTAGTCATAGCCAGAGATTAGAAATCAACCAGTGGTCCATCAGTGAGAGAATGGATAAACCAATGGTGGTTTGTCTGTGTGCTGAATGCTATTCAGCAAGGACAAGGAATGAACTGTTGATACACACTGCAGTATAGGTCATTAAGTGTAATGATACTGCGTGAAAGAAGCCAGGTAGGCCAAGCGGCACACCAGGCTGAGAGTCGACTTGGGGTTGGGGCCATAGACATGGAGGCCCGGTCCTTGCAGTGTCCCCTAGGGTCCACAAGGTCTGGCCCTGAGACCCCTTTGATTTTGTTTTTCCCCCTTCCACATCCACTCTGCCCTGCTGGACCTCTGCCCTGTTTCCTGAACCCACCAGGCACGCTGTCCCTTCAGAGCCGTGGTACCGGCTCCTCCTTCCGTCTGGGACACGATTCTTCCAGAGTCACACATGGCTGGGCTCAGGTCTCCACCACCTTCAGGTCTTGCCCAGGTGTTACCTGCCCAGAGAGGTCTGTTAGATCTCTGTCTCAAAGGCCTCCAGTCCCCTCTTTGGTCTTGCCTTATGCTTTATTTCCCTTGTAGTCTTTTTATTCATCATTCATTCATTCATTCATTCATTTAGTGAAAGGAGGGGAGGCAGAGGCAGACTCCCACATGCACTAGGGGGCGATGCTCTGCCCATGGGAGGGGGCTTGCTTCATTGCAACTGGCACCATTTTTTAGTGCCTGAGGCAGAGGCCATGGAGCCATCCTCAGCCGCCTGGGGTTGACTTGCTCCCAATCGAGCCATAGCTGCAGGAAGAAAAGAGAGAGAGAGAGAGAGAAGTGAGATGGGGAGGAATGGAGAACCAGATGATGCTTCTCCTGTGTGCGCTGAAGACGAATCAAACCCGGTACTTCCATACGCCAGGCTGACACTCTACCACTGAGCCAACCCGGCCAGGGCCAGCACTTACCCTATTTTTCGCTCCATAAGACACACCTGACCATAAGACACGCCTAGGGCTTTACGGAGGAAAATAAGAAAAAAAATATTCTGAACCAAATGATGTGTTAAAATATAAGGTCTATTCATTTCTTTTTTTTTTTTTTTTTTTTTTTTTTTTTTCATTTTTCTGAAGCTGGAAACAGGGAGAGATAGTCAGACAGACTCCCGCATGCGCCCGACTGGGATCCACCCGGCACGCCCACCATGGGGCGACGCTCTGCCCACCAGGGGGCGATGCTCTGCCCATCCTGGGCGTCGCCATATTGCGACCAGAGCCACTCTAGCGCCTGAGGCAGAGGCCACAGAGCCATCCCCAGCGCCCGGGCCATCTTTGCTCCAGTGGAGCCTTGGCTGCGGGAGGGGAAGAGAGAGACAGAGAGGAAAGCGCGGCGGAGGGGTGGAGAAGCAAATGGGCGCTTCTCCTGTGTGCCCTGGCCGGGAATCGAACCCGGGTCCTCCGCACGCTAGGCCGACGCTCTACCACTGAGCCAACCGGCCAGGGCCAAGGTCTATTCATTTCTATCACAACAAGTTTCGACACATAAGCACGTTTATTTGGTGCATGTGTGCCTCTCTATTTTTATCACTTAATGTATACATACTGATGTAGCAAATTAACTAAAACAAAGTTGATTCACGTTAGTCTTATGTGTGAAGCGATAGTGTACCCACGGCTACTGATAAAGTTCATTTACGCCACTGTAATTTTTATGAATTCCAACAAGGAAGAAATGCTACAGAAGCATGTCTGTCGCATCCACCATATTCCCCGGACTTAGCACCCTCCGACTATCACTTGTTTTTGTCTTTACAAAATTTTTTGAAGGGCAAAAAATTCAAAAATGAAGAAGATATCAAACAAGCACTGGTTCAATTTTTCGCATCAAAAGATAAAACATTTTTCAAAAATGGGATATACAAATTGCCCTCATGCTGGCAAGAAATCATTAATAATAATGGCAATTATATTATTTAATAAAGTTTATTGATGGTAAGGAAAATTTGTATTTTGTTTTATTCCAAAAACGGACAGAACTTTCTGGTAGATCTTATATTTAATAAAATACCATGTTTTTCACTCCATAAGATACATGGGCATTTTCCCCTCCACTTTTGGGGGGAGGGGAAGTGCATCATATGGAGCAAAAAATACGGTACTTCTATCTGATGAATTATATACACACAAACAGCAACATGGATGACTCAATAATTATGCTAAGTAACTCTCTGTGGAACAGATTGAGCAGGTCAGCCTGCCTTTCCAACTGCCCACTTTAGGAGACCGAGTTGTGAATCAAGTATTCTGGGAAGGAATGTGGCATCCACTGTGCGGCAGATTTCAGAGTGTTCACGTGGAAAAGAAAGGATGTCAATCTCTCACTGATCATTTGGTTAAATAAAATATTACTTAATCCCATCTTTCTATTTTTCCTTTAGATTTTCATGTGGATACTAGGGAATGGTAAATCCCGCATGTGGCCCAGGCCACGCATGGTTCCCCTGGAGCGCCCACTGGGTGAGGCGGTGAGGGGTCTCCGGGTTTGCGGTCTGGTCTTCCTCTGGGTCATCTGGAGCCTGGCCTGCTGGATGCTCTTGGGCCGTTCATCCTGGCTGCCTGGCCGAAGGGCCCTGCCGTGACTTGCTGACCTTGAGCATCTGTCCTCAGAACTAGGCCGTTCCGGGCCCACGGGGAACAGCAGCTGCTGGGAGGGTGCGGGCTGGTGACGCAGTTCCTGCCCTGAGAAGGGGAACTTGGGCATCTGCTGGGATCCTGTCATCGTGGCTTCTACCCGGTCGTGTGTGCCAAGGCCTCTTTCCCTGCCGCCCAGCCTGGCCAGCCCCGCACAGCCGGTGAAGGAGACACCTCCCTCCCTGTTGGCTGCGGAAATGGTTTGCATCATTTGTACCCGCAGCCTGGGAGCATCTGAAGTTCAGAGTTACTGGCAGGAAATCAGCCTGTGCCCTGTTCTCCCCACGAACCACGAATCAATACGGCATTGATCCAGAGGAGACCGGCTGGCTCACCCTTGTGCATCCGGGCTGTGCTCTTCAGAACCCGGCTGGGGGGAGCGGTCAGAAGTGGGCCACCGGGTGGGGGAGGGCTCCTGTTTACTGGCTATTTTTTTCTTCTATGAAAAGAAGTCATTAAATAATTATGATGAAATAGTCATAACCTAAAATTTACCATTTTCACCATTTTTAAGTGGACAGCTCAGTGGCATTAAATATGTTCATATCGTGGTGCCCGCATCAGTCTCCAGAGCTTTCTCCTCTTCCCCCTCCCCAGTCGCTGGCCTTTTAGACTTGGGGAAGGGCAGGAACACCCTGGGGGCAGGGCCGGTGCCGGAGGATCACAGGACAAGGCAGGTAGGCCAGCCCCGATTGGGTTTCCTCCCGCACATCTCTGGGAGCAAGACTCTGGGAAGTGCAGGCACAGTCACAGCAGGGTAACTCCAGAGGCTCCGGCAGGCATGAGGAAATCCTGGGCTGCAAATGGAGGAGCTGTTGCCACCCCGGTCTGATAACAGGGAGGCACGGACGGTGAGTTCCAGAAACCCAGGAGAGAGGATGCAGCAACCGCCATCTTGAGAGGAAAGGTGCCCCTTGGCCAGCGGGCGGTGGTGGTGGGAGGTACCGGCCAGCTCTAGGGAACAACCTCACTCTCCCCTGGAGTCCTGCGGGACTCCCCATGGGCCAGGTCCCTCCAGAAGGCAGAGAGCACTGGGCAGACAGTCCGGCCAAGAGAAGATACTGGCACACATGGTCTGACTCGTTTCTTCATGTCGTGGCTGCCCGTGTCAGTGTCATGGCACCTGCTCCTCCCAGCCGCCCTACTTCTCATCCGGGATTCAGCTTCAAAATGCACCCCAATCCTAGGGGGAATGTTCTGGTGAAGCCAGGTCTCAGCCAGTCGACTTACTGCATTTCCCCGTCCTCTGTGATGGGCTCAGGGTGGCCAGTTAAGGCTGGACCTGGAGACTTAGCTGCAGGGGTCCAGAGGAGCATTTCGTCCCGCTGGACCCCGACCCGGGGATGTGGCCTACTGTCCCTGGCCTGCCATCTTGCCACCAGGTGGCATCTGTGAATGAAGCCAACAAGGAGGAGAGGACAAGGCAGCAAGGGAGAGACTCAGGCCTGATGACACCTTCTAAGCCCCTGGACCCAGCTGTGTCTGAAGTGAATCTATTCCTGAACTCTCAGTTACCCAAGCCAATAAGTCCCCCCTCCCTTTTTTTTTGTTTCACTTGAGCCGTTTGGATTTGCACTGGCTTGCAAGAAAGATTCCTGACATGATCAGTTTTTTTCTTTTCTTTTTTTTCATTCTAAGCAAACTGCAGCTCTGATTCGGCCATTTTTCAGGGATTTTTTTTTTCCTTTAAGCTCAGCAAGAGTGCTGAGCAAGCGGCAGATGTTGGAGAGCAGCGGGCCGTCCTCCGCTCACTCAGGTCTTTCGGGTCAGCACTATCTCAGCGCAGGCAGAGCGGGTGAGGGGCCGGAAAGGGTGCGGTCCGCCGGGGCCTCTCCAGCCAAGCTGGGTGCGGCACAGGGAAGGTGAAACCCACTTGCCTCTGGCCTGGCACGAGGTGTCCCAGAGGAAGAGGTGGGGAGCCTGGCGCTTAGAACCCTGACTCCGGGTCAGATAGACATCAGGTCTGTGTCTCATTAGCTGTGTGGTCCTGAGCGGCCTGCTCACCTTCTGCCTTTGCAGAATGGCTGATGGGAAAGGAAGCAGGTGAGACCCAGCACCCGGCTCTCGGTAACGCCCAGAGAGGCAGTGCAGGGCAGGACGGAGGGCTCAGCACCCTGGGCTGGAGTCCTGGCTCCCAAACCTCTTGGCTCTGGAACTTTGGGCATGCCCCATCCCACCCCCCGGTGCCTCGGTTTCCTCACCTGGAAAATGGGGTGATGCCAGCATCCACTCCCTTCCAGGAGGGCCACAGGGACCCAGGGATGAAACATAGGCACCAGGCACATGGTAGAAACAGCTGCTGCTTTTTCCTGAAGCCCACAGACCATGTGAGCAGCGGGCAGCGTTCACGTTCTCCCGTACTGTCGGCTGGCTGTTCTCCATGAAATTCCACAGAAGCCCCCGATGTATCTCGGGCTGTTGGCCTCTTGCTTCCTGATTGGCCCTGAACAAGCTGTTTGACCTCTAAGCACCCCAGTGCCCTCCTCTGCAAAGCAAGTGTTTCTGTTCTGACTTTCCAGTCTTCTTCATAGAATTAAAGGAGAAAGAACCGGGCCCTGCTCAGTGCAGCTTACAGGCCTCACACGTGCATGGGCTCGGTCCATACGAGCCATTACTAATAACAGTCTCGCCACCCCCGGTGAGATCTTGGGGCACGTGTCATTCCGTAGGCCCCAGAGCCCGACAGACAGTTCGTTCATCTCAGGCTAGAATGTTAAAGAAAATAGTAAGTTCAAGTATAAGTAGGTTTTTAGTTCTTTAAAAAAAAAAAAAATGTATTGATTGATGTAGCAGAGAGGAACAAGAGAGAGACAGGCAGGAACATTGATCTGTTCCTGTATGAACCCTGACCGGGGTCGAACCGGTAACCTCTGTGCTTCTAGAACATGCTCGAACCAACTGAGCTGTCTGGCCAGGGCAGGTTTGTAGTTCTTAAAAGAGAAAGGAGATGGTTGTAAGTTCAACCAGAGAACATTTTCAGCAGGAAACCCCCAATGCTGGGTGCTGCCTGCTCTGTGCCCAGTGGAGCTACGAGGACTATGTACACCCTAAAGTGTTTTTCCTGTGTCAGTTGGGAAAGGTTAGCTTTTGCTTCAGTAACAAATAACCCCACATCCCAACTTAACAATAATGACATCTGTCGTGGGCCCGCATGGACAGCTGTGCCCTTGTGAGCTGTCATCGTTGGAAGGGAGGCGGGTGCAGTGTGTCGTGGGCTTGTATAGCACACTGGCTCTTCAGGAGACACGTGGCACCTCCATTCGCAGTTAGAAAGCCAGCGGCTACTTTAGGGAGCATCACTGATGCCCCCAGCTGTGTTTGTTATGAGCAGGTACAGTTATTACCCACATTGTTCAGGTGAGAAAACCGAGGTGATTTGCTCAAGGACGTAGAGCTTTTAAGTAGCTAAGTGAAGGAATCATCCGATGTTCTCAAGAAAACCTTCCCATTTCTCATTTGTGCCAGGCTGTTTGTGGCTTAGTCTGGGACACACACACACACACACACACACACACACACACACGCCCGCCCACGCGGCAGGGTGAAGGTTTGCAGCTTGTGTGGCTGTGAGGGCCCCTGCACCCTCCCCTTGTTCCCTTCTGCAGCTCAGCTGAGATCACGGTGATTTCCTGGTACTTTGTAATAATTTATGGCAAATCTAATGTGCCCGCCGCTGCGTGAGCTCATCCGAATCCCCCTCTATTGTCTGAGCCTCGTACCGGGAGCCGTCCTCCCAGGGCCCTGGTATCATCGCTCGGTGATTTATGGCGCCAGCCTCCCCACCGCGGGGTGAGGCTGGCCTGTTGGAGGCCTGAGGCAGCGCTCAGGAGACACTGCGGGGGAAGATCTGGTCGGCTTGTTCTGTCCCCAGAGGAGAATAGACCTGAGGCATGGAGACTTTCAGAAGCTCAAGCCAGACAGTGCGTTACATTTTCTGCTGCCACGTCCTCAGGGGAAAACCTGGCTGGGCAGCGGCGCCTCGCGGGCATCTTGAGCTGAGCCAACTGCATGTCGGCCGTGAACTTGCCTCTCCCTCTGTTTCTCTGTCTCTAGGACGCTGACCTCACCTTCTGGCTGCGCACCTCGGAGCCATCCCTGATGCCACATTCTCTCTCGTGCCTGGTGTCCAGGTTGTTGTGAAGTCCTGTTATTTTCATCTTCAGAATAGGTCCGGAGTCTGACCACTTCATCGCCCTGTCCACGCCATCCAGGTTGCAGCCGCGGCCACTGCTCTCCCGAGCTGCGGCAGGAACTGCCTTCCCTGATCCCAGGCTACCACCCAGCCCCCATAACTGCTCCCCATGAGCAGGCAGAGGGGTCCAGTTAAAGCGTCAGTCACCACAGGCTGCTCCTCTGCTCTGGAGCCTCCCATGGCTCCCACCTCCCATAGAGGAAAAGCCAGACTTCCCCCTGGGGCCTCGAAGCCCCATACGCTCTGGCTCCCAGCCCCTCCCTGCCCTCATTTTCCAGCATTGACCTGTCACTGGCTGAGTGTCAGCCACACTGGCCTCCTTCTGGTTCCTAAGGCCTCAGGGCCTTTGCACTGGCTGTGCCTTCTCCTTCCTCCAGTTAAATGATCACTTCTTGTGGAGGGGGGGTGTCTTATTGTGTGTCACCTTCTGCTACTTGAGTGCCAGCATCCGCAGGGCAGGGCTTCCTTCCATCTTCCCCACTGCAGTAGCCCTATACCCAAAACAGTGTCTGGCACATAGTAGGTGCTCACGGAATATGTGCTGAATGTGTACATTCCCATGTGAGTTAAGCACCTCCTGTGGGGTCTCCAGGGTCCCAGCAGAAGGCAAGCCTGGTGTGTAACCCAGTGATGGAGTTGGGAGAAGACAGATGGGCCCACAGCGTCCCAACCCCATGAGACTTGGGGTCTCCTTGTCGGTGGAACGGACATGCCGTACCTGCATGTGGGAAGGTAAACAGGTCTGAACCAGTACTGAGTTCTTTAGTTACACCAGTGGGAGCGAGAGGGGACTGTGTGTCTCCTTTCCGGAAGCAGCAGGGATCTCTATGTGTTTGCAGCTGACCTATTAACACAGTGATAGGTTCCATCCTTGTCCCCGGCAACAGCTGTTAGCTTTGATTTCTCCGACGTCTTTTCTGCTTGGGAGGCAGTGTGTTCTCTGGGTGAGATCACACCTGGTCCCTGTCCTTGAGGGCCAGCAGGCTCTGAGTGCAGTGCCCACTGGACCAGGGGCCACAGTGACCTGGGTGCCTGCCACCTGGCCTCCCCACTTCTGCAAGCCAACGTCTCCTCCCGGGGCCTTTGCACCTGCTGAGCCCTCATCTGCAAATGCTTTTCCCTTCCCCTTTGTCAGGGTGTCACCACATGTCTCTCAACTTTCAGCCCTACCCTCAGTTCCTTACCCCCTTCCCAGGCTAGATCA
Organism: Saccopteryx leptura; assembly: GCF_036850995.1. Lineage (NCBI taxonomy): Eukaryota > Metazoa > Chordata > Mammalia > Chiroptera > Emballonuridae > Saccopteryx > Saccopteryx leptura. Next base: position 248,664,469 of record NC_089504.1, on the reverse strand, counting down.
GGCCCCCTGGTGTATATAGATGCTCTTGTTTCTATAGTCACAGCTGACATTTGTGCATGCACACCCCATGGGGACCACCAGGGAAGTGACTTGTCTGGTTCCGTTCACTGCTGTTTCTGCCTCTCTCACCCCGGGGCTGTTCCCACGGAGTTGACTGGTGGGCGGATGCTCAGTAAACATGTGCGGAATGTGCGAACAAGCGGCCCACCCTTGGTGTCTAAAAACAGTGGCTTCTTCAAGCAAGTGGCGTGGTCTGGCACCTGCATGCACTGTGTTGCAGAATCGGTCTGGTCTCCACCCTCCCCAGCTCCTCCCACTGCCGGTGGAGTTTGCTTTCCTTCCCCTTGACTTTGGTTTTAACCATGTGCCAGGGCCCAGCGTGGCCCCAGAAACCTTGCTAGATCACTCACTCTTTCTCTCCTCCTCCACCCCCACGTGGGGAACACACCGGTGGCCTCTGTCCCGGGTCCCAGCCCGAGGATGAGCGGTGGGGCTGGGCCATCCCATCACCAACCTAAAGCTACACAAGCTGGTCCAGGTGACGTCCACCCACAGAGTTCATGAGACAGGCAGCCTGTCCCGCCAGCCGCCCTGCAGCCCTATGAGCTAAATGGTGCGTATTGTTTACGCACTGAGCTTCTGGGGTTGTTTGTTATGCAGCTTATAGCAGGTGTTCAATAAATATCTGTTGACTGTTTGAACATGCAGCCAGAGGGTACTGAGGGCACCCAGATAAAGCCCTGCTGGGTGTCCAGTGCAGGGCAGGTGCTCAGTACACTGGCGTCCCCCCACATGCCTTCCTCTCAACAGAACTGGGTCACAGACGACCACATTTGCAACATGCTGGCAACCTGACGCTGTTCACTGCTGGACTATTGTGACAGGACACCGTGAGTCGGCCTGCCACCCACAGCTGCATTCAGCCAAACAGGGCCCATCTGCCTTTCTCATGTCTGGGTCTGGTCTGGTCGGGCAGAGCCCCTTGTTCCCGTGGTGAGGAAGCCTGGGCCTAGCTGGGAGCCAGGGCAGCTGTCCTCTCTGTGAAAACTGCAGTGTCTCTCTACCCAGCTCAGTTCCTGCGCTTACGATGGAAGTCGGAAGATCTTCATCCTCCCTCCCCTCCCCTCCCCTCCCCTCCCCTTCCCACGCAAAAGCCATAATTATTTCAGCACTGCGTCCCATCTCCTGTCCTTTGAGGAGACACAATTAGTGCTGTCTGGGAACCCCATATTTCATGTTTGTACACACCGATTATTTCTGCCAAGAGGGCAGGGAACTAAGCCTGGATGAAGCTCTGTGTGTCTCTGAGTGCCACCGAGAACTGGGACTTCCCACACTACCCAGGCCCTTTGATCCCCGTGTTCCCGTCCCCCAGTGTGCCAAGGTCATCGGCTGTGCCCAGGAGGTGAGAGTTCCCCGTCAGGGTGTGTGATCGATGGACCTAATAAGACGCGGTTCGCTCTTGGAGCTAGGCCCAGAGGCAGGAGGGGCAGGGGCCTGCCCTTCCTGGCCACCTGGTCATTGGCCTTTGGCTCTGCAGCTGGGTTTTCCGCAGGCCCCCCAGGGGACTTCTGGCTGCCTGGGGACAGGCTGGTTAAGTGAACAGGCACCATGTTTTCACTTCACCAGCCAGGGCAAACCAGCCGTGTGTAAAGAAAGGCACAGGGCCCCAAGGGCTAGGGGTCCGCGTCCCGCCTGCGTGGCCCCCTGCACCCTCACCTGGCGTGACCTGGGCCAAGGCCAGCATCTCTCTGAACCTCCGTCCCCTTTCCTCCGGGACTGAGATTTCAGCTGTGGGGCGTCCAAGTTCCCGATGCCCTGGGCACCTAGGCGGGGTTCTCCATCTCAGGGATGCCCTGCTGGCCACCTCATTTTAACACTGCAGCCTTCCTGACCTGGAGGTCACGTTCCCCAGAAGCAGAGCCTGAGAGGGGGATTGTGCTAGTGATTTATGGGGGAGAAGGGGCGGGGAAAACTGAGCAAGAACTTGTGGCCTCAGCTGTGCAGCCAAACCTGTGCGGTCCCCACATGTCCCCGCAGGTCCCCGGGTTCCTGCGCTCAAACTGCACCAGCACCTCCTGCCTTCAGCCAAGTGGGTCGGGGCTTGTGCGCCTGCACATTTTCTATACTTAGTGGGGTTTTTTGTTGTTGTTGTTGTTGTTGTTTTGTTTTGCTTTATTTCTTATTGTGGCAAAATGTACATGCAAAACCCACCTGTTAGAATCACGTATTTGTCCTTCTGCGGCCAGCTCACTCAGCGCAGTGTCTCTGAGGTTCATCCGTGCTATAGAGTGTGTTATAGTTCTTCAGTCCCCCCCTTTATTTTGTGCACAAACGCACTCTATATATTTTAAATGTACTTCATTTTTTAGAGCACCTTTAGGTTCCCAACAGCTTAGTACTTTGGGCTGGTGAGCAGTATTCTGTTGTATAGGTAGGCCGCATTCTGTTTATCCATCCATTTGCTGATGGACACTTGGGCTGTGTCCACACTGTGGTGACTGTGAGTCACGCTGCCGTGAGCATAGGTGTGCCAGCATCTGTTTGCAGCCCTGCTTAGGGGGCACAGGCAGTGGTTGGCAACTGGCTGCCCCTGGGAGGGGTGCGTGAGCACACCCTGAGCAAGTAAGTCGCATTTGGATAAGGGCCAGCTCCCCCCCCCCCCCCAAGAAAGACATAGCTGCGAGTCCCTCACAGCCAGTGCTCACGGCAGCCTAGGAAAGGAACCCAGGGAGATGGCCAGAGTGGCCCCACACCTCCCACCCCTTACCTGTTTCGTTCTCCTCCCGAGCATCTGACACGTTCAGTAATGCGTCTGCTTTGTGGTCTGACCACCCTCCCCAGATAGTAAGCGCCGGGAAGCTGGGGCTGTGTCCGTTGTGCTCACCACGCATTCCCAGCTCCTGACTTCATATATGTGCAATGAATGAATGAATGAATGAATGTTCAACCATTTACACACCGTCTCTGCATTCTCCCCATGACTGTGATGTGGGTGTTGAGATTGTGCCCACTGTACAGAGGAGGAGACTGAGGCTCAGGTTGTTGAATGAATCCCCCAAGGTTTCAGGGCTTGCAAGTGGCAGAGCAGGGACATGAATCCCAGGGACACAGTCTTAACAGCTGAGACAGGTGGCCTCCCGACTATGAATCGGACTTGTCACATGTCGTTAACTCATACTAACACAACGGTGTGCTTGGGATGAGAGATACTTCATTATACAGGTGACTGCCAGGCGATTCTGCTTATGGAATAAGGGTGAGGTGGGGCCCTATGTCTGGTTTCTAGATTTAGTGTCGGTTCTCATGTGTCCCTCCTAACGGGAATACACTGTCATGCTGAAGGAGACCCTGATGATCAAAGTCAAGAATTTTTAAACATTCTATTAAGGAGCAAAGCACAGGTCTTAAGTGGGTAGCTTGATGGGTTTTGACACATTTACACCTATGTTATAGGCACCCTGATCAACATGTAGAAAATTTTCATCACGCAAGTTTCCCTCGTGCCCTGCAGAGCCCACACTTACCCTCCAGGGGCAGCTCGATCAGTGCTTGTCTGTTTTCCTCTCACTACCACCCGGGGTTGGAGCGGTGCCCTCCGTGCACCTTTCACAGTTGCGGTGTGCATAAGCCCGGGCTAGCAGCTTTGAGGATGAGGACGTCTGGCATTTCCTCATGAAGTGGACACATGCCTTAAAGATCTCCCTGCAGAGATGCAGATGGGAGATAACTCTGGTCAACACAAGTGCAGGTGAGCAGCAAGAATTCAGCTGACAGGAGGACAGGTGAGTAATTTACAGGCCGGGAAATGTTCATATTTTGGGGGAGGGGGTTGGTGTTCAAAACTTATTTTTACTGTCCCTGCTGAAGGTTGAAATTGCTGTCTCCCCCAAACAACCACAAACCTGCCGTTGTATAGCATTCAATGCTTAGGACATTAGTGACTGGGGTGTGATCAGAAGTCTCACCTGATCAGACACCTGCTTTGACTGCCCCTCCAGGACAGACCCCCCACCCCCAGCTCTTATGGGACCGGTTAGAATGTGTTCCCAGCTGGTAGTAGTACCCTTGGAGGCATGCATCATCGTTTTAGTCGGTACACAGTTTAGCTTTTCTTGTCATTTGAATACTTACGCTATTGAATTACATTGCCTTGTGGTGTGTACCAGAGAAAAATAAAAACAGCACGTGGTCTTTGGACAATATTGGTGGGGAAAACAAAAATCTCCCCGAAGACCTCCATCTTCCCAAGGGGCTCAGTCGCCTCCCATAAATCGTTGTGTGGTGGTGGCTTCTGCTCTGCGGGAGCAAATATGCAGAGGGATGAATTGAACTAGTTAGAATGAGAAAGTGGTTATTACAACACTGCCTGTTGTTTAGTCGGTCTGTGTAGGAGAGGGTATTAAAACAGGCCTAGGACTGAGATCCACCAACGCAGGCATGGCGTTTGGAGACGGGGAGGGAGGGGAGGAGGGGAGGATGCTTTGTGTGCTTTGTGGGAGGAGAGCTTCAGCTGGGTCTGCGAGCTTTTATTTCTGTCAAAAGAGAGATCTGAAGCAAATGTGGCAAAATGTTATTGTCTGTGTAATCTGAGTGGTTGGATACATACAAATCTGTTACATTATTAACTCTACCCTTTGCCTATTTGGAAGGGGTTTGCGATTTCAGAGATACTGAGAGAAAGCGGGTTTGGAATAGGGGTGATAATAGTCTAGTTGGCCATTTGACATGTTTATCCCCAAGGTGGGGAGCACTGACAGATTAGAAGACTTGCATCATGTTGTTCAAAATACACAAGCATAGTGGGGTCCTTCTGTCACCGAGGCACCCCCTCTGTGATCAGCGCTCTGGCCTCAGTAACACCTTCAGAAAAGATCCCTTCCTCTCCCCGGGACAAAGACACCCTGAGGCTACCCCATGCCCCTTAGAACCTGTGACGGCTGAGACACTTTACTGACATTGTAAGAAAACACTTGACAGAGAACGTGGTCCTAGGGCTTTAAACAGCATAGAAGTTTACTTCCCACAGAAAAGCAGTTAAGAGGGAGTCATAGCTTCCACCTCATGGTCTAAGACAGTTGCTGCGGCTCCCGGCATCACATCTGCGTTCTAGCCAGCAGAAAGGAGGACGACAAGAAGGAGACCCTTCCTCTTCCCTTTAAGGATACTTCGCAGACATCACACAGGTCACTTCCGCATACATCTATTTCTGTGGCCAGCACTGAGTGGTTTGGCCACACCTAGCTGCAAGGGATTCTGGAAGGTATCATCTTTATTCCTGCTAGCTGTGTGCCACTGCCGGGGCAATGTTTGGATTTATAGGGTAAAAAGGGATGTGGCACTTGTAGAGGGCATAGAGTGGAGGGATTAATGTCATAGGCTTAGAGCTCAACTGCTGGGTTCCCTCTGCACCCTGGGAAGGTCACTGAACCTGGTGGAGCTGTTGCCTCATTGTAAAGTGGGGCTAAGCGTTGTGGCCAGCTGCAGAGGCCGTCAGGAGGTTAGGGTGGTGCCGCACACAGTCGGCCCTCAATGAACGCTAAGGGAGGCACGCACGACTCCTGCTGAAGGTTGAAACTACTGTCTCCCCCAGACAACTGCAAACCCGCCGTTGTATAGCATTCAATGCTTAGGATGTTAGTGACTGAAAACTACCTTCCTTCCTTCTTTCCGTATATATGTTCTCCCCTCCTTACCCACATACACACGATAATATGCATGTGTGTGTTTGTGGAGGAGCTCATCTTAAAGGTGCAGCTTGACAATTCTCCTAGGTGTATATACCCCGTACCTACTGCCCAGATGAAGATCTAGAATATTCCCAGCCCCCAGAGGCTGCTTTGTGCACCTTCCATCAGTGGGGCCCATCCTGCTGGGGTCACAACTATACTTACTTTCTCCTCATGGGGTGGCTCTGTCCTGAAATGTCATATATATTGGGGCCGTACAGACATGCCCGTGTGTGTTCACAGTTTCCCCCTTTTTCCTCACCGTATAGTACTCTGCAATATGAATGGACTGCAGTTCACTCGGTCACCCACCTGCTGGTGAATTTGGGGGGTTCCTACTTTTAGAGATTATGAGCAAAGCTGCTGTAAACATGCTATGCCTTCCGGTGGGCACACAAGCAGAATGTTTCTTCTCAGTAAATCTATTTGAAGGAAGCTCACTAAGCCAGTTTAGGAAGAAGCCAGGTAACACAGGCTCTCGGGGTGGGGCGCGGGTGTGGTAAATCTGGGGGTGATGCGCCCAGATGCCTGAGGTTCAACGAACCCCGAGGTGGGCATGGAGGCGCCCCTTTCTGCTGCGTCTTCCCTGTGCCAGGCCCCGTGCATGGGAGCTCAGCATTCATTGGCAGCCTGAGACCAAAACCACGTTCCCTTCTGTGTACCCCGTGATCACCTTGCACGTCTAGGGACAAGACAGTGTAGGCACACCCAGACAAACCTCAAGCCACGAGTCTCTGGAAATTGGGAAGTTGCCCTCAGTGAAGGCTGGCTCGTTGCTAAATGAAGCAGCGTTCTGCTGTCAATCTGGGCTTTTCTCAGGCTCTGTAGGGCATGGGGGGGCGGGTTCAGGGATCAAACATAAACAACAAACAAATGTTTTATTCCTGCCTAAAAATAATGAATACTCACTACAAATATTGATCAACTTACGACCTATGCAACTTACGACCATTCAACTTTACGACCACAATCGCTAACCACGACTGCTCCGCGTCTGGCAGCACAAGCGTTGCCCAGCTGGGCGTACGACAGTGCGGACCAGCTTCTGGCAGCACTACCATCTCCGCGTGCACCATTTCAACTGTCATCCCAGACTCGGTACAGCAATTTGTGTTTTGTGTCTTGGATATTTTTCATCAAACCCCTCCCAAGATGTCTACCAAGAGGAAATTGTTTTTGCAAATATTAAACCAGTTGTACTGGTAATGCAGTGTTTTACTTAAACAATAAAATGATGTAGAGATGATATAAATTGCATAAAACGAACAAAGAAAATTATGACATATAACAATAATGAAAGAAAATTATGATAAAATATGACTTAAAGATTTTTATAACATCATTTCACAGTACTGTACATATAGCCTACTCAACTTACGACCGAATCGTGTTACGACCAGTCTGTCAGAACCAATCATGGTCATAAGTCGAGCACTAGCTATATATACAAATAGAGAGAAAAGTAAAAACTGGGCAAGTGAAACAGTTACCTGGAGACAGTTGTGTTACCACCTGCCCAGGGAGCATCGGCCCCTGTCACCCTGTGATATGGGGACAGAGGAGCAATGTGCAAGTCCCGTGTCATGGATGAGGAGACTCGGGCAGGCTGAGGAAGGTGCATCAGCAGAGAGCTTGCGGCTGTGAGCATGGGGCCCATTCTTTGTTGCAACTCTGTCCTGGCGGCTTCCCGCTGATGGTGGCCTGCCAGACCATGCCTTCCCATCCTGGGGTGTCCTTCCATGGCAGTTACCCGGGGCTCTCCCATCAGCCGGGGCCCTGACCTGCCGAATCTCACCGGCCCAGTCACCGACCGCGCTCCCCCGTGCTATGGAGACTCGGTTCCCTGGCTCACTCATCATGACCTCACGGACACTTCCCGGGCACGTGAATCAGATCCTGTGTCTCAGGACTGTGGGTTCTACATACCCCATCACACCCCTCAGGTGACTCCGTTAGAGGTTCCTGGACACGTCCACGTCCATGTCCACAGATGTGCTCACTTGCACATGGGCCTCTCTCTGTGTGGCAGAAGTCTTTGAGGGAGAGCCCCATGGTGCAACTTCACACGAGTTACTTACCGGCTCCATGCCTCAGTTTCCCCATCTTTAAAATGGGGATGATGACAGAACCCATCTCTTGGGGTGTATTAGCTTCCTAGGCCACTGTAACAAAGTACTGCAGTCCGAGTGGCTGAAAACAGCCGAAATCTGTTCTGTCCCAGTTCCGGAGGCTAGGAGTCTGAGACCAGGGTGTCAGCAGGGTTGGTTCCGGCTGGAATCGCTGAGGAGAATCTGTCCCAAGCCTCTCTGACCGCCCTCACCCCTGCTGTCGCCGCCATCCTTGGTGTTCCTCGCCTTGTAGACCCATCACTTTCATCTCTACCCCTGTCATGATGTAACTGTCTTCCCTCTGTGGGTATCTGTGTCTGAATGTCACTCCTCTCACAAGGACACTGGTCACTGGCTTGGGGCCCCCTGAATCAGCGTGCTTCACCAGACTACATCTGCAAACGCCCTGTTCAAACAAGATCATGTGCACAGGTCCGGGCCGACACGACTTTGGGAGGGGCTCTTTTAACCCCAGGATGTGGGGGGTGTGAGCGTGGTGGTGGGTGCCCCATACGGCGTGTGCCCGCAGTGGCCTGTGCGACCACTGTTACCCCATTCTCTTTGAAGCCACTGTTTGGGGGGTTCTGTCCCATGCAACCACAAATAAAACCCTGGCAGGGATGTATCCTTCACTACCTGAGCCTGGCTGGCTGGAGTCCTGCCCTTTCCGAAGGGTCCAACTCCTTTCCCAGCCCCCTCTGCCCCTTCCCCCACCCACCCTCCCCTTAATTCAGCTGGGGAGGGTGCAGGCAAGCCATAAACCAGAGGAGGTCGCTCTGATTCTGGCTTTCCAACAAGGAGGGCTTAATGAGGCAATTAGGCAGAACTACACTCTCTTATCTTCCTCTCCATTTTCCCCAGCTTGCGCTCACAGCCCGGAGCCCAGAGGGCCTTGGCGATGAGGACAAGCCTGTCCCTCCCCGTCAGGTTCAAGAACAGGGCTCAGAGAGAGGCAGCAGCTGTGCCAAGGGAACACAGTGGGTTGGTGGGACCTGAGCTGGAGAACCCCAGAGCCCCCGTGTGGGGAAAATAGCTGTGTTAGGCTTGCTCCCTGGTGTACCGGCTGCAAGCAGTGCATGAGCACGTGGCAGAAAGCCACGTGTGTCTATGAAAAGCTATGGGTACTCTCCCTCGGGGCAGCCCCCAGATGGTTCTCCCCACGACTGCGAGGTGCGGTGTTCCTGACCCCTTGCACTTCGCTGTGAGAAGCAGGTGTTCCTTTGTTTATTCCCTCCCCGGTCTTTGCAAGCGTCCAGTAAACGGAATGGCTTGACGCTCTCCGGCTAGCAGGTCCTCTACCATCTGCCCGAATCCAGTGTGAACCTGCTTGGCCTCCGCCACCAGCATTCCAACCAGGACTCATGTAGAACGGGCCCTGTGGGGACTGGTGGGGACTATGGCATGCTCACTGGATTATCCCCATGCGGGGGACATGGGCCCGGTGTGACCAGGTCAGCTGAGTTTTCAAGAGAAGCTAAAAGGTGCATTTGCAAGGGATACCATCTAGTAAACAAAGTTCTAGAAAGCCCAGTGTGGCCAAATGAAGCGGACCTTTCTGAGAACAGCATTGGCATCAGATAGTGTGGAGCCCATGGTGGGCATAGCCCAGAGCACGGGTGGGGAGGCGTGGAGGGCCTGGCATGGGGGCACCTGGCTTCTCTTGGTCCCCTGGGTAGCCAGGTGGGATCTCCCTGGCCTGCTCACCTTTGTGTTCCCTCCCAAGTCTCCTCACGGTCAGGGGTCCGCAGCAGCCACGAAGCGCGATGTGCTAGGCTTGCAGTGCATGGGGGCGGCCTGGGCAGCTGACCAGGGAGGAGCTCAGGTGCTCTGGGCTTGCTGGCTGTGCTACCACTCCGGCAGGGAGAGTCTGCCTGTTGGGATGTGTCCGCGCGTGTGCGGAGGGCTCCTTTCTCTCATTCCCGCACTGCTGCGGCTCAGTCTGTGTCCTCCAGAAAGAAGGTGCCCAGGGAACATTAGATGCAAGACACTGACTGGGGGAGAGGGCTCTGAGCGGGGAAGAGGAGGGGGTCAGGAGTCTGGGCGAGGGACAAGGAGGGTCAGTGGGAGGGGCTCAGGCCTCAGCACTGTCTAGCGAAGGAAAATTTTGTCCAGGCCAAGGGGGAGTTCTGGAGCCACGGGCTCTCATCAGAGATGCCCCCCATCTTGGGGCCTGCCTCATGCACTTCCAGGCTCGCTCATGGGTGGGGAGTACCCGGCGGGGTGGGTCCAGACTGGAGTCTCGGGGGCTGTCAGTCAGTCAATCAGCCCCACCCCTCAAGGGGCAAGGTCAAACCTCCACGTGCCACGTTTACTTGCGGGGGTGGGGGTGGGGGTGTGGGGGGGTGTGGGGATGGGGGGGGCGGGGGGGGGGAACGGGACCCTTATGGGTGCCCTTGTCTGAAAAGAGTTCAAAACAGCTTGTGTGCAGGCTGGGGACTTCTTTGGTGGCTTGCATTTCAGGCAAACTTTGCATTCTGTACCATAATGGATCTGAAATGGCTGCAATACAGAGATATTTTCTCCCTGTCCTCTTTGAAGGCTGCGTCCTGTGGCGTGTTCCCTCGTGCCCAAGGGGAGCGCGTGGCCTTGTACAAATGTGCTGGGTTCTTATTGCTGCCATGACAAATTGCCAAAACGTAGGGGCTTAAAACAATGCATATTTTCTTGTGGTTCTGGAGGTTAGCCATCCAGAATGAGTCAGTCTCGCGGGACTGAAGCCGTGGCGTCAGCGGGCTGGTCCCTCCGGATGCTGAAGGGAGAGAGTGTTCCTCACCCCTTTGAGCTGCTAGAGGCCCGCATTCCTTGGACCGCTGCCCTGTTCTCTGTCTTCGAAACTGGTAACAGCTCCTCTGTTTTCTCTTTTTTTGGGGGGGGAAGAGACCTCTCCTCTTTTCCTGTTAGTCCGTGTGTTTCACATGGCTCCGTTCACCCTCTTCTCCTGTCCTCTCCAGCTCAGGGGTGGGCACACAGGCGGGGGGCCCCAGCCTAGCCCATCAGAGTGGTCCATGGCTGTGACCAGGCCAACCAACGCTTCCCTGGGTTTGGGGGGCTTGTTTCTCTATGAGGTGGCTGAGCCCCAGATGGGGCTAGTTTTCCTGCTTCCAGATGGGGAGACCCTGCAGGAGTGTAAGATTCAGACGAGAAAGATCCGAAACAGAGCAAGACCAATTCCTGTTGACCCTGAGCGCCGGGCTCCAGCTGCCCATGAAGTTAGCCAGGTCTGGAGATTCTCAGATGCTGAGACAGTAAACCTTCCCTTTGGCTTAAGCCAGCTTGAATTGAGTTTGTAATTCTTGTTCCCAGGAGTCCCGGCTGGCCCCCCTTCCCCAGCGCGGGACACCCAGCCCCAAACCTCGGCATCCACACGCCGCTGCTTTTGTGTGTGGGCATCCTGTTAACGTGGCCACACTCGCCTCCCTTCCCCTCCCCCCCAGCCCCCGGCTATGCTCTTGGGTGATACATCCTAATGTATATTTAACAGTGGCTTAAAATCGAATTAATTTAGATTGGTTAATAAACTGTAACATCCGTTTCTAAATCAAGCTCCATTTTCCTCTTGAGCAACTAAATTCATGCCTGTTGGTTTAATTTGTTGCTATTGTAATCTTTAACGCTGATGAAATTATGGAAAGGTTTCTAGTGAAATTACCCAGATTTGATTAGGGTTGAACATATTAATATTTCTGCCTCCCAGTCGTCTCTACAGAGAGATCGTCTGGGAGTGTACGGATCCCCTAGGCTGTGGATTGTGATCTCAGGAAGCATGCTCATCCTGTCCCCTTTCAGATAATTCTCCGGGTGTGCATTTATTGAGCACCAACTGTATGCATAGCCCTGGACATTAACACTCTCCATGGAGCGTCCGCAAGAAGAGGTTCTGGGAGGGATTTAGGGGCCCTGTGGGTCCCTACAACTTTGCCTCCTGTGTGCCCCACTTCCAGTTGCCATGAAGCCTTTGCTGTCTCCTGCACCATAAACCCAGTGCAGGCCTCCATTAGGTGCTCATATGCAAATCAGTTTGACCTTGAACTTGACCCTGAAGAACTTCCCACTCATAAGTCACACCTCTGTAAGACCCCATGGCCAGCAGGCACAGGCTGAGGTGAGAGGAGGGGAAGGGTGAAGGTCAAAGCCAGACCCAAACCCAACAGAGAGGAGAGAAGGCCAAACAGGTGGGTCTCTGGCTGTTACCCCCCTCCCCACTTTCTTTTATCCTGTGTCCTCCCTGCTGAGGTCGCAGGCCCGCCTGCTAACCACTTGCTGTGGAATGTTGTGGAATGTGCCAGGCCTCACACCAACCAACACATAATGGCAGAGGAATCTGAAGTGCGTTTCCAGGTCCCCTCCCTCGGGGAGAGAGGGTTGGGGCAGGTCTGGGGGCTAGGACCCGGGTGGGTGACATCAGGCGCCTGGAGGCCCCACAGGAGGGTCCCCCAGTTCAGATTTCCAGCCACTCCTTGGTGAGTGGCGGGGGGGGGGGGGGTTCCCAGGGCAGTCTGACTCATCCTCCACTCGCTGGCATTCTGCTTGGTGGTTCCTGAGCCTGGCACATAGTTCTCTGGAAGGGCTGCCCCTTTCTCCATGTGAATGTGCGATGTAACAACCAGCCTCGTGTTGAGCAGTGACAACAGGTGCCTTTTGGATCCAGGACGGGGCGGGGATGAGCCCCACTACCCAGCCTTTGTCTGAGCTGTCCCTCCATGTGGCGGCCCTTGCCCTCCTCCTGCCTGCAGGAGCTCAGCCTCCAGGGTCGCTGACACATCTCTGCCTCAGGGAAGCCCCCTCCCTGTGGCCCCAGCTCCCCCAGCCTCTGTCCTGCCCTTTGCAGAGTCTGCCCCTGGTGGGAGTAGCAGGAACCCCATGTTTCTAACCCAGGGCTTGCCCACTGGCGGTCCACAAAGTGTGTCTGGTTGCCCTTGCATAGAGCTTTATTATTTTAAACAAGTTAATTGGCACCATTTTATAGTTAACAGATTTTTACATTAAAAAATCTGGATTTGTGGACTCTGTTAATAAAAGATGAGAGGACTCAGTCATGTTGGGACCTACCTTCCTACATGGTGAAAATAGGCTGGAACTGACCTTTAAACAGGGAGAGCATGCGCTCCTTCACTTTGCCCCACTCCCCACCAGTCCCTATTGCCCCTTACCTGTCTGCTCTCTGGAGGTTTTGAGTTTCAAACCTTTGTCCAGTCCTCCGTGTCCCTGGCCCCTGACTATGCCTGGAGCATAGCATATCCTTTACATTCAGTCAGTCCTTGCATCAATCTGGCAGGACACATCTTTCCATTTTCAAGATGAGGAAACTGAGGTTCAGAGAGACTTAGTACCCTCGTCAAGATTGCACAGCTAGTAAGTGGCAGAGCCAAGATTTGAACCACCGATTATCTGGTTCCCAGCCCTGAGCTTCCTCTGTCCCAGCCATCTCCTGTACCAACCAGAGTGGAGAAAACCAGTTTTCATTGAAAGTGCCACCGATGTCCTTATCCGAGCTCTGGCTCGCTGCATGCAGAGGACAGAGCGAAAGCTTCTGTGTGCACAGGGCTGTGCAGGTACCGAGAGGAGGAGCCGGGTGACTGCAGAGCAGCGGCCAGGCTGGAAGGTGGCCAGTGTGGCTGATTACTGATGTTTCTAGGGAAGCCTGACACCTGACTTGTGTGTGAAACATCCCTGTTCATCAGCCTTGTGCACGTACTCCATGGTCGAGTGGTGCCCAGTGGCAGGTGGGGCGCCCCGCCACCTTTCCACGTTGTGCCCTCGACGTTGACGCTTGGTTTTCGCCACTGGCTGCAGAGGTCAGGCTGTGCGTAGTAAGTCCTGGCCTCTTTGCTCGATGCCATCAGCGTGATGTGGTCAGGGTCATCTCTGCTGGGCAGAGGGTGCCTTGTGGAGCCTGATGTGACTGTGACCTCCAGACCCAGAATCACCACCGGCCCTGTCCCTACATGCTACCGCAGGGCCTGTTCCTCCTGGTGTTCAGTAGTTACCATCCATTTTAGAAAAAGAAATGGGTTGAACACCTACTACTGTCCACCGGGCCCCCTGCAAAACCCCGTGTAGCTTCTGAAATTAAATCAGAAAGAAGGTATGCCGTCGCCCACCTTCTAGATTTTCGGCGCCCAGTCCTCTTCCTGGTGCCTAGAACAGAACCTGGCATGTAGTATGTGCTCAGCAAATGCCTGTTGAGTGACAGGATGACTGCGTGGCAGCAGCTTCTTCCCAGGCATTCACTAATGGGAATTCCACAAAAGGTCCTATTCTTGTCCTTCCCTTTCATCCAAGAGCCTGGGAGGATTGGCCAGCATTTGCCCAGATGGTCAGGGTGGGGCTGGAGCAGAACTTGGGCCTCTCCCAGACTGGCCAAGGACTCCAGCCCCCCTCTCTATCTCCATTCCCGCACACAGCTCCAGCGCCTTGTGGCACAGTGGACTCTCAGAGCCTATGGTTGACACCCACTGAGTAAGGAGATGGGTGGGGAACAAATGCCTCTCTAACAATGTCAACAAAGCCTTTCGGCCACTCTGGGGACGGGGCCTCCATGGAAAGGGGCCTCACCTCTTCTTTGAGAAAGGTTTCATTCCCGCCTCCAGACAGCTGGGAGGGGTGGTCCCTGGAAGGCATTTCAACATTCATCAAATGTAATTATTTCCTTCAGTGAAATATTTAACACAGCTTCCAGGAGTCCAACACAAGTCAATGAATTTTAGGGAAAACGGAGGCTAGAACACACATGCGCGCGCGCACACACGCATGCACACCCACCCACCCACCACATTCTTTCCTCAGCACATAAGCTGGAAGGGTTTTTATCTGCTCTCTGAGGGAAAACTCAAAAGGTTTAATTTAAAACTTCAGCTGGCTCAGCTCATGGCCTTTCAATGGGGTGATTGTTTCGCGGTCAGGGGATGAGATAATAAGAAGACCTTCCCAGCCAGTGTTTGGTTTGGCTGCAGAAACCCCAAGCGGCGTTCTTCTGAGCTTGCAGGCCCCATGCGTAGTTTGGGCTGGTATCTCCCCGGCCGAAGCACAGATCTGCAATAACATTTGTGCAATCTGAGACTTCCAGTGGAACGCGGGCGGAGCGATCGCATCGTGCACGTGTGCTCAGAGCCCGGCCAAGACGCGTTTGCCTCTCCTGGCTGCTTGTCACCCAGCCGCCAGGCGCCCTGAGCCTTGGCGATCGGACGTGTTAAGTCTGGCATGAGAGAGAGACAGACAGACAGAGAGACAGAGAGATGTTAGAGTCGTCTGCCATCGTCTGGAACAGGGGTAGTCAACCTTTTTATACCTACCGTCCACTTTTGTATCTCTGTTAGTAGTAATGTACATTTTCTAACCGCCCACCAGTTCCACAGTAATGGTGATTTATAAAGTAGAGAAGTAACTTTACTTTATAAAATTTATAAAGCAGAGTTACAGCAAGTTAAAGCATGTAATAATAATTACTTACCAAGTACTGTATGTCGGATTTTCGCTAAGTTTGGCAGAATAAATCTTTATAAAACAACTTACTATAGTTAAATCTATCTTTATTTATACTTTGGTTGCTCCGCTACCACCCACCATGAAAGCTGGAACGCCCACTAGTGGGCAGTAGGGACCAGGTTGACTACCACCAGTCTGGAAGCTTTTTATTTATTTATATATTTTTTGTTTTTTTGTGTTTTTTTTTCTGAAGCTGGAAACGGGGAGAGACAGTCAGACAGACTCCCGCATGCGCCCGACCGGGATCCACCTGGCACGCCCACCAGGGGCGAAGCTCTGCCCACCAGGGGGCGATGCTCTGCCCCTCCGGGGCGTCACTCTGCCGCGACCAGAGCCACTCTAGCGCCTGGGGCAGAGGCCAAGGAGCCATCCCCAGCGCCCGGGCCATCTTTGCTCCAATGGAGCCTTGGCTGTGGGAGGGGAAGAGAGAGACAGAGAGGAAGGGGGGGGGGTGGAGAAGCAAATGGGCGCTTCTCCTATGTGCCCTGGCCGGGAATCGAACCCGGGTCCCCCGCACACCAGGCCGATGCTCTACCGCTGAGCCAACCGGCCAGGGCCAGCTTTTTATTTTTTATTTTTTAATTTTTATTCATTTTAGAGAGGAGAGGGAGAGACAGAGAGATAGGCGAGACAGAGAGAGAGAGGTGGGGGAGGAGCTGGAAGCATCAACTCCCATATGTGCCTTGACCAGGCAAGCCCAGGGTTTCGAACCGGCGACCTCAGCATTTTCAGGTCGACGCTTTATCCACTGTGCCACCACAGGTCAGGCCTGGAAGCTTCTTGAGGCGACAGCATCTTTTGGTTTGTTGGAGATCATAACTGTCCCAACTGTCTGCCAACCCGCTGGACAGGACGTGCCAACCCAGCCTCTCGCACATGCAGCCTCTTTCTTCTGAGCCTCCCCAGGCTCCCCCCGCATGCGTTCCGTCAGGCGAAAGGAGCGAACGGACCCCGGATACTGCGTGAATCCATGACCGTGCCCACCCATCCCCAGCCCGGTGGCTTTGCTTCTTTCTTTCTCTCTTGGGAGAATGTTCATTTAATCTAAGAACAGGACTTCCCAGAGCCCAAATTCATGGAGAAGGGACACAGAATGGGACATGTGGTGGCTGTTGTTCTGGGAGCAACCAGTATTTTGGGGAGGGCCTCAGACTTGCAGGTGGCTCCGTGGGGTCCCCAGGGTCTCCCCAGTTCTGGACATCATCCCTCTCTAGAGCTGGGTTCAGCAGCGCCTGGCGCCCTGCCTGGCGAGCCTCACCTTTTGTGCTGTAAGAGGACCAGCCCATACATTCCAGCCGGGGAGGTGGGGCCCCTTCTCAGGGAGCTCCCAGTTCAGAAAGCCACTCCCTTTTCCTTCTGTGGCTGGCTGTCGAGTCTAGAGGCCTGGAGGCCCTCAAGGGCTTTCTCGAATCATGAATTCTCCTCGAAGCCCTGCCCCCCACCTTACCCCAAGTGGGGCCTAACTTTGTCCCCCAACCCTCATCCAGCAAAACCCATCCTCAACCCTGACCATACCCTTCTGGGAGGCCCGAGCCTCTGGACGTGAGGTTTGGCCCTCACGCTGGCTGCATGGCGTCCCCTCCACCCCTCAGCTTGGCTTGGGTCCCCTGAGCCAGCCTGCCTGGCAGAGTGGCTCCTGCCTCACCAGCAGTGAGGTCGTGGACAGAGGTCATGGACAGCGACAGGAACCACCGCAGCACCTCCTCTGTGTCAGACCCTCCCTGTGCCAGTTTCTTCAGGCTGCCACAACTAATTAAGCCGCAGGCCGAGTGGCTGAGCACAGCGGAAATGTGTTCTCACAGTGCCGGAGCCAGAAGTCGGAAATCAAGGTGTTGGCAGGCCGCGCTCCCTCTGAGGGCTCCAGGGAGGCTCCTGCCTGGCTCATCTCCTGGCCCCAGCGGCTGCCAGCAGCCCTGGGCGTGCCTTGACTTGAAGCTGCCTCACTGGCTGCCTGTTCTCTGTGTCCCCTGTCCTCACATGGCCTTTGTCTATCTCCACCAGTCACTGCGCTCACGGCCCACCCTAATCTAGTATGACCTCATCCTCACGTGATTCCATTGGCAAAGACCATTTCCAACCAAGATCACACGCATGGCCCTGGCTGGATTACTCCGTGGAGAGAACATGGTCCCGGTGCACCGAGGTCATGGGTTTGATTCCCAGTCAGGGCACATGCGAGAAGCAACCCATGAGTGTACAACTGAGTGGAACAACAAGCTGCTGCTTCCCTCTCTCTCTCTCTCTCTCTCTTTCTCTCCCCCTTCCTCTCTCTCTTTTTCTCTCAAATCAATGTAAAAATGTAAAAATAATAAATTCTAAAAAAAAAGATCACACTTGCAAGTTCTGGGTGGACACAAATTTTGGGGGGGGGGGACACTGGTCTATTCAGTCCGCTCCCTAGGGGCTGGCTGGCACTAGGCTGAACTTTCTGTGTCCCCCACATCACGGTCACGACAGCCCTGCAAGGCAGGTGCAGGCGGAATTCCCACCCGTTGCACGGATGAGAAAACTGAGGCTGGAAGGGGTTCCGTGACAAGTGCGCCGGGCGGCATGGCTGAGAAGCAAGGGAGCCTTCTGCTCCATACAGGCTGCCCACACGGTGTGAACTCACGTCAGCCTGCCTCAGGAGCCTCTCCGCGTCTGGCACCCCAAACGCTGAGTCGGAGAGGCGGCCAGGGAGCCCGATTCCGCCTGCAGACCCCTCGCATCCAGGCCCTTGGGGTTCAGAGTCCCCACTTAAAGTGTGTGGACCCCACCAGCTGATGTTGGGGATACAAGGGAGTCAAACTTTTCTAAGCGAATCCATGGGGACAACACAGGTTGGTGGGTACCTGGGGCAGGGCAGATGGGGGGGGACGGGAGCGACTGATTAACGGGTACGAGATCTCCTTTGCGAGGGGCGGGGGGTGACGAGGATGTCCCGGAACCAGACAGAGGTGGTGGTCACACAACACCGTGAATGT
Source organism: Saccopteryx leptura (assembly GCF_036850995.1). NCBI lineage: Eukaryota > Metazoa > Chordata > Mammalia > Chiroptera > Emballonuridae > Saccopteryx > Saccopteryx leptura. Next base: position 248,646,184 of record NC_089504.1, on the reverse strand, counting down.
GCACTTGAACACGTGAGTTTTACATTATGTGAATTTAAAAAAAAAAGTGTTTTAAAATTGGTATCTGTCCATTCTCTGAAGTCTCAACACCAGAGCCCATCTTGGGTCTCCCGGCGTCGTAAGTGCCACCATTGGGGTCACCTCCATTGCTGGTGATATTGTGCCCAGGAGGCCCCAGGTGGACGCAGGGCTGTTTCCTAACAGGCAGGGAGAGAGCACTGAACGTCGCCCGTGACAATGAGAGTGGGCTGGGTCATCTTGCTAGCCAGCTGTCACTTTAGAAAACTGAGGGGGTAGGGTGCAGGCAGATATGTTTTGCTTAATTGTTTGTGTGTGGGGTGGGGAGGAAGGAGGTTGCAAGGAGGGATATAGAAGTGAACACAGCCCGGGATGCACACGGTCAAGGTTCATCCGTTTCTCCTGTTTCCCTTGCTGACCAGTCCAGCACATCCTTGTCCTCGCTGATCAACCGTGCCCGAGCCCCTGGCCTTGCCTGCCAGCACAGCGAGTGTGTGGGGGTTGCCAAACTGTCAACCCCAGGAGCACCGCTCCCTGTTTATTTGCTGAAAGTCCCGACCTAGCAGTTGCTCAGCTTTATCGATCAATCGTGTCAAAAGCAGTAACTCAAGAAACCCATTGAAATCCGCAGGAAGAAGCTGGAGCCGTTCCCTGCGTCTGCGTCAGCGACTCCTTCATCTGTGTTATTGGCCGCTGAGCGTGGAGACAGACATTGCACACGGGGCCGACGTGGCAGCACTTGTTTGCAGCCGGAAAACACGGGTAATCAACCGTTTGCCAGATATAAATCTACACACTGGAGGGTTCTCAAGGTGTGCCCACAGACGGCGTGTGTGCACCCAACAGTTTAAATCCACTCCATCCCTAATCCCGGTCAAATCCACTCCCCACCCCCACCCCTGGCATATCCCCGCAGCCTCTGTCTCCGCATATAACGCCGTGATTTGTGGCAGAGCGGGTGAATTTTTCTGCAGCCTTCTCCCCGTGGTTAAACTTTAATGAAAGGTTAAATCACAGCGGAATTCTTGCGAGTGCCAAGCAGAGGAGATCAGTGGGAGGCCCCGTGATACTGGCTAGGTGGGCGGGCCGGTGGGGAGGCAGGGGAGACAGCCCCACCCACCTGCCCTCCGGAGCCTTGGACCCCAGCCCACAGCGCCCGCTCTGCTCAGGAATCATGATTAATTCAGCGCCGAGTCCCCGGCACCTGGCACAGAGCCTGGGACACAGCAGGTGCTCAGTGAATAATGGAGTGTCTGCATGAGCTGGGTGAGCTGCCTCCTCCGAGTTGTTTGTCGAGCTCAGTTACTCCTGTGGGATCACGATGTCATGGTATTTTCTGTCCGTGCTGGGCATCGTCTGTCGGCCTCTCCAGGTCGACGCTCTATCCTTTTCCATTCTGCTCCATACAGGCTGCCCTGTGGGGCTGCACCCTTGGACTCCCTGCCCTTTAGCTGCTAGCTGGTACCTCCCATTGGCGGGTAGAGGCAGGCGGGGAAAGAGTCCAGGGCATTCCCCAACTCTCTCTCTGCCTTGCCTAGGCTGGTCGCACCTGCCAACAAAGGCTAAGGCTCCTACTGGGTTGTTCTCTGCTCTAGCTCCCCCTTCAGGTGCGGTAACAGCTCCCCATGTTGCTATTGTGGGAGGGAGAGGTTTACCACCTCCCTCCCCACCCCACCCCACCCCACCCATACTTTTGCAAATAGTCACTCTGCTAGATTTTTCTCAATTTCCCATCTAGGTGTGCCCTTTTTAATTTTCTGTTGGCTCCTAACTGGTAACATACCTCAACCATTATGTTCTCATTATTATCCTTTTAAGACCAATTCACACGTTTCTATTCGGGTACCAACATTAGCCTTGCCACAAGCCAGCAGTACTCAAAGTGTGGCATGGGACCAACAGCTCGGAATCACCTGGGAGCTGCCTGTGTTTTCACAATGCAGGCTTCAGCGTGAGAACCACTACTCTGAGTAATAATCTCTGCGAATCACAGCCTGTTGCCTTCCCAATGTCCCTTCTCCCCTCCTCCTTTGCTAATAAAACCCTAATTTTGTTTAGGACAGCAGCGTGCCCAGTTCAACTCCACCTTTCCCCAGCTTTCTTTGCAAGAAACAGTGCCCCGTGGCCCAGCTCTGGCCAGTGGGATGTACGTGGATATTGTTGGGCGAGACATCTGCGAAAGCTCTTTAAAAAGTGTGTGTGGGGGGCTTAGGGCTGGGGAGCAGAAGGAACTAGTGCAGATCTTTTGTTCTATTCTTTTTCTCCTCTTCCTGAGTGGAATTCAGATGCAACAGTAGAGGCAGAGCAGCCAGCACCTTGCGACCATAAGGTAATGATGAAAAGGAAAGGCTTGGAAAAGGCCCGAGTTTCGACAGCATGATGGAGCTGTCTCTTGATGAAGAGAAAGAAACCTCTAAGCTGCTGGCATTTGGGTTTTCTGATATACATAGGCAAAGCTGTGACAATAAAAAGTGCTCATCCGTGGGGGGGTCTCTCTAAATCACCTTGCAAGCATGAAACCCGGCTTGAACACAAGCCTCATTGTTCGAAGCAAGGCACCACTTGAGACAGGAGGCAGACAGAGGCTCGCCCGGTAGAGGGCTGGGTACCTAACAGATCTAACAGATGCTGAGTTTAATGTGTTTGTTTATACCTACGTCCTTGCAAAAGAGGATTTGAAAAAACACTTCTGCAGTCAGGTTAAGCCGAAATTAAATTGGGAGAGGAATTAAGGAGACCTGGGAGGTCTTCAATGACATTTCTCATCATCATTATTGTCATTGTCATCATCATCATCAATCTCAAAGTCTCTAGAATACCCACTGTTTACAAGGCCCTGTGCCAGCTACCGGGGGCTGGGGGAGAGGAGTTGAGAGGGACTCCGCAGGCACTCACGGCCTGATCTGAATTTCCAAGAAGCTCCCTGGTGCAGGCAAGAGGTCATCCAAGCTGTGCAATCAGGGAAGACTGCTCCAAGGAGATGGCATTTGGACTGGCAGCCAAGGGAAGAGGGAACACCCACTGACTGAATATCGACTTATCCTAGGCAGATTCATAACCTCTCTGTGACAAAGGAATGACCATGAGGAAACTGAGGCTCAGAGAGGCAACGTGACTTCCTTCGTGTCATGCTGCCTGTCAGGGGCGGATCTGAGGCTCGGCTCTGAACTGTCAGAACCCCAGTCTAAGCCTATCAGCATTACAAATGGCGTTTTCCCAGGACACAGAGATGCCAGGGAGGGGACCCCAACCTCAAAGAGACCAGTGACTCAGACTCTACCAACGTCCTCTGAGGTTCTTTTAATTATCTACATTTCCCAGGAAAGGAAAGTGGCTCAGAGAGGTGAAGCTGCCTTTCCAGGGTCACACAGCAGGAGTTCAGACCCAGATGCGTGGGGCGCCAGGTGCTCAGAGTACACTGGGGTTCCCAGGAAGTCTTCCTAGAGAAGGAGGACAGGATGTGGCTGAGGAGGCAGCAGAGGGAAAAGCTTGGCGGCCTGTGGGAAGGTGCGGGGTCCATGTGGCCTGGGTTCACAAAAACTCCAGTGATCCCCGCGTCTTGTCTGTGCGGGGTCAGAGCCCCCATCGTCTCAGCTCCGGGTCCCTTTCATCTTCCCAGCTCTGTGAAGCTGGTGCTGTTTTGACTTCTTGTTACAGAAAGGGAAACTTGCTCAAAGAGAAGAGAGCGCCCCTGGGAGGAAGCCGGGCGGGGCCGGGCTCGGGGACCCTTCCGCGTGGGCGGAGGGAGGAGCGTCTTTGCACTTGATTCCAGAGTGGAAGAGGATAGCGGGTCCGCGCTCTCGCTGTAATTGAAGCTCTCTGCCCGCCCGCTCCGCCCCCGCTAGGCGCCGGTGATGGAGGAGCAAGCGCAGGCCTTGTGCCCAGGCCGCCTAACAGCTGATGCGGGGATGACAAAAGGACCCAATCAAGCTAACGGCCCCCTGACTGCCCTTGCAGTGATTGCGCCCCGCTGAGCGCGGATCTGGGCGGGTGAGCGGTTAAGCGTCTGCGTTCTCCGGGGAGCGCCTTGCAGAGAAGGAGCAGGTGCGGGGTCAGATGGAGAGGCGGGCAGCTGTGGGCTGCTGAGAAGGGAGGTTTGGTCCAGGCAAGCCCAGCGTCCCTCCACACCTGCAGTAGCCGCGTGATCTCACATTGCCCCACGGTGCCGGTGAGGTTCAGTGCAGGGGAGCCACCTGCTCAAGGTCATGCATCTGGAAAGTTCCAGTGTGGACCCGGTTTGTCTGACTGCAGCTTCCATGTGATTTTTGTTATGCAGGTGGGTCACAGGTCTGGTAGGACCAGGGTGGAGGAGAAGCAAGGGACGGAGAGAGCCAAATCCCGGGGCTTTGCCAGTGGGAGTGAGGGCACCCGAGAGGCTGGCAGTTGGAGGAATTGGGTGGGTGTGAGAGACACAGACATGTCAGCTTTTTTGTTGCTTCTTCCAACTTCCCTGATTTCCCGGACCACTTCCAGGGCTGCAGAGTATCCCTTTCATGTGTTCATTCAGCCGTTCAGTGTACACACATATTTAATTGAGCACTTACTGCATGCGTGTCAGGCACGGTGCTAAATGGTGGGAAATCTCCCTGTTGCAGCCACTGGCAGCCACCCAGACCTTGATCTTAGCCCCCTGCAGTGGTCATCCCTGACCGTGGTGCTGATGCGGGTGTCGGAGCTCCTAGGAGGAAATAGTCTTTCTCAGACGTGGGTTCCTTTCCAGACGAAGGGCTGGCAGGACCCTCCTTCCTGGGGCAGCTCCATGCAGGTCTTCCCAGGTGCCACCCAAGGGCGCACGTGTGCCCGTGGCTCGGGGAGCCTGAACTCAGGCCAGACTCAATAGAAATCACACCCCAGGTCCCTTAGCTGATTCTCTCCCTGCACGGCTGCCCTGGGGAATTAATTACCCCTGGGGACAGGGCTCTGGGTACTTAGTAATAATAATAGTAATAGTAAAAATGCCATAATTTAAATAAAAATAAAACTTAGGAACTTGTTAAAATATATATATATATATATATATATATATATATATATATATATATATAAAATAACGCCATTTGTTGAGAGCTCCCATGTGCCAGGTTCTGGCCCAAGTGGGTATTTTTCACCAGATCGGCACACAGGCCTGTGAATGTGTCCCAGTGCCATCCCCACTTCACAGATGAGAACACTGAGGATGAGGCACCAGCCCCGAGGGGGTAGAAGAAACGGGAGGCCTAGAGTCTGACGAGTTGGAGAAGTTCTTGAGGGCTGTGCCATGGGCTAGAGCAACCCCGCCTGGGGTTGGCATCAGGCTGGCCCAGGTGAGTCCTGCTCCACACCTGCTGACCAAGCACCTCAGTTGTCCTCATCTGTGACATGAGGCTAATGCCACCTCTCTCCTCGGCTATGAGATCCTCATGGGGAGATGAACCCGACATGTGTAAGGCGTGGAGCTGGGCCAGCCGGGTTCAGACCCCAGCTTGGTAGGCAGTTCACCAGCTGTGTGACCTTGGGCAAGTTACCTAACCCCTCTACACCAAAGATCCCTTATCTGTGAAACAGGCATCATAATAGTGTGTTCATCCCCCCCACACACACACTGGGTCATTAACTGAGTTAAACGTTAATAGGAGCAAAGCACTTGGGATAGCGCCAGCCCACGCAGAGCTCTTTATAGGTGTCAGCCACTGTTATCCCCACCTCCTCCCTTCCCGGTCCCCATCACAGCTGAGAACGGACATAGGTCAAACTGTCCTGCTTTTTATACGACTCATGATGGGAGTATCATGTGCATTAGAAATACACTCAGTAAGACGATGGAGACCCAGCCAAGTGCACGAGGCAAACCGTAGCATTCTAAGATTGCTGGCTTGCGGGTCCCCTCATGTAGGAGAAGCCAGGAAGATGGGAACGGCTAGGCCTCTTCCTCACTCCAAACTCCTCCTCCGTGGGGCACAGGGCGACACAGAAAGACTAGGACCTGAGAGGCTGGGAAAAGGCATTCTGGAATCCAGTGTTAATAAAATCACTCTCAAACTATTGTCCCCTGTTCAAAGTTAACCGGCTCCTAATGATGACACACTCCCCCCAGCCTGGCCCTCCCTGTGCTGCTGGGTGGACCACATGATTCTCTAAGGGGCACAGTTCTGTCTGCCGCTGGGTCCTGGTTCTCAGCGTGCTCTGAGGCACCAATGCTGGCACTGCCCCCCCCCCCCTTGGCTGCTGGCAGACTGTGAGCACGGGGTGGCACGTTCAGAAGCTGTCTGCGTGCGCCCCGGGGACAGAAACAGCTGGCCTGCTGACCTCCGGGTTCCTCTTTCTGAGCTTTCAAAGACAAAGGCTGCAGGGAGAATTCAATGCAGCCCTCACAGGTACCCGAAGAACATGCGGGCATGTCTTGGCTCATTTGAGCTGGATAAGACCCAAATCCTGGAGGCTGTTCTGCAGATTTCCCGCTTGGAACAGTATCCTGGCTTTCACCGGGTGAATCACTCTTGAGAGACAGAGAGCTTTGTTGTTGGCAGTTTCGCCTTGACTTGATGACACCTCGTGGCCCTCCCTCCTCGGTTCCTCTCCGCCAGCCCCAAAAAGCGTCTGGTGGGAAGCGGACAAGAGGCCCGGCTTCTTCTCTGCTCAAGGGAGACTCAAGTTCCAGGACCGGCATTGGAGATCCAGACAGACTGGGGTGTCTTTAGGGTTGGTTTGTGAATCACCAGACACTGTCTTTCCTGGAATGAGTCACGATGCTTTGAAGGTGTGACAGTCCGAAGTCCTTAGGTTCATAGCCGACCAGCAGAAGGGGTGTTTGTCCTCATGGTCTGTTTGGAGCTGGGAACACTCCGACCACAGTGCCGGGCGCAGCGTGTACCGTCCCCAGCAGGACAGTCTCGGACAGTCTCCTGCCCAGCCAGCCGGACATTGCTGGTTTCCCCGACGTGCCCCCTCCCTTGTGTCGCAGGAACACCACAGCACACATGTGAGAAAATTACCGTATTTCGCCATGTATAAGATGAACCCTTTTAAAAAAATTTGGGCTCTAAAAACTGGGTGCGTCTTATACAGGGGTTGTAGGTTTTTTACTTGCATTTCCCGCTTTTTTGTCTTTTTTCAAATTTCGGGCCCCCAAATTAAGGTGCATCTTATACATGGGCACATCTTGTACATGGGGAAATATGGTATGTCCTAAGGATTGAGGATGACCACAGGTGGACCGTTTTGGCCTAGTCATAACAGTCCTGTGTGCCGGCCGCTGTGGAACAGGACACGGACATTACAAAGAAGGGGGGTGATCTCCATTGTCTGGCATGAACCTATGTCCCAGCCATGAGGTTCAGTGAAGAGGGCAACTCATCGAACAATATAAAACAGCAAAGGTGGGAAGGGGGTGTAAAAAACCGTTCTGCCAAGATGTGGTATGGCACCGGGGTCTAAGTGAGGGTCACAGCCGGGCGGTCTCAGTGTGACCCATCATTTCCGAGCCTCAGTATCTCCATCTGTAAAATGGGGATAATGGCCACAGCCGTAGAGGATTGCGGGGGGGCCCCGTGCAAGCATCTGGTGAACTAAGGGGTCCCCGACTCCCTGCCCGTGACTGTGGTTGTGACCTCTACGCTGGGGTTGGAATCCGGAGGGCAAGGACAGCCTTCCCTCCGTTCTGGAAATCTCAGAGTTTTTCAAGTGTCAACACAGGTGGATTACGCGGGTAAATTTTTAACCAGGAGAAAGGAAAGAAAATCAGCAATGCTATCTTTCCAGGGTCAATACGCAGGAAGTTTGAAGACCCCACCCACACCCCCACCCTCGCCCCGCCTGCCAAGGGCCTTGCTGCAGTTTGGGGGTGGGCAGGGAGGGAGCACACAGGCCTTTCCACGCGTGGACAAAACTGTGGACAGAGGCTGGGGGCCTGGAGAAGGTGAGGGGCCCGGGTGCTTCTCAGGAGTGGGGTGACCAGGCGCGGTTTCCACACGAGAGGTCCCTCTCATGTGATACCTGGTGGCTTCAGGATAGATGCCCTTGAGCAAAGCAGGTCTCTTCCTGCCGGTGGTACGATGAGCTGAGATTAGGGCTCTGCTGACGCACAGAAGATTTTCATAAATTCCGAGGCAGGGCCAGGCTTGTCGGACCTGAAGGCAGGGGCCTGGGGCTCCTTCCTGAGTGTTCCCAGAGAGCCAAGCAGGGTGAGGGTGGGACCCATTTGGTCAAGTAGCACGTTTTTACCAAGCACCTACTATGTGCTGGGCACTGTGGATGTGGCCAGTAATGAAATAAATGATGTGAGAAATCCAACCAGTTGTCAGTTCTGGGAAGACCGTGAAGTGGTTGGATGGAATAGAATGTGACTCGGTTGGGGGGGGGCGTGCCTCTCTGCTTTTAGGTGCCTGGTTGGGAGGGCCTCTCCGAGGAAGTGACATTTGCAAGAACTCTGAAGAAAATAAGCAAGCCCAGCATGGGCATTGACAGGAATAGCGTTCCGGCAGAGGGCACAGCAAGTGCAAAGGCCCTGAGGTTGGCCTGGGCTTGACATGTTCTGGAAAGAGTAAGGAGGTCGGAGTGGCTGGAACCTAGTGGCCTGGGGGGCAGATGGTAGCGATGTGGGCAATAAGGTAGGCAGGGCCACATCGTGCTGGGCCTTTTGGTTCCTGGAGAGGAACTTGGATTCGATAATGTACTCCCTCTCTCGTGCAGCGCATGTTGTGTGAGCATCGGCTGTGTGCAAAGCAAAGAGGGGTGCTCATTTCTGGATGTTTCCAGTGTACCTGAAAAGTTGAACGGACTCTCTGTGTTCAGTGCATGTGGGGCTGAGCCCACCTGCTGCCTGTGCAGGTGAAGGGCAGGTGTATGTGTGTATTTGGGGATGAGAGGCAGGACTGAGGACCAGCACCAGACCAGAGTGAGGTGGGCTAAGTGCTCAGGGCCCCAAATTTAAGGAGCTGCTCCCCCTCAGGCCCCTGAGAGTCAGCGCTTTCTTAAAGAAAGCTCGCCGCTGGGTGCCTCACCTGAGTCCCCCCAGTCCTGGCCAGCGGCAGTCCCAGGCACAGCAACATCCTCCTCGAGCCCACCTTGGAAGCTTCTGGAATGCTGCTGTCCAAGGTGGCTGCCCCCCCTTCAGCCCTGTCCCCCCCCCCAGCACACACACGTGTGCCCCGTTTCCCCTGTGAGATGTGTGGGGAGTGCTACCTGCATGTTGTCAAGTGAGTCCCCCCCGACGGCTATTGGGTTTCTCACCTGGGAGCTGGAACTTTGTTTGGAAAGAGGGTCTTTGCAGATGTCGTCAAGTAAAGAGAGAGAGGGTCGTGGGGGCCCTCATCCTCTCTGACTGGGTCCTGATAAGAGGAAGCTGCACCGGGCCCAGGTCGTGTGCAGACGGAGGCGGAGGTGGAGGGGTGTAGCTGCAGTCCAGAAACGCTGGGGCCACCAGACTCTGGGCTGGGCAGGAAGGACCCTCCCCTGTGGTGTCTGTGAGCACGGCCCTGCCCACGGCTTCAGGTCACACTTCTGACTTTCAGAACTGCAGGTTCGAGCTGCCCAGTGGGGCTTTGTTACCACGGCCTGAGACTTGAGCAAGCAGCACTCAGTGGGGGAGGGTGCTGAGGCCCTGAGGGGAGCCGGGACCCCCGTGGCAATGCTGCTCCTCGGGGTCCCAGTCAGGACTTGGACACAGGCCTGGCTCTGTGTCTGTCCAGTGCGGCGGCCCACTCTGGGCCCACCTGCACCATTGCCCCTCTGCAGGGCAAGGGCTTCCCCACGGGCACTGACCCTGGGGGACTGTGTTGACGTGCAGGTTTGGGTTGGGGACGTGGGATGCCACTGGTTCGTGCACTGTGCCCGGTGCAGCAGAGCCCAGAGGATGGCCTAGCTGCCAGCCTGCCACCGGCCACCGCCACCTGGCTCACAGACTGTTCTGCTCAGTATGCATCCCTCAGGGACAGTGACTCAGTCCAGCCTAGGGTCAGCAAACAGTGTTCTGTAAAGAGTCAGGTGATAATTCCTTTAGGCTCCGTGCACCAGTCTGCATCCCGCCTGCTCTGCAGCTTGGGGCACCACGCAACTATCTTTTTTTTTTTTAAGTTTTATTTTTACAGGGACAGAGAGAGAGTCAGATAGAGGGATAGACAGGGACAGACAGACAGGAATGGAGAGAGATGAGAAGCATCAATCATCAGTTTTTCGTTGTGACACTGTAGTTGTTCATTGATTGCTTTCTCATATGTGCCATGACCGCGGGCCTTCAGCAGACTGAGTAACCCCTCGTTCGAGCCAGTGACCTTGGGTCCATGGTAGTGAGCTTTTTGCTCAAGCCAGATGAGCCCGCGCTCAAGCTGGCAACCCCAGGGTCTCGAACCTGGGTCCTTCCACATCCCAGTCCGATGCTCTATCCACTGTGCTACCGCCTGGTCAGGCTTTTTTTTTTTTTTTAATTTTTTTTTTCTTTTTTTACAGAGACAGAGAGTGAGTCAGAGAGAGGAATAGACAGACAGGAACGGAGAGAGATGAGAAGCATCAATCATTAGTTTTTCATTGTGCATTGCAACACCTTAGTTGTTCATTGATTGCTTTCTCATATGTACCTTGACCGTGGGCCTTCAGCAGACCGAGTAACCCCTTGCTGGAGCCAGCGACCTTGGGTTCAAGCTGGTGGGCTTTTTGCTCAAACCAGATGAGCCCGCGCTCAAGCTGGCGACCTCGGGGTCTAGAACCTGGGTCCGATGCATCCCAGTCCGACGCTCTATCCACTGTGCCACCGCCTGGTCAGGCACCACGCAACTATCTTAAAAATAAGCGTGTGTGGCTGTGCACCCGTAAGTCTTTATTTACGCAAACAGACCTGGAGCCAGACGTGGCCAGCGGGGCCCGCTGTGCTGACCCCTGGTCCCGGTCAGTCATTTCTACCCTGTGCCCTGCGCCAGGTTTGCAGGGTTCCCAGCTCTGGACGATGAGGTGTGAGGGGCTCCAGCCCAGGGCCCCGGGGCAGTCATTCTTTGCTCTTCAACAAGACAGAAACTCGGGCTGCCCTTTGTCCTGGTGGGATGTGGTGTCTGGATCTGCTGCAGCCATTTTGGGACCATGAGGGGGGTGGTCTGTTTTGATCGAGGGGAGCAGAAGAGAGACAAGGAGAGAGCCTGGCCCCAAGCCCACCACTGAGCTGCCAATCAAGCTTTCTTATCGTCTGAAAAGAGAAATCTTCTTCATCGTTAAAGCTGTTTGAACGGGGATTTTTCTGTTACTGGCTGCTTAAGATGCCCTGATTGGCTGCCGAAGACGCCCCTCCCGGTGCCCCAGGCCCTGGGCAGCTCCCTTCCTCCTGCCCCAGTGAGCACCCTCCTCTCCGGCTGCTGGCGGGCCGCGGGGGCAGGGAGAACGTGCTGAACTGGGAGTCTAGGGAGTTGGCCCCCTGCCTTGGGTCTGTGTAACTGCGACCCAACCGGTGGCCATCCATCTGTGAAGGAGGTCGGCCCTACTGGTCAGACAGGTTTGCTGTGAGTTCTGGGCAGGTAGGTCAGCAAGAGGAGCACTGTCCGGGCTCCACCCACATGCCCAGGCCTCGTCCCCCCACAGTGGGCTCTTCTGCCTCATTTCCGAGAGCCACTGTAGGGCAGCTGGAAGGGCCTGGCCTGCCTGGGGGTTGTCACCCCGCTGGGGGTGCATGGGCGGGTTCTCCTCTCCTCCAGTATCAGGATAGACCCTGAGGTGTAACCCGCACTTCAGACAGAGCCTGCTATGGACTAGGGCTGGGACAGTCCCAGTGACACGTGGGTTTGCCCCCCTCACCCCTGCCCTACCCTCCTCCACCCGCCGGCCTCTCCTGGCGCACCTGGCCGCAAAGCCTCACTTCAGCGTCTGTTTCTACAGGAAACCCCAGTAAACCCCGTGCTTGCTCCGTGCCCTGCTCCAAGCGCTCTGCACATATCAACCGATCTGATCCTCCTAAGGACTCTGGGAAGCAGGAACTGTCATTCCATTCAGCAGAGGGGAACATGAAGCCCAGAGAGGTCGAGTAACGCGTCCACAGACACACAGCTCACCTTGTTCTGTGTCTTAACTATCTCATGATTCTATGCAGTAGTATCTAAGCTCTGGGGTCTGAAGTCCTGGTTTGAACACTGGCCTTGCTCTTGACTAGTTAGATGATCCTGGGCAAGCAGTTTTGCCCCCTTTGGATCTCAGTCTTTTCATCTATCAAATGGGTTACATGGGAATTGAGTGATTAATATTTGTAAAGGGGCTACGTCCTCAACGCATGTTGGCTGCTGATAGTTATCATTAAGGAAGGGATGTCTTTGAGCTGGCTTTGTCCTGCTGGGGTTGTGAGTGAATGAGTAGAGAGCTCTCAGGACCCCCAGATGACCCCTGGAGGGAGGAGAGGTAGCCAGCTGAGCTCCAGCCCAGCAGTTCCCTGGCTTAGGCAGGATGGGGCAGAGTAAGGAAAACCAGCACTGTTGCCATGGCCACAGCCTCTGGCGGGTTCCCAGCTGCCCAAGGAGCCTGTGCGGTCCGCACCCACCTCCCAGGCTGACTGCCCAGTGCCCTTGGGGGGCCTCCTGATTGATACTGGGAGTGTCCTCAGGTTCACAGCACATGCCACTCAGTTATGACCCATAAAGGCCACCATGCAAGGTAACCCTAGAGCTGCCTGATTGGCACCCAGAGACTTCTGCAGTCTGAGCAGGGGGCCCTGAGGCCCGCCCCTTCCTCCAGGGAGCTCGCCCTCCTTCCTCTGCTGTCCTCTGTCCAGGAGGCAGGAGCCCAGGCGAGATCTGGATCCGTCTCAGTCACTTTCTAGCTGGGTGGCCTTGGGCGCATGATTTTATCTCTCTGGGTCAGTTTCCTTATCTGCAAAAAATAACAACCACAGAATAGGCCACACCATGCTTGTCATGTCAGTTCATGGCGGGGGACCACATGCCTGCCAGGGGCTCCTCGAAGACGGTCACTGATAGCAGCTGAGACGCAGTGGTCTGAGCCCTCGCCGTGGGCCGTACGCTGTTTGGAGCACTTTGGGAATCGGCCCTGACACCCTCCCAGGCCGGGCCCAGGTTGCTGTTCTGTCCTTCCCGCGCCTGTGCTACAGGTAGGGGAGCTGACTGACGGGCAGGCTGAGCCCCGTGCCCCGCCTGGCGAGGCCTCCTCGCCCCCCAGCTCCCCTCTGTTCCATTGACCAGAAGTCCTTCTAGAAGGCCCGGGACACAGGGGCAGGCCTTTATCAGGCGCCTGTGGGTACAAGCCTGATTCCGGCCTCTGGGGTGGGTGGGGCTGAATCAAGGCAGCTCTGGGACCCTCAGAAAGAAGCATGCAGACGGCCCAGAGACCTCCCCCCACCCCCACCAAGCCTTCCGTCTCCACCAGGGTTTCTGCGCTCTGGCTTAGAGGGGGTCCAGTGTGCCCACAACCCTTCTCTCGGAGGGCGGAAGGCGGGAAAGGCGCAGGCTGCCTGGGCGGTCGCTGCGTCTCGTCTGCTCCGTCTCCAGCGTCCCTTCTGCCTGCTGGCATCTCCTTCGGTCAATCTCGAGTCACGTCAAACTTCAGATTCCCTGCCAGCCTGTGTGTGCCCTCCCCCACTACCCCACTCCTCCCTCTACGAGGTCTCTCCTCCCTGCCGCCTCCCTGGTGGGAGACTGGGATGCATGGGTCCTCAGGGCACCAGGGGACAGGCTCAAGATCAAGGTCTGACCTTGGCCCTGCTGGCGTAGGCCCAGGGGTCCTGGGACCCAGGTAGCTGGGGCTTGTCCCACTGGAGGCCAGAGCTGTCAGCTGTGATCTTGGCCAGCCCCCTTGGGTCAGCCCCCGCTCCTCACGGGGCTGCTCCTGGCCACCGTGGCCGAGCTGTGGCACCTCACGAGGGGCCCTTCCTCTCTGAGCCTCAGTGTGCTCTGGGAACCTGTCCCCAGCTGTGCTCAGGGCCTTGTGAACTAGGGTAGAAAAAGTGCTTTATAAACCCAAACCGTGTCTCTGTGACTCACCTCTGTCCTGGCCTCCTCGCCCTGGGGGTTGGGGGGTGGGTGAGGTGGCTGAGAGGTGTTTGAGGGTGAAACGTTCCTCCCTCCTTCTCTTCTTTTTTTCCTTCTTTTCTTCCTCCCCCTCCCTCTCTCCTCTTCTCTCTTCCTTCCGTGTTCCCTCCCCCCTCCCACTCCCCTGGACGCTCATCCAGCGGCTCCCACAGAGAGGAGTCCTCCCCCCACTGTTTCTGCCCTGTCCTCACCAGGCCCAGGTGGGGGCGGGGGCCCTGGAAGCCGCCAGCTCAGCCCTGGGAGCTGCAGGCGGGCGTGAGGAGGCGACATTATTCTCTGTAATGTCACGGTCATCCTCAGCACTTTTCATGTTCAAAGTGCTTCCTCGGCGCTAAATAATTAATTCTCACCACGCTCCCGTGTGAGGGAATAAATAAATGTCACTGGCACCGGGTGACAAAGGCTGTGGGGAATCAAGGCGGACAGCCTAGGGCACCAGCAGAGGGGTCAGCCAAGGACGTCACCTTCCAGAGCCCAGGGCTGAGGAGGAGCTGACCCGTGCCTCCGGCCCTGGGCTGTTGGGAGAGGGGGGGCTGGCTTGGGCGCACTTGGTCTTGTCTCAGTTAGGTTTGGCGCACCCGAGGAATTCGGGGCCAGACTACAGTTTTCCCATGTGCCTCTACCTTCTTGTCTGCAAAATGGAGTCATTCTGGTGCTCACTTCCCAGACTGCCGGGGACAAATCCAAATACAACCCTCAGTGGATGTGGGGCCCATAGCGCACCTCCTGCCTGGGGGGGTTCCCTCGTCTCACATGCCCACTGGAGCCTTTTCCTAGGACTCACTGTTGTCCCCACTCATTCCTAACCAGGGCCCCACCCACTCCTTATCTCCTATCTCCCACCCTGCCAGGGACCGGGATTCCCCACGGCTATTTTGGGAACACCAAGCCAGTTCCCACAACTGAGCTGCCCCCCCCCCAGCTGTTCTCTCTGCCTGGAACATTTGTCCCCAGGGCTGGCTCCTTGCTCTATCCAGATCTCTGCTCCATATCACCTCCTCTAGGAAGCCTCCCCTGACTGCCCCATCTAAAACAATCGGCTGAATATGAATGCTGTTGTCTTTCCCCCCACTCCTTACTTTGCTTCTGCTATTCCATAGTCACTATTGCCCATCTGACCCCCCTGTGCCAGAGACTGAGCTGCATGAGGGCAGGGACCACGTCCTCCTTGGCCACCACTATACCCCAGTGTCAGGCACATAGTAGGTACTCAACAAATGCTTAGTCTGTTCACTGTTGCATTCCCAATACCTAGGACTGCTCCTGGCACATGGTTGGGGCACAATGAACATTTGCTCATTATTGTCATCAGCCTTGGGCTTGGCCCATGGGGAGTGTCCAGTATATGTTGGTGTTAGCCAAGGTGGCTTCGGTTCCTGGAAAAGGAGCTGGCACGTAGTAGGTCTTCAGTGAATCTTTGTTTTCTTCATTATGTATCCCTACCGCCTAGCAGTTAGTAGGCACTTGGTGTTTAGTGAATGGATGAACGTTGCATAGATGAAGGTATCCTCTCCCCCAAAGCCCAGGAACTGTCTAGAACAGAGGTGCCTACACTATGGGGTGAGAGGCAGGGCTGCAGAAGGGGCCACCGCAGCCAGCATGGCGGGGCTGCCTGGGCCTGGCTGTGCGTCTGGACGCCTCTCAGCCCCCCAGCCTGCCCGCCTGGCAGGTCCTGCCAGGCAGCACATGGCTCCAACATGCTCTGCCAGCTCTGAGGCGGCACCAGACCTGGCCACGCTGGGAGGGGGAGGGGACTGCAGATGGCTGGCCATCTGGCCACACAGAAGGCGGTCTGGGCACACTCCCCCACCCCCCACTCCACATTGTGCTTCCTCTCTGTCTCTGCCTGAGGGGCGAGGGGCGGGCTCCAGGGTGGAGAGAGGAGCCCCCGTCCCCTCCCGGATTTCAGGGTCTCATCAGGGCACCCCGGAGTGTGTTGGGTCTGCATTTGGCTCCAGGGTCCAGCAGGGACCAGACCAGGCAGGTGTCAGGAGGTGTGTGACCAGGGCATCAAGGGCCAAGCCAGAGGGGCTCTGAGGACAGGCCTGGGACAGGACCCCTTTCTCTTCCCGGCACCCCCCACCCCCGCCGGCGAGGCCAGGCAACCGACTGTCCTCCCTGTGGTCACCCAGACCAGAGGGCGCTGGTGTGTGTCCCCTGGCCTCCCGGCGCAGGGACAGAGAACGGGAGCACATGGGTGGGATTTTGATTTGTCCCTGTTTGAGTTACATGTTCTTCTGTTCATGATGGAGCTCGTGATACAAGTGAACATTTATCTGTGTGAGAATACAAACGTATATTCACATGTGCCGTCCCAGTGGGGCTGACACAGATTTTATGTGTAAGGCAGGGGTGTGTGCGTGGGTGGTCTCCACGTGCAGTGCATGTGCACCGTGGGTGTGTGCGTGAGCCAGCATATGTGCAGGTGAACAAGCCTGTGCGAGGGACAGGCGTGCCTGGTCTAGCTCTGTGTGTGCACATGTGCGTACGTGTGCTCACACCGGTATTCAGTGGCCACTTGTGTGCTAAAGAACAGTTGTGTGTGTGTATGTCCATAGGCGAGCATGTGTGTAAATGTGTGTGAGGATGTGCGTGTATGTGAACGCACGTGTGTAAGTTTTCCCCTTTCCGGGTGCTGTGGGGTGGTGACAGTGACACCCGCCCCGGCCCGGGAGGGGGGTCTCAGGCGTGCAGATCCTGGAGGTGCCTCGGGCGCTCCCTGTTGTCAAGATTCATCCTCCTGCCCAGCAGGTTGGGAGCGCCTGGCGTGGGTGCAGACAGGGCGCCCGACAGTCCCCTGCCGCGTGAGGGAGGGAGGGAGGGGGCTCGGGTGCTGCCAGCGTCCCCTGTGCCCCTCTGAGCAGGACAGAAAGTAGATTTTGATGGTCCCCTTTGAATCACGTTTCCTGTCACGATTTCATCCTATTTTACAGCAAGTGATACCAGCCATCCAGTGATGGAGTGACCTAAGCTTTTTAAGTCAACCTTTTTGTCTAAAGAGACAACAACTGGTTGTTAAGGAACAGAGCCCTGGCCAGATAGATAGAGATAGATAGCCCATCGGTTGGTTGGAGCATCCTCCCTGTGAAGTGCAGAGGTTGCTGGTTCAATCCCCGGTCAGGGCACATACAGGAACAGATCGATGTTCCTCTCTCTTTCTCTCTCTCTCACCTCTCCTCTCCTGCTAAAATCAATAAATAAAAGTTTTTTTTAAAATGATAAAGAACTGAGCCAAAGGCTTGGAGAGGGCAGGAGCCGTTTCCAGGGGTGCTGGGTGGATAGGCAGCACGGCACGGCGGTGCCCAGGTGTGCCCTGGCTGGGCATCCCCTGGGCCTCTGATGTCCAGAGCGGGAAGTTTCGGAGGGCTGTTATCCGGGTCATCTCCTGAGCTGTGTCGACAGCACCTGGCACAACTCACATTCAGCGCCATCTCCCTTCCTTGAGAGGTGACATCAGACTGAGCGGGCACCAGGAGGTCCCGCAGGACCTGAGTCAGGGGGCTGGGAAACAGGGGGCCCAGCTCCATTCTGCCTCCTCCGGGCTCAGCCGGAGGACATTCTCTGGCCTGGCTTATGCAACCATCTATCAAGTTCCCCTTCAAGGGTTTCCTCTGCTCCCCTCTTCGGAAGGTGACCCGCTCCATTCCTGGGTCAGCGAGAGTGGGCTGAGAAGCCAGGATCCTGAGATAGTAGGCCGAGGAATTTGATGTTTACTGTCCAGTGCGGGGGCAGGAGCAGCACCTGAGGAAGGTCCATCCTAGCAGGAGGGCGGGGGTGGTCTGAGGAGGCCAGAGGCAGGGTGGGTGGTGGGAGGGCGGGCACTGAGAGACGCAGTCATCTGAGTCAGGGTCAGGCAGTAACACGTGTAAGGAGTGGTGGGGACATCCTGGAGCCAGGGAGGGAGGGACCCTGAGAGGAGCCCTGTGTTGGTCCCTGTGGCGTAAGGGGTGTGTGTGTGTGTGTGCTCAGCCTCTCCCTCTTTTCCGAAGGGGCCTCTATCTCTAGCCTGCTGCGTCCATCTGCGGCTCTAGGCCAATGGGTGGTCAGCACGGGGTTACTCCTCACTGCTGTGTGGGTGGACCACAGCTGCCTAGCCATTCACCTGTTCACGGACAGGACATTCGAGGGGCTGCCAGTGAGCCCCCTTTCAACTGTCGCTAGATGTCACCTGAAGTAGGCAGTAGAACCCAACAAAGTCCTGGTGGGAAGGGCTGGCTGTCTATTACCCAGGACTCATTAGAGTCAATACTTAGGTGTTTGAAATCGGAGCTGTTTGTCTGGGACCAGCGTTCCCCATGCGTGGGGCTCATGCTGGCAAAGGCTGCAGCTCTGTAGTTAGTAGAGGCTAAGGTCCCCTGCTGGCCCCTCCTGAGCCCCTGGACAAGAGCCCTGTGGCGGGTACTCCCGCCCAGCCCCCACCCCCACTCCCACCCCCACCCCTGGCAGGATGGAGACATTGAGCCCAATTCATCCTGCCTTCAAAGGGCTCCTGTCTGAACCAGTCTCTCTGGCAAACCCCCAGCCAAGCCCTGGCCTAGGCAAACACACTGGGCTCTTGTTTAGGTGGAGGCCCGCCCGCAGGAGGTCGGCCAGGCTGCGAGGGCAGATGTCCCAGGCCTGTGGGGCTCCCTGCGCACCGGCCCACCCGGCCCACCCGCAGGAAACCCAGGCTGCCTGGGAAGGAGGGGCGAGGCTGCAACTCCCTCAGCCTCTCCAAAACAACACGCAGTCCCTTCGGAGTCCTGCCTCTTGGGACACGAGGAGCTCCTGCCCAACTGGATTCTTTCTGTCAGCAGGCTGGGAAGGTCCCCCCCCCCACCCAGACCCCAGATCTTAAAAGGAATTCCTCTCCTGGCGAAAGAGCCCAGCAAGTCTCAGGACCTGCCCACAGTCACCACAAGAGGATTACCCAGGGGCCTGAACACCAGAGGACAGGGACCCTAGGGGCATCTCAGGGTCTGCCCCCCTCATTGCCCCTTCTTCTCCTCTGGGGGTCCCCGGGGCTGTCAGAGCTCCTCCCTGCCCCACCTACCCCCAGTGCTCCAACTACCAGCCACAGGTTAGGGGCTTCCAGCCGACACCTCCAGTGCAGAGCTTTTTTCTCAGTACACGGTTCACCTGTGACTCGACGTTGCCACATGAATGTCTCAGAGGGACCTCAACACACCCAGTACCGTTCTCTCCACCGGTCATCCAGACCCAGTGTGCACGGGCTCGTGGGTGTGTCAGAACTGCCTTCCCCTGTGTGGGGAAGACTCCAACCCCAGGGAGATGTGACAACAGGTCCATCTGTATCGCCCCACTCCCAGCCACCTGCAAACATGGGTGTGCTCTCTGTGGCCACCATCTTTGCCCCTTGCCCCAAATACTACAGTTTGGCAGGGACAGGAGAACTCTAAGTCTCTCTCCTTTGTTCATTCATTCACTGGAAAACTGGGGTGCTAAAACATGGTCCCTACCCTACTGGCCAGAGTTCAGTCTAATGGGAGAGAGGGAGACAGGTAACCAGGTGATACAAAAACCAAAAACCAAGCGACTGCGCCGTGGTAGAAAACAGGTGAGACCCTAACCAAGCATAGAGGGGACACCTGACTCAGACGTGGGGGGTCAGAGAAAGCTTCTCAGATGAAGTGACATCTGAGATGAGAACTAAGTTGACTGGTGGCAGCTGAGTCAAGAGGTGGATGGGGAAAGTTCCAGGTAGCAGAAACAGCATGTTCCAAGGCCCTGAGGTGGGAGGGAGCAGACTTGTTCAAAGAACGGAAAGGCCACCCAAGGGGCTGACTGCCAAGAGGACCGAGGGGTTGTGGCTGGGGGGGTCTGCGGGGCCCCTGTTATGGGGAGCTTTCTGGTCAGATTGGGGCCTTTAGATTGTCTATAAATAGAACCCAAGACTGGTGTTTGTTGCCCTGACTCAGCCTGGACTTGCACTGGGCTCACCTGGAGTGCCCTGGATGGGGCTCCCTCGGTTCCCCCCAGACTGGAGGGACCCCAGGGCAAGACCATGCCTTGTTCACCCCGGTGCCTGCAGTGCTCAGTGAGGGGCTGGCTTGTGGTAGGTGCTTGAGAAACTTTCCTTCGATGAACGAGGAAGCGAGGAGGACTGTGTGGTATGGACATCATGCTGTCTCAGAGGCAGCTCCCGGCCCAGACAGCCAGCCGACCACATACAGGACACCTTTGGCCAAGGGCTGTCTGTCTACCCTGTGCGAAGCCTGGGGTGCAGAGGGTGGTCTGGGGCCTGCCTGCCTGGGCCCAGTCTCCGTTCCACCTCCCACAGGCCTGCACCCTGGGCCAGGGCTGCGCCCTCTGGGGCCTCCTGGTTTTCTCCTCTGTATGGCGGGACACTTGCCAGCCCCTGCCTTCTAGGACCCCAAGTCGTGTCCCAGGGGCAGTGCTCCTTAAGTGCCTGTGACCGTGACTATTATCTGTGTTTGGGGTGACAGCTCTTTCATAGCGCCCCTTGGGGCATTAGTTGCTGCATTTTCTGGAATTTTACAAACTGGACACACCAGCCTCTGGCCCCAAGGTCAAGACCTCCCACCACACTCCAGGCCTGGCTGTCTGCAAGCCCCCTCCAGTGTTGAAATGGGGCCACGGTTTTAGTGGTGTGTGTGTGTGTGTGTGTGTGCGCGCGCGCACCCACAACGAATGGGGGTCCTGCCGTCCTGGACAGTGAGACCCTGCAGTGTCTCTGACTGTCCCCGTCCCCCCCAGCTCCGTGTCTGCGTACGTGGCAGTACTTTGTCAGTGGGCTGAGGCCAGCCGGGAGGCAGCCAGAGGCACGTGCGGGTGGGTGAATGGATGGTGGGCAGATTGAACTCCTGCAGATTCACGGGCTTCTCATCCTCCCTCATTTCTGCCACGCTCTCTGTGAAGAGGTGGGCGGGCTGGCGGACGGCGGGGGGTGGGGGCACGGAGAAGAATGGTGGTGTGTGGGGGGGAACGTTTGCCCGCCAGGAACCTCACAGAACAAGTCCCAGGAAATTGCCTTGTGCAGAGACTGAAAGATAGAGGCTGGGTTCATTCTCCGGTTTCTAAAAGGAGGCGAGGGAAAAAAAGCAACAAACCATTCTGCAAATTTGCAGTCTTCTCTCTTCTGTTTTTTTTTTTTTTTTTCCTTTCCTTCTCTGCAAGCACAGAGGACGTCCCTGAGTCCTGCCACAGCGCAGGGGCTCGTTAATTACACGGACGAGCAGATGTCACCGTTCATTAGGCCGTGCAGCGGGCCCCCACGCCTCCTTCTGCAGACCCCACTGCCCCTTACTTAATTACCCTGACCCCTGGGCATCCCGGACAGGGCCGGGAAGCTGCGTCCCCCAAGAACTCAGCCGGCGGTGCCTGGAGATGTCCCTGTGGTCCTGTGGGTGGGCGGCGGGCGGCGGGGGGGCACGCCGCAGCCACAAGGCTGTGAGGTGATGGAGACTTTTAATTTTCATCGCTCCCGTCCATCAGCCCTCCGTTTTAAATCACTTTAATGGCAGATTAAAAATATATAAGCTGATATTAGAGGACATTCTTAGTGCCTTTATAAACGTCTTAAATCAGAAGTTTGGCTTAATTGCACTTGGGTGGTTGGAGGAGGTTAGGAAGAGGGGAGGGTCAGGTTAGGGTGCCTGCCGGGGGGTGGGGAGAGGGGGGACCACAGGAGCAGAGGATGGACCGTCCATGGGGCTTGGAGTTCAGAACATCCATTCAGTCAGCGTGGGGCAACTGAGTCTCCCCTGCTGGTGCAGACCCGCGTAGCTACTGGGGTTACAGGAAATTCACGGGTGGAGCAGGGAGGAGGGAGAGAACAGGAAATAAGTAAATCTCTAGGGTTGGATAAAAGTAAAAGGGAGAGACACACATTTCTTTTACGTAAGTGGGTATGATGGAACAGTTAACAGTTAAAATGAACATCATGACAACAATGAGGGGTTCTGTGGTCCCTGCCCTGGAGTGATGGTTGTGTCCTAAGGGGTCTGGAAAAAAGAAGTTACCCCAACATTTGCATCTATGTTATATCATAGATGCAAAAAGACAACAGACAGGCTCAGGTAAGGTAAAGAGCGACCTTCGTCAGGGGAGATGCTGGCCCGGAGACAAGACTGCCTGCCGTGACTCGCTGCTTTTCATTAGAAAGTTTTAATTCCAGACCATCCAGCGTGGTTCCTTTCAATCTCTGAGTTTGTGAGGTTGCCACGTGGGGCTCCACCGAGCTCATCAGATTTAGTGTGTGGCCCCTTTTTCGTCCACAGCATTCAAAGGAGGCCACGGCCACAGCCTGTGAGCAGTCAGTCACCTTGGGACACCTTTGCACTCCATCCCTGGTGGCCTTCCCGTAGGAGGGGCTGCCGGCATGGCAGGGGCTGCATCTTCACTGGGCCTCGCCCAGTTTCCCAGTATTGCCAGGTCCATGGGGTGGGTAGGGGGCACACATGGTAAGCCCCCCCCTCTGACTCTGGCCTCCCCCACTTCCTCTCCTCATTCCCCCTTTGACATCTCCATTTTCTTTGGAGACCACACCTCCCAATTTCAGCCCGGAGAAGAAGAAGGGGTTCCACTTTGCACATTCCTGGGATGGCCAGTCAGCTGAGTGCAGTCCCTGGAACACAGTGTTGGCTCAGAGATGGCCACGTGACCCGAAATGGACCCGTGAGTCAGCCTGCAACTTGTGCAGAAACTGCTAGGACAAAGGAGCTCGGTCCACGTGGGGCTTGCTGAGCTGGAGGGATGCAGCCAGGTGCTCCTGGGCGCTGCTGTCCCCTTTCTGCAAGAGCACGTGAAAGCAAATGGGACTGAGAGAGGAAGGGAGAGTGACTCCTGAGAATCTTCGCTTAAGCCCCTGGATCCAGCCATTCCTGAAGTCGCCCTCCCCTGAAACTTTCTAGTGGCATGTCCCCCTTCTCTTCTCTGTTTACACCAAGAGTCCTTGGGTTTTCTGTCATTTGTCACCCAGAGTCCTGACCAGTCACTGGCTTGAGAGATTGCCCTCCATTGTTCAGCCTAATGTCACACATCGGAGGTTTTACAGAACCTGCTGTGGAAGTCAGGCTGACTCTGCCCGGAGACTTGCTGAAGGACACAAGAGGTCCCTTCAACTCGTGGTTTTCTTGCAGGTGAACTGGTGACCTTGGGACAGTCACTTGGCCTTGTTTTAGAGGGGGCCCTGGTTTCATCACGTGGTACACAGGGTAATAATTGCTGGCCCACCAGATTCACCCAGTTTTGGGTGCGTTTGGTCCAGTGATGTTGGCAAATGGGCTGTGTAACCTCAGCTCTCATATAGGACCCACCATGGCCTTTACCCCTCACCACGTTACCCTGCTGGCCACATTGCCTACTCATGTGGCTTTGTGGATACCACAAAATCATCCCCACCTCGGGGCCTTTGCTGGCTCTTCCTCTGCCTGGCATGCTCACCCCTGAGATTTAGGGGTGGCTGGTTCCTACTCCATCTTTGAGGCTCTGGTCAAATGTTGCCTCCTCCACAAAGCTCTCCCTGACCTTCCCCTGAAGTCCCTACCTACCCCATATTCATATTTTATTCTCTCTCTAGTTCTCACCATTTCTGAAACTACTCCTTTGTGAATGAAGGCTCATCTCTTACAAACCTGGAAACTGAATGCAAAGAGCTTGGTGGTCTTGCCCTCTGATGGTGCTCGGTAAATCTTTATCAACTGACCCTGGGACCTCAGGCTAGTCACCAAACCTCTCAGAAGCCACCTTTTCTATAATTGGGCGTCTTCATTAATGCTCAGCACACCTAGAACCTAGTGACATGAAGGTGGCTCCTAAGACCTCAGATTATGTTGCAATCAGATTAAGAAGTGAGGGCTGCTTTCAGGTTGTGGGCAGGTCTAACACCCTCTCCACAAACCCACTGTTTCCCCCATCCCTGAATCCAGCCCTATGGGAGAAATTCTCCCTGCCACAGAGGCTTTGATCTAAGAGGGCTTCCTGGAGAAGGGAGCATTCTCTACCCAGTTTTTTCAGCCCCACAGGCTCCAGGGTTGACTACTTCCTTTCAGAGAAGCCTCCTCTTCCCCTGCTTCCTTCCCAAAGCCTTTCTGCATCCCCTCTGCAGACCCTCACTGTTATCACTGCCCACTGCCCCCTGCTCCAGCCGTGAGCATTTTCTTCAAGAATGCAAGCTGCGGTCAAGGGCATGGCCTCTTCTCCTGGTGTCCCCTGCCCCCTAGCCTGGGGAATTAGACCCTGGACCATGCCATCTGTCTGAAAACAATTAGCAATAAACGCCTGCACACTGGGGCTTCGGGTCACGGAGTGGGGGCGATGGAGCAGTGGGGGTTATAAATCCAGAGGGTTCCCAGCTGAATCAGCCTTCCTATCCTCTGGCCAAAAAAAATCCTCCAGGACCGCCCTGGAAAGAGAGCTTCCCAGCCCTCTGGCAGGAGGGAGAGGAGGCCCCCCGCCAGAGCCGCACAGAGCGGCCTCAGCTGGGGAGGCGACGGGACCATCTGGCGGAGTGCAGGAAGCGTCCGGCCAGACGGAGGAGCAGCCTTATTTGCTATGTATTGTGTGTTCCTTTCTCAAAACACTCCACGCCTGTGCTTCAAGTGCGTGGCTTGCAGCCAGCTGGGACCCGGGATGGGTGGGTGGGGTACTTCCAAGGGAGGAGGAAGGGGGCTGGCCCTGTCTGCAGGGTAGGGGAAGCTCCCCACCCTCCCCACACACCCACCACTTGGACTGGGTCCCTGTTCTCCTCCTCCCTGCTTGGCCTGTGCCTAACGTTCCCCTATTAAGGACCTCAGCCTGCTCAAATGTCACTTCCCCTTACAAGGGAAGCAGAGCCCACACTGCCAAGCTCAGCTGCGCTTAGTTGATCTACATACCGTTTGGCTCGCAGAGCTGTTTTTTAATTTTGGTACTTTGACTATGTTGCTGGTATATAAAAAACCAGGAGACTCTACATAAAAATCTGGATGTTCAGCTTCTTTTGCAAAGGCAAACATCTGGCCAGCCTGTGCCGTCAACATGGCAGTGACCAGCCAGGGCAGGGGTGGGGAGGGGCAGCTGCCCCTTCAGCTCGGCCTGGCCTTTCTCGTCCAACTTTCGCTCATTTATTCACCCATCCCAGAGCTCTGGGACCTATTGCTGTGCCAGGGTCTTGACATGGCCAAGCAAGGGGACAGACATGAAATCCTAAGCCAGTTGCATATATATGTCTAATGTCACAAGGTGATAAATGTTGCTAAGGAAGTAATGTAACAGGGACAGAGCGGGGAGGGTTGGGAGGGGCTGCTGCTATTTCACACACAAGGGCCCCAGGAAGGCCAGAGTCCTTAGGCCTTAATGAGATGAAGGAAGAGAGGGCTTCCTGTTGGAGGGAACCGCGGGTGCAAAGGCCCTGAGGCCGAAGCTGTTCAGTGTGTTCAAGGAGCAGCAGAAAGGTCAGTGTGACTGGAGGGAAGTGCGTGAGGGGTGGCCATACCTTTCTTAGAACAGGTAACATGGACAGACCAGGTTTTGAGGTACCCCAGGCGCCCCCTGTTGCTGCTTTAAATCCAGCATAATCCAGCCAGTGGACCCTGGGGGACCCTTCAGGTGTGACTTAGAGGATTCCAGGTGGGGGTTTAACCCCATCATTGGCCTCTTCTGGACCAACTTGGGTAGTCCTCATATGGGGCTTCACCAAAGGCAGTGTCCCCTAATGGGTAAGGCCCCAGCTGCCTGGGTTCCAGCCCCCTCCACCCATGTCCCAATGCCCCACTCCTCAGCTCAGGCAGGAACTGCCCCTTGTAGTTCTTGAGTTTCTCGGTTGGTAAAACGGAGAGTAAACTAGAACCCACCTCAGGGGGGCTTCGTGCTATTGAATGAATACCTATGTGCCCATCTATGCAAAAATAGCTACATAAAATGTTTCCAACAGATGCCAGGCAACTAGAAGGTGCTATGTAACTGTGAGCTGTTTCAAATCAAGTAGCAGAGTAAGACTGTTGTGTAAGGGAGCAGTTTCCTGAACCCGATGACACTTAGCAAGGACCCAGGACCCTGAAGAGCTTGTGCTTATGTGGGTCCTAGTATTCGGCGTTTACTGTATTAGAGATTAAAACCGGTCAAATTTTAAACATGCACTTATGAACTCATTTGGATTTTCCCAGCACTCATTGTACTTTGTTAATGAGGGCCCCTTTATGTTCCACTTCTTATAAATTTATAAGAGCACTGTCCCACTGCCCGGCGTGGGCTCTTAGAATCTTGGCCGAGTCCCTTACCATCTCTACCTCTTTTAAGCCTCTTGGCATCTTTACCTTAGGCCGAGAGGGTTGGGGACGGAGTTCTCTTCTGGACCCCGAGGGACGTGTAGCTGCAGAAGAGAGGGGGACCACCTGACAGGAGTGACGTTCAGCAGAACACAGCCCCTGTTATAATCTCAGGCAGGCCCGAAGGGAAGTGTGTGCGTTTGGGAGAGAGGGTATTCCTCTCCTCTCTCCCTCCCGCCCTCCAGTGTCCTATCTTGGCCTCCCATTGGCTGAATGCGGCAGGAAGCCAGGGTGCAAGGGAGCCTGGGAAATGTATTCCATAGCCTCTGGTGCACAGAGCGGGGAGGGCCGGGAGAGGCAATGGAAAGATAAGCAGCCTACTTAAAGTGAGGCTATGGAAATGAAAATCGAAGTGGAAAATATGAGGAAACTCTTGTGAACTTAAGAGATGTCCAGACATCTAAGAACCTTTATGAGTTTATTTGAACCAAACTGACCACAACTGTCAGGAAGCAAAGTCTCAACAGATTGAGAAAATGGTGCAGGGAATGCCAGCCTTGTACTTTATTTTATACTTTAGAATCCAAGGAGGTGGCGTAAGGGGGTTATAGGACTCCACTGGAGATAGGACTAGGGAGGTGGGAGAGAGCATAGCAGGAGGGGAGTCTCTGGGATTGGATAAAAAGTAACTCCAATAGACACACAGGCAGGTGAAGGATGGTTAACTGTTAACAATGAACGTGAAAATAATAACAATGAGGGGAGTTGTAGTTTCTGCTCTGCTGGGCTGGTTGTGTGCTTTGAGGGGGTCCGGGAAAAGGGAAATTACTTTGCTTATTCAAAAGGTGTGTTCTTTTTTTTTTTTTACAGAGACAGCGAGTCAGAGAGAGGGATAGACAGGAACAGAGAGAGATGAGAAACATTAATCATTAGTTTTTCGTTGCTCATTGCAACACCTTAGTTGTTCATTGACTGCTTTCTCATATGTGCCTTGACCGTGGGCCTTCAGCAGACCGAGTAACCCCTTGCTTGAGCCAACGACCTTGGGTCCAAGCTGGTGAGCTTTTGCTCAAACCAGATGAGCCCGTGCTCAAGCTGGCGACCTCGGGGTCTCGAACCTGGGTCCTCGGCATCCCAGTCTGGCGCTCTATCCACTGTGCCACTGCCTGGTCAGGCCCAAAGGTGTGTTCTTGTGGATGCAAAAAACAGACAACAGACAAGCTTTGTTGTAAAACAAAGACTGACCTTTGTCAGGGAAAGATACTGGCCTAGGAAGATGACAAGCCACCACGAACTGCTTCGAGTTTGAAGGTTTTCAGTTCAAATCGTCCTATGGGGTTCTTTTCAGTCTCCTGGGTTTGTAAGGCCACTATGCAGGCCTCCCCTGAGCTCATCAGGTTTTAGGATGTGGCCCCTCTTTTGTCCTCACTATTAAGATTTTAAAGATCTTTATAAAATTTATTTATTTCTGAGAAAGAGAGGAAGGGAGGGAGAGAGAAAGAGAGAGAAAAGCAACTCGTTCCGCTTAGTTGCTCCATTTAGCTGTGTGCTCATTGGTTGCTTCTCATACGTACCTGGACTGGGGCTCAAACCGGCGATCTTGGGGTGACACTGACGACCTCAGTGACAAGCGAGCTGGTGCCCTCCGGATCCAGCTGATGACCTTGGTGGTCCAGGACCATGCATGCTCTATCCACTGTGCCACCGGCCAGGGCCACAGTATCAAGAATTCAGCAGATCCTCTCAGGGACCCACGGGACGGTCCATGGCTATGACCTGAAAATACAGACACTTCACTTCTTTTTTTCCCCACTGCATGCTGTTCTTGGCTTCTGCGCCATCTTTGTCCCCACATCCCAGCCTTGGCAGCACACCACGTACTGCACCAGCCCTCTGTGACTTGGGAAACTGGATCCTTGGAATCGCCCCTAGGAGCAGTTTTGGCCATGGAAAGGCCTTGTCATTTCCAGAGCCTTCTCAGAGATAGGAGCTGCCCCTCTTGGGCCCTCAGGGGTGCCGGAACACAGACCTGCTTCCCGTGAACACTGCCGGCGTGGCTTTAACGGGCAGAGAATGAAATGTGCCAGCTTGTGGTGGCACAGAGGAGGGGTCCCCAAAGGTCTGTGTCCTGGTGCTACAGACTCTACTGGCAGAAAGGACTTAACAGAAGGGATTAGATTAAGGATCTGGAGACAAGAGATCTTCCTGGATTATCTGTACATGAGCCCTAAATGTAGCTGCCAGGGTCCTTCTAAGAGGGAGGTGGGGACTGGACAGCAGGAGAGGAAGTGGATGGAACAATGGAAGCAAGGGGTTGGAGCGAGGCAGGAAGAGGCCCTGAGATAAGGGGTGCGGGCAGGCGGCCTCAGAAGCTGTTGTCCTCGTCCTCGGGAGCCCCAGGCAAGGGCCAGCCCTGCCAGCACCTCCACTGAGCCCGGCCAGACCGATTTTGGATTCTGATCTCCAGCCTGTAGAGAATACATTTGTGTTCGTGAAGCTACTAAATTAACAGTCATTTGCTACAGTTGTGATGAGAATGTGTGTGTGTGTGTGTGTGTGTGTGTATAGATGAGATGGTTTGAATATTATCTATGCATTTGTTTAAAAGCCTATAAGAGGTTTTCTTTCTCTTGCTTATGTTTGTATACTGAATTGAGAGTGTTGGGATTGAAGTCTCAGAAGATGCCAAAGTATCCCTAACCTGCTCTGAGAATTATTAGGTAAGGACCCGCTGCTCTGAGAGACCCGCATGCAGCCCGCCCCAGCTCTCACTCACCTGAACCCCCCCCCCCGCCGCCCTGGCTGGGTGCCTCGTGGTCATCAGAGGCCCTTAATAAAAGTGGGAGAGGGAGAGGGAGCCAGAGACTTGGAGGAGGAGGAAGGGCGCAGGAGCCTACGAATCGGGCGACTTCTAGAAGCTGGTCAAGGCGAGGAACACTTCTCCCTCGGACCCTGCAGGAGGCACGCGGCTCTGAGGACACCTTGACTTGAGCCCCATGTGACCTATAGTATTTCTCATTGTGACCTCCTTGCCCTGGAGGAGGAGGATAAATCTATGCTGTTCTAAGCCACTAAGTGTGTGGTCAGACTGCAGCCGCAGGAGACTAATGCAGGTGGGTCTGAGGAAGGGCTGCCCTGCAGGAGCTGTGACCTTCAGCAGGGGACAGGGCCACTGTCAAGCCTCCAGAGGAGGCCGGTGGAGTGGGCAGGGGCATTAGTGCTCCATCTCCCCCTCCTCCTGCCCTCCGATCTGTTCTGACCCCTCCTACCGGACAACCCACAGCAGAGGCTTGAGGTAGGGGGTGGTGGCTGCTGATGCAGCTCATGTGGGTCAGCCCTGCAGACCAAGGAAGGCTGGGCTGTGATCCATCTTTGGAAACAATTGCCCTCACTTCACACTTGAGGATGAGGAGGTGGAGAGAGGTCAAGCTCCTTGCTTGAGGACACTCAAGCGAACAAGAGGCAAAGTCAGGATTTGAATCCGGGACTGTCTGGCGCCCGAGTCCCTGCTCTCTGGCAGATACTAGGAGCAGAGAGTGTCTGTCGGGCGCCCCCGCCACATGAGAACACGTGTGTGTGTGTGTGTGTGTGTGTGTGTACGCAGGCAGTTGCTGCTTCGATGCCCACGCAGCACCCCTCGTCCTCACACGTGTTTCCGTAGGCGTCCTCTTGCTGCCAATCTGTCTCCACCAGCAAGTTTCAAAAGCAGTGAGGGAGATGGAAGTACACTTTTACTAAACAGGGACCATCTATCTCCCACCGTCTCCACACACGCACTGACTGGCAGTGCCTGCGTGTGTGTGCCTGCGTGTGTGTAAGTGGTTGGGGGCTGTGAAGTTCAGGGTGTGAACCTGAAATTGCTGCTCCCTGCGTGGGCCGGTGGCTGGTGTGCGGAGGGAGACACCGCACCCCGTCCTGGTGGGAAGCAGGGCTCCCTCCGTGCACCATGGGGGGTCAGGGCGCGGCTGCAGCGGCCCCTGGGGTCCCTGCAAGCGCCCTAATGCAATGCAGCAGACAGGCTGTGTGTGCTCTAATGGGTCTGCCGTGAAGTGGGAAGCGCCAGACCTCTTCTATCTGGTAGTATTGCAAGTGTGTTTTTCATGGCTCTGTGGTTTGGAAACTATTTCCTTGAACTTGAGTGGAACGTGGGAGACAGGACTTAGTGTGGCTGAGAACCGAGTACATCTGATTCCACTGCACCCTCGCAGCAGCTGGGGAGCTCCCCTGCCACCCAGCGGAGAACCAGCAAAGGGCCTGTGGTGGAGTTGGGTCAGCGGCAGCTCCAAAGCCCTGGCCTTGGGCCCTGGTATGGGACCTTCTCTCTGCTACGCTGGCTGCCTTCGCGGGGCTGCAGCCTTTCCCACACTCCCAGCTGCTTTCCATCTGGGGCCTTAGCAGATGCTAGTCCCTCTGGTGAAAATACTGTTCCCTGCTTCCCAAGGGGAAAGCTACTACTACTACTAACCTTACTCATCTGTCAGGCCTCATCTTAATGACTGCCTCCATTGGTGCAGACCTGAGTCAGGCTCCAAGGTTAGGGTTAGGGTTAAACAAACCAACCCAGCTCAGCCGCTCGCTCTTGAATTTCTGACCCACAGAAACTATGAGCCGATGAGTTTCAGGGTATTTTGTTATCAGTGGCAGATGAGGAATACACCTGCTGTGGTGGGGGGGCACATCTGGCTCCCAGGCAGCCCGACATCTCTCATGATGCAGAGACACGGATTCCAGCTGTTATGTCTGCTTTTGAACGCAATAGCCGGTTTATTCTCGGCACACAGTAGGTGCTCAGCGAACACTTGTTGATGGTGAAGGGTGAACAAACCCAGGATTTGGCGGGAGCCTCCCAGGCAGATGGGTTTTGAATCAGGAACTTTTTTTTTTCAGGACTATTTTTAAATAGTCCTGCAAAGGAAGAAACTCTATAATTGGAAAAGCTGCTAGTCTTTCTAAAGGTCCAGCTACCCTTGCTGTTGTGAGTTTCTTCCTCATATCCAACCCAGTTTCTACCCTATTGTGGGTAGAAACTGTTTAATTCCTGTTATTTGTTGAACTAGCATCGGCCGAGTGCCACTCCTCTAGAAGGACATAAATGACAGGTGTCCCCTTGCCCTTGAGGAGTGAGCGGGTAGGCTGTGGGCTTCAGGAGGCCTGAATTCTAGTTCCTTACTGTTCCTGGACCTCCCTGTTCTCAGTATATGGTGAGGGCTTTGTGCTGGACCTGGAGCAGCAGGGAGCTTCTGTTCTGTGCCAATTCCCAGCCAACAGGGAAGGTCAAGGTCAAGGAGCCTGAGGTGATTGTTCCAGCTCAGTGGGGGACAGGGCTGGGATTGATTAGTGATGTCTGCCGGGACATGGCACTGGAAACTGCTATGTACTTGCCAAAGCTGAGCGTGACCTTCTCAGAATTTCCTGCAAACTCTCCCAGTCTCTGACTTGGGGAAATTCAGTGAGCCCACATGGAATATTAACTCATAGACATTAAGTGAATGGCTGTTGCAGACATGTTCCGTGGAGCAGGGGGTGGTCCCCTGGGCCAGGGGTCCTTTTGCGGGGTGGTGAATGCATTCCAAGTGTGGCTGGGACACAGATGGGTGGCTTTTCTGGGGCTCTGAGAGGGGAAAGCATGGGGTGAATTGCAGGTGTTGACTCAGCAAGGCCTGCACTGAGGAGGGACGCTACAGGATGGTGTTCCCAACTGACCATCCTGCCCTCTCTGGGCCTGAGGACAGGGTTCTCTGACTTGGGCTGATTGATGTATGTGTCTGAATCTTCCCAGAGAAGTCTGAGACTGGGGGCACTGGATTACATCAGGATCTGGGCTCGCTGTCAGCCTCTGGAAAATGCAGTAGTGAGAATAATACCATAGTAACGATGTCCACATCGACTGCCATTCATTGACTGCTTATAATAGGCCAGATGTGGGAGAACCCCTCCCACGGATTCTGTCATGTAGTCTCCCCCGTGAGGCTGGCGTTGTCCTCACCCCTGGCGTCCACAGCAGCCTTTGCAAACAGCTCACCACTTTAAACCCTCAGCGGTTTCTGCGGCTCCCCGAATGAAAATGCGTGCTCATCACATGACCTTAGGGGCCCCTGCCCACCTGTCCATCTCATCACCTACCCTTCTCTTCTTCCATTCACTCTGCTTGAGCCTCAGTGGCCTTCCTTCTCTTGAGACACACGGCTTTCTTTCTGCCTCAGGGCCTTTGCACTTGCTGCCGCAGCCCTGGCCTGAAATGCCCTTTGTCTGGATTTCTGCATGGCTGGCTCCCCTCACCCTTCACCTCTCGCTCACCTTCCTGACCTCTTTATCTGAGTAGCTTGGACACTCTCCACCCCTCGTTGCCCTTCCTTCTGCTGTGTCCCATGACACTACAATGCTGTGTTTCCTGTTCCTCTGCCTCCCCCTCCCCTGGAAGATAATCTCCACAAGGACTCCTCCCCTTTGCAGTGAGGAGCCCTCTGCGCTTTCATCACAGCACAGAGAAGAGTGGTGTCCCCAAGGGGCCTGAGAAATGGACTTGGGGCACACAGGACCAGCTCCCCACATCGGTCAGGACAGGAGGGCCACAGATGGAGACCCTCTGGGAAATCAGCACCATTTTTCACCCCTTGACACAGGTCGGCGAAGGCTAGAGAAGGTTGGTCACAAAGACAGCACCTCATCGCCCAGTAACTGGCCATGAGCCCTTCTACACCTTGACCATTAGCCCTTACAGCAGCCCACAGGCCGGCCTCATGGGAGTCTGCCCACTCTCGGGGGCCTGTTTTCCCTCAGCCCAAAAGCAAAACCTGCCTGACAACCAGGGGCCCATCAGAGTTGAAGTGGCAACAGTTTTTTCCTTGCTGGCATATGGCATGAGTTCTGGGCAGCTCACGTCAATGGCAGCTTGGTGGTGGTGAAAGACGAAATCGTTACACCCACTTTCCAAAGGAGAAAACTGAGGTGCAGGGAGGCTGGCCTGGCCCAAGACGATGGCTCACTGAGCGGCAGGAGCCCCAGTGCTGGGCTGGGCCGTTCCCACCCCCACTGGCTCTTGCTGCGTTTGAACATGCCCATCCGGAGCCAGGGCCACCAGGCACCAGCACCCCCACCCCGCCCCGGGGGCACCTGGGAAGAAACACCTGTGTGTCAGCGACCCAGCATGCACTGGGGCAGAACACAACCCTGGGCACCATGACTTTCTATTTATTGCCCTGGTGAGTAATTCTTGGCATTCCCAGCAATCCTCTTGGCGGCCAACAGATTTTTATCTTGAGAGGTGGGGGTGAAAGGCAGCTGGCCTTGGACAGGTAGCCGCCTAGCATGTCTCCCTTCCTCCAAGGGCCCGGGGCCTGGGAAACAGGAAGCAGGCTGGCTCTCCAGGACCACTGGCCTGAGGCTGGACCCTCCAGAGTCAGGAGGGTATGCGCATGCCTGCTCCAAGAGCTCTGGGCCCCTCTGATCAGGCAGACCCAGCTCCCTCCTCCTCTCTTCCCTGGCTCTAGACTTTCTGGAATCCTCCTCACAGGCTGGCAGGAGGAGGAGAGCCTCTCCTACCTGAGGCCTGACAGCTGAAGCCGGGCTGGGTGGGGCCCTGGTGGAGAAGAGAAGAAGGAAGGACTGAGGCCTCTAGTGGGGGGGTCTTGCCTCCTACCTCCCCCTCCTCCCAAATCAGACAGACCCGGGGACCTCCCTTCGCTTGTTAGCGGGTGGCAGTCGTGTTCTGAGCACTGGCTACTGGTGAAGTGCTGTGTTTACTCACCTGTGAGCTTTCAGAGGTGGATGTTCTCATTAGCCCATTTCCCAGAGGAGGAAAGGGTGGACAGGAAGGGGACGCCACTGCCCCAGCAGGAAGTATATCGCCTTCTGCCCAAAAGCCCGACATCCACAGTGATGAGTGCGCCCTCTGGGCCAGAAGCAGAAGGAACCCACTGCAGAAAGACAGATGTGCGCAGCCATGCCCCAAGGTCAGGGGCAGGTGGCCCATAAATCCCTGCCCACCCAGGCCCTGTCCCCTGTCCCAGCCAGCCCTGCCCCCCCACCTCCTGCCAGATGGGTCCCCCCCCAGGATGGGGGTTGGGGGGAAGGGCTGCTGCTTGCTGCCTCCCTGCTCATCTTGTTTGCTCCAATTATGTCAAGTAAGCTGTTATCATTTTCTGCTTTTTAGATTAACATTTTTGCTCAAGGGCACAGTAATTAGCAAACGGCTGGGAGTTTAATGATTCTGGGCATTAGCAAGGGGAAATTTTCCCCTGTGGTCTTTGGAAAGGCCCAGGGGCTGCCAGCCCCCATGCAGCCCCTCAATGACCCTGGGGTGGAGGGGGAGAGGCTGATGTATGGTGCAGCCAGACTGGGTGAGGACAGAGGAAACTGCTGTCCTGGCCGCTGGCCAGGGTCAGCCAGCACTCTGGGCCATGTGGGGCTCATGCGGTGAGGGGGCTTCCAGCACGTCCCAACCCTCCAAGCCTCTGCTGGGGAGTTACTTTCCCTCCACCTTTCCCTTGCCTGTGCCTTCCTTGTGCCTGGCACACAGTAGGTGCTCAATAAATGCTGACTGATTGAATAAATGGCAGAGATTGCAAACTGACAGCCCACAGGTCCAATCCAGCTTGGAAGTGTTGACCTGAGCCAGCATGAGTGAGCTGCTACCCTTTGATGAAGAAGATGTCTTATTTTGTATCTAAACTTCCAGCTGCTAGAAAAGTCTGGAAAAGTCAGGATTTCTGGCCACATTGGGTAATATTCCTTTGTGGCAACAATTGTTGAAGATTGACTGGTGCTACCCTCCCCAGCTGGCCACAGTCTCCACCACTCCCTATCACCTTATACCCAACCTCACTGGTCCATGAGCATCAGTGTTTGATTTAGAAAGGCTCCCCTAAGTGGCTTCTCATGACAGAATGTCTTGTTTATGTAACAGTTTATAGTTCAGGGTTCGGGGTCGTACTTAGGTGAACGGGGGGGGGGGGGAACTCCTTCGTCATGTCCCTCATGCCTCTGTTGTCACCTGTCATCTTATGGTTCCATCATATCCCCAAGCTTCATTGCTACAGCAGTTTCTAATCAGTGGGAAAGAAAGGGATCGAGGAGCATATGGGGAGATTCGGAGGGTCTGCCTGCCAGTGGCCCTCACCTGCCGTTGGCCGGAGCTTGGTCACATGGCCACTGCTAACTACAGAGGACGCTGGGAAGTGCCATCCTGCTATTTGCCCAAAGAAGAAGAGAACACATTCTGATAGCCTTATACACATTTCCCCCTGATCTAAGGCATGGAACCGTCACCTTGACATGCGGAGTGTCCACGACGGAGGCTTTACAGCACAACAGGCCAGGTTCTTGCTACTCGAAGCCTAGGGCTTCTGAACTCAAGCAGCCTCTGTTAGGTGTTTCTCCTCTCTTCTTCCTCCCCAGACAGTGGACACCTTGCAGTCTAGATTGGCCGAGGGCAAGAGCAAAAAAAAAAAAAGAAGACCCTGGGATTAAAAGGACACTGGTTAAAAATAGCGTCCTGCCTCAGGGAACTACATGAGGGTCCAGGGTGCCAAGTCAGGACCGGCAATGCCACTCCTAGGCACTCACCCAAAACAAATGAAAACGTCTGCCCCACGCCCTCTCATCCACCAATGTCTACAGCAGCTTTATTCATAACAGCCTGAGTGTCCGTCAGAGAGACTGTCGTGTGTCCACCACAGCAAGGGAATACCGTGCAGCAATAAAAAGGAGTCAACTATTTCTATGTGCAGCAGCCCGGGTGGATCTCCGAATCCCTGTACTAGGGTGAGCAGACTTCCGTGTGGGAACAGATAGACTGTTGTTGGCTTGTGGGACTTACTGTCTTTGTCTCAGCTATTCAAATCTACTGTCTTAAGTGTGAAAGCAGCTATAGATGGTATGTAAATGAATGAGCCTGGCTGTGTTCTAATGAAACTTTATTCATGGACATGAAATTTACATTTCATGTAACTTTCATGTGCATGAAATATTCTTCTTTTTTTTAATTTTTAAAAAATTCATTCTAGACAGAGAAAGAGAGAGAGAGAAAGAAACATCAATTTGTTGTTCCACTTATTTATGCATTAACTGTTTGATTTTTATATGTACCCTGACCAGGGATCGAACCTGCAGCCTTGGGCATCTCAGGATGATGCTCAACCAATTGAGCTACCCGGCTATGGCAATCATATTGTTCTCCTTTTGATTTTCTAAAAAGGAGGCGGAATGCTTCACACATTCATGTGTCATCCTTGCAGAGGGTCCATGCTAATCTCCGTGTTGTTCCAGTTTTAGTGTATGTGCTGCTGAAGCCAGCACTCTTCTTTTGATTTTCTTCGGCCATGAAAAAAATGGAGCCTGGCCTGAGGTGGCGCAGTGGATAAAGCATCAACCTGCAATGCGGAGGTTTCTGTTTCGAAGCTCCGGGCTTGCCCAGACAAGGTACACACGAGAAGCAACTACTACAGGTTGATGCTTCCCACTCCCCCCCCCCACCTTTCTCCCTCTCCATCCTCTCTCTAAAATCAATAAATAAAATTTAAGAAAGAAAGTAAAAACACAGGACCTCTCATCCATTGCTGGTGGGAAGGCAACAAGGTCTAGCCACTTTGGGAGACAGTTTGGTGAGTTTCTTAGACATACTCTTACCATGTGATCTAACGGTCATGCTTCTTGGTGTTTACCCAAAGGAATGAAGGGCTTATGTCCACATACAAACCTGCACGTGGATGTCGGTAGCCATTTTATTCATAGTCATTCAAAGTGAAAGCAACCAAGATGTTCTGCAGGTGATGGATAACTAACTCATCTATGGTCTGACTGGACAGTGGAAAAGTATTCAATGCTAAAAAGAAATGAGCTGTCTTGTCATGAAAAGGCATGGAAGAAACTTAAATGCCTATTACCAAGTGAAAGAAGCCAATCTGAAAAAACTGTATCCTACATAATGTCAACTGTATGACATTCTAGAAGGTGAAACTATAGAGACCGAAAGATCACAGTAGCCAGGGGCTGCAGGGGAGGAAGGGAGGCATAGACAGAGCATAGAGGATGTTTAGGGCAGGGAACTTATTCAGAGTGGTCTGTAATGATACATTGTCAAGACCCATAGAAGGGTCTTGAACAACTAAGGACCAGGCCATGAGTGAGCCCTAATGTAAACTGTGGGCTATGTAAATAGTTAATAACAATGTACCAATATCGATTCATTAAGTGTAACAAATGTACCCCAGGAATGCAGGATTTTAGTCACAGTGGAAACTAGCAGAGCAGGGGGTTGGGGTGGGGTGGGTATACGGACATCTCTGTACTATCTATCTGCTCAATTCCTCTGTAAATCTACAACTGTGCTTTTAAAAATTCTATCAGTTTTTTGTTTTGTTTTGTTTTGTTTTTGAAAAACAGGGAAATACAAACCATTCTTAGCTTACAGCACTTAAGAAAGCAGGCCTCCAGCACTTGTGCTAACAGACAGAAGCCCACAGAGCACAAAGTGTGATTGCATCTCTGTTAAACTCCAGAGAGGACGGACTGGTTCCACGTGACACACAGCAGATCGGGGTGAGGCTGGAGTGGCCTCGTGGGAAGGGAAACGGGGGAGCTTTGGGGAATGACAGAAATGTTCTGTGTGTTGGCTGGGGTGGCGGTTACATGGTACACACCGTCATACAACCATCTTTGAGTGATGCATTCAGAATGGTATTAAAACCAGTCCTGGGACCCCCAGACTGCCGACTTCCTGAGGCCGGCCGGGTCGGTCCGGTCTGCGCCCGGTGAGAACCAGGGAGGTGCTCAGGACAGGTCCATTGAATGAGTGGACTGAGATTGAGTTGGCTGCTGGACGGGGCAGGCAGGTGGAGCGGGCTGTGGCCTGGTGGGGGACGTTTGAACTTGACAGTGAGTCAGGCACCAGCACCGGGTGCCCGGAAGAGGAAACAGCAGAGCAGAGGCCAGGAGGTGGGCAGAACCTGGGCAAGTTTGAGGAAGCGGCTGGGTGGCGCCCAGAATGAGGTTGGAAGGTCATCAGGCCAGCTGAGAGTTGAGTCATTCTGTCCCGGGAGCAGAGAGAAAGGGGTCAGGTGGTTGTGGTCATGTGTCCTTTGCATTATCAGCACCCCACTGTAGGACGGATTCCCTGTCAGTCATCCAAGGTGGTAGCCCCAGGGCTTTGGGTCCCTCTGTCCTGAGGCTGGATGTAGACATCTTTGGGTCCAGAGATAGGCTGGGGGCAAACTGGTCCAGGGAAGGAGGGGTATAGGGGAGGAAAGTTTGCCAGCTGAGGCCGGAGCAGGTTTGGGGCCGTTTCCACAAAGATGGGCATTTGGGAGGTGTATGCGTTTCCTTTTGCTTCTGTGACACATTATCACAAACTTAGGGGCTTAAGGCAAGGCGGATAGATGTGTGTTCTTAGAGTTCTGTGACGGGAAGACGGGGCTACAGTCAAGGTGTCAGCCAGGCTGGTTCCTTCTGCAGGCTCCACGGAGAATCCATTGCTTATTGTTTTTAGGCACCTAGGGGTGCCTGCATTCTTTGGCTCACGGCCACATCACTCTGAGCCCTGCTTCCATCATTCCTTCTTCTCTGACTCTGACCCTCCTGCCACTTTGATGACACTGGGCCCCACCGGGATAACCCAGGACAACCTCTCCATTGCAAAGCCCTTAATTTAATCAAATCTGCAAAGTCCCCTTTGTCATGTGTTACAGGTTGAATTTGTTCACTGGCCCCATGTCCCCGGTTCATATGTCAAAGTCCTAACCCCCCGTTGTCAGAATGTAACTATGTTTGGAGATACAGTTTTAAAGGGGCATTTAAGTTAAAATGGAGGTCACTAAGGTGGGCTCTAATCCAGTTAAAACCAGTGTGTTTATAAGAAGAGGAGATTAGGCCTGACCAGGCAGTGGTGCAATGGATAGAGCTTTGGACTAGGATGCAGAGGACCCAGGTTCGAAACCCTGAGGTTGCCAGCTTGAGTGCGGGCTCATCTGGCTTGAGCGCAGGGTCGCTGGCTTGAGTGTGGGATCATAGACATGACCCCCTGGTTGCTGGCTTGAGCCCAAGGTCGCTGGCTTGAGCAAGGGGTCACTCGCTCTGCTGTAGCCCTTCGGTCAAGGCACATATGAGAAAGCAATCAATGAACAACTAAGGTGTTGCAACAAAGAATTGATGCTTCTCATCTCTCTCCCTTCCTGTCTGTCTGTCCCTATCTGTCCCTCTCTCTGTCTCTGTCACAAAAAAAAGAGATAGGATATATAAAGAGAGACCAGATGCATGTATGCACGAAGAGGTGACCATGGAGGACACAGTGAGAAGGAAGCCATCTGCAAGCCCGGGAGAGAGGCTCAGGGGAAATGAACCCTGCCGACACCTTGCTCTTGGACTTCCAGCCTCCAGGGCCCTGAGGAAGTAAACCTCTATTGTTTAAGGAAGGCACCCAGTCTATGGTGTTTTCCCGTGGCAGCCCAAGTAGATGAAAACACCACATAAGGCAACACACCCTCAGTTTCTGGGGAGTAGAACGTGGGCATCTTCTGGGGGCTGTTAACTCTGGCCACCACAGGCGGGTCTAGTGAGGCTGAGTGCCCCTCCCTCCTGGTGTCCAGGGGGCGATGGCAGGCAGTTCTGAAGGGAGAAAGGGTCTCACCTTGTTAGGGGCTGGCTGTTGGCTGGGATCTCATCTGGACAGTTGGCCAGAATGCATACACGTGGCCGCTGCCTTTTGTAGCTACGTGGGCTTCCTTACAACATGGCATCCCCAGCAGTCAGACCTCTTACATCATGTCTCAGGGCTGCAGCATGAAGGTACCTGCACCACCCTCTGTGACCTGACCTCAGATGTCACACAGTGTCTTTTCAGCCGCATTCAGTTGGTTATCAGAGAGAGGTGATATAAACCCACCCTTCAGCAAAAGGAGTGTCAGA
Organism: Saccopteryx leptura; assembly: GCF_036850995.1. Lineage (NCBI taxonomy): Eukaryota > Metazoa > Chordata > Mammalia > Chiroptera > Emballonuridae > Saccopteryx > Saccopteryx leptura. The sequence goes on along the minus strand of NC_089504.1, from coordinate 248,606,070 downwards.
GTCCTATGTAGTAAGAGGACCAGGTGGTCATCTATGAATAAGAACAACCTGTTCCTAAGACCTAGACCTACTTACTGCCTTCCCCTCTCCTCCAAGCCAGGGTCCTTCCCATGTTGCCTCTGGCTGCTTGGGAACTGTCTCATCCTTGAAGGCCCTTCTTGGTGCCGTTCTTGGCAGAACGCGCAGCCCTCTCCTTTCCTGTCCTGCCCGCGGAGTCTGGCTGGTCCAGGAGCGGCCCTGAGGCCTCCCGTCGCTGTGCACAGCCCAGTGCCATGGACAGCAGGCTGCCCTTAGCATTCTGGAGGGGGGAAAGCTAATACCTTGAGGGTTGTCTGACAGGAAACCCAGAGTTTGGCAGCCGTATCCCCTGCACCCCCAGCCTGCTGCCCCTTCAGCGATGTGGAGGACGCCAGCTTCAACGCTTTGCAGGGCCCCCGATGTGACCTTGCAGGGGCCCGGAGAGGGGGCACCCTGCAGACCCAGCCCCCTCTTCCTTCACTCGTTCGTTTGTTCACCCTTTTCATTCTTCCTGTTGTCCTGGGAGCAGGGGCTGAGGCAGGAAAGACCTCAAACACACGAGGCCATTCAGGGATTCTAGGCAGCGTGGGGTCAGGACTCTGGAAAGTGGGATAAGACAGAGTGACAGCTGTGTGTGTGGGAACCATTTAAGGTGACCTTTGACCCGGGCTGCGCTGAGATGGGGAGGACCTGCAGGACCCACCGGGCCTGCTCCCAGTCTCTCCTGAGGCCTGCGTGGGTGCAGCCACCCTCAGAGCTCCCGGTTCAGCCCAAGGGCCCAGCTGGTGTGTGGGCCCTGTGGCCCCGGCCCCTGCTCCCCTGCGGCCCCACCCACCCCTGCGCTCCCTGCTCCCAGGCCTCCCCTGACTGTCTGTCCTGCACTCTCGCTTCTGCTCAGAGCCCTTCAGGAGGCTGCGTCAGTGTTTCCACAAGAAGCAGCGAGTCCGCATTCCTTAGGATGAAAACATTGCTCAGAATCACTCCCTGGAGAGGGAGGTGGGAAGGGCAGCTGGTGTGAGAAGCCCCTGGCGTGGAGGGGTGGACAGATGGTGCAGGAGGGGGGGCGCTGGGAGAGGCCTAGGGGGAATGGGTTGAACAGAACGGGGCGGTGGAGGGGGCAGCACAGGACTCCAGGCCACAGCCCTTGTCTCTGTGGCTGGGACCAACCTGCAGCTGGCCACTTGGACCTTCTACTTCTTGTCCCCAAGTTCACCCTAAGGCCTCTCTGGGCCTCGGTCTTGGTCAGCTCGGGCTGCTATGACAAAAGCACCATTGACCAGCAGCTTCAACGGCAGACATGTATTTCCCACAGTTCTGGAGGCTGAAGGCAGATTCTGGGTCTGGTGACAGTCAGCTTCCTGGTTCTTAGATGCTGGCTTCTCACTGTGACCTCCCCTGGCAGGGCAGCGGGTCCCCAGCCTCTTTTATCAGGGCAATGACCCCATCACGGGGACTCCGCCCCCTGATCTCATCATCTCCCTAAGGCCCCACCTCTTAACCCGGTCACATTGGGGCGTGTGTTTCACCGTATGAACTGAGGAGGAGGAGGGGAGCATATACTCAGTCTACAACAGCCTCGGTTGGGGAATCTGGGTATGGGTTAAGATTGGCATCCAGTTTGTGGGCAGTGGGAAGGTGAGCTCAGCCTTGCCAATGCCATCAAAGTTGCCAGCTCACCCCCTTTTTCAGGAGGCTTGGAAACATCCCATCCTTCGCTCTGCCCGGCCACTTGTAAGTTTGTCTTTTCTGATTGTTCTCAAGCTCCTCGGGGTCACGGGGACCCTAGGTGATCTTGCCTGTCTTCCAGCTTCTGTTTGTCCCTCTGGGAAGAGGCTGCCACTCCTGCCAGGAACTGCTCTCCTGCAGTGCTGCGACCCGACTCTGTTTGGTTCATTCCAGGGGATCCTGTGCACCATCAGGACTGGGGTGGGGGGGCAGTGGGGGTGGCAACCTTGAACTCATCAAAGAGGAACGCCTGACTCATCTCCAGCTGGAAGGCTGTGCAGTAGTTGGGAGTTTATGAGCCTGCTCTAAGTAAGTGCTCAGCACTTTTCTGAAGGGGGAGGGAACATAAAAGCCCAGTCCACATGGGATTGATGTCAATCCCCAGAGGCAGTCCAGGGTCCCTGTAGCTTCCGCAGTTCAGGCCACCAGAAAGATCCCCCAGTGGTGAGACTGGGCCAGGGACAGCCATTCCCAGCCAGGGGCCTGCAGCCAGCATTCCTTACCATCTCCCAGAACAAAAGGGTCATCCTGCCTCCCACAGGCAGCACCCGATTAATCCCCTACTGTGTGCCAGGCTTTTTAAATCCCCTACTGTGTTAAGCTTCACACTATCTACCTTAAGGAAGCACAGAGCACTGTTGTCTCTACTTGGCACTTGGCGAGCTTGGGGCCCAGAGGGGTGGAGCAGTTTCCCTGGGGTCACCCAGCTGGCCAGGTAGAGCTGAGATACATAGTCCACATGTGATGGACTCAAAGCCTCTTGTCCCAAGTTCTGAGTCACAGGGTCCGTGGAAGCAGACCTGTATTCAATCTATTAGGAACGCACTTGTCTGCAGGTGACAGAAACCTGGGCTCTGAGAGGCTTTACCATAAGGCCACCCACAGTTCACTTGGGAGGTGGAGAAGTGGGCATGGCCTGGGTGGGGTTCACTGGCCCCTCAGTGTCGTGATGTAGGGGTTGACCTCTCTGCACATCTCTTGGCCTTCTCCTCATGGTGACAAGAAGGCTGCCGCAGCTCCAGACATCACTTCCTCACACAGTGACATCCAAAGGCAGGAAGGGAAGTGGTGGACCGGGCAAAAGAGAACCAGTCTCTCTTCCTCTAATTTTCTCATGTCAGGGTAAGACTGAGACCTGTCTTCCCCACAAGCCATCAGCAGACTCCCCCTTGCATCTCACCAGCTGAAAATAGGTCACAGGCCCTCCCCTAGGACACCCCCCCCAGGCCCAGAGGGGTCAGATTGAGTTCCTGCCACATGATCAGCTGGGGACTTGAGATAACAAACAGGTCCCTCAAGGATAAAAAATAAAGAATGATGATTTTCTTTTTTCTTAAATGCTGGTAAGATATACATAACCTAGAATTGACCATTTTAACCATTTTTCAGGGTCCAGTTCAGTGGCATTAAGTGCAGTCACACTGTTGTGCAGCCGTCACCCCCGCCGTCCCCAGAACTTTTCTTCATCTTCTACAGCTGAAAGCCTGTCCCCATCAAACACTAACTCCCCATTCGTCCTGCCCCCAGCCCCTGGCTCCCCCCATTCCACTCTCTGTCTCTATGAATCTGACTCCTCTGGGACCCTCATACAGTTGTAGTCACACAGTGTTTGTCCTCTGTGACTGGCTCGTGTCACTTAGCCTAGTGTCCTTGGGGATCATCCGTGTTGTAGCCCGTGTCAGAAGCTCTTTTCTTTTCTCTTTTTTCTCTCTTCTCTTTTCTCTTTTTCTTTCTTTCTCTTTCTTTCTTTCTTTCTTTCTCTTTCTTTCTTTCTTTCTTTCTTTCTTTCTTTCTTTCTTTCTTTCTTTTTCTTTCTTTCTTTCTCTTCTTATTCCTCTTCTCCTTCCTCTTTCTTTTCTTCTCCTTCTCCTTCCTCTTCCTCTCCTCTTTCTCCTCCCTCTTCTCCTTCCTCCTCTTCTCTTTCTCCTTCTCCTTCTCCTTCTCCTTCTTTTTCTCCTCCTCCTCCTCCTCCTCCTCCTCCTCCTCCTCCTCCTCCTCCTCCTCCTTCTCCTTCTTCTTCTTATACAATGGGGGAGAGAGACCCAGTATTTGGGCATTTTATTTGTTTGGATCCCCGATCATCAGAAGCTATGTCAGTAGTCCTGCCAGATGAGTGTTGTAAAAAAACCAGTCACTGACTCGGTTATTTCCACGCCTGACGTCTCTGTGAGCCAGTCCATTGGTAACTCACGTTCACAAGCACAGTATGCAGGGTGTTTCTCAGACTGTTTGGCATATGGTCCCCACAGTGGCGGGGGGGGGGCGCTTTTTTAAGGTTGAATGATGTTCCACAGTATGGTCGGACCATGTTCTATTGATCCATCTACCCATCGACGGGTACGTGGGCTGCACCCACGGTGTGGCCACCGTGCGTAATGTGCAGGGTCTTTTGTTTCTTCCGACATCTTCAGAGCATCTTCACTGATGAGACGATGGCAGTGTTTCCAAGTGTTGGTGTGGATGTGGAATGCTGGACTCTTGTCTGCTCCTGGGAGTGCAATATGGGATGACTGCTTTGGGAACGCAGTTCAGGAGTTTGTTGAAAGAGCTTAAGATACACCTAGTGTGTGATCTAGGCATTTCACCCCTGAGTAGATAGTAAGAGAAACGGGAACACACAGCCACACAGAAGCTCGTGTGTGGGTGGTCCTAGCAGCATTCTTCACAAGGGGCAAAAGAATGGAATAGCTCATTTGCTCATCTGCTGACAAATGAATGAATGAAACGTGGTCCATTCGTACATTGGACTATTACTCGGTCATGAAAAGGAATGCACCACTGATCCCTGCTGCAGTGTGGGTGAACCTTGAGAACAGGGTGCTCAGTGAGAGGAGCCAGGTATGGAAGACCACTCGTTGTAGGATCCCATTTACTGGAGATGTGTGGAATCAGCACATCCACAGAGACAGAAGCAGATTGGTGGTGGCCATGGACTGGTGGAGGAGGAGGAGGACAGGGAGTGGAGAGTGACTGCTAAGGGACCTGACTCTCCTTTTGGGGGATGAAAATGTTCCAGAACTAGATAGAGATGGTGGTTGCACAACCATGGGAATAAATATACTGAAAGCACTGAGCTGTTGTCCTGGCCAGGTAGATCAGTTGCTTAGAGCCTTGTCCCAAACCACCAAGGTGGTGGGGTTTGTCCACGGTCAGGGCACGTATGGGAAGCAACCAGTGAATGTACAACTAAAAGAAACAACAAGTAATTACCCCCCTTCCTCTCTCTGTCTCTCTAAATTCAAGCAATCAAAAACAGTTTTTAAAAAACTACTGGATTGTTCACTTTAAAAAAAAAAGATAAGTGGCTGTTCTGGAAACTGTTGTCCCCTTTTACAGAGGAGAACACTGAGACTCAGAGACTCGATGACTCATCCAAGGAGGCAGAGGTGGTGAATGGGAAAGCAGGGATTTGAACCCAAGCTAGTGCTGCGTCCAAAGCCCCACAGGTGACCCCGCACCATCAGGAGCTTCCCAGACCTGGGGCGCAAGTCTCCTTATGTGTGCAGTGGGCGGGAGGCAGAGAGGTCAGTCTGCAGATGCCCCAGGCACACAACTCCCCTCCCCATCCCCGTCAGCCTCACTCCTTTAAAGAACAAGCTTGGGGTAGGGGAAGGCCGTGGTTGCTCAGAGAGGCTCAGCCAGCTCCCCACCTCCTGGCAGCTGTCCCCCTGCTGGGAGAGAGGCCATTGCACTGTGTCCCCATTGCCAGAGTGTGGGTGTTTCCTGACACCCTCCTTTTGTGCAAACACATACCCAGTGACGTTCCGTTGCCATGACGAGAGGCACCTTCTTCTATCTAGAGTGACAGTCACCACCTCTTGGGATGGGAGCCAGCGCAGCCCAAGGGCAGATGAATTCTGCCATCACAAGGCAGGCTCCCAGGGCTGCAGTGCCTTTTCTCCTCACTAGCTGCGCCTCCCCAGGGGGCGAAACGAGGGCACGCAGCAGCAGCGGCGGCGGCAGCAGCGGTGGCAGGCCCCTTCCCGAGCCTCATCCTGTGCTCTGAGGCACTCCGGGTGGGGACGCAGCACCTGGCACAGCTCATGTGACCTTGAGCCCCAGTTTCCCTATCTGAAGAGTGTTGCTCTCCCTGCCTCCCTGCCGCCTGTGTTAGGAGGGATTGCTGATTCATTCAGCCAGCATGTATTGAGCCCTGACCAAATGCCAGGCACTGGGCTGAAAGCAGGAGACCAGAGGCGAAGTCCCTGTCCTCCCTGTCAACAGAGGCAAGAACAACACGAACTTCATCTGTGAGCAGTACTGCGCTGCATGAATCTCAGGCGAACAGGATAAGGAGTGACAGCAGGAGGCGACTGGGATCTCAGGCTGGATCAAGGGCTGGAGAGGACCTTTCTGAGGAGGCAGCCATGAGAAACTCCAGGGGACAATCACTGCTAGCCCATGCAAAGGCCCTGGGGTAGCAATGGGCTCAGCATGTTGAAGGAACAGGAGACCAGTGCAGTCGAGTAGGAGCTGCATGAGAGGCAGGGTATGGAAAGAGGGATGGGCAGGCAGAGGCCAGCCGCACAGGGCCATGCAGGCTGTGCTGAGGAGTCCCAGAGCGTTTCCTAAGGGCAGAGGGGGAGACGAGAAGGATTGAGGTGAGGGAATGGTGAGAGCCACTTCCTGCTCAGTGATGGCCTCTGCTCCTCGCCTCTGACCCGCGTGTTTCAGTTACACACACTGCATGTCACAGGGGACCGTGTACTCAGCCGACGGCATCTGAGCATGTCATTGTACAGGAACCCCGGGAGCAGAAGCAGGGCCCTGGGTGCAAGCCGAGAAATCCGAGTATGGACTTCAGCTCATGACAGCGGATCGGTGTCGGTTGTTAATTAGGGCCAACGTGCCATACAATGTTAACTAGAGGACACGGCAGGGAGTGTGGGAACGCTGCTGCCGCTGCCGTTAGTCTGCAAAGCTAAAACTGTGAGATAAAACAGCTTATGTTTTTTAAAAAAAGGACAAAAGAATTCCCTGAGCTGTAAAGGCTGATGCATCTCATGCCTTAACGATACAGGAGAAGGCGCTGGCCGGATGGCTTGGTTGGTTAGAGCATCGTCCTGAAGTGCAGAGGTTGCCGGTTCGATCCCCGGTCAGGACTTAGGACACTTACAGGAGCAATGTTCCTCTCTCTCTCTCTCTTTTGCTCTTTCTAAAGTCAATAAAATAAACATTAAAAAAAAAAACCACACAGGAGAATGACACATGGAACATCGATCTTGGAGGTTGCTCTGTGTTCTGTCTGGGGGACAGCCTCACCCCACTATAATGGCCATGTGGTGCCTCCCTGCTGCTGGGCATAGAGCTTGTTCTCAGGCGTTTGTGATGGGAACAGCCCGTCCACGGGTGGTTGTGTCCGTCTGTGCTCCTGCGCCCCGTGCAGCCTCTCTGTAGGATCACCTTCTAGAAGTGGAACAGTTGCTTCAAAGAGTGCTTGCAACAGGAGTTTGGGTTTTGATGCCATGAAAGAGATATTCTTCCCAAAGGGGATAGAGAGAGATGGTGCAGGGTGGGGGGGGGGGAGGCTCAGCTGTTTTACTGAAGGTGGTCAGGGAAAGCCTCTCAGAGGAAGTGACATTTGAGCAAAGACATGACCAAAGAGAGTCCAGAGCCATAGAGGTGTGTGGGGAAGAGGGAAGAGCATGTGCAAAGGCCCTGCAGTGGGGCCGTATCCACTCTGTCCAAGGAACAGTGATGAGGACAATGGGTTGGAGCAAAGTGGGTGAGGGGAGAGAAGGGCCCAGATCACAGGGGCCTGATCCAGCCACTGAAAGGAACAGGGATTGTATTGTGAGCAGAATGGGGAACTCTTAAGAGATGGTGGCAGTCCTGATGTAGGTTTTAAAAGGATCCTTTTGGCTGCTGTGGAGGTAATGGGGCAGAGTGAATGTCAGGAGACCAGGGAGGAGGCTACTACAATAGTCCAGGCAAGCAAGGGTATTGGCTGGACCAGGGTGTTCACTGTAGGTGGGAGAAGGGGCAGATTCGGGGTGTATTTTGAAGGCAGAGTCAGCAGCTCTATGCCAGGACATAACGGGAGTATAGCAGTTTCTTAGGGCTGCTGTGACAGAGAGCCACCAGCTGGGTGGCTCAAAACAACAGAAACTTATTCTCTCCGTTCTGGAGCCAGAAGTCTGGGGTTGAGGTGCTGGCAGGCCACACTTGGTCCCTCTGTAGCTTCCAATGGAACACCCTTTCCTTTCTCTTCCAGCTCCTGGTGGTGACTGGCCATTTCGGCTTGTTGCCGCATCAGTCCAGCCTCAACCTCTGTTGTCACACGATGTTTTCCCCGTGTGTGTCTGTGTCTTCATGATGGCTTTCTCCTCTCTTACAAGGACACCCGTCTTATTGGATTTGGGGCCCATCCTGCTTTTTTTTTTTTTTTTTTTTTTTTTTTTACAGAGGCAGAGATAGACAGGGACAGGCAGACAGGAATGGAGAGAGATGAGAAGCATCAATCATCAGTTTCTCGTTGCGCGTTGCGACTTCTTAGTTGTTCATTGATTGCTTTCTCACATGTGCCTTGACCGCTGGCCTTCAGCAGACCGAGTAACCCCCTGCTGGAGCCAGTGACCTTGGGTCTAAGCTGGTGAGCTCTTTGCTCAAGCCAGATGAGCCCGCGCTCAAGCTGGCGACCTCGGGGTCTCGAACCTGGGTTCTTCCGCATCCCAGTCCGACGCTCTATCCACTGCGCCACCACCTGGTCAGGCCCATCCTGCTTTTGTAGGACCTCATCTTAACTAATTATGTCTGCAGTGACCCTGTTTCCAAATAGGTTCACATCCTGAGGTACTTGGGAGTTAAGACTTAAATGTATTATTTTGGGGGGGACACAATTCTATCCAGAACAAGAGGAAACAGTGTTCTGGTGTTCTGGTTAGAGGGAATGGCAAGTGCAAAGGCCCTGAGGCTGGAGAGGGCTATTGGTTTCAGGCCCTTGTTTCCTGCAAACCTTGTTCATGAAGAAAAAGACTGAGGCTGAATTCTGAGGGAGGGGCTGGGGAAAGAAAAAGAAGCTGTGTGTCCCCACCCTGCAATCCAGGTGAGAGCCCTCCTGTAAATATGCCAGCTCTCCGCCATGCTCTGCTCCTCCTCTGTTCCCTCCCTCTCTCCCTCCCTCCTTCTCGCTTAAGGCCCTCTTATCACCCAGGCCCACAGCTTCCTTTTCAGCCCAGAGGTCGTTATTCTGACACCTGTTGGGAAAACAAGCAGGCCCCCGAGGTGGGGGGCAATGGGGGGCAGGGACGGGGAGGAAGAGGGAGTCCAGGGGGAAAGAGGGAGTCCTGCTGTTTGCATGGCTGACCCTCAGGGCTCAGCAGGGTGGTCTGTCCCCGCTGGTGTGTGGGCTGGGTGATCCACACGGATCTTTGCCCGCAACGTTTGGCACTTGAGCTGGCCTGGCTGGAGGGGCGAGGGCTGGCAGGGCAACTTCTCTCCATTTGCGGTCTCTCATTTCCTCTGGCTTCGCTCTGTCCAGGTGGCTCTTGGCCTTCTGGAATCTGGCCTAAGCTTCTTTGCATGGTGGCAGCTGGATTCCAAGATGAGGGAAAGCAGACCCTGCCAGTTCCCTTCAAGGCTTAGTCCCAGATTGTCATGGCTCACTTCTGCTGCCTCCTATTGATCAAAACTTTCACAGAATCCACCCACTTTCAGGAGGCTCTGCCTCCTAGTAGGAGGGACTTCCGGTACCCTAGTGCAGTGGTCCCCAACCTTTTTTGGGCCATGGACCGGTTTAATGTCAGAAAATATTTTCACGGACCGGCCTTTAGGGTGGGACAGACAAATGTATCACATGACCGAGACAAGCGTTAAGAGTGATTCTTAGACGGATGTAACAGAGGGAAGCTGGTCATTTTTTAAAAATAAAACATCGTTCAGACTTAAATATAAATAAAATGGAAATAATGCAAGTTATTTATTCTTTCTCCGTGGACCGGTACCAAATGGCCCACAGACCGGTCCGCGGCCCGGGGGTTGGGGACCACTGCCCTAGGGAGAGGGGAGGATGATAGTGGCCATCTTTGCAGGGAGCCCCCACTCCCCTCCAGCCTACTTCTTGCTGGCCTGGTGAGGCCTCAGAGGCTTCAGGGGACCCACCTGTGACCCTGCCAACAAGATGCGTGGGCTCTGAGAACTCTTACATTATTAAAAAAAAAAAAAAGTAGGGAGAGTCTCTGATATCCCACCAGACAGCAAACACCGAGCCAGTCGGCACTGCACTCTGACTGGGAGGCTGAGCACACAGATTAGATGTTTGTGAGCATAAACAGTCATTAGAACTCGAGCACTAGATGGGAAACAAACACTATCTCAAGTTATTTTGCTAATTTGGCTCTGAGTTCGGCCTGCTTGTGAGTCGACTGGTTTCTGGCTTGCAGAGGTGAACGTCTGTGTGTGTGGGTGTGTGACAAGTGGATGGTAAGCCCTCTCAGTCAAGTGTCCCCACGTGCTGCCGTCTGCCGAGGGCTGTCCTGAGAGCTAAATGAGGAGGTACAGACACACCATTTACGTCAGTGCCTGCCTGGCACCTAGTAGGTGCTCGATAAATGTAAGATATCATTTCACACATTCATTCATTCATCCAGGAAATGAGAGCTCCAGCCAGCGGAGGTCCTTTGCATAGTGTTAAGGATCTAGCTGCTGCCCTGCACAGGCAGAGGGGGCCGGGAACAAGTTTCTCAAAGGATGAATGAGGGGTGGGGGCACAAACTTGGCCCCCCAAAGCTCTCGCTGGGGAGAGGAGACAGACTCACTCGTAAATAAATCATTGCAAAAATTGCAGTGAGCCATGCAAACTGGTTCAAAGCAGGGGTTTCACCTGAAGGAAGCAGGACTGGCTTTGGCAGAATTTCAGCCTCACTGGCAAGGCAGGGGAAGGCTCCTCGGGCAGGATGCCTCCCACCCAGACCACGTTAAATGGGACCAGGTAGACCATGGCCTCTGACCCCAGTCAGGAGAGGAGTGGGCAGGTAGGGAGGCCCTCGCACAGTGGAGGACACACGGATTTCAGGCTAGCCCCCTGCCTCTGTGTGGAGGCCCAAACCAGGGGCTCCTGGTTTCTGAAAGGAACTGGAGGTGGCCAGGAGGGGGCTGGGCAGCTGTGGGGTGGGGGAGGGGGAGGGTTTTATATCGGGAGGGTTTCCAACCCTGTCTGTGGGGGCAAGTCGATGAATGAGGGACTCTGGACATTTAATCAGGACCAGACATCACCTCATGGCCGTCTGCTCTGAGCAGCTCTGACATCTGCGAAGGTTCTTCCACCAGTGGGCGGGGGCGGGGTTTCCTGCAACTTCTGGGCAAGAGGTGGGGGCATCTGCGGCCACAGCATGCTCTGCGTGACAGCCATGTCCCCTCCTGATCCCCAGTGGGTGCCGCCACCATGCTTGTGTGCAAGGGGGGACAGGCAGGGGCCTCCCCGCCACGCCTCTGCCTTTCCTCAGGCAGGAAACACTGGGCCTTGGCCTCCCTCAGACCCATGGGCCAACCCTGGGTCTTGGGTGACCAGAGAATGGGTGTCATGGGTCGATCTCCTCCGAAGCAGACTCAGAGGTGAGAATTTCTGTGCGGGTGGTTTATTATTAAGGACGTGCGTGTTCCACGGACAACTTGAAAGGGCATGGGGAAGCGTGGCAGGCAGAGGGGGAGAAATCAGGCAGAGGGGCCGGTTCGGTTGTTGTGCCTCAGCTGGTCCTGTGGGGAGCCCTGGGCATCAGTGGCTCTTTGGTTCGCCCTGCCTGGAGCCAGGGACCAAGCTTTCATTTCCTGCACCAGCTGGGAATGCCAGACAGCTGTGCCAGGGAGCATCCACTCTGGGCAAGGAGGTGAGGAGGCTCTGGGCGCACAGCGCCAACGCTCTGAAGAAGGTCATGGCATGAACTATCCGCGGCCAAGTGCACAGCACCCGGGGTTGGGGCTCAGATGCCGTGAAAGATCTCTGGGGGACCAGGGCTCCCTCCCGCACTGGGAAAGCAAGGAGCTGGAATGTTCTGCCTCCACTGTGTGTGTGTGTGTGTGGGGAGCCTCCCCCATCAAGGACAACTTGGGAAGAACAGCTGTTGAGTGTGTAAATGACTGCATCGCCACAGGATCAAACCACCACTCACCACGATGGCCAGGCCAAGAGCAGGCAGAGGCCCCACCAGGCCAGGGGATGGCTGAGTGCCCCCTCTCCTCACTTTCCAATCCCTGGGGCACGCTCCCTGGGCCCCCACTTGCCTACCCTGCTGAGGTCCAGCAGAACCTGAGATGTCCTCATCAAAAAGGGAAGTTCTGTCCACACCACAGCACAGAACTGTCTATAAGCCTCGGTGTGCCGTGAGAGGGGAGTGGAGGGTGGGGGGGGGGGGCTGAGGTGGAAACTCCCCTGCCTTTCACCTTCACTGGGCACCCAAGAAGAACGCAAGGTTGCAGATGGATTACTGGCTGAGGTCTGCGAGCTCCCTTTGTAATCCTCTGGCAGTCAGAAAGGGAAAGGTTATTAACACAAGGTGGCTGGTAACAAGCTAATTAGGGTGCCGGCAGCTCAGGGCGTGTGAAGGGGCTGCGTCTGTACCCGGCTTTCATCTGAGCGAGCAGCAGCTCCGAACCATTAGGGATATGACAAAGCGTCGCTGGCTTGTTGTGCCACGGAGCAGCTGCCATCCACCCCTGGGCAGATCGGACTGGGCACGGTTACCAAGCCAGACACCTCTGATCCCCTGGGCCCCAAATGCTTTCTTCCACCCCAAGATGTGTGACAGGAACTTGAGGAGCTGTGGAAAGTGCAGACCCCGTGGAGACCCGACGCTGACTTTTCCTCCTCTGTCCTTGACTCAGTAACCTTGGCAGCGAGGCCTGGAATTCACTTTCTTCTCGCTGATGGACGCGCCTTTGGCCGGCCTCTCTGTGGGGCTGTCGTCAGAATGCCTCCCGGGGTTAGGAGGGGCTGTGTGGGCGGGGACATTGGGAATAGAGGCTGCACTGGGCCAGAGTGTGGGGGAGGGGAAGGGAAGGAAAGGTCAGGGTTGGAGGTTCAAGTCCCACCAAGGTTCGTGGGCGGTGACTCCGGGCTCCCGTGCCAGGAGAGGGGGGCCAGGAGGCATAAGTGAGTTTTCCTAAATGATTCATGGCAAAGCATCCCCTAACCCCAAAGCTTGACAACTTTCCAGACCACAGTGACCATTCATCCCTGTTTGGGGCTTTCTGGGTTTTAGCATCCCAGATCGCCGTCCTGGGAAACCCCTCTGTCTTGGGCAGACTGGGACAGTTGGTCACTCTATTCAGATGCCTCCCAAATGAGAAACGAAGGGCATGACCCCAGGAGTCACAGAGACCAGGGGCTGAACCCTGCTTCCCTCCCTGATCTCTGACACCTGGACCAGGGACCCTCCTCGGCCTCTGTCTTGTCTCCTTCCTGAAAAATGGGAGTCAACGTGATCTTAAAGATTCATGGGGGGAAGTACACGGAATAAAACATGTCAACTTCAGGGCTGGGAATGGAGTGAGGTCTCAGAAATGTCACTGATTTCTGTTGGTGCGTGGGGATGGTGGTGCTGGCTTCTTGTTGCCAATGGTGGGGGACCAAGATGAAGGCCTGCAGGTGGGATTAGCAGAGAGGGGCTTCCTTGGTGACAGGGAAGAAAATTAAGGAAATGAAGGGACGGTCCACAAAGATGTATACCCCAGGGACTTTCATCACAGCACCAGAGAAATAAGAAGGCCGATGTGTCCTGCACGCCTGCTGGTAGGGGACTGGCTGGTGTGTCAGGGGTCTGTCCGGACAGTGGGTTACTCCCGGGTCTGAGAAGAAGACAGATTCTGTATGCAACTGATACGGAATAAGCTCCAAGTAGAGATCGCTGAGTGAATATCGAAGAGGCAAAACGGTGTATGTGTTAGGCTACGTTCGTGAAAAAGAAGGGGAAACGTAACTCAAAACCACAGTAAGATTCCTCTTCACATCCGCTAGGAGGGCTGTTAAAAAACCACACCAGGAAATCACAAGTGATGGCAGAGATGGGGAGGAACCGAACCTCATGCACTGTTGGTGGGAACGTGAATGGTTCAGCCGCTGTGGAAACAGTGTGGCTGTTCGAAATGTTAATCATAGAGTTACCTTTTCACTCAGTAATTCCAATTCTAGGTATAGACTCCCTCCCCCCCCCAAAAAAAAAAAGAATTGACAACAGGGACTCCAATAAATCTAGGATGTTCATTGCAGCATTTTCACAATGCCCGACAGGTAGAGACAGCCTACATGTCTGCCAGCAGATGAACGGCTGAACAAAATGTGGTCTGACCACACAGTGGAGTATTTCTGGACCATAAAACGAAATGGTGTCCAATTTCGTTTGCAGGAAGGATACAGAACAGGCACATCGGCAGAGACAGAGAGGATACCGGCGGTTGCCAGGGACTAGAGGTCCAGGAGGGGTAGAGAGTGACTGGTGAATGGCTACATTTCCCGTTTCCTTTTTCAAGTGATGACAGTGTCTGGGACTCGACCTGGGGTGATAGTTGTAAATATGCTAAATACCGTTCGTGGTGAATTTTATGTTACGTATCTTTTACTACACATACACAAAATCTGTCAGGGGCACACACTTGTGTGCGCACACATATCCTGATACAGGCACAAAAATACATCCGGCAGGAAACGCTGACAGCCATGGCTCTCCCTGGGAATGAGATTCAGGGGGCTGAGAGTCCAGGGGGAGAGGAGAACTTTGGCTGCGTTGGAACTGATTTTATCCCGTGCACGTGTAACTTTTAAGAAGCCATAAGGTGTCCAGGTGAATTTTACAAGAAGGCGAGTGTCGGGAACTCAGGGAAATAATGAGATGTCAGAGACGGGGGCCTCCATTCCCCACCATCCCATCCCTGGGTCGTCCAGCAGGAAGGCACCGAATCACTCATCCTTGACGGCAGCTCTGCCTTGGCCGCCGCTGACAAGAGTTCTCTCCAATCCCACGGGAAGGAAGATGTGTTCTGCATGGAGAAGCGAATTTGTGGTCAGAGAAGGCCCGGGAGTAATCTGGAAAGGGAGCGGCGCCTAATGACAGGCAAGGACCCCCGTTTTCTAAAAGAGAAAGCAACACGGCTTCTGGAAACCCCAAAGGGGTTTATCTGACAGCAGGAGTTCTCCGCGCAACTCTGGACAGAGCGTTACACAGATGGCTCATGACTGGGAGAGAATACAATCATCATGAGACACTAACACTAAGATAACCTTGCATCAACGTCCTGTTCTCAAGGGCGACCACCTGGGGAGACCAGATGGCCACTTAGGTCCCTACCCTCCTGACAGAGCCATGGACCAGGGGTTTCACTCTCTCGACAGTGGGAATTGTTATTGATTCCTTGATTACCGGTCTCGTGTCCTCTGCGTCTGCTTCCTCCGGCAATATTTTTTTCTGCTCCATGTGCTTCTAGGGACTTTCACCTAATTGCTGTTCGTCTATTTATAAGCTACCCAGACTCGTTTCAATATTTACTTCTTTATTTTAACCTGTGTTCATCAAGTGTCTTCTAGTTGCAAGGGAAAGAAGCATAATTCGAAGCAGAAATGTCTGGGGGTCTCCAGCGTCAGGCACGGTGGGATCCAGGCAGTGACACGGTACCACTGGGCAGGTGCGTCCCGCCATGCGTTGGATCTGCTTTCTTTTGCGCTGGTGTCGTTCTAAGGTTGAATTTTCTCAAGTGGAGGAAAGACAGTGCCATCACCTTGGTCACCTGAGCAGAAAGCGGCATCCCTTGCCCAAAAGCTCCAGACACTGGGCCAGTTCTGATTGGCCCAACTGTGTTTTATCCCCATTCCTGAAATAGCCGCCATGACTCTGCCCGGGTCAGGCCATCCCCTCCAGTCATGTCACATTAGAGGTGATTTCATTGAGCAGCAGGCAAAGAAAGGTTCCCTAAAGGAAGACGGGGGTGCTGTTCCAGTCATGCGCTGCATAACAACATTTCGATCAACAACAGACCGCGCAGCCCTGAGCCCAGGCCAGGTAGATCCATTGGTTAGAGCATCATCCTGATACACCAAGGTGGCGGGTTCGATCCCTGATCAGGGCACATTGAGGAATCAACCAGTGAGGGCACAAATAAATGGAATAACAAATCGACGTTTCTCTCCCTTCCTCTCTCTCTCTAACATCCATAGGAAACAATGACCGCATAGACAACAGAGATAGACCAGGTAGCCTGTGTACATGATGAGCAGCAGGCTATTGTAGGCTAGTAGTGTGGCTTGTGTGTACTAGCTTATGCCATCTAGGTTTGTGTAAGTGCCCTCACTCTGGGATGTTTGCACAGTGACAGAATCGCCTAACGACACATTTTTCAGTATGCCACCCCTGCTGTTAAGCTGCATGTGACTAAACTGGGAATGGAAGGAATGGCTGCTGGTCAAGCAAAAATACAGCCTAATCAAATTATGAACAAGTTATGGAAATATCATGCATGGGGTAGCCCAACATGACACCCCAAACTTAAAACGAATTTGCCGTTACTTCCCCGGGCTCCATTCCTCGTGTAATGCAGAACACAAGTTAGCTAATAGTGCTCTGGCCCACAGAAATAAGATGGTGCTCTTGTGGGGTCCGTTTGTAGGTGGGTCACGCAGGTGGGCGCAGCACAAGGCCCCCTGTCTAGAAGTGAGGGCTGTGTAGAGAGGGAGAACTGGGCTTGCAGAAGGCTGGACACCGAGAGCCAAGAGCAGAGAGGTGGTGTCTAGGCAACACACAGCATGAGGTGTGGTTCCAGATGGATGCTGTCCAGCTCTCCTCTTCTGCACTCTCCGATGCGCACGCCAGGCGTGCTCTGGCGGAGGTGGGGCTCAGGGCTTTGTGTCCTCCTGACTGAGGCAAGGTGGGTGTTTCAATCTGGAATATCCAGAAATGTCATCCAAGTACCGGTTGCAATTGTTTGCTGCAACTCCCTCTGGCATTGTGTTGCAAAGAAGCAAGTAAGGGTTTTATCTGGATTCTACGGACAAGGTGAGGGATGGATTCGCGAAGCCTGCCCTGGGACTGGAATACAGTGCCTCCACAGGCTGTTCCAAAGAGAGGGGATGTCAGGAGGCCACCCTTAGAACTGAAGACAGATTTATTTCCATCGAACGCTAAATGAGATCATCTCTAAGCCAATAGGACCGTTCATGTACCGTCTGTCCTCCTAAAGCCCGGCCTCTTAGTCTGTATTATCAACTACAGGTGTTTGCTGTTCACTCGACTCCGACCACCAAAAATAAGCATGAGAAAGGTGCCCCAAGGCAGACTCCCAGACTTCAGTCATTCCCCAAAATCTTCCCACATCTGTCCGCCGGGCACCGCCAGTTCTGTCGTTCAGCCGGTATTTTTCTTGAAAGTGCTTCCCTTTCTAGATCGAAGTTTATGATGCATACAGGAAAGTCACAGGTCCTAAGTGTGCAGCTTAAAGAATTTTCATAAAATGAACACATGGGTGTAACCAACACTCACGTCAAGAAATAACCACATTCCCAGCCACCCAACCCCAGAAATACCCCCACTTCTTTTAAGTCATTATTGATTATTATTATTATTTTTTATTTTTTTATAATTTTTTAAATTTATTTTTATTTTTTTACAGAGACAGAGAGAGAGTCAGAGAGAGGGATAGACAGGGACAGACAGACAGGAACGGAGAGATGAGAAGCATCAATCATTAGTTTTTCATTGAACTTTGCTACACCTTAGTTGTTCATTGATTGCTTTCTCATATGTGCCTTGACCGCGGGCCTTCAGCAGACCGAGTAACCCTTTGCTGGAGCCAGCGACCTTGGGTTCAAGCTGGTGGGCTTTTTTTTTTTGCTCAAACCAGATGAGCCGGCGCTCAAGCTGGCGACCTCGGGGTCTCGAACCTGGGTCCTCTGCATCCCAGTCGGACGCTCCATTCACTGCGCCACCGCCTGGTCAGGCTATTATTATTATTATTATTATTATTATTATTATTATTTAGAGGGAGAGGAAGGGAATGAGAGAGAGAGAGAGAGAGAGAGAGAGAAAGAGAGAGAGAGAGAGAGAGAGAGAGAGACAAAAACCTCGATCTGTTCCTGTATGTGCCCTGTGCCCTGACCTGGTATCAAACTGGCAACCTCTGCACTTCGGGATGATGCTCTAACCAGAGTTATCACTGCCCTTCTGACTACAGGTTAGTTTTGCCTGATTTGGAATTTTTTAACTTAATAGAAACTTACAGTTGGGACTCTCTTCTGCCTGGTTTATCTTACGTCGTTATTTGTAAATGTGGTATCATTTTCCTGCACACCACAATTTACTCATTCAAGGTGGATGGCTGATTGCGGTTTTTTATTCTGGGGTGCAAGGCATGATCCCCATGCGGACATCCTCGTATGTATGTTTTTATGAATGTGTGGACACATTTCTAACGGGTGTGTACCTGGGATAGAAATTGCTGGTAGCTGGGCAGGTCTATATTCAGGCACGGTAGACAGTTTTCCAACGTGGTCACACCATTTCCCACAATGAAAATTTGCCTAAATGAGTACTTATTTGTTTATTTTGGGGGGGGGGATGTAATTATTTCAAAGGTCAGAAGGGTGGGATCTAAGCTCATTTTAAAAAGGAAATGATGTGCCTGACCAGGCGGTGGTGCAGTGGATAGAGCGTTGGACTGGAACGCGGAGGACCTAGGTTTGAAACCCCAAGGTTGCCGGCTTGAGTGTGGGCTCACCAGCTTGAGTGCAGGGTCGCTGGCTTGAGCATGGGATCATAGACATTACCCCTGGTTGCTAGCTTGAACCCAAAGGTTGCTGGCTCGATCAAGGGGCCACTCACTCTGCTGTACCCCACCCCCGTCAAGGCACATATGAGAAAGCAATCAATGAACAACTAAGGTGTTGCAATGAAGAATTGATACTTCTCATCTGTCTCCCTTCCTATTTGTCGCTATCTGTCCCTCTCTCTGTCTCTGTCAAAAAAAGAAAAAAAGAAAAACAGAAATGTTGTCGTTATCATAAAAGAAAAATCAGTATCACTTGCCAGAGATAACAGGTTGTAATAACTATTACAGAAAACTAACAACTATTCAAAAAGTTCATCTAAAACCTATTAAAAAGTTCACCACCTAAAATTGCCTCACATTCCATCAGCAGTATGAACGTCACACTTCTGCAAAGATCAGTGCAGAGGATGTTGCTGGTTCTTACCCAGCAGGAGGGACCCCTGGTTTTATTGGGGTTCCATCACTGTCCACCAGCGGTGAGCCTTTGGGGCAACCCAGCTCCAAGAGATTCCCTGATTGGTCTATAAGCCAGCCAGTCCCCTTTGCCTAGAATGGAGTCAAGAATGGGCATGTGACCCCATTCTGGCCAATTGAGATGTTTAAAACATCATGTGGGGCGCACTACCAGTCTGCAGGCTGAACCACATGGCTCACTGACTGACCGGGGTTCAGGTCCTGCTTCTCTGCTTCTGCTCTGCCTCAGTTTCTTCACCTGCCAATGGTGTTAATCATGAGAGCGGCCCCGTGTGCCAGACACTTTGCCCAGCACCCTGCTATTAGTGAGTACCCCCCAAACTATTGTTTGTTCTGTGCAGGGGGCTCACATGAGTCCTGAGTCCTTCCCCCACTAGCTTCTAGGAAGGGTCTTGACATGCTGTTGTCTTACGTAGTTTTCCATTTTTGTGTGTGTGTGTGTGTGACAGAGAGAGAGAGACAGAGACAGAGACAGAGACAGAGACAGACAGACAGACATATAGGGACAGACAGACAGGAAGGGAGAGAGATGAGAAGCATCAATTCTTCATTGTGGCACCTTAGTTATTCATTGATTGCTTTCTTATACGTGCCTTGACCATGGGGCTACAACAGACTGAGTGACCCCTTGCTTGAGCTAGTGACCTTGGGCTCAAGCTGGTGAGCCTTGCTCAAACCAGATGACCCCGCGCTCAAGCCGGTGACCTCGGGGTTTTGAACCTGGGTCCTCCGTGTCCCAGCCCCACGCTCTATCCACTGCGCCACCGCTTGGTCAGGCAGCTTTCCATTTCAATTTGGGGCAGAAACTAGAAGAGGGTCTTCAGCAATCAAGGCTGTGGTGGGAGCTGGTGTTCTGGGCCCCGCCCTGGGGAGCAGGCTGCAGGAGAGACAGTAGTGGCAGAGGTTGCTGAGAGCTGGGCTTTGCATGTATTGACTCATTTCATTGTAATAATCTGGTGAACTGGGTCCCGTTATTTACCCATTTTACAGAGAAGAAAATCGAGGCCCATAGAGTTATTCAAAGAGGGAACGTGGGAGAGCCGGGATCTGAACCCAGGCCCCCTGATGCCCGAGTAGTTATCTCCTTTCTTGCTGTGGAAGCCGCTGATTTTATTTAGGGTGCAATGCCTTTGCATGTGACTCAGGAGAGTAGGACACATCCCCATCTTTGGGGGGATCAGATTGGTCTCAGGCAGTTGCTTTGATTCCATTGCCTTTGCTAGAAATCGGCTGAGCCACGGGCATGGGACCCAGCTCCTGCCAATGAGACATGAGCAAAGGGCTGCAGCCCTTTGGGGAAAGGTTTCTTCTTCCTCACGCACTGGCTGGCATGCCTGGATGTATGTGCTGGATGCATGAGCAGTGGCAGCTGCTTTGTGGTCATGAGGGAATTTGGGAGGAGGACCAAGGTGAGGATGGGAAACTGGAAAAATGGAAACACGTTTGAGGGAGGGGACACTTAATCAACCCGAGTCAAAACTACCCCTCCGCCTGATTTCTTGCTCCGTGATATAATAAATGATGCTGTTGCTGAAGCTGATGATACTTGGGGTTTCTGTAATAGGCACGACTGAATCAGTGTCAATGTTGTGGGGGAAGGGGTGCACTCCTGGCCCCGTAGCTGCAGCCTCTCTAGCGCCTGGAGCCCCGCCTGGCGCACCGTATGCGCTCAGTTCATACTGGGTGAATGAATGGATGAATATGCGTGCAGGAGCCCCCAAATACAGGACCAAATAACAGGCACAGCAAAAGCCTGCTCGACCAGGTGCTAAAGGCTTTCTGTAGGTATTTCACTGAATTGTCGGGGACCCCCCATGAGGAAGGGGCTTATGTGGTACCCACGAGAAGGGACCTGAGACTGGGAGACACGAAGATGCACAACGGGGTGGGAGGGGGAGAGGTCTGCTCCTCCTGCACGAAGCACCCTTCATAGGCTTGGCCTTGAGAACGGGCGGGCGACCTGCGGCCCCAGTGTGCGCCTTTTGTAAATCACGCACAGTGGACCCTTGCCTCCCCGCTGCTGCCAAAGCAAACTGTGTTGCAGGTACAGACTAGCTCTGTGCCCTTTGCCTGGCCAGATCTGTCTCCACACCACACCCAGGCCCACAGGCCTCTCCTCTGTGCTGGGACACAGGCCAGGACGGGGGGAGGGTTCCTATATCTTGCCTCTGAACCTCTCTGGCTTCCGTTTTCTCCTCCCCACGGCCCTGCCTGGCCTGTCTCGACACATTCATTCTCACTGCCAGGCCCCCCACCTCGTGCTGCTCAAGGTAGAACCGCTAAAACCTGACCCAGCCTGACCATGGTCCTATGGAAACCCTTCAGCGTCTCCCTCGTGCTTACAGGGGAAGTCTGGATTCCTTGTTGGGACATTTCAGGACACTCATGCTAGCCAGGCCCATCCAGGCTGCCACAGGACCTTTGCACGTGTTGTTTCCATTTCTCCAGCTGGAAATGCCTTTTCCGTGGATACCCTCATGGCTGGCTCTCTCTCTCTTCATTCAAGTCTCTGCCGCTCTGTCACCTCCCCAAAGAGGCCTTCCCTGACCACTCTTTGTCACCTTTTATGTTCTTCTTCTTTTAGTGCTAGCTGAAATTACAGCATTCTCTCTCTTTTTTATTTTGTGACAAGACAGAGAGAGACAGAGACAGGGACAGATAGGGACAGACAGACAAGAAGGGAGAGAGACAAGAAGCATCACCTTGTAGTTGTGGTGCCTTAGTTGTCCATGAATTGCTTTCTCATATTCTCATATGTGCCTTGACCGAGGGGGGCTCCAGCTGAGCCAGTGACCCCTTGCTCAAGCCAGCAACCCTGGGCTTCAAGCCAGCGACCATGGGGTCATGTCTATGATCCCACACTGAAACTGGATGAGCCCGCGCTCAAGTCGGTGACCTCGGGGTTTGGAACCTTGGTTCTCAGCATCCCAGGTCAATGTTCTATCCACTGTGCCACAGCCTAGTCAGGCAGTTCACTGATTTCTTGCAACCACTTCCATGAAGTTGGCTGGGCAGAGAGTCCAGCCCATTTTACAGGTGAGGGTAACTGAGGCTCAGGGAGGTAACATGAGTTGCCCACCCTCACACTCCAGCCACGCTGGTCTTCTGTCCATTCAATGAACACAAAAACTCACTTCCTGGGGTATGACCTTTCCATCTGCTGTTTCTTCCACCTGCAATGCTGTTCCCTCATCTTCTCCTTCTCAACCTTTGGATGCCATCTTAAGGAGCATGCATCTTCCTTAGAGAGACCCTTCTTCCCTGATCACCTCATCTCAAACCTGTTCTCCTCCTTCCCTCCTTCCCTCCCTCCCTCCAGCTCCTTCAGTCCCTAAGTTGCTTTCTTTGTGGCCTTCACAGCCATTGGTAACTAGGCTCTCTTTCTCTGTGGCTTGTTTTCTGACTCCCTAAATCTTGTGCAGATAGGAATGGGCTCCAGTGGTCGAAGGGATTCCGTTCATGGTATTCAGTGGTCGATGTCCTTGAGGCAGAGCTTCCAGGAAGAACACTTAGGGACGTACTGCAGAAGTGTCCCCACCCTAGGCAGGAGGCGGTTCCAGAAGCTGCCCCCCTGCTGCGGGGCACCCGGCCCAATGGCTGGCCCCACACTCTCTACCCCACGGACTCCGCTCGGAATTCCAGTGCCGTGTACGGATTCCTAAAACCAGAATCCATACAGGATGATAGCTGCAAGGGAGCTGCGAAAGCACACATTGTATTTGGTTCTACCACCAGGGAAGGCAAGCCAGGATGGGGAGGAGGGGGCAATGAACACGACCTGCCCAGGCATCCTACATGGCCTGCCAGAAAGCTGGCTCCATGTGGGTGTTGTGCCTTGAGGCCAGTAAAATCTATGATTGTTGAGTGACTAAAGGGTGTCAGAATTGAGAGTTGAACCCAGATAGTTGACTCAAAAATTGCATTCTTTCCATTTTAACTTTTGTTTTATTCACTGGATGGGCCCTCCCCTGGGGAGTTAGAGCCATGGACACTTTACACAAGCAGTGCTGGGCTCTCGGTGGTGCCTGAAAGCACTGGGGGTTCTGGAGGGCCTTCTATGGTCAGCGGAACCCGCCACGGTGATGTTTCCAAAGCGAAAATTAGTATTGGCTCTGTCCAGCAGAAGCCAGAGGGAACCCAGAAAGCACACATGCTCAACTCCAAGACCACAGGTGTCTCCGGCTATGGACAGGCTCAGGGTTCTGATCTGTCCTGGACCAGGGGGCTGAGCTCTGAGCCCGTGTGCAGGGTCACTCAGACCAGGGCTGCTATGAGACCCAGGGGCCACACCCGTTGGCATGTGGATTCTCCCACCATCATATATGCACAGCTGCCACCCTAGGGAGGCTGGACTTGTGTCAGGTTCCGAGGCCTAACAGGACGTCAGGCCGCCTAGGGGCTAATTCCTGACATTCTCTGGGAGGCTGAGAAATAGCAAATGTGCTGCAAAAGGGCCAGAAAGGAGACCTCCTTGAATAAAAAAAAGAATCCAGACGCACATGCAGGGATGTCCAAAACCAGATGTCCCAACTTAAGGAAGAAAATAAAAGAGGGAAAGAACTTTTATTATGCATCTTTAAACAGTCCACATGGGATATGGTCGATGCAAGTCGCCTCCCCCTCCCACTTCAACCTCAGCTCCCGGGCAGTACCTGGTTATCAGTCTGTCCTGCGTCCTGTTATGTCTCCAAGCTCCTACCACATCCCTCCCTCCTCACTGCCCACTCCATTCACTGTTCTCCTCTTCTTCAGCCTCCTTCTTGTTCCTACCCCAGGCCCTTTGCACTAGCCATGCCCTCTGCCCATCCCATTTTTGCCCAGATACCACATGGTTCCCTCCCTCAACTCTATGGGCTTGTTGCTTGCCTGTCATCCTCTGAGCAAGGCCTTCCCTGACCACCACCACCCGCTGTACACACTGATTTACTTGTTCTCAGAGTACTGACCTCCCTCTACATCCATTTAGTTGCCTCATGCATTCTCCTCCTTTAGGATGTCAGCTCCAGGAGGGCAGAGATTCTGTGGGTCATGGTCATGGCTGCATTCCCTGCACCCAGTGTGGTGCGAAGCACAGAGCAGGCACCTCTGAACTGATGAATACCCTTCTGGAAGTATCCACGTGTAGACAAGCACCTAGGTACTTAGATGCTCCTTTACACCACTCCCACCCCCAATCCCATTTTGCACAAAAAGTGCCACACTGCACACATGGATCTGCACCTGCTTTTGTCCTCAACAATGGGTGTTGGAGCTCTGCCCCCATCAGAAGGCGCTGCTGGCTCTCCTGCTTGGCCCACAGCTGCCCCTGTGGTCCTGGAGGACCTCCCAGGATCCACACAGCCCGCCTCACAGAACCACAGCTCCCCACTCCTGCAGCTCAGCTCCAGGCTGCCTGTGGCCTCCTCCCCTCCTGCACTGCTCTGTCCCCATCTCGCTGCCGCCTGAGAGCAGAGGGGAAAGCAGGAGCCCAGGGACAGGGGCGGGAGAGCACCCCGGAAGTGCAGCCCTGGGAGAAAGTGAGTTGTTTATCTTCAGAGATAATCAGGCCCTATCAGACAGGGGTTTGATCTCCTTCCCTGCTTCCTTCTGTCTGAAGTGTCATAAATAAAGGCTCAGACATCAGAGGAAGCCCTGGGGTGACAGTGCAGTTTCAAGGGTGGCTGGGGGGGGGGGGGCTCTGTGTGATATCGTCTGTGGTAGTTTAACAGAACGGGGTGACTGGAAGGGGCCTCCGGGCTCCTCTGTGCGGGAAGGGGTGGGGACCTGGGGCGGTCTGCCAGCCTCCCGTCCTCTGTGCCCTGAATTGTAACTTCCCTTTGAACACCAGGGTACGCCTGTAAAGGGTTTTTAACGCACAACTCTGGATTTGGAGTGTCAGGTCCCCACTGGATGCCCACTCGGAGGGCCGGGCCGATCTGTGCCATGTAATCCCACAGCACCTGCATGCAGTAGGTGCTTATTGTATGCAGCCGAATGGACGAAGCTTGGGGTGCATGATCTGAAAATGCAGGTCTTCCCTCCTCCTGCCTACTCCCTGGCCACTGAGGAAGGTTCTACTTCCCACCTCCACCTAGCCCCTGTTTCAAACGGGATGTCGCAGGAGTGGAAAACTGGCTTTGGGGAGCTCCTGCTTTGCAGGGGTCACATCACAGACAGCCCCCTCTCCTCCACTGTGGGCCCACCCCAGGTATTTGGTATTTGGCTTGGCCACACTTGTGTTGTAAACAGAGGGTGAATGTGGATAGAGCAGTGGATAGAGCATCAACCTGGAACACTGAGGTCGCTGGTTCAGAACCCTAGGTTTGCCTGGTCAAGACACAGACGAGAAGAAACTACTATGAGTTGATGCTTCCTGCTCCCCCCCTTCTCTTTCTCTTTCTCTAAAAATCAATAAGTCTTTAAAGAAAGAAAAGGTAAGATAAACACATGTGCCGCATGGTTCTGGTGAGCATGCTGGGCTCATCCCTGTTCACAGACTGTCTTCTGGGTTGTCACGGATAGAGGCCAGGACAACGAGGGGTCTCTGAGTGTGCTTCCACGACCAGCCTGGGGCTCTTGGACAGCTGGGGTCAGAGAGGCTCAGGGCACCCTGCTCGGAACCTGGCTTCTCACTCTCAGGAGGCTGGCCTACTGGAGACACCACGGAGGCCCATATGGACTCCGTCAGCTGGAACGGACTTTTCCTGGGGGTCAGGCCCTACGCTGTGCCCAGGGAGCCCCCACCTACATTAAAGGTTAAGACCCACGGGGTAGGGTAGGGGGAGACGCTCTACTCTGAAACATGCCAGAGGAGCAAGTGCTAGAAGTCAGGGGGTGCAGGGGCGAGCCTGATCCAGCCGCCCCCTTCTCTCCTATGCCGCATGGGTTCATTTACTCTCTGTGCATTTTAATTGAGTGCCTACTATGTACTGCAGTACAACAGCCAGCTAGTCAGAGGAGGTCTCTGCTGTTATGGAGCCGGACCTGTGGTGGCGCAGTAGATAGAGCGTCTAACCTGGAATGCTGAGGTTGCTGGTTCGAAACCCCAGGCTTCCCTGGTCAAGGCACATACGAGAAGCAATCAATGAACAACAAAGGAGAAGCAACTAAGAGTTGATACCTCTTAACTCCACCCTCCTTTCTCTCTCTCCTTTCTCTGTACAATCAATAAATAATATAAAATCTAAAAAGAAAAGCATGGACAGGGTAATGTGTTAGCAAGTGCCTTGGGGGTTTTAGATAGTGACTTCGGGGGTTGGGATCTGAAGTTAGAAGATTGCTACTGTCTAAGGTGGGGGCAGGGGTCAGCAAGTGCAAAGGTCCTGAGGCAGGGATGAGTTTACAACTTTGCTGCATATTTAGGAGGGGAAGGGTGACAGTGGGAACATAGCCTAAGGGCAGAATTTGGCTCCTAATAAGGCCAGAGCCCCCTGGGTGTATGTGACATCCCTCACCTAGTTCTCATCTGGTCAGGGCCATTTACTTTGTACTTGCTGTCCAGTGTCCTTGGGTGACCCTTAACAGTCTCAGTCTCCTCACTTATAAAGTGGGACTGTTGGCAGTTTTTCCATCATCAAGGCTCAATGACATGTTTGGGGAGCTCTTAGCCTAGTAGTAATTGGTGTACAGAGTAGCAACTGGGGAGTGGGGTGCCAGTCTGTGGGTGCTGGGGGTGGGCAGGGGTCAGTGGAGACCCCTTGCAGCTCATTCCTTCAGAGACAGGGTTCTGAGGACCCATCTGGAATCAGTAGCTGAGTAAGTCCAGGGATTTAGGTTCTTGATGTCCCTGGGCCTCAGTTTCCCCACCAGTAATGTGGGATCAATCCCAGGACCCCCACCCCATCTGAGGGTTTCTGGAGGGACTTCACAAGCTCCTGAGGACATGCACTTGCAGCCCATGAGAATGGGATTAATAACTGAAGAGCCAGGAGTGGGAAAGAAAAAAGGGCAAATTCTCTTCTTAACAATGCCTCTCGCCCCCTCCATCCCCTTCTCCCGGCCTGGGGCATTTGTATCTGCAGTGTGGTGGGTCTTAAGGCAACCCCTGAGACATTACACATCTGACGGAACCTCTCCTAAGCCCACCACCTCAGCCAAAGCCCCAGGGCAACTTCGGGGGGGGGGCAGGGGCTGGGACAAGAAACCCCTGAAAATACTCACCATTTCCAGTGCCCAATCTTGAGCACAATCTCATTGAGATGCAAATCCCTGGAGTAGTTTCAGGTGACACTGGGGTGGGGTGGGGTGGGGCTGGGCTGAGGGTGGGCTGAGGGGGTGGCCTGCTGGGGAGGACTTCCCTCTTCGGGCCCTCCCTTCCCCTCCCTCTCCCATTCCCTCTTCTCTCAGGGCCGGGCCTTCTGCAGGTCTGGCTTTTTGCTTGCGGACTCCCACTGTCTACTTGGGCAGCTGGTGGAGACAGAACAGGGAGCGTGGGGACATTGACCTGTGACCCCCCCTCCTGTTCCAAACTGCACATGGCTCCTCACCCCTTCACAGACACTTCCTTTTTTTCAGAGTCCGTCAGCCCCAGGTGACCCCCTCCCCCCTCAAAGAACCCCCGAGAGGAGGCACATATATATTTGCTACAGGGGTGGCAGACAAGCCCTGCTGCTGGCTGGAGGCCTGAGCACGTCCAGGCTCCCGGACTCGGTGTGGCTGCCTCCCACCGCAGCCTTTCCCCATGCCCCCAGGGGTTCTCAGATGTTGGCAGATGGCAGAACTGAATCTGCTGAGATGTTGCTCCAAAAAAGGAAAGTTGAACTGAAAAAAAAAAAAAAATTCGAACTCTCCCAACCTCTTGGGGGGGGGGGGGGGGAAGGCAGAGAGGAGAAGGGAGGAGAAGGGAGGCTGCAGGCCTGGCACCCCCAGTGCCCTCTGCTGTTTAAAAACATCTCCCCTGGTTTGCAGGGCCACCTGGGAGGGGGCAAACGAGGACACACAGTTGTTGGGGCAGCCGGTGGGGCTCCTGCTGGAGAGGAGTGCCTGCGTGTGTCTGCGAGTGTCCACCTGCGTGCTCGTCTGGGAGCCTGCGTGCTGTGCAGTCTGGGCGGCGGCGGGAGGTGTGGGGCCTTGCAGCGTGATGAGTCTGGGCACCGTGCCCCCCAGTGTCCCGGAATGGCCGTGCAGCATCGAGTCTGCGCACCGTGTCCCCCAATGTCCCCGAATGGCCGTTCCCTGCTGTGTAAGAGCAGGGAATAGGCAGCAGTCCCCGCCCTCAGGAAACAGACATTGTAGCGCGTGGGCCTGCGGGTGTGTGAACTCGTGTGCGTGGCCCAGCGTTTGTCTGTGGGTGATCTTCCACTGGAGTCTGGGTCCCAGGCTGCGTTCCTTTTGCGTGGGGGCTTGTGTTTCCACCCTCGTTCACTTGAACCTCATCTTCCGTCTGCCCAGGGCCCAGTGTGCATGCCCCTGGTGTGTCCCGCGTCCTACCGTGAGCTCCAGCTCCCGAGTGAGCTCCACCCCGCGTATCCCTGCACAGCTGTGTGTGTCCCTGAAAGGGCCCATGTGTGGCCCTGACCGGGCATCCCCTCCTCATACACTGGCCACTCCTGAGTTACCACTTCATAGCTGAAACGGGATTCCATCAAGTATCAGGGGCTGGGAGGAGGAGGACGAGGACGACGATGCGCGGCCCAAGAGGGGGAGGAGGAGGGAAAGGGGAAAGCACTCTTCCTCCTTCGGGGAAGCCTAAAAAGAAAGTCGGCGGCGCGCTCCAGTGAGTGCGTGTCGGTGTGGCAGTGTGTGCGCGCGCCAGTGAGGACGCGCAGGACCAGCGGAGGTGACGCGGGCTCTTTAAGGAGCCGGAGGGGGCCGGGCCGGGCGCGTCGGTGCGGGCGGGGAGCCGGGAGCTAGGAGGCCGAGCTACCGCCTCCCGGGCTCCCGCCCCGCCCCCTCCTCCCCCTCCCGCCGCCGCCACCGCCACCGCCGCCGCCGCCGCCGGGGAGCGGAGCCGCGGGCAGGCCGGGCCGCGTTGGAGCCCTGCGTCCGCCCGCGCCCCGCCCGATCCGTGCGCCCGCGTCCTGCGCCCCGCCATGCACGCCAAGTTGCGGGCCGGGGTCCTCCGGCTGGCGCCCTAAGAGGCGGCGGCGGGAGGATCGCGCCCCCGCTGGAGGCCGGGCCTGCTGCGCGCCCCCAACCGGATCCGCACCGCCACTTGCCTGAGCGCCCGGGCGGCCGGAGCGCGCCCCAAAGCCTGGTCGCCGCCGCCACCACCTCTGCGAGGTGAGTTGGGGTCGAGGGTCCCTGCGGAGGGCCGGGGGGAGGCGCAGGGCGCGCTTCCGGGGGACCCGGGGAAGAGCGGGAGGCGCACGCGGCGGAGTTGGCGGGGTCTCTGCACTCCCGAGTTGGCGCTCTCGGGGGCTGGCCTGCCGGGGAGCAAGGCGCCCACCGCCACTGCAGCCCGCGTGCGTGGGGGCACCGGGGAACTTAGGGGAACTCCAGCTCCCCAGCGAGGGGGCGGGAAGGAGGGAAGTGGTGTGTGGGGGGGGGGGCGGGCGTGGGGGGTGCTCTGGAACTGCGGAGGTCAGCCCCCCACCTTGTGGGGCATGGCCGCCATACGCCTGCCTTTTCCCATAGAAGCCCTAGAGTTGAGGGGTGACACTGCGCCTTATTTTTCAGCGGGAAGCGCGTGTTTGGGGAGCCCCTGGAGATGGCACCCCCGGCTCCCCGGTCTGGCTGCTGTGGAAGGGCGCATAGGGGTGGTTCCTTGCATCTCGGGAGGGTAGTCCTGGTCGTGGGCGCTCCTGGGCATGGGACCGAAGGGCGCTGGGCGGGGGTCCCCCCCGGGAGAAGAGCCTGTTGTTCCCCCCTCCCCCGCTGCCGGTGTTTCTGGTGTCTGGGCCTGCCTCCCGCGGCTGGTGACGCCTCATTGGGCCGTCTCCTGGTCCCTCCCCCGGGCTGTGCAGATACTTGGGATGCCACTAGTTTGGGAAGTTGGAATTCAGAGCTGATCCCACTTGGGTTGGACCCGGAGGTCCCAGGCCATAGTTGTAGGGGAGCATCTCCAGAGACCGGCGGGGAGGGGAGGGCCCGTGGGGCACGCCTTCCGCACCCCAGACGCTTGCAGGAAAAAGCTGGAGGAAGGGAGAAGGCAAGGCCGGCGGGCGGGCGGTAGGGAGAGACACGCTGTACCCGTGAGCTGCTGCCGCCCGGGCCCAATTAGCGTGGGGCGCCTGGCGTTATTTTTACATTGTAGGTTTATTTTTTGGGGAAGCGAGTGTCCTCCCGCCGCCTGTCGCGCGCTCCAGTCTGTGTGGGTCTAGTGCCGGCAGCGGAGGCGGATCTGTTCTGTCGGTTCAGCCTCCTCCTTCCTCCTCCACTTTCTCCCCCCCGCCCCCCCCCCGTTGGTGAGAACTGGTTTTATTATGATTATTTTTTTTTCTTTTGCAGATTTGGAGGAAGGATGTGTGAGGGAGGGAGGGAGGGGGAAGAGGAGATCTCTGCGGGCTGGATGGGGGAGTTCTGGGCACGATGGGCTGTGTTATCAGCGGCCTTGACTTCGCCCTTTTTAAACCAGATCTGGGTCCTGTGGCTGCTTTGATCTAAGGGGCTCTTTGGGCTTGGCGGGAGATGGAAGGGTGTCCCAGGGCAATGTTCTGTTGTTGTGGGTGGCTTTCTTATTTTATTTTTGATTGGGGGAGAGAGGTGGAAGAGAGCAGTCAGGGGCAAGGAAGAGGTGGGAACTGGTATAGGCACCCGACTCTGCAGCTCAACTCCCTGGGTTCGAATTTTACCTTTTCCACTCAACTGGCTGTGTGACTCTGGACAAACTACTTAACTTCTCTGTGCACACCTCAGGTTTCTTATCTGTAGAGTGGAACAATAATAGTTCATAGGGTTGTTGTGAGAACTGAGGGTAATCATACATGGGAGGTGGATGTGTCCCTGTGGCCACTGTTGTCATTCCTGGGTTCTAAAACTTGGCCTTTAATCCAACCACCAGGAAATCCGGTGAGGTTGTGGCTCTGGGGAGTAGGGAATTTGGTGAGGGGAGGGGCCTTCTTTCCATCCCCTCGGCTGTTACCCCTGAGAATGGAGAAGGGCAGGTGGTGTTCCCTGCTCACTGAACAGACAGATGCCAGCTGTGCCCGGAGAGCTGGTGGTGGTGCCACGGAGGGGGGGCATCCAGGGCTCTGTCTGGCTTCCCCACGCCTGCTGCCTTGTCCCTGCTTGGAAATTACGGCCGCCAGTTGGTGGCTGGGTGGCCACCGGGTGCCCAGACAGAGGGTGGGAGCAAGTGGGCTCCAGCCCTGGCCTCTTCCCACTGAGCTATTTACGCTTGCTCAGGATCAATACTATTGACGAATCCATGTAGATGGTAATGTGGCTGTCAGGCCCCGGTGAGGGATGGAGACCCCTCATGGGGCTGTGCGCACCCCCCTCCCTCCTGCAGCCTGGGTTTGGCTACGAAGGAAGGATTTATTTGGCATAATCTGCTCTTTCCCCTTCAATTAATAACACTCACACCATCTCCTAAAGACTTCTGAGAGCTCTGCAAACACGAATTCAGCAGCACGGAAGCCTCACGCTGGGGAGGGCTTCACTGTTCTCTGGAGTGGGGCTGGGGAGATGGCCGCTGGCCACTGGCTGGCTGACTGATGCGTGGGAACGCAGCCCCAGGAGTCCTGGCCCCCGGTGTCTGGCCAATCAGGCTGGGTGTGGAGGCTGCCAGGCCTGGCTTCCCTCTGGCTGCAACGTGGGGGTGTATCTTGTTTTCTTTTCAAACCCGCCACCCGAGGCCTGTGGGCGGAGAAGTTGGTGGTTCCCTCAGATTTTTTTGAGGGGGGGGGTTGCACTTACACCGAACTCTGCCAGAAGCAGGGGGAGCTGAGGCTCTCACCCCTTCCTCCTGACAGCTCTCCAAACTAAAAATCAAGGGCACATTTGATGCTACCTCTGACAATAGGCGGCTAAGGACCTGTGCGTGTGTGTCTGTGCATGTGTGCGCGTGTGTTCCCTCCTCTGTTTCCTCTTCATCTCTCAGAGCCAGCAGCAGCCAGCCTCCCCAAGTGACGTCTCAGAGACGGGGCTCCCTGGAAGAGAGCAGCTTGCAGGAGCTGGTGGTTCCTGCCCCAGGCTCCCAGGGGAGAGGGAGGGCCAGGCCAGGGGTGTAGTCTTAAGTACGGAGGGGTCCCCCGGGAAATGATGCTTAGGAAAGGTCAGCTGGCATCCTTTGAGAATCCTAGCAGTGGGGGGAATGGATTTTATAGCCTGTCAAGTTGAACTTTTAGTCTAGGAGCTGGAAAATATTGCAAATATGATGCATTATCTATATACAGATGTATAATACAGTAATGATAACAGTCAACACAACCTAAAGCACTTACTACGTGCCAGTTTCTGTGCTCCACAGGAGTCCACATGTTTACTCCTCATTCTCGCCCTGTGAGGTCAGTGCAATTATCGTCATTCCACTTTATGGATGGTGAAACTGAGTCACAGAGAGATGAAGCGATTTGCCCAGGGTCATGCAGTTTGGAGAAGGTAAAGACCTGGGGTTATTCAAGGTCATGTTGGTGCAGCAAGAATTTACTGCAGACTGCTCTAGGGTGGTGAAGAAATCCTGTGTCTTAGTTGAACACCAAAAGATCTCTGCCCCAGGGGCATGAGACTGAGAACCTGTCCTCTCCAGGCTTTTTTTTTTTGGGGGGGGGCAGCACCAGCACCCGCACTGGCACCGGCACCAGCACTAGTGGCAGGCCTGGCCTGTCCCTGAAGTCTAGTTTTTATTTTATTTTATCTTAAGCATTCATGCAAAATTGGCATTCCTTTTGGCGACTGGGCCTTGTTTATCTGGAGATGAAAACATGGCTTTGAATTATTTAGCATGCTGCAAACTGGGCCCCCGGAGGGCTACACCAGACAAGTACCTGCAGGTTGTCCTGCCGCCCTGGGGGCACTTGGTAGCTGGAGAACTTGAGAGGTCCTGGGAGAAGACAGCCTTTTCCCATTTGAGAGGTCAGCGGTTGCAACAGTGGTGTGACTTTTTGCTCATAATGTTTGAAATCATCACCATCATCATTGTTAACAGTCTCTATTTTTTTTAGACCAAAGTGAGGCTTCTGTCCCTGGCTCAGACCAGCCCTGGAGAAAGGGTCATTTGGTTCATAGGGCAGTAAAGAGTCCTTGGCAACAAACAGTAGAGCACAGCCTGGGAGTGTTCAGTTAGCGATCCCCAGGAGGGCAGAGGCTGGAACGTTGCAAGTTCCTGCGAGTTTTAAGTCCCTGGCTTAGTCCTGGTTGAGCAGCATGCCCAGGGCCATCCCTGCTCTGCTCGGGTCAGGTGATCTGGTCTATAAAGTGGGCACATTGCCCACGGCCGGGGGGTAGTGGACCAGGGTCAAGGGACAGAAAGTGTGTGTGTTGGGTTTGATGTTCAGCTGTTTGACTTTGGGGTAGGTTACTTCTCTGAGCCTCAGTTGGCTCCTCTCTAAGATGGGAGCGATGATGAGATCCTTCTGACTTTGTCGTTAGGACCCAGCCTCGTGGTGTTTGTGGCTGATGCTGCTGTTTTGGGTCACCCTCTGGAGAGCGAGGGCTTCCCTGTAAAATTTGTCCAATCCAGGTCGTCTCCCACAGGCTGGCTGGACACGACCCATTCCTCCTCCCAAAGGGCTCGTGGAACGGTCTCTTCGCTGAGCCCAAGGCTTGGGCTAGTGACCCGCTGGAAGACAGCAGGCTCCTGTCCTGTTGGGCTGGTGGGTGATTTACAAATGGACTCAGCCCCCTGCCTCTGCCATTCCACTCGGGACCTTGGAGGTCTGGGGCAGCTGGACAGTGCGGGGGAAACTGGTGGCAAGGACCGACAGACAGGGCTTCCTAAGGGAGGGCCGAGCTCCCTTCCACCTGAGTGTGGCGGTGGGGGTGGGTTAAGAAGGGCTCCTTTGAAATTAGACTTCAGTTCAATTCGGGACTCCATCAGTTGCTTGAGTGAAGTCTCTGATCTTTTAGCCTCAGTTTCCTTATCCTTAACTGGGGGTAGGGGGTGGGGTGTTGCCATCTCAGATGACAGCCTGGAGCAGCTCCTTCCAACCTGTTTCCCCCGAAGGAGGAAAATGCCCTAGGTCTCTGCTGTCCTCCACCAGAGCCACTAGGGGTGTGTGGCTGTTAAGCACTTGAGATGTGGCTAGTGCGACTGAACTGGTAATTTTATTTCGTTTTAATTAACTTAAATTTAAACAGACACGTGTGGCTGTAGCTAACGGGCTGCCTAATCAGACAGGCGCGGGGTTGGATGACGGATCAGGTCCGGTGTCTGGGAGCCGGGCCTGGCTCGGGGCCTCTGCTGGTTTCCTTGCTCGTTGTGTGTTCTCTGCCTGGTGCTCCCCCCAGGGTGGGCCCCCCACATTCCCGATCTCACTACCTCCTCTGTCCCACCAGCCTCCGGGGCGGCTCCGGCCTATAGACCTCTCTGTGGTGGGAGAACGTTCTGGAACCACCCTGTCCAGCACCGTTGCCATGGCCGCACGTGGCATCGAGCTCTTGAAGTGAGGCTAGTGTGACCGACCAAGCATGAACTTCTTGTTTTACTTAATTTTTATGCATTTGAATAGCCCCGTGTGGCTAGTGGCCTCTGTGGGCAGCATGGCTTCATGGATTTGCCTTTTCTGTTGACTCAGGGTCAGACGCCCGAGTTCAGGCCACTGTCCCCGAGATTGGGACCTCTGGGCTCTCGTGTTCCCTTTTCCTTTGCTGGCTGTCATGTCTTGAGCACAGGGAGGCAGCGCCAGGTCTGTGCAGCATGGGCAGCTCTGGGTCCCGAGGGCCGAGCTCAGGTGCATGGGCCAGGGGCCCGTCAGTGGGAACGGAGGACTGCCCCACGTTCTGGCTGTCTCCGCCCCGGCCGACGTGTCGTGAAGGCCCTTTTTCCATCAGTGCTATCACTTATCACGCTGCGTATTTTTTCCTACCATGCGCTAATACGTCATAGACATCGTTTTGTGGAGATAACTGCTTGACAAACTTTTTTGTGGGGGGTGAGGAGGTGGGATAACGTTGCTTTCTCTTTGTCATTTGGAAAATAGAAACCAAAGAGGAACACACTGCGAAACCCTGCCATGTGCTTTGGGCCGTATAAAGAAGTCATTTTTGTAAAAGCAAATGCCTGGGTGTGTTAAAACATGAAATCGGTGCACAGAGGTATCGAGGGGAGTCTCCTTCCCGCCGCCCCCTGCCCCTGCAGCAGACACGCACGTGGACAGACCCCCCTCCCCATGCTCTGGCCATGTGCCCGTTGTCGATGGACTCGGACGTGCACACACGGTATCTTGCTTCCCTCCCCTAAATTATAACACGCCGTGGCGTTCATTCTGGTCAGCCAGCTACGGCCCGCAGTTCGGACCGAGCCCCTTTCCTGTTTTGGTACGGCGTGTGGGCTAAGAATGGTATTCATATCTTTTCCGCAGTTGATAAAAGAAAGAAGATGACTGTTCCGTGGCATGTGAACTTCTGCGAATGTCCAATTCCGTCGTCCGCACATTGAGCTCAGTTGGGCTGTGGCCCCGTGAGTTTATTCCCATGGGGTGCGCGGACGGAGGAGTGGGACGGAGGTCAGAGGGCCCACACGCAGCCAAACCCATTTATTTGCTGGCCCTTTCTGGGAAATGCTTGCCCAACGCTGACCGGGAGCTGCCTCATTCTCTTTTATTTTTTAACTTTTGTCTTAGATTTTTTTTTTTTTTCTGTATTTTTCTGAAGCCGGAAACGGGGAGAGACAGTCAGACAGACTCCCGCATGCGCCCGACCGGGATCCACCCTGCACACCCACCAGGGGCGATGCTCTGCCCCTCCGGGGGCGTCGCTCTGTTGCGACCAGAGCCACTCTAGCGCCTGGGGCAGAGGCCGAGGAGCCATCCCCAGCGCCCGGGCCATCTTTGCTCCAGAGGAGCCTCGGCTGCGGGAGGGGAAGAGAGAGATAGAGAGGAAGGAGAGGGGGAGGGATGGAGAAGCAGATGGGCGCTTCTCCTGTGTGCCCTGGCCGGGAATCGAACCCGGGACTTCTGCACGCCAGGCAGACACTCTACCACTGAGCCAACCGGCCAGGGCTGTCTTAAATTTTTTTAAAAAAATTTTCCATTACAGTTTACATTCAATACTATTCTGTATTAGTTCCAGGTGTGCAGCTTGGTGGTTAGATAATCATGTACTTTATAGACTGTTCCCCTGGTATGTCCGGTACCCACCTGGCCCCGTACACAGTTACCACTGTATGACTGTCTTCCCGAGGCCGTACTTCATTCACTTCCCTGTGTATTTTGTAACGACCAGTCTGTTTCATCCCCCCCCCCCCCAGGTCTCTTCCCTCCGGCGGCTATCAGTCTCTCCTCTCTGTCTCAGTCTGTTTCTCTTCTGTCCATTTATTTCGTCCCTTAGGTTCCGCATGTGATTGGAAACATGCTGTACTTGTCTCTCTGACTTCCTTCCCTCTAGGTCCACCCAGACTGTCTCCAGTGGTTGAGATTTCATTCTTCTTTCTGGGCGAGTACTATTCCACGATGCAGCATCACCTTTCGGGGGTGTTCGCTGTGGACGGGGCCCAAAGAGGATGGGGAGTTGGAGGGCCACACTGAGGGCCCGAAGCCCCCTCCCTTTGGCCTGCTCACGGTTCTTGCTGAGTAATGCTCCCGCGCACAGGTCTCATTGGCTGCTGTGGAGCGCAGCGGGAAGGGGGTGGTTAAGGCAGTGGGCAGTCGGGGCTGGCTTTTGGCGTGGTTTTTTGGCCTCATGATGCCAGAGGCTGTCATCCTCTCCGTCCTGGGCTCCATTCACCTTCTGTAACATGCTCCGTCATTTTCACAATTCCTGCAAAGTTAACTTATGACCCATCTTGTTTCCCTCTTTGCTTCGGCTGGTAGGAAGCTCAGAGCCAGATTTGCAGCCTGCCTGCCGGGGTGTGGTCTGGTCTGGTCTGGTCTGTGTTTCGGTTTTATGTAATTCGCTCTGGTTTTCGATTAGTTCGTCCCTGACTTTTTTCCCCTTTGCTCTCTGATTTTTATCTATTCGTTGGCGTCCTAAAAGTTTCTTAGCTCTTGAGGGGCGGGTGGGAGTGGGCCAGGGGTCAAGAAAAGATTGTACAAGGTGTTCTCGTGCTTGTTCCCCCGAGGGCTGATGGGGTAAGAGGCGGGTGAGTGGCCTCCGGACCAAATCTTTCAGGAGGAAACCAATGACTGGTCCCTCAGAGTGTCTTCACCAAGGTCAGCACCTGGGATCTTTGAATGTCCATCAATCAGACTTGGGAAGATGACAGGGAGTGAGATGGACGGTAAAGGATGTCCCTGTTGGAGGCCCTGTGCCCCCTGAGAGCTACATGGCCTGAGAGAAGGCCCTGGCGTGGGGCTGATTACAAGCTCACCTGGGGTAGAGTGTCACGCTGTGTTCCCAGGGATCTGAGATGGTGGCATTGGCAGTCCTGCAGGTGTGTCCACACTGAGGGACCAACCCCAGCGCTGTGCTGATGCTTTCAGACGCCTCTGCTTTCCTCTGCTGACGGGGTGAGTCTTTGAACTGGGGAGGAAGTGGGGGATAAAGCGAGCCTGGGTGGGCTGCGCTGGGGGTGGGGCTGGGGGGCTCAGAGGAAGTCCGGGGTTTTGTCTCTCCTGGGCCCCACCTCCTGCCTCCTGGGGTTGGCGTGGTTTCTGGTGACTGTTTTCAGGGGCTTATTATGAACAGAGCTCAAATGAGCTGCGGGTCTGAGTTCCTGCAGGCCGCGCATTGCGACCTGGGACAGGACCAGAGCCTCTGTGCACCTCAGTCTACCCAGCAGGGAAATGGGGCAGCGAGTGACGCGACCTCACAGCTGAGGGGAGCCAAGGGGCCATTTGAGGCCGGAGTCAGGCCTTGTCCTAACTGCTGTCTCCGGCTCACGAACCCCTGAAGCCGCCCCCAGGGAGGCAGGCGGGTCTGGGGGCCTCCGGAATCCTCCTCACTGCTCACAGATGTCCCTAAGGGGCCTCCGACCCGGCCTGTTCCATGCAGGACCCATGGCCCTCCCTCACCTCAGACCCTCCCCAGGGCTTCCTCCCAGAGTGTGAGGCACAGGCTGCAGATGTGGGGGTCACTCTCACCCGCCCTCTTGCCCGCGGCCTGGGTGGCCTTCTCTCTGGTGTCCCTGAGTCTGTCCGTTCCCTGTGGCCGTTCTCTGCATGCCTGGTGGGGCCACAGCGAGTAAGTGACCTGACTTACTCGGGTCTCCATCAGGCTTCCCACCACTTCTTGTCTTCCAGAACCTTCTCCCCACCTTGGGAGTCTGTCTGCCAGGTCCTGGCCAACCCCTGACCTCCGCTTGGCCAGTTGCCCAGCGGTCATTGTGTGTGACTTCTGGCAGGGCTGGGGGTTAGGGAGGGGAGTTTTCTTTGTGGTGGGGGAGGGTTGTCGTCTCTGGGAGATGCTGTCGACTGGAAGGTCCCAGTCAGGTCCTCGGAGGCCGGGCCCCACCGTGCCTGTGGGGAGCCTGTGGGGCGGGGGTGCCTCGGAGGGCCCTGCTTGTCCTCATTCTGAACTCCAGGCCCGCCACAGACCCTCTGGGAGTATCGCCTGGTGCTGCGTGGTGTCTCTGTGGCCATGGCAACTGCCTGGCACTGGGGCCTGCTTGTTAGACTAACGAGGCAAACCTGCTAGACTGGGGGGCGAGGGGTGGGGACAGGGACATGCTGCCCCAGGTCTCCGCCAGGTGTCTCCGCCAGGCCACCCCTGGGCCAGGAGTGGAACTGGGGGACCTGGAGCGAGTATGTGTGGAGGGGCCCAGCAGGAGTCAGGGACCCCTTCAGCGTCCTAGGGGCCTCAGGTCAGGTCCACGGGTTGGGCTTCTGGTGGGAATGATGTGTGGGTGACTCCTGGGAGACCGTCAGTTGTCTGCACCCTCCAGCCCACCCCCTTGTTCTCTGCTCCCCTGGGTCAGCCCCAGGGCTTCCTGATTCCGCCCCTGACATGGAGTGACTAGACTGCTGGTGAAATTGGCCTTGACCTTGGCCTTGACCTGGGGTGCGGCTAGGTGCAGGGCTGTGCTGCAGGGAAGACAGCTCGCAGAGAGGCCCCCTGGGGGGCCCGGAGCTGGGAAGTGGGGTATGAGGTCGGGGTGTTGGTTTGTGCTCATCTTTTCCTGTTCTCTTAATTCCTTCAAATCCAGGGTGGGCACCTGACCCCCAGGAGCGGCCAGGAAAAAATACACCCCAGCTCTCGTTTGTTCCCAACCCGTGAGGAGCCAAGGATGGCTCGCCCGGACCAGGGGACCAGGCCTCTCTTTCCACGGCCCTGTCCCCAAGGGGCCTGTGTTCCAGATTCTCGGAACAGACAGCGAGGCCACACGCTGCTTCCTTCCCGGCTTCATTGAAAAGAGGAAGAAAATGGCCCAGGCCTCCACCTCAAAGGCCCCTGGGCCTGTGTCCAGGAACCTGAAGCTTGCAATTAAATGAAACCCGATCCTTAGGTGAGGAGAGCTTCTGCCCGAGGAGGCTCTCCCAGCTCATGCGTGGCCTGTGGGGTCTGGGGGCCAGCGAGGCCCCTGCCGCTGGGAAGGGGTGGGCATTCACTTGTCAGCCTTGGTTTTGGTCCAGGTGGCTGTCTTTTATTTAAAACTATAACAACAACAAAACCCTGCAGGTGTCATTCAGGTCACCCAGACCCGCTCCCCAGAGGTATGTGACAGCCACGTCTCAACAGCACGTGTGGCCCATTTCATCTATGGTTTTATGCTCTGTTCTGCTCAGGTCTGTGTTGCTGGGTCCCTACAGGGCCTGGGGTGCTGTCTCATCCCCTACCCCCCAGGCCAGAAAAATGCATGCAGCTGCACCTTCTCCAGGGAGAAGGTGCAGGGAGGGAGCACCGTTCGTATTGGGCAGCCAACAGAGTTTATAGAACTCAACCTGGTCACTTCTTCCCCATGTTCAGACAGGCAGCCAACAGGCATGGTTATGAGTAGAGATTCTTTTTTTTTGTGACAGAGAGAGACAGAGAGAGGGACAGTTAGGGACAGACAGACAGGAAGGGAGAGAAATGAGAAGCATCAATTCTTTGCTGCCACTCCTTAGTTGTTCATTGATTGATTTCTCATATGTGCCTTGACCGGGGGCTACAGCAGAGCAAGTGACCCCTTGCTCAAACCAGCGACCTTGGGCTCAAGCTGGTGAGCCTGCACTCAAGCTGGTAACCTCGGGGTTTGGAACCTGGATCATCCGTGTCCTAGTCTGATGCTCTATCCACTGCGCCACTGCCTAGTCAGGCATGAGCAGAGATTCTGATGGCTCAGTTCTTACACCACACCACCCCACCCCACCCTACCTCCACCCCGGTGACCACTTTTTACCAGTTCTGAGTCTGAGTCATCGTTCTCTACATTATCATGTCCCTCCGGGTCTCAGTTTCCCTGATATGTAAAACGGGGGACTGAAATGGCACCTACCTGTAAGATTTGATGAGTCCTCTGCAAGGCAGGTAGAGACCATGCTATAGTTACTATTATTTTTAAAGTCAGGATTTTGTGATGTGTGGGGGCAGTTAGATCTTGTGGACAGACTTGAACTTCTGTGTAGGTAGCATTGTGTCATGGGGACACGTGACCCAGGACCGGCGTATTCACTGGAGACTGCCACACTGGTTGGTTGTGGTGTTGGGATGTTCTTCTCCAAGTGCCTTGGGGTGCTCAGGCAGGTGCTGTCCTTTCTCCTCTGGGGACCCCCGGGGCTGGGGTCACCGCTTGTGGCTTTTCCAGATGCTGCACTGGGGCAACACTGGATCCCACCCTCTGAATTGGGGTGTGGACTCTTTTTAAAATTTTTTATTTTTTATTAAGTGAGAGGTGGGGAGTCAGAGAGGCAGAGAGACAGACTCCTGCATGCACCCTGACCGGGATCCACCCAGCAACCCCCTACAGGATGATGCTCTGCCCATCTAGGGCCTCTGCTCCGCAACCAAGCCATTTCAGCGCATTAGGTGAGGCCTCAGAGCCATCCTCAGTTCCCAGGGCCAACTTGCTCGAACCATTTGAGCCATGGCTATGGGAGGAAAAGAGAGAGAGAGAAAGAGGGGGAGAAATGGGAAGTATCAACTTGTAGTAGTTGCTTCATGTATGTGCCTTACCCAGGCAAACCAGGGGTTTCAAACCAGCAACCTCAGCATTCCAGGTTGATACTTCATTCACTGTGCTGCCGCAGGTCAGGCGGGCTGTGAGTTCTCCCCATCCAAGTCCTCGGGTGGGGCTGTGGTTTGACAGCTGCCTTGCGGAAAAGACGTATTTTGGTTTTTTAGAGGCAGAACAGACGTTTTTCTGTAAATTAGAGAATTAAGAAACAAAAAGCCTGCAAATAAAAAAAAAAAAGATTACCACGTTCCCCCCCCCCCCCCCCCCACAGTCAGAGTCACAGTGTCATGTGGGTTTGGATGAGAAGGACCCGCCTGCTCTGAGCTCTGCCGCGTGGAATTGCAGTGGGGGTGGTGAGATGTCATGAAATCTGCAGCCCCCTCTCCAGGCCAGACTCCTGGGGGCAGGAACTAAGGGGGTCTGGGCTGTGGCTTGGAGTCCACTGAACCGGGTTTGAGTCCCGTCTGCGCCCTGCAGGGCCTGCATGGCGTGGGGCCTCGTTTCCCTGGCCGGCCCTGCACGCATTAGGTGCTCAGTGGATGGCTGAGAGAATGCATGCAGCAGGATATCTCAGTCC
Source organism: Saccopteryx leptura (assembly GCF_036850995.1). Lineage (NCBI taxonomy): Eukaryota > Metazoa > Chordata > Mammalia > Chiroptera > Emballonuridae > Saccopteryx > Saccopteryx leptura. The sequence goes on along the minus strand of NC_089504.1, from coordinate 248,564,482 downwards.
ATCATTTGGGCCGGATAATTCTGTTTGGGGGGCTGTTCTGTGCGCATCATAGGATGTTTATTTAGCAGCCTCCCTGGTCTTTATGACTGGTTCCCTCCCCCCTTCTGCATTGTGTCAACTGGAAACAACTCCAGGGAAACGACTCCAGACATTGTCCTCTGAGTGGGGCAGCCGCCCCCTCCCCCAGGCCCTCTGTGGGACGGGAAAGAACCTTAGAGAGTGCGTTTTCTTGGAGTCAGTCAGTGCCCAGTGGGTAGGATTTGTTCATTCAGGTGATTTCCTGAAGGACCTACTCTGTGCCGGGCGCTGTCCTTGGTGCTGGGTTGCGGCTGAGAGCTGGGTGGGTAGGTGTGTGCGCTCACCTCCCGGCCATGTTGGGTATGGTGGTGACTGAAGGCCTCCCTGTTCCTGCCTCTGTCTCCCCTTCTGTGGAGTAGTAGGCAGGTCCCGTGAGGAGCTCTGCCACCTTGGGTTGACTGTTTTCCTTTTCTGGTCTCAGTTTCCCCACCTGGAAAGGGGTTCGTGGTAGTGCTTGCCTCCTGGGTCGCTGTGGGGATTAGGCCAGTCACTTGACCCTGGGCACATGGTGCATAGTAGGTGTTTTGTGACAGCGAGCCAATGACTTGTACCTAGACGACGAAGACCAGCATGCACCCCACAGCCCTCGGGGTCACCGAAGACCGAAGTGGGTGGTAACCCAGGGTGTGGTCAGGATGCCTGCCTGGCACCTTCTCTGTGCCTGGCTGTGTGGTGGGGGTCTTGGTTGGTGTGTGTGTGGGGGTGCTCAGCTGCCCTCCTCCCCTGGCCCCCGAGGAGCCGGCTCAGTGGAGATCCCTAAGGCGATTAAGTGGGTTCATTTGATCCTGAACGTGAACTTGAGCAGGCGGCTTATCTCCCGGAGATGAAAGCCCGGCGGGCAGTGAGCCACCTGGCCCAGGCAGGGGGTGCGGGATTTTATCCTCCACCCCTGCCCAGCTGGGGCCCGTGCTGGGGGGGGCTGTTGCTCCCTGCCCGCCCCCCACCCCAGCCCTCCCCTTCAGCTGCTGTGGGGCGGGGGCTGAGGGCTGGGAGCTCTCTGTGGCCCTCTCAGGCGGTGGGCACGTGCCGTGTGCGTTCATCCGGCCGACTCAATCTCGGGAGCTGGCAAACGCCATCGCTTTTCCCCGGGTCACGGGTCACGGGCAAAGCCATCGAGGCTGAGGGAGGTCAGGGAACTTGCCCTGGGCCACACAGTGCCCCCTCCTGATAGAACCAACCTCCAGGCGACATTTACATAACTCAGCACCTGAGAAATCCCCCTCTCCTCTGCGGTCTTGACTTTGCACAGGGCGAAGAACAGCAACAGAGCCCAGCGTAACGCCCCCGCGCGGAGTAAGGGGAAGTGAGAGAGAGGGAGGCCGGGCTGCTGCTCCCATGTGGCATGAGTACATGTCGCCCGGAGAGAAGTGAGAGCGGGCGCAGGCGGCTCTCGGAGCTGAAAACACGAGAAAGTGATCGTTTCAAAAAAAAGGTGCTTGGATGGGTTCTGGTGGGGCGATTTGTTTGTGTGTTTGTTAGTTTGTTTCCCTAAGGAGTTCATGGGCTGGAGGCTTTGCATCCAGAGGAAGGTGGTGGGCAAGGTGCCCCTGAGGCAGGGGAACTTGACCTTGGAGTCCTGGAATGGCACTGCCTGTCAGCAGCACTTGCTGGCCGGCCACGGCCATGATGGATTGAGTGGGTACGGGCACGGAGCCAAGCCCCCATGTCTCGGCGCTCGTGGTCATCAGGTCCCGGGGCTCCCGGCATATGTTGTGGGCGCCACTGCGGAAGCCGTAGGACAGACAGGTGCCCAAGTTCTTCACCTGAGATGAGGGGTGGGTTTGGAACACAAAGTAGATGACTTTCCCCCAAAGCTTTCTTTATTTTTCTCAGTTGAGACACAGAGAGGACCAGAGGCAGGATTTGGCGAGGACGCAGTGGGGTGTGGAGATGGGTGCGCGACACCTGGGGGTGGGCAGGCGGCACCCGGCCACCGCGTCCCCTCCCAGCGCGCCCTAGGCCTTCACAGCGCTCCCCTACAAAAGGGCGCTGGTGGGTTTTGTTTTGTTTTTTTAATGGCCAGGTCATTTGAAAGTTGTCTGGAGAGGGTCCCTTTTCATGGTGTGAGACTGTCCACCGGGTTGAACGCCAGTTACAGGACAGCCAGAAACATCCCTGTGTGTTCTGGGATGGAGGACACAGCCATGGAGACCCCCTCTGCCCCGACAACACAAGATAGTAACAGTATCAACGTGCTGCCATGGTGGGAATGAGACCACAGCAGGCAGACCCTCTTTGTTTTCTCCTCGGTTGTAAGAACAAGGACAATAAAGGCACCGGACACTATAAGGGGAACCCCCACCCCCACCCCCACCCCCGGCTCTCTGGCGTGGACCTCTCCAGCAGCCTCCTCCTGGCCCCCAAATCCGCTCTTGGTTTTTTCTGCCTTCTGTTCTCCGTGCTGCAGCCAGGAGGGTCCCGTCAGAAGGATCTCCTGCTCTCACACCGTGCTTTCTTCCTTCTCCTCTGAGAATGACCTCCGAGACCCCTGGGAGCTACTCCGCCGTCCTCCTGGCTCCTGCAGCCACATGCATGCCGTCCATGGGCCTTTGCACTCTCTGTTCCCCCAGCTGGAATGCTGTTTCCCAGACGTTGGCACGGAAGCCTCCTTGCTGTCTGCTGGCAGGTGTCACCCTTGGGGGGTCCTCCTGATGCCTTCCGATTCGTTCTTTTGTGTGTGGGCCTTCCCACAACGGGCCACATCCCAGGAAGCAGTAGCTGAGTCTGCCTTGTCCCCTGCTGGTTCCCCAGGGGCCCGGAGCAGTGTTGTGACTTAGCGGGGACTCACTCGGTCAGTTTGTGTTGTTGGCCAAATGGGTCCCTTGGTGGTGAGACTGGGCCTGGCATGACCCAGCAGAGGAAGAGGACAGGTGCTGGACATGAGGCTCTTGTCCCTCAAGTGGCTTCCGCCCCGTCGGGAACAGGCCAGACCAGGGCGCTGGCCTAGGGGAGGAATGGTGCCCTGTCTGCTGTTTCCTGCCCAGGAGCGAGGCCCTTGGGGCCCGGGTGAGGTTGGGCTCAGCTGGGCAGTGTTGCCCTGGGGTTCGTTTTGCAATGTCCGGACACATTTCTGGTGGTTCCTACCTGCATGGAGGTGCCAACAGGTGTAACGGGTAGACGGCTGAGGAGCCTCAGGAACTCAGCACTGAGTTGTGGCCTGGGCATGCGGGGTGGGGAGGGCACAGCGATGTCCCCCTTCTATGCTGTGTCCACATCTCAGTGGCCCAGGGCAAACCCTTGGGCGGGGTCTCTACGCATCCTGGAGTTGCTTGTCCTTGCTGGCACCAGCATGGGGTGGCCTGTCATCTCCCCTGGCTGCCACAGCCTCTTACCCCCAGGGTTGAGGGACACCCGGAGACTCTGAGAACTGTAGGTGTCCAGGTGGGAAGTCCTCCTCAGAGTAGCCCCTTCAGTGCCCTTCTTTACAGATAGGGAGGCTGAGGCTCAGAGAGGGCGAGGAGTTGGCCCAGGGTCACATATCACAGCAGGGTCTGGACACGGGGGGCCTGATGTTTGACCCTGTGAGCCTGCGCGGTGGTGCCTCCCACCAGCCAGATGCCACACCATCATGGGCATTGTGGTTCCTTATTTTACAATTCAACCATTTTTTACTCTTTCAAGTCAATGTGTATTTATATATTTAGTCATGGTTCATTTCTGTATAACTTATATTTATGTATACTTTTTAAATTAAAACATTTTTTTCCTATTGACTTGAAAGAGGAAGGGAGAGAGAGAGAGAGAGAGAGAGAGAGAGAGAGGAAGAAACATTAGCTCATTGTTTTACTTAGTTCCATTTAGTTGTGCAAAATTAATTACCTGACCTTGGCGTGCTGGTATGATGCTCTATCTTATTTTATCCTGAACTTTTTTTTTTTTTCATTTTTTTTTTTTTTTTTTTCATTTTTCTGAAGCTGGAAACGGGGAGAGACAGTCAGACAGACTCCCGCATGCGCCCGACCGGGATCCACCCGGCACGCCCCCACCAGGGGGCGACGCTCTGCCCACCAGGGGGCGATGCTCTGCCCATCCTGGGCGTCGCCATGTTGCGACCAGAGCCACTCTAGCGCCTGAGGCAGAGGCCACAGAGCCATCCCCAGCGCCCGGGCCATTTTTTTTTTTTTTTTTTTTTTTTTGCTCCAATGGAGCCTTGGCTGCGGGAGGAGAAGAGAGAGACAGAGAGGAAAGCGCGGCGGAGGGGTGGAGAAGCAAATGGGCGCTTCTCCTGTGTGCCCTGGCCGGGAATCGAACCCGGGTCCTCCGCACGCTAGGCCGACGCTCTACCGCTGAGCCAACCGGCCAGGGCTCTGCTCTATCTTATTTTAAAAAATACATGTATATCTGGTCTATCCACACAATGGAATACTATTCAGCCATAAAAAGGAAACAATATGTCGATACTGTATAACGTGAGTGAACCAACCTTGAGGACATGAAGCGGAGTGAGAGAAACCAGACTCAAAGGTCACATAGTGTCTGATTCCATTTAAATGAAATGTTCAGGACAGGCAAGCCATATGGACAGAATGTAGATTAGTGGTTGCCAGGGGCAGGGGCGGGGGGCTGTTGAGAGACTGTTCAGTGGGTTGGGGCTTCCCTTTTGAGGAGCTGGAAAAACTTTGGAGCTGGACGGGGTGGTAGTGATTGCACAACCTCGTAAATGTGCTGAATGCCACTCACTGACTTGTTTGCTTTCTAATGGTTCATCTTATGACGTCATGTGACTCTCACCTCAGTGACAGAACCACTGGGGGAACTTGGGAGAGGTGCCTTCACGCATCTCTGCTGGTATTTGTCACTGAATCTACACGTTGGCTGTGTGGGGTGGGAGGCTCCGTCACAGGTGAGGAACTGGCTCAGAGATGTTCAGCAACCTGCCGAGACACACAGCTAGAAAGCAGCGTGAGTGACGTTATGTCCTGGGTCTCAGGGCAGATCCTGAGATCACTGTGCTGTGCTGGGGTGGGGGGAGGTCTCCCTGCGTGCTGAGCCCAGCCAGGGCAAGGAGTAGTCTGTCACTGGGGGTGAGGTGGGGTGGGGTGAGGTGAGACTCTTCTGCTGCCTGCTCTCCCTCCCCCCCCCCCCCCCCAAACACCGCTGAGGGCATTCCTCGGCCAGGGCGGATGGCTGGCCCTTGAGTGGCACTGGGCTGTGAGTCTGAATGTGACCCATGTACAGGCTCCGGCTAGTTCGTGGGCCCCTGGCCTAGTGGCTGTTCTGGGCCCCTGGGCCCCCACCCCCACCCTGACCACAGAAGCAGGAACTTTCCAACACAGAGCTCAGCCGGCTGACTGTGAATCAGCGCGGTTCACTCTGGGGAGCTGGCGGGGCCTCTGGGGCTGTTTTCAGTTTCCGAGGAGTTTCTCACTCTGACTCAGTGCCATGCCTGGCCTCGGTGACCCGTGCTTCTGAGCACCTGCTGAGCTGAGCTTTTTTTTGTTGTTGTTCCTGTGGGACAGGAGCAAGTTGCCTTGGGCCTTGGTTTTCCCATCTGCGTAAGGGGGGCAGCCAGGGAGGGGTTGATGGGCGTCTCTTGCTTCACGTGTTCAGGGTGTGCGTGGAGGGATTTGGTGTGGACACGGAGGGCTGAGTCCTACGTCTTGTCCTCGGAAGATCTGGGTGGAGGGCTCTGGGTATGTCCGGTCACTTCTGTTCTTCACTGGCAACCAGCCAACAAACTTGGGGTGTGCATGGTGCCCATCAACGCCTGAGTGTACCAGAGGCCCGGTGGGAGCCTGTGCTCTGTGTCCACTCATCCCAGCCTGGCTTGGGACCTGCATGCAGTCTACGTTTCCTAGGTGATGGGCTTGTTGACTGACGCATGAGCAGGGGTGGTGCGCCTCAGTAGTGAGCTTGAACTCGGGCACCTGCTCCGGGCCGGGCTGTATATTTTTTTTACACAAAGTAGCCCCTGGCATCACCCCCATTTCACGGATGGTGAATCAGGCTCAGAGAGAAGCAAGGCGATGTCTTCAGGCTTTGCAGAACAGCTGAGCTGGGATTTGAGCCTGATCCGGCCTGATTTTCGCCCCCCTCATTGTTATCTGCATTTCATAGTGGAGGCAACAGCCTCGGAGGACTTGAGCCACAGGTGCTGGGGGCGCCCCAGCTAGAACTCTGTGCGCTGCCACTGGGAGCAGCGCTGCGTCTCTGGGGAGATCCTGGGCTGCTGGGATGCTGCAGAGGCCCCGTCTGTGCAGGGGGTCGCCGCCTGCAGGATGGGCCGGTCTCTCTGGGTGGGGTGGGTCCAGGTCTGATGCTGGGGCAGGGGCTGGTGCTCAGACGGGGGCGTTCCACGGAAGGCCGAACCTATGGGTGGAGAGTATGTGGAGGGACGCCCGTGGCGGGGAGACAGGAAGGGCAAGGGGGAGTTAGAGGACGTGTGGAGGGCCCTGCTCTCTGCCAGGACCAGGTCAGCGGGAACCACCCTCCCGCCTGGGTTACTGGAGTCTCTGGACTGTCTCCGGGGCCCTGGTGACAAATCTGTTTCACTATCTCTTGACCCGGGCAATTAATTGCCTTGGCGATCGATGGCTCCACAGCACCCTGGCTCTCCCGGGTGGCGCCGGGGCCGCCCTGCCACCACTGGTGGCCCAGATCCTCCCCTGCTCATGGGTGGGGGGTGTGCGTGGGGGTCTGCGGTGGATTTTCTTCCACAAGCATCAGGACCCCATTGCCAGACAACCCCTCCCTGGGAGGGCCCAGCAGCTAACACTGGGGACTCTTGCCTGTGCTCCTACGTGCAGAACCTGAATTATCAGGACAAGTAGCCTGTGATGGGGCCACTGAGGGGCATCAGATGTTTCTGGAAGTTTCCACCCCACCTGTGCCCTGTGCACCATTTCCCAGAGACACTGCCCTCTGGTCTCCCACCCGCTGAGGCTCTGGTGCAGGGTGTCTGGCAGAGGTAATATGAGGTCACAGCAGATGCCTGGATGCACATCTCGCCGGTGGTGGGAACCGGGCGGGCGCTCTTGCCTCTCTTGCCTCACTTGCCTCACTTGCCTCACTGCCCCCATCTGCAGAATGGGAAGAGTCAGAGCAACCCGGGTGAATGTACGAATGAAACCAGTGAATGAGCGTGGAGGGCTGCTCAGCACTGTGCCCAGTGAAGCCCTCAGGAAGCGGAGCTCTGGGTCCCTGTGGTGTGGGCTGTCGGTGCCAGTGGCAGACAGACAGGTGGACGGACAGATGGCTTCAGGCCTGGGAGCGAAGCCCCCTTTGCCCCGGCCCTCCCACCAGGCCTGTGCTGCTGCCTGGCCTTGGCCTGCGCTTGGCCCGGAGCCCGACTGCTGACGTGGCCCCCCCTCCCTCCAGAAGCGGTCGATACCCCAGCTCCTTCCTGGCGTCTGATTGCTCCTGCCGGCTGCTGTCTCTGCAGACAGCCCCGCACCCCACAGCCCACACCCCGCGGCGAGGAGAGGGGTGTGGGGTGGTTTCTGAGAAGCAAGTTTGGGGCCAAATTGGGGGTTGGGGGCAGGGGATGGGATGGCTGAGGACAGACGCTTGGGGTTCCCACCTCCCCACCCCTCTCCAGCGGCAGTGCGATCACGGATTTGTTCTGCTTCCCAGTCTGTGAAACGGGGTCGCCTGGCAGGACTGTGAGATGGGCCAGGGTCCAGCGTTGCATGTGTGTGAGCACGGGGCCGTCAGGGTTGTGACCACAGTTGTGGTTCTGCCCGGTATCCGGGCAGATCTTTCTGGGGGCCCGGACACCTGGACTTGGGGCTGGGGGTGCTCAGAGGCAGGGGTCAGGGTTGCTCCTCTTTTCTCTCCCTGACCTTGTGCCCCGCCATTGATGGGCCAGGCCCTCTGTGTTGGGCCCTTTTGTCCCTGGGAACACTCTCACATTCACGCAGCCCAGTTGCTGGAGGAGGGAGTCGGGGTGGGAGGGGGAGGGTACTCTCAGACCTTGGTGAACTTGGGGACTGCCTCTCTGGCAGCTTCAAGGGGAGTGTGCGTGGGACTGGGCACGCCCCTGCTGTCACTTGAGAAGGAAAATAAAATATCCTGGTGGCTTCTAAATGGGAGCTTGTGTCCCTCCCCCTCTGGCTGTCTGCCCGCAGTGACAGGGACGGGTCACACCTGGCCCTCAGGGGCAAGGAAAGGTCCCCTGTTCACCTAGTGTGAAAAGTTGTGGCCAGGTGAGCCCAAACAGCTAAGAGTGGTGTCAGGGCCTCCTCCACGCCCCGCAGGGCGTGAAGTCCCCAGGACCCAATCTGCTGTCACTTTGGGAAGTTAATGACTTCCCTTGGAGGCCAGTGCCCGGATCTGTGGGGTCCAGGGGTTCAGTTTAGGCTTCTGCAGAGCATGTCCTGTGGCTTGCTCATCTTGACCTAGCAGGGTCCGCCCCGCGGGCCCAGGGCAGCCACGTGGAGTCTCTCGTAGGCACTACTTCCCTTTCTGCAAAGCAGCAGGCGTGGCCTCGGGCCCCTGGGCCCTGAGTGACTTTGTAGAACTTGACCTGACCTGACCTCACTGTGGGGTTGATCAGGGAAAGTGGGGGCTGCAGGAAGTGCCCTCAAGACGGAGGTGTTAGAATGAGCAGGCCTTGGAGACAGCCAAGGGGAGCGGGCCCATTTTCTGGATGGGAAGACTGAGCTCAGAGAGAACCAGCTGTGTGCCCGAGGTCACTGCCCTTTGTGGGAGGGCTGGGACCACAGCCCAGGTATTCCGAGCCTGTCTAGTACTCTGCCCTCTGCACTGCCTTTGTTTTTTTAGTTTAAAAACTTTACTTACTGAATTTGAGAGAGAGAGAAAGAGAGAGAGCAAGAGAAACATTGACCTGTTACTCCACCCGTTCATGTACTCACCGGCTGACTCCTGCATGCGCCCTGACTAGGGATTGAACCTGCAAACTTGGTGTATCGAGACGACGCTCCAACCCAATGAGCTGCCTGGCCAGGGAGGTTTTCTTAAACTTTTTTGTGTGTGTGCAGATGCTAACACAATAAAGAATGCGTAAACACTGGGGCGCAGACTAATGGATAATTATAAAGAAGACACTGTGTAGCCTACCACTGTCTTCTCCCCAGAGGCGATCAGAGTCCTGACTTCTCTTTGAATCACCTGCTTGGTCTACCTCTGGAGACCTCTGTACATGTCATGTGACCGTGGAGCTTGCTTTTCCCAGAATCATACGAGTGGCATCCCGGCTGGGGGGCTAGGGAGGAGGGGGGAGCTTGGAGTCTGGCTTCTGTGCCCAGCCTGAGTCTGACTTTGTTCCTCCGTGTGGCTGCATATCTCTGCACTTAATCCCTGGTCACTGTGGAGTGTTCTGCGGTCTCCATTTGTTTGCCTCTCGTCTACTGGTAATCGCTGGATTGCTTCCAAAGCTGTTACGAACATTCCTGTGTGAGTCTTGGTGCGGACGCAGGTTTTCATTTTTCCCGGGCACATTCCAGGGAGTGGCATTGCCGTGTCATGTGGTCACCCAACTGGATGTTTGACTTTGATGGGAAATTGTCACACTTGTGTCCCAAGGCAGTCTCGCCACAATGTATCCACCGAGCGCAGGCTGAGGCTCTCTCTCAGTTGGTCTGCGTTCTTGTCAACATTTGCTATTGTCTGTTTTTTATATTAGCACCGCATCGACCATGGTGTACAGGGGGGTCTCTCGGAGTTTTAATTTGCACTTCCTGATGGTTAATGCTACTGAGCATCTTTTCCTTATGGGCCATCTGTCTCTCCACTTCCATGAAGTGTTATTGAGTCTTTCCCTCATTCTTCCATTGGCTTGGCTGCCTTTATTTCCTTGTGGGTGTTCTTTTTATGTTCCGGACACTGGCCGTCACTGCACTGGCTCTGGCTTAGAATGGAGACTCAGAAGTGCTTATATAGGAACAGGAAGCCCAGTCCTCTTTCGGTTGTCACTCACTCGCTTGTTTATAGTGCCATGGAAGAGTGTCACAGTGACACTGTGCTGTGGGCGCAGGATTCTCTGTGGCCGTGCCCGTGTGAGAGCTGCCGTTATGACCCCACGGTCTGGATCAGACTTCCAGCTCTGGAACTGGGGGTACGAGAAGAATTCTCTGAGCCCCAGGGGTGTGCAGTGTCCCCTCTCAGGGTCATGGTGGGGAAGAACTTGACCTGATGTGCACGGGCCTTACCATTTCCACCCACACGTTGATGTGGTCCTGTTGGAGCCCTGGGTTTGGAGGATGTGACCGTTACTAACGGGACCCCTTGTCTTTCCCTGCAGGTTCTCTGGAGTCTTTGAGGACACAGCGTTACTGGCGGCCATTTCTGGTAGGTTCACATCTGTCCCCACTCTTCATTGTCTCTAGCAGGTTCCTGTGGCCTGGGCCTTCTCAGGGGGAGGGCGTCGGGAGTAGCTGGGGAACCAGATTCCACCTGGCGGAAGCGGTGGGGGGCTCAGGGTGACCTTGTAGGGTGTGGTCCGGCATTCAGAGTTGCCCGGGGTAGGAGGCGGCAGGAGGAGGTTGTGTGGTGCCCCGGGGAGCAGATATTTCATGGCTCAGGATGGGCTGCTTTCAGGAGACATCTATCCTGTTCCGAAGCCTTCATTCATTGCATGATTATTTCTAAAGCACCTATAGTGTGCCAGGCCCTGTTTTGGATGTTGTGAATCAGATGGATAAGCACCTATCGTTGCTGGGCAGACAGACAGTAAAAATACAAATCAGACACATAGTGTGTCCTTTGGGGAGAAGCGCTGGGGTGAAGAACCAGCAGAGGGGGCTTGGGGAATGTGGGTGGCCTGGGGGTAGCAGTTTCAAATGGGGGTGGTCAGGGTGGGCTTCCCTGAGGAGGTGGCATTTGAGCAAAGCTTTGCAGAAGGGAAGGGAGCATGCCAGTCTCTGCAGTGTGTTTCAGAGAGAGGGTACAGCCTGTGCAAAGGCCCTGAGGCTGTATGGAGCGGGCCTGTGGGCTTACAGGGGTCTGCATGAGTCACATGGGTGATTGATTTTTTGGGAGGTGATGCAGGCCTCTTTCCTTTGTTTCTGAGCCTGTCAGGCCCCCGGAAGCACCAGGGAAGAACAGCCTTGGAGGTTGTCTGCCTCCTGAGCTGGGCCCTGGGCTCCCCAGTTGTGGGTTTCAGCTTGGAGGTCTCTCCAGGTGATCAGCCCAGGTTTTCTGCTTGGCACGCTTGGTGCCTTTGAAGTTGGAAAGGAGGTGGCCTTGCCTGGGTGTTCTCCCTTCCTCCCTGGCCTCTGGGCCTCCATCAATCTGCAGGCCTAATGGGGAGCCTTCCTCCATGGCTGAGTTATCTGCGTGTCATGCCACTGGCCCACCCGAGGACGATAAAAGGGCTTTTTGTCTGCAAGCACTTAGCTTCCTCCTCTGGGGCGATCCATCACCTCTGCGGGAGGAGGGGGCAGACAGATGGGGGAGGCGGAGGGGGGCCCTTCCCTAATGCTCCCGGGAGCTCCCTCAGCCCAGAGACAGCAAGGCTTGTGTAGGGATGGGCGGCCAGGAGGCATGCTGACTTCACGCTCTGCAGCTCCCCGTGGGCAGCGTGGGGCCTTTCTGAGCCCCTTGTCATCTGGGGAGGCCTGGAGACAGGAGACGGGGGCAGGGTGGGTGGGGGGTGGAAGGGGACAGTGTTCAGAATGACAGCAGACCAGCCGCAGCAGCAGCCCACTCTGCCACACTCAGCACTTTGTGGAGTCATGTCGTTTCGTCCTCAGAGCGACCCCATGAGGCGGGTCCTGTCAAGGTCCCCTTGTACACATGACTCCCGGGGAGGTGATAGCATGTCCCCAAGTGTGGACGTGGCAGAGGGAGGATTGGAACCCAGGCAGCCGGGCTCTGCGGTCCTTTGTGCTGGCTTAGGTCCTCGAGGAGGTGGTGGCATTTGGGTCGGTCTGAAGCCACGTGTAGATTTTGATCTTGGGAGGGGGGGCTGCGTGAGCCCAGGGTGGAAGAGCGTGAGGTCAGGTCGGATGGGATGGGGGCCGACAAGGGATGGGCCGCGGGGCGGCCAGGCTTACTGGGCACCCTGGGGGAGAAGACCAGGACCAGACAGACAAGCAGCTGGTGTGTATACTATCACACCTCTCTGGACTCTGTTTGTCCCTCCTGGGTAGTGGGGTCCAGTGGTGGGGTTTTTTGTTGAGTTCGGCGACCCGGTTGTTAAAATGGCACTTGTCATCAGGGTTCTCCCTGAGGTGGGCGCCTGGGCAGCCGCCCAGTGTGGAAATCCTTGCTCGCATTCCGTGCTCTTTTTTCACGTTCATCTGCGCTACAGCGTCTCCTAAGCGCCCGTGGTCATGTTCATTCTGTCCATGGGTAAAAAAAATGCAAGTGAGGTCAAGAAGCAATACGGAAATATCTTAAATAACCGTTTCATTGTTTTTTGTCAGGTATTATTTACTATTTCTTCACTGGTATTTTAAAACTCTTTCTTATAATCTAGTTTTGTGTACCCCTTTGATTGTTCTTATATAAGTATTAAACGCATGAAATAATAAAATACCTTTTGGTATATTGTGGTGTTTTTCCTACTTAAAATGGTCGTTAGGGCCGAGAACGGGTTGTTACATTCTTTGAATCCACCACTGCATGGGTGGGTCCTGAGTTGGACTGGGCCCTGTCCCTCCTCTGGGTGACCTTGTCCCTCTGCTGGGTGAGGAGGAAGAGAGGTCTGGGGTCTCTTCCCTTTCCTTCCAGCTCAGGAGGCTCAGCTCTGGGCAAGCTGTCCCTCCCTTCCCTCCCCCCACTGCTCTCTCTGTCCCTCCCCTACTCCCTCCACCCATTCCTCCTTTCCTCCTCCTCCCCTCCCCTCCCCTCCCCTCCCTTCCCCTCCCCTCCCCTCCCCTCCCCTCCCCTCCCCTCCCCTCCCCTCCTCTCCCCTCCCCTCCCCTCCTCTCCCCTCCCCTCCCCTCCCCTCCCCTCCCGTCTCCTTCCCACAACCCCCTCCTTCTCCCCACAGGCCACCCTTAAATGACAGCAATTAATGGTTCCTCTGACGGGGGGGGGGGGGGGCAGGGGGATGGGCTGACAGTCGAGCGTGTCTGCCCAAGGCCGCCCTCTAATCGGGCCCTGGGGACGCCCCTCTCGCCGTGGCTCCCGTGTGCCGCCGGCCCACTCTATCACTCAAGGGGAGCAGAGCTGCCTGCTGCTCGGCACATGGCAGGCAGCTGGCCTCGGGTGCCCCTCCTGCTACCACCCTGTAGCCCACGGCCTGCCGTCCTTTTATTGTTATTTTTCTTGTATAAGTGGGTGGGTTTTGGGGGGATCCTTGTCTTGACTCTAGTTACCAGGGTGTCCTCTCCCTGGGCCAACTCCTGTTGTGAAGTGAGCTCCCAGGATGGACTTGGGGCCAGCCTCCCCTCGCCCCCGTACACACATGGTGCCCTGCTTTTTGTGTCCCCCTCTTTCAGGAGGGGCGGGTTGGGTGGGGCTGAGGAGTCTAAATGCTGGAGCCTTGGCTGCCTGGAGCCTGTGGTGACGGATGGGGGCGGGGCAGCTACCCTGGTCTGGAGTCTTGTCTGGGGAGGGCATGGGTGTGTATGTGGTGGGGTGTCTGACAAGAATCCTGGCAAGCCAGTCGTCTCCGCCTAAGCCTAGTGTTTGCGGGTTCATCCTTCCGTAGCAGCACCGACGAGGCCCCTGCTGTTGGCCAGGGCCTGCGGAGGCAGGTACCTTCCGCAGCGCTCCCCTTACCCACAATAGCTCTCCGAGGAGCGCGCTATTTATAACCCTGTCTTTGTAGAGGGGGACCTCGACAGACCCTGACCTTCCTGGTCTGGCGCTCATAAATCAAGGGCCTAGGGAACAGGAGGACCAGTGACAGAGCCAGCAGGTCCCACCGGAAGTGAGGAGACCATCCCTGGGCACTGGGTGGGGCTTAGTGATGTTAATTGATTGCATATATTTTTCTATTAGATGTAGACTGTTTCCATCACCCACCACCAAAGTATCCCCATCACCCCCCCCACCAGAAGCACCCACTGATCTGTTGTAGACCTGATCATACTAAAACGATAAGGTATGGATGTTTTTGTACTTGGCTTCTTTCTCTCTGCATGTGTTTGAGATTCATCCATGTCATTGCACGTATCAGTAGTTTATTACTTTTTTTTATTGTTGAATAATATTCTGTTGTATGAACCTGTTTCAGTTGGGACTCTCCATTCATGAGTTGATGGACATGTAGGTGGTTTCCAGTTCTTGGATGTTACTAGATAATCCAGAAAGTCTTGGTGCCTCTTACTGCTTTTTCTTGCTGTATTGCTTTGGCTGAGGCCAGGGGTGGCGATAGGTAGCAGCAGTTGGGTTTTAGTGTTAGCTAGCTGAGGGTGTTGTTATTCACACTCCCATTTTACAGATGAGGTAACTGAGGCTCTAAGAGGTCAAAGACTTCTCTAAAGTCATTGGGCAAAAGATGAATGCTCTTTGTCCATTTCCAAGCTGGGAAGGACCAGCCCTTCTGTTGCTCTGATGTATTCACTGGTCCAAAGGGTCACACCAGGGGCCCTGTCTGGTTGGCTCAGTAGTAGAGCATTGGCCCTGTGTGTGGAAGTCCCAGGTTTGATTCCCAGTCAGGACACACAGGAGAGGCGCCCATCTGCTTCTCTACCCTACTCCCTCTCCTTTCTCTCTATCTCTCTCTTCTCCTCCCACAGCCAAGGCTCCATTGGAGCAAAAGTTGGCCCGGGTGCTGAGGATGGCTCCGTGGCCTACGTCTCAGGTGCTAGAATGGCTCTGGTTGCAGCAGAGCAATGCCCCAGATGGGCAGAGCATCGCCCCCTGGTGGGCATGCCAGTGGATCCCAGTTGGGTGCATGTGGGAGTCTGTCTACCCCCCCTCCCCACTTCTCACTTAGGATAAAACAAACAAACAGAAAAACGAAACAAAGGGTCATACCAGGGCCAGAATGACCCTTTTTCCCATGGGGGTCTCCTCAGTGGGAGAGATGAGTGTGTGAAGGAGAGTCCTCTTTTGGGTCAAATACTATACGTTGGCCCCAAGCACTGTTAAGTGGATGTCTGGCCCTGTGCAATCCTATCGTCTTGGGCAAAGTCCTTCTGGGGAGCTGTTTTGGGATGAGGCAGGAGTGGCACATGTGGAAGCCCAGGAATGCAGGTGATGGGTGGGGACAGAAGATGGGGCCCCCTTCCCGTCCTCCCTCGCCCAAGGAGTGTGAGCAAAGATGACTTTTCGGGGAAGGAGGCCCACAAATTAAATAAGCAATCCTGTAAATAAATAAGCAATGAAGTTAGTGGGGTGCCTAATTACATCAAATTCATAATTACGGATGGAAGCCTGCCCGAGAATTGTGCTTGTTTTTAATCTCCGGCTCCGCTCTGACCTGTGCGTCTCTTTCCGTCTGGTTAGTAATACCTGCCCCCGGCTGGCGGAGGGAAGCGCTGCTGTTCAGGGGTCCCAGCAAGCCCCGGGGATCCAGGGGGACTTGTCTCTCTCGGGGTCATAAAGCTACGTAAGGTCTGAGACGGTCACACAGGACCGCAGTGATTATAACGGTTTACGAATAGTGATTGCGTTGCACTTTACACGTTATGATTTCTTTAATCTTCCAGAACCCGCTGCGAAGTGAGGACTATTACCATCTCCACTTTTCAGGCAAGCAAATTGAGGAACAGAGATGTTAAGTGACTTGGCCTGAGGTCACACAGCCAGTGAAGTTCTAACCCAGGCAGTCTGCCCCAGACTGTGCCCCGCACCCTCTTTGTTGTCCTGCCTCTCAGCCTCCGGGTGGCCCTGCTGAGATGTCTCAGCCCTGTCCTCAGGGGTGCATTTATTGATGACATTTCAGCATGGCTCTTTAGAGGTACATGCCAAGTCATAGCGTCTTAAAGCCTCGAGAGGCTTAAATGCTGGAGAAGATCTTCCCGGCGTCCCTTCCATGATTGCTGGAAATCCAAACAGAGCCCGTTCTGCACCATAAAATAAAATTGTGTTTCATTTCATCGCAAAGCGAGCCCATTTGCTGACATGGAAACACCTCTTTCCTAGACCTTTTTTTTTCTCTTTCTGTGGCTTTGATTTGCCAGCTTTTTGGGCATTCCTGATGTCCTGCCTGTGGTAAATGTGATCATGGCCAAGAGGCCCATTTTCTAGATGAGGAAACCGAAGCTCAGGGAGGTTGGAGAGACTTGAGTGAGGTCACCGCCCATGTTGGTGGAGCTGGCATCCTAACCAGCCCTTCCCTCCTGGTTTGGGGAATGGAGGTCACTTTCCGTCTCCAGGGGTGGGGTGGGGAGGGGAGGCGGTCCTGGGAGCCAGAGCCTGGCTTTGTCTGGGTCCTTGCTGTGTTGATGACCTCAGCTAGGCTAACTGGCGAGCTCGGCTGTCTGTTGGGTGGGAAGAGGAGGCCAGCTGCGGCTTCCTCATTTTGGGGACAGAAAGGGCGGGGGTGGTGGGGGCCAGTGTTGCTCTCACACGTCGCCCACGCAGATCCCAGACCGTCAGCCAGAGTCGACACCTGTCCTTTCCCGGTGAGCCCCGTGTCTCAGGACATCTGACCCCGTGCAGCTCAGGAACAACAGCCCTTGGGAGGCTGGGGCCCACCAAACAATGTCCTCTGCATGCTGTGGAGGTGGGGAAAGATAAGAAACACCCCTCACTTTGTGGGGTGTGCTCTCGGGATCAGATGGGGCGTGAGTTTCTGGGGTTCTTGCAGGAGGAGCTGTGGCTTGGGCTGGTGTGGGACGTGCATTCTCTGTACTGACTGCAGGCTGGTGGGGGCTCTTCTTGCCCCTCCCTGTAGCCTAGGATGGAGAGGGGAGTTGAGGACACACTGAAGGGCAGAATTGTGTGTCCATGGTGCTCCTGGGAGTGAGAGCAATCCAGGGAGGCTTCCTGAAAGAGTTGGAACAAACACATTGAATAATAGTAAAACCTACCTTGTAGGATTCCATAGGCGTGAGCGCTTCAAACAGGACCTGCCATGGAGCAAATACTGCATTTATTATGAAATCTGGCATTTCGAGACTGTTTGCTTGCCTTAGTGCTGTTTGCCATTGTCATTGTCATTGTTAATATTAAGATAATTCCCAATGATTTCTGAGCATTTACTTTAGGCCAGGCTGGGTTGTAAGTGTATCATATACATCTGTGAGCTAGGTGCTGTTATTATCAGCCCAGTTTTATAGGTGGGGATGCTGGGGGCACAGAGAAGTTAAGTGACTTGCCCAAGGTCACACAGCTGTCAGAGCTGGGGTGTCAGCTTCACTCCACGACATCTGCTGTTGTTCATTGTGGGGATTGTGCAGGCGCCTCCTGCAGCCCTCCCTGAGCCCCGGAGCTAGGCTGGCTCTCTTGGCAGGGCGGCTCCGGCTGTGGGCCAGGCTCCATGTGCCACGTAGGGGCCTCAGGCATGCAGCAGCTGCTCTGCGCTGGGCGGGACTGGTCAGGACACAGGGGTCTGTTCCTGTCTCCCTGCAAGCCAGCCTGGTGTCCCCATGGCCTCCTGGGGATGCTCTCCAAGAGGGCCAGCACATAGCAAACAAGATACCAGGCAGGGCCTTGTGGATCCCACAGGCTGGTGGGGAGACTGGCAGTGCAGAAAACAGATGGTACTCCAGAGCCAAGGCATGTCCGCTGTGGAACAGCATAGGGTGGGGAGGGGGCGGCTCTGGCTTCAGGGGTGCCCCCTGTAGGTAGAAGAATCTAAGGTGGTCTCTGAAGAGGTAGCATTTGAGCTGAGACTTGTTCCTGAGGAGGAACCAGATAAGAAAGGAAGAAGGATGAGCCTTCTAGGCAGGGGAGTACCACGTACAAAGGCCCTGAGGCCATCGTGTTCAGGAATGCTGGGGCCCTGATGGCTGGAGTGGAGCTGAGAGCACCACTTCCAGGGACCTTGGGGGGTCGGGCCCTCTGGCCCATTTAAAGCAGAAGTGAATTTTAATGGCTTTTGTGTCTCCTTGTTGTTGTCTTACTAGTTGATTAATGTACATTTACTGGGCACATGGGATGTTCCAGGCATTTGTAGGCCACTGGGACCAGAGTGATGGAAAAGTTGGATATTGTTCACGCCTTTGAGACAGTGTTCAGAGACAGTGAGTTTCAGTTAAACAAGTACCATTATCTTAATATTAACAATGACAATGACAATGGCAAACAAATCGAGGGTGCTGAAGGTCACGGGGACAGAGTTCAGGTCGCTGGAGCATAACAAGGTCCGAATCTGTGATCAGGGCAGGCTTCCTTGGACAAGTGTCAGATTAAGGCGAGACTAGAGGGTGACTAGTTAGGACTCCTGAGTCATGGCAGAGACACACCCAAACTGGTTTAGGCCACCGGTGGGGAGTTGGGGGGGACTGACAGGTGCTTATCACCACAAAGTCCAGAGGAGATGGGTTCAGGCATGGCTGGATCTACCTTGCCTTGGGGCGATGCCCGTGTAGCCTGTTGTTAGGCAGGTGCCTGTCACTTACACAGCCAGCCAGGGTGAAGGAGAGTCATTGTGAGTGTCTCTGCTTTCTCTTATCTGTTCCCTTGCTGAATGAGGCCTTTCACACTCGTTCATCTTTCTTCAGCAGCAGGGGGAGGAAGGGAGGTGGCCAAGGTGGGGGTCAAGGGGTGTCCCAAACTCAGGTGCAGTCAAGGAAGGGAATGAGGCAAAAGGGAGGGGTGAGGATTGTGGCTAACAAGCATACTGGATATTCTGATTTTTTTTTCCCTAGAGAAGCTGAAGTCTGGATTTTATAAGCAATGTCCTATTTAAAAAACAAACAAACAAACAAAAAAACACTGTGTGTGCCAGAAAGAGCCTCCCTGTTGGCCACTGCTTGACTGGCCATCATTTTGTGGCCTCTGTTCTTAGTGACTTTTATTTTTAAGTATTTTGCCCTCTGTGATCTGGGCAGAATGTCCCACGGAATGTACCAGAAGGTCCGCAAAGCCTTGGGGAAGTCACGTTGAACACCTCTGGAGATACCCTCTCCAAAACTCGGGGCCCGGTCTCACTGCAGTTTCCCTGAGAGCCCTCCAGTGCTGCCTGATGCATTCTGAGAGGTGGTGAATCCTAGTGGTTAATGACAGACTCAAGGGCCACCCCCACCCCTGCATTCCAACTCCACTCTGCCACTCCTAACTGCATGTCCTTGGGCATGTCACTTCACCGCTCTGTGCCTCAGTTTCCACATCCATAACGTGGGGATGGCAGAACCCTGTCAGATGGTTGGGAGGCCTAAGGAGCACATGTGAAGTCTCTTCCCCCTGGGCCAGCCCACTGTGGGCGTGCGTGCACCTGGCTAGCAGACCTTGCCCTTCCCGGATTGGGTCCTGGGATCCAGCTAGCGGTGGCCAGGAGCATTCCTGGACACCCCCTCTTTCCTCTGTGTTGCCGGGAAGGGCTCCCCGGGCCCCAGGCACCCCTGCCAGGTTCTCTTCAGTTAGCACTGCCGGCTGTGGTTCTCAGCTGCTGTGGGTGGGGGCGGCCCCTTTTGAAAATAAAGTCAGCACACAGAGAAACAGCCCTGGAGGACAGTTCACTGCCTTCGCTCAAGGCTGGCACTTTGGTGCCTGGATGCAGTGATGGGGGGAGGGGCGGGGAGGTAGGATGCATCTTGTTCTGGGTACGGCTCCATTCAGGGTGAAGGTCGAGGCCTGTTTTGGCCTCCGTGTCAAGGCTGCCCTTTCTTGCAAGCCGCCCACGGGTGGCTCACGGATGCCTCTCTCAGGGGAAGGGGGTCTGGGTGTGTTGGGGTCTGTTCATGCCCAGGTGCAGGGGTCGGGGAGATGCCTTCCCTCGCAGCTGCTAGCCTCCCCTGGACTCTCGAGGGGAGCAGAGGGGAGGCCAAGCGTGGTTCTGGGCAGTCTGGGTCGCCGAATTGCGAGTCTCAACTGTGGGTAGAGGGGTTGAGTTG
The DNA here is from genome assembly GCF_036850995.1 of Saccopteryx leptura. NCBI lineage: Eukaryota > Metazoa > Chordata > Mammalia > Chiroptera > Emballonuridae > Saccopteryx > Saccopteryx leptura. Next base: position 248,544,605 of record NC_089504.1, on the reverse strand, counting down.
TGGGCTCCAAAGGATACATCCCTTCGGACCTGTGAGTGTGACCTTGTTTGGACATTCAAGATTACAATGGGCCCTAACTCCGATGACAAAAAGTCCTCCCAAGAGAAGACACAGAGGAGAAGTCCATAGGACACAGAGGCAGAGATGAGAGGGGCGAGGCCAGAGCCAAGGACCTCCTGGAGCCCGAGTTGCTGGAGAGGCAGGGAGGACCCTCCCTGGAAGCTCCAGAGGAGATCCCACCTCTGCCCCTTGCCGACACCTTGATTTCTGTCTGCCCACAGCCCCCCGTGCTGCTGAGGATAAATTGTCTTAAGCCACCCTGTCTGTGGTTGTTAGTCTCGGGCAGCCCCAGGAAACTAACGCCGTTGTGAATTTTATTATAGCAACGCCTATAAAAGTTTCAAGGCTCATTATTGGCCCGTGGGGCCCGGTGTGACCTGACACGCGTGAGGCGGCTGATGGTCCTGCCACGGTCGGCCTTCGCTCATCATTCCCGCTGCACCGGCCTCCTGGATGTTTCAGAGCTGCCCCCCACCCCGCCCCGGGGGCCTTCGTCCCGGCTGTTCTCCGCCCTGGACACTGTTCCCAAGACGTTTCCCACTTCCCCTCTCTTGCTCTATCCAGACCGCTGCCCCGGAAGCCGCTGTCCGCAGTGGCTGTCGTTATTTGAGTTGCATCCTGTCTTTCTCCGCTCTGGACCCTCCTCCCCTCTTCTCATGTCAACCCCAAGAGGGCAGGTGCCTCTGTTGTGTGCCCTGCTGTGTCCTGAGTGCCCAGCGCATACAGTTGGTGCTCAATGCATGTTGAACGACAGCTCCAGGCCCGGAGCCAGGGACTCTTTCCGTCTGGGAGGTGGGATGCCACTTTCAGAAAGTCAGCAAACTGGGTGCACAGGGACTGTTCCAGCAAAAACTGTCTTTTTTGTTCATGTGAATCACGTCAGAATAGCCGTTTACAAGTGTAGCTGTTTACAAGCCATTTACAAGCAGCTTCTCAATTTTTAGTCCATTTAGTGTCTTGCAGTTTAGTGTCTCACAGCCTCCACCTCTGTCTGGTTGTAAAATAATTGTCGTCGCTCCCCAAGGAAACCCCGTCCCCATTCCCGCCCCCCCCCATGCCCCTGCCCCTTGGTCCCCCCCAGTCTGCTTTCTGTCTTGATGGATTTGCCTGTTCTGGACATTTCCTAGAAGTGGAATCTTACAGTACCTGACCTGTGGTGTCTGTCTGGCTTCTCTCACGTCATGTTGTCGAGGTTGACCCATGTGGTAGCAGGGGTCGGTGCCTTGCTCGTTCCCTTTCATGGCCGTATCACACCCCGTTGTGTGGATGTACGTCCCCCAAAGCCTCTCAGGAATGACTTTTCAGATGCGGTCCAGAGGAAGGGTAGTGTCCCTTGCCCCAGCGTTGGGGCGCTGGGGTGTGGGTCAGGGGCACCACAGGCGAAAACAGACAGGTATCTCTAGCTTGCTCTTTTTCTTTCCTCTCCCCACCCTCCCCAACCCCCTATCCACACCCCCAACCACATCTCTGTGCTTGGCCAGGAAGCGGCAGCCGCCTGGGGAGGAAGTGAGCTGGGATCCCTTCCACTTGGGGCTGATTACTGGACGGGAGCTGAACTGTGGGTCCCCTTTATAATCCACCTGGGTCCCACCACAGGTGCAGTGCCTGCTGACCCTGAGAGAGGCAGAGATGGTAGGCCCCCTGCTCACAGCCGAGCAGACTGCCGGTGGAGGCTGGGGGCCTTGCCCAGGGCCCCTCGGTCTGAGGGCCCCTCCTGCCTCTTTTCAGAAACCCCGTCGCCTCTGGGTTTCCCCATCTGAGCGTCTTCTGTAACGTCTTCACTTGATCTTTCCCACCATCCCCAAAGCTTTGCCTGGCAGACAGGTGTCTAGAGTAGCCTGTTGGTAAACTTGGGTTAGAGGCTGGGGAATGAAGAACTCTCTTGCGAAACAGATGGCCGTGGGCTTCTCCTGACGTGAGCTCAGTTTCTGCCCGGGCTCTGTCCAGAGGGTGCCCTCCAGAGGGTGCTGATGATTTGCCCATCTCCTCCAGGGAAGACACAAGAAGCAGCCGCAGAATGATACAGTCCAGGCTGGACCTGCCCGAAGCCTGAAGCACAAACAGCCCGCGGGGATGGGGGGGCAGATTTGGGTGAGTGGCTCTGGATTCCAGGGCCGGCCTCTGTGAATGTCTGGGCGCGCAGGTCCCGGTCCAAAACAAACAGAGAAGAACAAAAGGAAACCAGTGAGTCTGGCCCCTGCTGCTTCAGGCCCTGTTTCCTGGCCGGGCCTGGTGGGGCTGGTTTGGCTCGTTCCTGAGTGTTATGGTCGGAGGGGTCAGGGTGTGAGCGGCAGCGCTTGGATTTGTGGTCTAAAAATATGGCCCTTGGTTTGCTCACTTGACTGCTTCCCGTGCCTCGGTTTCCCCGCCCGTAAAAGAAGGCTTGGGAGCAGAAATATCCCTGCCCTGGCTTGGGGGGTGGTAGGTGTTTTCTCGGGGAAAAGCTGGAGGGTGAGCTGATGGAAGTTGACACGCACAGGCCTCTGTGCAGGCCTCTTCCCCAGTCTCTCAGAGGCCACTCTGATGTCCTGGCTCCTCCAGTGGCCACGGGCCTTTGTTGCACCCAAATCGGATCGACTCCCAAATCCTCCATGGCTCCTTGCTGGCTAGACCACATGGCTTGGTGTTCAAACCACAGCCACTTTGCAGCTGTGTGACCCGGGGGGAGCCACTTAACCTCTCTGGGCCCATTTCCTTCCCTGTATAAGGGGGTTCTGAATCGCACCTGCCGTTGGCTGTGCCTGTGAGAGGATGGATGGATAGGCTAGCAGGTGAAGTGTTCGCTCACACAGGGCTGGCACGCAGCACGTGCTCCTGTTATGGCTGTCATCCTTATTTCTCTTAGGGGCACCCCCAGTCTGTGGAGGGAACAGACTCTCGCCCAGAGTCCTCATGAGCTCTCCCCTCCCTCTCCCCCACGTTTCGTTACTCCCTGACCTCTTCAGACCCCCCCCACCACCACCACTGAGCTTGGACACACCAGCCTTTCCTCTGCTTTTGCAACACACCCAACTCGCTCCAGCCTCCAGGCCTTTGCATGGGCATGGTGCCCACCACCTGGGGCGGATGTTGCCCTTGGAGTGAATCTGGAGACCCCTGCCGGGACCCTCTGCGACCCAACGCCCTGTGGCTGCCACTCAGAGCTCCGTGGGCAGAGGAGCCTAGCCCGACCCGCTGCAGATAGGCAGTTGACACCCAGAGGAGCTGAGACTTGTCTGATTCACACAGCTGGTTGCAGCCAAGGTTCAGACCCCTGGCTGACCACCAAACCATCCACGTTGGCCTGTGTGTGTGTGTGCGTGTGTGCGTGTGTGTGTGTGTGTGTGCGTGCACTGTGTGTCTTTTCACCCTCCGGGCCTGTCACCAGGATGACCCCTGTTCAGAATACCAATGTGAGGGTCATGTTTGCTTTTCCTGAGATTACAAGGAGGACAGAAATATTTTAAAAGGCCGAGCTGCCCTCTAGCCATGTCACCCTGGAGACTGGAAGACAGTGGGGAAGGGACCAGCAGTGGATTGGGCTCCAGGGCAGGCCCTGGCTGAGGAGGTGGGCAGCTTGGGCCTGGTGGGGGGAGAGGGTGGACATTCTGGCTGGGAGGAAATGGGGGGGAACACGCCTGGAGCTCGCTTTCCCCACGAGCGAGCGAGCGAATAGTGAAGAGGTTTTTCTACCGAGCTATAAAAAGGCCTCCCAGGGTTTCAGCTCCTGAGTGTCGGCTGGAAGCCCGCCAGGGTTACCATGGCGATGAGGAATTATTACTTACTGCCAAGGCTGGGAGAAAAGGCTCCCACTTTTGGCTCCCCAACAAGAGGAGTGGACTTATGTAATTCCCTGTGTTTATGGGCCTGAGTGGCAGGAGGCGGGAAGGATCGCGGAGGCCCGACCTTGTTGGCGGCCCCGCTGTGGGTCGGGCGAGGGCGACCGTGGGGTTGTCCCCGCTGGCCGGCGGGCCCCGCCTTGGGGGGGGCATCGCGGGGGGCCCGGGGCGCGGGGGGGGGGGGGTGGCCTGGCTGCAGCCGGGCCGCGGGGCCTCCCCATCCCGGGGAGCCCGTAGTCTCGCGGGAAGGCGGCGGGGCTGGAGGGGCCGCCCTCTCCCGGTGTGGGCCTGCAGGAAGGATGGGTTGCCGTTGGACGGGGTGCGTCTTCTGGAGGCCAGCGGAACAATCTGTGTGTGGACTCGGCTGACCCGCTGCTGGCACGTTTTCCTTGTCTTTCTTTTGCTTCTCTCTCTCTCTGTCTCTCTCTCTCTCTCTCTCTTTTTTTTTTTTTTGAGAGAGAGTTACTTCAAGTTGTGTTTGGAGCTGACGTGAGTGGAAGGCTGGTCATGTGTTCGGTAAGGAGAAGTTTCCGGGCTCGGTGGCGGGTAGGCAGGCAGGCAGGCAGGGAAGGAGAGAGAGTGGGCTGGGATGAGACCACGGCCTGCGGGAGGACTGGGACCGGGGCCGGGGACCCCATCTGGGGCCGAAGACTCATCTGACAGGAGCCTGCTTCGGCCTGGAGTGGTGGCTCACAGGTTGTGTGGACACCAGGCGTCCCTAGGATCGGACAACGGGTTGGCCGCCCTGTAGCCAGAGTGGCTGAAGCCCTGGAAGAGGGCGCCGAGGGGGCAGGCGCCTGGTGGGGCAGCGCGTCCTGGCTGCCATCCGTGGGAGGGGTCGTGTGGGGTGGGCACCGTGCTGCGCTTCGGGGCCACAGGCAGAGAGTTGAGGGTCTGGGTGGTCCTGGTCTGTTCTTTGGCATTGGCCCCAGAGGTGGCCTACGGGGGGGGGGAGCTCAGGATTTGGGGGTGCAGCAGGGGAGGGGCCAGGTGCAGGCAGTGCTGCGGCATCCCCAGTGCCCAGCTCCCACCGTGGTGGCGCTTGGCTGGGTGCCCATGTCTGGTTTGAAATCAGCGCCACCGGCCCAGGCTTGCCCAGGGCCCTGGCAGCCAGGAGCTGGATAAACACTGGAAAGTTGGAAGGGCTTCCCAAGCTCACAAGGAGCCTTCAGTTGCAAGTGGAGGGAGTGAGGGAGCGGCGTGTCCTGGGGTCTGGGTGCGCCGGGACTGGTGAGGGGCAAGCGTTAACAGGCCGTGGGGGCTCCAGCCCAGGCCCGGGGGGAGGGTCTAGTTGCCAGATGGCATTGATTGCTTGCCACAGCCCGGGTTTGAATCCTGGTTCAATCACCTCTTTTCATACTGGGGTGGCGTCCCCTCACCTGTGTGAGCCTCAGTTTCCTCATCTGTAAGATGGGACCGTCAAGGGGGTCACGTAAGCGTATGGTGACGTAAGAGGAGCTGCAGCCTCCTGGGTCACTTTGTGGCCAGACCGCCAGGTTCCCATCCCAGTCAGATGCTTCCTGGCTGTGTGACCTGGGACAAGTCACTTTCCTCAGCCTAAATTTTCCTATCTGACAAATGGACGCACCGGCTGTCTCTACCCTGCAAGTTGTTGTTGTGTGACTGACAGGGGCTTGTAAATGATCCCGCCCCACCCCTGACAGACAGTGTGACCTTGTACAGGTCATGGAGCCCCATGGAGCCTCACAGAGCCTCAGTTCTCTCATCCCTACAATGCGAGCCGCCCGTAGGCATGCCCAGGGAAACCAACACAAAGCTATAGGGCCCAGCTTGGCCAGAGTCGGGGATGCTCTGTGAGTGTAGACATGGGCTTGGATTTAACTTAGTTACGTCTTGGTCTCTAGCGATCTCTTTTTCTTCCTTGTTGAGAACCCTCCCATTTTATAGCTGTGGAAACCCCAACCTAGAGAGTTGGAGGTGGCTGGGTCCCTAGACTCTGTCTGTATCTGTCCTCGGGCCGGGGCCCCCAGGACTTCTCCAGCGTGTGCCCGTTTCGTCCCGTCTCCCACCAAAACTGGGCCAGACACCCCGATTTGATAGTGCCCAGCGTGGTTTGGGGGCCGGGTGGGCAGGTCCAGCTCTCCCACTGAGGGTGGCAGCTGTGCTATTTGTAAGTGTCCCTGGATGCTGGGCTGGTGGCTAGCTCAGGGTCTCTCCTTTCAGGCCAGCAGGGGCCGGCGGAGGAGTTTCCCTCGTGTGTAGGCTGCCCACGCCACCTGCTTGCCGTCTGATTGTCCTTAGACCTCTCCTGGGGACCTTGGGAAAGGCCTCTGCTGTGCCCTCTTCCGGGGGCCCCACGAGTGTCCCTTTGCTGCCTGCTCCCAAGTCCTCCTCGGTGGCTGCCCCGGCCCTGCCCGGCTGGTCTCATGACTTGACCACCCCTACATGGACAGGGGTGTCCACACTGCACTGAGAGAAAAGTGCAGGGGCTAAACTCACACACACTCACACTCACACTCACACTCACAGGTGACGTCTGAATAAGTGCCCCTGCCCGGGTCAGTGCCCTGGTTTATGCTCTTGACATTGACCTGTCGTTCTGCAGGGAAGGTACTGTGGGGCAGGGGGTGATGGGGGGGCCTTGCAGGCTCATGGGATCTTTCTGTCTCATTTCTCACAACTGCATGAGTCTACAGAGATCTAACAGAAAGGGAATAGGCCCCGGGGGCCAGGCGGTCCTGGATTCGAGTAGCTGCGCGAATTAGAGCAGTCAACGGCTTCACCCTGCCGAGCCTCGGTTTCCTCGGCTGTACAGTGGGGATGAGTGTTGAGTACCTTGTAGGGCCCATGTGCAGGTCAGGCGCATCCCTGCATGCTGAATGCTCAGAGAAGCGCCTGAGTGCGCTGTCTGGTGTCACTCCTGCCCGTGCTGTGACTGCTTTTCCCTCGGCTCAGCCACGGGGAGGGAGAGGGGCGCTCCTGATCCCCACGGCCCTGGTGATGGGACTCAGGCCCTAGGCCAGAGCCTGTGTGGGCCGGTTCTTCAGCTGTGTGGCCCTGGAGAGGTTGCTCACCCTTTCTGAGCCTCAGTTTCCTCATTTCCTCCTCACCTGTCAGCCAGGAGAGGAGGTCGGGACAGGGGGCCTGGCTCGTGCCCCGTGAGAACTGGGCAGCCTCGACCTCTGGGCCCACCGCCTCTCAGCCACGTGCTCTGAGGCCTCCGTGTGCAGCCCCAGAGTGGGGCCTGGTCTCAGTGCTGTCTGCGGGGGTCCCTCATGTGAGGGCCGAGCCCCCTTCCTCTCTGAGCGCTTTCCCTCCTGGTTCTGTCCTCTGGGCTGCGTTTTTGCCTTTCCTGTTGTTCCCGTGGTACAGGTTTCCCTCAGACCCCTTCCTCCCTACTCCAGCAGTGGGGAGAAGGCCTTGGGTTGGGGTGTAATTTGCTCGTTCTGGAATGCACCGGGTTATCCTTGGCTTTTGCCGAAGCGTGGGAAGTGCGTTTCTGTGTAACCGAAGCTAACATGGGGGTAAGCGCCTGTCCATGGGCCCTCAGGCATCCCAGGAGGTCCAGGGAGGGCTTGCTTCATGCCCAAGGATGCTGGAAGTATTGCAGTGTCCAGGCTAGACAGGGGAGCACCTGCAGGGCCTGGCGAGTCTGAGCTGCTGAAAGGGGTTTCCAGCATCGTAGTGTGGTGATGGAGGCTTGCATTTGGGGCTGGGGCATGTTGGTGAGAGCTTAGGGTCTCAGATTCTGTCTGGGCTTTGCTGATCAGAACCTGGATGGGCAGAAAGTGGGGCTGGGACAAGAGGGTGTTCTCAGCCCCAAGAGCCTCTTTGCTGTTTCTTGGATGCTCTAGTCATGGTACTGCCTCAGGACCTTTGCACGTGCTGTGCCCTCTTCCTGAAACAGCCTTCTCTGAGATCTTGACACCCTTCCCACTGTTAGGCCTGTGCTCAGATGTCACCTCCCGATAGACGCCCTCACCTCCCTGTCGTTGCTCTGTCACCTTGCCACTGCTACCACCCGGGGTTTATTGCATGTTTGTCCACCACATCCCCCCAGCGTTTTGTTCATCTTGGTCGCGACTTTGTCTCCTGTGCTGGGCCTCTAAGTAGGTGCTGAGCACACAGTTGTGCCTGACTCGGTGTCCCTCGCAGTGAGCAGGGCCTCTCTGGGTGGGGGCTGGAGCATCCAGGCCAGTCACACCTGTGCGGGCTCTGGCAGGGAGGTGCAGGCCCCGTGAGTTGGGATTCACGTTGTGCTCACCTTCCTCCATTCACCCCAGATGTTCTGCAGCCAGGATCTGAGAGCGTGTTTTGGGGTGCGCCTGGAAAGCAGGGGTCTTCCGAAAGGCAGTTGTGCATTTGCTCGAGAATGCCCTGTAGGAATCCGTCCAGCACCCCCAGAAAGTCTGTGTTTCCTGGGTAAAGTCAGGGGTCAGGCTCATGAACAAGGAAGGTGGGGGTGGGGCTGTGGGGACCAAGGTGCAGGGAAGGGGTGCACTGAGGGCTGACAAGGTGTGGCAAACATTCTGTGGACTTCAGTGTATTGAGTCCCTGTGACGGCCCTGAATCCCCTTCTGCAGATGAGGCACAGAGAGGGTCAGCAGCTCACCTGAAGACACACAGCAGCAGGCACATGGTGTTCATAGGTATTACTAGTAGACAGTGGCTTTTCTGGGGCAGTTGTTTCTGTGCCCAGGCTGATGCCCAGCACCGTAAGTGGGTTGCTCCCTGTGTCAGAGGGTAGTGGCTCAGCTGTAGGGGAGGCAGGATTTGAACCTGGGTTCTGGGGGGCGCTCAGGGCAAGGACTGTCCTCTGGGAATCTGGCTCAGACCCCTTTCCCAGTCCTAGAGAGAGCCCTGTGCGGTCCAGATCTGAGGCTGGAGATGTCCACACTGTCCTGGGAGGCTGGGGGTCAATTTCTCCCTGTGGCTCCAAGGCTGGGAGGCAGGAGGGGCTGTTCCTGGCCTCCTCCTTCTCAGAGCCGTGCATTTGCATGACAATGAGCCCTTTGTTCCCGGGTACAGCCTCCTTCCCAGGCTAATAACATAATTCCCGGCCTGTGAAGTCATAATGGGCCCTTTCTGCACTGGGTGGGAGGCCGGGTGGGCAGCTGTGTGGGCTGGGCCCAGGCAGGGCTGGTGATCAATCGAGGGGTGGTGATTACCAGGGGCCAGGCGCACCCCTTCACCCCTGGGCCTGGGAGTTGGGGGGCGGGATTTGCTCCCCTTGGCACAGGAGCTAACTGAGACTCTGAGGAGAGTCCAGCCCCTGAGTGGAACCACTCGAGCCTCCTCTTGGCCTGTGAAGTGGGGGTGAGTCATTGCCACTGGCTCTCTCCCCAGCGGCGTGGGTGTGAGAGTCTCGTTTCCTGTAAAGCCCAGTGGCTCTGTGGCGGGTCCGCTCAGAGAAAGCGGTTCAAACCCGGGGCGTGTGGCTTCGGCCTCTGTGCCTCTCCTCTGTGTTTTCATCTGCTCAATGGAGGTTCTTCTGCCCAGGCCTGCCCGGCTGTAGGGCGCGCCTGGAGCTGGCTGTCGGTAGAACAGTGTGGGAGCTGGCCGTGGCCACCCAAACGTACATGCACCTGTTATTACCCAGCCCTGTGCCTGTGGCCTGCTTTGGAAAAAGGGTCTTTGTTGGAAGTATCTTCGGATGAGGTCACCCTTGATCATGGGAAGAACTTGAAGTGTAGGAACCAGTGACCTCACGAGGGACAAAGGAAAGATGCAGAAAGGGGCCAGCCTCCTGAAGATGGGCAGAGACTGGAGGGACGCAGCCACAAGCCAAGGGGACGTCTGGAGCTGCGGAAAGCTGGGTGGGGGGCAGGAAGGACCCGTCCCTGGAGCCCTGGAGCCCGTGGAGAGTGCCAGGCGCTGGGGACTCCTCTGTGGCAGACTTGGAGCCTCTGGAGCAGTGCAGGAGAACATTTCTGTTGGCTGTTGACTATGGCTGATTGGCCAGACCTGGGGTGAGGGGGCTGTCGCTCAAGGGACATCAGGGCTGCGGTTTGCCACAGACAGCTGTCCCTGCGTATTAGGGACTGGCTAAGTCAGGGTCCCTGCCCAGCCCCGCCTTTCACGGCCGTTGTGCATCCCGCTGGGATGGGGGCACTACTGAGAATTCCCTGGGCAGGTGGGCCCTCCCCTCCCATCGCTCCTGGGGTAGCTTGGGGTCTCTTGGGTCTCCCCTCCAATCCTCTGCTCTTCTTGAAGGACATTCCCGCCTGTCACTGGCCATCTCTGTTCTTCAAGCTCCTTCAGGCTCCGCTAGCCCTTTTTGTGGCTTCCAGCTGAACATAGGTCAGTGGCTACCGGTGGCATCCTGGCAGCCTGTGGGCTGTATTTGCATACTTGATTGGGTTGAGTTTTACAGTCAGTGTTTTTGAAATAAAAACCGTGAACGGAGAGATGCCGCCCGATAGAAGTGTCTTCTACAGGAACTAATTGGAAGTGGCGGGCCCCAGGGCTGCGTTCCCGGGCAGCGGTCTCTCCCTGGGCCCTTCCTGCACGCCGCTCCTACCGAGCCCTGTCCTGGTCCTGTCCTGGCCCGGTCCAACCAGCCGCACTCCAGTGGGGTGGTGAGGTCGGGCTTTCACAGGCTTGCTTTCTCTTCCCCGCTCCTTGCATCTGGCCTGGGAGCCCCTCCCTTGGGGCCCGGGTTTATCTTGCTCCCTCCACAAACTGCTGACCACACACCAGGGAGGTGCTTAGCTTCCCTGTCGCCCACCACTCCTGGGCCTCGAAGCTCATGTCACGATCTGGACTCCTGGCCTCAAGGGCCGGAGGACCTTTGGGTTCTTGACAACTCCGTCATCAGACACGGGGTAATTGGCCATCACGCACCCATATTCCGTCATGGGACCGAGTTGAGCAGAGTGGGCCCTTTCCCCTGCAGCCTGGGCGTCTGGTGGAAACAGGCCAGGCCTGTGGGCGATGCTGGGCCCCTTGGTCCGGTCTGTTGGTTTGCTGGGGGTCAGGAAGGGGGATCGCACAGGAGGACCATGGTCAGGTGGGTGGGCTCTAGGCCCGCAAGGCCACTACTGGCGAAGCTGTTCTTACCAGCAGAAACATTTGTCCTTGTTCACATGTGGCCAGGGGAGGCCCGCCCCCTCTCCCCCGCAGAGATCTGCCCTGAAATACTCAGGACGACCCGTAAATTCCTCAGAAAGCTGTTCTCGAGGGCCTGCGTGCGTGGAGGAGGGGGCGGGAGGAGGCATTTCCGGCAACTACACAGCTGTGGACACGGTTGCCAGATGTCGGAGCAGGGAGGTCGGCGGGAACTGGGACCTCCGCCTCCGTTTTGAGGGCTGGCCCCCTCTGCCTCGGGGTCTCAGCGGGAGACGTGAGTGATGGCCTGTAGGCTGCAGATAGGCAGGGAGAGAGAGAGAGAGAGAGAGAGGGAGAGGCAGGCTTAGAGCCCGGCCTGGGGCTGTGGGGTGCAGGCCAGCCCCTTTCTGCATTCAGGCCGCCTGGGTTAGCTCCTGAGAGACAAGCGGCCTTGACTGTGAGGGTCTTCTGAGAGTCGGGACCCCTGGCAGCATTCTTGGCAATACTCTCTTTCATGGGAGCAGCCCTGGCAGAGGAAACCACCTGAGCATTACAAGCCCAGCTGGGTGCTGTTGGCTAGCAACCAGGGTGGCCTAGCTGGGGGAGGTGTGTGTAGTGTATTTTATTTTATTATTCTTTAAACCGTGGCAGAATGCACTCAACCGAAGAGTCACTATCCTGGCCATGTGTAAGCGCACAGTTCAATGTTGTTAGGCATATTCAGAATGGGCAACTATCCCCACGTCATCTTCAGAACGTTTTGATCTTGCAAAACTGAGACTCAGTTTCTTCTCATTAAACACTATCTCCCCATCCCTGCACCCCCTCTGCCACCCGCTCCTGGTAAACCTCCATTCTACTTTCTGTCCTATGCATCGGACTCCTCTGAGTGCCCCCTGTGAGTGAGATCACATGGCAGTTGTCCTTGCGCGCCTGGCGTCTTCCGCTCAGCAGAATGTCAGAGCCGTGTTCTGTGGCCCGTTTCCTCTCCGGTGGTTGGTTCCTGCCCTTGTCCGGGCAGTGAGGGGGCTGAACCCAAGGCTCCGGGTCTAGGAAAACGGTTGCAGCCTCTCCTGCGTGGACAAGCTGTCAGGCAGGTGGGCCGCAGGGCGCCGAGCCCTACGCTGCTCGCGGCTCTGTTCCTGGCCCCGGGGAGAAGCGGTTTGCCCAGGTCACACAGCTGCGGCCAGCGTCCCACCCCTCCCTCGCCCAGACATCAGCCTCTTCTCGGGGTCCTACCCCCCTTCCCGTCCGCCTGCAGAGAAAATTGCCGTGTGGAAGACCAGATGGAGAAGCTGGGTCTAATGGAAAACACACCCCTCCCAGGGCGTCCGGAGCGTGAAGTCGGACGGAGAGCCGGGAAAAAGCCAGGCGGTGCCTGTGAGATAGATGCCCAAGAAGGGTGGCCACGGCCTGGGCAAGGCGTCCGTCTCCTGCAGAACCCCCTGTGACCCTGGTTGTGGGTGGGTTGTCATGGCTGTAATCTCTCTTTCTCTCTCTCTCTGTCTTCCTTTTAAAATGAAATGGGGAAAACACATTGAGGAGGAAGTGATTTTGAGCAGATCCCGTGGCGGGGGAGCAGCAGGGCTGGGCCGCGTTGGCCGTGGTCCCGCGGACGCAAATGCACCAATTAAATTGAAAGCAAACGGGCCTCCCTGGCGGCTCCAGCTGGCACCGCGTCCTTTCTGCTCGAGGGCTCGGAGGGGGTGCAGGGTGTGAGCGCGCTGGGTGTGCGTGGCCTCCGCCTGTGGTTCTCGGGCTCGGAACCCAGCCCGGCCACTTTCCAGGCAAGTGCGTTCCACTCTCCGAGACCCCGTTTCCTGGTCTGTTGAAGGGGATGGGCGTGTTCGGTGAGGGACATCAGAGGCTCCCCGTATGTGGGTGTCGGTGGCCGAGGCCTGGCCTGCTGATAGTGAGGGGACATGCCGGGGCCTGTGAGAGGGCAGGAGGCAGAGCAGGATGGAGATCATCCGGAGCGGGGACCCTTTTTAGGGGAAGGGGTGGATTCTGGTGTGTTCTGCCCTGGTGTCTGTTTTTCACTGAAGGTTGTTGCAGGATGGGGTGGGCTCTGCTCAGGTCATGGTGCCCACCTGGACCTCGCAAGCAGAGGGGTCTAGGGGAGGAGGGGGGGTCCAGCAACGCGGCCCCACATGACCGTGCACACATCCCTGTCCCTGTTTGGGCTGCTGTCTCCCCGCCTACAGAAAAAGGGTGTTAGAAACACTCTCTGTCTTCGGGTGTGGGTCTCTGCATCCAGCGTGACCTTCTGATCAGGGACTTGCTCTCTGGTTTGGTCAGTTGACTTCATGCAGCCTCCGTGTGCTCATCTGCAGAGTGGGGACGTGAGTAGTTACTACCCATTCGTTACTGACCTGCCCCCTGCCTCCCGCAGTAGTGCAAGCAGCGCCGGGCCGCGATGGCTGCAGTCTCACTTCTCCAGCCCTTCTCTGGGCGTGGCGCTCTCCCTAGGTCTTTCCTCAGAGGTCTTTTCCCTCAGTCCCTCCCTGGCCGGATCCTGGAGATCTGACCAGAGGCGGTTTTCCCAGGGTCTTCTGTACCCAGCAGGCGGTGGCTCGGGGAACGGTTTCTGAGGGCTCGTGGGTTCCTGGGAGTGGTGATGCTCATCTGTGTCACCCCTGGTGGCTGGTGGGGTGCAAGCGTGGGGATATTAGTGGGATAAGGGCATGCCTGGCCTGGGTATTGGTTTAAAAAGTGAGACCAGAAAAGCCTTGGAAAATGGAACAGCTAAATTGATATCCATCAGTCTATCCATTCGTTGGTCCATTTTCCATCTATCTGTGCTGTCTGTCCATCCATCTGTCTGTCTGTCTCTGTCTGTTCATCCATACATCCACCCGCCCACCTGCCCATCTGTCCATTCGTCCACCCATCGTCCATCTCTTGTTGAGTGCCTGGCTGGGGGCTTTCGCTGTCGGGTCAGGCCTGTTGCTGGGTGTCAGTTCAGACGGGTTTACTACTGTGACCCCCAGTGCTCGAATACCGTAGATGCTCAAGTAATTCCCTGATTGACCCGATTGATCCACTTGGCATGGGCTTCTTTCTCTTGCCTGGCTCTGTCGTGAGGGTGGGCAGGTGGCAGCCCCGAGGGTAGCAGCACCCTGAGCTGGGCTCTCCACGGGGTGCCCCAGGTGGGCAGTGCGCCAGGTGGACAAAGCAGATATTCGTGGAGCGCCCCCTCTGCTGTCCACCCAGAGCCCGTGCGGAGCACAAGGGTCTCTGCAGGTGCGGCAAGGGGCAGGGAGGCCACGCTGGAGTGGAGTGGCCCCTACATCCGCTGACCGGCGTCTTTGTAAGAGGTGGGGACATCACAGGAAAGACACAGAGACACAGGAATAAGGCCGTGATGGAGGCAGAGACCGGCGTGATGCCGCCACAAGCCAGGGGCCACCTGGGGCCACCAGGAGCAGGAGGAGACAAGGAAGGAGCAGACCCCCACCCCCTAAGCCTCCAGAGGGGGGCATGGCCTTGCCAGTCCCTTGATTTGGAGCTTCTGGCCCCCAGAACAGCGAGGGAATAAACCCCTCTTGTTTTTAGCCCCTCTGTGCGTGACAGTTTGTTAATGGCAGCTCTAAGAAACCAGTGTGCCTACTGTGCGCTAGGCACCATGCTTCTTGCGGGGGTGTTCAGCAGTCAGAAGGGACGCAGAGCAGCTACTGGGCGTCAGACTCTGTTTGGATGCTGAAGAGACAGCGGTGACGACGAGACCCGAGATCTGGGACCAATGGGGGCCCTACTCGCAGGCTCCCAGTGCCTCTGTGTGATCGGCCCTCGAGAGGCTGGCCATGGGTGGGGGAGTAACAGACGTGTCCCCTCTGTGGGACTGTGGGTTCTGACCACCGCTCTCCCGTGTGTGTGCGCGCGGAGGGGGCCACGCCCCCGCCTGGGAGCTGATTGTGCATTCTGAGGCTCCCCTGCCTGTCACAAGTTCAGAGTCGGTGCCCATTAGTTTCAAGAAGACTGCCGGCACGCGGGGTGCAGACAGCTCACCTTGCATCCTCCCTGGAGCGCGGGCTCGGGTCTGAGGGCTCCCAGGCACGTCCCAGCAGCCCCATCGCCTCCACAATGTCCCCCTGGCCCCTGCCACCCTCCCCAGAGACAGCCTAGCTGTAATTCCACCCTCCCTAGGTCAGAACCGGGCTGCTCAGGACATGGAAAATCTAGGCAGTGGGTCTCGGTGCGGTCGTGACCGTCGTGCCTAAGGCTAGAGGAAGGGGGGCAGGAAGCCCCACGGAACCTTTCAGGTTTCCCCCGCCCCCCCGAAAGAGGCCTCTGTCCAGCAGGGTAGGGTAGACACATGAGGTGGGGCTCTGACCTTGCCTCTGCTGGACGGGGCCGTTTGTTGAGCACCTGCCCTGTGCCAGGCGCTGTGACTGGCTTTGGGGTACAGTGCAGAGCGAGGTGGGCACGAGGGCAGAGCCACACGGGAGGTTTTCTCCTTACCAAAGCCGTCCAGTGGACAGGAACAAGGGATCATGGGTGCTGCCACATTGGCCTGCAGCCTGTGATGCTCTCCTGAGGCAGCCGGATGGCCCTTGCCATGTGCCACCGCCTTGGCAGGCATGGTGGATAGAGGTTCACGCAGGAGCCCGCCGTGGGCGGTGGGCAGGAGCCCTGCCTCCTTCCTGGCCTTCCTCTGCCTGCTGAGTGGGGGCCCCCGGCAGTGGGGAGGGCTTCGCTCTCCCTGAGGAGGCTTCTGGGCTGGCGGTTCTCCCAGCTCGTGGCTCGGGCTCCTCCCTCGCCCCACCGCGTCTCCCGTGGGCGGGAGGAGGACGGGAAGAGGACCCGTGTCTTGCTCTCCCCCACAGGGACTGTAGGAAGGACTTAGGGCTCCGTGGCTGATCCTGCTTCTCTTCTGTTTTCTTCCCACAGCTGCCTGTGACGGGGCTCCCCACGAGCAGATGACGACTGACCGTTAGTCCTCGGTGGCCGTCAAGGGGAAGCTTGTCCGGACAACTGCCGCCAGCCATGTCAGGGTCCACGCAGCCCGTGGCGCAGACGTGGAGGGCCACCGAGCCCCGCTACCCGCCCCATGGCATCTCCTACCCTGTGCAGATCGCCCGGTCCCACACGGTAAGGGGCACCCCGGGCCACCTTCGGGGTGCTCTTCCACCCCCGAGTTCCCTCCCTGTTCCTCAGAGTCGGGGCTGGTGCGGCCTACCTGTGTCCCTGAGGGGAGGTGGGTGCCTTGGCAGCGACCCCTAGTACCTGCTGCAGCCGCTGCCGGCCTTGGACATCTGGTGACCTAGCGCCCACGCTGACACTGGGAAGTCGGAGTCGGGGCCGGCCAGGCCGGGCTCCACCTCAGAGACGATGGTGGGGTTTGCGTACCAACATGGAGTGCCCGCTACGTACGGTTCCCTCACAGCCCAGCTGCACCTGGGCTCCCTCCTTGCTTTAGGATGGGGGCGGCTCCCTGGGGCCACGCCTGACGGCCCTTCCTCTCCCGGATCCTGGCCTTGGATTGTCTTCCCCGTGGGGATGCTCGTGGCCTGAGACGGTGAGGCCCAGCCTGTGTCATGTCTCTGAATCCCTGATCTGGGGTCCAGTGTAGGGCCCCTGCTCACTGAGGGGGGTGACCGGCCCATGGGGGACCTTGAGCCCTTGCCACCAGCTCTGCCCGCCTCCTAGTGGGGGCCCCATTTCCTGCCTCCACCTCTCACTGCACAAGGATGGGCCTCTGGTTCTGCTCTGTTGGCATTTAACGGGCACCTTCTGTATAGTGTGTCCTTAGGTGCTGGCCAGAGGGCTCTCGGGGTCCTCCTGCGCTGCCCCATTTGGCCTTTGTGTATCAGGCCCCCTACTGTGAGACCTGGGCCTAGCAGCACGCTGGGGGGGGGGGCAGTTATTATTGTAGATCACTGCCATCATTGTCATGGTCACAACAGCAGGGATGAAAGCAAGTTCATTTTCTGAGCTCTCCCTGCAGGGCGGGTGTGGGGTTCCCAGCCCATCTATTCATACCGTATGCTCGTTTCTTCCTTCCAACGCCTGGGCGAGGGCGCGTGCGCGCGGGGGTGGGGGGTGGGGAGTGGCGGGGGGGGGGCAGGTGGAGGCTTGTGTGCTCCATGGTGGTGACGGGAAACATTTTGCGGGTGAGGGAGTGGGACAGGTTGCTTCTCTGAGCCACTGTCTTTCAGCCACAAAGTGGAGGAGTGAGAGGGAGCCCCCTCCTGATTCTCGTGGAGAGGAGACATGATGAACTGTGGACAGCACCTAGGGCACCCATTGTGTCCATTTGCTCTGATGTTTCTTTTTTTAAACAATTTTTTCATTGATTTGAGAGGGAGGGGGAGGGGGGAGAGAGAGAGAGAGAGAGAGAGGCATCAACTCCTTCCGCTTAGTAGTTCCATTTAGTTGTACACTTGTTGATTGCTTCTTATGCGACGTGCCCTGACTGGGGATCGAACCTGCGACCTCCGTGAGCCTGTTGATGCTTTATTCACTGACCCACCCAGCCGGGGCCGCCCTTATATTACTTGTTGCTGTCACTATTTGCTGCCTGGAGGTCCCTGTTCGCAGCCTGTGGCCTCTCCCACCCTTCCCCGTAGGCCCAGCCTCAGGGACTCCCCCGGTCCTCCGTAGTCCCTGCCCTCCTGCTGTCCCTCTTGCCCTCTGCCATGGCTGAGCACTATCCAGTCCCTTGGGGTCACCAGCTGACCCCAGACACATCCTGCTCTTCTCCTGCCGGACCGTCGGTGATGTAGGATGTGGCTGGACAGGACCCAGTGGCAGGAGGCTAAGGCCAGAGGTGAGCAGAGGCCCCGGGCAGCTAGAGGGTAGGGTGTCCCTCCCCTGTGTGGTAACCGCAGCGGGGCTCCGCTCCCTGACCATCTGCTTTACTGGGTGATGTTGGGCTGCTCACTTAGCCCCTTCAGGCAGCCTTAGTTTTCCCATCTGTAATATGGGTTTTATGGGTCTGAGCGAAGTGCTTGGGGGGTGAATGAATGTGGCCTCATCGCTCTCCTCTCAGTGAGTGGCAGGACATCTGAGGAGGACCCCGGTCTCCGACGGGCCGTGGGAGCTGCTTCCTCCGCTGGCCGCGTTTCGGCCTGTGTCAGGGGCGGACCGCTGCTGTGTTATGCTGGTGCAAAGGAAAGCTTGATTCTGGGTGTGCTTGCTGACAGGGGCCCAGACACAGGCGGTGGGAAGCCCCCGTTCCCCTGATGCCGCTGCAGGCCTGGGCCCGTCCCTCTGACTGGTGTCTGTGCTGTGCCCCCCTGCAGGGTCTCTCTGTGCCCCGGTTCTCCATCTCTGTGGTTTCGGCTTCCCTCCCCCACGGTATTAGGACCCCACATCTTTCCCTGAGGGATCCTAGGGGATCCTGACTCTGAGGGTTTTCCAGGATTGAGGGTCCCGACGCCTTCTCCTCCTTGCTTCCTTTGGGACTTTTTGGGGGCCCGATTCTGCCATCTCCCCCAAGTCCCCTAGGATCCCCCAAGCTCTCCTGAGCTCCAGTAGTCTTTGTGCTGAATGAATGTGTTCAAGTCAGAAGACCCAGGGTCTGAATCCGGGAGCTACCTTTTCTTGCTGTGTGTCCTTGGGCAAGTTACTTAACCTCTCTGTGCGTCAATGTAGGAGGGCCGTTGAGAGTGCAGGCTCTGGAGCCAGACTGCTTGTGTTCTTGTCCTGCCTCAATATATTCCAGCTGTGAAACTTATCACCCTGTGCCTCAGTTTCCCCATCAGTAGACCAAGGGTCTTTGTAAGATGTTAAGGGTCAACTCAATTGACATGCTTACGTGGGGCCCTTGCCGAATCCACTGGGGCAGAGCATTCTCATGCACTGATGTCACGACAATGACAGTTTTGATGACGACATGTTGCTGTGAGTATCCTTTCCGTTGAGCTCCCTGGGCGCACTGTGGGCTCATCGTCCCAAAGAGGGGCCGTGGCTGGGGCGACTGATCTTGTCAACATTTCAGGCTTGTCGGGGCTGCGTGGCTCGCTGTCACAACCCCTCAGCGCTGCTCCTGTTGTCTTGCGACAGCAGCCCAGCCAAGACATCTAGCCGTGGCCGTGAGCCAGCGACACGTGACGGAACAGGCTGAGCCCGGCTTTGGCCTTGGGTTTGTTGTCTTCTGTCCTAGATCCGTGCTTATCACACTCTGCGGGAAACACCTGCCTGCTTAATTTCCAATGTGTCACCAACCGATACGTGGCCCCATGGCACGTGGCCCAGTTCGTGGTCACGGGGGCTCTGGGCCGAGGCCAGTGGGGCCTGTGCTGGCCGCACTCTGGCTGTGGTGGTCTTGATGATGGGTGGTAAAGGGTTGGAACGCTCGCGTCCTCCGCGTCCACCGCGCTGAGCGGGCCTGTGATGTCCTGGACCTCACACACAGCAGGGCTGCTTTGGGCCGAGGGTCATGGACCCCGGGGGCTGCCCACGTGTGGGGCAGCAGGCAGGTTGGAATGCCGGCTCCTTTGCCTGTACCCTGAATGCCGCCTGGGGTGGTCTCCCCCTTGGCTTTGTGTCCCCTCCTGCTTGGGGACGGCTCCAGGGGGATGGATGGTTTGGCTTTCGAGAGCTAGCCTCATGGGAGCTCCCACACCGGGAGCATCATTCTTTCTTTCATTCAGTTCATTCAGCAATCACCTGCCCTGTAGATGCAGTGGTGAACGGAACAGCAGCACCCCTGCCTCGCGGGGGTGGTGTTCTCATGGGGGGGGGCAGTGAGCAGGAGAGGGGAAGGGAGGGAGAGAAGGAGGGAGGGAGGGACGAAGGGATGGCTAGGTTGGGGAGCTCCTAAGCGAAGCTGGTCCGGGGAAGCAGGTCTTACTGTGAAGCTGATGACATTGGACTTGAACCCTGGAGGGAGTGAGAGGGTCAGGCACGTGAGAGTCCGCCCAGAGAACATTCCAGGCTGAGGGGACAGGACGGCAGGTGCAGAGGGGCCGTCTCGACTGTAACCCCTGTCATGCTAGGAGGAGTCCTTGAGCCAGGGTTTGGGAACAGACTAAGTTGCTCCTTTGCCTGCTTCAGATGTCTCCTTAGCCCCTTCTGGAGTGAGGGGCACCCCTCTCCCACCCCAGCCACAAAGGAAGCCCCCCTTCCCAGATCAGTGTCCCTCGTGCATCTCAGATGTGACCCGGGTAAGCCACCCACCTCCCTGCGTCCCAGGATTCTCATGTTTGTATGGGGATGTGGAGTGGCCGTAGGGGTTCAGTTAATTAACATATATATAGAAAGTTTGGTGGCGGGCACAGAGCACGCAGTTGAAGAACATTGGGTACTATTATTATAATGACCGCTTTGTTCACACGTGGCAAGGTCTCCTGCCCTGGGCTGAGGCAGGAGGCTGCCAGCCTGAGAGCCCGGTGTTTTCGGGCTTACGTGGCTCGTGGCGAGCCCCACCTCGGATCAGGCCTTCCTGGGGTCTCCCCAGTTCTTGCCTTTCTATAGAGTTTCCAGGTCCCCTTAGCCGGGGTTGGGGGGGGTCCCCTGGGCTCAGCCCTGGAGACTGGCTTCAGACCCCAGGTGGAGATTAGTGTGGACACCACAGAAGTGGCCCCTCAGATGCTTGCTCCCTAGTGGGACTTGGCTGACGAGCTCATCCTGCGTGGCTCCTGACCTGGGAAACTGAGGTCAGGGAGCGGGTGCCGTGGCCCACACGCCACGGGTCTCTTCCTGCCTCCTCTGTTGGCAGCTGTAGGCACTGTCTCGCGCAGGCCGTCTCCCGAGGGATGGGACTGTCTGCCTCTCCGCCTCTTTGCTCATTTTGCTTTTGTGCGAAAGATCCGGTGGGAGAGATTTCCTCCTGGCACGCTGCACGGCTTGCTGATTTCTTCTCACACCTCTGTACGTGCGTGTGTGAGATTTTTGCCTGGCAGCCTTGCCAGAGTGATCCCTGAGGCCTCCTCTCCCTCCCTCGAGCCCTTTCTTTTTCCTTCTCCCCAGCCTCCCTCCCCCTGCTTTGCTTCCCATTTGCAAACACCTGGTGCTTTGTGCTAGACATCCTGGAGTGTGGGGGTGGGGGGGGAGGAGCCTTCCTCTGCCTTCTAGAAGCTGCCTTCAGCCTTGGGGGGGGATCCTTAGAAAGTGAGGGAGGAGATTGGCAGTAGGGCAGAGGCTTCCTTTCATCTGGGCCAGTCACTGGTTTCAAACATGAGGAAACTGAGGTTTGAGTGATGGACACCTACTTCCTCCAGCGTGAGAACCTGCAGCTCTCTCTCACATTGGGGTACTCTGGAAGGCCCTTCAGGCAATGTTTGCAGCCTCTGAGGTTGACAGGGGTTCCCGTTGATTCCCGTCTCAACCTCTCTGGCTTCCGGCCTCCCAGCCTCTTACATGCTTGTTTCAGAGGGTCTGAAACACAGACATGCTCAGCACACCCACCTCTTCTCATCCAAGTCTCATTGCAGAAACAACTACTTAAATAGGTAAGCCAGATAGCAAGAGAATGACTAGGTTTTTATGGAAAACTGGGAGAATTAAGAAAGGTGGCAAAGAGAAAACAAATTACTGGCACTCCCACTCTGCCCTAAGCCTTACCCGTGTCAGACATCACTAATCGATTGCCACGCGCAGTCTCCCTGAGTATTTGAGGCAGACAGAACTAATTGATTTGGGTTGGTAGACTTGTGAAAGCATGTCCTGTTTTCTTGTTTGAAAGATTCTTTGTCTGTTTTTTTTTAAAAAAATCGACAATTGTGGTGCATCTGATTTGTTAACGTTTAGTTTTTCCTGGATAGTAATGGATAACAAACGACATTTGACTAAAAAATTGGAGGTGTTTTGCCTGAATTTTAATCCTTCCGACTTCCATTTTCATTTGTGTACATGACACACATACTTGGGGTCTTCCTTTTGTTTTGGAGCCTGGTCTTCTGTGTCTGCGCGTGTGGACCCCGTGTCCCCCTCGTACCCAAGGTCGGCACCAGGCCAGCCGTCCCCGCTCACATGCAGCCTCGGCTGTCTCATCTGGAAAGTGGGCAGAAGATCGCGGAGCCCGGTGCTGGTCCAGAGCACCTGTTAGCCGGATGTGCCCCTTCTCGTTGACGATGGGCTCACACACTCTGTCCTCTCTCTGTAGGACATCGGGCTGCTCGAGTACCAGCACCACCCTCGCGACTACGCCTCGCACCTGTCTCCCGGCTCACTCATCCAGCCCCAGAGGAGGAGGCCCTCCCTGCTGTCTGAGTTTCAGCCCGGGAATGAAAGGTGAGGCCAGGCCCATGCACACATGTGTGCTCAGAGCCACGAAGCTGTTGTAC
Organism: Saccopteryx leptura; assembly: GCF_036850995.1. Taxonomy (NCBI): domain Eukaryota; kingdom Metazoa; phylum Chordata; class Mammalia; order Chiroptera; family Emballonuridae; genus Saccopteryx; species Saccopteryx leptura. The sequence continues at coordinate 248,522,488 of NC_089504.1, read as the reverse complement.
AGATGGGGGAAATGGAGGCCCCGTGGAGGACGGGAGCCCACAGGGTCAGTGTCACATCAGGGTGTCGGGCTGTATGTGTGCTCATGTCCCTGCAGCAAGGACAGAGAGGTGCGGGAAGAGTTGTGTGGCCCGTGGACTTCCCACCGTGGGTCTTGAGTGGTCTCTGAGCGGTCTCTGGGCATGCAGCCCAGGTAGGAGGGGGTGACTACTAAGACGTGGGGGCGCGGGGCTGGGGCGCTGGCTGGGAGGGGCTTGTCCACATCTGAGTACACACAAGGGGGGCCCCCTCTCTTCCCTCCCTCTGTCGTCCTCCTTTTTTCTTAGGTCCTCTTCTGTCTCTCAGCTGGTGGACAAGGGTCCCTGGTGTCTGCCTGCTGCTGGGCAGCTTAGCTTTCCTTAGGTCCCGGTGGTAGGGAACCAGCTTATGTGGCAGGGTGGGGAGCCCAGTGAGGAGAAGGCCAAGACCATGGTGGGGCGCCGTGATGCCTAAGATGATAATAGCATAGTTGATCAGAGTCCTGAGCATCTAACGTGGGCTGGCCCGTCCTAGACTATGGACACACAGCAGGGATCTAGACAGATGGCTCTGTTCACAGGGGTCCCATAGTGTAGCAGGGAGATGTGCCACAAATGCACACACAGGGTGACTCCAGAATGTGGCAGGTGACCTGTTAACTACGGGGTGGGGAGGGGCTCCTCTGGGGTGGCCAGGAAAGGCCTCTCGGAGGAGGGATTCCTGGTTGATAAGTAACTGGCTGTTCAGAGAACTGGGTGAAGGCAGCCAGGCAGAGGGAATGGCACATGCAAAGGCCCAGTGGTGGGAATGTGCTGGGAGTGTTTCAGGCAGGCGAGGAAGCCAGTGGCTGGAGTGAGTGGGTGACTGCGGGCTGGAGGGTGAGCGTCATGGGAGCTACGAAAGGGTTTTGAGGTCAGAGGGGCAGGATTTAATTTCCACTCTTAAGATCCTTCAGAGCGATTGTGGGGTCTAATGGGGACCCCTGAGGCTGGCCTGTCCCTGCTGAGGCTGAGGTTGAGGGACAACCAGTGTTAATTCTCTGGGACTGGAACTCGAGAGACCAGGCCTGAACTCTTTGTGGTGTCACATCCTCCTAGAGGCATCCCAGGGCCATGCTGGGGGGGGGGGGGGCGGGCATCACCAAGGGCCACACCCGTAGTATTTCAGGAGCAGGCGGATTTGAGTGGGTAGATGTTTTGGAGCTGAGACCTGATGTGACTGGTGGGCAGGGAGGCTGCTGTTGGAAGGAGGTGCCGTGTGTGCTAGACTTGCAAGAGGAGAGGTAGTACGGAAGGAGATGGTGTGTGATTGTTCCAGCTGCCAGATGCTGAGCTAGTGCAAAGGCCCTGAGACAGGTGAGCCAGGGCCACACCAAGCAGGGCCTGAGCGTGAAGGGAATGAGTTTGGATTCTGTTCCAGGTTTATTGGGGAAAGGCATCAACCTGAAAAGATTTCAGCAGGAGCGGTGTTTGGGCTGCCTGGGAATCCTGGCTCTGCTGCGTGACCTCAGGCCAGGCTGTGTCCTCCTCGGGCCAGTTTCCTCCTCTGCAGCCTGGGGAGGAGGGCTGAGGAGAGCCAGGCAGGAGTGATTAGGCTGGACCGTTCCCATCTCTGCGCCAGGCTGTTGGGTTTAGGCAGAGGCAAGGCCAGGTTTTTAGCAGCAAGCGTGCTGTGATCGGCTGGCGATGTCTGCCCTGGGTGGGTGACTTGCAGGACGCGCCATGAGTGTTAGTTACTATCTGTGTTAGACTCACAGTGCCTTTTGGACTTTACTGTGCCCACAAATCACCCGGGATCTTGTTGAAGTGCAGAGTCTGACTCAGCAGGTCTGGAGTAAGACTCACGAGTCTGCCTTTCTCACCGGCTCCCAAGGGGCCGATGCTCTCTGTCCCCGAGTCGCACTTGGGGGGCGAGGGGGTTCAGCGCTGATCAGGGTACATCCCCTTCCTATCAACGCAGTCAGCAGATGTTGACGCGAAGGAGGACAAGTCTGAGTTTTGAGTCCTGTGTGCCCTGGACGGGTGGGCACTTGTCCTGCAGGGTTGAGGAGGGCACGGTGCCCACTAGCTGCCTTGCGGGGAGGGCATCGGCATGACGCGTGCGCCCTCACTCCCCGCAGGTCCCAGGAGCTCCAGCTGCGACCTGAGTCCCACTCGTACCTGCCTGAGCTGGGCAAGCCGGAGATGGAGTTCATTGACAGCAAGCGCCCTCGCCTGGAGCTGCTGCCTGATCCCCTGCTGCGGCCCTCACCCCTGCTGGCTGCCAGCCAGCCCGGGGGCTCCGAGGACCTGTCCAAGGTAAGGCCTGGCTCCCCGCCGGGAGCTCCTGGGGACGTTTGGCTTCTGTGATTGCGCTGCGTGCGTGCAGGGGAGGGGGAAGAAGAGTCAGGCCGGGCTGGGGGACACCTTGGCCCGAGCTGGGAGGTGGGGCCGGGCAGAGTCTGGGCAGAGGCTGCCAGAGGAAGGTCAGGGGCAAGGTTGGCTCTGTGGGCCATTTCGTGGCTGGAGAGGAATAGCTCCCACCCGAGTGTGCGTGTCTAGACTGCAGGGCCTCCATGCCCTGGTGTCTCAGAGAACTCTTTCATTTTATTCTCTTTAAAAGAGAAAGTCTAGCTGACATGCTGGATGGAGACTGCCTAGATTAAGCACCTGCGGTTTGCAGCTGTGGGGTCTAGGGTTCTGCTGTTTCTCTAAAGCTCAGGACAGTTGAGTCGGAGGGCTCGTTTGACCTCCGTTTACATGAATGGAGGTGCTGGAGGAATGCCAGCCCGAAGCCCGGATGCTCCTGTCCCCCAGGGTCACCCAGTGGCCTGGGTGGGGCGTGGGCTGTGGCCAGGTGCCATGCTCGCCCTTGGCCGGCTGTGTGATGGATGTCCCTTCTGTGTGTGCCCAGTGTTTCCATTAAGGGACACGCGTTAGCTGCCGGCGAGGTTGGAGCTCACCCTACGGCAGCACCAGTGGGTGGCTGGGGACTGGGAGCTGGCCGGGGAGGGCAGGGGCCCACTTGGGCCTGCTGGATCCTCTTCTCTGTCTGACGCCAGATGGTATTGAATGGTGGGATTTCAGGCCGAGGTGGGTCTTTTATTTGTGAGCTGGCACAAAAGGGGTGTTGCCATGGTGGTGGGGACGAGCTCACAGAGAGCGAGCCCGGCTGTGTGGCAGGCAGTGTCTTCTCAGCCCCAGGAGGTCTGGCCTACAGTCCCCTTTTATAGACAAGAGTCCCACATGCAGGGGAGCCACTTACCCAAGGCCACGGGACCGTGGGGGAGAGGGCGCTGAAGCCCAGCCCTGCCTACCAGGCTGTTCTGCTACGACTTCCCCTCTGGTCTCTCACGTGGGCCGTGCCTCTCTCCTCCCAGGGCTCGCCGCCTCCCTCCCCCGTTAGTCTCCCTGGCACCCAGGTCTGTGTCCTTCTCCTAGTAGCCTTGACTGCTCAGCCTCCTGGGAGGCACTTTGCCCTGTGAAAAGCTGTCTTCTGAAGCGGGCGACCTGTGGGAAGGGCGCGCAGGGCCATGCCCACGAGGCTGGAGTTTCTCCGTTTGGGATCAGAGCCCCAAGTGGGCTGTGCCCCCACACCAGTGTTTGGTCTGCCCTGAGAAGGGGCCGGTGGCTATCTGCGGCCTGTCCAGACTTCTCTCCAGGAGGGGGGCTCTTGTGAAGGTCCGTGCCTCACCTGCTTGTCCCTGTCCTCCTCACGGCAACCGGGGGGGGGGGTTCCTTCTCCCCATGGGTCTTTCCCAGTCTCTGTCTGTCTGTCTGCCCCTGTCTTTCTGTCTCTGCCTCCCTCCTTCTGCTGTGTTTTTGTGTCTGTCCCTTCCTGTATGTTTTGTTTCTCTCTGTGTCTGTGTCTGTCTGCCTGCCTCTGTATTCCTGGTGTGTGTGTGTGTGTGTGTGTGTGTGTGTGTGTGTGTGTGTGTGTGTGTGTGTGTGTGTCTTGTCTGTCTGACTCTCTGTTTCTGTCTGTCTGTCTCTCTTCTCTTCCCAGACCCTGGGGTGGAGGGACGGAGGGCTGGGCCCCGCTGAACCAACAGCTCTAATTGCTCCAGGCTGTGAGGAGCGTTTGGAAAGTTTGAGCACATTCTGGGCCAGGGAAGAAGCCAGGGAGGGGAGATGCAGCTCTGGACATGGTCAGATGTTTTCTGCATCCGCTGTGTGGGATTCGGCTGCATGCTTGAGACAGGAATTCGATGAGGTTTTTTTTCAGCCCTCCCCCCACCCCCCAGCTGTGCGTTCCTTTTTCCTATAAAAATGTTCTGTTTTCTAATGCTTCTCCACCCTTGGGCCTCTAGAGTCCTGTGGCGTCAGAAGTTTCCTTTGGAATTCACCAGACTTTGCTTTAGGGGACTTAAGAATAGTCACAAACAGGACCGTTTCCGAAAGTCTGTCTGCTTGTCGGCTGAAAGGGACAGAAAACCCATGTCATGCTGACTGGAATTATGGCTTGTAGAACTGAATGGAACCTAAGGGTTGGTGGGCTTCAGGCACAGCTCCATCCAGGCGACGGGCTCTCTGTTCTCAGGCCCCCGGCTCCTATTTCACCCTTGGTTCTTCTGTCTTCCACGAGGCCTGGGTGCGTTGACAAGCAGGCCGCTCGACGCACTAGGCCTTCACCTTCCCTGCATTCAAGGCCACACGTTCAGCCCAGAGGAGCCGTCTTCTCTCTTACCTTTGAGCGGGGCCATGCGTGCCTGAGCTGGAAGCCTTCCTGGTGGCTGGGGAGCAGACTGCCTGCATGCTGGACGCTGGCCCTGCCCCTTCCTGGAGCTTGTAGAGGGGTGGGGCAGGTGCTTCTCCAGCTCCGAGGCCTTTTCTGCCTCGGTATCTTCAGTTCTGCGTGACGTGTTTCTCTCTCCTACGTTGGCCTGCGTTCTTTACACCAAGGGCCCCTGATGGGGAAAAAGCGGTGCCAGCTGCTAGCTGGTGACTGGTTGGGGGATTGGTGTGTTGTTTTCCCCCTGTGGTTTTGGGCTGAAATGCAGGTTTTGAGCAGCCATCAGAACCATCTGGGGGGCTCCGTAACTGGGTCCCTCGGTCCCATTCCTGGAAAACTCAATGCAGGAGATAGGAAGACAGGCTTCTTTGCCCTCCCTGGTGGTTGACAGCCAGCTTGAAATGGATCACATTGTTGAAATTCGTGACCAGGCAGTGGCGCAGTGGATAGAGTGTCGGACTGGGATGCAGAGGACCCAGGTTCAAAACTCCTAGTTCACCAGCTTGAGCGCAAGCTTACCAGCTTTAGCATGGGATCGCTGGCTTGAGTGTGGGTTCATAGACATGACCCCATGGTCGCTGGCTTGAGCCCAAGGTCGCTGGCTTGAGCAAGGGGGTCACTCGCTCTGCTGTAGGCCCCCCAGTCAAGGCACACATGAGAAAGCAATCAATGAACAACTAAGGTGCCACAATGAAAAATTGATGCTTCTCATCTCTCTCCCTTTGTGTGTGCCTGTCCCTATCTGTCCCTCTCTCTGTCTCTGTTAAAAAAAAAAAAAAAAGAAAGAAAAGAAAAGAAAGCAATGAACTATGCTAAAGTGAACAACAGCGTAGTGGCCTCCGGTACAATCATAACATTGTACAACCATCGCCCCCGCTAGCCCCAAACATTCATCCCCCCAGAAGGGGAGCCTCACCCCCCTAAGCAGCCACTCCCCATGCCCCGGCCTCCCTACCCCCTACCAATCACTAATCTGTCCTCTCTGTCCACGGACTTGTTCGTTCCAGACATTCCCTGTAAAGGGAACCGAACACACGCTATGTGGCCTTTGTGTCTGGATGGTCTCCGGGTTCATCCATGTGGGAGCTGGGTCGGAGCTTTGTGTTTTTGCTTGAATCATATTCCATTTTATGGATAGACCGCATTTGATTTATTTGCCTAGCCATCGATGGGCCCGCCTGTACCTTTCTGGTGAGAATGAAAGCTAAGCCTGGACCATGAGAGCCCCTCAAAGCAGACAGCGTTTCCTTCCGGGAATGTTTCCGTCACCTTTCCAGGCTGCCCGTTGCTTCTGTGCTGCCTCCGCCGGCTTTGGGGGTGGCAGCCTTTTTTTTTTGGCTCATGTTGCTTCTGAGACTCCCGGGTTGGGCTCACAGTTTTGGGGTGTCCTGCCCCGAAAGCCTTTCTCTCTACACTCCTCATTCTTCTTCTGTTTATCTCTCTTCTGGGTCCCGGCGGAAGATATTTCTTTACAGCAGATAATGCTTCTGGGGTCCAGGAACCATGTTGCCGCCCATCTTGTGTGTCCGAGAACCCTGAGAAATGAATGAGGCTGCCAGAAAGAACCCCCCCCCCCATGTGTTCTGGAGGCTCGGAGGGAAGGGGCAGGTCTCAGTTAGGGACTGGGGGAGGTGGCTCGGGACAGTGGGTCTGATTTCAGTTGGCACAGAGGTGTGGAGTCGGGTATTTTGGGCAGAGGCCCTGAGGTGCTATCACTCAAAAACTGCGTCTGCTGTGGTGTGGGAGGGTGGGAGGGAGTCGGGTGCCCACAGTCCCCGTATCCCGGGGCGGGGGGCAGTTGGCAGGCCCCGGGGCTGCAGTTGTCCGGGGGAATAATATGTCCTCTGTCCTCTGGTGCAGCTGCCGTGGGGGGAGGGGGGAAGCTGCTGCCTGGATCTCCCCCAGGGCCTCCCCTGCCGGCAGCTGCCGACTTGGGTCTTGGCCGTGAGGATGACACCGGGCAGGGACTGGGTTCCTCCTGCGCTGCTGCCAGGCTGGGGCCGGGGGTTTGGGTTTGGACGGTCCAGCCGGTGCTTAGGGGGTGCAATACAGTACGCTAGGCCCCGAGCTGAGCGCTCAGTACGTATTACACTTATTCAAGCCTCACAACAGGCTGGGAGGTGGGAATCGTCCCATTGAGTGGATGAGGAGACTGAGGCAGGGGGTTGGTGCAGGCCCTGCTTGGGCTCACGGAGTGGGGAGGTGTCAGAGGGATTAGGGATCTGAACTCAGGGCCTCAAAGGTGAGCGCTGATGGGCTTCAGTTGGTGGAACTAAGGAGTAGACGAGTAAGCCCACGCAGGCTCTCTCGTTTGTTTCACGCATTTTTTAAAACAACGTTATTACACGGAGAGTTGAGTTGACACTCAGTGAGGAAAAAGAAGAAATATGCCGGGAAACGAGAAGATAGTGGCCCTACCCCTGCGCCCCGCTGCCCAGAGCTGGCCTCCCTGCACCAGGGCACCCCGTTCTCATCGCCGACCTGTGTGTCTGAGTGTGTGTGTGTTTTCTGCAGAACCGCGTTTGCACCCCCTGTGAGATTCTGTGAGTTGCTGGTTCGGACTGAGCATCGTGAATAAACGGTTACGGAGGGTCTGGAGGGGCCGGGGCTTGGGGGGCAGAGGTGTGGAGGGTCTTGGTGACTGGTCCCGAGGAGTTTTGTCCTGTGGGGGGGACACACAGACGGGGTGAGTGGAGTAAAAGAGAGGTGTGTTAGGGGGAAGGAGTGAGGGAAGGCTTCATGACTTGCAGGGAGGTTGGGAAGACTTGGCTGTAGGAGGATCAAAAGACCCTAACCTTCGCAGAATGAGCGGTATGCCGGATAGGGCCCAGCTGGCCGGAGGACCAGTGAGGGCAGAGGAGGGAGGGAGGAGCGCTTAGCAGCCCTGGGATGTGTGAGCGGAACGTGAGACTGGCCTGAAGTTAGGGCTGGAAACTTGCGGTGCCTGCTTTTGTCAATAAAGTTTTATCGGCACAGAGTCACACCTGTTTGTTTACCTATCCTCTGTGGTTGCTTCCCTAATTCAACATCAGACTCAGGCGGTCACAACAGAGACCCTGTGGCCAGCAGAGCCGAAGATATTTACAGGGGCTCCCTGTGCTGACCCCGTGCCTGTCTTCTTTCCGCCGTTAGGACCGCAGCCTGACAAGCAAGCTGGAGCCGGTGTCTCCGCCCAGCCCCCCGCACGCTGACCCCGAGCTGGAGCTGGTGCCTCCGCGGCTGTCCAAGGAGGAGCTAATCCAGAGCATGGACCGGGTGGACCGCGAGATCACCATGGTGGAGCAGCAGATCTCCAAGCTGAAGAAGAAACAGGTGAGGGGGCGGGGAGGGGCCGGAGGGTGAGTGAGGGAGAAGAATAGCAGCTTTGAGGTTCTGGTCCGGCGGCCACGCCTGAGATGATAATATTCATCATACATAGTAGCTGTGAATGCCTTGAGCATTGCCCAGGTGCCGGCTTGTTTTTATGTCCTTTATGTTTATTGGACAGGGGGGTGCTGTTTTGTGTCATCCAATAGAATCCTTGCGATGAAGGACACGTTCTGGGTCTGTGTGGTCCAGAGTCGTGCCACCAGCTCTGTGTGCCTGTTGACCGCTGGAAACGTGCTTTATGCCATGTAGGAACTGAACTTGTAATGTAGTTGAATTTGAATGAAATGACATTTACCCCTGACTAGCTTCATGGCTTCTGTACTAGAGCAGGAGGTCAGGATCTACAGCAGGTTGTTCAGGTTCTCGTCCCCACCACTTCCTGGTGATGTCAGGTGTGCGAGTTCCACTCTGTGTCCTCCATCCAATGTGTGGGGGAAATGTCACTTGACCCTGACCCTGGCTCTGGAATCTGAATGGGCTGGGCCTCCTAGCTCTGCCTCAGTTTCCTTGTCTGTCAAATGGGCACAGACATGACACCCTCTATCTCATAGGTAGTGAGGAGGGAATAGGGTCGTGCTGTGAAAAATAAATCCTCATTGGGACTGTTGAAACCAGAGTTGATACTAATTGTTATAATACTGGTTTCATAATTTAACTTTTTTTTTTTTAACACAGTTGTAAAATTAATTGGTAGTCTGCCTGTTCCTAGCTTCTCACTTGCAACCCTCCCCTGGCATCTTCAGATGTCCCCACCGCAGACAGCCCCCCTCTTTTGGCAGGAGGCCCTCATTTCAGCCATGGTCTCCCCCTGGGGCCTGGTAAAGCCAGCCTACTTGGGCTCCGTGCCTGCTTTTGTCAATAAAGTTTTATCAGCAGACAGCTGCGTCTGTTTGTTTACATATCGTCTGTGGCTGCTTCCCTAATTCAACATCAGGGTCGAGTGGTCACAACAGAGACCCTGTGGCCAGCAGAGCTGAAAATATTTACTATCTGGGCTTTTACAGGAAACGTTTGCCCCCTGCCCCCTGCCCTGTCCTGTCGCCACGTGATACACGTCCTGCTTTGTTGCGGTCTTTTCCCCATGATGTGACAGCAAGGGTCCCTGTCTCCCTGTTCGCCGCTGTGCTCCCAAGCAGTGCTGGCACGTAGTAGGCACTGTTGATGGAGTCAGTGTGACACCTGTCTTGACACCTCTGGGGCAGGGTCACACATGGCTCTCACCTTGGAAGGAGTGTGGGCTCCGTGGAGGATCGAGGGCCCACCCTGGCCACTACGGACAGTGGACTGAAGGCTGATGGGAGAAGGCCTCGTGCAAGCATTTAGGGCCCTGCAAGTGGGTTTTGGAGGCTATGCAGGTGAAGAGAGGGCACCGGGGCAGTCGCTGGCAGAGGAGTGAGACTTGGGGGTGGCCCAGCAGCTGAGCCAGTCAGTGAGGCTCTGCCGGCCGTCCCAGACCTTGGGGGAGATCGGTGTGTTTCCAAGACGTGGCTCAGGCATCCCGAGAGAGGGGCGGGCCCTGGCTGGGGTCAAGCAGGCATTGCCAAGGCTACCGTTATTTTCTGTAGGCCTGGTTTTGGGGATGAGGCTATAGCTACAGGTTCTGTGCACATGTAGCGTGAAATGTGCAGTGGCACTTAGTACATTCACGATGCTGTACGGCGGCCATCGCTCTGTAGTTCCAGGACAGTCTCATCGACCCTAAAGGGAGACCCCAGACCCATCAGTAGTCACTCCCCATTGCCCTCCCTTTCCCTCCCATCCAGCCACTGGTCTGCTTTCTGTCTCTGTGGGTTTGCCTGTTCTGGACATTTCGTGTACGTGGAATCCTACACTACCTGGCCTTTGGTTTCTGGTCTCTGTTGCTCTCCATCTGTAGTGCTCATGGCTCACCCACGTTGTATGTAGCAGAGGTCATTGCTTGGTCCTTTTCATGGCCGAGTCATATTCCACTGTCCTCATGGACCCCATTTGTTTCTCTGTTCATCGCCTGATAGACATTTGAGTTTTTTCACCTTTTGGCCATTGTGACCAGAGCGCCTTTGAGCATTTGCTTTCAGTTGTTTGTTTGAGCGCAGGCTTTTAATCCTTTTACGGACCTACCTAGGGGCGGACAGCTGGGTCCTGTGGTCACTCCGTGTTTTAACTTTTCGCGGAGCGACCACACTGCTTTCCACAGCGGCTGCCCCATTTTCCATTTCCGTCAGCGGTGCACGAGGGTCCCACCCAGTTCTCCCTCCACATCCTTGCCAACACTTGTTATTCTCCGTCTCTTCCTTTTTAGCGGTAACCACGCTGGTGGGTGGGCGTGGAGTGGTAGCCGGCCATGCCTGTGTTTGCACGAGGCAGCCAGTTTTTTATCAAGCTGCCCAGCAGTACTTTCCACACGTCATCTCCTTGGAGCGTTGGAACAGCCGTGTGAGGTCAGCACAGTTACTACTGGCTCTCTCCGAGGGGACAGATGCAGGGTCGGAGAGTCGGAGAGAGTGAGGGGCTAGCTCACATGGCCACGGAGCCAAGGTTTGAATCTGGGTTCAGCTGAATTCTCAGCTGCCTTCTTAGCAAGGTCTCTTCTCTGGTATTCTCTTAGGTGCCTCCAAGAGGGCCAGCTTCACTGGCGGAAGGGAACCTCCCTCCCCCCCTTTGTTTCAGACTCTATGGAGGGATTTTGTTACTTTGGCCCCGGTGCTGGTTGCTCTTCTGGAAGCCACCACCAGGGGTCGCTGTGGGGCCGAGGCAGCTAGGCTCCAACCAGACATACCTCCGTGCAGGCAAGGAACCAGAACAGGATTTTCTGGTTCTTTCTGGGATGCTCTCTTGGCTGCCTTTTTTGGGGGAGTTTATGTTGGTTTGTTTGCTGCAGGGTCACCTGCAGGCTGTGTGAGCATTATGAGCAGCGAACAGTGTCCTGATCTTACTCAGGTTGTCCTGCCCGGTTGCACACCTGTGCGTTGGCCTCCCGTGTGACCTCGGGCCAGCATTTCTAGCTCTCTGGCCTTTACCTGCCCTCTTGGTATGAAACAGACGGCAGCACGAAGGAAAGCCCTGTATGGTGTTCGGAGGCGGACGGTCCAGCATGGACACCGCAGGGGGGGACGACGGTGATGGTGGTGTTGGATGAATAGCTGCTGACCAGGGTGCACTTTGCCCACAGCAGGGTAGGGAATTCAATCGTCCCCATTTTCCAGATGAGGAAAGCAAGGCTCGGAAAAGGTGACGTAGCAAGGATGTCGTAGGGCTCTGACGTAGGCAGGCCGGCTCCACTGCGAACAATGGTGACAGATGAGAACAGAGGCTGTCAGCAAGGCCCGGGCTGCGTCGCACGTGCACACGCTCCATCCCCTCTTTTCATCACTGCAGATTGAACCCGGGAGCGTTGGCCGCAGAGCCGGGAGGCCGGCTGGAGCTGGCCCCGGGCTGGGCCCGTCCCCGCATGGGAGCAGCTGGGGCCTCTCCAGGGCTCGGAGTCCCTGCGGGTGACTCAGAGGAAATGGTTAGCAGCCTGACTTCCTGTGCGCGGCCATCAGCGCCGTCTGCACCGGGCCGCCCCGCCGCCGTGGGATGAGGGGTGCCGCCCCTCCTCCTTCCGCCCGCCGCAGCTCACCTCCACACTCTCTCCTTCCCACAGCAACAGCTGGAGGAGGAGGCTGCCAAGCCGCCTGAGCCCGAGAAGCCCGTGTCGCCGCCGCCCATCGAGTCGAAGCATCGCAGCCTGGTCCAGATCATCTACGACGAGAACCGGGTAGGTGTTGTAGTCGTCGTCACTCCCACCTCGTCCTGCTTGCTCTGCGCTGACTGCCGGCGTGATTTTGAAGGACCTGGCTGTCTCCCTGGGCCTCCGTGACCCCCTGCACGCATGCACATGCGCACACGCATGCACACACGCGCACACACAGACCTGGGTTTGTGAGTGGGAGGGGACAAGGTGTCCCAACAGAGACCCATCTTGGTGTGTGGCCACAGCTTGTTCTATGCAGACATGGCAGTGGTGTGGCCCATGGCCGGCCTGCGGGATGCAGGTTCAAAATGTAGGTGACAGGTCATGGGAGAGCGTGATGGACCAGCTGACCCTTGGGGGGATGGGCTGTCACTTAGGCACTCGAGCAGAAGAAATTCCTATAACGCAGAAGATAGTCATAATGTTGTTATTATTAACAATAACAGTGGGCAGACGTTAACTGAACAGCTCCTCCTTTTTAGGCAGTGGGCCAGGTGTTTTACATAGTAGTCCTGGGGGGTGGGTAGGTACAGTCATTGTTCCTGTTTAACCCATGGAAGAACTGAGGCCCAGAGAGGTTAAGTGATTTGTCCAAAGTCACACAGCTAGGTTAGACCTGGGATTTGAACCTGTGGTCCATCTGACTCCAGGGCCTGATTCGTCAGCACTGGTCTCTGCTGACCTTTAGCCATGGACAGGACACTTGATTTATAGCAGGCTAGGGTGGGGGGCTCCTAGGGATCCCTGGAGGGGGCTAAGTCTTGGGGTACCCAGAGCAGGATGTCTTCAGGGGCTGATCCTGAAGAATTTGAGCTGACCAGAAGGGGAACCTGGTGTCTGGTGAGGTAGTGATCTCCCTGTCATCTCAGTTAAGCCACTGAGAGCTCAACTTCAGTGATTTATAATGAGCTCTTCCCAAATGTGCTCAGTGTTGAGTCCCCTCCCTGTGTTATAATGGAAGGACACTGAGGACCAGAGAGGGACTTTTCTTTGTCTGATATCACATAGTGATGTTGAGGGGTAGGGGACCTCTCCTCCTTGCCTTGGCCTTCCTGGTCCCCCTCCTGCCCAGGGCTCCTGACCACTCTTCCCAGCTATCTCTGTTGTGGACCTGCTCTTGGCTGCTGGGTCAGTGTACAGAGTTCAGATGGGGGTATACCTGGTATCCTGGGGCCTGGAGGGTTGTTGCTCTAGAGCAGGGGTCCCCAAACTTTTTACAGAGGGGGCCAGTTCACTGTCCCTCAGACCGTTGGAGGGCCAGACTATAAAAAAAAACTATGAACAAATCCCTATGCACACTGCACATATCTTATTTAAAGTAAAAAAAACGAAATGGGAACAAATACAATATTTAAAATAAAGAACAAGTAAATTTAAATCAACAAACTGACCAGTATTTCAATGGGAACTATGGGCCTGCTTTTGGCTAATGAGATGGTCAATGTCCGGTTCCATATTTGTCACTGCTAGCTGTAACAAGTGATATGACGCGCTTCCAGAGCCGTGACGCGTGCATCTCGCATCACCGGAAGTGGTACTATACGTAAGCGACGCCATGCTTTGCGGTGCCGCCACATACAGTACTCCAGGAGCACAGGATGCATCCTCTCACTGACCACCAATGAAAGAGGTGCCCCTTCTGGAAGTGCTGCAGGGGCTGGATAAATGGCCTCAGGGGGCCGCAGTTTGGGGACCCTGGTTCCTATGGCTGTAACTCCAGGCAGGGAACAAACTACTGGAGCAACTAGTTTGCTATGCCTCTACCTCTTGAAGCAGCAATAGATGCAGGATGAGACCGAGCCTACTGGGAGCTATGTGCTAGGCCTTGTGGACCCGGTCAGCCAACCCACACCCCAGGTAACATACATTAATAATAACAATAAGAGAGCTAAGGGGCCACATGCCTGGGTTCAGACCCTGTCTCTGCCACTTCCTGGCTTTATGTCCTTGGCCAAATTCCTTAAACTCTGTGATTCATGGCCACCTGCAAAAGGAGGATAATTATAGAACCTGTGTCGTACTTCAACATGGAGATTGGAACCAGAGTTCATTACCAGGTTCTAGTGCCCCAGGGCAATGCGGGGCACCAAGGACGTGCTGGCTGTGTTGTTATTCTTGCCTGGGTACCCTGAGCACATCACATACAATCTGTTCATTCATTCATTCAGCAGGTAATGGGGCGCCTGCTACTGTTCCAGGCACTGCAAACACAGGAGTGACCTCGGCCCCAGCCCACTCACATTCCTTCTGGTGGAGGAAGCAGAATCACACCCACAAGTCCCCAACTGTGGGCACACCATCAATCTGGGGGATTTTGCTTCTCCTTGTCCCTGATCCCCCTTTCTGCCCTTACATGCATTCACCCCTCTCCCTGCCCAGCCCCACGGGCCTTTGCAGGCCTGCTCCTGCCTCGGGGCCTTTGCACTGGCTGTGCCTCCACCACGGCCCCTCTTCCCCATGGGGCCCACCCTCTCTTCCTTCAGCTGTTTGCTCAAATGTCCCTGTTCACCGAGGCTTGTTCCGACCTTCTCTTTAATCCCACAAACACTTCAACCCATTTCCTGTTTCTGGCTTTAGTTCTCCCTTCTGCCCTGTTCCTCCCGGACGCGACTTTTGTTTTACGTGTGTGCTGTTTGCTGTGAGAGGAGGCTCCATGAGGGCCGGGGACCTTTGTCTTGTTTTTCTGTCAGCTGTGTCTTTAGGAGCTCCCTAGAGCAGTGCCCGGCACGGCACGTTGTAGGGGTCAGGAAGTGTTTGTCGAACACATGGAGGGGTGGCAGAGGGGAGGGGAGACAAGACTTCCCCCCTGGAGCAGCTCTCCGGTATTGGGGGATTGGCCCCCTTTCCCAGTGCAGGTTGGGCGGGGGCGTTCCTGCGCCTGGGCTGAGCCTCGGTGCGGGGTAGGGGGGAGGTGGGTGGCTGGGCCGGCAGAGGCCCCTCAGCCGCCTTCGGTGGGAACGGCCAGGACTCAGGACTTGCCGCCCCTTGGGGGATCAATAGGATTAAATTTTAATCCTCCTTCCTTCCCTGCTGGTTCTTCTGAGAGGCCATGGAGAAGGGCCCGTCTCTAAATGCTGTGCCGGCTGGAAAACGCAGCCTCCCGCAGCTTTCCCGCTGCGCAGGGCCTGCCTGGCTCCTCCACATATCAGACTCCAGCTCATTATCCATTCGGGGCACACGGCCCAGGCGCCAGCGTGCAGGGGGGAGCCCACTGAGCCAGGCTTTTCCTGCCTCCCCAGAGCGGCGTGCGCGGACCAGCGGTCAGGTGCACGCAGATGGCAGAGCAGGAGGCCGAAGGGCAGGCAGGGTGGGGGTGGGAAAGGCTGCTCAGAAGCAGTGGGCGGGCTGCTGGCCCCAGGCGTGTGGGGGGTCACAGCACAGGCAGAGGCTCCGAGGGGGTACGGGTCTCGTTTGATCTTCAAAGGGAGTGTGTGGGGGGCAAGAGGATGCTCAGCTCTGACTTTGGATAAAACAGACACGTGCGAAACGCACACGCAGAGCCAGTGAAAGGTGTCTAAATAAGGGGCGGTTTGCCTGCTGCTGACACTGTAGGAATGCAGGGAGACAGGTAATCAAGGTCGACTTCATGTAGGAGAGACGGGGCTTGAACTAGGTCTGCCAACGTGGGCACTACTGAGAAAGGTAGAAGGATGTGTCCATGAAGAGGACACTTACACACCCATGTACAGTGTGCACATGTGTTCAGGTGGACATGGGGATGACCGTGTGCATGCGTGTGAATGCCTTTGTGTGAGTCAGTGCATGTGGGACACACCTGTGTTTGAGTGTTAATTCATACACATGTGCATTTGCATGTATACCTGTTCTCTATATGACGTGTGACATGCACGTGAGTGGCATGTGTTTGCTAGTTGGCATGAGTAGGGTATGTGTATGGTTGTATGTGTGTGTTTATACTTCGTGCGCTTGAGTACATGTGTGTTCTATGCATGCCCTGTACACGTGGATATGAAGGCGGTGTGCGTGCACATGGCTTGTGTGAAACGTGTGTGTGTGTGCGCGCGCGCGCACTTGCTTTTATAGGTGTAGGCACAGTATTTGGCCACACAGGTCCACGGGCTTGTGTGTACTTCTCTGTGACAGTGACTGAGGTCCTTTGCCCCTCAGCTACAGCCACAAGGAGGCATGGTCACGTGGGCCCTTGGGTGCCCTGCAGGAGTGCAGCCTCCTGAGGGAGACCCTAGCCCGACCCCCTGGTGCCTGGTGAGGGTCCCTGCGGCTCGAGCTCCTGATCTGTGCTCTGGGAGCAAGCCAGGCAGCCGCGGGCTATGGCTTCCCTGCGGTGAGCACCGAGGGGCCCTGCCCTGCAGACCCTGGCAAGGAGCTAGGCAAGGTAGTGAGAAGCTGTCAACCATGGAGGTGACAGGAAACTTCTAGTTTGGGCCCAGCCTGTGGCCCGCGCCTGTGCCCCTGTGCCCCAGCCGCACTCTTTTCTGGGGAAGGGTCTCCCCTCTCTCTGGAGAAGGACGTTAAAAGAAGAGTGACTGCATGCTTGTCAGTCTATTCCTTGCAAAACATCCTTGCAAAGGTGCTGGCAGTTTGGTCCGTGGGGTGAGTGTGGCCCTCGGGCAGATGGAAGGGGGGCGTGAAGGCTCAAATGGCCCGGTTAGAACAGAGCCAACCCCGGACGTACGTCGGCCTCTGAGGGACATGTGCTGGGGGGGGGCAATGGTCAGGCCATCCCCCCGCCCCGAGCTCCTCTGAGCACCCCTTTCCCACGAAGCTAGAAGCTGGGCCAGACGAGCAGCGGGGAGCAGGAACCAGCAGTTGCAGGGGCATGGTGGTGCTCTGTGCAGGGAATGCCCCCCAGGGAGACAGGAGGAGGGGTTGCTGGCTCAGGGCTGCAGGGGCCTGCCTTTACCTGCCCGTCTGCTGTGCGACAGAGCCTTAGCTTCCTGTTGTATGTGGAAGAGTGGCTGATGCTGGAACCTTTCGCACAGGGTTCTCAGAGGAATCCAAACCCATGGATCTAGTACGGGGGCCTGGCACGTGTTGGGGCTGCCTGGTGTGAGCTGCGGCCTTGTCATGACTGTGCACAGCAGTGGTGACAGCAACCAGCTCTCACGCTGCACCTGCTGTGGGCCAGGTCCCGAGGTCAGAATCTTACAGGTGCTGCAGTCTTAACTTGCATAACTGCTGTGTGCAGTGCCGTGGGTACCCCCATTTTACAGATGAGGCAGCTGAGGCTGGGGAGGGGGAGTGAAGGGACTTTCTCAAGGCCATGCTTGAGGTTGGTGATGGATTTGAACCCAGGCCACTGGCCATGAACCCTTGTTCTTGGCTGCCACATCTTCCTGGGTTCCTACCAGTTTAGCACCTTTAGGACCATCCAGGGCAAACTGTAGGCATGCCACCTTTTGGAAGTTGAATTGCTTCTTCAAAGGCCCTAGGTGGCTCAGGGCTCAGGCCCGGAACCCACGGGAAAGGCCTGTTGGGGAGCAGGGGAACCCTCACTCCAGGTGCATGGTGGAGGGTTTCCTGGGCTCCCTGCGGCTTTGACAGGTCAGGAAGGGGCTCCTCCCTGCTGTCTTCCCCCTCTCAGGGGCCAGAGGAGCCCCCTCCCAGGTGTCCATGGTCCTGAGACAGTGCGGGTGTGGTTGAGGGCAGAATCCACTAGGGTTTACAGGTTACGGGCTATGGGAGCCCCCACCATGGGCTCAGGCCCAGCCACATGAGGTCTGTTTCCAGTGACCAGCCCTGCCCTTCCGTCTTGTTGATGCTGCCCCCCCCCCCGAGCCTCATGAGTGCACACAACCTCCTATTCATCTCTAAAACCTACCGTATGAGTCTCCCTGTTACTTTCCCAAGAGAGCAAGCAGCTCATGTCCCGCTTGGGGCCTGCCCGGCACGGCCCACGTACCCCTCTCCCTGCGTGTGCTGAGCCGCCGCCACGGCCCTGGGCCACGGCTCACTCCACGGGGTTCATTGCTGGTAGCGTGGGGTCTCATTCTGTGTCTAACCTCGGTGCCGAATACAGAGTGGGCCGCCCTGTCCCCTCGCCTTCCCACGCCCAGCCCTCCACTTGGCTTGGCTCGGGAATGCTCCGGTCACCCATACCCCACAGCCGACCCTTTTCTTGCTTCAAAGTGTGGCCAGGTCAGGGGCTTCTGAGGTGACTGTCAGGGTGGTATCCACCCCCCTACCCCGGCCCCCTTACACACAGGAAATGCCAGGTCCCTGGATGGGACCTAGCCCGTGATGTCGCCCATCTCCCTTCTTGGAGCCTGGAGATCAGAAGGACTTCTTCCTTATGGCATCGTTCCGTGCCTCAGTTTCATCATCTGTAAAATGGGACTACCTCTCGTGTTGGCCTCACATGGTGTTGAATGTGCGGTCTGGGTACTAGTGCGGCACGCCGCACGCTCAGTGCTGGCGCGCGGCGGGGGCCCTGTCCAATGGCAGTCGTTAGGATCATCACCCGCCCCCCTGGTTTCCCGGCCCCAGCCGCACTTGGAGCCTCTTGATCTCGGAGTGTCGGCTCTGCAGGGAGGGGCCGAGAGCCTGGCTTTGTTCTTGGGTGGGCTGGGCCCAGGGCTCTAGGAGGAGCAAGTTCTGGGTGCCAGCTTGAGCCCACCTACATACTCTCTGTCGCTGGGGGCCCTCAGCACCCCTCCTCCCTGGGTGACATGAGGGGCCCGGGCCTCAGATTCTGTTGTCACCCACATTCCCCAGGGCTCCGGGTCACCCCCTTATAGTAGGTCTGGATTTGGGGGCTCATTGGGGGGACGGTTCGATTGATGATAGTGACTTGCTTGACCTGTCTTCCTGGCCCTTGCCCAAAACTGGCTGGTCCCCCTGAGTTTGGCTGGGTCAGGAGCCCCCCGCCTTTCCTGGGTCACAGGAGGGGCTGAAGTCTCCCGTGCACACACCGTGGACACCCCGATTTCCATCTTCTCCACGGCTCAGATCCCACAAAGACTCTACTGAAGCCCCTTCCCCACCCCTCTGTCCACTGTTCCCCCAGCTGGCCTGGCCACCCTCCGGGCCTCCTCAGAGCAGTCCCTGGTGGTCCCAGGCAGGGGCCGGCCGGGCCTGGCAGGGGCACAATGTCTGCCTTGATGGCCGGCCGGGGCCCACAGGTCCAGCCTGTTGAGATTGCGGCCCCCTGAGCGCTTTCTACCACATGTTTCTGTTTTCCTAATAAGTCCTGGGTTGTGAGAGGGGAGGGAGGCGGGGAGGCCCCAGAGCCACTCAGAGCAAGTCACATGATTGTGAAATACAAGAATCCTAGAAAGGGTATCTCTGAGCGACTCTATCTCACCCTCCCCACCCCTCCCTCCCTCCCTCGCTGGCAGCACCAGCTCAGAGGTAATTGTAGACACCCAGCCAGTTTCCAGGGCGCAGCCAGTCACCTCGGTTGGCAGTGTGGGCCGGCTGGTAAGAAGCTGTGCCCACACCACTGGGCCCCGGGGTGTCAGGCCTGGGGGCTTGGCGGCAGTGGGGGCAGTGGGGAGGAGGATGTCATCAGGGAACATGGTGCATTTGTTAGAATTGAAACTTGGGGAGCTTGCCAGGGACGCCCTGGGCGTTCAGGCCCCGTGTGTGTGTGTGTGTGTGTGTGTGTGTGTGTGTGTGTGTGTGTGTGTGTGTTCAGCCTGGGGAGGGTGTGCAGGGGGGCTGACCACCCCCACCCCTACCCGGGCTGTTGACGGACGTTTGAGGTTGGGCAGCTGCCTGCTGCTCCCGGAGGCCTCCATTTATAATCTGTTCTGTGCACGCGCGTATGTGTACTTGTGTGTGTGTGTGTGTGTGTGTGTGTGTGTGTTTAATTTCCCCTCTTCTCCGTCATCCTGCAGAAGAAGGCCGAAGCTGCACATCGGATTCTGGAAGGCCTGGGGCCCCAGGTGGAGCTGGTGAGCTGGGACAGCGTGGGAGTTCTGGGTGGGGGCGGCCGGAGAGGCGGCTGGGTGGCAGGTGGGGGGGGCGGGGGCGGCGGTGGGGGGGGCGGGAGGAGGAAGTCCTGTATTGCCAAGCGCTACCCTGTCCTCCAGGAGGCAGGAAATACACCCTCTGATAAGAGGGACTGGCAGATAGCCGGTGGGTGGGCTGGGCTGGCCAGAGGGTGTGGCAGAGCCTTGGCACTCCTGCTGGGCTTCCACACTTGCAGCTCAGGCTGCAAGAAGATTGACACATTGGGGCCCAACCCACTTGGGCCAGCTTAGCTCGGAAAGCCCATACTCTTGGCCAACATGATCTGAGTTCACCCCTTAGGTCTGCTGCTTCATAGCTGTGTGACCCTGAGCAGGTCTCTTAACTTCTCTGTGCCCAACTTTTCTCCTCTGTAAAGTGAGAATAATAGTAACATACCCCATTGGGGTCTAATGATGATGAACTATTTATATACATACACATATAATATTTATATGTTATATATAGATTAATACGCACACATTTATTTATTTAGAGATAGAGACAGGAAGGGAGACAGATGAGAAACATCAGTTCACAGTTGTGGCACCTTAGTTGTTCATTGATTGCTTCTCATACATGCCTTGGCTCTGGGGGTGGCTCCAGTCGATCTAATGACCCCTTGCTCAAGCCAGCGACCATGAGGTCAGGTCATGTTGATGATCTAACACTCAAGCCAGATGAGCTTGTGCTCAAGCCGGCGACCTCCAGTTTTCGAACCTGGGACCTCAGCATCTCAGGTCGATGCTCTATCCACTGCGCCACCACCTGGTCAGGCTGAACTATTAATATTTATAAAGCATCAGATCCAGTGCCCGATGAACAGAGAGTGCTGAGCATTAGTTGTTATTGTTACTGTTACTGTTGTCAGGGTCAGTTTACCGATGGGAAGATGCCCTGGTCAGAGCAGAGCTGCAGGGCCACATGTAGGGACGCTGATACACGCGTGTGCATGCGTGCGTGTGCACACACACACATAGGATGAATATGAAGGTCCCATGCCATTGGTGGCTCTGGGGTGTGTGTGGGCGTGCTCATGGGGCACGAATAATGTCTTATACATTTGGAGCCTAATTTAAACTCAGCTCTACTCACATGTTTGCTGGGTGGCCATGAGAAAGGGCCTCGGTTTTCTCATCTGTGAAATAGGACACCAAGATCTTTCTGAGGCTCCCTGAGCAGGGCCTGTGGCCCATGGTAAGTCGTCAGCCTGGGTGAACACTTGGGAGGGTTGAGCCGTTTGCCCCTGGCGTTTTTCCCGCAGCAGTGACAGCTGCTCCCCAGTCTGGGGTCTGTGCGCGGGCTTCTGAGGGACAGTGAGCAGCTGGCCTTCCGTAGCCCCCAGGTCCTTTCAGAGGGCAGGGCCGCACCCTGCACAGGCGGGGCATGTGGAGGCTCTTACGGCTCGGAAAGGTCCCAGTGCCCCTCCTGGGAGGTGACAGGCTCCTAGCCTAGGGCATAATCTCTAGGATGGTTCTAGCACATTCTTTTTTTTTTTTTTTTGTAGCTTTATGACGATGTCATTCACATGCCTCAAATTTACCTATTGAAAGTGTATGATTCACTGGCCTTGAGCATTTTCACAGTTGTAGCTTTCACCATCTCAAAAAGAACGCAGATCCTTAATTGATGCCTCCTTATCACATCTCTCCACCTGCCCCCCCCCCCCCCCCCCCAACCAGCCACTGGCTTACTTTCTGTCTCTATGGACGTGTCTGCTCTGGACATCTGTCGATGGAATCACACTGTCTAGCTTCTCTCACTCGCCAGCGTGTAATTGAGGTTTGCCCACGTTGGAGCAGATGTCGGGCTTCGTTCCTTTTCATGGCTGCATACTATTCCACCATGCCGATGGACCACATTTATTTTTATCCTTCATCGGTCGGCAGACTTCAGGTTGCCTTTGCTTTTGGCCATTATAAATAAAGGGGCTACGAATACGAATGTCCAGGTTTCTGTGTGGAAGTGTGTTTGTTGTTTCTCGTGGGTGCCTACCCAGGACCAGAATTACTGGGTGGCGGCGACATTGTGCTTAGCCTTTTGAGGTACAGTCTGTTTCCCAAAGCTGCCTCACCATTTCCTGTTTCCACCAGTGAGCCACTGCTTGTTTCAGTTTCCCCTTCTTACCAATGGGGTGGTGGGGTTAGAGGCAGGACCCAACCATTCCCAGACCTGGAGGGGCTCTCGTGTTCCTTTCCTGACCTAATAATTTGGCCTGGGGCCTCTTGCATGGGAGGGGTGTGAATGGAGGCCATGTGTCTGGGGCCCAAGGACTCTGTGTCCCTTGGAGCCAGGCAGGGTCCACTGGCATCAGAATTTCAGTGATTCTTTTCTGGGTCATCCCCGGCCTGGGGTCCCTGAGCGGAGGTTCTCCCCCAGGCTGGTGGCATAGGAGGCTGAGGGCTGGCCTCCTGGGGGCTGTGTGGCTGCCACTGGAGTCCTCTGTGGAGCCTGTAGGCCACTGCCAAGGAGACTCACACTGACGAGGCAGTGTGTCAGGCCTCCTGTAAGTGTCACTGTCCCTTTTCTAGATGCAGCACAGAGAGGGCGATGCCCTGCCCAGGGTCACACAGCAAGAGATGAGGGGGCGGTGTGCTGAGTCCACGGGGGTGTGGCCCACTGGCTGTGCACGGGTCTCGTCTCTGTCTGGTCTCCGCAGGGCCCGAGCGGCCGGAGCTGTGCCCCAGGTGGAGGCAGGTCGGAGGTGCACCCTCTGCAGGGGCCGCTTTGGGCCACCCAGGAGCCTGAGCCCAGGAGGGTCTGGAGTCCCTGGGCCGCACCCTGGGGAGTCCAGTTTCCCACAGGTTGCACCCCTGCTGCAGCCAGGGTCACTGAGCCGCAGGGACAGTGATGTGTATGCCTTTGACTTCTCTGGGAGGGAGCGCTGAGCCTACCAGAGGTTTGCATGTGGCATGGCATGACTCCATTCCTCCATCCCAGCGCCCCTGGACCAAGGCCTGACCTGGTGGAGGGGGCCGTAGGGGGACAGAGGGGAGAGGGGAAGGGCAGTCAGCTCCCACCTCTCCCCCACTGCTTTGAGTCACTGGTTTCCTTCCTGTTCAGAGGCGTTATTTTAAGAACATGGTGTCACCACAGGGTGGAGGGCCAGGCCTGACACTTCATTTCTGAGCAGCTCGGTCCATCTGGGTTGCTGGCTGTCTCAGCCACCCCACCAGCTGGCTGAGGTCGGCCCCGAGGGGGACTCCCCCACTCCTTGTCCCCGAGATCTGGCTCTTCTTCCTAAGTCAGGACGGCATCCCTCGTTTCTGCTGAGGGCTTGACTGTCCTGTGTCCATAGCTGTGCGCACCCTGCTCCTTGCCCTCTCTGCCCTCCAACTGTTTGGCTGTACCCCCATTTTGAGAAGAGGAAGTAGAGAAGGCAAGACATAGGTCCAGGGCCCCCCGACGAGAGATGGGCCGTCCTGGTGTACTCGAGCCCCCAGCTCGCTCCCAGGGTCCGTGGGAGGGATTTTCCCTCTGGGTGTTGTGTCCCTTGGCAGGGGGGTGAAACCTGTTGGGTGGCGAGAGGGGGCGCCCCATATCGGGACTTGCCTCTCGGGACAGAGGAGACTCTGCTGGCCTTGTGCAGTCCCCAATGCGGGCGGCTCGGAGGGGAAGGGGAGACCCCCTTGGGCTCTGCCCTGGCGACAGGGCAGGTTGGGGCCCACGACATGCTGCTTGTGGGTCTCTGTCAGCTGGTGTTATCAGGAGATGTGTCCGCTCAGGCGTGGGGAGAAGTTCTAGGGCAGAACCTGTCTGTCCTCCTCCCTCAGCCGGGCCCAGCCTGAGGCTCAGGACTGCTTGTCTCTGTTCTTCCTGTCCTGCTGGACCGCTCACACTCTGTACCTAGCCTAGTTCTTCCACCACAGTCACCCATGGCTGTCCCTGAGGTCCCTGCTCACCAGAGAGACCGGGGGTGGGGGAGGGGGTTGTAACACAGAGACACACAGATGTCCTCATGCAGAGAGCAAGGTCGGGTTATAGTGCCAACTCCTCTCCTGCCAGCTGTGGGCAAATGCTTTTAACCTTTCAGGGACTCAGTTTTCCCACTTGTAAAATGGGGATGACAGTCAAGTCAGTTAGCTACTGCTGTGTAATAAAACAGCCTCCAATTTAGTGGCTCGAGACAACCACCGTTTACTACTGTTTGCCATGACAGTAGAAGTCAGCTGAGCGTTCCTGGTGATCTGGGCTCAGCTCACCCATGTCCGTGCCCACCTGGGCAGTTGGCTGGTGGCTCTAGCTTGGCCTTGGCCAGGCTGGCCCTGCTGTAGTCCCTGTTGTCTGTCTGTCTCCAGCGGGCCAGGCTAGGCTAGGCTGACCTCTTGATGGGGGCAGGTGACCTAGGGAGCAAGCAGAAAAGCAAACACGCATTCCCAAGCCTCTGCTCTCACTAAGTTTGCACCTGTCCCACTGGCCAAGGCCAGGGTGTGGCTGGGTCCAGGGAGGCAGGAAAAATCGTATTAGCCACTGCCTGCTGATGGCAACCAGGATGCTGATACTTGGGCGTGGTTGCCAAGTGCTGGGCTAAGAGCTTGTAGACTCTGCCTTATGTCCTCTGTGAGTTTAACCCTGTTTATATATGAAAACTAGGGGCATGGATGACTTACGTAACTCACCCAGAGCCATGTGGCTAGGGAGTGATAAGAACTGTGCCCCTAGCTTCTGACTGGTGCTGCCGTCCAGGAGGGACACAGGGCATCTGGCCAAGCTGTGGACCCATCACAGACCCTGCAACAACTTGCTTCTTTCCTTGTGCTTGCTTGCCACTGTACATGGGCACTGGCCGTTCATTTTTCAGTGCTGTATAGTACTCCAGTACACACAAGTCCTATTTGCTTATTCATCCTCCCAGTGATGGGTTCTGAGCTTGCTAACGTGGCTCTGTTAGGGCATTCTGACGTTAGTCTCCTGGTGGGACATGGCCCCCACGTTTCTGGGGCTTCCGCAGGAGGGCAGGGGTCAAAGGCAGGCAGGCCTTTATTCTTCACTGCTCTCTGAAGCTTGTTACACATGTATGTTTGCATGAGCCATGTGCCAACCCTCTTGTCTCTCCACCTCACCAGTACCTGGCACTACTCGGCTGGCCTTCTGTCGGTCAGTGAGGGTGACCTGACCTCTCACAGTGGTTTGGACACTGAGAAGTTGAGCAGTTTTTCCTGTTTGAGGTCATTGCTAATCTCACCTCCCCCCCCCCCCCCCCCCGGGACAGATGTGCCAGTCCCTGGCGCTCAGGGCAGAGTCGCCACGGTGGCCTTGGTGGGAAGTCATGGTACCACAGCTGTGCCCAGAGGGTGACAGTCTGTCCTGGCTGGGGCCGCGGGCTGGGTCCCCGTGTTCTGTCTCATGCCTGCCGGCGGCTGGTTCTCACACCAGTGGACAGGCATCTCCCCGGTGCCAGGACCTAGGTGGCCCAGGGGCTCTGGCTGCTGGGCTCTGCAGTGGGGCCGCGGTCAGCCCAGCTCTGACGTGCTCCCTTCTCTCTCTTCTTCTACAGCCATTGTACAACCAGCCCTCGGACACCAGGCAGTATCATGAGAACATCAAAATGTGAGTGCACGTGGGCAGTGGGCAGGTGCACGGCGTGGGGGGGGGGGCTCTCGGGTCTCTGGAGCCCGGGGTGGGACGTGGGTTCTCAGTGCCATCATGGCTCCCAGCCAGGGACCAGGTGTGGGAGGAGAGGCAGAAAAGGGCAGCTTGGGCAAGAGTCTTGGGTCAGAAAGGGCCTCAGTGGGATCAGAGCAGGCCTGGGTGGGGAGGGCGGGCTAGGACACTACACGCGCAGCCTTGCAGGACGAGCGGGACGGCCAGGGTCCTTGCCCTGTGTGAGCAGGAGGGCCCTGCCATTCAGAGAAGAGCAGGCTTGGGGTGATGGGGTGGTCCCAGGCCAAGTGGGGGCCTGTGGTTTGAGCTCTGATCTGAACATATTTGGGAGTGTTCTGTGGTCTACACAGGGAGTCCACCTGTGGCCCAGCCCAGTGCGGGCAGCTAGGGACACCCATCCAGACCCGGAGGATTTGGAGGTGGCCTGCATGGTGGGTCCTGATGAAGGGGGTCTTCCCCAGGTAGATATTCAGGATGAAAAAAACATCAGCTATATGCCACACCACTTGGCACGGGCTGAGCCGGCCTGGTAGGGGTGCCAGGACTATACGGGCAGGCTAGTGGCTTCATGTCTTCAAGCCGGGAGCGAGGAGTCAGGGGCGTGGCTGTGGGGTATGTGAATGGGGGCCTAGCCTGGATCCCAGAAGGTGAAAGGGGTGCAGATCTTGCTTATGGGGGACAAGTGGCCATGAGTACTCTAGGGCAGGGGTCCCCAAACTTTTTACACAGGGGGCCAGTTCACTGTCCTTCAGACCGTTGGAGGGCCAGACTATAAAAAAAAACTATGAACAAATCCCTATGCACACTGCACATATTTTAAAGTAAAAAAACAAAACGGGAACAAATACAATATTTAAAATAAAGAACAAGTAAATTTAAATCAACAAACTGACCAGTATTTCAATGGGAACTATGCTCCTCTCACTGACCACCAATGAAAGAGGTGCCCCTTCCGGAAGTGCAGCGGGGGCCGGATAAATGGCCTCAGGGGGCCGCATGTGGCCCGTGGGCCGTAATTTGGGGACCCCTGCTCTAGGGGGTTAGGTTGGTGGCACACTGAGGGTCACTGTCTTAGAACTCTTCAAGATTCTGAGTTGTGAGAGAGTGCGGGCTTCCTTGTGTGACTTTGGAGGGTGGAGGCCAGCTGGTCCAGCCCATCTGACTGAGCATCCCGGGGGGTGGGACTGCAGGGTGTACACGCACTTTAGAGAACGCCTTCAAGTCAGTAAATGGGGTGGTGGTAGAACAAGTGAGGGGTGACTTTAATCAAGGGGATCAGGGCACGACCTGACAGTTGAGTGAATACTTTTGGGCTTAGTGTTGGCTGGATCAGGCTGTGCAGAGGCCCTGGGGTTGGTGAGTTGGTGGGATCACAGAAGGCCAGCAGGGCCCAAGGGGGTAAGGTGAAGGGGGGAGGAAGGTGTTCAGGACTGGCGAGGAGCTAGGGTTGCATTATTTGCTCAGAGGCAGGCCAGAGATGCGGTTTATTCTGGGAAGTGATATGATTGGATTTTTGTTTTTAAAAGCTGCAGGGAGAAAGGACGGGGGTGGGGGTGGGGGGTTGAGAGACCAAGGCAGAGGTCACTGCAGCCATCCAGGCAAGCAGTGGAGGCGAGGATGCTGGTGGAGCCTGACCCTGTGGGATCAGTGGGAGTGGGTGGGGTGTGGCGGGTCAGGGACAGGTTGGTCCCGTGGATGTCAAGGTTGGGGGCCTGGGCAGCTGCAGGGACGGACGGTGAAGTTGCTTCCTGAGATAGAAGATGACAGTGGCAGGGACAGATTTAGGGGCCACAAACTTTTAGCCCTTGTAGCTACTCTCTTACTCCCAGTGCCTCAGTTTCCCCACCTGTGAGGTGGGAATGATACAATGCCTATCTCCCGGGGTTACTGAGGGTACAGCGAGTCCCTGTCCCCGAGGTGCCGAGCTCTGCATCTGGCACGGAGGGGAGTGCTCTGTGATTTCTGTCCTTATCTGGTCTGCAGACAGCGGGAGTTACTCCTTATTCGCTCATTCTCCCAACAAACGTGTGTCGAGCGCCTGCTATGTGCTGGGCTGTGTTCTGGGCCTGGGAGATAGCTGTGGGCGAGGCCTGCTAAGAGGCGGCGGGGAACCATGTCAGCTTGATGAAGACAGGAGGAGCCAGGCCGGGCAATGGGGAGCGCCCTCTGTCCCCCTGGCCAGGGCCTCCTTTCTCGCCCCCTCCCCGCCAGCTGCTGTAATTGCCACCAGGTGGGAGCTGTTCCTTCCCCAAGGACCTTGCCCTGTCACTTTAATTTCTCTGAGTCTGCATGCTGGGGCTGCAGAGTTAAAGTTAATTTCGCGCTTGACTTCCTGCTGCACCGGCAATTTCAAGACGTGTGAAAGTCACCTGGACCCACCTCTGCTCCCCCCGCGGCCACCTGCCTCCTCAGGAGGGGTGGGGCAGCCGCCTGTGCCCCACGGGGATGGGGGGGGGCTTGCTGCGGGATGTTTGCCCCAGGCCATAGGAGCAGCTCTTCAGACCTCTCTGGCCTTGGGGGAGCAGGTGCAGGGCCTGAGGGTGACTCCGAGCAGTCTACGCGAGTGCTCTGTTGAGGGAGGGCTCCCCCACCTGCAGGACCTGCCCAGAGAGCTCTGGGCTGAAGGCACTGGTGTGGTGAAAACCACTCGTGATTCAGCGGGATGGATGGACGGGACTGGGAGTGTTACTGCTCCTGAGGGATCTGCTGTGGTCTCACCTGCCACACCCTTGTGCCAGGTGACAGAGGCCGGCCACGGCTCGGGGTCTGCGTGCTCTCTTCTCGTTCCTGCTTTTCCTGTCTTGCCGCCTGATTTATCTCTCTGCTGTCTTGTTTTGGGGGGTTGGCTGATTGGCAGCTCAGGGGCTGTACCTGTGGAGAGGTTGCTTGGAACCCAGGTCACTATTAACAGGCCTTTGTGGTCTTGCTTTGAAGGTTCAGAGATGTTAAGTAACTTCCCTGGGGTTACTCAGCCAAACCCCTCAGCCAGCCCCATCTGTATGTACACCTACCCTGTTTCCCCTCCTGGCTCTTCAGTCTGGGCTCCGCCCCCTCTAGCTCAGTGACGTTGCCAAGTCATGTCACTTGGCTCGTTGGTAAGTTGGTCTCCTTGGAGCGTCATTAGTCACCCCAATCTGACAGGCTCTTCCCGAGGCATCTGCGGCCCTGCCCCAGCTGCCTCCATCTGACCTCCCCAGCGGCTGGTGTCTGGCTCTCCCTGAACACCCCTTCTCCGCCCTCCAAATTCACCATTACTTCTTACTAGCCTGGAATCCCAGCTCTCCCCAAGCCTCAGCTTAGACCTCCCTTCCTCCAGGAAGCCTTCCCTGATCGCCCCTGGCTTTCTTTTTCCAGAACCCCGTTGGTTCCAGGGCTGGTCCCACCAGGGTCAGCGTTTCTGTTTCTTTCTTGCTCCCTCCTGGCACATGTTGCTCGTCTCAAGTCCGGGTCCCTCACAGGTTGTGCCTGTTCACAGAGCACGGTAACTCCCCTTCGCTCCCGTAAATGCCTCCCTTGGGGAGCTCCCCGCGCTACCGAGTTGTCCTCCCTCCCAGAGCCCTCCAGAGCCCTCTCGGGGGCTGTCCCTCGGTCCTGCCGGACAGAATCTCCATGGAGAAGCTTCGTTTGCAGTAAGCCGTTTATAGCTCCAACATCAAAACACTTCTTGGTTCAAAATAAACACGCAAAAAAATGATTGCTGGAAGGATGTTCAACAAGTGGACAACCCAATCCAGATGTCTAGGGGGTGCTGACCCACATGCAGGCCTTGGGGTCGGAAGAGGAGCAGAGGGAGGGGCTGGCGGGATGCAACAGAGAGGGCTGGGGACTCTGGCCAATGAGCGGGGGCCCTTCGCCCTTGTAAAGGGGCTGCCACCTCAGCGCCCAGTCTGTGGCCGGGAGGGAGAGTGGCCGGTCCGCCTGGTGTTTCCGAGGAGCTTTAAGTTCAGCTTTTTATGCAATGGCTCCTGGTGTTCAGGGCTGGCAATGCATCCAGATTCTTTAGAGAGCACCGCTGTCCAAACACAACACTCTCACGCACTGGCTCTGGGGGTGGACTGCGCCCATTTGCAACCTGTAGACATTTGTCCCTTTGGCAGTCAGCAGATGCCTCTGGGTGCCAGGCACAGGGCTTGTTTTGGCCGGAGATGCAGATGGGCCCAGGAGACGTCCCGCCCTTTGTCACCGAGGTGAACCCGGCAGTTGGCCGCACACCTCTCCCACCCCTGCCCACACGGGACTTTGTCCTCGCCGACCTTTTAGCTCGCAGCCATGCTGGTTAGAGACCGTCACTCGCTGTGTTGGCCGCCCGGACCTGCCGGGTGGCTGCAGACAGCGGTGCTTCATTCCTTTGGTTCTGGAGCCCAGAAGTGGGATGTCAGGGTGTCGCCAGGGAACCTTCCCTGCCTCTTCCGGTTTCGGCGTTTGTGGGCCGTCCCTGGCGTGCCCCTGGAGTTCCTGGGCATGTAGACACTGCCCCCCCACCTTCTCACTGTATCGCTTCCTGCCATCTTCCTTCCACATGTCTGTCTCCATGTCCAAAGTCCCCTTTTTATAAGGACAGCAACCACATCGAGGTAGGGCCACCCTAGTGACCTCGTTCTAGCCTAATTCTCTCTGAAGACCCGGTTTCCGAATGGGGTCGTGTTCCAAGGTCCTGGGTGGGGGTCAGGACTCCCAACATCTCTTCTGGGGAGAGGGACTCATTTCAACCCCTGACACACACCAAACCCTCCCAAGCCCTAACGTAGATGATGTTTGACCCTTGCCCATGGCATTTCAAGATAGACCTTGTTGTCCCTCTTTTTCTTTTTTTTAAAGTTGTTACAATAGCTAAACTGACTGAAGACTTGGGAACACAGCACAGGGAACATGTCACGCTTCCTTCGCCCCGGTGCCAATGTCTCCCAAGGTTAAGAAAGACGTGGCCGTAGCACAGTACTGTTAGGTACACCAGACTTTCTTTGGGTTTTCCTGCTAATGTCCATTTTCTGGCCCAAGATTAGGCCCAGGTTTTCACATCTCATTCTGTCCTTGTATCTCCTTCCTCTGTCTCTGGTCCCTGCGGGTCTCTCAGCCCCCCCTGGGTTTCCCTGACCCTGATGCTGTGGAAGAGGAGCGGTCAGGGGTTGTGTAGAATGACCCACCCCCACCCCCGCTGAGTGTGTCTGATGTTTCCGGGAGGAGGCAGCGTTTTGCGGATTTGGGGAAGAGGGAAGAGTCCCGCAGAGGCGACCCGGATACACCTTGTCCCGGTCCCTGGTCCCTGACACCCTCTGAGCAGTGATGCTTGCTCGTTCCCGTGCTCAGGGCGCTGGCCGCCGTGTTTCTCCTCTGTCTGGTTCTGTTCTCTGTGCTTTAGAAGTGAGTCCCCACATCCCGCCCACTGACTGTCAGGGGGAGGGGAGCCCAGCCCCACCTCCTGGAGGAGGGATGTCAGAGAAATTGTGGCGGTAACACTGACCAGTTCATGTTTGGGGAGATTTCCGTGAGGCTGTGTGCATCCCTGTTTCTGCTCAGAGGTGTGCCGGCTCGTTAAGGTCCCTGCAGGGACCAGCTGGTGGCAGCTGTCCCTGTGGTCCGGGGGCCACTCTGTTCCCCTCCCTCCTCCTACGTCGCTGCCTTAGAATTCTGTGAGTAACCCCTTCTCCTCCGTTTACTTGTTCATTCGGTCACTTATTTATGTTGGTGTGGGCTCATGGGCCCTGTACCCCTGGGGTTCCAATCCAGTGTTGTTTATTTTGCCACTCAAATTGTCCCAGCTTTGACAAACAGAACTCTGATCTCAGGTTGGGCCTCGTGTCCTCCTGGTCTTTGTTTCTTTCCTTCTTAGCCCTTTTTTTGTGAAGATGGTCTTGGGTATTTCTCGTCTCCAGCTCTGGAAGCCGCCACAGGCAATGGCTGCTTCCACAGGAGAGTTTGGCTCGAGAAAGCAAGACCTCAGTGCTCCTGGGCCCCCTTGCTCCTTGGTCGTCTCTGCTGTTCATTCATCCAAACGCTTTACCGTGGCCACACCCACGTGGCCCTGCCAGCCTGGGTCATCCCATCTCCTCACTGCCCGCCGTCCCTCTGTCCCTCCATCCCTCCCCACATGCTGCAGCCACGTGGGCCTTTCCTCTGTGTACCAGTACTGTTTACCAGCTTGCCCCTGCTACAGGGCCTTTGCACTGGCAGTTCCCGCTGCCTTGAGTGCACTTCCTTCTGGTGGTCTAGATCTCGGCCCCACTGCCTGACGTAAGCTTGATTAGCTTGCTTACTGTCAGGGTGACCCCACTGTAGGTGTTGTCACCTCCACTAAGGCTGGGGACTTCGAATGTCCTGCTGTGTCCCCAGTGCCTCGTACAGTGCCTAGCACATAGTAGGGGCTCAGAGAACGTTTGTGAAATGACTGAGAGGAATGCACGATGCTGTTCCTCCCATTTTCTGGATGTGGAAACTGAGGCCAAGAGAGAGACATCTGGGGTTTGCTCAGAGACTCCTGTGGTGGAGTGAGGGGTTCTGGTCTCAGCTTGTGTGGATGAGGACCCCAGTGCCCATGCTGATGGAGGCAGGGGAGGCTGACTTCCATGGTGAGGCCTTGAGGTGGGCAGGCCCCGGCCAATCAAGGCCAGAATGACCCCAGGAGCCATGAGTGGGAGGGGCGTTTCCTTGTGGATGGGGGAGGGGGGAGAGAACAGAGCTCTGAGCCCTACTGGGTCCCTGGGGGGGTTCACTGTGGCCTTTCCGTTCTTTTTTTTTTTTTTTTTTTTGTATTTTTCTGAAGCTGGAAACGGGGAGACAGTCAGACAGACTCCCGCATGCGCCCGACCGGGATCCACCTGGCACACCCACCAGGGGCGACGCTCTGCCCACCAGGGGTTTTCTTTTCTTTTACAGAGACAGAGAGAGTCAGAGAGAGAGGGATAAACAGGGACAGACAGACAGGAACGGAGAGAGATGAGAAGCATCAATCATTAGTTTTTCGTTGCGCGTTGCAACACCTTAGTTGTTCATTGATTGTTTTCTCATATGTGCCTTGACCGCGGGCCTTCAGCAGACCAAGTAACCCATTGCTTGAGCCAGCGACCTTGGGCTCAAGCTGGTGGGCTTTTGCTCAAACCAGGTGAGCCCGTGCTCAAGCTGGCGACCTCGGGGTCTCAAACCTGGGTCTTCCGCATCCCAGTCCAACGCTTTACCCACTGCGCCACCGCCTGGTTAGGCGGGGCCTTTCTGTTCTTATTAAGATCCTTCTCATTAGTATTTCGGATGTGAGACCAGGTCGTGAGAACAGGGGCTTCCTGGTGGAAACTGGTATAGACTCTGGGGTCAGGGTGCGTGCGGCAGCCCAGGGGACGCGCATCTGGACCGGGATGGAAGCAAGGTGGCAAGCCTGAGAGTGGCTGGGCTTGGCAGTGGGCCTCCTGCAGCCGTGGTGTCTGTCCGCGGGGGGCGTGGGGTCAGAGAGTGACTCTCCATGCGGGTCCCTGTATCGGGTTGATTCCAGGCCCCTCAGCCCCGGTGAGGTGTGTGCTGGGGGAGCGTCTCTCGTCCATCAGGGCCAGGGTGCCACCCCTTGTCTGTTGCCCCATGGGGTGGCCCACGGGCACGATGGAGGCTGGATGGGGCAGACACGGCTCCCTGCCAGGGATGTATGAGCTTTCCTGGGTTTGGACAGTGCTGGAATGTGAGGATGTCGGGGAGCCCCCTGCACACCGACTGTGGTGAGCAAGTTCAGGGGCTCAGTGGCTCCGGAGGCCGGTGTGTGACCCCCCAGGCCCGGTGGCAGCTGCAGCAGCAGCAGCAGCAGCACTTGGCTCGTGTTGGAGGTTGTGAGGGGGCCGATGGGAAGGGGGCTCAGGTCTCGGGCCACTGGGGGATATCTGCCACCTTCTGCATCGAGTCTCTTGTCTCTGAGTCTCCTCTCTTTTGTCCCTCTCTGGGTCCTTGTCCTCTCCTTGGGCTTCATCCATCTCCCTCTCTCTCTCTCTCTCTCTCCCTCCCTTCTCCGAGTCTCAGCTCTCTCTGTCTCTCCCCTCACCTTGGTCTCTCTTTGTCTCTCTCTCTCTCTCTCTGAACCACCCGCATCTTCCCCAGGAAACCCCCTCTGCCCTCTGGGCCTGCAGTGCTGGGTATGGCTCCTTGGCTGAGCACCCTGGTGCCCAGAGGGGTTCTGTTTCCCGGCTGAGGCCTGATTCCCTTGGGGGCTCCCCCAGGATTCCTGCTTCACTGCTCCCCCCAGCCTGCCATTGTCCGGCCTGCGTCACCCCCACCGCAGCAGGGAGGAGCTGCCCAGCCAGAGCATGGCACGTGGCAGGAGCTGGCCAGGGGCTCACCAAGGCCAGGCGCCTGGATGCCCCCTGTGCAGCTGCAGTGTGGGGTCTCCAGGCCTGTATGTGTCTCTGTGGCCACTTCCATGGCAGGTGTGGCTCACGGGCGGAGGGGAGCCAACATGCATGTGGGGTGATGGCAGCCTCAGGGGAGGGCAGGAAGCCACAAACAACCCCCTACTTCAGAGCCCCCTTTTCTGCAGACTACATTTAGCCTCACTGTGGGTGGGGGCACTTTGGGGATGGGGGGGAGAGGGAGACTCCCTTGATTGACATTTTGTGGTGCATCTCACGGAGAACCAGTCGCGGGCCACCTTGGGGCTGGCTCCAGGACCAGTTTGTGGGGGCGGAATACCTGAGCCCTGTGTTACTGACCTCCCCCCCTTCTCATCCCCCCTCCCCCCACGTAGAAACCAGGCGATGCGGAAAAAGTTAATCCTGTACTTCAAGAGGAGGAATCACGCTCGCAAACAATGGGTAAGTCACCCCGTGGCCCCCGCCACTGGCACCTTGTCCTGCCCCCCCCCCCCTCCGCCGTAGGCCAGGCTTCCTTGGGAGCCTGAGACGGTTTAGGCCACTTCAGGCCACACCCACTGGGGACCCATGAAGCTCGGCTCCCCGTGGAGGCTGGGGTGTGGGTGGGGGCCCAGGATTCTGTCCTTTTCCACTCTGGATGGGAAATTGGGTTCCTGGTCATCAGAGGACCCGTGGTGGGCTCTCCAGGTGGAGAGAGAGAGGTGTGTTATGAGTTGGAGGACTGGGCTGGGCTGTGGGCTCAGCGGCTGCGGGGACCTCCTCCCTTAGAAACAGGTTGGCCCAGTGGGCAGAGGCTGCACTGAGACAGACGGGGGCGCCGACTCCCACATCCCGCCCGGACGGCATGTGGATGGGAACTGAGCAGCCGTGGTTTAGGGTGGCCCTTTCCATCGTGGGGAAGTCGGGACTAATGATGGAGTCGGGGGGAGTCACCGTTAGTGTTCTCCCAGCTCTGAGGGGAAGGAGAACTGGCACAGATGGGCTTACATAGTGAAGGAATGTGTGTAAAAGTCCGCTGGGCAGGCGGAGTTCAGGAGCGGTTCGATCAGGTTCGACTTTCATTCTTGCAGTGTTTTCTCCAGCTCTGTATGTTAGTACATTGACAAACTGATTCCCCTGTGGGGCCTGAATTCCTATAGCAGGTGTGAGTCCTCTAGAGCTGCAGAGGGCGCTGCCCTCTCTCAGGCCACCTCATATAAGCCACTTGAGGGCGTGGGTCCCCCTGAGTCAGTTTCTGAACTCACCCTTTTCTGGTCCCAGACCTCAGCTGGGCTCTCAGAGAAAGAAGACACTTCTGGCTCAGATACTGGGCAGTTGGGAAGTTGGATAGGTGACACTTGGGACCGCAGGGCCCCGTGGGGTGTGAACCATTGGGCTTCCCAGCCTTTCCTTTCTCAAGATGGTGACCAGAGGTACCAGGGCAGGGTGGGTGGGGTTCATGAAACTGGGCATCCCTTATTCATTGAGTTAAGTATTTACCAAGGACCTGCTAGGGGGCCTAGCATGGTGCCCCCTATTCAGCATCGGAGTCACAGAACTGCTGTACAGAGGGGTGGGATGAGGTGGGGACCTCAGTACTGAGGTGGGAATGACGAGAAAGGACCAGTCTTGTGAAGGTCCGGAGGTCAGAGTGTCAGGCAGCGAGCACAGCAAATGCAAAGGCCCTGAGGCAGGAATCGACTGGGGAAGCACAGAAAAGGTAGTAGGTAGGCCTCAAGTGCAGTGCTCGAGGTGGGGGGGGGGGGGGTATGGTTGATACGAAAACCTCGGGAGCTAGATCACCTGGAAATGTTTATCCTGTACTAGGCCGAAATGTGTACATTTTATTCTAAACACAGCCGGGACATTTAATTTATCCTTAATACATGTAGTCTTAACAAATACAAAGTTTCATTATAAGAACTCCCAGTTATACCGGCAGGGCCGTTTCCCAGGGTACAGCGCATACCTGTGCACCCGGTTGTCCAGCTTGGGGGTGGGGTTCCACCAGAGGAAGATGATCTGGTTTATATTTTAAAAGGATGCCTGGGGCTGCTGGGGGTAGAGTTGGGGTGGGTATAGGTTCTTAAGAAATCTCAAATAGCTCCTTGGGGGTCCCTTGAGTGGGTGGAGGGGGAGTCAGCTCATGTCAAGATAGAGGAACTAGAGGCGTCTATGAAATTCCTGGTGGCCCTGCGGAGCCCATCTTCAGAGAGGCCTGTGTGGGAATGAATTCAGAAGCCACGGAGGCCATAGCGGGGGGTGGGGTGGCGTTTGGGATGACCTTGTTCTCGATGTTGTGTAGGGAGCCCAGAGCCCCTGACTGCGTCCTTTTCGGCCAG
The DNA here is from genome assembly GCF_036850995.1 of Saccopteryx leptura. NCBI lineage: Eukaryota > Metazoa > Chordata > Mammalia > Chiroptera > Emballonuridae > Saccopteryx > Saccopteryx leptura. The sequence continues at coordinate 248,486,485 of NC_089504.1, read as the reverse complement.
ACCTGAGCCGCGGCTGGGGCCACGGGCAGGACGGGGCCTGCGAGAGCTCTCCCCTCCGCACTCTTGTCCACCACCGAACCTGGAGAGGGGATGCTGGGGCCCCATCCTCAGCACGGCGTTCTCCCTCCCGGTCCTGCGGCCCCAGTCCTGTGGAGCCCGCGTGGGGGGCCTCTGTGGCTGGCCACGGGCTCCATGCTCTGGAGGATGCTGGGTCACCAGGTGACCAAAGGGTTCATCTTCCCCGGCCAGCCAGTTCCGGCTACCGTCCTTCCCCTTCCTCCCTTGGCCTGAGGCTGCCTTCCCTAGTCTGGGGGACACCTCCTGGCCACCCCACCTCTCAGTGCCTCCCAACATGCATGGCTGCCTTATGTGACTTGACACCTGGCAGGACTGGAGGGGTTCAGATCCTCGCCCTCCCCTCCCTTCCCAGTGACCCTAGAAAATCGTTTTAACTTCAGGCCTCGAATTCCTCTTCCTTTGAGTGGGTCTCTGTGCCTGGTTTGGGGTGGTCCTTGTCTGACAGGTTTTTCTTGCTCTTGCCCATTTGACCATGGCTCCTCTGTAGGGGTTGAGAGCGCAGGGAGGGTCCCCCCTCGGATGACGGCCTGGGCAGGGGTCCCTCCTGCCAGTCCTCGTCCCCTGCAGATGGCTCTGTACGCACAGCACATTGCCACAAACACAATCTGAACTGTGTCTGATCTCCAAGGGGTCCTGGAGCAGCCCACAGGCGTGTGGGGCCTCCAGGAACAAGGGGTCAAGTTCTGCTCCGCCCTCAAAGCTGGCTTGACCTCCCCTTGGGGACCATTGCGCTGTTGGGTTGGTTAGCCGGGGATCAAGGTCAGAACCTGGAACACAGGCGGTTGGCCGTCTGCGCACAGGGACCAGAGAGGGGCTCTCGGATGGTAAACTGTCGAGGAGGCGTTGAAGTGAGACTCCCAGACTGTGCCATCTGTCCGCCGCAGCTGTTAGAAGGGAAATCGGGGTCCCCTGTGTAGCTGGTCGCTCCAGGTCACCTTGGAGACTCAGAAGCCAGGCAGTCGTTCTGGGCCAGTGGGAGGGTCTTCTCTCCAAGGACATAGAGCAAGTGGCATTGTGGTTCGACATGGAGGGGGACTTCCTTGTCTTGGATAGATGGCAGCTTGGGTCCTCATACCCAGCACCCGGGCCTGGGGTGAGGAACTGTTTAGAAAGCAGATGCTCGCCTGACCAGGCGGTGGCGCAGTGAATAGAGCGTCAGACTGGGATGCGGAAGACCCTGGTTCGAGACCCCGAGGTCGCCAGCTTGAGCGTGGGCTCATCTGGTTTGAGCAAAAATTCACCAGCTTGGACCCAAGGTCGCTGGCTCCAGCAAGGGGTTACTTGGTCTGCTGAAGGCCCACAGTCAAGGCACATATGAGAAAGCAATCAATGAACAACTAAAGGTGTCGCAATGCGCAACGAAAGGACTGATGATTGATGCTTCTCATCTCTCCGTTCCTGTCTGTCTGTCCCTGTCTATCCCTCACTCTGACTTTCTCTCTGTCTCTGTAAAAAAATAAAAAATAAAATAAATTTAAAAAAAAAAAAAAAAAAGAAAGCAGATGCTCTGTAAGGCCCCCTCGGGGGGGGGGGGGGGCGCTGGGTCTGACACCCAAGGCTGCTGTGTCTGTGGCACAACTTCCTGTGATGGTGGATGTGGTCTCTTCACCGTCTACTGTGGACGGTGGCCCCAGCTGCATGTGGCTACTGAGTGCTGGACATGTGGCTGGGGACCAGGAATCTGGATTTTAAATGTTCCCTAATTCCATGTCATTTGAACCTAACAGCCACATATAGCGGGTGGCTTCCCCATTAGATGAGGCCTTCCAAGAGGGAGGCCAGGCGGGCGGCCGTTCCCCAGGGAGGGAGGTGACGAGGTCCTGAGGGAAGCCTGTGGGTTTTCTTCAAGGGTCTGGGTCTGCCCAGGTCACGTGTGACTGTGTATGTCTGTGACTGCATGCATGCGTGTGTGTGTGACTGCGTGTCTGCCCATGCGTGCTTGTGACCGTGCGTGCGTGCAGAATGGCAGAGCAGTGGGGAGGTAGCCGTGCACCCGCAGGAGGGCCCTCAGCAGTGCCCCCCGTGGCCCCCCAGGAGCAGAAGTTTTGCCAGCGCTATGACCAGCTCATGGAGGCCTGGGAGAAGAAGGTGGAGCGCATCGAGAACAATCCCCGGCGGCGGGCCAAGGAGGGCAAGGTGCGCGAATACTACGAGAAGCAGTTCCCCGAGATCCGCAAGCAGCGCGAGCTGCAGGAGCGCATGCAGAGGTGAGCTGGGTGCCTTCCTCCTGCGTCCTTCCCCTTTCCTCCTGGGTCCTTCCCCTTCTTTCTGCGTCCTTCCCTTTCCCCCCTCCCTCCCTACCACCGCAGGGCCTCAAACGAGTGGCCCATGGCCGCCTCAGGCCCTCACATGTGTCACTCAGACCCTGCGCGGCCTTATCACTTACTTGAGACTTAAATACATTTCCGGGAGCGAGCTTGTTCTGGGATGCCCGGGGCTAGTACCTGCCAGCTCCGTGCAGACGTGGCCTGCTGAGCTTGAGACCCCTGCTGTGGGTGAAAGGGGGGAGGACCGCCTGGTCCTGGGTGGCCAGGAGCAGGATGTTGGTCTGACGTGGCCTCTGGGAGGACTGAGATCTGGGTAGGCGTGCCCAGCACACAGTAGGTGCTCAGGGATGTGCGGCTCTGGTTTCTGTTATCCTTTTTCCTTGAGTTACGTAGATAAGGCGATGGGTCCCCGGGCAATGCTGTTTACTGGATGGACACTCAGTGTCTGCAGATGCATCTCCCAGCCCTAGGATCCGGGGCCACTTATCCTCACGTTACCGGGGAGGAAACTGAGGCACAGGCCTACAGAGGCAAAGCTGGGCTGTGAACGCCAATCTGTTCATGCTGGGCTCTTCTGAGGTGTATTAAGAGAAAAGGGGCTGTGTCCCTGTCGTGTTGGAGTTCGGGCATTCTTGGGTCAGAGTGGGCGCCCGTGCCCTTCCCTGGACCCCTCGGCTCGGGGCTGTCCCTGTGGGTGTGGGCGCCCTGGCCCCTCCCCCCTGCCCACACGTTGCCTCTGGGGAAGTTGTGGGCTCAGGTCTGTGCCGTGGTGCCAGCCTCGCGTCCCGGGCTGCCGTGGGTCCAGTGCTGAGTGTGTCCCTTTGGTTTCTAGCAGGGTGGGTCAGCGGGGTAGCGGGCTCTCCATGTCGGCCGCCCGGAGCGAGCACGAGGTGTCCGAGATCATCGACGGCCTCTCGGAGCAGGAGGTGAGTCTTCGGCCCTGACTCTTAACTCACCCTGGAGGGTTGAGACCAAGGGCTTGTCACGAAGTATGGGCAGGACCAACGCGCGATGTGGAGGCACCCGGGAGGTAGCCATCACCTGTCCCCAGTCCTGAAGGACGAGCAGAACTGTGTTCCTGGGGCCATGGAGGAGGGCGCACCAGGCAGGACATGGCTGTGTCGTCACGAGGCCACCTTGGGGAGGAAGCTGAGAGACCAGTCCCCTGGCCTGTTGATCCTGCAGCCTTCTCCTTCCTTCAGTGCCTTCCATTGGCTGAGCCCAGCTGGGGGCCAGAGGGCAGGCAGCCTGAGAGCCGAGGTTTCTAAGTTAGCTGCCTACTGCCCATCCGGCAGGAACCTTCTGTCGGGCCTCCCACCCCTGCCAGCACGAGCTCAGCTTCTGTCTACTTGGGGGCCACATGGATACCCGGAGTTCAGCCTGGGCAACTCTGGCTGTGGTCACTGCCACGTAGCCAGGAAGCAGAGAGAAGAGGCATTTGCTCTGTCCAGGTGGGAGGTATTGTTGCTCCAGGGTAGTAGCCAGCAGCTATTTTAAGTCAAAACTGACTAAAAGGGCTTGACCAGGCGGTGGCGGCGCTGTGGATCGAGTGTCAGACTGGGACCCGGATGACCCAGGTTTGAGACCCCGAGGTCGCTAGCTTGAGCCCAAGGTTGCTGGCTTGAGCAAGGGGTCACTTGCTCTGCTGTAGCCTTCCAGTCACAGCACATATGAGAAAGCAGTCAATGAACAACTAAGGTGCCACAATGAAGAATTGATGCTTCTCGTCTTTCTCCCTTCCTGTCTGTCCCTATCTGTCCCTCTCTCTGACACTCTCTGTTCTCTCTCTCTCTTTCTCTCTCTCACACACACACACACAGGCCCAACTAAAAGAAAATAAAATGAAAAACCAACCTTCTCTGCCACACCCGAGCATTTCAGAGTGCTCAGCGGCTGTGTGTTCGTTGGTGGCTCCCACATTGGACAGGGCAGGCATGCTGCTCTGTTGGATGGTGCTGCTCCGGCCTGATTGCCCAGTGGGACAGCTGAGAGGCCTTGAGACGGAGTGTCTGGTGTAAACAGTTTCCTCCGCAGAGGCGAATTTAATGGCAGGTGTATTGGGTACGCGTCTTGAGCCCCGCCAGACTTCTGAAAGGCCCTGCAAAACCAGCAACTTGACACTTTTTTCTAATGTAAGGGCCCAATATTTTCTTCTGCGCCCGAGGCCTCAACTGACCTTAATCGGCCTTTGTTCCTTGGCCCCCACCCCACCCTGAGGTTCTCTCTTAGTCAACTGAGCAGAGCCCAGGAATCTATTCTTACCAAGCTCCTCACGTGATTCTGACACAGGTAACTCACTCCCTGGCCCGTAACCAAGAGCCTTCATTCTAAAGCTTTGCATGTTTCAAACACCGTTCTGTCGGTGGAAAGCAGAACTCGGGGCACCTCTGCCCACAGCTGCACCACGGGGTCTGCCCCCAGCCCTGCCCCAGACGCTGTGGCCAGAAGCACGTCCCCACAGCGGTGTGGGCGGACTCAGCTTGCCCTGGACACCAGAGGAGGGACGTCTGGGCTGGCTCAGTGTCCCCAGGCCCTGGCCATGTGAGAACGTAGCCACTGGCGTCCTCCGGGGTGTGGAGGGTACAGCGTCCAGAGGATAGGAAAGGGAGCAGGGCTGAGACTTCACCTTAGCTGCCCGGGCCTACCCACTTGAGGTTCCTGGGCAGGTGGGAAGGATGGACTAAAGGTCTACTCACCTTTTGGGGGGCTGTCAGCAGTTGGGGCACAGGCCCCGTGGGGAGGAGACAGGAAAGGCAGCCCATGACGAGCGGGGCTGTGGTTAACCCGTGTTCTTGCTGGGGTAGCTACAGAGGCTCCTCCCAGCCAGCTGGGACTGACCCGTTCCCCACCACCACCACCAACACTGCGGAAGAGGTCGAATGTGGGAGGCGAGGTGGGGGATCCTTTTAACCAGCTGAGCTTGGCCTGGCTGGGTCCTTGCCTGGCTCTGGAGCTGGGTCATTAACGTCCAGTAATGGGCTGCTGCCGAGATTTGGGGAGATGAGCCCAACTGAGTCAGAGGCTTGGGGGTCCGTACTGGCCGTCCCGGTGCATAATGGGTTACTCCCGCCACAGGCCTGCGGGCAGGCTGCGCAGGACCTGACCCCAGGTGTGCGCACGTGGGAGGAGCTAGACAGCAGGGGGCAGGCAGCCCCGGGAGTATGTGTTTCTGCCCGCAGCCCATATCCACCCCCCGCCCCTGCCCCTTGTGCCCCGTGAACCTGGATGGCCAGGCCTGTCTCCTGCACTCGTGTGCAACCAGCTGCGCCCCAACCTCTTCCTCGGTGTTTTATAGCGCCTGCGTTTCCAGCGGAAGATTCATTGCTCCCCTCCTGCGGCCGACGGGGCGGCTGCTGCTCTCCGCACCTCATTTATAGCGCGGCCCACCATAAACCTGTCTGGGGCCGCCTTTAAATCCCCCCCCGCCGCGGCCGCCCCCTCCCCAGCATGGGCCATTCCTGTTTTTTTTTTCCACTCATCATCCTCTGTGGTTTCACATTATTTCCTCCCACTCCTGCGCAGAACAGTCGTCCCCTCCAGGCACATCACAGGGGCCCCCAGCGTTGGTGGGGGCACCCTCCCGTCCCCCTTCCCCATCACTCTGCCTCTCTGACCGCCCCCCCCCCGCTCCCCCTTCCCTGCCAGAACCTGGAGAAACAGATGCGGCAGCTGGCCGTGATCCCGCCGATGCTGTACGATGCCGACCAGCAGCGCATCAAGTTCATCAACATGAATGGGCTCATGGACGACCCCATGAAGGTGTACAAGGACCGCCAGGTCATGAACATGTGGAGCGAGCAGGAGAAGGAGACCTTCCGCGAGAAGTGAGTCCTCCGTCGCGGGTCGCAGGTCGGGGTGGGTGGGAGCTCTGGGCCCTGGCCTGGCCTGTCTGGAGCCAGGACAGTCGACCGCAGGCTGCTGGATGGCTTAGCGAGGCTGGAATTGATTGTCTCAGCTCTGGAGGCCAGAGGTCCAGGATCGAGGTGTTGAGTGAGCCGGGTGGGGTCCTCCAGGAAGCCCCCAGGGAGACGCCGCTGCTCTCTTGTTTTTCTCTCCTGTCTTCCGGAGGTTTCCGGCAATCCTTTGTCGTTCTTCCTCGGCTTGTGTAGTTGGATCACTTCATCTCTCTGCCTTTGTCTTCCTGTGTTGTTTTATTATGTATTTTTTTCTCCCGTGTCTTCCGTGTGTCTTATCTTAGAGAAGACACTCCCGTGGTGGATTAGGGGCCCACCCTACGCCCGTATGACCTCTTCATCTTAACTCATGACATCTGCAAAGTGTCTCATTCGGAGGTCCTGGGTAGACATGAGTTTTGGGGGACCCTATCTGACCTAGGACGAAGTGTGGAGCTGGCCTTGTGTGGGACGAGGCGAGGCCCTGCGGCTCAGAGGGCCAGAGCAGGAGGATCCAGGGCTGGGCTGGCCTGGGGCGGGGGGCACGTGGCTGGCCGAGGGCTTTCTGTTTTCCATTTTGCTTTGAAGGTGGTGATTTGTAGAGCGCTCCGTCCCCGACACGGAGCACGTGTTTTTCTGGGTTCTGTGTTTTTTTTTTCCTTTTTGTCTCTGGTAGAGGCAATGCCAGACCAGCCCCACCTCACGGGGGCAGAGAAGAGGCTCAGAAAGGTGAAGGCAGTGAGCAGAGGCCACACAGCTTGCAAATGGTAGAGACAGGATGGACACTCCCCTGGGTTGAGGCAAAGGGCTCCGCAGGGATGATAGGCTTGTTGGGGAGGGCTTTGGAAGCAGAGCCTGGAGCGGAGAAGGGAAGCTTGGGGCCTCTAAAATGTAAAGTGCAGGGTGACAAGTGTTTTAGGGAGACAGACGGAAAAAAACCCTCCTTTCCGAAGACCAACAAGAGTGCCACCTCCTTTGGACCCCCCGTGAAGCTGGAGGGTGGGAAACTGAGGCGAGGGCAGGAGGTATGTTGGAAACAGACTCTTCCCATCTAGCCACTGGCCTCTACCTTTGCCTGCACCCCTGGAGAAGGCCCATCTGCAGGGGAGTTTCTTCGAGACCAGGGGCTGGGCCATGGGCAGCCTCTGCCCTTCCAGGGTCGGGGGCCCGAGGCAGGCTAGCCAGGGCCGACAGCTGAACTTAACAGTGCAGGTGGATTCCTGGAGGAGGGTGCCAGGTCACACCCACCCTGCAGTCTCCCACAGGAAGTAGCCCTGTGGTGAGCAGCTCCCGTGGTGCGTCTGGAGTGTAAGCTCAGAGACGGCAGAGCCCAGGTCCTGGGCGGCTCGTGTTCGGTCCTCGCTGTCACGGAGACGATTGCTCCACCATTGAGTCAAGTCCTACCTGTAAGGTAGTATAGACACTTTTAAGACAGCTAAGTGGCTATAGAACAGTCAAGTATGCTGAGAACTACTGTTGTGTTAGGTATTCAAATCCCTGTAGTGTGTGTCTAGTGATTTATGCTGTTATTTTTTTTAATTTTGTTTTTTTAGCAAGCGAGAGAGACGCAAAGAGAGAGAGGAACAGAGAGGCAGGAAGGGAGAGAGATGAGAAGCATCAACTTGTTAGTTGCATCACTTTAGTTGTTCATTGATTGTTTTCTCATATGTGCCTTGACCAGGGTAGGGGGGGGCTTCACCTGAGCCAGTGACCCCTTGCTCAAGCCAGAGGCCTTTTGGCTCAAGCCAGCAACCGTGGGGCCATGTCTATGATCCCATGCGTAAGCTGGTGGTGACCTTGGGGTTTCAAATCTGGGTCCTCAGCATCTCAGGTCATCTCACTGTCTGCTGCACCACCACCTGGTCAGGCCGATTGATGCTATCTTAAAGAAAAAACAGAAAGGTGTTTCTGGGTGCTTTCTGAGTTTCAGCCTTTCTGGGATTCCATATTGCTGCTCAGACCTTGTGATGTCACACTGTTAACTCCTAGAGCAGGGGCTCAGGCTGGCCTGAAGGGCTGACACCCGCAGAGACGTGTTAGCCAGAACGTGTTGCTCACAGAGGGTGGTCCTGGTTGAGTTCTTGTTTTCAGCGGGACTGGTGGTGCTCAGGGCCTTTGAAAATCATGTGTGGGTGGCAGAGAGCTCTAGCACTTACCCCCTGCCCCCCGAGTCTCAGTTTCCCCATCCGTGAAATAGGTTAGCCACGGTGCCTTGCTGTCGTGAGGTGCCCAGTCGCAGTTCGTGCTTGGCAGTTGCTGGCAGAGGATACAAGTGTCGATTGCAGGGAGGCGGACAGGTGACCTAGAGGGGATTTCCAAGCTTGGTTCCTGATCTCCTGTGGGCCCCTTTCTCTGCTTGTGAAAACTGCCAAGAAGGGATTTTAGGGGAGGAGGAAATGTCCTGGGGCAGGGAGAAGCAGGGTGAGGAGGGGGGGAAGCATGTCTGTCTGGAAGAGAAGGGCATGAGGCACACTCCTGCGTCGCAGGCCGCCCGCGGCGGGATCCCAGGCGGGGAAGCCCGCCATGCTGGAAGAGAGAAGAGGCCGTTCCGGATTCTCTGGTGTCTGGTTGGGGAGCAGGGGAGGAGCTGGCTGGCCTCCTGCCCGGCCATCTGGAGGGCCAGGCACTGGCCCAGGCTCCCTCCGCGGGATCCGGGGCTCCTGCCTCACCAGCAGCCTCTTCTCTCCCCGAGGGAGGCTGCGGGGCCATGGCATCATGGGGATGGCCAGACCAGGGCTGGGCCCAGGCCAAATGACTCCACCCAGCATCCCCGGGGTGACCCACATCTCCGCCTCCGCTGTCCGCCTGCTCCTGTGGCCCTGACATTTCAGCCTGGCTGAGCTCTTTCCCAGTAATTCTCCCGGCTTCGCAGGAAGCCAGTTGGTGGGGCGCCAGCTCCCCGCCACCCCCTCTGGCGTAAGTCCTTCCTTGCTGCCTCCTTGGCTGGCCGGCCTCCCGCCTGCCTCCCTGCGGGCGCTCAGAGCCTGGGCTCCCCCACCGCTTGAGACTTGACCTGTGGCCTTGCCGGTGGGGGCCCCCGCGTGGGCCAGGCGAGGCCAGCTTCCCAGGCCCAGCTGGAGATAGAAACAAAAGCAGATTTTAAAAGGGGGGGGACCCCACCAAAGAGCTGCATGTAATGTCCTCATTTTTCCTGGAAGCCGCCTCCAGCAGGACAAACAAATATATTTTCAAAGGCGCTAAAACCAGTGACTCACTCCAAGGAACGCCCTCTCTTAGCCCTTGGCCCGCCCGCCCAGCCCTTCCCACACCCCCCTGGGCTTAATTGCTCCTAGTGGGGCGGTGCCCGCCCAGCCGGGCCAGCGGAGAGATGGCAGGCGCTGGGAAGCTCGGCGGCCGCCCAGCTGGGAAGCCCCCGTCGGCCTGGTCTCAGGCCCACCCCCTTTTCCCGACAGGTTCATGCAGCACCCCAAGAACTTCGGCCTGATCGCATCTTTCCTAGAGAGGAAGGTAGGTCACTGCTCGCCAGCCCAGCCGCCCTACCCCAGGCCCCACTGGCGTCCACTCCTGCGGGCAGCCGCTGGGCTGTGGCGGAGGACCTCCCTCCCCACCCACGAGGCCTCTGCCCGCTTGCCCCTTGCTCCTGTCGCTGTATCCGTCAGTCCTTCCCTCCTTTTCTTCTGGGACAAGCAGCCAAGGGCCCCGCCCCAGCCTCCCAGGCCCACGGGGGGGGGGGGGGGGGGGGCGGAGCTTTGGGCTGGGAAACCCCAGGAGAGTCGGGCGCAGGGCGTCTCAGATGTGGAAGCTGGCGTCCTCGCAGGCTGGGTATGAGTTCTGGACGCCATGGCGTCCCAATTAGGGCTTTATAGGCAGGAGCAGCCTTCTTCCTGGGGCCTGGACGGAGTGACCTTTCTAGTCCCCCTGATGCTCTGTGTGCTGACGTCCTGGTGCCAAGCCAGGCCTGTGGCTGTCCTCAACAGATACGCCTTCAGGTAGCTCTGGCTCTAGAACCTCACCTTGGCCCCAGACAGCCTGGGGTGGCCACGTCCCTTTCCGCTCCGGTTCCCTCTTGGCAGGTAGACACCAGGCGTCCCCAGAGACAGTCAAGCTCCCCTTTTGTGCCCCCGAGTCGGGGCAGGGCAGTGCCTGCAGTGGCCACAGGTGGGGGAAGCTGGCGAGGGTGGCTGGACATGGGCCCGTCAATCGCCCTCGGAACCCTGGGGGTCACAGGGCAGAGTGGGAATGGATTCCCACAGTGTTGACCTTCCGGGGCTGCTGCTCTGGGTGTCTGAAGCAGCGTCCCCCTAAATCTCATTTCCCAGCTCTGCAAATGCCCTGCTGAATGCGCGAGGGTGGCAGAGTGGAAGCTGGGTTTCCTTCAAGGGTCCCGGTTGGCCCCAGGTCTGCTCTCAATGAGCTGATAACCCAAGAAGGAGGGGCCTGGGCCGTGGGGGAGACGTCTCCCCGCCTGGAAAACCATCCTTGTCCCCAGTTAGTGACGGTGTCTTGCCAGGCCCACAGACAGCTCAGGAGGCCCCTAGGTTGGGGTTCCTAGAGGTGGAGGAAGGGGTTATAGAAATTAGAGCTTGAGTAGCTCTGTTTGGGGATGAGGGGATCAGAGGTCCCTTCGCCGGAAAGCAAATGTGACGGTGTTCTTTGGCTAAGAGGAGAAGAGCTTCCAGAAGGGTCTTAAGCAAGGGACGCCCACTGCCTCACGCCAGTGTTATGAGTAAGGCTGACGGCAGGGTGGGTGCTCAGGGACCTGGCTGCAGGGGTAGCTGCCACGGGGGCAGTTTACCCCCTGGGATCTGGAAGCCTTGCTCAAATCCAGGGGCCGGAGCCAGCAGGTGCCAACTTTGTTGTTATAATCAACAGCAGCAGCAACGTCAGAGCAGGGAATACCTGCTCTGTCACATGTCCTCTCTGTCAGGCACTGTCCTAGGTACTGTACTTATTAGCTTACCTGGTCTTCATGACAGCCCTGAAGTGTGTGCTATTAGCATCCCCATTTTACAGGTGAGAAAACTTGAGACTCAGGTCACACAGCCAGGATGTGGAAAGAGGCGGGACTTGAACCCAGGCCTGTGGCTCCTGGCGGCCTGCTCTGACTGCCCCTATAGGACCATACCTCAGCGTTCTCTGTCTCTCCGCTTGCAGACGGTGGCTGAGTGCGTCCTCTATTACTACCTGACCAAGAAGAATGAGAACTACAAGAGCTTGGTGAGGCGGAGCTACCGGCGACGCGGGAAGAGCCAGGTGAGAGGTGGGGGCGTGGCGGTCAGCCTCCAGGATTGGTTCCCAGCGTGCTCAGCAAGTGGGGTTCCCCTCGTTTTGGGTCCCCTTCCATGGTGGTAGCTGTGGCATCCTCTCTCTGGGGGCGTTTGGTCTTCCCTGGCAGCAGAGAAACGGCCCAGGCTGGAAAATTCTAGAACTCAGCTCGGCTGACCCAGGGTCCCTGAGGTTGAAAGGCTGCATGCTCAGAGCAAGGGCTATGTTCCCAGGCCGATGTGGCCTGAGCCACATCGACTGAACGTTTAAGATTTTTAAAAAAATAGTTTTGCGTGTTTTATTTCAACGCAGAGTCGAAAGAAGAATAGGTGGTACTTCAACTTCTATAATTTTTCAGACCTCGTAAGACTGAACGATTAGAGCAGCTCGGGGCCAACTCGGGATGGCCACCCACTTCTGTGAATAAAGTTTTATTGGGACGCAGCCACGCCCGTTCATTTACATACCGCCTGGGTGGCTTTCTTCTTAACAACAGCTGAGTTGAGTCACGGTAACAGAAGCAGGAAAGCCTCAGAAATTGACTACCTGATTCTTGACAGAAGAAGCCTGTGGACCTCTTGGTTAAAAGAAAAAGGAGTTGGTTTTAAAAAAAAAAGTTCAGTAAGCAATGGTTAAAAGATGATGGGGGGGGGGGTAGTGGCGAACCCTTTGAGTGGGATCGTGAGTGCTCCGTGTTTGGTAGAAGTGGGAAGGGGACAGGTTTGTTTTGCTTCCCAGCTGTTTGAGAATTAGCCTCCTGTTTGTGAATCAGCCCCACGGGGGTTGCGCCTGGAGGACCCGGTGGGAGGAGGCGGGACTCAGGAGCACCTGTACTGTGTATGGAGGGGTTTCGGCTGACCCTTGCAAGTGGACGTTGGGCACTGCTGTTAGATGCTGGACAGGACGGGAGTGAGGATGTTCTGGGCAGAGGGAACAGCAGGTACAGTTAGGCAGAGTCTTTGGAACAGGGGTCTCCAATACCTTTTGAGGTTTATAAATGAATGAGTGAAGAAAAGTCAAGGTGCCCTCTTTCTTTTGCTCACGTTTAACAACTAAAGAGAGTTGTTTCTCTACTTGGTGGAAAATACAAGTGCAAACCTGTATTTGATGATAAATGACAGCTCACACTTGACTTCAGTGTCTGTGGGAGGCAACAGGGAGTGGTGAGGCTTGTGGCTAACTATAACTATAGAGTGATTGTGCCACATATCGGCCCCATCTGACTCTTGGCCAAGTGCTCCTGTATCTTCTGACTTTTTTTTGATGATGATGACCTGAAAATCTGTTTTTATGTGAAATTGCCTCATTTAAAAAAACTCTTAGGTCACATGAAGAACAATAGTAAAGCACAGTAGAGGCCAAAGAACTCAAATATGCTTTTGCGCTCTGTCCTCTGTGTTAGATTGTGGCGGGACTCGGGAAAGAGGAAAAGAAGGGTTGATGTGGTTTAGGATAGTGGCCAGGCCAGGCTGGGGCACTGGGGAATACTGGCGTGCTTTATAGCCAAGGAGAGACTTTTGTCTCCCCGTTGTGTGTGAGTTGCCCTGGGTTAACCATGGCACCTGCGATGCTGAGGTTCACGGGGTTTCTCTGATGAGGTTTGACTGTCTGCTCAAGTTAGTGTCTCAGGCTGGGGTGCCCCGGATGGAGAAAGGAGACCCCCATGCTCTGCCTCTGACAGAAGACAGGAAAGCAGGGCAGGGGACCGTGTCTCCTTGGGAGACGGGATGTGTCTTTCGGGCTCTGCCCACCAGGGCTGCAACAGAGGCGCAGGTGTGGCCCAGGTCCTGCCAGAGGCAGCACCTGATAAATCCTGGAAGGACTCGGCAGGCCAACACACTTCCCTCACTCACTCTGCCCACCAGCCCCGTTCATAAATATGGAATGAATGGGTCAACCTGAGTGTTGACTTTGGGGCTATAATTCTTCTCTCTGCCCCATGACGGTGACAAATGGCAGATGTGGCCCACGGCCCACGGTCCCCACATTAATTTAGGACTAGATGCGCATGGGCTCCTGTGGTGGGCGGCCGGTGGACGTAGGCAGCACTGGTCTCAGTGGGCTGGCGCTGTGAGCCGGCGGAGGTGGGCAGGCAGAGACCCCACGCTTGTGGAGCCAGGTGCTCTGGGGGCAGTGGGCGGTCACCTGCCACCTGAAGCCTAGGAGGTGCCTGGGACAGCTCTGCTGTCTGTTCTAGTTTTTGACCCACACTCAGCACGCCTGGCCCCTCAGGACGGTGGGATCAGGTGAGTATCCTGGTCACAGTATCCACGGGTCCTCACCTTGGGTCACTTGTCCATGGGGCTTCTGGGTAAACACACCCCTTTTCCTCTGGCCCCAGAGAAGGCCCCCTTATTGCCCTAGGCAACCCTGGGAAGATGGATAAGTGGCTCATTCCCAGCAGGAACAGGGGACCCGTGGCCAGCAGGTGGCCCCTCCCTGCCTGCACGTCTCCTCAGGTGGGTGGGGGCTGAGCCATCTGCAGAGTATCTGTTTCCAGAGGGGAGTTTGCCAGGCTCACCCCACCTGCCTGGGGCCCCTGCTTTTAGAAGCAGACTTATAAAGATTGTCACAGCCAGTATTCGCCAGACCCCTCGTGGAGGGGGGCACTGGGGATCCGGAGGGACGTCAGAGCCCCATCAGAATTCCTGGGGCGCCTGGCCCTGCGCGGTGCCGGGCACAGAGATGCTGCTGACATCATGGTGAGGAGGAAGAGGTGAAAACAGCCACCCTGTTGGTGTTTCGTCAGCCTTGACGAGCGCCAGGCTGCACTGAGGGCTCGATGGGTGGTACGTGGGAGCAGCTTCACGAGCGAGGCTGTGTGTCGTTCCCACTGACAGCCAAGGAAACGGGTACAGAAAGGTGAAGGGCTCACAGGAGCCCCGGGGTCCTTGGTGGTCAGCTGGCAGCCAGGGTCTCGGAAACAGGCACTGACCTTGGAGGTCTGTGGAGCGGTCCACCGAAGCACCGTGGGGTCCAGGCGGCGATGGGGCTTCCTGCATTGGGCAGCCCCGGCTGGGTCTGCCGTCTCCACTGGCTGGGAATCCCCCTCTGCTCGGCCCCTGTGGGCCCCTAGCTCCTGTGAAACTGGCAGCTGGAAAGTCTTCTCTGTCTCTGGAGAGCCCCACACCCTATTCTTCGTACCATGTATATCTCAGATGCGGAGGACTACTTCCACTGTGGTCTGTCTCTGCCTGGCCCCCTCTGTCTCCCCTGCAGTCTCTCTCAGCACCCCTAGAACTCTCCTCTCCCGGGGGGCCAGGGCTGCAGAGGATATGGTCCCTTTTCGTGGTCCCAGAGTTGTTCCGTGGCGCAGAGCCGCGTCATTGCTAAGAATGGCCACGAGTGGTGGCTGATCTCGTTGGCTCCACAGATGCCCCTGGGATAGGCCCTCTCACCTTATTTCCCCAGGGTCAGTCCCGTCCTCCCCAGGGGCATTGGGTACACAGTGTTGTGTGGACATCTGGAGAGTGTTGGTCAGATGCCCACCACGCACCAGGGTCATAGAGCTCTGCCTCCAGGGCCGCTGCAGACCCGACCCTCTGGGAAGGTAGAGAGGGCGCAGCCGCCAAGCCCTCTGGCCAGCACCTCACAGGCTGCCCCGAGTGAGAGATGCCGAGGTAGACTCGAGGTAGGACCTTCGCCGTGCCGGCAAGTGGCCACAGCAGCCCTTCTTCGGGCTGGTCGACCCCCACCTCGTAGGAGGTGCCTTGCCCAAGCTGGCTAGCTCAAGGCCAGGGTCCAAAGACGGGAGTGCCCCGGTGACTTGCAGTGCGCACTCCCCACTCAGCATTCTTGCCTCAGCATTGCTACGGGGGGGTGACAAGGGGGGCCCGCTCAGGTTCCGGGCTCGAATGCCAGGTCTGAGAAGGGGAAACCGTGGTGCGGACAGCGGGACGTTCTCCCCAGACGGAGGCCTTCTGCCTCCTCCCAACACCAGCGGCCGTGCCCATGTGGTCAGAGTAGCCTCCTCCGGCCGTGCCCTCCTGAGATCACGGAGAGACTGAGTCACAGCCCCTGCGCCGTGGCACTGGCGCCCCGGGGAGCGCTTGCTGTTTCCCTGGGAGGGCTGACGGTCCCTCCGAATGGGGCCTGGGAGCTTGCGTTTCTTTTTTGTTTCATTTTTTACCTTTTTTTTTTTAAATTCTGAGTCTGCACTTCTAACACGTTCCCTGGCCATGCTGATGAGGTGGTCCAGAAATACTCCTAGAACCCAACCCTCCAGTCCACGAGAGACTTATTGGGGAGGGCCCAGGGAAGCTTCCAGGATAAAGGAAGAGAGCAGGTGGCAGAAGGGGAAACTGAGGCACAGATCAGGCTCGTTGGCAGCCCTGACCAGCCATCGGGGGTGCTCTGGAGCCAGAGTGGCCTTTCCAGGTTTCCCAGGTGGGCCGAGAGGGTTTGGGCCTGCAGCCACGGGCCATGAGGACACCTGCAGTGGCTTGTGCAGCAGAGAGCCCCTTTTGGAAGGCAACCTAACCTGGCTGGTGTGTGTCTTGGGGAACAAATCCTACCTGTTTGTATATTTGCAAACTACACGCCGCAGTGCCCAGGACCTGCCAGAGCGCTTCACCGCAGAGTGTGCAGCCCTGGTCCCCACAAGCTAATCAGTTGACACCACCCTGCCACACCCTTGCCTCATGGCCGTCTGTCCATCATCTGAGGGCTGTGTTTGGGAAACGTGGATAGTTATAGCCGTGGAAGGTGAAACTCCCTGATCAAGAGCATTGGCCATCAGGTGTGTCTGGGCCCAGACCCTGCCCCAGACCTGCGCTGCCCCCCCCCGCCCCGCCGTCCACAGCGCTGCTGCCCGGCCTTGTGGCCAGCTGGAGGTAGGGGGAGTACGCTGGGACAGCCAGGGTGGCTTTCTTGTTTAATGGAGGGTGCCATCCACTCTCTGGAAGCTTCTTTGTATTCTGACGGAGGGAGACTTGGGCCCTCCCGGGCACTTTTGGAGGGGTGGCCCCTTCACGCCCACCCCCGCCAGCGCCCGCATGCCTGAACCTTGGCGGGGAGGGCTGGCTGAGCCCCTATCTGCTGGCCTGTGCATCTCGAGGTTCCACCCCCGGGTGGCTGGGCCGTGGTCCGAGCGTCTTCTCCCCGAGGTGAATCACTGGCCGAGCCGGGCCAGCCCCGAGCACCGAGTGATGGCACAGTGGTTTTATAGTTCATGATTCATGGACGACGGGGCCGAGCTCTCCCGACTGATGGCAAAACTGGAACCCAGGAATGCTGCGGTCAGTAGTTGGCCTAATTCTGCAAACCGACAGGGAGTCAAGGGTGAGGCTGATGCTAGCCGGGCAGTAGGGCCTGTCCCGGAGGCTGTAGTGACCATGCGGTGGCCGCCGTGGCCTCCCGGTGATGGGGGTCCGTGCTGCGGAGGAAGTGTGTCCCCCATGGTGAGCTGCCGCCAGGCTCGTCGGGTTGGGCGTGGAGGGGAGAGGGCAGCAGGTTTGCCTGGGTCTCCTCGTGGCTACGTGGTCTGTGGTCTTCTCCTTCCTGCAGAGTTGGGCAGGGGACAGGAAAATCCCTCCTGGGCGCTCAGCCTCGGGCCTGCCCCTCCCAAGGCCTGCTCAGGGAAGTCCAGGGAGGGGACCGCTTCCTCCCTCCCGCTCCCGGCCTGCACGCCCTCAGCCAGCTGCTCTTCCTGTCCTGATGCCCGAGCAGTCTCTCCTCTGCTGGGGGGCAGGCTCCTCACCCCAACTGTCCTGCTCGTTTCTGGGTTGACTTCTCTGTTTCCTGTTTCTCTGCTTTTGTCTGTCTCCCCCAGCTCTGTCTCTCTCCCCTATCTCTGTCTCTCTCCCCTATCTCTGTCTCTCTCCCCCTTCTCTGTCTCCCCGTCTCTGTCTCTCTCCCCATCTCTGTCTCCCCTGTCTCTGTTTCTCTCCCCCTTCTCTGTCTCCCCCAGCACTGTCTCTCTCCCCTATCTCTGTCTCTTTCCCCCTTCTCTGTCTCCCTGTCTCTGTCTCTCTCCCCGTCTGTCTCCCCCTCTCTGTCTCTCCCCTTGTCTCTGTCTCTCCCCCATTTCTGTCTCCATCTCTTTCTCTCTCCCCATCTCTGTCTCTCCCCTTCTCTGTCTCTCTCCATCTGTCTGTCCCCATCTCTGTCTCTTCCCCCATTTCTGTCTGCCTCTCCCATCTCTGTCTCTCTCCCCATCTCTGTCTCTTCCCCCATTTCTGTCTGCCTCTCCCATCTCTGTCTCTCTCCCCATCTCTGTCTCTCTCCCTGTCTCTGTCTCTCTCCCCATCTCTGTCTCTCCCCATCTGTCTGTCCCCATCTCTGTCTTTTCCCCCATTTCTGTCTGCCTCTCCCGTCTCTGTCTCTCTCCCCATCTCTGTCTCTCTTCCACATCTCTGTCTGTCCCCATCTTTGTCTCTCCTCTAGTCTCTGTCTCTCCCCATTTCTATCTCCATCTCTGTCTCTCTCCCTGTCTCTGTCTCTGTCCCCATCTCTGTCTCTCTCCATCTGTCTGTCCCCATCTCTGTCTCTTCCCCCATTTCTGTCTGCCTCTCCCGTCTCTGTCTCTCTCCCCATCTCTGTCTCTCTCCCACATCTCTGTCTCTCTCCCCCTTCTCTGTCTCTCAAATGCACACACCCCCTCCTCCTTGGTCTCTCCCGAGTCTGAGAGCCCAGGTCTCCCACATTCATCTTCCCTCCCCTCTCTGATCCCACCCCACCCCTCCCCCAGCTGCCTCTCCCTCCCAGGGCCCTGCTGAGGGACAGGTGATCTTGTTGTTCTGGGTGCAGTGGCACTCCAGAGGCTTGGGCAGCGTGGTCCTCAATCCGGAAGGCGTTCCAGGGCAGCAGGACCTGCCAAGCGCGGGCCGTGGGGGAGGGGGCCGCCTCAGGGCAGGTAGTCTGTGCTGGTTCCCAGGGCCTGGCTGCCCCTCCCCCTGGACGGCTCGCCCTGTGAAGTCTGCTGGGGACATGTGGCAGGCCAGACAGGGCCAGATTGCCTCCAGGCTGGGCTATGCTTCTCCTGGGTGAGTGTGTGAGCTTCTTGTGTCTTGCCACCCGGGCAGGGATGAGGGTCCCAGTGGGGGGTCGGTCCCCCCAGCTTCCCTGGCGGCCCAGGCCTGCAGGAGGCAGCCGCTTCCGCCCAGTGAGGGACAGGGGGCTGGGCTGGGAGGGGTTGTGTCTGGATTTAGGGCTCGGTGAGCAGATGTCTCTGGTTCTCCGCCCTGTTCTGTGCTAAGTGGGAACAGACGTAGGGAAGGCTCCTCCAGGCCCCTCGTCCTCCAGATACATCCCGGGGGAGATACTGTTCTCTGTAAGGCAGCCGGCGGGTGGGCCCCCCGGGGGGGGGGGGGCAGGAGAGGCCGGACCCCAGGGACCAATCAAGCGAGGCTGTTGTTTTGGGAGAAATCAAACACGGCCTCCTTCTCACGAGCCACAGCATGGTGGCAGAGGATACCACATCAAAGGGACAGAAGGACGAGGACCACGTGAGTTTCTCCCAGAAGACATGAGCCTACATCAGTTGGTGAGAGGTGGGGCTGGCAGACCGCATTCGGATGTCCTGGGCTGGGCTGCTGGGAGTCGGGAAGTAGTCACCCGAGAACAGTGCTTGTGTGGGCCTGGGCCGGCCCGGCAGTCAGCGGAGTGTGCTGGGCCCGGGGGTGGGGGGCAGTGCGTTCTGTTGTCGCTTCACAATGTCACCATTCTAGGTGACTCCACAGTGAACGAGACAAACAAGCCCCCCCAAGCTGACACCCATAGGGGAGATGAACAACATACGGTAGGTTAGCATGGTTGTTTCTGGTGGGGCCAGGGGGCAGCTGATGCCCTGAGGAGGGTTCATGTGGGCTCAGACCTGAGAGGATAAGAAGGAACTGGCCAGGCAGAGTTGGAGGCAGAGGCTCAGCCCAGGCAAGAGGGCACAGCAAGTGCAAAGGCCCTGAGGCAGGCACGGTGTGGCATTCTCCAGGAGGTGAGGATGTGGCCTGAAGGAACATAGGTGAGGTGGACAGGGGCTAGATGGCCTGGCTCTGTGGCGTGGACCTTCGATTTTACCCCTAGGTGGCAGGACAAGATGTGATTGATGATTTAAAACAGAGCTTTGGCTGCCACAAACTGCGTCTTCTTGCAGACAGAACAGATGTTACGCGGGTGTGTGAAACGTTGATCAGGTTCTGTTGGCACGTTGGATATGGAGGATGAGTGTTTGGCAGCCAGCTTCTGGGGGCAAAGCCCCGATCTGAGGCCCGTGCCTGTTGTCCTGGTGTAGATAGCCCCACTCGCCAATCCAGGCTCCCACTGTGAGGTCACTGTGCGATTGGGAAGGGACTCGCTTTAGCCCATTATTGATCCTGCTTCCACCCCACGGATACAACTGATGTAAATCACCTCACGAGTGTAGATAACAGCCAGATGTAGTCAGATTACTGGGAAGTGATGTGTTTCTAGTACTTATTACCTTTGTTTTTATCATAATTTCTTT
Organism: Saccopteryx leptura; assembly: GCF_036850995.1. NCBI lineage: Eukaryota > Metazoa > Chordata > Mammalia > Chiroptera > Emballonuridae > Saccopteryx > Saccopteryx leptura. The sequence goes on along the minus strand of NC_089504.1, from coordinate 248,466,581 downwards.
CACTGTAAGGAAGGTTAGGTATTTCAGTGTTTAATAAACGGCAGTGTAACAACTGGCCTGCAAGCAGTTTTTGACGTCTGGTCCCCTGAGCTGCCGCGAGCCTGCTCTGGCACACCTCTGCGTCTTTTAAAGAGACACCCCTTATGGACTCAGGCGGCATCCCCATCTGTGTTTTCCCAGGTGGACTGGATTAGTGAGGGAGGGGCTGCCAGCAACAGAAAACTTGCTTGTGCCTTCCGTCTACCCCTGTCCCCACATCTCCCACCACCCTCGGGCTCCTGGAATCCCCTCCTCCGCTGCCAAGAGATGAGGGTGTCATGAGGGCAGACCCCTCTTTGTATTTGCTTGCTGGAGGTACTTGGTATATAGTACATGCTCAGTAAAGTGTTTGTTGAATAAATGAGTGAATGAATGAGATGGCACGCAGTCAGTGTTGCTGGGTTTCAAGTGGTTCTCATAACCCACTCCTGAAGACCTGTTTTCTGAGAATTCATTCCCACCGCCCCAACCTGGATTTGTTGGCTCTACCTCTCACTGGGCTCTCCTCTCATTCCTGGAACCGACTGCCATCCCTCCATCCCTCAACTAGGACACGGGGTGGGGTCTCATCATCCCTGCCCACCCCTCCTACGTCTGAGAAAGCCTGCAGTGGCCGCCCGCAGTCATCAGGACATCACCTCTTTGCAAGCATGGGCCTCAGCGGCAGCCAAGTCCTCCAGTGTGTCATTCAGTGAGGACAGTGGGCATTTTCACGTCAGCTTGTCTTGCCCGTGCAAAGTCCCTTCCTTGAACTATCCCCTCAGCCTTCTCTACCAGAGACCTGGGAGACTTACCTCTGAGGCCCCTCCCCATGTCCCGTGGGGCAGGGTGAAGAGTGCCACTGTTTACTCATCACTGTGGCCTCTGTCCCCTTGTCATTTCTTGTCTTCCTTAGCGGACGTGCTAGCTGTGTACAGTCGGGGACCTCATTTTCTGGGGCTTGGTGTGCCCCCCTGGGGGCTTGGAACATGCTTGTGGAGGGAATGAACAAGGTGGATGGCACAGTTGGGCTTCACTGGAGGTGAGGAGTCTGAGGTTCCTTAGCCTGTAGCATCTTGCTGGGAAATGCTGTGTGACCTTGGGCGAGTTGCTTAACCTCTCTGTGTCTTTGTATTCTATAACACACGGATCACATGAGGGTTGTTGGGAGGAACCTAACAGGTGTGACATGAGGAGAAGACGGCCTCTTCAAACATTGGTGGTGCTCAAACGTTGGAGGTGCTCAGCCACTTGCTGTGTCTGGGTCCTTGGCACAGCACGGACTGTGTTTCGTTTGCCTGTCCAGCACTCAGTGCTCTGGAAGCAGGGTCCCTCGGGGGGACTTGAGCCGCTGTCTCTGGCTAACCACCGATCTGGCCAGGTTTTCCTCAGAGCGGCACTGTGGTTTGGAGGGGATGTTCCCAACCAAACAGTGGGCACGAAGCCCATCGTCAGCCTGACCAGCGATGCATCTGAAACGCAAAGCAGGACCACCCACTACCTCCCCTTCCCATCATGAGCCGTGGAATCATTGGAGATGCTGGGGTTTGTTTGGCTTCCGGTTCTTCTCCTGGGTCCACGGCATCACCTGCGTCAGAGGCAAGGGGCCAGGGGCCGGGGTGTGTTCTGTGGCTGGGGAACCCTGCACCACCCTGCCCAGGGTCCTGTCTGTCCAGTCAGAGTCTTAGGCCCGCCCCTGCCCCAGACTTCCCTTCCCCCCCCAATCAGATCTGCCTTGTTCCAGCGTCATCAGGTGGGTCCAGTCTGAGCGAGGCTGGTGGGGGGGGGGGGGATCAAATGACTGCCCTGGGGCCTGTTTCTGTCAGTAGTGTGATCGGCCCACAACCACGCCCATCTGTTTACAGTTTGGTTGTCTCCAGTTAAGGGCAGAGTTGAGGTTGTAGTGGGCTGGAGAAACAATAGTCCCAACATGTTTACCAGCGGGAGCCCTCACTGACGGCACCTCCCAGCTCCTGCTCTGAAACACAGGTCTCACACCAGGCTGCCTGCCCATAGGACCACCTGGGAGTTTAAAGCCACCCATACCTGGGTCTCACCCCAAGACTCAGCTGTGACTGGTGTGGGTGGGGCCTCCGAGGACTTCCCGGAGCTCCCAGATGGTGTGTGTGTGTGTGTGTGTGTGTGTGTGTGTGTGTGACCCCCCCCCCCCCAAGCCCCTGTCCCACCCCTGTGCCTTGAGAACCAAGGCTCTGAATTTCCCGCCAGGCCAGAACCCATTCAGCTCTGTGATTCGCATGGTTGAGCCTGTGGTCTGGAAGCAGAGCCCTACCAGGCTGTTGGGCGCGCTTTTACTCCGAGCTTGGCTGAGGGCTGAGGGCATTTTCAGGATTGCGTTTATGAGGGGCTCCACGATGTGACGCGGGCAGATCGCCCGTACCGTAAGGTACCATTGCGTTCCTCATCTTCGTCCTCATCCTCGGGACTTCAGACTGGTTGGTCTGGGGGAGGTGTGTGCTAAGCACTCGGGAAGTGCCAGCACCTTCCTCCCTGGGGCTGTTTGAGGACTCGGAGGAGGGCTGCGGCAGGGAGGGGGGCACTGAGCGCCGTGCCCCTGGGCTCCGCCCCTGCCGCCAGGATGCCTTAGTGTAGGGCTAGGAGGCTGGGGCCAGCTGCTGCCAGGGCCTTGGTGGGAGCTGTGTCTGCTGGCCGTGCGGGGAGGGGTGAGGTCTCAATGGTTCTGGAATTCTGGAACCCCCGCCAGCCTAGACCCAGGGGATGGTGACATGTGCTCTAGGAGAGTGGCCACCGAGGGGAACACCAGGAAACGCTCGGGTGTGACGCTGTGGCTGCTTGGGGGTTCTCAGCACAGACACAGTCGAGAGCGGTCTCGGGAAGCACCAAGCTCCCTGTGGCTGGAAAGCCCTCTGCTGCCCGTGTCCTCAGTCCTGGGCGTTGGGTTCCGAGGTGTGCCCACAGCTGGCCAGCGTGGCCCACGTAGCACAGACCCACCCTCCGTCAGCTGAGCCATCGCCCCCACCTTGGTCCTGGTTCCTGGTCCCTGACATTCGCCTCGGTCCTCACATACCTGTGGAGAGGGCACGTGGTGTTGGAACAAATGGGAAGTCTCCTTGCCTGAATCCCAGCGTCTGGGCCTGTTCCAGGCGGGCCTTTGTCATCGTCGTGGCTCCCGGGCTGCTGAAACGTTGTGCCTCGGGGTTTGACAGGTGTCGGTGGTAGGGCGGACAGGCTGGTTCAGGGAGGGACACTGTGGCTACCTGTCAGGAATTGGCGGCGACGTGGCGGGGGGGGCGGGAAGGCTGTTTGAAGGCCGACTGTTTACAGAAGAGGGGGCAGACCCTGGCCAGGAGGTTTCAGCTGGACGCCGCTGCGGCCTCTGAGAGCCGTGGTTCTGCAGAGCCTCGCTCTGAACCCGGTGTCCACAGAATGCCTGTGGCCGGCCCCGTGTTCAGCCACACCCTAAACGAAAGCTACAGAGGGTCTGGGCTGGGACCACAGGCCGAGGTAGCTTTGTGCATTGGCGGGCGCGTGTTTCTGGTGCAGAGGAAAGACACGGGGGGAGGGGGCAGGGAGCCCCCTCCACCTTCTGCATTTGCTTGGGTTTTTTTCCCTTTGGTTTGAAAATTGGCATGACCGTGCCCCCTTGTACACACTGAATAGCTTTTCAGTGGGTTCATTTCCATTTCATTTGGCTCAGTGGGATGGAAAGATGGTCGGGTTTGGCAGCTGCCCACTGGCAGGGCTTTGGGGTGGCCAAGGGAATCTGTGTGCTTTAACAGAAATCGGGCAGGACAGAAAGGAAGTCGGGCAGCGGTGCCGGAAGGAGCTGGCTGCTCCCACTTCCTCCCCTGTCTTGTCAGGGTCGGGTCAGCAGCTCAGTGCGGTCGGGAGGGGAGGGCTGGCTAGTGTCCGCCTCACCTGCCGTGCCCACATGGGAGGAGGAGAAAGAGGTCCTCAGAGGAGGCCGACTTGGCCAGGGGAATCATCGATCTCCCTGTAAATGGGGGAGTCCTCCTCCCCGTCGGGGCCCCCCGAGGCAGCAGAGTGGGCCTCGTCACAGCTGCGGACACTCTCTGTGGGCGGTGAGCGCTGGACTGAGGCTCACAGAGATGGCCTGGCTTTGTCAGGGATGGGCAGGGCTGAGGGCCGGGGGTGTGCCTTGGTTCCCCAGTGCTCGCTCTGCTCTTGCCCGAGGCTGACCAGCACCCACGGCTTCTGCTCCATGTACACACCCCTGCTAGCTATACACTCTGGGGGGGTTCTCCTGTCCCAGCCTCCTGTCTCTGGGCCAGGGTGTGGGCACACCAAACACCCCTGCTCTCAAGGGGGGAGAATCGGCACACAGTAGTGAAGACCCCCTCTTAGACCACAAAGCCACCACCACATGGGGGAGGTGGGCATCGGGCTACAGCTCAGCCCGCGACTCCCAGCTCCCCAGACCCTGCAGGTCAGGTTCTGCGACCCCGCATTCCATACCCGCGGCCCCCGGCCTCTCCCCGCGGCCCCCGGCCTCTCCCCGCGGCCCCCGGCCTCTCCCCGCGACCCCCGGCCTCTCCCCGCGGCCCCTGGCCTCTCCTGGTGGACTACCCTCCTGACCAGCCCTCCCCGCCCAGGTGGGCACTCACCTGCGTCCCTCTTTTCTCTCCCCTCTTCCTCTGTGGGCCTGGCAGCAGCAGCAGCAGCAGCAACAGCAGCAGCAGCAGATGCCCCGGAGCAACCAGGAGGAGAAGGAGGAGAAGGAGAAGGAGGCTGAGAAGGAGGAGGAGAGACCCGATGTGGAGAACGACAAGGAGGAGCTGATCAAGTAAGGCAGTAGGGCCCGAGGGGCGGGGCCATCCTGGGCCCAGGCTCGTGGCCATGGGCGACCTTGTGCAGCTGTGTGAGTGTATGGTTGTCTGATGTCCACAAAGTGCCCATCTCCTCCAAGAAGAGGGGTGTTTTCTGCTCTGTCCCTGAGAGCCCCATTTCCTCTCCTTCCTCCTGCTCCTCTCCCTCCTTCCCCTCCATCTTCCCCCCTCCTCCCCTCCTCTGCTGCTCCTTTTCCTCCTCCCCTGTTCCTCTCACTCCTCCTCCTCTCCTCTCCCTCCTCCCTGCTCCTTTCCCTCCTGCTCCTCTCCCTCCTCCCCTGCTCCTCTCCCTCCTCCCTTCCCTCCTCCCCTGCTCCTCTCCTTCCTCCTCCTCTCCCTTTTCCTCCTGTCCCTTCTCCTCCCCCTCCTCCCCTCTCCTCTCCTCCCCCTTCTCCCCATCTCCTCTCCTCTCCCTCCTCCCCCTGCCCTCCCCTCTCCCTCCCCTCCCCCTCCCCCTCTCCTCTCCTCTCATCCCCTTCCTCCCCATCTCCTCTCCCTCCTCCCCCTCCCCCTCCCCCTCTCCTCTCCTCTCCCTCCTCCCCTGCTCTTCTCCTCCTTCCTCTACCCCCTCTTCCCCCTTCCTCTCCTCCTCCTGTTTCCTTCCTCTCTCTCCTCTCCCCCCCTCTACCCTCCCTCTTTCCTCCTCTCCCTCCCCTTCCCTTCTCCTGCTCTTCTCCCTCCCCTTCCCTTCTCCTGCTCTTCTCCCTCCTCCCCCTCCACCTGCCCTTTCTTTCTCAAATCCTCTGGAGACCTTGCAGACTGATAGCTCATTTGAGCTCCACTCCTGAGCTAATAAATCCGGGCAATGACTTTGGAACTCTGCTCCCTCATCTCCCCCCTCCCCTCAGACGAGTCTCCTGAGATGCCGGGAGGGGGCCAGGAGGCGGCGGGCGGGGGATCAGAGGAGCTGGGGAAGGACTAGGTATGCAGGCAGCTGGCAGCCCTCACCTCCAGAAAGATCGCTGTCAGTGTGAGTTCCTGCAGATCAAAGCGCAGCCTTGCCAGGGGCCCTCGCCGCCTCCTGCGGCTGCCAGGGCTGGAGAGTCACGCCTGGAGTGGGGGGACAGGCACGACTCCGCGCCAGGAGCTTGAACTGGGCTGAGGAATGTGGTTTTGGGGAACATCTGGCTTGTTCCCCACTTCCCCGACTCCCAGGGAGGGCCTTCGGGAAGATGAATGGGAGGTGGAGGTGATAGATCTGAGCGGCCCCACAGAGAACTCTCCCCAGGCGTCTTCTGAGAAATGTCCTGCTCTGGGCACGGAGGGAGCAGGGAGCGCGCGGGCCCCACACACCCTGCTCGGCCTGCGTGAGACCCCGCAGGGGGCCTTTCTCTCCCTGCTCCTTCCGCAGGGCTCCCCACCCTGCAGTACCGTTCACAGAGCCCCCACTGGGAGCGCCTCCTCTGGGGGGGGGTCACGCGGCTTTGCACCCCCCATCCCCACCCCGGTGCAGACTGTGGAGAGCGCCTCTGTGGGTGCATAAAATGGCCTTGCACCTAGCAACCAGCCCCCGCTTCCACTGCATGAATGAAGCCGCCTTCTCGCTAACTAGCAGCCCGGGTCCCCCTTTTGCAGCGCAGAGAGCAGTTGAGAACTGTGGCTCACGCCTCCCTTTTGATAAACACGGCGGTGGCGGCGCAGACAGCTGCTCGCCGTCCATCCCCCCTCTCCCAGTGAGTAAGCCGCCTGCCGGTGCTCCGCGGCAGAGGGGAGGGGACGCAGGCCTCTTGTGGCTGCCCTCCGGTGAAGCCGTCCCTCTCTCCTTGTCTGGCCCTCAGGGAGAAGACAGACGATACCTCCGGAGAGGACAACGATGAGAAGGAGGCAGTGGCCTCCAAAGGCCGCAAAACCGCCAACAGCCAAGGCCGACGTAAGGGGCGCATCACCCGCTCAATGGCTAATGAGGCCAACAGCGAGGAGGCCGTCACCCCACAGCAGAGCGCCGAGCTGGGTGAGTTGAGGGCCGGGGAAGGGTCCACCGGGACATGGTAGGGGCAGGTGCCGCATCTCAGTTCTAAACTGAGCCTGCTGTGTGACCTGGTGCAAGTGCCTTAACCTCTCTGTGCACCGTGGTTGTCTGTGACCGCCAGGTGAGCGTTTCAGGGACTGTGTGAGAAGAGCCTACAATAGCCTCCGGGCCTGGAAGGTGACCAGTGGCTGTCAGCCATGCTGATTCCAGAGCTGACACTTCCCTTAAAATATCCTGATCGCCAGTCTTGGTTTTGTTGTTAAATCAGAAGTCCTGGCCGCACTTGGCCCGCATTTCCACCAGGTAGCAGCTGCTGGAGCTGAGTAGCCACCGCCCCCTTTTCAGAAGGACTGGACGGAGTGCTAACTGTACCTGGTGGACGCCTGGGTTCACCATACCTTCCCTACTGTGAGCTGCCAGGTGGAGTGGCAGTTCCCAAGTTCAGCCACAGGGGGGCATCCCACGTGTGTCTGTGGTCTGTGCCACTTTGGCTCTTTGGGGGGGGGCCCACCCTCCTGCCTCTGTGGCCCCCACCCCTGGCCCCAAGTGCTCGGACTGAGGTCTCAGCCACCAGGATGTCTTTCCAGGGTGGGATTTGAGGGAGGTGGTATCTCGTTTGTCAGGGACACTCCCTCCCCCACACCCAGGGTCTGTTCTAGGCACCTGTCTCCTCTTCCTATAGGAGGTCACTTGTACCCATTTCAGAGATGGGCTTTTTGAGGCGTAGAGAAGGGATATTGCTTCTGTAAGGGCACGGAGTTTGTTGGGGTTCAGACCCAGCCCAGGCTGTCAGTCATGAACCTCGCGCAGCTCCTTCTGGCTTTTGCCAGCTGCCCCTTGGGGGCAGCATGCCTAGAGACCCAGGGCAGGAGTTGAGGGCTCCCTTCAGAAAGTGCCTGACCTCTGGGGAAGTTCTGCTACACCCCAGGCTGCTGTTGAGGCCGGACTGTGGGTTGAGAAATAGACTAGGCTGTGTCAGCACGCCTGCCCCAGCCTCAGATGTCACCACCTCCCCCTGGGGGTCCTGTGGGAAGAAAGGGGGTTGTCGGCCATGGGCGCAGGGCATGGGGAGGTGTCCCGCGTGGGTGGGGCATTCTCTTTTGTGAGCTGCTGCTTCAGACTCCCCTCCTGCCGGGGTTTCCCTCCTGGTCGGACAGTCTTATCAGTTGTGTGTCTGGCACCGTTCCCGGTGCTGAGTTCATGAGGCTGACGTCCCCTGTGTTCACCCTTTGCACGGGGTCTTAAGCAACTTGCAGGGGAGGAGGGCCCAGACTCACGTGCCAGGGGACTCAGAGGAGAAGCTCAAACTCAGTGCCACCACAGAGATGTGGCCACCAGGGCCAGCCGTGTCCTCCTGGGGAACACGGGAAACCTCGTCCTTGCAACAGACAGTTTGGGGGGGGGGGTGGCAGTCACCCAGTAGAGCAGAATTCTCAGGCCGTCTCACCCCCAGAGGACAATTGGTCATGTCTGCAAGCATTTTTGACTCTGACATTTGGAGTGGGGACCTCTGACATCTATCTAATGGGAAGAGGCTAGGGACACTAGTAACGTCCTGCAGTGCCCAGGACAGCCCCCTGGCAGAGAACCGCCCAGCCCCCGAGTGAGTCCACGCTCAGCTGAGCCCCCTGTCTCCACCCTGCCCCCCCACCACCCTCATGCAGTCCCCATGTTCCCAGGTGGCCAGCCCCCTTCCCAACCAAGTACGTGATGACGCCCTCGACTGCCTCAGTCTCCCCGTCTGTAAAAGGGGGTGGTTGCACGCTGCCGTTCCCACTGGTCGTGTGGAGGCTGGGCTGGGTGCGAGGACAGCTGGGCGCAGTGCCCACGTAGCCAGAGGCAGAGAGGACGCCCCTCTGTGCTGCTGCCAATGTGCCTTCCTTTTCAGCCTCCATGGAGATGAACGAGAGCTCCCGTTGGACCGAGGAAGAGATGGAGACGGCCAAGAAAGGTAAGGGGTGCCCAGGGGCCTTCACCGCCCTCCACGCACATCCGGCCCCGGAGGTCGTGCGGTGGTGGGGGGGACGCTGACTCACTGAGCCATGAACAGGGGGCGGGGTGGGACAGGCAGGCTTTGCCTCTGGGATGTTCTCTGGTTGGTCACTTGCTCTTGGTGCCTCGGTTTTGCCCTCTGGAACATGGGTCTGTGTGGCCGCATGTTCAAACTCCACAGTGCGCCCCCTAGGTAGTCAGGTCACAGCTCAGAAACACGCGGTTCATGCCGTGCACGTGGTCAGTGGACAGGTCCCTGCGGGGTCAGCGGTGCCTGGCTCTGTAGACAGCAGTGGGCCGCGCACCTGGGCACCTCGGGGGAGGTGCAGGACCCGCTGGCAGCCACCGCAGTGGGGCCACAGGGTCAGCCCGTCCCCATAGGAATTGGGGGTGCTGTGGTGCCCACCCCCTGTTCTCCCTCAGGTGCCACAAGCAGGTTCACATGAGCTAGACAGAGCTGGGTCCTTAGCACCCTGGCTTGGTGACCTGTCTCTGGGTGTTTGTTTCCCTGTCTGGGAAATGGGAATGGTGTCTCCGCTGGCCGTGAGGGGGAGGTCGGGCCCCTGCATTGTTGGACTGTGTCAGTGCGGAAGCCCCTATCTCTGGGGAGGCTGCAGCCCGCCCCCTCCCCGCTGTGCCCCATGAGGTGCCGTTGGACCAGCGCTGACCGGAAGGCTGAGGCTGGGTGGCTCTGAACTCCCATTTTGCCTCCTCACTCTGTTACCTTGACAGCAGCCCTGTGGGAGCGGAGGGGTCTCGTTTCTGTGATTGTTTCAGTGCCGGGGGGCAGGGAGCCGAGGCCCAGCGAGCGCGGCCTAGCCTGGAGCGCATGCGTGCATGCGTGGAGGGGCGGGAGCCAGCTCTCCCCGCTCCTGTCCCCGAGACCCCGCCGCTGACCTGCAGCTTCGTGTCCAGACCTCCAGGTTGCGAGTCATGAGAGAACAAACTGACAAGGGAACAAACGGCCTTTCTGTGAAGGGCCCGGGCACGTGGGGGCAGGTGAGCGTGCGGATGGTCAGGCCTGGTGGCTGAGGCCCTGGACCACACACAGGCCGCCCGCCCATTCTGTGCACACTTTTCACCCTGGGGATCGCCTGCCGAGCGGTCCTGGCATCTCAGACCCTGAGCGGGGGCCGCTCCACTCATGGCTCCCATCCGGGCATTCGTGTTCCTGGGCCCTTCCCTCCAGCTCCCGGGCCCCCAGCCAGGCGGGCCCTTGACCGTCAGTCACCTGCCTCTGCCCACAGTCTCACGCCCGACGTTCAGCTGCTCCCAGGCGTGCTGATGGGGGGAGTCGGGGGTCTTGCTGCTAGCTGGCAGGGCACAAGGTGCTGTCAGCCCCCGAGAGACCACACTGTTGTCGTGGTTCTCTGTCCTCTGCATCCACTCTGTGATTTTTCACGTAGATTGTGCTACTGGGTGCCAAAGAGGCTTTATTGAAACCGTGTGAAGTGCACAGAGAATTTATCGTTGGAACCATGTACAGGGTAGAGTTCAGGGACTCCCGAGTGCATTCACAGTGCCGTGCATTCACAGTGCCGTGCAACTGTCCCCACTGCCTAGCTGAGCACGAATTTTCATTATCCCAATCGCAAGTGCCATCACCCCACCTCCCACCCCTGCCAGCTTTGAGCCTGCGGATGGGCTCTGTCTCCGTGGACCTGCCTTTCTGGGCCTTTCCATGACAGGAATCCTACAAAACACGCCCTTTGGCCTCTGGCTCCTCTCACTGAGCACTGTCTTTTGAGGGTTCATCCATGTTTGAGCAGGTGTCCAGGCTTTGTTCCTTTTCATGGCTGCGTACTATTCTACCATGTGGCCAGACCACGCTGTTGTCCGTCCACTTGCTGGTTCATGGACACATGGAGTGTCTCCACCGTTTGGGGATTGTGAATAGTGCTGCTGTGAGCATTCGTGTAGGATGCATGGGGTGTTTAACCACATGTGAGGCCCTTGGGTCTGGCTATTGGCAGTGACATTTGTGCCAGTACCTGCCCGCCCGTGGGAGCGTAAGGGCTTCACAGGCAAGTCCCAGCCTGACGGCCCAAGCTCTCACGGCCTCTGGCTCCCCGCAGTGTCCTCTGTCGTCACGGCAGCCCCGGCCCAGCCGGCCTCCCTCCCTCCCTCCCTGTTGCCCGGGAACAGGCAGTCAGCCTGGTTGGCGGCTGCCCGCGCGCTCTCCTCCTCCCTTTGGGAAGGGCAGATGCGGGGGCCGGGAGGACAGTCGGCGATGACTCACCACAGAGATGGGAGTGGAGTGAGCGTGTGCCCCAGCCGCTCAAGGTTGGGTCCCTCGGCAGTGGCGGTGAGCTCACCCGGCTTCTTCTTGCCCACGGAGAGCAGGCAGTGCCTGGTCCCGCCGAGGCCCCGCTCGGTGACATCTGTGTGATAATGTGACCAGCGGCGGCGGCGGCGATACGTCCGCCGTGAATTACAGCAATCTGGACAATTACCGCCCGGGCTGGCTGCTAATGGCCATGTCTTGCGGCGCATACAGGCGGGGGCTGGGGTAGGCAGGTGCCGGCAGCCGCAGTGACTCCTCCAAGGTGGTGGAGTGAGGACGCTGAGAAGATTCTGGGGCCTCCGGCCCAGCCCCTCAGAAACCCAGGAGAGGACCCAAGGGCCAACTGTGGCCGAGGCAGATGGCCCCGCCCATCCTTCTTCCCCGTCATTTAAATCAGTGTGCCTCGTCCTCTGCAGGGTGGGGCTGCCTAGAGGTGAGCCAGCCCTGGTCCCCTTCTTGGTGAGCCCAGGCAGGTCAGCAGCCAGCTTCCCCAGGCCTTGGGACCACCGAGCATCCTGGAGACATCCGCTAGCCTGGCCTTGGGGTGAATGTGCTGCACAGGGACCCCCCGTCCTTAGAGAGAAACTAGACCTATCAGCCTCTGGACCTCTTAGGTCTGTGACCTCAGGCACATGGGTCCAGCTCGCTGTGCCTCAGTTCTCTCCTCTGTACCGTGGGAGTTCAGTGGCTCACCCACTGCCTTCATTTCCTGGGGCTCCCGGAACAAAGGACAAACCGGACAGCTTAGAGTAACAACAATGCATTGGTTCTCTCTCTGCCCTGGAATCTGCAAGTCCCCAGTCCAGGTGTCCGCTGGGCCTCGCTGCCTCCGAGCCTCCGGGGGAGGAGCCTGCCCCTCCCGGGCTCCAGCCTCCTTGGCGTGCGTTGCTGGCGTGGCCAGCGATCCTTGGCGTTCCTTGGCTTGTCAGCACATCTCCACAGTTTCTCTCTATCTCCACGTGGCCGTCTTCCCTGTCTCTGCTGAATTTTCCCTCTTCTTAGAGGGACCCACCCGTATCCAGTATGACCTCATCTGACTTGATCACGTCTCTGAGGCTCTTTTTCCAAATAAGGTCACGTTCACAGGTTTTGGGGGGAGCACTACTGAACCCAGCACGGCCGCCTTGGCAGCGAAAGAAACAAAAGAGCTTCGGGTGGTGATGTCTTAGACATACGGAGCTCCCCATCACCTGTCATCCGTGGTAACTGCAACCAGCTTTTCAACCATGGGCCCCTGGCCCGGCCCGGCCCTGCCCGACCTCATTTTTCCTGGTCTCTGACATGCGGCTGGGGTGCCATCTCCCCCTGGGGGGCGTCCTAAGGGTTCCTGAACCACACGAGTTCAACAGGGGGTGCTGAGGGGCAGACCTACTGTGCAGCGCCCAGAGCCAGAGCCGGTCTCCCTGGGTGCGACTCCTGGCTCCGCCTGTCACGGTGTGTGACGCTGAGCAAGTGGCTGCACCTCCTGGGGCCTCGGCCCCTCACTGCACCTGGGAGGAGTGGGTGGGAGGGTCCCAAGTGGCCTTGAAGAGGGTTCTAGGGCACTGGGGCTTCCCCCGCCCCAGCCAGAGAGGGCACCCCGAGGAGGGGCCTCGGGCTGTCACTCAGAGCATGACACAATAACTCTAAGTAATTCTGTCCGGGGTTCATTGGCCCTTATGGATGAGCAGGAGCCACTAAAGATTTTACGTGCGCTAATAAGTCTTGTCGTCCCCACCAGTCTTACAAAGGAGGTGTTGTGGTTGTACCTTTTTCCAGAAGAGGAAGTTGAGGCCCGGAGGGATTTGAACCCAGGCACTCCCTGTAGTTACCAAGTGGGCACGGGGCTGGTATGAGGACTGAACAGATTAGTGCATGGGCCAGGCTGCTGCGCATGAGGCAGCAAGTGGGGAAGGGCGTCCCTGCAGAGGGAACAGCATGCGCGGAGTCCTGGTGGCAGAGCAGTGTGGTTGAACATTGAAAGCCCAGACAGTGAAGGGGTGATGGGCCCTGGCCTTCCCACTGTGGGAGGGAGTTGGGCTGTTCTGCTGAGAGCGTGGGGAGGGGGTGGGGCAGGGTTCCAGGTTAGGTGGATGGGCACCCTCCTGTCCTGTGTGTGTGGCATTAGGACCACTTGCCTTGGGGCTCTCACCGAGTGGGGACTGAGCATGTGCAAGGAGCTGGCTGCCCGCCCTTGGGCCCACTGCCACACTGGGCAGGCCGGGCAGGCTGGGCAAGCCGGGCGCGAGACGGGGATGAGAGGCTCTAGTTCCCCCAGGAAAGGTCATTCTGGCCTGGCTCAGAGTCTTGACCAAGCTGCGCGGGAGGCGCAGGGCTCTGCTGGCAGCTCCTCCCCACCCCTGTCCCCCTTCTCTGGCGGGCTCAGCGCCAGCAGTGGAGGAGGTAGGGAAGCCCCCGGGTCCCGCCATTCCAGACCAGGAATAGGTGCTGGCCCGGCTCCCTGTTGCCCAGCCCTGCTGGCCCCAGGCAAGGCCCCGTCAGACTGGACAGAGCCCAGGCCGACCGGGCTCCAGCCCCAGCCCCCCAGCAACTCCAGGCCCTCTGCCTGCAGGATGCGCCCTCTCTCAGTGACTGAGGTGGAAACTGCTGGTGGCTTCACACTTCCAGAGTGCTGGTTGTGCACGCCGGCTGGTTTAATCAGTTTTCACGGATGAAGGGTCTGAGGCTCGGGGAAGAAGCGCAGGTGTGAACCCTCAGCCCCCACTGCAGAGCTACCCCCACCACAGGGACACGGCGTCCCTGGAGGCTCACACCAGGGAGCGTCCACCGTGATTAGTGCGCAGGGTTGGCAACTGGTGTGCAAGGCTACTCTGGGTGTGGGCATCGGAGTGGGAAACTGAGGAGGGGCAGTGTCACGGTTGTTCGGAGAGACAGCGTGGTCCCCCCACCCCCACCCCTCGGGGATGGCTGCCGCCTTTGGACTGGAGACGAACTCCTATGGAGCAGACACTTTGTGGTCCCATTGCCTCCCGACCTGAATGCTTCCGGTGTGCGGAAGACAGGTTGCTGCAGGGGAGAATGCGGGGAGGGGGCGGGGGAGGCAGGGGCGGGGACAGCCAGACTCCGGGGCAGGCTCCAGACCCTCTCTCTTGCTCCTCGTCAGCACCCTTGGGGAAAAGGTCAGGCCCACAGCCTACCTTCATCTACAGTAGGAAAATCCACACAATGGCGTTTAAGTCCCTACGTCCACAGGGAAGGACATGGGACAGTTGATGCAGTAGCGAGGACGCCTGTTAACCACATGGCCAGTGCTTACTGGCCAGCCATGTTGCATGGGTTATCTTAGCTTCCCATAGGACCCTCAGGGGCGGGTGCTCCACATGTGGATATGCACCTGCTCGTTCGTGTGCGTGCACACTCATGTGGACACACAACTGCACGTTTGTGTGCGTCCACACACATGTGGACATGCACCTGCACATTTGTGTGCATGCGCACGCATGCATGCACACATATGCATGACTCCTGCTTTTGCAGATGAGAACACTGAGGCTCCCAGGCTGAGTGGTGAGCTGGGCTTGCACGGCCCTGGAGCGCCTTGCTCTGCCCTGCTCTGCTCTGCAGGAGAACTTGACGTTGAAGGCGTAACGTGGCGTGGCCGCGCCAGCCTGCACACAGATTGTGTTTTCATTTTATGAGCGTATTTGATCATGTATTGGGGGCAGGGGGGGGTAGCTGTGTCACAGTCTGTCTATGACTTGTAGACGTAATTGACGAAACCCATAATTGGCTCACGTAGGCATCACGGGTTATTTTGGGGGGAGAAGAAAATAGATGAGAAGAAGGTAAGTCAAGTTCAGGTGTGATGTTCTCTACCCGGAAACCTGATGGGTGTCAGGACTGGCAGGCATTTGGAGAGCCCCGCCATGCCGTAGACACCCCCATAAGGCTGACAGATGAGTGGCCGAGTCCCTGTCGCACCCACCCCAGGCTTGGGGTTTCCAAAATAAGGAAGTGACATGACTCAGGACTGAGTCTGCTGGATCCCCCCCCCCCCTTGGTAGTGTTTTCGGTAGAAAATGTTGTTTTGCAAACTGGAAGCTGCTTTTGGAACATGGCAGTTGGCGGGAGGGGTGCAGATGGGGCCCTGGGCTCTGTGCGTAGGGAAAAGAAGGCGTTGGGGTTGGAGGGGCTGGCGGGTGGGGGTGTGGGCGTGCTCTGCGGACAAGGGGGCTGCTGGTTTGCAGAGAGAACCAGCTGGGACATTCCCAGGATGCAGATGGATGGGTGATGCAGGACCTGTGGGCGTTAGAATGGTGCCCAGCCCGGTTTATCTGAACTTGGATGGTGGGGTAGGGGTTGGCTGTTGCTGCAGGTTTCCAGGGGAGAGAGCTTCCTGGGGCAGCGACTGGACAGGGCCATGGGACTCTGGGGACTGAGTCACTGTTCCCATAAGTGGTTTGTCGCAGGTCCCTGCATGAGTGCATGCGAGGCTCCCTCTGAAGGCAGCCAGGGCAGCCAGTGGCCGAACCGAGGCCCCCAAGCCAAGACACTGAGAGATGCCCCCTCTCTCGCCACCCCTTGCTCCTTTACCTCGTTCTAAGCACAAGTCCATGACTCAGACCTCCTGGCTTGACTTCCTGTCTTGGTCAATTTCACTTCCTAGTTCCTGCGTCCAACTCTTCGGAACGAAACTCCTTCCTTAGAAATTAGAAGTGGGGTTGGGAATGCCAACCGCAGGCGATGTTGGCAGAGTCTGCCGTCTGGGCACCGGTGTGGTGTGTGTGGGTGTGCGCCCGAGTGGGTGGGTGGGAGAGGTGGGCACACACCCTCCTGCCCCTTTGGAGACAGTCCAGGGGCACCCTGTGAGGATAAACCCTCAGTCCCTTTTCTCTCTGGATATCTACCTTCCCAGGAGCCCCAGAAAGGTAGTGGAGACACCCTGGGATGCCCAGTGGGTCCCCAGACCCAGAGGTGTCTCCACTGGGTTTGGGGTATCTGGGGCTTGGTTCATTTGTCAAGCACCAACAGTTTTGGGTGCAGAGACACAGTGGTCAGGGAGCAGTAGAACAAAGGAGCTGATTTCAGGGAGCAGTAACCGCTCCACAGATGTCACAACCCCTATGGCGGCAGATTGGCCGGGAGGACAACTTTGGAGAGGGTGGTCAAGGAAGGCTGCTTGGAGGAGGTGTCACTGGAGCCTAAAGCTGAAAAAGAGAGCAGAGGCTGACCTGTGGAAAAGCCAGGCAAGCAGAGAGAGAGAGAGAGCAGATAGGGCGAATGTCCTAAGGCATGTCCCCCTGGCTGGAGTGGGTGCCCGAGGAGAGAGACGTAGGAAGTAGGTTGGACAGGGAGGCGGGGCCGGCTCCACACTGAGGCCTTTCTTTGGATTTCATCCCGAGAGCTTTGGGTCGTCACCATCGGCAGATTTGAAGCAGAGGAGTGACACAGTTGGATTGGCATCCTTGAAGGCTCACTCAGAGCTCCCTGTGGGGAAGGGAAGTCCTAGATCCTGACACGGTTGGGATCTGACGCCCTCCCCTGGCACAGTGCCCTGGGATGAGGCCTGGGGGGCTCAGGCCAGGAACAGGGCACTTTGGAGACCTGTGGCCTGTTGTGTTTGGTGCCTGTGGGCAGGAGGGAAAGGCTGAGGGCTAAATGGACAAGCAGGTCAGTGACCCCAGAGCTGGAAAAATCGGTCATGACCTGGATCAAGCTCCAAAGTTCAGCTCAGTTAACTTTCAACTCCCGGGAGCTGGCTGCGGAGGTGCCGGTGGCAGGTGTCCATGCGGGAGCAGGCTGACGTGGTTGTGACGGGCTTCTCAGGGCCCCCAGAGCAACAAAGAGCCCTTTGGGGCGACTCCAGACCTTCCCCTGCCCTGAATGGGGCAGAAGGTTCTGCACTGTGGTCTCCTCAAAACCTAAACTGCCTCTCCGTCGCTGAACCACCTCTGCCCACCCCCCAGCCCAGCCCCCTTCCGCCTTCCCAGACCCCCCCCCCCAGAGTCCCCCACGGAGGGGGGGGTCTGGCCTGGGGTCGGGGCAGACCGCAGGTGGATCTGACGCCACGCCACACGGGAATGACGCGGAAGGAGCCGCTAGCTCCCGTCCGCCTGCGGGGTGGAGAAGCTCTGTTTTTCTGAGCCATCATCTGTTCTTACCCCTGCTGACGCGCCACCGCCACGGATGGGGAGAGAGGGAGGGGGGAGCCCGTGCCAAGTGGGCCCGCCCCTTCTGAACCTGGGCTCCTGCCACGCTCCCCCGCCCGCCCCGCCGCTCCTGTGCGCCTGTCTGGAGGTCACATTCAGCCCCAAGGCGTCTCGCTGGGTCAGGCAGCAGGAAGAGCAGCAGAGACCGGGCACCTGGCGGGGCTCCCGGGGCAACGCTGCCCCATCCTTGTCGTCGTGGTGGTGGTCGTCGTCGTCGTCGTCATCATCATCGGGCTGGGGTCTTTGGGATTTGCACCGCAGGAGCCTCGGGAGTCCTGGGGGTGGGGTGGGGGTGGGGGCTCCAAGCCAGCCAGCCACCCCTTGCTGAGCACCGCGTGGGGTGCCTTGGTGCCCTGAGGAACTGCAGTCACTGAGCCCTGGTGACACCTGGCACGGGCCACTGAGCACACCACTGACAACTTCCCGCTGGCCGCCCCCATCTGCGAAGGGCATCTCACTTGCCCGCAGCTGGGAGGGGGTGCGGGGGGGGGGGGACGTTGTCAGGAGTGGCGGTGCCGGAGCCCTGGGCCAGGCGGGCAGCAAGGACCTGCTTCCCCACCCTTCTCCGTTTGCCTGTGGTTCCTCCCCCCTCCCTCCCCACCCCTCCCTCTTCCTCCTCCCTCTTCCCTCCTCCCTCCTCCCCTCCTCCCCCTCACTCCTCCCCCCTCCCTCTCCCTCTCCCTCTCCCTCCTCCCTCCTCCCTCCTCCCCTCTCCCCCCTCCCTCCTCCCCCCTCCCTGGCGCTGTCGGAGGAGAAGGATGTGAGGCTGAGCTGAGCCGCCAGCAGACGCCAGAGCCGGCACCGTGGCCGCCCAGCCTCCCGCCTCCCAGCCCGCCGCTCCAGCTCCTCTCCCCGGAGCGCCCTCCAAGCCTTATGTTTCCGGAAAACTTGGCCGAGGGGGAGACGCAGATGAGAGGATGTGAGTGAGTGGCTCTGGGGGTGGGGGTTGGGGGGAAGCTTTGAGCCCTGGTGACAGGGACGGGCTGTGGCTGTGGCAGTTCAGGGTCGGGGACTCAGGAGTTTCGTGCCTGTGGGATCCCCCCCCTTTTCCTTGGAATCCCCTCCTCTGCCTTTGTGGCTGTCGGGCTGGGCTCCCCGGGAAGAGGGCAGGACCTGGTCTTGCTTGGCGTGTGCTAGAGCTGTTTTCTCCAGGTGGGCTGTCGGGGGGGGGGGGGGCTTCTGCTGGGTCTTGTTCAGGGGGTCTCCCGGGCATGGTGGGGTCTAAAGGGCTTCTCCCTGTGCCTGGCACCCTCAGCGGGGGCTCGGGGAACGGGAAGCAGAAGGAAGCCCGTGCTGTCTGCCCATACCCCAGCCCTTCGTGTAGCAGTTAAGGAAACTGAGGCCCCAGAGCAGACGGATGGCCAAGACCACACAGGATGTTCTGGGCAGGGCTTCTGAAGGGCTGGGGGACCCCCCCACTACCTTGACCCGAGCCAGACTCTCAGCCACCTCCTTATTTATTTGCCCAGTTCAGAAACATCAGCCTCCCCAGGGTCAGGCTACCCTCTAGGTGCTTGCCCCCCCCCCCCGCGCCCCCACCGGTGGCCCTGATGGGAGACCCACCCCCTCCCGCCAGGGTTCCGGCCCGACGTGTTTGCCTGGGCTCACTTGGCCCCGGCTTGGGAAATATAAATAAACGCGTCCCCATCGTCCTCAGCCAGGTTCTATGCAAGTGGCAGCTGCTGCCCGCGCGGGCGGGAGGGGGGGGGGAAAGGTCAGGGGGCCCGGTTGCACTTGATCCCATGCCCTCCCTTACCCCCCTCCTGTCCTTGAGGAACCCCGAGGAGCCGTGGAGCCACGTGGCCCTGTGGCCTCCGCGGGGGAGCAGGTGGCCTGTCAGTCCAGCCATCACCCCCACCCCCACTGGGTCCCGAGGTGGGAGAGCAGAGCCCTGGGTCCCCACGCCCGTGCCGCCCTTGGGCCTGTCACCCAAGCTTGTGAGTTGCTCTGCCCCTCCCCAAGAGTCTTGCTTCCCCCCCCCTCCCGCCCCCGTCCTGGGGCAGGGAAGCCAGTCACGGCCTCACAGTGAGGATGAGACGAAAGCAAGTCTTTGAAGGGCTTTGCGAGCCTCCAGGTCACTTAGCCGTGCGACAGCAGTGCCTTCTCAGTGTCGTGTCTGCTTTTCTTATTTTTGTTAGACCCTTGTATGTAGCAAGCCACAGGCACACATGTGCGTGGATGAAGGGATAGGGTAGATGGAAGGAAGGGAGACGGGCAGACAGAACGCCAGCATAGGCTGTCAGCCTCTTGGGCCCTTGCACCCTGCAGCATTTCAATTGTAAGCCGTCCCTACTTGCAGCTCCATTAGATTCGAGGAAAATGGCCTCAAACTTCGCTGTGGGAAATCTTTCCTAGCGAGGCCACCGAGTTCATTCCCAGCAACGTGACTCAGGCTTCGTGCCTGCTGCCCTCAGGGGGGCCCGGTCCTGCCTCCCAGGCCCTGGAGGGCTGGAGCCGCCCCCCCTCCCCTGCCGTCCCCATCCGTGGGGAAGTGGGCCGGCCTTACCTGCCCTTCTCGGGCTGCTGGCCGCTGCCCGAGGCCTGCCGCTGCCGGGAGACGCAGGCATCAAAGCAGAGATACTGGCCTGTGTGTGCTGGAGCTCTGCAGGCAGATGGGCTGAGACCCGGTCCCATCCAAGGCGGGGGCGGAGTGGGGGGTGACAACGCTGTGTTTTTGCTGAGCCTGGTATTTAGGGTACTGAAAATAGAAGTCTGGGGTGCAGCTCTGGCCTGCGTCTGTGGGGAGGGGGAAACTCTCTGACTGCTGTAGGTTTGTGATGGGGCCGGCTGGTTCCTGAAAGCTTCTCCCCCCATTAGGAGGCCCTGAGGCCATGAGGAGCTCACAGAGACGTTGGGGGCTGTGATTTGGGGACACATCTGCTCCCAACCTTGGACCATCCCCATGTGGGCTGAGTCCAGGGTGGGCCTCCTAGTGTTCATGGGGCCTTTGAGCCTTGGGCTGCCCCCAATAACTAAGTGGGGTGTGAAGGCTCCTAGCCCCAGCTCACCCCCACCTGGATGTCACTGTCCGCCCTGCTCACACATCCCCTCCTTTCCCGGCCCGACGTGGCCGGAACACAGCCCAGTCTCCCGAGGCCCCATGTGCAGCTGCGAGTGCATGTCAGCACTGGGTCACGACAGCAGGGAGGCCGGAGAGGCGGGGGCCCCGGCGGGGTCTGCGCCCCGGACCTCAGCCCTCAGCCCCCCAAACCCTTGACGGCAACCTCGGTGGGGGTGTTCCCAGGGCGAGAATCCATC
This sequence comes from Saccopteryx leptura, assembly GCF_036850995.1. Lineage (NCBI taxonomy): Eukaryota > Metazoa > Chordata > Mammalia > Chiroptera > Emballonuridae > Saccopteryx > Saccopteryx leptura. Next base: position 248,446,085 of record NC_089504.1, on the reverse strand, counting down.
TGCTCTCTCTGGTGCCCCCTCCACTTCTGGGGTCTCAGCCCCTAGCAGTGAGCCTCAGGCCTGGCGTTGGGGCTGCATTCTGCCTGGGGCTCCGCTTGCCTCCCCACCCCACCCCCAACAGGCTGTGGACACAGCTAGCCCCTCACCTGCCGCCCTCCACCCTCAGGTCTCCTGGAACATGGCCGGAACTGGTCGGCCATCGCCCGGATGGTGGGCTCCAAGACGGTGTCCCAGTGTAAGAACTTCTACTTCAACTACAAGAAGCGGCAGAACCTGGATGAGATCCTGCAGCAGCACAAACTGAAGATGGTGAGCCACCCCCACCCCTCGCCCCCCACGGCCCGCCGCTCCCGGTTCACGCCCAGCGGTGCCCACGGGACACTGCAGGGTAGACCGGCTCCACGCACACCCCTCCTGGGCACAGGGACAGGCAGGCGTGCCCACTGTGTGTCAGGTCCTCCTGCCTCCGCCCCCAGCACCCCTCTCAGACACCTCTGGGGGCCTGTAGAGCCGGCTGGGGCCCGAGGCCCGATGAGTCACCAGGATTTGTGGCTGTCAGCGCATTGGAATGAGGACCCAGAAGCAGAGGAACCCCAAGTGAGCGTCTCTCCCCCCCCACCACCACCACCCTATTGGACTTGATGGTCTGAGGACCGCCCTGGGGAGGGAGGGACAGGTCAGGGAGCAGCTGGCTCAGCCCTGGCCTCTGGGGGGGGGAAGGCTGAGCCTCCCCCACCCCCCCAGGAGCAGAGAAAGGCGGGAGCGCCTCTCAGCAGCGAGTAAATGGTCTCCACGGAGAGACCGCTTCCTCCACAGCTATTACTGGAAGTGACGGCCTTTTGGGCAGCCTCTGATTTCTCTCTCTTTTCTCTCCTCCTCTGTCTCTCTTTGTTTCTCTTTTTCCCTTTCTGTCTCTCTCTTTTTCTCTCTCTGTCTCATCACCCCCTCCCCCCAATTTGGGCACACCTGTGACATGCCAAGCCTTGTCACCACTTTCAGATGTGGGGAAACTGAGTCTCAGCTAGGCTCATAAGCAGCTGCTTGAATTCAAACCTGAGGACTCATGCCCTTAATCGATGGGCTGCACAGAGGGGGGACACACACATAGCTAGCTCTTCTCCCTTCAGCCCACCCCCATCGGGCCACCTGCTGCTGGCTTTAAAGTTTGTGCAGCCAATCTTGGGAGGCCACGCTGGATGTCCCCACCTTGTGGCCCGCTGAGGCCCAGAGAGGGTGAGCCAGCTGCTGAGTTTGCACAGCACGCAGTGGGCCAGGGAGTGAATCACCCTGTTTGAACTCTTTTTTTTTTTTAATGCTGTGCAGAATTTAAGAGCACCCCTTCCCAGTCCACCTGAGGGTCTTAGGGGGACACTGTTCGTGCCCCTGTGATTGGGGTTGAGGCCGGCCCGTTGCCCATCTCATCCGGTTGGGCCATTCCTCCTTCACTGCCCGCTGCTGCTCAGATGGGGCCCCTGGAATGGGTTCCCAAGCTTCAGGCATTCCTTCTTCGGACCCAGGAGCTCCGCTTTGCCCTGGGAGTTTCCAGAACTCTGAGTGACACCTGCTGCCGTCCCTGAGGTCAGAGGGGGGCACTGAGCCCAGGCAGCCAGGAGGGGCCAGCAGGTGTCGGCCCTGAGCATCACCCCAGGCACAACGTGATGTCTTCCTGTCGCCTCCACCCCTCCCTGTGCCGGGCCCTCCCCAGCCAGTGTCCGCGGCCACGCCGCCTGGGCTATTGGGTTACAGGCATCTCCTCCTCCTTCCTCTCCAGGCTGCTGGCCCCACGCCTCACTTTCCAGGTTTCCTCGGGGCATGGCCCTGCTGTGTCCCCAGGGACCCCCCAGACTTGCGAGCAGCGTGGGTTGGAGGACCAGAGATCCCAGTAAGGCGGGCGGTGCAGCTGCAGCTTGGGGAGGTGGGGAAGTGGGGACAAGTCCTGGCTTGGCGACTGGATACCTGTGTGACCTTGGGCAGCGGCTTCCCCCCACCGAGCCTCAGTTTCCTCTTTTGTAAAGTGGAGGCAATAACAGCCCCTACCCCGAGAACTCCAGGTGAGTTCTGGACTGTCCAAAGCTGAGAGCCTGCCCTTGAAGGGCCAACGTCCAGGGGCAGGGCCTCTTTGTGCCAACGGGCTGCCCTCACGATCGTTGCTCCTGCTCATAGTGACGGTGTTAGTATCGCCGCCAGCCTCGTTATGTTCCAAAGCCTCTGGCCCCCTTTCCTGCTCCAGGGCATTGGAGGCGCTCTCCTGAATGTAGAAATAGTCCCAGCAGGGACTCTGGGCCCAAGAGACCCAGGTTCAAATCCAGACCCTGCCACCTACTAGCTACTTGGCCGCACCTCTGTGCCTCAGTCTTCCCACCTCTGAAATGGGAACAATCGTTGAACCCACCTCAGAGGGCCGTTGTGGGAGTGGTTTGAGTGAGAACACGTAAAGCACTTAGAACAGGGCCTGGATTTAGGCGACCCCTGTGTTTTGGTCGTTCGACTCCCGCCGGGGTCGCGACTCACAGGTTGAGAACTGCTGGTATAGAGTCTGTCCTTGGGCTGACTGAGCGGTTTGTTGGTTAGTTGGTTGGTTGGTTGACTGATTTAGTCTTTCACCGAGAGAGGCAGCTGGCAGGGCTCTGGGTGAGAGGGTTCACACCTGGATCTGCCCTCACAGACTGGTGGCCGAGGGACCCGGCCTCCCTGCCATGTGCCCCAGTTTCCTCCGTGAAACAGGTGAACCAGGACCCTCGTGCAGGCTGTTGCGAGGAGCAGATGAGCTCGCAGTGAAAAGGGGGGTGCCTGCGCCTTGGCCAGCACTCGGCACGTGTCGAGTGTTGTCTTTGCTGTGCACCCCGCAGGCCTCGGTTGGGTGCCCTCTGGTGCCAGGGAAGGAAGCCACGGCAGTTGCCCGAGGCTCTCCGTGTGGGTGGGCTTTCCCTGCTGCTCTGGGGAGCTGAGCACTGCTTACACGGACAGCGGGGTCCGTCGAAGGTTTGTGAGCTTCAAGGGGCAGCCCTGCTGAGGCCGAGTGAGACGGAGGGCCATCCTCTTTGCGCCCGACCCCAAACACGGGTACGGGCAGCAGCGCTTGTGGCTGAGGACTGGGTGTGAACAGGAGGGGACCAGAGTCAGCCTGGGTGCCACCCCAGCCCCCATACACCTGGTGTGAGTGAGGAGGCCCAGAGGGAGTGGGTACCTGGTGTGACCAGCCACAGAGGGGCTGTGAACCCAGTTCGTAGGGAACCCCGGCTTCCTTTGCAGGGTGTCCCTGTGTCATCACTAGACAGGTTCACCCAGAACTACACAGAGGGTGGTCCTGCTGGGCCAGCAGGGGACCGACCACATGTCCTAGACCTAGGATGGGGGTCCAGCCAGCCATAGCCTGGGGCTGCCACCCAGAGGAACCTCGCCAATGGCTTCTTGACGAAGAAGGGCACTTGGGAAGTGTGGGCTGGCTCTCCCGCTGGGCTGACCTCGAGGGGCAGACGTCCATTGCGGTCTGACTGTAGGGGAAGTGCAAGGAATGGACGCGGGGGACCTGTCAGAGGACATCAGGCTCAGCCTGGGTCCATCCGTCCTGACGGCAGCCCCCCCCCCCCCCGGTGCGGGGGTGAGTTCCCCATCACTGGAGCATACAAACAGGTCCCGTGAGATGCTGCTGAACTTGGTGACCTCTGCCTCTGGCCCCTCCCCCACACTCTTCCGTCTCCAGGAGGAAGATGGGTCCTTGCGTATCCTGAAGCCCAGGCAGCCACCACTGGCTGCTGGCCAGGTCCCGTCTGGAGCTCAGGAAGACTTGTCACCCTCGGCCAGTGCAGGAAGGAGCGGGGGAAGCGGGGGGTCAGCGGGTGTCCCCTTCTGCCCCGCACCAGTCCTGGCCTGAGTGTGGCCGCGGGCAGCAGGAAGCAGGATGGGCGGGCGGAGCTGTCCTGGAGTTATGTAACATTTGGCATCAGTGTTTCTTCGAGGCTTCCCCTCCCCCTCCCTTCTGGCCGAAGGTTACCCTTCTCTCCCGTCTGTGAATCCCGGCCCTGGGGCTCAGCTTCCGTGTTCCTCTGTCTCTGTCCCATCTCAGCCCAAGCCTGGCCTGGCCTTTCTCTGTTGTCTCGTCCATTTGAGGCCACAGTAGCCTGCAGAGAGAGAGAGAGAGAATATCCAGGCAGGGACCTGCTTTCACTTTGGGGATCCTCGACTTCTGGGCTATGTGATCTCGGGCAAGTGTTTTAGCCTCTCTGAGCCAGTGTGTTTGTCTGTTGGGCTCTTTCGTCTGAAGAAGCATCACAGATCGCGGCTCCGTGCCAGGCCCTGTGCCAGGTTATCCTGGGAGTCCAGCTGAGAACAGGCCTTGGGGAGCTGGTTCTAGTTTGGGAAACAAATTGACACACCCCTAATTTCAGGTTGGGAGCTGAAGATGGATAGAGGAGTGACGTGGTAGTAGGTGACTGACGAGTGGCCAGGCTTTAGCTGATTTCGACAGGGTGGTCGGGGAGACCCCTCTGAGGGGATGAGAAGGTGAATCACACAGATATTGAAGGAAGTGCGTCCAGGTGGAAGAATGGCCAGTGCAGAGGCCCCGTGGCTGGGACACTGTGCATACGACTGTGCAGGCCGGGCAGCCTTTGTGTGTGTGGCCGCAGGACCGAGGAGGTGAGGGGTGGATCGGCAAGCTAGAGAGGTGGGTGGAGTCCAGCTCTGAATGGCGTGGGCTGTATGAACAGATAGGACTTGAGGCTTTTTCTCAAGGGTTTTGAGGATCCCCCTGAGGGTTTGAAGCAGGGAATGGCATGCTCTGATTGGCTGCGTGGCTGTGCAGATCCAGTGAGCTGATAGGTGGGAAGTGCTTGGCACGTAGTAGCTGCTTAGTAAACATCACTGTCCTCGTTCACACTGACCTCCACCACCTATTCCATGTACACCGCCCGGGTCAGAGGTGCAGAGCTGTGTGGAAGGGTTTGAAAGGATTCAAGGGGCACTCAGTACAGCCCAGCCCCTTCAAACCTAACTGGTGTTGTGGGTATTTGGGTGTTGACATCAGACCTGCTTGTCTGACTGACCTGGGAGAGACCCTCCCAAGAGAGCCCGTCATTCCCAGGGCCCATGCGTCTCAGCCAGGCCCACAGGAACCCTCGTTCCCTGCAAAACTCTGGGCTTCCTGAGTCCCACCCACTCACTGCCTTACCCAGCCCCAGGCCCTGGAGTGTGTCTCCACCTGCTAAAAATAGATTGGGGAAGAGGGGAACCCTCGTCCGCACCCACAGAAGCCACTGCCATGCAACACTCCAGTGTCTTTGTGGGCTCCGGCCGAGGGCCTGCAGAGGGAGTTTGGGGTTTGGGGCAGGGCTGGGGCAGCCCTGGGAGAAGGTGGGTGGCCGGGCTGGGCGTTCCCATAACGGCCGGTGGACGTTGGGCAGGGAGGGGCTATGGCCCTCGGTCCGAGTGCTGGTGACGGAAACCGTGACTAACGGGCAAACAGACGTTTCCCTTTTCCTCCTGGTGTTCACAGCGGCTGCACCCCAAGGACCCCCCGTTTGCTCTGCCAGGAGGCAGGACAGGAAGTAACACCCCCCCCCCCGAGGCTGGGGCTGGGCCTTGGGGACTCCCTGAAGCCTGTTCCCAGCCAGGCCATGGTGAGGGGCCCGGGTGGGCAGGGCCTGCTGGTGCCTGGAGGTGACGTGGCTTTGCCCCGAGAATGGGCTGTGCTCTGCAGCGATGTCGGGTGCTTTCTCCGGGGGCCTGACCGAGGGTTGGGGGGTGTTGGCGGAGAGGAGGTGTGTTTGTTTCTTGTGACAACATGCCACCAGCCAGGTGACTGAAAACAGAAATTCATTCTTACAATTCTGGAGCCCGAAGTCCGAGACCCAGGTGTGGGCAGATCCATGCTCCCCCTGAGGACTCCAGGGGGGCTGCTGCCCATCTCCCCAGCCCTGGTGTCCCAGACTCCTGACACTCCTTGGCTTGTAGATGCATCGCTCCCCTGCAAGTCTCTGTGTCCAAGTCTCCCTCTTATAAGGACACCAGTCGTCGGATTCAGGGCCCTCCCTAATCTAGTCTGACCTCATCTTAACTAATTACATCTGCTGAGAGCTGGTTTCCAAATAAGGTCAGATTCTGAGGTTCGGGAGGACGTGAATTCTGGGGGGACAGTCTTTGACCCAGGATCAGCGGCTTTGCTGAGAGCTGCGAGCACGTGTGGGGGTGCTCTGGGCCACGTCTCCTTCCCTTGGAGACCCCGGAGGGAGCAGGCCACAACCCCTCCTATCACACTGGCCCTCTTGGGGTGGGTGCCCTCTGCAGGGCCAGTCCACTCCCTTGGGAGTCCGTGGTTGCCTTCAGGACCCCTGATGCACGCTGCGTGCACACACAGACCCGAACTCTCTGCTCTCTGTTCACACCCCCGACGCTGCCAGTTTGCGGTCATCCCGTAGGTCGGTTACAGACACTTTCTGAGCCCGTCTCAGCAGGGTGGGGTGAGGAGATGCCCAAGATGTCTTCCCTGTCCTCCTGTGACACCCAGCCCCATGCAGTGCAGAGAGGGAGCAGTCGGAGAGGAGTGACAGGTGTCCCCGAGCAGGGGGGTGGCCTCCTGGCCCTGTGCGTGAGGAGCTGCACTCGTGGGGACCAGGGCACGGTGCGGGGGGAAGTGAAAGGCTCGGCAGCGAGCGCCTCCTTTCTGTCCTTGCACACGCCCAGCGCCTGCCATGTCCGGGTCTTTGCGCCTGTGGCTCCTCCGCCGGGACCGCTCTCGTCCAGAGCCTTGCCTGGCCAGCTCCCTCTCGGCACCTCCTCGGAGAAGCCCTCTTAGATTGTCCTTCCCTTGCCCCGTCCATCTGCTCTCTGCCACCAGGTCTGCACCTCGGGGCCTCTTTCTCAGCGTGTGTTGTTGGAGGCTTTCCCCAGCTAGAAAGCTTTTAGGGGCCTTGTCTTCCTTGTTCCTGTGTGTCCTCAGCCCTGGTGCAGTCGCTGCACACAGTAGGTGCCCTGTAAAGCCTAGCTGAGTGAAGTGACAAGCTTCCCAAGCTAGCCCATGCCCCGGGGGTTCAGTGTGGGGGCAGACAGAGAGAGAGAGAGAGAGATAGAGACACTGGGCAAGGAAGAGCTTCCTCCATGCGTGTGCTTCACATGTGCTGATGGCGCCTGGCAGGTGTCCCTGGGGGGTGTGGTCACCGCTCTGGCTAGGGCAGTCATGTAGCCTCATTGGGGGGAGAGGCTGCCCTTCCTCGCCTGTTCCGGAAGAATGTCAGGGCAGTCAACAGGCGAGGCTGCGCCCCAGGTGTATCTGGGACACGATGGGAGAAGAAAACCCCTGGTAAAAATAACCGCTGGCATGTTTGGTGGCCGCCGCCGTGGGCAGCAGAGGGGGAAGGGTACCCACTCGCACAGCGTGTGGCCGGCTGTCCCTCGCAGCTGCGGCGAGGCCTCGGGGACCGGGAATCCCTAGGCGGACGGCCCAGGCCCAGGCCCTGACCTGCTGCTCTCTCTGTGCCCCAGGAGAAGGAGAGGAACGCGCGGAGGAAGAAGAAGAAGGCCCCCGCCGCGGCGAGCGAGGAGGCCGCCTTCGCGCCTGTGGTCGAGGACGAGGAGATGGAGGCGTCGGGCGCGAGCGGGAACGAGGAGGAAATGGTGGAGGAGGCGGAAGGTGAGGGCGGACCGGCGCGGACTGACCGCTCCCGGGAACGTCTGGGTCCCTCTCAAGGGGCCTTGACCGCCCCAGAGTGGAGAGCTTAATGGTGACAGTGATGGTGACGATGACAATGATGGTGACGAGAACGCTGATGATGGTAGCGACAATAATTGGCTGCTCTGTGTCTGCTGGGTACTTGTCTATTCAACCTGCCTGACTCCTGTGGATTTGGTCCAGGATGGCTCTAGTGACACCTGTTGTCTTGCCATCTCATCTGTCCCATTTTAGGAAAAAAAAAACTAGTTTTGGGAATAGTTTTTTGACCAACATAAGTAAAACCGATCTATTGGTCGATAACTATTTTGCATGTTGTGTGGTTACAGCTGCCCCTTGCAACCCCAGGTGACCTGGTTTGGTTCGCACCTGACGTGACTATTGTCTGTATGGGGTACCGAGGCTTGGGCACCCCCCCCCCACCAGGTGCCACCCAGTTGCATTGCTGCACCTGCCTGATGTGAATGCTCCCAGCAGGCGAGGGCCCTTCAAGAGGCATTGAGATTTAATCATCTCGGCCCCAGGGGGCCTGCCCAGGGCTCAGGAGGAGGATTTTGACCACACTATGTCAGTCCCCGCTTATTAACACTCCACCATGTGACAAGTGTTTGTAGATCCAGGATTGCCCTGGGTTTACCTGCCTCCTGCTCCTGACCACTAACTAGTCTGTCTTTGCCCCCACCCACCCCCTGTGGCACGGAGCCCCTGAGTCCCCGCTTAGCTGAATGCCTCTGCCTCTCCTTCTGTTCTCTCTCTGCCCAGAGCTGCCACGGCTGGGCCCTCGAGTTTTCGGTGGTTGGAACCTTCCCTCTTCCTGCTCCTGCCTGGGGGCTCTTCTTCTTGCCCCCCTGTGTTCCAGTCCCTAGCTCTCTGTGCCAGACCTGCCAAGAAACGCGGCGTTAATTAGCCCGAGCGTCTTCACTGGTCTGAACCCCACCTCCTGGTTGGAGAGGGAGAAGCGGACCATGTGGTCATTGTTGTCTCGGAGTGGGGGAGGGTCTGGGGTTTGGTGTGGCCTCCTTGCCAGGTCTGGGTGGATCTACCTCCCTCGCCCGAGTTGGCCAGCGGCCCGGTGAGGGTCTGAAGGAGGCTCCTAGGTCCGTACCAGGAGCAGGGAAGAGCTAGGGAGCAGAAGCTCCACCCCCTCTGCAGATACCTCAGCAGCTGTGTGTGGGCAGGGTGCAAGCTCGGTGGGAAAGTTAAAGGAAACCAGACAGACCTGCCCAGGAAGAGAGCGGAGCGTCAGTGAGCTCACCTGCAGGTTCACACGCCCCGTGGAGGATGGAAGAGGCGCCTTCTGTCCTGGGCGGCGTGGCGGCCGGGCCGGGCCAGAGCTGAGGCTTCTGTGACAAGCCTGCCCAAGGGTGAAGTGCCTGTTTTATAGATGAACAGACTGAGACCCTGGGGATTAAGCCGCTTGTCCTGGGGCCTCAGCATTGGCCCCCTACGTCCTTTGTCTGATCATGTGAATGACAGGGAGTGACATTCTGGAGTCAGCAAGCAGGGGCAGGAACCCCGTGGTTAGGAAAACAGGCTGGTGGGGTCAGCCCGCTCCTGCCCCATGCAGTGTGGCCTTGGACAAGCAACTTAACCCCTCTGTGCCTCAGTCTCCTCACCTACAGTCATAATTGTCCCCGTCTTAGAGATGATTGAAGGCAACACCAGTCACATGTGCAGAGTTTGGTCCGCTTTCTGCACCCACAGTGTGAGGCGGTGCGGCCGTCACTGGGTTGGTCATCCCCGGAAGGGATCGGCCCTGCCCTGGACCTCGTAGGGGGTGAGAAGCGGAAGAGGCCAGGGGTCAGAGGGGGCCATAAAGGCTGAGGAAGTCTTTATTCAGGGTCCCCTGCTGGCCTGGTTCAGCTGCTGAGGGGGAGGTCCTGGGAACCCGGAACCAGAGAAGGCCAGTGGCCACCCAGGCCGTGGGGGACTGGGCAGGACCCGCTTCTCACCCTCCAGCCCCCATCTTCAGCCCGGGCTGCCACAGGTCACCTGGGGCTGCTGGTGTCCCGAGTCCAGAGGGAGCAGGTGTATCTGTTCAAGGACAGAGGTTGTCAGGACAGAGCAGGTGAGCGGCCCGTCAAGCCGCTGTGGGTCCTTGCTGCTGCCCGCTGGCCCTTGGCCCTGCCTCCCCAACCACACCGCCTCCTCCCTCCCACCTCACTGCTCACGCCTCCTGGCTTCTAACCCCTCTCTCACTTCCTTCCAGCCTTACCCGCCTCTGGGAACGAGGTGCCCAGAGGGGAAAGCAGTGGCCCAGGTATGAAGGTGGCCGTCTGGCCTGGGGGGAGGTGCATCCCGAGGTCCCCTGTCTTCTGCAAGGGGCCCACTCCTGTGAGCATGCTTCTGCCTGCGAGCACCACTGTTCATGCAGCTGCCGCCTCTGTGCACCCTGCCCGTGCAGTGCTGTTCCCTTGCTGTTCCTTGCCTCAGCCCTGCAGACCAGTGCACTCTGCTCACCTGTGTTGTTCATTTTCATTAGTGTTACCATCCGTGACTCTTACCTGGTTTATTTCCCAAATGGCCAGTGTGGGGTTTTTAAATAATCCCACTTTACAGAATTGGGGGGTGGGTGGGTTGAGACCCAGAGAAGAGACAGGAGTGGGTTTTTAAGGCAAAAAAACTGGGCCTGGAGCCGAGGTCCCCTTGCCCTTTGTGTGTTTACACACGTAGTCATTACTCACTGTGCACCTGCTGTGCCCCAGGCCCCATGGGAGACGGCTGGAGTGCAGCGGGTGTGGCCGTTTCCTCTGGGTTTGCCCGAGTTCCCCACTCCCACTTTACAACTGTCATGTTACCATGATGATAGTGATGACCTGGGAAACAGTGGGTCCAGATGACCCGGGTGGCCCGTGGGAGCCTCTGGGTTGCTTGGTGTCAGGTGATGGGGCTGCTGTGTACCCTGAGCTCCTGCCTGGAGTCAGGATGCGCCGTGGGGAGCGGGGGAGGCTGCGTCTACCTCCCCCCTCGCGTCCCCCTCACTGTCTGTCCCTTCTTCGCTCTTCCCCCTCCAGCTGCCGTCAACAACAGCTCCGACACCGAGAGCATCCCCTCGCCCCGCACTGAGGCCGCCAAGGACCCAGGGCAGAACGGGCCCAAGCCCCCGCCCGCCCTGGGCACTGATGTGCCGCCCCCAGAGCCGCCCACCCCACCGCCAGAGGATGCCCCAGCCCCCACCGAGCCAGCCCCTGCTCCCGAAGCCACTGGCTCGCCCACGCCCCCGGCGGCACCCCCAGCACCCGCGGCACCCCCTCCTGTGGTCCCTAAGGAGGAGAAGGACGAAGAGGCTGTGGCCGCCACCCCAGCGGTGGAGGAAGGGGAGGAGCAGAAGCCTGATGTGGCCCAGGAACTGGCCGTGGACATGGGCAAAAAGGAGGAGCCAGAGGAGGTGCCACCCGCCGAGCCCATCAAGACCGAGTGCAAGGAGGAGGCCTTGGAGGAGGGGCCCGACCTAGCCGAGGGGGCTGCTGAGGCCAGCGCTGAGCCCGCACCCGAGGGCACGCTCAAGGTGGAGAAGAAGGAGGCTGGTGGAGGCCTTGGCGGCAAAGCCCCCTCGGCCAAGGGCTCAGGTGCCCCCCAGGACAGTGACTCTAGTGCCACCTGTAGTGCCGACGAGGTGGACGAGCCTGAGGGGGGTGACAAGAACAGGTGAGGGGACCGGCTGGGCCGGGGCTTTGATTTTTTTCATTCTGCAAACCCTTGCTGAGCACCAGCTGTATACCAGGGCAGCTCGGGCCGATTCTGGGGAGCGCCGTCTAGTTGGGGAGGTTGACACTGAATGGAGTCCAGACCCAAGAGTTCTGTGAGGGGAAGGGAGGGCAGTGAGGGGACCTCCGCAAGGAGGTGGCAGCTGAGCTTTGTCCAGGGGACGTGTTCCTCCCTCCCTTTCTTACCTCTGCTTTGCTCTCGGTACAAGTGTCTGTGCCCCACCATCCCCAAACCCTGGGAATGCTGCACGTTAGCCCCTATTCAGCTCAGACGCTGGGGACCCTGGGGCCCCGGCCAGAAACAAAGCTCATCGCTTAGGTGGGGGCCAGTGGCGGGCCACCTAGGGCAGTGGCGTGACACCCACACCACTCACCTCTGGGCTGCGTGAGGAATTGTTTTCTGGTGAGACGAGCGGGCGGTTTTATTTTGACTCAAAACAGAGTGGTTTGCTTTCTCTCCTCTCATCTGTCGGAAAAGTTCTGGGCAGAGCTCGAGGAGGGAAAATCTGACTTTCCAATCTGAGAGCGTCTGCTCGGAGCCGTTTCCTCTGCCCCGTGATTCACCTCGGGGGCACGTTAAAATGGCAAGTTCTAGAATATTCCATAGGAAAATCAGATGGGGTCAGCGCTCTCTGGGTCTCCTAACATTACGTGCCACAGAAGTAGGCGAGCTGCACCGGCTTCTGCTTCCCGGGTCCCCGGCGTCCTTGGTGGCCGCTGCTGGCAGGAATCTCTTCCCCATTGGTGGAAGAAACACAGGTGGCCTGCTGGGTGGCCCTTTGATATGCCAAGGCCGGGCCTGGCCAGTTCTGGAGGGGGCCGCGTTCCCGAGCTTCTTGCCCGGATGGTGCAGTTCGGAAAACAGTGCTCACACGGCTCAGCGCGCAGGAGAGGGCAGGGCCCTCGCCAGGTCAGGGCAGGCGGCTCTGAGCAGGGCGAGGGATTAGCTCTTGGTGCTGCCACGCCGCTCAGTGGTCCCCTGGAGTCTGTTCTGGGTACATGTGGCCGGCCCAGGCTGAGGAGCAGAGAGGGCTGGCCCAAGCCCCATCAGCCCTGACCCCCCTCAGGCCAGGCCTAGAGCCCCACAGGGCACCTTTCAGGCTCTGCCTCGTCCTCCGACAGCCCCACCCAGGGACGTGTCCTTGCCTCCCAGGCTGTGCCTGGCTTTCGTCCACCCTTCCTGCCTGAGTGTCCAGCATTTGATCCCCTGGGAGCAAGAGGCCCGGGCGAGGAGTCAGGACACCTGGTTTGTCACGCCCTGTGTGACCCAGGCCATCCCCCGCCCTTGGGCGGGCTGGACTTGGGCCAGCCCACTGACCTCTTCCTGCTGGCGGCCCGCCACTGGCCTGGCCGGGAGGTGCGTCACGGTGCACCCTGGCCGCCAGGGCCTCCCGGAAGGGTCGGTGGGATGGGTGCCCCCTCCCCCCCGGGCGACCCCAGGTCCTGGCGGCCGGGCCCAGTGAATTGGGTGTCCCTGGATGCACACACAAGAGGCTGCTGGCCCTGGCCCTGGCTTTGCCCCAGTGACTTTGGAAGAAGAAACCATATCCGGCCTCCACTCGTGGTCCCTGCCAGGCAGCCGCACCGGGGAGCGTTCTTGGCCCACGACCAGAGATGGCGGCTGAGATTGCGGAGCCCAGAGCTCGCCGCCCTCCCCTGTTCCCTCCCCTGTTCCACTTCCCAGGGAAGGTGCCTGGCCACGTTCTGACAGGGCCGGGCTTCGGAAAGTCCTTTCCCTGGGTATCGGCTCTCATATCTGACGATGGGTGTGAGTGTCCCCACTTAGGGGTCATTGTGAGCATCATGGCAGTCCCAGCCCCAAACAGCCAGCCTGGTGCCAGGCTCAGTAATAAAAAAGTTGCTGTCCTCCTTTGGAACTGCTTCAGGAGCCCCCAAAGGCTGCTCCGAGAGGGGCCCAGAGCGTGGCTTCTCCCACGGAGCCCCTGGGGTTTTGAAATATCGTGCCAGCAGTTTTCTCTTTGGGTTCTTTTTTTTCTTTTTTCTTTTTTCTGAAGCTGGAAACGGGGAGAGACAGTCAGACAGACTCCCGCATGCGCCCGACCGGGATCCACCCAGCACGCCCACCAGGGGCGATGCTCTGCCACCAGGGGGCGATGCTCTGCCCTTCCAGGGCATTGCTCTGCCGCGACCAGAGCCACTCTAGCGCCTGGGGCAGAGGCCAAGGAGCCATCCCCAGCGCCCGGGCCATCTTTGCTCCAATGGAGCCTTGGCTGCGGGAGGGGAAGAGAGAGACAGAGAGGAAGGAGGGGAGGGGGGTGGAGAAGCAAATGGGCGCTTCTCCTATGTGCCCTGGCCGGGAATCGAACCTGGGTCCCCCGCACGCCAGGCCGACGCTCTACCACTGAGCCAACTGGCCAGGGCCTTTTTTTTTCTTTAATTATTACTATTCTATAAGTGATAAATTGGACCTCTGTGTGCCAGGCACCTGTCTAGGCTTGAGGGGTGCTGGGAACAGTACAGACCAGGTCCCGGGTCCAGGGAGCTGACAATCTATGACAGTGACTAGTCTAAGATAAAGGGATACAGTGAATGTTCATGCGTATGTGAGTGACAGCAGAGCCGGGTCCGGGGAGTGGGCCGAGCAATGGGGGGGGGGGGGCACTGAGGGCTGGTCAGGGCCCCGTGGGGTGAGGACTGGAGGGGAAAGCAGAGATCTCTGGCCATGTGGCCTTGTGCTCGGTGGACAGGGTCCGTGGCTGTGTGGACATGTGCTCAGTGGACAGTGAGGGAGTTCGTGGCCGTGTGGGCTCGTGCTCAGTGTGGTCCGTGTGAACTTATGCTCAGTGGACAGTGAGGAGGCCACGGCAGGTGGGGTGGGGGTGGAGAGGGCAGGAGAGGCAATCACAGAGGTAGACAGGGCCCTGTGGGTCAGGGTGAGGAGCTGGGGTTTTATCCTGTGGACACGGGAGCAACATGACCATGTCTGTGGACACTGTTCACAGACCAGCCTTCATTACCCTCCTAGCCCAACTTGGTAGCAAAAATACCACGGCCCAGTGATGTGGGGCAGCTGAGGCAGGACTGCAGAGAGGAGTGCCGAGCACAGGCCGGGGGTGCCCTGACCCTCAGCCCCCGCCCCACCCTGGCCTTCCAGGGTAGGCAGTAGGGCCGCAGCAGCAGGAGGAGTACTTGACCATTCAGCAGCAGGGGTAGCTCTCACTTCACGTGTGTTTCCTCCCATCCCCCACCGAGCAGCTCTTGGAGGGAGTGCCCGTTCTCACGCCCCTTTGCTGATGGGGAAACTGAGGCACAGAAGTCACACAGCCGAAAGTGGGATTTGAACTGGAAGCCCGAGCCCTGAACTCTGTGCGGTGGTGCGACGGGGCCAGGCCCCAGCTGCTCCCAGCCCCACCGCCCGTGTCCCCTATCTGCCCCTCCTGGGTCATGTGCACCGTGCCAGGCTCCCAGAGCCCCTTTCCCGCCTGCCTGGGCCTCTGGAGAGGAAAATAAAAGCCACTGTCTTTCAAGAAGACAAAGGAGAGAGGAGGAGGGGGTGGGGTGTGCCCACGAGGAGGGCTCCTGGAGGCAGCACTGCCCCCGTGGTCACTGGGACGAGGGAGGTGGGGCACACTGGCGTCTCCTTACTCCCTCAGTGGCTCAGGACCCTGGGCTGGTCTAGGGTCAGCACCAGACCCCTGATTTCAGGTCCTGCTTTTTGCAGGGGCAGGTCAGGCTGGCATCTGGAGCCCTCGTAAACTGTGGAGTGCTGTGCCAATGCCTCGGTCCTCACTGAGCTCCTGTCTCACTCTGGGTGTGGGGGGTGTCTGAGTGCATTGCCCACCCCACCCCCCGTGCTCCTGAGAGCATTTGAGGGGCCGTCCCTGCTCTCATCTGCCCCCAGCCTGGGTGTGGAGCCGTGGGGAAGCCCAGACAGGACACAGACAACTTGCTTTTGCATTTATACATATAATAGGAACTTACTTTGTATCTCTATGGAAGTTATATTTACACAGATACAAAAGTCTGTGTTCTAACTAAAACTTAACCAAACAATAACAACATCGTTACTTTATTGTTCTTAGAAACAGTACAGTCAGTATAACAAACCAGTTGATTTGATGGCTAGCTTAGACGATCTTTGTTTTTCTTTTCATAACAGCTTTACTGGGTTATATAGTTCGCATACGGTATAATTCAGCCTCAAGTATACAGTTCACAGTTCACCAGCTCTTAGTATGTTCATGGTTGTGCAACCATCACCACTATTTAATTACAGAACAATTTCATTATGTATCATCCCACCACCAGCACCAAAAGAACTCATACCCAGTTAGAAGTCATTCCTCAGCCCCCACTCCCTGGCCTTGGCAACCATGAATCTACATTCTGTCTCTGTGGATGTGCCTGTTGTGGATGGACATTTCATATTATTGCAGTCAGACACTGTGTGGCCCTTTGCGTCTGACTTCTCTTGCTCAGCATCCTGTTCTCAGGGTGTCTCCACGTTGTAGCAGGGGCCAGTGCTGTGTTCCTTTTCCTGGCTGAGTCGTATTCTACTGAGGATGGACCACATTCTGCTTCCCCATTCGTCCGTCTTGGGACGTTTGGGCCGTGTGCACGTTTGGCAGTTGTGTGCAGGCTGCTGCTGCTGCGATCTTGCGTGAACCAGCGTCCACGTGGACGTGAGCTGTCGGGTTTCCTCGGGGGCACGCCCCGCCGTGGCATGGCCAGGTCCCATGGTAACCCTACTTGCCTGTTAATGAACCGCCAGACTGTTTTCCAAAGTGGCTGTGGTGTGTTCACATCTCAGTTTATTTTAAGTGGATGATGGTAAGTGAATGTAGGGGTGAGAGTGGGGGTGGCTGGGTTTGGGGGCAGTTGTGGGTGAGGTAGGGGTCGCCGGGGGAGGTGATGTTGTGGGTGCTTGGACCTGGCCAGGGTGCTGGCCCAGGGCAGGCGGAGGAGACGGGCTTGGGCCCGAGGCCAGGGGAGTAGGGAGGGCCCGCAGCTGCAGGGGAGGCCTCAGGGGCGAGCAGGATCTGGAGGGGTTGAGAGAGAAGTGAGTTGGGGAGGCAGGTGAAGCAGGTGGCGGGGGCCGTGGAGGGCACTGAGCACGGCAAAGTCAAGATGACCTTCCTTTGCACCCGGCCCCACCTGCACACTGTGGGCAGCCACGTCTGTCTGCTCAGCCCTGCAGGTGGCAGATGCGGACAGAGGCTGGTGCCCTGGGGATGGGACTGTCACAGGCGGTGGTCCCCGCCCACAGCGAAGAGGGAACCTAGGCTGAGCGTCACATGTCCACTCCACCCCATCGGCCTGCGTTGGGCGTCCGGGCCTGGTTTCTGGGCGCTGGTTGGCATGAGCATGTCCTGATTGCCCAAGGTCTCACCTCCACGTTGGCGGCTGTGGCCTGCCTTCTGCGTGTAGGATCAGTACGGTCCTAATGCCCAGCCTTAGAAGGCTGAGCCGACAGGACCCTCGGTCTTCGGGAGCTGGACCTAGTTTGGCTGCTGTCCCTACTAGGGACATCGTCCAGCTGGCTCTGGTGGCCCTGCATGCAGACCCTGGGTTCTGAGCCCCCTCCATGCACCCCAGCACAGTGCCAGGCTCATTGTGTGCGCGGCAAGTATGGGCCACCCAGGAGAATCGGGCCGTGCTGGATCCTGGAAGTCCCAGTGGGCAGGTGGGGAGCCACACAGGGACCCTGGCAGGACACTGGGCCCAATGCTCTAGGGCATCCTGGAAATCCTTGAAGACTTCCTAAAGGAGGCGACACCCATGAGCCGCTTGGGAGCCGCCCCTCAGGGCCGGCTCCGTGGGGTGCCCAGGTACCGCAGCCCTACGCGGCAGTGCGCCCATGCTGGGCACCTGTTGGGACCCTGCGTTTGCCCTGAGCAGATGTAGCGTACAGCTCTGCGTCAGCAGCAGATGGATGCGACCTCCCTTTGAGTGGCAAGGCGCCGTGGGCTCGCACAGCACCGTAGGCACCTTCAGGGTTGATGGGTGCACAGCGTACATACCAACTACCTTCTCCACCAAAGCCCACAGCCCACCTGCCTTCTATTCCTCAATGAGTGGGTGCGGGTGACATTCCAGTTTAGTGGGACGTTCTGGTGAAGCTGGTGGGCTCCCCAACTCCTGTCTCTGGGAAGCGGGCCCCTCAGCTGCACGCCCAAGGCCTTAACCTACCCTGGCGCCCAGGCCCCTCATATTTGGGCGGTGGGCAGTCTGCCTGGCGGTCCTAAACTCACCAAGCCTTCATCCGGTCGGGTCTTTGGCTTTGCTGGCTCCTAAAGGGCCACGCGTGCTGGGGGCTCTGGGTCTGGGGTTCTCTGGAACTTTCTTTGCTCGGGCTGGGGTCGGAGGGAGAAAAGGAGGGACCCCCTTTCCATGCCCCTCCCCACCTCCAGAGACCTGGTTGGTCTCCTTGGGTGACCCTGGATATTCCCCTCCCCCCCGTGGTCAAGGGCCAGAGCCGGGAGAAGCCCGCTGTGAGCCGTGGGCCTGATGCTTGTCTCCCCCTCAGGCTGCTGTCCCCGCGTCCCAGCCTCCTCACCCCAACCAGCGACGTCAGGGCCGGTGCCTCCCCCCAGAAACCGCTGGACCTGAAGCAGCTGAAGCAGCGGGCAGCCGCCATCCCCCCCATCGTGAGTGCCAGCTCCTCGCCCACCTGACCTTCACTTCCTGTCCAGGAGACGGCTCTGCTGGGCGCCAGCCAGGGCTGCGCTCTCGCGCGCGGGCGGGCGGGGCCGGCACCTGCAGCCCCGCTGCTCTTCCCAGCCGCCTCCTGTTTCCTGGAGAAATCCCCGTGGAGCTGAGGCAGGAACAGCTCAGGGCGGGGCTCCTGGGAGCCAGGGAACTGGGGCCTGCAAGTCTTCTTCCTTCTGTCCGCCCAGCCCAGCGCAGCCCCCACGAGGGCCCGAGAGCTGGCTTGACTCTCCATTCCTGCCTCACTGGCCAAGGGTTTCCCAGTGCCAGGCCCTGAGCCCTGGGAAGGCAGAACCCCCCCTTCCCAACTCCTGGCTGTTATAACACCTCGGAGAGAAGGGCGGGGGCCCCACCAGTTCTAAACATAAGATCCTTTTGGGAAGGCCCCCCCTTCCCACCAGAAGATTCTCTGGGCCCAGTAGGAGCTCCTTCCTCATGATGGCCCAGCCTCTACCCGAGTGGTCCCTCTCTGGAGGGGGCCTGGCCCTCTCAGATGCAGCTGGGACACTGGGCTGAGGACCAAGCTGACTGGGGCTTTTACAGTGAGGGGCACAGGGTGTGCCAACCATGCTGCCTGCTCCCGGAGGCTGGGCACAGTCCCATGTGTCCATCCTCATGTCTGTGAGACCCAGAGACCTGGTGTCGGGCTGGCTGGGGAGGGTGACCACACCCAGGCTGCTGGGATGTGCGGACACACTCGGTTTTGCGGAGACCCCCGACCCTCAGCCTGCCCCTCTGCGCCCTTGGGCATGTTGCTGCCTCTTCTGGTCTCAGTTCCGGGCTAGTCATATGCAGGGGACCCAGGAGACGTCTCCCTGCCCTCTGTGGCCCGTAGACAGCCTGCGAAGAGACTCACCTCTCTCCGCTTCTCCAGCAGGTCACCAAAGTCCACGAGCCGCCCCGGGAGGACACAGCTCCCCCTAAGCCCGCGGCCCCCGCCCCGCCGCCCCCACAGCACCTGCAGCCAGAGAGCAACACCTGCCAGCAGCCCAGCAACAGCCCTCGAGGCAAAAGCAGGAGCCCTGTGCCTCCTGCCGAGAAGGAGGGTAAGTGTGCCCAGTGGCTAAGGGAGCGTGGGGGCCGTGAGGGGCCGACGGGCAGGATAAAAGGGGTATTTGCGTGTCTAGAGCAGCTTTGCACACTTCAAGGTGGAGTGCTGGAGCAGAACCAATGAAGGAGTGAAATGGTGGAAGTGAGACAGTAGGGAATGGTGGGGACTGCGGCAATTAGAGACCTCCTGTTCTTTCTCAAGTGGGCACATGTGGGCCTCAGCCAAGAGCCACCGTGTGGCATTTGGGGCCTGAGGTTTTTCTTCCAGAAACAAGAAATCGGCCTTTTTTTTTTTTTTAACATAGCATCTAGTTTCTCAACAGGGGCAACTTTTCAACATTTTACAAGCCCTGTTGTGTGCATAAAGCACGCATGTGTCTCAGCCGCCGATTCTGTGTGACTCAGTTCTCGCAGGATCTTCTAGAACCGCGGACGCTGCTTGGCGCCCAGCTGGCAGCGAGCGGCCTGGGCAGGAAGCCCTGCCCCGTCCAGGCTCTCATTCTGACCTTATTCCAGGCCGAGGTCACTGGGTTCGCTGGGGAGATGGCTGTGGGGGTGGGGTGATTCCCCAAGCAACTCTGTTCCGGCAGCTGGCCGAACCGTGCTTTATTCTCACCCCATGAAGCTCAAGGTCGGCGGACAGGCAGGGCCTGTTTCTTCTCTGGATCTGTAGTCCTTGCCCTGCTCTGCGCTTGGGCCTAGGAGATTCCAAGCCTGTGTTCCCACAGTGCTCCTCCCAGATCAGCCGAATGGGTGACAGATGATGGGGCTCCCCCATGCCGGTCCAGCCCCAGCTCCTGCTGGCAGCTCTAGGGGTCTGAGGGCAGCAGGACCCCAGATGGCCCTCCCCGGCCAGCACAACCCAGGGACGGGCTCAGGCAGCCAGTGCCACCTGCCCCCACCTGCCTTGGGCCCAGCATTCCCCCTTCTCTACAAAGCCAGGCTGGCCCTCAGCCTCGGGCATCCTCGAGGGCGGTGCTGCTGTGCCCACCTGAGGACAAAGAACAGGACCGTCCCTGGAGGGGGACGTCTCCACGCTGCCCACAGGCACACAGGCTTGCCAGGCATTCCTGTGCTAATCACCCCCCGCCCCTGGCGGCTTCACCTGCCGCAGGAAGCCCTGGGTACCGCCCACACGGGCTGGCATGCGTGCATCCTGGCTGGCCCACGGGTCGTGTTGTGGCCACTGGGCCAGAGCATTTGGTGAACGCCTACGATTGCCAGGCCGCGTGCTGGGCAACGGGGCTTCTGCAGTGAGCAGAATAAAGTCCCCACTCAGGGGAGCTGCTATTTTTGTGAGTGAGGAGGACATTATTCCGGGGCCTACGTAGGGAAAGCAGAATGACCTTAGAGTAGTTCACACGATGAAAGTAACAAAACGGGGTGAGTGATGAAGGCCCTGGGGATTGAGGGGGAGGTCTCTGCAGAAAGGGGGAGCCAGTCATGGGAAGACATGGAGGCAAGGGCCTTTCAGGTATAAGAAATAGCATAAGCAAAGGCCCTGGGGTGGAAGCAAGCTTGCAATGTTTGAGTTGCTGCCAGGAGGTTGTGTGGCTGGGGAGGGAAAAGGAGACCAGGTTGTGTCGGTCCTACCAGGCTCAGTCCTGCAGTGATTTTGCCTCAGGTGTGGTGGGGATCTTTGCTGGCGGAATCTTAAGCATGTGAGTGTCTGTGTGTTGGGGTGGGGGTATCTGCTTTATATTTTGGAAAGATCTCTCTCTCTCTCTCTGGTTGTTGTTGCAGAGAAAGGGCTACAAGGAGTCTAGGCAGTTTGAGGAGGCCACCATGTACCCAGCCAGGGATGGCGGCAGCAGGGACCACACGGGTGACAGTGGAGGTGGGGGAAGGGTGCCATCGCGAGTTAGTTTCAGAGGGAAAGCCAGGGGACCTGCTGGTGAAGCCAGGTACAGTTGACGAGTGCAGAATATCTGTCTTCTTTTGGGGCCTGGCCCTGGCACCCATGTTGGGATCGGGACACCCCATGACGGGGGCAGGGTTCTCTGAGCGAGGATGCAGTCTGAGACACGGGGTCTGGCTCTGAAAGGACATTCCAAATTTGGGGGGCAGCAGCCCCGGGCAGGTAGTTTGCACAGTAACGTCAGGGGCCCAGATGGCGCTGGCCGGTGCCAGATGTGAGCAGGGCTGGGCCAGGCTGCATTGGGGCCGCGGGGGCAGGTCACACTTCCTGCCCTGGGACAGTGGAAGCCGCCACCCGTGCGTGGTGTATGTCTAAGTCTGGCTTTCAGCCCGTTTGCACGGCAGCCGCCATTTCCTGGAGGAGCTCCCTGCCCTAGACCGTGGCCCCGGCACCAGGCACCCCTACCTTTTTCTTAGGGTCTGGGTTGCACACGGCGTTTTGGGCACACAGCGTGACTTTGATGCCCAGCACTGCTTCTCTGGTCGCCTGGCTCCCAAGGGTGGCAGCTCAACCAGGTCATCCCCCGGGCTCCCCAGGGCCAAGCTGGCGGGACAGGTTGTCTCCCCAGGCTCTCGGCCGCCAGCCCAGCCCAGCCTGGCCCAGCCCCAAGTTTCCCTTCCAGCACTGGAGGCCCCCACCCCCAACCAACACAAAGCAGCCAAGACGCACACAGGGTTGGAAAACGGGACCAAGGTCCAGCGTGTTTGTGGGATTTCCCAGTGCTCTGTGGGGGTGCTTCCCCTAGGGGCTGGCTGAGAGGGAGAATCCCCAAATCCTACATCTGAGCCCCCCTCTGGTGGACCACCTGCTTCCCAGGGCACGTTCAGGGGAACTCGGTCTCTCCTGGGAGAGGCACAGAGGACACGCAGCAGCACACGAGCCTCTATGCCCCCAGTGGTGCCCGCAGCAGGCATCACCAATCGATGCCACACTCTCCTGATTGATAAACCTGAGAGATGAGCCCTGCCTGCCATTCCTTTCCCAGGCTTGACATTCCCACATCGTGTCCCCTTGCCCATTTCTCAGCCCCTTGTTTTCCCTGGATGGGGCCTCAAGCCTGGCACCGGGCCTCAAGGGAGCGTTTCTGTGCTCAGGACAGATTTCAGCCATGAAGACAGCCCTGCCCCACAACCCCTGGGCCTTGGGCTATGTCTGTGTGCTGTCCCCAGGCCAGAGAACCCGGGCCCAGCTTCTGGCGCTCTTCCTGTGGGCTGGGTGTGTAGCAAAGGTTCAAGTCGCCACCTGCAGCTGTTGGCCTGGATGCTAAGCTATTTCTGCCGTTACTGGCTGTGGGCTTTAGACCCGGTGACTTCCCCTCCCTGAGCCTCAGTTTCCCCTCTGTACACGGGGGAGAACCATCGTCAGTTCCTCGCAGGGTATGGCGAGTATGCACAAGTCAGTCCACGTAGAGCCCTTAGACGTGTGCTGCCGGCGGAGGCCCCAGGGCAGCACTGCCCGCAGAGGTCACGTCTCTCGCTGCTGCACGGCCTGGGAGGT
This sequence comes from Saccopteryx leptura, assembly GCF_036850995.1. Classification (NCBI taxonomy): domain Eukaryota; kingdom Metazoa; phylum Chordata; class Mammalia; order Chiroptera; family Emballonuridae; genus Saccopteryx; species Saccopteryx leptura. The sequence continues at coordinate 248,423,578 of NC_089504.1, read as the reverse complement.
TTGAGGGTCAGATCGTGGCTCAGCCAGATACTTGCTGGTGACCTTAGATAAGCCCTTCACAGTTATGACTGTGCTCCCCTCCTCCTGTACAAGCTTGGTGACAGTCGCGTCCTTACGAGCTTGCGCCGGTGACACAGCGCTGCGACTGGTGGGCAGGGTGTCCTGGTGCTGCTGTCTGGACTCTCAGCCACCCACCCCTCCCCGTGGCCCTGCACACATGCACATCCACGAAGCTGTCTGACCACCTTCCACAAGGTCAGCCAGCGCTCACTTTCTGGAACCAGCCAGATAGTAAATATTTTAGGCTTTGCGGGCCAGACAGCTTGTGTTGCAACCGCGCGGCTGTGCCCTGGGTGACAAGTACGTGGCGGACATGAGCAGGCTCTGGAGCTAGAGGGTGTGCAGTCAGGCGCGGGCTCCCGGGCTGCCATTGGTCGCCCCTGGTCTGCAGGTGCGTCCCTGCCCCCCACTGCTTCCCTGGCGCTGGGTCAGGGCCTGTGGTTCTTGGCATTGGACCTCAGAAGCTCGCTGGGATCCCCAAGCCCAGCCCCCGGACACACTCCTGTGCTGAGCGGAATGTCACAGGGCTCAGGGCAGTGCCTGGCCCACAGACCTGGAGGGTTTTCCTCATAGACTGCTTCTTCCACACGTGTGGCCGGGAGCCTGTCCCTTCCCGGAGTTGTGCTGTGGGCTCAGAGAGGGACATGTCTGAGTGGGGGCAGCTGTGGCTCTGGGGCTCCAAGGGCTGGTTGAGCACAGCTGACCGTCCCCTCTTGTCCCCTTGGCAGAGAAGCCTGTGTTCTTTCCGGCCTTCACAGCTGAGGGCCAGAAGCTGCCCACAGAGCCTCCGTGCTGGACGTCCGGCCTGCCCTTCCCCATGCCCCCTCGTGAGGTGATCAAGGCCTCCCCGCACGCCCCTGACCCCTCAGCCTTCTCCTACGCCCCGCCTGGTAAGTAGCTCCCCCGAGCTCAGGTCCCTCGGCCGCCGTGCGGTCAGCAGCGCGGTCATCAGGCACTACCCGTCTGCACGGCTCTCACTCTGTGCAGAAGGATCTGGGCTGGACGGAACCAGCCCGATCAGTGAAGGCACCAGAGGGACCTGCTGAGCTTTGAGGGATCTGCAGGATCGGGGTTGACGGGGCTGGTGACAGGGAGCGTAGGGCTGCTTCACTGGTGAGGGGTGGCTCCGTTCTCTACCGGTGACTCAGAGCTGGAGGACAGGCCTCTGGAGAGGAAAGCCTAGGGCGGGACGGGGCTGCTGCTTTGGTTTAAGGACACAGAGAGGCTGGGTTTGGGGCCCTTTCTGGGTTCTCCAGTCCTGCTGGGACCCCTAGCAGCTGATGAGGACAGGCCGTGCTGAGCAGAGCTGACCATGAAGGGGGAGTGGGCCAAATGAGCCAGGAGAACAACAACAAGGAAACGCATGCCAGGCAGCGGGAACAGCATGTGCAAAGGTCCAGGGGCAGGAAAGAGCAAGGTGAAGCTTGAATCCAACAGTCCCAGTGGAAGCTCGGCACCCAAGGAGCAAGGGTGACCACCAGCACTAGGTCAGGTGACCCTGAAAGCCATGTTGGAGGTTAAGACTTGATCCTGGGGGCAGCGAGAGCCACAGAAGGCTCACAGCACAGGGAGAATGTGAACCAGTGGACTTTTTACAGAGATCCCTCCGTTTCCTGGGAGGGGAGTAGACTGTTGGCAGGTGAAGTGGAAATGGGGAGACCATCTCAGGGGTCTGGGTGGCCTCTCATCTTTCCTGGGGTGGGGGGAGTCTGAACCAAGTTCACAGACAGCTCATGAGGACAGCACAGGGCATGTGTGGGTGGACACCCACCTGGGCAGGACGGGGCAGAGGTGGGGAGTGGCCCTGGGGGAGGGACATCTGTCCAGCAGGGGCATGACTACTCTGAGGGCCCTGTGATGGACAGCCCTGTGCCCCGCAGGTCACCCGCTGTCCCTGGGCCTCCACGACAGCACCCGGCCCGTCCTGCCACGCCCTCCCACCATCTCCAACCCTCCGCCCCTCATCTCCTCCACCAAGCACCCCAGTGTCCTCGAGAGGCAGGTGGGTGCCATCTCCCGGAGGTGGGGTGCAGGGGGTTGGAGGGGCATCCTCCCATGGGCAGCAGGGTGGCCTGGTACTCAGAGATCAGCTCCTTCCTCTATTGGGTTTGGTCTTGCCCTCTGTAACGTGAGGGCCTAGTGACCAGTGACGTATCGGCGGGGGGACCAAGGTCGCCTCTGTTCACGGCTGTGCTGGGCTCCGGCCTGGATGGAGCCTGCCCCTGACGCTCAGGACCTTAGGGGGTCACCCCGCAGGGCATTCCAGTGTATGCGGTCTAGCCAGACCGTGTGGCTTTGGAGAAGTGACTCAGCCTCTCTGCGTCAGTGTTCCCGCAGTGAAATGGAAGCTCGAATGCCTTAGGCACACAGCAGCCAGCATGTGCCGAGTCTCGGCCTGTGGCTGTCGGCCCCTTGCCTCCCTGACCCGCCCCCTGTGTACCCCAGCGTATGGGGGTGGGGGGGCAAGGCATCGGCGTGGCCCCTGGACCACTTGTACCCTTCCCTTTAAGCTGCACCAGCTCGAGATGGCCACTTCGCAGGGGAGGGGACTGAGGCCCAGGAGAGGCGGCCACTGGTCCACAGTTGCTCAGTGGGGCATTGGGGCTGAGTTGAGTCCTGAGCCTATCAGGCTTGTTCTGATCCCAAGGTCCCCTGCACTGAGCCCTCGTAAAAGGGGGTGTCTGGGAGCTCTGGCTGGGCTGGGACATGTGGCGGAGGGATTGTTGTGGGGGCCCCTGTGACCCCATGCTCGCCATCTCCACAGGGCCTGTCGGTGCAGCTGCATGTCCCGTATTCCGAGCACGCTAAGGTTCCCATGGGCCCCATCACCATGGGGCTGCCCCTTGCCATGGACCCCAAGAAGCTGGGTAAGGATGGGGGCCTCCTCACCCAGATAACCGAGGCTTGGTCCCAGCTGTCCCCGTTAGAAGGACACCTGGATGACCTCAGCTGTCTGTGTTTTGGGGAGAAGGGAGGGCAGTGTGGCCTGTGGGACTCCGGCCTGGACCTGGAGTTGGCACTACAGAGCCCTTGCAGTGCTGACCCAGGGCCTGGATGGGCTGGGGTGACTCTGTCCCCGGGGCATGTGGCTCATGGTTTTGCCCGTCCCCAGCTCCCTTCAGCGGAGTGAAGCAGGAGCAGCTGTCCCCACGGGGCCAGGCTGGGCCCCCAGAGAGCCTGGGGGTGCCCACGGCTCAGGAGACATCCGTGCTGAGAGGTGAGGCCTGGAGCTGTTCCCTGTCCCCAGCAGCTGCCCCTCTAGTCCTTCGTGGGTGGAGGCAGGAATGGGACCCTTTATCCAGAACCTTCCGAAAAGCATCAGCTCCCTCCCTGAGGGCCCAGAGCCCCTCTTCAGAGTCATCTGCCCTGCCAGTTAGGGCCGGGGCCCCCCTGCAGTGAGACTCTGAGGGAGACTTGCAGGTCACTGGGAGCACAGGCAGGGTGGCTCTCAGGCCTAGTGCTGGGCCACCAACCCCTCAGCCCCACGTCTCCTGTCTTCCAGGGACGTCCCTGGGCTCAGTCCCCGGAGGAAGCATCAGCAAGGGCGTCCCCAGCACCCGGGTGCCTGCTGAGAGCCCCATCACCTACCGCGGCTCCATCACCCACGTAAGTGCCCGGGGCGTGGCCGCAGGGCCAGTTGGGACCAGCGGGCGGCACTGCTAGGTGTGGCCCTGACTGCGGATGAAGCAGTGGCCTAGCCCCTCTGGTCCCTGTGCGCCACTGCGTGGCACCTGTCTTGCTGGGTGGGGTGACATCCCAGGATAGCAGCTGACCTCCCGGTCATTCAGCTTGTACGCTTGTGCTGAGCAAAACACAAAACACGCTGTCCCCGGGGAGCTGGCCTGGTAGCAGAGGGAAGCCAGCCAAGTTACTAGACGGACAAACACTGAGCAGATGGTGTCCGTGTCCGGTGCTTCAGACTGAGTCCGGTTCTGTGGGCGAGAGTGCCGGGGGCCCCCCCTGAGGTCACAGAGACAGGCAGGTGGGGGAAGCCTTTCAGGTGTGAGCCCTGCGGGGATCTCAGGGAACAACATTCAGGGCTCAGGGAACAGGATGCGCAAAGGCTGAAAGGTGGGAGAGCCCCCTGCATGCACCAGGGCCAGCCCAGGGGCCGTGTACGCCTACAGCAGGAGGTGCTTGGGTCAGTGTGGCCCTGGGGGCCCAGCCTGCGCTCTTGGGGGTCCTTATAGCCGAGCCTGCCTCACATTGTGGCTCAAAACCCTCTGTCTGCAACTTTAGTCCCAGATAACAAAGAGCTGTCCTCTTGTGTCGACCTGGACCTTGTGGTGCTCACAGCCTGAGGTCTGGGTGTGCAGCCACACTAAGATGCAGAAGGGAGTGCTGGGACCCGCTGGTGTGTCTGCCCCTCCAGGGCTGGTAGAGGGCCCCTCCGGGTCTCTCCTGGGCCCGGGGCGGGGCTTCAGTTCTCTCTCTGCCAGTGGAGCGCGCAGAGCAGCTTACTTCCTGGGGCCTCAGCGCAGGGCTTTCCTCCCCCCCAGTCCCCTCTGGCTCTCCAGGCAGGGCGCTTTCCATTGGAACAGCCTCCATGTGAGCTCATCTTGCAGATGAGAGGCTGAAGCTCAGAGGTGCATCCTGAGGTTCCCCGCTGGCAGCTGCTGGGCCCAGGGTTTGTGCCCTGCAGTGTCAGGATCTAGAGCACCGTGCCGGAGACCGGGGTGGCTAGGCGCACGCGGGCACACGTGCACACACACACATACTCGCCTTTGCAGAGACATGTACACATGCGCACACACATTTGCACATTCATGGTGGAGTATCAGGCCCCCGGCTGGCCTACAGTGAGGTCTCTCTGACCCCAGTGGCCTCAGGTCATGCTACAGAGGGGTCTCTCTGACCCCGGTGGCCTCAGGTCACGCTACAGAGGCCTCCACTTTCCTCTGAACCCAAAGGTTGTGAAGCTGTAAGCTCTCACAGGCGGCCTCGCCAAGCGCCAGCCTCCGGGACAGCATCAGTCAGGCCGTGGCACTCAACGTGGTCTGGGGCCTCTCCCCACCCCCCAATTCTTCCCTAACTCGGGTCCCCTTTGGTCAAAGTCGTCCTCACAGAGTTTGGGATTAAAAGTCGACATAGGAAGCTCCTGGCTCTCCATCTGCCCCTGGTTTCCAGGTGACTGGGCACGGCCATCTCGGTCATTCACACCTAGTCAATTGATTTTGGCAGAGGGTGGCAGTTCAGCTGCCAAGGTGTGGGAGGGTCAGGCGGTCCCACGGACTCGCTGTGAGGTGGTGGCGAAATCGACGTGCGCACGCATACTCTCACACGCACACGCACGCAGATATTAACCCAGCAAGTGCTGGCGAGCAGGGACCACAGTGTCCCACCAGAGGCTCAGGGCGGCCCAGCCCCCGCCAGCGAGGTGCTCCCTCGGGTCTTGGGGGCGAAGTTCACTGGGGCCAACACCCAGAGGCCACAGGCCTTCAGCAAACAGAGTCTCTGCTCTCCAGGGAGCTCATCTGTCTGTCTGTCTGTCCAGTGCATTGTCCCGAAGTTCAGGGCTGCTGGCCTCCTTGGTCTTCTGTCCTCTGCTCCCGGCACGGAGGAGTGTGCTCTGAAGTCACGTAGTCTGTAACCTTCAGGCACCTCAGTCCCACCAGGCGCGCCCCTTTCTGTCACCCACGGTGCTACGTAGCTGCTTCCTTTCCCCGCACGAACCCAGTTCTTAAATCTGCCGGACACCGACGGTGTCTGCTAGTGACGTGACAGCTGCTTCAGAGGAGCCTTATGACAGGACAGCACTGGCTCCCTTGCTGTGAGAGGGGGCTGCCCAGCCCTGGACTGTCACCCAGTCACATCCATCCACACCATGCTTTTGTGCACAGATACTTTTTATTTTATTTTTTTGGGTGACAGAGACAGAGAGAGAGACAGGGATAGACAGATAGGAAGGGAGAAAGATGAGAAACATCAGTTCTTCATTGCTGCTCCTTAGTTGTTCATTGATTCCTTTCTCATATGTGCCTTGACCAGGGGGCTATAGCAGAGCGAGTGACCACTTGCTCAGGCCAGCAACCTTGGGCTCAAGGCAGTGACTATGGGGTCACGTCTATGATCCCATGCTCAAGCCTGCAACCTCAGGGTTTCAAACCTGGATTCTCTGCATTCCCGACCCATACTCTATCCACTGCGCCACCAGCTGGTCAGGCTGCACAGATACTTGGAAGTGCAGCAGGGGAGATTGGGACTAGAGCATTTGTTCTGGGACCTCTGGGGAGAGCCGAGTGCCTCCGGGGCATCGTGCTTTTCTGCCCTCGGAGACAGGTTTGGGAGAAAAGCCCACTGGGAGATGTTTGTCAGCAGAGAAAGTCCCATGGGGAGGCTATGCATCTGCTGGTTCCGGGCTTGGCACACAGTAAGGGACCGTGTGGTTGAATGGGCTCATGGAATTACAGAAAGAGATAGAGCAACATCTTGATTTGGGGACAGCTTGTCATGCTGGATGCCTTTGAGAGTTGTGGACGCCAGGATTGTCTGTTTTGGAGCTACAGTAGTATATATAGACAGGCTCAGAGAGGCAGAGTGACTTGACAGAGGCCACACAGCAGCTCCAACTATCTGACTCCAGGTTCAGTCTGCCCCCCACACACACACACACTCACGTTCTTAGAGGTCGCCCAAGGCAGGCTGCTCCCAGCCACAAGTGGACACACGGATGTGGGTTTGGAGGGGGGTGTCCCCCGGACAAAGCCTTCGGATGCTGACCCCCTCGGCACCCCCAGGGCACTCCGGCTGATGTCCTGTACAAGGGCACCATCACCAGGATCATCGGCGAGGACAGCCCAAGTCGCCTAGACCGCAGCCGTGAGGACGGTCTGCCCAAGGGCCACGTCATCTATGAGGGCAAGAAGGGCCATGTCCTGTCCTATGAGGGTGAGTTCTGTCCCTGACTGCTGCAAGGAACTGGGGCTTCCCTCCCTCCTGTTCATGGGCTTTGGCTGCTCAGGACAGACTCGAGGTGGGAGCACTCACATGACCTGGGCACTGAGTTTGAGGTCCCCCCTCAGACAGCTCTCGAAACGCTCTGCTCCCATGAGATGCAGACAGGATGTTACCTTGTCAGTTCAAATCACAGAAACCTGCTCCATCCAGCACGGCTCCTCTACCCCAGCCCCAGCCCTTGGTGTTTCCGAAGCAGGTCCAGAGAGCAGGGAGTCCAGAAAAGCAGATCGGGGCTATAGGGCAGTCAGAAGTCTTGGGGGAAAGGTTTGAGGGGTGTGCCCCTCCTGTCAGCCTCTAGTGACTGGAGTGGGGAAGGGTTTGTTCCCCATGACAGGCGAGGGAGTGGGGGGCAGTAATGTTCAGGCCGGTGGCCACCTGTTTGGCCCCTTCAGAGAAAAGGAGGCCTGGATCAGGGGAGGAAGACATTTGGCTTAGTGAAGTGGTTTCATAGGCAGGGCTGGGGCGATACCAGGAAGCACCTTCAGAGAGGTAGTGACATTCTTGTCCCTGCAGGTATGCAAGCCAGTAGCAGGGAAGGGTTGGCTTGAGCTGCCTCCCCCCTGTGCTCAGTTTTGTATAGTTTAGGACAGAAACTTGTAGCCAGGCTTGCTAGAAGCATAGTGGGAAAACTGAGGCCCGGAGAGCAGAAGCCCGGGCATCCAGCCCTGGGCTTGGTGGCCAACACGGCGCTCTCTGATTGACCCCACACAGGCGGCCAAAGCGGGGATGAGCCGTGGGACCCTCCACTCAGCCTTGCGCCCCCACACCCCCCTGCCCGCCCCCTTCTGGCTCTAGGTCTCACAGCCCTGGCAGGCGCCCGGCACAGAAGGGAGTTAACAGAGGAGAGGCTGGACGTGAGTGTCCTGGCAGCCTGGGCACTCAGGGGTGTGAGGATAAAAGCTGCCCGGGGCACCCCTCTCCACAGCTGGCAGTTGCGGGGCCCTAGCTCACTTTTCCTCCAGCAGGCGGGCGGGCAGGCGCCCTTGCCTGTCTATCCGCCTCTGCCTCTGCCTCTGCCTGGCTGTCCCCATCCCCGCCCAGACCCCGGGAAGTGGCAGCAGCACCATGTGGCTTAGTCACATGCCACGCTGTGCTGCCAAGTGGTGGGGGCAGTGCCAGCCTTGGTGTCCGGCTGAGTGCCCTGGGGCGTGACAGGGGGCCTGGCGGCAGAGGGCACTGGGCGGAATTCCTGAGCCTCTGTGGTTAAGTTTTCATCTGCAAAATGGGCTTTTAATTTCTCATGGGCTTTCTGGGGCCCAGTGACTGAGGGCAGGAGGCCAGGTGTAAGGCCTCAGGGTGTGGGGAGGACTGTGCCCGCCTAGAGAGCGAACGCTGGTGCCTCTCCAGTGGTCAGTCGCCTTGTACAAATGGGAGCCCACCAGCCAGGCAGGCTTCTCACGTCTCCATGTGTGTCTGAAATCTCCTGGTGTTTGAGCATCAGCCATTGACTCTGCATAAAGAGTTCGATAGCAGCGCCAGCTGTCTGCTGGCCTCCAGTTTGCAAGCTCTGCATAGCCAGGCTGCGAGGATCCCATGAGGGAACCAGAGCCCTCGGCCTGATGGGCGAGACCCAGGCCTGGCCCCCGAGGCCTGCCTCCTGGCTGTGCGGAGCCTTGGCCTGTGTGGGGAAGGGGGTGGCGCAGGTCTGGCCACAGGTCCTCAGCCCCCTCTATGACTGCAGGTCATGGGCTCCGTCAGGAGGGCTCAGCAGGGCCGGCCTTCGCCCACGCAGATGGGGGCCCTGGGACGGGCCACTGGGGTGTGCTGGTTCTGGGCTGTGCCACGATGGCCCCATGGCTGGCCCCTTACCGCCGGTGTGGTCTGGTTTCCAGGTGGCATGTCTGTGTCCCAGTGCTCCAAGGAGGATGGCCGGAGCAGCTCGGGATCTGCCCACGAGACGGCCGCCCCCAAGCGCACCTATGACATGATGGAGGGCCGCGTCAGCAGGGCCCTCACCTCAGCCAGCATTGAAGGTGGGTGTCCTCCTGTCCGCACCCAAACGCAAGGCAGCCAGGGCCTGGGCTCCCGCTGTGAAGAGAGACTTTGTCTCTCAGCACCCCCTGGAGGGCGGTGGTGGGATGGGCAGCCCTGTTTTATAGGATTGTGTCTGGGCCCAGGCAGTGGGACAGTCACTTGCTGGGTTCTACGCTGCCGCCACCACCATCATCACGGGGACTGCTGTGAGGGGCTGCTGTAGACCCTGGCCCCTGGCCCTGCCCAGACTGGCTCGGGGACCCACATCACGATGCCCTTGCCTTCTCCCCCTCCCAGGTCTCATGGGCCGTGCCATTCCCCCCGAGCGACACAGCCCCCACCACCTCAAAGAGCAGCATCACATCCGGGGCTCTATCACGCAAGGTACTCCCCATCCCCAGTGCCTCAGGGCAGCACAGCGGGTTACAGCCCAGGTGGGGGTGGGGGAGGTGAGGGGGACTCGGGTCGGGGGACAGGCACTTAGGGGGGCGTGCAGTGCACGTGATGGGCACACGCACAGGTCAAAACGGGGAGCTGGAACGTTTCTTATGTGAAAAGAGAGAAGGCAGAATGCCACCCATCCCCCCCCACTGGAGATGTCACTTAGCACCTACTGTGTGCTCAGCACTAACCCAGGAGCCGCTTGTGTGCTGTCTCATGGGATGGTCTGGAGGAGATGCAATCAGTAGCAGGGTTAGAGGGTGGATAACGGGGCTTGTGGTTGTGCCGCGGCGAGGGGGCCCCTGTGCTCCCTGTCACGCTTTTGATCCATATTATCTGATTGAGGGGTCACGACGGCGTGGGGTGTCTTAGTTAGTGTTCCCACTCTGTTACATGAAGGTGTTTGGGGCTTGGAGAGCTCGAGTCGACACGACGACTCCGGAGTCCGCTGGTGTGGCGGCCCTAGGCCAGAGTGACAGTGGGTGGGGGTGCAGGTGTGCCGTCAGCGCCCCATCCTCTTCGGCAGGGATCCCGCGCTCCTACGTGGAGGCCCAGGAAGACTACCTGCGTCGGGAGGCCAAGCTTCTGAAACTCGAGGGCACGCCGCCACCGCCGCCGCCGCCCCGGGACCTGGCCGAGGCCTACAAGGCGCGGCCTCTGGACGCCCTGGGCCCCCTGAAGCTGAAGCCGGCCCACGAGGGTCTGGTGGCGACCGTGAAGGAGGCCGGCCGCTCCATCCACGAGATCCCCCGCGAGGAGCTGCGTCGCACGCCTGAGCTGCCTCTGGCCCCGCGGCCGCTCAAGGAGGGCTCCATCACGCAGGTACGGGCCCCGGAGCCGCCAGGCTGGGCCGTGGAGGAGCCGCGGGGGCGTCTGCACAGGGGGAGGCTGAGCCCCGAGACCACACGGCCGCCGTGGAGGAGCCGCGGGGGCGTCTGCACAGGGGGAGGCTGAGCCCCGAGACCACACGGCCGCCGGGTCCTGGGCGGCCGTCATGCCTGTCCTCAGTGCCACGCCGAGGCCTTAACGTCTGCAGCCTCGTTTGACACATTTGCAGCCGTGAGGTCCACACCCATGACCCTGTCGTTCGGGTGGAGACCCTGAGGCCAGAGTGGCCACGTGGTTTGCCGAGGCCCCAGAGCTAAACGTAATGACAAATGGCAGCCCTGGAAGAGTCCTCACTGGGGGACGGGCTGCCCAGCACGGGGCGTCCTGACTAGCGAAGCTCAGATGTCCGTGCTCTGCAGTAATTCTTCCTGTCCTCATCTCATTTGTGAGCAATCAAGCCCAGGGAGGTTAAGCATCTCGTCCTGGGTCACACAGAAAGTAAATGGCCCTGTGCCTCTCTGGTCCCTCTGTCCCCAAACCGGCAGCATCTTGGCTGTGCGGCATCCACCCCCCGAGAGGCCCCAGCCTAAAGGGACAGGTCAGCTCCAACTGTAAGGAGCTGGTCAGTGGGGGCCACTACAGGCCACAGCCCCTTCCCTTGGTCAGAGGCGCCTGGCATGACGAGGAGGGAGCCCCCAGGGGAGGCAGTGGGCATTGGGAAGCTCTCTGAGGGCCGGGGACAGCGTGGCTCTCAGCCTCCGGGCACCTGTGGAGCCATCATGGATCCAACAGGGATACCAGCCTGACTCGAGAACATTCTCTCTAAAATGAAGGCGTTTCCCTTTCTTATGAAAGTCGTTAAAACGTTCCTGGATAAACAGAGTCGTGTTACTTGTGAAGACACAGGGCTCCACTGTCTCCGGGTTTCCTAAGCCTATCTAAACAGGGTGGGGTCTCCTCCCAGGCGGCCGGGCCAGGACGTGACCCCTGTTTCTTCAGCTGCCCATCCTGGCCAGAGAGCAAACCCCAGCCTCAGCCCTAACCTCCCAGCCTTAAGCCCTAGGGTGGTAGAATCAGAATTTTCTGTTTCATATCCGGCTCGGCAGAGGGTGTGCGGAGGGTCCCAGACTGACGAGAGGAAGGATTTTGCCCACATGGGGTGCTGATCCTCACTCCGGCAAACCTCAGGGGCTAATAGAGGGGCCCCCCATCTGCTCTGGGAAGGGCTGACCTCTCTGTCGTCTGCTGCCCCCCGTCCCCGGTAGCTCTGGGGTCCCGAGGCCAGGCCCAGCTGCACTCTCCAGTGTGGGATGCGGCTCCAGTTCCGCGGCTGCACAGCTGAGACTGAGTCACATGGCTGGTGCTCATCCCCCTCCCCCCCACAGGGCACCCCGCTCAAGTACGACACCGGCACGTCCTCCGCCGGCTCCAAAAAGCACGACGTGCGCTCCATCATTGGCAGCCCCGGCCGGACCTTCCCGCCCGTGCACCCGCTGGATGTGATGGCGGACGCCCGGGCCCTGGAGCGCGCGTGCTACGAGGACAGCCTGAAGAGCCGGCCGGGGGCGGTCAGCGGCTCGGGGGGCTCCATCACCCGGGGCGCCCCGGTCATCGTGCCCGAGCTGGGCAAGCCGCGACAGAGCCCCCTGGCCTACGAGGACCACGGGGCCCCCTTCACCGGCCACCTGCCACGCGGCTCTCCCGTGACCACCCGGGAGCCCACCCCACGCCTGCAGGAAGGTATGTGGGGCGTGGGTGCAGGGTGGGCTCCTGTCTCGGGACACTGCCTCCCTGTTCACTCTGAACTCAGGTCGGAAACCAGGGCTTACCACGGGGTCACCGCATCCATCCCGTCCGCCAGACCTGCAGGTTCTGCCTCCAGGTCCAGCTCAGAATTCTCTTCTTGCCCCGCCCCACTCAACCCCCTCCCAGACCCCCACGAGTTTCTTCTAGCTCCCCTCCTGTCCTGCTGCCTGTCACCTGCTCCTCAGACGGTGGCAGACACTGTCTTTGGAAAATCTTTACATCAGATGATGCCATCCTCCCACTGAAATATTTCTAGTGACTTCTCACTGTACTCAGAAGGAAAACTGACCTTTCCCGCCGTGGCCCTGGGGAGCCGGCAGGCTCGGCCCCGCCCACCCCACCCCACCCCATTGCACCCCTTCTCGGCCAGTGGGGCCGCCTCTGCCTGGCGTGCCCCCCTCCTGGTCTTTTTTTTTTTTTGTATTTTTTTTTTTCTTTCTGAAGCTGGAAACGGGGAAAGACAGACTCCCGCATGCGCCCGACCGGGATCCACCCGGCACGCCCACCGGGGGCGATGCTCTGCCCCTCCGGGGCGTCGCTCTGCCGCGACCAGAGCCACTCTAGTGCCTGGGGCAGAGGCCAAGGAGCCATCCCCAGCATCGGGCCATCTTTGCTCCAATGAAGCCTTGGCTGCAGGAGGGGAAGAGAGAGACAGAGAGGAAGGGGGGGGTGGAGAAGCAAATGGGCGCTTCTCCTATGTGCCCTGGCCGGGAATCGAACCCGGGTCCCCCGCACGCCAGGCCGACGCTCTACCGCTGAGCCAACCGGCCAGGGCCAACCCCCTCCTGGTCTTTACGTGACTGGCTTCCTGTCACCCATCAGGCCTCTGCCCGGAAGTCACATTCTTGGGGGAGGCTTCTCACGACCAGACACCCTCTTCCCCCATCCTGGTGACATCCGTTCAGATTTTTGCAGTTTTCCTTCAGTGCATTATTCACTCTGAGGTTCTTATCTGATGATGTGTCATCTGTCTTCCCATTGAGTGTCGGCTGGGGAGGAAGGCGGGACCTCTGTCTGTTCTCTGGTGGAGCCCCAGCTCTTGACAACAGTACTTGGCAAGGGATAGGGGCTCCAGAAATATTTTTGATTGATTTGTTGAATGAGTGAAATAAGAGAATAAATGAATGTTGATTATTATTTTTAAGAACATAAAAAGAAAAAACAAGCAAATGAGTACATGATTAAAAACAACAACAACAAAGAACTAAGAGGCATATAAGGGGGTGAATGACCAGACTTCTCCTGGCTCTAGGACTCCAGAGACTCACCCCCTCCAATAGCCGGTGTTTATAGCTTCCCGTAAACAGCAGCCTCAGTGGCCCGTGACTCAGGGCTAGGGCATAGGTGGCACAGAGGGCCGATGTCACATCCCTACTCCTCCCGTCCACAGGCAGCCTCTCATCCAGCAAGGCGTCCCAAGACCGGAAGCTGACGTCGACGCCCCGCGAGATCGCCAAGTCTCCGCACAGCGCCGTGCCTGAGCACCACCCCCACCCCATCTCGCCCTACGAGCACCTGCTGCGGGGTGTGAGCGGCGTAGACCTGTACCGCGGCCATATCCCGCTGGCCTTCGACCCCACCTCCATCCCCCGCGGGATCCCCCTGGATGCAGGTCATTAGCCTGGGCCCATGGGGCTCCGAAGCACAGGGGTGGGGGCTTCAGTGTTGCGCAAGGGATCCTCATTCATCGGCTGGTCTCCACTGTTTGGGGTAACTGAGGCCAGGAGCAAGGTGTGGGGTCCTGGGGAGACCCGGCAGTGCGGGCGTGAGAAATGGTTGGAATGTCTTGTGGGAGTCTGCAGCACATGCTGGGTTAAACATTTTCCCATGGTTTTCTTTGTCTCGCGGGACTTGCCAGCGCCTTTAAAAACGGCAAGTGCATCTCAGGTGTGTGGGCATTCCCCAGAAAGATACGGCCCCTTCAGGGTTTCAGGGATTCACCTTGTGGATACCCTGAGTTGGGAGAACGTTGAACAGCCACTGCCATTGAGAACCCCTCCCCATGTGTTTTAGGGAACAAGTGTCTTTGATCTTAAAAACCCTCCATTCTGTCTTGGGGTGTTTTGGGAGACGCTGTCCAGATCAGGGGACATGAGGACAGGTGGGGGAGGTCACATCCTCTGCCCAGGTGTGGGCCACCTGACCCTGCGCCCCTCTCCTAGCAGCCGCTGCCTATTACCTGCCCCGGCACCTGGCCCCCAACCCCACCTACCCGCACCTGTACCCTCCGTACCTCATCCGCGGCTACCCCGACACGGCGGCACTGGAGAACCGGCAGACAATCATCAACGACTACATCACCTCACAGCAGATGCACCACAACGCCGCTACCGCCATGGCCCAGCGCGCAGACATGCTGCGAGGCCTCTCCCCCCGCGAGTCCTCGCTGGCGCTCAACTATGCCACCGGCCCGCGAGGTGGGTGGCGTGGGAGGGCGCACCGTCCCTCCTATGGCATTAGCCTGGTCACCGGTCCACCGGGCTCACTTTTGGACTTGCACAGGACATGTGGGCCTGTGCACACACATGTGTCCCCGCAGAGGCGTGTCGAGCATGGTTGTCTTGGGAGGGCTGGGTGGTGTGACCGCCTGGAGAGCACACGCAGGGCCGGCTGGTGGTGGAGGGCTGTGTGCGCTGTGGGCATGCATTGGCATCCAACAGCCGCATGCGCCCTGGACGTGTACACACGAGGGTGCCTGTGGGCTGGTCTGCTCCTGGCGTACATGGTCCTTGGAGTTTACAGTCAAGATAGAAATGCGAGGCTGTTGGGTTTCTGGTTTCCTCAGCTTGCAAACAGCCTGTGGTCACTATGCATTTGTGTCCTGACATCATTCTCTGGGACTTTCTGGAATGCCCATGTACTATTTAGGGGCCATTTAGAAAAGTGGGCCTACGAGGTAATTCAAGGGTAGGATTGAATAAGACAAGTTGAGGCATTAAGAAGGGCAAGCAAAAGCCTGACCAGGCGGTGGCGCAGTGGATAGAGCGTCAGACTGGGATGCAGAGGACCCAGGTTCGAGACCCCGAGGTCGCCGGCTTGAGCACGGGCTCATCTGGTTTGAGCAAAAGCTCACCAGCTTGAACCCAGGGTTGCTGGCTCCAGCAAGGGGTTACTCGGTCTGCTGAAGGCCCATGGTCAAGGCACGTATGAGAAAGCAATCAATGAACAACTAAGGTGTTGCAATGCACAATGAAAAACTAATGATTGATGCTTCTCATCTCTCTCCGTTCCTGTCTGTCCGTCCCTGTCTATCCCTCTCTCTGACTCACTCTCTGTCTCTGTAAAATAAATAAATAAATAAATAAATAAATAAATAAATAAATAATTTAAAAAAAGGAAGGGCAAGCAGGCCTGACCTGTGGTGGCGCAGTGGATCAAGCGTCAACCTGGAACATTGAGTTCGCTGGTTCAAAACCCTGGGCTTGCCCAGTCAAGGCACGTATGGGAATTGATGCTTTTTGCTTCTCCCCTCCTTCTCTCTCTCTTTCTCCCTCTCTCTCTCTCCCTCTCTCTCTCTGCCTCTCTTCTCTAAAATGAATAAATAAAAATAATAATCCAAAAAAAGGGCAGGCAGTAGTATGTGGGGGTGCCCACTGCAGGGTATGGCCACTTCTCAGGCTTGGAGCAGCAAGGAGATGGGGCCAAGAGAACCTGGCGTTCAGGAAAGGTTCCTCTGAGCCCAGCGCCTGGCCCCTGGAGAGACAACTCGGTGTGTTGTCCGGGTGAGGGTGTGGAGGCCTCCACCAAGAGGGTAGTCTGGCTGGCCAGAGCCCTCTTCTCCCCTGTGGCTACAACCCCACCTCATCACACAGGCATCATCGACCTGTCCCAAGTGCCACACCTGCCTGTGCTGGTGCCCCCAACGCCAGGCACGCCAGCCACCGCCATGGACCGCCTGGCCTACCTCCCCACTGCCCCCCAGCACTTCAGCAGCCGGCTCAGCGGCTCGCCGCTCTCCCCAGGTAATCCCCCTCTCTCGTCCCAGGTTGGGACCCTCACCTTGCTGTGTGTCCTTGGGCAGATGCCTTGCCCTCTCTGTTCCACCCTGAAAGACAAATCCAGGCCCTTCCTGGACCCTGGGGCTGAGTCACAGGCCTTGTGCTTTTCAGGAGGTCCCACTCACTTGACAAAACCCAGCGCCACATCTTCGTCTGAGAGGGAGCGGGAACGAGACCGCGATCGGGAGCGTGAGCGGGACCGCGAGAAGTCCATCCTCACGTCCACCACGACGGTGGAGCATGCGCCCATCTGGAGACCTGGTAGGCATCAGGGACACTGCTCCAAGCCCCAGGGGTGTGCAGACCATATGAGGCTGGCCCGTGAGACACCACCACCTGTCACCACCAGGTACAGAGCAGAGCAGTGGCAGTGGTGGAGGCGGTGGGGGTGGGGGCAGCAGCAGCAGCCGCCCTGCCTCCCACTCCCACCAGCACTCGCCCATCTCGCCCCGGACCCAGGACGCCATTCAGCAGAGGCCCAGTGTGCTGCACAACACGGGCATGAAGGGCATCGTCACCTCCGTGGAGCCCAGCACGCCCACAGTCCTGAGGTGGGCCAGGTTGGCACAGGGAGGGGACAGGTGGGCAGGTGGGCGGTCAATAGATATAGATGGGTGGATACACAGGTGGCCCCATGGGTGGGAGACAGACAAGGTGGAGATGGGTGGGGAATTAGGTAGATGGTGGAGGGTAAATGGATAGGAGGTAGGTGGGTGGGTGGATAGATGCATAGATGATGGTTAGGTAGGTAGCAGGATGAGCAGATGAGAGGATGGGTAGAGGGGCGATTGGGTAAGAAGATGCATGATTGGATTACGTGGATGTATAGGTGGGTAGGTGAATGGATGGGAAGATGGAGAAATCATGAATCAGTAAGTGTGTTGATAAATTCCAGGTGACCAGGTAGCCGGATGGGTGACTGAGTTAGATGAGTGGGTAGATAAGGTGGATAAATTGGGTAGGTGGGTGATGACTTGGGTAGATGGGTGATGAGTTGGGTGGATTGATGATGGGTTGATGGATGGAAGATGAGTTGGGTGGGTGGATGATGAGTTGGTAGATGGATGATGAGCTGGGTGGATGGATGATGAGTTGGGTAGATAGGTGATGGGTTGGTGAATGTATGATGAGTTGGTAGATGGATGATGAGTTGGGTGGTTGAATGATGAGTTGGGTGGGTAGGTGATGGGTTCAGTAGATGGGTGATGATTTGCTTGGGTGGATGGATGAGCACGTGGGCAGGCTCTCAGGTTTAGGGCAGTCTGCAGAGAAGGAGAGATGGTGTGGACTGTGAGGAGACCCCCCCCTCAGTCTTCCCCACAATTCAGCAGAACCGTACGAGGATGAGATGGTGTCCCTCTTGCCTGGACAAAATCTAGAGGTTCCATTAAGACAGGAGAGGCCCCTCAGAGCCCGCTTTCACTTGGGCCCCAAGTCCTCTCTGGTGACAATATCTTAAGGACTGCGGGCGGAGCTGCTTAGCTGGGGGGAGGAGGCTTCCCTAGCACCCCTCCCTGCGCCAAGGGCCTGTTTAGATGCAACTGCTTCTTCTAAAACCCAGTTTCCATTCATTGTCTCCCTCACTGAATGCTCTGGACAGACCCTCTCTCACCACCCCCTGTGATCCCCATTATGAAAAACAACAGCGCTGGTTCCCAGAAATACTGGCCTAAGCGATTCCTTGACCTTCTCTCTCTTTTCACCTTGACTTGTTGCCTTTGAGTGGTTGCCGCGCTCATGAGGGGTTAGTGTACCTGTTAACATGTTTGCAGTCTATTTTCTCAACTAGAACGTGAGGTGCTTTCGTCTGTTTCCTTTGTTGCCATGTCTCTGATGCATAGTAGGTGCTCAGTTAAGTTTTGGAATGAATGAAGGAATGAATGGGGTAAGCAAGGTTATGCCCCAGAGGGTGTTGCAGTCCAGCATCAGGAGGGTAGGTTTATTCTGGGAGCAGCGAGGCAGGCGGCAGTTCTTCCAGGACAGTGGTTGCCCTCGGGTGTGAGAGTGAGGGAGTGATTCACGGCCCCAGCCATGGCTCCCAACAGCCACCTGACCCCTGCTCTTGTCCCCCAGGTCCACCTCCACCTCCTCACCTGTCCGCCCAGCCGCCACATTCCCACCCACCACCCATTGCCCTCTGGGCAGCGCCTTGGACGGGGTCTACCCGACCCTCATGGAGCCCGTCCTGCTGCCCAAAGAGGCCCCGAGGGTCACCAGGCCAGAAAGGCCCCGAGGGGATGCTGGCCACGCCTTCCTCACCAAGCCCCCGGCTCGTGCGGGGCTGGAGCCCGCCTCCTCCCCGGGCAAGGGCTCTGAGCCCCGGACCCTGGCACCTCCCAGCTCCGGCCACGGGGCCATCACCCGCACCCCAGCGAAGAGCCTCGCACCCCACCACGCCAGCCCGGACCCACCAGCACCACCCACCTCGGCCGCAGACCTGCACCGTGAAAAGACTCAAAGTAAACCCTTTTCCATCCAGGAATTGGAACTCCGTTCTCTGGGTAAGACCACCCTGACAGCGGCCACCTTCATAGACGCGATAATCATGCGTCAAATTGCTCACGATAAAGGGCCGCGAGAAGGAGGTTCGCTGGCCAACGACTCCCCTCGCGATGGTAAGACTTCCCAGTCCCGCCGCCCACCCACCCCGTTTTGTGGCCTAAAGATATTTTCAGATTTCTGCTTTTTATTTTTACCTGCTGTCCCCCCCCACCCCATTTTTCGTTGGTTTTGGTATTTGGTTTTTAAACTCGTCTTCATCGGTTGCACGCTCTGATGGTCCCTCAGGCTGCTGCCCCCTCCCCCCCACCATGGGGGGGGCGCCTCATCATTTGCACATTGTTTTACCTTTTTGTTTTCTTTTTTTTTTCTGTTCTTTTTGGATTTTTGCGTTTTTTCCATAAATGAGTGGATCTGTGATTTTGACTTCCACTGCACCTGCCACCGTCCACGTTAAGCTTGGTCTGGGGAGGGGGCGTGGGGAGTGGGCAGCAGAGGGGCTTGGGCTCTCGGCCCCGTGCCACGTGTGGATGGACGAGTTGGTGTGGAGGACGCCTGCCAAGGAAGAGGGGAGGGCAGAGGCACACCCCACCGTGCAGGAGAAGCTGGGGGCCTGACCCCTGCGTTTCACCTAGGTTGTACGGGAGCCTTGGGGAGGCCCTGGCCCCATGCCCCCCGTGCTGGCCACCACCCCGCATTCTGGGGTGTCCTCACCATGCCTCCCACCTCCAGCCCAAGTTGGGGCTCTTCTTTGCTGGACTAGGGGCTGCAGGGCCACTAGACCTGAGTGTCAGACCCTGCCACCACCCCACTGACCTCACTCTCTCCGGCCCTTCACAGCTGTTCTGTACCCCTTCCCTGGATACTCCCATCCCCCCACACCTTCTTCACTGTCCCACCTTCCTCCCCCCACCTCCCTCTCCCCCTACACCTCCCTCTCCCCCCACTTCTCCCTCCTCCTATACCTCCCTCTCCTCCCACATCTCCCTTTCTCCCCCCACTACCCCCTCTCCCCCCACCTCCCTCTCCCCCCACTTCTCCCTCCTCCTATACCTCCCTCTCCTCCCACATCTCCCTTTCTCCTCCCACCTCCCTCTCCCCCACCTCCCTCTCTCCTCCCACCTCCCTCTCCCCCACCTCCCTCTCCCCCACCTCCCTCTCCCCCTACACCTCCCTCTCCCCCCACTTCTCCCTCTCCCCCTACTTCCCTCTCCCCCTACACCTCCCTCTCCCCCTACACCTCCCTCTCCCCCCACTTCTCCCTCTCCCCCTACTTCCCTCTCCCCCCTTCCCCCACCTCACTCTCCCCCACCTCACTCCCCCCACCTCCCTCTCCCCCATACCTCTCTCTCTCCCCCCACCTCCCTCTCCCCCCACTTCTCCCTCTCCCCCTACTTCCCTCTCCCCCCTTCTCCCACCTCCCTCTCCCCCTCACACCTCCCTCTCCCCCACCTCCCTCCCCCACACACCTCCCTCTCTCTCAAGCCCTCCCTGGGATCTGTCTCTGTTCTGCTCTGTCTCCACGCTCACCCATCCGGCTGTGTGCCCCAGGCTGTCCGTTCTCTCCACCTTCTCTCTGTGCTGACCTCACCCTCCTCTCTCAATGCCCCCACCTGGGCCAGCCTGCAGCCTCCCTCCAGCTGGGGGGACCAGCCAGTGGGGGAGGGCAAAGGAGAGGGGTGGGCAGCTTGGCTTCCAGCCCCGGCTGGTCTGACCTTTGGCCTCGCCCTGCTGACAGGTTACCATGGCGGCAGCTACAGTCCAGATGGGGTGGAGCCTGTCAGCCCTGTGAGCTCCCCCAGCCTGACTCATGACAAGGGGCTCCCCAAGCACCTCGAGGAGCTTGACAAGAGCCACCTGGACGGGGACCTGCGGCACA
Organism: Saccopteryx leptura; assembly: GCF_036850995.1. Taxonomy (NCBI): domain Eukaryota; kingdom Metazoa; phylum Chordata; class Mammalia; order Chiroptera; family Emballonuridae; genus Saccopteryx; species Saccopteryx leptura. The sequence goes on along the minus strand of NC_089504.1, from coordinate 248,403,136 downwards.
AGCAGCCAGGTAGGGCACCAGCTTGCCCCCGCACCCCCACACAGCCCCGCTCACCGCAGCCCTGTGAGACAGGAACGGGCGTAACCCCACCTCACAGATGGGAAGACCAAGCCGCCCAGAGGGAAAGATCGCCCTATCCCACAGCTGGCATTTGAGGATGGCACCTCCGGGCATGCGCCTCAGTCCCCTCCCACCCCTGACAGGCTCTGTTCTGCTCACAGGCTCTGGGAAACTCAGTGGTGAGGCCGCACACCTCCCCCACCTGCGCTCGCTGCCCGAGAGCCAGCCCTCCAGCCCACTGCTCCAGACGGCCCCGGGGGTCAAGGGTCACCAGCGGGTGGTCACCCTGGCACAGCACATCAGTGTAACTACCCCTCCACTGCCCCCCATCACCTTTGCATGCCGGGCAGGAGCAGCCCCAGGTGGGGGTGGGGTGGGGGGAGGGTCACACACAGCCTCTTGGTCTGCAGGGTAAACCGAGTCCTGGTGTTCAGATTCTACAGCCACCCCTCATCCAGCTGAGGGGCCCCAGCGTGAGCCCGAGTTCCATACCTTCCCACTGGCTGGTGGCTGGTGGGGCCGGGCGGGGTTCTGCCCCACCGGGAGCCTCACCCTGAGCCTGTCCCGTCCCCCCCCCCCCCGGCCTGCAGGAGGTCATCACGCAGGATTACACACGGCACCACCCGCAGCAGCTCAGCGCGCCCCTCCCCGCCCCCCTCTACTCCTTCCCTGGGGCCAGCTGTCCCGTCCTGGACCTCCGCCGCCCTCCCAGCGACCTCTACCTCCCGCCCCCAGACCACAGCACCCCAGCCCATGGCTCCCCCCACAGTGAAGGGGGCAAGAGGTGAGCACTGGGGCCGGTGCCCCTCGCAGGTCTGCCACTGGGAGGCCTTTGTCAGGCGTCTGCCCACTTGGTGCCAGTGTACAGATGAGAAACAGAGGCTGGGGAAGAAAGAAGCGATCAGCATGCGTTGAAGGTCACGATGGATAGATAATGAGCTGATATCCATGGGTTCCAGGCACTGAGTTAAATACCTTACCCGTGTTAGCCAGGATTCTCACACCACAACCCCAGGAAGCGTAGCCAGCATTAACCCCATTTCACAGATGAAGAAACTAAGGCATGATGAGAAGTGAGTTCACGTGCTTACAGGGCTGCAGCCAGTCAATGGCCCAGCCAGGATTTGAACCAGAGCTGCAAGATTTAAGAGCAGCCTCCCAGCAGGCGTACACACACACACTCATACCCGGGTCACCCCTGGGGGCCTTAGGGGCTGCAGAGGAGAGGGAAAGGCCCCAGTTCTGGGCAGGGAGCCATTCCGGGTGGGGGGGGGGGGGCAGCGGCCGAGGGTGGCACAGTGGTTGGGGAAACCACAGGACATCTAGGGAAAGAGCGGAACTGGCCAGGGGGTGCAGGAGGAGTCTACAAACTATCGTCCGTGGGCCAGGGCAGCCTGAGCCTCTGTGCTCAGCCCACGAGCTAAGGGTGGTTTCACACCTTTAAAGCGTCATTTAATGAAAGAAGTACGCACAGCAGAGTCTATACCGGTGCCTGAGACACCTGAAACCTGTCCTGTTTGGCCCTGTCCAGAGCGAGGCGGGTTTGCAGGGGGCGTGGAGAGAGGGACACGTGCCCTTCGAGAGGGAGAGCTCTGTGCTCAGGCCACAGCTGGGACCCTTTCTCCACTCAGGTCTCCAGAGCCAAGCAAGACATCAGCTCTGGGCAGCGGTGAAGATGGTATCGAACCTGTATCCCCGCCGGAGGGCATGGCGGAGCCCGGGCATCCCCGGAGTGCCCTGTACCCACTGCTGTACCGGGACGGGGAGCAGGCGGAGCCCAGGTACCCAAATGTCACCTTTCCACACACACACTGTGGATGCTTAGGACTGAGCCTCCTGTCCCCCATGGCCTCGGGGGTTAACACAGGCTTCAGCATGCACCTGGCAGACCTGGGCAGCTGCTGGCCGGGGGGCGGGTCTGGGGAAGGAGCTATGCTGGACGCCGCTCGGGCTCAGAGCGAGGGGCGGGCAGAGGAAAGCCAGGCCTGCCGGCCTCCGGGAAGGATGTGGTCTGAGTCCACTTCTGGTTCCTGCGGCCACTGGTCCGGGCCATATGGCAGTGGGGGCTGGGCCGGTACAGGTAGACAGGTGTGGTCCGCCAGGGCAGCTGGGGTTCTTCCGAGACTCCCCTGAGCCCAAGGATAGGTGAGCTGCAGAGACGAGGGTAGGAGACGCGGACCTCAGGATTGGAGGTGCAGCCATGGGGGGGAGAAGCTTGGTTTCGAATCTCCCGGGTGGCGCATGCCCCCTCCTCTGAGGTGCGTGCAAGCCCGGCACCGGGCAAGGTGACCTGGGTGTCTGGTCCCCGCAGCAGGATGGGCTCCAAGTCTCCAGGCAACACCAGCCAGCCGCCAGCCTTCTTCAGCAAGCTGACCGAGAGCAACTCGGCCATGGTCAAGTCTAAGAAGCAAGAGATCAACAAGAAACTGAACACCCACAACCGGCACGAGCCGGAGTACGGTAAGGGGCCTCCAGCCCACGTCCCGGGGGTCTCTCTCTTTCCGCCGTCGGCTCCTCCTGACCGGAGTGTGGGCCCCAGAGCAGGGCCCACACACAGTGGTGCTCAGAGAGCCCGGCCCCAGAGGTTGGGGTCAGCGCCTGACGTGTGCACGGGCCCTGGGTGACCCCCGTTTGCGGTGCTCACGCAGTGTGTGATCTCCCCGCCACATGTGTGGTTAGTGCCGTGGACCCTGACTGAGCTGCGCCACCCGCACTTAGCACGCTGCCGGGCACTTAGCACGCTGCCGGGCACTTAGCACGCTGCCGGGCACTTAGCACGCTGCCGGGCACTTAGCACACTGCCGGGCACTTAGCACGCTGCCGGGCACTTAGCACGCTGCCGGGCACTTAGCACGCTGCCGGGCACTTAGCACGCTGCCGGGCACTTAGCACGCTGCCGGGCACTTAGCACGCTGCCGGGCACTTAGCACACTGCCGGGCACTTAGCACACTGCCGGGCACTTAGCACGCTGCCGGGCACTTAGCACACTGCCGGGCACTTAGCACGCTGCCGGGCACTTAGCACGCTGCCGGGCACTTAGCACGCTGCCGGGCACTTAGCACACTGCCGGGCACTTAGCACACTGCCGGGCACTTAGCACGCTGCCGGGCACTTAGCACACTGCCGGGCACTTAGCACACTGCCGGGCACTTAGCACGCTGCCGGGCACTTAGCACGCTCTCAGGGGTGTGACAAGAATCTGTCACAAGCCCCAGTCTCAAGAAGAAGCCCCACTGGCCAGGGAGTTGGCGACCAGACTAGAAACTGCAGACTGTCCTGGCCCAGGCCGGTACCCCCAGAGCCTTGCCAGGGGCAGTGCCCAGGCCGGCAGGCCAGCAGCTCATGTGAGCTGCATTGAACGAGCCCTGCACCAAGGTGTGCACCTTCCCTAGACTGGACAGGTGACAGCGCAGGTGTGGTCACCTGGGACCTCACCCATCTTATCGTCCCTCTCCAGATGTTGGCCAGCCCGGGACGGAAATCTTCAACATGCCCGCCATCACCGGAGCAGGTAACCGTCTGACCCCACGACCCAGCCACCAGCCCCCTACCCCCGACCCGCCCGCCCCCTTCCCCGGTATGGCTGTGCCCTGGGGACAGCAGGCTGGAAGGAGACTTGGGAGACCCTGGCCTTGGAGGTCGCTGGAGCCCCACCCCAACTGGAGTCATGATGGCAGGGGACCTTCCTCAGTTCTCTGTGTCCCCCTCCTCTGGTCTAAACTGACCCTGCAGCGGGGCAGTGAGGCTGGGCCAGGAGTTTCTGTGTGGGGTTCACTTCCGAGGCCCCCCGGTGCGTGTACCTCTGTGTTAAATGCGCACACGGCTACCTGGGAACCCACCCGCTCACTTGTTGCATCTTGGTTGGGGATCTGAGCATGTGGACAGGGAACGGCCCATACTGGGTGTGCACAGTATTTTGTTGTTAGAACACCCGTTTTACTTGAAAAGCTGAGCCAGGGAGCTGAAGAACTAGCATGTCTGTATCATAGACAGGGGTCTAAAGTTCACACACATTTTTAAGCTAAAACTTAAGCTTTCTGTAACATATTGGCCTTGGCGGAAGATGGAGTGGGGTGCTGGGGTTGGACCCCCAGCCTCTGGGAGGGGTCACACTGCGTATCTCGGGAAGGACTTGGGTGGGGCTGAGTCTGGTTCAAGGGTCTGAGCCCTGGGCAGGTCGGGGGATGGGCTCCACCCATCTGGTGCGGGCGCTGGGGGTTTGTCGGGCTGGTGCCTTCAGTGGGAGCACAAGGCCGGAGGGAGGGCGTGGGGGAGCTGTGCTGACCTCCTCTCCCCGGGGACCATCCTCCCTGGGGTCACGGGGAAGCCAAGGGCAGCCAGGATGTTAGCAGGGGCCATCAGCCTCCGAGCGGGGGTCCCAACCGAGTCCCATCTCTCTACCCAGAGAAACTGGGGGCTTCGCTGAGGCTCAGGGGTGGAGCCAATCCATTCAAAACAAGATGGTTGGAAATAAATGTCTCCGGAATGTTCCAAACCTTGACATAGGCAGCTAGACACACAGTGCTTATGTGTCTGTGCAGAAATTCCATGGCGAGGGTACAAGGAAGACAAGATGTGTGCTAAAGTGTATAAGTTATGTTTGACTTTATTTTTTTAAAGCTGTTTATTTAGTCCACAAACAAAAACACTTTGGCCCTATCCAGGTCTGTGTGGCTTCGGCCAGGCAGGCGTCAGACTTTGTAACTGGAGACGGTCAGATCACAGACTGTGACCTTGGGTGGAAGGCTCAGTGCCTGTGTGATCGCTGCGGCCCTCACCCGGCCGGAAACCATCACGCGAGGTTTCCCGCACCACCAGCATTTTCTCAGTGTGGAGGGTTGCAGACGTGTTTTTTTCCCCCTAGCTTTCCTTCCTGCTGGAGGCCTCTCTTTCTCTTTACGACGTGGCTTCCCCTTTTTTTTTAAAACCTAAGTGCTGATGAGTTGTGGCCAGAACACAGCGGACAGGGTGGAGAGGGCGTCCCCGGGATGCAGACGGGGCTGAGACTCAAGGGAAGGGGAAGAAACACTGTGGTTGTCCATCGGTGGCGGATAGAGTATGGAGGCTTGCCGGGGTGCGCCTGCGGAGGCCGGCGGTCTCGCCCGCAGACGAGTGGGGGAGGGGGGGCCGGAGAGGCGCGTGCTCTGCCCCCTTCGTAGTCTTGTGTTCATTCAGAGCGACAGCTTTAAGATGATTTGGAGATCTTGCCTGGCGGCAGGCGGAGTGAACTTGGGGCTTTGCCGGTAAAGCGGTTTAGCAAAAAATAAATAAATAAAAAACACTGAAGAGACACATTCCCTAGGGTTTGCACAAGTCCCCAGAATGGGTCACAAAAAGAGAAGAAAGGGTCCGAAAACCCCCGTGCCACAGGCAAGGAGGCTTAATTAGCGTGGCTTCACAGAGGGACCCATCCGGGACCAGGGTGTTGACTGGACCACTGTGGGACGCAGTGGCCAGGCCAGGGGCGGTCCTGCCGTTGTCTCTAGCTCTGCCCTGTCCCCCGCACGCACCGTAACTGCATGGCTGCGACCCCCCACCTCACCATCCGTCTCTGCACCTCTTTTCTCCTCGTGGTTCCCGGGTGGGGAGAGTTAGGCCTCAGTTTGGGGGCCAGATGGGAGTGGGGGACTGAGGGTCCCAGGACTCACGGGCAGGGGTCCCGGCAGTCATTATCTTCCCCCCTGAGTCTCTTTCCCAACCCCCTGTTGGCTCTGGGGGGACTCAGGGTGGACCGCACCCCTACCTCCGTGCCCAACACCAAGCTCTGGCTTGACTTAGTTTCCCCAGCAGCCCCTTCCCCAAACACGGCGGCCTTTTGATCCCATCCCCCTTTTAAAGGCCACTTGGAATTAAAAAAAAACAAGGACAGCCCCAGATGGGACAAGGGGGAGCAGAAGGGGCCCCCAGTTTCCCAGCAGGCAGAGTAGAAAGGCTGGGGATGTCACCCATCTCCCATGCAGGAAGCTTAAGCGCTTCCAGGGCCGCAGGCAGCAGGAGCCCTGCCCGATCAGGAGCGCTGAGTGAGGGGCAGGGGATGAGGAAAACGTGTTGCTTTGCCAAAATGTGCTCACTTGTGTATTCTCTCTCCTCCCTCCCTCCTTCCCCCCCCTCCTCCTTCGCTTCCCTTTCTCCGTGCCCTCCTTGGCCCCATGTGTGTCTCTCTCCCAGGCCTCATGACCTGCCGAAGCCAGGCGGTGCAGGAGCATGCCAGCACCAACATGGGGCTGGAGGCCATTATTAGAAAGGCGCTCATGGGTAAATATGATCAGTGGGAGGAGCCCCCGCTCGGCGCCAATGCTTTTAACGCTCTGAATGCCAGTGCCGGCCTGCCCGCTGCTATGCCCATAACCGCTGCTGACGGAAGGAGCGAACACGCACTCACCTCGCCAGGTCTGCAGGCCTCCTCCGCCTCGGCCCCGCCCCTAGCCCCGCCCCGCCCTGTCTGTCCCTGCCCAGTGTCCTTAATCCTCCGCCTCCAGCTCCTCTCACCCACCCACCCACCCACCTCCAGCTTTGGAGCTTCTGACTAGTGTCGTGTGCGTGTGTGTGTGATGTGATTCTGGAGTGGGCTGCGCCCCTAGCTGGGTGGGCGCCCCACCCCCTGCCCCAAGTGTCCACGTGGCCCTGGCCCCCTCGGCTACCCCCACCCCCAGGCCCCAGAGAGCTGCTGCTTTTCTAAAACCACTCACATTGGCCCCCCCCCAACCCTGTCCCGCCTGCCTCCTGGCTGGACGCGGGCGCAGTGTCCTGGCCTTGTGTGTGTGTGTGTCCTGGGGAGAGATGAGGCTGCAGTGAGGACCCACCTATTCTCTGTGGATCGTGGAGGTGGGGGGACCCCGGGGTCATGGCTGGGAGGCCTGTGGGCTCAGCGCCTGCTCGGGCTACCGTGCGTGTCCACAGCTGGCCCTCAGGCTAATGGGAGAGGACCAGTGTCCGCATAGCGGAGCAAGGGCCAGGCACAGATTGCTCAGGTCTAGTCATCGGACCCTGTGGCCTCGGGGGTCCTGGCCGTGGTCTGGATCGGGCCAGAGACCTGGGGCTTCATGCTCAGGGTGGTTGCCGCCAGGTGGGTAGGCAGGCTACAGGGTGGCGTGGGGGGTTTTGTAGTCAGTCAGTCTATTCCCTCCAAAAGAAATCTGCCTCTGAACCCATCGGGCTCCCGCTGGTCTGGCCAGCTGGTTGAGTTGCTGGTCTCCCTCCTGGGGGGCTGCCCCCCACCTCACCCCCCTCCATGGCTTGCTTGCTGTCCAGGCAGTTGGTCCAACATGGCCCCCTTCTCCTGTGTGTCCTGCAGGTGGTGGCGGGAAGGCCAAAGTCTCCGGCAGACCCGGAAGCCGAAAAGCCAAGTCCCCGGGCCTGGCGTCTGGGGACCGGCCCCCATCCGTCTCCTCAGTGCACTCGGAGGGTGACTGCAGCCGCCGTACACCGCTTACCAACCGTGTGTGGGAGGACCGGCCCTCGTCTGCAGGTGGGCGGGCAGAGAGCAGGGGTCCTGGGGCCTGTTCTGGAAAACCAACCACTCGGGTAGTCCGGAAGCTTCTAACAAGGGGCCACGTGGAGGGACAGGGTGTGAGGAAGGCTGTCCAGGGAAGCCCACCGATAGTCCTGACTGCAGAGAGGAAGGAGGACTTGAGCCAAAAGAGGGTGGTAGGCAGCGCCAGGCCCCACAGGCGTGGTGTTTGCTGGGCCCCAGCTTTCTTCACAAGTGAGAAGAGGTCCTGGCCGTCTGGGTGAGGAAGAGCGTGACCTCTGTAGCTCCAGAGGTCTGTTAGCTGCAGAATAGACCTGGGGGGCAGGGCAGGGACAGCGGGGGACGTGTGGCCAGAGCGTGATCAGTGGACGTAGGGAGGCAAGGTTTTGAGAGATCTTCCAGGAGGTCTAAGGGGCTGGGACAGCTGCCAGACACCAGAGGCCCCGGAGTCCAGCATGGTGGGCTACCCCGTTCACCTGGGCCTCCTGGGGGTCTCTCCCGCTCTCTCCGGCAGGCTCCACACCGTTCCCCTACAACCCCCTGATCATGCGGCTACAGGCAGGTGTCATGGCCTCCCCGCCCCCTCCAGGCCTCTCTGCCACTGGCGGCGGGCCCCTCGCCGGCCCCCATCACGCCTGGGACGAGGAGCCCAAGCCGCTGCTCTGCTCACAGTACGAGACACTCTCCGACAGTGAGTGACTGTCAGAATGGTGGGGGTGGGTCGCGATGCCAGGGCCCAGCAAGCTTCCTGAAAAGCCGGGTGAGGACCGGGCGGCTGCCGACGTTCCCCAGCCGAGGAAGGAGCCCCAGAGTCTGCCTGCGCGTCCGTCTGTCCATCCACCCGCCCGTTCGTCCAGAGCTGGCATCCTTGCCTGTCTAAAGCCTTAACTAGGACTCCCGCCCCGGTCTGGCCCTGTGCAGTGACCTTACTCAGGGGATGTTTACCTGGTGCTCGGGAGGGGAGGGGCCGGGGAGCAGCGCGGCCAGCGTGTGGTGGCCACACGCACAAAGCTGGGATGGCCAGGGACCCAAAGCAAGATGACCACGCACCTCCCATGCCACTGCCTCCCCCCCCTTAACGCATTTGGAACCAAAGTCTAAACTGAGCTCGCAGGCCCCCCCCCATACCCTCCCTCTGCCCTGTCCCGCTTAGCACTCTGGACAGCTGGACATGAGCCCTGTCCAGCCCCCCACCCTGTCAGCATTCTCGTCCCGGTCCCCATGAGCTGCCCCAGCCAACAAGACTGCTGGGAACCACGTCGGGCCAGATGGGCAGGCGAAAGGGCCCGGTGCGGCCTGGGGCGCGTGAGCACTGCCGGAGGAACTGGACTGTTGGTTTTTTTCACACATCGTGGCCGTGGCGGTGGGAAAGAAAGGCAGGTGTAAATGATGTATTGGTTTACAGGGTATATTTTTGATACCTTCAATGAATTAATTCAGATGTTTTACGCGAGGAAGGACTTACCCAGTATTATTGCTGCTGTGCTTTCAACCCGCTTTCCCGTTCGAGAGGCGCGTGCGAGGCCCACCGTCGGTGGCCCCATCGTCCTTGTCGCCGTCTGCGGGCACGGGCTGGGGCTGCAGGCTCGCAGCCCCCGTGCCCTCCCACCACCCCTCCCTGAGCAGAATGCATCCGATGGGTATTCTGTGAGCGCCATCCGCACACGGTGGAGGCGTCTTGTCATTTACACGTTCTTCTCATTAAAAAATGAATTATACTCGACTCAGAGGCTCTGTCTCTGTCTCAGACTGGTAATGGGGGGGCAGGCAGCAGGGTTGGGGGACAGTGGGAGTGTCCCTCTAGCTCAGCAGACCTTTGTAGGTGAGTCTTTAACCCACTCATGGTAAGGATGTCCCGTGAGGGCATCAAGGACTCGCTCATGGAAGGTCACACTCAGGAGCAGGTGTCCCAGGTGCCGTCATCTGTGGACAAGCAGGTGGTGCCATCACTGCTGTTTTTGGCTACCAGGCAGGAGAAAGAGAGCCACGCACCATGGCCTGCGGTGGCACAAGGGATCAAGCGTCGAGCAGGGTGTCACTCACCTGAGTATGGCGTCTGATACCCACCCCCTTCTCCGAGCAGAGGTAAGAGAGCTGAGGTCTGTCTTGCTTTATGGGGTGGAGGATCCCTGGCTCGGGTCCCACGCGGGCCGTGTCTGGTGGGACACACAGACAGTTGGCCAGGACGGACGCGCCTCTGGCCGAGTCCTGCTGGGGTAGCTCCTGGGGGCGGCCTGGAACCTTTGAGAAGTCAGGGAGGTCTAGGACTAAGAGGATGAGCCCCGCAAGGCAGTCCGCAAAGCAAGGGTTTTGTTTTGCTCAAGTCATGAGAAGCCTGGGGTTCTGTGGTTCTGAAATCCATCCTATCCCTGTCCCTCAGCCTCTTAGCTCAGGAAGCCCAGGGGTACTGGCCTCTCGGGCCACCCAGGGACAGGTGACCCTAGGCACCCAGAGAGGGGCCCGCGGGCTCACGAGCAGGCCCGCACGTCTGGGCCGAGGGGAGGGTGTGTGTGCAGCCTGGGACCAGCCTTTCAGCTTATGTGTGCCACGAGGCGAGGTGAGCAGACCAGTCGGGAGACATGTAGGGGCTGGCTTCCAGGCCTCTCAGTGACCTTGTGTGTGACCTTGGGGACGCACTGAGCCCTGTTCTCTCATCTGGGCACAGCTGGGCCTGCCTGGCACCCAGGCTGCAGTCCTGAGGCCGACAGCAGGTGGCAGTGTTGGGCCAGCAGAGGTTCCTCCCTGTCCTGGGCTGGTTTCCCTCTACACAAGACTCAAGGGCCCCGACCTAGAACCCAGGGTGGACCAGCTGGGCCACCCAGGATCCCAGGGCATCTCCCTCAGCCGTGGTCAGACCAGGGTTATGTGATATGTAGAGGGAAGAGCACAAGTCTCGGCATGGTCTCCAGACCGTGAGCCCCTGATGACTGTTGAACTGATACCATGAGGATCATTGTTGACAAAAAAGTAGAAGGTGATTTGTGACAGGAGGCTGTGTTGGTCATGTCTTAGGACGTTGGGAAGTTGGTTGAAATAGATTCCTGGGCCGCACCTCGAGCAGGTGCATGTGATTCTCTGGTTCCTGGGCAGCCCAGGTGTTTCTCAGGGAGGTGGTCTGCAGCCCCACTGTTCCTGGTGTAGGAGATTGCAGCTTAACTTCCGGGGGCGGGTGTGCTGCTCAAGGTCAGAGTTGTGCCCTCACCTAGAACCAGGCCCCATCCCTTCCACGTGGCCAGGAGGTCTGCACAGAAAGAGCCTTGGGGCACCAGTCTGAGGGGCCGCCTCCCACAGGTAGGGCCAACATGGCTGTCAGTCCACAAGGCACTGGGGTTGGCTTAGGACGAGCCTTCCCTGGGACCGGGTAACTGGACCCGAGCAGTCAGAGCGGCTCCCCGGGGGTGGTAGTTCTCGAAGGCAGGATGGGCTGAGTGGAGGGAGCCCAGATCCCAGCTGGGGGCGTTGGGGAGCCCAGGGTGGCGGGAGCTGAGGCAGCGTGGGGCCCAGGGGTTTCTGAGGAGAGGGCTGATGCCCGGTAAGGCCATTTGCTGTTTTTTTCTGACGGGACGCCGCATTGGCTTGCAAGGGCCCTGGATGGGTTGGGAAACAGCCCTGGGGGGTGGTTTTCCCATCTGTAACGTGGGGACAGGGCTGTTGTGTGTACGCCTTGCCCCCTTACCTGTGCGGGAGTGGGGACAAGGCCAGGAACCCAGACAAGGTGGGCTGGAGAAGAGGGGTGGGGAGAGGACAGGAACACAGACCTCTGCAACTGAGAATCTTGTTTGCATAATTTGGGAGTAAACAGCCTGCAGCTGGTAGGAGGGCTCGGGGCTATGCTGTCCTTGGGACGCTGAGGAGGGCAGTCAGAGGAAACATTGTTCTAATGGCTCCCCTGGGGAGCCCAGAGGGTGTAGCTATGGAGGCCAGGTGACAAGCTGTCCTTCCGCAGCCCTGGAGTCAGACCAGGTCCCAAGTCCTCATTTGAGTTTCTCACCAGCCACCTCAGAGGGTCACAAGTGGGGATGAAATGCGCATGAGGTGCCGACAGCCAGGCCCAGGCTCTCTGCAGACAGTAAATGCCCTTGTCTATCAGCGACCAGGGCTGCTGTGCTTGTCATTCCCGGAGACAGAGGCCTGGGAGCCAGACCGTGGAGGACAGGTGGGTGGAGACTGCTGAGTTTGATGTGAGGCCGGTGGGTGTGAACCCAGAGATTGGCAGGGCTGACAGCCAAAGAGGCTGAACGAGGAGTCGTGAAGGGTATTTGGGGACTAGAGCCAGCCCCCAGACCTCCAGACCTGTTTCTGCCCCTGTGGGAGAGGTGGCCACCCGGCCCTGCCCCAAGGAAGGATCTGGCTGGGGTTGACTGCCCCAAAGGCTATACAAGTGTAACAATTCATCCCCACAGCCTGGGCGGTCAGACTGCATGGAGCTTTGTAGGGGCTGAGACAAAGTAAGTCACACCCGTTCTTTCTAGCCATGGGCCCATCCTCTGTGTCAGGGGCTTAGTTTCTTAACCTCTCTGTGCCTTCTCGGGCCTCCATGTAGTGGAGACAGCAGGGGAGGCTTCAAGGAAAGACTGCTGGGACCATGTGTCCTTTTATCAGGGCCAGGCAAGGCCCCACGACACGGCTGGGACCACCTCCTCAAAGGGAGGGTCTGTCCCCTGAAGAAGGCCTCTGTGTCTAAAGACACCTTCCTCCCTCCTTGCCTGACTTGTGGAGGACACTGTCCCACAGCTGGTGTCTTCCCGACTGCCCTCACAACCCAGAGCCCTCCTGTGAACCCCCCGACCCGACCCCAAGCCTCAGGGCGGCACCTGGGCCTCTGCATCTGTCAGCTGGCCCTTGTGTGGAGCTGGTCATAGGGGTTATAGGGTTTCATAGGGTGACAAGGCTCTGAGCCCCAGAGCAGGGGGGGGGGGATCATGGCCTCCGGAGGCCGGGCTTACCCTGCCCCACCCCCGCAAGATCTGTGGGACTCAGAAAGCAGAAAGGGAGCCTCTTTGAATTTGCACATTTTATTCAGATAATTAAGTTACTTCTTTGTTCACCAGAAAGCATCTCTGGAGGGAAGGCGCACCGTCTGTAGGTCTATCACGGTGGCCTCTCCTGGACGGAGGCTCAAGTGCTGCCCACACCCGCACGGGGGCGCTCAAGCCCTGGCCTTGGAGCAGGGGCGGGGTGGGGCAGCCCCCTACCCACTGGGCCCCTTTAGGTGTGGGGGCATGTCCTGCAGACACGTTGGGGGCTTCTAGGGCATTTGTCCCTGGCAGCACCGGGCTGTGAGCCCCCAGCCCAAGTGTCCTACCTTATCCCAGGGAGTAGGAGCCTCCTGTCTCCTCTCCTGACATCACACATGCAAGGGGGGACCTACTGTCACCCAGGAACCATTAGGTTTGGTAACAGGCGACCAGACTTCCCCCACAGTCTTTTTTTTTCAAGCTGATGCGAGGGCCCGAGCCTCAGGCAGGTGGCAGGGGACATTTCCAAGACCTTAAATGCCTCCCCGGGGCACCTGGCACGAAGGCTCTGAGAGTGCTGGTTAACAAGGCGTTGCGGGGACCCCCTGTGAGGCTCTGAGCACAGAGCTTAGAGGCCTCAATGTAGAGGGCTGTGCCCCGAACCTTCCACACCAGGGCACAGGACACAGTAGCTCAGTCTTTACCGGCTGCCCTCCCACACACAACCACCACCAGTCCCTGCGCAGCCTCCGGTCTTTGTCCAGCCTCTTGGTGCCAGCCGCACACATAAGAGCGGGCCACTTGGGAAATAGCCTTCTGGGAGTGGTGGGGTCTGGAAGGCTCCCCTCTCCACCACAGGGCCTGGGGCGGGCTGCCAGCCCTAGCCCCTCTCTGCCCCGCCCTCCCAGGCAGCCACTACTTAACTGGACGCCTCTCCCTTTAGGGGCTAAAAGAAAAGAATCGATGCGTTTACTGAGTCCACCAGGCCGGGCAGGGGGCTGGGCCCTTGGCCTCCCCACCGCCCTCCTGCCCCGGGGGCTCCAGGCCCAGCCAGCCCAGAGTCCTTGGTCCTCAGCCCCGCGGGGCTTCCACCCAACACGCCGCTAGAGTGCAGAGGGCTCGAGGCGGCGGGGCCCGGGCTGCTGGCCCGGCTGTAGCTGCACGCTGGCCGTGAAGCGGCGGCGGGGCCGGCCCAGGCTACAGTGCAGGGTGGTCCGGAAGGAGCTGCGCGCGTGCTTGGGGAAGATGATAGTGGTGCTGCCGAAGCGCAGCGCACGTGGCCGCGGTTCTAGGGTTAGCTGGCTGCGGTAGTTGCGCCACGTGCAGTTGGGCGCTGCCACGATGGTCTCGCTGTAGGCCGTGACCGTGGGCACGGGCGCGTAGAAGACGTTGTCGCGGAAATGCTTCTCGGAGGCGTACCTGACCTCGGAGTTGCAGCTGGGGAGGGCGGAAGGTGGCATGTGAGCCCACCACCCCCCCACCTCCACGCGGTCTGGGCTCTCCCAAAAGGTCAGGACCATAACGTCAAAGGGCGGAGGGCATAGGTCAGCCTAGGAGACACTAGAGACCCGACAAACGAAAGACCACACGTGACACACCACACCCCCACACTCGCACTGCATCCTGAACTGGGGTGAAAACACGCACTAGAAGGACACTTTGGGACAGTGGGCTAAACGGGACTTCTGGTGGGTAAAGGGGTGAATACTGTAATAGAAACTGGGAGCGTTGGCATGGCAACAGGGGCCGCCCAGTGGGGCGTGTTCTCTGGTTCTGTACAGAGCACTCCGGGGGTGCGGCCGGAGGTGGTGATGGTGGGGCCCAGCTGCGCTGCGCTGCACTACACTGTGGGGTCTCAGCCTGGCCTCCCACCCAACCCTGTCCCGCTCACCGGATCTCGTGTGCGGGTTCTGGGTTCACCTCGATGCCTTCACCGAAGAAAACGGGCAGCAGCCGGGGCCTCATCTCCAGCGCCGGGGGGTTTGGGGGGAGTGGTGGAGGCTGTGGAGAGTCAAGGACAAGGGGTGAGGCCCTTTGGCATGGTGCCTCCTGTTCCCCCAGGTACAAGAGGGCCACCTACACCCTTCCCCGCCCCACTGGCCGCAGAACATTGCGCAGACCAGACCCAGGTCGCCCCAGGGCAGCCCTGCAATGAACTAACGGCTGTGCCCCCATCGTTGCCCCTCCCCCACTGTCCCAGGAAAATCTCCGCCCCTTGATTGTCTTGCACAGGCACAAAGCCCAAGGGCCAGCCCAGAAGAGCAAGAGTTTTGAAGCAGAAATCTGACAAGGACAGGACACTCCCTCTGAGACCGACATTTGTCATCAGTTTGGCTCAAATGAACTTTTTAATGTAGTGACAAGCTTCAGATGCTTCCAGCATCTTCCATGGCTCCCCTGGCTGAGCCAACACTGACCCCAGCTGCAAAACTTGGTGACTTGATGTGTATAGAAACAACGCGCTCTCTCCAGAAGGAGAGTGGGTGTCTGCTGAGCACCTACTGTGCGCTGGCCCCTGTGGGTGGGATGGGGCACACTGCCTCTCAAGCCCTTCTTGTTCAAGAGGGGTGCAGCCTGGCCACTGAAGAGTTAAGGAGCTTGGATGCAGCCATGGGAAGGGGGAGTGAACATGGGCACGAAGGTTTTTGGAGGCATTTCTTCTATCCAGTAGGTGAAGAGAGGCAGCTTCTGCTGGTTTTAACCACCCCCCTGTTGCGCCCCCCAAGAAAACTCAAGTTCACGAGTAGGGCAGACTTCTCGGAGAGGCAAAGCCCTGGTGCCACCCTCTGGGGTCTCCCCCCCAGGGCTAAAGAAACGGCAGTACCCTTCACATGGGCCAGCCCGGCCCAGGTGGACCTTTGGGCTGACATGACGGTAGTCTGGTTCAGGCTGATGCGGCTCCCCAGCTGCCGCCAGCCCAGGGGACCAGGCCGGCCCAGGGAGCCAGAGCCACAGGCACCGTTTCCACAAGGGCCCCAGCGGGAAAACCGCTCAGGTCCACCCAAGCTGGAAGTGCCACACAAGATATGGAAGGCGGTGAGACCCAGACGCAAGCTGGCATTCAGAGGGCCTGGTGGCGAGACAGCTCCGGAAGTCGCCAAGGCCCAACGACGCCCCCGCAGGGCCCCAGGCGGGACAGGAAGGAGAGACGCAGCAGCCCTGTCCAGATCGTGCAGCGGAGTCTCTCTGGTCACGGACCTATTGTAATCGCGGGGGCGGTGCGGCCCGTGGCACCCGGCCAGCCAGAGTGGGCATAGACAGTGCCTGTCACAGCCAAGAAGGCACACCGTGGGCCCTGGGAGGGCCACCTTCCAACCACACTGGAACAGACACTCCTCAAAGACTGGGTCACATTCAAATGGGAGCCACCAGTGTCAGGGAGGGTCGGGCGGGGGGCACACAGGAGGACTCATGCCCCCAAGGGACCCACTGGGGCTGTTCCGCTGGTCAGGGGCCACCCTGGAGGGAAGAAAGCCCCAGGAAGCTGCTCCCCTCATCCTACTCCCCCACCCGGGGCAGCCACACCTCAGCTTTTCCCCAAAGGCCTCCAAAGAGAACCCAGAGGGCCCCTTGTCTGCCTGCTCCCTGGTCCCCAGTCTGCTCATTTGTAAAATGATGCCGTGTCACCTGGGAGGCCCACACATGGTCCTGGGAGCCGCCCATCAGGGATGCCTGAGGTGTAGGCTAGCCCAGTGTCCTGGGAGCTCAGACCCCGTCACAGCTTTGGGACGTAGGAGCAAGGGAAGAAAAGTGTCCCAAGCTCGGACAAGCCAAGAACCGAAGGCCAACCTCCCAAATGCCACCTTCACCCCAGGGATGGCCCACTGCCTCCAGCTCCTAGGGTCCGGGAGAGCCCGCTGGGGCCAGCCAGCTAGCTCCCTGGCTTCCTGGGCAGGCAGGGGGTGTTGGGAACCAGGGCGGGCAGCAGAGGGAGCAGGATGTGGAGGACAGGCAGCTGCCAGGCCCCGCCTGCCTTGCCTGGTGATTCACGCCTTGCCCAGGGTCAAAACTTGCTGGCTGGGAGTAAAAATACACACGGCGCGTTGGCGTGCCCCCTTCCTGCTGCTGGGCAGTGCTACAAGCCCACAGGACACAGAGAGATAGCTGCTGTACTGAGAGCACCGTGCCACGCAGTGTCGGCCCCGCCCAGCCGGCAGGGACACGCAGTGTAGTCTGTGCTCAGGCTGGGTGACACAGAGAGCCCAGAGCTGCCATGGCGTGGGATGCAGTCAAAGCCATACATGGCCCAAGGAACTCCTCAGCCAGGGAGTTACAAGCCCCCATCAGTGGAGGGTAATTGGCAGGAGGAGGGGTCCAGGGCCCCAACCTGCGGCCAGGGAGACCGCACACTGGCACAGGGGAGGCGTGTCCTCACCAAAGCCTAATGGGACCTTGGTATCTGCTAAAATGGCCTCACCGGCGAGTGATAGCCTCTGTTGCTATTGAAAATGAACTCAATTATTTTCGGCTTGTATTTGGGATTTGAGAGCAGACGTTGACATGCTAGTCTAAGGCTGACCCTCACTGTCACCCATGACAATAATGATCTAAGGAGGAGCCTTGAGGAATTCTCAGGCTCCTTATGAAAGGCTTGGGGTAGGTGGGAGTGGGAGGGGGCTCCCGAGATTTCTTGCCCTCCCCCAACAGGGCACCAAGTGGCAGCTGAACAGGCCTTGGCTGGGGGAGCCCAGGAGGCCCCCCAAACGAAGCAGGCCTCTCCCTAGAGAGCCAGAAAGCATCGCAACCCCAGCACAGACCCCAGAGGCCAGGGTCTGACACCCCGAGCATGAAACCAAGCAAGCACCAGCATCAGGTAGGAGGCGGGGCTCAAGGACATGGACCTGCTCCCTGCAACAGGCAGCAAGGTGGACCCCATGCCAGCAGGAGGGTGGCGGGCTGGCTTGTGACTCCCCACAAAGATATGTGGCCTGTGAATGTGACCTTGTCTGGAAAAAGCATCTTTGCAAATCTGATCAAGTGAAGATGAGGTCCTGGGTATGGGTGGACCCTAACCCCACTGACTGCTGGCCTTGTAAGAAGGAGTTCTGGACGCAGGACACAGAGGAAGGCGGCCAGGTGACATTGGGGCAGAGACTACAGTGGTGCGTCTACAAGCCAGAGGATACCAGGGCCGGCCGGCCACCGCCAGGACTGGAACAGACGTGTGGGACGGGTTCTTCCCTAGAGTTTACGGAGGGAACGTGGCCCCGCCAACTCCTTGATTTCCACCTCTGGCCTCCCGGACTCGGAGAAGGAATGTCTTGTTTTGAGCCACCCGGGTTGTGACTTTGTTACGGCAGTTCTAGGACAGGCCCCTACAGGATCCTGCTGGCCAGTGAACAGGGTGGGCACCCACTGTGGCCACAGGACCCATTTTCCCTGAAGACCCGGAGCACTGGCACATCCCAAAAGTCCACGTCCTGAGAACTGGACAGCCTCCCAGGGCCACCTGCTTCCGATGCACAGAGAAGCACACACACGCACCCTGCTCTCATGAAAGGCGTGGTCTGCTGCAATGTTTGGGGGTCTCTGTGTCTTAGCCCCAGCCCGCAGGCTAGGGGTACGAAGGGTGAAGGGACAGACGACCCCAGGAGAGTGTCTGTCTGCTCCCATCTGGTGGCATCTCACCGCCCTCCCCCCCCCCCCCGAAGGTGGCTTCTGCTGGCTCCCTGGTCTCCAGAGCACCAGGCAGGGCGTGGGCTTGTCTGCCTTCCTGTCACAGGACAGCTACAGGTAGAGCTGGAGTTCTCAGACAGGTGAACCCACCACAGAGACGCTGGGCTGTCGGAGCCCTCGCTGAATTTCCGCTGGAGGCCAGTTCTTCCAGGATTGGGGGGGGGGAGGGCTCAGAGGCGCTAGAGTTGTTGGCCCCCCCCAAGGGCCCCCTTCTGCACATGGGCCCCTCCCACCTCAGCCTGACACACCTGGCTCTCTCTCACCTGGCCTTGCTTGTGTCACTGGTCAGGGACACACCTGGAAGCCTGTAAGAGGGCCATGCAGACTGACCTGTCTCTGTCCATCTGTCTGTCTATCCTTCCTTCCATTCTTTCCAATCCTGGGAATTAACTCCCCAAATCCTAACTCCTTCCCTCTCCTCCCTCAGCTTTGATTTTGCCATCACAGACCAGAAACAGAGAAATGAGAAAATCCAAGATCCTGGGGACTGGGAGGGAGGGCCAGGTTGACAGCCAAGCTGCAAAGAGGTGGCCGTGACTGGAGGCGGTCTCAAAGAGCCGGCGGCCCTGGGAGATGTTCGACAATGGGGCGAAGACACCACCAATGCTGCCTAGGTGTGGCCCACAAGGCTTCCCTCCGAATCACGGCCCATGGAACCAGCGCCTCATCTTTAGGGACACACTCAAGGGAATGCATTCAGACTGTAAACAGACCCGGCAATTGGGTGGGGGTCACAGCAGCACCCCCCCCCCGCTGCCATGGCACAGTGCACTGAGTCCTTCGCCTGCCACAGACACGAGATCTGTCTGCACCCCACCCACCTCGGTGGGGACTGAACCCTCAAGTATGCCCCCAGAGGACTCAGCTGGAGATCCCAAATGCCACCTGTGCTCTCCCTGGGGGCAATGACATGGGGCAAGGCTAGTTCCCACTGCACAGGACCCCTCTCCCCAGGTTGGGCAGGATGGGGAGGAGGGAAGGAGGGAGGAGCCGACGGTCCAGGCCCGGGAGCCCATGAGGGGCACAGACAGCCTCTGTCTTGTTTGCGGCTATACGCCCGGCCCCGCCTGGCTTAAATATTTGTGGGATGAATGCAGCTGACGGGCAAATTCGTGCTAGCCCAGCTGGCAGCCGTGGCCGTCGGGTGTCCCTGCAGGACAGCCCGGCCCCACCCATGGGGAGACAAGCCCTGCACAGATCCCGTTCCTCACGGGCACCTCTCAGTCCAGTCTCTGATTCAGATTTCTAATTTGGGGGGGTTGTGGGAGCTCCTAATGCCTTTTAAAAAATAAAACAGTCACAAGTACATTTTTAAAAGACCAAGTAGAATTTTACATTCTGGCCTCAGCTTGGCCTACAGGTCCTGGCCCTGGCCTCTGCCGGCCTGCTTGTTGCTCCTCAAACATGCCCATCTTCTTCCTGCCCCCGGACCTTTGCACTTGCCACTCTCCTGAACTGGAACACTCTTCAGCCCCATAACCATAAAGTCTACCCCTGATTTTTTTTTTCTGGTTTCTATAATTTTTTTCCATTGATTTGGAGGGGGGAGGGGAGGAAGAAGGGGAAAGAGAAGCATCAACTCACTGTTTCACTTGGTTGTACACTCATTGATGCTTCTTGGACATGCCCTGACCAGGGATCAAACCTGTGACCTTGGTGCACTGGGATGATGCTCTATCCACTGAACAACTTGGCCAGGGTCTTTTCTAGTTTCTATTAAACATCGCTTGCCTGACCGTGTCTAAGGACACTTTCATTTACCTGGTACTGTGTCCAACTAGAATGCTGTGCCACGAGGGCAGGGACCCCTGCCATGTCACTCATGGTCCAGAACTGTGTAGCACGTAGCGGGTGCTCGGTAAATCTGGTGGGATGGACAAATAATCCCCATGTCTCCACAGGTTTGGGGGTCAGCGGGAACATGACTATCTTTGCTCTAAAGAGTGAGCAAGAACACAGGCTGGGGAGGTTTACTCCCGCCCAGTCCGGTCCCAGTGCCTGGTATGTCTGGGGGGGGGGGGTCACGCAGCAGCCCCCTGCTCCAGCGCGGCAGCATCCAGAAGGTGAGTCCAGCCCACTACAACGAAGCTGGGCTGGGGGGAGGGGGTTGTCTCTGAGGAAGTGAAGCATGAGCAAATTTAACATGCACACCCAGCCCAATAAATCGAGTGACAAGCTGGTGAGGACCGAGCTGTGAGGGTTTGGGGACAGCCCTGCAGTTCAATCCCCTGACCACCTACTTTGGGACAGCGGAGCTGGGAACTGGGTGTCAAGACAAAGACAGCCACCCCGTGCAAAACCATCAGATCCACACCGCGTGTCAGGCCTGCGACATTAGGAAAGGGCCAGAGGAAACCTGGCCTCTGCTCGGTACCTGAGACCGTGGGCTCCGAGACACAGGACAGGTTTCTGTCCCTTCCCCCTGAGACGCACAAGGTTGGCGGCCGCGACTTTGCCTACAGAGCACCCAGAGAGCATTACCCTCCCGGTGAGTCAGCAGCGAGCAGGGCATCCTTAAACACCAGACTAGCCACCACATTTACCAGCAGTTAGTTAAGTAGGAGGTGGGCCTGCCCAGCCCAAAAGCAATGGGGGTGGGTGCCCCCACCCCTGCCTGCCGCAGGCCCTCTGCTTAGAAAGGGTTGCCCATGGCAACAATTTCCTCTCTTTATTAAAAGCAGCATCTCAAAACCACATAGGTTCATGGGCATTTTGATTTTTAACTTAAGAAAAAAAACAAAAAGAACCCAGACAGGTAGTTAATTAGCTCCACTATGAAAAGCAGGATAATAGAAGGTCTAAGGGTAAAAGTTCAGGAGTCAGATTCCTGGGTTCTGTCCCAGCAGGGCCACTCAACCGGCTGGGTGACCTCTATGCCTCAGCCTCCCCCTCTGAAAAATGGGGCAAAGGAGAAGAGGGCATCCTTCACTGGAAGGAGGTGAAGGTGAGCTGACGCCCAGCCAGGGTTCAGGGCCATTCCTGGCACGCGGGAAGGGCTCCCTAAGCAGCTCTCGTTACCTGGGCAGAAATAGCTCCGCGCTCGGCCTTTGAGCCAAATGAAAAGAGCAGGAACAGCGTGGTTCCAATTCCTGGCGTCTAGTTAGCAAGAAAGGGAAAGAAAATACATTCGACTGGACCGCCAAGACAAGTAAGGCAGGCACACTGGCTGGCCTGGCAGGCAGAGGAAACGGCCAGAAAACACTTTCCGGAGGATTCTGGGTCAGCTACACCGTGAAGGGGAAGACGGGCTCCCTGAGCCTTCTCTCAGGGCCCCGTTGTGGAAGACACCGCGGGGTGCGCTCCAAGGCACCCCTCCACGCAGCCGTGCCAAGTCCACATCCTGTGGGAAGGCCAGCAGGACCCCTGTGGCTGCAGACAGCCTCAGTCACCTCTCTCTGGCCAGCCCTGGAGGGCCTCAGCACCCCTCCCACCTCCCAGCCTCTCCAGAGAGAGACCAAACTTCAAACTCCTCCAGGTGATTTGGGTCTAAGATAGCAGTTCCCCAACTCTGCTGCGCATGAGAAATACCCCAGGAGGTTTAGACAATTCTGACGCCCAGGTTGCCGCCTGGACTAGTTCAGTGTCTGGGGCTACGAGGCGGGCAAAGTGCTCTTGAGATGGTCTAATGCCAAGTCAAGCCTGGGACCCTCTGTACCCAGGAGCCAGGGAGGCACAAATGGAATACCCGTCATCATCTTGGAAGAAGGGATTTCAGCCGGTGGAGCACTGACCGCCCCATGAGGTCCCGGACCACATGCTGAGGCCCCGGGAAAGTGGCATGGGGTGGGGAGGGCGCTTACATGCGGATGGGCAGAAAAGAAGTTAACGGCAGAGCGCGGGGAGGAGTGAGACATGCCACTGGGTCCTTAGCAACCTCCCGACTTCAACTTGTCATTTCCTCCAGTCAGGGAGGAGCTGAATGTCCCCCACCACCACTGCTTGCACAGTCCCTGTCCAGCTGCCGAGCTGGGTGCCCACCCGAAGGCACCACAGAGTCCTGCAGGAGACAAACTTGTCTCCTGACCTGGGTCCCAGCCTTCCCCAGGCACTACCTTGGCCTCAGCTCCACATCAACATCCCTCACCATCCCAGGAAGGATTCCTGTACGGGACTGCTTCAAAAAGAAAAGAAAAAAGGGGGAGGGGGGCTTGCACGTTGGCAGCGCCAGGAACAGTAAACAGGGAACTGGGTCAGAAGCAGCAGAGGGACGTGGGTATGAATGTCAGTCTGCACTGCTCACTGCTCGGGCCCAGGGCGTGGGCCCACCTGGGGGGGGGGGGCAACTTCTTTGGGAATTTGGGACGGTCCTTCACCCCTGCCTCTCACTGCTGATAGTCCGGTCACTCGGCAGAGAGGCCCGCTTCCAGGGAGCCCTGCAGGTCCCTGGGGGCAGGCTGGAGCACCTCCACCTACATGCCCTGGTGCCTACCTGGGAGCGTGCCTGTCACTGGGCCACCTTCTTGGCTGGGGGTGGCAAGGGGAGGGTTGGAGGAACCCGGTCCTGGGTTTTTGGGTGTCCCCTCTGGGAGAGGGGAACGCAGACCCTCTACATCCTACCCCTGACCCCCTTTCTGCGCCCAGGCGTGCGCTTACCGCTCTGGCCTCGCTGGGCCCCGGGGACTCGGAGGCGGCGCCAGAGCCCCCCGCGCGGGCGTCGAGGATGCCAGGCTCCAGGGAGTAGAAGGGCGGGCTGGGGCTCGGGCTGGGGGGCAGCCCGGAGTCGGGGCTGTCCAGCAGGCCCTCTCGGCCCTGCTCCTTGAGGTTCTCCTCCATGCCCTGCAGATGCAGGTGGCCCACCATGTCTAGGGGGCGCGGGGCGCGGGCCCCCGGCTCCTCCGGGGGGCTCTTCCACCGCGCTCCGGGGCCGGTGGCAGCGGCGGCAGAGCGAGGGCTGTGCGCCCTGGACCTGCGGGCAGAGGCGAGAGGCGGCGCTCAGGCCCGGCGCCCCTGCGCCCCCCGCGGCCGCCCGGGAGGGGCCGCGATCCGTCTGGGCTCCGCGCTGCCACACCGGGCCTGCCGCCAGCCCACCCGCCGCCGGCCTCTCCGCACCTTCCCGGCCCGCGCCTCCTTTTCTAGGCGCCGCCTCCTCCCTTCCCCCCTCCCCCAGCCAGCCCGCCCCGACCCAGCCCGGCCCGGCCCGCGCGCCCGGGGACGCACACTGGCCAGGCCGCCGCGAAGGAGGCCTTTCTCTGGGTCCCCTCCCAGAACAAACGCCCCGTGGTGGCAACCAGGGGTGACCCCTGGGGTCCCCAAATCATCCCAAGGAGTAGGAGGGGCAATAATCAAGTTCAAAGGGGCCCCTCCAACTTTCCTCCATCTCACTGGTGTCCGAATAAAAGAAACTTGAGAAGAACCTTTAGAAACGACTATTTCAGAAGCTCTGTAACCACAACACAGGGGAAAGGAGCCATTAAGCTTCCCAGCCCTTTGTTTCGGTTTGTGCACCCGGCAGTGGCCAGGGCACTGGCCTCTGGCCTTCAGGTGGAAAGCATCCTGCAGGAATGGGCAGGCGGGGAAAGGGGAGGGGCAGTGGGAAACACCTCCTGGAATCTTCTAGCATCCCCCAAGCACCACCCCCCCCCCCCCCCCCCGTTTCCCCATTCCTTTCAAGCAGGTCTTGCTCACTGACATGGTCCCCCCACCTCTTCCTCCCCCCACACTGGCTTCCCTTTCTTCAGGAGACTGGCAAAGAGGTCCTGCATGTCCAGTTCAGACCCACCCACCCACACAGACCCCCCCTACAATGGCCTCAGGGTCCACCCCCACTGGAAAGGCAGAGAATCCAGAATGCCTGCAGGCCACTCTGTGAAGAGCAGGATTGTGGGAAAGGGGGGTTGCCTAGGGATGTGGGCAGCCAAGGATGGAGGGGAGGGGTGAGAGTGTGGAGGGCATACCAGTCAAGATGGCTTCAGGCACCCCCACTGGCCATACCCCCAGCCCTGCCCAGCTCTGTGGAGCCCAGGCTGATTGGGGGGGGGGGGAACACCAGGAAGCAAATGCTGTGAGTTTAATGGAGGAAATTAAACTCCATTAATAATAGGAGGGACAGGCTATGACTGAGATGTTCAGGGAGGGCAGCTCGGAGGAAGGGGCGTTTTCAGAGGAGACCAGACACAGTGAACTGGAGATGGAAATTAGCCCGCTTGGAGTGGGGACTGCAAGGACACTGGGGCTGCAGCTATAAAGTGAGGTGCGTTCCAGCACCGGCCAGAAGGGACAGGGGGTACCTTCCTAAGAGTGCTATAGGGACAGAGGCAAGGGACCTGTGATCAGGTGAATTTGCAGCCCATTTTCATATCGACCAGGAACAGCATGCAAAAGAAGTCTGCCACTCAAACAATTATAATAATCATTCAAACCTAAAGTTTGAATGTCTGGACCATTCGGAGAGAAAACAGAACTGACTTTGTTTGCCTCTGTCCTTAAGATGGGCCTTCCTCCTCAGCCCTCTGGGCCACATGCGCCCAAACGGGTGGGGGAACTTTTATCATCTCATGGGACAAAGGTGGGGGGCCGCCCCCCAAAACACGAATGCATGAAGATTCACCTGCTCCCCGAAAGCTGTCCACCACACCCCCACAGGAGCGAGCAGGCTTCAAGCTGCGTCCTCCGCTCGGTGGTCCTGGAGCTGAGTCTCAGACAGAACTGATTAACACCTAGACAGGAACAAGCATACTCAGGTGGTACCGCCCACCCTGGGGAGGCTGGGAAATTAGGCAGAGGCAGGCCGGCAGGGTACACAGCTGAGGGTCAGCTCAATTTGGTTTCGCATTGATTTCAACCTTGAAAACGTTGCAGGAACATCATATTTGTCATGATTTTTCTAGTTTGGAAGAGTCCTTTCAATTCTGTGCTCTAGGGCCTGGCGCATACCTGGCCCACCTCACTCTATCCGGCGTTTGTGCCATTCACATGGCCCAGGAGCTCCGTCTTTGTGACCACGCCCACTTGGGTTCTGGAAGTTTCCCTGGGCCTGCGCTCCCCTTCCCCCAGAACGGGACGCCCCCGTGTGAAATAGCGTTGGAGAACAGCATACAGCCATAGGCAGGAAAAACATGACCTCACCACAAATGTCAAACACCCAGTCTGCCACCCAGGTGTGGGACCCCAGTGACCATGACCTCTGACCTATGTGGATCAGAAGCTGCAGGCCCGGGCTACCCAGGGACTGAAAGCCCACAGTGTGAATGCTTCTGGTTCTCACAGGGCCAGATGGTCGGCAAATGTCAGAGAGGGAGGAAAGGCCGAAATTTCCATAAGAGAGCTGCAACCCGGGGCTGGTGGTGGGGTGGGCGGCCCTCTCGGTGGGTCTCAGGAGGCCAGGGAGCCTCAGCCTCTGCGGTGTGAGGCCAGGAGAGCGAGGAGGAGGGTCTCTGGAGACCCGGGGGCCTACTCGGGGCCAGGGGTTGTAGCCCAGGCGAAGACCTGCGTTGGGGGCTAAGGGATCTGGGCTTTATTTGCGCAGGGGCTGGGGCGATTGGGTCCTCAGAGATTTGGAAGCAGGTTTTAGGAATGATCTGACCCAGAATGCTTCTGAGGTTGGATTCAAGAGGGGAGAGAAATTGAGCAAAGAAAATACCTACTTCATAGAAAATAGGCATCAGGGTACTTAACAAAGGGTCCCAAAGGGTGTGTCTCGTGCTGCAGAGAAGGGGAGACCCCTGTACCTCACCCTACCCCCCAGGAGCTGGGGAAGTCACCTGCTTTTAGGAGCATGTGCTAAGAAAGGTGACTGAGGGTGACCCCAAACTCCAGGGGACTCACCTAGCACCCTGGGCGGCTGTTGGGAGACTTTTCCAGGCCGTTCGGTGAGTGCTAAGCTCAACACCAAGGAAAGCCAGAGGGTGCTGGGAAGGGCACAGAGGAAAAGGGCTTGTTCCCTGTGTGCAGTCAGCCACCTGTTTCTAGCTGCCCGGAGGACGGTCAGGAACCAGGGCTGTGCCTCGTCTTACCCTCAACCCTGCAAACCACCGCGACACGCCAGAGGGATGTGCATTAACTCCCAATTCAAAGTTAAGCTGGTCAAGCTGCGGAGGCTCAGAGAGGGTAGTGTTTTGCCTAAACTCACATAGCAGGGCCAGGTCTTAAAACTCTCACCTGGAACTTTTTTTGGTTATCATCAATCAGGGTACCTCTCTGTAACAAGGAGCTGTCCCTGCCCCTGGGCCACAGCCCAAACCCACAGAACAGCCCCATCCCCGCTGCCCCTGTAGTGAGAGTATGGGGCCTGTGGGCAGATGGGGTCTTCTGCCCCATTCCAGGAGCTGAATAGGGTTCTCCCATCATATTCCAGGCAGAGGGGCCGGCTACTAGGAGTGGGGCATGCCCATATGTGCGGGTCTGCCTCACCACTGGAGACTGGCAGACAGACGCAGCTGTAACCCTGCCCGCCCCCCTACCCCCCCAGGGGGCTTGGGGAACTGTCAGGCCAAGGAAAGAGGTCTTGCTGTCGATGTGCTCCAGCTACCTGGGTTCAAATCCCAACTCTGACACTCCCCGCTGTGTGACGTGGGCCCCTTTGCAAGCCCTCTCTGCGCCCAAGTATCCCCGCCCACCCATGAGGCGGGAGAATAACAAAGGGATTGAGCAGAGATTAAATAGACTGGGAAGAACTAGAACCAGCCTGTGCCTTTGGATGCGCCAGGGAGGGCTTCCCGGGACTGTCCTCTGTGGTCACACTGCCCTAGGGGATCGATACATGTGCACACACACACCCATACCTACATAGTACACACACACACACACACACACACACACACACACACACATATTTATATATTTATTATTATTATTATTTTTAAGAAGAGGAGAAGAGGGTGTTGAGCTGAACTGTGTCTTCTGTATGGAGTGTTCCTCCATACTGTCTACCTGTAGGGAAACCGCAGTAACCAGTGCTATTTAGCATTCGAGAGGAAAGCGGGGCTCAAGAGGCGGAGAGGGGAGGGAGGGACCGCTGCTCTTCCATAGGTGGCTCTCAACAGCTCCACCCCGGTCCCGTCACCAGCACATGTGATTGGCCCAGAGAAAGAGGTTTTAAGTTCAAGGCCCAGGCCAGCGGACCATGACATTGGGCTGCGTGTCCTCGGCAGGGCCCAGCCTGCAGCCCGGTCAGCGATGCTGCCCCCCTTCCCCGGTCCCTGGCGTGAGCCAAGCTGTCCCTGCAGGGACACAGCTTCAACAGTGACTCACCTCTTCATTTTTAGCCACGTCCCCTCTGAGCCTGCGGCTCTGTTGTTGACGGGCAGCTGTTCATCTCGGGGCTCAGGGCCTGCTCTCTACCTCCCTGTCCTCCCTCGGGCCCGTGCACGGAGACTGGGGACTGGTGTCCACCCTCAGACCAGCCCTTGACCCACCCTCTGAGAGTGGGAAGCAGAGGCCATGGACCCAGGCTGCGCTTGGACCTGGCGGGGGGCATGTTCTGCTGACCTCTGAAGGGCAGGGCGGCCTGTCTGGAACAGCCTGGTCTCAGGATGCCCAGGGCTTCGAGCAAAATCATTTAAACTCTGCCCTGAGGGTCCACCAACCGCAGTCCGGGCTCAGGTCCTGTCCAGAATGGGATTGACTGTTACTTTGTGGCCACGAGCGAGGACGTCCACAGCCGAGGGGGTTTTGCGGCTGTTAACCTGCTGGTTCACACCTCCGGGGTTCAAGGAGCCTACAGCTGACAGGGCCCTTCTGCCAGCTTCTCCCAAGCTTGAGTAAGCAAGAGACGGATGTCCTCAGGGCCGTCAATGAGAGGCAGGGCAGGGGTAAGCCTCGGTGACCAAGTGTCGTAAAAATGCAGTCATGAGTTGGGAGCCAGCCACCCTGGGCCAGCGGGCCGTTTTGGGAGCAGCGGGCCCTCCCCGACTCTTTCTTTCCAATAAAGTCGAAAGAAGACCACAATAAAAACCCGAACGCCCTTCACCTCCATGCAGCCATTGTTAACATGTTGATGCACCTGCTCTTTCTCAAGCTACCCGCCCGGCCCTCTGTGTGTGTCTGCGTCTGTGTGATCATGGTGCTGCTGTCGGTTTTGCCAAACCCTTTAAAAGTCAGCAGCAGATATCGTGACCCTGAACTCCAAAACACTTCAGCAGCATCTCTGAGAATCAAGATGGTCTCCTACACAAGCACAACAGGGTGGCCACATTTACAAGTAGAATAAACTTGTCCAGCGGTAGCAGATAATCTGTTTTATATCAAGATGTCCCCAAGGATCCCCACCACGTCCTTGAAGGCTGCTTCTCTTTCAACCTTCGTACACGCCCCCACTTAGTGGTCATTGTCGGGGGACCATTCTCTGTGGGTCTTCAGCATCCGCACACCTTCGAGGCCTCGAAAGATAGAGAGGGCCAGCGTTGGGATGGTTGCTCTGGTGACTCACTGCCCACGATAAACAACCTGGGTCCCTAAAGGTGGGCCTCTGCTCCAATTGTGCAGGCCGCTGCTCGGGCAACTTCCCTGAGTGGTACAGTGGGAATCAGGTGTCACATGGAGATGCTGGCAGTCTGGCTGCTGCTGGCGCCGTGACAACACCCTATAGTCCTGACCTGGGAGTCTCGTGTCTTTGCCGACATCCAGGCCACCATGGCCCGTCAGGGTCACTTGTGGTGGGTTCTGAGACCCTTCCCAGCCACTTCCCTTTTGTCTCCTTTAGTCTGGGATCATCCCACGCCTTTCTTCATCTTTCAGGACATCGATAATTTGAGAGAGTTTATGCCAGCCCTTCCGTAGAGTGTCCCACAAGCTATTTGTCCAACTGCATCCTGTGATCCGACTTAGGGTCAACCTCCCGGGAGGGTCAGTGTCTCCTGTCACCGATCCCACGAACGTATCATCACCGGTTGAGCCGGCAACTTCCTCGGCTCTGGGCTGGAAAGGTGTCTTCACCCTTGTGAATGCCATCAGGACTCTGTGGGGAGATGTTTTGAGACTGCGGGACCGTCCTGTTCTCTGACCGGCTTCAACTAAGTCTGCCAACCTGGGTGGATGCACCTGGGAAGGGCTTTGGGCAGCTGACAGCCTGCGGTGGCCATGACGCCCAATGACCGAGATCACAGGCCAGGCCCCGCGGAGCCTCACACCTTCCCATCCGGCCTTTCACAGAAGACGGTCACCGACTTCGGCAACAGTGACGGAGGAGGAAGGGGACCCCACGGGTCACCGTCAGTCAAGCTCCTTCCACACGCCCGTCTTTCTCCGCCACTTCCATGACCATTTCTCTGCATGTGCCTGGGGCTCCCGGCTGCTCTGCTGTCATGCTGCATACGGTCAACACCAGCCCCTTTCGGCCCTGACATGCACAGCGGGGGCCGCTGCCCCGTGCCCTGCTCAGGGACAGTCTGCGAAAAGCAGGATGGTCAGGGCTGTCCCCCACGTGCCACTTCTAATCCTGTTCTCTCACGAGAGGCCGCGATGCCCCAGATGCTGGTTGGTGAGTGTGCCTGCCTAGGCCCATCAGGCGAAAGTGTCACATCTTCATTTGGAGGGTTCGGGGAATGGAAGAGTTGTTTCTACCAGATATTAAAAAGGGAGTTGTCTGAAGAGCCCCATGGCTTTTCAAGAACTGTCATGGCCAATGTTCGGCGACCCAGCAGCCTCTCTGAGCCACCTCTGAATACAGAGGCAGACAGGACACCTGTGCCTGTTAAAAACCATGGAAAAGCAAGTCTTGCCCGGCGAGGCCCAGAGCAGGGACGGGGTGTGGGAAGGAGGGAACAGCCGTCCAGCTGCTGTCGAATTTGAGTAACAGAGACCGAGGGAAGCAGCACCACTGGGGCCCACGTCCCCTCACCAGCGCCCCAGAGTGAGCATGCTGCCGCCGAGGGGGGCGAACCCGTCTCTACTCATTCCTCAGGAAGACGCAAGCCCGCGCAGATCCCTTGCTGGCGTGCTTTCCAGCTGAAAGGGAAGACAAAGGACATTGAGCAGGAAGTAAGGGAAAGGCTCAGAGGTCCTGGTGCGCTGGCTGCCCGGGGATGTGGGGACAGTCTGCTGTGGCTTTAGGGTCAGGGGAGTGAGGGCGCAGTGACGCTCCCCATGTAGTCCCGAGATGCTGAGGGGGAAGAGAGGGCTCCTCTTTCTGTCATCCCTCCAATCAGCAGTTATTAATTGTGCACCACTGTGCGGCAGGCTCTGGGGACACAGCCCGGGACAAGTCAGACTCGGTCTTGGTCCTTGAGGGGTTTACAGTGTGCTTCAGGAAGAAGAAACAATTATCTCAGAGAATTAATACTCTACAGGGCGATGGGTTAGAGAAGAACCAGGATGAGTCGCTTTAGATGAGGTATGTGTGTGTGTGGGGGGGGAGGCATCCAGGAAACTCCTTCAGAGGTGACTTTTGAACAGTGGAAAGAAAATGCCTGAGGAAGAAAGGGGGTTTCTGGCAGAGGACACTAGTGGTGCAAAGGCCCTGGGGCTGCCACAAGCTCAAGGTTTCCTTTACAAAGGGAAGCATGTGAAGGGAGACACAGAGGGAAGAGCAGGGAAGCGTTAAGAGAATGGAAGATGAGAGAAAGAGGCAGAAAGGAAAGAGCAGTTTTGAGGGAGGAGGGAAGGGAAAGAACAGTTCATGGTGAGGTGCTGACAGGAAGGTCCTGTAGAAAGGGACCAATATGTCACGGGCCCGTGGAGGGAGGGTGGGAGACGTTGCCTCTGCTTCTGAACGGTTCCTACCTGTCTGCACGTGTGGACCTGGCATTTTGGCTAGCTTTGTGTTCTAAATGTCTCAAAGGCAGAGCGCATGCCTTATACTTTATTTTCTTTCTGCACAAGGCTTCCCACAATACTCTGTGCATGGCGGGCTCATCAGTTGTTGTTTGAACAAACCGATGGATGGATGGATGGATGGATGGATGGATGGATGGATGGATAATGGATGGATAATGGATGGATAGATGGATGGATGGATGGATGGATAATGGATGGATAATGGATGGATAGATGGATGGATAGATGGATGGATGGATGGATGGATGGATGGATGGATGGATTTTCAAACTAGAACATGTCTCTCTGCAATTAGTTGGGTTATTTGTATTTCACTCAAGTTGTATAAATATTTTGCAGGCACACAAATGCTCGTGTGGAGCACAAAAATGAACATGCCTGCTGACTTAACTTAGAGACCATTTCTGGGGTCTGGCCAGTGGCTCAGTGGATGGAATGTTCACCTGGGCATATGGGCATCCCGGGTTCAGTTCCTGGTCAGGGCACATAGGCGAAATGACCATTTGCTTCTCCCCACTTCCCTTCCCCCCTACTCTCTCTCTTCTCCTCCTGCGGCCAGTGGCTTGATTGGTTTGAGTGTGGCCGGGGCACTGAGGATAGCTCCTTTGGAATGCATCAGCCTCAGGTGCTAAAAGTGGCTCAGTACTCAAGCATTGGCACTAGATGGGTTTGCTGGGTGGGTCCTGGTCAGGGCACATATGGGACTCTGTCTCTCTATCTCCCTTCCTCTCACCTAAAACAAACAAACAAACAAACAAATAAAAACATTTCTAACACGCAGGTCTTCTAAAGCAAGGATCAGCAAGTTGGCAAACGAACTCTTGGAGGTTTAGGAAGAGGCAAGGATTACCTGCTCTCTCCGGGGAGGCATGGTGGCCTAGCCAGACACACCATGTCGAGATGAACAGGAACAGAGAGGTGGTCCCTAAGAGAGGAGGGAAGGAACTGTGGCCAGATTACTAATGCTCACCGGTTTTCCAGTCCCTTTCTTCTAGGAAACAATGTTGTACTATATTCCCCAGGCTCTGGGCAGTTAGGTGTGGCCACGTGACTGAGTTCTGAGCCCTGGAATGTGGGCGGGGTGGGTGGGCACTACTTCTGGGCCTGGCTCATAGAATTCTTCTTGCATTTCTTCTCCATGCACAGGCTGAATGGCGAGGCTTCCAAGGATGTAAAGGAGGGTGGAGCCACAGGGTGGAGAGAGCCTGGGTCCCTGAGTGAATGTGGGAGGAGCTTGCCAGCTGGCAGCCACTCAGCTACTGAGAGTTGGGGGCTGTTTGTTACAGCAGTTAGTGCTACTCATCCTGACTGATACAGAGGAAATGAGGAAGGTGAGAAGTGGGGCTCTACTGTCACACAGGAGGCTCCAGGAGAAGGAGGTCTCAACTCAGTGGTGTCTAGATGCCAACTGCTGGGACATAGGACAGGGACATGAACTGATTCTCTCTGTGACCCCAGTCTGGTGGACAAACTCAGGGAAGGAAGGACAGGTGGGAGATATGAGAACCAGAGCACCCCAGATAAAGCCACTTGACGTGGGGTAAAAAAATCCCCTATTTTTAAAATAAAATGTGGGGAGGCCCTGGCCAGATGGCTCAGTTGGTTAGAGCACCATCCTGAAGCACAGAGGTTGCCGGTTTGATCCTCGGTCAGGGCACATACAAGAACAATGTTTCTGTCTCTCTCTTTCTCTCTCCCTTTCTCTCTTTAAAAGCAATAAAAAAAATTAAAATGAAAGGTGGTAGAAAAAGGTTAGATTGGAACTTCATCTTGAAAAATAAATTAAAAGCAGTGAAAATTTTAAAATAAGCCAATTTCATCATAATTGACCAAAGTGTGGTAATTGTTAGATTAGACAAATGACAAAGAATGACCTTCTTTTTTTTTTTTTTTTTTTTTGCTAAAATGTTTAAG
The DNA here is from genome assembly GCF_036850995.1 of Saccopteryx leptura. Taxonomy (NCBI): domain Eukaryota; kingdom Metazoa; phylum Chordata; class Mammalia; order Chiroptera; family Emballonuridae; genus Saccopteryx; species Saccopteryx leptura. Next base: position 248,370,345 of record NC_089504.1, on the reverse strand, counting down.
GGCCTAATCATCACCACTTCCATGGCTTCTGTGAATCCTTTGAAATCCAAGTCATTGTCTCACGGGGTGAGCCTTAGGACAGCTGGGTGCACAGTGCCCCGGCCCAGCCTGTGACCCTCAGGGTGTGACCACCAGCTGGGGGTTCTGTGACTAATATCCCAGAGGTTCCACGGTTCCCTGCAGGATGTGCTCAGCATGACCTCTGCAATGGCCACTTCCCATCTGTGAGGGACCTAAAGAAATGGCAGCCGGCAAGAAGGACACCTTCCGTGGACCTTCCGTGGACCTTCCGTGGCTGGCCGACTTCGGAACCACGGCTGAGGCCCTCCCAGGGGCTTCCCCAGCGGCAGCGGACCTTGACTTCTGGAGTCCACCGAGTCCCCTACTCCGACTTAACTGATCATGGGGAAGAGGTTGCGGTGTGTAGTGAGTGTTTGCTCCCAATCCAAACAAAGAGAAGAAAAATAAGAGCAAAGGAGAAGAAGAATAAAAAAATAAAAGGACTTTGAGAAATGCTGAATGCTCTTGCTAAAGCAAATCATTTCCCAGGGACAAGGGAACTTGAGAACTGAAAAAAAAAAAAAAAAAAGAAGAAGAAGAAAATAAATTACAAAAACAAAAAACAAAAAAAAACCCAGCTAAAGAAAATACCCCCCGTAGCAGACTGGCGTTCGTACCCTTGGTGAGCCTCCTGGCACCTGCCGGCATCGGCCTGGGAGCCAGCTGGACAGAGTACTGGACATCTGGAAGTTTCTTGGAAGCTGTCCCCTGGCCCAGGCTCCGGAAGTGGCCTTTCTGCAGTCGGTCCTGGTGCCTAGGTTTCTGTCGGAGAGGAAGTGGAGGGTGAGTTGTTTCTTCTGGAACCAAGGACGGAATGGATTCTTCTTGCCATTCGGGGCCCTGCTCTGGTGCCACCTCCTCAGGACGCCTCCCCCGACTTCCCCTCCTTCCCCAGTCACTCGGTACGCTGTCACCCTACCTTACAGGCTTCATGGAACGTGTCTCCACCTAAAATTATGGGGTTCCCGCTTGTTTTTGCGCCTGTCACACTGGCAGGCAACTCCATGGAGGAAGGGACTTGACTTGTCTTATTCACCAATGCTCCCCCAGCACCTGGAGAGTGTCCAGCACGGAGTAGGTAGTCAACAGATTTTGCCTTAAGTTGAAGCCTTTTTAAACAAACATTAAGAAGAAATTACAGAGAGCATCGTTGCATTTTAGAACAACTAGACCAAAGAGTTTACAGAAAAATTGATATATATATATGTGTGTGTGTGTGTGTGTATATATACACACATATATATTCTGTAGGTGATCATGAATACAACTCTCGTACAAAGCACATCCTGTTCCCTGGGACCACATTCCCAAATAAGCTTACTGCCCTCAAGCCTCCGTTCAAAGCTCTGTGGGGACACCGGCTATCTCCATGGGGTCTCTGACCCGTCCCCACCTCCTCTGCACGAACGTGGTGCACGCGCACACTGTGGCGTCTCCATCACACTCCAAACATGGACCACACACCCCATCCACACGGAGAAGATGTCCTGAGTGACAGCCACCAAGAACCCAAAGAAAGCCAAGATAGTTCCCCAGGGCAACAGCCCGGATGTGCTGTGGGGTGTTGGGGACGCCCAGGGACACCGAGGGGGAGGGACAGCGGCGGGGACCCCGGGAGGGCTGAAGTCTGGTGGATGAGCCCAACCATGTGCCCCTAAGTTACGATGTTTTCCTCCTGGAGGCGGAATGAATGCAGCCTCAGATGCTGCCGGCAGCTGTTTGTGGCATCCCCCCCCTTGCCGTGGCAGGCCAGTGACTTTGAAACGGGGGTACTGGAATGGAACCTGACAAAGGGGCCACTGTCTCCGAGGGAACCTGACATGGGCCGGCCGGGCCCGGCGGGCGGGAGTTTGTACAGCTGTGGCTGTGAGCAAACATGTACTTTGAGCTGACCCGGCCCGCGGCGTCGGGCATTAAACCTGACACTTTCCAGATGCAGGCGCCCTCGCCTTGGCACCGTCCATGGCGCCCCGTCCCCGGGCACGCACGCACCCGCCCGCTCTCACTCACGCCGCGGTCCTCTCAATGCCGCATTGTGCCCGGGGACCCTCCTGCAAACCCCACACGCCCCGACCTGAAGGGCGGGAGGCCTCAGCCCCCTCCCCGGCCTCCTGCCCCCAGGTGGGGTTGGGGGCCGCTCGGACTGCCGTCCTTCCTTCGTGCCAGGCTCCAGGTGGGGCGGTGAGGGTTCTTTTCAGCCCATGTGCGGACGCACCCTGAGATCTCTGCAACCAGACAAAGGGAGGCCCAGCAGGAGTTTGGGGGTGGAGGTCTCCCTCTGTGGCCACACTCAGTCCTCATCTGACCTTGAGCACGCCTGCGTGGCGCCTCTGTATGGGCCCCAGATGCTTGGGGATCCCTGGGAGGGTCAGAAGCCCCTGCCCGGGCCCAGCCGTCTCCAGCTCTGTGGTTCTGAAAACTGCTCCACTCGGCAGTCCTAACTGGCAGGTGGGGGCACAGATACCCTGGGGGTGACACGCTGACAGGGGCCAAGTGACAGGTAGGAGGGAACCCTAGGACAGTTTGTTGCATAGAAGGTGGCTTGCTGAACAGGGGACACCTAGGCCTCAGCCCCGCCACGGGGTCTCTGAACTCAAACAGGCAGGAGAAGCAGGTCTGCCCTCCGTGCTGGGCGCCCACAGAGAGCTGTCATCTTCCTCGCCCTGCCCGGGTCACGGAAGGGTGACACAAGGTGTCACTGAGCTAACAGCACTGACTCACAGGGTGTTTTTCCTGCCGGGACAAACCTGAGGACCCTGGGGACACCTGATCACTCGGCGGGCTGGAAAGAACGCTGGGCGGCTCAGAGGCCCGGCGCTCACACCTCGGGCCACCCTGTGCAGTGGCAGGTGGCCCCCAGTCCCTCCTGAAAGCATGTACTAAGTCCCCTCTGGGCTGCTAGAGAAATTGAATTACAGCAAAACAAACTGATTTGTGGGGATGGCATGCCTGGGTTGGTCTCACCGGTGGTCAGGTCTCACCGGCTTCAGTTCATGTAGACTTCGCCTCATCTGACCCGCAGAGCAGGCTTGGAGCTCGGGAAACCGAGGGAAGGTGCCCGTGTCTGGGGGTCAGAACAAAAGCTCTCTGCTGCCCCTTCTTGGAAGGGCCCTGATCCCTTCACGGGGGTCCCAGCCCCATGGCCTCATCTCCGCCCAAAGGCTGCACCTCCGAATGCCACAACACTGCCGGGTGGGGGTTTCCAACCTCTCTGCATTCTGAGGGGACACAAACATTCAGTCCATAGCAGTCATGCTGAAAGGGGCACCTGGGTCCCTCAGGGTAACCTGCAGGGAGGCTCTTTGTCCCTGAGGGCACTGATATCCGCGCTGGCTGCGGGGTTCCTGGGCCTCCGGCCTCAGCTGGGCCGTGGAGGTGGCGGTCCAGGCAGTAAAGTGCCCCCAACCCCAGGCTCTGAGTCCTGGATCTCGGTTCCCTCTTTCCCACAGTGAGCCCTGGGCCAGGCCCCCATCTCTCCCCAGGGAGACCGTGCCCCGGAGGCCCTGGGAACCGGGCTCCCCGCCCCGCTCCTCTGGTGTGGTGTCTCAGACCTGGCCTCCTGTCCGCCCGCCCTGGCCGGCCCACAGCCCTGGTGATGAATGGGCCCATTCTCCTCCCGGCAGACAGACAGCCGGGCACACGCTCCACCTGCCCGCTCACCTCTGGGCAGGCTCTGAATCCCCTTTGTGTGAAGCCGGTGGGGAGAGAGGGCTCTCTGGGGCCTGTGGGAGACACTCTCTGAGCTCTGCCTGAGGACAGGACCCCCCCCATCCCTCCCCCAGGGCATGGGCTTGGTCTCTTCTGGAACAGGAAAGAGCCAAAGGAGTTCTGAGCCGCGGCTCTCAGACCAGGGGAAAACCAGGCTGGTGGGCCCACATGCTCGCAGCCACGGGAGACGACTCTAGCTGGGGGTCTGTGATTCTGGGGCGTCCCAGGCAGCCTAGATACGTCAGTGAGTGTGTGCTCCAGGCTGGGGAGTTTGAGAAACGCAGCCCAGTGAAACCGTGGAGCTCTTAAGAAGGTGGTGAGACAAACACCCATGAGTTCTCACATACACACACACACACACACACACACACACACACACACACACACACACGACAAATAACTGGCACATAAGGGCCCTCTAGTGGGTTGAATTGTGTCCCCTCAGAAAGCTATGTTGACTGACGTCCTAACCCTAGGGACCTGAGAATGTGACCTTATGAAATAGGCTCTTTGCAAATGTGATCTAATTAACACATGGGGTCATGGTGGGGGGGTGTCTCATCCTCAAGGTGGCCAGGACCCCGGCTGCATGAAGTGACACACAGCGGAGAAGACCACGTGACAACGGAGGCGGAGATTGGAGAGATGTGTCTACCAGCCAAGGAACACCGGGGGTGGCCAGCCACCCACCCGAATCACCCGGAACCCAGCTCAGCGCACGTGCGTGAGAGCTCGCCCTTCCCTGGGTCTCTGCGGCTAGGGGACTGCCACAAGGCGTGCGCTTTAGGGACGGTCGGTGGCATTCCCAACCTCTTGGAAAGCCACCAAGCCTTCCTCGCTGGTTGGACTAAACCCTCACACCCTCCCTCCTGCACAGAAATTTTCACAGGTCTCTTTTATTGGAATGAAAATTATTTTGTTTTCAAGTGGAGAGAAAGGGGGCAGGGTCGCAGGGAGGGGGCGCTCGCTGCGCGGGGAGGCCTTGAAACCCCCGGCCCGCGGGGCAGACTCACCCCCCAGGCCTGTGCAGGGCAGATGGTCTCTGTCCAGAGCTGAGTCCGTGGTTGTCCCGCTCTGGCCTTGTCTTCCCCCACCCCTACCCCCACCCCCCGGAGCCACGGGCTGAGACTGCAGCCTTGTGTCCCCACTGAGGTGGCCCACCTCCCTCTTCCTGCACAAAGCTCTCTTTCACCCTCCGTGGCCTGGCTTTCTGGCTTTGCAATCTGAGGTGGGGGTTCTTGCTCTCTCCTTTGGCAGCAAGGCAGCGGCGGCGCTGAAATGTTTACACTTGAGCCTGGGCGACAGAGGCATCAGGAAACGCGGCCGCCGCTCAATGGTATGACCAGCACGCGCCCACTTCCGTTTTTCTCAGGTGTGGGATGACGCTCTACACGGGTTCAGGGACGAGCACGGGACAGGGACAGCCTGAGAGCAAGGTCCACGTTCCAGCTCCTCTGCTGATTGCCTGACCCTTGGCCTCTGTAAAATGGGGGCAGCCACTGTCCCTTCTACCGCTGGGGTTACCGCAGGGTGACATGGCTTGATAGTTCAGTGTCCAGTTAACAATGGTGAGCGTCCCCGATGTTGTTGTCCTTGTCACCTCCATGTGTGAGACCTGGCTGGGGGGAGGGGGTTCTTTTGCCCTCTTTTACATGTTTTTGTGGCTTTTACATGATCTCAACTGAGCAGGTGTCGTTCTTATATATTGGAGGGGAGGAGAGAACCCAACATTGAAAGGGGGGAGGACCCCTCAGCACTCTCCAACGCCCCACGCGTGTGCTGGGTGGTTAGAAATGATAAACGGGGGACGCGTTTATCTCTCGCCCCCGAGAAAGCTGCCGCTTTGTGACGAAGCACACCGTGCCCAGGACGGGGTATGAGCACACAAGAACAAGCCATCAAGACAGGTGTCAAGAGAGAAACGAGGAGTGTGGCCGGGGAGGGTGGGGGCCCGGGGCAGCCTCCGAGGTGTCAAAACTCTGAATTCCAAATGCCTGCCATGATTTCTGAGCATGAGCTCCCAGGAGAGAGAGAGAAAGGGAGGTCTTCCAGTGAAACACTCTTGAAAAAGATGAAGGTGGCTGTTGGCACCGGGGAGACCTAGAAATGTGTTGGGGGGCGCGGGGGGCAGAGGGGGGGCATGGAGGTCCGGTTCAGACTGGTGTCAGTCTTACCCCCCGCCCCCGAGTCTGCTCTGTGACCCACTGCTGGTGGCAGAAGCCGGGGGAAGGGGAAGACAATGGCACTAAGAGGTCTGATGGGAACAGACTGGCCCGCGGATGCTTGTCCTCGACCGAAACCAGTGCCTCGTCCGCCTCAGTGCCTTCGTTTTGGTTTTTGAGTCAGCACGCAGCATCCACCTTGGTGTCGTTCAACCCATGTATCTTTTCTCAGCCACTCAACCTGGTCCCTTCCTCTGTCGTGTGCTGGGTTCTATGTCGGTGGCATTTCCCTTGTTCGAGGTGCCTTCTACACGAACCCCATTTTCTTCTCTCCCACCTTTAGCGATGGGAAAGGTGTGGTGGTTTCAGTTAACATGAACGTCAGCCTCTCGGTAACAAATGCTCAAGTCCCTCTGTGATGATCAAGGTCTGGAATGGAACGGGATCAAGGCAAAGGGAACCAAGATTGGGACATCCTGCTTCCTGCCGCCTGTGCCCCACTCGTGCGCACACGTGTGTGTGTGTGTGTGTGTGTGTGTGTGTGTGTGTGCGCGCGCACGCGCACGCGTAAACGGTAGTTTTAGCATATTATTCCTATTTTTAAAAGCATGGGATTTCTTTTTCCAATAATACTTTTTGACGTATTTGGTTTTTGGGCCAACGATCCCTTTGACAGTTCAATGGGCTGTGGCACCTCCTCAGAATGACGTGTTTTTGTTTTAATATTTTATTTATTCATTTCAGAGAGGGGATAGAGAGGAAAGGAGGAGGAGGAGGAAGCATCAACTCCCATATGTGCCTTGACCAGGCAAGCCCAGGGTTTTGAACCGGTGACCTCAGCGTTCCAGGTCAACACTTTATCCACTGCACCACCATAGGTCAGGCCAGAATGATGTTTTTAAATGCCTAATATAGCATACATCTGTTTGCAAGGACAACCACTTGTACCAATATAGATTCGACATTAAACAGACTTGAGATACTGTACTTGCCTGTATTAAAGCATTGTTTACTGACTCATTAACAACAAGATTGGGCCACAGTCGGACATTCTGGAACTATGTAGTGAGGCATGTGGCTGCGTGACGGGCAGAGATCTCTGGATTTCACAGGGAATTGAGTCACGGTTTCGGTGAATTGCTGGGCTTTTTAACAACAGGAACATGCATTAGAGGCCAGTGAAAGTGGCGAGAAAGGATTTTTCCCTCCATCCAGGTTCTCGGACCCCAGGTGACAAGCCCCTGTGCAAGGGCCCAAGCCTTGCCCCTTCCCAGGGGGCTTGAGATGGCTGCAGGAAGAGCACACAGCCCAGGACGGCGTGGCCCCTGCAGGCCAGACCTCCCAAGGGCACCCACTCTTCGCAGGGTGCCCACGGCCTCTGCCTCACGCTCCCTGTCTGTCCCTGGTCCCATGTGCAGCTGTCTCTCTAATTGCTTCCTTTCTCGGTCAGGGGGCCACTGCATGGTCTCTCGTCTCTAATTGCTCGCCCACGTTGGGGGCTTTTCCAGGCAAGGATGGAAAAATATGCAGGAGGGGCCGCAAGCGCTCTGCCGCCTCCTTGTTCTGAGAGGGGAGGGCGCGGGAGGCAAAGGGCTTCTGACTACAGCTGCCTGGACTTCCCAGGTGGAAAGGGGCTCTTAAATGCCATTGTTCCTCTGTGCGAGACCCTCGGCGCTGTGAAATAACCACACCGCGGCGACGAGAACCGGGCACGCTGGAGACGTGGCACAGCTCTGTGAGGGGGCGGCCGCCATCGGCCCCGCAGCACAGGTGTGGCGTCGGAGGGGCCGGAGGGGACCCAGCGAGTGAGGAGGGGAGTCGGGTGTCCAGCGTGGGTCTTGGGCCGTCCGCACCTGCTCTCTGCGGCTTTCTCGTACTGCCCACCGTGCCTGTACAAGAGACGGGACCATGGTCAGAGGAATGACCAACTGTGGAAGTTCCCAGCCTGAACTAATGGTTCCGTCCAAGGGTCCCAGTCCAAGCCACACCCCGCCAGGAACCTGCCCTGGAATCCGAGATCCCAGAACAACTACAAAAGGGTCCTCGCTTGCTAAGCTCCCACCACCTGTCCCCACCTCCTCTGGGGTGGCACGCACATGTGACAGTCATGAGAACGTGCTCATTCACATACTGACCCTTGCACATGACCGCCCTGTCCTGCCTTCTGTTACAAGTGAGGTGGAAGTCACATAACGTGAAGTTGGCCATTCTAAGTGTGGAATTCAGTGGCATTTAGTAAAAACACTGTCATCACTCCACACGGAGACCCCCACTCCCATACCCATTAGCACTCACTTCCCATATTCTCCTCCCCCCAGCCCCTGGTCACGACCCATCTGCTTTCTGTCTCCATGGAGGCACCTATCCCAGGTACGTCTTATACATGGAATCACGCAACAGGTGGCCTTTTGTGTCTGGCTGCTCTCACTCCAGCATCACATTTTAGAGGTTCATCCATATTGTAGCAGGTGTCAGCGCTCCATCCCTTCCTTTTTCATGGCTGTGTAATATTCCATTGGAGGGGTGGAGCACCTTTTAATTCATTCATAAGCTGGTGGGCGAGTTGTCCGAGCCTTTGGCTACTATGACTAGTGCTGCCGGGACACGCATGTACATATGTGTGTCTGAGCGTCTGTTTCCAGTCCTTTGGGGCAGATAGTTAGGAATGGAATTGCTGGATTTGGGGGTAAGTTTAGGTCATCCTATCATTTCTAGCCCATGCACCCGATAGTCACTTTCGTGCCATGCTTCCAACCTGCGACCAACTGATGCAAAAGCTTGTAAAAGGGGGGTGCAGGTTAAAGAGACACATGGGGGTGAGCTCTGGGTGTTCCGTGAAGTTGGTGGAAGTGGAAGTCTCTCACTCTGAGCCACGGGCAATGGAGGATCACTTGGTACCTGAAGAGGAGAAAACCGATAAAGCTGAGGAGTGACTCTGGGGAACAGTGATGTAATCCTGGGCCTCTGCCCAGTGTTTCTGTGAGAGTCACCAAGGGGGAGAGGTCATTTCATTATGGTTTTGTCCAAAAAATACTATGGGGCCCAGGCGTTTGTCCTAGCGTAGACATGACAGTTCTACCATGGTCAGTACTTTGCCAGTGTCCGTTTCCCATCACCGGGAAGAGCACCCGGGTCTCAGGTTCCGTGCCTGCACAGACGAGACCTCTGGGAGTCAAGAGCCACAGCCCTGCAGCGCGGGGGTCGCGCCCCCAGACCTGTGGTGGGAGGAGGCTGGAGCTCCGCCTTAGCCCAGATCCAGGAGCACAGGCCCGACAGAAGTCAGCACTCAGGGCTGCATCCTTGTGAGACCGCGGATGTCATAGGGAGAGGGTGGCATTCCTGCAGGTCGCTCTGGCTGGCAGCAAGCAGGCCGAGTAAGGACAGGGACAGGGAGTGGGAGCCCCGAGGCGCCAGCTGGTGGCCTGAGGGGCCCCCGCCCACACCCACTCCTGGCCCCCTCGCTGCCACAGCGGCGGGGCCCTCTGCTCTGGTCTTGGAACAGGTCCAGAACCCCCCCAGGCTGCTCCTGGCATTGCAGGACGCTCAGTACCACTTTAACTGGCTCTCTGTCAGGGCCCAACTATCCCCACATGTTCCCTCTTTCTTCCTCCTGCAGGTGCCACGGCTGCTCAGTCAGGGATTTGTTCCCTGGTAGCCGGGCTCTTGTTCATGCAGACTGGCCCTCCACGGCGGCCTCAGTCCCCGGTCCACTGGGGACCCTTTGAGGAGGAAAATGGAAGGAATTTGTTGGAGGGGAAAGGCTAAGGTCAGAGTCCTGGTCCACAGTGGAACCTCCGCCCTTCCCCCCCTTCTCAGGCCCTGAAATACATAAAAGCACTCAATAGCAACCTTTCTTAGTCACGGGTCAGGGGCCGGGGGCCGGGGGCGGGGGGCCGGGGCCGAGGCGTGGGCTCTGAGCTTCCCCTGTATAAACTACTGCGTCACATTAGCATGAACACGGTGCGGCCGCTGCGCTCCCTGGCTCTCCCAGGCAGGGCAGCGTTGCTCCTTTCAGACTTGGTAAAGGGCTGAAGCCACTGTTAAGCTCCTGAGGGCTGGCGTCTAGCAGGGGCTACTCAAGCCGCAGGCGAGGGGGGATTCCGGCCTCTGGCCCATTGGAAAATAAGGCGGACACCAGGTTCTCAACCCTGTTATCTTTCCTTTGATTTGCTTTGTTTTAATGAAAACGATAGATGATCAAAAAGATTGAGAAATGTAACAAAAGCCACATACCCTCTGGGGGATTAAGAAGGTCAACATCACCGAAGTCCTGGTGTCCCATAGGAGTGAGCAGCAGCTGTCCTGGCTCCGTGTTTGCTGTCCTATGTATATCGGAACATTTCACTGCGTGCTATGTAATACGTGGGTATTTTGGGGGGGGGTTTGTTTTTTGGGTTTTTTTTTTTTTTTTTTGTATTTTACCAAAGTTAGAAGCAGGGAGGCAGTAAGACAGACTCCCACATGCGCCCAACCGGGATCCACCCGGCATGCCCACCAGGGGGTGATGCTCTGCCAATCTAGGGCATTGCTCCATTATGGCTGGAGCCATTCTAGTGCCTGAGGCGGAGGCCATGGAGCCGTCCTCAGCGCCTGGGCCAACTTTGCTCCAATGGAGCCTTGGCTGCGGGAGGGGAAGAGAAACAGAGAGAAAGGAGAGGGGGATGAGTAGAAAAGTAGATGGGCGCTTCTCCTGTGTGCCCTGACTGGGAATTGAACCTGGGACGTCTCCACACTGGGTCGACACTCTACCGCTGAGCCAACCGGCCAGGGCTTATAATACATGTTTTTAAGCTGCATATAGACATGTTCATATCTCTCTATATATATGACTGTATCTATGGTTCTACAACTTGCTGCTCTGATTCAACATTAACTTTGTAAGTTCATTCATGTTGATGTACGTGATGCCGGCACGTAATGTTCCACCCTGAAGGGCAGAGACCATCCTGGTTGACGCTGCCCTTCCTATTGCTAGTACATTTCATGACGGGTAGAGAAGGTCCTCAGTGGTGTCCACTAAGCAGAGGAGCCAGGTGACTGCACCTTGTCACAACACCATTGGGTGACGTGTTCTATGTGGGGCCTTTGTCGGGTCTCATCGAAGGCTGATGTCCCCCATCTTCCAGCTGGGGACCCGGAGGCTACCAGGAGTTCCATGCCTGAAAACTTGGAAGATTATAATTGATGCAGCAGAGATTGTGAAGCCGAGGGGTCTGTCCCAAGAACCCAGTTCCTGGCCCTCCAGACATATTGTTGGGGCTGAGGACAGGGAAGAAGTCTTATTTTTATTATTTTTTAAACATGAAGAAGAAAAACAATTCAATAAATGTAAATTAAGTGTCCAGCTTGGACAGGGGTGAAGAGAGTTCTTTCATGGAAAGAAGAGTGAGGAACAGGACAGTCCTGGGTGCAGGGAAGAATGCAGACTTGTTATCAGTCTATACGCGCCCAACAGACACACAGACAAAAAAAGGAAACTTAAGTCTGTGAGAAAAAACATGCAGTGCCTGACCAGACGGTGGCGCAGTGGGTAGAGCATCGACCTGGGGCGTGGAGGATCCAGGTTTGAAACCCTGAAGTCGCCAGCTCACCTGGCTTGAGCACAGGGTTGCCAGCTTGAGCATGGGATCATAGACATGACCCCAAGGTCACTGGCTTGAGTCCAAAGGTCACTGGCTTAAACAAGGGGTCACTGGCTCAGCTGGAGCCCCCTGGTCAAGGCACATATGAGAAGCAATCCGTGAACAACTAAAGTGCTACAACTATGAGTTGAAGCATCTCATCTCTCTCCCTGCCTGTCTCTCTCTCTCTTTCCCTCTCTCATTCTCTTTAAAAGAAAAGAAAAAACACACAAGCTGTCACCAGGAACCCCAAAGGATTGATGCTCCATACTCAAGAGTTTCTGGGGGCTGTGACCACTATGGCTGGCTGAAACAACAGAACTGCCCTGTCTTAAGTCGGGGGCAGAAGTTGGGGACACAGTGTCGGCACAGCCATGCCCCCCTCCACGGTGCTCAGAAGGAGGTTTCCCAGGCCATTTGGCCGGCTCCTCGTGGCACAACTCCAGTTTTCACATGGCACCTCCCTGTGCAGGTCTGTGTCCAGCTCTCCCCGCTTGGGTAAGGTCAACAGGCCTATTGGATGAGGCCCGCCCTGCTCCTGTGTGACCTCGCCTTAACCAAGGACATCTGCAGCAGTGACCCTGTTTCCAAACCAGGTCACATTCAGTGGTCCTGGGGTTAGGACCGCCACATGTGAGTTTTGAGGGGGACACCGTTCAACCCATGCAGCTCCTCTTGAGAGAATGACACAGTGTCAACTTAAATGTTTCCAATTTATTCTTGTTGAGTGCCAGAGGGAGACAGGAACAGCCGAATTTATTGCTTGTAATTCCTCTACCCTTGGTGCTCTGCTCTAGAGCTCCTTTCTCTGATACCCCACAGCAGTATGCATGCTCGTGCACGCATGTGCGCACGCACGCGCACACACACACATACACGTATGCCCACACGAAGGGTCAATATCCACAGGGCTACAAATAGGGTTCAATGGGGGGGGGGAGGTGGCAAAGGCACAACTTGGAAATAACTGACTTTGGATTTTAACCAATCCCTCAGTGTTTGAAAAAACAGTATGAGGAGTTCAGGGCGCCCCGAGCTGGGCCGGCCTCCCAGCCCTCCGCGGGCCCCGAGGCCAGGGCCTGCCTTTCCGTTTTGCTCTGAGGCTCGCGCACAAGAGCTCAGTGTGGCTGGGTGGGACGTCTTGGGCACAGACACAGGCTTCATTATTCGGGGCTCCTCCCCCAAGTGCTGGCAGCCGCAGCTCCTATCACCCCACCCCACCCCCCACCCCCGCCCCGAAAAGCCAGACTTTAGGTCAAAACTGGAGTTGTAACAGATGGGCCGGAGTGGCAAAGACGCCCCATTTCCCGCAGAAAATGCGGCATTGTCTCTGGACCAGAGGGAGGCCGTGCTGTCGCCAGGCAGAGGCCTTACCGGTCTGGGTGAGGGTCTGTCACCAGCCTTCGGGCGGGAATGGTGCCCCCGGGCCAGGAATGGTGCCCCCGGGCTGGGAATGGTGCCCCCGGGCCGGGAATGGTGCCCCCAGGCGTGTGCTGGGAGACCTGGGTGAACAACAGTTCTAGGCTTTCCCTCTCTTCAGAATTTTGTTTCAGCTGAGAACGTTTATGTTTTAATTCATGTTATTCTAGTTGGTGAATTTTTTTTTCTTTTTCTTTTTTTTTTTAACCAAGATCAACTCCAAATCTGAACACTCTAACCTCCTAGACTGTAAATCTGTTTTTTGTCTGCAGTATTCCTTGTGATTTTTGTTGTTTTGACCAAGTGGAGGGAAGCAATTGGTGTCCGCTAATACCCCTCGCGAGAGACTGAATCATTATCAGCCGCTGTGAGGGCTCATCTAACGCTCTCTGGGCTCAGGCGTGTAGCATTCGTCCCCTCACCCAAGCCTGGTCCCCTAGACATCACCGCCAGGGTTCCCACAGATTCACCCATGTGGACGTAGACATATCACTTCCCCTTCTCAAGAGTTTTTTTCCTCCTGAAGTTCTCAGTCCATTGGCCCCCACGCCAGACACAGCTCCCTCTCCCTCACGTCTGCTGTCGAGTTTGTTGCTACGTAGTGACTACCGTGCTGCCTGAGATTGCTTGAATCCATTCCTCCTCTCCTCCTATCTCCACACACAGATTTAGGCTTCTCTCCTTGGTCAACCACGGCTGCTGTATTAGATAGAGCATCTCCTCACCCCATCTAATAACAATCTGAAAATCTAAGGGGCGTAACACAATGGGAATGGGTTTCCCATCCATGCTGGCATAGGGCAGTCTTTGCTAAGGTGACCTAGGGTCCCAGACTCCTTCCATCTTGTGGCTCCATCCCAGCATCCTCCACTGGATCCTCCTGGGAGGCTGGAAAGAGCTTGGAGTTTCTCTTGGGAGCTGTTAGGGGCCAGGCCTGGAAGTGGTCACATCATTCTTGTCCATGGTTCATTGGCCAGAACCAGTCATATGATACCACGTAGAAGCAAGAGGTCTGGGAAATGTAGTCTGGTGGGGTGGGGCCAGGGATTTCTGCCCAGGGTTCTCTCTTATCACGCCAACACTGATGTAGCTGCTTAGGATGACATCAGAGTTCCTCCCAACTCACTTCCTGCCTGTCTGGTTTATGCCACAGTGATGCTCCCCACCCTGCCATCTACCAACCTCTACCCTCCACCTGGTCCCCTAACACTCAGCCCAGCTCCAATGGGCCTGCACCGCCTCACTCACCCCCAATGCCCATCCCGCTACGGGATTTGGGGCATCATCCCACAAGCTGGTTGTGATTCCGTCTCTCTCCCAGACTGAGAGTCCCTCCAAGGCCAGGGTGGTGTTTGAGTCTCCTGTGTCCCCCTGCCTGGCATAGGAAGAATGAATGCCTAATCAATGTTGATGGAGTAAATGAATGAATGAATACGTTGGAAAAGGAAAATCGAACCAGCCTGTCTAACTGAGACGCCGGCTGTACCCAGGTCCCCTCGCCGGGACCACAGGGCTTGTCTCTCTTGCCCAGGGCAGCGTCTGAGAGTCCCCCTCCCCACCCGCCCCTGTAAGAAGGGTCAGCAGCCTGTAAAGTGGCCTGGTGTGAACGTTGGTGCCCACACTCGGACTCTTGGGATTTCAGACCAGGGCGCGAGAGGGAGTTGGTCAGTCAGGTGCGGCGCAGAAACCAAGAAATGAGGAAGGAGAAGGCAGGGAGCAGGGAGTGAGGGGGCCGCGAGGCTGAGGAAGCCGGGGCTGGGGGCCCATGCCGATGCCAGGGACAGAAGAGCCACAGGGGAACAGAGGCCTCGAGGGAGCGTGAGCCATGAAATGAAACAACGGAGTAAAAGAAAGATCGTTGGAGACTGGGGGTGAGATAGCGGGGCTTGTCAAGGGGTTGGGTGACAGAGGCCCAGGTTGGGAAGAGCCCCGTCCCCATGGTGGCGGGGGGCATGTGAACCAGCGTGACTGAGAGGACAAGACACCCCGATCGCTAACGCCTGCCCCTGGCCCGGTGTCACCTTCCAGGGCCCCAGATCCACTGCAGACTCCGGGGAGGTGGGCCGAGGCCGGGATGCCCACGCTCCCGCATCGGTCAGAGTCCACGGGCCTTGATTTCTAGATGCAAATCATGAAAGGGCTGCTTGTTGGTTAAGAAAACTGGTGGTGGCCACTTCCACTTGGACAAGGCCGGGACCCTCCGCTTCGGAGGTGGGGGTGGGGGGTGGGGTTGCTGACAGGGCCTGAGCTCTCTCTTCCTCTCTCGAATTAAGAAACCAACTTGCTTGGCTCCTCTCCCCCGAATCTTGTGGCTGCAGCTTTTGGAATGGGGTTTATTTATTCATTTAAATTGGATCCTGGCATCGACTTGTGTTTGTTCTCTCCATAAAGACCTTTTTATTTGGGTCCTGGAGAGCTGTTTACTGCTTAGCACATGTGGCATGAAGGAATGATTGGACTGGAGACGCTAACGTTGCTCTCCAGTGACCGTGGGCTGGAGGGCTGCCAGCTGGGCTCTCTGTCCCCCACGGGGCACCACCAGCCTCCATCCAGATAAGAGCAGCCATTTCCAAACAGGAACGTCCTCTCGGCCCGAACACAAGGAGCTCAGAGTTCAGGATGGAGCCCGCCTCCCCGCCTCCCCGCCTGTCTCCAGGGAAGAGACAGGGGAGTCTTGGATGCAGGCCTCCCTGCATTCATGTTCTTGTGTTGTTTTTTATGTTCGAGAAGAGTGAGGAGAATGAAGACTGGGTAGGAGGCCCGCGAGATGAAAGGCACAGAGAAGGTTTAAGAGGGTTTTGGCGCACGGAATATGGGCCGACGCCGGGTTTGCCCGGGGTCCGGAAGGGGGTAGGTAAATCACAAGTTGGGACGCACCCATGTGATCCGACAATCGCACTCCCTGGAGTCTACCCAAAGGGGCCGGAAACGTGTGCCCACAGCACAACCTGCACACAGATGTATATGGCCACTTGGTTCACAATCGCCACAACCGGAAGTGACCAAGCTGTCCTCCAGAAGGTGAATGGATAAATGAGCCATGGTCTCTCCAGACAATGGAAATGATTATTATTTGAAATTTTTCTTTCATTGACTTGAGAGAGAAAGAGAGAGAGAGAGAGAGAGAAGCACCAACTAGCTGTTCCACTTAGTTGTTCCATTTAGTTGTGCGCCATTTATGGGAGGCTGGCGGCAGGCAAGCCACCAAGCGCTTGTCACGGACGGAGCACCTCCCAGCGAATCCTCATAACAGCCCCCTGACTGTTATACCCATACCCACTTTCCAGATGAGGAAACTGAGGCTGACGCTCCTGAAGGGAGCTGTCTGTGGTCGCCCTGGACGGAGCAGGACTAGGACCTCGTGAGTGTCCATCCGAGGGGAGCACCTCCCCTGAGGATGCGGGAGGGACACTCTAGGCAGCACGCCGCCGTCCGGCAGAAACAGGACAAGAGCCACACTGACAAGGGTAAAAAAAAATAAAAACAGGTGAAATTAATTTTAATACCATTTCACCCAGTCTATCCAAATATTATCATCTCGACGTGTGATCCTTATATACAAGATTCTTCATTATACAGTTTACCTTTTCACCTTTGAGATCCGACGTGTAATCTACATTCAGGTTGCATGTGGGTCAAGTCCAGTCCAAGGGCTGGACAGCCGCCTATGGCCGGTAGCTACCACCATGTCAGCGAGCCAAGGGCAAGAGAACGACTTTAAAAAGTACTGAGTGATAGGTTGAGGCCATAAAATGAGGAATCTTCCGGTTGGTTTCAGGCCCAAGACTTGTGACACTTTTTTTTTTTTTAAATGATTTTAGGAGAGGAAAAAAGAGAGCAGGAGAAACATCAATTTGTTGTTCCACTTGTTTATGCATTCACTTGTTGCTTCTTGTATGTGTGCCCTGACGGGATCGAACCCGCAACCTTGGCACATGGGGATGATGCTCCAACCAAATGAGCTACCTGGCCAAGCCGTGATGTTGTTTTTCTCTTTCATTTTTTTTTTTTTTTTAACTCTTTAATTTCAAACAATTTGAGGTTTACAGACGGCGCATCGGCTATATCACTTGAACTTCAAAATCTCCCTGTGGTCAGCAGGGTCCCATGTGTTCAGGACTCTCAGGGTGAAGTCCGGGAGAAGTCAGACTTGGGCTGGTCCAATTATGTTGGCGTGCCAAGTCCGAATTCCCCACAAATTATTGTGGGTGGGGGTGGGGACTGAGCCTCTGCGGAAGGTTCCGGAGTCAGTGATAACACAGGGAGTTGCCAAGTTTCTAACTTATGATTCATTTTGCTATTTCTACCGTCCTTCCTCTCTGGGTGAGCAACAGCCTGTTGGCAAACATTTATCCCGAGGTGCGGCGGAGGAGGGGGCAGAGGGCACTGAAGCTGATGACCGGTGTCGCCAGCCGCTCTGGGGTCTTGCAGGGACTGTGGCGGCCTCATCCAGTAGAAACTGAGTGTGACCTGCAGCTGTTATTTTAACATTTCTGTAGCCACAGAAAAGGAAGTAAAGAGGAGCAAGTGACACGAGTCCCGGTAATATATTCTCTGCAGAGTCTTCGGAGGGACTCGGACGTCCAAGGACAAACGGTAGCTCGATATAAACAGAACACAGTTTCTCTCTCTTAAAAAAAATTAAAAATGATATAATATTTAGTCCACTATATCTAAAATATTATTTCAACATACATTCAATATTTTTTTAAAAACCCACTATTATTTAGACCTCTTTTGGGGTTCTGAGTCTTTGAAAATCGATGTGCATTTTATACTTATGTACCAATCCACTCGGACATGACATTTGGAAATGTGTAAAGGTGGTAAATTTTATCATTTGTAAGCAAAGCGCACATTTCATAAAGCACGCAAGTAAAGGGCTAGATTCACTAAGTTGTCCCAAACACACTTAAAGAGTTCTCTGATCACCGAGTGAAGTAGCACGTTCTACATTTAAACGTATTAAAATTAAACGAGAGCACCGTGCCTCAGTGGAGCCAGCCTCATCCCATAGGGCTCACTGGCCGCATGGGGCAGAGGCCACCCTCGTTGAAGTGACCGT
This sequence comes from Saccopteryx leptura, assembly GCF_036850995.1. Classification (NCBI taxonomy): domain Eukaryota; kingdom Metazoa; phylum Chordata; class Mammalia; order Chiroptera; family Emballonuridae; genus Saccopteryx; species Saccopteryx leptura. The sequence continues at coordinate 248,352,310 of NC_089504.1, read as the reverse complement.
GGTCTGCTGTCACCACCCACTCTCTTTATTCCGCTCCAGCTCTGCCTCCTTGCTTCCGACTGTTCCAGGCACGATGGTTTTCTCATCATCCTTTTCCCTTGCTTTGCACCTTCCACCCACATGAGGCTTTGCCAACACAGTTGGCTTAAGCCAAGGGCTTCCGCGCCTGAGAGGGAGACTTTTCTGGGGCGGGCCTCGCCCTTGTTTTTCTAGATCACCGCCAATCTCGGGTCTCATTCAACAACTCAGAGGGCCGAGATGGAGTCTGTAGTGCCCCGGCTGCAGGAGGAGTGCTGAGCAATGCCCCAGGCATCTTCAGCACAGAAGTCAATGGGGAAAATCATCCCCTGTGTTGATCTCCATTTTTGCCCTGTTTCCCCCTTTTGTAAAAGCCACTGCTTCCTTGGTGACGGCTATGAATGTGTTTGTGTTGGCATCTTGATGATGAGAACCCTATGAGCCTTGGTCATGCGATTCTGCCGGGTGCCTGACAGGGACACACTTGCTGAATTTTGGGTCTTCTCTAAGTGTGTCAGTTAGAGTAAGCAAACGTCCATGGGGAAGAGGAAGTATATTTATGAGCTGCTCAATTTTCCCATACAACTTCCTCAGCCACAAACACTATTCCTGGAGAATCTGAGCAAAGCCACAGAGGATTTATCTTCCTGTCAGGGGCAACCCTGGCCTGTCTCTGTCTAGACATTACACAAGGGGGCTGGTGCTATGGCAAGTCGGGGGTTTGCTGATGTCTGTGAGAAGCTTTCATCCCCAAAACCACTTGTGACACCCTTGAGATATTTCAAGCATTTAGGCAATTTAAAGTTGGCTCATTTGTGTGATGGTGGTGATGGTGATGATGGTGATGGTGATGGTGGTGGTGATGGTGGTGATGGTGATGGTGGTGGTGATGGTGGTGATGGTGGTGATGGTGATGGTGATGATGGTGATGGTGATGGTGGTGATTATGATGGTGGTGATGGTGATGGTGATGATGGTGATGGTGGTGATGATGGTGATGGTGATGGTGGTGATTATGATGGTGGTGATGGTGATGGTGGTGATGGTGATGGGGTTGGTGATGGTGATGGTGCTTCTGCTGCTGCTGATGGTGATGATGGTGGTGGTGATAGTGATGATGGTGGTGGTGAGTTCCATAAGGTGTGACTTGCCCATGAGAACAGGAGGTGTCTTTTCGTTTTCATATCTTCAACTCAGAATTCAGCTCAATAAATGCTCATTGAATTGGAGGCAGATATTGTAACTAAATAATTAAGTGGAAAAAGAGGATTGCTCAGAGCTACTGGAGGACTAAGTGGGAAGCCAGGCACCAGTCTGGAGCCCTAAGTTAGGAAAGATCTCTAAAGTCTGACCAGGCAGGAAAAGAGAGGGAGAAACTGGACATTCACACCCCTGTCCCCGATACCCAGCTTATCCATCCAACCGCAGTCCACCAGAGCCAGGGAGGAGCATACCACAGTCAGCTGCAGCTCATGCGGCCATCCCAGCTGCAGTTCAGGTGACAAAGTCATCAGACAAACAGCAGGACACACGATTGGGAGGCTGATCATTTTCTGTGATTACCGAAGGCCCTGCCAATGGAACTTATGTTTAGTTTTTCCATATTTTCCAAACCTGAGCCATTTGCTTGTCGCCTTCCATATTGTTGCTCTATGAGTGTACCAACTATACCAGAGAGCAGTCAACTTTTTCCATAAAGGGCAAGAAGGTCCGCATTCCAGCCAGGCTTTGTGGGCAGGACCATCTGTTGAAACTACTCCACTCTTGTGCAGTTAAAGCAGCTGGAGGAACACAATGTGTCAACAAAGGGTGTAGCTAAGTGTCAATAAAACTTTATTAACAAAAAACAGACTGCAGCCTGGACTACGCTGGCCTGGCCCATGGCCACATTTTGCAGACCCCACTCCACACTATTATTTACAAAGCATAGTAAGGACTCAAGTGTAAGGAAACAATTTTTACAATAAATATCAATCCCATGAATGGAGGAAAACCACACCCCACATAGAAACTGCAAATTAAACCTAATGAAGACAAAACGATGTTATTAAATTGTAACAAGGATGGACTGCCGAAGATTTGCAGCCCCAGGTTTTCCCTTTCTTGTTAAAAAGGGGGGGATTAGGAAGTCCTAAGGAGGCATTAGTGATTCATTAGCTCTAAGGTTTTTCTTTCCTTGTAAGAATCAGTTGAATTAAAGAGAATTGAAGGGTCCCTGGCCGGTGACACAGTGGATAGAGCATCATCTCAGGGGGCTGAGGTTGCTGGCTTGTTCCCAAGGGTGATGGCTTGAGCCCTAATCAGGGCACATATGAGAAGCAATCAATGGGTGCATAGCTAAGTGGACAATGAGTTGATGCTTCTCTCTCAAAAAGAGAGAGAGAGAGAGAGAGAGAGAGAGAAGTGAAGGGGATAACTTTTTCTCGATGTGGCCTAATCTCTTTCAGTTTCTCACCCGGAGTCATTTGGGGATCCCCGCAGTGGCTGGTCTCAGACACCTTGTTTCATTTACAGTAGCCGCTGAACTCTGACAATGAGAACCCTGTGTGTTTGGAAGGCAGCGTCCAAACCATGAGGCATCCAGGTTGACTGCCTACCTCGAGGCCGGGTGGCCGGGCAGGAGGGTGGCCCCCGGGCAGCGTGTCCAGGCAGGCTCTGCTCTCCCTGCTACTGAGGAAAGAAGGTAAATAATGCCCTCTCTCCTGGGTTAGGCGACAGGCCCTGCCGGTAGAGCCCTGCTCCCAGGCTGACCCAGGACGTGGGCCCACCCTGGCACCTGCAGGACCACAGGAGGTGCGGCCTGGCCCATCCAGCCCCGCCCTGTCTGGGAGCACGCTCCAAGGTCCGTGCTCATCTTCGGATCCCTCATGGCTCCGCGTAGGAGGTGGTAACCGAGCTGCAGAGGTCGTAAAGTCTGAGCCCCAGGGACACAGCTGATCCCAGGGGAGGCCTAGGGACCGCAGGCAGCCGCGGCACGCTTAAGCTCCATCCTACCAGAGGTCATAAACCAGAGCTCAAACCAAACAAGGCCCAGCCAGCCGAGCAGGACGTGTGTTCGTTTAAGAACACTGGGGGCAATCACTGTGAGTGAGTCAAACACTTGATTCAGAGGACAAATAACGTTGAGCTCAAGCTCGCTGCACAAACAGGCGGGGCAGGAGTGGAGGCTGGAGCTGCGTGGGCACCAGGCCCACAGCCCCAGCTGCCCAGAGCCTGAGAGGCTCCCGCAGGGCCGGTGGGCTCATCGGACTGGGTACTGAAGGTATCAGAGTCCCCAAGGGACGTAGCGATGGGGCCTGGAGAACGCTTGAGACGGAGGCAAGGTCCCTGCTTACTCAGGATTCTCATCTTCCCATTGTCACCCTATAGGGACAAAAGGGGACCAAGAGGGAGCAGATGCTGCTGATTCTACACACAGATGCTCTTGGAGCTCCTGGGGCTGGAAGTGCCCAATAAATAGCTCAGGCCCTCCCAGGGGGTGGTGTGACCAGAAGCAGCCTCCAGGGGACGGCTCTGAGGCATGGACAGCAGCCCCCCCCCCCTCAACAACATTCAGGCTCTTTACTGAGCAGTGACCCGCCCCAAAACACTCTTCCTGCCCCTTCTGTTCCTTGTCTCACTTCCCCCGCTGCCCTCTGGCTTTTTCCTGGGATCACCTTTTCAAAATACTCCATGCACTGAAATCCTTGTCTCGGGGTTTTTACGGTTTCAAGTCTTATGTTTTAAGTCCTTGATCCAAACCATTTAGAGTTGACTTCTGTAGAGTGTATGTTGTGAGATGAGGGGCCATGTTCACCCTTTTACATCTAGATGTCCAGTTTTCCCAGCGCCATTTATTGAAGAGGCCGTTCTTGCCCGTTGTGTGCTCTTGGCGCCCTGGTCAAAGACAAGTTGACCACACCAGCGTGGCTTGTTTATTCTGGGCTCTCTGTTCTGTTCTGCTGGTCGGTGCCTGTTTTTTAACAGCTGTGCCATACTGGGTTTTTTTGTTTGTTTGTTTGTTTGTATTTTTCTGAAGCCGGAAACGGGGAGAGACAGTCAGACTCCCGCATGCGCCCGACCGGGATCCACCCAGCACGCCCACCAGGGGGCGATGCTCCGCCCCTCCAGGGCGTCGCCCTGCCGCGACCAGAGCCACTCTAGCGCCCGGGGCAGAGGCCAAGGAGCCATCCCCAGCGCCCGGGCCATCTTTGCTCCAATGGAGCCTCGGCTGCGGGAGGGGAAGAGAGAGACAGAGAGGAAGGAGGGGAGGGAGTGGAGAAGCAAATGGGCGCTTCTCCTATGTGCCCTGGCCGGGAATCAAACCCGGGTGCCCTGCACGCCAGGCCGACGCTCTACCGCTGAGCCAACCGGCCAGGGCCCATACTGTTTTGATTACCATAGCTTTGCAATATAATTCGAAGTCAGAAAATGTGATGCCTCTAGTTTTGTTCTTTCTCAAGATTTCTTTGGCTATTTGAGGAGAGGGTGTTTTTTTTTTGTGATTCCATATAAAATTTAGGATTTTTTTTTTTCTATTTCTGTGGAAAATGCCATTGGGATTTTGATAGGAATGGCACTGAATCTGCCAATCATTTTTGGTAGTATAGGAATTTTAATAACATTCATGTTTCAAATCCAGGAACTGAAAAGTTTCTGCCCAGAGAAGGAAACAATCAACAAAGTGAAAAGGCAAACAATGGGGTGGGATAGAATATTTATAAACCATATATCTGAGAGGAGACTTCTAGTCAAAAATCTATAAGGAACTCATACAACTCAATAGCAAACAATAAAACAAATAACCCAATTTAAAAATGGGCAAAGGACCTAAATAGATATTTTTTTCCAAAGAAGACATACAGATGGCCAACATGGATGAGAGGTGGCTGACCAATGTCCCTCATCATCAGACACAAATCCCAACCACGAGAGATTGTCTCGTACCTGCCAGAGCAGGACTATCTGCTAGCTGAACAGCAGCCAGGCCGTCAGCAAGGATGAGGAGAAAAGGGAGCCCTCCCTGCACTATTGGACTATTAATGGGAAGGCAGATGGGTGCGGCCACTGTGGAAAATGCAGAGGGTCCTCACAGGAAAAAACAACCCACAAAAAGAACTACTCTATGATCCACTTCTGGGTTAATTATCCAAAGAAAATGAAAACAGGACCTGGAAAAGCTACCTAACCTCCCACATCCGTTGCAACAAGACTACAACAGCCCAGACGCAGGAGCAATCCAGTGTCCGTCCGCGGATGAATCGCAAAGGAAACGTGCCGTCTACAACAGAAGATTCTTCAGCCTCGAAAAGGCAAGCCCCGCCACTTGCAAGAACACAGAGGAACCGAGAGGGATGTACTGCCCGGTCAAATAAGCCAGATGCAGAAAGACAGACTCTGCATGATCTCACTCATGTGTGGAAGCTAAAAAAAAAGTCGAACTCAAAGTAACAGAACAGGGTGGTAGCTGCAGAGCCCAGGGGGTTAGTGGATGTGGGGCAGGGGAGCAGATCCGAGAACGGTGCAGCTTTGGGTGACAAGAGAGTAAGTTCTGGAGAGCTAAGGCACAGCACGGAGACTAGAATTAATGCTGCTGATTTGCCTATTTGACACATGCCAAGAGAGGATGTCTTGCGTGTTCACACACACACACACACACACACACACACACAAAAGGTAACCAACCACATGAGGTGACAGACGTGCTAACCAGCCTGATTGCGGTCACCACGTCACAACATGCGTGGATAGCCACACGTCTCCTGTGCACCTTCCATCTAGACAACGATTGTCATTCGTACCTCAGTAAAGCTAGGGGAAAAAATGCAATAATATTTAAATCCATTAAAAAGGCTACCGCAGTTAAGAGTTCATTGATAGGACATTTCTAGACGAAGGAAAAATGACAGGAAGAGATCAGTGGGTGCCTGGTATTGGGTGTGGGGTGGGGGTAGGGTTAGGCTGCAAAGGGCCGGAAGGGAGTTTTTTGGGGCGATCAGGACACTCAAGATCTTGTTTGTAGCAGCGGCTACAGGACACCAATTTGGTCTACAACGAACAAAGTCCACCAAACTAAAGCCCCAGGGAGACTGGAAAAATATGCCACCTAGCACAGGGTGTGGCTACAAAGAGAGACAGAGAATTGGGGAATGAATTGCCATCCCCCAGGGAGGGGACCTGGGGCACCTCGGGTCTCCCAGGATTATGCCTCGGGCTGAGAACAGCACTGCTCTCGCAGGGGTAGGTCAGGCCTCCACCAAGGCCCCATGGTTGTCTCGGGCCAAGTGCACGGGGCTCGGCGCTCGGGGAAGGACACAGGGCCCCTTGTTACCTGGAAATCCAACAGGCTGAGGTCAGAAGGCTTCCAGTCTCAGCGCGTCCCCCACATCAGTACAGATGAGGTGTTCTGCCCGCATAGACCCGTTCCACTCCTTCTCGGACAGACTCAAATAAAAACCTCTGGATACCCGGACTCCCACCCACCTGGGGTCCTTCACTCACACTGTCACCCAGACTCCTCACTCGCACTGGGCCCCCACCTCCCATGCGCTATGGGGTGGGCGGGGCCGCCTTGGCTGTGTTCTCACAGGCCTTTGGCTTTTCCTACCCAGCGCCCACTGACGCCACCTTACACGGCCGTGACGGTGGTCTCCTCGTCCCAGGTCCCCCTATTGCCTTGAATCTGTGGATCACAAGCAGAGTGACACAGAATGACAGCGGTGTCACCTGGCCTGCCCGGCTGTCACGCATCACATGCCTCCCCAACGCCACCTCCTCAGCTCCTTGGATGCTACCTTTCACAACGATGACAAACTATCTCTGACATTCAAGGTGTAAGCCCTTGATACAGGCACCTCGTGATCATATTGACACCATTCCAACCCCAGCTCTAGCTTCCCTGACATCTTTCAATAATTTCCAGTTGAATTTTGGATAAAACAAAAGTCGTCAGTGTGTGGTACGTGCCCGTGGGGTCCAGCTCTTGCCTGCCTTTCTGCACCCTTGTCACCCTCTATGTTCTGGCCACCAGGCCTTCCTTCCTGCTTGCTCCTGCCCCAGGGCCTTTGCACATGCCACTCTCTCTTCTGGGATGGCTTTTCTTTACTCTCTCACCTGGTGACTTCTATTCATCCTTTAGGTTGAAGCCTAAACAGACCACGCTGACTCTACCCAAGGCTCAGTGTCCCGGGTTGCTCCCCCACACCTCAGAAATGGCCAGCTCCACAAAGCATCTTTGTGGGCTAGTTTGCATGCCCTTCCTTTGGACTCCCTGGCCCTGTTCACCATCCAGGTAACACCCTGCAGCATGCTCCCCACTCTGGCTGGAGGAAGACGTGTGACCTGGTAGACGCTACACCTGGGTCTCAAGTGTCTCCCAAGTGGAACTTCGGTCCAAGAATAACACTGGTAATTAAATGCCTCATGTCAATTTTATGGGCTGCAAATACCTTCCAGTTGGACCTTGAGATAAGTTACAGGCCCGAACAGACCCCAAGAAGCTGCCAAAGTGTTTCTCCCTCGCTCCTCTAAAAATGTCTTTGTCCCTGACTTTGGGGCCAGCCACCTCGGGCCGGGCAGCGTTGGGGGAGGGGAAGCAGCCTGGGGCTTCCACTAGGACATGACTGGGGGGTATGAGGCAACTTTCAGGGCATGCAGGCTCACTTAACGGCCATTGTCCAACGTTGGGACATCTGAGCCACAGAAAAGACATGGGCCCCTTTCGGCCTCTGGGGCTTGGCAGCTACCGGGAGATCCGACACCCCGTTTCACACGGAGACAAAGGAACCTCTTCCCCTGAGGCGCAGGGAACAACCGGAGAGTGCGATCACATCCGTCACTGAAAGCAGGCGAAAAGGACATTGCTTAAATCGAGTCACAGGGCAGCACCGGGCCCCACAATGCTCTGCCCCTCTTTCTACTCTCTCTAATTTATTTGTTTTTTAAATTACTGAAGCATAGCACATACCGGAAAATGTAACAGATCTGACATGTGCAGCTCACTGAACTGTCGTCAAATGAATTCACCCGGGTGGGTAACCAGCACCCAGCTGGAAGACCCACACCCCCCAGCGTCCTGCCACGCAAAGCGCCCGCATTTGTACTGTTGACCTGCTGATGGATCTTTGGATAATCCCCCCCTCCCCACCACCCTACACCCACGTTTCTATTTCAAAGAGTCCTGACGTGCACCTTCTGGTCTGTGATTTTTGACGAACAGGTGCCCATTTCTAGGACATCTGGGTCCCAGGGTAGGTGGGTGTTGAACATTTTAAGAAATGGACACATTGTTTCCCAAGTGATGGGACCGTTCTCCATGCCACCTTGCCGTGAGTGGACCCGGGGCTCCACGTCCTCGCCCATATCAGGCGGGTGGACGCTGCATGGTGCGAACAGTAAGCGTCCATCACAAAAAGCCCACGTCCTTGGGAAGTCTAGGGCAGGGCCTGATTACTTCTTTTGTGTGTGGGAGGGGGTAGGGGGTGAAGGGAGACTTGGGGATGTTTTCCTTGTGCATTTGGTTTTGATTTTTAATCTTTTGAGCAGGTAATATACACACATAGCTTGGGCCTTGAAGAATATTAGGAACAGGGTGAACTAGATGTGTCCCCCGAGTTCAGCATGAGGAGGCCCAGGTCCTCTGCTCTGTCTGTCCCCCCGGCTCCCAGCCCCAGGCGGCTACTGCCTCGCTGGGGAGACCACCCTGACGGGCCAGCTGGGCAGAGTCCTCGGGTCGCAGGACACCCGGCCACATTCCGGTCCCATGGGAGCAGGACCGACTCGGGCCAGGAAAGGACAGGCCCAGTCTCAGATCGTAAAACCCCTCCCGGCATTTTTTATGGCCTGGGGTTTGATCTTTCTAAGGCACTCAGCAAGTTCCCCATTTCACAGGGTTATTTATGGCCCGGGCCAGGGACTGCGCTCTGCCCACTTTATTTAGTTATGTATCCGCATATATTCTTTGACCGACTTCATTTGGAGCCGGGGTGATGAAAACAAAATGGGCATGAGCTCACGGGCAGCAGGAGTCTTTGGCAGCTGCTGGGACCTGGGGGACTCTGAGCTGATGGGTAGCCCTTGCTCGGTTGGCTTGTTTGGGACCCTCTCTCTGGCCAGCAGGAGTAAGGGGGCAGGGCTCGGGCTTCGTGAGTGCTGGGAGCCTTTCTGGGCCTGATCACGCGGCAGGCTGACAGTGGGGCACGGAGCCCAGACTTGGTGGGGGGGTGGGTGACGTGCGTGGGATCACAATCTCTCCTCTCCATGTAATTCTTTGTGCCTCGATTTCCCCATCTGCCACATGGGGGCACCATGAGGATGAAAAGAAATGATTGATGCAGTGCTTATTGGGCACTCAGTGAGGGCTCTCTGACGGCTCAGCTGCTGGTACTGAATGCATAGGTGACCAGGCTAATGACATCACAGCTCTAAGTGGCCAATGCTCTCTGCTTGCTGGAGACCGGGGACGCCAGGCAGGGCCCAACCGTGTAGGGCCTTGTAGGGTTCATCCCCACTGTGATGAGACCTGGGAGAGGGCACTAAGCGTTTACTGCAGCCTCGTGACGCTCTCATCATGCGAGCCAGCGTGGGTCTCTTCCCCTGGCGACTAAAATAGCTAAGTAGCTCCGTTTGCTAGAATGTTTACATTATCTCTCCCCTCCTCCAAAAAGGTCTGTATCTGCAGATCAAAGGAGTCTTCATACATGAGCCGTGGCAGATTAGCTCCTTGCAGAATTCCCTTCCCTGGATTGGCTTGGATCCAAGGTTATTTCATGAAGCTGTCCTGGGAATTCTATATTTGCATTTCTTCTACGATGACTGTCGAGAGCGCTGTAACTCAATATCCCTTGTAGAAAGCCAGACAGAAAGACATTTATTTTAGCACTTGGTATTAGAAATAAACCACAGGGCTGCTGCTGTTCCTTCTTGCCACAGTGAGAGGGATGAGACTTCCTGTGTTTCCCTTTTTGACCTGGCTACCAGGAAGCTCAGGGCTAAAAATCGTAGGCTTTGTCATAGAAACAACAAGTACTTGTAGTTGGTGGAGTTACTCCTGCCTTCGCTGGACCTCACTTGCTGCTTCTGTTACAGTAACCGTTCTCTTTGTTGCAAACTGTCTCGTTCTTTTTTTTTTTGGAGAGAAGTGGGGAGGGATGTAGACAAAGGCTTTATTCATCTGGGGTGTCAGCCCACGCAAAGTCAAGCTGACCTCGTTCCCCAAGACTTACGGCATCAATTCAAACACACACCTAGAGCAAAACAAACAGGCATTTCATTTCTTACAACCAGCTCTGGGATTAGAAACTAAAGCAAATCCGTCTCCTGGAAGGGCTCATTACTCTCCCTGACATTTGCTGCCGTTGGTGGGCCGAGACAAGCCCGCTTTATTCCTAACATCGTCTCCTCAGGTGGCATCGGTGTCCCAGCGGAATGACACGATGCTTCTGAAAGAGGACGCGGACCCAGCAAAGCAGCCCAGAGACCGTTTTCAATGAAAGAGCCTCTCGTGCGTGGCCTGACAGCTCACCTGGGCTACCTCTGCCAGCCTGCTAACCCATCATTTTCCCACTTTGCAGGGACAATTATGTTCCTTCAACCGGCAGCATAATTAACCAGACCTGTGACAGGCTCCCACGTCTGCAGAGTTTTGCTGGGACGTGTCCCAGACCCGGGGCTAGGCGAGACCCATCACTGGGCTCGCTAATGAGCCCTTGCAAGAAGAGGCCCTGTCAGGCTGCCTGTGGGGTGTCACTCACCAAGGAGGTGGGGCTAGAGGTGGCACTCTCCCTGGCTCACCCGGGATACAGGTCCCACCTGGCTATCCTGTCCTGTGACATCTCCATTCTCCCTCCCGGGAAAGGAATTAGCCCCAGCAATTCCATTAGATACTCCCAAGGCGGCTGCTCTTTTATCCAAAAAACTGCCTTAAAAGAATAAATAAATAAATTCAGCGGAGAAGATTGAGAAACAGTCCCGAATGCAAACCATTGGTGTTTATGAGTTAGAATCAGATCCTCCGTTCTCGGACTGTGGTCCCGGGCCCAGCAGCAGCTCCTGGGAACTTGGTAGAAGTGCAAGTTCTTTCTATTTTTTCATTAAGTGAGAGGTGGGGAGGCAGAGAGTCAGACTCCCACAGGCAACCCGACTGGGTTTACCTGTCAAAGCTCCTAGGGGGTGATGCTCTGCCCATCTGGGGCTGCTGCTCCATTGCTCAGCAACCAAGCTATTTTAGTGCCTGAAGTGAGGCCATGGAGCCACCCTCAGTACCAGGGGCTGATGAGTTCTAACCAATTGAGTCATGACTGCAGGAAAGGGAGAAAGAGAGTGAGAGAGAAGGGGAGGGAGAGGGGTGGTGAGGCAGATCATTTGGGTGACTGCACCCCACCCCCCTAGGGCCCCCTGGCTACCTGGCCTCCTTTTCATTCTGATTTATGTTATTTGAAGGACACTCTAGAGCAGGGGTCTCAAACTCGCGGCCCGCCCACCAATTTTGTGCAGCCCGCAGACTGGCCCGCAGACTAATCCACGAAGTTTGATTAGTCTGCGGGCTGCACAAAATTGGTGGGCGGGCTGCATGCGGCCCATGGGCCGCGAGTTTGAGACCCCTGCTCTAGAGGTTGGAGGGAGAACAAATGAATTGTGCAAGCAAGAGAGGACATGGGGAAACCCATTCAGAGGCTGTCACAGCTTCCCAGGTGAACGATGACGGTGGCTTTCAGGAGCAATGCTTCTGTTTGTTAAGTCCCCCTGGGTGGAGAAAAATAATTTGCAAGTTCATTTTCAAATCCCAGCCGGCATGGTGCTAAGGGTTGAAATCGAGCACTTGCCAGTTCATCCAAAGCTGCTTTCTTGTGAAAAATCATAGCTCGGCTTGTGCATGATATAGATGGGTAAGAAGCCTGATTTCCTTGGGTGTCACAGTGGAACAGAAGCCCTGTCCCTCCTCAACTTGTTACTCTGGTAGGAGCCGGAGAGATGGAGACATGAGACAGAAAGAATTTTCCAGGTTTACTGATGCATTAGATCAGGGGTCTCAAACTCAATTCAGCATGTGGGCCGCAGAGCAAGATCACAGCCATTCGGCGGGCCGCACTAGGTCTACAAAAGGCAACTGTTACGCAACACTTTTCAGTGTCACAAAACGACCAGAAACTGTAGTTCGCATCACAACTGCTGTTAACTAAGCTAATATCTAGCTAGGATGCTAGAGAAATGAAAAATACAAGTAGGCCCCTAGGCTTACTTAATTTTATCCAAAATATTTTGAACTTCGTGGATTAGTCTGCGGGCCGCATTGAGATCCCTGCATTAGATGTTGGGGGTGTGTGACAAAGGGGAGGGTCTCAGACGACTCCTGAGAGCAGCAGGGGTGGGCATGGGCCTGTCAGACAGCCCACAACCCAGGGACTGATGTCTGGAGCAACAGATGAGAGGGAAAGGATGAAGGCACCTTGACAATAGAGATCCCTGAATAGAAGTTCATGAGGGCACTCACAGCTCTTGGGAGTTCATTCACTCCCTGGGGACTAGGGACCCCAGCTCTCTCCAGTGAAGCCTAACACTCATTCCCAAGGTTACAGACAGACTCCCCAGGGAGAATCAAGTCCCCCCTCACAAGGCAGGGAGTTTGCCACCTCCCTGCACTTCACCAGCATCCGACACAGACTGGAGAGCCAGCATGTCTGTCCAGCCCCTGCAGGGACCATAGATGGAACCCAACTGTCATCAGTAATATGTGGGGGTTAGGAGGCCAGCGAGGGCTGCCTGTGATTTCCACATGTGTTCTGTAGCGGGGCGAGCCCCTCCCCACCCCCACCCCCAGTCCCAGAGCCAACAATGGCGCCGGGAGGGCTTTCACGAAAAGATGTGAGCAAGTGAAATTTTCCATTCCTTTCATTGCCCTAAAATCGTATGAACAGGCTCTGGCCCATGTTTGAACTTTCCAGAATAAGGCAATTATTGTTTTTCTCTTTTGTTTTTCTTGGTTACCTGCTGCTCGGTCTCTGGGCTGTTTTGCAATTTCTGTAGAAGGATTTTTAAGCACGTTTGTCAGTCTGGCTGGTGATGATGACGGAGGTGCTTAGGAGAAAGCTCCATGCCAGGAGGTCCTCCTTAAACCAGGCCAGGCACGTGGCCGGGACCAAACCGCAAACCGCCATCCGGCAGGCTGCATTTATCATCCGGGTCAACCTGGACCTGCGCAACTTTCACGGATCTCGTCATTCAAGTGCCTTGGGAGCCCAGAGAGGGTGAAGGAGTTGTTGAAGGTCACACAGCAAATTAGTCTACATACCTTCTAGTTTTCTTCTCCAGGGAAGACATCAACCAGTTATTTAATATAAGAGTTTGGTGATAATGAGAACAGTTAAAAAAAAAATGGAATGGATTGCTTTTTGATGGCGTGAACTGGTTCTTCCTTGACAGACATTAAGGGTATTCCAGAGGGGACTCAGTGGTGTGACAAAGCTGGCTCCCAGAGCTCCCTGGAGATGTCCCTGTCCCTCTTCCCAATGCCACATTCAGTGATATCTCAGTAGCTTACAATCAGCCAGGGGACAGTATTTACACCACAGAAACTGGCAGATGCTACAAACCAAGGCCTTTTTTTTTCAATGAGCTAGCTTAGGCTGTTATCCACTCATACATTCATCTCACAAGCCCTGATCAATCATCTACTACAGTGGTCCCCAACCCCCGGGGCCACGGACCGGTACGGGTCCTTGGGCCATTTGGTACCGGTCCACAGAGAAAGAATAAATAACTTACATTATTTCGTTTTATTTATATTTAAGTCTGAACGATGTTTTATTTTAAAAAAATGACCAGATTCCCTCTGTTACATCCGTCTAAGACTCACTCTTTTTTTTTTTTTTTGTATTTTTCTGAAGCTGGAAACGGGGAGAGACAGTCAGACAGACTCCCGCATGCGCCCGACCGGGATCCACCCGGCACGCCCACCAGGGGGCGACGCTCTGCCCACCAGGGGGCGATGCTCTGCCCCTCCGGGGCGTCGCTCTGTTGCGACCAGAGCCACTCCAGCGCCTGGGGCAGAGGCCAAGGAGCCATCCCCAGCGCCCGGGCCATCCTTGCTCCAATGGAGCCTCGCTGCGGGAGGGAAAGAGAGAGACAGAGAGGAAGGAGAGGGGGAGGGGTGGAGAAGCAGATGGGCGCTTCTCCTGTGTGCCCTGGCCGGGAATCGAACCCGGGACCTCCACATGCCAGGCTGACCCTCTACCACTGAGCCAACCGGCCAGGGCCTAAGACTCACTCTTGATGCTTGTCTCAGTCACGTGATACATTTATCCGTCCCACCCTAAAGGCCGGTCCGTGAAAATATTTTCTGACATTAAACCGGTCCGTGGCCCAAAAAAGGTTGGGGACCACGGATCTACTGTATTTCTGATACTGTGCTAGATGTTGAATCTCAAAGAATGAAAGGGGAGTCTGGGTTTTTTTTAAAGAAATGCATAACAGGGAAGGGGGATAAACACCCACCCCTTCACCTTCATCCAAGAGGCCCCTGGACAATTTAAAAACAACAACAACCACAGCAGAGCTGCTCAGAGCCCCGTTCCAGCCGGCCACTATAGGAAGCCACCGGGTTCACCAAAGGGACAGTTTCCCCCTTCTCCTCTTCTTTTGGGTGGGAAGGAAGAAAACACTCAGGGCCCTTACAAGGGCCCCGGTCAGTAATGGAGGGCGAACTGGTGGTGGGGAAGGGCCAGGTGCAGTGTCCCGACCCCAGTGTAATACCACATAGTGAGCACTAATTACGCACCAGGCTGTAGGTGCACATATGGAGTGCCGCACATACACTCTCAGCCCATGAGATCCGACAACAGGTCACAAGGTCAGCGGGAGAGTGTACCGCCGTCTAGCTGCATGTGCCCCCCATCCCCAACCCTCACTGCCCCTTCACCCCTGTGGAAGAGTGATCCATTCTCAGCTTATTGAATTTAGCTGTGGCATGTGACACATGTCAGCCAATGAAATGGGAGCATCAGGGGTGCATTTCACTTCCTGGTAGACAGCCAGAGGCAACTTTGTCCCAAAGTCTTTTCCCTCTGTCAGGAGGCCAGTAATTATGCCCCAGACAGAAGCTCCATCAGCCTGGCCCTGACGTGTGGAGGGGGTGGGGTGACACTCGCTGCCTTCAGGGGGAACGTGGAGTGAGAGTGAGGAAAGCACCCTTTGATGTCGGCCAGTGAGGTTTTCAGGGTCGTCTGTTGTGGGAGCATGACCCAGCACATCCCGAGGGACACAGGGAAGGTGATACCCACTTCCCCACGAGATGTAAATGAGGAAGGCGCCCACACAGTTGGCAAAGGACAGGACTGGAATCCGAACCCAAGAAGGCTGATGCCAGAATTTGAGTGATGAACCGCCATTCCCCCCCCCCCCCCCCCGGGAGCCCTGGGGAGGGAGTCTGTCGAAATTTAGTTCTAACCCTGAGGTACATAGCTTGGGCCCTAGCAGAAACCGAAAACTCACAGCCCCAGGGTCCCTTTCCAATCCGCTCTTCCTGCAACCGGTGTTTACTTTTAACAGAATGTATTCCATATGTTTCTGACCCTCTTTCATTTCTGTGAACCGTTCTGACTGAGTCGGACAGCGTTGCCTGACAATCCAGAGAAACTTCTGGGTCGCAATTTCTTCTTTCTTTAATAAGCGACAGTCAGAGTATTGCCTAGAGGCACTGTAGCAGAAGTAGGCTCCTGGGGGCGAGACAGACGGTGGTGGGGAACAGGGACACGTGGCGGTGCTCCACCTACTTCTCCATCCACTACTGCTCCAGAAATGACAAGAGAAGAAAGGACATTTTCGGGAAAATCCTCAGAAAGCCAGAGTTATTGGGGATGACAAAGGCTCACACCTGTTTTGGAGGGGCAACTACCTGGAGGTGAATTCTTTTTTTTTTATATCATTTTTAAATTTTTCAATTACAGGTGACATACATTATTATATTAGCTTCAGGTGTTTCCCTCCCCCCAGTGGTTAGACATTATGTAACTTACTAGGTGATTGTCCCGATACAGCTCGCACCCAGCGGACACCATGCCTCGTTAGTAGAATGTTACTGACTGCATTCCCTGTGCTGTACTTTACACCCCCGTGACTGTTCTGTAGCCGCCAACTTGTACTTCTTAATCCCTTCTGGAGATGGACGATTGCTTCTTGATCCCATGAAGGAGATATCCTTACCCCTGTCTTAAAAAAAAAAAAATAGCGGGTAGGGGTGGGAGGGCTGATCACAGGAAAAAGACCCAGAGAGAGAGAGAGAGCAGCTGTCAAACTGGTTGGTTGCAGGATGTCACGGTGGTCCCTCAAAAGATACATCAACGCCTTATTTTGGAAAAAGGGTCTTTGCCGATGGAACCACATTAAGGATCTTCAGGTGAGATCATGCTCATGTACCTAAATGAGGTAATTAGGGACAAAGAAATCTGTGGTGTTGCAAATCTCTGGAGGCCCAGCAGGCTTGCTGCCCTGTCCTCCACCGAGGGTGGTCCTGCTCGTCACCTTTGCTGTGTTCAAGCCTTCTCGGGCTCCAAACCTTCAACAGCAAGGAAGAAGAGAGCCCTCCCGCTGCCCCGCAGGGTGGGCTTTCCGGATCTCAGGTTGGCACAGTGGGCATGGGTGGAGCTAGGCAACACCCCAGCAAACTCCCTCCCAATGCTGGACCTGCCAGTGACCTGCCATTGAATGAGTTCGAGTCTAAGGTGGGCCCTCGGGATGCTGGTCTTGTGGGATTAGCCCAATAATTGTAAGGAAATCCGACCTCGTGGAGGGGGTGGGGAAGCTGATCCTAAAGAAAAGGTTCTTTAAGGAAAGAAAAAAGAAAACAAAGAAGTGAAAGGACCAATAAAAAGCACAGAGGCCAATCCTACCCATGAACTACACAGTCCTTCCTGGAGCTTTGACTGGTATGTAGCAGGCCCTGTTCCTGCCTCCTCACATGTCTTGTAGTGCAGAATCGTTACCACTGCGATGAACAGGGACATGATCACAGTGGGACAAGAAGCAGGCTGGGTTAGCATTCCCAAACCAAGAAACTCACATCATTTCAGAAAGCAATGAACGCATGGGACCAAAAACTCAGAGAATCAATAAAACAGATCTTAAAAGCGTGAGCAAAGGTTGAGAAAGAAATGAACACAGGTGACAAGATGTTAAAGTGACACTCTCCCAAGGAGAAAAGATTGATTTTTTTTTTTAAAGATCTGATGCCAAGCACCAGTCGGTTGGCTCAGTGGTAGAGTGTCGGCCCAGTGTGTGGACATCCTAGGTTCAATTCCCCGACAGAGCATGGCCCCAGACGCTGAGGATGGCTCCATGGCCTCTGCCTCAGGCACTAAGAAGAGCAAGGTTGCTAAGCAACAGAGCATCGCCCCCTAGTGGGCATGCCAGGTAGATCCCAGTTGGGGTGCATGCAGGAGTCTGTCTCTGCCTCCCCTCCTCTCACTGAATAAAAACAAACAAATAAAGATCTGATGCTAGCTTTCTCTGAAGATTCTCCTACTACAGTGACCAGGGCCAGAAGTTAGTCCTCTAGACATCCGAGTGACAATTAAGAAAGTGGCCTGAGGTGACGTTATTTGAATGCGATGGTATCGGAAGGATACTGTCACCCTGGCAGACGTTCACAAAAATCTGCTGTCACAAGTCGCATTGCATCAGGCATCAGTGGAGGAGGCATGGACAAGAAAGGGGGAGAGAGTTTGAAAAAATCTCTTGCCGTGTTGGAAGAGTATCTATGAAGACCAGAATATCTTAGACAAAAATAAATAACGTCACTTGGAATGAGAGCTTTTGGGTTAAAATGGTTGATGGAGCATAAGCATCTAAGTTTGTTTCCTCTCCAAACCTGATGAACACTACAAAAAAGGCAGTTTTTAAAATTTTTTTATTTTTGTTTTTTTAAAGGGGAAGTGGACAAGAACAACTGCAAGAAAATATTAGAAGCTGAGAGGCAGATCACTGAGTAATAACTGACTTAGTAGACTCAAAAAAAAAAAAAAAAAAAAAAAAGGAAAAAAAAGCGCCAAGGCCTGAACCAACAGTGGGAAAAGCAGAGAAGTAAAAAATAGGGGGGAGCTCACTTGTCATGGTGGACGCCCAGATGCAGGTGTGTGCCCTTTAAACACACTATTAGATATATAAGTGAAAACAAAATATTCTAGACACGTGAGCTCGATGACGCCTGACAGACAGCGAAATCAAGGAACCAACGAGAAAAGCAAAACCGGTATAACAATAAATATCAAGAGTCCAGATCCACCCGCTGACAGGCAGGGGGTCTTGCACGGACATTTATACAAGGCGTATGAAAAGCCAATAGACACAGACAGGCAGAAAATAATGGCAAAAGATTTTCCTCCTTTTTTTTTTAATGTTTTTCATTGTTTGTTGAGGGGGAGGGGGTGACATTGGTTAATGAAATTATATAGGTTTCAGGGGTGCCACTCTAGAGCACATCATCCGTATATGGCACTGTGTGTTCACCACCCCAGGTCGAGTCTCCTTCCGTCACCATTGGCCCGTCGGCCCTCTCCCACCTCCCCTCCCCCTCCCCCTCTTGCAATTACCATACTGTTGTCTGTGTTGCAGAAGATTTTCAATCAAATTTATATAAAAGGAGCGGAGTTAATTCAACAATATGATATAGACAGCAAAATATTCATGAAGATAACAATCGGCTATTATTAAAAGGTTATAGTTTATAAGGAAAATGAATGAAAACAAGTAGCAATACAGGGACAAATTAATAAAAGCAGAGTGTATTAAGAACTCCACAAGTTCATGAATAAACAAAAT
The DNA here is from genome assembly GCF_036850995.1 of Saccopteryx leptura. Classification (NCBI taxonomy): domain Eukaryota; kingdom Metazoa; phylum Chordata; class Mammalia; order Chiroptera; family Emballonuridae; genus Saccopteryx; species Saccopteryx leptura. The sequence continues at coordinate 248,333,503 of NC_089504.1, read as the reverse complement.
TTAAAAACCCAATAAATTTACCGCAGCCTGGCCTGTGGTGGCGCAGTGGATAGAGCATTGGCCTAGAACGCTGAGGTTGCCGGTTCCAAACCCCGGACTTGCCAGGTCAGGGCACATACAACAAACAAGCAATGAACAACTAAAGTGAAACAGCTACGAGTTGATACTTCTCACTCCCCCAACCCCGTAAAATCAATAAAAATAAAAATAAAAACAAAAACCAACAAAGACTGCACAGAAATACAGATTTACCAGGCTTACACCACACAAAGAAGGCTGTTTCGAATGTTCATAATTTTGATGTAAAATTTGCCTTCAAAAACTCAATTTAGCCTGACCAGGATGTGGCGCAGTGGATAGAGAGAGAGTCGGACTGGGATGCGGAAGACCCAGGTTCGAGACTCTGAGGTTGCCAGCTTGAGAGAGGGCTCATCTGGTTTGAGCAAAAGCTCACCAGCTTGAGCTCAAGGTCACTGGCTTGAGCAAGGGGTTACTCCGTCTGCTGAAGGCCCGCGGTCAAGGCACGTTATGAGAAAGCAATCAATGAACAATTAAGGTGTTGCAATGCGCAATAAAAAACTAATGATTGATGCTTCTCATCTCTCTGTTCCTGTCTGTCCTTGTCTATCCCTCTCTCTGACTCTCTGTCTCTGAAAAAAACAAAACAAAGCAAAACAAAACTCAATTTACTCAACAGAAACAAAATATGTACATATACAAATGTTGAACACAACACTCCCTGTAAAAGTCAAAGCTCGGAAGCCATGCACACACCCAGCGTGAGGAGAATGTTTGCATAATTCATGGTCCGGCGATATGATGATATATTATAGAGCCATGCAAAGTCAGGTTGGAGGCCAATTTTTAGCGCAGGGAAAGGTTTGCCATGCCAAGTCAAAATGTGTGATGACAAAAAAAAATCATGTCTACTTTCATTTTCCATAACAAGTGAAAGAACACGTCAAAAATAAAATTAGCAGCCCTGGCCGGTTGGCTCAGTGGTAGAGCATCAGCCTGGCGTGCAGAAGTCCCAGGTTCGATTCCCAGCCAGGGCACACAGGAGAAGCACCCATCTGCTTCTCCACCCCTCCCCTTCTCCTTCCTCTCTGTCTCTCTCTTCCCCTCCTACAGCGAGGCTCCATTGGAGCAAAGATGGCCCGGGCGCTGGGGATGGCTCCTTGGCCTCTGCCCCAGGCACTAGAGTGGCTCTGGTCGCAACAGAGCGACGCCCCGGAGGGGCAGAGCATCGCCCCCTGGTAGGCAGAGCATCGCCCCCTGGTGGGCGTGCCGGGTGGATCCCGGTCGGGCGCATGTGGGAGTCTGTCTCTCTCCATTTCCAGCTTCAGAAAAATACAAAAAAAATAAATAAATAAAATAAAATTAGCTGTTTATGGGATGGTCAGGTTATTGTTGCCTTATTACATTAATGTTACTGTTGTATTGCTTCGCAGTGTAGAAGTATATAAAATCAGTCAAACTAAGACAAAAATCCAGAGAAAAGAAACTAGGACGCCCATATCTGAGCTCATCTCCTCTCAGTAGGTTTTTGCATATTTTATGAATCTTGGGGTGGAGTAAGGTCTGGCACTGAGGAACAAGCTGAATTTCTTTTTTACCACTTGGACAGGTCAACAGTTGCCGAGCCCTGGCTGGCTGGCTCAGCAGTAGAGCATCGGCCCGGTGTGTGAAAGTCCGGGATCGATTCCTGGTCAGGGCATACAGGAGAAGTGACCATCTGCTTCTCCACTCCTCCCCATTTTCTCTCTCCCTCCCTCTCTCTCTCAGCCATGGCTCAAATGGTTTGAGCAAGTTGGCCCTGGGCGCTGAGGATGGTTCCATGGCCTCTCCTCAGGCACTAAAATAGCTCAGTTGCTGAGCAACGTAGCATCAGCCCCAGATGGGCAGAGCATCAGCCCCAGACAGGGCTTGCGGGTGAATCCTGGTTGGGGCAGCCTGCCCACTGGCAGCATCCCAGCACGTGCATGCACATGTATGTGCGTGTGTGCAGGAAGGGACCTCTGTCCCTGTATCCACAGCCTTTGGCTAAGGTCCCTTGCTCAAGCCCCTAAGCAGCTCATTTCAGATTTCAGCAGGTTTCCATCGGCAAGCTCCACACAGCTTTAATGATGATGGAGAAGCTCCTGGCAGCTTTTGACATTCGGGAAGAGAGGATTTCAACTCTGCAATGTAGACAGCGAAAAAACAGGTTACTCCTGTGGAGCAGGGGGCCCGTGAACACTTGACGTTTCCTTACAAGCTTGTGCTCTCCGTAGGCAGTGAAAGGGTCAAGGGGTAAGAGAAGGAAAGGAAACGAATCTTTCCCCAGAGCGATGTTCGAAACCTTTTCTCTGTTCTTGAGGAAAATCTCCAATTCCGACAAATCCTCAACACCTGTGAAGGTGGTCCCAGATTTTGTAAATAGCCCAGAGTAATTCAGCGCTTGGGGTGGGCACAGTGACCGACATCTGGTCATTTATCTTGTTAATGACGCTGTTATTAAAGCAGGTATAGTTCTGTAAGATTGATTCTCGCATGTAATGCACAGGCTGCCTTGAAAAGGAATTTTTAAAGAGAGTATTAACAGCAGTGCCCTTGCTAGAATAAGCTGAAACAACCCAAGGTCATTACCTTGCAGGAAAACACTTGTTTGAGTTAAAAGATTTCCTAGTTGTGTTCAAAAAGTTTTGATTTATTATTTTATAGAGTATTTTCATCCTTTAAAAACAGAAAGAGCCTGACGAGGTGGTGGCGCAGTAGAGTGTCAGATTGGGATGCAGAGGACCCAGGTTCAAAACCCTGAGGTTGCCAGTTTGAGTGCAGGCTCGTCCAGCTTGAGGGCGGGGTCCCTGGCTTGAGCATGGGACCCCATGGTTGCTGGCTTGAAGCTCAAGGTCGCTGGCTTGAGCAAGGAGTCACTGGTTCTGCTGGAGCCCCCCTGGTCAAGGCACATACAAGAATACAATCAATGAACAACTAAAGAGCCGCAACAAAGAACTGATGCTTCTCATCTCTCTCCCTGTCTGTCTGTTCCTATCTGTCCCTCTCTCTGTCTGTCTCTGTCCCTATCACAGAAAAACAAAAAACACAAAGAAAGAAAAATGCTATTGGTTTTTCTGATTGTGAAAATGATACTTAGAAATAACACATTGAAAAAATATGGAAGGGCAGGAAAAGAAAAAGTAGTACCCAGATGATCTTCCCGAGAGGTTCATAATTAAATGGTGTGCATCGCTCCATTTTAAAATATCAGGTACAGACTTTTTAGTAGGAGGTGGATCTTAGGAGAGCCTCTTTCCACAGAGTTCCGACCCCTTGCACGTTTACACATGATGAGTAAACAAGAAAAGAGATTTCTTTCCGGTAAAAACAAATTTCTTTATTTTCATTTTTATTTTCAAAAACCGTTAAAAAATTAAAAAAAATTTTTAGCCCACCTTTAAGGAATACTGTCCCTCTGCCTCAGTGTCCCAACAGAACTGTCCCACTACTGCTGTTTCATCGTTAGGACAACATGAAGGCAGCCGGGTGGGGGGTGGGGCTCCTTTAGTATTGATTTATTTTGAAATTATTATGAATTGAGGTGGAAGTATTCCCCTGAGAGTCTCTAAGGACACTTTTTTTTTTTTTTTTTACAGAGACAGCGAGAGAGTCAGAGACAGGGATAGACAGGGACAGACAGACAGGAACGGAGAGAGATGAGAAGCATCAATCATCAGTTTTTCTTTGTAACACCTTAGTTGTTCATTGATTGCTGTCTCATATGTGCCTTGGCCGCGGGCCTTCAGCAGACGGAGTAAACCCTTGCTCGAGTCAGCGACCTTGGATCCAAGCTGGTGAGCTTTTGCTCAAACCAGATGAGCCCGCGCTCAAGCTGGAGACCTCGGGGTCTAGAACCTGGGTCCTCCGCATCCCAGTCCGACGCTCTATCCATTGCACCACTGTCTGGCCAGGCAGGACACATTTCTGATAGATTCAAATTGAACGCAATACGGTGTCTTTGTTACAGTATTGGGAACATGTTCCCGTATCTTGTATCATCCTAATGGCTCCCTAGTGCCGTTCATCACGAAAACGCGTGTCAGGCGCACAACCAGTCACTAACTGCTGCGCACCCTGGGTTGCTTCCTCTGGTTTGGAACAACTCTTAGGGAGAAATCTTTGTGTGCAGCGATGTCCACGCCTTACAACGTGTTTTCAGATGCGGTACCAGAGCGAGGAAACATTCCAACATTTTGCTGTTTCACCAAATGATCCAGAAACGTCTCTATTTCCCCCTCGTTGTGTATCTAGGGTCCCCTTTTCCTGCACCCTTGCCAAACCTGGGTGTTCAAAGTCACAAGTTTGATTTTGCCAAGTTGAACAACACCATGATATCTCATTACTCCACATTTGTGGCGTCCGATGATACGGTAGCCACTCGCCAAAGGCGGCCGGGGGCCTTTGAAATGCGCCCGGCACAACCGAGGGACGGAATTTTAACATCTCTTATTATTTATTTTACATGGAAAGGTTCACAGGTGGCTCATGACTGCTATAGTAGCACAGCTATCTGCAAATACCCAGGCCTGAGACTGAAAAAATAAAGTGAAATAAAAGAGGAATGCCGGAAGATGATTAGACTTGGGAACCTGCTTCCCTGATGTAAATGCCTCCTTCTCTGAGGTCATGTTGCTGTGACAATGTCCCTGTAAGTTCCAACAGCTCCCGAAGATCAAGCTCGGTTTGCTTTGAGCTACTGTTGCAGAAAGCGCTCGCTTGGACCTTGTCAACGCCGGCTGCCCGAGCTGGAGCCGGACTCACGATTGCGTAAGCAGTTTAAGCCCATTGAGGGAGAAAACAGAACAAAACAAAGCCTGACACGTTTCTAAAAATACACGCCAGCTCCAGTTCAAACAGACCACTGAAAGATCCGGGGGGCGGGGGTGACACCCAAAAGCCGGTTATTGATGGCGTGAAATTCCTGTTTTGCATGAATCTTTCTGATTTTCATTATGGAGGCTGCTTTTTAAAAAAAAATTTTTTATTAATTTCCTTTGAAAGATGCACAATACTCCAGAGGGGGAACAAAGCCGCATTTTTTTTTCTTCTTTCTTTCTTTCTTTCTTTCTTCCTTTCTTCCTTTCTTCCTTTCTTCCTTCCTTCCTTTCTCTCTCTCTCTCTCTCTCTCTCTCTCTCTCTCTCTTTCTTTCACTGGGCCTGATTTTCTGGGGTTTGGGTTGACGGGTTCATAAGGAATTCCAAGCCAAAGCGAGGGAGGCTCCAATCCCAAGATGTCAGCCTCCGTAGGTTCATTGAAGACACTTCTCCACGGACCGGGTAATGTGGACGGTGGTGGGAGAGGGCCCCGAGGGGGACAGTGAGACCCGCCCCGGTGCCCCGGCAGGAAGAAATGTTTCTGAAATTGCGTACGGTTGGTTGAAAGGTGGTACTGAGCTTAGGTGCAGTACCTGCTGCTCTCAGTGCCTTTTCACGTCCCTGGTGGAGTTATCCAGGGTTGGTCTAATTTGCTCTGCTGTCCTTTGAAGATAAAAAAGAAGGGGCCGGCAGAGCCAGGTGAAGCAGAAGGGTGGTTGCTCGGGTTCTCAGTTGAACTGGGAGAGATGGTGTTCTGCTTCTGTGCTCTCCGGGGCTGGCAGGCACCCTGGGGTATTGATCTGGACCTCCGGGGACTCATATATAGGAGAGAGGCTAGCGGAAGTGGTGTTGGCGGAGGGGACAGGAATGAACATGGCGTAGCTGAAACTGCCCCGGCTGGCCTGGGTCTGGAAGTGATTGGAGCTGACAGATCTCTGGTGCCAGCCCAGAGAAGCGCTTTCCCTAGGTGTTGTGTGTCCTGCATTGGGCCACTTTCTATAAGGTGACATTCTATGTTGGTCGGGATGGGGGCAATGTCTCCAGAGCAGCCCAGGCCAAGCCCCAGGAAGGCAGGGCTCCAGTTCAGGACATGGCTATTCTGTCCCCAGCCCAGGAAGAGGGCGCATCAGCTGGTGACTTCTTCAGGACCCCGAGCACCCATCCTGTCTCTCTTCTAGAGTAGTTCTGTTAGGTGCTTCATAAGGGGATCTAGAAAATGAAGATTTATTTTTTCACAGAAGCAGCAGCACCAAGTGCAAATGCCAAAGCATACATGTCTAAGCCAGGTTCATAGCAGTAAGATTAATCAGAGAGCATTTACCCTGGTAACTTGCAAAATTTTATACTCTAAGATATTCATATGAAAAATATTCCAGCATGACCTGTGGTGGCCCAGCGGATAAAGCGCCGACCTGGAACACTGAGGTCACTGGTTTGAAACCCTGGACTTGCCTGGTCAAGGCACATATGGGAGTTGATGTTTCCTGCTCCTCTTCCCCTTTCTCTCTCTCTTCTCTCTCTAAAAATGAATAAATAAAATCTAAATATATATATATATATATATATATATATATATATATATATATTCCCCCCCAGGCCCTGGCTGGATGGTTCAGTGGATAAAGCGTTGTCCCACCACACCAAGGGTATGAGTTTGATCCCCAGTCAGGGCATGTACAAGAAGGAATCAATGAGTGCACAACCATTCTTTACACTGGGCTTCTTCCTCAAGATTCAAAACAACTGTTTAAGCTCCAGCCATCAACTCCTCATTCCAGCCAGCAAAGAAGAAGGGACATCAGATTGCCCTGTTCCTTTAAAGATATTCTTTGAAAATTACACATAAATTTTTTCTGCTTGAGTTGTATTGGCTAGAATGTAATCACTTCACCATACCTAGCTGCAAGGGAGGCTGGGAAATGTATTTTCTTTGCTTGTTTGTTTTTTCAGATGGCCATATTTCTAACTAAACATTGGGAATTCTAATACTGGTGGAAGTGCTACTATGTTACTTCTAAGGTGGGGGGGGAGTCATAAAAGGATGCAGCTTCCACTTGGTTCCCTTTGGATACTTGCTCTTAGAAACCAGCCACCATGCTGTAAGGAAGCCCAAGCAGCCACATAGAGGAGCCACAGGTACGTGTTCCAGCTGATAGTTTCAGCTGAGCTTCTAGCCCATAAGCAACATCAACTCACAGACGTGTTGACTGAGTGAGACTTCAGGTTATTTCATTCCTGAGCCAGGCAAGTCTTCCCAGCTGGAGCCCCAGACACCATGAAGCAAAGATAACTTACCTTCCCTTTAATTTCTTTCTTTTTTTTTTTTCATTTTTCCGAAGCTGGAAACGGGGAGGCAGTCAGACAGACTCCCGCATGCGCCTGACCGGGATCCACCCGGCATGCCCACCAGGGGGCGATGCTCTGCCCCTCTGGGGCGTCGCTCTGTTGCATCCAGAGCCATTCTAGTGCCTGAGGCAGAGGCCACAGAGCCATCCTCAGCGCCCAGGCAATCTTTGCTCCAATGGAGCCGAAGCTGCGGGAGGGGAAGAGAGAGACAGAGAGGAAGGAGAGGGGGAGGGGTGGAGAAGCAGATGGGCGCTTCTCCTGTGTGCCCTGGCTGGGAATCGAACCTGGGACTCCTGCATGCCAGGCCGATGCTCTACCACTGAGCCAACCGGCCAGGGCCATCCCTTTAATTTCTTGAGCCACTAACTCTGGGGTGGCTTGTTGTACTGCAGAAGTAACTGGCACAGAAGGCTACAGGGTGTGGACATTGTTCTGCAAGCGGGAGAGGGAGCCCCAAAGAGCTTTGAGCGGGGGCATACAATGGAAGCGATCGCAGCAACATCTCTCTCTCCCCACACCAGGCCTGCCTCCAGCCCTTCCAAGGGAGGAGGTGCTGCTGTTCTGATGACAAACACTGACCCAGCTAATAAAGTTGACACTAATTCCTTCTCTGACAGCATGCCCTATGTGTGTGCACCCCTGGGACACCTGTCGACAGAAGAGGTGACTTGCGGAGCACAGTACAGACATTCTCGGTTGGAAAAGGCTTCAATTCTCATCAAGTGATACTGTCGGGGTGTGTTTCGGATGCACACCCATGGCACAAAGGGCGGGTTTACTGATTTGAGGGAAGAAGCGGATGAGACCACAGTTGCGGACACAACTAACAGGTCATTGCAATACCCAACCAAGAGATTCAGAGTTTCTGAATGTGGGCAGTGTTAGAAAGAAGTTCTGGGCCCTGGCCGGTTGGCTCAGTGGTAGAGCATCGGCCTGGTGTGCGGAAGTCCCGGATTCAATTCCCGGCCAGGGCACACAGGAGAGGCGCCCATCTGCTTCTCCACCCCCTCCTCCTCTCCTTCCTTTCTGTCTCTCTCTTCCCCTCCCGCAGCCAAGGCTCCATTGGAGCAAAGATGGCCCGGAAACTGGGGATGGCTCCATGGCCTTTGCCCCAGGTGCTAGAGTGGCTCTGGTCGCAACAGAGCGACGCCCTGGATGGGCAGAGCATCGCCCCTGGTGGGCGTGCCAGGTGGATCCCGGTCGGGCGCATGTGGGAGTCTGTCTGACTGCCTCTCCGTTTCCGGCTTCAGAAAAATACAAAAAAAAAAAAAAAAGAAAGGAGTTCTGAAAAACAATTAGGAGGCAGAATTGGCAGAGTTTGGACATGGACCGAATTGGGGGGTGAGAGGAGGGTGGAGAGTTCAGGGTGATTCTGATAGTTCTGGCTTTTGGTTAAGAGGTTGGCAATACCACGGGCTGATGAGGACGTTTAGGAAAGTTGATGAGTTTGTTTTGGGGGGTATGTTATGTCCAGTCAATCAGGCGGAGGTATCTAGTGGGTGTGTGTGTGTGTGCGTGAGCGTGTGTATGTGTGTGTGTGTGTGTGTGTGCGTGTGTGTGTTGGGATTAGATTCTCCATCAGGGGAGTGAGGGGGTCAGATGTTAATATGACGGCCATAGCATGCTGGTCATGAGAGGAATGCATGAGAGGCTGGAAGGGAAGCGCGTGTCACTTCCCAGGGAGATTCAGCTCATGCCGAGGCCATGAGCGGAATTGGGAAAGTCAGGGATGAGGTAGGGACGGACAGAACAGGCTGTATATTGACTATGGAAGGTTGATTGCAAGAAGGAGCCCGATTCCCTGCCACTCCCCATCCACACCTCCTGGCAAGGTGACCTTACAGCTTCTCGGGAGGTGGGGGTCTATTTCCTCTCCCTTTGATCTGAGCTCAGCCGTGTGACTTGTGCTGGTCCATGGGATGGGACGTGGGAGAACTGACGGCCGTAGCCTGCTGGGGCGGACAGACCGTATGGAACAGAACCACGTCATCTCAGCCAAGGTCAACCAGCCAGCCCGCCAGCTGACTCACCGGCTGCCCACGGATACACAGAGGTCAGTCAGCTAAGCCCGGCCCAGATCAGCAGAATGGCCCAGCTGACCAAGAGGCTCGGGAGGAATCACTGATGAGCACGCCAAACATTTCAGAACAGTGTGTTATACAGTGTGCACCTAACAGTCTCCCCCGGGGACCTTGGAAGCAAAAGGACAACCTCACAGAATGTCTAGGAGGCTGTTCAACCCTGGCACCACTGACATGTGGACTGGGCCATTCCATAATGGGGGCTGTCCGGGCATTGGAGCGTGTTTAGCAGCAGCCCTGGCCTCTGCCCACTAGACGCCAGTAGTACACACTTGCCCCCACCCCAGCTGTGACAACCCAAAGTGTCTCCAGACATTGACAAATGTCCCCTGGGGAGAAAAAAAATTCACCTGAGCTGAAAACCACTGGGTTAAAGAATTCCCGAGAAAGCCTAAGACTGGCCTGCGCAGAATAGACTGGCAAACCAAGGCTCAGAAGGACCATGCCCGTATAGTTGCTAAAAGTGCCATGCACTCATTCACACACTCACTGATTCATTCCTTCATTCTTACCTTCCTAAGCAATCATTGCATGCCTGCTATATGCCGGTCACTGTGCCAGGTGCTGGAGCTCCCGGGCCATCTTCCGGGGAACTCATGACCTAGTGGGACACACACACATAAACAAGCGTAAGCCCTGGGAAGGTCAGAGAAGAGGCATTTAATGCCGATTGGTGGGAGGCATTCAGGGCCAACTCCCTGGAGGAGGTGGCTCCTTAGCAGAATTTTAAGAGCTGAGTCAGATGAGTATTTGGGGGTGAATGGGAAGACACAATGCATAATCGGCTCTACAGGTAATGAATAGGGGTATAACCAGTGTAGGGTGAAGGGGGTAAACCAGAGCTGGCAAGTTAAGAACAGGACCCATTCTGTTCCCGGCCACACGTGACTTCCCAGAAGGCAGACATGGATGTTTAAGTCTTTGCAATAGAGCTGAGCTAGGCCCAGGACAGGGCTCTACCCAGACGGCAGGGTTCAGGTAGAGGACTGAGGGAAAAACAAGGCTTCACTGTGGGGAGGCCCGGCCCCACCGTGAAAAGTAACACTGTGCATGGGCTGGGCAGGAGGGGGCTCTGGGCGCCTCCTGGTCCCGCCCCTGGACTCCCTTGATCCGAAAGAACCACCGCCGTGCTGAAAAGAGCGGCTCCAACTCCATCCAGCTTCTACCTAAGGCAGGTAAGCGGAAATAGCATTCCTTCAGCAAATATTGACCAAGGGCTTGTACGCCCAAGGCCCTGTGTTAGGTGTGGCTGAGAATACAGTTTCAGGGCTTATTGGAAAGCAGTAAACTGATAGTGAAGGCTATCCCATGGAAACTTCCAGAAAATATTAATTGCGCGTCGGCTTGGTGCCGGGCACTGTCTTAGGGACAGTGACGTTGAACGAGACAGAAAAGCTTCCCGGCGTGGTGGTGCTTACATTCCAACAACGGGGACAGACAGTGAACCCGTAGATCAACAAACAAGGTTGTCCTTAGGTACTAGTAAGCACTTCCCGGTAGATAATGAAATGGGACAACTAGGTAGAAGGGATTTGAACGCAAGAGTGGGATGGCTGCAGACAGCGTCTCTGTGACAGGTGGCCCAGGTCCAAGGGGCTTTATTCCTTCACTCACTGTGTTTATGGACCACTGCCCAGGCGCCAGGCATTGGAACATATCGACAAATGAAATCAACAGAGATCCCTCTTTGTACCTTCCCCATGTCCCACCCCTCAGCTTCCAGGCCCCCACCCTGCGCAGCCCTTCCGCCGCACTGCACTGCTTCTCCCGTGGGCCCCCCTCCTGCCTGAAATAATAAACCTCCCCATCCTGCCAGCTCGCTCTTAGGGTCTTGGAAGCTCAACTCAGCCCCTCCTCTGCCCAGGCCCCCCCAACCCCCGACCCAAAATAAAGAAGTGACTTTGTGAATGTTTTGAGGTTGGAAGTATTTGGTGGGTTGGTCTGTCTGAAGGCTGCGTCCATAACCCCCCACTCCCACCCCCCCAACCTTGCGCTTATGAAAAGCCCTGTGTGCGAAGGCCGGGGGAGGGGCGGGCGCTGTCTGAAGGCAGGGCTGCGGGCCCCTCCTCCTCAGAACCTGATGGGTTTACGTGACACTTGAGAAAATAAAGTGGGAGCCGTGCCTGTGGTGTGTGCCGATAAAGGGGACCCGGAGGGGAGATCGGCGAGCGTGCCTCTGACGGGGGACAGAACATTGGACCTTTGTGCTGCGAGCCGAAGCCGACTCCAGAGCAACAAACAGAAACCTCTCTCCCGCTTTGCTGCCGGGAATGCCAGGAGGCCGCCGTGTTTATCCTGGAGCGGAGGCCAAGGGGCCTGCCATCAGGGACTCGGGAAGGGGCAGGCACCTTATCAACCATCTTCCGCGGCGTCCTTGGAAGGGATGGGCTACTGTGCAGCCAGGAGGGGAGCAGGCGTGCCCTGCGTTCATGTGGATAAAGCAACCCGAAGAGAAAGCTCCGTGATAGTGCCCAAGTCATGGCCATGGAACTCTGGGCCTGGACCCTGTGCGGGTGGGTGGCGGGCATGCAGAAGGGGTGGAGAGAGACCCCCCTACTCTTGTTCCCATACGGCAAATGCCCATGAGAGGGGTCGACCAGATGGCCCTTTAAGGTTCTGGTGGACATAGGCCAGGGCAGATGGTGGCTGAGGGTGGCACGGGTGTGGTTAGCTGGGGCTCCATCAAAAAGGGGTCAGTGTCACATGTGGGGAGTGTGGGCTGGATTCTGTGAGGAGAGAGGGCCAGGGACCAAGCAGCAAACCATTCATTCAGTGGCCAGGGATTCTTCCCTTCCAGCAGGTACGCCCCTTGTAATGAGACTGGGCCATCATCCTTCCCTCCCAGAGGAAGGGTCTTTTTCTCCACCCCCTTGAATTGGGGCTGGACACGCAGCTTGCTTCAACCAACAGGATCTGGAGGAAGTAACATCAGACAGGAGCATAGGCCTTAGGAGTCTATAGCAGTGGTAGTCAACCTGGTCCCTACCGCCCAATAGTGGGCATTCCAGCTTTCATGGTGGGCGGTAGCAGAGCAACCAAAGTATAAATAAGGAAATTTAACTATAGTAAGTTGTTTTATAAAGATTTATTCTACCAAACTTAGCAAAAATCTGACATAAAGTACTTGGTAAGTAATTATTACTATATGCTTTAACTGGCTGTAACTCTGCTTTATAAATTTTATAAAGTAAAGTTACTTCCCTACTTTATAAATCACCATTACTGTGGAACCAGTGGGCGGTTAGAAAATTTTACTACTAACAGAGATACAAAAGTGGGTGGCAGGTATAAAAAGGTTGACCACCCCTGGTCTATAGCTTCCCGTCTCTTTGGAAGGCTTCCCTACGGCTGCCATTCCAGTCTAGTCAACTGGAAGATGGGTGGCCACGTGGAGGAGACCTGAGGCCACTGCCAGCTACTGCTGGACCCGAGATTGAGGCCACCTTGGACTCCCCAGCCCAGCAGGTCATCAGCTCAATGCAGACACTTGAGTGAACTCAAGTGAAACGTGAGTAGAACCTCTAGGCCAACCCACAAAACCAAGAGAAACTCATTGTTCTAAAGCGCTACGTTTTGGGAGTGTTCTCCTATACCTGGAGAGACCATCTGAGAGTGAAACGCTTCAGAGCTGTGCCATTTGACAGACACATAAGGCGGGCCACCATTGTAATTCTAAAGGTTCTAGTAGTCACGCTGAAGAAAGGCAAAAAGAGACGCGTGAGATTCAATAGATGATCAATATGAAAAATGCCAATGGATATTTTACATCCCTTTTCTTCATTGTAAGCCTATGAAATCCGACGTGTACAGCATGTCCTGATTCCAATTAGACACGTGTCAAGGGCTCAACCACCACGTGTGCCTAGTGGCCGCCATATTGGAAACAGCTCGCCATTGGGGAGGTGATTTGGAAGTAATGAGACTAGAGGCAGCACAACAGGTGGGGAGTCCTGAGGCTCAGACAGGAAATGGCAGGGTGTGAACCAGCTGGTTGTCCAGTGGGATGGAGAGAAGGTGGCTCCCCTGACATCCTGGAGTTGCAAGTCAATGGCGATGGTAGGTTGACTGGGGGGATCCCCAAAAGATACACCCACTGAGGAGCCGCATGCTGTGGCCTCATTTGGAGAAAGGATCTTTGCAGATGTGATTAAATTAAGGGTCTAGAGGTGCGATGACCCTGAATTATGTGAGGGCGCCCTAAATCCATCAAGGGGTCCTTATAAGGAGGAGAGGACACAGAGGGGATGGCCATGTGTAGGCAGAGGCAGAGGCCGGTGTGATGCAGCTACAAGACCATGCATACTAGACCCACCAGAAGCTGGAGGAGGCAGGAAGGAGCCTCCTGGGGAAGCCCTGGAGGGGGCGCAGGGGTGCAGCCCTGCCGACACCTTAACCTTGGACTTCTGGCCTCTGGAACTGGGAGAGGATACATACATTTCTGTTGTTAGAAGTCACTGAGTCTGTGGGAATTTTTATGGCAGCCCCTCCTGCCCCGGAATCTCATATACTGGTCTCCTAGGTGTGGGTGGCCAGCAGACCCCCCCCCAGACTTCAGGGTGGACAAAAGGGTAGACCTAGAACAGGAGCTGGTAGGGGCGGGGCCGTGGAGCTACGAATCAATCAAGTAAAAACAGCTGATGCTTAGCAAACATGGAGTGTGCTCAACGTTGTTGAAGTGATTCAACTTCACCCCCTCCACAATGCTACGAGACAGACGCTAATCTCCATTATACAGATGAGAAAACTGAGACACAAAAAGGGTACCGCGCCGAGGGTCACACATCTGATAGATGGGGGATCCTGGATTTGAACTGTGGCCTCCGGATGGCTGCAATGCCTCTCCCAAACGTGTTGAGTCCCCAGCAGAGCCAAGGAGGGGACAGCCATGAGCAGCTCTGGAGAGGGAGGAAGAATGAACCAGAGGCAAGCGGTCCAGGACAACGTTACCAACGTTTACACTGAAACCCTTGAGGTGGATGAACTGTCCGTCATTTTTCTGCGCCCCCGCCCCCACCCCTACCCAGAAGTCCCCGTTGAACGACGGAGGCACCTCGCAGGACCTGGGGGGACATCCCAAGCGGCCCAGCAGAAGCCAACGCAGTCAGCAGGCACCGGCCGCATTTTTCCACTTGCAGAACGCAGCATGCTCCCCGGCTTGGCTCCCTCCAGGAAATCCTGTTTGTGCTATTTTGGGGAAATTGATGGCTTTTTTTCTCTGAGCCTTCCAGAAGCCCGACAGATGGTCCCAGATCTGCACGCTGCGTTTCCAGGGTGGTGCCCGAGACGCTCCCGATGGTTCTTGCTACTGTGTCAGGCATTTCAAGCACATGTGTTGCTTCAACAAATATTTACTGGAAGCCCTCTGTACGCAACGGACTGCGCGAGGTGTCGGGAGATGAGTCAACGTAGACGCACTGAGCACGTCCTCTGTGCCAGCGCACATGGGAGCCTGGAGCTGGCGGACCGGAGAGACCCAGGGCCGTTTTCAAGGGTCTGCACTCAAGAGCGCTCCATGCCGGGCACACACGCATGCACAACCTCGGGACGTTTCTGCATACGCGAGCCCAGACCCCAAGCCGTAACCTTGAAAGCCTGAAAGTGGAGAAAACGTCGCTGAAAAAACGAGACTATTTGCCTTTGTGTGAGGAGGTTGTGCGTGTTTCAAACAAAGAAACTACGGGCTTATCTCAAGCCAGCCGGAGACCCAACTCCTGCCTCCTCCCAGGAGGAAAAGAGGGAGGAGGCAGGCAGGAGCCACCATGCACGGGCTGTTTGGGGCAGAAGAGGCTGTTTCTGTGCCCAGGGAAACTGCATTCTAAACAAGGCGCCAAGAGAATCCAAGAAGGGACGCCAAACATATTCCATGGCAGGAGAGGCACAGACCCCGCACGGCGTCTGCCGTCATCATCGGCCATTTGCGCCATGTCCACCGTGGTTCCTGTGGCTACCGTTGGTGTTCAGCAGTGAGAGAGCTAGCTGGTTCTGAGTCCCGCAGACCCAATCCCACAAGGGAAGTACAGGTGACTTCACATAAAGGAGTGCTCTCACTGGGCCTCAGTTTTCCCATCTGTGAAATGGGGGTGATGATGGCGCCAACCTCACAGGGTTGGGGTAGGGTTGAATGAGATGAGGCATGTGTCCCCGCACACGGCAAGGCCTCCACTGGGGTTACGCTTGGACTGGTCAAGACTGAGGAAGGCAGCCTCTTTCTCCCCATGGAGTCCATCCGGGGTCCAGCTTCCTGGGACTTCCGATCGCACTTCAGAAGCAGAGTGAGCTGGTGGTCTAAGGTTAATGGCTCCTAGATGCATGGAACAGACCATTGCCTTTGTCGAACGCCCGGGTCCACAGTGTCCTAGCTCCTGTCCACCAGCATGTTGGGCGTGGTTAGGCAGAAGGGGGGGGGGGCAAGGCTGTGCCTGCCGCGCCCTGTCTGCGCACGCCCAGGCCGGTTCTGACCCTTTTCCCCGCCTGCCTCTCAGCCAGGCTGGTGCTGGAGAAACCAGAAGGTTCTCTGAGTTTGTGGCTCTCCTTTGAGAAAGTCCCGAAGGATTTTTTTTTCATGCAATATCTTAGATTTATTTTTAGGGTTTTTTCCCCCAAAGCATTTAAAAACATTTTTTTGTTTTTTATTATAAAAAATTCCAAGCATAGAGAAAAGGAAAAATACATCTACTACCCAGAATGTCAATGATCGTTAACATGTTAAGATTTTGCCATCTCCCTCCCTCTCTCACTCTCCCTCCCTCTCCCTCTTCCTCTCTCTCTCTCCACTTTAAAGTAAATGATAGATAGATACTGTGGCACTTGAACTCTCAACACTTGGGCATGTCTCTTCAAGAAGTAAGGACATTTCCCCACATATCACTCGTAACTGAATTAATAACAATGCCCTCGTATCATCTAAGATCTAGTTCACAGCCAAGTCCCTGAACTCCCACAAACTCTCTGCCCAAAGGACCCTGACGCTGAGTCTACACAGCAGACGTGGCCTCTAAGAAGGCTCCTCAGCCACCGAGGCTAATTCTGGGTCTGAGTTTAGTCTGGGTAACAAAGCACTGTCCACAAGGGCCG
Organism: Saccopteryx leptura; assembly: GCF_036850995.1. Lineage (NCBI taxonomy): Eukaryota > Metazoa > Chordata > Mammalia > Chiroptera > Emballonuridae > Saccopteryx > Saccopteryx leptura. The sequence continues at coordinate 248,317,148 of NC_089504.1, read as the reverse complement.
ACACTGCCAAATAATGACAGACCACACACACCACACCACACCGCCCGGAGTCTTGAGAGCGAGGACGGGGAGAATTCTTCCGCTTGTCCTTTATGACTTGAGTTTCTGGGAAACCCATGTCGGCACAGGCCTCGGCCCAACCCACTGGCTAGGAAACCAGACCCCTCGTTCCTGTTTCCTATTAGGAAGGTAGAGTCCACACTAAGTGGTACTTTTCTCTCCCTGCCCCCTAAGAATCCTAACAAAATTCTTCGGTTATTGACTTTCTCTTCTGCGGCTGAACTCCCTAAACTCGCCACACCCCTTCTCCAAGTGCTCTTGCCAAGTGGCTGTTCCCCAAGCCCACTGCGTGAGAGCAGCAGCCTCAGCGCGCACACCCACGCACACGCACACCCACGCGCACGCACACATACAGAGAACGCACCGGCCCCACCATCAAGGACAAATGGAAACTCAGGTTCCCTTCTCCAACTCCACCCCCTCCAAGAACTCCCCAGCTTCTGATAAGCACCCCTCACCCTGTCCCCCTCCACCACAGGGAAGGTTGCAGCTGGCCAGCCTCTGCTTGTAAACCAGCTGAGTCCGCATTCTCCTGCCAGCTGGCTAAGGGGCGGCCAAGCCGCCGAGCCTGGGGAAGAGGAGGGATCCTGGGTTTCACTGCCCTCAGTGGGCTCCCCTCAGCTTCTGCCCCCTCCCTGGCCCCCTGCCCCCACCAGCCCACTGAAAACAAGAGAGAGAATGGTTAGCCCTTAGGGGCAACCGAAGTCCTCTAAATGACGACATAAAGCTGGGGGACATAAAGCTGGGGGCGGTGCGGAGGGAGGGAGACAGGCTGGGGGGTGCGGGGGAGGGAGACAGGCTGGGGGCAGAGGGGAGGGAGACAGGCTGGGGAGGGGGTGTAGGGAGTGGAGAGGCGTAGGGGTTTAAGAGAAGGTCTGGGCCCAACGAAGGGAAAGAAACTTGAGTCTACATTATTTTTTTAATGGGAATTTGATTCAAAACAGTAAGGATCTTTTTATAAACCCGCAGGCTGCAGAGGCAGATGCTGCAGAGAGTAGCGCAGGCGCACGTGCGGTGGGCAGAACGGGGAAGTGCAGCCGGGACTTTATGGGGCTCCTAATAGTCCCGTGTCCGCGGCAGGTATGCTATTGAATCATTCAGCTCTTGTGGGGCGAACAACCACGCAGGGCAGCCACCCGAGAGAAGGGTCGATCGCGGGCGGACGGACAGACAGACTGGAAGTATTCCCGGCCATTCCCTAAACCGAGCCACACGCAGCCCTGACATCTCCACGCGGGCCTGGCCCGGTTTCCCGAGGCTGGAGCGCATGGGCGCCCGTGGGGTGCAAAGCCGGTGCTGCATGGGCAGTAACGAGGTCTGCTGAGCACTGAACGTGCACGGGGCCCGTGACCTTGGCTCTGAGCTTGGGAACCCAGAAGCGAAAGGGAAACTGAGGTTGGTTCAGGCTCCCAGAGAACCTATAACTCAGTTGGTGGGGGCGGGTGGGTGGGGGCATTGAAGTAACACAGCTGATTCTCATTACTCGTGGTCGTTCTGTTCCATAAAATCACCACGAACCCTGAATTTGCAAATTCTGAGCCGCCACCACTCCTGGGGGTGGAGGGGAGGGTGGGGGTACAGGGGTGAGGTTCCGGCCAGCCTCTCGGGTCGCAAAGTTTTCATCAACCAACCGATACAGTGTGGTTCTGTTTAAAGACACCTTATTTAATAGACATTACTGATCCATTAACCTTGAGCTCACCATCCCTCAAGCCTGAACAAAGTTTATCGGACAGACACGCGTGTTTTCTCCACAAGGCCCGCGACAGTGGAGGGCTGCTTGTCCCTTGTACGAGACGTCACGAGATGGCTGCGAGTGGTCCTGTTTGACCTCAGCCTCCAGGAACAGGCCCGTCCTACAACTTTGCACGCCTTTTCGAATGACTCAGAAAGTGCCACGGGTATGGGTTTGGGAGGTAAAATAAATGTTAATGAGTCGGGGAATTTGCAAGTATGGAAACAACAGATGATGAGGACTGATTCCTACTCAGCATTTCTGTTGTAGAGGGTCCCCAACACACCCCTGCCCGCAGACGGCTTTGCAGAGCCAAACCAGGGTCCTCAGAAAAGAAAAGGACAGACAGGCTGGGAACAGAACAGTGCCCGGGCCCTTTTGCAAAACTCAGCTCAGCCCACAGGACTCGGGGCCTGGATTGTAAATGTTTTCTCAAGGTTAGCGCACGTGGGCCACTGTCTCTCCTGTCCTGATGAAATCTAAGCCGTGGACGTGAATTGGTTTGAGCAGCAGGCCAATGCGAGCTTGCCCTGCAAATTCTTGACCCACTGGGCCTCTCACAAATGGGTACAAGTAATACCACAAAAGTGGGTGTTGGGAGTAGCACAGGGCTTGCTGAATGGTGGTTGCTGCTGGGGTCATTATTACTACCCTCAGGCTGCTATTATAGTTATCATTTTATTATTATTATTAACACCATCATCAGTATTTACCACCTGGGCCAAGCATCTGGCCTCCAACCTGTGACAATCTTTGATGGCGAGGGCAGAGCTAGGTTTGAGGGAGTGTGACGCTTCTCCAATTTCAGAGGAGGTTTTTAAAGTTAAAAAAATATATACAGGCCCTGGCTGGTTGGCTCAGCGGTAGAGTGTCGGCCTGGTGTGCGGGGGACCCGGGTTCGATTCCCGGCCAGGGCACATAGGAGAAGCGCCCATTTGCTTCTCCACCCCCCCTCCTTCCTCTCTGTCTCTCTCTTCCCCTCCCGCAGCCGAGGCTCCATTGGAGCAAGGATGGCCCGGGCGCTGGGGATGGGTCCTTGGCCTCTGCCCCAGGCGCTGGAGTGGCTCTGGTAGCGGCAGAGCGACCCCCCGGAGGGGCAGAGCATCGCCCCCTGGTGGGCAGAGCTTCGTCCCTGGTGGGCATGCCGGGTGGATCCCAGTCGGGTGCATGCGGGAGTCTGTCTGACTGTCTCTCCCCATTTCCAGCTTCAGAAAAATACAAAGAAAAAAAAAAATATATATATACAAAATTGCTAATTAAATATAAGATCCAGGGTCTTCCTGGGGGTTGTGTGGGTGATGCAATGGAAAGGAGGACAGATGTATCATTATTTGCAGATGACAGTGTTTTTGTTACTACGATCACTTTGCAGTGACCTGACAGCCGCCATGCATCTCTTATGTATTTTTGTGACTTAGGTCCCTTCCGAGGATGTGGGTCATTTGTTGGTATGCGCAGCTCCAGGAGGTGCACACAGAGCACCATTTTAACTTAAGCCGCTCTGAAACTTATTTTCACATGTTAATTGCAATAATCCGTATCTGGGGAAAACAACAACAGCAAACTTTAGACAAGGAATTTTTAGGAAGGCCATCTTTATTTAAAGAGGGTTATTAGAGTTAACAGGTGAACACGTAGGAGGCCAGGCGGGCGAGATGGGTGGGAGGAAGCCTTTTTAAAACTGCCGGTCTGTGAATTGTGAGTTTTTCCACGTCTGAGAGGCTCTCAGCAAGCGAAAACCTGAGCATTATATGCAGGGTAATTGGCTGTAATTAATTCCACAGCCTCGGCACCTCTCGAGGCTCCGTGCCTAGTGAAAGCAAAATACACTGCGGCACCCTCTCCCCTCCCGCCCGCTCTGGTGAAGTGGGACTCGTGCCCTTACGACAGCTGCCTGCCCACTGCCAAAAACCCATCGCAGGCAGGTAATGAAGCCCCCGCCCAGGAAGGCAGTGCTGACACCTTTGCTACTGCGGGAGAATTTCATAAAATACGAGGGTTAGGTTCCGGTGGTTTCTAGGAGCTCCCAGAGCACCCGCATCGCTATGAGAACTCCAGGGTCGCTCTGCAGACCTGAGCCACGGCCATCGAGACCCGGCCTGCGACCACATCCCCTGAGTCTGGCAGCTGTGTGTGGAGGATACCGCCAGCATCCTCCGTCGCCCCCCGCCGCCTGGCTGCTGGACGATTTGGAGGGAAATTTATTCAACAGATAATTTGAAACAGTCTGAAGTCCTTCCAATGCCAGAGAGAGTACATGAAAAAACCCATCCGCCCCTGAGAGCCACGTTCCCACTGCTCTTCCTGTCCTTGCCGTTCCCTTCTTCCCATGTGATACCCTAGAAGTCACCTCCATCCATCCATCCATCCATCCACCCATCCACCCTCCCATCCACCCCCCTCGCTTGCTAGGGGCCAGACTCCCTGCTGGGAACTCTGAGGCATGAACAGGAAAAGGAGGTCCCCATGGGGGGGTAAGCTGTGGCACGTCTGTGGCAGCCCCGAGAATGTGCAGCTGGTGGTGGGGGCTGCCCTGTCTCTGAGCTGGCCCCATCCTCCAGGGGAGGCTGTGCAGGGCGGAAGCCATCCCTGCCGCTCCGCTGGGCGCCGCCATTCCCACTCTCCCCCCTGGGCCGTGATGGAGAGGAGCCCTCACTCCTGGTTGTCACGACCGCCATGATTCTTCGTGATTGTTCCCGAGTGATAAGGGCAAAGCCCGTTTCCTGGACCCCACGTGCGTTGAGGGTTTTGTTTCTCAGCCGTGCAGTGCAGCCTCCCCCTGCCCCCTGTGTCTGTCTGTCTGTCTGTCTGATGAAGGGAAGGGAAGGGAAGGGAAGGGAAGGGAAGGGAAGGGAAGGGAAGGGAAGGGAAGGGAAGGGAAGGGAAGGGAAGGGAAGGGAAGGGCAAGCAGGCAGGGTCATTGTTTTTCTCCTCCTGAGTCCACAGCTGGTTCCCATTCCAGGATCCGTGCCTGTCAGCATAACCAACTTCTGATGCTGCCACAGGCAAAGCTGGCGGTATTTTGTTCCATTAAAAAAAAAAATCTCAAACACAAGCCCCCAAACACACCCTCTCCCCCCCCACCGAGGCATCCTGAGTCCACATGCACACAATCCCAAGGGCGGTCACCAGGACAGCACGCGTGTCCACGGCAGTGCGGGCTCCTCGCTGGTCTGTGCTCCTGGCAGAGTCCCCGCCAGCTAGTCCCCACTGCTGCGTGGGGGGTCTCTCCCTTTCCCCTTCCTGTTCCCTGTTGGAATATTCTCCAAGGCCGTGCCCTTAGGTCGTAGAATCATCACTGCTGACCTTGAGGTCGGTGAACATCCCATTGGAGCTGACGGCTCGGACACACGCTCCTCAGGAACCAGTTGAGGGGAGTGACAGCCTCGGAGCCAGCCGGCTGGTCACCTTGTCTGCTCTGTAGCCAGGCCCCCAGCCCGGGACCCCACCCCGCCCCCCCAGGGTGGCACCAGAGGCTAAGGCTGGGAGGCAGGACTGGTGTGGGTCTGGCACAGCTAAGCTCACGGCCTGGGCTGCCTGACCAGTGTGTGTGATCTGCAGTTGGATGAGGATGATTTTGTTTGATAATTTCAAAGCAATGTCTTTCATTTTCATCCCAGCAACAACGAATGCCCTTTCAGGAGAATTGATCAAGTGTGGGATCCAGAAAGCTTTTAGCAACCATTTTTCTTTGTCTTCAATGGTGGGTTTTCCAGTGTTTTATTGTTGTTGTTCCAAAGGTCATTACCTTATTTTCTTCTATATCCTTACGAGATCACTACCAGAGGCTAAATGCTTTGGTGTCTCCCCCAAATTCCCACGTTGAAGCCCCTAGCCCCCCAATGTGGTTGAATTAGCAGAAGGGAGAAGAGGCCTTTGGAAGGTGATTCGGGTTAGATGAGGTCTTGGGAGTGAAGCTCTCAGGATGGGACTGGTGGGCTTATAAAAGGAAGAGAGAAACCTCTCTCTCTCTCTCTCTCTGCCTCTGTCTCTCTCTCTCTCTCTTTCCAGAGCCTCCCCATCCCCCGACTGAAACACAGCCATTGACAAGCCAGGAAGCAGACCCTCCCGGGCACGGAACCTGCTGGCCCCCTGATCTTGGACGTCCAGCCCCCAGAACGGTGAGAATCCTGTCTGTTGTTGAGATCACCCGGTCCACAGTATCTTGTTACAATACATAGCGGCCCAACATGATTGGAACGACCATTTTGTTTTCATGTCACAGATGGGGAAACTGAGGCCTGGAGCAGTTACCGGCTCACCCAAGCATATGTAACCATTTATCATTAGAGCCAAAAAAAGAAACGCAGGCTCCCAGTACCTCTCACAGGCTCGTTTCCCTGGACCGCCACAGCTCAACCCCTGTGAGAGCCCACTGAGTGAAGAAAATAACCCCACCCCACCCCGGCAACAGGAGAGAAAGAGACCAGCGCTCCAGGGTCCTAGGAGCTCCAACCAGCACTTCTCCCATCCACTCTCATTTCCTGCCAATCAGGACTCAGAAGATCAGGGAGGTTGAGTGACTGGCCCAAAGTCACACAGCTAAGCAAGAGGGCTGGGATTTGAACCTGGGCTGTCTGATGTTGAAGCTAACCATTTTTCCCTGAGCCACCAGAGCCCACTGAGGCGGATGGATTTGGGAGGAAGGAGACAAAAGAAGTGAGTAGTAGAAAAATAGGCGGCCCAAATAAAACTCATCGCTAAGACCGAGAGCTTCGCCTGCGGTCACGCCTGCTGCAGAGCCTAGTGGGAATTCCCCACACCGCCCAATTTTAGAACAGACCCCACATGTTCCTGACACGCTTTCCTGCAGGACTAGTTCTGCAAGGGTGCCCACCACCACCAGGCCTAGGGAAGGAGAGAATTCTTGGGGTTTCCTTCCAGGGTGACTGGTTCTCAAAGGGGGGTGCTCGCACGTTTGTTTGGGTAAAACAGCAATCTGAGATGTTGATTACTTCAGCTTTTTGTTATAAAGTGTGCAATGGCGACTCACTCCTTGAGGCAGACCTTATCGTCCACATCTGATAGTTGGAGAATCAAAGCTCACAGGCATTCTGGTGGCTCAACCAAGCTGAAATTCAACCGTGGGACTGACCCTCAGAAGACTCAGGGGACCTCTTCCTCTAAGAGATGCTACAGGGTCTGGGCATGGCCAGCTTCCTATGATCATTGCTTCAGAAATGCTTTGTATCATTTCTGTCCCAACAGAAAGCTGTCATGCTCACCCTGGAAGGGAGGCTGTGGACTGAAATCTAGGACCAGGAGAGGTCCCATCTCCAAATGCAGGCAGCAGTAATTGGGGCGTTCGGGCCCTGGGAGGGAACAAGCATGGCGGAAGACAGAAGAGCGGCCTCTGAAGACTTCTGCACACTGAGCCCCAGAAACTGTGACCATGTGGCTGTGCCCCGCAAAGGGGACTTCGCAGATGAGATTCTGTTGAGGATCTTCAGGTCAGCAGGTTGTCCTGATTATGTGGATGGGGCCCAGTGTGACCACCAGAGTCCTGATCTTAGGGGTTCGGGGGGTCAGAGTCAAAGAAGGAGATGTGGTAACAAAAGCAGAGGTCAAAGTGATGTGGTCTTGAGCCAAGGACTGCTAGCAGCCTCTAGAAGCTCGAGCCTACGAATGGACTGCCCTCCACCCCCCGCAGAACTTCCGGAAGGAACACAGCCCTGCTGACAACCTCGACTATAGCCCCTAAGACCCATGTTGGTCTTCTGGCCTCCGGAACTGTACAATGACAGTTCCATGCTGCTTGACATTTCTAAGTTTGTGGAAGTCTGTTTCAGCAGCACCAGGAACTCACACACGTGGCACTGCAGGTAGGACTCAACCACGTTCTCCCGTGGCTGGGACTCCCCGGTACAGAGTCAGTCAACCCGCAAAGGAGGTCACCAGCCTCAGCCACATCCAATGACATGGCAAGCCCCACCTTGGGCTTCAGGGTCCAGATGCTTCCCATCGGATTCAGTGGGGTCACAGTCAAAGCAGCACCGCTGGGGGAGACATCGTCCTAGACCCACAAGCTCGGTCTTGAGGCCGGAAATCAATCATTTCCCCCTCAGCAATGGCTTCAGTCCATTTCATATGAATCTTTACGAGAAAATATTCCCCGCCATGCCCCCCTCACCCCACCCCACCCTCTGTTTCTCCACGAATGTGGCAAGCCTTCGGTCCAGGAAACAAACAAAAATACAAATAAATAAAAGTATCCCACGCTTTCAGAACATAAGAAAAAATTAATGAAACCCATATGTTCACCACACGTTAAGAGCTGAACACGACTCAAAACATAGCCGGGGATGCAGACCGGAATGCGAAGCGTTCTGGGGGTAGGGAACCCCGCCACATCAGACGGCTGGCCAGCCGAGGGCTGTGCTTTGGAGGGCGCTCCAGAAACATGGACGGAGCCCGACGGAGCGGCCAACAGAGGCACACGGGAACGTCTGTGGGGTTTCCAGGAGAGGTAAGAATAAAAAGTTCAGGGTTGCTTCTTGGTTCTCAGCAACCCTGGGGCTAGACACACAGCGCGGGGGTAGCTCTGACATCAGGAGGTACAGCAGTGGACTGGGGGCTGGCGAGCGGACGCAGCGCAACTGGTTCTCCAAGTACAGAGAGAACAGGACGGTTCCCGCAGAGAGCCGGCTGGGAAGAGGCCTACGGGGGCCCCGGGGGCGGGGGGTTCTCTCTGGAAGGGACATCGCCAGGGGGCTCATTCTTCTACTCCTCAACGAGACAAAATGATCATCTCGGGGCCCTCCTGGGATGGGGAGTTCTATCCCAAGAACATCTATCCTCATAAAAATCATGCCAATGGTAGCCTGTGTTTGGCAGCTAACGTGTAGTGAGTGCTTAGAGAATGCATCCCGGTCTCAGCGAGGTGAACACTGTCATGACCTCCTCACAGTGACACAAAGCATTGACATGCTGCCCTCAAAGCTTCAGGCTGCACGAGCTTCAACGGGGCGGGGGGGGGGGGGCACGAATCCTGATGCCTCGGTGGGTCTCCACGGACGTGTCCCTGTAGCGTTAGGAAAGGGAAAGGCCAGGAATGCCAGTGCCAATATGGGCCAGCTGTGTATTCCAGGCCAGTTAATCAACCTCTCTGTGCCTCAGTTTGCTCATCTGTATAATAGGAGCACACCTCTACTACCATCGTGAGGGTTAGAGGAGAGAAAGCAGGTGAGAAACTCGTGCGGGTGGGCGTGGCACCCATAAGCACACAAGCATGTTACTGTCATCAGCTCTCGGGTCCTGTCCAAGGGAGGGGACCCCCGTTGAACAGTAGTAACATGTGTGGCCCCTCTGTCCTTGGCTTGGATTCAGGTTGACAACATCATGGTGTGCCCGTTGTCCAGAAGGCTGAGGATAGATACTGGGGAGATGCCTCCTCAGGGGATGAGTCAAGAGTTAAGAGCATAGCGGGGCAAGGGTGACCAGCTGGGGGGTCAGGGCAAGCCAACACCCCACCCCACCCTGTGCTTTCCCTCCAACCTTCTTCATTTGCTATCGACAGTTTTTAATTACCTACTTTTATGGCATCCCTGCCCAGGGGAATCTGGGAAAATAATAATGATGATGATAAAAATACCCAAAGTGTCCCAGGCAGGTAGTTAAGCCCAGCCATTGTTGTACCTATGAATTCATCTAGTCCTCACGACCAGTCCCTCAGAGTAATTACTGTTATCATTACCCTTCTACAGATGAGGGAACTGAGACACAGAGAGGTTGTCACCTGAGCTGGGTCACATAGCTGGGGTGAGGGAGTGGGGGGTGGAGCTGGGATTCGCTGACATGACCCTAGGGGCACGGGTTCCCCCAGGGAAGCCTCTGGGCGTGGTGAGGGCCATGGCTGAGTCAGAACAGGGGAGTGGGTGTTGAGTAAGAGAGGAGGGGGCAACCCCCCCCAACTCCAAGGGGATAGGTAGACTCCTGAGCGTGAGAGTTGAGCACATGCCTGCCAAGAACTCCCTGTTGCCAGGCTGTGTTCAGAGAGTTTGTTGTTTTGCTGGTCACAGGAGTGGACCTGCCAGCGCTGGTCAAGCCTTCAGGTGACTGCAGCCCCATTCAACATTTGACTACAGTCCCCTGAGACACAGAGAGGTAGGCCACTCCCAGATTCCTGACCCTCCAAGACTGCTTGCGATAATAGCTATTCATTGTTTTAAGCTATGAGGTTATGGAGTCATTTGTTACACAGCATAGATAGCTGATACATCCTGGCACAGAGTGAGGCTTGTTTATAAAAAGATAAGTGTGGGTGTGGCCACTTGTGGAAGACGGGTGGAAAGGGGAGATGTGGGGCATGGGGGATGTGGGGGCCATGCTGCTGTTTCCAAGCAGAGGGGTGATGGCCACAGAGGGCGGAGTGAAGGCTGGGGTGCTGGGACTGGAGGAAGACTGGCTGGTGGACTGGACATAGCAGCCAGGGGTATGGAAGGAAAAAGAAAGACACTTGATGAAATGGGTGGACTGTCCACCTGGAGTGACCAGAGCTGGCAGACAGGGGACACCGGGGGGAGGGACAGGCAAATGAGGCCCAGGAGCACCTGGAGGCAGAGCAGTCTGGACTTCATCCTGATTGGGGGGGGGGGGGGGGCGTGTCACTGAAGGATGTTAATCAGGAAAATGGCATGAACCACTCTGTATATTGAAAACATGTCCCTGGAGGAAGAAATAGTACAAACACAGTACATTTTTTAAATATGTACTAGGATCTAGCTCTTATAAAAGTTTAATATGCTATAAATGTGGCATTACAAATCAATACGGAAAGGAGGAATTAGTCACTGGTGTTGGGACAATGGGTTAGTTCTTCAGGGGGAAGAAATAAAGCTGGCTTCTCAACATCATAAACCAAAATAAAATCCAGATGGATTACAGAAGTCAATGCAACAGAATAATAATGATGATGATGATGATGATGATAATAATAATAATAACAAAAGTTCCAAAAACAAGCTGGAAAACACAGAAGTAAATACTTCTCTGATGTCTGGATTGGTTGAAGCTTTTTCAAAAACTAAACAGTGAGAGAACCCGGAGAGATGGATAGATTTGACTGTCTTACAGCAAAACCTCTGAAAATCAGATAATGTCGCAAACACAATTTCAAAGCAGACATACTGGGAGAGAATATTTGCAACTCTGATGATGGACTGATGAGCGGTATCCTTTCTATGTAAAAAGTTCTTTAAAACAAACAAGAAAAAAAAGGCACTCTAACTGAGAACAAAAGACATTTGTGTTAGAGGGGACGTAGATGTCTAATAAAGGCAGGAAGGCGTTCGTTCACCTGTGTGGCTAACGCTATGTGACTACATGTAAATGGGACACTATTTTTTATAAGCTTGCCAAACTTAGAAAGTTTTATTTTTAACTATTAAAAAGTAAAGTGTTGGTGAAGATGCAAAAAAATGGGCACCATGCTGGTGGGGCTATGCATTGGTCTCTCTACTAGAAAAAAAAACTGAGGAACAGCAGAAACCCTAAAAACATTCTTGCCCTTGGGCCCAGGAATTCCACTAACAGAAACCTATTCTCAGGAAATAACCAGAGACGTTAAGTAAATGTTCACTTGGGTAAATCCTACTGTGGTGTATTAATGTTAGAAAAGGAGAAACAATTCAATAACACCTTCCACCCAATAAGCAAATAAGTTATGGAATATTCCTGTGACTGAATATTATATAGCAATTAAAATCAAGTTTTCAAAGAATATTTGAACACATGAAGAAAAACCCCTCTGGAAGTAGAACCTCCAGCAGCAAACAAAACCAAGTCCTTAGAAACAGCGAGGAGACTTGCCCCTTAAATGCTCACCTACCCCCACCCAGAGAGACAATTCAAGAGAGCAGTGGCCCCAAGAGGGTGGTCAAGGTCTCCAGGGCGCCACCTGGTGGTGATGGGAGTTACACCAAGCACATCTTGAAACACGCCTGTCTTGTCATTACTTATTCAAACCCATCCTTCAAATCAGCCTCCAACACACACTATGGGGAGCACCTACCACGGGTGCGTGTTGTGTGGGTCAGATGGCAGGATTTCAGCATTTGCTTAGTAAAAAGAAATTTGGTTCTTAATTTCCTTCTGGAGGGGTGGAAAGGGTAGGTGACGGCCGCAGCATAGAGACATGAAAATAAATAAAGGTGTTAGTATATTTGGGATTTTTAGAGGACTTTCCTTGACAATATTTCCAGTGGGCAGGCTTCAGTGCCCAGGGGACCTGTGACCACTGTAGTCAGTACAAATTTAACATGAGACACATTTATTATATAAACACAGATTGATGACACTCTGTGCCAGGATATATTAGCTATCTATGCTGTGTAACAAATGACCTCATAACCTCATAGCTTAAAACAACAATGACTAGCTATTGTCTCAAGCAGTCTTGGAGGGTCAGGAATCTGGGAGTGGCCTACCTCTCCATGTCTCAGGGGACTGCAGTCAAATGTTGAATGGGGCTGCGGTCACCTGAAGGCTTGACCAGGACTGGCAGATCCACTCCTGTGACCAGCCAAACAATGTTGGCTGTTGGCAGGAGGCCTCAGCTCCTGCCACGTGAGTGTCCTTATGACGTGACGTGGTCATTGGTTTTCCCGGACACAAAAATACAAGCCGCAATGTCTTCTATGAGCTGGCCGGGGAAATCCCACATTGACATTTCTGTAGTATCCTATCGCTTACACACACAGGCCGGCCCTGTTCAGGGTGAGAGGTGAACACCAGGAGACAGGGGTCACCGGGGCCAGAGCAGAGGTTGGCTGCCATATGGGGGACCAGGCTGGGCATGTACGTGTATTGTTTCTGACCCTCACGGCACTGCTAGGAGTTGGTTTTATTACCCTCATTAGTTGGATGAGAATACAACCCCCAGTGTGGTTAAGTGTTTTTCTCAGGAGCAGAAAGTTACAAATAATCAACGCCATCTTTATTGGTGGTGGTAGTGGTGGTGGGCGGGGTGCTCCAAAGTCACACGAAGAAGGAACATTGCTGTTCTGGCCAATCCGTTTCCCCTCCATTAAAAAAATTAAAGAAAAGAGAGGAAACAGCTAGCAGGATAACAGCCCCAGGTCATTATTTTCAGTAGCTCCCGAGTTAGACACCCTTGTTCCTATCAGGTCATATGTCACAACTGCTTTAGGGAGGCAGTAGCCCCGCAAAGCCGGAGGCTGTGCCCCAGAGAAGTTTGATTTAGGTATGAACATTCTGCCCTTGTGGTGAATCTTCTCCAAATTTTAAATAATCACCTGAATACGTTGAATTAAATTTACCTTAGTAGAGTCGCTGTTAAAACGAAATCGCAGCAAGACTTCTGGGATTAGAATAAAATAAGAGCTCAGGACACTAGGCTCCCAGCTCTTGCCTGCCAGCCCAGTTCCCCCACCTCTTAGATGGAACCACACCCACAGGGACAACTGTGATGCTAACAGCTGCCACAATAGTGCACATGGTCTCATCTGAGGCTTCCCGACGGCCTCGGAAGCCAGAGCCCTTGTGTTTTTCCTTGGTGGTACGAACGAGGGAAAGGAGAGTCCAGAGAGGGTGAGCTATTTTCCCAAAGTCACACAGCTTATCTGTGAGGCAGAGCTGCGTTAGAACCTGGGTGTTCCGACCCCCAGTCGTGCAATATTTTTCTGAGGGTGAAATGAACTCACAGGGTATTCTGTGGGTTTCGCGGTAGGAGAGTTCAGTGTTTCTTCCCAATGCTTTTCCATTGTGGGTTTTTTTTTCTTTTTTCTTTTTTTTGGCTTTTTGGTTTTTTCCCCTGATTTTAACATAAACGGCTCATTCAGATACACCCAGGTCTGGCTTCCCGGAACCCTGGAAGAGCTGCCCGGACTGCCCCTCCTCCTCCCTGTCTTCTCCTTCTCCCCAGCTGCAGCCTGAGCATCTGGGAAGCCCCTTCAGAGCAGGAGTTTTGGGGAATCCCGCCGGCCGAAGCAGTACAGTATTCCATCACCATCACCGCGGGGCGCGTTCCCTACAAGTCCCAACAAACCTCCGCAGGACACCCGGACAGGCTGGAGGAGACGGGTGAACACGGCAAAGACTCACAGGGCAGGCCCCGCCTAAGGTGGCGGGGCAGGGGGCCAACCGCTCCCGAGATGCAGGAACTGGGAGCACCGAGACCCTAACAGCACAGCGGCACGGCCCGCCGCTGGGGGACAAGGAGGCTCCGGTATCATCACTGCAAAAGCAGAAAGGCCCCAAGCACAGCTGGGGGTGAGGGGAGCGCCCCGAGGAAGCCGGAAGCGGGCCACCCTGCCTCCTGTCCCAGGTCGCGTGCGGAGGAATATGGCGCATGGGCCTGTCTGCTCTGGAACGCCAGCCGGGACGAGCTGGGCGCGTTTCTGGGTGACAGTGGCTGACTGCTCCCATGCCCTCTTTCAATAAATAGCACCCTCACTCATTCCTCTGAGCCTCTGCTCGAGGTGCCCTCGTGTCCCCTTGGTGCCTCTGTGGTGGCCTGGGACCCTGCTGGGTACAGTTCACCCTCTCCCTGGGGAAGGGGAGTCAGCTGCCTTAATCCCCTGGGCAAGTATAACAATGATGAGCAAACTTCCCTTTCGTGGGTGTCATACTCAGTTGAATAAAGGCTGCACTGGGTTTCAAGGGTACTTGTGTGTGTCACTCATTTAATTCATATCTGTTGAGCACCGTCTAGACGCCAGGCCCTGAAGAGGCAGCAGTAGAGAAATGACCAAGACCTCTGCCCTTCTGAGCCGACATTCTATTGGGGAAACAGAAGAAACGTAAAACGTTAGGAAATGATACACTTTGTCAGCAGAAAATGTCGAGCCGGCAGCCTGGGTGTTGGGGGCAAGTGGCAGTTCTTTAAATAGTCCTCGCTGGGAAGGTGACACAGGAGTAAAGACTTGGCCCTGGCCCGGTAGCTCAGATGACTGGGGCGTCGTCCCAATACACCAAGGTTGTGGGTTCGATCCTTAGTCAGGGCACATATAAGGATTATCTAATGAATGCATAAATAAGTGGAACAACAAATCGATGTCTCCCTCTCTCTCTCATATCAATTAAAAAAATTTTTTTTAAACTCAAGGACAGCAGAAAGTGTGTCTGACATGTAATAGCCCCCAAAGATGTCCACATCCTAACCCCTGACCCCTGCAAATGTCAATGTGAAAAGACCTTACCTGAAAAAGGGACTATGCAGGTGAGATTGAGTTAAGGAGTCTGAGGTGGGGGCATTATCCTGAGCTATCTGGGTGGGCTTGACGTAATCACAAGGGGACAACATGTTGATTTGATAAACTAATACATTGCAAAATGACCACCACCATTGCATCAGCCAACACCTCATCACGTCACATAGTTATCATTTCTTTCTTCTTTTTTTTTTTTTTTTTTTGTGGCGAGAACATTTAAGATCTATTCTCTCAGCAACCTTCAAATATAAGGTGTACCAGAAAGTTCTGTCCGTTTCTATCACAACAAGTTTTGACACGTAAGCACATGTTTATTTGGCGCATGTGTGCCTCTCTATTTTTATCACTTAATGTATACATACTGATGTAGCAAATTAACTAAAACAAAGTTGATTCACGTTAGTCTTATGTGTGAAGCGATAGTGTACCCACAGCTACTGATAAAGTTCATTTACGCCACTGTAATTTTTACGAATTTCAACAAGGAAGAAATGCTACAGAAGCATGTCTGTCACATCCACCATATCTCCCCGGACTTAGCACCCTCTGACTATCACTTGTTTTTGTCCTTACAAAATTTTTTGAAGGGCAAAAAATTCAAAAATGAAGAAGATATTAAGCAAGCACTGGTTCAATTTTTCGCATCAAAAGATAAAACATTTTTCAAAAATGGGATAGACAAATTGCCCTCACACTGGCAAGAAATCATTAATAATAATGGCAATTATATTATTTAATAAAGTTTATTGACGGTAAGAAAAATTTGTATTTTGTTTTATTCCAAAAACGAACAGAACTTTCCAGTAGACCTTATATATAACACAGTTTTTGGGGGTTTTTTTTGTATTCCTCTGAAGTGAGAAGCAGGGAGGCAGAGAGATAGACTTCCGCATGCACCCAACCGGGATCCACCCGGCATGCCCACCAGGGGGCAATGCTCGGCCCATCTGGGCTGTTGCTCTGTTGCAGCTGGAGCCATTCTAGCGCCTGAAGTGGAGGCCATGGAGCCATCCTCAGTGCCCGGGCCGACTTTGCTCCAGTGGAGCCTTGGCTGCGGGAGGGGAAGAGAGAGACAGAGAGAAAGGAGAGGGAGAAAGGTGGAGAAGCAGATGGGCTCTTTTCCTGTGTTCCCTGGCCGGGAATCAAACCCAGGACTTCCATATGCCGGGCTGATGCTCTACCATTGAGCCAACCAGCCAGGGCAGTATTTCTTTATTTAACTGTAATCACCATGCTGTACATTAGATTTCCAGAAATTATTCATGTTATAGCTGGGAGTTTGTACCCTCTGACTGTCATCTCCCAAGTTCTCCCCCCACCTTCCCAGTCCCTGGCAACCACCTTCTACTCTTTGGTTCTAAGAGTTTGGCTTTTTTAGATTCCACATATAGGTGAGACATGCAGAGAAAATCTGAAACCTGCGTGTATCAATTAGGAGTATTTTTGCGGCAAATACAGAAAACCCAAGCTAACAGTGGACTGAACAGGATACAAGTTTATTTCTTCCTCACATAAAATAAGCCTGTAGACAGGCAGCCCAAGGTTCTCAGCCATCAGGGACTCAGACTCCTTTTTAGATTCCTGTTCTGTTCTCCCAGCATGTGGCTTCCATCCTCGAGGTCCTCTTGTGGTCCCAGATGGCTACTGGAGCTCCAGCCGTCACGCCTACCTTCCAGGCAACAGGAAGGAAGGAAGAACAAAGGGGTTCATCTTGCAGTTGAGTCAGTTCTATTTAAGAAGACTTCTTGGAAGTGCCATGCGACACTTCCACTTAACATCGGTCAGAACTCAGTCGCACGGGTGAACTTAAGCCACGGGGGAAGCTAAGAAATGCAGTTGATAGTTGGGACCCATTTATCCAGGACTTTATTTCTAGGAAACAAGGAAAGAATGGGGGTATCTTGGTAGACAACTAGATGTCACTGACTCAGAGAGTTTTCCCAGAATCATTTGAATGATGCCCATCGCTGAGAGTGCCATTAATCTCATTCTAGCCCCACATGGAGGGGTGGATTTGAACTTGGAAAGGACAGAGTATTCACATTTCAGTGTGACAGCTCCCTGTGGTGGGAGACAGCCACCGCTGGCAATCCCATGGCCCTCAGGACCAGCTGCAAGCTCCCCAGGGCATCCCAAAGCCACACACTGGACCTGGGGCTGGTGGCGGTAACCCTGAGAAGCCACCGGATCCTAGCTTCTCAGGGGATGTGCCCCCTCAGGACATGAGCAGAAAATTCACGCTCCTGGGCCTGCTCCCTGTCCCAGGTGACATATCAACCTCATCACAGCCTTGCGTAGAAAATAACTCCTTCCTGTTCCCTCACCCCTTCCGGCTCAGGAAACAGCAGATAGGCCTTGGGGTCCCAGAACATCCCCCGTGTAGCCACACACGCCTCGTGGCTGCTGGTCTGATTGAACGTCCATTCACAGAATTATTTTATAACGGGCATCTCCCCTCCTGTTGAGAAGTCCCCCAGGTATAACGACAGAAACAGACCTGCGGGGTTCAGCTGGGAAGAAGCTGCTGTCCGTGTCAGACCTCATGGCTCCTCTGAACACTCAGGGGCCGCATCAATCTGGGCACCTGGAGGACAGGCCCGGCCGCCCTTGCCGGGTAACGTGGGGAGCATCTCTGGACGGGGAGACTCGCCATGCTCCTGATGCCGTGCAGGGCGGGCGCGGGCACGGGCTGGCGGGTGCAGGCACGGGCTGGCAGGCGGGCTCGGTCTTTCTTCAGCCGGTGCAACGTCTTCCCTTGAACTACAAGTTTAGAAGCAGCACTTAATAAGAAACACAGGAGCCACAGGAAGGCGAAGACCCTGAAACAATCCGTGTTGCCAAAGCCTTTGTGCCTCTTCTGCTCCCAGTTGGCTCTCGGGCAGGAGCCCAGCGAGGGGCCAGTGGACCAGGACTTAAAGATCAGTGATGCCCACGTCTGAACTGGGCTCCCCTGGGAATGTGCTCTGCAAACCGCGGCTCGGGGGCTCCGGGGGACCGCTGGTCCTCGCTGCTCCTCTCCCCCCATCCCACTGTGTTCTCCAGCCTCGTCTCCCTGTCTTCTCCCTGTCCCAGGACTCCCATCTCCTCCTCGTCAGCTTTTCATCCTCTCAGAGGACGTCCCTCAAGCAGATCGACTCTGTGGCATTTAAGGCTACATGCTTCTCTGCTTATGACGCTGTCAACAAGAAGAATCGATGACAGCAGCCACGTTGACTGATGGCTTCTTGGGCGCCGCCACTGTCCTGAGCCCCTGCCCATCACCGGGGTCCTCTGTTCCCCAGAATGATCTCAGGGAGCGGGCACCACGTGGGTCATCCCTGCTGAAGCCACCAGGCGGAGGGGAGCCAGCAGGCGGCATTCAGCTGAGAAGGTTCGAGGCAGGCAGAGACTGGGGCGACTGCTCCCTGTTTTACGGTCTCCGTGGGCAGGTCCTCCTGAAGGTCCTGGGGCAGGGGGTCCTAATGACGAAGCCCGGGCCATCATGATTTGGGCATGAAAAGAAAGCAGAGCTTCCAGTGTTACAGGTGCAGGGTAGAGCAGCAGGCAGCCACAGGTTATAAGGATGGGGTTCTACCTAGACGCCAGGGACCAGCTGGTGGCCCCCGTTCCTTCCGTCCAGCCCGGCGTGGACTCATCGAACGCTGTAGCAGTTGCAGCGCCCGCGGCTGGAGGTAACAGAAAGTCCAAACAAAAGTGTGGCAGTGCTGGAGACGTTGCTCGTCTCCCCCAGCAGGACACCCGGAGGTGGGGTTGGTTCCCCACTGTCACTACACACGGTGTCAAGGTGGCTGCCACAGCTCCAGGCAGACATCCACGCACAACATCCCTCTGTCTCTTCCTTGTCTCTTGATGGGAGCTGAAGACCCTCTCCCAGTAGCCCCCCCAACAGACTTCTCACATCTCATCTGCCAGAATGGGGACATATATCCCTGCCTGAGCCAGAAAGAAAAAACCAACCAGGATTTACCCACATCGGGGGCAAAGCGGAGGGGAGGGCATGGAAGAGAGCACCTGGCTGTTCGGTTGAAAACCAGTGTTTTCTGCCTCGAGCATCTGCCTCAGTGACACCCCCCCACCGCCCTCCACCCCCTTACAAAGAGTTGGCACGCCCGTGAGTTCAAATCTCTGCAGGCTGGGAGAAATACCTGTTCTAAAGGCAAAAGGTGAGAATTCATTCCCCCCGATTCTTTGGGTCTTTTGCCTGCACAGACGGAGCCTTGCCTTGCCGGTATGTATCTGATCAGACACCCACAGGGAGCAGGTTAAAACAAAAATGGGCCCAGATTCCTGGCTTGATTCGATTCCGAGATAACCACATGCAGACGTCCTGGGTGTTTTTGTAACAGATTTGGAGCTCAGCCCACGTTTGGAAAAGATCCGTGTCACTCATAAACAGCATGGGGGTCAGATAAAGTTCAGGCTGGTTCTGCAGTGGGTTGGAGAGGGAGAGGGAGGAGCCAGGGAGGATGAGGAGGAGAGACGAAGAGAGACAGATGAACAACAGAGGGAGAAAGACACAGAGAGGTGGGTAAACGGCTCATCCTTAATCATCTTTGGTCCCCAAGTAATGACATTGGAGACGTTCCACCCAAAGGAAGAGATGACTGAACTCTCCAGACACACAGATAGCTTCACAGCAACCCTTCCCTAATGCTACAATGTCATCCTCTAATCACCCTACATCCCAGGCTGCAGAACCACAAAGTCACACGGCTGGTCCCAGACAGAACCCAGCGTGCTCAGACCCCGCCACCGAACCTGGGACAGTCACAAAGGAAGACACAGCAAATCACCCCTGTGTGAGGTGCAGGCACAGGTGCCAGGCTCTGCGTTCTCAGCTCGGTGCTCTTCCCAGGAATGTGGGGCGGCGGGTGTTCATTTTTTTTTTCCCCCAAAGGTAGAAGCGGGAGGCAATCAGATTCCTGCATGTGCCTGACCAGGATCCACCCAGCATGCCCACCAGGGGGCGATGCTCTGCCCATCTGGGCTGTTGCTCCGTTGCAACCAGAGCCATTCTAGCACCTGAGGCTGAGGCCATGAAGCCATCCTCAGTGCCCGGGCCAACTTTGCTCCAATGGAGCTTTGGCTGCGGGAGGGAAAGAGAGATACAGAGAGAAAGGAGAGGGGGAAGGGTGGAGAAGCAGACGGGCACTTCTCCCGTGTGCCCTGACTGGGAATCGAACCCGGGACTCCCACATGCTGGGCCAACACTCTACCGCTGAGCCAACCAGCCAGGGCCTATTTTTAATGCTAGTTTCTTGGATACCCGTTGAGTTTGGTGAGGCTGTTCAGTGACCCGCCTGAGACCACCCAGCAAGGAAGTGGCAGAGCCGGGAGCGGAATTCAACTCTGTCTATCTAACGACAGTTACGTGCTCATCTCGAAGCTACACACACCTCCGTGATCATTCTAAGCATCTAACAGATTATTGCAGAGGCTGGTTAATATCATTATTATTGTTATTATTACTGCTAATAATAATAAACCTGGTGTGTGAAGCCAGCAGGGGGAAGAGCAGACCTGAGAGAGTCTCCTTGGGGACATACTGGCCTTGCGGTCCCTTTATCTCAAGAATAACCCACTCCTCACACACACACGTGGACACGCGCACGTTCATGGCCGCTTCCCCCATGAGAGCCAGAAGGTGGAAACAACTCAATGGTCTGTCATAATCAAATGTGTGGATAGATAAAAATGCGGCCTCCCCACATGGTCGGACATTGTTCAGCCACAAAAAGGAGTGACGTTCTGGTCCATGTGACCACGTGGACGGGCCTCGAGGACATGACACGGAGTGAGAGACACCGGGCGCCATGGTCCCGTGCTGTGTGACTCCGTGATATGAAACGTTCAGAACGGGCGGCTCCACAGACGTGGTCAGTGGACTGGTGGCTGCCAGGGGACGAGGCAGGGAGTGGGGAGCACCATCGAATGGGAACAGGCCTTCTGTGGGGGAGACACACGTATATTGGGACCATAGATGTGGCGGTGACACAGCATTCTGCGTGCACTCAGTGTCCCTGAATTGTTCAATTTCAAGCAGCTAGTTCTGTTAGGTGAAGTTACCTCGGCGATGGAGAAGGAGAACAAGTCGTTTGGCCTTGTCATCATCACGTTCTCATCAGAATACCAGCCAGGGTCACGGCCATTCTCCCGCCAACAGGTGGGCTGAGAGCTGGCACCCCTGGCGTCTCTGGTGGCTGGGCTATTGTAATGCCCAGGTGCCGGGCTTTCTTGATCAAGTCCCATCTCCACGTGCGGAGTAGCCCAATTGGATCGGGGATCGTTTTAAGAAATCGGCGTGTATTTCTAACGGCTCGGCTTGGGGTCTGCAGAACCAGACCCGGGAAGCCGCCAAGTGGCACCCCCAAGAGCTAGGACGGCACGCATCAGAGAGGCCAGCTGCAGGATGTTCCCCGGGAATCGTGCGTGCAGTGAGCGTGTACGCACACACGGAGCGTGGTCGATGGGCCCGGCGTTGTTAGGCCTGCATCTTCCGGGAAGAACAGAGATGTCTGAACTGGTGGAGGACTCCCTTGGCCGTCGGCTGCCTTTTAGACAAAAAGCCGCATGTGTTCCTGATTTGAAATTTCATTGCGTGGTGGCGGGGGGGTGGAGGGGCAGGATCTGGTTTCTGTCTGCCTGGGCCTGGCCGGGAAGGGCCAGACCAGGTGGGGTGGGGGCAGGTGGAAAAGAAAGAGAATCCGGCCACAGATACAAGGCTGGCCTGGGGAGTTCCTAGCCACAAACCTCCGAGGCATCTCTTTCGTCAAGAGAGAGAAAGAAGGCCCTGGCCGGTTGGCTCAGCGGTAGAGCGTCGGCCTGGCGTGCGGGGGACCCGGGTTCGATTCCCGGCCAGGGCACATAGGAGAAGCGCCCATTTGCTTCTCCACCCCCCCCCCTTCCTCTCTGTCTCTCTCTTCCCCTCCCACAGCCAAGGCTCCATTGGAGCAAAGATGGCCCGGGCGCTGGGGATGGCTCCTTGGCCTCTGCCCCTGGCGCTAGAGTGGTTCTGGTCATGGCAGAGCGACGCCCCAGAAGGGCAGAGCGACGCCCCTGGTGGGCGTGCCGGGTGGATCCCGGTCGGGCACATGCGGGAGTCTGTCTGACTGTCTCTCCCCGTTTACAGCTTCAGAAAAATACCAAAAGAAAAAAATAAATAAAAAGAGAGAGAAAGA
The DNA here is from genome assembly GCF_036850995.1 of Saccopteryx leptura. Lineage (NCBI taxonomy): Eukaryota > Metazoa > Chordata > Mammalia > Chiroptera > Emballonuridae > Saccopteryx > Saccopteryx leptura. The sequence goes on along the minus strand of NC_089504.1, from coordinate 248,295,006 downwards.
GAGACACAGAGAGAGAGAAACTACAGTGACCCTGAACTTCTCACTTTCAAAAGCTGGGTGACTCCGTCCAGTGCATTTGACAATGCTGACATCTCCGAGCCATGTAGACTCCAGATTTCCTAAGGTGGGGGTTAGGGAGTACAGCTTCCATAGGGTGGAAAGGGAAGGGGGAACCCCAGCCTTCCACACGAAACAGAGAACTTCTGAGAAATATCAACGTTTGTCACCTCGGCCGGGCTCAGCCTCCACCCACCGGGAGCAGCAGCGCGTGCACAGGCGAACAGGACGACCAAGAGACTGACACCTCTGCTCAGAGGGGGTACACGGGGGATGTGACAGAGAAGAGAGAGGGGCCCAGGCTTCCTGACCCTCCCCCCCAAGGTCCCTTCTCTCGTTTGCCCCATTAGCCAAGATGTCCCCAAATTACCGCAGGTGCCTGGATCAGCGGGACTTGAACGTGACCCCTTCCCAGCGTTTTCCCAGGGTCCTCCTGGGCCCCCCCTGACCCTCCCTGCATACTCCACTGATAATAATTCTCTATCCTTATTTGTACTAAAGTCATAATTACGGCCCAATCATTCGTACCCTCGTGTATCTACTTCCTGAAGGTTCCACCGGCCTCTGCTAACTCATCCCCTACCCCCGCTCCTTGCAGAGCAGCCTCTACTCTCCGGCACCTCCTCCCTCACTGGGACCCCCAACGTTAACTCTCCCCCATGGAGCATGGGGTGCGGGGGGGGGATTTCAATTCAACACACAGATTGGGAATCACGCTTCTCCAGGTGTGGACTCGAGAGCTTTCACGCCATGTTCACATTTGTGTCAGAACTTTGGAAGATTCGAATGGACCAGGCTTCGTGACAACTGGGGAATATTATGCAGCTGTCAAAAAGGAGCGCACTGGGCTGTGTGCCAACCTGAAGAGGTGGCCAAGGTATGACGTTCAAGAGCAGCCCACGTGTGGTTAAGGTTACCACCGCCGGCGCCTACAGCGTGGACTGCAGACAGGCGGTGATAAGAACGGCACATCCCTCCCCAAAACCCAGCACCCAGTCTCAGTGAGAGAAAGCCAGACCCAAATTGAGGGGCACGCCACAACATAATTGGCCTGTACGCTTCAGAAGTGCCAAGGTCAGGGAAGACAGAGAAAGCCTGAGGAATTGCCCCTTGGCGTGGAATGAGACTGAGGAGACACCACGACCGGTTGGCGGGTGCTGCCCGGTGGGGTCCTGGCACAGCGGGAAGGTGTTGGGGAAGTGCTGATATCCGAACATGGCGGGGTTGGCAAGAGTGACCCACCAGGTTCTGACAGACACCCAGTTGCAGAACTAGGGGAAGGGGCACAGGGGAAGTCTCTGCATCATCTTGGGTTGTGTTCCAATCGATGTCACTGTGTAGCTGCTCAGCTCTCCGCAGGCTCCCTGGGGCCACCTGCCCGTCTAATTAAGTTTTTCTCTTTTAAGAAATGTTTCACCTGACCAGGCAGTGGTGCAGTGGATAGAGCATTGGACTGGGATGCAGAGGACTCAGGTTCAAGACCCCGATGTTGCCAGCTTGAGCGCGGGTTCATCTGGTTTGAGCAAAGCTCACCAGCTTGGACCCAAGGTCACTGGCTTGAGCAAGGGGTTACTCGGTCTGCTGAAGGCCCGCGGTCAAGGCACATATAAGAGCAATCAATGAACAACTAAGGTGTCACAACGAAAAAGAAATGATTGATGCTTCTCATCTCTCTCCATTCCTGTCTGTCCCTATCTATCCCTCTCTCTGACTCTCTCTCTGTCCCTGTAAAAAAAAAAAAAAAAAGAAAGAAAGAAAGAAAGAAATGTTTCTACTGCCAGAGCCCGGGTCAGGGTTTGAGAGTAGAAACACTATGGAAAGGTGCTGGGTGCGTGAAGGGAGCGGGAAGGGAGGCGGGACAGGGACAGCCAGGGAAGGGTCTGTTCACCTCACCCCGGCCACCGCTGTGGACGATGGAGCCCACCCCCACGAGGAAGCTTCCGGGCAGCGGTGCCCCAGAACCACCCTGCCTGGAATGGACGGGTCTCCCGTTACGTAGCACGCCAATTAATAATTGTAATAATACATTCCATAAAAGTCAACATCCCGGGAAATTGAAGTAACTGTAGATAAACTAAAATCATAAGTTCCAGATAAAGCCGTGAAGGGAATGTAAAGCCTCTGTTAGGAGGAGACACTGTGGATTTGTGAGGTCTCAGAGTCTCCCCAGAGGAGTTGTGAACCACAAAGGGAGAGACGACCCTGTTACAAAGGAGAAAGCTGACAGGCACTCCCTCAAGCACATTAAGACTGACAGTCCCAGCCCCAAGGCTTGTCAGTGGCTGAGGCCCCCGCTAGGACACGCCTTCCTTCTTGCCCGAAACCCATCCGCTGGTGTAAACACGGGAGACTGTCAGACAAGCCCGCACAGAGGGCCAGCTGCAGGAATCACCGGCCAACGTCTTCAGCAATGTCAAGGTCGTGAAGGACAAGGCAAGGCTGCGGAAACTGTCCCAGATCAGCGGAGACCAGAGAGATAGGACAGCCAACTGTGACACAGGATTCCTGGAACAGAAACAGGCCTTTGGCTGGGGAGGGGGAGGGTGGCTCGTGAAATTCGAATGAGGGGGTGTTGTTTAATGAAGAGCAGGATGCTGGTGCGGACTTCCCTGCCTTTGCGGTTGTGGACGTACAAGAGTTCCACGTCAGGGAAGCTGCATGAAAGGTCCATGGGAACTCTCTGTGCTCTTTTGTAACTTTTCTGTAAGTCTAAAATTATTCCAAAATACAGGTGTTTTTGGAAAGAAGAATTGGGCCACCCGAGGATAGAAGGAACAAGGGATTTATACGTCAAGTGCCCGGAGCCACTGGCTGTGGGCTCCTGGGCATGGTGGTAACCCCCCACGCCTCTGGCCTGCTGGGCGGGCAAAGTGGCCTCAAGGTTCAGGGACAAGGTTGCAGGCAGCAGCGTTGGGCAGTTGAATGGAGCTAATGACACACGTTACAGCCCCAGCAGCACTGTCCACAGATGCTCACGCCGAGGGAAGCCCAGGGACATTTTAGGGGCTTCCAGGGGTGACCCCCTCTCTTCCTCCCCTGCTGAGACAGCCCCTCCAGATGCATTTCCACATCATGCAAGTACATGCAAGCATTTGGCCACGACCTCTTTCCCTATCCCGTGTTCTCTGTCACATCTTCCGAGAAGGGGGTCTTCCCAGTATTTTTAGAACAAAACACTTCAGTACATGTGACTCGTGATTTATCACACAGAGAGACAAAAATTACTCAGAATTCCATTTAAGCACGTTAAGTTCAACCTAAACTCAAACGTAACGAGAGGTGACGAGTCATTGGTCTTTCTTCCCACCGTATGTCTAGGTATAGGACCACGCCACTCACCCCATCCGAGAATCCACGGGAAGGGACTCACCTCCCTGTACCCACAGGCCCCGGCGCCCAAACTACGGCCTTCTCTTGGGAAAGGTCACTCCTTTTGTGGAACCGATGGTACATTTATTTTGGAAAAGTGGGGGGGGGGGCGTTCCCTATACACACTCCCAACCTCTGTTTTAAATTATTGCTTCAGGCCTCCCTGCCAGACCTGTCATGTATAAAGGGACTCCAGGCTAAGTGTGTAAATAATTTTTAAAATTCCACTGGTAGTGATTTAGACATAAGAGGGGTTTTCTTTCTTTTCTTGCTGTTTTTTTTTTCTTCCCTCCCTTTCTCCCCCTGCTAGGGTTACTAAAGAATTTAACATTGTTTTAATTTGGAACACGAGTCAAGTCTATTAAAACCTCTTGTGCCCTGTATATAAAACTTGTACTTTACGTCACCACAAAGCTTTAGAGTATTAAGCCCCTGATTTAATTAAACAAGCATTTTTATTTTTATTTTTAAATATTTTTTTTACCTTGGGCCCCACCTGGGGTGTGGAAAGGTTGTTTTTTGTTGTTGTTGTTTTGTTTTGTTTTGTTTTTTAACAATTTCAAGGAATGTGGAGACATGGGACCTAGCTGTAGACCTAGGAAGTCACGGTCATTGCTCACGGCAGAACCCAGAGTCCCCGGAGCAAACCCAGGCAGACAGGGGGAGAACATAACAAACTCCACCTGGACAGTGGTCCCGGCCAGGAACCGACTTCTTCCTCATCGATGTTACAATGAAATGACAGTGAGCACAGTGGTGTTAGGGATACACACATGCCCTGTGCCGCAAGGAGCCCTCTGTGTGCTCGGTGGACCCCCCCCTCCCCGCCTGCACTTCCAGCCCTGTCCACGTTCCCCTTAAAGCTGCCTCTGGGCCACCCCTCGGGTCTGGGGTTACGCACCCCAGCGAGGTGGGCAGTCCCAGGCTCTGGCCATCTGGGCAGCGGGTTCCGGATCCCAGGTACCAGGAGTGGTCCTGGGTCAGGGCCTGGATGCGGGTGAGGCAGACGCCACTTGTGCCCCCTGAGAGTGAGCCCCTCCTTAAACTTGCCCCCTGGGCTCTCTGGTCTCAAGTCTGGATCTGCTGGGGCCACTGGGTAGGCACTTGCCCTGATCCTGGGGCCTCCTGGCCCTGTGCGGGGGAGCTGGCCCCGGGGCAGTGCGGCCCCCAGGCACCCCACCCCCACCCCAGGGCCCTCACAAAACAGCTGGGATCCGCAGTCCTGGAGGACATGGCCAGTCCCCGCCCTCACAGCATCCCTTTCCTGGGGTCCTGCTTTTGGCTCCGTGGGCAGAGGCAGCCTTCCTCCCCCCAAACCCTGCGCTCCAAACGGAGTGCTTTTCAGAATTGGACCCTCGGGCATAGCGGCTCCACGACCTGGAGACATAGAATCTCAGCTTCCTCGTCATGGCTCCGCCAGAGGCACGGGGACCCATAGATCTTTCCAGCGCCACCGTCTTCGTCCGGAGATAGCACTTCAATCCCTTTCCTGCCCTGCGCTATTTTCAGGATACCTTTCTCTGGACACCTCCGACCCAACTGCACACCCCCAAGCTATTTCAGAGGGCAGGAAGGGTGCTCTCTGCTTTCGGGCTGCGACTTGAGGCTTGCAGGAGGAGGGACAGGCAGGCGAGGCCGGCCACGCACAGCTGGGGCCTCCTGCAACCAAGGGTAGACGCTGGGGTTTGCACAAGCCATCTTCCCGGGCAAAGCTCGCCGCGGAGTCTATCAGCCTTACTCATCTGCATGGTGTCAGACCAGGGTGTGAGGCTTTTTATCGAATTGATTTTATAGAGACACCAAGAGGAAGGGAAAGAGGGGAAAGGGAGCATTCATCTGTTGTTCCACTCAGTTGTGCATTCACTGGTCTCTTCCCTATGTGCCCTGACCGGGGATCGAACCAGCAGGATGGTGCTCTAACCGACTGAGCTAGCTGGCCAGGGCGGACAAGGCATTCTTAACAAGACAGGGAGCAGATCCCAAACCTCATGACCATGGGTCTGGGTTCCGGCACCGCTGTGGTGTCTGAAGGAGACAGGACTGCGCTGCTTAGGGGTCAAGGCTGAGACCCCCAACTGCCTCTGGCTGGCTTTTTTTTTTTTATTTTTTAATAGGCTATCCTGAAAAAGGCTCAGATTGAGTTAAAGAAGCCATTTTTCTAAGGCGAACACTAACGTCACTTTCACGGGGACTTTTTCAGACAAAATTTGCCCTGTGAGAGTGGAGGAGGAGGGTGATGACAGGAGGTGGGGGAGTGACATGGGGGTTTGGGACGGTCCCCGAGGAGCAGACAGGAGGAGGACAGACAGCGGTGGGGGAGAAACACCGCCGTCGCCTGACACAGTCTGGGTCTCCGTTCCACGGATTTTAAGGGAGCAGACAATTATTTCTACTGGAATCCAGGGAGGACTGAGGTTTTCAATTTTCCTGCAACGCAGGAAGAAAATCGAGACTTTTAGTTCTGGTTCATTCATCTCGGATCAGAATTGCTCTCCGGTCGGAAAACTCCAGTGGCCGTTTCTGGTTGAATTTTTTTTTACGCCTCTGTTCTTGCCAACTCCCTGCGCACTCCGCTCTGGCTCTTTCCCTCTCTCTCTCTCTCTCTCTCTCTCTCTCTTTATTTCTCCAAGCTCCACGCTGTTGCTGCAAAACTGCCCTCCTGTTTGGGATTTACGACGATGACTCCGCCTTTCAGAAGTCTTCCAGTGGGTTCTCCCACTGTGAAACCAGGGCCGCTGTGGCTAGCACAATGTTAAAATTCCCTCGTCACGATTTATAGACCTGAGGAGCGTTCGCTCTGATTAAGATGTCCACGGTCCCGGAGACGGCAGGAATCTGAAGTCACTTAAGTCCAGGGCACTAAGTTTTAGGGGAGAATGGGGACCAGGGCAGCCCTGTGGTGGGTTATGATGTTTGCTTCCGACCAGCACAGACTCCAAATCCTAAGACCAGAGACCACCCTCTATAAACCTCCAGACACAGGCCTTTATGGAAACATGGAAACCCCCACTCTTGGCCCCTGGACCACCCACCGCTGCTCCTCGTACCCCCCTCCGCCCCCTGTCACCCACCCCACACTGAGCATCTCAATAAGGAAGTGTCCCTGCGCTGAGTCCTGGCCCCCAGTAGGAATCCAGTCTTTTTGGAGGGCGGGAAGGAGGGGGAGATGGGGAAGACTGGGCTGTCAACAATTCCCACTTCCCTGGGCCAGAAGCTGCCCCTTAATAAAGCTCTATATATTCATCACTCTCCTCTTTCCGCACATCGAACATTCCCTGGCAGCCACCACCAGGGACAACATCCCGCGCAGCCTTTGGAAACTTCCTCTAAAACAGTGCTCTATTTCAGTGTTAGAAAGTCACAAGTCTCCTGGTCAAGAAAGAGAGAGCTATTTTAAAAGATTCACATCACCCCACCTGCCACCAGTTCTAAAACAAAGTGCCTTTGTCGTTCCCAGAGTGACAAAACAACATATAATGTAGGTCCTCGGGCACAGCTATGGAAGTGATTTAACCCGTGTGAACATCCTCACTGGAAAAAGCAGGCAGGAAGATGCCTGGGGGAACCCGAGAGGCCATGCCAGCTACTCCCCATATGCCACCAACCCAAACACGAGTATCTTTTATCATTAGCTCTGTCATTGTGTGTTCCAGTGAGCTGCTGCTGTGTAACAAGCATGCCCAAAAACATAGCCACTTAACTTAAGAGTCTTTTTCTTCAGTCTTGCCAGTCTGTGGCTGGGAATTCAGGCAGGGCTTGGCTTGGGCCTTCTTCTGTTCTACGTGGCATCGACGGAGACCCACAACTGAGATGTGGCACCCTCTGGAAGATGACAGAGGGTGTCCCGAGGATACCCTGGCCCAGGCTGAATATTTTCACACTTTCCCCAATGGGGAACTGCATCCCTTAAAAATGTGTGCGGAGCCCTGGCCGGTTGGCTCAGCGGTAGAGTGTCGGCCTGGCGTGTGGGGGACCCGGGTTCAATTCCCGGCCAGGGCACATAGGAGAAGCACCCATTTGCTTCTCCACCCCCACCCCCTCCTTCCTCTCTGTCTCTCTCTTCCCCTCCCGCAGCTAAGGCTCCATTGGAGCAAAGATGGCCCGGGCGCTGGGGATGGCTCCTTGGCCTCTGCCTCAGACGCTAGAGTGGCTCTGGTCGTGGCAGAGCAACGCCCCGGAGGGGCAGAGCATCGCCCCCTGGTGGGCATGCCGGGTGGATCCCGGTCGGGCGCATGCAGGAGTCTATCTGACTGTCTCTCCCTGTTTCCAGCTTCAAAAAAGTACAAAAAAAAAAAAACTTAGAAAAAAAAAATGTGTGCGGTGGGTGGGTTAGTTCCTGGGAATAGGCAGTTGGGTAGAAATGGTCCCATGCCTAACCCAGATCCCAGTTGTTGGCGGTTAATCCTATCTCCGGCCTCAGTCTGTCCTACCAACAGTATTGTGTGAAGCTCAGAAAAGGAGCCCAAAACCCTGAGTGAGTGTTTTTTTGTTTTGTTTTGTTTTTATTAATTTTAATGAGGTGACATTGATAAATCAGGGTACATATGTTCAGAGAAAACATCTCTAGGTTATTTTGACATTTGATTATGCTGCATTCCCATCACCCAAAGTCCAATTGTCTTCCGTCACCTTCTAACTGGTTTTCTTTGTGCCCCTCCCCTCCCCCAACCCCCTCCCTCTCCTTCCCCCCCCCTCATAACCCCCACTCTCTTGTCCATGTCTCTCAGTCTCATTTTTATGTCCCACCTATATATGGAATCATATAGTTCTTAGTTTTTTCTGATTTACTTATTTTGCTCAGTATAATATTATCAAGGTCCATCCATGTTGTTGTAAATGATCCAATGTCATCATTTCTTATGGCTGAGTAGTATTCCATAGTATATATGTACCAAAGCTTTTTAATCCACTCGCTGAGTGAGTGTTATTAAAAACAAAGTGTGACTACGTCACCCACACAATCAGAATTTTTAGCATTGCAGGTAATCACCATGAGGCCAAACCTTTGTTCCTTTTTTCCGCTTTCTCTCTTCTTTTCATTCTCTTTTTAATTCCTTTTTATTTTATTATTTTTTAGAGGTGGGGAAACAGACACATTGCCACATGCACTCCAACTGGGAATCCATCCAGCAAGCCCTCACCCTATGGTGTTCTGCCCATCTTGAGCCATTGCTCGGCAACCAAGCTATTTTTAGCACCTAAGATGGAGGGTCCATGGAGCCATCCTCAGCACCTGGGGCCAATGAATCAATCAAGCCATGGCTGTGGGAGGGGAAGAGAGAGAGAAAAAGAAAGAGAAAAAGGGGGGAAAAGGAAGGAGGAGCAGATGAGCACTTCTCCTGTATGTCTTGACCAGGAATCAAACTAGGGACTTCCATATACCAGGTCTACGCTCTACCGCTGAGCCATGGCCCCTTTCTCTTTTTTTTTATTCATCATTTCTCTTTCATCCAACAATATGGATTGAGCGGTGCCAAGTTCTGAGCCCACCGTGTAGAGGACATAACAGATTAAGCGCCTCATCTTAAGGAAGAGGGTATTTCTGCAAACCAAGCTCGCTACCCTAAAGCGGGGTTGGCAAACTCTCGCATAAAGAGCCAGACAGTGAGTAACTGAGGCCGTGGGGGCCAGAAAGTCTCTGCTGCCACCACTCAGCTCCATCACCGGGCCAGGACAATAGCCTGATGCTTTTTTTCAGGGGCTGAGACAAGGCAGTCACCTCAGCGTGCCTGGAGGACGGACGGATTAAATGTGGCATGTGTGTAATTTGGCCTTAGAGTAGAAGGAGATCCTGCCATTTGAGACCACAAGGATGACCCCGAAGGACATCACACTGAGTGACACCAGCCAGACTCCAAAGGGCAAAGGCCTCACCGTTCCGCTGAGAGGCAGAACTCAAATAGAAAGCCACCCTTGTGGTAACAGAGAAGAGAATGGTGGATGACAGGGTGGAGTGGGGAGGAGAACGGGCATGTTGGTCGGAGAGAAGAAACTTTCCGTTATTAAGATGAATCAGCTCTGGAGACCTGATGTACAGGATGGTGGTTATTGTGAACAGTACGGTACTAGAGCCTGACCAGGCGGTGGTGCAATGGATAGCATGTCAATCTGGGATGCTGAGGACCCAGGTTTGAAACCCCGAGGCCGCCAGCTTGAGTGCAGGATAATAAACATAACCCCATGGTTACTGGCTTGAGCCCAAAGGTCACTGGCTTGAGCCCAAGGTCACTGGCTTGAGCAAGTGGTCACTCGCTCTGCTGGAGCCCCCCTGGTCAAGGCACATATGAGAGAGCAATCAATGAACAACTAGGGTGCCACAGTGAAGACTGATGCTTCTCATTTCTCTCTCTTCCTGTCTGTCCCTACCTGTCTGTCTGTGTCTCTCTCTCTCTCTTGCTAAAAAAAAGGACAGTATTGGAAACTTGAAACTTGCTAAGAGAGTGGACCTCACCACCAAAAGCAAGGGGTGCCATGTGAGGTGACAGGTGTGGTGTGTTCATCAGCTTGACTGTGGCTGCACCAGGCAGAGTCTACAGATAGCAAAACAGTGGGTTGCACCTAAACACATACAATTTTTATTTGTCAATCATACCTCAATAAAGCTGGGGGAAAAATATATGCATTTAAAAAAAAAAAAGGAAAGCAAACCACCACAGGCAATACCTAAGCATATGAACGTGGTGGTGTGCCCATAAAACTTTATTTATAAACACGGGCAGAGGGCCAGGTTTGGCCCTGGGCTATAGTTTCTTTACCTCCGCTTAAGGGAGGACAGGAACACTGGTCCATGAAGATATATAACAGAGAGAAACTTGATTGACTTTGGTGTGAAGAGAAGGAGGAGGCCCCTTTCCCTGGGGAAGTGACTTTTGGATAAGTTGGCATTGCAGATGGAGGGGAGACATGGAAGGAGGGGCGTCCTACATTACAAAAACTTTAAAAAGGCCAGTTTGGACCGAAGGGAATTGCGAGGTCAAGGGAAACTATCAAGAAATGAGACTGGACAGAAGTTACCTGTGACCAAGTCATGCCAGGCCTTGGAAACCATATTAAAAGGTGTGTGTGGTAGGAGAGGGTTCCATCCCAAAGCAATAAAAAGCCAAGAAAAAATTTTAAGGAAAAAAAAAAAAAGATTTACACGTAATTTTCTTTTCCGTCCACTAGGTCATGTATTAACTAACCCCCCCCCCTGCGTGAGCTGCGCTGCGTTTCCTCGCCTTGCAGGGAGTTAATTTGTTGATGAGGAGAATGTGACAGCAATGCCAGAGGGCTGGGGTATCACATCGTGGTGGTCTTTGCTGTTCTGGAGCAAGGTCACAGAGACGCTGTCCCACATTCCTGGGGATCAAGAGCGGGAGGGGTAATGCCTGAGAAAGTGCTTTTTCCAAGTGTTCAAACGCTATGGACACTGTGAGGTCTTCTGATTATCCAAGGTTGGAACCCTGGGATTCCGTGCATAATTAACTAATTGAGTCTCACATTTCTCACCATGGATTTTGAATTTTTTATTTTATTTTTTAAAAAAGAAAGTATGTGACCTCAAAGGTGTTTAAACTATTTTGTTTCACGGTGTTAATTTTTTCATTGTCTAGACAGCTGTAGAGTCAGACAGGATTAGCGGGAGGAAAGAGGCCTTTTACGACCCAGAGTCAACCTCTCAGCCAACGGAATTTACATATTAATGACCACTGTGGCAGCTGTCATAAGAAACCTTTAAAAACCCGAAACCTTTTCATATTGGCACATTTCTGGAATTTGGCATGGGGTAGATGTTTTGCATTTTTAACACACACAAAAGACCTTTGAGTAAAAACCACAGAAGAAAGATTGATGAGGGTCGCCCTGGGGTGGAGGGAAGCCGAGCTCGGTTGTCAAGGACCCGCCCACCAGCCTGAGTCAGAAGGAATAAGAGGAAGTCTAGCATTCTTGTCACAATGAAAAGGGATGCGGGGAGACATATGACCACCTTTCAAGCTTGACAGACCTCAAAGGCAGAAAGATGTGCCTATTAGAGCCGGGTCATAAAACCACATGCAGAGGAGGGAGGGGCTGTCCACAGTCACCCTGTCTCAGGCTGCGGCTCCCCTCCACGGTGCCCCCCAATGCAGGCATTCCACTCCCGTTAATATCTCTCTTGATGAGGAATTCACTGGCTTCCTACTTGAACAGTTTCTCCCTTGTCTGGACTTGGCTGTGTCTCCATCCATGTTTCTAGTCATCGGCCTCGAATCCGGCCTCTGAGGCCAGTAGGATAAGCCCAGCCTCTCAGACAGACTTTCAGCTGCTTCTGTCACCGATGGGGGGGGGGGGTTCCTTCAAGGCCACAGGATAGCTGCCCTGCCTCCAGCAGCCCTCACGTCCCTGGTTGGAGCAAGTAGATGGAGGTGACAGACTATTGAGAGATGTGACGTGTTGTCAAGAGCCTCTACTAAACTGTCCTTAACTTCGACTTGGCCATTTGCTCCCGAGCACCTGTTCTGGACAAAGTGTCACATGCAGGGACGTCCGTCACCTCAGAAGAAACTCTAATGCCCAGAAGGAGTAAGGTCACTCGGTGCACTGTTGGAACCAGCCAGGGACGAGGCCGGCACTGAGAACTCTTGGTGAAGTTATTAAAACATAAAAAAGGGTTGTAACAGAGCTCAGGGAAACATTCGCGGGTAGGAGGAATAAGACACTGGTTTCTGGGTGAACTCATAAAACTGTGTATCTGCGCCACTCACGGGTGTATTCCTAGGTGTTCTCGCTCGGCAACGGCAACGGACGCGGCCCAGGGAAACCCTCCGAGAGACAGCGCTGAGTGCAAGAGGGCCGACAACAGGGAGACTTCTGGATGGGTCCGTTCATCTGAAGTTCTAGGACATCCAAACTAACAGAAATGGAAATCAGACCAGTAGCCGCCTCCAGAGGAGAAAGGGGACACTGGCCAAAAAGAGGCTTCAGGGAGCTTTCTAGAGTGCTGGAAATTTGAGTAGGGAGAGGTCACACAGATGCAGACATCTGTAACAGACACCAGGATAGACATTTGTGACACACACAGGTATATACATGTATAATAGACACGTGTCTACAGTTGTCCAAACCCATCTACCTGTACTTGTAAAATAGATACGTTTTATTATGCATTAAGTTATAGTACAGTCATGTTAATACAAAATAAGTTTTTAATACTAAGTGACAAAATCAGGGTGCAATTTGACAATACCGTATTAACTATATTAAAATAGAAGAAAAGGCCGGAGATTTTTGGGGGTTTTTTTTTTTTGTTTTTTTTGTTGTTGTTTTTTCTGAAGTGAGAAGCGGGGAGGCAGACAGACAGACTCCCACATGCACCCAACCAGGATCCACCCAGCATGCCCACCAGGGGGCGATGCTCTGCCCATTTGGAGTGTTGCTCCCTTGTAACAGGAGCCATTCTAGTGCCTGAGGCAGAGGCCATGGAGCCATCCTCAGCGCCTGGGCCAGCTTTGCTCCAATGGAGCCTTGGCTGCAGGAGGGGAAGAGGGAGATAGAAAGGAGGGGGAAGCGTGGAGAAGCAGATGGGCACTTCTCCTGTGTGCACTGGCTGGGAATCCTTCCACATGCTACACCGATGCTCTACCACTGAGCCAACTGGCCAGGAGGCCAGAGGTTTGTTTTGGGTTTTTTTTGGTGGGGGTGACGGAAATGTTCTAGAACTAGACAGAGGAGCTAGTTGTACAAACTGTGAATATGCTAAACACTCTACATTAATTTTATGTTATGTGAATTTTATTCAATACTTCCATTAAAAAAACTTCACCTTGGGTATCTCTAAGGGAGGGCAATAGGTGACTTGTAGCTGCATTTTTATCAACCCCTGCCTCCCGTTAGCCCACTGAATTGTCTGCCATGAGCGCACATGAGCTTTCTAAGTACGAGATGACGAGACAAGGGGTCGCCACGCAGGGACGGGTGGGTTCCGCAGAGAGGGAACGTGGAGCCGGCTCTCCTGAGGACCCAGCTCCAGGGAGAGCTCCAGGCACAGAGGATGTGAGTTTGGGGGACACTTTCTGCTCTCCTGCACCTCACAGCCAAGCCCCCGCCCCCCGTCCCCACAGTGGAGCGAGGCGTGTCCCCTTACCCACAGGACCTTCCACCTCACAAGGCCACTGGGGACATTTCTGATCCGCTGGGAAGTGAAACGTGCATTTCAGACACATTCCACGGAAAATGGAGACACGACGGCCCAAGCCCCTGTCTGGACGGCGATGACCAGGCCACTCCATGGAGACCGTCCAGCCTGTGTGTATGCTGTGGGAGGTCTGAGAAGAGTGGATGGGTCGGGGGTCTCTCGGCTCTGAATCGGAAGATGGGCCCGCGCCTTCCTGGGGAGAGCCCTCCTTCAGGAGTCAGAGCGCCCCAGCTTGGGGCTGTAGCCCTCGGTGGCAATCAGCCCAAAGCAGAAAACCAACAGGGAAGCTCTGAATTCCTGACTCTTGAACTCTGTAACCAGTGGCTCCGTGTCAGCAAGCATGGCCCTGCAGTGAGACTCCGATTCCCACAAAAGGGGCATTGTGCGGGCTCCGGGAAGGCTTTACAGATGTTTATCCCGAAGGCAATGTCATGTGGCAAGGAGCTGGGGAGTCGTGGGCACAGACAGGATCCTCCGTCGTCCGGGAGGCGAGCGAGGGGGCCAGGCGCACAGCACCGCCCCCGTTCCAGATCTTTCCACAGCCAGTCATTCAGGAGCCACAGGGAGGGGAGAGGTGAAGACTAGGAGACAACTTCCTGTGGCCTCGTTCATGAGGACAACGCCTGAAGCGGGCGGCCGGCTGGCAGGACTCAGGGACTTCGCAGCAACGGGTCAGAGGCCTGGCACATGACCACGCGCGGCTTGCAGAGACGCGTGGGGGTGGGGGGCTTGCTCATTAAAGGGAGCAGACAGTAGGCTCAAAGGGCCCAGTCCTAAGGAATGCCCAGGCAGGTTGCTGAGACTTTAAAGAGAAAAGGACACTAGATGTATCTTGGTATCATAGAGCCAGAGCCAGGGCCAAAAAGGACATCCCACCTATGCCGAGAGCCGGCGACTGGGAGGACTGGACACCAGAAAAGCCAGTTGGAAAGTCCTGCTTGTTGGAGCCTCTGGGCTGATACCAGTGTGTGTGTGTGTGTGTGTGTGTGTGTGTGTGTGGCCACACTGATGTGTATGTGGGACACCCAGGAGAGTCAGGGCCAGAGCCACAAACCCAGATCTTGAAATGCTCTTCCTTTTTTAAAGAAGTTATTATTACCATCATTATTATCATTTTGAGAGAGAGAGATAGGAATGGAGAGAGAAAGAAGCACCAACTTGTTGCTCCACTCAGTTGTGCATTGATTGCTTCTCATATGTGCCTTCACTGGGAATCGAACCAGTGACCTCAGGCTCAAGCCAGCCACCTGGGAGACGGTCTTCCTTCTTCCTCACCGATGTGAGAGGTGAAAGAGCCCCAGCCTGTGGAGGACAAGGAGTGTGTACGCCCTGGGTCCAGAGTCTTGAGCCTTAGTGCTATTGCCGTCACATGACGCTGGCCCCTGCACCTCTCTGTGGCCCTGTGCCCTTGGCGTCAGAAGTCTGGGGGACCGGGAATGAGGCATAGCAGAGTCTGCCTCGCCCCACTGAGGGTCACAGGTGATGCACATGCCGCTGCCGGGACTTTTCCTGTGTGTCCAGCGTCCAGCTGAAACAAACAGGCCACCCCCTCCCAGGAAGAGGGCTAAACCAAGGAGGACCACCTTGTCAGTCTCTTTCAGGATAAAACGCATCCTTTTTACTGACGCAAATGTCAGCGCCTTTCGGCCAGACGGCCGCCAGCAGGCCCGTGCTGAGCTAAGCTGAGCCGAGGAGTTGTTTTTTTCCGTCTGGGCACCGTGTCGGAGAAGACAGGAGCCAGGGCTTGGCGCCCTCGTTTTCCACGCTGGCTCCAAGCGGGGTATTGTTTCAGCTCGCCGCCGGCCGGCTGCCTTAGCCGACAGACCAGGCCACACGGCTGGGAAGAAGAAGGACAGAAGGGCAGAGGGACTTCCTGTGCTGAAACCCGGCCCGACTAAACTTCAAAACAGCAGGAAGACCAACACCTCCGAGGCTGACATTTTAAAGTGTGTGTGTGTGGGGGGGGGGGCAGGGGTGGAGGCAAGAAACCTTTTGACTGTGTCCCCCCCTAAATGCCAAGATTGTATTTGCCAGAGTTAAGCCAGTGAAAAGAATGCAGACTGTCCCCAGTTTTGGTGGCAACAGGAGAAAGACGGGGTCTGGACCGTGGGGAGCAAAAGGACATGGGACTGCGCTTCTTGTCTCCCACGGTCTCTCTTGGAGAAAAGGAAGGGAGGCTCCCCACTGGGAAGGACCCGGGCATGGTGACAAGGACTGTAACAGCTGGCGGGCTGGGTGCCTCATAAGAAAGCATAATGGTTAGCCTCGGCCAGGTAGCTCGGTTGGGCAGAGTGGCATCTCCAACACACCAAGGTTGCGAGTTCGATCCCCAGTCAGGGCACAGACAAGAATGAACCAATCAGCGCATAAACCGGTGGAATAACAAATCAATGTCTCTCTCTCCCTCCTTTCTTCTCTCTCAAAAATCAACAATTAAAAAAAAATTTTTTTTGAGTGTGTGTGTGTGTGTGTGTGACAGAGACAGAAAGTGGGACAGATAGGGACTGACAGACAGGATGGGAGGATGGGAGAGAGATGAGAAGCATCAGTTCTTTGTTGCGGCTCCCTAGTTATTCATTAAATTGCTTTCTCATATGTGCCTCGACTGGGGTGGGGGTGGCTACAGCAAAGCGAGTGACCCCTTGGTCAAGCCAGCGACCTTGAGCTCAAGCTAGCAACCATGGGCTCATGTCTGTAATTCCACACTCAAGCCAGCGACCCTGCACTCAAGCCGGTGACCTCAAGGTTTCAAACCTGGGTCCTCTGGGTCCCAGTTCAATACTCTGTCCACTGAACCACTGCCTGGTCAGGCTAAAAAAATTCTTTTTAAGGGTAAGGGAATTCCACATGGAGCCAGAGCATGGGAGAGAGCCACTTAAGGTGGTACAGCGGGACGTGTGCATCTCTCTGTGGATGGGTCGGAGAGGGTGGGTCTGGCCGTGCCTCTCAACCCCGATACCGGAACTGATCATTTGCGGAAGGCACTCTGGTCCCAGAGAGATGTGAGGGGAAGGAGGAGAATGTGGGTCCTTTCCGGCTCAGCAGGAAGTAACGCTGGGGAAAGAGGTACATCAGGGCCGCAGAGCGGGACAGGCTGGCCTGCGTCCCTGGTTCTGTCTGTCTCTGGGGTGGGGTGGCCGCTCCTTTCCGTAGCACCTGGGCCTCTGACAGCGCAGCCCCCGCTCTGCCCCGCCTGAGACCCTCCCCTGACCGACCGGCTCCAGCTCCAGCTTGGTATCCCAGAGCAACTCCAACCACCCCTTCCCAACTCCCACAGCGCCTGGCGGCGGCCTCACCCTTCACAGCACCCAGCTCTATTCCATTGGTGCCTGGAGTGCAGTCCAGATGCCCACTCTGCGACCTTTGACTTTGGGGGGATTCCACCGAGACCTTCCCGTCCTGACCCCAGGCTTGTCGGCAGCTGCGACTCCCCAGTGAGTTATAATGTTCTGTAAAACCAACGGAGGTGTCCAGAAAGTGGAGAGCAGGGCGCGTTCTCTCGGGAATCACACACCCCGAAAGAGATTCTTTTGCAGACATTTGGACGGGAAGTCCTGCCGTCTGGGGCCATGCACGCAGGTGGCTGGGGCTCTCCTGAAAGCTTTCTCCTCTGTGCCTTTGCCCACTCCGCGCACGACCAGGGCAGCCTTGCTTGAAACCTGCCTCAGGAAGGCCAGCCCCCAGCAAGGCCGCCGCCCCCCCCGCCCGGCTCTGTCTCCTCAGTAGCCCAGGTCCCCTCGTCTTTATTCACTGCCTGTTCAGAAGGAGAAAGAGAACCTCAAGTTCGTTCACCCGCTGCAGCTGAATGTTCCGGAAAGGTCAGTTTGAGACAAACAGGCCCACGGGCTCCTCGGTCCCCCTGGAGATGGAGGAAGCAGGCACCCCCCCCCCCATGGCTCCGGCTAATTCCTGGTGAAGGCCGCCGAGCGAGGGTGAGAAAGCGCCCACTGGCCTCCCTGAGCACCCTGGCTGCCTAGGTCCCGGCCTCAACCGCGGGCCCACCCGACGTCTGCCCCACACTTCCGTCTAAGATGAAGGTCACCGCTGACGGTTAAAGGAGCTGGAGCCCCGAATTCCTGAGACTTGCACCCCGCCTTCCGCTCATCAGAATGTCCAACAGTGGGTCCCACCTCGAGACACTGTGGTTTGGTCTCCGTCCCTGTTCCTGGCACAGAACTCCTGAAACCTGGTAAGGGAGATGAAGGTGCCCTTTCTATTCCTCACGAGCCGTTCGCACCGCGTTGATGGAGGCGGCCGCCGGAAGCCACTAAGGACGGGGCTGGTGGTGACGGGATGGGAGGGAGGGAGGGCTGGGACTTTCAGTCCACCCCCCGAATGCAGGGTGTGGGGAGGGGCTGGGGGCTGAGCTGACCACCAATGGCCAAGGCTCAATCACGCCTCAGTGACGAAGCCCCCAGAAAAGCCCAAAGGAAGAGGCTCGGAGAGCTTCCGGGTTGGTGAACACGTGGAGATTGGGGGTGTCTGCGAGCCTCCCCGTGCCGAGAGCCAGCAGGATCCTGAACTCAGCCTTCCAAGTTCCCCGCAGACGAGCCCGGCAGGCTCCCGCACTCCGATGAGCCGGAAGGGAGCAGGTGGGGAGGAGACGTTCTCGGAGTGGGTTAAGCACCCTGAAGACGGAGTCGGCCCCCATGGAAAGAGGGTGTCAGGAGGCGAAGGGTTAAGGGCACAGACTGGTCCCACATGCTGATGCAGCCGGGTCCACTTCCTGTCCTGACATCGCACTGCTGTTACGCACGAGAACTGCTAGGGAGTCTACTACTATGCCCCTTCCCGTAGAATCCATAATTACGGCAAGATTAAAAGTATTGTTTTAAAAGGCAAAGGGTGTGGAGCAGAAAGACAGGGAAAGGGGAAGAGGGAACGGAGGACAGAGTCAGGGAGAGACAGAGAGAGGAGGCTGGACAGAGAGGAGGAGAGAGCGAGAGAGACACAGGGAGGACCCTTGCACTGTCACCGCCAGCCGGTGAAACATGCTGGAGAAGACTGTCCCTGGTGAAGCTGGCCGGGGCAGCACACTGACCTTGGGCCTGATCCACCCTGCTCTCCTCTATCACTACCCCAGGGCTTCCCAAGGGTCTGAACTCCAAGTTACCTCCGAGAAGCATTTGGAGGGGGCCGACTTCTCTTTATAACCTATTCCAGACCCACACCCAGTGGAGAAAGGTCTTCGAAGGGACCCACATGCCCAGGCTCTGGGCCTGTTCCATTTGGAGGACAATCAGAACCGGTGAGCAGCGTTAAACCCAAACTCCACTCAGCAGCTCCTTGGCTGAGGCCGGAGGGGCACGCAGCCCACACGTGCGCCCACGGGCGGCCCAGGCTCACGGTGCGGCAACTCGTGCCGCTGAGGTCTCTCGTTTCCCTCCCTGGGTTCAGCACACCCCAGCCTCCAGCCAAGCTATTCTGACCGCTGCTGCGCCCGCCGACATCCAGCAACGTCGTCCCGGAAGATGAGTTCCAAATTCTGCAGCTTGAGGTGCAACATGTGAATATTCTCGGCAGAAACCGGAGTCGTCGGATTTAAAAGGACACAGAGCATGACAGCTGGGCAGCTCCTCATTGTCAGCGGTGGAAAACTTATTCCAGAGTTCCACGTCCTTCTCTCTCTCTCTCTCTCTTTTTAATTTTAAGCCAAAGAGACATATATTTTCCTGACAACACAGAACAGGAAAAGGCAGCAGTCACCCCCAACGTTAACTCTCAGATCGTATCCGCAAGGGTAAATAAGGCATAAATTAACCAATTACAATAAAATACCGCATAAATGCCTTTGACAACTCTGAATTTCCCGGGAAAACGCTTCCAGCTGTGACCCCTGACTTGCCATGCACAGGGCCTTGCGGGCTGAGCAAGGGCTGGGCTGGCTTAGAAAGGACGGAGCGGGCTGTCCTTCTGCATGCTCCAGAGGGGCCCCTTCCTCTCGCTCGAGTCGGGGAGACGCAGGCCATTTCAAAAGTCACCGACAAGCGGAGAGAAGCCTGGACCCCCGCAGACCTCCCCGTTTCTCCCCGTCAGTCAGGAACCTGCTGTTTACACACTGGAAACTGCCTCCGAAGGCCTGAGTCAAGCACGCCCGAGCCAGCAGCCCTGGTCCAGCAGGAGGCACGGTCCAGGTCCACTGGACAGAGGGC
Source organism: Saccopteryx leptura (assembly GCF_036850995.1). Lineage (NCBI taxonomy): Eukaryota > Metazoa > Chordata > Mammalia > Chiroptera > Emballonuridae > Saccopteryx > Saccopteryx leptura. Next base: position 248,275,275 of record NC_089504.1, on the reverse strand, counting down.
GAGAGGTGGGCGGGCGCTTGCAGGGGCGGGGGGCCCACAGCTTGCTTTTGGTGAACCAAGTTTTTCTTGGCACATGGCCACATTCATTTTTACTGGCATACTGCCTATGTCTGTTTCCTTTTTTATTATTGACTGATGGGTCTGAGAGAGACAGAGGGAGAGAGAGAAAGAGAAGGAAGCATTCATTTATTGTTCTGCTCTAGTCACCAACAGCATCGCCACGATCATCATCTTCATCACCGCAGTCACCATCGTCACCACCATCATCCTCGCCAGCATCACCCCTCCTCTCTCCATCCTCTCTGGCTTTTTCTCTGAGTCAGGCATACTCTCACAGCTCTCTCCCCATAATGACAAACACTAGGTCTTCCAGGGGAGACCTCGCTTTGGGAGGCACCGTCCCTCTCTCCGTTCCTCTTTGATAGTTTCAGGCAACAGAACATCTCCTCATGCCTCCAAAGTTGCCAGAAATGCCACCGTTGACTTCCGTGTTGCTCCTAATGATCTATTTTAAGATGACCCCAATGGCGGGAAGCCAGCTCACTCTGGACTTCAAGGAAGTACTTAGAATAAAGAATGCTGGCTGCACTCCACTGTCGTCTAAACCAGTGGTTCTCAAAGTGTGCGCCAGGGCACACTGGTGCGCCCTAGAAGATTTCCAGGTGTGCCCTATGGTATTCCAGAGAAATATGTGCCTGTTGGGGACCAAAAAACCAATAGGGTTTTTGGAGTTTAGATTTTTGGGGGACAGAGATGTGGGGAATTGGCTGTAAGCTGACAGTCTGCCCAACCCCCCACCTCACTTGCCTGATTAGGTTACAAAAGGCTGTTAAGCTGTGATGTTGGATTGTTTAAACTACCCCCCATGTTCTCCAGAAAGACTGGAGGCAAGTTTCTTCTATCCTTTGTTTGGTGTAAAGTTAAGATGATATGTATGGTGGGAGTTTTCTGCACTGAACACAAGAGTAAAAAGAGAGGAATTCTTCAATGCATTGATGAGGAAGTAAGAGTTTGCCTTTCAAATATATGCCCAAACATTGAAGAAATTGCCAGGACACATCAGGCTCATGTTTCTCATAAACACAAGACTGAAAAAACTTAACACATTCACACCAGGACCTGCCAAATTTACTAAATCTTACTAAGAATGTATCTATATATATAAAAAGGTAACTTTTTTGTTTTTATTTTTTAACCCCTCTTTTTTATGAATTCTAAAAAGCATAACAAAAAATGTAACATAAAAATGTTTTCTAATGTCAGAATAAATTTAATTTTGTCGTATTTATTTTGTTTAATTACCATAAAAGCATGGTTGGATTGGTTTTTTTCTTTAATATTTGACTTAATTATTATAACATATTTCTCAGAAATTTGTATATAGTGCACCTACAATTATTTGTAGGATTTTAAATGTGCCCTGACTTCAAAAAGTTTGAGGACCACTGGTCTAGACCCTCAGAAATCCACAGGACCCCTCCCGAAGCCGTCCGCCCCAGTCTCCAGAAACGTGCTCATTCACGCCAGAACCCAAAGCCTTCGCCATCAAAAGGGAGAACCCGTGACCAAAGGCAACAGGGTGAGCGAAAAGAGGTGGGAGCTGAACATGCAGGTGCTTTACTCTCCGGCCCTGGCGGCTTCTCTTCCCACACAGACCCACAGTCATTCTTCTGCAAAGCCTCCCATGGAGGAGGGAGACAGAAACCCTGGTGCTCACAATGGTGGTGAGTTCCTGCTCAGAACCCTGGTGACTAAGAAGGTCGATGGCCGTGGCCCTGTGGTTCAGCGGATCAAGCATCGACCCAGACCCAGCGCACCAAGGTCAGAAATCAATGAGTGCACATCCAAACGGAACAACTAAGTGGAGTGATGAACTAATGCTTCTCTCTCTCTCTCAACCATGAGGGAAAAAAATGTTAAATAATAAAATATTAAAAATTAAAAGAAAGGTCAACAAGGGGGGAGTGGAGCAGAGGGAAGGGTGTCCCTCTCAGAAACGCCAGTGTTTGCACAGCCCCACATGGCAGTTTGGAGCTCCCTACAAAATGTCATCTCTCCCTCTTTCCACGCTGTGTTGTCCCGGTGACTCCCAGGGGCTCCACTTTCTGTCCACGCCATTTGTAAACCTGTCAGCCTCCTCCTCCTGATCGCAAGCCGAGAGCCCGGTTGAGGATAAGGTGTGCCTGAAACTGCCCGGAGGGCACAGAGGCCTCTAAGTCTCCCGGTGGCATGTGCCACACCCACACGCCGCGGTAACAACGCACTTCACGCAGAACAGAAGGAGGAAGGCGAACCGACCGCTGGTTTGAACTGTAACTTCAAAGCCAGGACACCCTTTCTTTTTCCATTCCTTTTCTCCGGCCACCCCGAGACTGGTTCTCACTCTAAAATAATCACGATGGTCTGTAAAAGGGAGGTTTCCAGGGACCTATCAAACCCCACCATTAACACTTACACTGAGGTCCCTCTTCTTTCCACAATTCATGGTTATTATTTTTCCCATTCTTGACCCCCGCCCAGCTAATGGAAAACGGATTTAGCCTGACCTGTGGTGGCGCAGTGGATAAAGCCTCGACCTGGAACACTGAGCTCCCTGGTTTGAAACCCTGGGTTTGCCTGGTCAAGGCACATACGGGAGTTGATGCTTCCTGCTTCTCCCCCCTTCTCTCTCTCTCCTCTTTCATTGTCTCTCTCTCTCCTCTCTCTCTCCTCTCTCACTAAAAATGAATAAATAAAATCTAAAAAAGGAAGGAAGGAAGGAAGGAAGGAAGGAAGGAAGGAAGGAAGGAAGGAAGGAAGGAAGGAAGGAAGGAAGGAAGGAAGGAAGGAAGGAAGGAAGGAAGGAAGGAAGGAAGGGAAAACGAATTTAAAAATGAATCACTGTGTTACAGGAAAGTCCCTGATTCTAGAAAGAACAGAGAGGGACCCTTCAAAGCAAGTGAGTGTGGATGGGGTTGCTGTCCTGTATGTTTGAAGCAGAAGCTTTGTTTCCAATGTGTTGTGCTCAACTGCCCCCTTGTGGCCATTCTATAGTGATGATGATGACAGGCTGGTCCTGGTCTACGGAAGAGGGAGGGGAGGCGGGAGGGGAGGAGGGCGGGAGGGAAAGATAAGAGGGAGCAGGAGGGAACGGCTTTGAAGAAATAACCTTCACAGCTAACGTCTCCTGGAGCTGTCTGCACAGGAAACATGCACAAAGGCAGGAGGAGCAGGAATGGGGGTCAGACCTGGTTTCTTCTCAACTGACATCACAGGGGACGTTTTCTTATCTCGTTTCTCTTCGGTCAGCGTGTAGGAGGTGGGGGTTTTCCCTTCTCTCTCTTTCCTCTGCCACCTGCCTTTATATTTCTGAACATTTTTTTTATTCATTTCTGCTTTCTTCCCATTAGGGTTCCCCTCCGCTGTCTCCATTAAAGCTAAGACATGTTCCCCCGCTGCGCCCTAGAGCAGGGAGGGCACAGGTCAGCGCTTGCAGAGGGTCTGCTCCTCTGGAGGGTGGGCACCCCGCAACCCCGCTCCTCTCATTATGGGTCAGAATCCAGTTCATGGGAGGGCTCCCACCCAGAGGCCAGGGAGGGACTCCCGAGCTTGACGGGTCCCTTCTAATCTCAAGTCGATATCCACACAACCGAGAGCAGCTCAGAAGCAGGGAGGTGACTGTGGGCCCCGGATGTTGGGAGGGGACCCTCGGAGTCACTCGTGTGCATTTCCACAATGCCTTTCCTCTCTCACATCACACCCCTCCCACGCCACCAATAAGACAGGGTTGAGTACCTCTTTCCCTTAAAGACACCCTGACTCTGTGGCCGGTGAAGCACTTTGCCCTGGACAGGGCTTCGAGCTCCCACGTGTGTATTCCAAGGGCTGGCAACTCAAGGACTGAAACTACGTCACCCTGTCTGTTATGAAAAAGCCCAATTCCACTGGAGACGTGAGCCAAGAAGAGACAGCAAAGCCTCTGGGTGGGGTGGGAGTGGGGGGAGTCACACTAAAGAATTCATCTGATTTCTTCATCACCAGGACACTAAACCCCTGAGGACTTGGTCTAAATGTCCTCAAGACCCTTCGTGTGCACTTGGGTCCAGAGAGCAAGCTGAGGTCACTCTTTTTTTTTTTACTTTTCTGAAGTAAGAAGTGGGGAGGCAGAGATAGACTCCCACATGCACCTGACCAGGATCCACCCGGCATCCCCACTAGGGGGCGATGCTCTGCCCATCTGGGCATTGCTCTGCTGCAACCAGAGCCATTCTAGCACCTGAGGCAGAGGCCATGGTGCCATCCTCAGTGCCTGGGCCAACTTTGCTCCAATGGAACCTCGGCTGCAGGAGGGGAAGAGAGAGACAGAGAGGAAGGAGAGGGGGAGGGGTGGAGAAGCAGATGGGCGCTTCTCCTGTGTGCCCTGGCTGGGATTGAACTTGGTACTTCCACATGCCGGGCTAACGCTCTACTGCTGAGCCAACTGGCCAGGGCCAAGCTGAGGTCACTCTTAATCCCTCCGAATCTGTTATTCCTCGGAAGTAGATGGACCTAGCATAGCTTTTCTCTCTCCCCACTGAGTATAGTTTAAGCAGCTTAATGAGGACAGAGCACTGATGCCTTGGTCTCGCCCCACTGTTCGGATGAGAGATGACCAGGCAATGTCCTTTCATGGAGGTGCGAGACAGCTGTCCACCCTCCGCGTGCGTTTAGAACGGATTCTGACGTCAGCCTGGTGAGAAATTTCTGCAAGTCTATAAATGCCCCCGAAGGGAAGAGTTTACAGGAAATATAAATGTTTTATGTCTTTCAGTTAAGAATAGCTGTACGCGCGCCCACATACGCAACAGCCCGTGGAAAAGACACGGATTATGCCCAGAAAAATAAACATCACTTCTTAGGTCTGTCTGGAATCCACAAGGTCTGACAGTGGGATTTCCCTATACGGGGGTCACACACCGACACACTCCCCCGGAATGCTCAGGCTACCCCAGCTTTCTATTAGAGATGAATAGATAACAATCAAGAAATGGGATCTGGGCTGGAATGAACTGGACAGCAGATTCGGATCTATTGAATATAATCTGTCCTGTGTTCCCGCCTTGGGATCTTCCTACAGTTACTGTATCAATATTTGTTCAGTACCTGGCACTGTTACAGGTGCCGGGAACACGAACCAGCCCTTCTAGTTGTGTGTGTTGAGGGAGAGTTTGGCCAGGGGGACTTACAGGAGTGACTCAGGGAAGGGGCTCTCTAAGCAGAAGTCACAATGTGTACAGAACACACGTAGGGGTGAGAGGGGGAGGGGATATGTTGGTCCAGACTGGGACCTGGTGGGGGGAACCGGCCACGGACAGGAGCTGTGGCCATGAGTGGTCAGGGAATGGGTGAGCAGGTGGGCAGGTACCATAAAGAGATGGGTTTGATAAACAGTGATATTACATGAAACATGCTACTTTTAAATAAAAAAGAATTTCACCCGACTTGACTTGAATCTAAACAAAGGATGAGAGAGTAAAGGGAGGCCCTGGCCGGGTGGTTCAGGGCACAGAGCGTCGTCCTGGCACGCCAGAGGTCGCGAGTTCGACCCCCCAGTCAGGGCACCGAGGAGAAGCAACCAGGGAGTGCACAACTCAACCAACCGCGGGGAAGGCCTCATGAAGAGGGGGCGCAGCTTCCAAGGACACGGCTACAGCGGAAGGACACCGCGGACCGGGGCAGCCGGCAGAAGTCAGAAGGGGCAGGGAAGGAGTCTTCCCGGGGGTCCCCAAGACTGTGATTTCACATGAGTACCCTCCAGGACAGTGCGAGGAGAAATGTCTGTTGTTTAAAAATGAAAGAGAGAGAGAGAGAGGAAGAAAGAAGAGAAAAATGAAGAGAAGAGACTTTGTTTTTAAAAGAAGAGCAAGTGGGGGCTGAGCTGGGAGGACACGGATGCCAAGTGCCCTTCCCCTGGGCGGCCGGCGCCCGGAAGGTCCGCACACACAGGAGGGACCGCGTCTCTGCAGAGCTCCCGCCACCCCAGCTGCTCTCGGTGGGAAAACCAAACACAGAGACAGGCCTTCTCCTCTGCCAGCTGACTTCCTTCTGGGACACCAGTCTACAAAAAAAATCATCATCATCATTTCCAGGTTGGAAACAGGTCAGGCTGCCCTTGCGTTCGCTGAACCCCCAGGCCTGGCCTGGACCCCCAGGCAGCTGGCTGCTTCCAGTCTGCAAAGCTCCGAGCTGGGAGCTTCCCTCTCCACCTGGAGCTGGAGAGCCAGGGTGGCACACCTGGTGCGTGCCGCCGAGTCCGGGACACCGCCATGCCGAGCTGGGAGACATCCCCCATGTGCCCCGCCCAACTGGGCCACCTCCTGTCACAGAACCTCCAGATCACTCTAACCCTGCATTCCCCCCAGGAGGGAGACAAAGGCCCTCCAGGAAGCAGAGGCAGAGAGAGAGAGAGAGAGAGAGAGACAGACAGACAGACACGGCGGGAGGAGGGCGAGGGGTGGTCCAGGGGTGACGCCCGCCCCGTGGAAGACAGAGAGGGCCAGGAGCAGGACTAGATCAGAGCACAGAGTCCCGCACAAGCCTGAGATCTCGGCCCTACTGCAGGGTCCTACATCAGGCAGAAGGGGCTGGCCCATGTCCCTTCCACACTCACTCAGCCATCGGCTGGGGGCTGCCTCTGCTCCAGAGCCCAGACGGAGATGGAGCCAGCAGGCACGAGGGGCAGCGGGCGGCCACGAGGTCACCACACTCCTTGCTGCTGAACCACAAATTCTTTTTCTCCTTCCTTCCTCCCTCCCTCCCTTCCTTTCTCTTTCTCTCTTCCTTCACCCTCCATCACTCCCTCCCTTCTTTTCTGAGAAAAAGCAGACTCTTTATTAAATGTTCTTAAGCCAAAAACAACTTCTTCCTTAATGGGAGACCTGGGCACACATCTCCTGGGTTGACGTGTGTGTGTGTGTGTGTGTGTGTGTGTGTGTGTGTGAGAGAGAGAGAGAGAGAGAGAGAGAGATATGAACTGGTGTGCTATATATCATGTACCCTGAAAATATATAAAAAGTTAAAATGTCATAACGACGTGATACAAAAGGCTAAACAGGAGGTCCCATGTTGTCCTGCTGGCCTCCCCCAACTGCATGCTTCGCCCACCCTGAAGACTGCTCTCGAACTCACAGACACCCCCACACACACACACCCGTCTGAGATGGGCCTCTACCCTCCGTGCCGCAGCGGTGGGCTAGTCCTTAGAGCCCACGAGCTACAGGGACAGGAGAGGGGACACCATGACCAAGGGGTGCCTGCCTGTCCCTCTGCCTTCCCTAGTTAAAAACTTGAGGTCTGCTGTGGAATCCATGTGGCTTCAGTGTTTCCGACATGAAGTCACAGAGAGGGTACAACCCAGATTTCGCTGCCCGCAAATCTGTCCCTCTCTGAGCCTCCCAGGGAAGGAGCCACCGGGAGACAAGAGCGATCGGCTCTGGGAGGGCACAGGAAAGGGGGCACACACTCAGCCTCAAGTTCAAGTCCCCATGCCCCATCTGGGTCCATGGTTCCCACAGAGGCACAGTCCCTGACCTCTGCAGGTGTCAACGCCCCGGGGCCCAAGGAGAACTCTGCTGTGACTTCCCGTCCCTGCCCCTGGGGAATGCAGGGTGTGAGACCACATACAGGAGATAAGAAGGGGACAAGGACACAAACACGTGGGGGTTGAAGACTTTGATCAGGGTGGTAGGACAACTTCATAAAATTGGAGCAGAAAAAAAAAATTGGAGCAGAGGTTTTTGTCTTTTCTATTCATTTCTCTTTTCACAGAACCTACAGCAGCGCCTGGCTTCAAATATGGCTTGAATCCATCCTGCTCTTCCTAAGTCTCATGGCAGAGCTGAGGTGCTGACAATAAAAATACAAATCAAGGCCCCGGCCGGATACTCAGTTGGTAGGAGCATTGTCCCGATATACAGAGGTACAGAGGTTGCCGGTTCCATCCCTGGTCGGGACACATCCAGCAAAGATGGTTGTTCCTGTTTCCCTCCCTCTCTAAAATCAAAAGGTAAATTTTAAAAAATATATGTGAATTAAGGAACACGGGAGAGCAGTGTGTGAGGAGGCTGCATCCCTTGTTGTGGGGCCAGGCCATTGTCCACAGCAACTTCTATTGAGCAGAAGGACCACAGGAGGGGAGGAGCTGCTGCTGGCATCCCGAGGCTGGGATGCCGCTGGCCCGGGCCGGCCCCACAGGGAATCCCTGTGCCTTCGGAACTGAACTGTGAACAGTGCCCCCGCGGGAGCCCTGGCCTGAAGGGTCACGAGCTTCCGTGGCCTCTTCTCTTTTTGTTTCTGTGCGGCCTGTGGGTTCACAGTTCAAAAGAGCGCCAGGGAAGATACAGGCGTTGGGTTGTCCGCCAGCGTGTGATATATATAGCTCACCACCGCTGAGGCTGGTGACAGTGACGGCGATGGTGAGGGCTGCGGAGCCCGGGCTGACCCATGGGAAGGCACCGAGGCTGCCTCCGGGTCCTGTGGGGAACGTGCTTTCTCCCTGCTCGGCCTCATTCACTTCTGCAGGATTCAGGGGAGATTCTCAGTGACCCTCCTCCCTGTCACCCCCTCCCCAGCCGATCTCGCTGCCCCAAAGTCCCTTCCCACCCACACCTTCTCCCCGCCCGTTCCCACCACGTCTCTGCCCCCCTACCCCGTGGCATTCATAAGAATGAAGGCGTTTTTGTCCCAAACTTCTCTAGTTCTGGACCACGCGATCCCTTTCTGCCTCCCGGAACATAAACATATCCTATGTTCCAGAACCTTCCGGCCACTTCGTCTGTGCCCCTGACACCATTACGTCCACCTGAGTGCCACACTGCCCTCTCAGACTTTGCGCACATGCCAGGATGTGCTGTTCCCTGCTGGCGGAGAGCACCACAAGCCTGGAAAATGGTTCGCTTCCTCGCCACCCACAGAGCCCAGAATGTGGATTAGACATGGTGGGGCGGGGGCAGGGGGGAGTATTCAGCAAACACGTAGGAAACAATGGAACAAGCGTCACCAGTGCATTCAACAGAACGGAAAACAGGGTGGGCGAAGCTTCAAAGGTTCTTTTCTGGAAGAACACTGTATCCTTTTGTTGCCAGGCCTGGGCCAGCTTCAATCCGTCTAGGCGACGAGCACCCTCTGGTGGCTGCAGACTGACAGCGGCACGTCATCGGGAGAGGAAGGCAGAAATGGGTTGTTATGCACTTCAGAGGTTTTCTCCTGCCTGCAGGCTGTCTGCCCCCCCCCACACACACACACACCCACACCCACACCCCAACTACAGGAAGGGGCACAAGAAAACCACTCCAGTCCTACGCCGAAGAGCGATGCAGTGGCTCGGTGGAAGTCAGGGTGACAATCAGAGTGACAGGAGCTTGTGGGTACACCCCTACCATGAAGAGGCACGACAGCAACCGCTGTGGGGAACTTGATTGGATCGTGGTTGAGACAGGCCAGCAGTGAGAGACACTTGGGAGAGTGTGCACACACTTACACACACACACCCTGTATGGGCATGCTCACTGCAGCTTTATCCACAACCGCCAGGGAGAAGACACAGCCCCAGGGTCCACCAACAGGTGACAGGGTGGCCCATGGTGGTGCGCCCACACGTGGGGACTCTGAGTGGCAGGAAAGAGGAGCCACCCAGATGCACACAGCATGGACGAGCATGACACGCTGCGTCCTGTGAGCAGCCGCTCACGGCAGTGCACACGGCGGGCTTCCAGAGTGGTGACGGGTCAAAGCGGGGGTGGCCCTTGGCTGCGGGGCCGGACAGGGACGGGGCACAGGGAACCTTCTGGGGGGGCGATACTGTTCTGTGTTGGGGATAGGGGGTTGGGGGGTGTATGTCTTTGTCCTGACTCATCAACTATTACACTAAAAATGTGTGCATGACATTATATGTCAATTTGAGCCGGGGTGGGGGGATATCAACAAATACTGAACCTACATGATGCTCATGTTCAAGTGTTTGGGGAAAATGACACTGTGATCTTCATTTTACTTTGAAATGCATCAGGAAAAGGTGGAAAAATGGGGGAAGGGACAGACAGAGGCATGATGGCACAAACAGAAACGTTCATGGCAGAACGAGGTGAGGTATTCGTGTGGAAACCTCCCAACTTGTCAGGTGTTTAGAAAAAATTACGATACAATGTTGGGAGAAGACACATGGGGGGTATATTTGCATATGAGCTGGGTAATGTATGATTGAATGAATCTTGCTTATCTTTTGGGCTTTGTGCTGATCCTGTCGTTTATAGGAAAATAGTCTATTTTCAGAGACCCAGAGGTGTTTGTTCAGAGGTGAATGGTCCCAATGTCTGAAATACCCTTTGAACTGTATTTCAGGGGGAAAGGAAGCTAAGAGTGTGCAGGGTTAATAACTGCTCTGTCCGTGCGACGGGCACACGGGGGTCCGCTATTCTGGTTTTTCCCTCTTCAAATGTCTTCATTGAAAGAAGGAGACACGCTCCCTTAGGGAGCTTGGACTCCGATGGGGAGTTGCATGCTGTCCCTGTCCCCTGCCCAGCCACATCCCTATAGCTGTAGTGTCAAACACTAAATCCACGAGGATGATGAAGATGTTGGTTAATAAGTTGCCAATCTACTAATGAGCAGCATCCCATCAGAGTGGAAATGTGATGAGACGAGTGACACGAGCAAAACCAGCCAGGAAGCACGGTACGAGCGGGGAAAGGACACCCTGGGAAGAAGGGTTTCCCTGTCCCGTAATCGGGACAGAATATTTTTGTTTGTTTGTTCTTATTTATTCATTTTAGAAGGGAGGGGAGGGAGAGAAAGAGAGAGAGAGAGAGAGAAGTGGGGGAGGAGCAGGAAGCATCAACTGCCATATGTGCCTTGACCAGGCAAGCCCAGGGTTTCGAGCCGGCGACCTCAGCGTTCCAGGTCGATGCTTTATCCACTGTGCCACCACAGGTCAGGTGGGACAGAGTATTTCCAGACCGCCCCCCCCCCCAACCCCCGCACCTCCTGGCTTGGTCACTGGCACTGCCTGGTCTCTATCTGCAAAGTCAAACATTTCGATGTCACTCTCCGTGTCCTATTAGCCACCGAGTCCAGGGTCCTCTGCCTCCTACATCTCACTCTCCAACCAGTGAGCCAAGTGACAGCTACCCAATGACTGCAGCTGTAAAATGGGCACAACGTCCATCAGCTGTGACAGTGTATTAAGCTGTACCATGTCCTATCATAAGGGTTGGCTATTATGTCACCATATCATCTATCCATCCTATCATTCGGGCCAACTGCCATTCCCACACCACAAGTCATCGGGGTGGGACATTGTATCGCCTGCTGGGCACACAAGTGTGTGTTGCTTTATAGCCCACACCCCCTGGGCACGCCAGTCCTCCCCTAACTCCCTGAACAGATCGCCCGGACACATCCAGTCCCAGCCATGCTGCGTTACTCAGTTTTCCCAGGCGCAAGCTTCAGGTCTTTGAGGCGTAACACGGGCCGTTCTTGAAGTACGGTCCTTAGTTAGAGCAGCTGTCAAAGCGGCACCCCCTGGGAACTTAACAAACATTCTCAGGCCCCACCACCCCCGCACCAACTGAACCAGGAACTCGGGAACTGGGGGGGGGGGGGGCTCAGTGACTTGACTGACTGGTATGTTCACAGTCTCTCCAGGCAATGCTGTAGCACCACGAATTTGGAGAACCCGGTGTGGACCATCTCCTCTGTCTTCTCACTGCACTTGTTGGGCGGACGCCTCTGCGTCCCCTCCCGCGCTCCTGTTGGAGCCGCAGCCTCTCCCGGCCCCCACGGCCCTGGACAGGGGGACACACGCTGACTGCTGCACTAACCTGGTCCCCGGATCACACCCCGAGAGGTAGCCGTAGGACCCTGAGTTATGACTGCTTGCCGGGGAGACTATTTGCTTGTCGGCTATAAGCATGCGGCCGGATCTTACTCCCTGCCCCACATCTTCAGCCCCTAGCAAGGGTCACTTAGGCAGACACTCAGTGGCACTAAGTTCATTTACACAGTTGTGCGACCGTCACCACCCTCCACGTCCAGGACTGTTTCATCTGCCCCAACAGAAACTCTGTGCCCATGAGACGCTGACTCCCCGTCCCCGCCTCCAGCCCCTGGAAACTGTGGTTCCACTTTCTGTCTGTGAACTTGACCACTCTGGGTCCCATTTTGTATTTATCCATTCATCAGTGGATAGGTCCCCTGGGCTGTTTCCACCTGCTGGCCCCTGAGGACACTGCTGCTGCACTCACAGGTGGGCCTATGGGCCGTCAGACCCTGCTGTGACCCCCTGTGACCTCACGCCTGCAAGCAGGGCTGCTGGGTCCCACGGCAACTGCAGAACACGACGTGAGGTTTGGGTTTGCTTCACGCCCTCCTCTCCTTTGCGAGTCGAGTTGATGAACCCTCTTCCCAGGGTCGTCCCAAGCACACAACAGACGGAATAGCTCTTCCCCTTTGAATTGCTCTGACCAACATAGTGATCCATTGGTTAAGGCAGAAATGTCCACTTCTAGAACACCCAGGTGTTTTCTAAGTTCCATATATCTTTTTGCCTCAGGGAAGGGGGGGAGAAAGGGGGAAGAAGAGGTGGTGGAGGAGCAGGAATTTTTTTTTTTTAACCACGGATAGGCCCATAAGCATATCTAACCATCTTGTCTGTCAGCGTTCTATTTTTAGCAGAACTTCCTTTGCTCTGATAACAGGTCACTGATGGGCCCCCAGGAAACAGAGAAGGGGGGATACTGTTACATTTGTCTGCGTGTGCCCTTGGGAATTTGCGGCCCAGAAGAATTGCATTTTATCAATAGGTGGTCCCTGGCCTGCCTCACCAAGCAGTTCCTCAGTTGTTGTTATTCTTTAAAAACAAAAAAACCTCATTATTTATGGTCTGATTTATGTGCGCTTGATTGAGTCCTGGGAAGGAAACCTGTACTTTGAATCCACAGCACAAATGACCTAATTAATGGTTTGTAACCTAGTGATGTCCACACCAACTATCGGTTTTCATTTTATATTATTCCCCCCAAAATGGACTGATGAAATTGCATCATGCTTTTATTTTTATATAATATTACCTCTTTCAAAAACAAAAAACCCTTCTTTGCCTTATTATATTTTTCATTATCTTTTAAGTGAGTGATCGTTAAAGAACCAGCCCCGCTAGATTTGACAGAACTTAGAAAGAGTGAACAAATAATTTAAATATATGAAAGTAACTAGATGGGGGGGAAGGGGCACACGGTACGACATTTAAGTTAGATAAGAAAGGCTTAAAGCGGAGAGAGAGTGAGCTAAAACTTGGGACCGTGACGTTATATAGGACACCCAGACTGGTCACTTTCACGGCATGTGTGTTGGACCAGAAAAATGCTTTATGGACAAAAAAAATTTTTTTTTTTGTTTTAAAAGTATTTAAGAGAACAATGGGGAGAGTAGAGGTTTTTGTGACACTCCATGTCACAAGCAAAAACATTTTTATATAAAGTTGTACGAGACGGGGGACTGGAATTGGGTTATTGCAAAGATTGGATATGACAGCCCCCACCCACTAGGGGGAGCATATCTGTTCATTTCAAGCCACCTGCTTCCTTTTCCAAAGAGAAATGACTAAGATTCCAACTTGCTGGACCCAAAAATAACCAAGGACCTAACTTTCCACCTTTTTCGCCACATAACACAGGACTTCCAGGGTTTTAATGCTCTGTGGCGCTTATCTGCCTACGGAATATAACCAGCATTTGACTCTGCTGTGCTAATAAAATGTATCTCAAGAGCTTTATTTCCTTTGAAAATGCATCAACTCTGATCAAGGCAACGGCTACACTATTTCCAGTAAAAACTAATGAAGCAAATTGCCTCTAGTATTAGCACTTTTTTTTTATATTTGTTGTGTAAAAAACCCCCAAAAATAAACAAACATTGCTGTTTTATAGTCAAAAAAATACCCTGGACTACACCGAGAACACAAACTCTTCAGTGTCTAATATTCAACTACCCATGCACGAATCAGCACCTGTCAGATGACTAGTCTTCACAAGGAAAAGGGGAAATGAGTCTCTGGCCTTTTTCCACCAAATCATTGACCCTTTCCCAACTGCCGAGGTAACTCCTGTTCCTCAAGGGAAACAAGCTAACTAGTTCAATCATTACATCATTCAAAACTAAATTCTGAAGGCAAATGCGTTAATTCCAACAAAAGCAGTGTATCTGTTTTGCTATTCCGTCCTCATGGGGATTGTTAAGGTCATTGCTTCAGTCTGTGGAGAAACACTGAGTATGAATGTTGTGGCGGCACCCAGCAGGCGGCCGTGACCAGAGGGACCAGGGGAGTCCGGGGGACTATTCTGCGCATCTTCTCTCAGAGTGTGAGAAGAAAGAGGAGGCACTGACGGATGCTGACATGCGGACAAGGGTCCCCGACGGCGGCCTCTCGAGCCTTTGGGAATCCCCTGCACTGAGCCCGAGAGGCTGACGGAACTCTGCGTTCGCCGGCGTCCTGCAGCCCGGGACCTCGGGAAGGTTGGGAGGGTTTTCATTAGCGCTTTGGCTGAGACAGAAACGCACTGGAGGGAGAGCTATTCACACGTCTTCCTGCCACTTGACCTGGGGGAGGTGCCACAAGGTGCCACCGTAAAGCCAGAACCCCGAGGACATCAGAAAAGGGCTGAGAACCCTGACTGGCTGATGCCCAAGGTGTGGGGAGCCGAAGATGGGAGTTCACGGGCTTGGGTGTCCATTTCTTTCCTCAGAATGACTGTTCCATCAATATTGTTTTTCATTTATCCCCATGGGCAGACATTTCAGCTGGGCCAGCCTGGCCTGACATCTTTGCTAACAGAATCTCTGAAGGTGCGTGGTCTGGCTGTGCTGCCCTTGGGCCTGGACAGGAGAGCCCAGACTTGGACCTTCTTGGGAGCCACAGGGATGAGCCCAGCCTGGAGCCCTGCCTCTACAGCAAGCTCCAAATGTCCCCCCATCCTGGTTGGTCCTTGTCCCACAGCCCAGCCCCACTCTCAGGGCCTGCATGAGGCTTTCCTGTAGGGGCCTCCTCCTCAGAGTGGGCTGCTGCCATAGACCCAGCAGAGGACCCACAAAAGGGGGGCTATCGGGGTGCAGGTCAGGGATGGCCAGTACCTGGATTATGGGATGGGGTGCCACCCTCCTGGATGATCATGACCAGCATGGAACTCCACAGGGTCCCAGCACTGAGGCTGAGCAACTGTGCTGAGCAACCGCCCAGTGGGAGAAAACCACGTATTTTTACAGAACACTTTGTGAACTTGACTGACGACTTTTAAAGGTACAGACCTGTGGGAGACACAGACGCACACAGGCACACACAGCAGGAGTCTGTGGGGTTTAGCAAATCAAACACGTGGCAGCAAGGTCGATCTGAGTCCAAATGCAGGGAACTCAGCTCTCCCTAGACAAACCACGGGCCACACCCCTGAGGGGAGAGCAGCCCACAGCACAAACAAGCAAGGTTCTTTGGGTCTTCCTGGGTCAAAGGAGGCAGGTTGGTGCTTCTCGTGACTTTTTTTTTTTTTCTGAAGCTGGAAACGGGGAGAAACAGTCAGACAGACTCCTACATGCGCCCGACCGGATCCACTCGGCACGCCCACCAGGGGCGAAGCTCTGCCCACCAGGGGGCGATGCTCTGCCCCTCCGGGGCGTCGCTCTGCCACGACCATAGCCACTCTAGCGCCTGGGGCAGAGGCCAAGGAGCCATCCCCAGCGTCCGGGGAAGAGAGAGACAGAGAGGAAGGAGGGGGGGTGGAGAAGCAAATGGGCGCTTCTCCTATGTGCCCTGGCCGGGAATCGAACCCGGGTCCTCTGCACGCCAGGCCGACGCTCTACCGCTGAGCCAACCGGCCAGGGCCTTATGTTTTGTTTTTAACTGACTTGTTCACAACAGCAAAAGCAGCCACCAAATGTCTCAACTATCAAATAAGCCAATGTAGTAGGTACAAAATTCCATCCACAAACTCAGATGGGGAAAAGAAAAAATATAAGCCTATTTTTCTATTCTATTTAAGAGTTTTAAAACTCTATTATAAAATGTGGTTATTTTTCAGGGGGGGAACAAAGGGGTCCCTTCTCCAACTTCTCCCAGAGAAAGACTCCTTGTTCGTTTTGTGTATGTGTGTCCTTAAAAGCAGTGACTGTACAGTGATTAACGGAAGAGAGTTAACATTGAAAAAAATTAAACCACTTCTCCTAAATAATTATTGGGTATGAGAGGTAAACTGCAAATCAACAGTTTTAAAAAAATAGGGACTTCCCTGGCCAGTTGGCTCAGTGGTAAGAGCATTGGCCCAGCATGTGGAAGTCCCCGGTTCGATTCCCAGTCAGGGCACAGAGGAGAAGCGCCCATCTGCTTCCCCACCACTCCCCTTCTCCTTCCTCTCTGTCTCTCTCTTCCCCTCCCGCAACCAAGGCTCCATTGGAGCAAAGTTGGCCCGGGTGCTGAGGATGGCTCCATGGCCTCCACTTCAGGTGCTAGAATGGCTCTGGTTGCAACAGAGCAACACCCCAGATGGGCAGAGCATTGCCCCCTGGTGGGAAGCCCGCTGGATCCAGTCAGGCTTTATGCGGAAATCTGTCTCTCTGCCTCCCCGTTTCTCACTTCTGAAAAATAAAAAAATAAAAGTAAAAAAACAGAGACTGTGAGAGTGTTTCATTCCAATGTCTATGGGATGTCCCCAAAACCGAGGGGTTTGGGGCTCAAATTCTGACACTCAGCCTAACTCCTGGTTTTATTTTGATGCTGTAATGATCTGCATGTCTATAAAGAGATAGTAGTACCTTAACATTGTACCCCGGGGACACAGAAATCAGACTAGGAAGAACACAGCACTGACCCACATCGGTAGGTTTATCTGGGACTCCGAGTATAGCTGGCACCAGCACCAGGACTGCATCCCAATTTTACAGTGACAATCGCCACCTCCTCCACCCAGGAGAGACTCAGTCATAGCGCTGGACTTTCCCATTCGTGTAGAATATCCCCCCCACTTCCAAGCAGTCCCTCGGGATCAGGCAGCTATTCTCACCCACACAAACCTTCGCCATGTCGCTCACCAGACTTTTCCCATAAGCCCATGACATTACGATAGCAGCAACCTTCAACCAGTGTGCTACAAGGATTTTTACAACATGCCACGCCTGACACGGACCTCTTTGCCTTTAGATTGTCAAATGAAAAAAATAAAAATGACAACAGCCAACACAACAATACCTGTCCAGTGTGAGTGAATCAAAATTATACCTATTTTTTATTGTTGTTCAGATTGGCAAAAATCTTTTTTTTTTTTTTTTTTTTGGTGTGCTGTGAAATTTTAGTAATCAGTTTACATGTGCCGTGAGATAGAAAAGGTTGAAAATTGCTGCGTTATTTTTATTGATTGGTTGATTTTAATGAGAGAGGAAGGGAGAGACAAGAACATCGATCTGTTCCTGTGTGTGCCCTGACCAGGGACCGAACTGGCAACCTCTGCACTTCCAAATGATGCTCCATCCAACCGAGCCATCCGGCCAGGACGAACAATGCTGCATTACATCATAACATAGCACGCTGAGGAAGCCCCGTGTCACCACCCACACCTTATGTGTATCCATTTATGCCAATGGCCTTTTCCTTCATCACAGTACAGTACAGTGGGCCCCCCTCCCATTTGTTACACCCAACACTTCCTATTCGTTTCAGTGACCCAACACGGTGCTAGACTCTTAAGCACCCCTTTGTCAAGGTCCTTGCACAGTGAACTGTGTGGCTAGACCAGAGGCTTTCGCTCAATTCACACTCTTTATCCATGAAGAGTCACACGTTGAATGAAAGCCCTCCCTCCAAAAGAAATGCATACACCTACGTACATGCAAAATCTTGCACAAGCTTTACAAAGACTCTAGAAACCCATCTACGGGTCCTAGGTTTAGAAAACTCTCCGAACACAACATTCCTGCCAGAGCCCATGATGCAGAAGGGATCGGGGCCAGGCCCAAGGGGAGGGGGTGTCACAGGAAGAGGGGGTGCGTCTGAGGGGACGCATCCTCAGCAGCAGTATTTGGGAAGTGTAAGGGGCAGGGTACACACAAAACAGAGTCTAGAAAATATGTACCCTGAATTTTGGTATGAGCAATCTGTGTGTGCGAAATTCTTCTCTAAAAATGTTATCCTATTTAGCACAGGCCTAAATCTGAACCAGACAAGCGCTGGGCTGTCCCTGCCAGCATCCCCTTGGACCAATGCCACGTCCTAGCTGACATGTCAGGAACAAAAGGCCTGGGATCTTTGGATGTACTCATGTGCCTCTTAAAAAAATTTAAATGTAATACAGGAATGATTTTAAAAAAACAAAGTTTTAATTTAATTATGCTCTTAAAATGATCCCACCTCACATGTGGCGTGTGGTGGGTGCCCACGCCGGCAGGCTCCTCTCTGACTTGCGTCCTCCCTGGCCTAAAGGGGCCGTCTGCTGTCCACTCAGGTTCCCGACACACCTGGGGAGCAGGCCTGGACCTCTCACACTCGGTCCTCACGGGCACCAGGAGTGGCCCAGTGGTGATATCTGAGACCACGTGTGGCCTCTCTCCTCCACCTACTCACATCCCAGGGGTCTGGACAACCTCCACCTTGGTGATGGACATGGGAGGCAGGCAGCCTGGCCCCTCAGAGCCAGCAGCTGGCAGAAGCCCTCTTGGAGACCGCTGTGTGGGACAGGGCCACTGAGCACAGCTCCTGGAGTGCCACGCTGCAGTGGGAAAGGGCTGGTCAGCAGGGACTGGACCAGGGCTGGCAGCGAAACACACGTCTATGGGCGGGCACCACTCAGACAATACAAGTTACAAGTGACCAACACGGGTCATACAGGGAACACGAATTCATTGTCAAAATTGAAAATCATTGGGTTGTTGGTTTCTTCTTCAAAGAGCAGAATGCATGGGAACCTCCTGCTGGTACCCACCCGCAAAGACAGACCGCTGCTGCTAAGAGGCTGACCTGAGCTTGGGGCCTGCTTCTTCCGGCTGGCCCAGGCCTTCGGCCCTCTGGGAACCATTCCTGATGCAGGTCGGTCACCCATTCCCTGCCTGGGTGGTGCCCCCGGGGGTGCAGGGGCAGCCCCGTCCGCCCGCACTAAGTGCTGACAGCAGCCTGGCCCTTAATCTCAGTGCCCAGCTAGGACAGGAAGTCCTACAGGCAACCTGGACACGGTGCCCAAGGCCACCTCACCACACAACGCACAATGACCACTGAGTTCACACAACCACAGGTCAAGCACAAAACCCTGTTATAAAGTGATTTTATTAAATTGATTTGGACATACTGTAGGTCAAATAATATTTTCCAAAGGTAACAATTATGGACTTTAAAGCTTGACATAAAATTAGTAGCTTCAAAAGTGTTAGTCATATTCCCCAGCAACAGCATGATAAAATAATTCAACTATGTAGAAATATAGAACTCTAGGACTAGCCGGAAACTCGGAAATCATTTAGCCTAATATCCTCATTTGGTGAGAAAACGAGACCCCAAGGTTAAGTGATCTGCCCAAGCTCACATACCTAATAGTAATAGAAATCAAACCCATCTTTCCTAAAACTAAAATTCTATCAATGATATTTCAAATTGGCTATCAACTAAAAGTCTAGGCTTTGCTAACGCTGCACACTACAGTGACATGAGTGATACATAAGACACTACAGTAATTGCAGTCGAGGAGTTCAGGCCTGGAAGGGGCTCTGTCCCGGGCAGGGACTGGGACCAGGACCGGGACCAGCGCCGGCCCTCTCCAGGTGACGAGGAGGGAATGTGTGAGTAGTGACTCCCCAAGGGCTCGTCCCGCCAAGCCTGGAGACCAGTCCAGACAGTGACCCCGTAGCCTGTCTTGTTCCTCGGCCCGCCCACGACATCAGAACGTGCTCCTCTGACACCTCCTCCCTGCGCTGAAGTTTCGGTCACACAAAACCCCTTCCAGTCAAACAGGAGAAGATTCAAACATGGAAAACTCAAACTTTCAGTACTTCCAGGACTATTCTGGGCAGCTCGCTTTCCGCCCTCTGTGACAGCGGACAGACACCACGGACACGGTCACCCGTTTCAGAGCTTCAAAGAGCCTTAACTTCCCCAAGACTTCCTGAGCAAAAGGACTACATGTGGGAAAGCAACGCAAACAGGAATGAGGAGAAACAAAATGAAAAATTAGTTGCTTTTCGTTCTTGTCATTGGGGATGTTTGGTCTTCTAAACATTCCTTGAGTTCCTCCACATGAGTTTTTAATATCTAGCAAAAAAAAAAAAAAAAAAAAAAAAAAAAGCCTACACATGTCGGATGCCAAGCAGCTCAGTACCCCGCGCTGCTGGCTCCGCTCGGCGCCCACCGCCTCACTGGTCCCCAGAGCCCCAGCCGGCGCACCACCGTGGTGTCTGTGCTCTGCCGGCCCAGCTCGGAGCCAGTCCCCGCTCTTTGCCCAACGCCACCCCTCAGGAAGGCCTCGCCCGGCCGCTATCTAAGGATGCCCCCACCCCCACCCCCCCTCAATCCACACCCTCTTTTATTTTCTTCATAGCACTTAATCACTATCTCAAACTACATTATTTGCTGACTCGCTTAGCACCTGGTCTCCTCCACCAGAAGTCAACTCCACGAGTAGGGGCCCTTGTCTGTCTTCCTCAGGGGCGTTCCCAGCACCCAGCACAGTGCCTGGCACACAGGAGATGCTCAATAAATACTTCTGAATGAGTGAATAAAGAAAAGGACAATTCACATAGACAGTCATGCCTAAAAAGGAACTGCTACATTATCCTCCATAAAGGGGTTACTGAGGACTCTTATTGGTTACTGCCCAAAATGACAGAAACAGAGACTACCGATGATGACGACTCCGCCCCCCGCCGCCTCTGCCACCGTCTCCCCAGCCAGGACGGAGCTCCGCAGTACGGAAGGAGCCAGGAGGGCGTTTCAGGATGGGGAAGAGCTCTAATTTTGCTTGCTTCTTCCTCCCTGCTATTTACAGTCAGTTATTCCTCCCCAAAATATTCAAGTTAAAAATCCTGATGTAGCCCCTAAAAAGTCTAATAGAGACGCAGTGATTAACAGAATCCACACAAAATTTTAAAAAAAATAATAAGTTCAAGGGCACGCACGCACCATCTGCCAACAACTCCTCTGAAAGGCCAAGTGAGCAGAAATGAAGTCCCCTAAAACCTAAGATGTAATTTAATGCCATCTAGGAAGGGTGGATATATGTGGGTATTTTGAGGACATACGGGCAAAGTGGGTTCAGAAATAATGGAATCTATGAAAAGCTATGTAGGGCTGGGTAGAGTGGAACCTCAGAAATACCTGGACACTGTCTCGGGGGAGCTGGCTGTTCCCAGTGTGGTAACTGGTATGCCTGACTCAGGGAAGGCGGGCGGAGCTCCCGACAGGAACACCAGGGCTAACTGCCGGGAGAAGCGTCCACAGATGGTGACGCAGGAGGCTGGGGGGTGACCGTGGTTTCCTATATGGTCTTCAACTCTAGCCTCGTGTTGGGACCCCCAGGAAGCACACACCCATCTTTTCATGGGTGGGAGACACTGGAACCTCACAGCCAGAGTCTTGGGCAGACACCCAGAGGGATTCAAAGTCAAGTGGTAGGACACACTTGGCATGAATCAAAACATCAGCCTCCCAAATACCTTGTTGAAAAGAATGTCCTGCTGGGGCTTGTTCTAAAAATTTCTTGGGTCAATGCAGGTATTTACAGGGTTTCCTTCCTAGTGGCACTTATGGGTTTAAGATTTTTAACTCTTAGTAAAAATGCTTTATATAACCGATATTTTGAGATGGTTTCTCTCCTTTGTGTGCACCCTCTGGTGGATGCAGAGGCTGGTGCTCTGACTGAAGGCCTTTCCACACTCATCACATTTAAAAGGTTTCTCCCCAGTGTGCACTCTCTGGTGGATACAGAGGCTAGAACTCTGGCTGAAGGCCTTCCCGCACCCACAACATCTATAGGGCTTCTCCCCAGTATGCACTCTCTGGTGGATGCAGAGGCTGGAGCTCTGGCTGAAGGCCTTCCCACACTCGTAACATTTATAGGGCTTCTCTCCTGTGTGTACTCTCTGGTGCATGCAGAGGCTGGAAGTGTGCCTGAAGGCCTTCCCACACTCTTCACATTTGAAGGGTTTCTCTCCCGTGTGGACTCTCTGATGCATGCAAAGGTTTGAACTATTACTAAAGCCCCTCCCACACTCGCTACAGACATAGGGTTTCTCGCCTGTGTGAACTCTCATGTGAATCTGAAGATGTGAGCTCCAGTTGAAGGCTTTACCACACTCATAACATTTATAGGGCTTTTCTACGGTGTGGATTTTCTTGTGTCTGTTAAGTTTTGTCGTGGTACTAAAATCTTTGCCACAATCATCACACTTATAGACCTTCTCTCCTGTGTGGTCCCTCCAATGAATGTGAAGCTCCGATATGTGAAAGAAACCCTTGTCACACTTGTCACATTTGTGGGGCTTCTCAGCAGTATGAATTTTCTGGTGCATGAAAAGGTCTGCTCTCTCAGAGAAAAACTCCCTGCACATGGGGCACTTGTAGATCATTTTTCCTATTTGGTATTATGACTTAGAGGAGAAAATCCCTTACAGCTACCACAGCTACAGGGCAGCCAGGTCATCGAGTCTTATTCGGCCATCGGGCTTTTTATCTCAGGCTCGCTCTGTTCGGGAGGTTGACGGTCAGCCTGAGCTTTGCCCTGCTTGTCTTTCTATGGAAGGTTTCTTCCTGCATAGTGTTCCTCACGCGTACTATCACTGGTTATAAAGTGACACTGACTCCCACATAAATTCTGGAACTCATTAACACAGAACACTCTTTTAGGTCCTGAGTTGTCAACATTCCAAGGGGCTCCCAAGGTGCAAACCTTTGTGTTTTTAAGCCCCTAGAATCTTCCTCTTGTGGAATGGTCTTGCACTTCTCACGCGTAGAGACACGACTGCACAGTGTCCTGTGTGGCAGAGGGTGAAATCCTGCGTGTTGGTCTCGGTCCCCTGTGGCCTCCCCTTGAAGAGTCAGGGTGACATTCCACCTCCTACAACACATGAGACAGGAGCCTTCCCAGGAAGCAAACTCGGGCTTCAGGTCCGTGGATCCGTCCTTAGGAGGGCTCCCCACTTAGGTAGCATCCAGTCTCCTGTAACAGGAACAAAAATAGATAGGTTGAAAATGTCTTTGTTTTGTCCGGAAGACTGCTGTTGATTCCACAATTTCATATCCATGTGACAGCAGTAACACAGACCTTCTTTGACCTTGAGAGGAAGCTTGTCTCCCAGAGAGCGGTGTCTCTTGGATTTGCAGGTCTGAAGAAGAGAAGTTGTAGATGTCATGCTCCATTCACAGCCCAAGTGCAAATCCAACACAACCACCTACTGTAATGATCTGAACAACATCCACGGAGACTAATGGAAAAGTCCTCAGGAGACCCAAGTGAGTGCGAGAGGTACTATCCTTCATAAAGGACCAAGAAGGAAAGCCAGCTCCACCTTGAACATCAGAAGGGACAAGGTTGCTGCTTCTGGAGTTAAAACACCCCATTTGAGTAGCTTTCCAATCTATAGGAAGAATATAACATGTCGGTATCAAACGGCATTCCCGCTTACTGTCTTCAGTTGTTCCCTGATGTACTTACACTGAAATCCTCAACCTGAAACTCAGAGTCCTGCCATGTGCTCCCCCCACCTCGTGCTGTGCCTTCTGCATCAGTTCTCAGAGGTCCCACCCCCGCCCCCACACATGCTGCTTCCTGGGTCAAAAACGCCCCCTGCCCCAGTACAAGGCTGCTGTGTCAGCCGCCCTTCCCCACCTAGAGGAGGCCCTGACTGAGACTATTCTAATCTCCTATTAGATTCCTTCAGAGCACATGGGCTTGTAATTATCTTAGTGCTGCTCAGTTTCTGACCTGTCCCTACACAGGCTAAAACGCCACAAGGGAGGCCCTCCGCGGCTGTCCAGTCACCGTGTCCCCGTCACAGAGGGAGGCGTCCAGGCGATCCTGCTTGTGCAGCTCTGTGGCATTCCCTGACCCTCTGCCCCACAGACGGGACCCACTGCACCCTGGCATGCAGATGAAGTGCATTTCTCAGCATCTTAGGACAAGTCTCCTGACAACCAACATGGGTTAAATATACAGCAAATAGAAGGGGGAGCAAAAGGAGACAATAAATCCCAAGAGTCAACCTGAAATCTTCTGATGTTTAGGATCACGTCTTAGCAATCTTTGCTTCTCTTGTATTCTAAACTCAGTAAGTGATACTTCAGTTAATTAATGGAAATTAATAACCTTCAAATAACACTTTGAGTAATATCCTCCATACAAAGACAGGGTACATGGTGACTGAGATTCCTTTAGCATCAAATGGCAACTATATCGGAGTGCTTTTAGGTGGAAGTGTTAGGATAATGAATTTCAACTACGTAACCCAAGTCTCGGCAAAAATGCAGTCAGTGTCTAGAAAACAAACACAAGCATCTATCCTTGACCGAGCAATCACACTTCTCGTGCTCGGCCCCAGACACACTGGCAAACACAGGCAACGACTGCCGTCCCCGCTCATTCCATCAGGCAGCACCCGCTGCAGCTGGCCGCACCGGCCCACCCACAAGGGACGGGCTGACCCTACCCTGGTCCTTCCTGCCATGCAGCCTGCCCAGCCACTCTACAACGGGAGAGTGGGGGCATGACACACTGATGGGGACTGAACCCAGGTCATGCAGACCGCTCAGTAAACAAAGCAAGCCCTAGAATACTGTACAAATTGTGCTCTCTTTTGTGTAAAAAAGGGAACATGAATGTATTTATAAATTTGTTACACGATATATATAAATAAACATGGAGAAGGGAAATACAAATGGAATTTAAATGCTTATTTATGGGGGAGGAACAAGAAAAGAATGGAGTAAAACATCTTTGAATAGACCCTGTCTGTTAGGTAGTTTTGATTTTGGAAACATTTTATAAATGTTTAAATATTCAAAAACAAAATAAAAAAATTTTAAATCCCTAAAATTTTTAAAGCAAAATGCAGAAAATGAACTGTAACTTTCAAATTGGTGGCATCCACAAAGTACATCCTTAGAGGGCCATGTTGATAAAGCTTCAAAGAAATCAAACATTTTTCTATAGCTTTAACTATTAGTTGTAATTATATTGGGATAGTGCCAATAAATAATTAGGCTAACTTTGTTAGGAACCAAAATTTAGTTTAAGAAAGTAAGACACAGGCCCTGGCCGGTTGGCTCAGCAGTAGAGCAACAGCCCAGCGTGTGGAAGTCCCAGGTTTGATTCCCGGTCAGGGCACACAGGAGAAGCGACATCTGCTTCTCCACCCTTCTCCCTCTCCTTTCTCTCTCTCTTCCCCTCCTGCAGCCAAGGCTCCATTGGAGCAAAGTCGGCCCGGGCGCTGAGGATGGCTCTGTGGCCTCTGCCTCAGGCGCTAGAATGGCTCTGGTTGCTGCGGAACAATGCCCAAGATGGGCAGAGCATCACCCCCTGGTGGGCATGCCAGGTGGATCCTGGTTGGGTGCATACGGCATGTGGGAGTCTGTCTCTCTACCTCCCTGCTTCTCACTTTGGAAAAATACAAAAAAAAAAAAAAAAAGACAGATATAAAACCACAGTTAAGGAGAAACCCTGTAACATGAGACAATTTAGAAACACCCATCCGAATTCATGTCTTTGTTCTAGGTCTGCCCAGCAGCTAGGCCAGAATCAGTGACCACAGACAGCAACGGTCCCTCCCTTCCCTGGTTCCAGACCGAAGCAGCACTCTACAAAATGAGCCTGGGACACATGGTTAAGCCAGAGAGGCGTGCAGAAGAACATGGGGACCCATTTATGAAGATACTCCCATTGGCCAAAAATGGGACAATTGAGCATAAAAAGGAATGGTGACTGCAATCTATGGAGACATCAAATATACAAAACCCCTCAGACACAAGATCACTAGGGCTGGGAGAAGTGGAGAAAGAAAGGAAGGGACAGAGGTCAAGAGACAGAAGGACTCAAGGCACTGGGCAAATGAAGTGACCAGGATACCAACTCTGTGCCTTTGTTTGAAAACTGGCAATTAAAAAGAAAGAATTCAACATCCATCCTATCTTTCAAGATATTACAGCAACCCAGCTAGTAAGTAACTCGATCCAGACCACAACAGGAACTGGGTGGAAACTGGTGAAAGGCTGACCAGGACCCTTTACACGGAGAGGGCTGCGCTGCCATCACCTGAACCCACTGTATCGACCCCAGCACACCCTGAAGAGCAACAGCGTGCCCATGCGTGCCTCCCAGTGTGGTGCGGGAGCAAATCCAGCACCAGCAGGGAACACTCCTGCCAGACTGACCCGGAACCTGTGGGCCCCAGAGTTCCCTCTCACTGACAGAACCGGGGCAGGGGTGCTCTAGATGAAAGACACACGAGACATAACAATCAATGTAAGACAAGGTAACACGAGGCCCCACCCTGGAACTGGATCCGCAGAAGCCAGCCGCCAAGAGGAGGCCACGCAGGAGACATGATCAGGGACTGGGCGTGGAACCACACCAGAACACTGTGTGCTGTGTCAGGCGCGGCAATGCCACCACAGTTATGTAAACCGACGCCTGTATTTTTAGAGCTGTGTCCTGCAGCCTGCAAGAGTGAGCGACAGTTCTCAGATGTGTCTTGAGAGACTTCAGAAAAGAAAAAAAGAACAGATAAACCAAACGTGGCCCAACTGTTATAACTGCTGATAGAGGTGACGGATAAATAAAATATTTTCTACCTGTGCATATGTTTGAAGTTTTTTAATTACACAAAATTGGTTCATGCTGAGAAGACACCGTTTCCTGCTCCCCTGCAGTGACACGCTGACCGGCACACCCACGGTAAGCAGGGAGCTGAACACTCGCCCTGTATAGAAGTATATACATAAATCACCATTCCACACGCCCTCCTCCTCCAGCCTCCTGCAGGCCCTACCTCCCTGCTGGTAGCTGAAAACCTGCTGAGATCATTTGTTAAGAAAACAGAAGCAATCTGATGGCAGCCCCCTCATTTTCCCATGGGGCAAGCCCCCCTTGGTGAGCTGCACCCACACCCCACTCTGCACCCCCCATAAGGTAAGTGCCTGCTCCTGGCCGGGCCAGCCCCTCCCTGTGCCATCAGCACTTCCTGTCGCATCTCAGAACCAAATCCTGCCCTCAGTCCTGTCCTCCTGTTAGGTCCACCCCCACACAAGAAGGTTCTAGTGCCGCCCTTCCTGAAGCAAGCGTCTGGGACCCCGGCCACTACCCAGCCATCAGCCTAGAGGGCTGCTCCCTGCAAAACCCAACTCAAAAGAGGCTCATGCCTTGCGTGCTCTGTCATGTTCCGGCCTCCACACTGCACTGGAACGGCTCTCCCTGACCCCCGTGACCACTGAATGAATGCCTTGTCCACCTGACCAGCCCTCGGAACACTCTGCCTGGCCTGCACAGCATCCACCTCGCCCGCTGACCTCCCACCTCTCCTTGTTTCTGTTAGTGGAAACGCCTCCTCAATCTCAAATGTTGGGGTGCTCTGGGGCTCCAGCTGGGGCCCCCTCCTTTCCTGTGTATAACCTCTCTCCAGGTAAGCTCGTGGGCCTGGCTCCCCAGCATGAGCTGCAGCCCAGCTGCTCCAGTATTTGCTATGGGCATCCTATAACCTTTCCAAACCCAGCCCTCAGATTGCACCCTCCTCACTTTCCTGTCGGGTGAACTGCACTGACATCCCCCCTGGGGGAGGGGGTGGCCTCCTTTCCCCTCCCCCCCTACCACACCGCCCTCCATGACACAGCCCTGACCCCCGCCTGGCCCACTGCCACTACACCCCTGGCTGGCTGGCTGGCTGCCCGCCTGGCCCACTGCCCCTACCGCCCCTGACCACCTGCCCACCCGGCCCACTGCCCCTACCACTGCTGACCACCCGTCCACCCGGCCCATTGTACCTACCGCCCCTGACCACCTGCCCGCCCAGCCCACTGCCCCCACCACCCCTGACCACTTGTCCGCCCAGCCCACTGCCCCTACCGCCCCTGACCACCCACAGACTGTCCACAGCATCTTGGTCACGTCATGCTTCGCTCCTGGCCTCCAGGGCCAGCCTACATAACCCTTACAAACATAAATTAAATAATGACCCTACCTCCCTGCCTAAACCTCCCAATGCTCTCTTTTTTTTTTTTCATTTTTCTGAAGCTGGAAACAGGGAGAGACAGTCAGACAGACTCCCGCATGCGCCCGACCGGGATCCACCCGGCGCGCCCACCAGGGGCGATGCTCTGCCCACCAGGGGGCGATGCTCTGCCCATCCTGGGCGTCGCCATGTTGCGACCAGAGCCACTCTAGCGCCTGAGGCAGAGGCCACAGAGCCATCCCCAGCGCCCGGGCCATCTTTGCTCCAATGGAGCCTTGGCTGCGGGAGGGGAAGAGAGAGACAGAGAGGAAAGCGCGGCGGAGGGGTGGAGAAGCAAATGGGCGCTTCTCCTGTGTGCCCTGGCCGGGAATCGAACCCGGGTCCTCCGCATGCTAGGCCGACGCCTCCCAATGCTCTTTAAATGCACACACCTCACAGCGTATGGGCTGGGCAGGGGCAGCTGCTGGCTCTGTCCGCTCTCCCCTTCTACATGCTGTCCACCACACACCACCTCACTCCAGCCTTCCTCCTCTTCAGACCTGCCCAGCTGGTCTGTCCTCAGCGCCTCCAATGGGGGCCTGGGCCCACGCTGCACAGCCCACACTGTACCAGGAGGGCACTGCGTCCTCCCCACACTCAGGTTCCAGCACCAGTGTCACCTGCTCAGGGAGCAGCTTTCACTCACCACCTCAGCTGGCCCCACCCGCTCCTCTCCACACATCACCCAGCTCTGATCCCCAGCCGTCCTTACACTGACACTCCTTACACTGATCACCTCAATCATCCCATGTTTCCTGCTCGCCAGCTCCCTCCCCCTGCATCCAAGGGTGAGCATCTCAGCAGCAGGGACTGCAGAGAATCGGTGACCTTCATGAACACCTAAAACTCCTTCACCTCTTTTTTTTTTTTTTTTTTTTTTTTTGTATTTTTCTGAAGCTGGAAACGGGGAGAGACAGTCAGACAGACTCCCGCATGCGCCCGACCGGGATCCACCCGGCACGCCCACCAGGGGCGATGCTCTGCCCACCAGGAGGCGATGCTCTGCGCCTCCAGGGCGTCGCTCTGCCGCGACCAGAGCCACTCTAGCGCCTGGGGCAGAGGCCAAGGAGCCATCCCCAGCACCCGGGCCATCTTTGCTCCAATGGAGCCTTGGCTGCGGGAGGGGAAGAGAGAGACAGAGAGGAAGGAGGGGGGGGGTGGAGAAGCAAATGGGCGCTTCTCCTATGTGCCCTGGCCGGGAATCGAACCCGGGTCCCCCGCACGCCAGGCCGACGCTCTACCGCTGAACCAACCGGCCAGGGCCTCACCTCTGTCTTTGTGGGTCACCCAACCAACAAATGCTTCTGAGCCTCTGTGCCGGCCAGCGTGCCCCCCTCCAGAGTTCAGTCCAGTGGAGGCAGACGCTCACAAAGATGTCCGTGCAGACATGTGGAGCCCAAACTGGGTGCAGTGCCTGGGGAACACAGGGGGGTGGGCATGGGGCGGCCATAGGGGCTGCCCATCAGAGGCCAGAGACAATGCCCTGCACAGGTGAGAGCCATGAGAGCTCACACAGGGAGGGCCCTGCAAGGGGGGGAAGGCCTGAGGGGACAGCAGACACAAGGGGCAGCGGTGAGAGCCAGGTATGAGGAGTGAGGAAGGCCCATGGGGCCGGAGCTCAGGGCTGGAGAGCTCGGTGCTATGAGAAGGAGATGGGGACAGAAGCAGTTAAGGACTTGGATCTTTATCCGCAGGATGACAGAAAACCACGAAAGTGGTCAGTCTTCGTGTGTTTGGAAGTGGGGACATGTGCACTTTCACAGAACCACAGCAGGAGGACAGCTGAGCAGGGATGGGGGAGCTGCCTCGCTGTCTGGGACAGAGCTGCGTGGCCTGTAGGTGCACCCAAGGGCAAGGCAGCAGCTAGGAGCGGACCAGGCTAGGCCACGTGGCCTGTAGGTGCACCCAGGGGCAAGGCAGCAGCCAGGGGCAGGGCAGCCCAAGCCGCGTGGCCTGTAGGCGCAGCCAGAAGAGAAGAGCCGACCCAGCTTGGTGCTGCCTGAATACAGGGCAGAGGCTGTGCCAAGGACAACTCTCAGGTTTTTAAGTAACTGGATGGAGGTGGAACCATTCATTAACATCAGTAACTCTAGAAAAGACCAAGGTTTGGGGATGACATCATAAGTTCAATTTCAGACATCTGTGACGTGCCAAAGCTGACGTCGAGGACAGCAGTGGAAGGAAGGGACCGGCACTCAGAGTGTCAGGATTCTGTAACATACACTGTGAGCCGTGAGCTTCTGAGGGTGGCTGAAGTGGGGCCTGGGAATAAGAGCTTCTTGGGAGAAAGTGATGAGGACCCCACACTAAGTCTTACAGAAACCCAACATGGAATGAGTTTAAAGAAGGCAACATCAGAGTACACACTGCACAATTCCACTTCTATGAAGTTCAAAATGAATCCGTGCTTAGAAACCGAGGGCAGAGAGCTCCGACCAGAAAGGGCGTAAGGGGCGAGGGGCCCCGGTCACCTGGTGTCTTCAGCTGGCACTGCCTTGCACAGGTGTGCTCCCTGTACAGCTGTAAACACTCATCACCTGCACCCCTATGACTGCTGACTCCGTCTGTTACACTCCAAGGGAAAGATATGGGAAAACATAAGAATTCCGTTGACAGGGAAAGACTGGAAACATGGGAGAGAAATACCCTGAGAGGCCCATGGAACCAGAGTGTCGAGCGTGGGAGAAGGACAGCTTTCACGGGGACCGAGGAGAAGGCAGCAAGAGTCTGAGTGTGTGAGCGAGTGTGCATGTGCAAGCATGTCAGAGTGGGACGCGGAAAGGGTCCCTGAATGTCTGTCTGTCCCTGGCACAGCAGGAAGCAGAGCCACCTGAGGAGGCGGCAGGCAGGGCCAGGAGCCTGAGCGCACAGAGGGTCAGAGATGGCTGTGTGCAGAGTGGAAGCAGCTGGTGGGCACTGCGTGTGCTCAGGGCTGCCCCTCCGGCCACCACTCGGCATGGCTGAGGAATGCACACAGCCCAGTCTCTGCCAAACAGGAATGATCAAAGGGCAAAGGGGCCACCTACCTGGAAGAACTCATTACTCCTATTCTAATCCAAATGTTGGCCTTTAAAGAAACAAAAAACTGTATTTACTCATTTTAGAAAGAGAGGAAGGGAACAAAAGAGCAGGTTTTGGCCTTCATGTGCTGACAGAGAATATCATGAAACTGCCAAGTTCTCTCTGTCCCCAGGTCACCAGGCATGCTCGTGTGACCTTCCCGCCGCACGCTCCCAACAGCCCCCTTTGCTCACGCCCAGCAGACAGCCACACCATACCTCAGGAGAACACCTCAGCGTCCCGGCCCATGCCGCGAACGCATACACACCGCACAGCACACTCCACGGACGCGCACACACCGCGGACGCGCGCACACGCCACGGATGCGCACACACCGTGGACGCACACACACCGCACAGCCCAGGTCTCTCCCCCACTTCACAGCAGAAGCCGGTCAGAGTCCTGCCTCATTCAGCCCATGCTGTGCCCCCGAGGATGACACAACTGCAGGCTTCTTTTTAAAATTTAATATATTTTGAGTATCTGAAATTCAAACTGCTGGCTCAGAAAATCTGAAGTCATTTGAAAATAACTACACGCTACACCATTACTTTGTCATATGAATCAAGTGAAAAGGACCTCTTTTCTTGTTTTTGCAAAAGTACAACTTCTCTGACTTTGTGTTGCAGGTGTTGTCTGGTACTATGGTTATCCCCCTCAGCTGTAACATCCTCTTTAATATTAGCTACATCTATTTAACGTGTTAATTTTTTTTTTTAAAGAACATAATTTATACTTGAGAGAATGACTGACAACCTGGTTATGTGGATTTGGGTACTGGACAGATGTTCCAGTTAATAGGAAACAACAAATATTTGTTGACTGTCATATCTGAGCTTTCAAGGGAAAACTGGGACTTTGGAAAACTTGTGTCTACCATCAGACACTGCACTTTCCCAATACCTGAAGACTTTGCAATGAGATCGGTGATGCTAACAAACATGGTTTTCCATATAAGGAAATGTGGACATCTGCAAAATCTGTGTAATTCAGTGAACCAGTATTTCCAGAACACCAACATGTGAGTGAAGTGATAAAATCATCATGGGTGAAAGACCCTCTCAGAGTGCGAGAGAGACCAGGGAGCTTCAACATACCAGAGTACAAAAAGCTTCACTGGTGGGTTTCAGATGGTGTGCTGTACTGCCGCTATAAGAACCCACCGCCTGGCCAGCTGGGGTGCCATGTCACCGGTGAGCTCACAATGATCTGAAAAGGCTACTGAACCCCTTTCCCAACCGTGTTATCTGGGTAAGGCTGGATGTGCTTGACTCCGGCCAAACAGCATGCTGCAGAGACTGGACATAGAGCAGGTGTCTTATTCAAGCCTTGCAAGTTTACGGACACGTGCCAAAGTACAGATGTTGCCACTCTTCCTGCTGAAAGCTGTTTGTTTTAGAAATAGCTGTTTTTCATAAAAATGTCATTTGTGTTACCATGTAATGGTTTAAACACATTTAAATAAGTTAGTCAATAAATGTTTTTATAAAAGTTTAGTTTCCACTTCTATTAGGGCAGATAGCGATGCCTCTAACGCACAGAAACAGAAAGTTCTCTGGGGTCCTTAACAACACTGCTTACAGTGTAAAAGGGTCCAGAAACCAAAAAGGGGCTGAGGCTCCATTTATACCCATTTTTTAAGCTTAAAAAATATGTGAACAACTATCAGATGAACTTACTTGTGGTTAGTTACTTCCATTGTCAGCCATTATTCTGTATGTAAGAAAATGACCCTAAATTCCTACAAAATAATTCCAGAGTCCAGTTTTGTACAAAAGACAACAAACGGACAAACGGTCCACGCTCCAACACCTCTTGACCCAGAGAGATGCCACAGACAGGATGCAGAAATTACCCATCAGGCAACATCTGCACTTTTTTCTCGCAGGACCTTGACTTCCAGGCCCAGTAGCATGCTCTTCGGCCTTGTACTGCTGCCCTGGACCTCAGGGTGCCCCTGTTCATGGGGAGGGCATGGACCATGCTCCCAGCCCGGCCAGAACTCCTCCTCCTCACACATTATCAGGAGTCGCAGAAAGTAACGCCATCAGATAGCAACCTGGTGGCAGTCCAGCTCTGAGGGCAGCGAGGCCTCTGCATGGCCTGTTCTGCAGGCCTTGGCACACAGAAAACGAGTGGAAAGGCCATTTAGGTCCCTGGTGCCTGCATGCTGCCAAGGAACAGGGCTCAGTGGTTACTTATACTGTTCAAGGCCACCTCCCAGCCCATATCGGGAATCCGGGCAGACGACAGAGGCAGGATCTACCCTGTGCTGGTCCCCACGACACCGTCAGGAAGGTCCAGTGAACACAAACTTACCAAGGTCCAGGAGGACGCGGCAGCTCCAGCTGCGCAGGCATGATGCACTGTCTGCTCAGCTCCTTGTCTTACAACAGAGCATCATTTGTTCTTGGCGACCAGGACTGTGGAAGGCCAGCATTACGCTACTTCCATCGACCGGCCCCCTCAGTCCCAGAGACGCTGGCAGCCTGGAGGGCACTCTTGGACAGGCTTGTATCCTGACAGACCCCTCACAGCACGCCTCCCGGGTGCCCCACGCTGCAGGAGCCCCGCACCTCCCTGGCGCCCCACGCTCGAGCACCAGAGCCGTTTCCCCGCCTCACTGCCCTACTGCGTGTGCCCGGGACTGGATGACCCCTGTGGTGGCAGGCTCTCGGAAAGCCTGAAGGAGGACCCACCTGGCCTTCCCAAGCTCTCCAGTGTGGCCATGAGGGCCCGGCCAGTCTGCTCCTCACACGTTCTCATCAGCCTGGGAGACAGCACCTTGGAAGGCCCCAGTGCCAAGCCCCTACTGTGACGGCGTGAACACAGGCTTCCTCACCCTCCCGGGCTCACCGCCATCACGATCACGGGGACGTGGGGCTCTCACAGCAGCCACAGAGGCTCCTCGGCGGCCTGTGCATTGTAGGACCTGTGCCTGCACCCACACACCAGCACACCCAGCTACGGCGCGGGCTCCGGTCCGACTCAGCCATGGCCCATCCAGGTGTCTGCGCGCCACACCAGGCCCTTGTGAGGACTGGAGACCCCAATGCCGAGTCCTCAAGGAGTCCGTCAGCCTGGCCTGCGGCTTCTTGGGCAGTACCCTAGCAATACCCTCGGGGGCCCAAGCTTCCCTGACCTCCCCCGAATAAAGGTCAAGGTGAATGACTGGGACTCCGGGTTCTAACAAACTACAGGGAAGAGAGATGCCCCCAGGACAACTGTTCTCTGTGTGACTTTGCCTAACGACCCCTCATAGAGAAAAAAACAAGAGACAAAGAAGCCGTGTCTGATTTTTCTAACTAGAAACTGCGACAAAGACTATGAATTAGGTCCAGAGGAGGACAGCAAAAGGTAAGGTGGGGGTGATGCTGAGTCTGAGCATGATAACCGTGTGACAGCAGGGGACAAAGGATGACAGAGGTATGCCTGCCTCAGCTCTTCCTCAGCCAAGTCCTCCCACGAAAGTGAGACCTGTGGAGTGACACACGGGGCGCAGGCCTTGGCTCTGCCACCTGCTATGTGATCACGGCTGATCTTGAACTGAAAAACACAGATGGTAACGTCTGCGGTGCTTTGCTGTGATAATTAAAGATAATGAATGAGAAAGGACTGTCAGAGTGCCCAGAGCAGAGCTGAGGCTACATAAATACAAGTTTCCCTAGTTCCCTTATTTTAATCAGCGCATGACACACCCACTTGGTTGTCACGCATGTCATCATGAAAGCAGAGGCTGCCCAGGACCGACGACCACCTCCCCATAATTAGGGCTCCTCCTCAGCTGGAAAGTTAAGCACTGCTCTGGTATCTACGAGTCTGTCTCCTGCACCTCCCTATCTCTACCCTGCGGTTTTCCCTCTTTTTCTGTTTTTTTTTTTTTTAATTTATTGCTTTTAGAGAGAGAGGAAGGGAGGGAGAGAGAGAGGGAGAGAGGGAGGGAGGGAGAGAGAGAGAGAGAGAGAGAGGAAGAGAGAACGAGACAGAAACATCAATCTGTTTCTGTGTGTGCCATGACCAGGGATTGAACCTGCAACCTTTGTATATCTGGACGATGCTCTAATCAACTGAGCTACCTGGCCAGGGCTGTTTTCCCTCTTGATCCTCTCTACTCACAGGACTGTTTTAAAACACACCTGACTTCAGTGACACTTCCTCCCAGTCTGGACTCCATGACCTTTCCCCTGTTCCTCGACACTGCACACAGAAGCACCTGAGTAATGGGACAGACAAGGATTAGCTTCGGTGACGGCCCCTATGTGAACCACATACAGGCACGAGTTTATCTTATCATGCTAGTGAATGTGTAACACATAGTGCATCAGGAATGATCATAATTGGTGGCTAGAACACTGGACTTGCGGTCCGAGTCCTAAGTTCCCAGTCTGACACCGTCTAATTGTGACCACCAGCCTCAGTCGCTTCCTCTGTGAAATGGAGACGGAAGACCCACAATAAGCATGCAGACCTGTCACCCTCAAAATGACAGGGGATAGATGCTTATTCCTCACTCTATCCTCAGGGAAGGGGAACACTGATGGGGAAAACAGAAAAAAAGAGAAAGAGAGAACTCTTTCAGGACACAATTAGGATGCCGGAGTGTGTCAATGCACTGTGAGCACAGCAGAGCCCAGAAGGGACCCTCTGGCTGCAGAACCTGCCTCTTCCTATCACTTCCCTTTGTCTGATGCTATCGATCTGCCTCCTAAGGGCCTAGCCTTACCTCGCTGGGCCAGGGGTCTCTCTTGCTCTGGGGTGGGGCCAGGGCTGGGGGTAGAGGGGATGGAGCCAGCACAGGAGGCTCAGGTGGATGGGCACCATGCTCCCAAATGAGGTGAGGGGACTCCTTTATTAAACGTGCTTCCTCCTTCCACTGCTGGGAGCAGGAGGACCCACAGGGACAAAGTCCACACTGGGCCTAGAAGGAAAAGAAACAGACACTGGAAAGCTCACACCAGCCTCGGGTAGAAGCAGAAGAGAGCCCAAAGGTCACAGGAGGCCCAGCCCGGCCAACTGAGGGTCACAGGAGGCCCAGCCCAGCCAACTGATGGTCACAGGAGGCCCAGCCCCTCCAACTGAGGGTCACAGGAGGGCCAGCCGGCCAACTGAGGGTCACAGGAGGCCCAGCCTGGCCAATTGAGGGTCACAGGAGGCCCAGCAGGCCAACTGAAGGTCACAGGAGGCCCAGCCCAGCCAACTGAAGGAAGGAAAGAGGACGGGCCTGGGAGACCCTGAGAGAATAAAAAGTGGGTTTTAGCAAGGCAATCCTCAGGGACACTAGGAGTAGGAGTATCACACAGTAGTGGACAGGTCAAGAAGTTAGGGATTTTGGATTGTGGCTATTTTTTTAAATGCAATTTTTAAATTGTGGTAAAAAAAAACAAACCCCAAAACTTAGTATCTTTACTGTTTTTAAGCATGTAATTCAATAGTGTTAAAAGTCTATTCACAAGACTGTGAAAAAAGATTGCTAGAAGTTTTTCATGTTACAAAACTCCAACACCACCCCCACTGTCCAAGTCCCACCCCCCTACCCGCAACCCCTAGGAACTATCCTACTTTCTGCTGCAAGGAACAGGACTACCTGAAATATTTCAGGTCCCGGCTGTCCTGACACCAGTCACAATTCATCACCTGCGCTGTTTAGCAAAGCACAGTAAGCACATCAAGGGTGGTGCCGACTCACCAGGAAGCACAAAGCAAAAGCTACTTGCTTCTCAGACAGAGCGGGAGGATCAGGGTGCAGAGCCCTGAGGTCTGTTGGGGAAACGCAGGGAAAGCAGGTTTGTATCGTGGAGAACTGGGGTCACAAAGATTTTTGAAAAGCTGGCTACCACAAATGTGGGGACCAAACTAAGAAGACAGGGTAGACCTCTTAAATTTGGGGTTTATGTTAATATGCGGGGCTCAAGGCATGGAGGGCCAAAAGGGATGAGAACACCTGAGAAACCCCAGAAGGGAAAATGCAGGCAGTCTGCACAACTGCACAACTTTGCTCTGCGCTATCCTAACTGCCCCCCCCCCATAGGAACATTATTCAAATTGAGTTTCAGGCTGCCAGGCACCAGATCCTGGGAGACTGACTGGGAGACTGATGTGGACTGGTCGGCCCTGGATGCCGACCCAGCTGTTTCTCTCACTGATTCTCAGTGGAGAGGGGCTGTAGCAGCAGGCTGCCATCGGGTTCAGACCCCCCACACACACCAGCGTTAACGGAGACAGTGGAGGCCCCTGACCTGTGACATAACTTTATAAGGTAGTTTAAGAATTAAATTAGTTAATGCATGAGTACTTAATAACAGTGCCTGGGATATTTTAAGGGTTCAACAAAAATTAGCTAACATTATCATTACTTTATTGATTCCATCTATTACCTGCCCCCATTTTTGATAACTGCTAATAGTAGTTTGGGGATAGATTTCAAGATTTACTTTTCAGTTTAGAAAACCACACCCTTCATTGAGAAGTTTGATGACATATTAAGGGGCTCGGGTATCAAAATGCTGCCATCTTGGCATTAGGAGGGGACATTTAGCTTTTCTTCTACACTCTGTCAATATGGGGATAATATTAAATTACCGTATGTCCACAAAGCTCCCCAGAACTTTGAGGGAAAGAAAAAACGTGAATGACATGAGGTCCGAATTACCCAACTTAGCCGACAGCAACCTGCGGGAGCTGTGTCCTCCTCAGCCGAAATCACTAACACGTGGAACAGGACCTACAGATCACCAAGGGCCACGCAATGTCAGATGCGGGGTGAGTAACCAGGAGAAAATGGATCACGCACTTAGGGATTTTCATTCCTCACAAGAACAAGGGCTGACTGTTAACGGCATATAGTGTAAGAGGCAGGGATACATCTGAGATTTTAAATGGTTCTGAGACCGGGCCGGTTGCTTCCTCCTCACTGAACTACACATGCACTCATGCTGCCGGCCAACCCGCAAACTCTGCTGCCAAGAACTGCCTCTTCTTCCAGGGAGGGCCAGGCTCCCAGGCCCCATGGCCACCCTGTCTCCTCTCTGCAGTTCAGAGACCAAGTGCGGGCACCTGACCTGAGAGCCTCTCAGTGACGTCTGATGGGTTTCATAACAAGAATAAAGGCAACAACAAAGTCAGCTCCAATGCTAATGTAAAAGGAGCTGGAGGGGCCACAGGGATCACATGTCAGGATCACCCATGTCAGGAGGGAGCAGAGCCTCGAAGGCAGAGAGGAGACAGATGCCCTGAGACCCCTGTCCCTGGGAAGGACTATGGCTTCTCTGGGTGGCCTCACTTCCTGACAGTATTCTGGCCCATAAGCATCCTCACACCTTCTCCCTGCTTCCTACACTGCTCTGAAAGAGCCTCTGCTCCATACTCAGAAAGCGGGAACTACACGTTGCTGCAGCTCTGCGAGGAGGGGCCTTCCCAGCAGGCGGCCCGGCGCCTCCGGCACATCCGCCAAGTCCACTCCAGCAGACACCTCAACACCTAGGAAAGCTGGGGCGTCTCAGCCCACAGCACCCTCGGGATAGTCCCTAGGGCTGAAGAGCATCTCCAGGGCCTATGAAAATGGTCAAGATCTGAACAAATATTTATTGGATACAAATATGAAAAGAAAATCATAAAAATCAAAGTAAAATGTCTACAAGTAGTCACATGAAGTTTAACTCATAGTTTTGTACAAGCTAATTTCACGTGAGATGTAGGTGCATCTTTACTGTTTGATATATGACGTGGTAAAGGCCACTAGAGAGAAGAGTACTGAGCCCTGTGGTCTTCAGACCAGTCCCACAGAAGTGGACATGTTTGGGCTTAAGCTGGAACCTGCCTATCCCACCCTTGCATAAGTTAGCACCTTAAATAATATACTCTTACTACGAAAACTGAGCAGTCTGAAGTTAGAAATCAACCTCCCCCTCCCAAATTTAAACACATTATTTTAGTACTTCTGATATTAAGAGTCTGTTTCCTCTTCTTAATGAAATATTTTAAATTAATAAAGCCAAACCACTACTAGTCACCCTGTTTTGCCAAAAAGAAAAAAAATATATATTATTCATGATTGCAAATTGTCCTGTATACATTTAAAGGGTTTAAATTATGACATTTGTCAGAATAACAAATCGGAAATTGGTCACATTTACTCTCTCTTTCCTTGTGCAAGTGTCCCTCACATCAAGAAAAGACCAAAACATTTTCTTCCACTTGGTCAGATTCTCAATCTGAGAAAAGTAGGAGGTGGCTCAGAAGTGATATAAAAGTTAAATCTTATACCCTAGATGATAGTGTTCAGAAAAAAAGAAAGCAAATACAACTCCCTTCCTATAGTCACTGACGTTATGGATGGCTTGGTATGCAGGCAGGCTCACCATCTGTTCTCTGGAATGTCTCCTGACCTGTCCAGCTAGGACCAATCCACTCCTCTCTCACTGTGGACTTCCTCACAGACATCTACACCTTCTGTTCCCACCTCCTACACTCCCACCCCCTTTCCACACCCCAACCACGCCCATTACATCACTTCTGCCCCTGCTACACGAACCCTTACTCTGTCTGCGTGGAGAGCTCCTGCTCCCACACAAACACTAGTCGGTCTCTCCCTGGGCTCCCAAATGACGTCCACGCCCATTCAGCATCTAGTTCACGGGCTCCTGCCTCTGGCTGTTAAAGAACACCTCCTGTAAGAGTCTGCTTTCACTGTGCACAACGCCTCCAGGGGGCACTCAGACACTTGCTCAAAAACCCTCATGGACATTTACACCAAGTATCTGAACTTGGAAGTTTCCAGCGGATTATTTCCTCTAACTAGTGGGTGAGCATCATGAAGATCTGTACAACCTGCTTTTTGGAGGTTCCCGGTTCTAACCATGAGTAGAGGGCCTCTCACAGGGTCCTAATCCTACCACAATATGGAGATGCAATAACAAGTTACCTAACATTGTTGACCCAGGAACCTGCCTAATGTGCTGGTTGATGCCGAGTGTGCCGAATCAGTGACAGTCTTACTACGAGGCTTAACCCCACATGTGTGAAGTGTGCCTCTAAAAATAATTCCCTGAAGAAAAGGGGTTTAGATTGTTGTTACGAATTGTTTTATCATTTACTTAAGAGGGAAACTCTATAATCTTTGGGGGAGGGGTTTGCTGTGGCTACAAGGGCTTCTTCACAAGGCCTGTCACAATACCATGGAAGGCACTGCAAAAGGAGGTGTGGAAATAAGTATGACTATTTTATGACCTTGCAGGGGTATAAAAAATAAATGAGCTCTAGAACGGCTTGACTGAATTTCTCATATCAGGTGACACGGAGACAGTGCCCATTGTAGTTAGAATACGGGTGCAGAGGTGCACTGGTTTTGGGAAGCATTATAAATTACTGCTTTTCAGAACTGAACTTGGAACGCTTCCGATACAATGCCAAAGTTTAAAATCTCTCCTCCAGGCAACCTGACCACCTGCCGAAGCCCCTGGCCCTCCACCTTGGGATCCCTCCACGTGGACTGAATGGGGATGTTTTAAATTTTAAAATGAGGCTGAACCACTCACTTGCCCGATTTAGTCTCCCGCCATTCCCTCTATCACAGCTCGGAATCCTGTAGAACGGCCGGTCCCGCCCTGCTGGAGCGTCCTCCGCAGGTGCCAGGACACAGCTCTCAGGAGTGCCCTCACCCACATCGGCCCAGCCAGATTGCCTGGCTAGGGCACACTGCCAGGCAACTCTGTTCCCAAAGGCCCCACACCAGTGAGCCCAGCACTGGGGAACGTGCGATCAGAGCTGAGCCAGTCACACTCTCATCCTCCAAGAGTTTCAGTTGGGAAGTGGAGAGACTGTCCATGAAGCAAGCAGCCAGGGGCCACAGACTCAGAAGAGGAGCAGACTGGCTGCATGGACCCCTGTCAGCTTCCAGACAGCACAGGCCCAGCCAGGAACTGCCGTGAGCACTGCGGCAGCATCCTGGCAGCCCCTCCTCTGGGCCCTCTCCCAGTGCTTGTCACCCAGCCGCTCTCTGCCGACCGAAGCCATGATCCGAGCTAGCTCAGGAAGTCGTCTGCGCGCACGTCCCCCGCCTTTCTGTGATGCACCCAGGCCCAGCTCTGCTCCGGGCCTCTGACTGCTCTCCACATCCCCACCCACTCCCATGGCTTCCACACCAGTCCCCTGGCAAGGACACAGTGGGTGATTTTCAAATCTCTATCCTGCTGTGGACTGAATGTTTGTGCCCCACCCCCCAAGTCATGCATGAAAACATAATCCCCGTGGGACAGTACTGGGGGAGCTCTGGGAGGTACTTAGGTCATGATGGCAGACTCCTCGTGACGGGACCAGAGCCCTTGTAAACGGGACCCCGGGGAGCTCCCTCATCCCTCCCACCGTGTGAGGACACAGCGAGAAGACGCCATCTATGAACAAGGAAGTGGGCCCTCACCAAACAATACATCTGCCAGCACTCTGACCTTGGCCTTCCAGACTCCAGCACAGTGAGAAGTAAACGTCTGTTGTTTAAGCCACCCAGTCTATGGTGGTCTGTTACAGCCGCCTGGGTGGAGTGAGACAACTTCTAACAGCCAGGTGGATGCTTCCAGTCGGGTGCAGGGCGAGATCTCCGCTGCCCACCCTGGCCTGCCCCTGCATGGAAGGGACGTGGTCGGCAACTTTAACAGAAGCCACGCCAGTCAGTCGGGGACACTCTGACTACCAGATGACTGACGATAGGACCACCAACCCCCCCCCTAGAGAAACATCTACCACCTGCTCAGAGAGACAGAGTTCGGCCCAGTGAGCCCCAAACACGATCATGATGTTCCCAAAGTCAGAGTCGCAGTCTAAAATAACTCCATGTGAAAGACACTGACGGTCCTATGTAAGCTAGACACACATTCTCCCATCTTAAAATGGTTTATAGATGGACAATCCTATTACAAGAAAAATACAGAAGCGCTGATTTTAGTAAAGGATCTGTGCACAGCACTAGTCATTCCCACAGCAAAACACAAATCTGCAGCAGCAAACCATTCCCAGCCAGCCCCTTCAGGAAGACCCTGCACATCCACACGCCCTCTGGGTTCAGTGTGTCCAGTGCTCCCTCTGCCCTCTCAACAAAGCCTACTACAGTCCCAACTCTAGTAGCAAGCTGGCTTGCCCGTCCCTTGGGGGCCCAAGGCAAGCCTGTTTATGCTCCAACCTCCTCCCCTCCTACCTCTCCTGAGTGGTTCCTGCAACTCCCCACCCACCCACCTCTGCTGTTTTGGGGTGATTTGGGCTGCCATGCTCTTCCCCTGGAATACTACAAAAGCCTCCACTCCCATCTCACTCTGATTCCTCATCCACTCTTTCTAAAATGTAAAATGGGTTATTACCCTGCTTGAAAATACTCAACGGGTCCCCTTAACTTTCAAGGTAATTTCCAGATTTATCCACATGGCTCTCAAACTCGGAACAGTGTCTATCCGCCTCTCTTGGTTCATCTCCTCTCTCACCACCGCCCACTCCAACTTTCGCGCCAGCCAAACCAAAGTCTTCCAGACTCGCTGGGTCCATTTTCCCCTGGGCCCCAACAACCCTCTCCTCTTCCCCCATGCTCCTCTTCTGACCCGCTTACCTTCTTCGGGCCTCACCTTAGACACCACTTTCTCTAGGACGGCTTACCTGCCTTCCACCCTGACCCTCAAATTTGGATTATGTCCCATGTCATTCTATGTGCTCCCAGGGCCCTTATGCATCCTAACATCTCCCCTCTGTGACACACACTTGGCCTGGCGTCCACTGAACCACATGCTCCTCCACGTTCACAGGGCCGACTGCAGATCCACAATAATACTTGGTAAGCAAATGGATCCATACTCCTTTTATAGCCTCCTCAGCCTCACCTACACTGCACGCCCCAAGTGACCCTGGGCTCCACTCTGCCGAGCCTCTCCCAGGATCCACGCAATCACTATGTTCTGGGGCTCCTGCCCGTGGCCTAGCAGGCTGCCCTACCCATCCTGAAAGATGACATTAAATCTAACTTGCTCCCTGACTGCATCTCTGAATTAGAAACAAGTCAGTTAACAAGAGTCAAACCATAAAATCCCACGGCGTATGTCTAAGTTTCTGCATTTATTCTATAGGTATAAAATTAAAAAGGAAATGATTCTGATTCTGCAATTTCCCTCCAAATATTGGAAGCAACAAAATTCATTCAAACTTATCCCAAATGCTCCACTCAAAAAGTGTTTAGAAAAAAACCTGTTTAGATACTAGTTTTTAGAGTACATTTTAGACTATGCCTTAAGGCTTAATATGATAGGGTAGGTCTATTTTTTTTTTCTTTTTTTCTGAAGCTGGAAACAGGGAGAGACAGACTCCCGCATGCGCCCGACTGGGATCCACCCGGCACGCCCACCATGGGGCGTCGCTCTGCCCACCAGGGGGCGATGCTCTGCCCACCCTGAGCGTCGCCATGTTGCGACCAGAGCCACTCTAGCGCCTGAGGCAGAGGGCACAGAGCCATCCCCAGCGCCCGGGCCATCTTTGCTCCAATGAAGCCTTGGCTGCGGGAGGGGAAGAGAGAGACAGAGAGGAAAGCGCAGCGGAGGGGTGGAGAAGCAAATGGGCGCTTCTCCTGTGTGCCCTGGCTGGGAATCGAACCTGG
The DNA here is from genome assembly GCF_036850995.1 of Saccopteryx leptura. NCBI lineage: Eukaryota > Metazoa > Chordata > Mammalia > Chiroptera > Emballonuridae > Saccopteryx > Saccopteryx leptura. Next base: position 248,231,366 of record NC_089504.1, on the reverse strand, counting down.
GTCCTCCGCACGCTAGGCCGACGCTCTACCGCTGAGCCAACCGGCCAGGGCCAGGGTAGGTCTATTTTTAAATGTACATACCTATTAACCATGTAGCTAACATGTCCTAAATAAAATGTACTTTTTAAAACTAAATATTCCATTATAAATGTAATACATATATATAATCTTAGAAAATGAAAAAAAAAACCCAAAATTTTAAATCGCCCAACACAATACCTCCCAATGTACAATCTGTAAGATTTTCACCTAATCTGGACAGGTCTCCATCACAGGTTTTTGTGGATGGTTGTTAGGATTTTTGTTTAAGAGTTTTAATCACATCATGTATGCAATTTTGGGTCCTGGTTTTATTCCATTTAACACTGCCATAAACATTTTAATACGTTTTCTTTGTAAATGTTTTAAGGGCCATCTATTGCCAAGTAAATAAAATCATAACTTTATCATTCTGCAAATGTTCCCTTAAAAATAATTCTGCCATACACATTTTTTGTGCGTAACGCTTCTCTATTCAAAAACGCCCCTTCGATGGTTCCTACATGGCTTCTACATCAAAGAACACCAACACTTTTAAGGCTCTTGGTACATATGGCCAATGTAACGTGAGAGGGGAAAACATCTTTAGCGTGTCCTCATAAGCACCAGGTACTATAATTTTTTAGCTTAAATTTAGACCTTGATTAAACTGATAAGAAGTTGTAGCATCTGTATTACAAAAGTAAATGCTCATTGTAAAAATAAATAAATAATGAATAAACACGTAAAAAGAATCAGTCTCCATGATTTTCTCCTCGGTAGTCACAATATTTTCTGCATATCCTTCTAGCACTTTTTCTATTTTCATTCCAAACACAAACACATTTTTTTAGTATCTTACAAAAACTTAAAGTTGCTTTTTTTGGCTCATTAATATATTCTAGACATCCATCCAGGCTTTAGCAATACATACAAACCCACCTCTTTTTAAAAAAGCTACATAACATTCCACACAGTATGGTGGCACCAAAATTTAGTTGTGGTTATCATTGTAAGCGATACTGCCACAGACTCTGTTTACACTAACTTGTGTCCTCTTATGAGGATATCACAGATTCCTTGAAGTATACCTGCTCGATCAAAGCATGTACATAAACACACACACTTAACGTCTGACAGGCTCTGCCAAATTGTCATCTGAAACGTTGGAGCCTACCTTAGGTTCCCAACAATGTCTTAGGAGCCTCTTTCTCTACATCTTTGGATATCTTTTTAATTTTTGCCCAATGCCCCCCCCCCCCCCTGAACAATAAATTTAGCTGTTTTCATTTCCATTTTCCTAATCACTGAATTCTTCTCTACTGCTGATACTTTCCTCTCTGAGATCTAGCCATATCTTCTACTCATTTCTTCGTTATGTCAATTCTCTTGCCCTGTATGTTTACATGTTACAGAACACTTTTTCTCCAGTCTTTCATCTTATAATACCTGTTGTCACATGGAAATATAAACTTTGATAATGGTCAGATCTACCAATCTTTATGATTTTGAGTCTTGGTCTTACCTAAATGGTCTATCTTAAACACACATTTTCCAATATAATATATTCTAAAACATAAAAATTCTATTTTCTTCTAATACTTTACAGGTATTACTGTTTTTGAGTTAGTTCTTTACATCCAAATTCATTTCGAATATGAGGAAGTAGGATCTTTCCTTCCATATAAACAAGAACTTATGTTGTCCAGGGGGACAACATACTGAGCAATCATTTCCCAACTGTTTCAAAATGCCAGCTTTATACAGATGAAATTGCTATACATAAATGGGTCTTTCACTGGGTCCTACCCTGTTCCATGTACCCATGTGCCCATTCTTGCCCTCACGACTTATATCCCTGCAGCATTACAGATATTTTTGGCATCTGGGATAGCAAACTCTCTACCACTATTTTTCCATTTGAAAAATTTCTTGGCCATTCTAGCATATTTAGCCCTCCGATGACTTTTAGAAGCTACTGATCAAGTGTCAAAAAAAAATCACACTAGGACTTCAGCAGGAATTACTTTTTCATTTGTGGAGCAATGCAATCATGTACAGAAACATGTAATGTCTGCACACTGACTTAGATCAGTTTTACAAGTTTTTAGGTAAAGGTTTCTCTTTTTTACTTTTCTTTGTAAAGCTTTTGTACTTTGTTTATTCTTAAATGTCTTCTAGTTTAATTGCTATTGACTCTTACTCTTCTATAGGAGTAACTGCAAATTATTGATCATTCGTGAGTTTACACATTTTGCCAGAAGTTTAATAACTTACATTTTATCCAGGAAATTATATGCACCCTGTAATCACTTGTGTGGTTTTTCATTCTTTTCCTCACTGATTTGTACGGGCTTTTTACATGTTGAGGATATTAACTCTTCACTGATATTTGTCACAGATATTTTCCTATTTTGTAGATAGGGTTTTAATCCTAGGGTACTATACTCCCCTTCATCTTAAGGGAAGTTTTATGCAGGCTAATACAACGATTTAATTAATAACAGACTGGAGTGCTCCGTAGGTGCCAGGACCCATATTTCTGTCCCTCAAGGCCTTTTAGATGGCAGGTATCATGTCCCTCACTCACAAATTCTAGCTCAGGTACACCTGACTGCAGCGCCCGTGCTGTTCACCTCAGCATAAAGAACTTCTTTCTCCAGGTGTTCCACTATTTCTTATTTTATGTTTTGGGGGGCATTTATGCTGACTCATCATTTATTACATTCCTGTATCTAGTTTATTTTTGGAGCACTGAATAGGTTCCAGTGACCGGTACAGATAAGTCTGAAGCCAGCACAACATTATTTTCAAATGAATGTGCCTCATAATGTTTAACTATCAGATAGGGCTTGTCCCACCTCATTACTCATAATTACTCCGTCCAGTTCTACGTTTAAACATCACATCCAGGAAGGTGGTCTATCCTTTCATTAACGGCCATCCTTCCAATCTTTCAGGATATCTTATATGGTCTCCTTCACACAGATCGCACTTGTCTCGGTAACATTGGACTTATATATATGTTAATGTCTTTTGCTGCATTGCAATCAGAGCCTGTTTTTTATTTTCCATTTTAGTCTCTGCCAGGTTATTTTTAGTATTTAGAAAGCTATGAATTTTCTATATGTGTTGTGTATGTATCCAGTCACTTCTTCAATTTTTTTTGTTTTGAGTTACTCTCATTTTTGTAGCCAGTAACATCTACACAGTATAGTATTTCCCTGCTTTTCATTATAGATCTTCATCTCACTCTTTATTTCATGTATTACTGTTCTGACAAAACTTTATAAAAACCATGTTAAAGGTGATGGAAGACAATTGGACTTTGGGTGATGGGAATGCAGCATAATCAAATGTCAAAATATCCTAGAGATGTTTTCTCTGAACATATGTACCCTGATTTATCAATGTCACCCCATTAAAATTAATTTAAAAAAAAAGAAAAGAAAACCATGTTAAATAATTTCCCAGTTTTTGACTCATACTTTTGTTAAATATACTGTGGACAATTAGTTTAACATTTATGTGTATTTTGTGTTAAAAAATGGTGCCTTCTCATTCTACTTTTTAGATAAAAAAAAAATGACTTTTAAAAAATATGTATCTATTTTGACCTAGTTTAGCTGGTAGTTTGAATTCAATGTGACCTCCAAGCGGAAGACCACCTCTCCCAGACAGACCTCTGGAATGGCCTACCTAGTCTCCCCAACTTCCACTCTCCAATCCCCACACCCCCACACTCTGCATGTAGCAGCTGGAGCAACTGTTTAAAAATGCAAATCTGATTATGTCATTCCTCTGCTTAAAATCCAACCCTTGTGATGGTTTCCCATTTCACTTAGGATAAAACATCCTGAACCCACCCCGACAAGACCCTGCACGATCTAGCGGCTGGCCCCTGCCTAGCCACACTCCCCCTCACCCACCATAATCTACCCACAAGTCATTCTTCCAGTTCCTGGAACGGGCAAAGTATTTCCCCTCTCCAGGGCCTTCCCACATGCCATTCCCCCGCCTGGAAAATTATCCCCCACTTTACCCTAACGCCTACTCACCCTTCAGATCTCAGCTGAAATTTTTTTTCAAAAAAAAAGTCTTTCCTGGACCCTCTCTCCACAATCTAAAATTTGATCCTTTTTTTTTTACCTTTCATAGCAGATACCACAGTTTGTGATGATTATATATGTAGTTTGTGTGATTGTATTTAACTTCTGATCCCCTCCAACCCATAGATTAGAAGATCCAAGAGAACAGGGACAAGCTGATTTTGCTGGCCACACTACAAACACTCACGTATATTTGAATGAAAGAAAAATACCTACAAAGCCCCTAATTGCACCTCTTACATGTTAAAATGATACCTATCGCATCATTCCAGCAGTATTTAAATTACTAAGTTCTTTCCCATACTGCCTACAAAATGCAGTAAGAGTCCATCTACCCAAAGGACGTGGAAGCTAGCCCAACTGCTTCTGCCGCAGGAAAACACAAAAATTTCTATCAGTGAGAAACAAGCGCTGCTTAAAAAGTACAGTGCGAGTTTTTACATTGTGTCTAATTTGCTGGCACTTTACTTGAAGTCAACTAACTTACATGCCTCATTTTTAGGGCATGGAAAGCACCAGGAAAAATATGCTGAAGTCTCACGTACTTGGTAAAAATGAACTGGAACAAAATCGTGAATTAAAAAGGCCTTCAAAGTTGGCTACCACTAGTATTCCATAATACACCCATCTGGTCAAAAGAGAAAATATAAATTCTACTGCAAATAAAATATCCTTCTGGCTCACAGAGGCAAATCAAATCAACCTTTATTGCTTACACTCTACGATGCACTTCCACAGACTTTATGCCATTGAACTCTGTGGAATCAACAGAGCAGGTATTATCACCATTTATAGAAAGAAAGAAGACCCAAAACCCCTGAAGTTCAGAGTGATTAAGTGCCCTGCTCAAGGACTTGAAAGTAGTCAAGTCATAAAGACAGTGGGGGGAGGGGGATGGAAGCTCTTGCATATAATAAGTACTCAAACCATAGAGAACATCCCGGTGAGCGCCTTGTCTCTGCTAGTTTTGTGCTTCCTTCACTGAAATTGTTTTACATGCCACAACTACCACCAAAAAGTCTGTTTAAATAGAACGCTAAAACTTAAATGGAAACCAATCGAGGAAATGGCTAAATACACTATGGTCTACTCAAATTATGGAACCTGAGGCCGCAGCTCTTCAAACTGAGTTAACCCGTTCATTACACGCTAAAATGGAAAGAGTGCACTAGCAGTAGTTAATATAAAGGTAATTCAAGTGAGTATACACCCACACAGGTATCTTAAAAGGTCTAGAAGGATATACACAGAACATGTCTCTGGAGACAGGGGTTAAAGTAAAAAACTTCAACCATCTCAGCGATGTTGTAAATTTTTCGAAGAAAATGGATTACTTTGCTCATGTAACATTAATTGTAAAATTTTAAATTAACCTGCGGGGTGGAACAAGGTCATTGTTCTGCTCCAAAAAGCTAAGCATCCATAAAGGAAGTAGGGCCTCCCCCACCCCCTAAAGGACAGAACAAAACATAGAAACAAAAACAGGTCCACACAGTTAAAACAATAAACTGTCTGAAGGTCACAAAACGTTCCTTTAAAATAAATAAATAAATAAATAAATAAATAAAAGCAATAGCCCAGAATTCTCTTTCTCTTTTAGTATTCAGTCTCCTTTGTTGCGCTAACACAGCCAACACGCAAATTACCAACCAGGAGAGTACGGAGTGGGCTCCTCCTAGAGAAAGTCGGGTGGTTCGAGTCCGGCAGGGGCGGTTTCACAAAGGAGCTGAGTTTAGAGAGACCCGAGGGGTGACGACCTGGCAGAAAGATGCGGGGAGGATGAACCGGACGGGAAAGAAACGTCTGGGAGGTGGGCGTCCTGCGTTAACCACAAGCAGGGGGACAGGAGTAAAAAGTGAAGTAAAAGTCCTAAAAGGAAGGGAGGGTTCCTTCGGAGGCGGGAGCGGAGAGGGAGCCGGCCTGCGATGCCACCCGCTTTACCTGCGCGAGACGCGGCCCTGGTCGCGGTCAAACAATGGAGGCGTCCGGCAGCGGCGGCGTCCAGCGCGGGATGCGCGACCGGCTGCTCATCCCCCGGGAAGGATGCGCGCAGGGCTCCGCTGGGACGAGGCGCTCTGAAACGACACCGCATCACCCCATGCAGCGGGCTGCTCCGCCGCCGCGCGCCCGGCGCCCCGCTCCCACGGCGCGGCCATTACCGCCTCTCCGGGGACCCGCCTGGAACGGCTCCAAGGCGCGGCTCCACGGGCTTCGGAAGCGGCCGCGCTCCCCCTTCCCTCGGCTGCAACAACAATGGGGCCCGGCTCGGCAGTCCGGCTCCCGCGGGGCCCGGCCCGGCCTCGCCCCCTGCCGCCATCCGCGAGCTCCGCGCCCGGCACTGCGGGCCCCCGCCGGCTCGCCCAGGCCCGAGGCCGCGCTGCCCGCTGCGGGGCTCGTCCCGGGGGCCGCCAGGCCGCGCCGAGCGGCGCTGACCTTCCCTGCCGCCGCCCCGGCTCCAGGCCCGTCCTAAGCGATGGCTTGTTGGCCTTTTCTTTAATCTCCTCATCCTCCTTCGCACCCCGGGCCCCTCCCCGCCCCCCGCGCCCCCGCCTTGGCCCCAAAAGAAAGAAAGAGGCTGCAGCGCGGCCGCCCGAGAACTCACTCCAAGTGAGGGGTCGAGGCGCCCCAGGCCGCGGGCTCCGCACACCCACCCGCCCTCTCCTCAAGGGACACCTCACAGGTGCGCCTCCGAGCCGCGCGCGCGCGCTCCGCACACCCAGACGCCTCCGGGGGACAGCGCGCGTGCGCACGCACGAGGCCGGCGAGCCCCGGGGGAGCGAGGTCCGCACGCATGCGCACCGCCTGGCCTGCGCCCCGGCCCCTCACCGATGCCCCCGCCCCTCGGTCGCCCGCGCGCACCCTCCCCCCAATCCCAGGCTGGTCCCGGGTACCCACCCCTCAACCCCGCCGCGCGGCGCGCGCGCTCCCGCTCGCCGGCCTCGCTCCTCCGTCCCCCGCCCCGCCCCGCCCCGCGTTACCCAGGGCAACCGCAGTGCAGCCGCACCTGAGCTGTGCGCCTGCGTCCCACTAATCAGACCCTCCCTCCCCACGGTGCGCTCCCCTGCCCCGCCCCAGCTGCGGGAGCCGGGGGCGTCGCCCCCTCCCGGCCAAGTGAGTATCGATCGGCCGCCCCCGCCCCGCCGCGCAGACACAGACCCGCCGCCGCGCCGGCGCCTCGGCCGCCCGCCCCGTTTGCACGGCCTGGCCCCGCCGCCTTGGCCCCCGCTCCCAGCGTGCACCGCGGCGAGCGCCTCGGTGAGAGCCGGCGAGATGCGCTCGGCGGGCGGTGCCCACTGACCTCCCTCGGCGGCTGGCCGGGGCTGGGCCGGAGCCGAAAGCCAGCCCCGCCCGCCGCGCCGCCCCGCCCCGCCCATGGGCCGCCGGCCCCCGCTGCCGCCCGCCCGGAGGACCGCGCCTAGGGGGGTGCCGCCTGCAGGACCGCGACGGCCGTGCCCGCAGGTGAGGCGGGGCCCGAGGTACCACCGGGTCCGGCTCCGCTCACCTGGCGGTGCCTGCGCGGAGGCTCGCGGAGCGGACGGCCGGGAGCACCTGTCGAGACAGGAAATCACGGAGATTATTTTCTAAGCCCTCGCTGCCGGGGTGAGGGGTCCCCCGTCCTAGCCCCGGGGCGCGGGGGGGGGGAGGGTGTCCACTAGCAGGAACCCTCCCGGCGGCAGACCAAGTGCTGGCAAGGAGGGCAAACGTGAGGTAGGCGCAGCAATCCCGCGCCGGCCGCCTGCGGGGTCTTCCAGCCGGTTCTGCGGAGGGGGATGCCCTTGCCAGGGCTCCAGTCCAGGCTGCGGACCGGCCGCACCACGCACCCAAGCCAATCGGATGGGGCGGGAGAGGCCAGCCCAGGGGCCGCTCGTGCCAGGCCGGGGTGGGATTGTCGGGGGAGGGATCCGCATTGCAGGTGCACCAAGAGCGCCCGAGGGCCTGGCCCGGCTTTCACTGGGTTGCTGAGGGGAGGAGGCCCTCTCAATCCACATCGCCTTTTCCAATGCGCCTTACCACCCTGGGGACATTAGAGACCTTCTCCGATAAGTTACAGTGTCTCCTGTGCTGATACCCCTGGATGTAAGTACTCTATTTTTCTGCCTTTTCTTGCAACTTTGATGGGGGCTCTAGTTGACCTTAACGGCTTGTGATTCGTGAAAGCAAGGGGGGAAAAAACCTCCTATTGTGATTCGTGAAAGCAAGGGGGGAAAAAACCTCCTAGACAGTCAACAGTACGGTGGCTACCAGAGGGAAAAAGGGTGGAAGGGAGGTGGGAGGGGTAAAGTGGGGGATAAATGGTGATGGAAGGAGACTTGACTTGGGGTGGTGAACACACAGTACCATATACGGATGATGTATTGTAGATTGGCACCCCTGAAACCTATATAATTTTATTAATCGTTGCTACCTCCAACGAAATTTTAAAGAAGAAATTCAGCATAGTGTAAATACGTAGCAGAGCTCCAGGCTCGGCCACAGAGCTGCCTGGGCTACAGTGAGTTACTACTCCACTTTACTTAGTGTAGGCGTTCATTCGTGCTGACCTGAATTGCTTACCTTCAAGCTTTGATCATTAGCAGTATGATCTATTCCAGTAAATAACAAAAATGAGGCATCCCGAGAAGAACTATCATCATGCACTGTAATTTAGGTTGTAGCATTCGGTTTGGTAACAAAATAGAAGTAAATGTTACGCATTTCCAGAAACCTACCTGTAAGAGTGTTAAAGCTAGAATTGCCGGGAGATATATATATATATATATATATATTTTAAAGACTTTTAAGTTCAAAATTTATTTAAAGGGCATTACTATTGTTTTATCAAGTGATTCTTTTTCACAGTCAAGAATTCGCCTGTATTTTCTTGCCATTGAAGTGTAAGGAGAAAAATACTAACGTTTAAAGTGATATTTACCTCCGAAGATGTTTTTGAATTTATTTCCTTTGGCTAAACGTTCATCTTATGTGACATTTTTGATAGGTTTTAAGGCTTATATATGATATATACATGTGTATATATAGTGGTGTTTACATATACATACACCCTACTGAGAAACCTTAAAATAGTTTTTATTTCTTCTCTGTACGTGTTATACTCAGTAAATTTAGTTGTTATATTTAAAATCTAAAGTACAGAACAATTACCTTGTATCAGACTTATTGTGGCATGTGTAAATGCATCCATCTAACAAACATATTTTATGGAAATTAGATATTTTTACTGTTCATTCTTTTTTTAAAAATGAAATCTTTTCATTACAGTAGAAGATCGTTTATTTGGGTTCTTAACTCCATCTGTTATTTGTTGGTTAAAATCATTTTATCGTCACCATTACTTACTTGGTGCATTTGCAGCAATAATAGTGTTAGTGATTGTTCATGCTTTTAAGAAATACAGTAGTTACTTTTAGATTACAAAGCATTTTCTCATTTCTGGCAAGAAAAGACACAGGCCTGTTTTCTCCTGTAGGGAACAAGATCAGCCATGAAAAGCTCCTAATGTATAGTGGACACACATGTTTATTAACTAAGCTATGATTAATGTCTACTGAATTGAATAGCTTTCAAGGACAGCCACTGAGTGCCTTTATGTGCTTCACCCACCAAAGGTGCAGTAAATGTTTCACTCAGATTGTCGCTCCAGACTAGTTAGGTAGGTGCCAGAAATGACACCAATTTTCACATCTCCAGCTTTGATGCTCAAACCTGCAGAGGTTGGAGCAAGGAAGTAGAATGTGTCCTGTCTCCAAGTATTTGGGGCCTGGCATACAGCAAAGGGATTTTGTGTATTTAGAGTTCATTTCCGAGTACAGAAGAGGATGGGTGGTACTTACAGTAACAGACTTACTTCCCTTTGACATAAAAGCAAAAGTGGCTTACGAGGAGAGCAGTGGGAAGAAGGGGCTTTTCGTTCCATTCCCTTCAGCGTTTCTGGATTAGCTGGTTCCCGCTGGGCCGGAATGGTGACTAGGAGGCATCACCCCACTGTGGGAGTGGCCTTCTGATGGGGGCACCTTGGAGTCCAGCAGGAACTGGGTTGGAGGGCATCGTGGTTCTTCTGTAGTTATGGGCATGTCAGCATCCTCAGACACCTGTCCAAACCCTGGGAAGATGTTCACTGAGGGAGAGGCCAGCCTGGTACCGAGGAGGATTCTAATCCTCCTTTGCATTTGTATGGGCTGTATAGGTAACAGTGTTCTCACATTCAGTGTTTTGCTTAAAAAAAATTCTTTAATTATATGTGACTTGTATTTCTTCCTGTGGCTTCTGTTTTCTATAATAAACATTTAATCAAGAGGAAAATTACCTCCGGCTCTGAAGGCAAACAGAGGAGTCCTTTTTAAAGTTCTTTGTAGAAATAGAGTGATGTCAGTCATTCTTCTCAGAGTCAGCAGATTGGGAAGGTGAATAGATTCTTTTCTCTTGGCTGAAATTTTTTTTTTAATACTGATTAAAGGCCGATTCTTGTGCTTGCTCTGCATTTAGTTTCTGTTTATTCCATTACTCAAGCCAGACTCAGATTTCACAGCAAAAAGCCCAGTTGTATCCACCTCCAGTCGGTTGTGTTGAACTTTCTCAGTGTGCTGCGTGGCGTTTGCACACGTGTGGGCAGCTGCAGCTGAGGCAGCGCAGGGAGGAGTGTGCAGGGCATGGGAAGACGGGAAGGAGAGTTTTGTGTTTGGAGAAGATGTTAGATGTGCCCTAGTTGTGCTAATCCAGTCCTGGGAACGATAATTTATCAACAACAGGAATGATGCTCTATCTGTTATAACAAAGGTTCGGCTACTGTCAGTTACAAGAGGCGTGTTAAGTGTGTGTGTGGGGGGGTGTACTCTGTGGCCCAGGAACCAGCAGAGTGTCCTGTGAGCAGCGGAGCCCCTAGTACATGCTTTCCGCGCACGCACGATTTCAGTGGGACAGCATTTGACCTCTGGTTTAGGAAGATGTGTGTGTGTGGGGGGGGGAGTTCTGAATTAATGTACTTATTTTTTCTAACCCTTTTAAGAATAGTTCCATGAGTTTGTCTCCTACTTTTGTGCCTGTTGTCCACCACCTGAAGTTGGGTGTGATCATTTCGATTAGACAAAGACTCTCAGACTTAGTTTGAACAGGAATACATTATTATTTATACTTTATGCATGAAGGGAAAAGATAAGAAGAGTCAGTTCTAGCCAACTAACAAAGAAAAAGAAAACCAAACACATTTTTATTCCTTCAGAAACAGACAAAACCAGAGATGCTACAGTAATTGTTGGATAATGTATTTTCTCAAGTAAGGCAGTGAGTAAGCAGCCTTTTTAGAGGTTAAGGATTACATTTTATAGCTCCTAGCTACAGTCTCTGAAGGCACTGCATAGATGTCTTTGAAGACGTCTTTGTTCATCAGAACACAGGAGTTTATATTTTGATGCTCCCATCTCCACACTGACAAGCAGACTGAGATTGATACTTGCATGGATTATTCCCAGTTTATCAGAACTAAGTTTGCGAAGCATGAAGCGTCTGCTCGTCTGTGGCTGGAAGAAAGAGGGAACAAGTGTCCTCCTTTTCTTCGAGCTCCTTGCCATGAGCCACATTCCCGGGACTGAGCGGTGGCATTCCGCCACTTAGCACAGAAGAGCACACCTGAGCTGCTGAAGTCTGACATCCAGGGAGATGGAAGAGGCGGAACACTGTGCGTAGTGCATGGGCTTTGCAGTGGTGATGCTCTGCTGCTTGGCGTTTTCTCTGTCGCCTCCTTGTTAGCACTTAAGACAGGGGTCGGGAACCTATGGCTTGCGAGCCAGATGTGGCTCTTTTGATGGCTGCATCTGGCTCGCAGACAAATCTTTAATAAAAAATAATAATAATGTTAAAAATATAAAACATTCTCATGTATTACAATCCATTCATTTCCTACCGCTCAGGTTCATGGTTGCGGGTGGCTGGAGCCAATCACAGCTGTCCTCTGGGACAACACCATTTTTATTGGATAATGCGTAAGGTACACGGGTCATTGTATGACTCTCACAGAATTACATTTTAAAATATGTGGTGTTCTTGGCTCTTTCAGCCAAAAAGGTTCCCGACCCCTGACTTAAGATGTTAAATTTAGATCCATGGAAGAATCGTTCCCTCTTACTCCTTAGATTTCCCTCCCAACCTGTTTCCAGATGTGCCCCGTGGCCGCCTTACTGACGGTACAGGGAGAAGGGCTGTGAGGCAGCCATCCTGGGGGCCCATTTCTCATGTCGCATGGCTTCCGCATCGCTGGTGCGTGTGAATTATAACTAGTGAGCAGCACGCCCTGAAAAGGCCGTCTCTGGTGTCCTGTGAGTGAGAAGCAAATGAAGAAGGGTTTGCTGTTCTGTTTTGACTTTTCTGTTCCCAAAGACAGGAACGTAGCAGACTTCTCATGGATAGCCCCTCTGTCTCAAGGAGGGGTCGGTCTTTGTCTTGGACAGTGAATCCCCTTTATCTTTGGTTCAGTCCTGGTGACCAGACCAGAAGCTGGGGTGGGATGGGGCGGGGCAGCAGCTCTCAGCTCACTGCCCTGCCCGAAGGCACTGCCTCTGGGGCGAAGTCAGGCTGTGTGCAGGGAGGACGGCTCTGTGGCCGTAGCCGTGGCCGTGACTGAACGTGACCCGGCTCAGCTCAGCAGCATGTGCTGGCTTTCAGGAGAGGAACTCGTTCCCACTGAGAAAGTGGCCAGGCCTGCTTTGACAGAAAGAGGGTGTCCGGACAGTACGCCTGTGGTGCTGGGGTCTGGTTCAGAGAAGAGCAAAAGCCAAACTGTGGTTAGAGGACAACGGCGGGATTTTTAGTCAGAATAAGTGAAGCCTTTCTGGACACAGCTGGGTTGAGGGCCGTGTGGAAGTGCCACCCCGTCTCGTCCGCGGTTGTAGGGTGGGACTCAGAGCAGTTCTGGGTGACCGTTGACTAATTGTAGAAGCCGCACTGACTTCTGCCCAGCAGCAGGCTGTGGTTAGAGCAGAGCACCTTTGTAAGGAGGCCCTGGACGCCATCACAACCTTCCTTCTCAGGTCTCACCACAAACATGAAACTCTGGTGAGAAGCTGATGATCCGTCCCCGGGTCTTAGAGGGAAAGGGAGTGAACTTGTTAACCGGCCAGGCCGGTATCTTCCCCGCAGAGATGTCCTGAGCCCAGGGCACACTGGGTTTGTCACCGCAGAACTATGCAGTCCCCACAGGAGGCGGCAGTGGTTGTGCAGGCTATAGGGCCCGAACGGGAATGTAGTGGCCCAGGCTTCTGGTACCTGTGACTGCAGTGGTTGATACCCCCCCCCCCCCATCATTGCTCCTAGTAACAGAACACAGCTTCCTCTGGCACATTAAAGTTCTGCTTGGGGTGGCGGGTGGTACTCAGAACTCTTATAAGCCTCCCCCTTGCCAGAATGGTTGGGGACATGCTCTCTCCCTGCCAGGGACTTACACCACCCCAAAGGGACACAGGCAGGTAAATAAGGAAGAGCTTCAGGTGTGGTAGTGGGCGGGCCTTCATGGACTCTTGTTCCCCTGGCCCCATACAGGATAGACCTAAGGACTTAATTATTCCACCCTGTCTTTGTTTTTAATCACTGTCTCCTAGCCCCAAATAAACCAGAGGCAGAAAGAGGCCTGAGCACACAGTGAGCACCTCAGAGCAGAGGCTGGCTTGGTCTCTCTCTTCTAGCTGTGTCTTTACAAGGAGGATTGGTTGCCCAGCCTACTATAAACAGGAATTGTAAATTTCAAAAGATAAAAAAAAGAGTCACTGATGATGTTAAGCTGACGGCTGTCACTATAATCCCTTGGTAATGTGAGTGGTTCCCAGGCTTTTAGGAATTCTAAAATTAAAATAAATTCTTCAGATTGAATAAAAGTTTACCTTTGCAGAAAACTCGCATTGTCCTCATTTTTCTCATTTCATCACGGACCAAGAAAAGTATCCTCAAAGCTCGGCGCAAGCGCCTCCTGAATTCCCGAGTTGCTGCCCGCCACTGAAAAGTTCTTAAAGCGAGAATTTGAGCCCTTTGTTTACATGAGACGCGGCCACAGGCCGGGTCTTGTGCTGTGCCCCAGCGCCTGACAGAGGTCGCTTCACCTGGTGTAAGCTGCATCCGCTGAGGTCCTGTGTGTTCTGAGCAAGCCGACTCTCTCCTTCCCACTGGAACGAAACTTTCACTTTTCCACAGCTCGACAGGTCTCTTTTATCTGAGATCATCCCCAAAGGCACACGTGCACTAGCTGCTCCCTTCTCTGCTTGTTCCCACGGCAGATGGGGGACTTTTCAAGTGCTCCCACACGCACCATCCACGCTGCACTCTGATGGGGCTGCTGCATGTCAGAGCAGAACGCCAGTGCTCACCACCAACTCTCAGCTAGGAACCCTTTCCCAATGGACCAGTTCCAGTGACACAGGGGAAGGGGGCATTCCTTCTACATGTGGTGACAGGGCAGGGGACAGACAAGTGATCTCTTGTGCTTACGAGGTTTATATTCTGGTAAGGTAAGACAGCTAAACACATGACCTAACTAGATGGTGCTGACCGCTATGAAGATGTGAGATGGGATGGTATGACGATAATGACAATAATATTAGGTCATTCCTGCACAGCAAGAACAGGCCGCAGCAGACTCCACGGCAGCATATCTGGGAGCTGAGGACACGCATCTGGGTGTGACTCTCCATGCTGGAATCATTGCACGCAGTTCCAGGCGCAGTTCTGAATGCTTTCAGGCTGTGTTGCCCAATGTGGTAGCCCCTGGCCACATGGGTCTGCTTCAATTTCGATTAATTCAAATAAAATGAAAAAAAAACCTGGTTTCTCGGACACAGCAGTGACGTTTCAAGTGCTCCCATGGCGAGCGGCGACTTGATCAGACAGCAGGGAGCAGAATGTTCCAGGGCTGCACCAAGTTCTGTTGCAGAGCGCCTCTTCAGATCAACTCCCTCAGTCTTCCCAACGTGCCCGAGAAAGCGATGCCATTTTCCCATGCTGCAGATGGGACATGGGGCACGGAGGAGCTGTGCAGGACGTGGCCGAGGTAACAGGAGGCGGGGCCGGGTCCAGGCCTGAGAGGTCAGTCCCCACCCCGCTGTGTCCCTGTAGCTCACGGAAGAGGGCAGGTCACCCCTGCAGTCCTCTGTTGTCTGAACAGGGATGTATGGAGAAGGTCACACCTTGGTGAAATCTTGTCCTTGGATGCTAAAATTCTGAGCCCAAGGTCAAATTTTTTTTTTCTGATTGAAAAGCTAGGCCTGTGTGGGCACAGTTTCTCCCTCCTTATAAAGGGAAGAGGGAACCAGGAAGCACCAGGAAAAGACCAGGTTTTGTGTGTGACCTCAATAAGGCAAGTCATCTGTTACTTGTGCCTCAGTTTCTCAGTACGTCAAGTCAGAGAGACTGCACGCCCCTGCCTCATCAAGCTGTCCTGAGGGTTTGCCAAGATGTGGCATGGGTGCCCAGCACAGGACCCAACACATGCTACGCTGGCTAGGTGGCAGCTGTCGCCATTGCTAGCAGCTTCACTACTGCTCTGTCTGTCATTGCCACACCAGGATGGGACGACCCAGAATGCACAGTGAACCACCGGAACAGACACCTTCTCCCCGAGCTGCCACGAGACCTGGTTCCAAACACCACGCGTTTGGGATGGGGGAGGCACCTCAGGGAGGGCCGAGGAGGAGAAGGCCCCAGCCTTCGGAAACAGATCTGCATTCAGCTCACGCCCTTAGTACGTGTAAACCCGGTCAAGTGGCTTCCTCCTCTGAGCTCTAGTCCCTTAAAAAAAACGGGACTTGATCTTACCGCACCTGTGGGATTGTTTCAAGAACTACGTGCTCGTCTGTGAGCCTGGCCCGTAGATACTTGGTAGTAATAGTCATCATTACTATTCTTATGGGTGATTTTTTAGCTCATGATTTTTTTAAAAATGCCTTTGAGTGTTTTCTTAGCTAGACACAGAGCCCATGTGAAGGCCAAGCTGGGAAGGCGGGAGGGAGGACCGCTCTGCAGCACTGCCAGGGTGCAGTGCAGACTGCGGGGGTGGCACCTGGGGGAGCAGGGCCGAGCCGCAGGCAAGCCTCCCGGGGAGCAGGCAGCTGCTCCACCCTCTCCCTCTCCTGCAGCCAGCAGGCAGAGCAGCTGCCCATGTGACCCCAGCGACCGTCCCACCCATGATGAAAACTCAGAGGAAAAACAAATGCCACCGGCTCCCAAAGGACCAGGGGACTTCACCAGAGTTGGACCGACCAGCAGAGGCTGACACACCCAGCCTAAGAATGTGGGACCTCCCATGGACAATCTGGGCCCTCTAAACCAAAGCACCCCAGTCCCTGGCAGGCAGGTACCTCGGGTGTTTAGCATTAGAAGCATCTAAATAAACGTGGGCCCTGAAAGGGTCATTGTCAGTCCTGTCTTGGAAGACAGAGATCCCATCAAAGAGAAAAACAAAACAAAGCCCATGTACAGAAGGGGAAAGTGACAAAAGTGCAAATGAGAAGCATTGACCTTCCAGGAGGTAATGGATGGGACGGAAAAGGCAGACTTGCACCCCATTCTTTGGAACACCCTGAATGTGACGTACAGCTGCCATTCCCTTTGCCCAGTGTCTTCTGCTCTCTTCCTACAGCAGACAGTGTGTGAAATACACCGTTTCCTTTTCTTTGTTTGTTTTCATTTCCTTCTGCTGGGCTAACGTCCAAATGGTTCGCTGACCCAACACAGTCCAAATCTGGTCGCTGGGGCAAGCTCTCTGACAGGACACAGAGCACCATCTCTGTCTGGATCTCAGACCTTCCCCCACGGGGCTTCGTGCGGAGTTCTACCCCCCACCCTGGAACTCCACGCATGATTCACTGAAGGACGAGAATGCAGGATCCTAGGAGTTCTCCCCTCCCCTGACGTCATAGAAAGTCATTGTGAGTGGGAAGAACTTGATGGCAGTCAGCCTGAAATGTCCTCAGTGAAATGTGCCTGGTTCACGCAACACAGCCCAGAAAGCTCACGGAAAGGACATGTCCACAGGTGAATCGTCTGTGTCGGGACGGTCAGGTCACTGGTGGAAGGGCCAGGCAGCCTTAGGTGGGCATGCTAAAGCTGTCAAAAAACCAGTGTTAAGGAAATTAAGATCTGGGTAAATGCCTTCTCCAAAGAATAAGTTTATCTCCTTTAAAAAAAAATCAGCATGCAGGTTGTTATTCCATAGAAATAAATGTCCAACGAAAAACAGTATTATCAGCAGCAGCTATGTAATTACTAAAATTAAGTGCGTGGCCATGGTGACTTCAGTCACTATGTAGACTATTGTTGGGCTATTTTAATAATTTCAAAGATCTCTCATGTCCCTGTTTAAAGCCTTCTGAGTCTGGCCCCGTTTTGTAGACGGGCACGTTAGCAGTGACTTTTTCCTGCTTGCATGCTTGCCTAGCTGAAATATAATGCTGTCCAAGGTGACAGAGCTGGGACCCGGCACAGCTCTGCTGAGTATGTCATAAGGGTAAACTCTTTTTTTCTCTGTATGTGATAATCATCTCAGACACCAGAGAAGGGTTTATCTCTAAATATGTTCTGTTAGCAATAATGAAACATTTGACTATTTTATCTTTCTGGAACTAATGAAGGAAATTATGGCTAAATTAAAGTATATAGAACTTCAGTAATTAATACATTTCTTTCCTAAAAACCTACACTATAATTAGACCCACATCATGGATAAAAGAGGCCCTATCCGTTAAATCAGTTGAAATGGTTCATCTGTTTGGCAAGCCATGTGGAGAGAGATTTTTTAAGCAAGCAAGCACATTTTCTCAGCCTGGGAAATACAATTTAGTTAGAGACCACCAAGCACTAAGATTTAAGAAGTTATCTCCTATTTTCATTAGTGTGAAAAGACAGTTTGGCATCTGGATCGCTCTATCTCTTAGTTATATCAACTAGTAGTTAAAATCTGCTGCCATCACAGTCAGACGCAGAAAGGGAAGCACTCACTACTCAGCGATAACCTGCTTGCCTTCCCTCCCACTCAGAGGAAAATGGCACGAGGTCAAGCTATCCGTGTGGTGAGCTGTGAGCGTTAGTGTGTCCAAAGTGGTTGGCGTAGGATCATCTGGGTAAGTGACCGGCTTGTCACACCTTCCCAGCAGGCACCTCTCTCTCCAGCAGTAATTGTTTCCGGGTCCATCTCATGGCAGTGAGGCTGCTGGGTGCTCCCAGGAGGGCAGAGCCCTGGAGGCTGCCCGGGCAAGGGCGGGAGGCAGGGCAGGGCAAGCGCAACCCACCCCCACCCCCAGCCACTCGGCCGCCCCCTCCCCTACAGGAGCTTCTTAGACCACCTCTCTGAACTGGCACCATGCCTGCATAGCAACCCTTCCCAGTTGGTCAGGATCCGGGGTGTGGGTGCTCCCGCTTCCTGTGCTGGTGTCCGCCTTGGCGTGGGCATTCTGGCGACCGAGTCACCCAGTTTTCTAGGAGGCCTGGGACACTCCAGAGTTACACGTGGTTCTGAAGGCCAGGGACCTTCTACATTTGCCCACCTTGGCTGGCACCATCCACTGAGAGCCACTTCCAGGCAAACTGCAGACATAGGCTTGCTGTCGTCCCGGGGATGTTCCCATGGCGGGGCTGAGCCACCTCCACCAGTGAATAGACACTTGACATGGTTCTTTAAAAAAGAAGCCACATAGAAACCATTAAAGTCTGAGATAATCAGACTGCAGAGAAACGCAAGGTTAATAACTCCATCACACAGGTCCCCAGTGACTGCCGACTTTCCAGACTGCCACATATCAGGTTTCCGTGTCTAACTGCCAGTCTCGCTAATCGCAGCTATTACAACACAGAAGTCAGGCCACACCTTCCTTAAGAAGGAAATGGCTGTCAGCGTCTCAGGAGTGGCTGATGGGCCTTGTGTTTTATGATGGATAATGTCAGAGCATCACAGGGATGTATAACGCATGCAGGTTGGGATTACTCAAACGTGCGTCATGATCGCTTTCTCCTATCTTGGGGACACTAGATTGTTACTTTTGTAGAAATTGCTTTCCCGTTCATTCTTTCTGGTTCTGGTGAACTAATCACAATTCCAGCAACCCAAGATGACCCTGGAACAACATAATTAAAACATATGATACCACTCTGTTGGTGGATAGTTAAGTGATTTATATTTTTCTGAGAAAAATCGCTTTGTCAGTTTTTCCTGACTATAAAATAATATGTGTTCAACATTACAGAAGCTTTTTTAGGTCATACCAAAGTAGAATTTAAAAAAAAATTTTTTTCAAGAGAGAGCACAATTTTGATTTGTCCCACTTATTTATGCTTTCCTTGGTTGCTTCCTAAATGTGCCCTGACCGGAGATCAAACCCGCAACCTTGGCGTGTTGGGACAGCTCTCTAACTAACTGAGCTACCCAGTCAGGGCCCCAAAGTAGGATTTTTAAGAAGTAAAAACCACCCCACAATTCACTATCTAGAGATAAATGCTTTTAACGATTTATTGGAGATCCTTCTAGATCTTCTCTGTTTACATATATAAAATGTGATATTCCACTTTGTGTCCATTATTTTTACCAAAATGTTTCTGTACTGATTGTTGAATGCTTACACTTTCTTGAAATGATGTCCTTTCTCTTGGTGCCATCATTATGGGGGATTCTCAAATAGCTTGCCAGTTGAATTTCTTAATTACCCGTGCAAAGAGAAATTGTAGGGTCCTACACCTTGAAATAGTTTGTTTCACCATGACTGTTGTGAATGCAGAATAACATCAGTGTTCATTTCCAGAGATGGCAACTGTCCTTTCTCCTAAAAGTGGCTATCTCAGATTTAGAATTGATGGCCTAATTAGCCTGGGACCTTTTTTAGCTGCTTGTAAAGAAGTATGGATTGTTGCACAGTAAGAAGTAGGTTTTCCTGTCCCTTAGGGCACCGCCCAGCTTGGGCTCCGCTTGCTTGCCCGCATGGCTCCTCCCCCTGTCCGTGAAAACGGAAGAGGGGCCAGCAGCAAAGGCTTCACCCTGCTCTCACGTCTCCCTCTCCAGAAGTCACTGGAATGCATTTACCAGCTCACTTCCACACATGAATGATGTTCGGGAAACACCCGAGTGATGACTGAGTAAACACCTGGGAGGTCTGTTTATGTAACCACTGACCAACAGTCACATACAATAATATAACTAACATTTAGTGAGCACTTGCTGTATGCCCGACACCATAAGTGACTGCATTTAGCACTAAGACCAACCCTGTGCGTTAGGTATCATGATTTAGGTGACAGGCTGGCATTCCAATTTGAACCCCAACCGTCCAGCACCTCAAGCTTGTCCATTCTGCTCTATCCCGTGGTGTTAAGCAGACCTTTTCCGGGCCTCCATTTCTTATCATGACATGAAGAGGTGTTGGCATAGCTGATTCCGGGGTTTCTTTCTGAGCCCGCAAACCCGCCTGGAAAACTGTCACCCTGCTAGGACTCATCTCTTCTCCCCTCGGGTGTCAGCACCACACCCATGCCTTTGTCCCCTGACCACCTCCCTATTCTCGATGGCCGCACTTCAGCTCTGCAACCCCAGAGCAGCACAGGGAGGGCTTTGTGCACAAGTTGCAGAGATGCTGCAGTCAGTTGAGAGCCGGGCAGGGCCTGCTGGGCTGCGGACCTTGCAGAAGGCACGCAGACAGGGCGGCGGGCTCTGGTTGTTCTGATGGCTCGTGGCAGGAGAGAACCTAATGTGAGTGGGTCATAACTTATTCAAGGCATGACTCTAAAATAGCTTCTCTGAACTGATCCACAGCTACCACGTGAGTGTGGTGTTCTATTTTTTCAGATACTAAAATTATTACCCTATTTCCACAGGCTTTGTGTGGAGCCAAAGATAAGTCTGCTTTTGCTTGCACAGGAACAAAGACACTCCCCATTTCTGAGTGGTGAGAGCCTTTCCTAGCAAAGCTACTCCATTTCCTTCAGTCCCGGAATGTGGTCCAGAGGCACTCTGAGATATTGCTGCTGACTTGTCGAGAAACTGTGGGGTGAGGTCATGTCCCAGTCAGCGCTGCGGCAGGCCTTTCTGGGTAACGCAGCGCAATCCTTGTTGAGGGCTCCACACAGCACATTAGGAAGTGGTGAGAACTATCTGAAGCCTGGACGTGACACATGAGCTCCGATGTGCAGGATGAAGGGCAGGGGGCTGGGGGTAGTTTGCCAGGAACACTCCAGACCAAGGGAACAAGGTGTGCAAAAGACACCACAAGGAGGAGCGTGGCACATGCCAGGGGGAGAGGGCAGCAGTGTGGACAAGGCACGTGGGCGGGGAGGGGCCCGGGCCAGGGTGAGACAGGCCCACTAGGCAGGGCCTCTGGGAACATGGGGCTCGATCCCCAGAACCCCAGAAGGCTGTGACGTGGTCTGAAGATGAAAATGTAGGCCAGACCTGTGTGTGTGCTCGGGAGACAGAGGAAAAGAAAGGTGTGCGTTTAAGAGGGAAAGTGATGCATCTGGCTCGGGCCCCTCCCCCATGCTCCACCAGGGCCGTCTCTGGCTGCCCTGCACAGCCGTATTGCTGACTTGGCCCCCAGAGAGCTCCTGCCAGGTGGGCCTGGGCGGGAGGAAGAGAGTGTGGCCCGCCGGCGCTCGGACGGAGTCACGCTGGGATCCAGAGGGTGAGGACACATGCAATGCCATGGGCGCCTTACCCATCAGGATGCCCTGCCCCCACCCAAGTCCTGGAAAACTTTGCAGGTGGCAGAGCAAGCCTCGCGGTACGGTGCTTCTCTCGGCCACACTGGGTGGTGAGCAGTGCCTTTCCAGCAGTCGGTTGTCTCCTGGACTGTAGGGAGGAGCCGGCCCTGCCGCCTGGAGCAGGGCTGTCCCAGGCCGATCACGTGGCCCCAGCCGGATGCTGTGCTGGGGGCCCTATGCTCCCATCCCCACTCAGTGGCCACTCGGCTGGGAACCAGGCCACTCAGTTCAGAGTGCTCACGTTTGGACGCAGGCACATTGGAAAGCCTGTGGGTCTCTGCATGAGGTTGAAATCAACCCCAGCCTGGAGCTGAGCGCAGAGGGGCTGCAAGGCTTACAAGTCGTGTCTCTTGATTTATTTTCCCATTGGAAGGGTGCCCCTGCTTTCCTTCAGGGGGGCACTTAGAGCACACACCACATAAGTGATGGGTACGCACTGTGCTTGTACGAGAGCAGAAGGCCCATGAATGAAATCCCAGTATCATCATCTGGGCGTTGATGCCCTGAATGACACAGCGTGACTTCCGAATGAGGACGAGAGCTAGACATGGGCTGTGGTGTCACTGGGCGAGGGTGTCAGCAGTTCTCCGCTCTGGGAGCCCCCCTCTGCAGAACCCCGCCATAACATTTGGAAAGGAAAGCCTTTCTCATGTGTTAATTTTCTGAACCTACGGAGGGAACAGTAAATTAACAGAAGTTTAATACCTGGGAAATTTACCACAGGAAAGAAACGTGTATGTGGCTTAACACCCACCTCCCGAGCAAGGCCACCTGCTCAGCCAGCGTACTGCCTCAGAGATGCTTGTCCCGCTGTGTTTGCTGCAGTTCTTTGGGGAGAAACCCAGCCAGCTATGTGCACTCATGGGTGTGGGGCACGCCCTCTGGTTCTGCGGTGGCGGGGGCCCTGGGAATGAGTCACGGGGAGCAGCCTCTCATCAGCAGCCTCCGGCAGCACGTCTGAGGAGAGAGGAGGGCCGGGGCCCAGGCTGTGCTGCCTTTGGCTGAGCAGGGGACTGGAAAACTGTTGCTGGCTCCCAGCCACGCTTCAGGACAGAACTGGATTGCCTCGAGCCAGGCGGAATGCTACTACACGTGTCCTTGTGCCCCAGAAAGTGCAGAGCTCACTGGCCCAGCTCCGCAGCCTCAGCCCCCAGTACCGGGTGATACACAGCTGAGATGGGGTGAGTGCTGCTGCTGAGCAGACAGCCTGCATTTCTGTCGCCATTCATCACGCCGACCCTTGCAGGGACGGGTCAGGGCGCTCCTCTGTGTTGCCGACTCCCACGGTGTCTTACAGAGGCCAAGTTAGGCCCCTCAGCACCGCCGCCATTTCTCCCTCCAGATGATCTACGTTTCTCACTGCGTCTCCTTGACCAAAGGGAGATTTCTATAGCTTCGTTCAGGTCAACTTATTGGGAGGATTGAGTCACTGCAATGATCACGTGTCACCAGTAGCTAAGGGTCAGAAATGAAAACGTCTCCTTCTTCTAAGGTGACAGCTGCTCTCTGTCCTTGGGATGTCCGTGATACTGTTGAGCTTTTGAGCCAATGAGTGATTTACAAGACTAGTGCTCTAACCCGAGCTATGGAGCCCCAATGAGTGATTTAGATTTCATTTGGAGGTGTGACCTGTGTCCTCAACCTAAGAGGGCCTGTATGGTGTGTGTATGTCCAGCACATGGAGAGCGCCCTGGACAGGTGGCCTCATCTTTCTCGGGCCTTGTAAGTCACACCGAGTGTGAAGAAGGGGAGTCCAACGGCACGTGACTCATGCAGGGATGAGACACCCTCATCCTCACCCGTCAGAGCTCCAGATGGAGTCGTCGGGGCTCCCGGCTTACATGACAGGTGACCATACCGTTCCTATGGCCAGAGCAATGGCTCCTCAAGACGGCCTGCTCATGCTGGGGGGAGCAGCAAGGGTGCGTTTTCATGTCTGTGGTCAGGACAGTGAAGTAAGGAGCTCCAGAATGAGTCCAGGTCAACACTGCTGACTGGCCGAGGTGGTCAGAAGTGAGTCCTTACTTTAGTCCCAACTACATGGGGTACAAGTAGAATGTAATGGCGCGCTGTGGCTGGGAGGGGGTGGCTGCCACGTGGCATTCTCCTTCCTGACCCCCCCCCCCCATGGTACGTGAGAAGCGGGTCCAGGCACATCTCACTTCATGCTGTTAGCTCTGGGCGGAGCTGTCGTGAACTGTCAGAGCAACACATTTGCTCCATGCGGGGTGTGCTGTGGAGTGAGTGTCCGCCCGTGGAAACGAGGCTCGTCAGTGCCACACCCACACTTGGCAGGCTGGCCCCTCGGCTTGCTGGCTCAGCCAGTGCTGACCCCATGCCTCCTGTCTGCCTGACACTGCGCAGGGACCCAGCGATGCACAGGCCAGGAGCGTGCACGGAGAGTGCAGTATGAACTTTGCTGCACCCCAGAGCTGGGGTCGCCCAGTGTGGTGACAGCGCCTGTGTGTGGTCATCTCCAGAGCCGTCCCGCACACATGCCACACACTGGAGGCCCCTTGACAAGTGGGGTTCCCTCCAGTGAGGGCTCTGATGGCAGACTGGGAAAACGCACTCCAGGGTCTGCACTTACGAGTCATTTATAAAGAGATAATGCGCTCTCACCCCACGCATTGTTTAGTCCGGCTGCGCATCTTGAATTACCCTGGCAGCTCTTCCAAAAGCCTGGTGGACTTCACCGCATTCTCGAGTTACAGCGAGGGCAGAGGATCTGAGGCCCCAAGCGAGCACACCGATGACCAATGACTGCAGCCTCGTGGAGGGTGGGGGCAGGGTTTGGGGACAGACTCCAGATGCCTGCTGGCCCTGTGAGGTATTTCTCTGGCCATTCCCAATAAGAACGGGCTCAGCTCTGTGAAATCCAGGGACTTCCCTCTGAGCCCCACCCACTCCTCCCTCCGGCTCCTCACTTGGGCCTGGTCTAGACCCCATTTCGAGGGTATGCTCACCCATGTCTCAGGCACCCAGTTTTCTGTGGAATGGCAGCCGGTGTTGACCTGGTCAGGGAAGTCTCTCGGGAGTGATCCTGGTCACGGTCTGTGGAGGCCAGGTGGCCAGTGGAGAGGCGAGAATTTAGAATCAGGGAGCCCTGAATCTGATGTGTCCCTCTGCACCCGGAGCTGCTGTCTGAGAGCCTGCAGAACCAGAAGGGCAGTGGGCAGACAGCATCCTCCTCCTCCGTGACCCCCCTTGTCTGTTCCCCACAGGTCACCCGGATGTCAGCATGGCAGCCACGAACCTGGAGAACCAGCTGCACAGTGCGCAGAAGAACCTGCTGTTCCTGCAGCGCGAGCACGCTGGCACCCTCAAGGGCCTGCATGCCGAGATCAGGAGGCTGCAGCAGCACTGCACAGGTGCCTAGGGCCGTGCCTTCGGGAGCGGGGCAGGCCACAGAGCAGGGCCGTCATCAGGGAAGCTTCAGGCGGTGGCTGGTCCACCAGGCCTGGGCAGGGGCCCCCTCTGCTGCTGTGGCTGACCACCATCACGGAGACTGTCTGTATGCTGTCCCTCATCCTCTGCCTGGCTACACCAGGGAGGAAAGCTGCAAAGCCCTTCCTTGGCCTACCGTGAACTTAAAAGACCGAAACACGGTGGCTGGAATGAGCAGTGCCCTTTGAACTATGACCACAGTGTAACAGCAAAGCAAGCGGCTTGCTAACTGGACGATGGGGTGTGCTCCTGGGCAGTTTCCGGGCCTCCAGAAATTCCCTGCTGGTCCGTGGAAGGTAACCTCCCCAATGTTGTATGAAGACTATACGCCCGAAGATTATAGACTCTCTAGTCTTCACACAGCATCAGGGTGGTCAGCTCTCTCATAGACTGGCTCTGATCTGCAGGCTGGCAGTTAACACCACTATTCAGAGGGGCCAGGAGGCTCCCCTCCAAACCCCAGTAGGACAGGAACCGCTGATCACTCCTGCCCCTTCTCGCGTTCACCCCTAACCATCCCCCCTGGGCAGGACCCCCCAGCCAGCCGGTTCTGCATGTCCAGGGCTGATGAAACCTCTGAAGTAGACTGTGACCACGCAGGATTAATGTCTGTAGTTTCCTTTTCAGATTTAACATATGAGCTGACACTGAAAAGTTCAGAACAGACAGGTAAGAACTCCATCCCTGGAAGTTAATGATGCACTTCTGGCCCACGCTGGTCAGCCCCTAGCTCTCACTGGTTACACGCTTGGACGGAAACACACTTGCTGTGAAGAGCTGCCTGCGTGGCCAGAGCTCTAAGAGGTAGGGGGAGGGAGGGAGCCAGCGTCAGCCCACAGCCCCGGCCCCCAGGCCCCAGCCCCCGCCGCCCCGAGCAGCAGTGTACAGCTCAGGTAGCCTCCCCAGCCCCGCAGCCTCGCCCGACAGGGCCGCACACGTGAGGGTCCCCTGCTTCCACGGACCCCGCTCTGCTGCGCTGACAGGCTGCACACCCCAGGGGGAGGCCAAGGGCCCAGGAGTGGCCCAAGCACGGTCACAGGTACACCACAGTCTGAGAGACGAGAGGTGACCATGTTAGGGGAGAGGGAGCACCCGACATCCTCTCCCCTCTGCAATACCAGCGTTTCTGTGTTCGACACGGAGGCTCTGGACATCAGTCTCTGAAAACAAGTGCCCTGAGTGGAGCAGGCCCTGAATAAACGTTACCCGAGCAGGCAGACAGACCTGCTGCCAGTTTAAGCCTCAGTACTTGGCGAGGCCAAAAACTCTGAAATTGCCTGTTGTAGCTTCAGCAGTTTTTAAGTTTGGAGGCCTTCCTTTATATAAGAAACCCAAGAACTAGGAGCTGGCAGTGCCACCGGGCCCCGTCTCCTGCCCTGTGGGACCTGGCCACCCAACCCACTGTGGGAGCAAGGCACCCCACACTGCGGCCGCCAGCCCTGTGGGGGACGGGGGGGGGTGGACCCTCAGCCCGGTCCCGTGCCTGTGCTTCTAGGGGACGGGTCCTCCCGAGGCTGCGCACTGCAGAAGAGGTGTGCGGAGCTGGAGGCGCAGCTGGAGGCGAAGGAGGAGGAGAATGCGGAGCTGCTGCGGCAGCTGGAGCAGAAGAACGCCGCCATCGCCGTGCTGGAGAACACCATCAAGGAGCGTGAGCGGCGCTACCTGGAGGAGCTCAAGGTCAAGAGCCACAAGCTGAGCGTGCTGTCGGGTGAGCTGGAGCAGCGCGCCAGCACCGTCGCCTACCTGACCGCCCAGCTGCACGCCGCCAAGAGGAAGCTGCTGGGCTGCGGTGGGGCCTCGGACGGTAGCCCATCGGGGAGCCCCGTGCTGGCCGGCTACCGGCCGGCCCCCCCCAGGGACAGGCTGCCCGAGACGCCCCGCCGCAGGATGAAGAAGAGCTTGTCTGCCCCCCTGCACCCGGAATTTGACGAGGTCTACCGATTTGGGGCTGAGAGCCGGAAACTCCTTTTGCGGGAACCGGTAGACGCCATGCCCGACCCCACCCCCTTCCTGCTGGCCCGAGAGTCGGCCGAGGTCCACCTGATCAAGGAGAGGCCCCTGGTCATCCCACCCATCGCGTCTGACCGCGGTGGCAGTGAGCAGCAGAGCCCCGCCCGGGAGAAGCAGCACAAGGTGCACGTGGGCGTGGCGCACCGCATCCACCGCGCTGCCTCGCCGCAGGCCCCGCCTGAGGTGGAGACGCTGGCGGTCAACCAGGTGAATGGAGGCAAAGCTGTCAGGAAGAACTCAGGGACGGACAGAACTGTGTGAGCCCGCCGGGCGACCTTCCCCCAGGGCCGTCCACGCACTGTGATCACCACTGGGCAAAACTCATCCATCCACACTTTTTTTTTCAATGCATGCCAAATTTTTTTCAGGCCTTTCAACAGGTTACTCCCCTCCCGCTCCACTTGCTGTCTTACTGACACCAAAATGTGATCGTGTCCCTGCTGCAGAATACCTACTTACTAACCGCTGTGGCCAAACATCGGTGCACCGAATGGCTTGCTTCTCGCCTCACTCCGTGTACCTTAGCGCGCTCACAAGAGCGTGGGCCGCAGGCCGCATCGCTACTCAACGTTAATGAGGTCAGATAGCCACATGCCTAATTACCAAGCCAGAGCCCACACACCTGCGGGGCAGCCTGCTCCCTCTCGGGGACCCTGCACCCCGACCTTCCCCAGGGTGGCACCGTGACTGAGCAGCTGTATCTGTATGTCATAGGAACTAAATAAGATGACATCACTCCTCACATCACCACAACCTGAATGTGTGCTCATATTTTTTGTTAGTTTTACCCAAAATGTTCAAGATCCTAACAAACTTTATTTTCTAAACCTGCCTCCTTTCTGTTTTGTGTCTTTTCTTCAACCTGCTGAGGGGAGGAGGAGATGGAGGGACAGGCGTAGCAGGACCTCCCGTAACTGCTGCATTCTTCCCCAGACACTGGGCACACCCAGGGACACGGCCCATGGGGCGCGGTGGGGGGGCTCACCCAGGGACACGGCCCGTGGGGCGCGGTGGGGGGGCTCACCCAGGGACACGGCCCGTAGGGGCATGGTGGGGGGCTCATCCCAGGGACACGGCCCGTGGGGCGCGGTGGGGGGGCTCACCCAGGGACACGGCCCGTAGGGGCATGGTGGGGGGCTCACCCAGGGACACGGCCCGTGGGGCGCGGTGGGGGGGCTCACCCAGGGACACGGCCCGTGGGGCGCGGTGGGGGGGCTCACCCAGGGACACGGCCCGTAGGGGCATGGTGGGGGGCTCATCCCAGGGACACGGCCCGTAGGGGCATGGTGGGGGGCTCACCCAGGGACACGGCCCGTAGGGGCACGGTGGGGGGGCTCACCCAGGGACACGGCCCGTAGGGGCATGGTGGGGGGCTCATCCCAGGGACACGGCCCGTGGGGCACGGTGGGGGGGCTCACCCAGGGACACGGCCCGTAGGGGCATGGTGGGGGGCTCACCCCAGGGACACAGCCTGTGGAGTATGGGGGGAGCTCACCCCGGGGACACGGCCCGTAAGGGTGTGGGGGGACGCTCACCCAGGGACATGGCCCATGGGGTGCGGTGGGGGGGTTCAGAAAGAGGAGTCCTGTTCTCTCACTGCCCAGAGCTACCCCTTAGCAGCATGGTCTGCTCTTCTGAGGTCCTGGCAAAGCTATTTTGCCCATGACGAGCCCCCACCCTGTGCAAGTGTGTGGCCCTGCTCCTCACCTCCACTCAGGTGGCCAGGGCTCTGGGCTGGCCCCATGGTGTGTGGGAGGGAGGGATGCCCAGCAGCCGCCAGCCCTGGAGACTGTAATCCTGCACCAGGCCTGCATAGACCTGGGCAGAGCAGGGCTGGGAGCTCATGCCTGCGTTAAACACTACACTCAGCAGCCTTGCCCGCACACGGACGGACCAGAGACACACGGGTGGGCCAGAGAGCTCTGGAAGGGGACAGAGCAGCTGTGGGTGGTGGTGGCCGGCACCTCGGCTCTGTGCCCAGCAGCAAGCCCAGGACGAGGCGGTGGCCCAACCTGGCCCAGAGGCAGCCTGACCTGGCCCAGCAGCGTGAGCCCAGGGAAGGGCGGTGGCCCGACCTCGCCCAGTGGCCTGGGCTGCTGCCCCACACCCTAACACACTGCTCCCACACTCAGGAGATGTCTGCTGAGCAGACCTGCGCTATCAAGTCCGCGCCTCTGAACAGTATTCACGTTACAGCTCGCTCTTGTGCCAGCGAGGTGACAGGCACTCCGCTTAATAAAGTGTTTCCCCTGAGAAGGAAAACCAAAACAACTCAGCATCTTAAAATACTATCTTTTTGAATTTACTTTTTTTGAATCCTTAGAAAAAAATAGCTTTGAAAACAACCATGCAGGTTAATCTATATGAAAAGAAATGAAAGTGGCTGATTTCAATTGAAAGGAAAACTGTTGTCAACGCCCCTCCCACCTCTCGAGAGGCCTCAGGAAATGAGAACAGACCTGACTACTCCTCATCAAGCCCAGGGGATTAATCAGAATTCAGGGTCAGGCACACCCCCTGCAGCACCCAGTGAGAAATGTGCTTCGTGGTGAAGAGATCGGCTTCAAACACCAAACCGACCCCCATGGCGTTCCTCCTGGTGGAGGTGGTGTAGACGGGTGTCCGGAAAGTGTTCTGCAGAGGAAAGGCACATGAGAGGTCCTTGTGGACAGAGAGCCCGTCACCCAGGGAGGAGCGAAGCCTCCATCTAAGTGCTCGGAACATGGGCCTTCCTGCCAGGCTGCATCTAAGGAGCACGTGGCCAAGGGTCTGCAGGACAATCCCCACTAACATTAACGGGCCCACTGACCGACAGAGGAGCCAGGCCCGGCGGAGCTGAAGGCAGGCATTCACACCACATGGAACTATGACTCTGGCCCTGCCCATAGAACTTCATGAGAAGCAGGAGTCTCTCCTGAAGTTAGCCTGGACCACAGCTCCTGAACCTAAACCTGTCCCCAGGGACAGGAGTCCCTGTTCTCTCTGAAGTCTCTGCGTGCCCTGGGAAGTGACTCTACTTGGGCTTATTCCTCACGGGTTCCCCCACCCGGCGAAGGGAAAGTGCCCTAGTGTTAAACGGCAGGACTACGTGAAGCCGCCTCATGTGTAACTACAGCCGGAAGGGAGGAGAAGTGAGGACGGGGCGGGGCTTCTACCTGCAGTTTGAGGCGATGGACTTCAATGGGGATGATCTTCAGGACAGGCAGGTCAACAACCAGCACCTTGGGCTTGCTCTTGATAAGACAGCCTCTTTCTATGTCCCAGTCAGCGCCCTCCAGGTACAGCCCGGACACAAAGCATCCTAGAGGTGCCAGGGAGAGACTGGGGCTCACAGAGGCGTCTGTCATTCTGCTGTGGAGCCACTTGAGTATGTCAGACAAACTGAGTGCTCTGGGCTCTTCACCACAAATCCCCTCTGAGAGTTCAAGAGGACTTTTGTGCGTGCAGTGAAATGTCCCCACACTGTGGCCCTGGGAAACAGTGGCTTGCAGCTACCATCTGCGCAGTGACCAATGTCTGAGGCACTTGGAATTACGGCCCGCTTTAGTGTAGTGGTTCCAGTCTAGCCCACCCTCTCTCTGGCTCCCATACCCTGGGCCCCTCACAGTTGCCAGGCAAGCCAGCTGGTAATTCAGTGCTTTGAAAGATCTGACTCTGACCCAGGAGCCCGCTTCACACAAACCAGCGAGGTGAGCATGGTTCAGGTCTGCCCTGAGGTCAGCCCAGGCTCACAGGAGAAATGGGTAGAGAGACAGGCATGTGTGCTCACCCTTGGAGATGCCAGGAGGTGGTAGTGCACAGGCATAGCCAGCATGTGCAGCGGCATGACCCGAACACAGCCTGGCCCATTCGACTCACACAAAGCCCACCCCTCGAAACCGGGGAGGGCTGGGGCAGGGGGCAGAGCCCACATGAGAGGCTGTGGACCCACAGGGGCTGATCGTACCTTGTCCTGCCCGCTCGCTCACATCGTCTGCACCCTGGAACTTGGTCACTTGCGTGAACAAGGTGGAGCGGTCCAGGGGCCAGCTGTTCCTCCGGCAGGTGGCCTGCACCAGGGCCGTGAGGTAGGATTCCGGAATGTGCAGCCCTGACAGCCACATCACGTTGGGCTCGCCCTCATTAACCTGGAGAGCAGGGAGGGAGCTGCCATCAAATGCCAGGGGCCAGGCTGACCAGACACTGAGTTCATGATAAAAAATGCCATTCACGCTACTGACAGAAAGATGATGCTTTGACAACTGCTAGCCCATTTGGGAAGCAAGTTGAGCCACCAAATTCCAGATGAAGCAAAGATCTAATATAAAAAATAAAGCCACAAAAGTACCAGGTCAAATCTGTGTCCCCCATACCTCTGGCGAAGAGGCCCCAGGCCTGGCACTAGCGGCAGCTGGCCTTAGTTCTCAGCGCAGCCTCTCCTGGCACCTCCCAGCCCAGCACACGTAGCAGCCACTTGCACATCGCTCTCTAGCTCATGCTGGCTGGCCCCAGACACGGCGCAGGTGGTGGCTCACACTGCACCTCCCAGGAGGCCGCAGAGCCAGTGCACCTGGATGCCAGCTTCAGACCACGCCAGATTACCACCCTACCTGCCATGAGTGCCACACTCAGGGGTAGGGGGACTCTGGGAGCACCACAGCCGCCCTGGAGCCAGTCCTGCTCTGTGGGTTCAGCTCCCACACAGCAGCTCCTCCGCTCTAATCACAGCCGGTCTTGGCAGCCGATCTGCCTGGGGGTCAGTCCCTCCCGGTGCCGCTAACAGCAGTCAAGGCTCAACTACCACAGGACAGCACACACAGGGCACTCCTGGAGGGCCCGGCTCGGGTGACCAGGGAGGCTGGGCCACAGGGCCCTGCAGGACACCTACTGTACCAGGCCACTCTACCAAGTCCAGGAGATGCAGCAGCTCTACCTGACACGTGTTTGTAGAAACAAACACGGGGAAGCTGCCCAAAGGCAGAGACAAAGAAACAGATCTCAAATGAAAGAACAGGAGAAATCTCCAGAAAATAAACTAAATGAAATGGAGACATACAAACTACCAGACACAGAGTTCAGAACAATGGTTATAAGGATGCTCAAGGAACTTAGTGCGAACCTAAATAGCGTGAAAAAGGACATAGAAACCATAAAAAAGAACCAGTCGGAAATGAAATGAAGAATTTACAGGGAATCAAGAGTAGAGTAGATGATGCTGAGAAATCAGCAATTTAGAAGATAAGGAAGCAGGAAACATCCAATCAGAACAACAAAAAGGAAAAAGAATCAAAAAAATTAAAATAAGAGGAGCCTCTGGGACAACTTCAAGCACACAGACAGTCGCATCATGGGGTGCCAGAAGGAGGAGAAAAGAGGGCAAGAAATCGAAAACCTATTTGAAAAACTAATGACAAGGCCTGGCTGGTCGGCTCAGCAGCAGAGCATTGGCCCAGCGTGTGGAAGTCCCAGGTTCAGTTCCTGGTCAGGGCACACAGAAGAAGCGCCCATCTGCTTCTCCACCCTTCCCTTTCTCTCTTCTTTCTCTCTCTTCCCCTCCCACAGCCATGACTTGGTTTGAGCAGGTTGGCCCCAAGTGCTGAGGGTGGCTCTGTGGCCTTACCTCAGGTACAATAAAATAGCTCGTTGCCAAGCATTGGAGCAGTAGCCCCAGATGGGCAGAGCATCGCCCTTGGGAGACTTGCCAGGTGGATCCTGGTTGGGGTGCATGCAGGAGTCTGTCTCTGCCTCCCCATCTCTCCCTAAATAATAAAAAAAAGAAAGGGAGGGAGGGAAGGAAGGAGAGAAGACGGAAAACTAATGACAGAAAACTACCCTCACCTGGTGAGGGAAACAGACACACAAATCCAAGAAGCACAGAGAGTCGCAAACAAGATGAACCCAAAAAGGCCCACAACAAGGCACACCATAGTTAAAATGCAAAAGGTTAAAGACAAAGAGAGAAGATCTTAAGCGCGGCAAGAGAAAAGCCATTAAAAGGAAGCTCCCATAAGACTGTCGGCTGATTTGTCAGCAGAAATTTTGCAGGCCAGAAGGGAACGGCAAGAAATACTCAAAGTGATGAAAAGCAAAAACCTACAACCAACACTACTCTACCTAGCAAAGCTGTCATTTAGAATAGAAGACTAGACAGAGAGCCTCCCAGATAAGAAAAAGTTAAAGGCGTTCACCACCTCCAAACCAGTATTACATGAAATGTTCAAGGGTCTATAAGAAAAAAAGAACAAAAATGATTAAAAACATGATTCCTATGACTATGAGTGGATGCTTCTCATCTCTCTCCCTTCCTGTCTGTATCTTTCTCTCCCTCTCTCTTTCTCGCTAGGAAAAAAAAAAAAACAAAACGAATTTAAAGTGCACACACTGATCCAGCTCGTCCACTGTAGATAGTTTCCCACAGAGCACGCACATGTGAGTGCCCAGAGACGTGTGCGCTGGGCTGTCATCTGTGCCGGAAAAGGAGAGGAGGAAAACCCAGTGCTAACCACCCACAGGGCCACCAGTGGAAAGGACATGGGGTTCCTGTGGAATGGAGTACCCCAAAAAGAATGAGTGGGTCTAGAGGTACTTCGATGGAACAGACTCTCAGATGAGTAGAGCAAGCTGTGCGTAGCATGCCTCAAAGTCTTTGAAACAAAAAAAAGAAAAGGCAAAGAAAACATCGATAAGCTTGGAGAGTCAGAGACCCTTTCTAGAGCACCCTCTCGACCACTAACAGAGGGCAGCACTGGGGGTTGGGGGGAGAAAAGCAGGTTGGGTGCTGGTCACAGGGTCCAGGCTACACTGCCAGCCAGCAGCCTCTCCCTTACCCACGATGTGTACTGGCTGAACCGCTGCAGGAAGTAGAGCATCCAGTTTCCAAGGGACTTTAGGGTCTCGGGGGCGAGCTTCCTCCAGATGTAAGGGATCTGCCCGATAAACAGAGACCTGGCGACGTCATCTAACTCGCTGCTCATCCCAACTTCTCCCGCCAAGGCCTGTGGACAGAGCAGAGAGTGGGCAACCCAGGCTGTCAGGAAACCCAGCTCCATGGGGAGGCGGGCACCTGCCCACCAGAGACACGCTCACCCTCTCCAGTTCAGCTAGGGACCGGGACATGCGGGTGACGAGCCTGTTGAAACGCTCCAGCTCCTGCAGCAGCACCACCGAGGTGGGGGAGATGGCCAGGCCCAGGTGCTTCCTGACCTGCTCCAAGTCGAAGACCTTGGGCATCTTGTTCTCTATGTCCTTGGCCACCTGACCAATGTAATCGTCTCGGCTGATGCCAGTGCTCGATTCCCCTAGAACCAGGATGCTCGTGAGGGAGAGTAAGGCATCGGGGTGTGGGACTCGGGCAGCCTCCACCCTCTGGTTCTCAGAGGGGCATCAGCAAAGTGGAAATTCTAGGCACCAACAGCAGCGCCTCGTACCAGCGCCCTTCGGACCGAAGCTCCCCCTCCCCAGGGGACTTTACCTGTCTGAGGCTGCAGCTCCAGCAGGTGACCCCACATGCTTCGGGCGGCCTGAGTGTAATACCCAATCTCAGCGTTGGGGTGAAGACCAAACACCTCGGGTGTGTTGGTCAGTGGGAGGGCCTCGATGGCTTCTACAATCACAGGCAACAGACAGGTCACATGGCACGCTGCCTTCAATGTCAGGGGGCCCACAGCCTTAATGTCCCCAGGCACGTGGGACTAAGTTCCATCGCCTAGCGACAGGTCTTCAAAGAAAAGCTTTACGCTGGCACGCCCGGTCCACCTCTGCGTTTATCTTTTATGAAAATGGTTTGGTGCGCCTCACGGGCCACTCCATCCCTCCTGCCAGAACCCGATGCATGTGCCAGCGTTCCGAGACAGGAAACCCAAACTACCTCTGGCAGCTCCGAGATGGGACAATCGGCACGACAGGCCCCCTAAGGGTATAGAAAGCACACCCCACCAGCCAAGGAGCCCCCAGTGGATGGGACAGATGAGCCAGCAAGCCCACCACAGAAAGCAGAACCACTGTGGGGGGGGGGCTCCCTTAGAAAAAACCTTTCAAGTCCTTTCTGACGCCTGAGGAATCTCACCAACAAATCTCTCCTTGACGTCGCCAGTGGGGATTTTGTAGTCCACTTCCTCGTTGTGGAAGAAGTGGAAGGGCTGGAAAGTGTCGAAGATGAAGTCCCCCAGGTACTCGTCCATGTAGATGGTCAGGATGCGCCGATCGAAGCTGTCGATGGCCCGTCCTCCATACATGACCTGCAGTTACAGGGAGTGAGAGCCACCTGGTTTCATTTTGAAGAAACGAGCAAAATGAAACAACCAAAGAAGCCAGCAGCCGCTTTTGTCTTTGGAACAGTGATGTCACTGTCTGAGCCACGTGCAGGCCACCGGGGAAGCTCTCCCACGAGCCCTGTATAAAGTCCTGCAGAGTGGACACTCACATCCACCGAGCGGGAGCCAGGCCCTTGACGTCCCCGCCCAGCCTCCCAGCGATGCACCCAGAAGCTCCGTGCGCATGGAGCTCACTCAAAACGAAGAGAGCTGGGTGATGAGCCAGCAGTTGTTCACAGAGACCAGGGAGCCGGGCAAGAGGGGTGTCTCCCGGACTCCGAGATCACTTCCGAGGACACCTGACCACCGCCTGCAGAGGGTCCCGGGACACACCTACCTCTCCAATCAGGTACTTCAGGCTGCTCCACGGGATGCGAGGGTCGTGCTGCTGGAAGGCTTTCGTTAAGTATGTGTTCAGAATTTCCATGCAGACCTTAAAGGAGGAGGGGCAGGGTTGGTTCTGCTTGCACCCACCAGGCCGTGCACATCCGGGCTCTCCCGAGGCCAGGCAGGAACGACCCTGCCATCGCTCACTTAGGAGAATGGCAGGGAGGACGCTTCTCGGGCTGGAGCCACGGCCACACGCTCACCTGGAAGTCAGACTCGTTGAAGTCGTAGTTCACGTTCCACCCAATCTTCCCAAACTTTCTCCGCTCCAGCACCACAGCATGGAAAAACGCCAGCACGTAGACCAGGGACTTGAACGCAGGGTGAGGGCATTGCTCCAGCATTTCGTGAGAGATCTTGAAGTATGTTGCTCTCATGTTGAGCTTCAGCCCATTGGGTGGCTCCGTGACAACCTGTCAGAGGAGGAGAGGTGGTGACAGAAACCATGGACCTGCACGCAGCTCTGAAGAGTGCGACGTGGACACTTCCTGGCTCCTCCTTCATCTCTGCGTGGCCTGCTGTCCTTCCCCCAAGGAGCAACAGCCTCTCCTTGCTAAGGGGCCAGCGGAACCTAAGGAACTGGACGTTCTTCCCAGGAGCTATGCCCCGGGCTCAGGGGATGGCCCGGAGAAGAACCTCTTTCTGAACCAGGATGAAAGGGGTTATGTTTTCCCTCTACCTGCCCCAGAGACAGATGACAATACCCCTCCCAACACTTCTCTGGAGAGGAGGTCAAACGGGGCAGTGAGAATTGGTAAACTATTCGCAACTTCTGCAGAAACCGCTGGAAAACTGTGGGTTGGGAGCAGGCCTGTGCTGTGGTTAGAGATGAAAAGATAGACGATAAATGTGCTGTCCACGCACTCTAGCCTGGGCTTTGTTCTGGGTGCATGCAGAGTGGTCAAGACCTGCCAACCGCTACCTTTTGCCCAGGTCGAGATAGTGCTCCTCTCTGAGGAGAGAGGGAGGGGTGGAACTGGGAAGGGGTGTCTGGGAGGTTCCAACCACATCCTGGGTTTACTGCTAAACACGCACACGCACACGCACACACACACACACACACACACACACAGCAAATGGCAGCGAGCTGAGGAACTGGGCTCCGGGTCTGTGAGTGTTGGTCAGGAACCCAGACCTTCAAGGACTTCTGCAGAATCCCAATGGGAAAGCCCTCGGTGGGGTCCGTGGTGAGCCATAGGCGGAAGTCTGGGTGGGGCTTAGTGATCCTCTCCAGGGACTTCTCCAGGTCCTTCAGCCACTTGACCAGGAGGTGGCAGTTCTGCAGCATCAGCCACTGCCCGCGAGCCACCGCCGTCTCCAGCAGCTGCAGAGCCAGCTGCACGGATGGGAGAAAAGGGAGGGTTGGTGTCCCTGAGCCCCGGCCCGAGCTTTCCCGCAATGGCCACTCCAGCAGAAGCCCGAGATCCAGGAGCGACAGAGAGAGCCTCCAAAGGAACCATCTCAGAATTCCTCCAGGGCCACCTGTGTGTGCTGGGCTGGTCACAGTCTGGAAGACAGGGACATTCTTGGCCTCCCTCAACGGCCTCCCCTGGCCCTGAGAGCTCCAACTTCTCTGTCACAGTTGCGACTGCTCCCTGACCGCTTCCTTGGCCTTGGCCCTGGGGCAAGGACGACCCTGATCCACACAGGGTGTTGCAGGGGCGGGAGGGGGTGGGCATGCGTAAAAGGGCTTTGAGAAGAGGGGCGCGCTGACCACACACCGCACAGCCGGTGCTGACCATGCACAGAACCACAGACTACTGGACCAACCATACTGCTCTTCACACTATCACTGCGCTAGCGTGCGCTCACTGCTCTGTATACCACACGTGCCTTGAGCTCACGCATGGCGTGGCCCTAACGTCAGCCGTGAGCTCCCTCCTAACAGAGGCCGGGGACCTCACCCAAATTTAGAGCTGCTCCTTCCAACAACAAATTACCTTTTCTTGGCCTTGACCCATGGCCAGGAACTTGAGGCGGTTTCCCCCAAACCCAGAGCGCTCGGCTAGTTTCATCAGGTCGCTGGCAGGGTCTGAGCCGGGGCTCAGGATGAACACGATGGGCGAGCTAGGCGTGCTCTGCTCGAAGATGGCTTCAAAGCTGACCATCGGGGGCTGCACGTACCTGGGAGAGGGGTGCACTCCACAGGCAGGGCTCCGGGAGGCCAGCGCATCTGACCAGCACGCTGTCCCCGCGCCCCTCACCCTGGGACCGCCCCTCTGCTAGAGCTCTCTGCGCAGTATGCCTAGCTTCAGGACCAGTTTCTGTGCACGGTGCACACACTGTGCAGCAGACTCCCAGTGATGGGACCCCCAGCACTGCGCGGAACAGCCGTGTGGGCCCCGGAATATCTGGACTGAGCTGGGTGACTCTGAGTGACTCCTGACAGGGGGCCTCTCGGCCAGCCTCCCAGGTGGACACCTCCTGGGCACAAAACCCAGAGGTTCCACAGTGACAGCAGCTCCACAGGTATGTCTGGATGACTCACGACTTAAGATTTTTATAACTTAGTGCCAACACATAAGAATTAGGAGAAATCTAAATGCCTAGCTTCTTTTGCAGAGTCAGAGGATCCGGGTCCCTACCGCCACCTGGTATCAGTCAGCAGGAGTCAAGGGGCAGCCAATCAGGACTCGACGCCTCCTCTCGTTTGTCACAGTCCCCTCCCAGCTTCCTGTGCTCATTTCTGTCCCATTGGCCACGAGGTTGTAGTTGAGTGGGCAACCTCAATGTATCCGTCTGGCCTGCGCTCGGTTCCAGTGCGACAGTGTCCCACACGGCAGCCATTAGGCACACGTGGTCCTTGAGCACTTGAAGTGTGGCTAGTCCAAATGGAGGTGAGCACTGAGTGTGATTTTCACACAGAATTTTAAATCCTTAACACCAAAAATGTATGCAAAATATCTCAACTGATTCCACGTTGGAATATTTTAATAAATTCAGTTAAATACTGTGTTGTTTAAATTAATGCCACTCGCTTCTTTTCTAATGACATCACACATCTCTCACACCATATTTCTCCAGAATAGCACTGTTCTAGAGCGGCCACTGAATGACAAAGACAGGGCTGGGGCACTTCTCTCCAGCGTTGGCCCCTGCTGCCCCCCGCTGGCCTCCGCTGCCCATGCAGAAAGGGCCCAGCACCCACAAGCACTGCACTTACTTCTCTCCCATTACTGTGGTCACGTAGTTGGTCACAGCCCGGTAGACCCGGTCTACACGGAAACAGCGCAGAATCAGCAACTTCTGGAAGTGGCTGATGTTGCGGTCATAACCCAGGGGGAACGGAAACTGCTCCAGCGAGTCCAGGTCGTACCACTAAAAAGAGCAGAGAACGTGCGCGGTGGCACCGACTGTGTAATGAGCTAGACCCCCATTTCCATGGGAAGGTCCCGAAAGCCACTGCAAAGGAATGAAACCTACAGAAGTATGAACAGCAAGGCCACTTTCAGTCAGAGCTGTCCTTTCCTACCCCCACAGCTATGCACTGCAGGAAGGGAAGGTCTGAGGCAGTCACTGTTGAGTCCCCCAGTGCCCATCAAGGGACAGGGTCTATGCTAGATGCCCAATAAGTAGTTCTTGGATGCTGGATGGATGGGTGAATTCTGGGTGGATGCTGGGTGGATGGGTGGGTGGGTAGATGAGTGGATGAATGAGTGGACGGGTGATGGTGGACAGGTGGATGGGTGGACGGGTGGATGCTGAGTGGATGAGTAGGTGGGTAGAAGACCAAATGGACAGATGGGTGAATGGATAGATGAATGGATGGACGGATGTTTTTTCCACAAAGCTAGCTGAACTACATAAAGTAGATCCAGCCAGGGACCAGAGGGCAGTGCCTCCTCCCTGCAAGGGTCACTCAGAGCAGCGTCTTTGCACTCACAAGGAGCCAGGCTACAGTTGAAGCATAAAGACCAGACATGTGGGCAGGGGAGGAGGAGGAGACTGTGACTCACCTCCTGCCAGACGGTCAAGTGCTTCTCCACATCACCAGGGAGGCTCCCAAAGTGCTCTGAGAACATCTCTGATAAAAGCATGATGTCTTCCCAACCTTGGTCGGACAGCCACGTACAGGGCTTCTTCCGTTTGCTTTTCTCCAGGGAAATGTTTCCTGATCGCAACAGGAGAAGGAGCATCAGCGGCCGGCACTGGCGGACCCAGGGGAGCGGCCAGCCCGCACTCGGACTTCTCTCACGTTGGGGAAGAATCCCCGGGAAGAAGCGGCGGCACAGCCTGCCGGCGTCACCGCCTTTGACTCCCACCAACCCCTCGGCATGCCTTCCAGCCTCGGGGCAGCCTTCTGCCAAACCAGAGCCGCTTCTGAGGCCAGAGTGGTTGCCTGGAACATTTAATAACAAGCGCAACTGGCAGCCGAGTTCTAGGAGGGTTTCTGCTGTGCTTGTCTGTTTTCATGAACAAATCTGTATGTGTGTGCATGAAGTGAGGCGGTTTCAGTACCTTTCAGAAAGAAATCTAACTCCTCCTGGGGCACTCTCCCTTCTGCTTGTTCTATCTTGATCGTCATATTGAAAGAAAAGAGCAACTTGTGCCTCTCAAACAACCCTGAAGAAAAACAAGAGAGAGATACTGATTTTACAAAATCATTTTTAAAACTGAGTTTCTTATGCACAACGTGACTCTCATATGAGAGTCATGTAACAAAACGCCTAGCCTGCATGGCTACATGTAGCCCTCATTGAGTCTCATGATTTACACATCATGCCCAATATATACATCTATACTCTAATAAAATGTTATTTATTTATTTATTTTTATTAAGAGGAGTCTGTCAGAGACAGACTCCCACATGTGCCCTGACCAGGATCCACCTGGAAAGCCCACTAGGGGGCAATGCTCTGCCCATCTGGGCCATTGCTCCATTGCTCAGCAACCTAGCTCTTCTTAGCACCTGAGGTGGAGGCCATGGAGCTATCCTTAGCACCCAAGGCCAACTTGCTTCAATGGAGCCTTGGCTGCGGGAGGGGAAGAGAGAGAGAGAAAGGAGAGGAGGAAGGGTGGAGAAGCAGATGGACACTTCTCTTGTGTGCCCTGACCAGGAATCGAACCCAGGACTTCCACACACTGGGCAGATGTTCTATCACTGAGCCAACTGGCCAGGGCCTAAAATATTATTTTATAAAAGCAGGTCTGTCCTCATCAGTGCAAAGATGGGTTCACCTGTGCAACCATAGTTATAGATGTTGAAGGTCAGCG
The DNA here is from genome assembly GCF_036850995.1 of Saccopteryx leptura. NCBI lineage: Eukaryota > Metazoa > Chordata > Mammalia > Chiroptera > Emballonuridae > Saccopteryx > Saccopteryx leptura. The sequence goes on along the minus strand of NC_089504.1, from coordinate 248,190,178 downwards.
TGTCCATTATGTTCCTTAAGCGCTTCATGAGAATGGAGTCAGGCAGTGACTTCTTGAGCGACAACCCGAAGACCTCGAGGAAGGCAGTCAGGGAGTACTGGTACATGGCGGTCACCAGGGCCATTTCGGACAGCACAAAGAACAGGATGGCCCCGCGCCGTGCGGCCGGCCGGTAGCCGTCCCGCAGCCTGTCAATGTCCAAGGCCGTCTTCTCTGCCAGCTTGAGCTTGTCTGACACCTGAAGAAAAGACATGCGTTGCCAGGGGAACGCTACATCCATAACCAAAGGGACTGCAAAATGGGTGAGAAAGTAAGAAGGCAAAGGGCAGGAGTGGGAGGGGACAGCAAAAACACCCATGCGATGCTCACGGGCCTAGAAGGGCACCTGCCTTCTCACAGCACGTAGTGGACGTCAGTGGCTGGATTCTGCTGTTCCCCCACCTTCCTCTAATAACAGTTCCTGAATTTTACTTGGATATTCACAACTTCCCCATCTCATCCCATATATAGGGCTATACCCCAACTCCAGGAGAGAAGCATGTGACTGAGGCCCAACTGATCACACAATACATCCCGAGGCCATGAGGTTGGTTTGGGGTGGGCCTGTGACTTAAATGACTTTCAGGACTTTTGTGATAGGGACGGGTAAATGTTCTCACTCTTCCCTTTGGACTTGAACTGGAAACGACAAGAGGCCGGACCCATATTGAGACCTCTAGGGGAGTTTGGCTCCATAGGAAGGCAGAGAGTGAAGCCCAGCCCAGAAACGGAATGAAATCAAGTCTCGATGATATGCCTGGAGTCCTGGATCCAGCCCGACCTGAAGCCATCATGAATCTTTCTGTTTCCTAAACTCGTAAGTTCCCTTTTAAGCCAAATAGGTTTGGATTTTCCATTACTCTCTTTTGAAAAAGGCTGATCTAAAGCACAAGGGGCCCTGGGAACACCTTTAAGATACACCTCCCCTCAGTGCACCCCAACAAAGGTGGCTCTTTCTCATCTGGTAAGCTTGAAGTCTGATGAGCACGCCCCAGACCCTCCGATTCTAAGACCCAGGACCATGAGCAGGTTCGACGATCATGGAGTCCAATTTTCTCCTTGAGCCGGTGAGGAGACTGGCCCCAGCTCTGAGCGACTCCTGTGCCACTGACTGATACCTCTGTGGCTTTAGACTTGGTCTCCTCCAGGGTGTGCACCAGCTCCACGTTGTCCAGCATGTTCCCTGTGGAGGTGGCCAGCTCGCGGAGGAGCGAGTCCTCCAGATCCTTCAGCAGGTTCTTGTTCTCGCTCGTCTCCTGGATGAGGTGCTCCCGTTGCTCCTCCAGCTCGCGCCTCTCAAAGGCCACCAGCACGCTCAGCAGCTGGTCCTCCAGGCCCTTGAGCGTGACTGTGGGGGACAGGGGGCAACCTTCACTGCTGTGTCCCCCTGACAAGCTGGTCACCATGACCATGTCCTCCTGCCAACAGAGCTGCGTCTGGGGCGAGCTGAGGGTGGGTCCGAGCCAGCATTTCAGGGACATGCGGACTCACGCTCCTGCCAAGATCGCTCTGAAGCCAAAGCTGAAAAATGGCAGAACGAAGCGGAGAGCCTGCTCCCCCAAGTAGTGCGGACAGAGGGAGGGTGCACCAAATACCACCCAGGGCTTCCATCCTGGAGAACCCGGCGGAAAGGTCCCCAAACCTGACCGACCCACTGCATGACGACCCCAGAAAACTCGGGAAATGGCATTTCATCCGCAACAGAATTGAGTCATGCAGCAGCTTGCACACAAACACAGAACTCCCTCCTGCCCTCCCTCTGAGTATGACTGTTGGAGCCCCTGGTCGAGACTCAGCCACCTCAGGACTCGGAGCTCACTGCCTCCCAGGGTGTCGCTTTGTCACTAAGATCTGACCAGTTGAGATGTGACTGGGAGAATGCTCGGGGTCACTGCGTGTAAGGACACCCTGTGAAAGACCTGGCAGCAGACTTCTGTGGCCCCTCACCGGTGTAGTTGATCACCATGGCTTTCCCGAACACGGACGGGGAGTATCGGGGGTTGGCCAGCTTGGTGTTGAGATAGAGCCTGAAGTTGGGGTCGTAGTCCACTTCCTTGTCCCCCAGGATGATGACCTGCCGGCCCTGGGAGACCCGAATGTTCTTCTCCAGGACGTTGTCGATAATGGGGTCGATGTACTCGTCCACGTCATGGAACAGGAAGGGGGTCCCATACTTGATGGACATCTCCAGCTGCTTGAGGAAGTCGGGGTCACTGAAGGATGCGACCTGGAGGGCAGGGGAGGCAGATGTAAGGGGCAGCCCACGTGCCAAGTGTAAGGGGAGGAGGGGAGTGGCCGTGTCAGAGAGAGGCGGGGGAAGGGAACAGGAGAGAAGCGAGGCGGGTGACCCATATAAACCCAGAAGTCCGCAAAGTCCAGGCTCAGCCTCTTGATCAAAAAGTGTACTCCAGCAGCTGGGGGTCGTCATGAGGGAATCACGTCACATCTCTCACAGGACCACAAAAGGCATCCACACACAGAGCCCACAAAAAGGTGTGTTTTAACCCTCTTTCCTTTTATTCACTTCCTGGGGCCCCATGACTGCTGTCACATCTCTTCCCTCAGATCAGCTGACCAGACGCTTCCTCCAGTGCAGCCCGCTCTCCTCAATGGCACCGGCAACGACTCAGCCTCTGGCCCAGGAATGACCTCCTCCCTCTCTAAGGGGGAGGACAGGAGGAGGAGTGGGAAGGGGGCTAGGAGGGGCTGGCGACTTCAGCACTCCGGCAGGCAGAGGGGAGAGGGACACCGAGAAACATCACTGCATTCACAACCTTTGACCCTCTCTGTAGCTCTCCGTGAATCGTAAAGGCAGACACTCCCCCGACCCTGGAACGCAAGCAGGCTCCCCACAACAGCATGCACGCAACCGGGAGCAAGGACCAGAACAAATAAGGAAACAGTAAAACTCAAAATCATGAATTGGTTATTTCAGCAAAGTGATTAGGCCCCAGCAATTTCACCCAAGAAAATAGGAAATTATACGCGCACGTGCGCACAAACACACACACAAAGTGTACATGAATGTCCTTCGCATCACTATTCACAGTAGCCAAAAAGTGGAAACAGACCACATGCTCATCAGCTGGTGACGATAACCATGGTCCACCCACACAACGGAATACGATGCAGCCATGAAAACAAACAAGGCACCGACACCTGCTCCAATGTGGACGAGCCCTGAGAGCATGACGCTGAGTGAGAGAAGCCAGACACATGGCGTGTGAGCCCACTCACATGAAATGTCTACAACAGGCAACTCCACAGAGACAGGAAGTAAATTAGTGACTGCCAGAGGCTGGGGGTTGGGGGATGGAAGAATTAGGGGGACGATGACGATGGGTAAAGGATACAGCACTCCTTTTGGGGTGATAAAAACTGATTCCCTAAATACACTACAAACCACTAAACTGTGTGTTAAATGGGCAAATTGTATGTTATATGAACCGTATCTTACGCCCTTCCCCCTCCCTTCCACAAAACGAAGTGACGGAGCACCTAAGGCCACAAGCCTGTACCATGGGGGGGACCTTCACCCTCGACCTGCTCACAGCCTGGGGGACAACGCACAGATCAAAAGCAGTGAAAGCCAGGGGTTTGCTCCTGCCCTCGAGACGTGGCAGGGTGGCGGTGTTTCCACCGACCGGGCATTGCTGGAAGCCAGGGAATGCCAGGGAGGGGGGCGGGGAGCCGGCTGCGCCCGAGGAGGGGCAGGGAGGGCAGAGGGCACCCAGGGTGGCCCGGCGTACCCGCAGGTTGTTTCTCTCTTCCTTTCTCTTTATCCAGTTGAGCGCCTGCTGCTGGGGGTCGATGCAGAGGGGGAAGCGGCTGGCACGCGTGGTGAGGATGCCATTCTGCAGGGAAAGCTCATCGGGGGGCAGCCCCTGGGAGCCCCACCTGGGAGGGACAGCGACAGGAAAATCCATTCTCCTCGCCCAGTTGTGAACCAAAGATGAAGGGGAGGAGGGTCAGCCTTCCAGAACAGTCCACCAATCCCGAGGCTGCTCAACCCTCCTCCAAGCCCAGAGCTGGACCCTCAGCGCCGTGCTATGCCCCAGCCGGCAACTCCGGGGAACTCCAGCCCGAGGCGCCCCTTGACGGTCGCCCCACCTGCTGATCTCCACGTCATCGGTGAGCAGGCTTTCCAGCCGAAACGGCTGGCTCAGGGGGATGGCGCGCTCCTGGATGTCCTTCTGCCAGACCTGGTAGACCATCTCGTCGCGGAAGTCCCATGTGAAGGCGCCCTCGTAGCTCAGGAAGGCCGCGCAGAGCAGGCAGTCCCCCAGCAGCTTTACACGCCGGTGCATCAGCTCATCTAGGTCGTGCAGCCACCTGGCGCGGGGATGGGGCTGCGGTCAGCCGGGACCTCCGGCACAATCACGTGGAACCCTCTGGAGGAACCAGCTCGACCCGCTGCTAATGCACTAGCCAGAAGGAAACTTTGAGATGCCCTCTCTTTTGGAGATTGCCAGCCCACTTTGGTGCTTGCCTCCGCACAAACTCAGTGTTTTGAAAGACTTCATTCCATCCCAAAGCGCAGTGGAACCCAGCATCTCACAGGGGTCTCAACCATTCTGCCTCAAAGCTACTTATTAAGCAGTGCTCTCACATTGTTTCTGGATGCTTAATCAGTAACTTGTGAACATGTCCAGCAGCGCTCCAGAGCCCTGTCCTGCTTGGTGACATAATCCTACCCAGTGTAAACGTGGGTGTTCCATTCGGCCTCCCTGGTAGGTGGTCAAGGCCTTCTGGGTTTTGGAAACATTGAACATGGTTTGATCCCCATGGCAACCAATGTTTTCCACTGTCTTCCACACCACGTTTGCAGGGGCTGAATTAGAAACTACTCTCACACCCAGTGGACCAGCCATGGCCAATGGTCTTGCCCATAAGCATCAAACAACCCCGCCTACTTAGGATGGAAGCTCAGGACAGAACAGGCTGCAGGCATCCAGGGACAGAGGCAGGTTCCTCCCCTGGACCCATCCAGAAGGGACTCAGGATTACAAGTCACCAAGAAGCAAATATCCCCAGGACTTGGGGCACCTGACAGGAGGACACTGGTTTCTCTTCGTCACTACGACTGCTCTGCCTCCTTCATTCTTAATAGTCACTTAATAAATAACACTCAACGACTGCCTGACCAGGCGGTGGTGCAGTGGATAGAGCGTCAGACTGGAACACAGAGGACCCAGGTTTGAAACCCTGAGGTCATCAGCTTGAACGTGGGCTCACCAGCTTGAGTGTGGAGTCGCTGGCTTGAGTCCAAAGGTCGCTGGCTTGAAGCCCAAAGTCACTGGCTTGAGCAAGGGGTCACTCACTCTGCTGTAGCCCCCCAGTCAAGGCACATATGAGAAAGCAATCACTGAACAACTAAGGTGCTGCAATGAAGGATTAATGCTACTCATCTCTCTCCCTTCCTGCCTGTCCCTATCTGTCCCTCTCTCTCTCTGTCAAAAAAAGTAATAATAGCAAAAAAAATAACACTCAATGACTAATGAAAATGTAACCTATAGAACGGCCATTAGCCACCTTAAACACTAGCTCACACACAGACCACTAGGTTTGCTCCGAGCCGCCTGCCGGGGCTCCGGGGCCAGCTGACCTGACGTTCTCAGAGCCCAGCCCCGAGATGAGCTTGTCGGCTGCAATCAGCCGCCGCTCCATGATCTCGGCCTCTTCCTGCAGCTTCTGCTTTTCCAGTATGGCTGCTTCATATTTGGCCCCCAAAGCTTCCAGCTCTTTCTGGATTGTTGCCAACTCATTCTGGATCTTCTCTAACTCACGTTTCGTGAGGTAGAAATTCCGCTCCAGCCTGGCCACCTGAATGAAGACAGTTGGCACAATGGTCAGGGATCCCACAGTGGGCGGGGACAGAACATCCTTCCCCTGGCTAAGTCCACCCAGTGTTTCTAAAGAGATCCAGATACTTTTGGAACCACCATGTGGCATAGCAAGGCCCACACTTCTTTCCTCGGTTACCTCCATTAGGGGGTTTGCTGTAAAAGCCCCTCATCCCGTTAGAAAAGGATGTCCCACATCAGAGTCCCACATCCGAGACCGCAGACGGCTTAATTTTCCGTGTGTGCTGAGATCATAGTAAGCTGACTCTCTGGTTCTAGGTCAGAAACTCAAAAGAATGCACTGAAGACAGTGCTGGTCTCACTACCAGGTTCTAAGGTCTCTAAGGAATAAAACTCGGAGTGATAAAGCAATGTCAAACTATGGCTCAAGATGACAGCACCGACCTGATCACTCCCTTTGTATAGTGTTGCTCTGACCCAGCGGTTCTCTATTTGGGCCAATTTTGCCACCAGGGGACATATGACAACATTTGGAGACGCTTTTTAGTTGTTGAAACTTGGTGCAGAGGCCCAGGATGCTGCTAATCAGGACACAGGGCACCCCCCTCCCATGACAAAGAACTGCCCAACCCCAATGTCAACAGCACCCAGGTTAAAAAAACCCGCCTCTGCCCTAACAACAATTCGGAACATCTTGCACGCCGCTCTCTTCGCACAACACTGGAGAATCTTTCAGACATAGTTTCTCTCTGTTCCTGTGACGTCTAAATGAGAGTTGGAATCCTGGGCTACTAATTATTGGGGGAAAACGGTTTATGGTGCTTAAAAGCAGAACCTAGTTGGAGTTCCCCCGGCAGAACCGTGGAAATGTTCATTCTGACCCCAGACTGGCCCTTTGGGGGCCACACTTGCGTTGCGGGCAGGTGATACCTTCTCTCTTTTGGGCTTGATTTCTTTAAAAACGTCACAGTAGCCCATGACGGCTTCGACAAACTTCAGCATCCCCAGTCCCGCTTTGCTCACAGCTTCCATTTCCTCAGTTGTGGTGTTGAGGGTCTTCAAGAGACCTAAAGGACAAAGGCGCGGTGACTTTGATGAGCGGTGAGCTGTCTTGGGAAAATAAAATGGCAAACAAGTTGACCACAGACAAGGTAAGTCTAACCAGTTCCTTATTCCTCAGTCACCTGTGAGAGGGACCCAGACAGCTGTCCCGTGGACAACAGAGTGGGTCCAACCCCAAGTGATTTTTAGGTAAGAGGATGTTTAAGATGTGAGTGAGGAGCACAGATTACTGCTACCTGGAACATCCTGTAACCCAGGCACTTTCGTATGACAACCAGCAGCCCCAGGGGACCCGGCCTGTCAGTGCAGACTCCCACCTGGGCACCAAGGTGACTCAGAACAGGGAACTGGGATTCATGGGCCATTACGGGTCACACCAGTCACTATCGCCTCTACACACACCCCTATCCCCAGGGTAACTTCACATCTAACCGATATTCGAGTAAAGAGACCCTTGGGTTTTTATAGTTGTTATTATCCTTTGTGTTCCATTTAGTTTTCAAGTAGCTGCAAAAGAGCATTTGATGACAAAGTTCTGAACAAACATCAGGATAAACAATGATGCTACAAACATACTGTCCTCCGCAAAGACCGCCCCCATTTTACCAGCCCAGCACCTGGGCAGTCGGGAATCAGGCTAGCAGGAGAGGAGGGCATTCTCTAACTGAAGTGGGTGGGGCTGGCCGGGGGTGGTGCCATCCCCTCCTCCGCATCCTCCCTCAGGGGCCTGCAGAGAACTTTATACTGGCAAGAGGCCCAAGAGAAGTCAAGGGTTAGACGAACTCTGGGCACCTCCACGCCTGTTGGTGCAGGAGATGAGGCTGACTGAGCTCCATGACAGGGTCCTGCTTCCTTCCAGGAAGAACCAGAGCAGCTGTGGACTCAAACACTCAGCCCAGCCAGCACCCGCCCCATTTCACGTGCCAGTGCCACCTTCTTCCTCTGGGAGCCATCACCCCACCCACCCCATCCGCAGGCCACAGTGCCATCAGGCGCCCCCACGGCGCCCTACTGGCCCCCACCCCTGCCCCAGAGACGGAGATACCACATGAAGAATGGCCCTGGCTGTTCCTACAGTTGTCTACACTCACCTCTGATATTTTTAACCTGGCTCTGGGAAATGGAATCAAAATCAATCTCCATCAGCGACCGCAGGAAATTCGGGTCGGACATCATGCCTTTGGCAGTTTTCCAGTTGAGCTCTCTGTACCCCTTCATGATGAGGATGCACTCGCACACTGTCTGCACCTGCTTCGGGGGCTTAGCAAAGGACCTGGCGAGAGGCGGACACGTGTGGGGTACAGCCGGGATCCAGCCCGAACGGGGATTCCAGAAAACACGGCTCAGCCCAGAGATTGGCCCTGGAGATGGTAAGGAACGCCGAGGGACCCACCTCCCAACACAGATGTGGGTCCCCCGGGGGGGGCAAGCTCCCCTGAGGGCAGGTTTGGGGTCTCATCCTTCAGGTCATCCCCAAGGGCACCAACCAGTAGTCAGGGTGGAGCCAGAGAATCTGTGCTTTTAATTGCATCCTGGGGTGAGTCGGCCTGGACTCCAGGACCCGCTACCGAGCAGCTGGAAGGCCTGGGGCAAGCCCCCTCACCCCCCTGGGTCTTCTTCCCTCATCAGCAAATGAAGATGACCGTCCCCACCACAGAACGTGCCTGGCACAGCGGCCGGCACATGGCAAGGTTCCATAAACGCCTAACCACCATGAGGACCAGAACTGCTTTCAGCAGCAACCTTGGGGATGAGTCCAGCTGGGAGACAGCCATTGCTACCTAATCTCAGTCACATCTGACTTGTCCAGCTTCTGCAGCTCCAGCTTGGCGGCCTCCAGGATAGGCATGACCTCGGCGAGGGCCGTCTCGGCCTCTGCCTTCTCCACCGCGATGACCTTGTTCTGCTCCTCTATCTCCGCCGCTTTCTCTTCTGCCAGCGCCTTCTTTTCCTCCGCTGTGGGGGGAGGGGAGGTCAGGGAAGGTCCTAGGTGTGGGGCCCATGGACCGCTTCTACTGAGCCAAAGCAGTACACCGCCCTTCAGCTTCATTGCTGGGCCACGGGGGGACCTAATGAGCTTTGGCCAATAAGGTGGCCTCAGGTGTTCCATGAGAACAGAAGTCCTCATGGTACACGGGGTCTCCAACACCAGGACAGCGGCTCCAACTCTGACCTTCCCCACCACGTCCCGCCTACTCCATTCCACGTGACACCCCCAGGTCTTCTTGGCCAGTGTTAGCTGGGGACACCAGGCTGCCTGCCTTGTGTTTCAGGCTCACTGAGCTCTCTCTGCCTTTTCGTCACCATTTCCTGTGTTCATTCAGGTCCAGCTCAAAAGCCACTCCACCCCCCGCAGTGGCCTCTGTGCCATCTGTTGTTCTCAGTCTCATCACCCTGTTTATTTGCTTCATGACACTGACCATGATCTGAAATTTCATCGTTGGCTTGCTAATGGTCTGGTTCCACTCACTAGAATACAAGAATCTCCCGAGAGCTGTAACTATAATGTCTAGAACAGGGCATGGCTCACAGTAGGTACGGTGGTTCAATAAGGTTCCCCCAAGATTCAAGTCTACCCAGAACCATAAAATGTCACCTTATTTGGAAAGGATGTCTTTGTAGATGTCATTAGTCCACATGAGGTCTTACTGGGTTAGGGTGGGCCCTAAATCCAATAACTGTGTCCATAGGAGTACACAGACAGAGGGAAGAGGTCATGTGATGATGGAGGCAGAGACTGGAATAATGTATCCAGAAGCCAAAGGCTGCCCAGGACTCCAGCCAGCACCAGGAGCTGACGAGACGAGGTCAGAGTCGCCCCCAGAGCCTCTCAGGAAGCCCAGGCCTGCAGACCCTTCACTTCGGATTTCTAGCCACCAGAACTGTCAGAGAACAATTTCTGATTTCAAGTCACCCAGTCTGTGGTGCTGTGTGACGGCAGCCTCAGGAAATAAATACAGTAGGTGTTCAATAAACGTGTGCTGAGTGCACGAGCACCTCCTAATGTGGCCTTCTCTCGGGACTGATGTTCACAGCCACCAAGCAGACACCGGCGGATGTCTGCAGCAGAGAGATGATGTTTCTGCTCCTGTCAAATTCTAAAGCCACCAGCTCTGGGGTCCTGCAAGTGGTAAGGGTCTCCATGGCCACTAAAGGGGGATTGATACTAACTTAGAAAAAAAAAAGTCAATCGAAGGGTCAAAAGATGGCCATTCTCACCACCTAGAGTGGCCTCTCCAGACGTACCCCCCTCCAGGGAGCCCTATCCTGCTGTGTGTGGGGTGTCCCCAGCCCAGGAGCGGGTCCCACACTCGCACACTCGCCTATGGTCGTGTTGGAGACTATCTCGTCCAGCAGGGCCTCGCAGGCAACAGACTTCTCGGCCAGCACGATCTTCTGCTCGGCCAGTTTCTGGTTCAGCTCGTCAAGCTGAATGGTGGCCTCCTTCAGCTTGTCCAGCCCCCCCTCCAGACGCTTGCACTGAGCTGAGGAAAGGGGACACTGATTTCACCACCGACGTGATGCTGTTCCCAGCTCACCTGCAGTGGCCTCGCTGCGACTCATCCCACCTGGGCTCCCCGCAAAAAATCCCTCCGCTGTCTCTCGGCACCAGGCGTCGGCCAAAATGAGTGTACTTCCTAGAACAGCCTTTCGTTTGGCCAAGAGTGTTTTTTAAAAAAGCATTTTCCAACAAAAAGGAGTTATACCAAAATTTAGGTAGAGATGACTTCTATTAATAAAATATTAGGAGTGATTTAAAATTCTTCCTTTTGTGTTTTTTATTATATTTTTAAATTTTTTTCTAGAATTTGTATGTATATTACTTTCAGAATTTTTTTAAAGGATCATATTTTTTTCAACAAGGAAAGTAAATAAAAAATAAAAGCATTGCCCTGGCCCAGAGGGCTCTGTTGGCTGGAGCATCATCCGGAAGCACAGAGGTCGCCGGTTCGATTCCCTGGTCAGGGTTAATACAGGAGCAACTTGACATCCCTGTCTCTCTCTCTTTCCCCCTTCCTCTCCTGCTAAAATCAATAAATAAAAACTTTAAAATATAAATATATAAAATAAAGCATTTTCTGTAGAGCATATTGCTTCCATGAGCCATCTCTGACACTATAAAAATTTGGAGCTAAGAAAGTCCACAGCCCAATACAGAAGAATAAAAAGGAGGGCATGCCCGGGCCCTGCCCACAAAGGAGAATCCCTCCAAAATTCAGCATCCCAACTGTCCTGCTTCTGCCTCAATCCCAGGTACGCCTGATCCCACAGAGGGGCCTCCACGCAGAGGAAAGGTTGGAGTCTGGATTACCATAAACACGAACAGTTTCTGTCAGGCGTCCCGCTCCCAGTCTCACCTATGTTAAACTGCGTTTTCTCGTCCAGTAATTTCGAGTACGTGTTGATGAAATCAAGGTAGTTCTTGGGAGTTACATAGTTGCTGCGTCTCAGCTTCTGCAGGAAGAGCTTGCTGAACTCACCCACGGACTCGTGGACCAAGACCAGGTGTTCCACCAGATCTTCGATATTTTCTGCTGGGATCATCAGATTATTCCCTACAGAGGAAGGACCAAGATAGGTGCTTCGTAAAGAAAGGGGAAGAGCAGTTCCTCACAAAAGGGGGGCACAGAATTCCCACAGGACCCAACAACTATCTGTACTCCTAGGTGTGCACCCAAAAGAACTGAAAACAGACACATGCAGATTCATGTACACCGGTGCCCGCAGCAGCGCCAGTCACAGCAGCCAAAGCGGCAATGATCCAAGTGTCCATCAACAGCTGATGGATAAACACAATGTGGTCCAGCCACACAACTGAATATTACTCAGCCTTAAAGAGGATGGGACACCTGACACACCTGGATAAGTCTCAAAACCATGCTGAATGAAAGAAGCCAGACACAAAAGGACAAGTGTTGCATGATCTGACTTCCATGGAGTATCTGGAACAGGCAAATTCACAGGCAGGAAGTAGGTAAGCGGTTACCAGGGACTGGGGGGTGGGGATGCAGACGGGGAGTCAGGATTGAGTGGGCCGCAGTTTCAGTGTCATTAGAGGGACAAAGATCTGGAAAGGACTATGGTGGTAGCTGCACAACAACGTGAATGTACTTAATGCCACTGACTTGTATACTTAGAAATAGTTAAAATGGTAAATTTTATGTTATATGTATTTTATCACAAAAAATATATAAAAAATGTTTTAGGAGCCTGACCAGGTGGTGGCACAGTGGATGGAGCGTCGGCCCGGGACACTGAGGGCCCAGGTTCAAAACCCCGAGGTTTTAGGCTAGAGCGTGGGTCACTGGCTTGAGCGCGGGCTCATCAGCTTGAGCATAGGACAATCGACAGATACCAAGGTCACTGACCTGAAGCCAAGGTTGCTCGCTTAAGCCCCCCATACCCTGCCAAGGCATGAATAAAAACGATCAACCAACAACTCAAGTGATGCAACTATGAGTTGAAGCTTCTCATCTCTCTCCCTTCCTGTCTAAAAAAAAAAAAAGTATTTTGGGGTAAAAAAAGTAGTTGTCACTTGCTGGTGGCTTCTCTGGACCACAGTATTGATTCATGCTCTGAAATTTTCTCTGAGAACATAGAAGATTCTCCTCCTCTCTTAGCTCTTTTCCCCTCCAAACTGCATTCTTCATGGATGGGGGGATTGACTATTGACTATGTATTTATAGAGTCATAAATATGCCCATGATAGGTCCAGGAAAAAAAAAGTATTCCTGAAGATAAATTGACTTGCTTTCTTATTTTGAAGATTAATATTAACAATCAAGACTTAAGGTGCTTGAAACTTCAGAGCAAATTCAGAGCTGACTGATAATCAGTTTATCAAAAGGTCCTTCAGGCCTCCTTTGGGCCAGGGGTCAGCACACTTATAAAGAGCCAAACAGTACATATGAAGGCTTTTTGGGCCACATGGTCTCTGCTGTAATTACTCAACTCTGTGGTTGTAGCATAAAAGCAGCCCTAGAGAGTATGTTCAGTAGTAAGAGGGTCTGTGTTCCAATAAAACTTTATTAATGAAAACAAGCAGTGGGTCACATTTGACTTACGCCTAGGCCATGGTTTGCCAATTCCTGCTTTAAATGATACCTAATCAGTTGTTATCCTAAATCAGGGGTCGGGAATCTTTTTAGCTGAGAGAGCCATGAACGCCATATATTTTAAAATGTAATTCTGTAAGAGCCATACAACAACCCGTGTATGTTACGCATTATCCAATAAAAATTTGGTGTTGTCCCAGAGGACAGCTGTGATTGGCTCCAGCCACCTGCAACCATGAACATGAGTGGTAGGAAATGAATGGATTATAATACATGAGAATGTTTTATATTTTTAACATTATTATTTTTTTTATTAAAGATTTGTCTGCGAGCCAGATGCAGCCATCAAAAGAGCCACATCTGGCTTGCGAGCCATAGGTTCCCAACCCCTGTTCGAAATTGTCCCTGTTAAGTCCCCTAAAATCTCTTTGGACTAAAACACAACATAAACCCAAAACACATCAACAAACTAAAAACCATTCATGGTCATAGGGAAGGGATCTATTGGACCAAAATTCAGTCAGAAAAGTGATAACAAGTGGCTTTGTCATACCATTGACCGGGTCCCCATATTAGTCACTTACCTAAGAACGACGCAGCAACTGCATGCAGGGCCTGGGGGGGCCAGGGCATGAACCAGTCAATGCCAGTGTTATTTACTAGACCTTGCAAACAAAGAGAGAGGCAACAGGTGACCACGCTGCCTTACGAGACACGCAACACTGACACCATCTTTGGTACCCAACAGATTGGTGAACAAGCTGGATGTGTCCAAGGATAAGTTGCCAGGGTCAGGGCTGCTAAACCTCAGCAGTACTGACATCTGGGCTAGGTACTCCTATTTGGGGGCTGCCTGTGCATCGCAGGATGTTTGGCAGCACCCCTCCCCTGACCTCTATCGACTAGACATCAGTAGTACACTGGCCATCCCGGCCCTGACAACCAAAAATGTCCCCAGGGTACTATACCGTCCATGAGGCTCACACAACTGTCCCAAATGGAAGAGGGCAGCGAGTATGCTGAACTCATTGTGGGCCTTGCACCTGAGCCTGTGAGCACTGCCTCAGGTCTGAAGGACACCACCCACCCATGGACGGCACAAGAGCTGATGGCGCTTGGGAGGGACACAGATCTTGTCCTACACTGCGGTCCAATTCCAACCTGAAGGCCGTGCCATGCTTTACTTTGCTGGGGGAAACCTCACAGGCCATGCACCACTCCCTCCCCCCCCCGGCACATGACCTGCCAAAGGGGGAGCACAGATCTGGGAGCTCCACTCAAGGGCACCTGGGAAATTTCTGCACCAGGTCCTCAGGGTGTCCCCCACAGGCGACATGCCCAGGACGATGTGCAGGTTATTTGCACTCTTGTTCACGAAGTACTGCCACACAGACTCCTTGGCCAGGCCTGCCCCTTGCCTGAGAGCTTCTGGTCCGATCTGACTGAGGATAGATTCCTTTTCCTCTTCAGGGAAAAGTGCGGGTACGATTCCTAGGAAACAAGGACTGGTGGGTGTTCTAAGTCTCGGGTTATTATCCCTCTGAGCACTGAGAGCACAGAAGCACTGTGTCAGAGGGGACAGTCCAGAGAACAGGGCTGGGGTCCCCACCTGGACCCAAGGATGACCCCAGTGAGCCTCTATCTCCTTGTCTGTGAAATGGGAATGACAGATGCCTCCTGCTGACCTGGGAGAGTTATCATGAGCCTCAACTGGGGGCAGTTGTCCCCCCCCCCAAGAGACATTTGGCAATGTGTGATGACATTTTTTTGGTTGTCATAACTTATGTCTGGGGGTTGGGGGTGCTAGCGGCCTGTGCTGCTCGGGCCAGGACAGTTCACCTAGCCGGGTCCCACCCATCGGTGACGGTGATAGCCTAATGGTGGCCTCCCTGTGGGGAGTGAACGCGTGAAACGTGTGACACTTGTCCGAGGGCCCACCCGAGGCTGAGCACGGGAACCAGCGGGGCCCGCTCCAGCCTGGTGGCACCTGAGGTCAGCATGTTGTTGACGAGCTCCAGGAAGCCCTCCTCAGCCACGTGCGCATCCGTGAACAGGAAGATCATCCTTTTGTTCTCGATGCCGAGCTTCAGGTAGAGGTTCTTCAGGTCTTCCCGGAAGTTGTTCTCAGAGTAGCCTCGGCTCAGAAGGATCTCAAACACCTGCAGGCCACATAAGGGAACAGCGGTCGCATGGGACGGCAGCCCAGGGAGGGTGACGGGCCACAGCAGGGGGAGAGGGCCGCTCTAGGACTGGCGGGCTGTGCAGCCGCCTGAGAGGGCCGAGAGAGACCAAAACCAGGTGCCCAGGCCATTCTCACAAAAGACCGCTGAGTAAGAAAAGCAGGGCACAGACAACGCAATGCCTCCTTCTGTCAGACGCACCAGGGCAGACGCTCTGAGCCCGCACCAGGGGAGGGCCAGAGAGTGTGGAGCGCAGGTCTGTCCGTATGGGCTTATGTATGTGTGGGTCATGAGGGGTTGCAAAAGACCCCTTCGGCTGTTAAAACGAGTTCAGTTTTAGGGAGGAAAGGGAGGCGAGAACCCAGGACGGAAGCAGAGGCTGGCAGGCGGCCGAGGATGGGGGAGAACACAGCAGACACGCCCGCCCTGTGCGCTCACCGCGGGGCGCTCGTCCACAGCTACAGAAACCATGGGAGCGTGTGGAAAACTGGACCCGAAGCTTCTAAATTCTTCGAACTTAAAATCCTATTCCACAGGAAACATGTACGTTTTTCCTTTTTTTTTTTTTTTTTTTTTTTTTTTTTACTGTTATCTATACGACATGATGGGTGTTAACTAACTTAGTGACATTTCACAACATATGTGAGTCAAACCTTTCTGCTGTTTGCCTGAAACTCACAGTGATGGATGTCAGTTACAGCTCAATGAAACTGGAAAAAAATCTCGTCACGTTTGCAAACCTCTTGTAAACAAAGCAACAGATAAAACTGGAAGCCTTCTGCCTCCCTTGTGTCCTCCATCTCCTGGCCTTCCTGCTTCCTCTCCAAGGAGGCCAACTCCACCATGAATTTAGGTCCAAACTCTTGAGTGTGAAATGTGGTGCCAGGTATCAAAAATAAATTTTTTAAAGCCTATACCCTTGAACCCGCCAATTTCCCCATCAATACAAAGAATGAGGAGCTTCAACCACACAGTTTAAAATGACACTGAGCCCCCACCAGGCCCCATTTTACGTGGTCGGTGGCAGGTTGTTCCGGTTAAGCAGGAACCACCAGCTGCAGAGAGCCACACGTGCCGGGGACGGGGTGGCCTCACCTCGCAGCCGGCTGTGAAAGCCGCCAGCCGGGCCATACTCTGCTTCCCGGAGCCGCCCACGCCCACCAGCAGGGCGTGGCCGCGGTCCATGCGGATGATGCGGTGCGTGCGCGTCAGGTGCTCCAGCGCGTCGTCGAACAGGACCAGGTTCATCCTGGTGTTGCTTTCATTGTACTCTTCAAGGATTTCCTGCGTTTAAAAAACAAACAAAAACGAAAAACTCCACAGGGTCACTGGGTTTTAAGAGGCAGAGTCTTGCCTTTTTGTCCAGAAGGGATTAAGCACTAAGGAGAGGTTTTCTCAGTGTCTAGAGAGGTTGAAATGATTAGGTCACTTGGGTTTGCGGGGACTACATCGAGCATTCACGATCACCATTTCCATCTGGCTGCTGGGCAGTGGGCAGGGAACCCACGCTGAATGCGAGGCTTCATTTGTGAAGTTAGATGGAAATGACCAGGGAGCCCGATGAGTGGTTCCCAAATCTGGCTGGGCATGGAACCCTGAGACCCTCCACAGGCCCCGTGAAGGGGCTCCCGGGGGGTGCAGAGAGCCCAGGGCTCTGTGTGTCCACCAGTCCCTCAGGTCATTCCCACGCACTGCAGGATGTGGGGACCACCGGCTTAGACACACATCCATGCTGCACACCTGGAGAGAGCGGCACAGCCCCACCTCCTGGGCACCCACTCCAGGTTCCCCCAAGCGCACTCCGGGGAGGAGGCGAGCCCGTGTGTACCTGGAACAAAGCCTTGGCCGCCTCGTAATCCTGGATGTCTTCATAAACGCGCATCTCCTCTTCCTGCAGAGCCATCCGGAAGTCTCCAAACAGGATGGGGTCCCTCATTACCGACTCCACGTCCTCGTTAAAATGTTCCGTAACCAGGTTTCGTATGTGCTCTTGTACCTTATGATGTAAGATTACATAAGCACCCAAACTAAACAACATAAGTGTGCTAACACTTGTCAGAAAGAAAAGCATAGGCTAGGATTATCTGACTCGCGTTCAGTTCAATTATTTCCCCCACAATTGCTACCAGGTACTTAGCCATCCACCCTCCTTTACCAGCTGACTTTTATTTTTGGTGTTTATCTACTATACGAAAAATGTGTTGGGTTTTTTATGCTCTTCTTTTCACCCGGAGAAGACTTCTGTGGCTAGAGTTTTGCGTTGGCCAGTTGGCGCTGCTTTACTGACCAGCTGCTTGTCGGCCTCGTTGATTAACCGGTCGTGGAAGACTCGCAGACACTCGTTCCTCCAGACTCTCACCATCTGGGCCACCGTCTGGAACCTACGTGGTGGGAGGGGTGAGACCAGCCAGGGCATCATCGTCGTCGAGAGAAGAGGTGGCTAACCCTGCCTTCGCCGAGGGATTCCCAGGGTGCGGAGAAGGACGGCATTTCTATGGTCCTTCCCCGCTGCTGGGCTCACATCGGTGAAATTTAATGGAAGCTAATAGATTCAGTGTGAAGACCATCAAGTTGCTGTCTACAACTTATACTACTGTAGGGAAGTAGAAGGACACCACCCATCAATGACACATGTGACACTGCTCCCTCCTGCTGGAATATATAAATTGGAAATCAATATGGGGACCACAAACAGCCCTACTTCTGAGACCCAGCTCCATCCAGCCCTGGATCAGGAGCTTTCTCTGGTTTCTGGCCAAGAGCCCGCCCTCCACCCTATGCCCTGGGAGCTTCCCTCTCCCTGCCACCCTTCAAAACCCTTCAAGGGCACCCGAGACAGTGTGGGCAGGTGCCCAGTCCTCAATCCATCAGCATGACATGGATTCACAATGGGAATCTATGCTTGTAAATCTACACAGTGTAAAGTATACCTTAATGTGAATACGTAAGTTTTGCACACCCAGACAAATCCCTTCTGTCCTCTGTGCCTACGTCTCCCAAAGACACACTAATTTAACCAATTTTAACTGGAAACAATTCAATCACATTAGTGAAAGGCAGCACGTGGGCGCATTTGGACTTTAGGAATAAGAACGAGAGGTCAGCAAAGCAGTGCCACCAGGGGACACACCTGTCCCCATGTCCACACCTCTGCCTCTCTCATCCCACCTGCCTTCCAGGGCTGACAAGGCAGCAGGCCTTCAGCCAAGCATTTAACCATTTTCTTTATTTCCTGTAAACAAAAAGACACTGGATGGAATTTACTGGTAAGTGTCTGTCTGACGAAAATAAGTGAGGTCACCTCTACGGGCACATCTTACCAAGGCAAAGCAAACTCACCGCTCGGGGCTAGTGAGGACCAGCCCGTGAAACACCCGGGAGAGATCCCGCAGGTTGAAGATGTAGTGAAACTTGGATGGGGTGGGGGGCAGCTCCTGCACAACGTTTGTGTAAAGTGCCAACGTGCAGCGTGTCAACTTGTCGCTTATGGCCATGATACTCTCGGGAAACACCTAAAAAATTTTTTTAAAAACCTTCAAATGTCTAACGGCAATGAACAGATAAGCCAACTGTGGCTCATCCATACAATGAGACGTTATTGGCCACAGAAGGGGAGGAAACGCGGTCACGCGCACCACGTGGGTGAATCTTGAGAACATGGTGCCATGGGAGGGAAGCCCGACGCAGATGACCACACGCTGTCCCATTAATATGAAATGTCCACATTAGGGAAACCACAGAGACAGAAAGCAGATTAACAGCTGCTGCCGGGGGCTGAAGGAGAGGGCGGAATGCCTGCTTTTGGGGTAATAAAAATATCCCAGGCCTAAACAGTGGTGATGGTTGTAAACCACTGCGAAGGGACCAAATGCCACTGCATTATAAACTTTAAAAAGGTTAAGATAACTAATCTTACGTGAGTTTTACCCTAATTTTTAAGAGGAGATAAAACACCTGAAAAGAGAAACTCATCCTCGGATCTGCTGTTCCCCTGAACGAACGTTCACACAGACTGACAGGGCCGCGTGGCATGAACCAGCTCTGAGTTTGAGTTTTACCGCTGCGGGTCTCATGGTTTTGAAAGCAAATGCCCTAAGGTGGGGCCAAAACAGGCCAGGTGCCCACAGTTCCTACGGATTCCGCCTGGCTGCTCCACACTTCTGTCTTTCCTGCCTGGACCCTGAAGACTCTGCGTGTGTGAGCCCCACTTTAGAGGGGCAATGCCAGGACCAGGGGGTCATTGTTTACATCGATGGGCTTCACATGCGGGGCCAAGTGTTTCATCGTAATGACAGCCATTGCTGGTCTCCAATGGGCACCCGCCACACGCTGGGCCCTGGCCACACTCTTAATATGTATGTTTCCCCTTCCATTGTCCCCAAACCCAGCGAGCTGGGAGCCATCCTGTTCTCCTGGTTCCTGATGAGAAGGGGGCCGTGGGGAGCTCAAGGCACGTGCCCAAGGAGCTAGCACCTGGGGACAGACTCCAAAACCCACGTCCCCAGCTCATTCGCCACAGTAACTTAATGAGGAAACGTAACCCAGGGCCACAATGTGACTCCCATGGGCCCAAGGCACTTCTGCCCCTGGGCCCCTTTCTTCATAAAAATACGTTATATTTTACAACTGCACAGGGATAGAGACGAATGTAATTTAGGCTGGATTTCATTTTTCCTTTATCCTGGCATTGAAAGAAATTAAAGGCCCTGGCCAGTTGGCTCAGTGGTAGAGCATCGGCCTGGCGTGCAGGAGTCCTGGGTTCGATTCCTGGCCAGGGCACATAGGAGAAGCGCCCATCTGCTTCTCCACCCCTCCCCCTCTCCTTCCTCTCTGTCTCTCTCTTCCCCTCCCGCAGAGGAGGCTCCATTGGAACAAAAGATGGCCCTGGGCGCTGGGGATGGCTCCTTGGCCTCTGCCCCAGGCGCTAGGGTGGCTCTGGTCTTGACAGAGCAATGCCTGGGATGGGCAGAGCATCGCCCCCTGGTGGGCATGCCGAGTGGATCCCGGTCGGGCGCATGCGGGAGTCTGTCTGACTGCCTCCCCATTTCCAGCTTCAGAAAAATACAAAAAAAAAAGAAAGAAAGAAAGAAAGAAATTAAACTGCTCACAGGCCTCTAATAGCCCCACAGGCTGCAGGCATGGTGCCCGCTGTGCTGAGAGAGTAAGTTGGCCCTAGGACGCCTCCACCCAGCACAGGGCCCTGACTGGTCAGACTGGGAACTGAAATCAAGTTACCAAGGTGTGGCCTTCCAGGATGGAGAAATAAATCAAATGCAAGGACTCCTCTGAAGGAAATGGAACATTGAAGACATTGAACAGGGAGATGAATCTCGGGTCCACTTCATTGCGGCCGCCGCCAGCCTTTCCCATCGCAGCGATAAAGCCGAGGTCCCGGATGCTTTTACAGTTCAGCTCCTTCCCACGGTCATACAAGTAGCCTTTCTCCAACAGCAGCTTCAGCAAGGCGATGGGCTGCTGTGTGCCATACTCATCCACCTCGATGTTTACACAGAAAGGAAGAGAATGGTCCCGATCACAAAGCAGAAGGCAGCGATGCCTCTGCCGACCATCCTCTCCCCGTTGCTCTCTCAGAGCACTCTGGGTAGTTTCACAGAGCTCCTCAAAGGGCATAATCATATGTTCATATGTGTTTGTCTCCCCCGCTAGACTGTGAGCTCCATGAGGGCAGGGACCACATATGTTTAGCTGATGAATGCACAGCACCAGTACCATAGGCAGTAAACATGAGTTAATTAGATGAGTGGATGGATGGATGGATGGAGAGATGCATGAATGCATGGATGAATGGATGCATGGATGGTGGGTAGGTGGATGGATGGATGGATGGATGGATGGTGTGAGTGGGTGGATGGATGGATGCATGGATAGACAGATGATGCATAGATGGATGGATGAATGGATGGATGCATGGATGGATGGATGGATGGATAGATGCATGGGTGAATATATGGATGAATGAATACATGGATGCATGGATGGTGGGTAGGTGGATGGATGGATGGTTAGTGGGTGGGTGGATGGATGGATGGTGCATGAGTGGATGGATGGTGGATGCATGCATGGATGTATGGATGGATGGAGTGTGAGTGGATGGATGGATGGATGCATGCATGGATGGATGGATGGTAGGTGGGTGGGTGGATGGATAGATGGATGGATGAATGCATGGATGGATGCATGGATGGATGCATGGATGGTGGATGGATGCATGAATGGATGGATAGATGGAGGGATGGATGGATCCTGGCTTTGCATAGTCCTTATGGAGAAGATAGATTTTCAGGAAAAAATAGTTCTGTAGAAATGATATAAATTGAAATTCCAGTACTAATAAAACTTTGCAACACTCAGGCTCGGCCCCAGAAATACACTCATCATGCATGCTGAAGTTCCCCTTGCTTGGTAAATCCCGAGGAATTCTTGAGAAGCACACCCTCATGCTTCCCCGGGATATGGGGCTGAGACAGTGTTATTATCTAAAGTATGGCTCATGTGGAAACACAATCACCATGGACAAAGTCTCTGTATAAGAAGAGCATCCCAGTAACACTGTCTCCTGTGCTAGCTCCTTGTAACCCGTGCCCTGCAGACATTATGCAGAATAAAGACAGGTATTCTTACACGCACTCATCCCAAACATGCACACAGCAACACAGACGTGAGCACACAGCCCCACCCCACCCCTTACCCTCACACTACCTTTGGCATATTCATGTCGTCCATGAACACCAGAAGGCGCTTTCCCGTGGGGGGGCCATAAGTGTCTCTGGTTCGTTTTTCCACATTAGCTTCTAAATTTCTCTGGATATCCAACGATGTGGTGCGGGAGGAGAAACTGACCATTAACACAATCTGAAACAGAAAGAGATGATTTCAAAAGTTGGTCTTTTCTTCATAGTATTGGCTGTAAATGTTTGGCCATAAGCCACCATTTTTTTTTCATTGGTATCAGAACTAACCTTTTTATAGACTGATGTGCCTGCACTTTTTTTATTTAGCACTTTTTTAAGTGCTAAGCAAAGCAAGACTTCAGCTCTCCTTTTGGCGGGCCCTGTGAGCCTTGGGGACGATGTGGACTGGGGTGGGGGGGCCTGGTTCTGCAGAGTTCTAGCTAGGTGACTTCCAAAACGTCGTTTAACCTTTCTGAGCCTTGTTTTTTTTAACTAAGGATGATTTTAATAACATTTGCTTGTACTACTTCATAGAGTGATTGTATCACGAGATGAAATACACAAAGGCATTTGCAATATGACAAAGCAATGTTCAAACCTAAGTCCCTATCATACCCGCTGTGTCTCAGTAAACGGCATGAAAGCACGAACAGCCAGGGGTTCCACCTTTGGAACTAACTGCTGCGAGGAAGGGGAGGGAGGCCCGCGGACCCCCGTGTGGGGAGCATGTGCTCAGGCACGGGGACTCAGGGCCTCTCACTGTGCTTCTTACAGCAACTGGTGCGAGTCCATTCATCAGTGACCTCATTCTTAAGGCAGCAGAATCGCCTGGTGGGCTTGTTCCATCCGATGTGGTGGGCTCATTCTCAGAATTTCCGCGTCAGTCGATCTGGGGTAGACTAAGCTAGTTTTCAGGGGACGCTGTGGTCTAGAGAGCCACTGCCCCTAGTGCGCGTGCATAGGAGCTGATGCGTGGGAGCTGAATGTGAGCTCCTGACAGTGAATGCGTGCACACTGCTTGTTGGGCCCAGACGCACCAGCGGTCGAGACAAGGCGGAGAGGTGCCGAGGACGGGACTTCTGAACGCAGCCTCCCTTTGCCTGCCCCCACAGACCTGTAGCTACCTCTGGCTATACATGTCCCTCCTGCGCCCTCCACGATGACGTCCTTAGAGCTCGGTAAACCATGTTGGCGGCACACTCCAGGATGAGTGAGCCCGGCCCTCCCCGGGCAGTCCCGCCCCCACCCCTGCAGGCCCACTGCGAAGCCCTGCTGACACTCCCTGCCGCCTCTGTGCCGGGTCGCGGGCCCAAACCTTGACTCACATTAGTCTCTTCGTTCAGGTTTTTGAGGAAGTTCTGGGTCGTGGCTGTCTTCGAGGTGCCAGACTCGCCGACCAGGAGCACAGGCTGCTTGACCTCCACCGCCTGCTCCAGCACCCAGGTTGTGCGCGTTGTGTCCACGGTGTGAACTACGGAACGTGTTATGGACGGGCACATCACGGAGACACCAGAGTGTCATCAAAGCTCCCAAACCCCACAAGCGAGCTCAGCAAACACCTAAGATGTGACCTTAAAAATATATCAATGGGTGGCCCTGGCCGGTTGGCTTAGTGATAGAGTGTCGGCTTAGCTTGTGGAAGTCTCGGGTTCAATTCCTGGCCAGGGCACACAGGAGAAGCGCCCATCTGCTTCTCCACCCCTCCCCCTCTCCTTCCTCTCTGTCTCTCTCTTCCCCTCCCACAACCAAGGCTCCATTGGAGCAAAGATGGCCCGGGTGCTGAGGACGGCTCCACGGCCTCTGCCTCAGGTGCTAGAATGGCTCTGGTTGCAATGGAGCAACACCCCAGATGGGCAGAGCATCGCTCCCTGGTCGGCTTGCCAGGTGGATCCCGGTTGGGCACATGCAGGAGTCTGTCTGTCTCCCTGCTTCTCATTTCATAAAAAATACAAAAAAAAATGTATCGATGAGTAAAACCTTCTTCTTACACACTCTTCCCCAGTGATTACTTTCAATACCTCTGTGGAGGCACAACCTACATACCATAACATGCACCCATTTTAAAGGAAGGATTCCATGAGGCTGGTACATTTCTACAGCTGTGCCATTAACGCCACAGTCCAGGTTCAGAGCCCAGACCATCCAGCTCTGACCTGCACTCAGGCTACTGTAGCTAAGCAGCTCTGTGGCTCCCGCCACTCACATATCTACAGGACCTGGTTTCCTGACCAACAACTTCCTCCAGAGACGAAGTAAAACCTCGAATCCAGGACTGGCTCACCCTACATCAGCAGTTTTTAACTTGGATGGTTCCTGAGGAAACCTGTTAGCTCACTCTGTACGAGCTAACAGCAGACACTTGTTTTGTGAAAACAGTCAGTCTCTTTGTGACCTAAGTCACCAGGGCACATTTAAAATATGGCTCAGTATATAAAAATGACTTTTCAAGGAAACATCTCTTTCAAAAGGCTTCCTTGCTTGTTCCTCTTTTGTTCCCTCCTTCCCATGCCCAGACGGCACCAGGGGCTGAGGGAGCCCATGGAATGTGAGGGGAACAAGCAGCCTCCAGCCCCCTTGGCTCTCTCGTGAGGATCAGCCTGCCTGGGGAAGGGTCTGAAGATGCTCAGAGCCAGCCGCCCTAAAGGGAATCGAAAGTCCCACTCTCCTGGCAAGGCCCATATCTTACTCTCCTCAGTTTCTCCCAACCAGCCATGTAGGTGGGACTCAGAGTGCCACAGAGACCATGGGATCTTCTTCGCTTCCTCACAGAATGAGAGGCATACACTCTTAAGCCAAGAAGCAGGGGCTGGGTTCTCACTTACCCAGGATGTCAATGAATCTCCTCTCATGAGAATGAACGTACTCTGGAACTAGCTGACTCCATGGCACCCATTTTTTCTGCTCAGAATCAAAATGGAAGTCGTATAAGGTTGGAAGCTGACCTGTAGTAGATAATGGTCCGTCTCACTTTGACGTAGACGTGGACATACACAATCAGTTCTGGCACATGCTTGAAATGAGCTACGGCACCTTTCCGAGAACTCTGAACTCGCACGGCTCACTTGGCACGCAGACACTTACCGGGCCCTCAGCACTAACACTCCCCATTCACTGAGCGCACTGAGTACCCTGGACCAGCGCTACCCGCCCACCGCACAGAGGCTCACTGAGCCCTTCCCTGTGAATACAGCATGGTCCCTACGCTTAGCTGCTGGTGGGTTGGGTGGGGGAGACAGAGACAAGTGAGCAGGCAGTTTCAACGCAGAGTGCCAGATTCTGCGATGGGGAGGGTATCACACGGCAGCCCCCCCATGAAGGCATCTCACCAAGGTGCAACAGGAAGGAGACTGAGAGGCAACAGGTGCGTGGGAGCCTCAGCCCTTCCCTGCACCCACACATTCGTACCCCGATCACCAACCACAGGGATGCTGTGCAAACCCAGCTTTAAGGAAAGTTCCCTCATGCCCCTCTCCCCTAAACAGCTCGCCACAGCATACGTGCCTAAGTGGGGGTGGGGAGGAAGGTTAGACTCCTGGAGAAAGGGGGCTTCTGCCATGCAGTTCACACACTGGAACTCCTGAGGGCACCACCAGGTGCTCTGACTGCTGCCTGCCCCTCGACAGGAGCAAACAAGCCGGGAACCCCATGCACATGACATACGACAAAGCAAGGCCACGTCCTCTGAAAACCTAACCTGCAGTGTTCTCAGCAGGAAAACAGGTCACACTCGGTTCCTACCTGGCAGTTCCCCGGGCCTGGCCCAAACCCCATCGGTGTCTGCGGAGGGCAAAGAAGCAAGGCGTTTAACACACTCGTTAAATTTCGCCCTGCCGCTGTCCAGCAGGGACGCGCCCAGAGAGCAGTACAGGGCCTCCAGGAAGTAGCACTCCAGGAGATCGGGGTCCTCCACTTCTCCTTCCAGGAACGCGTCTAGCATCTTGGTCAGCTGGGTTACCTGGCACACAAGAAAGTGCCTGGGTCGGCCCATGTATCCTCCCCGTCACAGACACACCTGGGGTCAGCTCCAGTCATAAATCCTGGGACCCCCGATCCCAGAGCGATGGGAGCACGTGACCAGATCCCAGAGTGGTGGGAGCACGTGACCAGGTCCCAGAGTAGTGGGGGCACATGACCCTGCCATATTGGTTCAGACAGACAGAGCATATTCTGCCCAGGGTCACATCACATGAGAGAGCAGCGCGTCCTCCTCGCCATCGCCTGCAGTGTTCCAGTTCACCTGCCGGGCCTCTCTGCCCCCCTGAAGGCCCACGGCGGGCTCTTCCTCGGGGAAGAACCCCTCTGCTCACAGGGACCGTTTCTCACCATATTCAGGCCTGTCTGAGGCACTATCGTCTTCAGCTTCTCCCCGTGTCGTCCGTCCACGAGGCCTTCCACTATCACGTCAATGAGATAGGGCACGTACTTCTCAAAGAGGCTCTGCAGGTAGCCTTGCTCCACCTACGGGAGGGCAGAAGTCCAAGGCATGCGTGTAGAGGTTCCTTTATTTAAATGCAAGTCCGTGACAAGCTCTTCTTGTCAGCAGAGGGGGTGAGAAACAGCCTCTGATGAATGATAAACCCGGCAGATGAGGGAACTCCCACAGCAGCGCCTTATGTTTTAGAGAAGTGTGTGTTTTACAACCCACTGTCCTTCATCCTGAGGCATCTCATTTCAGTGCCATGGAGTCTATCCCCACTGCCTGGAGGGAGGTGGGGTGGCAGGCTCCACCTCACGGAACAGGGAAGGGGCTGGTCATCTTAGAGTGCAAGTGACGCAGCCACAGTCACCCAGCAGAGCTCGCAGCGTCATGGGAGGCCCCTCTCCCCATCGCGGCACTGACCGCTGTCTCTCCCCCTATGGCAGTGGCCCAGATGGTGCGATCATGTTTCTCTCCATCTTCTCGGGGGTGATCACGTCCTGATTTCCAATTCACCACCAGCCTAGCGGTCCTGTAGAGATCTGCCCTGGGTCCCTCTGAAAATGTAGTCATGATGTCCTGCGTCTGGGCAAGCCACAACCTTCACATAACTGTCACATCTACCTCTGCCCCTTTCAATGAAGCCTAACGCTAAGATAAGGCCTTTCTGAGCAGCCATGGGACAACAAATCACGTGGTTTGAGGTCAGCCAAAATCATCAGATCTCAATACATAACAAGCTGGGTCCTCCGCACACTGATTTCACCCCACTGTGCAAAGGAGGAGGAGTTGGGCACCTCTTAGAGACACGTCTTGCACACGCTGGGACCCGCCGGACCACAGGCTGCCTACTACAAAGAGTAAGCCAAACCCGGCCTGCCACCTGCTTTTGTCAAGTTTTGTTGGTACGAGGCTATGGCCCTTCATGCCTCAGTGGCAGCGTTGAGTAGTTGCAAAAGAAACTGTATGACCCACGATGTTTATAATATTTACTTCATCCCCCTTTACAGAAAAAAAAAAAAGGTGTCGACCCTTGGTCTAGACCAGGGGTCCCCAAACTTTTTACACAGGGGGCCAGTTCACTGTCCCTCAGACTGTTGGAGGGCCAGACTATAAAAAAACTATGAACAAATTCCTATGCACACTGCACATATCTTATTTTAAAGTAAAAAAACAAAACGGGAACAAATACAATATTTAAAATAAAGAACAAGTAAATTTAAATCAACAAACTGACCAATATTTCAATGCGAACTATGCTCCTCTCACTGACCACCAATGAAAGAGGTACCCTTCCAGAAGTGCGGCGGGGGCCGGATAAATGGCCTCAGGGGGCCGCATGTGGCCCGCGGGCCGTAGTTTGGGGACCCCTGGTCTAGACTATCAGAATCACTACCTATCTCACTGGCTGTGCATTACTTGAAAGGCTAGTGAGTGTGTCTTCCATGTTTCCCTCAAATGTATTGATAACATTAAGTGCACAAGATCATGAACTGGCCAAGGCCACGAAAAGGAACAGGTAAGGACCGTCAACTACAAACATCAGTCCAGGTTATGCTTATCCAACTAGCCACCATTGCTAACAACTGTAGGTTCATTTCAGAAATGATGTTCACCTTGTTTTGTATTTGATTAATCCATTTTTTCCAGTGCGGTTGGTATTTCAAATTTTTAGGGTCCACATACACCATTCCACATCGAGACACAGTTGCAGGAGAAGCATACTGTAGATCTCCAACCTGGGGAAATAAAAGAAAACTAGTCCTGTCTACAGTTGCAAACAGCTGGGCTACACCAGTGCAAAGTTTTCATGACTGCATGAAACCCGAGTCATAACCAGATTAACACAGCTCTCAGGAGGCTTCTAATTGAACGTTTAGATTTCTCACAAGAAGATTCTACATCTCTGATGTAGCACCTTTTAAACTTTTCAATTACTGTAAAATTAATGTGAAAATAGGCTGTAGAATACCTGACAAAAATAAAAATGTATAAAGAGGAAAATAAGCTACCCAAAAATCCCACCAAGAAACAAACATTATGATGGAGTATCTACCTTTTAGTCATTTTTCTTTCATTTTCTTTAATGTAGTTGAGATTGGGTAGATAAGACTTCGTAAGTATGCATCTAAACCAGCAATATTAATACACATACCTCTCTTGCCATGAAAAAAAGATGCATTTCAGTCAGCCAATAGGATAATGACACGCATAAATACTCATGCACAGATAGAAAGTTTGAAAAAACAAATGAAGGTAAGATAAAAGCAAACAGTGTGAGATAAAAAGCAAGAAGACAATTACAAATTCCCAGCCAAAAATCAGAAGGCTCAGAAAGAAAGTTAATATGATCATAGTATATTAGCTGGTTCTACAGTAAAGATTTCCATATTCATAATAATGTAAATAGTATTTACTGGTTTAACTGACTTAGCAATGTAGTATTTTAAGAAGCGGAGGTGGGCTGTTGATACCTGTCCACAGATAACACACAGACCTGACAAAGAAAGAAGTGCTTGCTCAGTGTGTTACTTACACGTATCAGCACAACCACCAGAAGAAAGAGGAGAGAAAAGCAGTGACCT
Organism: Saccopteryx leptura; assembly: GCF_036850995.1. NCBI lineage: Eukaryota > Metazoa > Chordata > Mammalia > Chiroptera > Emballonuridae > Saccopteryx > Saccopteryx leptura. Next base: position 248,161,343 of record NC_089504.1, on the reverse strand, counting down.
CTGGGACACAGTACAGAAGGGTCGGGGGAGGGGAGCTGTACTCATCAAAAACTCTGCTGCATTGTTTGCATTTTCTGTAACCAGCTATATTTATTCCCACTTTAACCAACATTTAACATTTTAATTGAAAGACAGACTTTTGCTCAAAATTCTTGTCTGCTCACTTGCCTCAAAGAGCAGAGCGCAGTGCGCCTGCAGCCGGATGCGCTCGCCATTGGCCAGTGTCAGCAGCTTGTTGTCGTCCATCACGGAGTTCATGTTCTCCACCCACAGGGCATCCACGTCGCCATCAAACAAAATGTACCTGCAGCAAGCGAAGGAGACTGAGCACGGCCCCGGGGCCTGGTGTAACTCCCCCCCACACCCCGTTTCTGCTGTGTGTCTTCTCCTGGGCCCAGAGACACAGCACCCTACCGGGCCCAGAGGTTTTCCCGTAAGACAAGAAGGACAAGAGAGCACACGACACCGTCTGAGTTAATGGCCAACATTCAGAATCAGGGAACTCTGGCAAGCTGGAAGGTCTGACAACACAGACTTGTGTTCCTGCATGGAGACAAGTCCGCTGGTGCTCCGTGGGGACCCCGGAAGGTGTCACAGTCCACCTCATTCTTTTCTTTCAATTATAGTTGAAATTAATTATAATTTTATATTCGTTTCAGGTGGACAGCATAGTAGTTACATATTCATGTACATTACAAAGTGATCCCCCGATGAGTCTACCGTCCACCTGACACCATCCACAGTTATTACAACAGTATTGACTACATTCCTTGTGCTGGACTTCACATCCCTGTGACAGTTTTGTAGCACCTCATCCCTTTCTTAAACCTGAGACTGAACGTGGATTGTGATTTACCACTGCTCTGACGCCTACTTTTCTTATGGCACAGTTGAGAGAAAAGGAAAGTATTTCATATACCCATGTGTACTGGGTTGAATGGTGGCCTCCCCCAAAAGGTATGTCCATCCAAAACCTGAGAACATGACCTTGTTGGAAAAAAAATGTCTTTGCGGATGTAGCTAAGGATCTTGAGATGAGATTATCCAGGATGCGCCTAATCCAGTTTCAGGTGTCCTCACAGAGAGACAGCCATGTGAGGACGGAGACAGAGATTAGAGTGATACAGCCACGAGCCAAGGCGTGCCTGGAGCCACCAGAGGTGGGGAGAGGCAAGGAAGGACTTCCCCGGAAACCTTCAGAGGGAGCAGAGCCCCATCTTTAGACTTCTGGCCTCCGGAACTGTGAGAGAGTAAGTTTCGGTGATATGCAGCCTCCTAGTCTGTGGTAGTTCACCCCAGCAGCTGTCAGGAAGCTGAGACACCATGTACCTTGACCCACTGTCCTCTTTGATGCTACCGGCTGCTCCCCGGGCAGCACCTGAGTCCACACGCCCCGCTTTGCACGCCACCTGCCCCACTGTTCCGGCTACAGGACGCTTCCACTCTGTGGCCATAATGGGTCCCATCACAGCAAAGGCCATCTCCCAAGGCCGGGCTCTGCTCTCCTACAGTGTTGGAATAGTGGTTAGCTGTTGCTTCCATTCAACTCACTGATATGACTCACTGGATTTTTTGCAGCAGTAACCTTTTGGTTTATTTTCTTCCAGGGCTTTTTATTTTAAGTAATTTCAAACTCAGAGTTACAAGAATAGAATAGGACAAAGAACTCTCATATGCCCTCCAATCAGATTCACCAATTCTTCACATTTTGCCACATCTGTGCTCTCTTCTTCTCTCTCTGTCTCTCTGAATATGAGAACATTTCCTAAGAACAAGCACTTTCTCTTACGTAACCACAGCACAACTGTCAAACTCAGGAAATTTAGTACCAAGAGAATACTATCATCTAACGTATAGTCTATATCCAAATTTCGCCAGCTGTCCCAGTAGAAAGTCTCCGTTTCACAGTCGTCACAGGGAGACTAGGTCCAGCTACTGGCAACAAGTGCTGAAACCACTGGGGAAGATTAGAGGAGGAATGAGGTGCTTACAGAGTCATAGGGTATCCCCACAGGTTGATATCAATCGAGAGAAAAATGGCAGATGCTACCTGAACCTAGTGATCCAAGTTAAAACCACCAATAATGGGGTAAACCAATGTCAAGTGCTCCTGATGAGACATCAGGACACCAGATCACCGCTGAGATTCCTGCAAAGATGCGTGATCTGCATCCAACCAGGAAGAAGCACTGCCCAAACCCAAACCCAGAGCCTTCTGTACAGCAGCTGGCAGGAATCTCCCAGAGCATCGAGGCCATCAGGAAGCTGGCACCATCGCAGCTGAGGACGCTGATTGAGACAACGCGTGAAGAGCCCCGAGATGGTACCTGGCACTTTGTGAGCACAGTGCCAGGCACCACCGTCTGCTTATCCATCGTGCTTAGCTAGTTAACGTGAAGTAACACAGGCTCTCTCCCCTCACCACAGATACTCACTTTCGCTCCTTCTTATCTGTTGGCTTGTTGATCTCCCTGAAGATGTTGGACAGCACCCCGTCCGTCCAGTCCCGGGTGGTGGGGTCTAGGATGCCGTACAGCTCTATGACACTCATAGCCTTGGGGTTCAGGACGTACAGCTTTGTCGTCAGTCCAAGCCTAAACCAGAGGAGGACTCGGCGCGTTAGGGAAACCCTAAGCCGCCGCGTAGGGGATTAGATATTTTCAATCTAATCCAAAATTTAAAATGCAATTCACACACACTCTCCACTGGGCTTCCCACTCAGTGCAAGGGGACCGCCTTTCACCGAATCCGTGGCCCCGACACAAGCGAGGCCTGAATGGAAAGCACGGCTCTGCCTTTTGAGGACGAGAAGCTACCTTCCTGTACACTTGGTTCACGTCCAGTACGCACTCAGGCACGTGACATGTTCCTGTGAACATTCCCTAACCAGGACACAGGAGATACATCTGTCGTCAGGACAACACGACAAGCCTTTGAGCTCCTAACACTGAATCCCTCACATTTACAGGATGACTGCTCTGTGGCTGACTATAAGGCACGTGTGATTCCCATAATGCCATGGGATGAAGTCATCTACAGAAAACTAAAGTTCACATAAACCATAGTTCACAATTAACAAAACACATAAAAATAGAAATAACAGTGGCACATATGTATACCCTTAGAGGACTGTCCTATACTTTACCTCACAATGAATTAGTTAAAGGGTGAAATGCAGGATGGTTGTGACAAAACCCTCTTAAAATCAAGAAGCCACTGTCCACTGGTTCTCCCGAAAGAAAAGATAGGAAGTGACTACCACTCATTAGGCTCTCTAGACTCCCTAGAAATGCCACTGTCACCAGGATTACAAGGGCCAGTCTGAGTGTTGCTGGGATACTGGCAGGCACCCCAGCATTTCTAGGATCTGGTTACTGCTTAGGAGAAGAGGGTAGAGTCAGAACACTGGTTTTCCCTGCGAGCACACTGTGCCCTGCGGGTGTCTATGATATCCCGCACCAGGAGGGTGAGGTCCCGTCTCCTTCCAGCAGCACTGCCCCTGCAGCACTGCCCCCGTGGGACTGGTGAGGACAAGGCGTTTAGGGAGGTGACTCTCTCTTTCGGTCACTCTGATGTCCTGAGTGTTGTGCAATGGTTGGACTCCTGACTGATTTTAAAAGAGCAGTCCGAACACTGAGAAAATGTGACTTCAGTTACTTTTTAAAATGTCCTTATTAGACAGTCTGTAAAACACTCGTTTCACATACAAACCCATTCAGTCTGGTACACCAAAGAGCCATTGTCTGGTCTTCTAAAATATTCTGAATAAACCATTAATGAGACGAGCAAAGATGTGATGCATTTAAAGGGGTGCTGAGGACAGACGTAGCCTCCCAGGGAATCAGAGAGCAGTGAGGAATGGGTAACACCCCTCCAGCCTTGCTGTAAACCCACCCCAGCTGCCAGGCCTCCCGCAGAGGTCATACTCACTTGGTCTGGGCCTGACACAGAGCATTAATGACCACGGACTTGCCCCCACCCGTGGGCCCCACCACCATGGTCGTGTGGCGGGTTAACATGGTCTCGTACAACTGGACAACTTTATCCACCTGCGGAACAAAATTCGCAGCTGGGTTAAAACACAGCTTTTTTATTTATTTTTTATTTTTATTTCTAGATTTGAGAGAGAGAGAGAGACAAAGAGAAAAACATCAATTTGTTGTTCTATTTATTTATTCATTCACTGGCGATCTGTGCATAGGTGCCCTGACTGGGGATCCTTGGCATATTGGGATGATGCTGTAACCAACTGAGCTACCCAGCCAGAGCAAAACAATCTTTTTTAAAAAACAACAAAAAAGCTTCATTGAGCTCTAGTTCACATATTATACAATTCATCCATTAAAAGTGTACAATTCGGCCCTGGCCGGTTGGCTTAGTGGTAGAGCGTCGGCCTGGTGTGCAGGAGTCCCAGGTTCGATTCTTGGCCAGGGACACAGGAGAAGCACCCATCTGTTTCTCCACCCCTCCCCCTCTCCTTCCTCTCTGTCTCTCTCTTCCCCTCCTGCAGCCAAGGCTCCACTGGAGCAAAGTTTGCGCGGGCACTGAGGATGGCTCTGTGGCCTCTGCCTCAGGCGCTAGAGTGGCTCTGATTGCGGCAGAGCGACGCCCCAAGATGGGCAAAGCATCACCCCCTGGTGGGCATGCCGGGTGGATGCCAGGTGGATCCCGGTCGGGCGCATGCGGGAGTCTGTCTGACTCCCAGCTTCAGAAAAACACACACACACAAAAAAAAAGTGTACAATTTGATGATTTTTAGTAGGTCCAAAAGGTTGTGGAACAGGCACCACGTTCAATCTTACGTTTCCATCACTCCTTTCCCCTGAAACCCCATACTCATTAGTCCCGTGTCCCAAGCCTGTTTCTTCCGGCCCCTGCCACCCTAATCCACTTCCTGTCTCTATGATTTTCCCATCCTCAACATATAGATGGAAGGGCATCAGTGGAACCATCCGATAAATACGACACGTTTGGTGTCTGGCTTCTCTCACACAGCATTACGTTTTCAAGGTTCACCTACGTTGTGGCAGAGGTCAGTGCCTCATTCCTCTTCATGGCTGCGTGACATTCCACTGTGTGGCTGGAGCACGTTTTGCTTATCCTATTTCATCCTCTCATGGACATTTGCATTGTTTCCATTTTTTTTGGCTCTTATGAACAATGCTGCCATAAACATTCACATGCAAGTTTCTGTGTGGACACAGCTTCTCATTTCCCTTGGGGACACGCCCAGGAGTAGACCTGCTGGGTCACATGGTAACTCTATGTTTCACTTTCTGAGGAACCACAGACTGGTTTCCACACCGGCTGAACCACTGCACATTGTCTCCAGAAAACACATCTTCTTAAACAACTGCCTCCAAAGGAAAATGTCAAGGTCGGTGCCCCCTGCCCAGGCTGGAGGTCGCTGAGTAGCCTGATGCCCCGAGGTGCCCCGACCAGAGGCAGCCGCCCTGGGCCCGCAGAACACTTTGGCAATAATTTTTGGCTTCATGACAACATATACCATTTTACAGGCTTCAGGTGATCAAACTCCTACTGGCAATGTCTCATTTAAATTTTTGGTGAGACTAGCAGAGGAAGAAAGATGAGCTGGAGAGAGCACCTTAGATAGTTGAGCCCCAAAACAAAATACTTCAGTTACCTGATTATATTATGTAAAACAAGGAAACAAACGAAACTGGAAGGTAGTCCATCCACACAATGAAATACTGTTCAGCCTCAATAAAGCAGGCAATTCTCCCCACTGCTGGAAAGTGAATGACCCTGGGACACTGTGCTAAGTGAAATGCCCCAGACGCAGAAGGGTGGAGACTGCGCGGCTCCCCTGATGTGAGGTATGGGAGTGCTCGGAGCCACAGACAGAAAGGGGGGCGCTGCTCCGGGGGCTGGCGGGGGACAGGTGCGAGTCAGTGCTCGACGGGGACAGAGTTGCTGCTGGCGGAGGGACAGGTGCGAGTCAGTACTCAACGGGGACAGAGTTGCTGCTGGCAGAGGGACAGGTGCAAGTCAGTGCTCGACGGGGACAGAGTTGCTGCTGGCGGAGGGACAGGTGCGAGTCAGTACTCAACGGGGACAGAGTTGCTGCTGGCAGAGGGACAGGTGCGAGTCAGTGCTCGACGGGGACAGAGTTGCCGCTGGCAGAGGGACAGGTGGGAGTCAGTACTCAACGGGGACAGAGTTGCCGCTGGCAGAGGTGAAATGGTTCTGCACACAGTGGTGGTGACAGCTGCACATCAGTGAGTGCACTTAATGCCACTGAACTGTGCACTGAAAAATGGTTAAGATGATAAGTTTTATGTTACCTATACCTTGCCACAATTAAAAAAAAATCCCTAAAGGAAATGAGAGGACACAGAAGAGGTGGCGGAACTCTGGCTTTTGGCAGGCTTTTACCTGGATAGGCAGGACAATGAAGCCGCTCTCCTCAAGCACCTGTTCAACCGCGTCGTTGAAGCTGGGGTAGCGAACGCGCGGGCAGTCTAGCCCGGGAAACAGATCGGAGATCAAGCCAAGAAAGAGAGGGACATCTTCAAAGACGAACTTGGGCAGGTTCATGTCGCGAAGAGCTCTCATCAGCACCACGTCCTGGACAGAACAAAACACAGGCCTCTTCGAAGCTGTTTCCAAAAGACCCAGGGCCAGTCCAGAAATCCTCTTACAAAATATAAAGTGCAATTTTATAGAGAAAATAAAACAGAACATTTCAAGTGCAGTCCCTAAGGAAACGCAGGGGCAGCACTGACTGAACTGTCCTTCCCAGTCAGTTCTGTGCCCAAGAAACACAACCACACCTCTCGCGTTTACCGCAAAGAGGAAAAAAGACTCATGCTCCCGCTTTTGCGAGAACTGTGTTTATCCCACCCCACCATCCCGCAGCGGTGGAAGCATCGCAGCTTGGTTCTGTGAAGACGATGAATTTGACCTTACAGCAATCAGTCAAGTTAGGGGACAACAGTAAATTAAGGACAGGCAACCAAATGAAATGACAGCTAAGACTAGAACACTCTGTTGAGCACAGAACTGTGCTCCATCATCTCCATCCCAACCAAACGCACATGGCCCCCTACCTCTTTCAGTTCGGAAGAACCTCTCTTCAGCTCACCGGCCATGACCAACACCGACTTCAGGGCTCGGAGTCCAAAATCATAGTGATGCTGCTTGGAGAGCTGCTCCCGCGCCAGCTTGTAAAGGACAGTCATCTTCTTGGCCAGAGTCTTTCAGGATCAAAGGAGAGGGAAAATAAAGAAAATGGCCAAAGGCGTTCAGACGAAGTTGCACTACAAACAAGCAAGTCTTGCCTCCGACAGAAGTACTAGGATGGGTCCTTCACTCCCCCCCCCCCCGAATTTAGAAGCGAGAAGGCAGTCAGACTTCCACATGCACCCTGACCGGGATCCACTCAGCATGCCCACCAGGGGGCGATGCTCTGCCCATCTGGGCCATTGCTCCTCTGCAACTGGAGCCATTCTAGCTCCTGAGGCAGAGGCCATGGAGCCATCCTCAGCGCCTGGGCCAACTTTGCTCCAATGGAGCCTTGGCTGCAGGAGGGGAAGAGAGAGACAGAGAGGAAGGAGAGGGGGAAGGGCAGAGAAGCAGATAGGCGCCTATCCTGTGTGCCCTGACCAGGAACCAAACCCAGAACTTCCACAGGCCAGGCCAACACTCTACCACTGAGCCAACCGGCCAGGGCCGGGTCCTTCACTTTTAACGATGATAAATTAAGGACTGATTTAAAAGAACAGCAGCCTTACCAAAATCTGGTGACTAACCTTGGAAGCTAAGGGAAATCTTAACTGCTTCAACATTTTAACCCATGGTGCTCACACTCCAAAACTATGCTTCCTGTTTATTGTGACCTAAACATATGGTGAAGGCTTCTCCTGTGACCGTGTTGGAGGGCCACTCAGCCACCTCGACCACATCAAGGACACAGAGCCTGCTGGTCCCTGAGGATGCCACAGGGATCTGGCTCACAAAAAGCAAGACTCACGGGCCTCACAACGCTAGCTCAAAATCTGGACAACCTAACAGGCAGTAAGAACCTTTTTTAAAAATGCAGAAGAGTGCCTGACCTGTGGTGGCACAGTGGATAAAGCATCGACCTAGAATGCTGAGGTCGCCAGTTCAAAACCCCAGGCTTACCCAGTCAAGGCACATATAATAAGCAATCAATGACAAACTAAAGAGAAGCAACTATGAGTTGATGCTTCTCACTTCCCCAACCTCCTGTCTCTATAAAATCAATTTTAAAAATCTTAAAATTTTTTTTAAATGTAGAAAAGCAACCTAACAATCCTTTATGTTAAAGTATTTGCTACTTTGTACCTTTTCCAGAACCTTCTGTAAAAATGTGCATGTTTTTATACATGTTTTAAACAATGATAAAGGAGATATATATATATTTATATGGTCTACCGGAAAGTTCTGTTTCTATCACAAGTTTCGACACGTAAGCACATTTATTTGGCGCATGTGTGCCTCTCTATTTTTATCACTTAATGTATATATACTGACGAAGCAAATTAACTAAAACAAAGTTGATTCACGTTAGTCTTATGTGTGAAGCGATAGTGTACCCATGGCTACTGACAAAGTTCATTTACACCACTGTATTGTATGCGAATTTCAACAAGGAAGAAATGCTACAGAAACATGTAGAAATTTATTGAAAGTGTTTGGTGAAGGTACAGTTTCTGATAGGACATGCAGAAGATGGTTCGAAAAATTTGAAACAGGTGATTTCAACCTTTCTGATAAGCCACGTTCTGGGCGACCATCTTTGATCAATGACGATGTTGTTAAGACCATGTTGGAGCAAGATCCTTTTCTGACAACATCGGAAATCGCAGAAAGGCTTAATTCAGCTCAGCAAACCATTTCGGACCATATTCGGAAGACAGGATTGGTGTGAAAATATATTATTTAGTAAAGTTTATTGACAGTAAGAAAAATTTGTATTTTGTTTTATTCCAAAAATGGACAGAACTTTCCGGTAGACCTTATATATCTACTTTAAAGCCACATATTCTCAAGCACATGAGGCTAAGTGAAAGCCCTCAAAGAGTTGATACAGTATGATTCGTGTATAGGAGTGAAATGCGAAAGTGGATGAAGCATCGACCTGGTACACTGAGGTCGCTGGTTTGAAACCCCAGGCTTGCCTGGTCAAGGCACATATGGGAGTTGATGCTTCCTGCTCCTCCCTCCTTCTCTCTCTCTCTCCCCTAAAATGAACAAATAAAATCTTAAAAAAAAAAAAAAAGGACTGCATCAGAAGATTCTCGGAGTGACCACTGTAGTGTAGAGAATGACTGGTGATGGCCAGGGGTTAGAGCTGGGGAAGGGAAGGGAGTGACTGTGAAGGGGTAACTGGGGGACAGTTGCATGTCCTGACTGTGGTGCTGGTTACTTTACACATGTGGTACACACACTCCAGAGAGAGCACGTAAAGCCCAGGGGAGTCCAAAGCACGTCTGTGCCCGAGGCAACCACCTGCGTGGGCTCCCGATCCTGCCACATGCTTCCACGTGGAGACGTGAGGCGCTACGTGTGGGGGAAGCTGAAAACTGTACTATCACTGCCACTTCTTACGAGTCAAATTATTACAAATTAAAAGTTATAATTTTAAAAAGAGAGAAAGGAAGAGAAGAGAGACAAAGCAGAAACCGTGTAAAAGTCCCACAAGACGGAAACATCCCAACCCTCCAGTTTGAGGGCGGCCACAGGGCGGGGACGGGGCGCCCCTGCTTGGCCCCCCAGCTCACCTTGGCCCCGAGGAAACCCTCGGAGAAGAGCATGATCTCACAGATCTGCTGCATGTCGGGCACGATCACCACCACCGGCCGGAAAAGCGCCTTCACCGACTCGGGCAGCTCCGTGCGGCCCGCGTAGCCAGGGTTCATGGTGATGAAGATGCCCATTCGTGAGTCCAGTGAGATCTCCTGCCCTTCAAACTGAAGGAAAACAGGGGAGAGGGGGGTCAGGCTACCGGTCATGTGTCTGGGGTTAGCTTGAAGCTCTGAATCACCAAAGCTGCTGACAATTCTGGGAAACCCAACCATCTCAATTAGAAAACGAAAAATCACTGATGGGGAGGCTGGTCTGGAAAGAGCCCACCATCCGATGTTTCCGGGGTAACTGGCGAGTGCCCGTCCTGGAAACGTGATGGGAGGGCCCCACACGGCCCCTCACCTGGAACGTGGTGAGCTGATGGATCAGAGCGTTCCGGATTGTCTGAATTTGGGATGAGATGACTGACAGCACGGAGGCGTCGATGCGGTTGAACTCGTCGAAGCAGCCCCAGGCGCCACACTGCGCCAGGCCGGAGAAGATCTTCCCGACGGCCTAGAAACAGGAGACACCTCAGGACACGGGCAATTTCCATCTTTAAAACTGCAGGTGACACACTGCCATGTCATGGGCCACCTCCCATTCACAGGATTTTATAAAATTAAGAATTTTGATGGAAAACTCCAGCTTTCTGGTGTTTTCTTGAAATACTGGAAAATATAGGAACACTGGGCCCACTTTTCCACGTGGCAACAGGCAAGCAAGGCTGAGCAGCCGCCCCCCTGCAGACCGAGCGCTGCTACCCCCCACCGGCCTCCCCACGGCTGGCAGCCACTGGCCGCTTCACTCCCTGATCACCCGACGCTGGGGCATTCCGGTTCACAACCCTTGCTCTACATGCTGCTCACAGAGCCAACACCTGCCAGTCCCAAGACTGTGCTGGCGGAAGGTTTCCTTCCACATCCTCCCAGCTGTCCCCATGTCATCATTCGGAAGTACAGGAGGTGAGTCCCTTCCTGCTGGGCTCCATGTTCACTCTCTGCCCGAAGAGATGGTACCAGAGGGGGACGCCAAGGACTTACTTTGTAATCCATGCCTTCACCGCAGTTGGTTACAACACAGAGCAAGCCCAAGGCTTTGGCCAGGTCCTTGGTGGTCTCGGTTTTGCCAGTGCCTGCTGGGCCGGCAGGGGCCCCCCCGAGATACATGGACAGTGCCTGTAATAAGCCAAATGCAAAGCGTGTGCTGTCTGACTCACGTAAGGGAGCAGCTGTCGTTTCCCAGTTTACCGGGGTGGTGATGAACAAGGTCACACTCACCTTTCCTGACAGTCATCATGTTTAATATTTCTGTTTTTCCATTAATCTCTACTGACCCCCTGCCCATTATATAGGGACCAGTGTACCAGGCACTAAGCGACATGCTGGGTGCTGTGCCTACCCTGAGGACAATGCCCAGAGCAGGGGCTCACCGACACATGCACATCTTCTGTAGTAAAGCAGTAATCCTGGCCACAGAAAGGTTTGGCCCTGTCTCCAGATCCTACAACCTGACCTCTAAGCTCTTGGAACGTCCTGCCCAAGAAGTGTCCTTGTTTCTCTGGGGACCTTGGGCTATGCAGGAGAGTCTAACAATGTGATTAATGGTGGGGTACTGGGGCCATGTGGTATCAGCCTGATTTCTGGGCTACACTGGAGATGCAGGTCAGCCTCCAGGTAATCATCATGTCCACACCTGTCCCCATTAAAACCCCGGAGCCTTGCCGGGGGCAGTACGTCCTACACGCTGCCACCGCACTGTTGGAAGACACAGTGCTATCTGCGTGGCTGTACTGGGGGTGGGGTGGGGTGCCTGAAGATCCTGTCTGGTCTCCCAGGGCCTGTCCCATGCCTTTTCCTACTGATGACTTTGGTCTCTGTCCTTCGGCTGTGATAAACCATAACCATGACCTCGATAGCTGCACTGAGTGCTGTGAGCCCTTGTAGCAAATTGCTGAGCATTGAGTGTGGCTCTAGGGGCCGCCTGAACTTGTAACAGCCCGATCTCCAAAGGTGGCAAGTGGGTGATGTTCCAAACTGAAACTCCTTGATAGGTTTTTAAACAATGACACCCCTACTATTGGCATTAGCTTCCTGGGGCTGCCACGAAACTACTACAATCTGGGAGGTTTAAAGCAACAAAACTGCATTTGTTCACCTTCTAGAGGCCAGAGTCTGAAATCAAGGTGTTGGCAGGACCACACTCCCTCCAAAGATGCCAGGAAGGACCTTTCTTTGCTTCTGGTGGCTCCGAGCGCTCTGTGGCTCTGACTGCATCAGTCCTACCCCCGCCTCCACCTTCACATCACCTTCCCTGGATCTCTGTGACCTTTCCTGCTCTTACGAGGACACCAGTCACTAGATTTAGGGCCCTAGTCCAGGATGGTCTCGTCCCATTGCTTAAGTAATTAAATCTGCAAAGACCTTATTTCTAAGTAAGGTCACATTCTGAGGTTCTGAGTGGACATGAATTTTTGGGAAGACACCAGTCAGCACAATCACCACAGTTACACTTAGAAAACACGCACGACCCTGGCCGGTTGGCTCAGCGGTAGAGTGTCGGCCTGGCGTGTGGGGGACCCGGGTTCGATTCCCGGCCAGGGCACACAGGAGAAGCGCCCATTTGCTTCTCCACCCCTCCCCCTCCTTCCTCTCTGTCTTTCTCTTCCCCTCCCGCAGCCGAGGCTCCATTGGAGCAAAGATGACCCGGGTGCTGGGGATGGCTCCTTGGCCTCTGCCCCAGGCGCTAGAGTGGCTCTGGTCGCGGCAGAGCCATGCCCCGGAGGGGCAGAGCATCGCCCCCTGGTGGGCAGAGCGTCGCCCCCTGGTGGGCGTGCTGGGTGGACAGTCTGTCTGACTGTCTCTCCCCGTTTCCAGCTTCAGAAAAATACAAAAAAAAAAAAGAAAAAGAAAACACACACGACCATAGGTCAGTGATAATCACAAGAGCCTGATCAGCAGTCACCTGCGTCAGAGTCAGGTAGATCCGGTCGGTGAGGGGTGTGATGACCAATCTCCCGTTCAACCCCATGTACTCGTAGCCGTAGCTGAAGGTGCCCGTGCACTGACGGATGTTCAGTTCGTCCGGTTCACGGTCCCAGTAAAAGCGCAGCTGACTTTCCCACTCGAACTCCCGGGCCTCGACAATGCTGGATGGCAGGACACAAGGGGGGAGTGAGGAGGAGAAGGATGTGGCGGAGGTGAACGTGGACATGCAGGGGGCAGGAGACATGGTGAGAGAGACCAAGCACGCATGTGGAGAGGCCAGTGCCTGGGAAGGTCCTGACCTGCTCCGTATGAAAGAATCCACTATGTCCCTGGCATGCACGTCGATGATGAGCACGGTGTTGTACTTCTTCCGGTCGTTCTTGCTCAGGGGCGTGGTGATCCGGGTGACCAGCTCGTCGATCTGCCGGTGCATCTTCCTGCCGTAGCTCTTCATGGCGGGCTTCTCCCCTGCCTTCAGTTTGCGGAAGACATCCTCCACCTCCCAGGTCCACCACACCTGGCTGGCGGCCAGCACCACCATCCCTTGGAATAAGAGCATCCAGTCGACTCTAAAGGAGAAGCACACCTTTACGGGATTGTTGCCAGGTACCGAAAACAGTCCCATGAAGAACGTGTTTCTTTGATCCAGAACAGGGCAGGCAAAGTAAAAGCATCGGGCAAGTAAATGATGGTAAAACTCTTCTGCAGAGACAATAAAATACAGACCAACACACACGTACGCACATGCACACACATACACACGCACACACACAAGGGGCAGGTGCATGTGTAGGAAGATGCCAGATCGCTTTAAAAATATGTCTCCATAGATTTTCAGAATTACAAAAAGTTTTGAATTTTCTAAAAAATTTCAACAAAAACTGTAATAACCTCGACCACACCTCCAAGGTTTGCTGGTTACAGCTTCCCAAACATCACTCGCTACTCTCTCCCGTCCTCACCCACCTGGTCAAAGTCATACACGCCGATGGGGAGGAGGGCTTGTGCTGTCTCTCCACACACGGTCACCATGCAACACAAGTCACTCTGAGAGGGGGAAGCAATGTGAGCAGAGAAAACAAAGTGACCCAGGGCAGAGCTAAGACCAACATGGATGGTGTTCGGCAAATCCCAGGACACTGGGTACCTTCTGGTGCCACCACTGGCACCCGTCTCCCCGGCGATGCCAAAACATGCCGGCTCAAATAAACTAATACACTCATTTCCACTACTCCGAAGCGAGAGGTCCGCGCACGAAGGTAGAGGGGTGCCTGGTGAAAGAAAGTGCTCCCAGTCCAGGAGCCACACTTTGAAAAGTGCTGGACCAGATGATCCTTTGAAGACAGATATTTCAAGAAAAGAAAACCTCATTTGGGAGGTCGGTCCATCTGTCACGACTGTTAATATGACGAAGTCCTATCCGCTCACATGTGCCGCCGCACTTACCTGCTCCTGTCCTCGCAGTACCTAAAGATAGCCTCTTTGGTGACCAGCCGGTTCGTCCTCCGCATCTCCTTCAGAACCGCCGTCATCCAGTCCTCCACGCGGCCCTCGGCCCGCACGGTCTTCCGGAACTCCAGGACCTCCCTTTCTGCTGAAATCATGGCGGACACCAGCTTTTCTCCACTGTCCCCGTCCATGAACCTCAGCGATGCTATGTTGTCAAACATCTGCAACACAGCCAGCCCGTGTGGAGCCCGGATTAGGACCCAGGCCACGTGGCCCCCGAGTCCAGGTGCTGAAGCGCCACCCGGTCCTGCCCCTCTGCTTATTACATTTGTCTTTCTGTAGTTCTGAATTGAGTTTCTCAGAAAGCGTGATTTTTTGGACTGTAGGAAAACGGTGACATATGGCAGCTGAGCCCTCGGGGTCATTTCAGACCACAGTGGGTTCCATCAGATTTATGTTTCAAATAAAATCCCAGCACTCGAGTCTGAAACCTCCGGGTTGAACCAGACTGCAAAGGGAACTCAGGTGAAACACCCCACAGCTGGAGAGCCCACGCAGGGACACGCCCTCCCCGCCTCCCCCAGGAGGCCAGGGCCGACCTTGATCATGTGCTCCTGCACGCAGAGCGGGTCGCTGCTGCCCAGGATGCTGAGCAGCTCGTCGTCGGAGATGAAGAAGAACCTGGGGAAGGCATTCCTCTTAGAGTCTAAGTAGTCGTTCAAGCTCTTCTGGCACTTCTCCAGGCCCTCGCTGATGTGCTGCAAGTCACTGAAGCGGTTTGGGGCCTCACAGCACCTCTTGATCACGGGGTCTTTCAAGGTCTCACCCATGATCTGGACAAGGTCAAGAGGACAGGGGTCAGGCCAGGGCGGCCGGCGCATCGTGCCTGTCCCAGACAGGCACCTGCCGGGGTCCTGGGCACAACATAGAAAAACCGACACTCCCCTCCCCCCACCCCACACACACACACAGAACCACAGTCCTTGGGGAGGTCAATGTGGCAAAAGCTGTTAAATGTTTAAGCATATCCTTAGCATCTTCTAACACGCTATAATGTGCTTACTTCCAATGTCAGCTGCCCAGGTAGATTTTTCTCTCTTACTCACTGACCTACAATTGCGCCTGCACGGAGGAGGCTCGCAATCAACATCTGCTGAATGAATTAGGCCAGCAACTCCACTCTGAGCAATTTGTATGGACCAGAATCCTGACTACAGCACTCTTTATAATGGAGGGAAAGGAACGGAAATAGCCTAAACGTCCAACAATAGAGGACTAAGCCAATCATCTGCTGTGATAACAACTTTGTTAGATGGTTAGGTGTTAATTTCTTGAAATACATGTCAAAGATGTTACATTTTAAATAACCAATCCTTGGTTTTTTTCAGTGACTCTATTTTTTGGGGAAATACTTATTTATATACCTATTCCTATGTTCCAGCAAAATCTGGAAAGATACATGCTAAACTGTTCAAATGGTCATGTTGGGCGTGAGATTGCTGGCTTTTTTTTTTATTGTTTTATTTTGTGTGTGATTTTTAAATCCTTCTGTAATGAATAGTAATTAGTAGTGTAACGTCTTTAAAGTTCTTATTTAAAGCACTTATGCCACTGGATAAGGAAAAATTATAACTCTAATGGACACAGGAGACCCAGCTGTGACCTGACCACCTGTAACAGCACACAACATCAGCAAGCAGCAGATGCCGGGCCTGGAGGTAGGGCAGCCTGGGCTAGCATCTCACCCCACAAAGGGCCGATGGCAGCGTGGACAGAGCGCATCCTTTCTGGAAAGGGCTTTCAGACGGGCACACCCTTTGACATGCAATTTACTTTCTGACAGTCTATCATAAAATATTCATTCTAAATGTGGGGAAAGCATTAGACACAAACCCACAAATTATTTATGAAAGCAAAGAATTCCAGTTCAAACAAGATGTCCAGTTACTAGACGATAATCAACTAAAAGAATGTCAAGCCCAGGCAAGTCTATAAAGGCACTAAAATATTTTCTCAGATGGTTTCGTTACACGAAATACATTTCTCCTAATAGTAAGAGAAAATTATAAGAAAGAAAGTTACACAAAATATCATTGTAATTTTTTTTAACCTGTATACACAAAAAAAGATTTTACAAATATGACATGAATGTGGCCACATTCAGGTGATAGAACCATGAAAGAACTATGAAAGATATACATTTTCTACTTTTCTACATTCTCCAGTTGTTGTTGTTTTTATTTAGTGAGATGCAGAGAGGCAGGCAGAAAGACTCCCACATGTGCCCCGGCTGGGATCCACCCAGCAAGCCCTCTATGGGGCAATGCTCTGCCCATCTGGGGCATTGCTCCATTGCTCAGCAACCAAGCTCTTCTTAGTGTCTGAGGTGGAAGCTATGGAGCCATCCTCAGTGCCTGGGGCCAACTTGCTCAAACCTTTTGAGCCATGGCTACGGGAGAGGAAGAGAGAGAGAGAAAGAGAAGGGAGAAGGATGGAGAAGCAGATGGGCGCCTCTCCTGTGTGCCCTGACCAGGAATTGAACCCAAGACATCCACACACCAGGCCGATGCTCTACCACTGAGCAACCAGCCAGGGCCCAGATTTTTTTTTTAAACAAAGTGTTACTTTTATAATAAAAATATGTAAATATTAAAAAGTGCCATATACCAGCAGCTATAGATCAAACAAAAATCTTTCCTCAACAGATTAAGGTCGTATTTAACAACAGAAAAATGTCAGAAGCTACGGACAGACAGTACCACATGAAAGTACAGAAGCACCTCCAGCCACTCATTTCAGGACTAAAATAGAAGCCAGTCACTTGCCCTTTTAAACACTTTGTCGATGTTGTCAAACTTCTTCGCCTCCTCGGGAAGCTGCGATCTGATATCTCCACCGATGAAGATGCTTTCCAAGTACATCCACTTTCTCTGAACCAGCATCCAAATCTGTGGAGGCACAATACTACCGTCGGCATGGGTGCGTGGCAAAATCCGACCCCAACCTGGGATAGGTTCCAACCAGCTCAGTCAAAGGACTTCCCCAGGCAAGATGACTCCTTCCTAAATACCCAGGATGATGGAGGAGGAAGCACAGAGAAATATTTAAAAATACACGGCCACACTCAAAAGCAAAGGAAAGCCCTGCACACCAGCCCCAGACAGGGAGGAAGGTTCTAGTTGTACGCAGGGGTTGGAGCCCTGTGACCCAGGGGCACAAAGGACAGACCGTGCAGAAACTGATGCAAAACTCTCATCTGGTACTGTGTGACCCACAATTCCACTCCCAGGTAGAGACCCAAAGGCATTGAAAACAGGGACTCAAAAACAGTGGTACGCAATGTTCACAGCAGCATTATTCACAACAGCCAAAAGGTGGGAAGAGCCAAGTATCCATCAACAAACGAAATAAAATGTGGCCCATCCACACAACGGAATGTGATTCAGCCACAAAAACGAACGGAGCACTGAGACCTGCTACAACATAGGTGAACCCTGAGAGCATGACGCTGAGTGAGAGAAGCCATGCACAAAAGGGCACAGGTTGCATGACTTCACTTAAATGAAATGTCTGCAACAGGTCAATTCTCAGAGACAGAAAGCGGCCTGGCGGACGCGGGGGGCTGGAGAGAGACAGGAGTAGGGAGTGACTGCTCTCAGTGGGTACAGAATTTGCATTGCAGGCGATGAAAATGTTCTGGAACGAGATAGAGGTGGTCCTGGCACTGACTTTACATGTTAAAATAGTTTGTTTCGCCCTGGCCGGTTGGCTCAGTGGTAGAGCGTCGGCCTAGCGTGCGGAGGACCCGGGTTCGATTCCCGGCCAGGGCACACAGGAGAAGCACCCATTTGCTTCTCCACCCCTCCGCCGCGCCTTCCTCTCTGTCTCTCTCTCTTCCCCTCCCACAGCCAAGGCTCCATCGGAGCAAAGATGGCCCGGGCGCTGGGGATGGCTCTGTGGCCTCTGCCCCAGGCGCTGGAGTGGCTCTGGTCGCAACATGGCGACGCCCAGGATGGGCAGAGCATCGCCCCCTGGTGGGCAGAGCGCCGCCCCATGGTGGGCGTGCCGGGTGGATCCCGGTCGGGCGCATGCGGGAGTCTGTCTGACTGTCTCTCCCTGTTTCCAGCTTCAGAAAAATGCAAAAAATAAATAAATAAATAAATAAAAATAATAAAATAGTTTGTTTCATAGTCACATAAATTTTGTGTCAATTAAAACAGTTTAAACTAACAAAGAAAATAAAAAACCCATACCGCATCCCACCCAGCAGCTGTAAAGGTTCTTTCCCACTAAAAACTGACTCTCGGCCATCTTTGTCTTCTCTCTCACCTCGATGACTTCCCCTATGAGAGAGAGCGTTTTTTCCCACTTGTGCACGCTTTGCAGGAAAGGCCCCACAAATCTGCTTCCTGAGATGCTCTGCAGGTTGCAAGTGTTGTCGTCGAGGGTCTGGACAATCTCGTCGACGGACCCGAGGATGTAGCCACGCTCCTGGGTGCCCTTGTAGTATTTGACCACGGTGAACTTCATGCTTTCCCATGTGTCCAGGATTTCTTTCACAGCCTGATCAGGGATTCAAGGAGAACTGAAAACAGAACCCTAGCCCAACAGTCACCCCCAAGCCTGCCTTTGGTCAACCCTGGGTCTGGGCTGGCTTTCTGAATGAGCAGAGGCCCTGCTGTGGAGATCCGAGACATTGTTTACCGAGGGCTCGCCAAGAGCCAGGCAAGTGCGTTCACACACGATCTCCGTGGATCCTCCTAGCACCCTGGGGAGGGAGGGGTTCTCACTGCCCTCGTGTACAGAGGCAGGAACAGGGGCTAGAGAGGACAGCTTGCCCCGTCCACTCAGCTTCCCAGAACCAGGACCAGGGTCTGACGCCCGGCCTGTCACTGGTCTGTACACTCACAAAAGTCTGCGCCTCTGTTTACTGTTAAGTAAGGAAACCAAATTACAGAATAATATGCCCACTTCTGATTATTTTCTAAAAAACACCCTATCAATATTGATGTGTATGCGTATACAAACACACACATATATATACATGTATGCTTATGGGTGTGTATATGTATACACATATTGTCATGTGGGTGTCTGTGTACATATACAGTGTGTCCGTAAAGTCATGGTGCACTTTTGACCGGTCACAGGAAAGCAACAAAAGATGGTAGAAATGTGAAATCTGCACCAAATAAAAGGAAAGCCCTCCCAGTTTCTGTAGGATGATGTGGCAGCATGTGAGCATGCACAGATGATGTGTATACAGCGGAGCAGCCCATGGCCATGCCAGTCGAGATGTGGATGGTACAGAGGAAAGTTCAGTGTTCTGTGGCTCGCTAAATTCAAATCTGTGACGAAAGTGCAACGTGACTATCGGCGCATTTATAACGAAGCACCACCACATAGGAATAACATTATTTGGTGGGATAAGCAGTTGAAGGAAACCGGCAGTTTGGTGGAGAAACCCCGTTCTGGTAGGCCATCAGTCAGTGACGAGTCTGTAGAGGCTATACGGGATAGCTACCTAAGGAGCCCTAAAAAATCTGTGCGTGAGCCCACATCGAACTGCACTGAATAGATATGAAACTGGAGAGTTTTCCTTTTATTTGGTGCAGATTTCACATTTCTATCGTCTTTTGTTGCTTTCCTGTGACCGGTCAAAAGTGCACCATGACTTTACGGACACACTGTATATGTATGTGTGCATATACATAGGTGTCCAAACGTGCGTGTGCATTTTTTAGAGTTAAAGTATACACACTAAAATGTTAATGATCTTCAGGTGGTACAATTTTGAGTGATTTTCTCATTTTCTAGTTTTCCCCCATGCATGTCCACTATTTCTTTAACCCTTTGAGTAGTACGAACGTTCATGCACATCCTCGTGCCTCCTTACCATCCAGAGTACGATTTATTTTTAAAAATGTGTAAGGCAACATTTAAAAAAGGCAAATGTATGTTCTTCTTATTTCCATAAATTGGTTATCAAACAAACATGATTTTAAGTTAATAAAACTGTAACTGGAACTAATTACATTTTTTGGAAAAAAAAAAACAACCTACTCCCAGGGGTCAGCGAGCATGAAAAAAAACTCACTACTCAAAGGGTTAATAAATAAATAAATAATAAAACTGTCATTAAAGGCCATAAAAAAATTTTAAGTGAGGCTGAGATTCTGTTTCTAGAGCACAGAATTCTTTGTTACTCAAACACAGCGACCCCGAGAGCCAGCGCTTTCCCTCTGAGTGACAACCAGCTCCCATTTCTCTATGGTTCCGCGGCCGAGCGCAGCCCCACCTTCTCAATGGCAATCTCTTTGATGGCCGCTGTCACAATCTCGCTGAGAACGTCCGTGTGCTTGTGGAGCTCCATGGCGAACATATTTTCCAAGGTGAACGTCTCAGTCATCTCAAAGAACACACCCGTTTTGTCCATAAGCTCCTTCCAGTGCCTGAAAGGCGTCAACGTCTAAATTTTTATGTGGACCGAATTTAATGAAGGACTTACTTCTTCTCACTGAAATCACAACACCAAGCCCACCAACCCTATTATATAAACAGTTCTTGTCATAATGTTCTGGACTCGGGAGGACATCGCCGGAATTACAATCTCCCCAAGCTTCCCAAGATCCCACTAGCTGTCAGAATTCAACCCAGGAAACATCGGCAAGATGGTCCTGCCGCTGTAACCAGGGGGGACTGGCAGGTAGCCCCAACAGGGATGACGTCCTCGCTGAGCAGAATAAAGTCATCTGATGCCGTGTGACTCTCTGCCCGCATGGGAAACAGGACGGAGGAACACAGGAGCATGTCAAGGGGAACACCACTCGCAAATTCCTACTCATGCCCGTCCGTGTGGAGCCACGTCCAAATGAGGACAGACAGGGGGAGGCAAGCTCTCCACACCTCCTCCAGACCTGATTATTGCGTTAAAAAGAAAACAAAGAAAAAACCAGGAAGACCTGCTCTGTCCAATCGGCAGCCACAGCATCTGAATATGATGAGTCCAAACTAAATGATGTGGTGAGTGAAAAACCCAAGCCGGACTGCGATGTCTTTTCTAAGAACATGGACTATTTTGTGAATAACGCTGCAGATCGATTACATGTGGAAGCAATATTTTGCATATATTGGGTTAATTAAAATATACAACTAAAATGAATGTCACCTGTTTTCTTTCACTTTTTCAATGCAGCTGCCAGAAAATTTTAAATCACTTACGTGGGTCGCATGTTTCTCCAGGATGGTACTGGTCTAGACCCCTTGCTATTACTTTTTTTTTTTTTTTAATTTTTGGATAAAGCAACTGCAAATGACACTTTACATCTGACAGGGTGGCTGTTTTTCTGTTGTTTAAAAAAGAGTCTTTGTGGTTTGAAATTTTATAGAAAGTTTACATAAAAACAATATTCAAGAAACATGACAGGCCTGTTTCTAGGCCTGCATGGCTGCTGGCTGAGACCTTGTTCCTGGTCAGCGGATCTGAGCAAAAACAAACCTGACGCTGAGAGTCCTCCTCTGCCCCCCAACCCCAGGTTTCACCCTGGCTAGCATGGGACAAAACAAACCTTTCCCTGAGGGCCTCGTTCTTCAAGTCAAGAAGCAGAGGGATCGAATCCTTGAATGCCTTCATTTTGGCTTCCAAATAGTAGGCCGGTGACAAGTTTCGGACCTGCCGGGGCATCTTTCTCAGGGACCTGAGAAAACCATCAATCCCATCCTGGAGAAACTGAACATTCAGGTTGATCCAGAGCGTCTGAGACCATTCTTCCTTTGCAACCTGGAAAAGGACAAGAAAGTCCCATCAAATAGACACACACCCCCTTCCCAGAAACATGAGGGTAGCTTGACTGGGAGAACAAGTTCGTAACCCTTGGTCATGCTCACTTCTTTTTTTTTTTTTTTTTTTGTATTTTTCTGAAGCTGGAAACGGGGAGAGACAGTCAGACAGACTCCCGCATGCGCCCGACCGGTATCCACCCGGTTCGCCCACCAGGGGGCGATGCTCTGCCCCTCCGGGGCGTCACTCTGTTGCGACCAGAGCCACTCCAGCGCCTGGGGCAGAGGCCAAGGAGTTATCCCCAGCACCCGGGCCATCTTTGCTCCAATGGAGCCTCGCTGCGGGAGGGGAAGAGAGAGATAGAGAGGAAGGGGGGGGGGAGGGGGGGAGAAGCAGATGGGCGCTTCTCCTGTGTGCCCTGGCCGGGAATCGAACCCAGGACCTCTTGCATGCCAGGTCGACGCTCTATCACTGAGCCAACCGGCCAGGGCCCATGCTCACTTCTTTTCAGGTATTGTCACCCACCTACCCACGAGGCTGTGCCACCTATGACACAAGGCCACTCTACCAAATCCGGGAGATATAGCAGCTCTACCTGATATGTAGAAACAGACACATGGAAGCTGCCAAATTGTGGAGACAAAGAAATAAGTTCCAAATGAAAAAACAGGAGAAATCTCCAGAAAATAAACTAAATAAAATGGGGGCAAGCAAACTACCAGACACAGAGTTCAGAACAATGGTTATAAGGATGCTCAAGGAACTTAGTGAGAACCTCAACATAGTGAAAAAGGACATAGAAACCACAAAAAAGAGCCAGTCAGAAATGAAGGCTACACTAACTGAAAGGAAGAACTTACAGGAATCAACTCTACTGAGTGGATGAAGCTAAGAATCAAATCAGCCATTTGAAAGATAAGGAAGCAGGAAACAATCAGATCAGCAGAAGGAAAAAAGAATCCAAAAAAATGAGGATAGTGTAAGGAGTCTCTGGAACAACTTCAAGGCACCAACATTCACATCATGGGGGTGCCAGAAGGAGAAGAGACAGAGTGATAAATTGAAAACTAGGACTCTTTTTTTTTTTAATTTTTTAAATTTTATTTATTCATTTTAGAGAGGGGAGAGAGAGGGAGAGAGAGAGAGAGAAGAGAGAGACAGGAGGGAGGAGCTGGAAGCATCAACTCCCATATGTGCCTTGACCAGGCAAGCCCAGGGTTTCGAACCAGCGACCTCAGCATTTCCAGGTGGTAAATTGAAAACTAATGACAGAAAACTACCCTCATCTGGTGAAGGAAACAGACATACAAGTCCAGGAAGCACAGAGAGTCCCAAACAAGATGAACCCCAAGAGGCCCACACCAAGACACATCATCATCAAAATGCAAAAGGTTAAAGACAGAGAATCTTAAAAGCAGCAAGAGAAAAGCCGTTAGCTACCTACAAGGGAGCTCTCATAACACTGTCAGCTGACTTTTCAACAGAAACTTTGCAGGCCCGAAGGGAGCCGCAAGAAATATTCAAAGTGATGAAAAGCAAGGACCTACAAACCAAGATTACTCTACCCAGCAAAGCTGTCATTGAGAATGGAAGAGCAGATGGAGAGCTTCCCAGACAAGAAAAAGTTAAAGGAGTTCACCACCTCCAAACCAGTATTACATGAAATGTTCAAGGGTCTTTAAGAAGAAGAACAAAAAGTACAATAAAATAGAATAATAATAGAGATAAGAACAAAAAATGTTAAAAATATGAATAATAAAATGGTCATAAATACATAACTATGAACAACAGAATCTAAAAAACAAAGGAAATGAACAGGCAGAACAGAAACAGACTCACAGACACAGAGAACATTTTGACTGTTGTCAGATGGGAGGGGGATTGGGGAATTGCTGAAAAAAGTAAAGGGATTAGAAAGGACAAATTGGCTGTCACAGAATAGTCACAGAGATGTAAAGTATAGCACAGGGAACAGAATCATTAATACTCAAATAACTGCCTGACCAGGAGGTGGCACAGTGGATAGAGTATTGGACTGGGGTGCGGAGGACACAGGTTCGAGACCCCGAGGTCGCTTGAGTGCAGGCTTATCTGGTTTGAGCAAAAGTTCACCAGCTTGGACCCAAGGTCACTCGAGCAAGGGGTTACTCGGTCTGCTGAAGGCTCACGGTCAAGGCACATATGAGAAAGCAATCAATGAACAACTAAGGTGTTGCAATGAAAAACTGATGATTGATGCTTCTCATTTCTCTCCGTTCCCGTCTGTCCCTGTCTATCCCTCTCTCTGACTCTCTCTCTGTCTCTGTAAAAAAAATATATATATACTAGAATAACTAAGTATGGTGTCAGATGGGTATGAGATTTATCAGGACAATCACTTAGTACATAAAGTTTAATCACTGGGGCGTACACCTGAAACTAATATAATATTGTATGTCAACTGTAATTAAAAAAATTAAAAATGATTTAAATATATCTTTTTTTTAAAAAAGAAGCACGGAAATGATATATTTGCTACTTTTAATTTTCACTCCCATCTAAAGATCCCCCCAGGACTTAAACAAAGCCCTGACCCCTGAAGAGTTTTCTTTTTCATTACTATGGTCAACACACGTAACGTTGAAGATCTGAACCAGTGCAATAAGCATAGCAGTCACTGACATCCAGCATATTAGCAGTGTCATGCAACCATCACCGCCACCTCATCCCACAGCTTTCTCATCCTCCCAAACGAACACCCGTACCCACCAGCGGTCTCCCCCCATCCCCTCTTCCTGAGAGCCAAAGTGGGAGTCTCTACAAACTCTGCCCGGGCTCCCACTATGGCGGCCCCCGAATCCACAAAGCGGTCCCGCCAGCGAGCCCGAGGCTGCAGGGCACTCGCCTTCAGCTCCTCGTAGAGCCCGTAAATCAGCTTCAGCCCGGTCACTTCCTTCTGCACCTTGAGCAGCTCTGGGTACATGGTGATCGGGAGATCGAAAAGCTTCTCCGCGTTAGCCAGCTCCTGCCGGTTCCTTTCCTGTCTCACCAGCTCCCTCTCAAAGGAGGCTAAAAGGTCTATTCCTGGTAAAGTAGCAGATGAGTAGATAGATATAGACAATGTTCAGGCATGTGAAACTGAAGAAGAAATCATGAACAATGTATATAAACTATGGTTTCATCCGCAGGAGGTATCAGAGGAGACAAGGTTGAGTAACCAGACTCCCTCCTGCTAGGATTCTAAGTAAAAGGCCAGTGATGGCTGCAGCTCCTCCAGTCAGAGAAGTCTGTCTCCTCAGCCCTCTCTGTCCTCTGAGTGGTCTCAGCCTAGGATGGACATCAGAATCCGCACGGGAGCTTTTCAATATCTTGATGATCCGACCACCCTCCAGAACAATGGGATCAAAACAATTTGGAACCTGGGCCCCAGGCATCAGTGGGGGTATTCTGAGACACCCCCCCCCAAGTAAACCCAGTGCACAGGAAAGGTTTAAGAGCCATGCTTTCAATCCCGTCTTCCCATAAAATTCTTAAGTGAGACACACTCAGGCACCTCAGGAAGACTGATGAGAACATTCTTACCGCTATCAAGATCTTCACCAACAGAACCAGGGCCTTCAAGATAAAAACGTTTTGCAAAATCCTCCACGTGCTGCCCGAAGTCTAATATTTCACTTCGAGTGATCTGAGAAAAGCAGGGTTGCATGAATATGACCCAGTGAACGTTTTTTCAGTATCTCTACTCAAAAAGTAAAACTCAGAAACGGTACCTCTGTGAAAGTTCTCTTTATGCTTCCAAGAGCGTGTTCCATATTTACTGAATCGCTGAACAGATTCAACCACTTGCTCTCAATCCTGTCAACCAGTTCCTTCTCTGCACTGGAAGGCTAAAAAAAAGAACAAACAATAAATGGTCGGCAATTTGGAAGTAAAGCTCCTGCCCAAGGACTCCTGCTTATGGTTACAGAAGGCTAAGTGACTTAAAACAACAAAACAACTGGTTGAATAATAAAAATTATATCTGTATATGAAAATACATTTTATAGTTAAAATCAGAATGAAAAATTTAAAAATAAACAGTTAACATAGATAGATAACCTAGAGAAGATAAGCTCTTCATAAACTAAAACCCAGCTTCAAATCAACTTTATCTCTGATTAAAATACGGTCGTCTAGGCTTGCTAATGCATCCAGTTGTGCTGTCAGAAGCAAAAACCAATCTCTGAGGATATGACATCATTCAGAGCCTCCAATTCTCTCTACAACTTGTTCAGATAGCACAAAATCCAGAACACAATCAGAAATAACAGGTATATAGGATGACTTAAATGAAACCAAGAGGAACATGAACAATGTAAGCAGATCAGAACAAAGTTAAAGGACACAGGGTTTAAAATCATTTTACTTAATAAAGGAAGCAAAAGACAAAACTGAGGGATAGATAGATGATTGATAGATAGATAGATAGATAGATAGATAGATAGATAGATAGATAGATAGATGACAGATAGATTTTGCAAACTACATTTTTCTGATGAGAGAATCTCTATCAACCCAAGGCTATGGCTCAGGGAAGGTATTCAGAGGAGTCAAGCAGTGGGAATGCTGAAACACAAACCTGATGCAAATACAGACTTGTAACAGCTATTTGTCTCTCCCTGCTAGTTTGTTTTTCCAGTTGATTCTCTGTGTGCATGATTTTGCGTGTGTGTGCATGTGAGTGAGTGTATGTGAGAGAGCAAGAGAGAGGTGCACAGTGTGCAAAATTTTGCATAGAATCAGAGGGATCCCTGACCCCCTCACACTCAACCACAGACTTTTTTTTTAATCTTATTTTTATTAATTTTAATGCAGTGACATTGATAAATCAGGGTACATATGTTCAGAGAAAAGATCTCCAGATTATTTTGACATTTGATTATGTTGCATACTCATCACCCAAAGTCAAATTGTCTTCCGTCATCTTCTATCTGGTTTTCTTTGTGCCCCTCCCTCTCCTTCCTCACCCCCTCCCCACCCCTCCACCCCACCCCCATTACCATTACATTCTTGTCCATGTCTCCGAGTCTCATTTTTATGTCCCATCTATGTATAGATTCATATAGTTCTTAGTTTATTCTCTTTTTGTTTTTCTTGTATTTTTCTGAAGCTGGAAACGGGCAGAGACAGTCAGACAGACTCCCGCATGCGCCCGACCGGGATCCACCCAGCACGCCCACCAGGGGCGATGTTCTGCCCACCAGGGGGCGATGCTCTACCCCTCCGGGGCATCTCTCTGTTGCGACCAGAGCCACTCTAGCACCTGGGGCAGAGGCCAAGGAGCCATCCCCAGCGCCCGGGCCATCTTTGCTCCAATGGAGCCTCGGCTGCGGGAGGGGAAGAGAGAGACAGAGAGGAAGGAGAGGGGGAGGGGTGGAAAAGCAGATGGGCGCTTCTCCTGTGTGCCCTGGCCGGGAGTCGAACCTGGGACTTCCGCAGGCCAGGCCGACGCTCTACCACTGAGCCAACTAGCCAGGGCCTTAGTTTTTTCTGATTCTTATTTCACTCCGTATAATGTTATCAAGGTCCATCCATGTTATTGTAAATGATCCGATGTCATCATTTCTTATGGCTGAGTAGTATTCCATTGTATATATGTACCAAAGCTTTTTTTTTTATTCATTTTGAGAGGAGAGAGAGTGAGAGAGAGTGAGAGAGAGAGAGAGAGAGAGAGAAAGGGGGGAGGAGCAGGAAGCTTCAATTCCCATATGTGCCTTAGACCAGGCAAGTGCAGGGTATTGAACCGGCGACCTCAGCATTTCAGGTCGATGCTTTATCCACTGCGCCACCACAGGTCAGGCTGTACCAAAGCTTTTTAATCCACTCATCCACTGACAGACACTTGGGCTGTTTCCAGATCTTCGCTATTGTGAACAATGCTGCCATAAACATGGGGGTGCATTTCTCCTTTTGGAACAGTTCTATGGTGTTCTTAGGGTATATTCCTAAAAGTGGGATAGCTGGGTAAAAGGCAGTTCAATTTTTAATTTTTTGAGGAATCTCCATACTATTTTCCACAGAGGCTGCACCAGTCTGCATTCCCACCAGCAGTGCAGGAGGGTTCCCTTTTCTCCACATCCTCGCCAGCACTTATTCTGTGTTGTGTTAATGATGAGCGCCATTCTGACTGGTGTGAGGTGATATCTCATTGTGGTTTTATTAATTTGCATTTCTCTAATGATTAGTGATGTTGAGCATTTTTTCATATGCCTATTGGCCATCTGTATGTCCTCTTTGGAGAAGTGTCTATTCATTTCTTTTGACCATTTTTTTATTGGATTGTTTGTTTCCTGGTGTTGAGATTTACAAATTCTTTATAAATTTTGGTTATTAACCCCTTCTCAGACATATTGTCCAATATGTTCTCCCATTGTGTGGTTTGTCTTTTTATTCTGTTCTTGTTGTCTTTGGCTGTGCAAAAGCTTTTTAGTTTGATATAGTCCCATTTTTTTATCCTATCTTTTATTTCACTTGCCTGTGGAGATAAATCAGCAAATATATTGCTGCGAAAGATGTCGGAGAGCTTACTGCCTATGTTTTCTTCTAAGATGCTTATGGTTTCACACCTTACATTTAAATCTTTTATCCATTTTGAGTTTATTTCTGTGAATGGTGTAAGTTGGTGGTCTAGTTTCATTTTTTTGCAGGTAGCTGTCCAATTTTCCCAACACAATTTATTAAAGAGGCTGTCTTTACTCCATTGTATGCCCTTACCTCCTTTGTCAAATATCAGTTGTCCATAGAGCTGTGGGTTTATTTCTGAGTTCTCTGTTCTGTTCCATTGATCTATGTGCCTGTTCTTATGCCAGTACCATGCTGTTTTGAGTACAGTGGACTTGTAGTATAACTTGATATCAGGAAGTGTGATACCTCCCACTTACTTCTTTTTTAAGATTGCTGAGGCTATTCGTGTTCTCTTTTGGTTCCATATAAATTTTTGGAATATGTGATCTATATCTTTAAAGTATGTCATTGGTATTTTAATTGGTATTGCATTGAATTTATAAATTGCTTTGGGTAATATAGACATTTTAATGATGTTTATTCTTCCTAACCATGAGCATGGTATATGCTTCTACTTGTTTGTATCTTCCTTGATTTCTTTTATCAATGTTTTATAATTTTCCGAGTACAAGTTTTTAGTCTCCTTGGTTAAATTTACTCCTAAGTACTTTATTTTTTTGGTTGTAATACTGAAGGGAATTGTTTCCTTAATTTCTCTTTCTGACTGTTCATTGTTGGTATATAAAAATGCCTCTGATTTCTGAGTATTAATTTTATATCCTGCCACTTTGCTGAATTCATTTATCAGGTCCAGTAGTTTTTTGACTGAGACTTTAGAGTTTTCTATATACAATATCATATCATCTGCAAATAATGATAGCTTTATTTCTTTTCCAACTTGAATGCCTTTTATTTCTTCTTCTTGTCTGATTGCTGTGGCTAGGATTTCCAGAACTATGTTGAATAAGAGTGGTGAAAGGGGGCACCCCTGCCTTGTTCCTGATCTTAAGGGGATTGCTTTTAATTTTTGCCCATTGAGTATGATGTTGGCTGTGGGTTTGTCATAGATGGCTTTTATCATGTTGAGGTGTATTCCCTGTATTCCCACTTTGTTGAGAGTTTTGATCATGAATGGGTGCTGGATTTTATCAAATGCTTTTTCTGCATCTATTGAAATTATCATGTGGTTTTTCTCCTTCCTTTTGTTTATGTGATGAATCACATTGATTGATTTGCAAATATTGTACCAGCCTTGCCTCTCCAGAATAAATCCCACTTGATCATGGTGTATGATTTTTTCCATATATTGTTGGATCCGGTTTGCTAATATTTTGTTGAGGATTTTAGCATCTATATTCATCAGGGATATTGGCCTATAGTTTTCTTTCTTTGTGTTGTCTTTGTCTGGTTTTGGAATCAGAATTATGCTTGCCTCACAAAAGGAGCTTGGAAGTCTTCCTTCCTCTTGAATTTTTTGAAATAGCTTGAGAAGGATAGGAGTTAGTTCTTCTTTGACTATTTGGTAGAATTCACTTGTGAAGCCATCAGGCCCAGGACTTTTCTTTGTTGGGAGTTTTTTGATAGCTGTGTTGATCTCATTTGGTTAACCACAGACTTTTAAAGATCCTTGAAACCCACATTTAACGACATACATGAAACAAAGAAAGGCGACTGAATTATTATCTTCTACCAGTTTCTGTTACCATCTCTCTCTCTCCCTTCCCTTATCATTTCTAGAGAGTCCTTTACTTATTAAAAAAAAATTAACACAAAAAAAATTAAGAAAGAAAAGAAGGAAATAGGAAGAACTGAAATGAAAGGGTATGTAGTCACAGACCGGTCTACAAAAGACATTACTTGAGCCATGCATGATCAAGAAACAGACCTTAAATTTTCACTATTCTAAGTAACAGTGGGGTCCTGCTTTACATTTAAATGTTATTACTTAAAATCACAAACAAATCGATGGCAGCATATTAGAGAAGTGTTTCTGGAAAGGCTTAGTGTCCGACCCCAGGGTAAAACCCTAAAGAAAGCCGCCGCTCGCTCACGTGGATATTGTACATCGCCATGGTGCGGTATCGTTCCTGGACATCTTTGTACCTCAGTTCCATGGTCAGAGATTTACTTTTAATTTCTGCAATTGTTGTGAGGACGGACTTGAGATCCTCAAGGGTACTGGGGCTCCTCTTCAGCTGTTTGGCCAGCTGCTGTAAAAGAAAGGTGGAAGGACACCAAATAAACATGGGGGGGGGGGGCGGTACCACACAAAGACCTGACTGCCGTGAAAAGTAGTTTCAATTAAACCTAGCGACCCACTACCTCCATCTCTTCGTGAAGATTGTGTAGCTCCTCCTTTGCTGACTCGTTGAGAAGTTTCCCCAGCGAAACCACCCAGGCCTTGGCGTTTTCCTGCACCGTGCTCGCCAGAGGCCCGAGCTGAAGCCTGACGCAGTACTCGTCCTTCCGTAACGGCTGCCGCATGACTTCAGAGGCAATCCTGGCGTAGAACTGCAGCTTCTCGTCGTATGCAACGCAAGGGGGTCTCTTGGCGGCAAATTTCTCCATCACAATGGCTTTGTCCAGTTTCCAAAGGGGTCGATACTTCTTCCATCTTTGAAGGTACTTCATAAGATTGATCAGAATCCTGTGGACATTTTGGGGGATCATCAGAGCATGTTCAACTATCTGAGGGTTCAGGGAAATGTCGTTGTAGAAGCTTATTGTAACCACTTCCTCTTCCTGCCCCTTCTGAGGAGGGCACTCTATACAGCTGCCGTTCATCCACCGGACAAAATTCTGGCAAAGTGAGAATCAGGGGAAGAGATAGCATTTTAGTGTCAACTTGGCTTCCTATTTATATATTGCATTCAGTAATAGTTGTTGCTAGTAACGAACATCACTTTATTATTAATAAATTATGTTCGACTGCAAAAAGGACCATCACTTTCCCACCGGGCCAGCCTGTGACTTGACCACCAGAAGGGCTAGAAGTGGGTTATGCAAGTTCTAAGCCAAGGACGCAAGTAGCCACTTTCATGCTCTTGAAGGAGACGGAGCTAGCCCCCGATGGTAAGCAGCAAACATGAGAGAACCAGCTGCCCCAGCCGACAGCCAGCCAATCAAACTGAGCCGACAGAGTGGGTTCAGCCCAACTCAGCCCGCAGAACCCTGAGCTAAATAAACAGTTACCATTGTAAGATCTGAAGTGGCTTGTTATGCAAAAAAGCTAACTTTTAATTTTTTTATTGATTTGAGTGAGAGAGAGAAAGAGAGAGAGAGGAAGGGAGAGAGTGAGACAGAAACATGGATCCTTCTCTGTATTGTCCTGACCGGGGATCGAACCTGCCACCCTTGAGTATCGGGACGACGCTATAACCAACGGAGCTATCTGGCCAGGGCCCAACCACCTGAGTTGAGAAGCCTCCTGGGAGACAATGCAGACATTCCCGCCCTTACCTTGGAGACCTCTACGCAGTTTCGTACGCAGTGGACGCACATCTTGTTGATCTCATTCATGTTGGGCTGAAGGATAATTTCTGGCGCGGTCAAAATGGTTTCCGTTTGGAACAAAGGGACGTTCCCCAGAATTAAAGAATTAAAGGACTGCAGATTCCTAAGAGGGGTTAATAAAAAAGACTCAGTAGTCATAGGAGTAAAACGTATCCAACAATTGATGGAAATGACTGGAGGCACAGAAATAACACGTAACAAGCCTGCTACAAGGAATAGCACTCTCTAGGGCTGTAATGGACATTTTAGGGTGAGTTTTATTATACCTGTATATCCTTTTTTTGGCCTAAATTTAAAAAATACCTCATTTGCACTTTGGGGGAATAACTATCTTTTAGTTGGGCAATAACGTAAATAGTAAAGATGACCTTCCAAAAGCCGTTCAACTCTGGTTCAGGACAAACGGTCTTCCTGCCGGCTTCCATCCCCTCCCGGAAGCTCCTTCCCTCCCGGCTCCCTCCTTATCACCAGGACTCAGCTAACACGTGGCCTCCCCACGGCCTCTCCTGACCACCCAGCTACAACGACCCCTCCGTTCTCTCCCTGGAACATTCTTCTGTTTTCCTTCTTTCACAGAAAGCATCTCACTTCCGTCTGGTGCCTTGTGTCTTGCCTCTCTCCCCCGTGAGGATGGAGAAGCTGCAGAAGGACAAGGACCTTATCTGGTCCCGTATCTGGCACATGGCAGACTTTAGTAAACCTCTGAATGAGTGAGTGGGTAAAGAACGGACGGATGGTTGGATGCATGCATGCATGCATCAAGGGAAAACATAGCATGGTGAAACACACTAAGTGAAAACATAAGTGAAACACTATGGGAGGTCACCCTACATGGGGGCTGCTTTAGGAATCTAAGTTAGAAGCAACAATAAAAAAATAAATGAAATACTCTATGTAGAAAGAGATCGACTTAGTGAAGTTTGTCAAACTGGGTCAAGGAAATAAGAAAGCCAAAGGCTTTTTTTTAATTTAGTAATAGTTTATTCCAAAGTAGATTTTAGCAGCTCCCAAGAATACCTTAACTGCAGTAAGGGTCCCTAATCACAGTATGACAAAATAAGAAAGAAAAAAGACACCAATCAGAGACAGTTTAGTGACGCTGCAGTGATACCCGCCCCCGGTGTAAAATCCCAGCACTTCTTACTAGATGAGGGGCCTTGGGCAAGTCGCATACACTCCCAGCAGTCTGTGTCCTCATCCATACAATGGGGATGAGAATTGCAAAGACCGCCTCCTGAGCTTGGTGCAGAGCAAGCTTCTGTATATGTTAGCTTCCAGAACAAGCAGAGTTGAGAAGACAACTAAAAATGCACACCGTAAACACCTACCCCCTTACTGCATTCAGGCCACACATTTGGTTCTCAGCTTCCTAGCAGCCAAGGAGAAGAGGGAAAACTATGAAGTCTAAAATGCATAGTGTCCACACCATTTAAAAACAAAACCACAGAAAATGAAAGAGGGGGAAAAGAACTCTCTCAGGAGGCTACAATCGGAAGGGAGATCAGGGGAGTTTCTTCTGGGGTTCTCCATAAAGAAGACATCCTGTGATGTAGTGAACGCCACCCTTGACAGTGTGGAGGTAATAATAAGTGGTGAGTTTCATAGGCTGGCTTCCTAGCACAGTCCCAAACCAACGCGGTGCAGTGCGGGCACTCAGCCGTCAACTGGTCTGGCTGAGCTGTGGGCTGTGGGCTCCAGGAGGGAGGAGCCCCCCACACACTCCTCATGGGAGGCTGGCCCACGCAACAGGCATGCAAGACGCGCATGACACTCCCCCAGCCGGGCGTTTGCTAAATTTAGACCACCGGGAAACGTGAATGGGTCCCACGTCCTTCAACTCAGCTTCCCTCAGTGTGGGTCAGAGAGCCATCTGGGGTTTCCCGTGAATGCTGAGAGACAACAACTGTCTGTTGCACACAGACCTCCGTCTCTTTTCTAAATGCTGAGGAAGGGGCCTGACAAGAACATGAGCCACAGCAAGAAAGTCCTCTCTCCATCCCACGAGCAGCTTCAGGCCAGAAAGCAGCATTCTTGTCCAGCTGGTTTTCATTCTGTGCCCGCAAACTCCTCCCCCTTTTAACTATTCATATATGTAAACTATTTTAGTCTATGCACACGGTCTTCAAAACAAGCAACAAGACGAACTTACCTCAGGATGAGTTTTGTCAAGACCTCGTAAATTCTTTTTTCCCAGTACTCGTAGTAGGAGGCCAGCTTGGGGGCCTTGCCCGTGTTGGTGTGGATGACCAGACCCTCGACTTTGGTCAGTAGAGGCCCAATGGCAAGATACCACCTGACCATGCGGTCTATGTTCTTGGCCCTTTCTCGGTCAATGTGCTCAAAGAATTCCTTCACGCCTATAGAGGAAGTCACCCATCAGTTCGTCATGAACACAGTAGGGGGACAATTACTCAAAAAGTGATCTAAACATTAGCTGTCTGTCTAGCCTAGAAATACAAAAGCAGCCTCTAACCTTGACCCAAAGCAGAAAATAAGTCAGCACCGGAAGTCAAGATAGAACCTAAGCAAATAATAAGTGACAGGACAGCACGGGGGGTGGGGGGGCATTATGCATGGTGAAGTATATACCACACACAGCAGGTGGCTGTCACACCTCTGAGCAATCTTGCTTCTCTCGAATTGTTTGCTGACTGGTTCCAAATTTCTTGTTGAGAGTCTAAGGCAGGGGTCGGGAACCTTTTTGGCTGAGAGAGTCATGAACGCCACATATTTTAAAATGTAATTCCGTGAGAGCCATACAACAACCCGTGTACATTAAGCATTATCCAATAAAAATTTGGTGTTGTCCCGGAGGACGGCTGTGATTGGCTCCAGCCACCCGCAACCATGAACATGAGCGGTAGGAAATGAATGGATTGTAATACATGAGAATGTTTTATATTTTTAACATTATTTTTTTTTATTAAAGATTTGTCTGTGAGCCAGATGCAGCCATCAAAAGAGCCACATCTGGCTTGCGAGCCATAGGTTCCCAACCCCTAGTCTAAGGCCACTTAAAATTTAC
This sequence comes from Saccopteryx leptura, assembly GCF_036850995.1. NCBI lineage: Eukaryota > Metazoa > Chordata > Mammalia > Chiroptera > Emballonuridae > Saccopteryx > Saccopteryx leptura. The sequence goes on along the minus strand of NC_089504.1, from coordinate 248,126,236 downwards.
TCAGACAAGTAAATGTTAGCCCATAAGAATTGCCAATGATCTTTTCACTAAATGAGTGAAATCATCAGGAACGGTTTTATTCCATTCCCATGCGCACATGCGTGCAAGTGTGAGTTCACAAATCACAACCAGGAGGCGCTTTCATTCCTCTCATAATCAAAGAAACACGTCAGGTCTACCTGGGAGTTCTTCCTCATTTTTAGGTGCTGGATATTTAAAGAGATTGACGGAGTCTATTAACGTTAGCCTGGAAGAAATGTCATCCGCGTTCTTATGAATCTGGTGGACGAGCGACTGGAACTTCCCAATGGCCTGTTTGCACCGCGTTATGTAGTCAGCAATACCTTTGGAGAAAAGGAGAAACACAGAAAGAAAGGTGTGTGGCCTTCAGGTCTTCCTTCCCCCGTCCTTCCCTCCACCGTCTGTGCATTCATCCCAGGCGGCATCCCTTGCAGAGGAAGGACCTCGCTCGCTCTCGCCCCTCGGGTCTTTGTGGTGGTGAAGGGCCCCTGGCACCCGTGGGGAGCGAGAGCCCTGTGCTCAGCATCAGCCCAATGGCACAGTCCTCTGTGCAGTTTAGCACAATCACATATGCGAAGCGCCAGGGGAGAAAGAGAAGGTCCGACCTTCTCGGCTTCTTCCTGCCATGGTGACCTGGACCCTGTGCCCCACCCCACCCGACCCCTCCATTCCCCACTTAGAAATGTCAACAGCAAGAACGGGGCCGGTAAATTCAGGTCAGGCATGTATGATCGGCCAGGCAATGACCTAAGCATGTTATCACGTCACTGACTCCTTACAACAACCCTGTGAGTTGGGCACTGAGAGTATGCCCATTTTGCAGCTGAGGTCACGGAGCCTCTGAGAGGTTGAGTGCTGTGGGCAGAGCCGGGCTTTGAACCCAGGGTTTAGGTCTGAGGTCCACAATACGCGCTCACGTTCTCCACACAAAGGAGAGAGAAGGGAAACAGTGACAAAGAAAGAAAGGGGAATTTGGATCAAGAGAAAGGGAAGAGGAGGAAGGAGAAGAGGAAAAGCCAAATGCTTTGTTCATTTCAAAAGTACAGGGGATGCCCACCTCCAGGAGGAGGGGGGAGGTTCCTTTCCTCACTCCTCCTGCTGAAGAAACGCCCCGCAGGCTGGCTGCTAGACCAACACAAGGCTGAAAGGTGGACAGAAGCAGAAACGCTGGCACCTCGGGGCCGAGGAAGGACAGTCATATTTCCTCCTATTTCCCAGTCCAGGAACTGAGAAGCTGGTGACCCATAAATGCCATGGGTACAGATACACATGCAAAGAAAAGCCCCACGACAAGCCTGCTCCCTCTCACCAGACGACCAGGAAAGGGACATCCCAGCAAGACAGAAAACATTAGGTAATCATGGCTCTACTCCAGCCAAACACCACAGACAAAACTGTGACCTCACCCTGCCCCGTGCCAGTAAGGGCCAACCGGGGGGCCGAGACTCCCAGCTGCAGCGTGCTGGCGGGAGGTGCCCCCACCTGCTCCCCTTGCCCCTGCCCTGGCGGTATCAGAGAAGGCCTTGGAGGTAGATAGGGTGTTCCTCTCTGCAGTCCAACAATGAGCGTGGGGACAACTCTCCAGAGAAATACACTGATTGGCAAAAGGTTGCCTACTGTAATACTTCTGAAATAACAAAGTAGAAAAACGGAGAACAGATCAGAGGTTGCCAGGGGTTGAGGAGAGGATAGGGTGGGAGGGAAGAGAGTGGGCTGGACCAACGCTGTCTTGACTGTGTCAAAGTCAATGCCTGGCCTGGGACTGGTAAGAAGTCAGTGTTGGGGGTGACTGGCTAAGTGTACAGAAGATCTCCCCGTATTAATTATTATAACTGCATGTAAATCATTTCAAAATTAACATTTTATTTTTTTATTGTATGTATGTATGTATTTTTAGAGAGAGAGACAAACAGAAAGGGACAGACAGGAAGGGAAAGCAATGAGAGGCATCAATTCTTTGTTGTGTAACCTTAGTTGTTCATTGATTGATTTCTCATATGTGCCTTGACTGGGCAGCTCCAACTGAGCCAGTGACCCCTTGCTCAAACCAGCGACCTTGGGCTCAACCCAGCAACCATGGGGTCATGTCTATGATCCCAAGCTCAAGCTGGCAACCTCGCATTCAAGCTGGATGAGCCCGTGCTCAAGCCGGCGACCTCAGAGTTTTGAACCTGGGTCCTCCTCTACATCCCACACCAACTCTCTACCCACTGCACTACCGCCTGGTCAGGCACATTTTAATTTTAGAGAAAAGGTAAGTCACTTTATTTCTGGAGGAGAAAGCTTTGGTGCCAACAAAGTGGCAAGATGCCACCCATCCTATCTTCACTCCCAGCTAAAGCCTTGAGGTGAAGTCTCAGCTCCACAAAGGGGGTCCCGGCCGGGTGGCTCAGAGGGACAAAGCACCGACCAAATACACCAAAGTTGCAGGCTCAGTCCCCAGTCAGGGCACATCCAAAAATCAACCAATGAACGCATAAATAAGTGGAACAACAAATCCATCTCTTTTTCTCTCTCCCAAAAACCAATACATACAAAAATGTTTTTAATAAATTATATATAAAGTTTACATCATGTTCCAGATATATTTGTTAATCTTATCTATAAATGCACAGAAGTTATAGTTCAAGTAAAACAGTCCCACAGTCTACAAGGCAGTGGCAGATAAGAGGTTGTTACCTAGTGAGTTCCAGTTCAGCCGCTTGTATCCAGACCTAAACACGCGCACTAATTCCTGAGAGTGGTCGTTGAGAAGGGACGACTCGGCCTCATTCAGCGTCCCGACAAGCGTGTGGTAGTGGTCCAGCATGCCCTGGATCCCCTCCGTGTACCTGCATGCCCCGGGGAAGACATGACTGACGTGAGGCAAGGACAATAGGGCTCGTAAGCAGCTTAGTGACCTGCCTCAGAGACAGGCTACCAAAGACCGGGACCCAGCCTGCGACTCAGATGGGCAGATTTGTAGAAACACAAAACGCTGCCAATCTTATCACTAACTTCCTTTTTAGGAAAATATCGGTCACTTCTCGTTTAAAATGTTATTTACGTGAACATGGAACAGTTCATTATTGCGATTTTTAGATAAATGAATAAATACATATTTTAAACATTTCTTAGTTTTAACTTTGACTGTTAAAATATTGGTAGTTATAAGACCCATAAAAATGAAAGCTTTCGGCAAGAGGGAGTTGGTTCTCAATAATTTTTCAGAGTGTAAGGGAATCCCAAGATCAAAAAGTGTTTACTGCTGAGTTAAGAAGCGCTTTACCTAAGAAATTTGTCCTCCTGGAGAGCAATACTCCGTGCTAACTCGGGGACAGAAAATCCCAGCTGTTCCATGTACTTGGTTTCGTTAATAATCTCCCTGAGAGCAGACGGAAAATTGATAGCAAAAGTCACACCCCTATCGGAGCTCACAGCATCCTCCGAGACAGCCGACATCTGTGGAAGGAACGTTCTGTCAGTGTGGAAGGGCGGTCCGAGAGCAATCAGATCAACATGACCCAGGTCACACGTGGGTCTGGAAACGATCAACGTAGGTCCCCCTGAGGCCGACAGACTGGGGAGCCGGCTGGAACCCTGACGCCAACAGAAATTGTTTGGTGAACAGCTTCTAAAGAATTCCATTTAGCCACTCACCTTTGAAAATCGGGCAACTGCACATAAAAAAAAATCACAATTCTGGTACCCCTCAAAAGCTTAGAAAAGCTGATGACTGTGACAAGCACGGGCCAGTTTCTGATAAGCCCTCCCGGCCTTTGTCACCTATTTTGGTCCCTCCTTCACAATTTCAGAGACTAGAGACCTAAAACCTCCAGGCCCAGGCCTTTCTTCCCTTGCTACTGGAATTCATTTACTGAGTATTTGCTTTGTGCCAGGCCCCAAGGGAAAGATACGGATGAATCGTGGGAAATGGCATTTTCCTGCAGGTTAAAAATGATCAGTGGCCAGCCATTTGCTGTATGGGTCAACTAATACTTTGTGCGTGTACATCATTGGAGTGAAGCCACGTGCGCAGGGAGTCAGGAGAGTTGTCCGATCCCATGACCATGATATTGTGCCATCCCCATCTCCTTTCTTCCTGCTTCTCATCTCCCAGGCAACATCTGCCCTTATTTGCCTTTGATTTGGAAACACCCGTCAATGTCGTGAGAGTCAGGAAAAGGGCGCACGGCATCCTCTCCCATGGCGGCTGCCCTGGGGACAGGGATGCCGGAGACGCACCTTGGTGAGCAGACTCTTCTTCATGAGTGCTGGCAGCTGCTGCTCCGTCGCCTCTCGCCACTGCTCATACTTGCGTTCTTCGTAGTCCCTCATCGTCCTGCCCACCTCCAGATACTTCTGTTTCACCTATCGAAGAAGTCAAGTACTTATTATCATTTGGTTCTTGGAAATAATCTCTCTAAAAAAAAAAAGAAAGAAAGAAAAAGCCTGGCCAGGCGGTGGCGCAGTGGATAGAGTGTTGGACTGGTATGCGGAAGACCCAGGTTCAAGACCCCGAAGTTGCCAGCTTGAGCACGAGCTCATCTGGGTTGAGCAAAAAAAGCTCAGCAGCTCGGACCTAAGGTCCCTGAGCAAGGGGTCACTCAGTCTGCTGAAGGCCCACGGTCAAGGCACATATGAGAAAGCAATCAATGAACAACTAAGGTGTCGCAACAAGAAACTGATGATTGATGCTTCTCATCTCTCTCTGTTCCTGTCTGTCTGTCCCTGTCTATCCCTCTCTCTGACTCTCTCTCTGTCCCTGTAAAAAAAATAAATAAATAAAATTATTTTTCCTAACACATTCTGCAAAAGGAACCAGACAGAATTCACAGGTTTTGAAGGGTTGGCTTGAGACGGTACCGCCCGGAAATCCAGGCTGATGGGCAGAGACCGGAAGGCCTCAGCCTGTGGGCTGCATTTGGTGCAGCCCATGAGCTAAGCACAGCTTTCACACTTTAATTTTCATTTATTGATTTTTTTAGAGAGAGAGGATGAGAGAGAAATCCATTTGTTGTTCCTCTTATTCATGCCGTCATTGGTTGCTTCTTATATGTGCTGTGACAGGGGATCAAACCTGCAACATCAGCATGTTGGGACAATGGTCTAACCAACGGGCAACCCGGCCAGGGTCCACATTTTTTTTTTTTTTTTTTTTTTTTTTTTTTTGTATTTTTCCAAAGCTGGAAACAGGGAGAGACAGTCAGGCAGACTCCCGCATGCGCCCGACCGGGATCCACCTGGCACGCCCACCAGGGGCGACGCTCTGCCCACCAGGGGGCGATGCTCTGCCCCTCCGGGGCGTCACTCTGTCAAGACCAGAGCCACTCTAGCGCCTGGGGCAGAGGCCAAGGAGCCATCCCCAGCGCCCAGGCCATCTCCGCTCCAATGGAGCCTCAGCTGCGGGAGAAGAAGAGAGAGACAGAGAGAAGAAGCAGATGGGCGCTTCTCCTGTGTGCCCTGGCCGGGAATCGAACCCGGGACCCCTGCACGCCAGGCCGACGCTCTACCACTGAACCAACCAGCCAGGGCCAGGGTCCACATTTTTTAAATGATCAGAAGGAAATCAGAAAGGACAACAATGCTTTGTGCTACATGAAAACTATATGAAATCAAAATTCCAACGTTCCTGAAGGACGTTTCATCGGGACACAGCCAGGCCTGCTCACGGTCATGTCATCCGGGGTATTGTCTGCTACAGCGCCAGAGACAAGCAGCTGCAGCAGGGACTCTACGACCCGCAAATGCCTAAAACAGTTACGTTCTGGCTTTTAGAGAAAAGGTTTGTCAATTCCTGCGATATAACTCACAAAAAACCCTGGGTGGGGAGATGACAGCACTATCGGAAAGATGGCGGTTTTCATGCCGCTGAGAGAGGGCGAACATCAAGCCCAGGGAGGAGCCCATGCGCCTGCCACCAGGAAGATGTCGCGGATATTGCGATGCCAAAGAGAAGGGATGCAAAAGGCCATTTTAAATCCTAGCCCTGAATCAGGGACCACAGGAGAGCCCTTCCAAGTGGCAGGTGTGGATTAGGAAGCGGGCTGCCGCTCAATGGGGCAACTCCGTGGAGCCTGGGAGACACAGGAGGGGACGGTCCCAGCAGAGCAGCGAACCTCCAGTCCTCGGTCACTGTCCAGCATCTCCTCCACCTCCTGGAACCTGAGGATGGTGTGCTTAATCCGGAAGAACAGAGAGCGTTCCCAGTAGATGGCCCCCGCTACCGGGGGGTGATTCTTGTACAGCGGTGGGTTGTCAAGGTTCCGAATGAAGATGTTGTTCATGGTGTCAATCTGCAAATCAATCGGGCATATTCTGTGAGCGACAAGCATCACCATTTAGCCAGGAAACATTTAACCGGAGACACCAATCTTTAAAGAGATGAACATTGGAATGTCAAGAAATAGTCTCAAATAGTGTTTTTTACTACCTACTTATTATTTACTACTTGCTCTGATATCTTCCAGTAAATCTTTCTAATGTTAAACATGTGCACGTTCCAAATTTCCTTATAATTACAGGTTGTGTACATTTATTTGACTGACCGATTAGAAATTCTGAAATCTATTCTAGATGTGACCAGTGGCCTGAACTGTGTGTATGCGCCATTGAGATTTTGTCATTGTTTATTATATATTTTTTAATTGTGGTAAAATGTATGTAAAATAAAACTTACCATCTTAACCATTTTTCAGTGCAGGTCAGTGGCATTAAGTGCACTCAGTGATGTGCAGCCATCACCACCACCGTCTCCAGACCATTTCATCTTCCTGTCCTAAAATTCTGTGCCCATGGAACCCAAACTCTCCACTTCCCCTCCCCCTGGCCCCTGACGACCACCATCCTACTTTCTGTCTATAAATCTGACCATTAAAGATCCCTCCTACTGGTGCAATCACACAGTAGGTCTCTTTTTGTGACCAGCTTATTTCACTTAACATGATGTCCTTAAGGTTCATCCATGTTGCATCCTGGGTCAGAATTACCTTCCTCTTTAAGGCTAAATCATAATACTCCATTTCATGCATGGCCTACATTTTGTTTACCCGTCCACCCAGTGGTGGACTCTTGGGTTGTTTCAGCCCCGTGGCTGCTGCGAGTAACGCTGCTGTGACCAGAGATGTACGGCTATGTCTTCAAGACCCTGATTTCAGTGCTTTTGGGCACAGACCAGAGGTAGATTTGTTGGACCGTATATGGTCTACAAAAAAGAAGCATTTCCTCACTCTCATCTGGGTAATCAGGAATGAGGGGAAGACTAGCAACCCCCTCAGGAACAGTCCTGACCCCCAGAACTGTGAATGTGCTGCATCACAGGACAAAGGGGTGTGGAGGCTGCAGACAGAATGAGGGCTGCCACTCAGCGGGCCCGGGATGATCTGAGTGGGTCTGTAACCACAGGATCCTTACAACAGGAAGAGGGCGGCAGCAGAGAGGGTAGGAGTGACCGGTGTGGGACTGGCTGGTGCTGGCTTTGAAGATGGAAGAGTGGGGTCATGAATCTCCAGAAACAAGAAAGAGCAAAGAAATGAATTCTCCCAGAAGGCTCCAGAAGGGAAAACGGCCCTGCCGACACTGGATTTACACCCCGTGAAATGGTGTCCGACTTCTGATCCGCAGAACGAAGAAAAAAATAACAGATGCATGTTGTGTTAACTCACTGGTTTGTGGGAATTTGCTACAGCAGCAGGGGACTAACATGTTAGAAGGTCCCTCCACCCCTTTATTTTGTATCACCTTACGTCAGTCTGATGCTCTCATAGATTCTCATTTTCTGAACAAAACAACAAGCATTTTTTTTTTTTTTTTTGTATTTTTCTGAAGCTGGAAACAGGGAGAGACAGTCAGACAGACTCCCGCATGCGCCCGACCGGGATCCACCCGGCACGCCCACCAGGGACGACGCTCTGCCCCACCAGGGGGCAATGTTCTGCCCCTCCGGGGTGTCGCTCTTCCGAGACCAGAGCCACTCTAGCGCCTGGGGCAGAGGCCAAGGAGCCATCCCCAGCGCCCGGGCCATCTTTGCTCCAATGGAGCCTCGGCTGCGGGAGGGGAAGAGAGAGACAGAGAGGAAGGAGGGGGGGCGGAGAAGCAGATGGGCACCTCTCCTATGTGCCCTGGCCGGGAATTGAACCCGGGTCCCCCACACGCCAGGCCGACGCTCTACCGCTGAGCCAACCGGCCAGGGCCCAACAAGCATTTTTTAAAATCTGATTTTTCCACTAGATACTGAATTCTTTAAAGGCTTATTCATCTCTCTCTATCTCTTTGCCTAACACTGCACTTGCAATATCCAACCACCAGATACAATTTTCTGAATTAACATATAAGCGCATATGTGATCTTTGCACGTTAGCTATGATGACTGGTTATTACTGTGATTGTTGCTATGACTCACTCACGCAGGGCCCGTCGCAATGTGAGTTATATCATATTAAATTCTCGTGAAATTTCTCCACTAAATAAACAAACCCGCTCTGTTTTCATTACTTGTATCTTTTTTTTTTTTTTTTTTTGTAAGAGAGAGACAAACAGGCACACAGACAGAAAGGGAGAGAGATGAAAAGCATCAACTAATAGCTGAGGCACTTTAGTTGTTCACTGATTGCTTTCTCATGTGCCCTGATAGCGAGGCTCCAACTGAGCCAGTGACCTCTTGCTCAAGCCAGCGACCTGCGGCTCAAACCAGCAATCATGGGGTGATGTCTACAATCCCACGCTTAAGCTGATGACTCCATGCTCAAGCCAGATTGAGCCAGCGATCTCGGGGTTTGGAACCTGGGTCCTCAGTGTCCCAGGTCGACACTCTATCCACAGCCGTCACCACCTGGTCAGGCTCATTACCTGTATTATGTGTCACACTTATCTGGGAAAACCACATTTCTCTAAATTTAGGTGGAAAAGACAAATAACAGTGTGATTCAACTGTCCACATTTTGCCAAGTACATTTTTACTACAACAGCAACTATAGGTTTTTCAATTACCTCTTTACAGTACTGTGCAAGGATATCGTTAAATTTCATCATCATTTGTCGATTAATAGCCTCTCGTGAACGAATGTGCTTAAACTTTAAAAGCATGTCAAATGCTGCTTCAGCGGACCGAAGTGTCTTAAAGGATTCATCAATAAAATTTTTGGCTTCTTTCTCAATAACCTGCCAAAATAAACAAACAAACAAAAAGTCAAAGAAACACCCTCCATGCCAGTGGGATTATCCCGCAAAAGCAAGATGGCAAGAAAAAAAATGAGCCTAAAACAAAGCGGGGCCGTGAGGACCACCAGGGTGCTTCCAGGGAGGCCGGGGTCCAGTGCAGAACGGCAGCCCGCCGCTTTGGTTTTCTGCCCGCCCCTCAACCAGTCCAAAATTATGGAAAAGGGATTTCCTAAAGTATTAACTTATAGAGACAAAGAAATGGGAAAGGGCACAACAGCAGAGGAACTTTTGGAAGGAGAGTCACTAGCTTTACAAAAGGCAGAAAACTACCCCTAATGCTGGCAGGAGGGATCCGGTTTGCTCCCCACAGAACGCTCTGGGAGGCAAGCAGTGGCGGCACTGGGAAGGGGAGGGGCAAACGGGTGTCTTCTGCACCCCACACAGCCAGGCACTATGCACCCTCTGGACCCCCACCACACTCCACTCATTAAAACGTGGAAGGTTAATGATAGAAAAATTAAATCCAAATTGACATCAGACTTCTAACAACACTGCCAGAAAGAGATATCTGTGAAGAATGCCTTTACATTTCTGAAGAAAAGTTTATTTCCAATCTTGGATTCTATACCTGCTATTTCAGGATTCACATATACAAGACTCAAAAAATATCTTCCCATGAAACCTTTTTTTAGGAAGTTACTAAACAATGTGCTCCAGTAAAATAAAGAAGTAAACAAGGAAGGAGGGAGATATAAGGTCTAGAACACAAGATCCAGCACAGGTGACAGAAGACAGGAAGTCTGAGGGCAACTCCTTTGCAACAGGTCTGCGGAGCAAACACCTGGACCAGGACAGAAGGACAGCGAGCCCTGGGAGGGGCCACAGGACAACAACTGCACTGCCATGTTTGAGCAAATGGGACCCGTTGATTGGTAGGTGTGTTCCAGAGATGCTAGAGAAACTAATAATGCACAGGCAAATAAGCAGGCAAATGAAAAATAAAGGCAATGATTAACTCCGGGAAAATGAAGGGTTGGATGAGAAAGGTAGCCTGGTTACAGTGGGCTTCTTGGGTCAGCAGGGAATAATATTTGCATAGACATAGTAAGTAAACTCTGACTGTTAAATTAACCAAAAGTTATTATGAAATTATGTTAGACAACAGAAAGGCAAAGTGGAGCAGTAGAAATAATATAGTCAAGTCTGTATCTACTCTGAAAAAAATAACTAAAAGATGTTTACGGTTGATCGAGGTTGATAAAAAAGGAAACAACCACATTATCATGTTCTTTAGGAAATACAGAGATAACAAGAGAATAGTACCGTTGAAAATGACAGCGAGAACGGGGACGGAGAGCGATTAAGCTCGCAGTTGCTTTGTCTTATTATGAGCCTTCTAGTATTACAAGTAGTTTGATGAAAAGTTTGATTTAAGAATTAATACTTAAAATTAAGTAGAAGCTGAGAACAAATGAAAACATTTATTTAACCAAGTAGAACCGTCTAGGGTTGTCCACATAAAGTGATGCTCTGGGGTTAAAAAACACTTACCTAAGACATGAAATGGAGGCAGTAGTTCCCACATGCAGCTGAAAGGGCGATCGTGACGGGACACCCTGGCACGACTGGTGCACTGAAGTCACAGTCTCACCTCCAGCCCCACTGTGGCAGGAGGCACCACCCCCACATCCCAGGCCAGAACCTCCTATATTGTCTCCCCACACCACCCCAGCCTGAACTGACCCCTGCTGTGGCCAGAAAAACCCTCCTCAAGTATAATTCCTATCACATCACTCCCTTGGTCAACAACCTTCAATGGCTCCCTACCTCTTCCTAAATCGAGTCCCATTCCTCAGCCTGGCCCTCCTATGTCCTCTCCAATCCTACACCCAGCCCACCTCTGTGGAGATGCTGCCTTGTTCAATTTAAATGTATTCAGTCCCGGGAGAAGGGGTCGAGTCAAAGAAGATTGAGAAATGTTCACTTTTACCTTATTGCCTTACACTTTTCTGTATTGTTTCTGTTTGTTTGTTTGTTTGTTTGTTTTCACCAAAAATCAGGTATTAATCTTTGAGATTTAGAAAAAATTTACTTGGCTCTGATCAGTTGGCTCAGTGGTAGAGCATTGTTCCAGCGTGTGGAAGTCTCAGGTTTGATTTCCAGTCAGGGCACACAGGAGAAGCGCCCAGCTGCTTCTCCACCCTTCTCCTCCCCTTCTCTCTCCCTTCTAACTCTCTCTTTCCTTCCTGCAGACATGGCTTGAATGGTTTGAGCAAGTTTGCCCCAGACTCTGAGGATGGCTCCATGGCCTCTGCCTCAGGCACTAAAATAGCTTGGTTCCAAGCAACGGAGCAACGCCCCAGATGGGCAGAGTATCACCCCTCAAGGGGGTTTGCCAGGTAGATCCCAGGTGGGGTGCATGCAGGAGTCTGTCTCTCTGCCTCCCTGCTTCTCACATAAAGAAAGTTTTAAAAAATAATAATAAGTAAATAAATAAATAGTAATAATTAAAAAAACCTCTAAGCATAACCAAATAACCCCACAAGTTTAACAAGGGGATACACGGTATCCACATCCAAGGCCAGATCAACGAAGGTGTTACTTGCCAGGACTTCAATCTTGAAGTCATCCATCACGTATTTCCAGTACTGCGAGGACTTGATGCTGAAGGGGTCAAAGGTCAGGTTTTCCATAGGGGTGACCAGGCTGTCCACCCTGCACAGGACGTCGTCGATGCGCTTGGGGTCCCCCGTCACTGCCTTTAGTTCTGGACCAAATATGTTATAGAATTCCTCTATCACCTGTCCAATCAAACAAAGCACAAGGTCACCCCTCGGTTTTGTATTAAATGTTCTCACCATAAGTGGATTGCACACCTAGATTTGTCTGAGGACAAGAATCCTGTCACATAAGCGACCTTCTCGCAGTCTAAGCCCTTTAGTACCATGCCCCCCCGCAAGCAGGATAGGATCCAGGCACCCTGACATGGCTTACAAAGTCTGCCCACTCAGGCCCTTCCCTGCCTATTCCCTCTCTTCCCAGACTCCTCTCCCTGTCGCCTGCAGCCACTCGGTCATCTTTCAGTTCCACGTTCCTTCCTGCCCCAGGACCCTTGCACTTGCAGTTCAAAGTACCTAGCTAGCAGTACTCATTAAGTATCACTTTACCATATTTGACGCTTTAGAACAGGCCAGACCCAGTACACCCTCACAGAGACCCCTTGACTGTTCTCACGGGACTCACCTCAGCTGTAGCTGTGTGTCTGTGTGACTGTCATGTCTCTCACACTTCTCTTCTACTAGGTTGTAAGCTCCACGAGGCCACAGACCAGGTGCGTGTTTGCTAGGGCCGGCGTGCTACCCGGCAGGTGCACGGGCCCAGAAAGGCTGGGTTTAACTGCTCTAACCATCTTGAAATTCTTGATATTTTTATCTTTGAACTTGCGTTTTGTAAATGAAGTCTGAGGGGAGGATGCCGTGCACACATGCAGAGGAGCTGAGCAGAATCTGCGTGTTTACTGCTCCCACACCTCTCATGCTGCTTAAGCCACAGAACAGGACCTGCGTCATGTCGGTGACACACACGTGACTCAGATGCTCTTATATTCGCATTTTAACCCAACGCTACAATATAATGAATGGTAGATTCATGCTAATAATATAAACATTTCTCTACTTTCTTGACTTTGCCACAGTCATGACAATCACACAAACAAACAAAAAAAAGCTGTACTGAGTGAGGAACGTCAGAAGAAAAGAAACACATCGTACTTTAATACTTTTAACAGCATTTCTCCTGCCCTGTGCACAGGGGCCTTGCAGGGACACAGTCGGCCCAGTTTCTGCTCCTCACCGCATCGCCAGCAGTCAGCTCAGTGCCCGGCACCCTGTGTGTTCTCGGGAAACGTGTCGACTTAAATGAGTGCCTGGACCCTCGTGAGACCAATCGGCCACTTAGCCCTTGAACATTCTTTCAAAAGAGAGTGGTCAGAGCGACGGGAGGCCTGGCCGGTGGGCGGCTGCTGAAGAGAGGGACAATGAGGAACGGCTGATGGAGAACAGGAGAGAAGGTCTGATGCAGCCGCTGAGGAATTTCAACATTTAGTGAAAAGACAGAGCGGGAGGGTTTTGCAAAGGATACCAAGGAAGAGTGGCCGGAGGCTAAAGGGGAACCAGAAGGGGGAGAGAGGGATGTCACCAAAGATACAGAGAAGTCACCACAGTCTTGTGTGCTCTGGATGTTCCGGCGCATTCTGTGCGCCATCTGTCTCTTGGCTGCTCTGTGACATGGGAAGGCCCACTGTCAGGGCCACTGCTAGGAGAATGGACTCAGTGTGCTTGGACATCAGCCAGCGCGCCCTCTGACTGTTCTCCAATTTGTCATTTGCTGAGAATCCCCGAGGAATAATTCTATTTTATCTTTTTAATTCAAAGAGGAAAACATGGTTTTGGGTAACTGTGTTGTGCTGTATTTCAGTTATCTGCAGCTGTCATCCACTGCGTCCTCCAGCTGCGGTCCTGAATGGCACAGGCCCGGGTCAATGCTTTCAAGAGAGAATGACCTTGGCACCTACACTGACCAACGCTGGGTTCCTATGCCCTACAGGAGTCACTCAACACTTCTTCCAGAACTCCTGCCCTTGGGCACGATCTGCTGGGTTTCTTATTCGGCTTGGCCAAGAATCTTGCCAAAGCTTGAGTCTAGGCCATGAGTTCTACATAAATTCTTGGAAAGAAGGAATTTCCAAGCCTTGTGTGTTGGGCATAGTATGATCCAAAAAAAATACAACATCAGCCCTGGCCAGTTGGTTCAGTGGTAGAGCGTCAACCCGGCATGTGGAAGTCCAGGGTTCGATTCCTGGTCAGGGCACACAGGAGAAGCTCCTATCTGCTTCTCCACCCTTCCCCCTCTACTTTCTCTCTCTTCCCCTCCCGCAGCTAAGGCTCCATTGGAGCAAAGTTGGCCCTGGTGCTAAGGACAGCTCCATGGCCTCCACCTTAGAAGCTAGAATGGCTCTGATTGCAATGGCGCAATGTCCCAGATGGGCAGCGCATCGCCCCCTGGTGGGCATGCCAGGTGGATCCTGGTCGGGCACATGTGGGAATCTGTCTCTGCCTCCCCCCTTCTAAATTTGAAAAAATACAAAAAAAAAAAAAAATACAACAAGGACTTCATTTCTGAAGGCACAGGACTTTAGAAGGAGCTTGACCACAGGGAGGGGAGAGAGGGGGCCGAGTGGACTCTGAAACGTCGGCCGTGTGCTCTGGAGCAGGGGAGGCAGGGAGAAGCAGGATGCCCTCACCACGATCACGAGTGTGTGCCCTTTGCCCTTCACCAGGACCTGCAGGCTAGTCTCCCTCTGCTCCCCCGTGACCTTGCAACAAGATGCCTCATCCGTTGTGAGTTTACAGGCAAAGCAATCTCCCCAATAAATGGGTATAAATGTTTAAAAAAAAAAAAAAAAAAGGCCAAGGCCCTGGCCGGTTGGCTCAGTGGTAGAGCGTCGGCCTGGCGTGCAGGAGTCCTGGGTTCGATTCACGGCCAGGGCACACAGGAGAAGCGCCCATCTGCTTCTCCACCCCTCCCCCTCTCCTTCCTCTCTGTCTCTATCTTCCCCTCCCACAGCCAAGGCTCCACTGGAGCAAAGTTTGCCCAGGTGCTAAGGATGGCTCTGTGGCCTCTGCCTCAGGCACTAGAATGGCTCTGATTGCAGCAGAGCGAAGCCCCAAGATGGGCAGAGCATCACCCCCTGGTGAGCATGCCAGGTGGATCCCGGTTGGGCGGGCAACTCTAAACACCTTCACGCACATTAAAGAAAACGCGCTCCAGCCTGACCAGGCGATGGCGCAGTGGATAGAGCATCAGACTGGGATGCGAAAGACCCAAGTTCGAGACCCCAAGATCGCCAGCTTGAGCGCGGGCTCATCTGGTTTGAGCAAAAGCTCATCAGCTTGAGCCCAAGGTCACTGGCTTGAGCAAGGGGTTACTCGGTCTGCTGAAGGCCCATGGTCAAGGCACATATGAGAAAGCAATCAATGAACAACTAAGGTGTTGCAACGCACAACGAAAAACTATTGATGCTTCTCATCTCTCCATTCCTGTCTGTCTGTCCCTGTCTATCCCTCTCTCTGACTCTTTCTCTCTGTCTCTTAAAAACAAAAACAAAAACAAAAAACAAAACAAAGAAAACGCGCTCCAGCTGCCCTACCTGCAAGACACTGTACAGGTCCTGGCAGATGCTGGCCATGTAATCTGTCCTCTCAAACAGCCGTTTCCGGTCAAACTCCCACCGGGCTTCTCTCCCCGAAGCTTCGATCTTGGCCCTGGTGTCAAAATAGGCCTTTTTCCATGTGTTGAGGGTGTTCCTGGCCTCCAAGGTTTTGTGCTGTGCACTCGCTCGGTTCTCTCTGCGATCAGAGAGATGCAGTGATAGGAAGGAAGACAGAGCAGCTACGAGTCTGAGCCCAAGTCCCCAGGGGAGCAGGTTTCTAACTGAGGAGCAGAGCCTCCCTGACTTCACAGCCTCTTTGCAGAGACTCACTGGGCGAGGGGACGCTCTGCCACAATGAGTAAAGGTGTGCCAGGAACTCCCCGCTGCGACCCAGGCGACCTCGCCGGTGGCTGCCCCTGCACAAGGCTGTGGCCTGCCCGCCCGATTAAGCTTTCTGCCTGAGCTGGAAGGGCCACAGGTGGCGGGGGGTCCCAGGCCACAAGTCAACAGTAGGGGCTGTAACATGGAGCAAAATGATACCAAGGTTTTGTACCTATGTCACCTCTACAGATTTCTTTCTTTTTTAAAAAAGAAAGTGGAAAAAAAGCCTGACCAGTGATGGTGCAGTGGATAGAGCAGTGGCCTAGAACACGGAGGGCCCAGGTTTGAAACTCCAAGGTCGCTGGCTTGAGCAAGGGGTCACTGGCCTGGCTGGAGCCCCCCCAACCCCGCCAAGGCATGTATGAGAAAGCAATCAATGAACAACTCAAGTGCCGCAACTACAAGTTGATGCTTCTCATCTCTCTCCCTCCCTGTCTCTTTCCCTCTCCTTCTCTCTCTCTCTCTCTCAAAATCAATTTTAAGAAAAGTGAAAAATGATCTGTGTCTCCTTCAACATTTGATCCTCAGAGACTGTTCCATCTGGGGTCAAAACTGAGGATTTTCTGACCCTGTGCCTCTGTCTCTCCAAGGACAGCTGAGGAAGACGGTCCTAGTAAAACAGGGCGACCTACATATCCACACAACAGCCTACAAATGAGCCATGAGAAGGAGGAGGAGTGAGCACGGAGGCTTGCTGCAGCCTGGTCAGCCTGGCAACGTGGTGCCGAGACACCACACGCTCCTAAGGACGCACGGCGTCGTCGCTACTCCTTACTTGAACAAGGTCCGCAGGTTCACCACTCTGCAGACTCTCTCAGCGATCTCCCAGGCAATCCGCTCCATGAGGGGCACCATCCTCTCATCCTTGTTGTAGTGTCGGGAGATGATCCACACCATCCTCAGCGCACTCATCATGGACGGGATGGTCTCCCGGACAACGTGAAAGCTAGACCCGTGCGTTAGGTTCTGACCAGAGGCGTGTGTGCACACGTGCACGAGAGAGAGAGAGAGAGAGAGAGAGAGAGAGAGAGAGAGAGAATGAGACAGAGGGCGCAGAGCAAGCAACCTTAGCCTCGGGGTCAAAGAGGTTAACAGAGCCACTGTGTGCGGCAAGCTGCACTCTTCTTAATCCCCCCCAAAATGCACTTATCACGGGAGAAAGTGTTGAACAAACAAAAGTTTAAAATAGGTCTGTATGGACCATCATAAAAAGACAGCGTTATAATTTAAGGCAAATAAAGCACTTTGCAGAAGTGTACATAAAGAATGTGTATATATGGCCCTGGCCGGTTGGCTCAGCGGTAGAGCGTCGGCCTGGCGTGCGGGGGACCCGGGTTCGATTCCCGGCCAGGGCACATAGGAGAAGCGCCCATTTGCTTCTCCACCCCGTCCCCTCCTTCCTCTCTGTCTCTCTCTTCCCCTCCCGCAGCCAAGGCTCCATTGGAGCAAAGATGGCCCGGGCACTGGGGATGGCTCCTTGGCCTCTGCCCCAGGCGCTAGAGTGGCTCTGGTGGCGGCAGAGCGACGCCCCAGAGGGGCAGAGCATCGCCCCCTGGTGGGCAGAGCGTCACCCCTGGTGGGCGTGCCGGGTGGATCCCAGTCGGGCGCATGCGAGAGTCTGTCTGACTGTCTCTCCCCATTTCCAGCTTAATAAAAATAAAAAAAAAAAAAAAAAAAAAAAAAAAAGAATGTGTATATACATATCATATGCATATATAACTATACTAAATTTCATGGCAGAAGTGCCATCAAATCAATCGAAATCACTCATTTTGCAAAGAAGGAAATGATGATGTCACTAACATCAACTCAGTGACAGGTTCCACTTGGACTTCAAGCCCTCGGACCAGAGCAGAGGCTGAATCACCTACACAGCCTCACTTGTATGTGCCTGTGTGCACATGTGTGTGTCCATGGATATATATTTACACTTGTACCACGTGTACAGTGGTACCTGCACCAGCTGCTTCCCCAGTGCTGCTCTTGGCACCAGAAACCTCCAGCAACCACATAAAGAAAGTTGTCTCCTTGCCCCCATTTTCCAGAGAAGGAGACGGGCTGAGAGGTGGCACACGCAGATCGGGGTACTCGGGTCCGGGCTTGTTCCCGGTATGGTGCTCACCACACACAGCTCATTCCCTCAGATGCAAAACCAGGACTTCTACTGGCCTCTTTCTTGGGACAAGAATAAGGATTCCTGGGCTTGGAATACTGCATCTGTGCATAATAAATTCAGCGTAGAAAAGAATTCCCCCCCAAAATGAAATGGAATTACACTTGTGCATTGTTGGTGGAAAACAGCTCTTGCAATACCTCTAACAGGTAAACAGGATTACCATAGGACCTACAATTCTACCCCCAGAGATACAGCCAAGTGAATTAAAAGCAGGGATTCAAACAAACGATCTGTGCAGCCATGCTCATAGCAGCACAGTTCACCACTGCCGACAGGGAGAAATAACCCACGCCCACCAACAGGTGATGGGTACACCACAGAGGCCTATTCATAGGATGGAATATTGTTGGGCCTTAAAAAGGAACAAAAAGCCTGACCAGGCAGTGGTGCAGTGGATAGAGCGTCAGACTGGGATGCGGAGGACCCAGGTTCGAGACCCCCGAGGTCGCCAGCTTGAGCACGGGCTCATCTGGTTTGAGCAAAAAGCCCACCAGCTTGAACCCAAGATCGCTGGCTCCAGCAAGGGGTTACTCGGTCTGCTGAAGACCCACGGTCAAGGCACATATGAGAAAGCAATCAATGAACAACTAAGGTGTTGCAACGCGCAATGAAAAACTAATGATTGATGCTTCTCATCTCTCTCCGTTCCTGTCTGTCTATCCCTCTCTCTGACTCACTCTCTGTCTCTGTAAAAAAAAAAAAAAAAAAAAAAAAAAGGAACAAAATTCTGACACCAGGATGAACCTTGAAAACATTACGCTGAGTGGAATAGACCAGACACAGAAGGACAAATACTGTATGATTCCCCTTATGTGAAATAGCTGTAATAGACAAATCATAGAGACAGAAATTAGAGCAGAGGTTATTGGGGGCAAGGGGGAGGGGGCCCCACTGTGTAAGCGGTGCAGAGCTTATGGTGGGGATAGCGGACAGTTCTGGATCTAGACAGAGATGATGAGTGCATGGCACTGCAGATATATTTAACGCCACTGAACTGTACGCTTACCAGCGATTAAAATAATGAATATTACTTCATATACCCTTCACAACATTCTTTAAAACACTGAATTTTTAGGAAGGAAACTTCCCCGTGGTCCACACGGGGGCTGAGATGCTGAGGTGGCACCCCAAGCGCAGTACCTTGAAGTGGCGCTCCACGGTGGACAGGAACCGCACGTTGTCTGAGGCCTCCATGTGCAGCTTGAATAACTCCGTTAAGACTGGCTGCAGGTTAGCCACGAGCATGGACTCGGACTCCTTGATCACGTCCAGGACTTTCCTGACTATCGGAAGCTTTGTCTGCTCGTGGAGTGCACTTAGGGTTGCATTTCTTTCCCTCCAGAATTCGATTTCAGCCAGAGGACCATTCCCCTGAGAGGCGATATGAACACAGAAACACACCTGTCACCATGAAGGTGGAGCGGACACATGGGGCTAGTTCTCCAGCAGCCATTCCTCTGTTCCCAAACGCTCCACATAAGGGCCAATCTGTACGAGGACTATGGGGGTGGACACTGGACCCAGGATGGTCTAATCAGAGTGCATCTCAGGACTTCAGCTGGGCGTGCTGGACAAAGACACTCATCTTTCTCTGGACGATGTGGGGATGTCGGGCCAGAAACTGTTGCAAGTCGCTACCAGGAAGGAAACCAACCTGAGGAGGGCGGCCCCACAGAAAGGATGGGACTTAGAGATCTAGAGAGAAACAGGCCAGAGTCTTTTTTTTTTTTTTTTTTTTTTTTTTTTTTTCTTTTTCATTTTTCTGAAGCTGGAAACAGGGAGAGACAGTCAGACAGACTCCCGCATGCGCCCGACCGGGATCCACCCGGCACACCCACCAGGGGCGGTGCTCTGCCCCCCAGGGGGCGATGCTCTGCCCATCCTGGGCGTCGCCATATTGCGACCAGAGCCACTCTAGCGCCTGAGGCAGAGGCCACAGAGCCATGCCCAGCGCCCGGGCCATCTTTGCTCCAATGGAGCCTTGGCTGCGGGAGGGGAAGAGAGAGACAGAGAGGAAAGCGCGGCGGAGGGGTGGAGAAGCAAATGGGCGCTTCTCCTATGTGCCCTGGCCGGGAATCGAACCCGGGTCCTCCGCACGCTAGGCCGACGCTCTACCGCTGAGCCAACCGGCCAGGGCGAGCCAGAGTCTTGATCAAGCCATTCCTGAAACCAACATGATGCTGGGCTTTTTTTCAGTTAGGTGACAACAAATTCTTTCTTATTTAAGCCAGCTGAGTTGGGTTTCCTGTTTTCGGCAGCCCAAATATCCTCACTGATACACAGTACTATCTTTATCGACCCAGGAGGGGACCTGGTAGCACCCTAGCATCAGAGAGCCTGAGAAGGATGATCTCAGGTATGTTTCCTTCGACGTTTCAAGGAGGCCACAAAACAGTAAGGAAAGAGGCTAGACCACACAGATCCCCCAGCCCCTGGCTATTCCTCAGGGAAGCAAGCAGGAACTGTATCAGGGATCCTCAAAGGCCACGCACAAGGTACCTGAGGTGTCTTTTTCAGCTGGCCGCTGACAACCGAGGATATCTGATTCAGCCAGTTTATCACACACTGCTCCAAGGTTTCAACGGTTTCCACATCAGCTGCCAGGGTAGACACCTCTCCCTCTACACTGATGCTTGGCATCTCTAACTTGATCTCACCTAGGAGAATAAAAGTGCTCAGTCAACCACCAGTTTGAAAAAAACCGATTATAGACAAAAATGTTCCAGTGGACCTGTTGGCTCCTGGGTTCCTGTCTCTTTACATCAGCATGGTAAGGTCTGCTACATCCCCTGTCCTAATCATCTATGTGTCATTCTCTTTCATTAAAATAATGTCTAAAACATTTTAGAGAATTAAATCATTGTTCTAGCATTAAGTTCAATCAAATTGATTTTAGTGATAGAGCGTCGGCCTGGCGTGCAGGAGTCCCGGGCTCGATTCCCAGCCAGGGCACACAGGAGAAGCACCCATCTGCTTCTCCACCCCTCCCCCTCTCCCTCCTCTCTGTCTCTCTCTTCCCCTCCCGCAGCCAAGGCTCCATTGGAGCAAAGTTGGCCCGGGCGCTGAGGATGGCTCTGTGGCCTCTGCCTCAGGTGCTAGAATGGCTCTGGTTGCAACAGAGCGGTGCCCCAGATGAGCAGAGCATCACCCCCTGGTGGGCATGCTGGGTGGATCCCGGTCAGGTGCATGTGGGAGTCTGTCTGACTGTCTCCCCATTTCCAACTTCAGAAAAATACAAAAAAATAAAAATTAAAAAATAAATAAATAAAAATTGATTTTAGTTATTTAAGATGTTCCTGAATTTACAACCTAGTAATTTTCATTTAAAAATTGAAAAACTGCCAGGCCTGTGGTGGCGCAGTGGATAAACTGTCCACCTGGAACGCTGAGGTCGCTGGTTCGAAACCCAGGGCTTGCCCAGTCAAGGCACATACCAACAAGCAAGCAATGAACAGTTAAAGTGAAGCAATTCTGAGTTGATATTTCTTGCTCACCACCTCCTCTGTAAAATCAACACATAAAATCTTTTTTAAAAACATAAAATAAATAAAAACTAAAAAACCAACCAGAGCTCAGTAGCTATTTGGGGAAACCTCCATGATGAAACACAGTCCAAGACAAATCAAAAGCAATGACCTCAGAAGAAACCCAGATAATATAAGGGGGAAAAAAGAATAAAAAACATGTTGAATCCCAACTCTTAGTGTCAGAGATCTGAGACAACACGGCATCCATCAAGCGCGTACAGGATGTGACGGGCAACGCACAGATCAGAATAAGACGTTACAATTAAAAATGTAAGAGCGGATATAAAAACCCAGTGAGGGGGTGGGAGGGTAAACGAGGGTTGAGAAACTCTTCAGGAAAGTGGAACACAAAGACAAAAAGATAGGAAAATGGGGAAAAAAGAGACAGAATCAACAGCATTCACCCAACGGGCATGAGTAGGAGAACAGAGACAAACCATGAAGAAAACACCAAGAAAATTCTTCCGGCTGGAAAGGCTACGCCTGTAGACTGAAAACACTCACAGAGCACTTGGCAAAATGAACCACACACCAATCACCATCATGAGATTTTGATACCAGGGATAAAGAGACAAACCTGAACGCTTACATCAAGGTGTGGGGGCCGGGAGAGGGAAAGGATGGGAAAGCAAGCCCAAAGAGCATCCAGTTTCTCCTCTGGAACACTGAATGCTGGGGGCAAAAATGAAGAAAACAGTATTCAAAGAATCTGTGCCAGAATTACTTTCAACTTAGACTGTGTACACCCAGACAAATTGTTAACCGTGAAGATAGAAGAACGTCATTTTCAGACATGCAAGCTCTCATAAAACTATTTCCTGCACATATTTCCTTAGGAAGTGACAAAAGGATGCATTCCTGCACAGTCAGGGAGTAAACCCCACTAGGAGAAGGGACAGACACACTGCAGCGGGGATGACAGACAGCGTCACACGTTCAGAGAGCAACGGCCCACCTGGCAACGGGGATCCCTGGCTAGGACGAAATCTATCGGAAAAGGAGGGGCTTTTGCAAAAACAAAAAGGCTGTATAGGTATTTTTATAAGATTATCATTCCCAACAGAGAAAATTCCTACAAAGTGGGTGTGCTCAAGTTTAAAGGGGGGAGAGGTTTACTTTCCTAGAATCAGAAAATTCTGAACCCTAACAGCCCGTGCAGATGAACGCTCTGGTGGCTTCTCAGCTCCAAACCTCAGTACAACCACCAGCTGACTCACGCTCCGACCCTCCTGTTCTCCACGCATGGCACATGCTCTCCCCGTCCCGTGAGGTGCAGAGCAGCTCTATCCAACTGATGGCCCACCATGGACGGGGCCCTGCGTTGTGGACACAGAGATAGCTAAGCCCCAGGACCCAGCCCTCACCCATTCTTGTTCATGGAAACCCTCCCTACTCCATCAACTTCCCTGATTTTATTTTATTTTATTTTATTTATTATTATTATTTTTTAAGTGAGAGGAGGGGAGATAGTGAGCCTGACTCCCTCATGCACCCCGACCAGGATCCACCCAGCAACCCCCGTTGGGGGCCAATAGTCAAATCAACTGAGCTATCCTCAGCGCCTGAGGTAGACTCTCAGACCAACTGAGCTATCCTCAGTGCCCTGGGCCACACTCACACCAATTGTGGGAGGGGAAGAGGGAAAGAAGGGGGGAGGAGTAGGGGGAGAGAGATGGGGAGAAAAGCAGATGGTCATTTCTCTTGTGTGCCCTGACCAAGAACTGAAGCCGGGACGTCCATACACCGGGCTGACCCTCTATCCACTAAGCCAACCAGCTAGGGCCATAAATTGCCTTCTTAAAGTAAAACTCATCATGCTTCGCTAACAAGGAGAAAAAGGACAGCTTACCTTCAAGTTGCTGTATTGTTCTTTGAATGTTGTCTGCAAATTTCTGGATGTTCATTAAAAATTCATCCCGTATTAACTGAACGCTGTGATATTCTACTGCTTCTCCAGGCAGTTTAGGCAGGTCCACTTCATGCTCAGGAGACTCCAGGGTTTCTCCAGGTGTGGCTGCCATCGTTGACTCTTTGTGCTGATTGAAGGACAACGCTGGCAAGAAAATCTGAAATGCCAAGTGTACAGAACAAATCATTCCGCGACACCATGTTCCATGACCCGTGTTCTTCAGTGGCCTCTGGCTTTATGTTTTTTATAACGGGAGGAACAAACGTAAGGACAGAGCCCACGACAGTGTCTGGAACGTTAAGAGCTGCCACCTGCCTACTCGTGGAATGAATGAGTCAGGTGGCCTTCATCTTAGAAACGCTGGGATATCTTCCCTCTGCCCATGTTTACCTGAGAAATAACATTTTTCAGCAGATGAAGCACGTTTGCATTTATAATCCCAAATTCCAGCATTTCGGGCATAATTTCCATAGCTTCCTTCATGTCGCTGGCTTCAGAGATCGTCTCTGAAAGGGAACAGATCCCGCGGGTCATGTGGGTGGAGAAGTGGTGAACAGTCAATGTTTCCAAGCGTACAGGAACCAGCTCCCTCTTCCCGAGGAGGAACAGAGGAACATTCCAGCACAGACTCAGAATACAAGCTCACTTCTATTCACATGAATCCCTGGGCCTGTGAGGAACTGAAATACATGCTACATCCCAGGAGACAGACCACAGCAAACCCAAAGTGAATTTTATAAGTTTTATTGCAAACCTGCACAGTCGGCCTGACCTGTGGTGGCACAGTGGATAAAGCATCAACCTGGAAACACTGAGGTTGCCAGTTCAAAACCCTGGCTTGCCTGGTCAAGGCACATATGGGAGTTGATGCTTCCTGCTCCTCCCCCTTCTCTCTCTCTCTCTCTCTCTCTCTTCTCCCTCCTCTCTAAAATAAAAAAATTTAAAAAAAACCTGCGCAGGGACTGAAGGTAACCCACACAAGGGAACACTGCAGTCCCGAGCTTCTAAAATGGCTCCTTTTTATAGGGTGGCTATCTAGGTTGAGCAAGCAAGCAGCGTTTACAAGGGCGAAGGAGGTGCGATTAGCTGACCTTATTCTTGGCTAAGTCTCTAGGGTAGGGCTTCCTGGATGTTGGGTACATAGAGTTCAGTGGAAAATATTGCTACATTTCTAACGGTTGTTTATTTTTTGTCTCCAGCCATGTACTGGATGTACTCAGTTTTCATGGCTGGTGGCCTGCACCGCTTGTCCTAAGATATCACATTCCCCCCTTTTCTTCTTACTAGTTCAAACCATTGAACTTTGGTATTGCTCATCCGAACTGGGTATAATCTGGTAGGGCTGAGCTAAGACCATAAGTCTTACAGTATCTATTCTTTCTTGAACAAATGTTGTGATGCAACCGCAACAAACTGGAACTGGACCCCAAACTGATGCAATCAATTTGGTTTTTATACACTGGCCAGTGATCAGCCTACTATGCCTCTCACAATGGACAGTGATGAGCTCAGGGGGAGAGGGGTATTTATAGGCAAAACCTACAAGATTACAATGTTTTCAGCACGTTTGTACAATATCTTTGCAAAAGTATACAAGTACACACTGTTCTAAGATAATAAACTACCTTCCTGCAATATCTGCAGGGCTGACACACAAGGAACACATCCTGCCTTTGCTAGCAAGATTAGATTTGCTGAGGCTTATGAGAATTTTCTACTTTAGCTGTACCTATAAGCTAATTGGGTCAGGGGTCGTCCCTAGTATGTGCTGGCACGCTGATAGTGTGCCCTTAGTACTACAAGCCTTACGGATTGAATTCTCTTTTGTACATACTGCATGAGGCAGTTGATAATACACGGACCAATGGTGACCCACCCACTATAAGCAAAATGAGGGGTCCGGTAAGAGCAGTAAGTAACGTAGTGAGCCAAGGGGATGAAGAGAATAAATTCTCATACTAATTTCTTTCTGCTTTGTGTTTTTCTTCTCTGTACTAACCTCCTACAACTTGCACAAACCTTCTGCAACTTACAAAAACCTTTAATTTTTATGAACTTTCTTATCTATTTGGAAATAACTGGCTTTATAATAACTTACTTTCTCCCTTTTTCATTCTAAAGTATTTCTATACCTTATACCTTTTATTACCAAAACTATAATTTCCTTTTAGTCAGAACTCTTAATTTTAAAAATCTTAACTTTTACCTTTAGTGACAACTAAGCTGGCAATAAGTAATTTTCTTTAAAGTATACTTCTTCTTGGAGGTATCCTCCCTTTAAGTAGCTAGATTTATAGGTTAAGTGTAAGTACACATATATTTTTTATTACCTTGTAGCTTCCCTTCTAAGGGACTTATAGTAGTACATGTATTAACTCTTAAGACAACTTGTTCCGGCTTTCTTTTGACCTTAGTTCCCCTCTCTCTCTAAAGTCTAATTAAAAGGAGGTCCTTAGTGAGTTTCTCTAGGCATTAGCCATGCGTGGACCAGTCAACTTCTGGTTTGTGGCTGAAGCAGGGCATGCTGTCCTTCTCAGGGTCAGCTTACAAGAGTTGGTGGGGTCAGTCTCCGCTGTCCACAAGGGTGTCTCTGCAGGGACTGTAAGCTTCAGCCGGCTGCGGTGGACCCAGGCGGGTATGCCTTCTACTTTGGCAGTAGTGGGAGTGGCTAGGATCCTGGTGTATGAACCCGTCCACGTGGGAGTCAGTCCTTGGGTGGCGTACTTCTTTACCTATACTGAGTCTGCAGGTTGGAAGGGATGTATTAGGTCTTCTGGCAGTGCTAAAATTACCTCTTGGACAGTCTTTTGGACAGCCTGCTGAGTAATCTATAGACCCTGTAAGACTCAGGGGTCCCCAAACTTTTTACACAGGGGGCCAGTTCACTGTCCCTCAGACCATTGGAAGGCCACCACATACAGTACTCCAGTACACTGACTACTAATGAAAGAGGTGCCCCTTCCAGAAGTGCGGCAGGGGCCAGATAAATGGCCTCAGGGCCGCATGCGGCCTGTGGGCCGTAGTTTGGGGACACCTTCTGTAAGTACTTAAGGAAGGAGTGGTTATTTAATTTAGTTGTTTTATTTCCTCTCTGAATTTCGGTAGGAAGGGAGGGAGTCTCTTAAACATTATCTCAAAAGGAGTGAATTCTTCCCTAAAGGGGTGTACCTCGCCCTAAGGAAGGCTAAGGGGAGTAAGGTGGGCTACTTTCTACCGGTTTAAAAATGGTGACATCGGATCTCTTATAGAGGAATGGTGGAGTCTTGGTAGCATTGTGCGGGGTGAAATAAGCGAATCAGAAAAAAACAGGAACTGCAGGATTCCATACATTGGTGGGACATAAAAGCGAGACTAAGAGGCATGGACAGGAGTGTGGTGGCTATGGGGGTGGGGGGAGGGAAGGAGGGAGAGGGGGAGGGGGAGGGGTACAGAGAGAACTGGATGGAGGGTGGCTGAGGATGATCTCTCTTCGGGTGATGGGTATGCAACAGAACTAAATGACAAAATAACCTGGAAATGTTTTCTTTGAATGTATGTACCCTGATTTATTGATGTCACCTCATTAAAATAAAAATTTATTTATAAATTTAAAAAATAAATAAATAAATAAAATAAAATAAAACAAGTTTAAAGTTTCCTTTAAGATCCGATTCATGTTTTCTACCTGTCAATTACTTTAGTAAAATCTATTTCTAAACGTTCACCTGGGAAAGTTCTCTCTCTGTTTCTCTTTATAATTTCTTTACTTTGCTTAATATTTATTTGAGTACAGACTAAACACTTAGAAATTATGCTTTCTCTATTAGATTCTAAGTCTGACATTTCTAATTGGTTGTAAAAAAAAAAAAACCTTTGGCAACCTGGGTTCTAGAAAAGTTACTAAAATTTCCTAAAACCCCACTGGTTTTAGGGCTACCTTATTGGTAGCATTATCAGCTGCTTGCTTGGTTTTTCTTGAGAATTTCTATGGAGTCCTCCTCTCTAGGTGGCCTGGACAGTGGATGATGACCACTACTTCAGGAGAGCAGTCTCCTGCGTTCTCCAGGGTGAGGGTTTGAGCCTCACCTTTGCTGGTTCTTAAGCCTTCTTTTGATGGAGGTCTTAGGTTATTCCTGCCTTTAGGAATGTTACCTGTCTTTGGCTAACAAGCCATCTTAGGGGCCAGAGTTATTTATGGCCATGAGAGTGAGGGAGGAGCAACGTCCCTTCTAAAATGCTTAGTTTTAGCAGCCGATGTTTCTACCTAATTAAAAACTTATAATACATTTCTTTTCTAATTCCTAGAGCTGAATGCTATGTAAAGGCTAAGTTGACTGCCTTAGTATCTTCTGGCTCCTCTAAGTCTAGGGGTGTATAAACTCTGTAAGCTTTCTATAGTCTAAGACAGCTGTGGGGGTCTTCTGAGGATCCTGAATAACTTCTGACACCTTAGATAAACTTATGGTTGTTTTTCTGAGTATATTCTCTGATCCAGGCTAACAGAAACTGGTGGAAAGTGTCTAAAAATTTCTTTACTTGCTTGGGTGGTGGGGTCCCGCTTAGGCTAGGCAATTAGAAACATTTTCTTAAGGTGGTCTCAGTTGTTGTAAGTGGGGCAGCCTATGTACAGTACAGATTTCTAACAGTCCTGTTCAGGCTTGAGGCTCCTCTGAGAAAAGGAGGTTCTGAGCTTTCTAATTCTGTAGGTTTCTTGGAAAAAAAGAATTTAAACTATTTCTTATTTTCTCCTTCCTTGACTATCAGCTGTAATTGAACTATTGTTCTTATGCTACCTTAAATCAGCACCCTGCCCTTTAACTCGGTTGGAACTATGAGGGCTCTAATCTATGACATTTCTATAGGAAATATTAAGTAAAACCGGAGCAGTTTCACCTCTGCACTTTTCCTAATGTACTTATTTACTTAGCTGATTAACAACTGCAGTTTGATAGGGTGGTAAATCAGGTGGAGGTTCAGGATTATGTCTCTAGAGTTCTCTTTTCTACCTATTATGTTAAGAATTCTTCTACTAAGCTAATCAATAGTAATATTTGTCACTCTGGGTTTTGTGACCTAACATTGAACAATTAACAATTATGAATTATTACATATCCCCTAATATTTAAACTAAAAATTTAACATTACAGGCTATGAAATAGCAAATGAAAAGGAGAATTAACAAAAGACTGTTGAAATAACATATACATTTCTAATATAGAAAATGTTTTTTACAACAACAGATCCTTGGTACAAAAAGGAAGTCGTTGTATTTGACAGACTATACAATTCTATATGTTTTATTATTAATACAAATTTAGTACGATTCACAATAAAAGATTATAAACTACTATCCCTAATGAACTACTGATTTTCAGAGAAAAATAAGGAATGGTCAAAATGTAGTTACTATTTTGTGGCTTCCCAGCTGGCAAAGAGATGCTAACCCTCTTTTTGACCTATAGAGCTTTACAACATTAAGTCATTATAAGGGTCGGGGTAGTAAACTAAAAAAAACACAATTTTATAAACTTATTTTCTTAACAGTGGGCTATTCTAGTTTACTTAAGGTCCTCAATTTCCTCAGGGACATAGTAACCCTATAATTCCCTGAGGACCCTTTTCTTATAATTCTTGACTATTATGGCTAAAGCAGTGGGTTTAGAAGGAGCTGTATTCCCTAAATCTTCTCCTCAGGTCTGGCTCCAGGTAGGAGGTGGGGATTCCCAGGAGCCAAAGCAGAGGAGGGCAGGGGGCTGTAGCAAGGTGATGATAGCCTCTAGCTTACTGTGCTGTTATCTTTTGCCTGACCAAGCCAGTGGCTCAGCCCTTGAGCTAAGAAAGAGGTTTCTTTGTTATATACACTATAAGGGAATCAGTCAGGGTGCCTGGGATTCCCAGTGCCCAAGGGGGAGGGGCAGGTGCCCGAAACTGTGAGGGGAGCCTGCCACTTCTCCTTTTCTCTGCTGCTTCTCCTGCAGCCAGCTGCAGCCTGGCTGCCTTTTCTTTCTCTACCACTGCTGCCGTACTGGGCTGTATACTGACCGTGCCACCTGCCTGCGGGTGGGTGCTGGTGATAGTACGCTAAACTCTCTATGTTTTCTATGGGTCTAGCAATCCTTGGTTTGGCCAGTCTGCTCTTAAGTTGGCCATTTTAATTTACAGAGAGTTCTCAATGTATCTTCTTAATATTAATTCTTACCCTTTATTTTCTAAATGGGTAAAATTTCTTTGGGTCAGTAGGTGATATCTGAATATCTGAAACTAGTTTCTACTCTACACTTCCTCCAGCACTCTCTTATGTCTTAGTTAGTTCCTATAATTTGTGGGCTTGTTTACAAATTTCCCTTAATATAGTTCTTAAAAAATTTCTTAACATAACCTGGTCTTCCTGTGGCTATTTCAATCTACACATCTATATATGGCATCTGGTCAGGGTGCGGGACCCGATAGATATTTGCCCTGACAGCAAAGAGTGGGTAAATTGAAGGTGCCCTCCGAGGGCCACCCTACACCAAAGGTTGGCCATTCTAGTTCACAAAGAGTCCGCAACATGGCGGAATCAACAGGAGTCCTATAGTCTCGTGCCCTGCAAGAGAAATCAGAAAAGTTATCAAGCAAGCACTGAAGAGGCGTTAGGGCAGTAGATTACCCCTGACCCATGGCCCTTGACTCTTTTTTTTTTTTTTTTTTTGTATTTTTCTGAAGCTGGAAATGGGGAGAGACTGTCAGACAGACTCCCGCATGCGCCCGACCGGGATCCACCCGGCATGCCCACCAGGGGCGACGCTCTGCCCACCAGGGAGCGATGCTCTGCCCCTCCGGGGCGTCGCTCTGCCGCGACCAGAGCCACTCTAGCGCCTGGAGCAGAGGCCAAGGAGCCATCCCCAGCGCCCGGGCCATCTTTGCTCCAATGGAGCCTTGGCTGCGGGAGGGGAAGAGAGAGACAGAGAGGAAGGAGGGGGGGTGGAGAAGCAAATGGGTGCTTCTCCTATGTGCCCTGGCCGGGAATCGAACCCGGGTTCCCTGCACGCCAGGCCGACGCTCTACCGCTGAGCCAACCGGCCAGGGCCAGCCCTTGACTCTTGAAGGAATCCTGTGAGGAAGCAACGGGCGAAGCAGACAAACAAACCCAATATGCACACGAAACAAACAAAACTTCTAAACCGAAACCAAAAGGGAGAAGGCAGTGCCCTGCGTTCCCCAATTGGGTGGGGAGAAATCAGGTGGCATCCCGCCTGCTCCACTACACCCGTTCTCTAACCAGAGCTCTGTTTCTAGATTTTTAAAGAGGAAGCTTCCTTACCAGACAGTCTCGAGACTCCCAAATGTTTCGTATCAGCCAAATTCAGTTTCCAAACGGCAACTGCCAGAGGCTGGCCAGCTACCAATGTCTGCTGCAGCCCATTCCGTGAGGAAGGGTCTCACACGGCCTATCTCACTGGGGCCTCCAATGTGTTACATCCCAGGAGACAGACCACAGCAAACCCAAAGTGAATTTTATAAGTTTTATTGCAAACCTGCACAGGGACTGCAGGCAACCCACGCAAGGGAACACTGCAGTCCCGAGCTTCTAAAATGGCTCCTTTTTATAGGGTGGCTATCTAGGTTGAGCAAGCAAGCAGCGTTTACAAGGGCAAAGGAGGTGCGATTAGCTGACCTTATTCTTGGCTAAGTCTCTAGGATAGGGCTTCCTGGATGTTGGGTACATAGAGTTCAGTGGAAAATATTGCTACATTTCTAATGGTTGTTTATCTTTTGCCTCCAGCCATGTACTAGATATACTCAGTTTTCATGGCTGGTGGCCTGCACCGCTTGTCCTAAGATGTCACAATACATACTGACACACTGTGGTTCATGGATTGTCACATGTGGCACCCAAGTACTACACAGATGCACTAATCTGGCCCAGCTGGACAAGGAGAGAAACAACTTGGGTTTTCTAGAAACATCTGCTGGGTCCCCTGCTTTGCCTGTTTCTCCCTCCGCATCAGTTCCTCATAGCCAACAGCGCTATCGCTCACAACACCACGAAGCTTATCTAAGTCTTCTCTCAAAAGGACATCCCAGCCTTCCTGTGCTTAGGGGCACTAGACAGCGCTTGTGCACTATGCTTAGGGCTATTTTAAACAGTGGAATCACCAACAAAAAGCACAAAAGTGTGAAAACTGCGGCCTAAACAGATCATGATAAGGACACCTGTTTACAGCTGGAGCTGAAACAAGATGGCACAGTGTCACCTTGTCCCATCCTCACCTGGGAACACGCACGTTAGGTGACTCAAACGTTTCCCCCAGCACATGTCCTTGGAATGACCTTGAAAGCATTACAAGTACTGATTTAGGCATTACAAAAAATTTGAGTGGATGCAAATTTGGAATCCATGAAAAATGAGGGCTGTACTAATAAAAAGTCATATTCTGAAGAAAATGTAAAAATTTAGTCTCTCACCAAAACAATATTTAGACTCTCACATACACACAGGCATGTTTACACACACCGGCAATGTACCTTTTGTGTTTCTCAGAAAAAACACCACATTCTGGTCCAGGAACTCCTCAGGAACAGGAGTACAAAGCACGTGGAGATGCGTCTTTTCCACTAT
Organism: Saccopteryx leptura; assembly: GCF_036850995.1. Taxonomy (NCBI): domain Eukaryota; kingdom Metazoa; phylum Chordata; class Mammalia; order Chiroptera; family Emballonuridae; genus Saccopteryx; species Saccopteryx leptura. The sequence continues at coordinate 248,094,292 of NC_089504.1, read as the reverse complement.
TTGCTTAACAATTTTCTGAAACACAAGGAACAAAACCCTGTCATGCTGAGCTATGTCCATTCACTCAAATAACCTAACACTCCAGCATGCCTGATCTGTCCCCTCAGCGCCGTGTTCTGATCACCCTAACGACACAGACACAGGGCACCGTGGGCACTGGCAGGTCACATGTGAGCCAAGAGGCACCCAATGAAGTCTTCTATTCTCTTCCCAGCACAACCCCACTCAGATAAACAGACCTGACAGAACTTCTGTAGGCTGCAAATTGCAACATACCAGGCCGGGATTCAGTTTTGAGGGTGGGGTATATTCACAGAGCAGCTAAGTGACATTGCATTTAGCACAGGTCTGGCTAAATGTTCACACCCTAGCTTTAAGCCCCACCCCGGGATCTGTACAGGAAAGGGTTAACTCAGCAGCCTGGGTTGTCCAAACTCTGCAAGTTCCCAAGTTTTTCAGTCTGGCCCTTAACCGGACCCTGGGTGTTCATCTCCATGCCGCCTGACATGAACATCTTTGTACACCTGGGGACTTAGGTCCACTGTGCTGGATAGTTTATACTAACAAAGTGATTTATGATGGACGCTGGTTTTTGTTTGCCTGGGGCCCTGGGCCACATTGGATCTGTATGACTTCTTAGGGTGCTGGAGACTTGAGTAACCAAGGTTAGATATGTGGATACTTCATGCCTATGTGACTACGCCCAACGAAAACCCTGGACGCCAAGGTGAGCTTCCCTGATTGGCAACACTTCACGCATGTTGTCCCATGTAGCTGTGAGGGGGAATCCGCTCTCTCCATGTCCTCGCCCCCCCTTTGGCAGCTTACACCTGCTTTCTGCTGGACTCTGCCCTATCTACCTTTTTTTCCCTTGTTGATTGTTGTGGACCGTACATGGCAAAAAGCCATTGTTAGATTAAAGGCGTAGCAAAAGGCTAAATTCTCCCCCTTCCACCTCTATATTGGTTATGATGCTGAGTATTTGCACCCACTCTACTTGCTTCCTTGGGTTGCTGGAAGCAATATACATGCCCTTCCTCTGACTCTTTGTTTGTTTAGATGTTGGTAGATTTCACTAATGTATCCTGTTTTTGCCTTGGGGGAGTTCCTGTCTTAGCCTTGGATGTGCAACTTTGTATCAGGGTCCTTGATTTGCATATGGCTATATAATAAAGCAAACTGGGGCTATGGGGCACTCAGATACTGCCAGGCATTTTGAAGAGTCCTCCCGGTCCCATCGTTTTTATTTTGATAAGTGTGTTTCCTTAATTCCGCACCGTTATTAGGAGCCACGTTGGTCTGCGGCAAGTGGCGCCCAAACAGATGACTTGAGTACAAGGAAACTAAAACCGAAGGAAGGTGTCGGAACTCCCCAAAGTGAAGTGCACACAGTGAGTAAAGAAAGTTTTTGGGAAAAGTGTAGTTGGGAGTAAAAGATTATGGGACAGGGCCCTGGCCGGTTGGCTCAGTGGTAGAGCGTCGGCCTGGCGTGCAGAAGTCCCGGGTTCGATTCCCGGCCAGGGCACACAGGAGAAGCGCCCATCTGCTTCTCCACCCCCCCTCCTTCCTCTCTGTCTCTCTCTTCCCCTCCCGCAGCTGAGGCTCCATTGGAGCAAAGATGGCCCGGGCGCTGGGGATGGCTCCTTGGCCTCTGCCCCAGGCACTAGAGTGGCTCTGGTCGCAACAGAGTGACGCCCCAGAGGGGCAGAGCATCGCCCCCTGGTGGGCAGAGCATCGCCCCTGGTGGGCCTGCCGGGTGGATCCCGGTCGGGCGCATGAGGGAGTCTGTCTGACTGTTTCTCTCTGTTTCCAGCTTCAGAAAAATACAAAAAAAAAAAGAACAAAGATTATGGGACAGATAGGGTAAAAAATAAGGGACCTTTATGTAGAAATGTTTCTGTATGAAGACAAATCGTTGTCTGAAGAGTATCAGGGTGAGCTGGAAACAAAGGTATGTGAATACGAGGATAACTTGGAGTCTGAGGATGACGGGGGATAAAAAATCCACGGCTATGGCTGCCTTAGCCGCGGGGCCTCTGCTGTCCTCAACTCCTTCCTACATTCAACCCTCTGCTCCTCCGTTCCCTTATCGGGCTGATTGCGGAGTCTATAGCTCAAAATCTGGGAAATCCCCTCTCCAACAATCTATAGCTCAGGCTCGAAATGTAGGGGAAACAATAAATGATGGCTTTACCCCTTTTCCTGTTGTTGAAAAACAGGATGATACAGAGAGACTAGTGCAAGAACATGAACCTGTACCTTTTAGAACTCTGAAAGAGCTTAAACTTGCTTGTGTTCAGTATGGGCCTACTGCCCCTTTTTCACTTGGTTTATTAGATACTATTAGGGCAAAGGCTCTTCCCCCAAATGACTGGAAGGTGATTTCTTGTGCTTGTCTCTCCAGGGGTAATTATTTGCTGTGGAAGTTGGACTTTCTTGAGAATGGAAAGGAGACTCAGGTATTAGGAAGATTGCAGCTTTTCCTGTCATGGTCTGATTTTCTTTAATGTTTTGACTGCAGTCTTCTGAACTATCATTTTGTTTATTTCTTGTTCTTTGCCTGGAGGTTGAGGCAGGGGACCTATGTTGGATCTGACTATAGAAAATATCCCAGCAGCTGCTGAGAGCAAATTTTCTCGGGGAGATTTTGTTTAGTCACATCCTTCAGTCCCTCTGAAAATGCCCTGACTAATATCAGGCAGGCATCTTTCTAATCTGGATGTGCTCTGAAATCCCGGGTTTCTCTCTGGTTCGTCTAATTCTTGTTTCTGTTTAGTCTTTGTTTAATGTTGTCAAAATGTGTCTGTTTTTAAGGCCTGAATTAAGTTTTTTTTGCAAGCAAAAATTGGAAATACTGGCTCTAATATTTAGAAAAAATAAAATGTTTATAGAACTTGTAAGGAGCTCTCATTTAAATTTAAATAGAATAGAATGTAGATCCTTAAGACTTACTGATTTGGTTAGTGCATTGAGAAGTGTGTTCAGAGTTAGGAGCCAAATAGCAACTTAAGTATTAGGATTAATCAAAGTTATATGTTATACTTGTGTTTTTTGTGTGTAAACTGTCTTGTTTATGTGTAAGGTTATACTCAGTTAGGCAAAACAAAGGAATTGAGCAAGATTAAGCAGGGCCCTAATAAGTCATTTCAGGAATTTGTCTCACGGCTAATTCAGGCAGTTAGAAGAATAGTATAAGGATGCTAATTCTGCTTCTCAGGCCACATCCTGCAAAAGGGGCCCCAAGGAAATTGGTGATTTGGCTCCTCTGATTTTGCCAATTGGATTTAAAAAATAGGTCAGGAACACCCTGAAATGGAACTAACAATACAAGGGTGTAAATTTAAAGGACGTTTAGATACTGGAGCTGATGTATCTGTTATTGCTAAGCTACATTGGCCTCCTTCCTGGCCCACTCATGCAGCAGCCACAGAATTACAAGGTATAGAGCAGAGTAAATCCCCTCAACAAAGTTCTAGTTTTTTACATTGGGAAGATTAAGAAGGTCATTCTGGATTTTTTTTTCAGCCTTATGTGCTCCCTGGATTGCAAGTTAATTTGTGGGTTAGAGATGTTTTGAAAAATATGGGGGCATTGCTTGTAAGTCCTAATAGTTTAGTTAGCACTCAAATGCTTGGTCAGGGATTTTTTCCCACTAAGGGACTAGGGAAAGTACAGCGAGGAATTCTCACCCCCATAGAAGTGGCACCCAATACCAGAAGGTGTGGATTAGGATATCAAAATTTAGTATAGGGGCCTTGGTAGCTCCTGCTACCCCAGTAAGGCATTGTGCAGACCCAATTACTTGGAAATCAGATAATCCTGTATGGGTAGACCAATGGCCCCTTTCTCAGGAGAAACTTAAGGCAGCTGCTCAATTGGTAAAAGCAATACCAGTGGAGAGTTTTGCCTCAAGGTATGGCTAACAGTCCTACCTTGTGCCAAAAATACATTTCTCAAGCTATCTCTCCAGTACGAAGGCAGCACCCTAAGGCGTACATAATTCATTATATGGATAATATTCTTATCACTCATCCAGATAAAGACACTGTGTTGATCATTTTGCAACAACTAGAATATTCTTTGAAAGAATCAGGACTTTATATAGCTCCTAAAAAAGTACAGCAATCTTTACCTTTTTCTTATTTAGGACAAATTATTGAGGGACAACAAATTCATCCACAGAAAATCGAAATCAGGACAGATCATTTGCAAACTTTAAATGATTTCCAGAAACTGTTAGGAGACATTAATTGGCTTAGAGCCAGGCTTCCCCAAACTACTGCCTGTGGGCCACATGCGGCCCCCTGAGGCCATTTATCCGGCCCCCCACCACACTTCCAGAAGGGGCACCTCTTTCATCGGTGGTCAGTGAGAGGAGCACTGTATATGGCGGCCCTCCAATGGTCTGAGGGACAGTGAACTGGTCCCCTGTGTAAAAAGTTTGGGGACCCCTGGTAGACCTTCCTTGAAATTAACTACTGGGGAACTGAAACCACTTTCTTTTTTTTTTTTTTTACCACTCAGACTGCATTCTCTCCCTCTTGAAACTACTTTTTGATATTCTTAGAGGCTCAGCTGAACCAGCTTCTCCTCGGCTACGTACACCTGTGGGATAACAAGCTTTAAAGCTTGTAGAAAAGGCCTTGCAACAAGCACAACTAAAACGCATAAATCCTGAAAAATCAATGGCCTTACTAATGTGTCCCTCAAGTTACACTCCAACGGGACTACTGTGGAAAGCTTCAGGTCCTACTGAATAGATTCATTTGGCTGTTACTTCTAAAAAAGTTTTATCTTTGTATTTTGATCTTGTCACCTCCTTGATTATCAAGGGGCATTGGCGACCCTTACAGCTTATAGGTTTTGAGCCTCAAATTATTGTTGTTCCTTTTTTCAAAGGATCAACAACAATGGCTCTGGGAAACTTCCACTAAATGGCAAATTGCTTTTGCAAATTGTACAGGCCAAACTGATTCTCATTATTTACTTATGGTTGTTTCCACAATAGAGACTGCTGTCTTAGAGACAACTGCTGATGAACTATTTCAGCAATTTCTCCTTCTTCAAAGACTTGTACGTCAACATAGAGCTCCATGGTTTGTTTGTTTTTTTGTATTTTTCTGAGGCTGGAAATGGGGAGAGACAGTCAGACAGACTCCCGCATGCGCCCGACCGGGATCCACCCGGCACCCCCACCAGGGGCGACGCTCTGCCCACCAGGGGGCGATGCTCTGCCCCTCCGGGGCATCATTCTGTTGCAACCAGAGCCACTCTAGCGCCTGGGGCAGAGGCCAAGGAGCCATCCCCAGCGCCCGGGCCATCTTTGCTCCAATGGAGCCTCAGCTGCGGGAGGGGAAGAGAGACAGAGAGGAAGGAGAGGGGGAGGGGTGGAGAAGCAAATGGGCGCTTCTCCTGTGTGCCCTGGCCAGGAATCGAACCCGGGACTTCTGCACGCCAGGCCGACGCTCTACCACTGAGCCAACCGGCCAAGGCCTAGAGCTCCATGTTTTATAGGACATATTTGAGCTCACTCCTTGTTGATCAAGCTACCCAAAAGAAAATTATTTGGAGCAACCATGACAGATCGAGCAACTCAGTCTCATACTATTCATCACCAGAACGCTGCAGCCCTATGTAAACAGTTTCAACTTTCTCGGGAAGCAGTATGGCAGATTGGTAAATCCTGTCCAAGGTGTCCTATACTATAATCTGTCCCTTCATTTGGAGTTAACCCTCAAGGACTCCTACCAGGACAACTTTGGCAAATGGATGTTACTCATATACCTTCATTTGGCAAACAGTCCTATGTCCACGTTACAATGAATACTTATTCTGGATTCATAGTAGCCTCTGCCAGAACAGGAGAGGCTGCTAAGCATGTTATAGCTCATTGTCTGTATGCATTTTCTATTCTTGGACTTCTTGATGTGATTAAAACTGACCATGTTCTTGCATATGTAGCAAAAGCATTTACTGTATTTTGTCAAACCTTTCAAATTATAGGTATTTCTTACAATCCTTAAAGTCAAGGTATTATTAAAGTGCACCCAGCAAATATTTAAGGTCAATTTTAAAAATATAAAAGGGGGAGTCATATCCTGGAATTCCTGCAAATCTACCTTATCTTTTAAAATTTTTTCTTTTGAATGTTGATGAACAGGAGACGCCAAATCCTTTTCTCCTGCAAACTTCTATCCTCTTTTATTTGATTCAGCTAATAACACTGTTTTTTCTTTTTCCAAATAGCTCCAGATATACGGAAAAGGTTTATATAGGCAGATAGGGATCCTCAAACCCCTCAGCGAGATCTTCTGAGCATGGCTTTTAAGGTACCAAGAGGCAGAAAAAGCCCAAAAGAGATCAGGTGAAATACTAGCTCTTGGCATACACCCTCAAAAGGCTCCAACGCCCCAACGGGGCCTCATAGGACTCCATCTGGGCCCTGCTTCAATAGTGGAAAGGAAGGTCATTGAGCTAAAGCCTGCCAGGCTTACATGCCTTTGCTGTGAGGAAGAAGGGACACTGGAAGGTAGGCTTCCCCCTCGCTCCTCTAAGGAAGGGTTCAGTCTCTTCCAGCCCTGTTCCAGCCACCTGTGACCTAACCTTGCCCAGAATGCTGGGATTTGCCACTGAAGGCTAAAAGGTGCCCAGGGCCGTCGGCCCCATCTACAACACTGTGGACGAGCCTGAGGTAATTCTTCCAAGTAGCCGGAAGACTGGTCTCATTTACACAAGGGCCACTTAACTATGTCTTGCCTGAATATTCAGGTTTTTTATTCTCCCCTCAAAGATCTCTGTTGTGGGTATTGATAGTCCTATTTTCTGCTGCTTTGTTTAATATATAGTCTTTCCTTTATTCCTCCTGCCTCAATGCCCCACTCATATTTTAGACTAGAACCTACTCCTAATTTAGAGCTCCTTTTTTCCTTTTTTGCCAACTTACAAATTTACCTCTGCCACCCAGCTTAGTGTATCCCAAGGTTCTCCTTACCACCCCATGGCTATAAAGCTCCAGTATAAGTCCCCCTGGGTTCATCTTTCCAGTTTAAAGAAAACGGAAGCTCTGTCTTCATGCGTGTTGCAGATGGCTTTTCCAGTCTACCTGGGTCATTAACAGCTAGAAGCAGCGGTCTTTGGGACTTGGACACGAGCTGCAAAGTATAGAAGTGTGACAGCAATTCCAGTGCCATGTGGACTTTTCCTGGATATGTTTCCTGGACTCCTGCTCCTGTGACAGCTCCTAATGGACTGAACTGGGGTTGGGTTACATTTTCAGGGATTTGGAATGGTGTTGGTGCCAACTTGGACTTGGTGAACATGTTAAGGACACTACTCTTTTATAGATTCTTGTTGTATTGGCCAAGAGTTTGCTTAAAGGCTTTAATCACTGTAATGTATTAGAATGTTTGTTTAGGTATGTTACCATTGACTATACTAATTTAGTGTTTGTTCTGTATTTTTTTAGTCTGCCTCCAAATTAGAATCTAGGAAACTAGGAAATCAGGTAAGTGCAAATCTCAGCACACAAAGAAAAAAGAAAAGGGGGATATGTTGTGGACCATAAATGGCAAAAAGCCATTGTTAGATTCGAAGCTTAGTAAAAGGCTAAGTTCTCCCCCTCCACCTCCATATTGGTTATGATGCTGAGTATTTTCACCCACTCTACTTGCTTCCTTGGGTTGCTGGAAGCAATATACATGCTCTTTCTCTGACTCTTTGTTTGTTCAGATGTTGGTAGATTTCACTAATGTATCCTGTTTTTGCCTTGGGAGAGTTCCTGTCTTAGCCTTGGATGTGCAACTTTGTATCAGGGTCCTTGATTTGCATATAGCTGTATAATAAAGCGAACTAGGGCTATGGGACACTCAGATACTGCCAGGCATTTTGAAGAGTCCTCCCGGTCCCATCGTTTTTGTTTTGATAAGTGTGTTTCCTTAATTCCACACCGTTATTAGGAGCCCCGCTGGTCTGTGGCAGTTGATTCTCATCTGCATCCTTTCACTGAAATAAACTATAACCATGAGTACAAAAGCTCTTCTGGGTCCTGGGAGCCATTGTAGCAAACCATTCCATCTGAGGGGGACTCCCAACAGAGAAGTCTATTGTCTCCATTCCAACATGGTGGGGCCCTCTGTCAGTTGCCAGATTCATGAGAAGGCACGAAATTCCCATTACCCTCCGAGGAGAAGAGAGCCATGCATACCTTGGCGGGCAAGTCCTCTACACTCTCTTCGTTCACTCCTTCATCATCTAAACTGATTAAAGGCTGATGTGTGGAACTGCTTCTCAACAGAAAACTCTTGGCTGCAAAACATTATTCAGTGAACAAGATGAATGACTCAGATAACCAGGTTCCCTCCCAGCAAGATCAGACGTGCATTTTGTACCACGGCATATTTCATTCACAGGGCACAGTATCAAAAAGCACTACCTACTCTTTTCATAAACGGGTCCTACTGCAGGCTTGACATACATGACAATTAGGAGAGTTAGTTGTATGGCATTTTTGATGGCTCCTCCATCAGAAATTTAACATGTGTGTGTGCATGTGTGTGTGGGTCTTATACAGTGGCAATGAGTGACTTCCCAGAGTTTTACTTAAAAAGGAGTTTTATCATCAGGAAGAGAATTACAGCTAAGATGTCAGTCAGTATTTACTGGCTTTTTCACTAGGAAACTCAAAACGTGTGGGGAATGAAGAGAAGAGTCCACTGTTGTCGATGCAGATCCAGAAACCCTGGGGGGCACCGGTCACAGCCCTGACAGTTTTGAATGAGTCCAGTAATTACAAAGAGAGACCTTTCCCTGGACAGCTCAGCTCTTAACTTCAAAAGACACTATGCAGAGTCGGGTGGCTTTGAGATCAAATCAGTATGTGGGTGTCTGAATCCTCCCTACTACTGGTTTTCTCACCCAAAAATGGGACAATAACATCCACTGATCGGATGAACTGTGGACGATTAAATGACAGCGTGGTTCAGCAACTGGCACACTGGCAGGTAGAAAAAAGTTTACAGCCAGCAGTACTAACACACTCAGGGCATGAGTAATAGCCCACAGTCAAAAATACACTTGAATGGCCTGACCTGTGCTGGCACAATGAATAAAGCATTAACTTGGAGCCCTGAGGTCGCCAGTTCGAAACCTCCAGTTTGCCCCATTAAGGCACATACGAGAAGCAATGATGTTTCCCACTTCTCTCTCTTTCTCTCTCCTTTCTCTCAAATCAAAGTCTTGGGGGAAAAAAAAAGGGAAAAAAATACACTTGAATGTACTCGATGTCACTGAGCTGTACATGCAGAAGTGGTTAAATAGCTAAGTTTCCTGTGATGTATTGTTTTACTATGATAAAAAATATATATACATTTAACTATCAACTTGGAAGTGACGGTATTTTGCTTTGGCGGAGAAGACTTTCCTGACCTTTCTCTCCAAGCGACTGCCTCCCACCCACGTCCTTCCTGTTCACAGACTCACAGGGTGCATCAGGGGACCCTCAGAACCTCCGCCTGTCTCATCACAAGTCAATCTAGACAGGCCTTGTTCACGACGGACAGCCTTTAATTCTAGACTTGCAGGCTCCAGTCTTAACTATGGAGGGGATTACATTTTGGTCAAAAATAACTTCTTCTGAAAAATTAAGATGACTTAAAAGAGACACTGAACATCACCAAAATCCTTTTTCCTCTCTGACCTTCAGATACTCAGTAGCTTGTTAACGTGATGTGTCCAGTCTACAGCTTCTACATTTTGGAAGGGAGGTGAATTACGGGACAAATGGGAAAAGATCAGGTGGCTCTGCAGGTGATATGGGTGGCCTGGGACAGGGTTTCTCAATGTTAGACTACTGACCTCTGGGGCTGGGTCATTCCTGGTTGCGGGGGCTGCCCTGTGCTTTGCAGGACATTGGGCAGTATCCCTGGTCTCTACCCACCAGGTGAGCTGCCTTCCAGTAGCGACAACCAAAAAGTGTCTCTGAAGAGCACCAAATGTCCCCTGGGGGCCAAAGTCACCCCCAGATGAGAACCGCTGCTGTAGAGAACTGCATCAAAGTCTGCAGCTAAAGCGACTTTGTTGCTGCAGGAGAAACCGCACAAAGCCCACAAGGGGTCAGTTGGGGTCTACAGAAACCCCTCGTTTAGACCTTGCCACTAGTCAGCAGTAAAATCCTTGACCTGTGCCTTGGGTTGGACAAAGGAAGTGGCAAGTGTAGTTCACACAACAGGACGTCTCCTGCACAAAACCAAGTATAAGCCATGGGTATGGGGTTCAGCTGCCTGAGATGCGTCCTGGCCAAGAATGGGGGTTTTATGTTACGTCTGTACTAGACTGGCTAGAATAGTGGCCCCTACCGCAAACTCATGTCCTCAGAGAAGGTAAAAAAGAGGTATGGTTCCGAGCCTGGCAAGGGCTCCTCTGGGCTGCCCACCTAAGTCCGCACCTGACGCCTCCTCCACGGCCTCGACTTTCTGAGACTCAGTCTCTTCTTTGTCATCCTTCTCGGACAGGCCAGGAATGTCGCCGTCTGCACAGCCACATACATGTCAAGAAAAAAATGAACCATCACTGTGTCACTTCATGAGACACCTGGTGTCACGGCTCCCCTCCAAGCTGTCGGATAGGACATGGCAGGAGAGCCGAGCAGGTTGGTGAGCCCGAGGACATCTCGGGGCGGAAGTGACCTGGGTTGACCCAGAAACTGCCCCCTCCAGCCAGTAGGAGGTCCCTCACCCCCACCCCTGCCCTTGGAATGTAACGTTCTGCCCACCGTCCCACCACGGGAGGCATTTTCAAGGACACTGCCTGAGAGCCACGCGTGGTTGAGACCATCTGGATGGTGACCATGATTGAAGCCCACTGATGCCTCTCTATAAACTAAGATCCTGGCTGGCGGGCGGTCAGAGAGGTGTCCTCGTTGTGCAGGGGCCCAAAACCAGCCTCAGATGAAAGCCCCCATTGCCCATTAAACCTGACACCTATCCATCTGCCCTTCTCCTCCATCTCTCCACGCATGAGGGCCACTTTGTGAATCCACACAGTCACACAGGAATATTCCAGATGCCCCAGATGGCCTTAGATGATACTGGGGGAAGACTCATACAAATTCTCCAGGAGATGAAGGACACAAGAATGATGGTAATGACGACCAGCCCAGAAGAAGCAGAAATAGCTAACATGCATGTTTAAAAAGAGGCTCAGCTCCACTAATTATTAAAGTGTAGGCGCTAGTCAGATGGCTCAGTGGATATAGCGTCCTCCCAGCATGTCAACGTTGCAGGTTCAATCCCTGGTCACGGCACATACGAGAAGCAATCAACGAATGCACAACTAAGTGGAACAACAAATTGATACTGCTCACTCTCTCTTAAAAATACTTGTGTGATTCCTTAAAAATTCAAACGAGTTATTAAATGATAGGTACAGAATGATTCCATTTTGTTTTTTCAAGAAACAATATATGCTTACCCATAAGAATAGCATCTTGAGCTAACTGCTGCTAGTGCAGACCCCCTTCTTTCCTCACCAACATCCTCACCAGCACCTATTGTCATTCATTTTATTATTAACTGAAAGAAAAGTCTTGACCGGGGGAGGGAAAGAGACAGAAAAGAAGGATGAAGGCACATGCCCTGGCCCCATGCCACATCCTTTGCTCACACCAGAGACCCCATAGAGAATCTATGGAAACTGTCCAAAGTCTTTGTGAACCTGTAGGCTGCACAAGCAGAGGGTGAGTGACAACATGAGACGCAGAGCTGGGGAGGTCCCACTTCTGTCTAGAACCCAACACCCAACACCATTCTGGTGCCTCCAGGATCAGCAGTTTTGAGTTTCCAGGGACAGCATCCTCAGCAGGGATCCACTGGCATTCTCATGACATGGTGACAGTGGAAAAGAACCAGGAAAGGAGAGGAAGGATGGAGGAGACTCAGACGCAGCCCAGAAACAGATCACAGCCCGAGGGAGGTTTCCAAGCACCCTTTGGAGGGTTCAGGAATTTGCCAGGGGACCCTCAAGTGTACAAAATCAGGGTTACTGAAATTTGGTCCGTGTTAGTCAATGTAAATACTTAAAATCCCTTGTCATTTCGAACACCTCATATGGGCATGACTTTACACCTGCATGTCAGGAGCCTGGGAAGATAGAAAGGACGGACCTCTCTCCCACACTTCTGCGGGCCCTGCCACTGCCAAGGACAGTGAGGATGAAGTGTTTGCTCCCGTCTCCTGGGCCACCTCTTTTGTACCTGTGGCTTGTCATTGGGCAGTGGCTCCTACTCTTGAATTTTTATTGCCAGGGTGACCTATGTGGGTGAATCATTTTAGCTTCTCTGTGCTGCAGCTTCCTCGTCTGTAAAACGGGGTGACAGTACTCCCACTTCACAGAACGTATGAGCTGGTACAAGCGTTTGGAACTGTACCTGGTACACAACAGGCACTAAATAAGCGTTTGCTGAGACTAATCAATCAAGGGCTGCCTTTCCAAGGGGGCAGTGAGAGCCGGGAAAGCTCGTCCTGCCCCACCCCCAGGACCCCGACAGCCCCTGCACGGGGTGGGCGACCACTACCACCCGCAGGCAGGCCTGCACCTGAGACCGCGGCGGGGCCGGCAGCGGGGGAGGGGCGGCCGCGAGCTCACCGGTCTCCACCTCCACCTCCTCGAGCACCACCGTGCGGTAGAAGAAGAGCGTGGCGGCGCCCTCCTCGTCACTGGTCCGGTTGAAGAAGTACAGGATGAGGTCCTCAGCCTCGCCGTCGTGGCGGTTCAGCAGCTCCTCAAAGAGCTGGGGGTCGGTGAGGCCGAAGGCCGTGTACACGCGGTCGCGCAGCCACAGTACCCGCAGGTCGTCCATGACACCACGCCGAGTCCGGCCGAGGCAGCCCAGGGCCTGGCCGGCAGACGGGCGTCCTTGGCAACGGCGCCCCAACAACGGCCACCAGGGCAATGGCGGCCGTGGCCCACACGCCTGCAGCCGCACCAGCACCGGGTCCGCGCGCTCGCTTGCAGAGGCGCGAATGCAGCCCCAGCCTGTGCACCGTGGGGAGCGAGGGGCTCCACCCCAGACGTGGGCCCACCCTCCCACCCTCCCTCTGGCCCCAGCTCGGGGACAGCACGCAGGGACCTCAGACGCGGACTCAGGCCGCTTGTCACCAAGGGCTGCTGACTTCGGGCTTCACCGTGCAGGAACGTAGTCCTAGCATTCCCTGTGCCTGCGTGCTGCCCATTTTGCTGTAAAGAAACCGAGGCAAGACAGGTGACAAGGTCACAGCATCTCAAGAGATGGCAGGGGCAAAATTGGAGGCCAGGAAGGACTAGTCCGAGCCCCTCCAGCCATTATGGATCAAAGGACATCGGAAAAGCGAGTATCTTGCTTGCCTGGAGAGGTCCAACAGAAGAGTTCCTTGGGGTTGGAGGGTGAGGGCACAGACTCAGGGAACCGACCGGGTGTCTTGGCTTTCTGGTCAAGCCACAGGGCGTAATGAAGCGAAACACTCACGTTTTAAAAATAAACATATTTTATTTTTTTCATTAGTAAAAAGAAGTTCAATACTGATAGGAAGGTGCAAATTTGTCCTTTTATGCATTTGGGAATCTTGAACTTGTTCACTGTTATTCCCTCTCATGGAGTTAAGCCCCTAGATTACTAAACTGACCCTAAAAACCTTGCCTTCTTGTTGTTTTCTTCCCATTAGGAAATAAGTGGCAAGTTCTAGGTTATCTCTTAAAATTCTAAAACCAAGCTCAGTATCAATGGCCTGGCTGTTGGGAAACTATCATTCCAAAATGCCTTAGTCTCATTATCTTGAATTAAGATTTCTCAGTAATTTTTCTGGAGATATACCAGAAGGCATGCAAGCAAAACTGGCTTTAAAATTTTAACCGAGAAATCTATTATTTTTAAATGCAGACTGCAGAACGATTGTTGCAAGTTATTTTTTGTTTTCCAAAATGAGCAAGGTCCTTAAACGTCTGTAAGAGCTACCTATGCTATAGATATTCTATGCCTAATTAAACTATTGCAGATTGAAAACTGAGACCAGTATGTTGTTATTAAATACTCAGTCCAGAAGTGCGGACAGAGGTGCATTCGGTGAAAGGTAAGTCTTTTCAAAGTTGTACCTACATGAATGGAAAATCCACAGGGCTTACTACGACCCATTGCAACACCTCTGCACTTCTTAAAGGGGTCACCATGAGACTGGTCTTCACCCTTGCGGATGAAATCAAATTCTAGTTTACTGAAGAAATCCCTTGTGTTTGTATTTTAGGACTCCATTAACACAGAGCATGAAAACTGGAAAACGGGGCCATCGTGACATTCATCTTTAGGCAAACAAACATGTTTAGCATCCTGCAGACATCTGACCATTTTTCCTCTTGATATTTGCTAACAAGAGACCAGTCTGTCTTAAAAATTGTATACATAGTAGTTCTAACAAATAGCTTTAAAACAAAACAAAGCAACTGTTCTGTAACATGACATTGGAACCAACAGCTTTATAAAAAAATAAAATTTCCATTGGTGCCTAGAAAACACCATCCTATTTTATTTCTAGAGTTCTATTAATTTGTTTTTTATTTAATTACATTCTACATAGATTTCAAAGGAAAAATGACTCTTCACTCTTGGTTCTTATACCCTGGTAAGAGGTGTTGATGAGAATTTAAAAGTGGCCCCCGTGATACTTAGTGGGGGCAGTAAGGAATTCCAGGAGACCCTGTATGTCTCGTTTCCTCATCAGTGAACAGTATTCGGAGATCCTGAGTTTCCAAAGGATGAGTCACTTACCATTTTATTACAACAGACCCTTGGAGTAAAGTAATATATGGCAACCTGTGAGGGACACGTTTGAAACCCGGACGGCACTATTCAGACTGTGTATTCACCCCCAAAAGTGTCCAATGTTGTACCTTCCTGACAAAACTTAACTTTAAGAGCAGAACCATTTTCAAGAGTTTCATCAGCATCATTTTATGTCTGATACTTTAACCAGAGGGACAATACCCAGTCATTCCAAACTGGCTTCAGGTAACATCTGACGGGGGAGCAGCGTGGATGCATCACCACAACTATAGAGGTTTAACGTCACAGTCACAGTCACATCCTGGTGTTCAGTTCACGCCTCTCAGCAAACAGGTCTTGAAATCACCTGAAGAGACGCTTATGTTCAGTGCTACCATAATCTCGACTTGTAAAGACAATTCCAAACTCTACCGCTAGCCAGAGCAGAGCGAGGAGGGACAAACCAGCCTTCGCATGGCGCATGATGGGAAACGTGAGAAAGTGAAAAGACTGCTGGTTTCGTTTTGAAAATAATTATCTAAAATCAATTACAGTGAAATATAAAAAACAAACTTAACTTACAAGACAGAATAGACCAAAATGTTCAACAGGACTGACTCACATTCATTCAAAACTAAATGTCAAGTGAGCAGATGAATTTAAACTAAAGGCTATAAATTAATGGCTAAGAATTAGTTTTCAACTTATCTAAATAGTGTTTGAAGTTTAAATTAAGTCAAAATGCCTTAATCAGAGCTTATTTTAGAACTAGTCTGAAAGTAAAAAATCATCAATGTACTGCTCTCCAGGGTGGGTTCAATCTCGTGGTAAAATAGCTTAATTTGTATTTTGTTATAAAAATATACAAAAGACTACTTTACTTTCTACCTTTCCTTCACTCAGTATAAACCCCGTTCGGGACAGCCATATCAGCCAGGCTGGTCACCGAAGTTCAAATCATGTCCATATTGCATCTTCGATGGCCGCAATGCTTTGTAAGGCTCAGTATAGAGTTTCTTTCCAAATATACAATTATCATAATTGGTGTTATGCAAGGATAACGGGGTGAGTGGTCTTTAAAAAAATATACAAGTGGGATAACCATTTGTTGTAGGTTATTTTATCCCATTTTTCTCAATTATTAAAACAAGACAAAATTGTAGAAACCATTTCCTATTTGTAATTCTAGACAACATACAGTAAAAAACATTCACATACTTTAAGTCAAGCGGAATAAATGTCCTTTGATTATCCGTCATTAAATTTTTTTAAAAACTGTACTTAAATTCAGCTGTTGGAAAATATTACCTGACTTCTGGTGACAGAATAACTCTGTTTTTCTTTTTGTTTAAGGTGAAAAGGAATTACGTTATCTAAGACTATCTGCAATTAGCCATTCAAAATGGGCTTCTCTCCAAGACTATATTTTAAAAAATAACTTTAATGTAACTTTTGGCATCAACTCATTATTTTCTCATCATAAAAACTGAAATAAATTTATCTACCTAAAATTGATAAACTTTACAAAATATTTAACATGAGGAAGAGGTATATCTTACAGAATTATTTGGCTATATCGTAAGGCCACCAATGAAGACAGAATTTTTCCTATTGTATATTTGACATTAAGTGAATTTCTACAACATGATAATTCTCCAGCCCTCAGACAGCCTGCTGGGTACAACGATAGGATCACACCACGTCGTCACTGAACTTCTGTGAAAGCCGTCTGAATGAGAAAGGAACAAATTTGGTGCCTGCACCAACATAGAATTTGTTCTGAAATTCTACCCTAAAAGAAAAACAAAAAAGCCCATGGATTAATGAGAGGCTGCAAATAACATTTCCTATGTTTCTTAAAACAACTCTTACAAGTTAAACACAAAAGTTCCCGGGCCAAAGTTGCTTCGTCCACGCGTGTGGCAGAAATATCTGAACTTAGATCAAATCCACCCCACCACCCCCGTGGACGGCCTCAGCATGTCACAGGAACGCGAATGCGTCATGCTACCTTGCGCTGCACACACATGGCAACATGCGGCACCTCCCTCCCCCCCTGGGTACCTGGACACACACGAGTAATCTGGTGCACACTGTGAAACAGTAAGAACTATGTGTGTTGGCCCTGGCCGGTTGGCTCAGTGGTAGAGCGTCGGCCTGGCGTGTGGGAGTCCCAGGTTCGATTCCCGGCCAGGGCACACAGGAGAAGTGCCCATCTGCTTCTCCACCCCTCCCCCTCTCCTTCCTCTCTGTCTCTCTCTTCCCCTCCCGCAGCCGAGGCTCCATTGGGGCAAAGTTTGCCCAGGCACTGAGGATGGCTCTGTGGCCTCTGCCTCAGGCGCTAGAATGGCTCTGATTCTGGCAGAGCGACGCCCCAGATGGGCAGAGCATTGCCCCCTGGTGGGCATGCCGGGTGGGCGCATGCGGGAGTTTGTCTGACTGCCTCCCCGTTTCCAACTTAAGAAAAATACCAAATAAATAAATAAATAAATAAATAAATAAAAGAACTATGTGTGAAGTATTTTACAAGATAAAGCAGACTGTCAAGCCCAAAGTACACGGAAGTATGAAAACACACAATCAGGTGGCAAGTGTAAACTTGCTTTTACTTGTCAGTGAAAACAGTTCAGAAACAAAATATAGTTATAACACAGGGGCTCTGAATAGAGATTCTCCAGGGTTAGGAGGGGACGACCCAGCTTAAATTAAGCGCTAAGATTTTATGGGGGAGAGGGGTTAGATTTTTTTAAATACTGGTTCCAAAGCTGACTTCCAAGCTCACCAGTGAAGGCGGATGGCGTGAAGAAATGCAGACAGCCCTTCCATGATCAAAAGGATGAAAATGGTCAACACGGTGAAGAGTGCGATCACTGGGCACAGCAGCAGGACCCCATAGGTGGTGTCCACCCGGAGGCCCATGCGCATCAGCATGGCCCACAGGACGTCCGACAGCTCTGCGGAAGAACCATTCCCAGAGTCAACTTCTCTCCATTCAGGGCGTCACCTCAGATCACTAGTAGGACTCGGCTTCCTTCTGACGATTCCAAATCACTATCCATAAAATAATACACCCTCCTTCACTATATAATATACATGGAATCTGCTTCTCATGGACGTACAAACCAGCGACCTGGCCGTCTCAGACACCGAGGACGTGGCACACCGGGGAAAACGGAGGCCTGCCTCCCAGTGAGGAAACCCACCACGGGCAGAGGCCCAGGGACCGGGCAGTCACCAACAGACTCCGTCAAGAGCGAGGTGACTGGTGCTGGAGACAGGAGTGCCCATGTGTCATGTGCATGGCAATCTGGCAGTGCAGCCTGTCTTTGGTACTGTGCAAACAACCCTGCCATGGATGGGGGCACGCGTGGCAGGGAGCTGAGCCATGATGACAAGTTCCCATAACAACAGAACCAAGCAAAGGGATGACTGCCTGTCATCAAAACCATTGCCCAGCATGCCTTCAGGACCTGCCTGACAGAGATGCGTGGTCCTCCTTGGTAGACAGGACTGAATAAAGTAACAGCAATGGCAAGAACAACCACGGTGACCACAGAGGGAACCACAGTGTTGGCTCCCTGGTCTCCACAGCCACCCAAGGCCAAACCACTGTCCCAGAGCTCCATGCAGTGCAGTTAAGCCCAACACCGCGAGGTGCGCTGTGTTGCTCTCGCAAATGTAAAATGTTCCCATGAGCTCGCCCTGGTGCTGGGGTGACACTTACGTGCATGAGCCAGACTGAGAGCCCAGAGCCTCAGGTATGACGCCGTGTTGGAGATGCAGCCCAGACAGTACTCGATGGAATGAATCACTTGCGTCATTAATATTTCTCCAAAGTTAAACTGAGGGACAGATGACACACATGGTCAGTCAGCCTATCACATGCACACTGTCAGGGGTACGGCGGAAGAACTGGCTTCTGGGATACCACTGAGAAGACACTGCCTGGGAGAGCGGTAGAGACCATGGCGTGTGTCCTACTGGCCGTCCCTTTGCCTCCGGCCTCCGTGTCTCCATGGAAAAGGCTGGACCACACTGCGATGCTACAAAACCCTCAGACAGCCTGTGAGATTCCTGAGCTAGCCTTTTTTTATTTTTTAATTGGTTCACTTTAGACAGAGAGAGGAAGGGGGATGGAGGGACAGAGAAGGAGAGCGAAAGAGAGACAGAGAGACAGAGAGAGAGAAGCATTCACTTGTTCCACGTAGTTGTTGGTTCACTGGCTGATTCTTGTACATGCCCCTCTGCTGGGAATCGAACCCACAATCTTGGTGTTTCAGGATGACACTCTAACCAACTGATCTACCCAGCCAGGGGCCTGAGCTAATCCTTTTTTTAAATTGATTTATTCCAGAGAGAGGAAGGGAGAGAGAGAAACATTGGTCTGCTCCTGTATGTGCCCTGACCAGGGATCGAACCAGCAACCTCTACAGTTCAGGATGATGCTCTAACCAACCAAGCTATCCGGCCAGGGCTGAGTAGTCTTAACTACAAAACATCTAATGAGAAATACAGAGTTCCCAACCACAGGTTAGAAAACTATTAATAAATGTGTGCGGTGGACAGAGAAGAGCATCCAAATACAAGTCCAGCCGGGGGAGAGATGAGAGGAGTCCCTGACCGCGAAAAGGCTGCAGGACATGGGGCAACCGATGCACGCGCCCTTCCCACCTCTGCTTTTCTTTTTAATGACTCTCAGAGTTATTAGTCATCCCAAATTAAAAGGCCAAGTTATTTAATGATTACAAAACGTTGATGATAAAAAATTTGGCTCAGTCTTTATAGAAGAATCAAAGAAGTTTCCAAGAAAACAAAGTGGAGTGGAAGGAAAGACAGACAGGCTGGGTTCTGCCTGCCCAGGACCGCATCCTTCCTCTCCGAGGGGAACCGCTTCTTCCCTGCGTCTCACCTGGGACCCCCAGCCACAGCCGGGATGGGCCAAACGGTGCTCTCCCAAAATTTAGACGTTGAAACCCTAAACCCCATGTGACTGTGTTTGGAGACAGGGCCTTTAAGGAGGTGATTATGGTTAAATGAGGCCCTGGCTGGGTAGCTCGGTTGGTTAGAGCACCATCCCAAAGCGCAGAGGTTGCCAGTTCAATCCCTGGTCAGGTCACACACAGGAACAGCTGTTTCTGTGTCTCTCCTGCTCTCTCCCTTCCTTGCTCTAAAGTCAATAAAATAAATTTTTTTTTTAAAGTTAAATGAATGGTCGTGTGGGTGGGGCCCTACTAATAAGGGGACTGGGGGCCTTACAAGAAGCGGAACAGACACCAGATCCACGTGTGCAGAGCAAAGACCATGAGAGGACACAGCAAGAAGGCAGCCACCTGCAAACCAAGGACAATGGCCTAAGGAGAAACCAACCCTGCCTATATCTTGATCTTGGACTTCTGCCTCCAGAACTAGGCAATTGTAATTTCTGTTGTTGAGATAACCTTGGCCAGGCCAATCACAGTATTTCCTTGCAGTTTTTTCTGACAGCCACGAACAGTTAAGAATGCTATTCTCTCTGACTGAGACTGAAGACACTGAGCCCAGGGCTAGCTGTGGCCACGGTTCCACAATTGTGGGGCCACCTGGCTTCAGAACATGAAGTGACATTGCAAAGAAAACCAAACCACTTGGAAGTGGGGATCCAGAAACCAATCAGCCCAAGGCCCGCTCTGCTCCCATCCTGAGTGAGCCAGCAGACTGCCCATGAAGCCAGCGTGAGCAGGTCTCTCCCTCACAGCCACAGGCTAGTTCTAACTCAGATGAGAACCTTCTGACAGCAATGTTCATGGTACCTGAAGTCACTTCGTGTCACAGCCTCCAATGTTAACACCTTAAATCCCATTATGAAAGTGAAACAACAAAATGTTAAACCTAAACCCTGACATGATAACAATTATAAAACCAAAACAGCATTTGGAAAGTTGTAACGGTTGTTTTGCTTTTGTTTTTGTCTTATTTACCTAATTAAATCTACTGTGGTAACAGTGGTTAATAACAGCATATATATAAATTCCAGGTGTACAACATAGTATTTTGACATCTGTATGCTCTGTTTAGTGCTCCCTGCCTGGACAGAGGCAGACATGAACAAAACTAACCCCATCTCCGTGTCCGGATCTCATTTCATTTTTAAGTTTCGTTTTATAACCAACGTCACTCTCCTGAGAAACTGCATTGAAGCCATCTAGCTGACCATGGCCTGTGTCCCATAAAGTGTAGCCATCAATATCTGTTAGCAATAGCTGGAATGGCACAATGACCGAGGTAAATATCAAAATGATGACTGTATCGATGACAAGCAACTATCAAGAACAAGGCTACCAGGAGGCGTGGCCCTTGCTATGGACTGCATGCTCTGTCCCTGCTGTGTTAACCGTTAGCACCCGAGTTACACTAGTAAAAAGGGCCTGCAACAGGCTTAGCAGTGGAGAACTATCCGCGCAGAACTGCGGGGTGGTCTGCCTGCCCCGACCTGACCTTCCTGTGAGTAAATTACCCCGTAACAAATTCCCGTAGAGTCTATGGATGGGCCGCCCCGATCTTGGTGTGCAGGTACCTTCTCGTTATGGTGGCTGGCACCTCGGCCCCACAAGCAGACACCAACCACCCAAAGTCTCTGTTGTATTCCTTAAAAGATTATTATTACCGTTCTTATAGGACGGTCATCTCTATGGAAGCTTAGTTATCAGTTTTTATCATTAGTAACTGAAACATTACCTCTTCACTCATCACTTCTCTACATCCGTCGTCCATCTGGCTGTTCCCCTCTTCTATGTCTTGGCTTCCCAGCAGAGAGACCTCCTCCTCGCTGTCCTTCCTTACAAGCGTGTAGCCACTCTAACGACAAAGAAACGCAGTAAATGCCTTTAAAAGCAAAGGTTGTGGCAAAATGAAGGTTATAGCCCCTTCATTTCTCTTAACAATGTTTTCTCTTCAAGAATAAAAAAAATTCTTTAAAAGGAAATGAGTACTTTATACCCGTTAGGATAACTATTACACACAAAAAGAAGAAAGGAAAGAAAACCAGAAAGGAACACGTGTTAGTTAGGGTGAGAGAACCTGACACTTGCGCACCATGGGGGGGGGGGGTGTAAAAGGGGACAGCTGCAGTGGGGACAGATCATTACATTCCTTCCCGGAGCACGCCGGGCCTTCTCCCCCGCTGCTTCCCCCCACAGGCAGCATCTCCTAAACTCTAAGAGTCCCCAGGAGACTCGAGACCAGGGGAGCAGGGGGCAGCTGCAGCTCACCCCAGGCTAACCCCCGGGAACCTCCGATGCCAGCTCTCTGACTTCCCAGGGAGCTAAAGCAGCCCCACCTTGGCTCACTTCTTTCTCATAACATTTCCAGAGAGCCAGGGCAGCCCCACCTAGGTTCTCTCCTGTTGCTTCTTCCTTCTGTCCTGACTTCCCAGGGAGCCAGGGTAGCGTCTCACCCAGGCTCTGTCGCTTCTTCTGTCCTAAGCCCTTCCTTGTTTCACTGTCACAGCTTTAATACACATACTCTCAAAATAAACAATAAACAGAATCACCGAGTGACCCAGCAATCCGACTTCTAAACATATACAGAACAGAACCGAAAGCAGGGACCCAAAGAGACACGTCTTACGCCCACGTTCGCAGCAGCACTGTTCACACCGGCCAAGAGGTGGAAACAGGGCATGCGTCCACTGTCGGATGAATTCATAAACAAAATGTGTCTGTCCACGCAATGGAGTATTATCACCTTATAAAGGAAGAAACTCCTACACAGGCTACAACAGAGATGAACCTGGAGGAAATTATGCTAAGTGAAATGAGCCCGTCATAAAGGGAAAATAGTGCACGATTCCACTTATACGAGGTACTTAAGAGTTGTCAAATGCATAAGACACTGGTTGCCCTGGCTGGTTGGCTCAGTGGGAGAGCGTCGGCCTGGCGTGCAGAAGTCCCGGGTTCGATTCCTGGCCAGGGCACACAGGAGAAGCGCCCATCTGCTTCTCCACCCCTCCCCCTCTCCTTCCTCTCTGTCTCTCTCTTCCCCTCCCGCAGCGAGGCTCCATTGGAGCAAAGATGGCCCGGGCGCTGGGGATGGCTCCTTGGCCTCTGCCCCAGGCGCTAGAGTGGCCCCTGGAGGAGCACAGCATCGCCCCCTGCTGGGCAGAGCGTGGCCCCCTGGTGGGCGTGCCGGTGGATCCCGGTCGGGTGCATGCGGGAGTCTGTCTGACTATCTCTCCCCGTTTCCAGCTTCAGGAAAAAAAAAAAAAAAAAAAAAAAAAAAAGACACTGGTTGCCAGGCACTGGGGTGGGGGGCAGAACGCTCGTGTTTAACGGGCACGGAGCTACATCTGAGAAGGTACAAGTTCTGGAGATAAATGGTGGTGACAACTACACAACCGTCTGTGCTCAGTGTCACAGAACTGGGCACTTACACGTGTTTCAAATAGAGAAGTTATGTTATGCATAGTTTACCACAATTTTTAAAACAGAAATAAAATGAGAAACTAGACACACAAAAAACCAGTCAAGGAAGAAATTTAACAAAATGATAGGAGTTATAACTGAGGAGTAGAAGTAAGGGTATATTTTCTATATTTTCCACAATTTCTATAATAAAGTTATATTATTTATATTTAAAAACCACTTTTAATAAAAAGAAACCAAGAGGCAAGACTAAGAACTAAAGCATTTGAACCACACCAGGCACCGTGAAGGACCGGCTCAGACTGCGGCAGGTCTGCGCAGGGCGGCAGGGCTCGTCTCTGGGACCCAGGCCCATCAGGCTCCAGGCACTGGGCTTCTGCAGAACAGGCGACCCCAAGAGCTCAATAACGGCAGCTCTGGCTTTCACACCAGAGCCCGGGACCCTCTGGAAGGCGCTCTCTTCACCAAGCCTTCTGTAACTAAGAGGCGAATCTGCGCACCAATTACAGACCCACGCCCGAGCTCACACTCACCCTGCTGACGCCGAGGCAGCTGCGCCCTTTGTGCAGCCACAACAGGAACAGGGGCTTTCCCAAGAAGAGGACGGGCACAGACAGCAAGGTGATGGCCAGCAACAGTCTCTGGATGTGCTCCTGGCGGGGGAGAGAGGAGGGGACTGATGATGATGCAAAGACGAGCCGCCAGTGTCACCGCTGCACTTAACGATGCTGGCAGGAATCAGGTCGAATGTCCCAATTCATTAACAAGGAGCACAGAGCAAAGGCCAGCCAGTCTGCCTGTGCCAGGAGCCTCCTCCTGCCCACACAGCTGGATTCTAGAACTGATGGCCCACACTAATGACAACGGCAAAATACCGTTTTGCTCGGCCCAGTAAGAAATTTGAAGACAATTCTGCAGTCAAACTCCAGCTCATGATTTTCTGAAAACACTATCAATGGAAAAAGAGAAGCTATATGCTTTTTAAGATTCTTGGTTCCACTGGTTTTGGGTTTTTTCTTTAATTATGATGACTATTTGAAGAATGTAAGCAGGTAGTAAGTGGACTTCCCTGGACACACAAAAAATATGAAAATAGCATTCAGAACAAAACTAAAAACATTTTAATACAAAAGAAGTTTTGCAGTTATTTAAAAATAAAGAAGGTGCAGGTGCACACTCACACAGCTGCTGCAGTCTGTGTGTGTACAGGTGGGAAGGCGGGTATGAAGCAGATGACGAGCACGTGTGAGGGGCCAGGCACCTTCTTAAGTGCTTCGGGAATGTTAACACTACACCAGGAGTAGGGTCCTATTTTTATTACCATTTTACAGATGAGGGATGTGCTCAGAAATAATGTGCTCAGAGCAGCACTTGGAGGAAGTAGCAGGCAGCCCTCAGAGCCCACGCTCTCAGCCACTGGGCCACCAGACAGACAAGCAGACAGGTGGCATCATACTAACATGCCATTACAGAAAAGCGATCTTACAGTGGGCCACTATGCTGCTGGGCAGGTGCTGGTTCTCTGATGACTGACCTTAGTCAGAGGCTGATTTTAAATAACATGAAAAATAGAGGGACTGGGAAGCCCCAGGTGCTCTCCAGGAGAACATTTTCTTCCCACCAGTTTTGTTTTGTTTTGTTTCTGAAGTGAGGAGCGGGGAGGCAGAGAGACAGAATCTTGCATGCGCCCAACCGGGATCCATCCAGCATGCCCATCAGGGGGCGATGCTCAGCCCCTCTGGGGCATTGCTCCGTTGTGGCCGGAGCCATTCTAGTGCCTGAGGTGGAGGCCATGGAGCCGTCCTCAGCACCCGGGCCAACTTTGCTCCCTTGGCTGAGGGAGGGGAAGAGAGACAAAGAGGAAGGAGAGGGGGAAGGGTGGAGAAGCAGATGGGCGCTTCTCCTGTGTGCCCTGGCCGGGAATCAAACCCGGGATTTGCACACGCTGGGCCAATGCTCTACTGCTGAGCCAATCGGAGAGGGCCTCTTCTCACCAGTTTTGACAGCCCTTGCGGGGCAGTGAATCTGGATTATACTGCCTGTTGAACACCTTGGCAGTGTCTGGAGCAGGCCGGCATTCTTCTGTGATAACACGAGACACCTGTGTGCCTGGCAGGCCCGGGGAAAGCACCTGTAATCGTCCCACCGTCCCAAACAAAAGGCTGCCAGGAGGGCTGCTTATAAGTCATGAAGGTGGAAAAGAAGCTGACTCACCTGACCCGTGTAAAGACCACTTGTCTCACTGGTCGGAAATAAAAACATGTTAATAAACTCGATCAGAATGCTAGGAGCAACTCTGGAGGTTTCTGCTGAATACACCAGCCACTTGTAGATGATCATGAATATGAGGTACCCAAACATGCAGAGCATGAACAGAAGTTCCGGGATGGACACCAAGTAAATATTGAACTTCTTCCTGAAATGCCTAGAAGAAAGTAATCAATCAACCCACAAACAAGACTGGACTAAGATAAAAAATAAATTCTTTGTGCCTGACCAATGGTGGCGCAGTGGATAGAGTGCCAACCTGAGACAGTGAGGTTCTAAACCCTGAAGTCACCGGCTTTAGCATGGGCTCATTCAGCTTGAATGTGGGATTATCAACATGGTCCCAAGGTTGCTAGCTTGAAGCTCAAGGTCGCTGGCTTAAAGCCTAAGGTCGCTGGCTTGAGCCCAAGGTTGCTGGCTTGAGCAAGGGGTCACTGTTCTGCTGTAACCCCCCCCCCCATCAAGGCACATATAAGAAAGCAATCAATGAACAACGAAGGTGCCACAACAAAGAATGATGCTTCTCATCTCTCTCCATTCCTGTCTGTCTGTCCCTATCTATCCCTCTCTGTCTCTGTCAAAAAAAAAAAAAGCGCCTGACCTGTGGTGGCGCAGTGGATAAAATGTAGACCTTGAATACTGAGGTCGCCAGTTCAAAACCCTGGGCTTGCCTGGTCAAGGCACATATGGGAGTTGAAGCTTCCAACTCCTCCCCCTGTTCTCTCTCTCTCTCTCTCATAAAAAAAAAAAGAATAAATAAAATTAAAAAAATAAAAAGATATGTAACCTTAAAAAAAAAATCTATACTTACAAGTGGTTAAATATGCCCAGAATGACTCCAAAAGTCATGTGAATAATTCCTAAAATCACAGACATTTTCATTTTGAAGGAGTTCAGGAAAGTGAGGCGATTTGTGGCCAAGTTCCAAATCTAAAGATGAAACAAAAGAAAGAAATCTTTAATGTCCTTCAACTGCCTCAGGATAAACAGGTGACAGAGGATCAAGTTCCTATCTGACATCGGAAGGCAGCTGTAAATTTATTAAGAAGGCAACATTCAGACTTTCTCCTTGAAGCTTCAGTCTGAGAACCGCTGCTTTCTTAAACCAGGGTCCCCCTTACAAAGCAATTCCATTTCAATAAAAAGGCAAGACACTGCCAGTGACCTGGTGCCGGGTTTAGGGACACGCGCCTAGGAAGCGCCTCAGGGAAAAGCAAGAGGATGCATGCCACCATCGGCGCAGGGAGCCGGGAGTGGACACTCCCTTGGGGGTAGCGGGAGCCATTCTATCTAGTGAGGCCAGGACTTCAGCATGAGCTAAAGCATGCGGACAACTGAGCACAGGGGCGAGCCCATTCCCAGTGGTCACCACGGGCCGGAAGGAGCACGGCAGAGGTGCTCAGCCCAGTGGAAGGCCACACACGAATGTGCGGTATGACGCTCTCCCTTTGGAAAACAAGTTGAAATGGTAAAGCTGGCTCGTGGGTAAAGCAAGAACAAGAACATATATGTGTGTTTATCTGTATAACTGTGAGGACATTATGGAGGCAGACACAGTGACCAACAGCAGGTTCCAGGGTCCAGACAGGGTGGAGGAGACATTTTAGAAGACCCAGACCCTTTACATACAGGAAATACACACACAGATGCCACTTTTGAACCAAATGGCTACAGTGCCGATTTTTATAATTTAATGAAAGTATATGTGATACCAAGCAGGTATGTGAAATACTGGAGGAGCATTTAGTAAAGTATATGTCTAACCATCATGCTATAGACCTGAAACTAACACAAAATGATAGAGTGTAAACTGTGATTGAAAAATTAAATAAAACAAAAACAAAGCCCATGACCCTCACAGTCTAAGAAACATGGGGACAGCTAAAAGCTGGCCGCATGACACAGGAGCCCCAGATGATGTGGGAAACGCATACTCACAGGGTCAATGCCCAGCGGGTAAGGGCCTCGGAACACTCCGGGGACACTTGGATCCAACTGCAAGACCCTGTTGTGCTTGACCACGCTGTCACTACAACAGAGAGCAGGTGAGAAAGGTCTCCTGAAACATGCTCCTCCCGCTCAGCACCACGCCAACCCGCCAACCCCCCACCCCCGACACGCACTTCCACAGCGCTGCGCCCTGGAGCTCCGCAGGGCCGTGGCCCGGGCCGTACATGGCAGACACATTCCACCCAGAGCCGAAGAGGTTGATGGACTTGGAGAAGCAGTCGTTGTAGATGAGGCCAGTGTACACCGAGAACAGCCCCATCAGCAGGAGGATATAGCGGCCGTTGAAAAACATGCGCATGATCTGTGAAGAGTGAGTGCAGTGAGCAGACCAGGCTCATGGGAAGCATGCTGATATGATCGGGCCGGTCTGGGCACATTCTCCAACTCCCCTCAGGGGCTCTCTCAGAAACAAGGCAATGTAACAGACAGATATCCCTGTCACACAGAGGCCACCCACCCACACCTTTTACTGAGGTCTCAGGCAGGTTACGGTTATTGCCAAACACTAACTGGCATTTAAAAAACATACGTCTCTTTTTGGTCCTACAGAAGCTAAACTAACCACTGCTAATGGTACCCAACCAGACGGGAGGAGCCGCGGCACCTGCACTTGTACCTCTTGTGACTGGTTTAGTCTGGGGTGGTTTTCGTTTAACACCAACAGGAGGGCAAACAAGAACATCACAAAGCCATGTCCACAGTCCCCGAACATCACGGCAAACAGGAAGGGGAAGGTGATGATGGTGAAGAGAGCTGCAGGGAAGCAAGAGACTGCTGACCCACGGCAAAGGCAGGATGTCCCAGTTCACCCACACGCAGCCTCGCAACAGAGAACCGACAGGCTACAGTAACAGCGTATACTGATTGAGGTGACAGAGCAGTAGTAGCGAGCCTGTCTCTCCAAACAACTCCAATGCTCAGATGTCCAACCTGGGTTCACTTCCCGGTAGCTGCCCACCCCGTAGGCATCCACGATGTTCTGAAAGCCCTCGGTGAACTTGTTGGTGCGGAACAGGGTCGGAGGTGTTTCTTTTGTCGGGATTGTGTTCATGAATGAGGGGATGGTAGCACCGCTCTCTCTCTTCGCATAAAGGAAAAAAAGAGAAGAAAAACATTACTGACTGAGCGCCCTTTCAACAAATGCTGCCGCCTGCTACCGCCAGGCTCCTTGTGGGGCTCCCCGGGAAAGGACTCAGCAGCCCCCACAGGGTCAAGTACAGTGGAGCAAGGCTGAGCGGGTGGGAAGGCACGGAGCGCTGGGAGGGACAGCTGCATGCAGACAGGAGGATTCCAGGATCTCTAACAGAAAACTGGAATGGAGCATTTTATCTTTTAAAAATATTCAAGAGGAATTTAGAAACAGCCCCAATATCACCTAATAAAGCCAAAACACAAGAATAAACCAAAATTCAACGTTAGTGTGGCAAAACCATATGTATAGCTTCTTTCTTCAGTGTTTACGATTCTTCTGAAATATATGAGATTGACTTATAATGGGGAAAAAACATTTTAAAATAAAGTAAAACAGGTTATTACTGCAAGAATAGATTTTCCAGTCAAATTATATATTTCTGAAAGGCCCGAGGTTCTGAGAAAGCGTGCATGTGAGTGCAGCCTGAATCTCCCTGAGTCCCCTCTAGAGCAGACAGAGCAGCGAGAGAGCAAAACTGAAGCCCATGAACAGCATTTATAACAAAGCTACAGCCCACAGATCACAGAACATAAGCATGTGGGGACACACCGCCGATGGCTACAGACCTGCCCAGGAACAGTCTCCAGACCAGAGAATGTGAAGGAAGCAGTGTCATATCTGTGAGCCCAGATGGAAAAAACCCCAAAATGACCAGGAAGCATTCCCTGGGAAGTATGGGGGGCCAACACAATAAAAGGTGAAATTGGGAGGGTTTCGTCCAGCCTGAGTGGTGAGTGCACAAGGTCCAGGAGCAGTGAGGTCTGGACAGGCCACAGCAGAGACCTGAAAGGTCAGAAACAACACATGCATACACACACATGCACACACAGCACCAGAGTATCAGTCATGTCCCTCAAAACTGTTGCCACCTCGATAAGTAACAAGCACCTAGGTCAGGGGTCGGGAACCTTTTTGGCTGAGAGAGCCATTAACACAACATATTTTAAAATGTAATTCCGTCAGAGCCATACAACGACCCATGTACATTACACATTATCCAATAAAAATTTGGTGTTGTCCCGGAGGACAGCTGTGATTGGCTCCAGTAACCCGCAATCATGAACATGAGCCATAGGAAATGAATGGATTGTAATACATGGGAATGTTTTATATTTTTAACATTATTTTTTTTATTAAAGATTTTTCAGCAAGCCAGATGCAGCCATCAAAATAGCCACATCTGACTCGTGAGCCATAGGTTCCTGACCCGACCCTAGATCTTGGGTGTCTCAGACCTGAGATAATGAATGACATTCATGCAGCATCTCCTGCTTTAGCACTGCGTATGTGACATTGACATTATCACAGATATGACATTTTAGGCTTCTGCCATCACAGAATTAAGTAATGAGACAAGAAGATTAACTGAAAACTTGCTTTCCTAAGTAACCCTGCTCTTCCCAGTGAAGAATGCAGGAGAGCCCACACAGGAACATGGGGACTGATCCCACAGCCCTCGTGGGGAAAAATCCACAAGTCAGGGCTCAGCATCATGAGGGTGGAGACTGATGGGTTCAACTACTACAGGTGAAACAAAAACCTTCTGCGCAACCAAAGCAAACAAACAGAAATACCAAAAGACGAGTGTCAAATGGGGGAAAATATTTTTCTGTGACAGAAAGTTGAAAAAAATGAGTAAGAAAAAGACCAACAACCCAGTCGAACAAAGCCTACATGCATAAGCGCGCGCACACACAAACCCTCGAAAGGCTCGTGAACAAAAGCATACCCAACTTCACTCATAACTAGAGAAACGCAATGGCTGGCAACATCTGGAGTGACCCAGCAATCCCACGTCTGTGAGTTTACCCGACAGACAGATCTGTGCATGTGGGAGCCATCCAAGCTCAAGGGTTAGTCACCTCAATGGTCTTAATAAAACTGCAAACCAGGCCCTGGCCGGTTGGCTCAGCGGTAGAGCGTCGGCCTAGCGTGCGGAGGACCCGGGTTCGATTCCCGGCCAGGGCACACAGGAGAAGCGCTCATTTGCTTCTCCACCCCTCCACCGCACTTTCCTCTCTGTCTCTCCCTTCCCCTCCCGCAGCCAAGGCTCCATTGGAGCAAAGATGGCCCGGGCGCTGGGGATGGCTCTGTGGCCTCTGCCTCAGGCGCTAGAGTGGCTCTGGTCGCAACATGGCGACGCCCAGGATGGGCAGAGCATCGCCCCCTGGTGGGCAGAGCGTCGCCCCTGGTGGGCGTGCCGGGTGGATCCTGGTCGGGCGCATGCGGGAGTCTGTCTGACTGTCTCTCCCTGTTTCCAGCTTAAGAAAAATGAAGAAAAAAAAAAAACAAAAAAAAAACTGCAAACCACCTCAATGACCAAGGAACTAGTTAGATAAGCTACGGTAGACCCCACAGTGGGATTTTAAATAGTTACTTTAAAAAACAAGGAAGTTTTATTAAGTGATGGGAACAGTGTGAATAGCACTCAGCCTTTTGTAGAGAAAAGGAAAGAAAAAGAGTGTCTGTACCTATCTGCTTACCTATGATATCAAGACAGAGACATCCTGGAACCTAAACAATGGCTATCTCTGAGCAGGGGATGATGCCACTGAACTGTGTCTTTTATAGTTTTTGACGTTTGAACCAGGGGACTGCACTCCTTACTCCAGAGAGCAGAG
This sequence comes from Saccopteryx leptura, assembly GCF_036850995.1. NCBI lineage: Eukaryota > Metazoa > Chordata > Mammalia > Chiroptera > Emballonuridae > Saccopteryx > Saccopteryx leptura. The sequence continues at coordinate 248,063,017 of NC_089504.1, read as the reverse complement.
TAAGAGCACTCACACACACACACGCCCTTACACAACTGGCTCTCCGTAAATCCAGTTTAGGAAAGAGTCACGAGGTGCCCCTCGTCGCTCTAAAAACACTATCTTGTCTACTCCCACGAGCCTGCGGGTCCCAGCTCCCTGGGGCACAGTGCCGGGCGCCGGGGCTGCCTTACCGACCCGTCTTCGAGTGCACGGCGCAGGCCCGGCAGGTCGGCCTCAGGACACCAGACTTCGGCGATGAGGCACTTGTTGGTCACGTCGAAGCTGCACATGTTCAGCATGTGGTAAATGGCTTTCATCTTCTTCACCTGGACAGCGCGGGTGTAGACGGACTCGGCAGCCTTGCACAGCACCTGCCGTAAATAGTCCTCGGTTTTGTGAAGCACCTGTGTGAGGACAGATGCAGCGCTCAGCGGAATGGGCGACTTCCACTGCTGTCCGTTGGGCTCCGGATTTGTTTTAGGGGAATGTCTCCCAGTGACAGACGGTAGTCAGTTCAGTACTTCTCCTCCGAGAGGGACCCCAGAGCCACCAGGAGGCAGGTGGAAAACCTATGCTCAGCCCGTCAGCTGCTCTGCTGGAGCTGCCTCCCAGAGCAGGACCCCAGGGCTGCAGGAAGTGGTTAGCAGTCACTGTCACGGTGGCAGCACAGTGGCCAGGCTCAGTCCCGAGAGCTCCCGGGCTCTTACCCGTTCCCAGCCTTGGCCCAGCTCCCTGCCCACACTGTGAGCCACCATCTCCCATTCCACCCTGCCAAGAGTCCCCTCTTGCCTAAGTGGGTCACAGTCGGCTCCCTGCCACCAAGCACCTCCCTACCTGCCACAAGCAGGAACGTGAGTTGAGAGCCATTCTTGTAAAAGGCTCATCTGTCTGTCGTCCCCCCTCACCTGTGAAGAACTATACTCTGACACAGCAAAGACGACCTTTAATTTCTAACAGGCTTCTGAGATAAAAGTGCCATGAAGACAAGGAAGATAAGTGACTTCCAATCTCCCTGAAACACCCTGATCGGACACAATGGAAACGCACCCCATTAAGCCGGAAAGTATGTGGGTCTGTGTGCGGTTCGAGCCCTCAGCCACGGGGGCAGCGGCTGCGGCTGACTCACAGTGTACAGGTCCTGGATGCGGGTCTGCAGCCCCTCCTGGATCTCTCGCCGCTCCTCAGTGGTGTTCGGGTACGGGTACACGTGGCAGTGGTAGCTGCAAGACAGTTCAATACAGTCACATGTCCTCTGGGACCCTCGAACCTGGGTCCTCCACATCCCAGTCCGACGCTCTATCCACTGCGCCACCACCTAGCAGGTGTGATGGGACTCCAGAGCTAACCTCAGCCCACCACCACCACAGGGGCGTGGCTCCTGCATGTGGAACGAAGGCACCCTGCTGGAAGGACAGGGAGACAGGCACCCGCTCTACACACTGCTGCTGACTTCAGCCAAGTTAGCACACTCCCTCGGACCCAAATTCCACTCCTGGCAGGGCTGATTCCCGAAGCTCGTGCCTAGTTCCAACCTCCCACAACTCATCACCCTCTTTGGGGTAGGAATCAATAAAGAAGTTTGACACACGAAAACAAAACAAATAATGCACAACAGTAACTACCTTTTCAAGAGAAATAAAAGGGAGACTGAAGCTCTGGTTTGTTAGCATTGCCTGGACACGTGCTGGGATAAACCTCCCCCCACTGCGCAGGGCCACGTCCTCCCGGGGCCATGTGGCCCCCGGGGCACAGGGGAAGGCAAGGCTGCCCCCCCCCACCCCGCAGCTGCTCCCATACCACCTTCATGTGTTTCTGCAAGTTCTATTGAAATTAAACATGTGCTCCAGCCTGATACTTAGCACTGCCACCTGTGAAACCACGGGTCTGCTGTGCTGCTCACAGTGTTTCTAATCTACATGAAAATAAACAGCTCTCCCCTGGCTGGTTGGCTCAGTGGTAGAGCATCGGCCTGGCGTGCAGAAGTCCCGGGTTCGATTCCCGGCCAGGGCACACAGTAGAAGCGCCCATCTGCTTCTCCACCCCTCCCCCTCTCCTTCCTCTCTGTCTCTCTCTTCCCCTCCCGCAGCCGAGGCTCCATTGGAGCAGAGATGGCCCGGGCGCTGGGGATGGCTCCTTGGCCTCTGCCCCAGGCACTAGAGTGGCTCTGGTCGCAGCAGAGCGACGCCCCGGAGGGGCAGAGCATTGCCCCCTGGTGGGCAGAGCATCGCCCCCTGGTGGGCGTGCCAGGTGAATCCCGGTCGGGCACATGCGGGAGTCTGTCTCTCCACGTTTCCAGCTTCAGAAAGATAAAAAACAAACAAACAAAAAAAAGAAAATAAACAGCTCTCTAGTGAAACAATATGTCTGTCCATGTGACACCTCAAATGACTTTCCATAGCACCACTGACTGAGCGTCAAACTCTGGGAACACTGACCCAAAACCAACCCAAGTCCCATCCTCACCCCCAAGAAACAAGGCCATCTAAAATATCCCTGCGGGTGAGAAAGGGGGCTGCTTCTACATTTTTTTCTTTGGTTGCGCTTATTTGCCATTGGCTGACAAGGACGAGTCACAGACAGATTCTTGTTGTGACACACTCAACATTCAGTGCAGCCCTTCACTGTGTCATCTCAATGAGCCCCGACAGCCTGTGAGGAGGGAGCTCCCACCCTCGTTTACTGAGGAAGAAACCGTGATTCGGTGACTTGCCCACAGTTGCCCAGACAGTGTGTGGCAAACCCAGACAGGCCCACCTGGAGCCCACCCGCCTCACCGCTCGTGCCCCTCCCCCCATGCAAAGAGGGCTGCCCCATGTGCGACAGGAGATAAACTGTAAGACGGGACAGGCAAGTGTATGTGGAGCTCAAAGCCACAGGAAGACACAAAACACTAAAATCTGATTCCTTTTCCAACTGACCTTAAGCCTTAATTTCCCCAAGAAACCCCAAATCTGGGAATGTTATTAACATGATCTCTACTTTTAAGTATCACACAGGCAAGCGAGAAATTAAATGTCTAAAATCGTGGCATGACAGCAAAAGTAACACATGACAAAACCCAGCAGCCTTGGCATCCACTGCATTTGTCTTCAATCAGAGGGACCCTGAAGGAAAACTAGATGTTCCTGAACATAAAGAAACAAATGGCCTGACCAGGCGGTGGCGCAGTGGATAGAGCGTTGGACTGGGATGCAGAGGACCCAGGTTCGAGACCCCCAAGGTCGCCAGCTTGAGCGCCGGCTCATCTGGTTTGAGCAAAGCTCACCAGCTTGGACCCAAGGTCACTGGCTCGAGCAAGGGGTTACTCGGTCTGCTGAAGGCCCGTGGTCAAGGCACATATGAGAAAGCAATCAATGAACAACTAAGGTGTCGCAAAGACAAACTGATGATTGATGCTTCTCTCTCCGTTCCTGTCTGTTTCTATCTATCCCTCTCTCTGACTCTCACTCTGTCTCTGTAAAAAAAAAAAAAAAGAAATGGAACGAATGTTTCTTTTCTTACCAATCACATATCTTCTTGACCTTGTAGCCAATCTGCTCTCCCCAGAAGGATATCAGGAACACACACCACTTGATGACTTCTCCCTACAGAGTGAGCGAGGACAGCTGTTCCCTCTGAGTCTGGAACTGCGAGCTCTGGGGAGCTCCACCTCCGTCAGGGTCCTGCCATTCACCCAACGGCCTGTCAGCCCTCATCACTACAGGCCCCACAAGTGCAAGTTCACCCCGGAAAACATTCCTAACCCAAATCAATCCTCACTGCATTTTTTTTTTTTGGTCATTTAAAGACAAGCAGAGTGACACAAATGCTGAGTCACCCAACATGCACATCCAACAGAGGTGGGCGAGGTGACACGCTGCCTTCTTGTTTCATCTCAAACTGTAAACAAGTGTCCTTATCGTGACCTAGTCAGTGCACGGTTTTCACATGTTTGTGCAATCTGTTGGCTGTTTCCCTGTTTGAAATAGCTGCAGGGAAGTGCTGACGCGCATCCAGTGTCCCCAAGCGCAGGAAGGCTGTGTGTGCCTTACAGAGAAAATGTGTGGGATAAGGTTCATTTGGGTGTGAGGGACGGTGCTGTTGGCTGGCCCTCAAGGTTAATGGGTCACTAGTATCTGCTAAATAGGGTGTCTTTAAACAGAAACACAGAAACAGAGTTGTGCAGTGATCATGTGACAAAGTGTGACTGGAAGCTGGCAGGAAGCTCGCCGAGTGGCGCGAGCTCAGTATTTGCAGAGCATTCACAGAGCAGAACTAACACGAATAACGTGCACATGTACAGAACAAGGCTGGAGGGCGACAGGGAGGGCGGGCTGAGGCTGCGATGGTGAGCTGGGTGACAAAGGACGGCCTCTCTGCGAAGGGGACATTTGACTAAAGGATGGGGGAGGGGGCATGCCCACATGGACACAGGGTGAGAACTCTGGAGCAAAGGGGCGGCTTGTGCAGAAACAAGTGTGGGAAAAGCAATGGGCCAGCATGCTACAGGGAAGTGGACAGGATGCGGTCAGAGGTATGACAAGGTGACAAGATGTGCGCTGTGAGGCCCTGAGCTTTTTGCTGAGTGGCAGAAAGCCACGGCCGGGTTGTGCGTGGAGGAGTACAGTGACACAATGACAGTGTCACAGGGGTCGTTCCAGATGCCGGGAGGCAGGAGAGCCCAGTGGGTGGAGGCTCCCGCAGAGTGGAGGCCCTTCAGGTTCAAGGGCTCACATCCCGTGCTCACATCCCGGAGCAGGGAGCGGGGGTGGAGGGGACGAGGCCAGAGCCTTCTCCTAGCTAAAGGACAGGTCACAGACCGGCTGGTGGACAAGAGAGGAGTGTGAGGGAACCTGAGTGAAGCTGATGCTCAGAGGGCAGCAATGTATCGTGCTGTTGTCCTGGTCATGTGGTGGGAGGGCACAAGAAAGTTCTGCTTTGTGAACTATATTCAAAATATGCAAGGACAAGACATCGGCCAACAATTCACTCCCAGATGGCTCTCTGCACCGCACCTCCAACTGTGCTCCAAGTCTGTTGCTTTTTAAAAAGTGACCGTGATGGCCTGACCAGGCGGTGGTGCAGTGGATAGGGCATTGACCTGGGATGCTCAGGACCCAGGTTTGAGACCTCGAGATCGTTAGCTTGAGCACGGGCTCATCAACATGATTCCATCGCCCCTGGCTTAAGCAAGGGGTCACTGGCTCAGCTTAAGCCCCCTGGTCAAGGCACATATGAGAAACAATCAGTGAACAACTAAAGTGCCACAACTACGAGTTGATGCTTCTCATCTCTCCCCCTTTGTCTCTCTCTTTTTAGAAAAAAAAAAATTCTTTCCTTTGGAAAAAAAAGATCACGGCATTTACTCACCGTCTCCGGGTCCTCGAGGGGCTCATCCAGCTCTGCATAAGTCACGATGGTGTACCCTTTGCAGACCCTCCACAACATTTTTTCAAACGCTTCAACTTTTCCTTGGTTAATTAGGCCAGATACAAATCTACGAAATAATATGGACAAGTTACAGTCCGCGGAAAGCAATGAATTCTTATCAAGTACATTAAAAGGATAACACAGATTTTCTTTTCTGGCAACATGGGGAGATATGGAAAGCCCTCCAATTACCAAATATCTATAATGTTGGATGAAGTGTTTTTGAAACAACCTTTCAATGTATCACTGGGCCTAAAACTAGAGAAATTCTTGGAATCAAAGAAACAGGACCTTGTGGCCGCCCTGATGTATAATATTATACTGACCAGTATCCTGAGTTTCAATGCCAGCAGGGCGGGTGGGTGCTGAGTGAGGAGAAAAAAACTGGTTCCCCCCAACTCCCCCCTCCAAAATTAGAACCCCACACACAAAGTGCTTCACCTTCAGTGAATGGGTAGATGAGAAAAAAACACTCCAGAGAAGCCTACAAGTACACTTATTTCAGTTCTGGTTCCAGAAAGAAGGGGGAAAGTCTTCCTCAAAAATTTATAATCATAGGTTAGAATTTGCTCAAGCTTATGACTTACATTCACATTAAAGGCATTGTGAAATATCCAAGAGAAAATCAAACAAAAAAACCCCAAGCTGAGAAATTAATGTAAAATGATTCCAGGTTGGTAGGGGGTTCCCAGGTACCTCACCAAATGTAAAAACAAATTCTCTCTGGAGGAATACATCCTCAAACTACACAGTGAATTCCTACAGATAATGAATAAACAGAGGAACATATTGGTAAGTTCATAATAAAAAGCAATCACACTGGGAAACAAGTTACCATTGGTTCAAATAAACAGAAAGGACAGCAAAAAGAGACCCTTAAATAAGATCTTCACCAACGCAGTTTAGCCCTCAGGCTTCCAGCAAACAAAACAGGACTTGATGCTCCAATGACCAATTATTTGGCCGTTACTGGAATAACCCTGGTGTAGATGTTCCTCCTTTCCAACGCATTGTGTCAAAAGAAGAAATATGCCTCATACTGAGCTAAGAACTCAACACAGCTGCGTCACGCGGTTCAGCCAACACAGGGGCGCAGTGTTTCCTCACACAGAATTCGCCTTCATCCCCTCCATCACCGGCGTGCCAATGTGCCCATTCATCCGCTCTGCAGAGCATGCACGTCTCCCTTAGACAAGAGGGGGGCAGGCAGCCCGACACCCCGTGCCGTCACCTACCCCAGTTTTGCTCCCAGCCTCTGCATGTAACTGTAGTCCAACAAGGAGTCACTGTCCAAGGACGGGGACTCTTCATAAGTGGGTTCAAACTAGAGAGATACGAAACCAAGTGTGTCTAGTTAACAGGGATCTCACAGGCCATTCCCCCCAACAACAGCTTGGGGCACATCACTGACTGAGCAGGTCTGATGCTGAGACCCCCAGAGAACTCAGACATGTGACTCAGCTCTGACCAACAAGTGGGATCATTCTCCACCCCTTCTCTGTGAGCTACTTGAAGACAGTCACACAAAAGTAGAGTAGTGATTTCTGTCAAACCCTTCATCCAAGGTAAAGTAATTTTTTGAAGTGAAACTGAGCTCAGAAGGGACTTACTTCTCCCTCTGATGCTCAGGTGAGTGTAGAGATCCTACACAGACCGTTCCTGATTCTTACAAATTAAATTTTTTTTACCTCCTTTATTCTTAGCAATTTGGAGATTAAAAACTAAACTTTAGAACTGAAAAACTGTTCAATTTTTTTCTCCTAATCATAAAAAGATTATTTTTCAGCTGCGAACTGAAACATTTTACAAATCAGAAGTATTGTTACTGCCAAAACCGACCAACACAGGAAAGGCCTACGCTTTTTATCATGTCATGTCATCCAACTGAAAAACAAAGCTCAGACCAAACTATCTCAGGACCCTCAGCAGAGGACCGCATTTCCTCGCAGGGCCGTCCGCACCTCCACGTTCCGTCTGACAAAGGTCTTCGTCACTCTCAGCATGTGAGTGTACTCAATCAGCTCAAGCAAGTTCTTCCGCAGTTTCTCCTTGTTCTTGGTGACTTCTCTCAGTTCCACTTCAAGCTTCTGCAGCTGCTCCTAAAACAGAACAGGAGAGCCTTGGGACCTCACCTCAGTTCCGAGGATCTCTCTGCAACAGGACGCCAGCCCCTGCGGCCTTTTAGAGAGCCTGATGTGTGTGGCAGGGACAGAGAGACAGGCAAGGGCTTGTGAAGGCCACCGCTTACTGTCTCCTGCTAACTTGGGCCCTCCCAGCAGGGTGCTACAATGGTTCTAAGCCCCCAGGCTGCGCTCACGCCCTAAGTGCCCACCATTTCTCTGGCTTTCGGGTCTGCTCATCCACTAACACACATCACAGTCTTCCTCCTTCAGGACTACATTTCCTTTTTATTTGCAACACAGAAAAAATGTTTGGAAAATCTCTTCTAAATACATATATGTATTCATGCCTCTAGCTTAAGACTGTCTATACAGTTGCACTTACAATGAATTGGATGTAAAAATTCTCCTTAAATAATCTGTTACATACAATCAATGCTTAAGTATGAAAACAACAGAAGCAGAAATCTGTGAAACAAACAACTGGCTCGATGAAAACTTGTATTTGAACAAATCCCCTGACACACTATATTCACACTGTACTCTGTCTTATAAAACAATAAACAGTCAGTAATCACTGTGTCATCATAGCCCAACCCTTCACACAGGCCAAACCAGATGACTGCCTTCTACTCATCTGATTGGATAATTCTCGCTAGAGTCCACTCATATACCCAGTGTTCAATGACTTCCTCCCAGGTAAACAAGGCAGCCAGCAATGAAATGGTCCTAGTTAAACAACAGTAATCATTCTACAGGAGCTACAGGCAGCTCTCAGCTATTTTCCGGTGTGAGAAACAAAAACAGTCGGATGCTTAGACTGAAACCTCCGGGGCAGGGCGCAAACATCCAGAGAATGCTGTGCCCCCAACACCTGCGACACTGAACCCGGGGAGAAGGAGTTCTGCGGGCTGCCCAAATGGAACAACCTATCACCTTTACACCAGCATCTGAAAACTGGGGCGGGAGGGGGGACTCAGGGACCGTAGGAAGAGCGCAAGGGCACAGGACCAAAGCTTCGCCATGGGTAGTAGGAGAGCAAGTGGGACCAGGCCAAGCGCGGGACAACCTCTCTGAAACACTTCGGGACAGAGAACCAGGCCTCGTGTGCTGTTTCTCATGAGCCTCTGTTCAACATCACACAGCACATTTTAAAGAAAACTGGATTATATGTAAAATGAATGTATCACTGAGGGCTAACCATCACATTCCACAGTTTTAAAACAGGCAGGAGAGCAGGAGAGCCACATCGAAAGAGTCAGTTCGCAGGGCCTGAGACGGGACAGAAAACGGAGTCTTTGGAAGCAACTTACCTGCATTTCTAGAACTTGTTTGAGAGGCGGTGCAGGAGGACTGGTCTCTCCCTCAGGAAGGGGGATGTCAGCTCTGTTAATTTCCTGCACCAGATATGCTGAGGAAATAAAAGTTAAACAAATCAGAGTCAAGAAAACCCTGAGGTTCTTCTGTCAGAACATTTTCCATCCCAACCTTTCTGAGGTTATCTAAAAACTAACATCTAAATGCACCAAAACTTCTACTTGCTCCAATGGACTTAGAGTTCGCCCACTGCAACCTTCTCTCCAAAGATGACTCTACCATCTAGACAGAGTATCAGTGACGACATGAACAAGAGCCTGGGTGAACACTTCCGAAATTCCCCACTCTCCAGTTGGAGAACTCCGGGGGACAGCTGTCTCTGCACGCGCAGATGCAGCAGCCGGTCAAGGACACACTCGGAACTGCAGGAATGACCCAGCAACAGAGCTACAGTTGTCCGTCCCCGCTACAACCGCACAGAAACTTCATTTCTTTAACATGACCTTTCCCATTTCTGTCCACCCACCCTTCCTTCATCACGAAGCACGCAGGACGTCCGACTGTGCTCGGCATCAAACTGCCTTACAGGAACAAAGCTTCTGGTGGGCTGACCACAGAGACAGAGCTTCAGTCAAAGGAAATACAGGGGACAGTGAGGACTCGGCTGGCGTCAGCTCTGGATCCAGGACGGTGGCTGACTGCACCAACCACACCCTGGGGAAAGCAGCAGCCCGACTCCACGACTGACACAGGACCAGATGCAATGGCCCGCTACCCCATAACCTGGTGCCAACCAGTCAGTAGAGACCGCCGCCCTGAGCACAGCCCTAGCTCCCCTAGGCCCTGCAGAGCCCACTCCTGGAAGCCACCAAGGAGCCAGGTCTTAGCAAACTAGCTCATCTGCGCCTCCGGATTTGGTGCCACTTCCTTAAATAAACCTTTATTTTCTTACTTATGTTTTATTTTGAGAGAGGCAGGGGGGGAGAGAGAGAGAGAGAGAGAGAGAGAGAGAGAGAGAGAGACAGGAACATCGAGCTGCTGCTGTGTGTGTCCTGACCGGGGAATCAAACCGGCAACCTCTGTGCTCCGGGACTGCTCCAACCAGCCAAGCTGTCTGGCTCCCGGGCTTCGTTTTTATTGATTTTTTTTTTTTAAAGATTTTCTTTATTATTATTCATTTTTAGAGAGATAGGAGAGAGAGAGAAGGTGGGAGGAGCAGGAAGCATCAACTCCCATATGTGCCTTGACCAGGCAAGCCCAGGGTTTTTATTGATTTTTTTTAGAGAGACAGAAGAGAGGAAAGGAGATGGGGTGAGGAGGGAAGAGAAGCAGTCACTTGTTGTTCCACTCAGTCGTGCATTCCCTGGTTGCTTCCAGTGTGAGCCCTGACCAGGGATCGAACCTGCAACCTTGTCATTTCGGAACGACACTCTTAACCGACTGAGCTAACCAGCCAGGGCCAACCTTTACGTTCTGGGTGGCACACTCTTGCTTGTGTCTGATGGGGTGTTGCTGCGCACAGGGGAACGAACCCCCACCTCAGGTCAGTCTCACCACCAGGGACAGCACGAGTGGCCGGCACACTCAGGAAACCACAGCCTCTCACCCCTGGGAGATTTGGGCAGAAGCCAGGCTCTCCTGCCCGTGCCTTGGTGGCCGTGAAGCTGAGAGCAGTGCGCACAGCCTCCCCCCCTGCACCGGAAAACAGGACTCACGAAACCAGGAGGGAACCAGCCAAGAGGAATTTCTTTGGTTTACCTTTCCAATTCCATGAAATGTCCTTTTCCTTAAGATTAAAGTCACGATACCTAGTAAAGTCATTACCAGATATAATATTTTGAAGAAGTGTCCCGCTGTTTATTTTATTAAAAAGAAAGATATTCTGGTTTCTCTTTTGCTTTAAAAAAAAAAGAAAGAAAGAAAAGTGAGGATGTCTTATCAATGAGAGAGCAAAGGAAGCACAACGTGGTTAAGAGGTTTCTGGAAATGGAAGTGAATCATTTGAACCTATTTATACCTAAATTTGGATTTTTATTAATTTTTTTTTTTACAAGAGAGAGACAGAGATAGACAGGAAAGGAGAAAGATGAGAAGCATCAACCCATAGTTACAGCAATTTAGTTGTTCATTGATTGCTCATCCGTTCCTTCACTAGAGGGCTCCAGCCAAATTAGTGACACCTTGCTCAAGTCAGTGACCATGGGCTTCAAGCCAGCAACCTTTGGGCCCAAGCCATAGACCATGGGGTCATGTCAATGACACGACCCCACACTCAAGCCAGCAACCCACGCTCAAGCTGGTAAGCCTATGCTCAAACTGGATAAGGCCACACACTCAAGCTGGTTCTAAACCTCAGGGTTTAAAACCTGGGACATCAGCATCCCAGGTCAATGCTCTACTCCTGTGCCACCACTATTCAGGCAAGTCTGGATTCTTTTTGAAACAGTTTACGCTACAGGAAGTCCTGGGCATATCTAATGTGTTAGCACTCTTGCCCTGCCTTTAAAAACCTCATTCCAAATATACAACCTGTTTAATGACTCACATATGTTGCAAAGCCAAGAATATGGTATCATTCTTTTGCAGAGATTTTCAAACAGTGTACTGCAAGAAGTTTTTAAAACGTGCAATACCTATTTAGTCAGAAACACTGACCTCTTCTCCCTTAGACTGTCAAATTAGCCTAACCTGTGGTGGCACAGTAACTAAAGCGTTGACCTGGAATGCTGAGGTTGCCAGTTCAAATTCCTGGTCAAGGCACATACAGGAAGCAACTACTACAAGTAGATGCTTCCTGCTTCTTCCTCCTTCTTTCTCTCTCTCCCTCTTTCTCTCTGTCTCTGTCTCTCTCTCCCCCACTCTCCAAAAATGAATAAATAAATATCTAAAATTTTTTTTAAAAAAGATTGTTAAATTAATGACAACAGCCAACACAACAATAGCCATCTGGTGTGAATGAATCAAAATTATACCTTTTTTTTTGGTCGGATCAGCAAAAAATACATATTTTGGTATGGTGCAGGATTTTAGTAAGTAGTTTATATGTGCCATGAGATAAAAAAAGGTTGAAAATCACTGTTCTGTTGTATACAATCCACAAATATAACTAGGACCTCAAATATATGAAAAGGAACAGAATGCAGATGACTAAAAGATTGTGTGTCTATCTTAAAATTCCCCAACTAATAACCAGAAAACCCACACTAATAATTAGCTGTTAGAACTAAAAGTCACATCTGCCCCTAACGCTCTCATCCCCACGTTCTTCTGCGCATCCTTCTAAAAACACCTTTTAGACTTCAGTCCATCGTTAGAGATCATTTCCCCTTATTTCAGCCAGAACTCCAAGGCTGGTGATGATAATGACGGTTTCAGACTAAGATGTTACAGAGTCTACCGATAAACGAAGAGCCTTGAGCTCCCCGGTGTCAGTGGTTAACACGACTCTATAGCTATAGCACCTCTACGAAGGAAGCCCTGAGAAAAAGGAAGTTATCATCAACCAATCTACCCGCCACTTCCGCCTCCCTTTGTTCACTGCTACAATTAACACATAATACAATCCTTTTAAATTACAATAAACTACAAGGGATGGGTTAAGTGAAGTATGGCACATTAATACAATAAATAGTATGCAGCCATTAAAAATGATGATAGAGGCCCTGGCCGGCTGGCTCAGTGGTAGAGCGTTGGCCTGGTGTGCAGGAGTCCCGGGTTCGATTCCTGGCCAGGGCACACAGGAGAAGCGCCCATTTGCTTCTCCACCCCTCCCCCTTTCCTTCCTCTCTGTCTCTCTCTTCCCTTCCCGCAGCCAAGGCTCCACTGGAGCAAAGTTTGCCTGGGCGCTGAGGATGGCTCTGTGGCCTCTGCCTCGGGCGCTGGAATGGCTCTGATTGCGGCAGAGCGATGCCCCAAGATGGGCAGAGCATTGCCCCCTGGTGGGCATGCCGAGTGGATTCCGGTCAGGCGCATGCGGGAGTCTGTCTGGCTGCCTCCCCGTTTCCAGCTTCAGAAAAATAAAAATAAATAAATAAATAAATAAATAAAAATGATGATAGGTTGGCCCTAGACACTTAGCTCACTCAGTTATAGCGCAGAGCATAGTCCCGAAACACCAAGGTTGAGGGTTTGATTCCTGGTCAGGGCATACATAGAAAGCACCCAGTGAATGTACAACTAAGTAGAATAAAATAAATGCTTCTCCTTCTCTCTCCCTCTTCCCCTCCCCTTCCTCTGTCTCTCTAAAATCAGTCAATAAGCCCTGGCCGGTTGGCTCAGTGATAGAGTGTCAGCCTGGCATGCAGGAGTCCCGGGTTCGATTCCCGGCCAGGGCACACAGGAGAAGCGCCCATCTGCTTCTCCACCCCTCCCCTTCTCCTTACTCTCTATCTCTCTCTTCCCCTCCCGCACCTGAGACTCCATTGGAGCAAAGATGGCCCAGGCGCTGAGGATGGCTCTGTGGCCTCTGCCTCAGGCACTAGGATGGCTCTGGATGCAACAGAGCGATGCCCCAGAGGGGCAGAGCATCGCCCCCTGGTGGGCATGCCGGGCAGATCCTGGTCAGGCGCATGCGGGAGTCTGACTGCCTCCCCGTTTCCAGCTTTGGAAAAATGCAAAAAATAAAAATAAATAAAAATAAGCCTGACCTGTGGTGGCGCAGTGGATAGTGTCGACCTGGAAATGCTGAGGTCGCCGGTTCGAAACCCTGGGCTTGCCTGGTCAAGGCACATATGGGAGTTGATGCTTCCAGCTCCTCCCCCCCTTCTCTCTCTCTCTGTCTCTCCCTCTCCTCTCTAAAATGAATAAAAAATTAAAAAAAAAATAAAATAAAATAAAATAAAATCAGTCAAAAAATTTTAAAAATAAAAACGATGATGGTTCAATCTGTTAATTGACATGAAAGATGTTACAGTGAGTACTATTAAATAAGAAACAAAGCCGGTAACAAAATGACCGTTATGTCTGCAAATCCTTACTTTTATAGAGGAATAGTAAAAAGCATGGAAAAGTAATATAAACTGCCTGACCAGGCATAGTGGATAAGGCGTCGGACTGGGATGCGGAGGACCCAGGTTCAAGACCCCAAGGTCGCCAGCTTTAGCACGGGCTCATCTGGTTTGAGCAAAGCTCACCAGCTTGAGCCCAAGGTCGCTGGCTCGAGCAAGGGGTTACTTGGTCTAGTGAAGGCCCATGGTCAAAGCACATATGAGAAAGCAATCAATGAACAACTAAGGTGTCGCAACAAAAAACTGATAATTGATGCTTCTCATCTCTCTCCATTCCTATCTGTCTGTCCCTATCTATCCCTCTCTCTGACTCTCTGTCCCTGTTAAAAAAAAAAAAGTAATATAAACCTATGTATATAACAGTGATTACCTCCAAATAGTGAGAACATAGGCAATTCCTTTTTTCTTTTCTGTTAATCTATATTTTCTAATGTGACTAGGTTTCTGCTTATATAAAAATGATTTTTTTAGGTTATTAAAATAAACTTACCCAATATTCGCTCCAGCTCTTCACACCTCTTCACCTCACCAACAAATTTTCTTTGGAAAGAACTTATATTCTGGTTGAGCTGAGGAAAGAATAAAACATTTTCTTTGAATATTCTAAAATTTCAAAATGAAAGTGATTTGGCAACTGTTAACCAAAAACACCTAAAAAATAAATAAACACCTGTTGGCCCAGAAATATCTCATAAACAAACTTAACCTAAGGAAAAAAACTATGGATGCAGAAAAGATTTATCTAGAAAAAAATCAATCTCAGGAATAGCAAAAAAATTAACAACAGTAAATTGATTAAAGAAGTTACAGTCTGTACCCAAACCATGGAATACTACTCAACAGTAGAGTAGTAGACTCTACTGTAGGAATACTACTACAGGAGCAAGCTACTGACACATTCAACCTCATGGGAGACTCTCGGAAATGTAGCGTGAGTGACAGAAGACACAACAGGGCACAAATTGTGTGACTCCATTTCTACAGAATGTCCAGAACAGGCAACCTAGAGGCAGAGAGCAGACTGGTGGTGGGCTGGGGCTGGGGCAGGTGTGGGAGCCACTGTAAAGGAACGCACAGACCTTCCTGGGGTGACGTCACGTCTAACACGGGCCTGCAGCGATGTATGCGTGACTCAGTCAACTTTCTAAAAATCAATTGTGCACTTGAAGTGAGTGAATTTTATTAATATACATCAATAAAGCTATATAAAAATTATGATTTAGGCACGTAATTTATTATATACGTATTAAAAGGTATGTATGTTTCAAGTGACTACGATATTGATTATGAGATTCTTTAAAATTTTTTACATATGGTAATGATATTGTGGTTATGATTTTTTTTTAAATCTGGTGTTTTTTAAAGATTTTATTTATTCATTTTAGAGAGGAGAGAGAAAGAGAAGGGGGGAGGAACAGGAAACATCAACTTCCATATGTACCTTGACCAGGGAAGTCAGGGTTTCGAACCAGCAAACTCAGTGTTCCAGGTCAACGCTTTATCCACTGCACCACCACAGTCAGGCTGTGGTTATGATTTTTAAGTGTCCTACCTTTTTGAGATACTTACTGAAATATTTATAAACGAAATTATACACCAGCAATTTGCTTCGTAATGTTCTTGGGGTCAGGGGTTAAAATGGAATGAGTAGCCAGAGTTTGTTCACTATTCCCACAATTTTTTTTTTTTTTTGTATTTTTTTTTTTTGTATTTTTCTGAGGTTGGAAACGGGGAGGCAGTCAGACAGACTCCCGCATGCGCCCAACCGGAATCCACCTGGCATGCCCACCAGGGGGCGATGCTCTGCCCATCTGGGGCGTCGCTCTGCCACAATCAGAGCCATTCTAGCGCCTGAGGCAGAGGCCACAAAGCCATCCTCAGCGCCAGGGCAAACTTTGCTCCAGTGGAGCCTTGGCTGCGGGAGGGGAAGAGAGACAGAGAGGAAGGAGAGGGAGAGGGGTGGAGAAGCAGACGGGCGCTTCTCCTGTGTGCCCTGGCCGGGAATCGAACCCGGGACTCCTGCACACCAGGCCGACGCTCTACCACTGAGCCAACCGGCCAGGGCCAATTTTTTTTTTTTTAAAACGAGATGTGGGGGAGAGAATAGACAGGGGCAGACAGGAAGGGAGAGAAATGAAAAGCATCAACTCATAGTTGTGGCACTTTAGTTGTTCATTCATTGCTTCTATACATGCTTTGGTGGGCGGGGGGGTTTCTAGGTGAACCAGCGACCTTGGGCTCAAGCAGGCAATCGTGGGGCCATGCCTGTGATCCCACTTCCAGGCTGGCAACCCTGCACTCAAGCTGGATGAGCCTGTGCTCAAGCCAGCAACCTTGGGGTTTCAAACCTGGGACCTCAGTGCCCCAGGTCAACGCTCTATCCACTGTACCACCACCTGGTCAGGCCCACATATTCTTCCCTCAACTTAGATTCTAATACAAAGTTTAAAACAGTAAAAAAAAATGTAAAAGAATATTTAATAAAATCAGGAAATTATTCATGATTTGTGTGTAAAAAAGATTAAAGATATTTTCAGTGTGACTCCAATTATATAAATATATACATACATTTAAAGACAGTATTAAGCCTGACCAGGTGGCGCAGTGGGTAGAGCGTCAGACTGGAATGCGGAGGACCCAGGTTCGAGACTCCGAGGTCTCCAGCTTGAGTGTGGGCTCATCTGATGTGAGCAAAAAGCTCACCAGCTTGGACCCAAGGTCACTGACTTGAGCAAGGGTTTACTCAGTCTGCTGAAGGCCCAAGGTCAAGGCACATATAAGAAAGCAATCAATGAACAACTACGGTGTCCCAACAAAAAACTGATGATTGATGCTTCTCATCTCTCTCCATTCCTGTCTGTCTGTCCCTATCTATCCCTCTCTCTCTCGCTCTGTCTCTGTAAAAAAAAAAAAAAAAAAGAATAAATTGGTGTTCCTGTCTCTCTCTCTCTCCCTTCCTCTCTGGTTAAAATCAATAAATAAAAATAAAAATAGCCTGACCAGGCAGTGGCGCAGTGGATAGAGCGTCGGACTCAGATGCCCAGGACCCAGGTTCGAGATCCCAAGGTCACCACCGGCTTGAGCGCGGGCTCATCTGGTTTGAGCAAAAAGCTCACCAACTTGGACCCAGGGTCGCTGGTTCGAGCAAGGGGTTACTCGGTCTGCTGGAGGCCCACGGTCAAGGCACATATGAGAAAGCAATCAATGAACAACTAAGGTGTCGCAATGCGCAACGAAAAACTAATGATTGATGCTTCTCATCTCTCCGTTCCTGTCTGTCTGTCCCTGTCTATCCCTCTCTTGGACTCTCTCTCTCTGTCTCTGTTAAAAATAAATAAATAAATAAAATAAAAATAATTTTAAAAATAAGTAAATATAGTATTTAAATAATAATTATTTGACTAATATTAACCAAAAGTTAAAATTTTTTTTGTGACAGAGACAGAGTCAGAGAGAGAGGGACAGATAGGGACAGACAGGAAGGGAGAGATGAGAAACATCAATTTTTTGTTGCAGCTCCTTAGTTGTTCATTGATTGCTCTCTCATATGCGCCTTGACCAGGGGGCAACAGCAGACCAAGTGATCCCTTGCCCGAGCCAGCAACCTTGGGTCCAAGCTGGTGAGCTTTGCTCAAACCAGATGAGCCCGTGCTCAAGCTAGCGACCTCAGGGTCTCGAACCTGGGTCCTCCACATCCCAGTCTGACGCTCTGTCCACTACGCCACCGCCTGGTCAGGCAAAATACTTATTTCTAAATATTGGAATCATAGACGTTATTATCTTATTCTTATATTTTCCAAGTTTCCCACAATATACTTTTTTCCCTCATGTACTACTTTTATAATCAGAAAATTACAGTAATCGTCATGTTGAAAGGCATTTAGGCCTGACCTGTGGTGGTGCAGTGGATAAAGCGCCGATCTGGAATGCTGAGGTTGCCTGTTCGAAACCCTGGGCTTGCCTTGTCAAGGAACATATGAGAAGCAACTACTATCAGTTGATGCTTCTTGCTTTCCCACCCCTCTTTCTTTCTCTCTCTAAAAATCAATAAAGAAAAAAAAACTTAAAAGAAAGGAATTTAGGGCAAGAATTCTTCACTCATCCAGCATCTATCTGTAGTGGGCACTCTCAAAGAACATAATTATAACTCTGGCTAGGTAGCTCAGTTGGGTTGTGGGTTTGATCCCCAGGCAGGACACATACAAGAATCAACCAATGAATGCATAAATACATGGAACAACAAATCAATGTTTCTCTCTCTTCCTTCTTCTCTCTCTCTAAAATCAATTAATAAAGTTTTAAAATAATTAGACAACAGCTTGGCATGAAACAGCTCAAATAACATGAGAGTGTCTCCCCCAAAGTTTTGGTTCTTACTCAGTGTTATAAACTATTTTTCTAAAGAAGTGACCAGAAGAAAGATTTAAAAATTCTAATTTCACTTGTCTGTCATATTTGCATTCATTTCTGAACTCACACTTTTCTAAAGTAACCACTTTCAAGTTCCTAATGATTTAGACACAACCTATTTCTACAGAACTAAGAACGTGAAAAGGAAGCCAGGCATCAAAACCTGTCTACAAATGACACTACTTCTCAGTTTCATCTTTTTTTCCCTTTCAATATTCAACACTAATAACCCTACTTGGACACTGTGGTTCTACAAATAGAAACTTTATGAAAAGGCAAATTTCTGTGGCAATAACACAAACATGATCAGGTTTGACACCCACCATCATCACCATCTTATGTGTGTTAGCTGTCCGTCCCCCCCCCACACACACACACACACACATGGTTTCTGTTACAAACTTTTATTTCTCCTTTCTTTTTAGGGAGGCAATATCACCCTAGTTCCAAGCCAGTGATACAAAGTACATTTACATGTAGAATCATTCAAACACTAGCATCTAAGCTAGCAGTGCCAGCAGAGGAAGCCTGGCGCTGTTTTTACTCATGTCCACACCAGCGACCTTCCCATACCAGCAGCTAAGAGACTACAGGTGAAAACTGTTCGCAGACTGCAGGCAGACTGTTACAAAGGGAGACGATCTAGCCCTTCACTGAGTCCTACCGTTAGTTAAATAAACTTTCCTTCCCAGGTCTTCTCATTGGCTATCACTACAGAAACCCTTGACCTGCCTCCTTTTCCTTAGAAGAAACTATTTAAAGGGGGAAATTATTCAGTCTATGCAAGCCAGAAAAGACTGAGGTCAGTGATCCCATCCGGTGAACGCAAAGTCAGTAAGAAACCCCATAAAAGAGAGGAAGAATGTCAAACGTGGTGGAACTTTCTGCACTAGCATGCACACTGCTTGAGAGTCGACAGGAAGACAGACACACAGACACACACCCTCCCCCAAGCTCTGAAAACATAGTACAACACACAAAGAAGAGTTCATTTTAGCATTTTAGCTTTATTTTCCTTCTAGAAAAGAAATGGACCACATTTTCTATTTCTTTCACTGCTTTCCAGTTGAAAAGGATCCCCAGTACACTCTGTCTGCTACCTAATGTAATGGCCCTCAGTGAAACTCAAATCTTTGTGGAGATTAGGGCATTTGTTCAAACCTCTTGAGACTTAAACTTGATAAGTCTCCTGGCTCCAGTCCTGACAAGATGGAACAAATCTATCCGCTGTAAAGGAGGAGGGAGCCTGTTTCTATCGCGATTGTTTCCTGAATCTTTTAAGATGCTGCTCACAGCTCTGCACAGCACCTGCCAAGTACCTGGGTATCAGGAGCTCAAGCCACAGTGGTGCCAGGAAGCAGGAAGAGAGCTGGGCCTGCCCTGCAGCCTCACCGATCACCTGTCACTCAGGGTGTTCTCCTGGCTTTACAATTGCTTTATGGAGCTAATCCAAGGATCACTGACATCACAGCCCAGTTAGTGGTATTCCTTTCTGAAATGAAGGACCCCTCAGGAAGATAAAG
The DNA here is from genome assembly GCF_036850995.1 of Saccopteryx leptura. Classification (NCBI taxonomy): domain Eukaryota; kingdom Metazoa; phylum Chordata; class Mammalia; order Chiroptera; family Emballonuridae; genus Saccopteryx; species Saccopteryx leptura. The sequence goes on along the minus strand of NC_089504.1, from coordinate 248,043,250 downwards.
GGAAACAACCTGGGGATGAAAGCCATGGCCCAGAAAATAAAATGTCCACCTAAGTGACTTCCAGTTCAGGCATAAGTGTTAGGTCCTGCTTAATAATCTCCCTCCCTCGCCCTTCATAGCACCTATTATGCTTCATAATCAGGGTGCTTATCTGTCTCCTCCCAGGCTGTGAGCAACAAGAACACAGGAACCTTGTCCTCCTTGCTTGCCACTGGGTCCCCAGCACCAAAAACAGAGCAGGCACTCAGTAAAAGCTTGTTGGTTCATTCAACAAATGCTTATTAGTGCCCACAAACACCAGGGGCTGTTCCAAGTCTTTGGGAATCAGGAGTGAACAGCCCTGGCAAAGTCCTTAGGGGGTTAACAGTCCATGGTGGAGACAAATAATAAACAAGTAAACAGATACAGAAACAAGTATTTATTGTTACTCGTCTGGGAGACTGGCTTCCCCTCCACAAAACCTGAAACGCCCCACACCCTACCAGGCAATGGTACACCGTCCTACATCAGTGAACAAAACCGACACAAACCCCTTCCCCAGAGGAGCTTACCCCACGCTCACTGCCAATTCAGGCTCTGGGCTCACCTGGCACCCGGTTCCCCCACAGCTTCCCAGGGCTGGCTCCTTCCCATCTGGTGTCACCTCCTCTGAGAAGCCTACCTTGACCACCGCCTGTAAAGCCACCTTCACATCGCCCCATTTTATTTTCTTTACAGCAAACCTTTTCTTGCTTAAGTGTTTATTTGTCCAACCTCTGTCCCCCACCGCCCCATGAAGTTCAAAAAGGACTCGGAGAGGCCTTGATCAAATGTGTCCCCCCGCTTAGCCCAGTGCCTGGCACAGGAGCACCCGGTGGCACGACCTGAAATGGATGAAGACCTCGCTCCGCGTCCCTGACCAGCCCGGAACCCCAGCCTCAGCTGCCCGTCCGGGACATGAGGGCCGCGGTGCGCCCTGGTCCAGGCGCCGGCGGAAAGAAGGCCCGTGGCTCCCGGGCGACACTCACGTCTCGGAACTGGACTAGGCCCTTCTCGCCCAGGGCGCTCAGGCACTCGTAGGCCGTGCCCGACTGCAGGAAGAGCTGCGCCAGGCACATGCTCTCGCTCCGGAACAGGGACCCCATGGCGGGCCGGCGCGCGCCCCGCTGGGGCCCACGGGTGGCGACGGCGGCTCCGGGCAGCGCGGGCCCGCGCGGTCAGCCGGGGCGGCCCGGGCCTCGGGCTCCTCCTGCGGCCTGGCCGCGGCCCCGCACCATGGGGCTCCGGGCAGCAGCGGCTATCCCGGGTCCTGCCACCACGGCCGCCGCTACAGCCGCCGCTACAGCCGCGCCAGGCCCCGCCCCCAGCGACCGCCGGTTCCGGTTCCGCCCCCCACCCCCACCCCGCGGCCGACCAACGGCGCCCGGAGTTGCGACCCGCCACGGCGGCGGCGGCGGCGGCCGAGGGGCCAACCAGCGCAAACCCGGCGGAGCACTGCTGGGCTCCCGACGATCCGCCAGACCCAGGCGGCTGTGTAGAGGTTTTTAAGATGAGTTTATTAAGTGTACGTGCCGTCCAGTTCACCCGACTAGAGTACACAATTCTGTGGTTTTTAGTAAAGTTACAGAGTTGCAGAGCCTTCATTACATCCCTTTTAGAGCAATTCCATCAACCTCCAACCTCCAGCACAGCTCTGCAGGCACTCCCTTCCCAGCTGCAGCTCCCTGCAACCACCAATTTTATCTCCATAGATCTGCCTATTCGGGACATTTTTCATGTAACGGTGTCACACCCGTAACATGTGCTGTGTGCGGCTGACACCCCCCCCACCCCCCCCACCCCCCGTGCAGTACACAAAGCAGGGTCAGACCGGCACTGTAACGTCTCCATCGCTCCAATCTTCTGCGCACAATCCTCCACCCAGCAGACACATTGATCCCTTGACACTGGACCAAAACCTCATATAGCCTGCTTTAATTCCTCTGGCTTCTCTCACTGCACTCCGAAGAAAATCCAAACTCACCACAGCCAGCAAGACCCCACGGCATCTGGTCACTGCCCACCCCCAAATCCTCGTCTCCAACTCCGGCCTCCTTTGCTGGACTCCAGCTGTACCTGCCTTCTTGGCAGATCGGTGCCCTCAACCTTGCTGACCTCCCCCACTCTGCCTAGAACACTTCTGCTGGGCCTTCTCAATGCTGGCTCCTTCAGGTCTCAGATCAAATGTCCTCCTCTAAGGGGCTGTCCCTGACACCCCACCACATCCTTGGGTTTTCTTCATTGCAACTACCACTGTCTGAAATTATCTTGTCTGTGTTTATTGCCATCCCCCCCAAAATGTAAGTTCCACTAGACAAGGGACATTGTCTTGTAAACTCCGGTGCCCAGCAAGCAGTAGCCACTCAATAACTGTCTCTCAAATGCATACATGAATGTATAAACTTAGCAAAGTTAAGTATGCTCCCAGATCCTGTACTACTTCCAAAGTGAGTTTTTTTCCCCTTCTTAAGTACAAAAGTCCTAACTCAGCTCACAAAATCAGGATAAATGACCTTGTTCAGAATTTATTAATTAAATTTGTTGTTCAGAATTTTACATGTTTCCCAAAGCTAGTTACACTAACTGCCATAGACTTTCTGGATCACTGCAATTAATTCATCAGTGGTATTTCCTAATTTTCAGCTTCTTCTAGAATGACTTTTCAAAATCAATTAGCAACAGTGTACAAAGTCCATCTAGTACAATGACTAAATTTATCTGGCCCCTACAGAAAGCTCAGAGATTTTGCTCTGTGGCCACTACAGGGCTGTGGGTGAAGATACCTACTCCCTGGGCTGCATCATGCTGTCTGTCCCCCTTTGAAAGGGTCCACAGGAGAAATTTCTCTCAAGACTCAAGTAGGAAAAACTGTCCATTGAAAACCAGCCTATTTTTGTAAACTGAACACTAAATTAGTGGCCTACCTTTGCTGAATGCAAGGTGTTTGGCATAAATTCCCAGGGGCTTAAATTCACTCCTGGTTTCGTTTTACTTCTCTCTCTTTAATATTTTCCTTCCCTGGCCCCACATCTTTCCTCACCAGTTCATTTTGTGCTCTTGTACTATATACATATTTTTAAGGCTTTATGAGTTTTTAATCTTTTCTTTGGAATAGGGGAAATTAATCCACCAATTCAACAAAAATCTACAAAATGTTGAAGAAAAGATTTTACTTTCTAAGGTACAAATAACATATTTGGACCAAAACTCCTATGACTTTAGTGACTGATAAACTAAAGCTTCTAATAACACTATTTACACGGCAGGCCCCCTCGCATACTTTGCCCCATCTGATCCCGCCGCGAGAACGCCCACTCTGCGTTGTTTCACTCATCCAGACAGCTACATATGTGCATGCAAGCCATAGAGCACTGGATAAAAGTTCCCTATAAAAATAAACACTTCATTTATTAAAACTGTACACAGGAGTACAATAAATCACCAAAGTAAAAGTCCCCGGTCTGTGAGAGCACAGATGGTAGTTGAATGTCAAGCTTTGCATCTTCCAGTCCAGGGGTTGCTAAGGAGCATGGCTAACACAGCGATAGACACCAGCAGTAAGCCCTTCGCAACACACTGAGAATAAGGCTCCCCTGCAAGACAGTGAACCAAGTAAGCAGCAGTCTCATTACTCAACTTTTTTTATCATTATTTAGATAGAAATAAGTCAAAACACTAACAATGATCATTTTTAAGCGTTTTTATACATGACATAACAATGCCCATGCTGGAAATGGGCTTTCGCCTACCTTGATAATACCGGGTCAGTGGATAGAGAAGCTGTGGCCAGCACACGTCATTCCTGTTACAGTCATACTCTGTAAAGTTGATCTGGTATCTATAAAACATTTTAGAAAGTTACAATAGCTACTACAACAAAGCATACTTTTGGTGAGAAGCATCAAAAGCTGGTTAAAGAAATAAACTCATGTATACTCTTCTGTTTCCTAAAAATGTCAACTAGGCCAGTCACCTTGTCAGCGGACGGGGAAGCTGTGCAGGTATCTTAATGAACTGGACCGAGGCACTGAGAAGGAAAAGGTCGACCAGATGCTCACAGGTGAGCCCACACTGGAACCGCCAGTCCGTGGAGGAGACCCTGGGAGGAGAGATCACACAGGCTACACATCAGGTAACTGACATGGCAAACCATATAAACCGGGCATCTCTTAAAGAAGTTTCAAATCACCCCCTTATATAAGTTTTCAAAGATGCACACAGAAGAAAGAGGGTAGTATAGTGATCCCTCAAGGCCCTGTCACTGGCCACAGCAGCGCCAGCATTGTGCCCATCCTGTTTCGTGTCCCCTCCCCTGCCGGCCTCATTTCATACTGGTGCTCCTGAAGTTCACTGGCTTTATCACTTGTTCGTCTCAAACAGCATAACAATAACAGCAATAGCTAACCACATCTGAGTGCTTTCCATGTTCTAGGCCCCATGCTCAAGTGCTCTGTGATTCTCCAAACAGAACCACGAGGGGTGTCTGGTGGTTAACATCTGTCACGTCTGCCTAACCTGCATCCTTCCACCTTTCTTCTAACTGCACCTCAGTTTTCTTTTGGGGAACCAGCCCACCATACTCAGTTGAGTGAACCTAGAGGGTGGGCCCATCTGTCACTGAGACTAGCCAATCAGAGCTGTCTACTGCCCTGGCCACAATGATTCGTTCAAAAGGAGCACATGACCGAAACTGAACCAGTAGGAGTCTTCCCAGAGCATTTTTCAGGAAGATGGGGGAAGGGGACCCTCTCCACTGGACTTGCTAAATGGATATAAGCCTGGAATTGCCGGTGTTCATCTTTGCCACCTCTTGAGGAGACCCTCCCCAAGAAGGAAGCCCACCCAAGGAAAGAGGAGCCAGGAGCTGAAGGAGAGAGACCATGGACACCATGAACATATGGCAACCGTGAACCGCGAACTAGCTGTATGTGGAACCCTGTACCTTAAGAACTGATAGAGGCCTGATGCAGAAAGGTAATGTCAGCTCTTTACAAGTGAGAAAACTGCCGCTCAGAAGAGATTAAGTAACTGTCAAGGCCACACAGCTGGGAGATCCATGTTTTGAACCTACCTGTCTGTTACCAAAATCTCTGACCACTGGACAATCTTCCCTGGTCTCTATGCCAATTACAGTATATTCATGGGTTTCAAAACAAGTTTAGGGTGACCAGGTGGTGGCACAGTGGATAGAGTGTTGGACTGGGACACAGAGGACACAGGTTAGAAACCCCGAGGTTGCCGACTTGAGCACGGGCTCCCCAACTTGAGCGCAGGGTCACTGGTTTGAGCGTAGGATCATAGACATGACCACATGCTCACTGGCTTGAGCCCAAAGGTCACTGGCTTAAAGCCCAAGATCGCTGGCTTGAACCAAGGTAGCTGGCTTGAGCAAGGGGTCACTCACTCTGCTGTAGCCCCCCGGTCAAGGCACATATGAGAAAGCAATCAATGAACAACTAAGGTGCCACAATGAAGAACTGATGCTTCTCACCTCTCTCCCCTCCTGTCTGTCCCTATCTGTCCCTCTCTCTGTCAAAAACAAACAAAAACAAAACAAGTTTAGCACTAAGCAGCCCCTTGTTCATCTTTGTACCTGCTAAAATACCTTGCAGAATCCCTTAGGCAGAGTTGTATAAATACTTGTGAGTGAGAACAAGTTCCCACTGCAAACACTGTTGATACATTTCCCACATATTGCTAATAATTGCACTTTGCATATAAACCATCAGATTCTAAATTAGCATTGATTTCCCTGTTCTTTGGAGCACCCTCCACTTCACTGACTCCTCTCTAAACTACATTTATGCAGGATGTGCTCAGACCTTATCTCTGCACCAAGTATCTCCTGCTGAGTAATCCCTTCCACCGCACCGGAGTCCGAGATGAGGACACGGATCCTCAGCTGAGCGGGAACATCCCAGCAGGTGCCATTCGCGCTGCCAAATGACGGGTCTGCACCCGCATCGGGGGCGTCTGCACCTGCAGAAATATGAGGTTGTGCATTTTGGAAAGAATAACTTAGTTTCCCTACAGTGCCATGATACCCGAAACTGGGATATATTATTAGATAGGAATCACATTAATGAGGCTTTGATCTCTAGTTTGTCAACCCATAACTGCATTACCCCTTGTGTTCACAATGTTTCCTTGTATGCTACATCAGCCACTGGAACTTTAAAACCTGACCCACATAAAAAAACTGTAAATCATGATATTCAGTTTCCAAGGTCCGCACTTAAATGTGTCCAAAGTTTTCACAGAAACACCCTACAGTTGCAGTAAAACGCCTGTTACTCCGCAGTCTCTGTTCTTGTAGAAGTTGAATAAGGCATTTAAAATCCAATCTCCTAAACTGTCACCAGAGCAGTAATGCAAAAGCGAGAGAATTAAGAAATTAATTTTCATTCACCTTGAAAGCGGGCTCGTGGGGGGTGGGGAAGGAGCAAGGTCATTCAGTTATAGGAGGGGAGTGGCCAGTTCTAAGGCAACTTAGGAGGGCAGCTCTTCGGGATTCTGAAGGTCAATGACACTGTTTCTTTATGGCTCCAATGTCCTCCTCCTGATACGTGTGTTCACCATCATTTCAGTTTATTCACCAGGATCCAGGGTGATTTTGGCTTAGACATGGCAAAGAATCTAAGTGTTTCTCCCTTGACGGCAACAAAATGTCATCCCCTCTTATTTATTACCTACCCAACTTGAGTTCCCTGCCTTGAAATTTCCCACACTTTTCACCTCACGGGTGCTATTCGGACGCCGCCTTGCCATCCCTTGGTCACTCCATAGCCCGTCCAGCCGCTGGGGCTTATAGCCCCAACCTCTGGACTCTGTTCCCAAATGAGCTTCTAACTCTGGACCTGGTGACCTGAGAACGAGTTGTCACCGGGACCCCTGCCCAAGCCAGAGAGTGACCCCTGGCCACCCAAGGTGTAGGGGAGAGGGCCACGTAACGATCTGGACCCTGATCACAGGGCTGGGGAGAGTGCAGACATTCGCCTCGATGGTCCACGGTGTAGATTCCAGCCTGCTGAGCTGACCTGCCAGGGTACGGAAAGCGTGACAGTAGGATCCAGACAGCTGCTCCCACCAGCAGGCGGAGGTGACGGGCACAGGAGCATCCACAGGGCCAGGAGGGGACTGAGGAGGACAGATCCTGCAGAGGCACTTAGCTCTTTCTGGCTCCAGAAAGCAATTCCACTAACTAGAGCAACAGAAGAGGAAGAGGCTTTCCTTCTGCTCAGTGCGCTCACTCACGTCTCCCCAGGAAATCGGCAAGACACAGGTGACGTGCAGGCTGGGGAGGGTGGGGGAGGCCGGGACCCTGGCTGAGTGCTAGCCCTGCCACAGCACACTGTGACCTTGGGTTTCTCCACTGACAACCTGAGTGAGCTGCAGCTCAGTGACTAGGCAGGTGTTGTGCAGTCGGGCCAGCTGTGGCAAGCTAAGTCTGGTCCATTTCTGCTCCATGGGCCATGTGTGATGTACCTCGAATTCCTGGCCAGCGAGCCCCTGGTAACCCAGCGCTGCAAACGCCTCTGACCAGAGGAAAAAGGCACTGGCCTCCCAAGTGTTCTATCTGGCCTCGGTGACCCCTGCTATTGTTTATCTTCTGCACTTTAATTTCTTTCAGTGTTAATGGTCCCTAATTCACATAACATAAATACCCCTGTACAGTAGTATACACTTTAGCAGTTATTAGCACATTCACAGCGTTGTGCAAACACCAGCAGATTCGATTTTAGAACATTTTCATGGCCCCCAAAAGAAACCCCGTGCCCATTAGCAACCACCCTCATTTCCTCTGCCCCCCTCAACCCCCTGCCATCACAAATCTGCTTCCTGTCTCTATAGATTTGCCTATTCCAGATACTGTACATAAATGCCATCGGACACTGCGTGGTCGTTTGTGCCTGGCTCCTTTCACTTCAGCATATTTTCTGTTACCTTATTGTCTTTTAAGTTAATAATTGCTTTTGTAAATTACACAGTTCTCCATTGCTCGTATTCCGGGCCATCACACACAACAATGCCAACTGAAACACCCGAGACTCTTCAGACCTCACTTAGACTTCCCTGACAAAGACTGCTAGCTCATAAAGCAGCTGGGCAATCTGACCTTCGTGTAGATTTCCTTTTTTAGAAACAAAAAAGGCATCGTGAGTAAGAGCTGAAAGATGTGACAGGCCTCCCGCCTGGAGTGTTAACCTCTAAGCAAATGTCAGTTGAGCCACAGCGGAGAAAGATGACTTGCAGGGCGGGCAGTCCAGCCGCACACGCCGCACACGCCGCACACGCCACTCTGACTTACGTATTATTTCAAGCCAGCCATCACTGAGGTCGCTGTAATCGGAGTTGCCTCTCATTGCAACATGAGTTGCTTGTATTAATGAATCAAGCATTTCCACAGCCTTCGCCCTGCGAGATTATAAGACAGATCTCAGTGCATGACTGGCCAGCCCGTCTCATCCCAAAGTCCTGCTCAGGAAGTCTCCCAGCTATGCTGGCTGGGGACAGAAATAAAACACTGCTGGAGGACCTGAGCTGTAGTGGCACAGTGGATAAAGTGTCAACCTGGAATGCTGAGGTTGCTGGTTCGAAACCCCAGGCTTGCCTGGTCAAGGCACATATGGAAGTTGACGCTTCCTGCTCCTACCCCCACCCTTCGCACTCTCTCTCTTTTAAAACAAATAATTTTTTTTTTTTTTTGTATTTCCCTGAAGCTGGAAACGGGGAGAGACAGTCAGACAGACTCCCGCATGCGCCAGACCGGGATCCACCCGGCATGCCCACCAGGGGCGGGACGCTCTGCCCACCAGGGGGCGATGCTCTGCCCCTCTGGGGCATTGCTCTGCCACGACAAGAGCCACTCCAGCGCCTGGGGCAGAGGCCAAGGAGCCATCCCCAGCGCCCGGGCCATCCTCGCTCCAATGGCGCCTTGGCTGCGGGAGGGGAAGAGAGAGACAGAGAGGAAGGAGGGGGGGATGGAGAAGCAAATGGGCGCTTCTCCTGTATGCCCTGGCCGGGAATCGAACCCGGGTCCCCCGCACGCCAGGCCGACGCTCCACCGCCGAGCCAACCGGCCAGGGCCAATTTTTTTTTTAATTAAAAACCTGCCTGGGGTCTTACTTCTCCTTCAATGGCCTTCCTAGGATGGAGCCAAGCAGCCTAGGGGAGAACATGCAGAAGTGATCTTTCACATTGAACTGAAAATGTAACTTGTGTGGTATCGTGTGGTTTACAGACTCTGCTGAGTGTTAAAAAACATAAGAAGTGGGCAGAGCACATATCAAGTAACCTGGACAAACTCATTGGCCAGAGTGACCCAAGAATAAAAGGAACCTGAATATTTAGCTAGAATTTTGAGCCATAAAATTAAGTGAAGATTCAGACCCAGAACTTAGCATCCTCCCCACCACCACCCAATGACTTCACGTGGACGGTGCCGTTTGGTGAACCACAGGGGCTAGCTAGACTCTGCCTGGGGACTCGGGCCTCAGCCCCTGCAATCAGGAGCCCTTGCAACTTATACCCACAGTTTTCTTCCCTTCTGATGTCTCCCCATCATGTCTTGGCTCCCCAATACACTGCACTACTCAGGATACGTTACAGATGAAATGAATGTAAAAATGCACGCCACAAAAAGCCCAGTGAGGTACCACTCACACCTGCTAGGATGGCTAGAAATAAAAACGTGGGAAATAACAAGTGTTGGCAAGGGCGTAAAGAAACTGGAAGCCTTGTACATGGCTGGTAGGGAATATAAAATGGTACAGCCATTGTGGGAAACAATGTGGAGGTTTTTTAAAAAACTAAACATAGAATTATTACATGACCCAGCAATTCCACTCCTTTATATTGATGTTTGAGTCGACTCTAAATTGTATTGGAAGTTCGCATTTATTCATTACTCACTATTGCTTTTACATAAAATTTTTATTCAGACCCTAATTTTTCACATTCATGTTGTCTTTAGTATTAATGTGGTAAGTTAATTTTTTTTAATTTTCATTCATTGAATTTTATTTTATTTTATTTTTTTTGTCTTTTTCTGAAGTTGGAAACGGGGAGAGACAGTCAGACAGACTCCCGCATGCGCCCAACCGGGATCCACCCGGCACGCCCACCAGGGGCGACGCTCTGCCCACCAGGGGGCGATGCTCTGCCCCTCCGGGGCGTCGCTTTGCCGCGACCAGAGCCACTCTAGCGCCTGGGGCAGAGGCCAAGGAGCCATCCCCAGCGCCCGGGCCATCTTTGCTCCAATGGAGCCTTGGCTGCGGGAGGGGAAGAGAGAGACAGAGGGGAAGGAGAGGGGGAGGGGTGGAGAAGCAGATGGGCGCTTCTCCTATGTGCCCTGGCTGGGAATCGAACCGGGACTTCTGCACGCCAGGCCGACGCTCTACCGCTGAGCCAACCGGCCAGGGCCATTCATTGAATTTTAGAGGATGGAGAGAAAAGGGGGGGAGCAGGAAGCATCAGCTCATAGTACAGTTGCTTCTTGTACGTGCCTTGACCAGGCAAGCTGAGGTTTTAAGCCGGGGTTTTAAACTGGTGTCCTCGGCCCTGGCCGGTTGGCTCAGCGGTAGAGCGTCGGCCTGGTGTGCAGGAGTCCCGGGTTCGATTCCCGGCCAGGGCACACAGGAGAAGCGCCCGTCTGCTTCTCCACCCCTCCCCCTCTCCTTCCTCTCTGTCTCTCTCTTCCCCTCCCACAGCCAAGGCTCCACTGGAGCAAAGATGGCCCGGGTGCTGAGGATGGCTCTGTGGCCTCTGCCTCAGGCGCTAGAGTGGCTCTGGATGCAACAGAGCGACGCCCCAGATGGGCAGAGCATCGCCCCCTGGTGGGCATGCCGGGTGGATCCTGGTCGGGCGCATGCGGGAGTCTGTCTGACTGCCTCCCCGTTTCCAGCTTCGGAAAAATGAAAAAAAACAAACCAAAAACAAAAAAACTGGTGTCCTCAGTGTTCCAGGTCCATGCTTTATCACTGTGCCACCACAAGGCAGACAGTGTGGTAAACAGATGTTAAGCAAACCACTTAAAATGCAGGTAAATCCATCAGTGAAACACTCACCTGAGCTGAGTACAATTCTCAGTAATCCCAACTTCTAACAGGCACCCAGAGACCGCATCTTCTCCAAACAGAACTGGTTTTAAAGTCGCTGATGTACACAAACCCCTTCCGGCTATAAAAACAGTAAATCCTCTCACTATTCTGCTACAACAAAAGTAAAGGTTTTCCTCAAAGTTTTTCTTGAGAAACAGAGCAAACAGTAAGTAGGAAGTTGCCAGTTTTTCAGGACTGAGGTAGTTGTTACCCTAATCCTCTGGAGGCTGAACAAAGGTGCCTTTCTGCAGCAGAGTACCTGGGGTCAGTGGTCTATTCTGAACATGAAATGTAATGCCTTCTGGCAGAGCTGGGTAATTACCGCGCATGCAAAGATTTTCTACCGTTGGGAACAAAGCTATTCTGTCTCCCATTAGCAGCTCCTTGGGCTGCAGGCAACAGGGACGAGGGACTCCCAAGGCAATCCCACATTTCAATCTTTCTTGCTGATAACCATGACCTCAGGTGCAAACAATGTTAACATTATTTTCCAATAACAACAACAAGGCATGAAAAACAACCACCCCTGCAGTTAACTAAACCAACGGAGCTTTAAAATAATTGATTACTGGATCAGATTCAAAACATAGTAATACTTCCAATTCTAGTTTACCAAAGCGCTAATCCTATTACGGGACTGGATTACCTGGCTGCCACAGGTGCAAAGTCGTCATTTCCCTCCTCCTGCCAACATCTAGAGCGCGAACAGGCCTGCCAAGCTGGTACCCTAGACAACACAACAAATGAGAGGCAGCGTCGCTGTCCTGAAGGTAATCCGACACAGCAGGCCCTAGCGCCAAATCACAGAAATGAGGAACACACACGGGCAAAGCTTTATCAAAACGGTCTTGAGAAAGGAGTGCTCACCTTCTTTTGTTTTAAGGAAGCTATTCGTGTGACTTTTTGAGTGAATTTTAAAGAGAGAACCTGAAAAGCGCAAAGCAGGGCAGCGGCAGTCTTAGATTGTTCCACTGAGCAGGCCATTTAATGGAAACCCGCTGAGTGACTGGGGTCAGCGTCACCCAGGAGCCGGGAAGGAAACTCAAGCCGTAGCCACCTCTGAATGGAGCCATTCTCCAGTAAGTCACTTCAACTCATTGTTTCCAACTTTTGTGTGTGTGTGTGTGACAGAGACAGAGAGAGTCAGAGAGAGGGACAGATAGGGACAGACAGACAGGAATGCAGAGAGATGAGAAGCATCAATTCTTCGTTGCTGCTCCTTAGTTGTTCATTGATTGCTTTCTCATATGTGCCTTGACCAAGGGGCTACAACAGACCGAGTGACCCCTTGCTCAAGCCAGTGACCTTGGGTCCAAGCTGGTGAGCTTTGCTCAAAGCAGATGAGCCCACACTCAAGCTGGTGATCTCAGGGTCTCAAACCTGGGTCTTCCGCATCCCAGTCCGATGCTCTATCCACTGAGCCACCGCCTGGTCAGGCCGTTTCCAACTCGTTATTATGAAAATGTTCACATGTACAGAAAGACTGAAATACCATGAAGACCAATACGGCCACCACCTAAAATCAACAACTGTTCATATTAAACCATATTCATCTTATCTATATTATATAAACATACACATCTCTCTATATATAAGTAGATAAATACAGACATAGACACAGACATAGATATAGATATGTGTGTGTGTATTTTTTCATAGGACCATTTGAAAGTCAGTTGCAGACAGCATGACACTTTACCTCTAGAAACTCCATCATACACTGCCCAAAATCAAGGACAACCCCCCACATAACCATGACAGCATCACCAATCAAGTGGGGGTCTATCTGCAGCTAAGTACAACATGACAGGAGCTCACTTCCCCGGGAAGGCTCTCCACAGACCCCAGGGTAGGGACCCATCATTTGAAGCTTATTCTTTCTTAAAAAGCTAATTTCAGCAACTGTTTTACACGGGGTGTTAGCTCTTTTTCAAAAGACCAGGAGCCAAAGAGAAAGAATGTCTTGAATTTATAGCAACTTGCTACTATCTATGACACGATGCTAAAAACAAACAAACCAAAAAAAACACATTGTTATGAGAAAAGAATCCAGTGTCAGAAAGAGAAGGGTCAGAGTCACAAATTGCAACTGGGGAGTTACTTCTTTTTTTTTTTTTTAATAAATATTTTAGTTTTTTTTTAAGTAGCAATTTTTTTAATTATTTTTATTTATTTATTCATTTTATAGAAAAGAGACACAGAGAGAGAGAGAGAGAGAAGGAGGGAGGCGCAGGAAGCATCAACTCCCATATGTGCATTGGCGGGGAAAGCCCAGAGTTTTGAACTGTGACCTCAGCATTCCAGGTCGATGCTTGATCCACTGCGCCACCACAGGTCAGGCCTGGAGAGTTACTTATAATCACCATTATTGTGGAGGAGTGTTGAACTAAGATGTCTGTGAGATCTTACCTGGGTTTCCAGATGTTTCTTTTTCATTATCACTGTTATAGCTTAAGAATTTCACTGTAAATCTCTGTGTCATAATTCCTAGACATAAGGACAAAATTAAAATGTAATACTCACGGTTTCACTAGGGAAAGAAATTATCCCCTGTAGTGTTAGTTTGTTTACCTTATAATTGCATTTTGACATGCAAAAAAATTAGTCTTTTTTTTATTAAATCACGAATACAAATAAGAAACACATCTAAGTTTTACATGTGATAATTATGAGAATCCTGAAGAAAGAAAAAAAAAACACACACACTTTAAAATGAAAGCAGTCTTGCTGACCTCAACCAAGTTACCTTTCTGGTGGGCATTAATTTTTGCCCTGATAACTCTGACATGTATTTCACTGATTGTGTTATTATTCCACTTGAAAATATAATGCTCTTCCACGTTTACATTTCTGGGGGCTGATCCCGCACTTAAAAGGGTTTCTGCAAAGAAAAGAACACTTTCATAAATTACAGACCCTCTTCAGGCCCAAGGTCCTACCAGGTCAGCATGGCCCACTGCTGAGCATCATCCCAATGTCTTGAGTGAGGTCAGTCCCTTCCCTTTTCTCTCTGCGTCCCTGCCACCCAGCCCATGGCTCGGAGCACACGCTTGGTAGAACGTTTGAAAAATGAAAGACTCGAGTGCTGCTTCCCAGCAGGGCCTCTGCCCACTTCACTGCCGTGCTGCAGCTGGCCCACTGACAGCTGCTGAGTGATGAGTCTATGCGAGAATTACAACACCGTGCAGAGAAACACAAATAGTGTCCTTCGTTAAAAACAAAAGTCCCGGTATTACCAGCCAAACTCTGCATAACTTGTCTGCATCACAACTGCAGTTTAATTTTCAAAAAGAAAGAAAAAGGAAAGGAGGGAGGGAGGGAAAAGAAAAGAAAGAAGGGCGTAAGGAAGAGAACAAAAGACAAGAGAAAATGTGCTGGGCCTAAAAAGTTCTCTAACTATCTGAGAAACATTCAGGAAAAGGTTCACAGACCCTGAGAACCGGAAGGGGCCCTGGAGCCCACATAACACACGACTGTGGGAGAACTGGTTCAAGGTCACTTAAGTAGATGACCCTGAAGCCAGGGAAGACGGAACAAGGAACAAACAAAATACTAGTAGCATAGCATTCTAACTGTTGTGACCCTGCTCAAATTAATAAACTTGTATTTAATACAGACTATATGTTATTCATAAGAAACGACATGTATTTCTGTAGAAAGGGTATAAACACATAACAATAAATACCTGTGCTGGTGATGTATTTGCCTAGGTCAGTCGTTTCCTCATAGGTTACTTGTGGTGTAAGGATGCCTAAAAAGATACATAAATTAACCTTCCACAGAACTCCATGACCTAACGTGATAATACTTATTATGAAAATGAAGGCTGACTAAGCCTGTGCAGTAACTGCCTGTCCTGCATGCTAGCTACAAAGCTCTCTCCCGCTTTCCAAAGAGCATCAGGTGGGACTCCCACTACTGCTGACCCCTAGCTACAACGGAAGGGGAGAATGTCAGTGATCACAATCAGGACAGTCACTGTCATACAAGAAGAGGCCACCCATCACTGGCGGGAATGTAAAATGGTGCAGTCACTTTACAAAAGAGTAAAGCCTCAAAATGTTCAATGACCATGTGACCCCGCCATTCCACTGCAGGGTATGAGAACAGATGTGAGCGTAGACACTTGCACGCGAGTGTTCGCAGCAGCACCACCAAAAAGCCAATGGCAGAAAACGACCCAAGTGTTCATTAAAGGGAGAATGGATAACAAAATGTGGATGAATCTCAAAAAACATGAGGCTGACTGAAAGCCAGACACAAAGGGCCACATAGTGTCTGATTCTATTTCTATGAAATATCCAGAGTGGGCAAGTCCACAGAGACAGAAAGCAGATCGGCGGTTGCCAGAGATGTCAGGGCAGAAGAGACAGGTGAGTGACTGCTAATGGGGTCTCCTTTTGGGGTGAGGAAAAGTTTTAGAACTAACAGAGGAGACGGTTGCACACAACATTGTGCATGGACAGACCACCACTGAACCATACCCTTTAAAATGGTTCATTTCTAGCCCTGGCCGGTTGGCTCAGCGGTAGAGCGTCCTAGCGTGCAGAGGACCCGGGTTCGATTCCCGGCCAGGGCACACAGGAGAAGCGCCCATTTGCTTCTCCACCCCTCCGCCGCGCTTTCCTCTCTGTCTCTCTCTTCCCCTCCCGCAGCCAAGGCTCCATTGGAGCAAAGATGGCCCGGGCGCTGGGGATGGCTCTGTGGCCTCTGCCTCAGGCGCTAGAGTGGCTCTGGTCGCAACATGGCAATGCCCAGGATGGGCAGAGCATCGCCCCCTGGTGGGCAGAGCGTCGCCCCTGGTGGGCGTGCCGGTTGGATCCCGGTCGGGCGCATGCGGGAGTCTGTCTGACTGTCTCTCCCTGTTTCCAGCTTCAGAAAAATGGAAAAAAAAAAAAAAAAAAAAGAGTTAATATGCACACATGCTGTCTTATGGAACCGAACTTCTTCCAAAGAACACACCTTTCCGGTCGGTGGTTCAACTATTACCTGCCATTGATCCAGTAGTAGCGATTTCTGTTTTCATGAGATCATGGTTTAGGTAAACACTCGGGTCTGGGTTGTTTTCAAACCAAGGGGACATACCTCCCATAGAACCATTCTTGATCCTGGTATTGATAATGCCATCTTGT
The DNA here is from genome assembly GCF_036850995.1 of Saccopteryx leptura. Classification (NCBI taxonomy): domain Eukaryota; kingdom Metazoa; phylum Chordata; class Mammalia; order Chiroptera; family Emballonuridae; genus Saccopteryx; species Saccopteryx leptura. The sequence continues at coordinate 248,027,001 of NC_089504.1, read as the reverse complement.
TCTAGATGGTCTCCCAAGTCGGTAACACACCAAACATCAAAGTTCCGAAGGAATCCCACTGGGGCGCTCCGCACACACTGCCCGGCCAGGGACACCTGAAGGAAATGGAAAGTCCCAACAGAGGGACGACCTCTGTCCTAATCACAAAGTGTAGGTCAGCGTCTCACAGAGGGTTCTTTCCGCAGCCTGCTCCTGTGGCTGGGTGAGCCTCAGCAACGGCTCGTTCACTGATGACCTGACCAACCTGAGTACAACATCTAGTTAATGTGCTGATCAGAGTCTGGGGGCCACTGGTCGAGGAGTCACAGTAAGTATTATTCCACGGAAAGCAAGAAAGCCCCCTGCCCACCCCCATCTACGTTGTAGAAGCGTGATTATGTTCAACTTCACTTCTCTCCCTCGTGACACCAGATTTTTTTGTTAAAACGATACAAATGGATTTATGTAACCAGTAAAGAAAAGTGACCTTTAGAGTCCATGTTTTATTCCTATAAATATATTTTCCTCAGGATTTTGAACTTTAAAAAAAAAGATTTCACATAAAACTCTACAGCCTTAACATAGTTTTCAAAAATTTTGGAATATTAAATTATGCATTTATAACTTACTAGAAATTAGCTATTAAACTAACAGAAGCAAAGAGTGAGTTACTTCGAAGGAAATTTGGAGAACATCTTTGGTTTTATCTGAGATTTAGCAAAGACAGTGATTAAGAATGACAGGAAAAAATGCAGGGACTACAAATAGTTGAGTGCCTAGAAAATCCATAGGGGAAAAAAAATAAGTAACTTCAGGTGATACTTTAAGAGCAATATGAGTTAAATTAAAAATAGGATGAAAAAAATAAGAAAAGGCTCCAACAGATTAGAATTGAAACAATTACCTGAGGGATAGTAAAATAGGCCTTCTCTGCAGTCATAATTGGGTCTCCTTGTTTGTAGCCAAAGTCTGAAAAGTCTTTAGGATCGGTGTGCCAATACCCTTCAAAGGAAGCGTGTTGTCCGGAGGAACTGTAAATCAGTAAGAAATTGTAAGGTTCGGCTGATACTTTTAGCTATTATTTGCTAAAAAACAATCATTCAATAAAATTTTATTCACTTTTTTAATTACCGAAATGATATTTGTACACTTTAACGTGATTAATGGTTAATTATATGTTACATGAATTTCACTTCAGTAATAATAATGTTGTAAAATTTCAATACTACCAAAAGGTGAAAGACAGAAAGTTAATCAAGTTCCCCCCTGAGCCCACCCACACCCTTTCCCCTAACCCAGGCCGTCATTATCTTGTTTTTGTTTTTAATCTTTAATTTTTTTGTTATCTATTTCGTTATTTTAGAGATCAACATTATTAATAGTGTGCCATACCAATCAACTTATTTTTCGTGAGACCCAATCTTTCTTTTTTTTTTTTTTTTTGACAGAGAGAAGGACAGATAGGGACAGACAGACAGGAAGAGAGATGAGAGGCATCAATTCTTCATTGCAGCTCCTTAGTTGTTTATTGATTGCTTTTCTCGTATGTGCCTTGACCGGGAAGCTACAGAGCGAGTGACCCCTTTCAAGCCAGCGACCTTGGGTTCAAGCCAGTGACCAGGGAGTCATGTCTATGATTCCACGCTCAAGCCAGCGACCCCTCTCTCAAGCTGGTGATCCCACGTTCAAGTCGGCGCCGGCGACCCAGGGGTTTTGAACCTGGGTCCTCCAAGTATCAGTACAACGAAATATCCACTGCACCACTGCCTGGCCAGGCGAGGCCCAATCTTTCTAACACAGTAAACCTCCTAACCAAAATTGAACTGAGAATTGGATCATTCAGCAGGGAGCCTCTGGAGAGGTCCCAAGAAACAGGTGACCTGCATTCTAGGGGCCCACATGGCGTGGTACTGGCCTCCCTGGCCCCCGAGGGCCAGCGCTTGGCCGCTGCTGGGACACTCACACGGAGCCCTGATAGAAATAGCCGAGGAAGGGTGAGTTGGTGAGGGAGGACTGCACACACAGGAGGGGGAACCAGCCCGGAACGCCGTGCGCCCTCGGAGCCGAGCAGAGCTGATCAAAAGGTGGATTGACGTCCCCTCCAAAGACGCCCGTGAAGCAAGACTCTCTGAAGAGCTCTATCAAATGTGATGTGCATTCCTGGAAAGAAGATGAAAAGGCAATGAGGGACAAAAAGCTTCCGCTGCGGCCGGTGGCCACCGGATCTGCTGGAGGGCGGGACAAGCGTGCGTTCTGCGAGGCTGGCCAGCCGGCACCACACAGGAAGCAGGAGACTAACGCTCACACCCGCTCATGTCAAGTGCTCCGTGCCCACAGAAAGTAAATTGTGCCCGAACCTCTTTCGTCAGGTCCCTCCAAGCCTCCAAGTCAGGAACTTGCAACCACATCAAGGGGGAACCACACATTTTTATGGGGAACAGAGATGAGCAATACAAAAAATATGAAAGACAATATAGGGAATAAACCCCACGTGGGGGATGAAACAGAATCAACTTCCCTTTTTAACTGTCATCACCATTCCAACCTCCAACCCAGAGAAACCGAACGACATTTAGAGTTAGGATGACAGTCCTTATTCCATAAGCACCTTGCAGCCCTGGCGGTAGTACGCAGGGGCAGGCAAGGGTACGTTGAGCTGGGCCAGTGTGCCACTCAATTTTGAGTTGATAAAGCTACGGTAATAATCATAACCTGTGTGCCTTCTTCCACACAAACAACTGCAAACCTCCTTTCGTCCCCATTTTAGACTTAAGAGGAATGACAGGTGCAAAAGAGGCACATTTACTGGGACCAAGCCACTCCATTTTCGGACCAGTGCAATTATGTCATGGTTGGTTTTACTGAACAGAAAAGGAAAGGTTAGGGTCTTCATTTATATTACAATTGTACTTTTAATAACAATTATATTTAATTTAAAAAAATAAGACAATAATAAACCTGTTCTGGTTATCAGCTGAAATGTCTAAATGGAACCCTCTCCCTCCTTCTTCAGGGCCGCATTGCTGCGTCCTGCTTGTGACCTCCTCCTGTGTTTGTTGTACATGGTGTGTGCACGTCTACAGCGCCGACCACACACATCCCTTAGTCCTGGATCAGTGATAGCTTCACACAAATGTAATTTACCACTTTATACATGACCAGTTTTTAATTTGAATTGCTTTGACTTAAAAAAAAACAAAAAAACAGATCACTTTTCTTTCTACCTTTTATAAAAAAGGTATTCAGGGCATACTGTTTAACTTTTAACACAATCATTTGTGAAATGAGGAAGAGTATGACTGAATCAATGAATGAGTGAAGAAAGTGACTTCTTGATGACATTCATTGAGTCAAGTTAGAGTATAATGAACTCTTTTTTTTTTAAGTTTTTTTTTTTTATTCATTTTAGAGAGGAGAAGAAGAGACAGAGAGAGAGAAGGAGGGAAGAGCTGGAAGCATCAACTCCCATATGTGCCTTGACCAGGCAAGCCCAGGGTTTCGAACCAGCGACCTCAGCATTTCCAGGTCGACGCTTTATCCACTGCGCCACCACAGATCAGACTGAACTCTTATAATTTAACAATACAACCCAATTAAAACATAGGCAAAGGGTCTACATACACATGCCTTCAAAGAAAATATAAAAATGGCCAATAAGCACATGACAAGATGTTCAACATCATTTGCCACTAGAGAAATACAATTCAAAATCACAACGAAATACCACTTCATACCCATTAGGATGGCTATAATCAAAAAATATGATCACAACTGTTGATGAAGATATGAGAAATTGCAACCCCCAGACCCTGCTGATGGGAATGTGAGACGGTGCAGCCGCTTTGGAACAGGTCCTCAGAACATTAAACCTGGTTACCACATGACTGAGTGTAGGAGCCCCAGGTAATGTACCAGAGAAAAATGGAAACACACAGCCAAACAAAACTTGCAGGCAAGTGAAAACAAACCCAATGTCCATCAGGTGATAAACAGATAAATAATATCTATCCACACAGTGGAATATTACTCAGTCATGAAAAGAAACTAAGCACTGATACATGCTACAATGTACATGAACCTTGAGAACATGATGCTGAGTGAGAGAAGCCAGACGCAAAAGACCACAGAGTGTGTGATCTCGTCGCTATGAAACGTCCAGAATGGACAACTCCACAGAAACAGAGAGCAGATTAACAGTGGCCAGGTGATGAGGGGTGGGAATGCGGGTGACTGCTAATGGGCACAAGGTTTCTTTTAGAGGTGGTGGATACGTTCTAAAATTAGATTGTCATGATGGTTGTACAACTCTATGAGTTTTCTAAAAACCGTTGAAAAGTGTATTTTCTTTCCTTTTTATGTTTCCTTAATGGCTTCTACATCGGATATTAAAACCATCTTCTCACTATAATTATCACAATCATGACTTTATCCAAAGAGATATATTTTTTCTTCCATACACAAAATGGATCATGCTAGCTAAAAAAATGCTCAATTGGGAAACAATTTGCAACATGAAATGCAATCTCAGTTTTGATAGACCGCCCATTAAAAATCTACTGCTCGTGAGGAACTGTTGGTATTCTGCACGTTATCATGTACCGTACCTCCTGTACCAACGATCAGAAAGAGCGTACCTGGTCACAGCAGCAGCGGACATCACAGGCCCCGGCTGTTAGGTTACAGGGGCATGGGCCAAGAGGCTGATACACCTGGTTAGGGGTAACAGTCATGTTCTCTGAAAAGTACAAGCAACAGAGAAGTTGAGCTATAAAACCCTCTGACAAAGTATTGCCATGTCTTTGACATTGGAAAGAAAGCCAAATCCTTGTTTTACAAATCACCACTCCCACACCTCCCACAGGAAGGGAACCCTGTTGTGAGCTATGCATGAAACACACCTGAGGCAGCACGTACCACTCCAGCAAAAACCCAAATATCAGAAAGTGTACTGGTTATAACAAACCAAAGATGTCACGGTTGATCTTGAAGGTAATCAAATGGCGGTAAATTTACAACTTAGGGTAAATGGAACGCACTGGTTTCATTTCTCAGTATGCTGAACCAGTCCTCTCCATAACACAGATACTTACGCATTCAGTCCCTCAAATTCATGACCTCCTTTAGCAGCAGAAATGGAAGCCATGGTAACATTTCAGACTGCTCACCTGGAATCCACCCAACCACACAATCACATTTAAGATGCTACGTGTTCTACCTCGAGTCCTGTCATCCCATACCCCCAAATCCTCACTGCCTGACTCTGGTTCAAGGGCGAAGGAAATGAACAATTTTCACACCTACTGTAAAGGAATATAAGACATTACATTTCAGCCTCCTAACTTTGAGGATGGTTTCTCTGCAGTAACTAATCAGAGAAATGTTTCAGTCTGCTGGGTTTTACTTTTGTCCTAGGATCCAGTACATGTTAGAAGCCTGACTATGTAGCAATAATTTGTTTAAATTCTATGTAACAGTTCACTTTAATGGCATAATTGAAGCATCTGAAGAACAATTAATTGTATATTCTATGCTATAATGTAGTCGAACCCTAGTATGTCAAAGGTATGAGGAATGAGGAAAAGATCCCAGTAACAGCCCATGTTACAGGATGAGGATGACCTTCAGTGTAACAAAGCCTGTGTGACATAAGCAAGACATGTTAGAATAGGGTCTTACTACGGAATATGGACAGATGTCTTTGTATCTGTGCATCTCCCATGTCTATGCATCTCCCATGTCAATTGCTAGCTTTGCTGTTACTAGGCATTCCACGTACCTCCTGTCTGTCCTTCCGTCCATTTTCCTGTTGTGATCTGTCTGACTAGGTGCAAAATCTCTCATGCCTTTATGGGGACAGAGTAAACATCTCATAATTACCAATATATAAAGATTCTAATTTTCCTGAGTTTAGCTATTTATACAAAGACATTCCAAAAATTTACAATTTTTTAAAAGGAAGAAAAGTCACTGTTTTGAATGGTGTAGCTACTCTGAATCCCTCCCGTCATATTTTTTATTTATTTATTTTTGTATTTTTCCAAAGCTGGAAACGGGGAGAGACAGTCAGACTCCTGCATGTGCCCGACCGGGATCCACCCGGCACGCCCACCAGGGGCGATGCTCTGCCCCTCCGGGGCGTCGCTCTGTTGCGACCAGAGCCACTCTAGCGCCTGGGGCAGAGGCCAAGGAGCCATCCCCAGCGCCCAGGCCATCTTTGCTCCAATGGAGCCTCGCTGCGGGAGGGGAAGAGAGAGACAGAGGAAGGAGAGGGGGAGGGGTGGAGAAGCAGATGGGCGCTTCTCCTGTGTGCCCTGGCCGGGAATCGAACCCGGGACCCCTTGCATGCCAGGCCGACGCTCTACCACTGAGCCAACAGGCCAGGGCCCCTCCCATCATATTTTTAAACACCCATGAAATATTATTTTTTGGTTTGAATTCTAAGCCTTAGAAAATGTCTTTTCTCCTAAACGTCTTCTGTCTTTTCTTCTAAGAATTTTTTAAACCTTTGATCAGGTAACACATTCACGTGGTTCATGGGGGACACGAGAAGATCACCAGTGGCAGTCCTCCCCCTCAGCCTTCCCTGTCCCGCATCACCTCCCAACCTGGTAGCGCACTGTGAGCTTCTCAGACAGCCGTCCAAACTTCTTTACGCAAATATAAATACCTAGTCTCATTCCGTGCTATATGCGCCCACATGCATCTGCTTCTCACACTTGGGAACACACAACTCGGGAGCTCCTGCCACACGAATACACAGAGGGCAGAGTCGTCTGCTGAATGGCACTATCATATCTTAACCGCCTAACCTCCCAAAACCACAAAGAGGGCCGTAGATAGGGGACGTGGTCAGGGAAGTGACGGCGTGGGAGTCTCCAAGTGGCGGGCCTTTGCTACCACAAAGGAAAGCATCTCCCTGCATCCCAGGTGACTGGGAGAGGCAAGAGATGGTAGAGTTTGTTGCAGGGGAACAGGGGATATGGTGGTGGCATCTATCAAAGGGACCCCTCAACATCAGCACCTCTTTCATTCTTAGAATGTTGCCATTACATGAAAGGGAGAAAAATACAAAACCATTTTCTCATGTCCAAGGATGTACGTGCACAGTGACGTTTGCTGGAAGAGCTAGTTACAGTATAAAAGGCTGGACATGACTGGCATTTCACCACTAAGAGATTAGTTAAATAAACAATGGTAGAGCTACACAATGGAATACTATGCAGGTGTTAAAAATGAGATGAAGTGAGATGTATTCATATGGGACAAACTCTAATTTATATTTAAGTTCATTATTTAATTAGAAGTTGTTAAGTTCTATTATTTTTTAAAAGATATAAAATAGTGAATTGTGGCCTGACCAGGCGGTGGCGCAATGGATAGAGCGTCGAACTGGGATGTGGAAAAACCCAGGTTCGAGACCGCGAGGTCGCTAGCTTCAGTGTGGCTCATCTGGTTTGAGCAAAGCTCACCAGCTTGAGCCCAAGGTCGCTGGCTCGAGCAAGGGGTCACTCGTTCTGCTGTAGCCCCGGTGGGCAAGGCACATATGAGAAATCAATCAATAAACTAAGGAACAGCAACAAAGAATTGATGTTTCTCATCTCTCTCCCTTCCCTTCCTGTCTGTCTGTCCCTATCTGTCCCTCTCTCTGTCTCTGCCAAAAAAAAAAAAAAAAAAAAGTAGTGAATTGTGTTTTGTGTGTTTTGTTTTGGTTTTTTTGTTTGTTTGTTTTTTTTACAGAGACAGAGAGAGAGTCAGAGAGAGGGATAGACAGGAACAGACAGACAGGAATGGAGAGATGAGAAGCATCAATCATTAGTTTTTCGTTGTGCATTGCAACACCTTAGTTGTTCATTGATTGCTTTCTCAAATGTGCCTTGACCGCGGGCCTTCAGCAGACTGAGTAACCCCTTGCTCGACCCAGCGACCTTGGGTCCAAGCTAGTGAGCTTTTTGCTCAAACCAGATGAGCCCGTGCTCAAGCTCGCGACCTCGGGGTCTCGAACCTGGGTCCTTCAAATCCTAGTCTGACGCTCTATCCACTGCGCCACCGCCTGGTCAGGCTGTTTTGTTTTGTTTATTCAGTGAGAGGAGGGGAGGCAGAGAGACAAACTCCTGCAGGGACCCTGACAGGGATCCACCCAGCAAGCCCAGTAGGGGGCGATGCCCATCTGGAGCATTGCTCTGTTGCTTAGCAACCGACCTCTTCCTAGAACCTGAGGCCATGGAGCCACCCTCAGTGCCCAGAGCCAACTCGTTCCAGTTGAGCCATGGCTGCAGGAGGAAGGGAGGGGGAGAAAGAGAGAGAGAGAGAGAGAGAGAGAGAGAGAGAGAGAGAAGCAAGAAAAGGAGGGCTAGAGAAGCAGATGGGCGCTTCTCCTGTGTGCCCTGACCGGAAATGGAACCTGGGACATCCACATGCTGGGCTGACGCTTTACCATTGAGCCAACTGGCCAGGGCTATTGTGTGTTTTTTTAAAAGAAGGGAACACATGTTTCTATAAGCATAAGATAGCAGGCAGACTCTGGGCAAAGGAGCGGGTGGTAAAACACTTTCATGGAAAATCTCCTGTTTTCTATAAACTCATTCACAAGTCTTTCCCCTTCCTTTTTTTTCCTTAGTTGTTTTTTGTTTTAAGATGGAGTCATGAGAATCAATACAGAAAAATATACTTCACTTTCTCCCAAAAGGGATATAAGGCAGCTTGCAGAGATACAAGCAGTACAGCAAGGTAAAATAATTTTTTTTTTTGTGACAGAGAGAGAGAGGGACAGACAGACAGGAAAGGAAGAGAGATGAAAAGCATCAATTCTTCATTGTAGCACCTTAGTTCATTAATTGCTTTCTCATATGTGCCTTGACCGGGGGGCTACAGCAGACTGAGTAATCCCTTGCTCAAGCCAGAGACCTTGGGTTCAAGCTAGTGAGCCTTGCTCAAACCAGATGAGCCCGCGCTCAAGCTGGCGACCTTGGGGTTTCGAACCTGGATCTTCCACGTCCCAGTCCAACACTCTATTCACTGTGCCACCGCCTGGTCAGGCATAAAATAAATCTTAATTTAGTAAAAAAGAGTACAAAGTGAAAACATTTAAAATAAGAACATTAGACAGAAGGAAAATAAGTTTACTTGCCAAATAGACTCAAAAGTTCAGAAGCCACACGGTAATACATTTAGGATCAGGTAACATTTGACATGAATGTTTTGGTATTCAAAAGACTTCACTTGCCTGATGCATTATGGGCCGTAGAGGAGTTGGCATAAATTTCCACTTGGATGAGCAGATGTGCTAAACAGGATGAATTGTAAGATGCTGAAACCAGAAGAGTCTGGACAATACATGGGGACTCGGAGAAGGAATCTGTGTCATTAGCAGGACACCCTCGCAGACCCCTTTTCAACCTCACGGTCACTTCCAACGCATCCTGAAAGGGAAATACTGCTGTACTTTTTAGCATCTACAGTTATAAGAACACATAACAGAAAACACAATAAAATCACATATTGGCTTCAGTTCATTTTACTAAAGAAGAACTGTCTAAAAGATGGTATGCTTCTGTTTAACTTCCCCTATAAACCCTTGGCAATCTGCAAGCCCTGATTCCTAATCCTCGGTTTAACATAAAAGCAAGCAACTTTTGGATACTCAAGAGGAAGCTAAACACAGGTCTGAAAATTAACCCAGATGGTCTAGCCCCTTGTTAACTTATCACCCTACCAACAAAAGGTTAAACACACACAAAAAGCTACTGAAAACAGTCCCCAGTTCCTGGAATGCAAACAGCCTTTCTCATCCTCTATAAACTTTGGAGTTGATATCTTGCACAGACTAGGCGTTCCGTAAAACATTTCTGAAATAGAAGGCATTTGATCTCTCTAGGCAGGAGTGTCCTTATACAAAAGCTCAGAGTTGGATGAGATCAGTGGTTTAGGAAGTTTTTTGGAGTCCCAGAATCATTTGAAAATCTGACAAAAGCAATCAGCCTTCTTCTAAGAAAAATCCACACATGCACATGATTTTACACACAATTTCGGAGGGCTCACAGCTTCTTTGCAACGTGTCCAAGGACCCCTAACCCCAGAGGTGAGGACCCCTGGGTTGGATGGGTGTCTATTAGATCTGACAGCCCACCACTGGTGTTCCCAGCACTGAGACAGCTGCCCCTTGTCCAAGCAATAGAGCACTAAATGTGGTTTCCGCAGGTGCTACATGGAAGGTTTCACCTCTGTCTGGACTTACCACACTGGAGGTCACAGTCAGACTCCAGTCTCCTGTGTCATTGTTCTGCACGCCACAAACCGGAACCAGCAATGATCCTAGAAGAGATGAGAATGCAAGGGGGTTACTGCCCAGTGGCTGAAGCAGTACATCCCCTGGGATGGAATCCTTTTCCAACTGAAGATGGGGCTTTGTCAAGCTGGTTGGCTTTGGCCAAGCGACCATCTCTCTGAACGTCAGTGTCTTCCTTTGTCTAATGGAGTGAAAAAATATTACTGTCCTCATTAGGACAATGAGGTGACGTGTGTCAGCCACAGGGGACAACTCACTGACTGCGAGCTTCTCTGGTCAAGTCTGTCCGTCGGTCGTCTCTGATACACAGCACCCTCATCCCTCCTTCCCATCCCGACTTCGCAGTGGGCCGTGGCCAGGGGTTCCAGGAGGGCCGCCTCGCCGGGTTCCTCGGCCTGCCCGGCCCGTGCCCTTGCCCTACCCATACCCTCTTCTCCTCCCCATCACCCCCGGGAGGGGCCGGACTCCTTACCCGCCTCGTCCTGCAGCAGGGATAGGGACACCGCCACATCATCAGTGCCTCCGACCAGGGACGCGCTGGCCACCGGGCCAGGCGTGCGGATGAAAGAAGGGATGAAAACTGGGAGGGAAGGAAGGAGACAGGGAGGAGTTTGTGGCGGCAGAGTCCCTGCCTACGCGGTGTGGACCCTGCCCGCTTTGGCGGTGACCCCGGGGCTCCTGGAAGGGTACACGGCCAGCCCCTCAGCCCCGCCCCGCCTCACAGCCCCTGCCCCGCGCACACACCCAGGTGCCCCCACAGCGGCCTCAGCACGCCCTGCAGAAGGAGGAGTCCCAAGAGCAGAGGGGCCGGCTGTGGCAAGCCCATGTCTGGAACCCGGCCGGGCCTTCGGGGAAGAACCGCGCGCGTTTTAGAAGCAGGAAAACGCCCAGACACTGCACACACGATCCCTTCGCCCCTCCGCTGCCATCTTGTCAAGCGAATGTCGGGAGCTATGGCAACCACCAATCGGCCGCCGGCCTGCGGAGCGGCGCGGCGTGATTGGGCCAACGGTAGAGAGCCCGCCCCCGCCCGGGCCTCAGCACCCTAGCCCCTCCCACAAGGCTTGCGCCTGCCTAAATGTTCAAGAAAAAGTAGGGGTCCGCGTGGGGCCGGGTGGGGGGACAGGCAGGAGCACTTCCCTGACCCAGGAGGGACCTGGCAACTTCTGAGCTTCAGGAGGAAGCTCTAACCAACCGATCTATCTGGCCAAGGTTCTACCCCTTGCTTTTATAAGTTTATTTCAGAAAGCATGCAAACATTTTCTGCTGTAAATAGAAAAAGAAGTGCTTATTAAAAGTATGCTTTACTACTTGACCAGGTGGTGGCGCAGTGGATAGAGCGTCGGACTGGGTTGCAGAGGACCCAGGCTCGAGACCCCGAGGTCCCCAGCTTGAGCCCAAGGTCGCTGGTTTGAGCAAGGGGTTACTCGGTCTGCTGTAGCCCCACGGTCAAGGCACATACGAGAAGGCAATCAATGAACAGCTAAAGTGCCACAACGAAAAATTGATGCTTCTCATCTCTCTCCCTTCCTGTCTGTCTGTCCCTATCTGTCCCTCTCACTGTCTCTGTTAAAAAAATAAAAAATAAAATAAAAATTTTAATTAAAAAAAAAGTATGCTTTACTTTTCTATTTTTATTTGCATTATTCTATTTATCCAAATGAACTTGAGTAAAATGAACTATGGGAAGCAGTGAGGCAGAAGAGACTCCCGCATACGCCCAGACAGGATCCACCAGGCAAGGCCCCTATGGGCGATGCTCTGCCCATTTGGAGCCTTGCTCCATGGTTTGATAACCAAACCACTTTAACACTAGCCCCTCATCCCTGCCACGCGAGACCATGGAGCCATCCTCAGCTCTGGGGGCCAACTTGCTCGAACCAAGCCATGTCTAAGGGAGGGTAAGAGAGATACAGAGAGAAGGGAAAGGGGAAGGGGTGGAGAAGCAGTTAGTCACTCGTCCTGTGTGCCCTTGACAAGGAATCAAACTTGGGACATCCACATACCAGGCTCATGCTCTACCAGTGAGTCAACCGGCCAGGCTATTTTTTTTTTTTTTTTTTTTGTATTTTTCTGAAGCTGGAAATGGGGAGAGACAATCAGACAGACTCCCGCATGTGCCCGACCGGGATCCACCCAGCACACCCAACAGGGGCAACGCTCTGCCCTCCAGGGGGCGATGCTCTGCCCCTCCGGGGCTTCGCTCTGTTGCGACCAGAGCCACTCTAGCGCCTGGGGCAGAGGCCAAGGAGCCATCCCCAACGCCCGGGCCATCTTTGCTTCAATGGAGCCTTGGCTGCGGGAGGGGAAGAGAGAGACAGAGAGGAAGGAGAGGGGGGATGGAGAAGCAAATGGGTGCTTCTCCTATGTGCCCTGGCCGGGAATCGAACCTGGTTCCCCCGCACGCCAGGCCGACGCTCTACCGCTGAGCCAACCGGCCAGGGCCCAGGCTATTTTTTAATATAATGAAAAATTCAACGAACATTTGTACACTTGACACTAGTATTTTAATCAATTACCAGAGAATTTTTCTTAAAATTCCTTGTGATCATTTCTATTTATATAAAATGTAGACATAAAGTTTCAATTCAGCCTGACCAGGCGGTTGCGCAGTAGATAAGAGCGTCGAACTGGGATGCCGTGGACCCAGGTTCGAGACCCCGAGGTTGCCAGCTTTAGTGCGGGCTCATCTGGTTTGAGCAAAGCTCACCAGCTTGGACCCAAGGTCGCTGGCTCGAGCAAGGGGTTACTCGATCTACTGAAGGCCCGCAGTCAAGGTACATATGAGAAAGCAGTCAATGAACAACTAAGGTGTTGCAATGCTCAACGAAAAACTAATGATTGATGCTTCTCATCTCTCCCTTCCTGTCTGTCCTTGTCTATCCCTCTCTGTCTCTGTTAAAAAAAAAAAAATTTCAATTCAACTATCAATGCAAAGTCCTGATTATTGAATACTGTACTTCTTATATAAAAATGTCACTCTTACAAATGTTTGGATTATTTTAAATTAAAATATAACTGCTCTGGCTGGGTAGTTCAGTTAATTAGAACATCATCCTGGCACACCAAGGTTGTGGGTTTGATCCCTGGTCAGGGTACATACAGAAATCAACCAGTGAGTACATAAATGAGTGGAACAAATCGACAGTTCTCTCTTTCTTCCTTCCTCACTCTTTAAAGTCAATTAAAATAAATAAATAAAAAAGTCAATTAAAAAAAGTTTTGCTAATCTTGCTCCCAACATAAAATTATAAGCAAACATTAAATCTTTCTCCTAATCCTTCCATACTTAGAAATCTTGTATTAAATGCTTCATGACAATCTATTTTGTGTGTGTGTGTGTATGTGTATGTGTGTGTGTGTGAGACAGATCGGGAGAGACAGACAGGAAGGAAGACAGATGAGAAGCATCAATTCTTCATTGCAGCACCTTAGTTGTTCATTGATTGCATTCTCATATGTGCCTTGACCGGGGGACTACAGCAGACCGAGTGACTCCTTGCTCGAGCCAGCAACCTTGGGCTCAAGCTGGTGAGCCTTGCTCAAGCCAGATGAGCCCACGCTCAAGCTGGCAACCTTGGGATCTCAAACCTGGGTCCTCCGCGTCCCAGTCCAACACTCTATCCACTGTGCCACCGCCTGGTCAGGCCATGACAATCTATTATTGCATAGTATTTGTAACAATATTTTCATGAATAATTTTGGCAAGATATGAAATTAAAGTTCAGAACTGAATTAAAAATTGGTATTTGACCAAATCCAGTTAAAGAGTACACAGTGGAGCCTGACCAGGCGGTGGCGCAGTGGACAGAGCATTGGACTGGGATGCGGAGGACCCAGGTTCGAGACCCCGAGGTCGCCAGATTGAGCACGGGCTCATCTGGTTTGAGCAAAAAGCCCACCAGCTTGAACCCAAGGTTGCTGGCTCCAGCTCGGTCTGCTAAAGGCCCGCGGTCAAGGCACATATGAGAAAGCAATCAATGAACAACTAAGGTGTCGCAACGAAAAATTGATGATTGATGCGTCTCATCTCTCTCTGTTCCTGTCTGTCTGTCCCTGTCTATCCCTCTCTCTCTCTGAAAAAAAAAAAAAAAGAGTACATAGTGGAAGAAGAGTTGAATGAGCATGAAATACACAATGAATAAGAGAAAATAACTCAAGCAAATAAGAAAAATTAAACTGATTTATTATAAAAATTTTATAAAATAAACCATAAACAGAACACAAAAATAAAACAAAACAGGACAGTACATAAAACATTTATGATATTTGTCTTTTAGATATATGATGCTTTTTGCCTACACTTAAAATAGCAATTTCCATTACAACCTAATTAGGCTATGAAATGTTAAGTATTTTTTTTAAAAAGATAAACATTTTCAAACTCAAGGATTAACAAATACTGGCAAAATTATCACCAAAATCTGTGTATTTAATAAAAGTCATAAATCCAGAATATAAAATCTATCTGAAATAATCTAGCCAAACACCACCAAGTTACTTCATGAGTCTCAGCTTGAGATGGTATGAAAATTTAAATCTTATTTATATGTAAGATTGAATACATAATTTGTCAACATATTTTTCAAAATAAACCAAACCAGCCACCCTTCCTGAAAACCCTTCCTACACTACTTAAGGACTTTTAGTAACTTCAAGGTTATTTAGAAAAGTAAGGTTTTTACTGTTGAAATTACAAATAATTTTTCCTTTGAACTTACAGAAGTTTTCAGTATTAAGCCCAAAGCTTCTAGGAGACAGTTCTCCAATGTTAATGTTTTGGGGTTTTTTTTCTTTTTCTCAGTTAAAAAGGAAAGAATTCAATCTATGGCTGACACTTAACTACAAAGAGTCCGTTCCTCCCCAGAGAAGCACCCCTCACAACCCAGACGTCAGCTTTCACAAATGAGCCTTCGCCCAACTGTTTCTGAAGAAAATGTTGCAGCCAGACTACTGTACTCACTCACTTTACTCATTTAATATCAGATTTTATAGTGACTCAATGACAAAGTATCATTACTGTTTGGGTATCTTTGTCCAAACATGTACTGATGTCACGCAAAAGAATAAATAACTGCTTATATCTGAAGCCAAATCTCAAGTTAGACAAGAAGGATTTAATTTACATGACTATTGTTGAAGTTAACAGTTGATTCCAGTAAGAAGTTCCATGTTAACACCATTACTCCACCTTTTCTGAAACTGAGTTCAAATTTCTCATGTAACATTTCACAGTAAGAACCCAGAGTTAGGCCTGACCAGGCGATGGCGCAGTGGATAGAGCGTCAGACTGGGATGTAGAGGATCCAGGTTTGAGACTCCGAGGTCGCCAGCTTGAGCACGGGCTTATCTGGTTTGAACAAAGCTCACCAGCTTGAGCCCAAGGTTGCTGGCTCAAGCAAGAGGTTACTCGGTCTGCTGAAGGCCCGTGGTCAAGGCACATATGAGAAAGCAATCAATGAACAACTAAGGTGTCGCAAGGAAAAATTGATGATTGATGCCTCTCATCTCTCTCCGTTCCTGTCTGTCTGTCCCTGTCTATCTGACTCTCTGTGTCTGTTAAAAAAAAAAAAAAAAAAAAAAGAACCCAGACTTGGGTAATAACTTCTGAAGCCTATATAAGCAGTCAGAGCAGAATGATCTGACAAACGATCATCCCAATTTTTAAAAAGCCACAAACAAGTATGTACTTTCTTTCCCTTTCTGGACAAAAATCAGTCTGAAAACATTTTAGGGTAAGCATACTACATAGACTGTCTCCCTCAGACAAATCAGTCCCCCAGAAGTACAGGGTGAGGATGACTCTTTAGCACTATATCCTTTAAGAAACATCATTAAAACTTCTCATACATATCTGTGTTGTTTCCACAGCCTTCCTACAAAGACTCCCCCACACAATTTTTACAAGTAGCTCTAAAAGATGAGCAAAGTTTTATCCTCACGCAGACACTTTCAGTTTCTTTTTCTTGGCCTTCAGCACAGGAGGTAGAGAAATCTTAAAGGCAGTCCTGAAATGACACAGGGAGAACATCCTTTAATGCACTAACTCAAATGCATGAGCCAGCCACACACCCTCAAATAACCCTGGCTGGTTGGCGCAGTGGTAGAGTGTCGGCCCAGTGTGTGGAAGTTCAGGATTTGATTCCTGGTCAGGACACTCAGAAGTGATGATATGCTTCTCCACCCCTCCCTATTCCCCTCCCTTATCTCTCTCCTTCTCCCGCAGCCATGGTTCAATTGGTTGGAGTGCATCAGCCCCAGGTGCTAAAGATGGGTCCACGGAGCCTCCACCTCAGGCACTAAACATAGCTTGGTTGCGAACATGGCACCAGACAGATAGAGCATCAGCCCCAGATGGGGATTGATAGGTGGATCCTGGTTGGGGAGCATGCAGGAGTGTATCTTTCTATCTCCCCTCCTCTCACTTGGAAAAGAAGAAAAAAAAAGGATACTTACTCGCAGGTGGTGCAGATAGGGCTGAAATTGCAGAATACTGTAAATTTATTTTAAAAAAGAGAGAGAATGGTTTAAAACCATGCAGTCAAGAGGTTTTCTGACCTGCCCCCAACATGGAAAAAAGAAAATCTCAGTCCATGAACTTACTTGACAAGCACACAGAACATACATAGCCAATTTCAATAAGGTTTCGGTGACAGAAGCATGCAGCCCGGTAGTCAACATGAACCGGCGGGGGGAGGATTAACTGAGATCTCTGATCCTGATCGGGAAGAAAAACCCACTGTGGGGGGGAAAAAGGCCTTTTTATTCATTCAGCAAGTATTGAGCATCTCCACATACAGGCATGGCTCTGTCCACCATTACAACATTTTGCAGACAGCTGACAGGGCCAGATGACCTTAAGTCCACCGTTCTCTGCTCCCAGACCCCTCGATCACCCTTTCAGTCCTTTCTCGCAATCACCAGCGCACCATCCTGTCCCCAGTCACTCCCCAGGAAGCGGGTCTCACTGACTCAAGGTGCTGGGTTCACGGTCCGTTTCCTTACCAGCAAGTACTGCAGAAGGGATGGCATTTGAGGCACCTTCAAGTACAGGCCCCCCGTGATGTCACAAGCCTGCAAGACACACAAAGGGTTCTCTGTCAAAGGCATTTATTTAGCTTTCCCGGGGGGTGTGGTTCCCACCAGCAACTCTCCAGGGCTCCACCACAGACAAAAGGAAGGCCTTCCAGGCTAGCGAGGACCAGCACATCCAGCAGCCTCTCACTGTGTTTACATATCTTACTTTCCCCCTTGCCTCACACCCTCACTCTCTGGAGATGACAGTGTAGACAGCATGTGCCCTTTCTTCTATTTGTCTGCTGCTGATAAATATTTATTTTCGTCCTGTTTATTCATTTTCATTGTATTTTTTAAATAGTAACTTTAAGACATAGTTCACATCATAAAATGAACCCTTTAAAAGCGTACAATTCCCTGGGTTTTAGTATATCGAGTTGTGCAATCCTCACCAATATCTAGCTCCAAAAGTCAAGAGTTACCCTCCACGCCTCCGCCAGCCCCTGGCAATCACTGATCTGCTTTCTCTCTTGACGGATGGGCCTGTTCTGGACATTTCATAGAAATGGAACCAGACAACATCTGTCCTTTTGTGTCTGGCTTCCCTTACTCAGCATCGCGTTCTCAAAGTTCACCCATGCTGTAGCAGGGGTCAGTGCTTCCTCCCTTTTTATGATCCAGTAATATTCCATTGGATGGATGTGCCACACTGTTTCTCCATCATCTGTTGATGGATGGGCACCTGCGTTGTTTTCATTTTTTGGCTGTTATGAAAATACTTTCAATTTCTTCCTTTCTTTTTTAAAATTTTATTTATTGATGTTAGAGAAAATTGAAGGGAGAGAAAGAGAGACAGAAACATCGAGCTGTTTCTATATGTGCCCTGACCGGGTACTGAACTGGCAACCTTTGCATATTGGGACAACACTCTAACCAAGCAAGCTATCTGGCCAGGGCTAAGTGGGCACGTTTTTATTTCTCTGGGATATATTTAATTGCTAGAGCATATGATAATTCTATGATTAATGTTCTGAGGAGGTTTCAGACTGTTTTCCAAAGTGGCTGTACTATTCTACATTCCCAGTGAGCTCCGTGTGTGAAGGTTGGTGAAAGGCATTCAGCAACAAGTAACAGCACACACCGTGTTTGTACAACCAACACCGAGCACTCACTGAACACACACCTGCTGGAGCAGTCCTGAATCAGAGTCCAAAACGCAGGCATCGATCAAAATATTCTGAAATGAATAATCAAAAGTATTATGGGAATGGTAACAGTAATGACTATCTTATAGTGAGAACCTACTATGTGCTGCCTCTACTCTTAAAATGGCTTATTTAATATACATAATAACTTTGCATGGTAGTGATATGATTAGGATTTTGCAGCTGGAGCATCCAGGCCTTGGCCAGGCTGTGGTCACAGAGCCTGGGGGAAGGCAGAGCCATCGACCCATCTGCCTGTCCCCAAGGCCCACGGTCTCTTTATTATATCAGGGGGTCACACCGAGGTGGAGAATATTATACATGGCTATCACATGTTAGGTTAAAACTGAAGTTTTAAGTTTTTTTTTAACATATCAAAGCAAATTGTATTAGTGATAATTCATCAAGACATGCAGCATACTATAAAACCAGGGATTCTCAGCCTGGGGTCCAAGGATGGGCTAAACAGGGCCGCACGAATACCCTGAAACCATAGTAAATGCTGTTTGAACACACATTTTCCTGGGGGCTTGCCAGATTCTCAAAGAAATGACTACAAAATATGGATTCCAGACTTCTAATCCACAAATAAGACTGTTTAGTCAGAACATCTAAGTAGGTCATTCAAAACAAATGAAATTAGTTCCTTCATCATGAACCAAATGTTCTTGAACAAGAAGGCTTTCTATTCACCTGTTTCTGCGCTGCGAAGATGACATTCATGAAGTTCATATACTGCAGGGCGCTGTCCTCTGCAGCCTTGATCACCTGAAAACCACAGCCACGTCAGGGCCTGCCTGTGCCTCTCCGTGTCATCCCGTCTCCGGTATCACCTTCCTAATCTGTCTACCTAGTTATCCTACTTGGGAGAGCTCACGCTTTCTTCTCAAGTTTCACGTCTTGTTTTTAAAGTTTCAGATCTATGAGAAATAAAGCGCCTCTCCCAGCTGTCACACACCATCCACCACATCGTAGATCTGGATGCTGGGGCCACAAAGAAGGTTTCCCATCAAGGGACTCACCACCTCAAGATTATCAACAGATGTTCTCTTCTAGCACTTCTGCGACCTGAATTTATACGTTGAAAATATCTGATCTTTCCTAGAATGTATCTATCTAGGTGCAGGCGGTGAGATAGGTATGTAGGCTTTGTTTCCCCCCCACATGGCGGACTGATTGGCCCAGCACTTTCTATGGAATGATCATTTTTTTCATGTTGAGTGCTTCTTTTACACCAGACTGCCCCGTGTGCCTCAATTCACTTCTGGACTCCACTCTTTTCCACGTTCTGCTCACCTCCCTCCCAGAGCTGGAGAGTTAAATGCCTCTTGCTCTACCAAGAAAAAGGGGCTCACTAATACTCTTGAGTTTGCAATAAATTTACAGTTTAATTTTAGAAAAATTTAAATCCAAAAATAAAATACGGCTCTCTAATTATTCAAATATTTTATGCCTCTCAGAATTTCAGTTTTTCACCACAGTTTGACACATTGCTTATTAACTAATTCTGGATAATTAACATTTATTGCCTCTATTGTAAACAGTTCTTATTTCCTACCATGTTTTCTAATTGGCTGTAATTCCCATATAAACATGGTATTAATTTTTTTTTAAATCTTACCAATATTCTTGATTTCATTTCCTGATTATCTGAAGAGATAAAAACAAATTACAATTTAACTGGAAACTTACTAAACATATTATAAGGTTTTCTAACCAATTTTAAGCAGTCTACCAAGATATACTGAATAGTAATAAAATAAGGATTAGCCTCATAGGAAAAGATAGATTCCTACCTTTAACCTCCTTGTTCAGTCTGTGAATATCTTATTTTCTTGGCATTAAGAAATCTTAAAATATTATTCAATTCCATAAATATTCATAGTAAGCAGAAAAATGACCTCAAATTTTAGTTATAGAAACTCCACATCGGCCCTGGCCGGTTGGCTCAGCGGTAGAGCATCGGCCTGGCGTGCGGGCGACCCGGGTTCGATTCCCGGCCAGGGCACATAGGAGAAGCGCCCATCTGCTTCTCCACCCCCCCACTTCCTCTCTGTCTCTCTCTTCCCCTCCCGCAGCCAAGGCTCCATTGGAGCAAAGATGGCCCGGGCACTGGGGATGGCTCCTTGGCCTCTGCCCCAGGCGCTGGAGTGGCTCTGGTCGCGGTGGGGCAACGCCCCGGAGGGGCAGATGGTGGGCGTGCCGGGTGGAGCCCGGTCGGGCGCATGCGGGAGTCTGTCTGACTGTCTCTCCCCGTTTCCAGCTTCAGGAAAAAAAAAAAAAAGAAACTCCACATCCATGAAGCTGAAAAAAGAAATGTCCCACAAAACAAGAGGGTCTGGGGTTTCCAATGACCAATTGCCATCCGTGGGGCCTCCTAACCCTGACCACAACTTCTCTGTCCCAGAGGACTGTTCCACGACCACCTACCACATCCTAGATTTAGATACCGGGACCACAAGTACATCAGCCAATCAGTCAAGTGAGATGGCAAATTTGAAAGCCACACGTAGAGGCTCAGACACCCGTGCCAAGTCCAAAACAGAGCAATCACTCAAACTGTCCGGAACAAATCACACTGTATAGGATCGGTAGAACATCCCACACACATACACATATACACAGATGACATCAAATGCTCAGAAAGGTGCTGTGGCCCCCATGCCAGATGCAAAATAACCCGCCAACCCAGAGAGCAATGGCCACTTGCTGGTTAAGCAGAAATGTCAGTAAATGGCTTCTGTAATCAATCACTGCTCTCAACTCACAGGAGATGGAAAAAATAAAATAAAAACCAACTCCCCAGTCTATCTGAATAAGAAGTAAAATAGGACACGTCCTGAAGGAGTCTGGGAAGAAGGCCATGCTGGAGAAACCAGAGTTTCCCTGTTCTTCCTGTTTCGAGTTCATATAGCTTTTCTCCCAAACACTGCCAAGCTGCCACTTTAGAACACTCATACAGATGCAGGTCCTAGGAAGTATCACAAGATACATTTATCCCAGGTGACACCTTCCCAGTGATTAAAACACTAAGGATACAGCAAAGAGCTTTGGCCAGGGATCCTGCCAGCAGAGTTTCTGTATGTTGACCCTTGATGTCACCTATCAAAAAAAATTAAAAAAAGATTACAAAGAGACTTTTTTTGCATCTTCTTGAATTAAAATAATTTTCAAACCAAAGTGTTCTTATTCATGAATGAAATAACATTTTCAAACTGGGTTTAAAAACAGCAGTTTCTGGCATGCTCTCTCCTGGCGCACCCCTGTGTCTTTTCCTTTCCCCTCTCCTCCTTCAGGCACCACCTGGGACCTCCATGGACATCCAAGTTCCTGGGACCACCCTGGGCCAAATAAGTCAAAACCCAGAGGGGGCCCAGCACCATGTTTTACCAAACCCTCCAGGGGATTTTTTTTTAAGTTTTATTTATTTATTTATTTATTTAAAGAGGAGAGGGAGAGACAGAGAGAGAGAGAGAGAGAGAGAGAGGAAAGACACAGAGAGAGAAGGGGGAGAGGAGCTGGAAGCATCAACTCCCATATGTGCCTTGACCAGGCATGCCCAGGGTTTCAAACCGGCGACCTCAGCATTTCCAGGTCGACGCTTTATCCACTGCGCCACCACAGGTCAGGCCCCTCCAGGGGATTTTTAACAGCATTACTGGGTTATAACTTAACAGATCATAAGACTGTCCGTCAAAGTACACAATTCGCTGATTTTAAGTATAATGTAATTTTAGAACATTTCTACCTCTCCAAAGATCACTTGAGCCCATTCCCAGTCACCCTGCTCCCCACAGCCCCCAGAAACCAGGAGCCTACTTTCTGTCTCTACAAAGTTGCCTTTCCCTGCCAGCTGATTCTGACACAGGCCACAGCTTGGAAACACAGCCTGCAGGCCGCAGGGCAGTGGGCAGTGGGAACCAGGGGGCCTCCAGGCCAGAGACCAGCAGCTCTGCTGTTAGGAGGAGAACTCTAGAGGCCGAGTGGACAGACTGAAAGGGAACAGACAGGGGTCAGGTAAGAAGCCGCTACAAGGCCTCCAGCGGTGGCTCTCCACTTGAGCAGCTGTGTTCTACAGGGGACATTTGGCAATGTCTGCAAGCATATTTGGGGAATGTTATGGCACCCAGTGGCGTGGCCAGGGACACTGCAGTGCACAGGACAGTCACCTCTGTCCAGCCTGAGATGTCAGTAGTACTGAGGCTGAGCTACATGATAAATAATAAGGTGTCAGATTTTGAAGGTACTTCTGAGGCTCAACAAAGAGGATTTCATAGCTGATTAGAGCTTGGAAAAGTGGGTGGATGAGGGAGACCAAACTAAGGGAGGGACAGGTATGACCAAGGGGAAAAAGAACGACAGCCTGATCAGGCGGTGGCGCAGTGGATAGAGCGTCAGACTGGGATGCGGAAGACCCAGGTTCGAGACCCAGCTTGAGCGTGGGCTCATCCGGTTTGAGCAAAAATTCACCAGCTTGGACCCAGGGTCGCTGGCTCAAGCGAGGGGTTGCTCGGTCCGCTGAGGGCCCATGGTCAGGGCACATATGGGAGGGCAGTCAATGAACAACTAAGGTGTCGCGATGTGCAACGAAAAACTAATGATTGATGCTTCTCATCTCTCCGTTCCTGTCTGTCTGTCCCTGTCTATCCCTCACTCTGACTCTCTCTCTGTAAAAAAAAAAAAAAAAAAAAAAAAAAGGATGACAGTCATCTGAGGACACTGTGGGACACATAGCGGAGATATCTGCACTGGAAGGAAAGACTGGATTAGAGGCAAAGATTGGGACATGTTCACAAATAAACAATAAACACAAGAGTGGAGGACACACAGAGGAAGAAAAAAAATGTGTAGAATAAAAAATACTTATTTTAAGGGACAAGATGAAGGAAAAGCCAGAAATAGAAGGAAAAAATTGTCCAGAAAAGAGGAAAACCAGATCAACAGGACAGCCTCAGGACCAAAGAGTGTGTTTCGAGAAGAATCTGGGTGACTGTCCAAGGCTGCAGGGGTCAGGTAAATAATGCACAACGGTGATAAAAATGACTTTAAAAAAGGAGGGAGAGAGAAGTAAGGAGTGTCAAGAACCTCCAACCTTGGACTTAAAGCCTCCCAGACCCCCACATTCTGCTGCATTTACAAAGTAACAATAATGGGGGGGGAGGTCTTACTCTTAGTCATGAGATCTTTAATCTCTTCAACAATAACTTCATTTGCTGCTGTTAACAACTCGTACTTTCCGTCTTTACTCCCTGAGGGATTAAATTCAGCAGGAGAGCTGCCAGGGTCCCCAAAGAAGTCTCCAAGTCTGCCATCCTTTCCAGGGTATAAGAATCGACTGAAACGGCAGAAAATAAACTAGCTGCACCAAGACTCAATGTCCGAACAGGACTCACAAGACTCTATAGATTTCATTTTAAAAATGTATAAAATAGGCACATTGAAAACATGAGTCAATCAACACAGAATGTTTAAATGATTCCACTGTTTTCCGAAAGATGAGGAGAAACAGAGGGTACTGGGCTATGACTCCTGAAATGCTCCGGGTTGGGGGGGGGGGCTCTCACTCTGCTCTCTAGGATGACAACTGAAGAGATTCTTACCAAGCCTAACTTACTATTAGGTTATTATTTGGGATATGTTTATCTACCTCAGTAATAAAAATATGATCCAAGAGTCCCTAAAAGATTCTTCTAGCAATTTATGGCTTTTATAGCCATCATGTAAAACATGTTTGGCCCTGGCCCGTTGGCTCAGCGGTAGAGCGTCGGCCTGGCGTGCGGGGGACCCGGGTTCGATTCCCGGCCAGGGCACATAGGAGAAGCGCCCATTTGCTTCTCCACCCCCACCCCTCCTTTCTCTCTGTCTCTCTCTTCCCCTCCTGCAGCCGAGGCTCCATTGGAGCAAAGATGGCCTGGGCGCTGGGGATGGCTCCTTGGCCTCTGCCCCAGGTGCTGGAGTGGCTCTGGTCACGGCACAGCGACGCCACAGTCACATCCCCCCATGGTGGGCAGAGCATCGCCCCTGGTGGGCGTGCCGGGTGGATCCCGGTCGGGCGCATGCGGGAGTCTGTCTGACTGTCTCTCCCCGTTTCCAGCTTCAGAAAAATACAAAAAAAAAACCAACCATGTTTGATTTTTCTAAAAAGTGAAGACTTAGCCCATCATAGCTTTTATTGATGACTTCATCAGATTGATGTCATCTTTCTCGGCTCGGAGGAAAACGTTTGCAATCACGGGAGTGGGGCCAGGCACATGGTGGTCCGTGGGTTCTTCCCACACACCAAAGGAAGTAGCTCTGAGAACAGAGACAACCTGACAACTACCCACTAACCTCACACTAAATATGTTGATAAACAGGAGTCACTTCTACCATGCTGGACATTTGATTAAGACAGAGAAGAGCTGTATCTTCCATGGGGATTAGATTCTACAGTGCCTGTATTTCGACAAGGAAATATGGTCAAATTATCTATGAACATTTTTACTGTACACATGGCGATATCTGAGTATTAGCTGCAGATCTGTCCCCCACCTCACAGTGACTGCAACACAGTCAGTTTTCCCCACCTGTGTTGGAAAAGGTCACTGCTTCTTCAGCCAAGCACCAGATGGAGTCGTTGGCTTGGGTTAAGGTGCAGGTTCATAAGGAAAATCCTTCCTTAGAAACACTGGACTCACTTGCAGGGCAGTGAGCCATTCACACCAGGAGAGGTACAGGAGCCCACATGGGAAGAAGGGAAAGCAGACTCCCACCTCTCTTTCATCTGCCCCCGGGGACAGGCCCATGAGCAGAACAGGGATGGGAGCAGCCAGCCCGATTTGCTGATTCTCCTTTTTGCCAGGAGTTATATAGTTGAAGCTATGTGAGTTCAATGCGCACATGGTACAACTCTATGTCTGCTAATGAGGTTTTCAATACTCATACCTATCAAAGTGTAAACGTACTGATTCTTGATGCTGTATCTGTTCACTGGTACAGAAAAATATATTGCAACATACAGTGGGAATAGTCCATGCTAACTGGCATAAGATATTAGGCACTGAGTAGGTAATCATACAGTCATTCATACCTCTCTTGAATGTGACTTGCTATCACAGCAAGTTTGTTGGAACGGTTCATGAATAAGTGAGAATTTCCCAGCACCATTACTGCATCTATGCATTTTGATAAAGTAAACTATTGAAAAAAGAAGACATTAGGAAGATAAGTTAGCTATGCAAATACCTACATCAGCTCTTGCAATAATAAAGGTTTCATTTAAATTTTAGACAATATTCTCTGCTACAAATCTGGCCAGGAGTTCCCTCCTCCCAGAGCCATAAGACATAATGCTTGAAAACTACAGCTTTCTGTTTTTACTTTCCCGAGCTTATTTCATTGAGCTAAAAATCATTGAATTGGCCCTGGCCAGTTGGCTCAGCGGTAGAGCGTTGGCTGGGCATGTGGAAGTCCTGGCTTTGATTCCTGGTCAGGGCACACAGGAGAAGCGCCCATCTGCTTCTCCACCCTTACCCCTCTCTTCCCTCCCTATTTCTCTCTTCCCCTTCTGCAGCTAAGGCTCCACTGGAGCAAAGTTGGCCCAGGCACTGAGGACGGCTCCATGGCCTCTGCCTCAGGCGCTAGAATGGGTCTAGAAGCAACGGAACAACGCCCCAGATGGGCAGAGCACCACCCCCTAGTGGGCATGCCAGGTAAATCCAGGTCAGGTGCATGTGGGAGTCTGTCTCACTGCCTCCCCACTTCTAACTTCAGAAAAATACCAATAAATAAATAAATAAATAAATAAATAAATAAAGTAATTAAAAAAATAAATAAAAATCATTGAATTGTACATTAAAACAAATTAACTCTTTTAAAGATTTTATTTATTGATGGGGGGACGGGTAGCAAGAAGTATCAACTCATAGTTGCTTCACTTTAGCTGTTTGTTGACTACTTGTCATATGTGCCCTGACAGGGCAAGCCCAGAGTTTTGAACCAGTGACCTCAGCATTCCAGGTCGACGTTTTATCAACTGTGCCACCACAGGTCAGGTGTGGATGAATTTTATGGTATATAAGTTATGCCTTATTATAGCTATTTTTTTTGAAGAGCAATATAAACATATACTTGGTTAAACCAGAATTATCCAAAGGCCACCTCAAGCAATCTTACCTGGGATTCCTTCAATGCTTGCTTTCCCCACCAAATTGGGTTGGTATCAACTATGATAACTAGGAGATTCACTTCATCTTCTGAAATTATTAACAAAAATATAAAATATTAGCCTCGTAAAAGTGAATCAAAGCAAACGTTCTACACGCCTTTACATGTTGATGATTTGGCAATCATGTAGTGAAGAGAAGACCAAGTTCCTTTGAACACTTCAAGCTCTGTGGGCCCTAAGCAAGCTCTTGCCTGCTTTCTGTACCACTGCACTGTCATCACTAGAATGTAAGCTCCATTAGAGGAGATTTCTGTCTGTTTTGTCACTGTTGAACCTCTGATGCTAGCACGCTACCTAGTCTAAAGGATGCATAAATATCTATTAGATGAACCCAGAGATATCTGCATTCAAAATGTCTGGTCAATGATAGAAGGGCACTGATTAACCAATAGAAAGAACTACAAGTAGTAAAATTTTGGGTGGGGGTGTGGTTTAAAGAGAGGAATCAGGAATCAATTTGGCCCTGAGTATATCAAATCACCTAGTAGCAAGCAAGGCCAGTGGTGATTAGGAATCAGTTGGGTTTTTTTTTTTTCTTTTCCATTGATTTTAGAGAAAGGAGAGAGAAAGGCAGGGGTTGGAGTGGGAAGCATCAACTTGTTGCTTCTCGTATGTGCCTTGAGCAGGCAAGCCTTGGGCTTCAAACCGTTGACCTCAGCACTCCAGGTCGAGGCCTGATCCACTATGCCACCACAGGTCAGGCAGGAACCAGTTTTTAAAAGGTGAAAACCAATTCCTACGTAAAAAATATTTTACTGGGAAAGAAACTAGGCTCTACTTCAGAAAGCAATAATATCTTTACTGCTCCCCTACCTCCCTTTCTGCAGTTCTCTCTCCTGTATCAGGAGAATCCTCACCCCGTCCTTGATTTCTGCTTACAAATCCAAATCCTATTTACTCTTCAGGGTTGAGTCCAGTGCCACCTCTTCCTTTCAAAAAGCCCTTCCCAGGTCTGCCAACATGACCAGACTTCCCCATCTCAGGAGAGGAGGAATGTCAGCCTCCTCCCTCTGCACCAGGCCCTGGCACACACAAGGCTGCAATCCCATTCCACGCTGACAACCCAGGAAGAAACATACTATTGCCATGTTTCATCAATTACAAGATATAGCTAATTTTAAAACAAAAAACATTTTTTAACAGTTGCTGAAATCAGATGGTATCTTGTGTTTGAGATAGGCATTTTTTTCTTAGTGGCATATTAAACAAAAGCACATTTCATAATCAATATTGTTTTAGATTAGATGAAATGTAGTATGCCTATTTTGCAAATGGAAGTAACTTGCTTTAAGTCACATGGCCTGCTGGCAAATAGCAAAGGAAACACCCTGTTCTATCAATAAATTTCTTTAACATTCCAAAAAATAGTAAGAACAAAGTTCAAGCTCTTTACCACTGCCCACAAGGGCCCTGCAGCTGGCTAGCTCTCTGATCTCATCCCTCCAGCTCACCGGGCTCTGGCCACCCTGGCCTCTCTTGTCTTCAAGGAATTCTGTTCTCCTGGTAGTTTAATGTATGAAGGAAAAGTCCCTCCACTTTCCTCCACTCCTAGGCTCCCCCTTTCCGTCTTGTTGTCAAGTCGTGGCTCAACCTGCCACAGGGCATTTGCACAGTCATTCGTCTCAGCCTCAGTATCACTGCTGTCCCCTGGACTCCGATCTAAAAAGCGGCTCCTCCTCCATCAACTCTTAATCACGACCTAACACAGCATCCCATCATATTGTTTTCATAGTTCTCGTTCCCCTCCAAGTATTTTTATTTACTTGCTTACTGTCTGCCTCACCTACTAGACTGTAACCTCCAAGAGGGCCCTGTCGTGTTCTGTGCTGTATTATTCCTCAGTGCATACAGCAAATAACGTCCGACACACAGGAGGTGACCCAAAAACATTTACTGAATGAACACATTCGCTACTCCTCTAAAGACAGAACAGGTTCCACCCAGCCCAAAAGATATACTCCATTCGGCCGGTCCTAGCCGGTCCTAGAGCATCCAGCCCCAGTGTACAGGTGCGGCCAGGGCGCGGCCCTCACCGTCTGAGACCATGGCGACCGGGATCCCTCAGCTCAGCTACCGGAAGTCGGACGAGCATCCCAGATGCCGCGCACCCCGACTTCCGGTGCCACCGAGTGACGCGCAAGGCGTTTGGCCCACACCCGGCGCTGTATCCACGGCCCCGCCCCAAAAGCGCAGGAAGTGGCGTGCGGAGCCGCGCGGCGCGCTGTCAGTCTCTGTGGCTCGGAGCCGGCGCGGTCGCGGGACTCATCCAGGCGGGCACGGGCGGCTCTGAGCCGCTCGGGCTCCGCGGCCGGAGGGCATTATGGACGACAAGGGTAAATCGGCGCGGGACGGGATGGGACGGGACGGGCCTGCTGGGTCTAAAGCGGAGGCGCGCAGGGGTCTCTCCAACCTCGCACGCCCAGGCTGGGCTCCGGGAGAGGTCACTTTCCGAGCCCAGGCTTCTCGGCTGGATGTGGTTCCTCTCGTCACAGCGAACCCCTTTCGGCGTCCTCTATCCAGGGGTTGGACCCTGGGAGAATCTGCAGATACCCCCTCGCCCCACGCTTCTTTCCAGTGCCCTCAACCAACAAAATGTGAGACTTCGAACGGAGCGTGCACAACTTCTCAGTCTTGATTTCCCTGTATGTGGAGTAGGAATAAGACTCCCTATTGAATCTGGTACTAGCGTCAATAAGAATAAGGCGTGTTTGATGTGCTTATCTACTGTGGTTATCAAATGGTTTTATTAAAGTGAAACACAAGGGCAAACTAATATGCATATCGAAGCTTTCATGTGAAAATCAAGGGAGGTAGACCTCTACATAACGTAAATAAGTCTGTATGTGAATGGGCTTGTCTTAACTTAAATTGTCTGCAGGGATACAGAAGAAATTGCTTAGGTGGTTGACTCTGGGGTTCTCCCAGCGCTTGGGATCTAGGATAAGAAGGAGAATGACCTTTCAATATCATTTAGTAAGGGTCATCTGTATTCCCATCAATCATTATTTCCACAAAATCCAAACACCTTGAAAAAGTTTTTTTTTGTTTGTTTGGTTTTGGGTTTTTTTTTATATTTGTATTTTATTTATGTGAATTCATCTACACCAGGGCACTAAACAACAAAAGTAACTAAATTCTTTGGATCAAAGAGTATTTGCTCTAGAGTGAACAGGAGATGGGAAGCGTGCTTCTCCAAGGGGATGCATCTCACTGTGCTGAGTGTGATTTAAGGGCGTAAAGAGAAGTCCACACTCGACAAGTTGGTCCCTTGGCAATACAAGCCCATTACTTCATCTTATGGTCGAATAAGAGCTAGCCATCTTTTCCTGTGCTGGCAAAGGCAAGTTTACCCTGAGATGAATGAAGATTCAGCTTCTGCTCCTTTTTTTGTACAGCCTCTTTATCTTCATGGGAGGGACCTTCCTGGTTCTGTTCATTATCATTTTGTATATTTTTTTAAAAGAGAGAGAGAGAGACAGAGGGACAGAAAGGAAGGGAGAGAAATGAGAAGCATCAACTGATGGTTGCGGCTTCTTAGTTGTTCATTGATTGCTTTCTCATACATGCCTTGACCTGGGGGCTCCAGCTGAGTCAAGTGACCCCTTGCTCAAGCCAGCGACCATGGAATCATGTCTATGAACCCATACTCAAGATGCGACCCTGTGCTCAAACTGGTGAGCCCGCACTCAAGCCAGTGAGCCTAGGCTCAAGCTGGATGATCTGGAGCTCAAGCCAGCAACCTCCAGGCTTCAAACTTGGGTCCTAAGTGTCCTAGGCTGACGCTCTATCCACTGCACCACCGCTTGGTAAGGCTGTACTCTTTTTTTTTTTTTTTTTTTTTTTTTTGTATTTTTCTGAAGCTGGAAACGGGGAGAGACAGTCAGACAGACTCCCGCATGCGCCCGACCGGGATCCACCCAGCACGCCCACCAGGGGGCGATGCTCTGCCCCTCCGGGGTGTCGCTCTGTCGACCAGAGCCACTCTAGCGCCTGGGGCAGAGGCCAAGGAGCCATCCCCAGCGCCCAGGCCATCTTTGCTCCAATGGAGCCTCGGCTGTGGGAGGGGAAGAGAGAGACAGAGAGGAAGGAGAGGGGGAGTGGTGGAGAAGCAGATGGGCGCTTCTCCTGTGTGCCCTGGCTGGGAATCGAACCCAGGACTTCTGCACACCAGGCCGACGCTCTACCACTGAGCCAACTGGCCAGGGCCTGTACTCTTTTTCTTTAAAAGGGTTCCCCAAACTATAAACTTCAAGCCCTGCAAAACCTGGATTCGCACCTAGCTGGATATTAAACTGGCTGTGTTGGAAGTTTCGAGAGAACCACCTTCCCAAAGGATTTTCAAGAGTATATTTGATGCCTGACCAGGCCATGGCACAGTGGATAGAATGTCGGACTGGGATGCGGAGGACCGAGGTTCGAGACCCCGAGGTTGCCAGCTTGAGCACGGGCTCATCTGGTTTGAGCAAAGCTCACCAGCGTGGACCCAAGGTCACTGGCTCGAGCAAGGGGTTACTCAGTCTGCTGTAGCCCCACGGTCAAGGCACATATGAGAAAGCAATCAATGAACAGCTAAGGTGTTGCAACGAAAAACTAATAATTGATGCTTATCTCTCTCCGTTCTGTCTGTCCCTGTCTATCACTCTCTCTGACTCTCTGTCTCTGTAAAAAAAAAAAAAAAAAAAAAAAAAAAAAAAAATGAGTATATTTGACTACGGGGACTTCCATCTTGCACACTGACTTCAGTACCTAACCTTGTCTTGTAAGGCTTCACTGTATACAATACACAGTACCTGCATGCTCCACATGTACATATAAACCTCCACAATGATGGAGTCAACTCATTCTGTGTAAAATAGGCTCCACTTTCCCCGAACTCAGTATCCTCCCACTCCTGCCTCCATCTCCCACACCAGGTACCAGCCCAGGCCAAAAAAGAAAAATTTTAAATTATGTTGCTTCCTAAGGTCAACCATTATTGACAAGCTCTCTGGCCTTACATCCTGCTATGTGAATTGGATGAGTCACTTTATTGTCTCTCTTCCCAGAGTTAATTGAATACTTTAAGTCTCAGATGAAAGAAGATCCTGACATGGCCTCGGCAGTAGCCGCCATACGGACTTTGCTGGAGTTCCTGAAGCGAGATAAAGGTGAGGGTCATCCTCGAACACACTGGGCTTTAGGAGAGTCTTCTTCTAATAACTGTTAGAAGCGTAGAGAGAGAGATAAAGGTGTGCCTACATCAGGTAATGTCTTCCCAAGTTCTGCTTCTTCCTTCGTTTCAGTCTTCCTCTTAAACTGGAGCAAGTTACCATTAAATGGGTTCCCTTTTGTAAATGACACATGCTTTGAATCAAGAGTGACCATTTTATATCACGTTGACCGTGAAGCTTAAATTATAGCAACAGTTCAGCTTTCTAACTGTTTATTGAGCTGTCTTGTGCTGGATTCTGTGCAGATGTTACAGAGAACACTCTAGAATAAATTCTAATATTAATGTCATTCATTCTGATCGCCCACTCATTCAGGTATTCCAAATGTAAGCATCTGCGTATAGCATGACATCTTGTGTAAGAAATAATAAAGCCTTCTTTAACCCGAAGGGCTGGCCTAGAGACAGGTGTCTCTAGGACAACCTCCAGTGTCTTCTCATTGTACTTCCAGGAACATCCAAACACCTAGTCCTCTCCTGCAGCGCCTCACAGATCTCATCTGCCACTGCTTCCTAACTTCCTTCTCTGCTCTCCCTGCGTGAGCTGGGCTTCAGTCACGCTGGACTCTCTTTCTTTCTCATGCCAAGTGTGTTCCCGCCTTGGGGCCCTTGCATTGCCGTGGTCTGCTCCTGGAACCCTTCCCACTGGATCTTGATGCGGTTGGATCCTTTCCTCCTCGGGTCTCAGTTTAGATGGGCCCTCTCCAAGAAGCCATCCCTGTTCGCTCTACCATAGTTTCACCTTTCTCATCCTCTGCTCTTCATTGTCCTCATTACGATCTGTAATTAACTTCCTTATTTCTCTGTGTATTTGTTTATTGTCTGCTTCTTCTACCAGTAAGGGAGTTCCATCAGAGCAGGGACCCTGTCTGTCTTATCCACCGATGTATCTCTGGCATCTAGAATAGTGCCTGGCATATGAAGTGCACCCAGTTGAATGAATGAATGGATGAATGAATTACATACCCTCCAAGGGGCTGTGTTACTAAGATGAACATCACCTCTCTCACGTGATCGATCCAGGGGAGACCATCCAGGGCCTGAGGGCGAATCTCACCAGCGCCATAGAAACCCTGTGCAGCGTGGACTCCTCCGTGGCAGTGTCCTCTGGCGGGGAGCTCTTTCTGCGCTTCATCAGCTTGACCTCCCTGGAGTACTCCGTGAGCCCTGCCCTTCTGTTCCCTGTCTACTTCTCTTTCTGGCTGCAGGTATTCTCCACTTTGTCCTCACTTTGCTCTTCTCTTCTAGGATTACTCCAAATGTAAAAAGATCATGATTGAGCGGGGAGAGCTTTTTCTCAGGAGAATATCACTGTCGAGAAGTAAAATTGCAGATCTGTGCCATACCTTCATCAATGATGGGGCGGTGAGTACATGTCATCATGTACAGCAACTGGGAGTGAGGACTTGGGAGTTAAGACTCCTGAGATAAAATCCTGCCTCTGCCAACTTACTTGCTGTGCAACCTTGGATAAGTTACTTAACCTCCTGTGCTGCAGTTTGCTCATCTGCTAAATCAGGGGAGTAATAGCACCTATCTCATAGGGTTGTTGTGAGGACTAAAAAGATCGTATGTGTAAGGCCTCTGCACTGGGCCTGCCACTTAGTAAGCACTACATAAATGTAGATATTATGGTTATATGTGGTTGTCATTTTAAACAAGCAAAGAACATAAGGACAGCATAGATGATTTTTGATTTAATAAGATAAGGAAGTATTTTTATTATTGGCTAAACTAATTTATTATTGGCTAAATTATTGGCTAAATTAATATGAAGTAAGTCACAGAACAGCTCTTGTCACTGGTTAATGCTGTCTGTCTTTCTGGTGAAGATTAGCGCTGGATTGAGATTTTTTTTTTTTTTTTTTTTTTGAGATTTCTTTTTTTAACTTCACTTCAAATGCTGTTAGAGAGGTGCACAGCTGCCAGGTGTCAACGAGGGAGGAAAGACAGAAGCCGCACATTAGGGTCATCTCCCAGCGCAGGGGTAATGACACTTGACGTCCCTCCCCCAGCATACCTCCTTTCTACCATCACACCTCCACTGACCATAAAATCATTTATGTGCATTTTAACTCTGAAATCTTATCCCGTTTTATGACCCTCTTCCCAGTCTGTGAAGTACGTTATTAAATAAGTGATGTAATAGATGTGAGAGGAACTTGTACAAAAGCCAGTTGTAAGCAAAGCCATTTTTAGCCAAGTGGAAGCAGCATGGTGACTACTCTCTCAGTGGCCTTGGTCTTCTTCCAGCCGACTCGCCATGCAGTCGGTATCCTATGGGTTTCATTCGCTCTAGCGCAGGGGTCAGGAACCTATGGCTCACGAGCCAGATGTAGCTCTTTTGATGGCTGCATCTCGCTCGCAGACAAATCTTTAATAAAAAAGATAGCGTCGGCCCTGGCCGGTTGGCTTAGTGGTAGAGCGTCGGCCTGGTGTGCAGGAGTCCCAGGTTCGATTCCTGGCCAGGGCACACAGGAGAAGCGCCCATCTGCTTCTCCACCCCTCCCCCTCTCCTTCCTCTCTGTCTCTCTCTTCCCCTCCCGCAGCCAAGGCTCCATTGGAGCAAAGTTGGCCCGGGCGCTGAGGATGGCTCCATGGCCTCTGCCTCAGGCGCTAGAATGGCTCTGGTTGCAACAGAGCAATGCCCCAGATGGGCAGAGCATCGCCTCCTGGTGGACATGCCAGGTGGATCCCGGTCGGGTGGGCGCATGCAGGAGTCTGACTGAACAAATTTTTATTGGATAATGCGTAACATACACAGGTCGTTGTATGGCTCTCAGGGAATTACATTTTAAAATATGTGGCGTTTATGGCTCTCTCAGCCAAAAAGGTTCCCAACCCCTACTCTAGTGTAATTTAATGTGTAACGCCCACCTGCATCAGCATTGATTGAGACTAAATTTAGAGTAGAGCTCCTCAAGTTTAAACATGCATGTGACCTGCCTGAGGATCCTATTAAATGCAGATTCTGACTCAGTAGGTCTGGGGCGGGGCCTGAGAACCTACATTTCTCACAAGCGCTCGGGCCGGAGAGGAGGCTAGGAAGCCATGTCTGTTCATCTTGCATTGTTCTCTGTGCTTTGTTTCTTGGAAGATGCGTGTAAGCATCTGCAAATTTTATCCGGCCCACAGATGGGTTTTGTTTACCCCAGTATTTATAATAAAAAAAAATGTAGTTAACATTTATATATTGGATTCTTGACTCCTCTAGAGAAATCAGATGATCTGGCAATAGTGGGACCCCCTGAGAACAGCCGGGGTGCAGCCTTGCCAGTTCACTGCTGCCCCGGCCCGGCCCCCTACATTTATTTATGCCTTCTGCCTGGTGCCTGGAAGCCCAGGTGTGCAAACCATGGCTTAGAAGTAGAGCCACCCCAAAGGAATCTAATGGGGCCTTCAAATAGAAAGGCTTTCCACTGTGTGGGGGTGCCAGTTCTGTACCTGCAGTGGGAAGAGGGGACCCAGAAACATAGTCCATTGCCAGAAACCTTTTTCAACTTGTATATGGGCTCAAACCTTGGTGTGCCATCAAGGGCCTTGCTTCGGATTGTGGTTCATTTGTGAGAAAGCATGCAGAAAAGCTATGGGGTGCTGGGAACGCAGTGAAGTGGCCAGGGTGTATGGGGGATCTCTGGAAGCTTGCACCTTTGACCGAGATCTCTTGGCCCACAGAGAATATTAACCCACGCCTACTCCAGAGTGGTCCTGCGAGTCCTGGAAGCTGCTGTGAATGCCAAGAAGCGTTTCAGCGTGTACATCACAGAGTCACAGCCTGACTTGTCCGGGCAAGTATCGTCCCATCCGCTTATGTGCCCAGCGGTCATTTTAAAGAGCAGACTGAGGATCAGGAGCCATTGGGAGGAGCCAGAACACGCCCCGATTTGCCGGTCCAGCGGCATTGCTGGTGACTATGTTTGTTCCTGGCCCTGGATGAAAAGCACTGTGAATTTACAGTAGGCCACAGTCAAGTTAGAGGAACAGCAAAAGAATTTTTTAATCAAGAATAGATTGCCTGACCTCTGGTGGTACAGTGGGTCAAGTGTTGACCTAGAATGCTGAAGTCACCAGTTCGAAACCCCTGGCTTGCCTGGTCAAGGAACATATGGGAATTGATGCTCCCTGTTCCTCCCCCTCCCTTCTCTCTCTCTGTCTCTCTCCCCTCTCTAAAATGAATTTTTTTAAAAAAAGCAATAGAGCCTGACCAGGCGGTGGCACAGTGGGTAGAGCATCAGACTGGGATGCCGAGGACCCAGGTTCGAGACCCCAAGGTCGCTGGCTTCTGCCTGCGACCCCAGCAAGGGGTTACTTGGTCTGCTGAAGGCCCGCAGTCAAGGCACATATGAGAATGCAATCAATGAACAACTAAGGTGTCACAATGTGCAACGAAAAACTAATGTTTGATGCTTCTCATCTCTCTGTTCCTATCTGTCTGTCCTTGTCTATCCCTCTTTCTGACTCTCTGTCTCTGTAAAAAAATAAAAATTAAAAAAGCAATAGATTACTGAAGTCTCTATTCAGAACATGAGAGAAAAAACTTTTTCCTTTTTTTTCTGAATTTGCATCTCTTGCCCAGAGTCCCCCAAGAAGGTGGTTTCCCTGACACACACTTCCTTCTAAAGAACCCTGATTCTTGTTTCCTTAGACCAGAGTCTTTGGGATCTGCCCCTTAATCCATTAATATCAACTCAGTTTCATGCTAACATTTGTCAGTTAAGTGACTCATCATACACGACTCAGGAACTTTGTTGGATTTTCTCTAATGTTCTCCAAATGTCACTTTCAGTAAGAAAATGGCCAAAGCCCTCTGCCACCTCAACGTCCCTGTCACCGTGGTCCTGGATGCTGCTGTTGGGTGAGCACCTGGCCTCCCTAGCCACAATTACTTGTCCTCACCTACTCCCAGGGTTGGCTTGGAGAGGGTTTCCAGATTGAAGGTTTGAGTCCCATTCATAAACCTGCACGGGGTAGCGTCCTGCCTCTTAATAAATTAAGCCAGTGAGCTCATTACAAGCTCTTGATGGTGAATGCAGAAGAGGGGCCGGAGGCTGCTGGGGGAAGAGGAGAGGCGTCGTTTAGATAGCATCATGGTGCATTTTCAGAGCAAGGTGCAAAGGTCGGGTTAAGGTTAGCCCATGTAATTGCTACTCCCTCGCCATCAGAAAACACAGGTGTCCTCAGTGGCACTGGGATTCTTTGTCTCATCCATGCAGCTTAAACTGGGGTCACATGTCAGTGAACTTCACAAGGGAAAATGGGAGTAACAATCTCTTACGAAGAAAATATGTAAGACAGATGATTAAGGCAATTAGGAATGTGTTTGAGAGTAATAAGCATTTTGAAGAATTCTGCTAATGGCTCACTTTAAAAGGCAAATTGGCCTTCACCCTACCCAAAAGGTGCTTGAATTACAGAACACTTTCCAACTTCAGATCACATCGGGTCTTTATGACTCGACGTTGCATGGACTGAGCAGGACAGGAAACAGGCTCCATATGTATAAGGATAAACACTGCCTCGACAGTCTTGCCACAAGTTCGTGCGTGCGCGTGCTGGGGGACAATGTGAAGTGGGGTCCTGATTGTGTGGGTTTTAATGCCCCTGCAGAGCTGATAGCAGTGCCAGGCGCAGTCCCATGTGTTAAGTGCTCTTTTGAAGAAAGCTAGCTACAAAAGAAACTTACTGTAGTGAAAATAGAATGTTAATCTTTGCAGGTGATGTCGCTAACAGGAGCCCAGAAACGAGCACAAACATTTTCCTTAATTCCCTTTCTTAGCTATATCATGGAGAAAGTAGACCTTGTCATAGTTGGCGCTGAAGGAGTTGTGGAAAATGGAGGGGTCATTAACAAGGTAGGAGCCTCAGTTCTGCATAGTCCCTTGTTCAAGGTGGGGAGGTGTACGTGGGCCTGGGACGCAGAAGCAGTGTCGTGTGCTGTGGGTCAGTGACCTAGTCCTGCTTAGTGCATCGATGGGCTTCCCAGGCCCGTGAGCCATGACAGCGGTCAGTCCGACTTTGGTCAGATTCTCTTCTGCTTTGGAGACTGATGTATGTAAATTAGGGGAATGTAATTTATATTTCTTCAAAACATGTTTTAACTGAAATTGGGTTTACTGGTTGGTTTGTTTTTCTTTTTAAATTTTTCCATTGATTTGAGGGGTGGGGAAGGGAGAAAGAGAAGCATCAACTCATTGTTCCACTTAACTTGTGCACTCATTGATTACTTCTCATACCTGCCCTGACCAGGGATCAAACCTGTGACCTCAGCGTGCCGGAACAACGCTCTATCCACAGGGCCATTTGTTTTTCTTTTTATTGAGCATCAATAGAATGTGTGAAATTTTTTCTATTCATAGTCTAACATGGAAATATTTCATGATAGGTTGGTTTTTGTGTGTTAAAATATATATAATATAAAATTAGCCATTTTACTCATTTTTAAGTATACAGTCCAGTGGCATTACTACATTCACACTGTTATGGAACCATCAGCACTGCTTTCAAAACTTTTCAATCACTCCAGACAGAAACTGTCACCATCAAACAAAATTGACCATTCCCCTTCCCTACCTCCTAATCTAGGTACCTCTTATAAATAGAATCATACAATATTTTTCCTTTTGAGTTTGGCATGAAATTTTTGGTGGACTGGTTCACAGACCAACAGTTGAAAAATACTGTATAGAATTGTACACTTGAAACCTATGTCACCACAAATTCGATAAAAAACAAATAAAAGATCCTCTTCAATTCCGAAATCGGAATTAGTATGCCGTGTTCACCTGTACGCTCTCTGTGGCTTCCACTGGAGATGTGCCACAGACTTCACCCATCTCCTTTCTCTGACTGCCCAGATCGGAACCAACCAGATGGCCGTGTGCGCCAAAGCACAGAACAAGCCTTTCTACGTGGTTGCGGAAAGTTTCAAGTTTGTACGGCTCTTCCCACTAAACCAGCAAGACGTCCCAGAAAAGTTCAAGGCAAGAGTTTTACATATTTGAAGGGGTATTTGAGTCTAAACTGAAACCTTAGAAAAAGTGCCCAGAATGTTTCAGTCAGTTATTCACTCACCATGGCTATTTCTTCCAGCACTTGGGATACAAAGGTAAACTGGTGGTGGTTAGACTCACGGAGTCTAATTTATCCCCAGAATTTCAATTTATCAGTCTGCCCTTGACTAGTGAGGGCCTGAGGAGGCAGGGTGAGCAGTGCGTGCTTTGGAGTCGGCTGGACTCAGTTCCCTTTTCTACCACATTCTGATCACGTGACCTTGAGCATGCAAGTCTCTTCATCTTTAGCTCCAAACTTCAGTCATCTCTATCATGGGAAGCCAGTATTATCAGTTAGGATGACTCTGACTCTGAGACAGTCCCTGAGAAGTGCTTAGCACAACGCCTGGCACGTGCTAAGTGCTCTGAAAATAGTGTTATCTTGACAGTCTGGAGGAGTTAGCCCACCACACTTATGAGGGGATGCACGGGGTAGGTCTTTGTGGCTAGTAGGCCGCCATGATCCAGCCCAGCCTAGCACCACAGGTGCGCGCACACACACACCCCACTCCACCCCACCACCATCACCGTGCTGCGCGGCTCGCTTCCCCTGTTGGCAGGGAGTGCATGCAGGCAGTGGCACACAGGCCAAGGGCTCGCCCGTGAGCAGCCCTGAGTGCCTGGGCAGACTAACATGTGCTTCCTGTCTCCCCAGTACAAGGCACACACCCTGAAGTCTGTGCAGGCCGGACAGGATCTCAGGGAGGAGCACCCGTGGATCGACTACACACCCCCCTCCTTAATAACACTGCTGTTCACAGACCTGGGGGTGCTGACACCCTCAGCAGTCAGCGACGAACTCATCAAGCTGTACCTGTGACCACTGCGCTCCGTCCCGCCTCAGAGCTTATGTAGCTGGGGCAGGCCGAGTGGCCTCTTGACCCTGTGGTGAGCCAAGCCAAAACAAAATGTTTTTAATTAAGTTTTATGGACTCGGGACTTAAATTCCTACATCTTGGTGATTTTTTTTTTTTAATTCATTTCAGTTCCATTTAAATATGTTCATGGTTCCCCTAAAACAACCTTAATTGGACTGACAGTTTCCAGACACTCTTATTCATTTCCTGTTTCCAGAAATACACGTTAGATTTTTGGCTACTTCACAGATGAAAGAAGACAGGCCCAGGGCGCCCACCCTTCTTCTTACTTGGCACCAGAGGCTCATCTGCCAAAGCGTCCTTTAGAGATGCAGGCCTGAAAAGCAGGCGGTCCTCCCCGCAGCCTGGCACCTGCCCAATAACTGCAGCTGCCCAGGACAGCAAAGCCTATGGAGACACCTGCGCGTTGGCATCAGGCTCCGGCCGGAAGTGCGAGCCAGGGGCCGCCACGCCGAGCAGGCTCAGGCAGAATGGAGCAGAAACTGCCCAGAGGACCCACAGGAGGCCAAAGCCACTGTTAGCATGGGTCTCCGGCAGGGCTCCACTGAGGAAGACATCCTCCAGGTCATCTGGAAACTTCCATTCTGTACCTGGGAGAGATGTGAACCTCAACAGGCTTGGGACCTGAACAGCTTTTAAAAATTGTACTTGGGAACAAACTTAGCATCTTTTCAAATAAATTACATGAAAGATTTGATACGGTTTTGCATCAGTACTGTGAGCTGGCCTGGCCCGGCCCAGGCCCGGCTGCATTGGCTGCCATGGTAGAGACACTGACACTACGGCCACGTTCACACACAACAGCTGGTAAGAAGGAAATAGTTTATTCAACTGAAGGCATAATAGATTTTCTGTGCCAGAATGTGACTTGCTTCCTCGGTTTTTCAGGTACTCCCCAATAAAAGAACTATCAGACAAGATAAAACCCCTTAGCAATGCTGGCCACCCCATGCCCGTGTTACGTGCCCTGCATCAGAGAGGTAGCTTCAGTCCAGGGGTGAGGACACCCAGGGAGCTCAGGTGCCTGAAAACACTAAGGAACTTTAGAAAGATTAAAATCAAACATACTGCAGTATCTGTATATTAAAAATAACTATAAAATAGGCACAAAAAATGAGGTCTTTAGGTGACTCGTCAAAATAAATACATCCATTATTTACACTCAAATAATTTTATACCTTCTGTTGCACTTTGAAGGCTGGTACATTTTTAATAAAATATTCAATAGTAATAGTGTAAAAGCCCCTCTCGTCTACCCAGTCTGGAGCAACAGCTTTTAGAGGCGTGATGCTTCCCGCACATCTGCAGAGGTCCTGATCACTCCGAAAGCCAGCGCAGCTGTCTGCTCCAACGGGGCGCATTCCAGCGTCTCACCTGAGGCTCCGGAATCAGCAGTCATCTTCCAAGTCTGCTATCCCCAAATCTGTCCTGCTCGACCGTTTGGCACTTGTCAACAAGCCCTTCTCAAATTCTTCTTCAGTGATCTTGCCTTTCTTAAACTTCTTCAAAAGCC
This sequence comes from Saccopteryx leptura, assembly GCF_036850995.1. Taxonomy (NCBI): domain Eukaryota; kingdom Metazoa; phylum Chordata; class Mammalia; order Chiroptera; family Emballonuridae; genus Saccopteryx; species Saccopteryx leptura. Next base: position 247,985,660 of record NC_089504.1, on the reverse strand, counting down.
GTGTGTCATTAAGAAGTTCCTCCATGTCCTCATCTTCGATTTCAGAACCCTAAGGGCAGAAGAGACCAGCAAACCCCTGAATCTCAGCAACAGTGTTCTGGGTGATGCTGTCTTTAAGCAGGAACATGCTGTCAGATCAGCTTCTACAATCAGCCCATCCCCCTTGAGTCACCAACATAACAGAAATGTGAGAGTCTGTATCAGTAGTTGGTTCAGAATTCTAAGGTGGGTAGGAAAGTAATAAAGAAAATGGCAAGCTTTACCTCTTCCTTTTTCCTTTTTTCATTCCTTTTCTTCTTTTCCTTTTTTTTGGCCTGCTTTGACCAAGGTTTATTTTTCATGAACTTTCTCCTCCCTTCATTTTCTGTTTTCTCTTTCCTCTGCTGCTCCAGTAGCTTCTGCCTCTGTTTCTCTCTGACTTTGTCTTTAAACGGGATGGTGTCTGTGTTAATGTCCGCAGGCACGAACTCGGGAAACTGCTTCCCTCGCAGCTCTGGCATCTTGGGCATCTTCAGCAGGGCGAAGCCTCGGGCAAGAGCAGTGAAATCCAGATCTGATTAGACCAGAACCCCTGAGTGAGCACGCACAGTCAGATTCTGAGAGCCCACCCATGGAAGGGTCCAAGCAAGACCACTTTCCCAACCGAGTGGTCTAACGGGTTCATGGTCACTTAGGTTAAAATAACTACATTTTTACTAAAGGAATTCTCCCTGGCTAGTTCATTCTGTCTACTGAACCCTAGGAAGACTTCCTGTTAAATGAACAGTGACCCTGACACATGCCTGACGTCTTTATAAGACAAAGCAGCCTCGTGCTTGTCACACTTGTAGAACCGCCACCCGCTTCGGATGGAGGCACGGGCACAGAAGCAGCCCCACTGACCCTTCAGTCTGAAGATGAGGCTGCACTCGTGCTTCGCGTAGGCCTGGACGTACGACACGAAGGCTCTCATGCCCTTCTCGTACACCGCTCTGTCAGCCAGGGCCATGGACCTGAGCGTGGGCAGGAGGTCGGCGGTGGTGTCCTGGCGCTCCATCTCCTGCAGGGGGCACTGCACAGAGACCCTTCTCACTGTCTGGCGGGGTTCACCTCATCCCCAAGGCACCCCCACCACAGCCAGGGCCAATCACACCAAAGGTAAAACAATTTGGGCTTGAGAAACCCAAATCCAACCCAAGTATTTTCCTTGGCCTGAAAGTATTTTAAAAACTTTGAAGATAGTTTTAAAATTAGATTTATATAACATTCCTGACTTGTGGTTGGAAAACATGGCAATATCAGGTCCCCGTTCCCACCAGGGACACTCAGCTGCAGCCAAGCCTGGACTGCTACCTGAAATGAGGCTGGTGTCTGTCCACAGCCTGAAGGCCAGCCGGGTCCCCGCACTTACGTCCCCAGCTTGGCTCTGTGAGTCTGCCACCCTCAATCTAAAGTCCAGACCCCTGGCTGGGAAACTGCCCGGCCCCCTGGGCATGCTGTGTGACGACGAGATGGCTTACTTTTTGGTTGATTGCGAGGAACTTGACATATGACTCTTCCATGGGAAGGAGGAACACCAATGCGCTGCCATGGTGACCAATGCGGGCTGTGCGGCCACAACGATGCACGAAGGCACTGCGAACACAGGAGGGGACATGAGCACCGTGTGACGGCAGCTGAGCAGAGCACAGGCCCAGAGCTGCCTGTCCACAGCTCAGTCTCACTCTGCCACTGACCAGTACCAAAATAGGAGAGTTGGTGATACAGTCTCTCTGCCTCCCTGCTTCTCACTTCAAGAAAAAAAAAGAAAGGGCCCTGGCCAGTTTGCTCAGCAGTAGAGCATCAGCCTGGCGTGTGGAAGTCCCAGGTTCGATTCCCGGCCAGGGCACACAGGAAAAGCACCCATCTGCTTCTCTACCCACCCCCCTGTCTATCTCTCTCTTTTCCTCCTGCAGCCAAGGCTCCATTGGAGCAAAGTTGTCCTGGGCACTGAGGATGGCTCCATGGCCTCTGCCTCAGGTGCTAGAATGGCTCTGGATGCAATGGAGCAATGCCCCAGATGGGCAGAGCATCGCCCCGTGGTGGGCATGCTGGGTGGATCCTGGTTGGGCACATGTGGGAATCTGTCTCTCTGCCTCCCCACTTCTCACTTCAGAAAAATACAAAGAAAAGAAGAGGCAGTGATACAACATACGTTGCACACCGGATAAGATTCTGTAAAGACACTTTACACAAACTAGGAAGTTTTTAAATTTACGCTTATCTGATGGTATAGGTAGGATGTGGTCCTAGTAGGAAAGTAAGGAAGCAATGAGAATATAGACCTGTCAGCCTTCCACCAAGTAACCGTTATTATTACTCAGGAGTTTATATTTACAGGCATTTCCTGGTGTTTGGACGCATTAGTAACATATGCTTCCTTTGGGAGAAGAACTGAAATTTTCATTTATGGTGTTATGCATTATTTTCCTTCAAACATTCTATCATGTACATTTCTGCAAAAACTTTAAAAAATGTCTTTAATTGATGTATAACATAGCATCACCCCTGACATTGCAGTGACGTACCCTCTCGCCTAATTTTGCCATTTAAAATAATGTTTGGCATGCCATTTGGTTTACCTTCCCTGAGATGCACATTTCTAGGCCAGGTCCCTAGACAGAGAGAGTAACATTCTGTCCTGTGGGAGGTACCTTGCACTGCTGGGAGGGTCGTACTGCAGCACCCAGTTCACTTCGGGAATATCTATCCCTCGGGCCATCACGTCGGTGCACACTAAAATCCCGCTAGAGGACGAGAATACAGCATCATAAGTGCGGAGGCTGCCACTCCCATCGCCATCAAACAGTCTTTACTGGTGCCAACAGGTAGAGGTCCAGAATCGCTCACAGAAGTTAATATTAGTGACACATGTTTATCTGCTCTTCCTCCCCGGAATCTTCTCTAGGACTTTAGAAATCCCCAGTGAAAACAGGAGGTAGGGAGGAGACCGTGAAAAGATTTTTCAAAATTAGTATATTTATTTCCACTTGAAAAAATAAAACTATAGAGGATCTCATCCTTTAAGTCGTTTTTAAAAAGTGAAATTTTCTGTCCTCGACTGAGGTGTGACAGTTTTATCACTTTGCCCAAATGCATGCTTTTAACATAGCCAGGATGCTCGGTGATTAAGAAAAACAGAAAAATGATCGTTAGCCCGTCACCCCAATAAAATTCAATTAAAAAAACAAAAAAAGGTAGAGTATTTGAGATTGTGTTCCCCTGCATGTCATCAATTTGGCTCAAATAAACTTTTTTTTAAAAAAAAGTATCATTTATCAGCACAAACAGAATCAGATCATATACCCCTGTGTGGTCGCCCACTTGACAGCCTGCAAGCTGCTCCTGTCCACACTATTCAGCTGTTGGACAGTTACCAAAACCCCGGTGGCCAGATACTGGGGGGTCCCGGAGTGAACACCACATACAGGTTCCTCTTCTCGGGGACCTGGGAACCTCGCAGGAAGTAGACCGACAGCTAAAGGAGTCAGTATAGCAAAGTGGAACGGGGCCAGGGCAGAGGGATGGGCTGGGCACCAACACAGAAGACAGGATAACTGGGGGGAGGGGGGGCAGGGAAAACCCTGCCTGTGAGGCTGTAGCCACAGAGGGACATGCAGAAGCATGCGGTGCGCGGGGACGCACCGTCCACGAGGCCCTACCTCTGCAGTTTGCGGAAGCCCATGAAGATCTTGTTGCGCTTGTACTTCATCTTCCCGTGGATGCACATGATCTCCACGCCCTTGACCAGCGCCTCCAGGGCCTTCCCGTAGTATTCCACGCAGGCGCAGGTGCTGTGAGAGGGGCGGAGGGCTCAGTCGTTGGCCATGAGTCCCTCTACAACTGAGGGAGGGCCCGTGCCCCTGTTCCTCCTGGGTGTGGCTGAGCCCCGCGCCCCCGCCACAGAGCCCAGAGGCGTTACCTGAAGAAGACCAGGTGCTTCTCCCGCTTGTGATTGCGAAGAAAATGGACCAGCTGATTAAATTTCTCATCTGCCTTACATATCTGCAACATAAAAAGGAAAATAATAAAAAAATTAATTGACAATAATAATCCCTGTAGTGATTTTCAGTTTCAGTATTAATTTTAAGGAATCTGATTTCCTGCGCACACAGGACATTTCTGTTAGATGCTTACCAGGCTGCTTAGCTCAGAGTAAATGTCAGGATATGCTGCGCACACATTAAAGTCAAAATCTACTAAGTGCTGGACTGGACCCAAGACTCCATATTACATAAAGAACTCCTGGGAGACTCAGATGCATGGCCAAGTTCAGAGTCTGCTCTAAGGTTTCCAGGAAGGAATATGCATAATTATTTGAAAGACTTCTGCGTAGACAGACTCCAGTCTTCCTTGATAATGCAGACCAGTGCTCGACTCTGGCCCCTAAATTGGGGACATTTAAATCACCTGAATGCATTCTCCCTTTTTTTTTTTTTTTACCAAAACCAAATTCTCAGTTTGGAATTTCTTCTCCTGCACTCAGACATCTCTAAATGCAATCACTCAAGTGAACGCATAATAGCAGAATGCAATGGCAGGCACGGTGGCGTCCAAAGCTAACATCTGTTAGTGCTTCTGCATACTAAGCACTGGCCTAAACGCCTTCGTCTGTACAAATGAACTCAACCTCATGACAACATGACGTGGGCACGACCTGAGCCCCATTTTTGCAAGTGATGCTCTGGCGAGGGCATCTAGTTCAATTAGCAAGGGACAAAGGCAAGAAAGCACGACGCCCTTAAGAACTAAACTGGACACCAAACCCCTACCCAGCTTACAGAGAGCCAGCCTCCGACCTTGGCCAGCCTAGCCTCGGGCAGAAGCAGCTGCGCCAAGTACAATGTCCACTTCCACGAACCTGTCAGAACTCTACCGCATTCTCCGGGCTCCTGTGCCAGAGGCAGTTTCTGATTTCCAAACCAGCTCCACCTTCAATCCCCCCAGGAGCTGACAAAAAGGACGGCAGCTCTGTTGTCCTTACAATCCGCAGAGATAGGGACACTGCTCCGGAGACCAGCCCACTTCTCTGTGAACAGGAGCTGTGCTCAGGTGCCGAGAACCCCGTCTAGGCTGAACAGGAGGCCCGCACCCTGGCTGATTTAGACAAGCCTTGGGTTCTCCTAGCTGTTGCCCTGGCCACCCAGCGATGGGAGACAACAGAAAAGGGGCTTCCTTTTTACCAAACAATCACATTTCCAAAACCGTCCCACTACCTTGGGAGGAAATTGTCGGTACTGGCAGCTGGATATGTGGCTGCAAATTCAGCTATTCCCGGTTGCAGATAAAAAAAAAAAAATACAGAGTAGGATACAAAGCAGCAGAACGCTGTCACTCAACCGTTTCCTTCAGAGGGAAGTCTTATCATTTGATTGACAGGTTCCTCCCCAGCACACCCAACTACGTGTAATAACACATTTGACCACTTGGGGGCAAGGCACATACTATATAGATATTATGCCCACATTAACTTGTTCACTGGTTCAACAAGTGTGACCACTCGTATCGCTTATCCTGCTCTGTCCCTGAATGCATTTTAAAACAAACCGAGGGTATCGTTTTATAGACTTACCTCCCTAGAAAAATGCAAGTTAATCCCTAGAGCACTTACCATTATATCAATTCTTGTTTGCTCTAACTGCTAAAAGTTAACCTATATTAGTGAGAACACTGTTTACCAGATTGATAAAACATACAGATAAGTAATTAGTTTTCAAATAGGTAAAAAACACAAAAATCTACCAATGGCTAAAACAATTCTTACAGTGGACCATTGAAAAGGAAAGACAGATTTCTCCCTTTCTGCACTGTAACGTTTTTATCAGTTTTCTATCACTCTTACAGTTTAGTCTGACAGAAGACCCACCCTGAATTGTTCAAGGACAAGAGGAAGAGTATGGATACAACAGGTAAATAAATAAATGATAAACGAACAAAGAGGCACATCCAGTGTTCTCTCTGGGTCAACCGTTTTCTGGTTTTTCCATTACCCTTCAACTCCTCTCTAAGGAAAATGAGAGAAATAGAGTTTACTAGAAAAAAAAAAAAGAAAACAATAAATTCTCACAAAATGATCTCATTTTAAGAAATAAAAGCCAGGGGCCTTGGCCAGTTGGCTCAGCGGTAGAGCGTTGGCCTGGCATGTGGAAGTCCCGGGTTCGATTCCCGGCCAGGGCACACAGGAGAAGTGCCCATCTGCTTCTCCACCCCTCCCCCTCTCCTTCCTCTCTGTCTCTCTCTTCTCCTCCCACAGCCAAGGCTCCATTGGAGCAAAAGATGGCCCGGGAGCTGGGGATGGCTCTATGGCCTCTGCCTCAGGCGCTAGAGTGGCTCTGGTGGAGACAGAGTGACGCCCTGGATGGGCAGAGCATCGCCCCCTGGTGGGCATGCCGGGTGGATCCCAGTCGGGTGCATGCAGGAGTCTGTCTGACTGCTTCCCCGTTTCCAGCTTCGGAAAAATACAAAAAAAAAAAAAAGAAAAGCCAGAACTAAGCTTACTGAAAACAGGTCAAGTAAAAATAATTAAGTCTTTTCAGTAAACTGCTTTAGCTTAGAACGTGTGTTTTTTTCCCAGCTTTACTGAGATACGCGGCAGATAAAAGTTGCACGTACTTAAGGTGTACGGTGTGGTGACTTGATATATGTATACGTATACAACAAATGTGAAATGACCACAAACAAGGTAGCTAACAACATCTACCAAGTTGGTTACCGTTTTTGTTTTTTGGGTTTTTTGGTGAGAACACTTAAGATCTGCCCCCTTTGTGAATTCCAGGTACACAACACAGCACTGTGGAGTGCCATCCCTGTGCTGCCCCTGGACCCCCAGGTGTCACTATGCTGAGTCGCAGGAATACGCCAGCACCGCCCAGCCACTCACCATGTACTGGTTACGCAGGCGGGACGGGGTCTTCTGGGTGCTGCTGGCTGCCACGCCCTTCTCCTTCACGGCAATCCGCACCGGGTTCCGCAGGCCAGCTCTCACCAGGTTCTCCACCTCCTGAGTCTGCGTGGCAGAGAACAGGCCCGTCCTCCTCTGCTTTGGCAAGAACTCCAGGATGGTGTTTATGCTGGGGAAAAAAGAGTGCAAACAACCCCTAATTCATCACATAATCATCACATATTCTCATTTTCCTCAGTTTCTCCAGTATAAACATATAACTATACTTTCATAATGTGCAGCAATTCAAAGAAGAGAGTGAAATTCACATAAAACGTTTTGAGACTAAAAACCACCGAACTGTACACTTTAAATGGGCGAATTATATATAAAATAGATGCCAATAGAGCTATTTATTAAAACACACGCACACAGGCCCTGGCTGGTTGGCTCAGTGATAGAGTGTCAGTCTGGCGTGCAGGAGTTCTGGGTTTGATTCCCGGCCAGGGTACATAGGAGAAGTGCCCATCTGCTTCTCCACCCCTCCCCCTCTCCTTCCTCTCTGTCTCTCTCTTCCTCCCCTGCAGCCAAGGCTCCATTGGAACAAAGTTGACCTGGGCGCTGAGGATGGCTCTGTGGCCTCTGCCTCAGGAGCTAGAATGGCTCTGGCTGCAACAGAGCGATGTCCCAAATGGGCAGAGCATCGCCCCCTGGTGGGCATGCCGGGTGGATCCCGGTTGGGTGCATGCGGGAGTCTGACTGCCTCCCTGTTTCCAACTTCAGAAAAATACAATAAATAAATAAATAAATAAATAAAACACACGCACACAAACTTTAAGGGAAACTATGAAAGAAAAGGCATCTGAAGAAGAACTGGAATTCAAAATTGTGGGGCAGAATCTGAAGAAGCCAACGACCTAATGATTTGAAATTCCCACGCGGCCACTAAAGATAGTCGTGAGGCAACAAATTCCATTTCACTCCCTTTTCCATGTCCACTTTTCCACATCCACTATCACCAGAGCCAATCCAGTCCAGAATTTAGCACCTTGCCTCAAACCCCATGTCCAGGAGTCTGTCTGCTTCATCCAACACTAGGACGTCAAGGGACCGCACGCAGCTGGCCAGATCCAAACCCTCAGCCTTCCTCCGGAACATGTCCTCCAAGCGGCCTGGGGTAGCCACAACGATGTTCCCCCTTGGAAGACAAAGTCAACAGTTACTGCCCTCTCTGATCCTGGGGGTATTCATGATTCCAAATACCAAGTTTTGTATCGGTCTGCCCCCTGCACCCCAAAAAAGTCACCTAGACCGCAGTGGAGACAAGGCAGACCCATGAGCAGAAGGATTGTGCCATCAGGCAGAAAACGTGTGGCCTGCCGGGGACAGAGACTGGGTTCCAGGCTGAGACCCAGGGCAAACTCTGGGCATCAGTCAAAGCTGGCCTCCCTCCGCCTGTTTCTGCGACGTTTTATTGGCAGGCACCTACAGTCTTTCATTCACGGGTGGTCTCGGGCAACTTTCACACCACAGTAGAACTGACAGTGGTGACAGAGGCTGTGAGGTCCACAGAACTGAAATATTTACCATCTGGTCCTGTCCAGAGAAGGTTTGCCGACCCCTGAGCTAGGACAAAGTGACTCAACCACCATAGGCCCCAGGGAGCTCATCTACAAAATGCAAATGCTAACAGAAGCAGAGGTGGCTTTATGTCAGAATCACAGGCTGGCAGAATGAAGGCCAAATGTGGCCCCCAGGGATTGATTGATCTACAAGAAGTCTTTTATGCCTGACCAGGTGGTGGCGCAGTGGATAGAGCGTCGGACTGGGATGCCGAGGACCCAGGTTCGAGACCCCGAGGTCACCAGCTAGAGCACGGGCTCATCTGGTTTGAGCAAAAAAAGCTCACCAGCTTGGACCCAAGGTCACTGGCTTGAACAAGGGGTTACTCAGTCTGCTGAAGGCCCACGTTCAAGGCACATATGAGAAAGTAATCAATGAACAACTAAGGTGTCGCAATGCGCAACAAAAAACTGATGATTGATGCTTCTCATCTCTCCGTTCCTGTCTGTCCTGTCTATCCCTCTCTCTCTCTCTGTCTCGGTAAAAAAAAAATTAAAAATTTAAAAAAAAAAAAGAAGTCTTTTAGAGTGGGAACTACATTCCAGCAGTTTAATAATCTGGAGATAACACACAAAAATCTAGAATTCCACACTCTTTTTTTTTTTCCCTGAAGTTGGAAACGGGGAGGCAATCAGACAGACTTCTGCATGCGCCCAACAGGATCCACCTGGCATGCCCACCAGGGGGCGATGCTCTGCCCCTCTGGGGCGTCACTCTGTTGCAATCAGAGTCATTCTAGCGCCTGAGGCAGAGGCCATGGAGCCATCCTCAGCGCCCAGGCCAACTTTGCTCCAATGGAGCCTTGGCTGCAGGAGGGGAAGAGAGAGACAGAGAGGAAGGAGAGGGGGAGGGGTGGAGAAGCAGATGGGCGCTTCTCCTGTGTGCCCTGGCTGGGAATCGAACCCGGGACTCCTGCACACCAGGCTGACGCTCTACCACTGAGCCAACCGACCAGGGCCTCCATACTCTTTTTAAATAAAATCTGGCAATACTGAGCCAGAGTCCCACAAAGCATCAATGAGCTGGAGGTGAGCATTCAGGCACCTCCCAGCCAGCCCCAAACCCCCACCCCGGCCCCTTCACACATTCACATTATCCTCTGACACCCCCCCCCCAGCAACTTGAGTCTGTGGCCCCTGCTGGGACATACATATCTGACCTTACAGTTGGAACTCAGTGAATCCTCCATAAGAGAGACTTCTCTTTATTAAGATTCACTAACAAATTGGGCACAAAACCTATCTCTGCTCATTATGAACCTTATCCACAATGAGACCGAATGATATCCAACAGACTGACAACCACCCCATGTTCAAACGTATATTCTAAGCATTTACTAAACACCTGCTGCTGTGTGTTCAGCACCAGACTAAGTTCTGAACTCCCCAAGCCTCCCACGGAGGCAGGAAGCCAGGTGGGAGGGAGGCGTGGAGGATGGTGGCCTCACAGGCCCTGTACTAGCATTAGAATCTATCCTAAGGGCCAGAAGGAGCCACTAGAGAGTTTTCAATGAGTGACGCCATCAGGCTGGCATCCTGAAAAGGCCACTGTGGTTGCTATGTGGGAAGTGGACTATTCGAGGGCAAGAGGAGAAGCACAGAGAAGTTTCTACAGGGTCCCCCGAGGAAGGCGTGGGAGGTGCGGTGACAGAGAGAGGCTGACAGGTTAGAGATGAACTCCGCTCGGGAGAGAAAACGGCGAGGGCTAACTGTGAAGGGCTGGAGGGAACAGTGAGATGTCTGGGCAGAGTCCTAGACCATAGGAGCACAGGGGGAGAGAGACCAAGGGAAACTCCAGATGATGGGCAAGTTTGGGGATAAGAATCCCCAGCGCCGTTTCAGACGTTTGCAACAGCTGTGACGCGGCCCAGAAGACACCAGGCAAACAAGGGGACTCTGAGTTTCTGGTGCTAGGGGTGAGGTCAGAGAGACCACCCAGGAGGGACGAGGCTGCTTAGGAAAAGCCCAGAGTGAGAAGAGCAAGAGCCTGGGCCCCACAGAGCCACCTAGGGAGGGCTGGGGAGCCGCGCCTGCCCGGGCGCCCTGCTTCTGCAGGGGTGAAGCTCGCTGGAGTGGAGGGTGCATGAGGACCAGAGGGAAGGAACCAGCAAGCAAAACGGGAGGATGGCTCAGAGAAAACCACTTTTTGGGCAGGGGCTGCTGCCAAGAAGTAGTTTCTGGTTAGGCAGAGATTCTGCATCGACTCCTCCGGGTTCAGCACCGACAGCAAGCAAAGAAGCCAGCAGCAGCAATAAGCAAACATACCCGTATGCCTTAAACCTTGCAATGTCTTCTCCAGGGTTCCTGCCTCCGATCCAGAGAATCTGGCTAAAACAAGACACAGGTCCCTGAGCAGGGCCGGGTGAAGTCACCGCCTGCGGCCAAAGAGGACCCCACATCCCATTTACCTGAGCTGCGGGAAGGGCTTCGTGAAGCACGACAGGACCTCGTCAATCTGAATGGCCAGCTCTCGAGTGGGTGTAATGATGATGGCGCCAACCTGCTCAGGTGGGGAGAAGGGACGTGATGGGCCGGCTGGGCACAGGGCCCACCAGCAGAGCACATGTGCCCCGGACCTTGAGCACACGCGCCCAGGATCGGCCATCTCACTTCCTGAGCCCACTCAGCAGCAGTAGCCGGTCACAGGGCGTAGCAACTAGCCTGAATCACAGTCGGTTCTCGTTATTTACAGAGGTTACATCCCACAAAGTCACCATGAACCCTGAATTCACGAATAGGGAACCACCGCTCCTGGGGGGAATTTGGGGTGAGGGTTCTGCAAGCCTCTGGTCACATTTTCATCAACCGATTGATACAGAAGTTTGATTTATGCTTCTGTTTAAAGACACCTGCTCAATATGTTTTAGTCATTCACTGACATTGAACTCAGCCAACAGCACCGTCCCTCACACCTTAAGGAAGCATATCTGACACATGTTTTCTCCGTAAGGCACATCACAGCCTCCCTGCAGTTAGGGACACTGGACAGCACTTTGGCGCTATGTATGGGGCCGTTTTAACAGCAAAGTCACCAATAAAAACGCACACATCACAGCAGTAAGTAGGCCGTGAAGAGGGCACCTGTGTACAGTCTGAAGGCTGAAACATGAAGGCAGAGTGTCACCTTGTTAAACTCCGCTGGGAGCGCGGGGCTGCTCTACACAAGCCCACGGAGAAGCAGGAAAGCATATGGTGGGGCTACAAATACATTTCAGAGGTAGGCTGAGTCACAGATGCGGAGTCTATGAATAAAGAAACCAGGCTTTATTTTTATTTATGTGTTCAGCCTTTGACTGGCACCTCAGTCCACTGTGGCCTCTCCGATGACACGGGGAAAATAAAGCACTAGGCTGTGCTCACCTGACTCTTTTTCCACTTCTCTTCCCTTCTCAGGAGAATCTCCAGGATCGGGATGACAAAAGCGAGGGTTTTCCCGCTGCCCGTGACCTGCAGGGTGGGGTGGGAAGAGAAGGTTTTGGTCTGTTTTTCCTCTTGGTTCACTTCACAGAGGAAATAGGAGGACAGGCTGACTTTACACCAGGTACTCACCGCTTCTGCAGCGACATCTTTGTTCTTCAGGAACAGAGGGATGGTTGCGGACTAAAGAGAGACGGCAAAGCACTGGTTAGAGAATGCCGTGACTCCACAGATGGGGCCAAAAGCCCTAGGAACGTCCTGGGGGGCCTTGGTGGCCCCCATCCCAAAGAGGACTCTGAGCTGAGTCACCACAAGGCACCCAGAGGGGCTGGCTCAGTGCTACCATGGCAGCGGTATCTGCACAGACGTAGGCGGGGGAGAGAGATCTTAGCTGAGTGAGATTCGAGAATCCAGAATTCTAGTCCTGAGTCACCTTACCTTTCCACTGGGGACCAGGAAGGGTTTGAAGACACTGAGGTCTAAGGTCTCTTCCAGCTCTAGTATCAGAGAACAGTTGATTCCAATAAACCCTCTCGTTTTAAACACTGCGCAGGGCCTCCACAGGTTACAAAAAGCTCAGCTCAGCCCTGGCGGGTTTGCTCAGCGGTAGAGCGTCGGCCTGGCGTGCGGGGGACCCAGGTTCGATTCCCGGCCAGGGCACACAGGAGAAGCGCCCATTTGCTTCTCCACCCCCCACCCCCTCCTTCCTCTCTGTCTCTCTCTTCCCCTCCCGCAGCCAAGGCTCCATTGGAGCAAAGATGGCCCGGGCGCTGGGGATGGCTCCTTGGCCTCTGCCCCAGGCGCTAGAGTGGCTCTGGTCGCGGCAGAGCGACGCCCCGGAGGGGCAGAGCATCGCCCCCTAGTGGGCAGAGCTTCACCCCTGGTGGGCGTGCCGGGTGGATCCCGGTCAGGCGCATGTGGGAGTCTGTCTGACTGTCTCTCTCCGTTTCCAGCTTCAGAAAGAAAATAAAAAAGCCCAGCCCTTTGGTTCCACTCCCCTGAAACCTGGGGCTGGAAATGAGCTTGTAGGAACCAAACTTCAACAGCTAAACCTGGCTTCAAAGTTGTCCCTCCAGGACCACATTCCTCACTCCCCAAAGCCTGAACTTAACCATCCCAGCACATCAGACTTTTCTAACCGTCTCTGTACAAATGATTCTGTGTTTTCTGTGCCCGAGGGAAGTTTTGGCAATGCCTGGAGACATTTTGGTTGTCAAACTCCAGTTGTGGTGGGTGCTATTGGCATCTAGTAGGTAGAGGCCAGAGATGCTGTTGAACAGCCTACAATACACAGGAAGCCCCACAATAAAGAATTACTCAGCCCAAATTGTCAATGGTGCAGAGATGGAGAAACTGACCAATCTGGTCCAACAAATATGTGAGCCCCATATACGATTTTATTCTTCTTTAAATTATTTTTTTATTTACTCATTTTAGAGAGGAGAGGGAGACAGAGAGAGAGAGAGAGGAGAGACAGAAAGAGAGAAGGGGGGATGGAGCTGGAAGCATCAACTCCCATATGTGCCTTGACCAGGCAAGCCCAGGGTTTCTAACCGGCGACCTCAGCATTTACAGGTCGACGCTTTATCCACTGCTCCACCACAGGTCAGACCATATACGATTTTAAAACTTCCAGTGTGGCCCTGGCCGGTTGGCTCAGCAGTAGAGCGTCGGCCTAGCGTGCGGAGGACCCGGGTTCAATTCCCGGCCAGGGCACACAGGAGAACCGCCCATTTGCTTCTCCACCCCTCCGCCGCGCTTTCCTCTCTGTCTCTCTCTTCCCCTCCCGCAGCCAAGGCTCCATTGGAGCAAAGATGGCCCGGGCGCTGGGGATGGCTCTGTGACCTCTGCCTCAGGCGCTAGAGTGGCTCTGGTCGCAACATGGCGACGCCCAGGATGGGCAGAGCATCGCCCCTGGTGGGCGTGCCGGGTGGATCCCGGTCGGGCGCATGCGGGAGTCTGTCTGACTGTCTCTCAGTTTCCAGCTTCAAAAAAAAATGAAAATAAATAAATAAATAAATAAATAAATAAATAAACTTCCAGTGTGGCCTGACCAGGCAGTAGCGCAGTGGATAGAGTGTTGGACTGGGATGCGGAGGACCCAAGTTCGAGACCCCGAGGTCGCCAGCTTGAGCACGGGCTCATCTGGTTTGAGCAAAGCTCACCTGCTTGGACCCAAGGTCACTGGCTCGAGCAAGGGGTTACTCGGTTTGCTGAAGGCCCATGGTCAAGGCACATATGAGAAAGAAATCAATGAACAACGAAGGTGTCGCAACGAAAAACTAATGATTGATGCTTCTCATCTCTCTCCATTCTTGTCTGTCCCTATCTGACTCTCTCTGTAAAAAAAAACCAAAAACTTCCAGTGGCCACACTAAGAAAAGTATAAAGAAAGAGGTAAAATGAACTTTGAAGTTTTATTTAACCCAATATGCCTAACTCCTGTCATGTTGATGTGAAATCAACATGCTAGAAATTAGTGAGATAGTTCCTATTCTTTTTATCATATGAATGTTCAAAATCCACTCTGCATTTTACACTTAAAGCGCATCTCAACTGGGACTCACATTTCAAGTGCGCAACAACCATGTGTCCAGTGATGACCATCATGGATGGCACAGACCTAGGCTGTCAGCTCTGAGGGCAGAGACGGGATTCTGTTGGCACTATGCTCCCAGGTGTGGAACTGAGCTCCCTTAAACTTTATATTCAGTCCTGTTTCCCCATCTTTCTTGAGGATCATATGGACACCTCACTCAACATTTCAAAACAGAACTCTGCTGAATTTCCCTCTAAAGTGTTACCCCCTGCCCCCCCCCCAGCCTTCCTCATCTTGGTAAATGGTACCGCTGTCCACCCAGGACACAAACCTCAGGGTGCCCTCTAGGTTCCTCTCTTCTATAACCCCTTCACCTGGTTCCTCAGCAACTCTAAAACTATCATATCTTGAACTTGACTTCTTCTCTTTTTTTTTATTCATTTTAGAGAGGAGAGAGAGTTAGGATGAGAGAGAGAGAGAGAGAGAGAGAGAGAAAGGAGGGAGGAGCAGGAAGCATCAACTCCCATATATGCCTTGACCAGGCAAGCCCAGGGATTTGAACCGGTGACCTCAGTGTTCCAGGTCAACGCTTTATCCACTGCGCCACCACAGGTCAGGCGAACTTGACTTCTTAATATCCACTGCTGCCTCTCTACGCCAAGCCACCACCATCCCTCACTGACGAGAGCCTCCTAACTGACCTCCTCGTTTCTCCTTTTACCCCTTTAAAGTCCATTCTCTACACTGCAGTCACACCCCTTCCTTGTGGCACAGCTTCCCATAGATTCTATAAATTTTATATTCAGTCCTGTTTCCCCATCTTTCCTGAGGATCAGATGGCTTCCCATGGCACTTAGCATAAATCCAAGCTCCTACGAGACCCTGCACAATTCGGACCCTACTTTTCACATCTACACCTCTCCTGAGGTTCCAGCCACAAAGGCCTCCTTTTGGTTCTTCCAAGCCCATTTCCTGCCCCAGGACATTTGCATTGGTTTTTCTCTCTGCTGGAACCAACCCCTCTTCCCTCCACCCCATAGCCTACTCCTCCTCAATCACTCAGGTATCAGCTCTACAACACCTCCTCAGAAAGGCCTCTCCTAACACCCTATCCTGTATCTTTCACTATTCATCACATCAGTCCGTTTTAGCCCCTTTATAATACTTTATCAGCAGCCAAAACGATCTTATTCCTTTACTCCTTTCTCTCTCCTGCATTAGAAAATAAAACCCACGAGTGGGGGGGCCAACACAAGATCCCCAGAGCTTTAAAAAAACAAAAAGAGTACGTGATATGTCAGTAGATTTATAAATTTATGAATGAATAAATTGGGCTGGGACACTACATTTAGCCCACACAATCACAACAGTAGTAACAGTAAGGCCAGCAGGTAATGACATTTATTGAGCTAACTCCCATTACGTGCCCAACGTTGCCTTCTGTAATCTCAGAACTACCCTATGAAGCAGGCAGTGTCATTTCTCATCACTTCACAGAGAAGAGGAATGAAGCACTGAGAGGTTGTCATTCGTCCGATGTCTGACAGCTAGAGCGGCCAGGGCCGGGCTATGAACTATGCACTGAGGTCCAGCACCTAAGGGGTGTGGAGACCCCGGCGCAGGTGCGCCGCCTCTGCCTGCCCCAGTCATTAACCAGAGTGGGCATCACCCACGTCTTGGCAGGCTGAGGACGTGGCCGAGTCCCTGCTGGAGGATGGAAGACTCCAGCATGTGAGTGCTATAGCGCTAACTGCGACCGGCCGTGTCCCACTCAGCGGGTTTCCGGCCTGCTCCGCGCTGCCCTGTCCCCAAATGCCCCCCGCGCGCGCAGGAGACCCTCCTTCCCCGTGGCGCGCCGAGTACCTGCACCGGCGTCATGTACCGGAACCCCAGCTCCCGCAGAACCCCCAGGACCCGGGGGTGCAGCGGCACTGACAGCGACTCCCAGGATCCCTCCGTCACGTGCTCCATCCCGCACCCCGCGCCCCGCCACCGCCGCCGGGACGACTCAGGAGCGCCGCCAGCGAGCACTTCCGCTTCCGGCCGCAACCCGGCCGTCTGGGAACCGCGCTCGCGCCGCCAAGTTCCGGAGGGCAGGGAAGCGCCAGCGCCCTCTCCGCGGGTGAGAGAACCGACAACGGGAAGGTGGGAACGGGCAGCGGGGTCCAGGTCCGAGCAGGGCCGGCCATCCTTCGCAGCCACCTTAGCTCGAGGCGCCTCTCCACGCCGAGCGCGCATTTCCGCAGGGAGTATTCTGCCTCGACTCTCCCGCGTTCTCCGCCAGCCGGAGGCAGATGGCAGCACAGGACCGCGTGCTGGCCCAAGGACCGTGGGGCTGGAGGGTGTGAACAGAAGTGGACCTCAACCCTGGAGCTCCAGGTTAACAGTAATGCAAAACAGCGTTGATGTTAGTTTACTTCCGAGGAAGTTACGGCCATTCCTAAACAAGAACGCTGTCTTCTCATTCCTTTGTCCACGCGCATTCTCAGCAACCTCTTGCTGATCACATTATGTGCTGGGCTTCGTGAGCACATAACTTCCCCAGCTATGGGCAAGGCTCGCGCCCCTGCGTCCACCATGAGTTTTCAAGTGTCACCCCAGCGATGCCTTCCTCTCCTGCTTAACCTCATAGCACTTACCATTACTGTAATTTACACACTCGCTTAATCTCTCCCCCCTGAAAGGTCAACCCCACCATGGGGGTTTTCCCTACTTTCTTTATCCCAGTAGCTACTGGTGGTAGACAATATTTTGGGATGAATAAATAGAATCGTACTCAGGCAAACTTTAGTTATCTTAAACTAAAGGAAGTGAAAAATAAAAACGCAAGGCCACATTTTCCCTGAAGTATGTTCATCGCATCTTCAAAATACCACGGACGACTTTTAGAGTGGGACTTCCACAGACAGCTCTCAGAGCAAAGGCAGAGAAAGAGAGCAGAGCTGCATCTGCTTACCCCTTTCTGAACTCACCACCTTCTCCAAGCCTGTTTCCGTATTTCCAAAGTAAGGAATATGACGCCAAACGTAATGGTGGTTTTGAGGAATAACTGGTGTAAAGTGTTTAGCATCTTGCCAGTACATGACACATGCTCAAGAAATGGTCTTTTGTATTGCTAGCAGGCCCTTAGGGTAATTTCTAAAGGCACACATTTAGTTTCTGGTTCCACCAATCACAATCTGGGAGCCTTGGGCAAATCATTCTCTCTACTAAACTTATTCCCCAAATTCATAAACCAGGCTGTTGAATAAAACTCTCAAACCTTTTTTACCCCAAATGAAAAAAATACTTACGTTTATATTGACCAATTAAAGAAATCACAGGGAAACCTAAAATTGGGTTCCCATTCACTATCCTTAAGTTTCCAGACATAAAAAGTAACACATTTATAATAAGCTTTATTACTCAGAAAACATGGACATGTCTCATTTCAAATACGAATAGAAAATTGGCATATAACAAATGAATTAATCATTAATATATAAAACACAGAATACTATGACTATTTTTAAAAAGAATTGTTTATTTACTGAACCTGGGGCATATTCGATATACAACCAATTTTAGATGTACACATTTTAATTCAATTTTGAATTGTTTTCTCACACACAAAAAAACTTCCATGCAACAGTTGTCCTAAGGTAAAACAGTCACCTTAAACTGCTGCAGGTATTTTCACCCAAGGTTGTAAAACTTTATCCTGAACATGAAAACCTGTAACAAATTTAAATTAATTATATAAAACTCGTTACTTGTAGTTTTACCTTTGCAAAGATCAAAAAAAAAAGTACAAGTAACTAATATATATCAGTCACAACATAATCCTGGATCATCCCACACCAAAACCGGATGCTCCTTCAATTTTAAACCCATCCTCAGAGACCAAGAGAAAGTCATTTTGTTTCCTACAAAACAAAATTCACATGTGCCAAAAATAGACCCAAGAAAAACAAAAACAAAACCCCTAGTACCAACAGTGCTGTCAGCACCCTAATTAACAAGTGGCCAATGCCACTGTTCACAAATAAAATAGTGGCTGTATATCACTCACTGCCATGAAGCCTGAGAGGCTTTCATCTCACCCTCTGCAGTCAGAAACCCCAAGCGTTCCCCTGAGAACGCGCACCTCCCGTGCCAGGGGCTGAGGAGGCCGGCTGGCGGAGGAGAACAGGCTACGTCAGCTGAAACCCCAGAGATTTGGCTTTAATAGACTTCTTACAAGGTTAGGCAGAAACCAAAAACTGGTTATTAGCTGCTTGTGTCATCAATTTAGTAAAGGTGAAGTCCTAAGGTTCAAAGTAAAAATTCAGGGGAAAAGATGTTGTTGCGTTATCTTTAAAGTAAAAACAAGAGAGACAAAGTATAAAAGAACCAACCTGGTAGCATGCTCCAAAGTCAGAGCATTGCCATGAGGTGGGTAGAAAAGGTCAATATTCAGACTGTTGTTTCTCATAAGGACTAAAGACTAAACAAAATGACTCTTTAGTGACTTGAATAAGGGGGTCAAAAGAGTGCAGTCATTTTAGTAAAGTACTATCCTGAACAAACTGCATTCTATTGTGAAGACAAAAGAAGATACAATAAGGACTACAGGCCTACATCTGATTTATAGTGTTCAAGCTCTGGAAGGACCTGTATAAAGGAGACCAGATTCAAATAAGAAATTATGCCAATTAAATGTCAAATTTTCACCATCACTCTCCTAAAAAAGGTGTTTTTCCCCGTATCTATTAATCACAAAGAAACATAAATTGTGAATGTACAATTCATAAAATAAAAACATACAAACTAATGACATTATTATGACCAAGATGTTTGGTAAACAGTGAATTATGAGTTTCAGATCATCAGGAAAAGGCTTTTTATACAACCCTCCGGACTTCAAAAAATCTCTTCAGGTAGTAGATCTGTCCCAATGTCATGGCAACTAGAACAAGAGCTTCAAAGAAGGACCAGAGGACCACTCTGCTGTTTGTGTTGTCATTGACTGTTGAGGACAAACAAAATTTCAAAATTTAACAATAACAAAAACCCCACAGAGCCATCAAAAATTATTCCCTAGTCTTACTCTGAGTGAAATATCTGCACTCTCTTCATAGTATTCTAAATACCATTGTCCCCAAGCAATTCAACATACTTAGAAGTAGACAATTTTAATTTTTTTTTAAACATATTGTTTTTTTTTTAATTTTATTTATTCATTTTTAGAGAGGAGAGAGAGAGGGAGAGAGAGAAACAGAGAGAGAGAAGGGGGAAGGAGCTGGAAGCATCAACTCCTATATGTGCCTTGACCAGGCAAGCCCAAGGTTTCGAACCGGCAACCTCAGCATTTCCAGGTTGACACTTTATCCACTGTACCACCACAGGTCAGGCCAGAAGTAGATAATTTTAGATTTAAGTGGCACCTTCGAGATTCAGTGTATAGTCAAGCCCACTCTGCTTATGTATGGGGAACACAGAGGAAAAGTGACTTGCTTCCAGCATTAAACCCAAACCAACATTCTTTCTCCCTCCCGTTGAAAAGTCCCTACATTTTTTTAAGCTGAATCAGAAAATTGACCTTATAACAAGAGATCATTTCAAGATCACAGAGGTACCCCCCAAAAAGCACTTCTTACCTAGTCAAAATGTATCAAAGTATCTTTTTTTTTTTTACAGAGACAGTCAGAGAGAGGGATAGGGACAGACAGACAAAAATGGAGAGAGATGAGAAGCATCAATCATCAGTTTTTCTTTGCAACACCTCCTTAGTTGTTCATTGATTGCTTTCTCATATGTGCCTTGACCGCGGGCCTTCAGCAGACTGAGTAAGCCCTTGCTGAGCCAGCAACCTTGGGCTCAAGCTGAAGAGCTTTTGCTCAAACCAGATGAGCCCGCACTCAAGCTGGCGACCTCAGGGTCTCGAACCTGGGTCCACTACATCCCAGTCCGATGCTCTATCCACCGTGCCACTGCCTGGTCAGGCTCAAAGTATCTTTTTTTTTTTTTTTTTAAACAAATATTTATTGAGCACCTACTATGTACTTGGCATTTGTTCGAGGTGGGGGAGAGTTCTCAATTTCACGGACCAATACTGACAATTACTACCAAACTGGAACAAGTCTCATGACTTATCACACTAATAAGGTAAGGACTTATCCTTAAGGAAACAGTCATGACTGTATAATTTATTCTGCTCAATTTATATCACATTCTTTCAAGTTTCTGATCAAATTCTTCATAGCATTAACTTTTTAAAATTACTAGGTAGTTTTCTGATTTTTCTGCAAATGGACAATATTAGAAACAATCACAATATAGTAACAACCAGTTGAGTATGTGCCATATTTTTACATTCATACTGTTTATAATAAGAGTAACTAAAATTGTAACAGTTGCTGGATTAATAATCAGCCAAAAATAAGCAAAAAGCAATTAACATGATTCCAAAAGGATAACTTAGTTACTTTAAAAAAAAAGTGTTTGATTTTTCCCCCCCAGAGTAAGAATAGGCACATGCCTAAGAACATCAACTAGAACTCTAAAAACCACCAACACAAAAATTTTAGTGCTAATTCCAGGGCATGAAGTTTACTTCTGTTGTAAACTTAGTAACCTATGACCAAGATTTTAAGCTTGTGTCTGAAAGGGCAAATACTTCAAATTAAGCAACTATGTAAAAAGTACTTCTCTCTCCCTTCATGTACAGAAAAGTACATCTTTAAGACTCAACTGAACACACAGAAGTGTAATAACACAGGAAAACACCCACCTAGAAAAGTGTGTGTGGGTAAGACACTGTCCTCATGCCCCTTACATAGTAACCTGATCTAGAAGCAACACAGTATTACTAGATCACTAGGAATAAAGGTCTCGTTATGTTCATCTATGAGGAGTGCTGTTGGAAGAGGTATAGAAAACAAACAGCACTGAAGGAAGTATTTCATTTATAAACTAAAGTGAATGTCTACAATTCTACTTCTCTGAGAAAGGGCAGCTCCAGTCACATTAAGGCTGAAAGAGTAAGGCTGGATATTCCCAGCCTGGAAGACAGTGCTTTCTCTGGCTGTGTGCCCACGGACCACCTAGACCTTGCAACTCGCCTGGTCTGCTCTAGTTAAATCTGCAAAGCAGTGAGAGCTCTGAGCCTTCAGACTTTGTTTGATGCCCTTCTCATCCCAGAACAGGCTGCACCACCCCCACTCCGCCCTGGGAGCAAGGTGATCCACAGACAGGCCCCTGCCCGGTGAGGGAGAAGAGGTGGGGATTGGAATAGTGGCAAGAAGGTTTTCGGCTGTCAGAAGCACGAATGTGTGTCCACAGGGCCTGGTCCATCTCATGCCACACCCCACCCCCCAAAAAGCAAGACTGGGGAGCTCCTCCCATCCGTTCTGTTACTCATTACCCTCCCAAGGAGAGAGGAGTCCACACTTTAAGTCCTGGAGCGTCCTTTCCCCTGGTGCCAAGAACAGATGTGAGAGGGAGGAAAGACAGACACCACAGCTTGAAGAAATCCACCTGAAGAAATCCATCTCTGAGTCAGCTTCTTCCCCTGCCTTCCCCAAGAGTCTTGACCTAAGTCACTTTGTATTTACAGACATCTCATACACCTGGTGAGATCCGTCCCCAAGAACTACTTGCGGGATAAGAGACACTGAACCACAAGTATGGACCAGGATCTAAAATATGGTATCTAGGCCCTTGCTAGTTGGCTCAACGGTAGAGCATCGGCCCAGCGTGTGGAAGTCCCAAGTTCTATTCCTGGTCAGGGCACACAGGAGAAGTGCTCATCTGCTTTTCCACCCTTCCCCCTCTCCTTTCTCTCTGTCTCTCTCTTCCTCTCCTGCAGCCAAGGCTCCACTGGAGCAAAGTTGGCCCCAAGCGCTGAGGATGGCTCCATGGCCTCTACCCCAGGCACTAGAATGGCTCCAGTTGCAACAGAGCATTGCCCCCTAGTGGACATGCCAGGTGGATCCCGATCGGGAGCATGCGGGAGTCTGCCTGCCTCCCCACTTCTAACTTCAGGGGGAAAAAAAACAGTAATAAATAAAATAAAATAAAATAAGGTACCTAGTCTGTGTGTCAATACGGTACCTCTTAATTTTATATGCAGAACCGTACCAGTTATGGCTATAACATTGTGCTAAAAAGGCTTTTTGCAAAATAATATGAGATTCCATAAATACATTCTCAGTTCCCAGTTTACAAATCTGGGAGCCCAAACTGGTCTTCACTTGGTGACTGCCTATGTTCATGTTTTTGAGCTATTTTAACTAGACTAATCCTTCTGTTTTAAGGAAATAAACCTTAATCTCAGCATATAACAGTAATCATATTAGCACAAAAATTTTAGGTATGGGATTAAAAACCAATGCAATACCCATTTTAGAATTGTTTTTTCTGTTTTAAGAGAACAATTACCTTACTCTTTAGCTGACTACATTTTAAAATACTCTTAATAGTGTGGGCTGAATCACAACAGGATTTACTGGTTTAGAATGAATGTCCCAATAATAAACTGCTGTATTACAAGGCTCTACAAGCACGTCTACTCAAAAAATATCTTTGCACAGGTGCTTTTCTAAGTCAATGCCTTAGGTGACGTCTGCAAACCTTCCAAACGAGGGGCATGGAAGCCAGCTGTGGGTGAGGCCGCTTCAGGGCTACGGCCAGCAGACAAGGCCGCGGGGGTCATGCCCTCTTCCCCACTCACTTACTTGCTCTGTGTATCCTCTCCCGAACTTCCATGTATTCCTGTTCATGCTTCACGGCCGTCATTGCCACTGCTAGCTCGTTAATCATTTCTTCTAGCTTGTTCTGGTGAGCTGCAGGAGGAGTTGAAAACAGGTCAGCATATATTTGGAATCCCTTGTTGAAAAATACTCATAAAGCAATAAAAAATATTCCTCAGAAGACATACAAAAGCAGCTATTTTTAGAAATGGCTCAGGCACCCCTTTGGATAACTCATAATGATTCCCAAAGTATTTTCTAAAGTACATTCCCAGCCCTGGCCGGTTGGCTCAGTGGTAGAGCGTCGGCCTGACGTGCAGGAGTCCCGGGTTCGATTCCCAGCCAGGGCACACAGGAGAAGCGCCCATCTGCTTCTCTACCCCTCTCCCTCTCCTTCCTCTCTGTCTCTCTCTTCCCCTCCCGCAACCAAGGCTCCATTGGAGCAAAGTTGGCTTGGGCGCTGGGGGTAGTAGCTCTGTGGCCTCTGCCTCAGGTGCTAGAACGGCTCTGGTTGCAACAGAGCAACGCCCCAGATGGGCAGAGAGTCGCCCCCTGGTGGGCATGCCGGGTGGATCCTGGTCGGGCGCATGCGCGAGTCTGTTTGACTGCCTCCCCATTTCCAACTTCAGAAAAATCCAAAAAAATAAAAATAAATAAAATAAAAATAAAGTCCATTCCCAGTGGGAAAGTCTTCTGGGAGAGAAAATATACAATTTTTACTAACTAAAGGAAAAACAACCCTAAGAAATTTCTTCTACTGAACTGTTACTAAACAATGTTCACTATACTAACTGCTTTCCAGAGGGGCAAAAAAACCCTGAGGGGACAAAGAGAGTGCAAAGATATCAAACAAAATCCCTAATAACACCCTAGTAATAATCTACAAATATTTAAACTAAAATCAAAATGTAGCCATCGAACTTTAAATGTGAACTGAGAAGCAGCATCAGACATGAAGACCTTCTTGGAAGAATCCATGGCAGCTCAAACGTTCCTCTACGAGAGTCAAAGCAGTGACTCTACTACAGTCACTACAGTGTGAGCAGCAGGTACTACAAGTGAAAAGAAGCTCTCAGCTGCACAGGGCTTAAAACCAGGTCTTCTCTGTGGCCAGAAATGAATTCAAGGTGAACTAACAGTTCTGGAGAATGAGTGGATGCTTCTCGGTTGTACTAGATTATGAGAATAAAGAAACAGGTAGGAAAAACATATACCACAAGGGAAGACTTCCACTAAAGGGTCTCTTTATCAACGCCCAAGATAGGGCCTCATCTATTAATCCAAACCAGGGGTCCCCAAACTTTTTACACAGGGAGCCAGTTCACTGTCTCTCATTCTGTTGGAAGGCCGGACTATAAAAAAAACTATGAACAAATCCCTATGCACACTGCACATATCTTGCTTTAAAGTAAAAAAACAAAACGGGAACAAATACAATATTTAAAATAACAAGTAAATTTAAATCAACAAACCGACCAGTATTTCAATGGAAACTATGGGCCTACTTTTGGCTAATGAGATGGTCACTGTCCAATTCCATATTTGTCACTGCTAGCCATAACAAGTGATATGATGCACTTCCGGAGCCGTGAGGCGTGCATCCCGCATCACCGGAAGTAGTACTGTACATGAGCAATGCCGCGCTTTGCGGCACCGCCAGAGATAGTACTCTAGGAGCACAGGATGCGAATGACCTCTCACTGACCACCAATGAAAGAGGTGCACCTTCCGGAAGTGCAGTGGGGGCCAGATAAATAGCCTCAGGGGGTTGCATGCAGCCCGCGGGCGTAGTTTGGGAACCCTTGCTCCAAACTGACACCGACAATCCTAAATTTCTTGAGAGACACCAAGAGGCCTACCATTCTAAGGTAGCTGAACTGGAATCTGAAAACCCTCACCAGCTTCACTCTGGAAGCCACATGCACTCCACGGTACCTTTAGAGCCCCAGGGTTTCTCAGAGGCAGCACTGTTGACATTTTGGACCAGATAATTCTTTGTTGTGGGGAGCTACCCCATGCATTGAAGAATCACCCACCAAGCCATGAGAGTCAAAAACATCTTGGCCTGGCAGTGGATAGAACATTGACTTAAATAGAATGCTGAGGTCGCCGGTTCAAAAGTCCAGGCTTGCCTTGTCAAGGCACAGATGAGAGATGATGCTTCTTGCTCCTCCCTCCTCTCTCTCTCTTTCTCCCCTCTCTAAAAATGATTAAAAATTTTAAAAATAATTTTAAAAGTCTCTCTTTTTTTTAGAGAGAGAGAGAGAGACAGCGGGAGGCAGGGGGGCAGGAGCGGGAAGCACCAACTGGTAGTAATTGCTTCTCACATGTGCCTTGACCGAGCAAGCCTGAGGTTTCAAACTGGCGACCTCAGCATTCTAGGTCGGCACTTTATCCACTGCGCCACCAGAGGTCAGGAAATAAAAAGGTGTCCTGATATGGCCAATCATCCCTTGGGAGGCAACAAGCATCCTGACTCGAGAGCCATTGCTTTAGAGGAAGGCTTGATTTGACAGCTGCCATTCACTGACATTAACAAGCAAAAGCAAGAATTTTAAATACTGTGTTAAGGATTATTTAAAAATAAGTCAATATTCACATTCATCAGTCAAGAATTCTAACTACTTAGGACTAATTTCCAGAAAATGAACAAACCCAAAGCCCTTCAAGCTTCCAATTCTACTTGAAAATTAGCCGAGCCCTATACCCTGAGAAGCAAGCACAGGAATTACTAAGTAGTGTAATTCTCTAAATGCTAGATTTTAAAACCTTACACTTCCTTTCCTTTAGGATGTAAATACTCTACTAATTGCTCAATACCTATGACAAATGTCATCATGTTAATAATGTAAAATGTGTTGAACTGCTACTTTCCAAAAACCCTAAATGCACTGTGACAACCCCCCCCCCCCAAAAAAAAGTCCTAATGTGCTGGCTTCTGTAACCGATTTATCCAGAAGAATCAATTCAGGGTTCAGAGCTGGCCAACTGAGGAATAAAAACTAATCTAAATGCAATGTATGGCTGAAACTTTGTCACCCCTTCCAGACACGTTCCTATATTGCATTTCACATCCAAACAAGTTTCAAGTTAGAAAACTTGAATAATCATTAAAACAAACATACAAAAGACTTCCTTCAAAGTCAATAGAATCATTTACTATATCAGCTATGTTTAATTAAAACTTTTACTTGTCCAGGTATAGCTGAATATTTCCACCCTTCAGTATTCATTTAAAAAAAACAAAGTACGCCTGACCTGTGGTGGCACAGTGGCTAAAGCGTCGACCTAGAAACCTGAGGTCCCCAGTTTGAAACCTCCAGGCTTGTCTGGTCAAGACATATATGGGAGTTGATGCTTCCTGCTCCTCCCCCCGCCTCTCTCTCTCTACCCCCTCTCTAAAATGAATTTTTTTAAAAAGTATGAGTGTACCACTAAAAAGTCAATAGCTGTGTTCTGTGTTCCTAGTGATACTAATTTAAAATGATCTAGGCTTGTGTGTGGTCTCTCTTGCTCAGGAGGAAGAAGAGGAAGAAGATAGAGGGAGAGGGGAAGAGGAGAAAAGGATGGGGGGAGTGAGAGAGAAGGAGAGGGCAAGAGAGGTGGAAAGAAAGGGAGAGGGGGAGAGAGAGAGGGAGAGAGGAAGGAGAAGGAGGAAGAAGGAGGGAGAAAGAGGGGCAAGGTGAGGGAGGAAGAGAGAAAGAGGGAAAAGGAGGGGGTAGGAGAGAGAAGGAGGGGAGGGAGGGAGAGAAAGGGAAGGAGAGAAAAGGAGAGAAAGGGAGGGGGGGGCATGAGTGGGCATGCACATGCCCTCAAGGTGAGCACCTTTGCTCTTTCTCCTCGTCTCCAAGAGCCCTTCTTCTACCTCTGTAACTTGTTCCCTGAGCCCCCGCCACCCAGCTGCTCTCACTTTTTCTACCTCTGTGACTTTCTAAATAAACTTTCACTTGTATTTGGAAAACAAATAAATGAAATTAAATAAAACTTTAAAAATTAAATGACCTAACCTGTATCTCTAATTAGGCATAGGGTGGTATTTTTTAAAGTAAGACAAAAACACTCTCATGCCAACAAACTGAGGTTAGACAGAAGGAAAGCAGAAATTAGGTAAATAGCAAACAAAATGTACAAAAGACAGGATGCTGTCAGAAAGTAGTCCACATACCATCCCAGGTGTCTCCACCACCTAAAGAAAAGTGCAAGATATAAACACAAAAAATAAAACAAAAACTTTAGCTAAAATACTCATGTGTACAAATGAGCAAATAAAGATGCATATGCGAGGATTTCCAAATTAAGAGAACAACCTTTGTTGCATGTAACCTATGTGCTTACAGGAGCACAGAGTGACTAGGCTGCCAAAGGGGCCGCTGTATAGAACTAAAATATAAACATGAACTTCCAGAAACTTCTTTTTGCTAATTAGGAGATCTGGATGAAAAGTATACTTCATAAAAGGTTTTTGATTTTAAAGACAATAGGTGAAAAACATGAGGCAAAAGGGAAAAAAAAGAGTACATAAACTTAGAATAAGAAATCTAAATAAAGATTCCACTCAGATGAGAAAAATGTACAGAATTAACAATCACTCTTGGAGTGTGATATAAATCTTCCGAATGTTTGCCTCACCTTCTGTTTCCATGTCTTGTCCTTTTGGGGCCTCCCCAATGTCAATGGTGAACATCACTATCTTTGGAGTCATGGTGGACATCCTATTGCTAAAACAAAACTTGTATGTTCCGTCCATGTGGGCAGCAAATGTGTACTTCCCACTGGACTCCCGGTCTCCTTTATAAATTCCTTTATTATCAGGTCCTGTAATCTGGAGACAGGAAAGAAATGCATGAGATACCACAAAAGATTTCAAATCATGAACTTCATAAATGACATCTACTGTCAGTAGGATATTCACCAAGAAAATGTAGTTTTCACTTAGCTCCATATAAGCAGTAACAGTAACCTCTTGGGCTCCCATTTACACAACACTCTCTAAGTACCTTTCAACTCTTACTTCATTTTTCTTACTTGTTCAAATTAAATGTAAACCTCTCAAACACAAAAACTGCACCTTACACTCTGTCTCCAAGTGGCCTAATACCTCCAACAAACATGCAAACACGGAGCCATTAACATAAAAGCGAGAAACCTCTTTAAAAGAATTTTGAGCCATGGCCGGACAGCAAGGTTGGTTGGTCGGTTAGAGCATCTTCCCCAAACGCAGAGGTTGCCCGTTCCATCCCTGGTCAGAGAACATACAGGTATACATGTTCCTGTCTTTCCTTCTCCCTCCCTTCCCTTCTCTAAAAGCAATAATAGAAACATTTTTTAAAAGAGTTTTGAGCAGGGTGCAGTTATACGTTTTCCTGAGTGACTGCTGCCAACCAGTGAAGGGATCTGCTGTATGAGATGCCTGAAGGGAAGGGACCAGATGGGCAATGACGGGACCCACGATGCTCTCATCCCGACCTGTTGAACATCAGCTGTCAGGCCTGGCTCAGGGCAGTCCCTCTGATAAAGCTCCCCCCCCTCTACCCCCACTTGTAAAACCCCGACACCAGAGTCACCGATCCCTAAGGTCGCAGCTAATTTTAACAGGCACAGCCTCCCATTATCATCCCCTCATTCCTGGACGTCCCTTGTGTTGCGTAACGTGTGCTCAACTCTGTTTTAATGTTCACTATCCAAGCGAAAATCCTCAAACCCAACCAATCATGCCAAAGGGTAAATTTGAATATTAATTCCATGTAACGCTTCGCCACCCAAAAAAAGTAAGAGGTGAATCACTCCTTTGGTTTAAAATAAAAAGAGAAAGAGAGAGGTTGGAGGAAATTTTAGGGACTGCTTGTCTCTTAATTTCCCGTTTTCTCCAGATACTTCACTGCAATCACTACTCCTAACGTGCAAGACCTCTATCCTGGTTAGAGACGGCTCCTCGGTATGTCTGGGGGTGGGGTGGGGATGGGGGTGGGGGTCTGCGTATAAACAGGTGAAGCACTCGGGCCGTTTCCGGGGAAACGAAGGACAAAAAGTCACAGCGCGAACCGTCAGCCCGGCGTTCCTCCAAAACTTTCAGTTGACTTTTCCAAAAGTTTGCGCGCTACGTTCCAGCCCGAGTCCGTAACCCGGCGGCGCGAGGCGCAGGGCCGAGGCCGGAACCCCGCGGAGCCGCGAACAAGAAGCGCCTTCCGGACCGGAGCTGACACGCGGCGCCAGGTCCCGGGAGGCCCCCGCCTTCCCAGCTGTCAATCACCCCCATGCACTAAGCAACTGCCGCGCTTCCCGGGGGTCGCCGGGGCCCGAGCTCTTATTAGGGGGTCGCCCGCCGCCGCCGCGGTGGCCGGAGCCCCTCCTAGGACTCAGACAAGCGGCCTCCACGTCCCGCGCTCTCCGCGCGGGCACCGCCAACCCCCCAGCGACCGCGCCACCCCGCCTCGGTGGCGGGCAGCGCGCCCGCACCTCCACGTCGATGTCCAGGAAGCCGCCCTCGGCCACCTCGAAGATGAGGCCCATCTTGGTGCCCGAGGTGACCCGCTCGAAGAAGCACTCCTCGGCGTGCGCGTCGATGCTGACAAAGTAGCCCGAGGCCGTGGCCAGCAGGGCGGCCAGGAGCACCAGCAGCTCAGCGAGCGTCACCATGGTGGGGCTGAAGCCGAAGCCAGGACCGGGACTGCGGCCTCCAAAGCCGCCGCCGCCGCCGCCACCGCTGCTTCCACAGCCGCCGCCGCCTCGGCTCCGCCTGTTCCGGCTGCGCCACCCATGGGGGCTGATGCGGGCGCCGTGGATTGGTGGGCACCGGCAGCTGCCACGTAACGGACGCACGGCGGCCGGCGAGGGACACGACGGCTCCGCGCAGCCCCGGTCCTGGACGGTGGCTTCGAAGGGCCAGAAATCGTCGGCCCCCACCTCCGTCCCCATTTGCGCTCAGCCTGAAGTTCACGTGGGCCACGTAAGACAGCGACTGTATATTGAGAAACCGCCACTGCCCGGTTGCAGTACCCTTTGGGATTGTTCGGAAAGATAGCGAAAGATTTAAAGACGGCAATGGGAGCGGAAGAAATGGGAGATGGGGGCTGAAACCAAGGGCTTCGAAGTTTTATGTTGACCTCCCTTCACCCCGCAAAAATCGACCGAGAAAGGATGGAGGCGGATACGTACAGACTGAGAGGGGGCACGAGGGAACCTCCTGGGATGCTGGAATTGTTGTTCATCGTCACCTCAATAAAGGGTACATGAGTGTTTCCTTTTTTTTTTTTTTTTAATCAGAATGTAGATTTACGACTAATGCAGGTTATTTTACTGTTAAAAAAAAAAAAAAAAACTTTTAAATTTGTCCAAACCCGCTAAAATTAGAATCCTCTCAGTCCCTCAGTCTCGCTGCCACACCATATCCCCTGAACTCTTGCCAGCTGCTAAAACAATTTTTCCCCGCCCTCTGCTTCCTGACATACTCCTACTCATCCCTCAAAATCCAACTCCCCTGTCTCCTCGTTTTTTCTCTGAAATGTTCCTGCCAAGTGTTAGCCCAGGGGTCGGGAACCTATGGCTGGCGAGCCAGATGTGGCTCTTTTGATGGCTGCATCTGGCTGGCAGACAAATCTTTAATAAAAATAATAACGTTAAAAATATAAAACATTCTCATGTATTACAATCCATTCATTTTCTACCGCTCATGTTCATGGTTGCGGGTGGCTGGAGCCAATCACAGTTGTCCTCCGGGACAACACCAAATTTTTGGATAATACGTAACGTACAGGGGTTGTTGTACGGCTCTCATGGGAATTACATTTTAAAATATGTGGCCTAATGGCTCAGCCAAAAAGGTTCCCGACCCTTGTGTTAACCCCTTCCTCTGTGCTTAGAACGCAGATTTGTGCCTCCTAGGTTATAGTTATTCACCAGTCTGCATCCCTCATGAGGCACCATGTATCTGCTGTGCTTTTTTTTTTTTTTTTTTTTGTATTTTTCTGAAGCTGGAAACAGGGAGAGACAGTCAGACAGACTCCCGCATGCGCCCGACCGGGATCCACCCGGCACGCCCACCAGGGGCGATGCTCTGCCCCTCAGGGGTGTCACTCTGTTGCGACCAGAGCCACTCTAGCGCCTGGGGCAGAGGCCAAGGAGCCATCCTCAGCACCCGGGCCAACTTTGCTCCAATGGAGCTTTGGCTGCGGGAGGGGAAGAGAGAGACAGAGAGGAAGGAGAGGGGGAGGGGTGGAGAAGCAGATGGGCGTTTCTCCTGTGTGCCCTGGCCGGAAATCGAACCGGGACTTCTGCACGCCAGGCCGACGCTCTACCACTGAGCCAACCGGCCAGGGCCTGTGCTCTTGTTCCCACAAAAGACCTCACTCATGACACAGTAGTTGAGTTCTTGGAGCTGGCCAAGGGGGTGAGGAGACCTGGTCTTGCACGGTAGCTGTGTGACATCACTGTGTGACATCACGTCATTACATCATCTCTTATCTGTAAAAGGGCAGAACACCAGATGCCTTGCTTATCTGATCAAGTCCCCAATATCAGATGACACCATGGCTGTGAATGGGCTGGGCAAGTTGAGCGATCGTCCTTTCAAGACACCAGTCAATAGGGGGCAGTGGTGGACCGAGATCCAGTTTCCCATTTATGGTGTCCACAAATAGGTGCAGCTTACAAAGATGAAGACTTCCTGGCTATGACAAGGTGTGACTGAACCTGAGAGTTGTAGGAGTGGT
Source organism: Saccopteryx leptura (assembly GCF_036850995.1). NCBI lineage: Eukaryota > Metazoa > Chordata > Mammalia > Chiroptera > Emballonuridae > Saccopteryx > Saccopteryx leptura. The sequence goes on along the minus strand of NC_089504.1, from coordinate 247,953,765 downwards.
CCCCTAGTGGCTTCCCCTGGCAGGTCAGTTCTGCAGTGTTATTCTGGGAGCCATCACTGCAGGAGGCTCAGCCTCCAGCTTGCTCCTCCAGCCTCACCAGCCCATTTATACGTCTCTACTTCCCTGTATTAAGTCTCTCTTGCCTTAAAATACCTACAGAGGTTTCCTATTAAATTGAATTAAAGTGATAGACAAGCCTTTTTAATTTTTTTTTTTTTTTTGTATTTTTCTGAAGCTGGAAACGGAGAGACAGTCAGACAGACTCCCGCATGTGCCCGACCGGGATCCACCCGGCACGCCCACCAGGGGCGATGCTCTGCCCACCAGGGGGCGATGCTTTGCCCCTCTGGGGCATCGCTCTGTTGCAACCAGAGCCACTCTAGCCCCTGGGGCAGAGGCCAAGGAGCCATCCCCAGCGCCCGGGCCATCTTTGCTCCAATGGAGCCTCGGCTGCGGGAGGGGAAGAGAGAGACAGAGAGGAAGGAGAGGGGGAGGGGTGGAGAAGCAAATGGGCGCTTCTCCTATGTGCCCTGGCCGGGAATCGAACCCGGGTCCCCCGCATGCCAGGCTGATGCTCTACCGCTGAGCCAACCGGCCAGGGCCAAATTTATTTATTTATGTATATTTTATTTATTCATTTTAGAGTAGAGAGGGAGTGAGAGAGAGGGAGAGAGAGAAAGGGGGGAAGAGCAGGAAGCATCAACTCCCATATGTGCCTTGACCAGACAAGTGCATGGTTTTGAACTGGCGACTTCAGCATTCCAAGTCGACGCTTTATCCACTGTGCAACCACAAGTCAGGCAGACAAGCCTTTTTGACTTCCTAACAACCCAAGTCTGTAGAGAAGCACCAAGAATAATTCTGTTTTAATCCAGAAGTTAAAGATGGTCATTTTTGCCTGACTGGTGGTGGCACAGTGTATAAAACGTCAAGGTCCAAGGTTCGAAACCCCGAGATCACTGGCTTGAGCACAGGCTCCTTCTGGCTGGAGCCCAAAGTTTGCTGGCTTGAAGCCTAGAGGTTGCTGGCTTGAGCCCCCCAAGTCAAAGCACGTATGAGAAGCAATCAGTGAACAGCTAAAGTGCTGCAACTACAAGTTGATGCTTCTTGCCTGACCAGGCGGAGGCACAGTGGATAGAGCATCGGACTGGGATGCAGAGGACCCAGGTTCGAGACCCCGAGATCGCCAGCTTGAGCGCGGGCTCATCTGGTTTGAGCAAAGCTCACCAGCTTGGACCCAAGGTCGCTGGCTTGAGTAAGGGGTTACTTGGTCTGCTGTAGCCCCACGGTCAAGGCACATATGAGAAAGCAATCAATGAACAACTAAGGTGTTGCAACACACAACAAAAAAGTAATGATTGATGCTTTTCATCTCTCTCCGTTCCTGTCTGTCTGTCCCTGTCTATCCCTCTCTCTGACTCTCTGTCTCTGTAAAAAAAAAAAAAATAAATAAAATATAAGTTGATGCTTCTTATCTCTCTACCACTCTCTTCCTTAAAAAAAAAAGTTAATTTTCATTTTTGAACCAATTAAATAATAAAATTAGAAAGGCCCCATGCCAACTTTGCTTCATTGATTCAGGAAGGAACGTAACCTGGTACAACCACTGGGGAAAAGTTTGTCAGTTTCTTGGAAAGTTAATCGTCCACCTCCTGTGCGGCCCAGACAGCCCACTTCTAATTGTTTTCCCCAAAGAAAGGAAAGCACATGTCCTTACAGAGATTTATATGTGAACCTTCACAGTATTTTAATTAGGCAAACAATGGAAACAACCCAAATGTTCAACAACAGGTAAATGGATGAACAAATGTGGTATGTCCATACAGTGGAATATTACTCAGCAACAAAAAGAAATGAGCTATTTATACCCACAACAATTTGGATGAATCTTAAAATCATTATGCTGAGTAAAAAAAATCCAGACCAAATAAAGTACATTCAACTTATTTGTTTTTGATGATTTTCTTTTCTTTTTTGGGAAGGGGAAGTTTGAGAGAGGCAGAGAGAGAGAGACAGACAGGAACATGGAGCTGCTCCTGTATGTGCCCTGACCGGGGAATTGAACCTTCATGCTCCGGGACGATGCTCCAACCACTGAGCTATCCAGCCAGGGCTGTTTTTGACGATTTTGAGTCAAGCTGCTGTGCACATTGTTACCCCGCTCCTGTTGGGAGCAGACCAGCTGGGTCAAAGGGGAGGCGTTCATTTCAACTCAGTAGGCTCTGCTAGTCAGCCAAAGTGGTTTTACCAATTACTCTCCTAACAGCACTGAATGAGGGCTATGACCTTCACAAGTCTGAAAACTGGGAAAAGGGCAGTGTGGTTGATGTGTGGAGAAGAAAGAAGGGCTCGCTTCCTGCCCTAGCCCCCAGAGGACAATGAAATCACGGAAGGGATTGAAGTCGGCAAATGGTACGGGCGGGCGAAACTACACATTAGAAGGAGGCTGCAGGTGGAGGACCGCAGGGCTGAGGGCTTTGCTGTCCAGAGTGTGAGCTGTGGCCCGCAGCCAGCCCACCTCCGTACTGCCCAATTTAGAGGTGGGGATGGAGGCGCTGAGCGGGCAAGTATGTAAGATGTTGGCCACTCACCTCTCCTAAAGTTGAAAGGACCAAAAATTAGATGTTGGCACAGTAACATTGTTTAAAATAGCCCAAACCAGGAAATAGCAGGAATGTCTGTCAAAGGAGAAATGATTAGGTACTTGACAGGATGTCCATAAAACAAAACTAAACAGATATTTAAAAGAACGAGACAAATATTATCTATTAAATAAATAATGTGGCCTGACCAGTAGGTGGTGGTGCAGTGGATAGAGCCTCAACCTGGGTTCGAAACCCCAAGGTTTCCAGCTTGAGAACTGGCCCACCAGCTTGAGCATGAGAGGCACCGACGGATCATCAACATGATCCCCTGGTCGCTGGCTTGAAGCCCAAGGGCGCTGGCTTGAGCAAGGGGTCACTGGCTCAGCTGGAGCCCCTGGGTCAAGGCACATATGAGAAAGCAATCAATGAACAACTAAGGTGCTGCAACTACAAGTTGATGCTTCTCATCTCCCTTCCTGTCTCTCTAAATACATAAATAAATAAACATATAAATAAATAACGTGGTAGGTCTGTAATATACTGAGCTGGCAAACAATTACAGGGTATTACTAAGTGAAAAAAGCAAATTGCATACTAATATGTATGCCGTGTTTCTAGATTTTAAAAAATCTGTGTTTAACTATATATGCATATTCTCAGGAACAAAATCAAGAACAGCATGGGCTCAACTGTCAACAGTAGTTACCTAGGAGTAGAGATGGGGTGGGAGGAATTCCACTCAATACCTAATTTTGCAAATGGTCAGGTTATGGGCACAGCAGACACAAATCAGTTCATCCGCCTGCACCCCTCCTCCCACCCTCACTCCAGGAGTCACAGCTCACACCATTCCCACTCCGTGTCACAGTCTCCTCAGCTCCTGACATTTCTCATGGTCTCAAGTCTCAAGATCACAGGGGCTGAAATAATAGCCTCACCTCCTCCATTCTACCCACCCGCAACCCTGACTGCCTGTGATTGCTATTCTGGCTTCTCATTTTCCCCCACCCCTCCTTCTTTAATTTGACGAACTTGAGATGGTCATGGACAGTTTTGATGTCATGTTTACCTCTTTAAACACCAGAAATGCCGCGTGAGATTCGGCCAACCCAGCATCTGGGACCAACCTAGGACATGGGGGGGGGGGGGTAGTGGTCCATAGAAAGGACTTATGAGAGATGTAAAGTAGGTAAATTGCTTACCTTTCCCCCACGTACCCCACCCCCACCAACACCCCCTTCCTGCTGCTGCACAGTCCGGAGCGTCTAGTTCCACATATTGCAGAGGACCCAGCAACCAGTTGAGGGTTCTTGCAAAGCCAGGCCAACTCTGATAATATTCCTCCTGGACGTTGCTCTTCCTCCTTTTCTGCCTCACTTCCCTCTCCCCTCATTCTTGTATCCCTGGTGCTATACTCTCTCAGAAAGCATGAGCTCATGCTTTTTTTTTTTAGGGAACCTATATAAAAGCAATGGTGGTTTGTTTGTTTTTTTATTCTTGAGACATTTTCTTTACTTAAGAGCTCAGAATTTCAGTGGATGAGACCGTGGAGGCAGAGCAGCACTATCAGGTTCATGTAACAGAACGGAAATTCTGCCCAGACTAGCATTGACAGGGAACCTCTTCCGGTAGAGACAGACATTGAAATTCAGAGAGCGTGCCCCATGCACTTGACAGAATCTCGTTGCTACAGTGAGAGCTTCCTGGGCTCCCAGATAGATTTTGGGAGCCTGACTGTATCTTCGAGGGAGGCTATCAGGTTGAATCAATACAGAACATGCTCTGAATCTCACGCGGCATTTCTGGTGTTTAAAGAGGTAAACATGACATCAAAACTGTCCATGACCATCTCAAGTTCGTCAAATTAAAGAAGGAGGGGTGGGGGAAAATGAGAAGCCAGAATAGCAATCACAGGCAGTCAGGGTTGCGGGTGGGTAGAATGGAGGAGGTGAGGCTATTATTTCAGGTTAAGTCCTTGGGATCCAGCCCAAGGGAGGAGCTAAGTAGAGCTGGGCAAGAGACTTCTCGGGCTCCCGAAAAGTAGGGATACTCATAAAATAGTCTATCTTAGCTTGGGGTGCTGTAGCAAAAACACTACAGTCCAAGTCCTTTATAACTTTTTTTTTTTTTTTTTTTTTTTTTTTTTTTCATTTTTCTGAAGCTGGAAACAGGGAGAGACAGTCAGACAGACTCCCGCATGCACCCGACCGGGATCCACCCGGCACGCCCACCAGGGGCGGTGCTCTGCCCCCCAGGGGGTGATGCTCTGCCCATCCTGGGCGTCGCCATATTGCGACCAGAGCCACTCTAGCGCCTGAGGCAGAGGCCACAGAGCCATGCCCAGCGCCCGGGCCATCTCTGCTCCAATGGAGCCTTGGCTGCGGGAGGGGAAGAGAGAGACAGAGAGGAAAGCGCGGCGGAGGGGTGGAGAAGCAAATGGGCGCTTCTCCCATGTGCCCTGGCCGGGAATCGAACCCGGGTCCTCCGCACGCTAGGCCGACGCTCTACCGCTGAGCCAACCGGCCAGGGCTTTTTTTTTTTTTTTTTTTACAGAGACAGGGTCAGAGAGAGGAATGGATAGGGACAGACAGACAGGAACGAAGAGAGATGAGAATCATCAATCATCAGTTTTTTGTTGTGATACCTTAGTTGTTGTTTTTTTGTGTTTTTTTTTGTGTGTGTGTTTTTTTGTATTTTTCCAAAGCTTGAAACGGGAGGCAGTCAGACAGACTCCCACATGCGCCCGACCGGGATCCACCTGGCATGCCCACCAGGGGGCGATGCTCTGTCCATCTGGGGCGTTGCTCTGTTGCATCCAGAGCCACTCTAGCGCCTGAGGCAGAGGCCACAGAGCCATGCCCAGCGCCCGGGCCATCTCTGCTCCAATGGAGCCTTGGCTGCGGGAGGGGAAGAGAGAGACAGAGAGGAAAGCGCGGCGGAGGGGTGGAGAAGCAAATGGGCGCTTCTCCCATGTGCCCTGGCCGGGAATCGAACCCGGGTCCTCCGCACGCTAGGCCGACGCTCTACCGCTGAGCCAACCGGCCAGGGCTTTTTTTTTTTTTTTTTACAGAGACAGAGTCAGAGAGAGGAATGGATAGGGACAGACAGACAGGAACGAAGAGAGATGAGAATCATCAATCATCAGTTTTTTGTTGTGATACCTTAGTTGTTGTTTTTTTGTGTTTTTTTGTGTGTGTGTGTTTTTTTGTATTTTTCCAAAGCTTGAAACGGGAGGCAGTCAGACAGACTCCCACATGCGCCCGACCGGGATCCACCTGGCATGCCCACCAGGGGGCGATGCTCTGTCCATCTGGGGCGTTGCTCTGTTGCATCCAGAGCCACTCTAGCGCCTGAGGCAGAGGCCACAGAGCCATCCTCAGCACCCGGGCCAACTTTGCTCCAGTGGAGCCTTGGCTGCGGGAGGGGAAGAGAGAGACAGAGAGGAAGGAGAGGGGGAGGGGTGGAGAAGCAGATGGGCGTTTCTCCTGTGTGCCCTGGTCGGGAATCGAACCCGGGTCTCCTGCACACCAGGCCGACGCTCTACCACTGAGCCAGCCGGCCAGGGCCCACCTTAGTTTTTCATTGATTGCTTTCTCATATGTGCCTTGACCGTGGGCCTTCAGCAGACCGAGTAAGCTCTTGCTCAAGCCAGCAACCTTGGGTCCAAGCTGGTGAGCTTTGCTCAAACCAAATGAGCTCACGCTCAAGCTGGTGACCTCAGGGTCTCGAACCTGGGTCCTCTGCATCCCGGTCCGATGCTCTATCCACTGCGCCACTGCCTGGTCAGGCTACAGTCCAAGTCTTTTATAAACTCAGACATTCATTTCCCATGTTTCTGCAGGCTGGGAAGTCCAAGATGGAGGCCCAGGCAAATCCAGTGGCTGGCGAGGGCCATCTTCCTGTTTCACACATGGCCAACTTTTTGCTGTGATCTCATATGGCAGGAGCTCTCTGGGGTCTCTTCCATCAGGGTACTAATTGCATGCTTGAGGGCTCTGCCCACAGGACTTCATCACCTCTCAGAGGTCCCACCTTCTAACACCACCACGTTGGGGGCTATGATTTCAACCTACGAATTTGGGGGACCACAGACATTCAATTCATACATAGTCTATGGCAAGCTGCGTAGGAAAGCTATACTCAAGTGGCCCAAAGTTGCCTCTCAGAGCCTACTGTGGTTTTTTTCAGGGCCCTGTGGTCTGATTTTCCAGGAAGCAGTGACTTCTCCCTCCACACAATCACTGCTTCTCTCTGCCATGTGCCCAGCCCAACTTGCTCACAGAGTGAAGAACAGTCTGTCATCTGCCCACAGTTCTTCCTCCTGCCCCTAACTGTGGGTGGTCCCCGGCACCCACTCATGCCCCCTCCCATTTCAGCTGTTGGTGGCATCAAATCTCTCTATTTTATTTAATTCATGGCTGAAACAAGACTTGCGGTCATCCCAGGCAAGTGGGTTATTTGAAAGCAATTCACAGACGTAATTTCCATTTATTCTTAAATATCTTAGGAAGCCTACACTCTTTAACTAGTTGTTCCTTATTAATGGAGAGAAGAAGAGGAGTGTCATGTGTGTGGAATGGATGAAGAAAGAGGCCCTCTAGTGGAGGGACATTTAATTCCACTTTATTGTTTCCCAACATTTCTGCTCTAAGCCCAAATTTGCATGCCTGCCTCCAAAAGTCACCTGTTGGTTCCTGCTCAGCATCCCTTTCTAAGTTTGATTAATGAAACAGTTTGAAACTAGAGAGTGGTGATTGCACAAGCTTGTGAATATACTAAAAGCCACTGAATTTACATATTAAAAGGGTGAATATTATTGCATGTGATTTATATCTAAATAAACATTAAAAAATGAATTCTCCCCTGCCGAAAAAGAAAAAAGAAATGCTAGAAGACACTACTACCAAATAAGCTGAACTTGAATCAGATCACATCTCTAGATCCAACTATCAGTTTACAGAAAATTCAGAAAACAGAGAAGCATGTTAAAGGACATTATAGTGGTAAAATTAGCAAAATCCAGATTGAGAATCTCTACAAGACAAAAAATCCTGTTTCATCAGCAAATAAATGTGAAGGCTAAAAAATAAAAAAAGAGATAGAAGATGAAAAGAGAAACTAAGAAACAGCTCAACCAATTGCAATATGCAGATATTATTTGGATCTTGAGCTTAAAAAAAACTAAAAAATATGAGACAATGACATCTTGAACACACTGCATATTTGATATGAAGAAATTACTATTGATTTTTTTCAAGTGTGATAGTAACAGGTGTCCTTACAAGAGATACAGAGAGCCTGCCTGACCTGTGGTGGTGCAGTGGATAAGTCGTTGACCTGGAATGCTGAGGTCCCGGGGTTCAAGACCCTGGACTTACCCAGTCCAGAGAAGACAGACACATAGGAAAGAAGCATGTAAACACAGGCAGAGATTGAGGCGATGCAGACACAAGCCAAGGAAGCCAGAAGTTGGAAGAAGCAAGACAGGACCCTCCCCTGTTCAGAGGAGTGTGGCCCTTCCAACAAGTTGATTTCAGATTTCTGGCCTCCAGAACTGTGAGAGAGAATAAGTTTCTGTTGTTTTAAGTCACAAAGTCTGGGTGAATTTTTTACAGTAGCTACGGCAAGCTAATGCCCCTCCCTGTCCCTGACTTAGGATGAGGATAAGATGTCCACTTCATAGGGCTGCTGTGCACAGATCTGACCTGGGTTTTAGCACTTACCAGCTGCCTGGCTTTGGACAAGTTATTTGAGATCTCTGTGGTGAAAAATTAAAAAACAAAACACACACACAAAAACAAAACAAAACATCAGTTTAAATTTCTGGTTACAGTAGATATCCATAGATCTAAGCCACCTAACAAAATCTCAGTTTTAAAAAGTGCCCTTGGAAAAGGGTTTTTGAGAGCATTAGTATCTTTATTTTACAAATGAGGAAAATTGTCAGGCTAAACTGATGTTTTTTAAAAAATATTAATTTTAAAACAGACACATTATGCCTGAGCAGGCAGTGGCACAGTGGATAACAAATCGGACTGGGATGCAGAAGGACCCAGGTTCGAGACCCCGAGGTCACTGGCTTGAGCGCGGGCTCATCTGGTTTGAGCAAGGCTCACCAGCTTGAGCCCAAGGTCGCTGGCTTGAGCAAGTGGTCACTCGTTCTGCTATAGCCCCCCCCCAAGGCACATATGAGAAAGCAATCAATGAACAACTAAGGTGCCACAATGAAGAATTGATGCTTCTCATCTCTCTTCCTGACTGTATGTCTGTCCCTATCTGCCCCTTTCTCTGTCTCTGTCACACACACAAAAATAAAATAGACACATTATAATGTAAATTTTTTTAAAAAATAAAAATAACTTTGTGGCCTGACCTGTGGTGGCGCAGTGGATAAAGCATAAAGCAGGAATGCTGAGGTCGCTGGTTTGAAACCCCGGGCTTACCTGGTCAAGGCACACATGGGAGTTGATGCTTCCTGCTCCTCTCCTCCTTCTCTTTCTCTTCTCTTTAAAATGAATAACTAGCCTGACCAGGCGGTGGCACAGTGGATAGAGCATTGGGCTGGAATGCGGAGGACCCAGGTTCGAGACCCCGAGGTCGCCAGCTTGAGCGCGGGCTCATCTGGCTTGAGCAAAAAAAAAGCTCACCAGCTTGGACCCAAGGTCGCTGGCTTGAGCAAGGGGTTACTCGGTCTGCTAAAGGTCTGCGGTCAAGGCACATATGAGAAAGCAATCAATGAACAACTAAGGTGTTGCAACGCGCAGTGAAAAACTAATGATTGATGCTTCTCATCTCTCTCCATTCCTGTCTGTCTGTCCCTATCTATACCTCTCTCTGACTCTGTCTCTGTAAAAAGAAAAAATAAAATAAATAAAAATAAAGTAAAAGTTTAAAAAAATTTATTAAAAAAAATGAAGCTCTGGCTGGTTGGCTCAGTGGTAGAGCGTCAGCCTGGCGTGCAGAAGTCCCGGGTTTGATTCCCGGCCAGGGCACACAGGAGAGGCGCCCATCTGCCTCTCCACCCCTCCCCCTCTCCTTCCTCTCTGTCTCTCTCTTCCCCTCCCGCAGCCAAGGCTCCATTGGAGCAAAAGATGGCCCGGGCGCTGGGGATGGCTCCTTGGCCTCTGCCCCAGGCGCTCGAGTGGCTCTGGTCGCGACAGAGTAACGCCCTGGATGGGCAGAGCATCGCCCCCTGGTGGGTGTGCTGGGTGGATCCCGGTCAGGCGCATGAGGGAGTCTGACTGCCTCCCCGTTTCCAGCTTCAGAAAAATACCAAAATAATAATAATAATAATAATAATAATAATAAAAGAATAACTAAAATTAAAAGAAAAATAAAAACTTTTCCCCAAAACAAACAAAAAAAAGTACTGAGAACAGTGGCATTATTTATAGTTTTGCAAGTCTCTAATGTGTAGCTCATTATAAGAGCTGGAGGCTCAAACCTGCTTCTGCATAGTCTGTGACATGCTGTTACGTGTTACATGAACATCTAGCCTCTCGTTCCTATATGGCTGGCAAAAGGGACAACCTCCCAGCGACCCTGTGGATATTGAGGAACCCCAAGAGTCATTGGGCCACACTTTGAGAACCCATGGAGTAAGGAATAAATGAAGAAATATTTTGAAAGCACTTAGAATAATGTCTGGCACATGGTAAGGGCAAACATTGTATGTTTTTTTAATCAAATATAAACCAAATGCCCTATCTGTTTTAAATGTTTTAAGTTTTAATCGACATGCGCCAGGTTGGGGTAGGCTCCCAGGGCGTTAAGGATTTTTTCTGCCTTCATGGAGTTCCTTACTCGGCTGGGAAAGGGGTCTGTATAACCACACCGTTCCAACTCAATTAGCTAAATGCAGTTTTTTAGAAGGCAGCCGGTATGGGAGTGCAGGAAGGTCCCCAACCCCTGCGTGAGGGGTAAGAATAGGGGAGTTGCTGTGGGCTCAGGAAAAGCCCTCGTGGTGATGGTGGTGGGATGTCTGATAGCCGAGTGAATTTAACCAACTAAAAAGGACAGGGGGCTTGGGACAAGAAAACTCGTGCTGAGACCCAAAACCCGGCCTCGCCTCCTCTGTCAAGTGGTCTATCACAAGGAGCCAGCTGCTAATGTACGTGACTCGGCGGGCGGGGCAGCTCCTGGGGCAGAGGACCCCTCGACCAGTTCGCCCCTCTCCGAGGTTTGGGGGGGGGGGCTGCTCTACCGGTGCGCAGGGCCCGGCGCAGCCAGGTCCGCCTGTGTCGGGGTTGACGGGGAGGGTCTGCGGGCCGAGGGTGGCGGTCCTGGCTTCCTCCCCAGGATAGACCCCATCTGGAGTTCACCTCACGACCCCTCCATTTCTCTCCAATGCAGAGGCCGGCCTCCCGACGCGACAAATCGTCCTACGACAAGCGACAGCCCTCACGGTCGCCACCGCCCCCTCTCCTCTGGGCCAACCTCGACCCCTCCCGGGCGGGCGTGGGAGAGGAGGAGCCAGGACCCTGCTGGAGAAGGGGCGGTGCATCGGGGCGCGAGGCGGGCGCGGGCGGGTGGGGCGCAGGAAGGTCGGCCCGGCGGCGGAGCCGGGGTCGTGGGGCTGCCAAGTAGGCGGGTGGGAGGGGTCGTGCCCGTGGGGACCCCAGGGCGCCCTCGGGCGGCAGGCGCTGGGCGCGCCCCTTGCCAGGCCGGGGACGGGGCGGGGCGCGCGGCATCCCTGCGGGGGGAGTCGGCCAGCCGACCTCGCCACCGCCAAAGTTTCCTGGAGCAGTGGCGGCCGCCCTTCCTTCCCAGGCCCTGGGCGTGGGGGCGACCTTCGGGCCAGAACATCTCCAACCAGCGGGGGTCCATCTCCAACCAGACCCCGCGCCTCCATTGCACCCAACTCAGATTCCCAACTTGGGAGGCGCCGCGGGCCTGCGCACGCGCGCCTTCCTCACCTCCTCCTCCTCGTCGTCCTCCTCCCCCCAGTTGGAAGGAGGATCCGGGCCGAGCGTGCGCGGAGACCGAGACCCGGCTCGCTGACCCGGCTCCCGGCCCGCCGCTACGCCCATGCCGACGCCGGCCGGCCGCCCGTTGCGCCCTCGCCCGAGGGCCAGCTAAGCGCGGGCAGGCGGGGCAGCGCGAGGTGGGCCCGGCCGGGCGCTGCCCTGGACAGCGGCAAGTTTGGGAGTTGCACTAGTTTGCGGGGTCGGAGAGAGGTCGGGCAGGGGGCTATGGAGGAGGACCGGGGGTCAGCACTGGCGGCCGAGTCGGCGCTAGAGAAGAACGTGGCGGAGCTGACCGTCATGGACGTGTACGACATCGCGTCGCTGGTGGGCCACGAGTTCGAGCGGGTCATCGACCAGCACGGCTGCGAGGCCATCGCGCGCCTCATGCCCAAGGTCGTGCGGGTCCTGGAGATCCTGGAGGTGCTGGTCAGCCGTCACCACGTCGCGCCCGAGCTGGACGAGCTGCGCCTCGAACTGGACCGTCTGCGCGTGGAGAGGATGGACCGCATCGAGAAGGAGCGCAAGCACCAGAAGGTGGGCAGCGGCCTCAGTCATCCCATCCGGGCAGTGGGGCCGCTGGGACCATAGGGCCCATCAGCACTGGGCAAACGTATTTGTATACAGGGACTAGATGAGAAGAGACCCAACTGGATGACAGACGAAGGGAGGGAGGCCCCTGGCCTTTTTCTTTCCAGCCAGGGGCAACTGTCATATACCACCCAGAGAATAAGGGCAGCACTTTGAAGTCAGTCTGGAGTTCCAATCCCACCTTTACCATTTAATAACTTTGTGACCTCAGGTGAGTTACTTAACCTCTCTGTGTTTTATCTTCTCACTTGTGAAATAGTGATCAGAATGGAACCCAGCTTATAAAAATTATATGGGATATTAACTAAAGTGCCTAAATAATATCACTTTAAAAAAAAAATGAAATCAGCTTCCTGCCTATTAATGTTACCCAAGAAGATGTGATGTCAGGCCCCTTTTTTCATTTTATCTTAGAACTCCCCCCTCAGAGAGCAAGGGGGATATGACTTCCAGCCACTGAGCTCATTGACACCCCCCCCCCGAGTTTCTGTGTTCCTACTTACAAATCGCTTGCCAGGGTTCCTTCTGTTTATTAACCGCTGCTCTGAGGTGCTTTCCCTGCCTTGATTATATCTTGAATTCTCACAGAACTCTGTGAGGTAGGAATTATCTCCATTTTACAGATGAAAACACTCTGAGAGGGTGTGTGTGGGAGAGGGAAGATTTACCCCGTTAGTGCTGAGAGCCCCATCCCCAGTGGAGATATTTCTAGAATTTCTTCCCACCTGTTTACATTGAGGGAAGAAGTTGATTGGGGGTAGATTTAAAGCTAAGCCTGGAGCCCTCTGGGATTGTGAATCAGGGCTTTCCCTCTGGGCCAGGAGTCCAGATGAGGTGCCTGAGGAAACGGAAGTGGGAGACGGTGGTTTCCCTGTGCAACCTCAGCGCAGGAACACTCCTGTCAGACCCTTCCGACTGAGAATAGGAGGAAATGCCTTTCCTTGAGAGATCAGGGTGCCTGACAGGCTCTGGCTTGCTGTGTGGCCTCAGGAAATACACTCAACCTCTCTGAACCTCCTTGGCAGGCCACCACCTATTGCGCAGGTACTCTGAGGTTGGAATGTGTTCATGGAAAATAGCCCAGGCTGTGTCTGCAGTCCTAAAGTGAAGATAGGCGATGGGTGGTTAAGGGCACCAGTGTTTGTGAGGTTGGACTGTGTTTGTCCTCATAGGTCCCTAAGCCCTGGGGTCAGGAAGGAAACTCAAGCTCCCAAGAGTCAGGCAACATTCCCAAGATCACTGGGCAGCTCGAAAATGTTCCAGCCCTGTAATTAATATCAGGATTCCCAGGAGCAGGGACGCTGGAGCTAGATAGCCTAGTTTCTTTCTTTCTTTTTCTTTTTTAATTTTTCCATTGGTTTGAGAGAAAGAGCGAAGAAGGAGGAGAGAGAGAGAAAGAGAGAGAGAGAGAGGAGCATCAGCTCTTCGTTGTCCCACTTAGTTGTGCACTCACAGGTTGCTTCCTGTATATACGCTGACCAGAGATCGAACCCGTGACCTCAGCGTGCTGGGAGGGTGCTCTATCCACTGAGCAACCCAGCCAGAGCCTAGACAGCCTGATTTCAAACCCTAGAGTTCACAGGCTATGTGATCTTGGGCACGTCACCTAGCCTCTGTGCCTCCATGTCCTTAGCTATAAACAGGGTAATGACAGTGCCCATTTTGTGGGGTTGTGATGAGTGTTATAGAAGTTCACATAGGGAAGTGACTCAGGACAGAGCCTGGCTAGTTGGGAGGGCATGGTAAGGGCCAACACTGTGTTTAGGCCTGGAGAGGCTTCCACTGAGGTGCGCACTCATAGGCTGATGTGGGAGACCCAACCCCATACCCCATCTCAGGCACCCCTGCTCCTACCCCTCCACCTCTCAGGGAGGGAAGGGATCTTTGAAATCTGTCATGCCTCTTACTAAAAGGGACCAAGGGGCTTAGCCCAGGTCACAGAGAAGTCCTGGCACCCATGTCCCTGTGCCTGGCTTTTCATTCTTCAGCAACTAGGCTGGAAGGCATCTCTCGGGGACAACAGAGGCCACTAGGCCTGGAGTCGGATGGAATTCCCAGCCAGCTGCACTTGTCACTTCTGGAACTCTGTCAGCTAGGAAGTAAACACCAGTGTGTTTGGAGGCAGGGCTTGTTAGTAAACACTGAGGATGAGTCCTCATAAATCAGAGGACAACATCCTTTTCCCCACCTGAGCCCTGGACTCCTTTCCTTGTGTCCTTGGAAAATCAAGAGAGAGTTTTCTGATTTCTGCCACACACACCCCCCCCCCCACAGTCTCAGAGGCTCTTCCAGGTATTATCTCCACAAATGTGAAAAATGTCCTTGATCTCTCTTTGACCCTTCCTCCCTTCTTCCCTCCCTTCCTTCCTCCCTTCCTTCCTTCCTTCCTTCCTTCCTTCCTTCCTTCCTTCCTTCCTTCTCTCCTTTTTTCCTCTCCTCCATGTTCTGCCCAGTTACTGAGTCTGCAACCCCACTGTCAAGCCACAGTGTGCTTCGTGCCCTGCCTCCCAGGTGACATGTGCAGAGAGAGGAAAGAAGAGCTGGGTCCTCTTCTCTGGCAGGGGTAGGTGGCAGGGGAAAGCAGGAAACACACACAAACAGTTGTTAGAAACAGTAGCTGTGTGGGTACAATGGCATGTCATGTACATAGCATATATTGTTCATTTATTCATTAAACAAACATGTTTATTAAATACCTACTTATGTGCCTAGCGCTGTTCTGGGAGACAGAGGTGACCCCAGCAGATGAGGTCTTAGCCCTCAGGGACCCAAGTTTCTAGCACAGTGCTGTTCCTTAGAAATGTAATGTGTGTGGCTTATCACGTTCATGAAAAGACACAGATGAGGCCTGACCTGTGATAGCGCAGTGGATAAAGTGTCGACCTGGAAACCCTGGGGTCACTAGTTCGAAACCCTGGGCTTGCCTGGTCAAGGCACATATGGGAGTTGATGCTTCCTGCTCCTCCTTTCTGTCTGTCTGTCTCTCTCTCTCTCTCTAAAATGAATAAATAAAAAATATTAAAAAAAAAGACACAGATGAGGTTAATTTTAATAACATATCTCAACAAACCTAGTCGGTCCAAAATATGAGAGTGGGCAAAAGTAGGTTTATAGTTGTGAGTGACATTCTGCTGCATTACTAGAGGTATTGTAATAATCATAGCCTACCTGTCTTTTTCCCTATGAACAACTGTAAACCTACTTTTGCCCACCCCTGTATTATCTGAATGAGTAATCAATGTAACAAATTACTTTTATTGGCACATTGTATTAGTTTCAGGTGTACAACATAACGATTTGATAGATGTATACATTGCGAGATGATAGCCAGAACCAATTTAGTTAACATTCATTACCTCAGGCAGTTACGAAACATATTAGGTATTTTCCATTCTTTTATTTTTTTAATTTACATGTTTACTTTTTTTTTAATTCATTTTAGAGAGGAGAGAGTGAGAGAGAGAGAGAGAGAGAGAGAGAGAGAGAAAGGGGGGAGGAGCAGGAAGCATCATGTGCCTTAACTAGACAAGTGCAGGGTTTCGAACCAGCAACCTCAGCGTTCCAGGTCGACACTTTATCCACTGCACCACCACAGGTCAGGCTTTTTTTTAAATTTAATACTATGTCTTTAACTCTTGCTACCCATTTCAATTCAGACCAGCCACATTTCAAGTGATCAGCAGCTACATGTGGCTTGTGACTATTCTATGGGATAATGCTATTCTAGTGTGAGGAGATGTCTTTTTGTTTTGTTTTGTTTTTTGTTGTTTTACGTTTTTAAAATGTCAGCTTACGACAAATGCCATGAAGAAAACGACACAGGGAGATATGAAAGGACTGGCCAGGGTAAGGTGTAATAGATGGGGCAGTTGTGAAGGCTTCCCTGACGAGGTGACATCTGAGCTGAGATCTGAGTGAGGTGTGGGAGCCAGCCACAGAGAGATTGGGGGCAGAGGGGCATTGTAGGCAGAAACCACAGCAAGTGCAAAGGCCCTGAGGTAGGAGTGAGCTTTGTGTGTTCAGGGAACACAAAGAAGTCCAGTGTGGATAGAGCAGAATATGTGAGGAATGAGGGTGGGGAGGGAGGTCAGGGAGGTGAGAGGTCTGGTTATGTTAGGCCTCAGGGCCAGTGTAAGGAGTTTGAAGACTGTTATTGCTGAGAGAAGGCAAAGAAGGTGATCAGTCTGGGGTGACTTCCTGGAAGAGGCTTTTCAGTTGGTATGGAGTTAGGATTAAATTCTCCACAGTCAGCTCAGAAGCAGGAACAGCTGCCCCAGTTCCATGTTAGTTCATTCGAATAAAGAACAGAAGTGAAAGCTGAAGGAGGCTGTATTCACCTCCTATTGCTGCGATTACAAATTCCCATGCTTCCTGGCTCAAAACAAATTTTATCATCTCATTGGATAATATATTAGGAATAATGGTAATATGGATAATGCTAGATAGAATTCTGGAGGTCAGAGTCAGAAACGGGTCTCACTGGGTTAAAAATCAAGGTGTCAGGAGGGCTCCATTTCTTCTGGGGAATCGAGGGGAGAATTCACTTCTCTTAGCTTTTCCGTCTTCTAGAAGCCTCCTGTCTTCCTTGGCTTATGTGGCCCCCTCCAACTTCAAAGCCAGCGGTGGAGCGACTTCAGGGTCTGTCTTACTCTGACCTCTGCTTCTGTCCCCGCTTCAACTCTAACTCTAACCCTCCTGCCTCCCTCTTGTCGTTTATAAGGACCCTTGTGGCGACCCCTGGCTCACCCAGATGACCCAGGAGACTCTCCCTCTCTCAGCATCCTTAACTGAATCCCATCTGCAAAATCGCTTTTGCCATATAAAGTCACATCTTCTCAGGTTCCAGGGATTAGAATGTGGACGTCTTTGGGGGCCGTTGTTTAGCCTACCCCAGCCAGTTACACTCAACTGATACCTGCTGGGGCCCTCTCTGCCTTCAGCCTGTGCCAGGGGGAGCAGAGAGGATCAGGCTAGAGAATCTAACTGCCCCTAGCCTCCCCTGCCTGTGGCCAGGGCCCATGCCCACTCCATCATTCCCATCACCACTTTGCCTTCTGGCCCTGTCCTTAACCCCTTCTGGTGACCTTGAGCCAGCTGAGCGAACACTTTGTTTTTACCTCTCATTTCCCAAGCACTGCAAGCTTCCTGACGAAATAGATGGGATTTGGGGACTTTTAAAAAAAATCTTTATTTAATTGATTTTAGAGGAAGGAGAGAGAGAGACAGACAGACAGGAACATTGTTCTGATCCTGTATGTGCCCTGTCGGGAAACCAAACTGGCAACCTCCGTTGCTTCGAGACGATTCTCCAACCAACTGAGCTATGGGATTTGGGAACTTATTTAGGAGATGAATGGAGGTGATGCTGACATCCGGCCACCTGGGCAGGCTTGTGATGGGCTGGAGGAGGAACAGAAATTGGCTCACACGGCCTCAGCCCTTTCTGGGCGCTGGGCACGACTCTAGACGGTTTACATGTAGTATTAACTAACCATTTCATCCTCACGACAGCCCTCAGAGGTAGAGATGTGACACCTATTTCCCTCATTTCCTTGGCTCCCGAAGATTGAACAGCTTGTCCAAGATCAGCTAGTAAGTGGCGGAAACAGTTCAAGTTCAGGTCAGCAAGCTTCAATATCCATGGTTGAAACTCATTCTATACAGGCAATGGCGGGAATGCTCCCTAGAGTTCATGGTTTTATGAAATTCCAATTTTTTTCTTTTTTTTTTTAATTTTTTTTTTAATTTTTTTCATTTTTCCAAAGCTGGAAACAGGGAGGCAGTCAGACAGACTCCCGCATGCGCCCGACCGGGATCCACCCGGGATGCCCACCAGGGGGCGATGTTCTGCCCCTCTAGGGCATCGCTCTTTTGCATCCAGAGCCATTCTAGAGCCTGAGGCAGAGGCCACAGAGCCATCCCCAGCGCCCGGGCCATCTTTGCTCCAATGGAGCCTCGGCTGCAGGAGGGGAAGAGAGAGACAGAGGGGAAGGAGAGGGGGAGGGGTGGAGAAGCAGATGGGCGCTTCTCCTGTGTGCCCTGGCCGGGAATCGAACCCGGGACTCCTGCACGCCAGGCCGACGCTCTACCGCTGAGCCAACTGGCCAGGGCCGAAATTCCAATTTTTTTATTTTTTATTTTTGGTAATAGCTTTATTGAATATAATTTGCATATTATGCAATTCACCCATTTAAAACATACAATTCAGTGTTTCTAGTCTATTTGCAGGGTTGTGGCCACCATCACTACAATCAATTTTAGAACATTTTTATTACTCAGCGAAGACTCATATAGTATATCTCTTAATAGCGACTCCTTATTTAGCGCCCAACCCTCTCTGGCCCTGGACAACTGCCAGTCTGCTCTCTGCCACTGTGGGGTCACCTCCTCTGAGTATTTCACATTGGTGGAGTCCTACAACATGTGCTCCTTTGTCTCTGGCCACTTTCACTTAGTATAATATTTTTGGCTTTTTGGTATGATGTTTTCAAGGTTCATCCATGTTGCAGCGTGCATGTGTCAGTGCCTCATTCCTTTTCACATTCCGTCGGACGGACAGACCACATTTTATTCACACACGCAATCCATCGATGGACGTTTGGGGTGTTTCTAACTTTTGGCTGTTGTGTGAAGTGCTGCCACGAATGTTGATGTACATGTTTTTGTGTGGACGTGTTTTCATTTCTCCCCGGCAGATCCAAAGAGTGGCATTACTGGGTCATATGGTAACTTGAACATTTTGAGGACCCACCACACTGTGTCCCCCACAGCAGGTGCACCATTTTGCATTCCCATCAGCAGTGCACGTGGTTCACTGTCTCTTCGTATCCATGCCAATACCAGCTGTTATCTGTTTCTTTGACTGCAGCCACCCACAAAAATTTTTTCATGGATGGATCTTCTGGATGTTCACATGACCCTGAGAGCCTTTATATTGCGGCTCCTCATCAGAGGAAAACTGAGGCTTGGAGTGGTTAAGTGAGCTGACCTAGAGCACTTGGAGAGACGCCAGTAGGAGACATACAGGGAACTCGGGGGCCAGGTGGCCACCCCCCAGGGTCTTTGCAGCCTCTTTCTCCCGTGGACAGAGGTTTGTCCTGACGGAGTCTCTTGTCCAAAGATCAGGGAGGTGAGATCCCCAGAGAGGCTGGGAATGTTAGGGTCCCCATAGCCTGGCGCTGCACATGCCTCTCTCCCATCTAGAGAGTTAACAGGTGCAGGGCGAGCTCCACGGTTGTCCTTGGTGCGGGTCTAACCTGGCTGGGTCCTCACAGAGGAAGGGCGCCTCCTCATACCTGCAGAGTTGCCTTACAAGCTGGTGGTGCCCGAAGCCTGGTTCTCGGGGGGTAAGGCTGCTGGCTGGCAAGCTGTAACCCCATGCTGTCCCGTCACCCCTGCAGGAACTGGAGCTGGTGGAGGACGTGTGGCGAGGGGAAGCGCAGGACCTCCTGTCCCAGATCGCCCAGCTGCAGGAAGAAAACAAACAGCTCATGACCAACCTCTCCCACAAGGACGTCAGCTTCTCTGAGGAGGAGTTCCAGAAACACGAAGGTGAGAGGGTAGGGTCAGCTTGGGGTGGGGGTGGGGTCAGGAAAGGGCTGTTCCCACTGTCATCACCAGTGACGGTGATGGCGACAGTAGCGGTCCGTGAGCGATGGTGTGGGCGTTTTCTAATTTCTAAAGTCTTTGTTTCCTGTTGTCACCATCACTCTGCCAGAGAGAGAAACTGTGTAGCCTAATTTACAGGTGATGAAACTGAGAGGCTCATTCAATAAATTGTTACAGATTGCTCGCTTTTCTGGGCTCTTTTCCGGGCATGGGGCATACACATTAAACAAGGGAAAGCATCTGTCCTCATGGAACCTGTGCTAGTGTGGAGGAGACAGGTGATAAACATGTAAACAAAGAATAGACCCTGTTCCAGATGGTGGCCGGGGCTATGGAAGAAGTAGAACAGAGGGATATGATACAGGTGCTTTGGTGAGGGGCTTCTTTAGATACGGTGATCAAGGAAGGCCTCTGACGAGGTGACATTGGAGCCCTAATGACATGATGGAGCGAGCCTTGAGAATGTCTTGCTAGGGAAGCAAATGCAAAGGCCCTGGGCATGAGTGTTTATAGAAAACCAGGGAGACCAGTGTAACAGGAAAAGATGACCGAGGGTTAAAGATGAGGTCAGAAGGATTAGTAGGGGGTCAGATCACATCGTTTCTTAGAGGCCAGGGTTTGGCTCTTATTCTAAGTGTGCTGTGAAAAAATGTGAGGTGCTTATCACAGGCATGCGTTTAGCAGTGAGTGACCCAGGATAGCAACCCGGGTCTGAATGGTGCTAGAACCCCTCAGCTGTCCTTCATCTTACCAGCAGTTCTCTAGCACCTTCAGTCCGGGCCATCTGCTGGTGCTGGGGACGCAAAGACAGACAGTGGGGTTTGGTCTGGGCCCCCATGGCCTCTTTCCTCACAGAGGCTGCCTCTGACCCCCAAGGAACCTCAGACACATCTCTGTAGCCTGAGTTAACATCTTGGGTCCCCACACAAGCCCCATCCTCATGTTTTATGGGAAGGGGGTGGACTTTTCTTGGGGCACTGGTGGTGACAACTCTGTGAAACTAAAGTAGCACGCTGAGGAGGAAGGTAGGGACCAAGAAAAAAGGAGACGTTTGATCCAGGTGCTGGAATTCCCTTTTCCTTGGGTTTCCTTTGCCGAGATGTGATTTGTCCACTGAAAACAGAAGTCTTCATGGTTTCACGATAACGTGGGTTCTACAGCCAGATGGCCCAGGTTTGAATCCTAACTAACCCCAACCCTTACCCACTTAGTGACCTTTGTGTGTCTAAGTGTCCCATGTAAAAATGGAAATAACTGTATCTTCCTCAGAAGTTGCTGTGAGGATTAATTAATATGTGTAGACCGTTTAGATTCGTAGCCAGTACACACACTCAGTTAGTGTGAGTTACTGTTCTCTAATCCCACCTTCTCATTGAACAGCTGAGAAAAGCTGAGGCAGAGAGAGTCCATCGTTCCTTTTCATGGCTGAGTAATATTCTACTCTAGGGCTAGATCTCATTTGGCTTAGGTATTCATCTGTTCACGGACTTTTGGGTTGTTTCTAATTTGGGGCTTTTGTGAATAGTGCTGCTATGAACGTGCAGGTACAAATTTTTTGAGTGGACGTGTGTTTTCAGTGCGTTGGGGTCTATACCTAGGAGTGGGATTGCCAGGTCCTATGGCAACTACTTTGAGCTTATTGAGGAGCCCGGAGCCATCTTTTTTTCAGTGACACTTCTGTAGGAGGTGACTTGGGAACTCCTCTGCCTGCCCAAGGGACGCCCCAGAGGCCTCAGGGTCCCAGGCATGGCCTGAGCGCCCTGGGCCACTACCTTGCACCTCATTGCTCTGTGTGTGTACAGCGTCCTCTGTGCGGGAGAGCTTGGCTCAGCTTTGCACACCCCACTCATGAAACAGTCCATATGGCATGATTGGAGACACACTTGATTGGCATCTAGCGTGGCTCCGGCTCTCAGAAGGTTAGCTCGGGTAGGCTTGGGTTTTCACTCAGCAGCAACCTCCATCGTGTGGAGAGATCGGACAGATGCCAGGTGTGCCTTTCACAGTTATTTTTATTTTGTACAAGAAACCATGGGAACACAAGGACAAAAGCATTTCTTTCTCCTGGGAGAGAAACAAGCATCGGCAGGAAGGTCCCTGGGAGAAAAGGTATAGCCTGCAGAGATAGACCAAGTGCCAGAGGAGACCGAGGATTCCAGGGTGCCATTGGGAGATGGGGCGAGTGGAGCCGGCCCTGTGGGGAACAGCACTGCCCTTGAGGCTTAGTCCCGGGCACGGCTCTCAAAGCCACTGTGGCAGGTGCCTGTCTGCCCCGGAATTCTCCAGTTCAGAAACCTGTCAGCTGGAGGGCAGCTATGGGAACTACCAATTAGCACATGGGGAAATAAATGACAGGTGTCAAGGCCATCAGACTGCGGAGATAGGGGTGCAAAGATACACCCAAGGGTCTGGAAAGTTCTTGGGTTCTGCTCAAACAATTCCATCACCAGGAGGAGGGAAACAAGAGCTGGGAGTTATTTCACAGTCCCACCCTCAGGTTCCTCGTCTGCTAAATGGGAAGGATACCTCTGACTCCCACGATTGTTGAGAAGACGTCTCAAACACAGCACTGTCTCGTAAAAGATGTGCCCAAGAACCGTCACGTTGACTATCCAACCAGTGGAAACTTATGTGGGAGCCAAGAGTCTTTGGTAGGAATTTCAGCTCAGTAAAAATTCTGGCTGTGCACCCATACATAAAAAGGAAAGAAAATACATATTTTCAACGATGTTTACTGAATTTACAGCTTTGTACAACCATCCTGACAATCTAATTTTAAACTTTTCCATCACCCCAAAAGGAAACCTGATGCCTATATGCGGGCCACTCTGCGGGCCACTCTGGATCTGCTTTCTGTCTGTATGGATTTCCCTGTTCTGGACATTTTATATAAATGGAATCAGACACTATGTGGCCTGTGTGTGGGGCTTCTTTCTCTTAATGTCATGTGTTTCCAGGTCGTCTGTATTACAACATAAATCAGCGCATCACTCCTTTTTTTTTTTTTGTATTTTTCTGAAGCTGGAAACAGGGAGGCAGTCAGACAGACTCCCGCATGCACCCGACTGGGATCCACCCGGCATGCCCACCAGGGGGCGATGCTCTGCCCATCTGGGGCATTGCTCTGTCGCAACTAGAGCCACTCTAGCGCCTGAGGCAGAGGCCACAGAGCCATCCTCAGCGCCCGGGCCAACTTTGCTCCAATGGAGCCTTGGCTGCGGGAGGGGAAGAGAGAGACAGAGAGGAAGGAGATGGGCGCTTCTCCTGTGTGCCCTGGCTGGGAATCGAACCCGGGACTGCTGCACGCCAGGCCAACGCTCTACCACTGAGCCAACCGGCCAGGGCCAACGTCACTCCTTTTTGTGGCTGAGTAATATTCCATTGGATAGATCACCTTTTGTTCATCCATTCATCTACTGATGGACATTTGAGATGTGAAGATGTTTCTGTTTCTACAATGTTTGGCCATTATGAATAGTGCTGTTATCACTTGTCTCTCATGTAACATTGTCTTTTAACTGGCTACATAGGGTCCCATGGTATGGAACAGTTCTTGTTTATTTAACTCTTTTCTTGTTGGTGGATTTTTAGATTGTTGCCATTTTTATTATTATTATTATTATTATTTTGTTGTTGTTGTTGTTACTACAAAGGCTGCTCCTGCACGATTAGCTTCAGATTCATTTCTACATTTGTCTCAATGTCTCTTTAAATCTCAGGATGCTGGCCCTGGCCGGTTGGCTCAGCGGTAGAGCGTCGGCCTGGCGTGCGGGGGACCGGGGTTCGATTCCCGGCCAGGGCACATAGGAGAAGCGCCCATTTGCTTCTCCACCCCCCCTCCTTCCTCTCTGTCTCTCTCTTCCCCTCCCGCAGCCGAGGCTCCATTGGAGCAAAGATGGCCCGGGCGCTTGGGATGGCTCCTTGGCCTCTGCCCCAGGCGCTAGAGTGGCTCTGGCTGTGGCAGAGCGACCCCCCCCTCCCCGGAGGGGCAGAGCATCGCCCCCTGGTGGGCAGAGCATCGCCCCTGGTGGGCATGCCGGGTGGATCCCGGTCGGGCGCATGTGGGAGTCTGTCTGACTGTCTATCCCCGTTTCCAGCTTCAGAAAAATACAAAAAAAAAAAAAAAAAAAATCTCAGGATGCTGAGTTGCCCGGTGACTAAATGATTGCTCGGAAGTCTTCCACTGTTTAACAATGCCTGGGAGTCTATTAAAAACACACCCCTCCTTTAATTTTTCAAGGCACTTTTGTAACTACTCTTGGATTTTATCTCTGCTATTGCTCTGCCCCTGGAGCAGGGAGGACTGGTATTTCCGTTTTATGGATAAAATGAACAGCTAACCCCCTATGCCAGGCCTGTTGGGAGTGTTTCTCACAGGTCAGCATGTGCAGCCTCCTAAGAGCGCCCCAGGTGGGGACACCACAGATTCCCCACGTGCAACTGAGAAAAACAGCCTGAGATCAATAGCAGATAAGTGGCAAAGCCAGGATGGAGTCCAAGAAATCCAGCTTCAGACCCCAAGCTCTTGATCATTCTGTTCAATGCCTACCGTGTGCCAGGCCCTGCACTGGTCCAGGGCACACACGGTGAACTGGTCCGGCAAGGACCTGCCCCCGGACTGATAGTGTACTTGGTGGGCAAGGGGCAACAAAACAAACCATAAGCACATCCTCCAAGCTTTGTGTGTATTAACCCCATCAGTGTTCACGATGGCCCTATGGGGTGGTACTGTTTTCATTCCCATTCTACAGATGTGGAAACTGATAGGCAGAGGGAGGAGAACCTGAAGCTACCCATCTAATAAATGGGAGAGCCAGTGTTTGAGCTCCAGAACCTCCTGCCTGAACCACAGTGCAGTATTTTTTTTACTTTAGATGAAAATTCACAAGACAGTTTGTGCTGTGGAGGTGATAAGTGGGGTGGTGGAGGGAGGATTCTTTATGGGAGTCAGGAAGTAAGGTGTCTGCGAGGAGGTGATATTTGGGCTGAGGCCTGAGGTGCGGGAGTGGGGGTGTGGAGCCACATGCCCCCCCCCCTTCGATTTCATCTCACCGGGAGGCTGCCGATGGTTCCAGCAGGGCAGGGAGGTGGATTCACCTGCAGGTCTCACTCACCCCGCCCCCAGGCATGTCGGAGCGGGAGCGCCAGGTGATGAAGAAGCTGAAGGAAGTGGTGGACAAACAGCGGGACGAGATCCGGGCCAAGGACAGGGAGCTGGGTCTGAAGAATGAAGACGTTGAGGCTGTAAGTGACGAGCCCCGACCCCGTGTCCTTCCTCCCGGCTGGTAGGTTCTAGCAGGAGACTGGATCTCCCCTCACAAGGTGCCCGGTCTCCCCTGGGGTCTCATGCTGTGGGCTCTGTGGGGTGGGATCCTGCCTGAGGCTTGGTGGACCCAGCCATGAAACAGCAGGAGGGAATGTGCCCCCCTCCCCAGTGACCTGACTCCTGCCATGCCCTGGGGAGGTCCTCGAGGCCGGTCAGCCTCTGCTTTGACCCCAAGGCCTCCCCCTTGAATAAAGGGTTCCCGGAGCCCACCCCCTTTGTGCCCACCAGACTGCTCCAAGAACCTATATGCTGCCTTCGCATGAATTAGAAAAGGACACCCCTTTCTCAATGCATGTTACTTGCCTCTGCTGAGATATTGTCATAATATACTAACAAGACACTTATCTTCCATCTGTTATAAAATGATAATAGTAAATACACAAATTGCCCATCTCTGGCATCCACAGAGTTCCATGACCAAATGTCAGACACATTAAGACGTCTGCAGTCTGAACCACACGCGCGTAGATGGTCGGCCCACGTGTGGGGCGCCGCGTGAGCCACCATCGGTGGCAGCGGGGTTCAGCGGCCCTGCTCTCTCCACAGCTGCAGCAGCAGCAGACCCGCCTGATGAAGATCAACCATGACCTGCGGCACCGAGTCACTGTGGTGGAGGCGCAGGGGAAGGCCCTGATCGAGCAGAAGGTCGAGCTGGAGGCAGATCTGCAAACCAAGGAGCAGGAGATGGGCGGCCTGCGGGCAGAGCTCGGCAAGCTGAGAGAGAGGCTGCAGGGCGAGCTCAGCCAGAATGGCCAGGAGGAGGAGCCAGAGGTGAGGGGGCGGGGCCATAGGAGGAGCCAGAGGTGAGAGGCGGGGCCAAGAGGAGGAGCCAGAGGTGAGGGGACACACACACATATACACACACACCCACACACCCACACACCCCCAGACCCCCACCCCCACCCACCCACCCCCAGCTGGTTCCGGGGCTGTGCCACTGCCTTGTTCTCCCCATTAGACTTAAAGAAATGGAGAGGCTCAGAGAGAGGAAGCTGCTGCCTAGAGGACCCATAGCTGGGTAGAGGCAGATCTGGGCCTGGAACCTGGGAATTCCAGCATTCTCACCCAAGGTGTTCATTCAGCTCAGAGATGGTTATAGGGCATCTGCCATTCATTCATTCATTCAAATAATTATAGATTTTATTGCAAATTCATAGCAGCACTATTCACAGTAGGCAGAAGGTAGAAACAATGCCCACGTCTGTCAACTAATGAATGGATAAACAAAATTATCTGTTCATGCAGTGGAATATCACGCAGCTGTGAAAAGGAAGGAGGCACTGACCCCTGCAACAACCTGCATGAACTTGGCAATGTGCTACATGAATGTCGCCAAGACAAAAGGCCACATACTGCATGAGTTCATTTATGTGAAATGTCCAGAGCAGACAAATCCACAGAGACAGAAAGCAGACTGGGGGTTGCCAGGGCCTGGGAGGAGGAGGCAATGGCAATGGCCCCAGCAGCCACACTCAGGGTAGGAGGGAATTGTCTTGGAGGGTAAGAGACTGTCTTAGTCTGAGAAAAGGATGGTGGGCAGAAGACTGATGTGGAAGGTGATCCCAAATATCAGAGGAGTGAGACAGAAGGAGGATCAGTGAGGTGGAGGGTGTGTGTGGTTGAGGTCACAATGGGGGCTTGATCCTGCTAGAACCTTTCAGAAGCACACAGAACACCTCCTAGAACTCTTTTTCTGGAGGGGAAAGGCTTGGAACATGTATCTGTGAGCTAAGGGTGACCCTCTGGGCTGAACTT
The DNA here is from genome assembly GCF_036850995.1 of Saccopteryx leptura. Classification (NCBI taxonomy): domain Eukaryota; kingdom Metazoa; phylum Chordata; class Mammalia; order Chiroptera; family Emballonuridae; genus Saccopteryx; species Saccopteryx leptura. The sequence goes on along the minus strand of NC_089504.1, from coordinate 247,926,937 downwards.
AGGGAACAGATCCTGGGACAGAAAAGGAAGGACATACAGTGTGTGCTTGGGGTGACACCCCGTCACATCGACGGAATGACACAGCCACAGCTAAATTCCAGGTGGGCCCAGGGCTATGACACGGGGTCCAGAGGTGTTTGCTCCATAAAGTTGCCCCCAGAGTGCACCAGACAGCTCATCCTGATGAAAAAGCTGTTCTTTCTGTGGGATGTCAATGTCAGGTAGATGTTTGCAGATGGGTGAAGAAGACAGCCGTGCCATTTGAGAAAGGCATCACGAACTGTTCGCGAAAAGCTCAAGGCCTGCTCTTTCTTCCAACAGATTATTGATTGTGTTAGGTTTGCAGGTGCTGTGCTAACCTCCTGGGTTACAGGTAGGAGGGGTAAGACAGATGAGCTTACCGTCAGGCTGGCTCAAGTCCCAGCGCAGTGATTAAGTATCTTGTGAATTCAGGCCAGACCCTGCTAGGTTGTCTGAAGGACAGGAACCTGGGATACAGATCGGGAAGTAAGAGAGAGAAGTCATCAAAAGGAGAGGGTAGGGCCTGCTTTTGTCTTAAAAGTGACAGAAGCCTAAGTTAAAAATGGATTAAGGATTTTTTTTTAAATTTTTTGTTTATTTACTTATTCATTTTAGAGAGGAGATAGAGATAGAGAGAGAGAGAGAGAGAGAGAGAGAAAGCGGGGAGGAGCAGGAAGCATCAACTCCCATATGTGCTTTGACCAGGCAAGCCCAGGATTTTGTTTTTGTTTTTTTATTCATTTTAGAAAGGAGAGAGAGAGAGAAGGGGGGAGGAGGAGGAAGCATCAACTCCCATATGTGCCTTGACCAGGCAAGCCCAGGGTTTCGAACCGGCGACCTCAGCATTTCTAGGTCGATGCTTTATCCACTACGGCACCAGAGGTCAGGCAGATTTTTTTTTAAAGGAATTTTTAGCTGTGTAACTGAAAGCTTCGAGTGAAGGACAGCTTCAGGTATAGCTGGTTCCAGGTGCCCAAATGAGGCTATCAGGAATCTGTTTCAGACCTTCTCTCTGCTTTGCTTTCCTCTGCATTGGTGTCATTTTCAAGCTGGCCCTTGCCAGGTGGTGTGGCCCCTGGTGCTCAACCCCCTTTGTAACCCCAATGGGAAGAAATGGCCTCTCTTTCTCAAATTTCCAGCAAAAGTCTCAGGGAACCCTCTCATTGGCCCATCACTGAACCAATCACAGTGGCCTGAGATCTTGAATGTGCATGTTGTTTGCTCCCTGGTCACATGTCTGCCCCCTGGTGGTCCCCATCCATGCACTGAAAGTGAGGAAGCAGTTTGTCCAGATGAAAACTGCAATGACTCAGCCTGGAGAAGCACAGCAATGGGTGCACGCCAGGCGGAGATAACAGCTGTTGTCCACAGTGCCCGAGAGTCAGGGCTGAGAAAGCCATGCACAAAACTCTGAGCAGCAAAGGATATAGATCCCTTCATGGTCTCAGGAGAGAGTGACAGCATCCGCTCTAAGTTTATGGAGGACAGGTTGACTCGGGAAGGAGCTGACAGCAGACATGGCTGTTGAGAGCCCTTTGCAACAATCCAGACAAGAAAGGTGAGGGCTGGACCAAATCTATGGCATGAGATGGAGGGGGCCCATGGCAAAGACGGACATCAGGTGAAGCTTGGGGCCATCCTTCCAACTTCCTGGACCCCACAGAGCTCAGGTCAGTCTCCTCCTGGACAGGCAGGCCAGGTCAAACCGGGGCCACAAAACTCCATCCAGCTCTGCTCCAGGCCTCTTTAGCAACAAGGACATCTCATACCTCCTTGGCCCGACTGCCTGTGGGTTTCAGTTTCCCATTCCGGCGCTGATGGAGCCAGACAGAGACGGGGAGTAAAAACCAGGTTGCAGTTATGACTAAGCTGCTGAGCTTCCACACAGTCTCTGTTCCCAAACCCAGGGCAGCCTCGCCAGGTTTGACTCTGTCCCCGGGAGCTGGGGTGGAGTTCAGGACTCGCAGCACTCAAACAGCGAAGCGACTTGTGGTGGCTTCACTGCCTGCTGCCCTGGGACCTGGGACCCACCCATCTCTGGTTGTCAGTTTCCTATCTGACCAATGAGGGGGATGGACTTGACTTGACCCAGCAGATCCAATAGGCTGGCAGGGATGGGAGGACCATGGGAGCGCAGAAGAGCACATCGGATTCTGAGAGGCAAGGGTTGGGCAGGGTTTCAAGGCATTCACATGGGTTTTGCAGAATAGGCAGGGTATCCAGGGGTGGGATGTGGGGCAGGCCATTCTGGGCTAGAGGGAGAGCAGGAGACGGACAGGAGAGAGTGCAGGGTGTGGCTAGGGTGGCAGGTTCGATGGGTCAGGGGGACAGGAGCTATGGGGGAATTGGTACCCGCAGTCACTCTCATTCTCCCCCTTCGTTCATACGATCCTTTCTGGGCTGTGTCGCTGCCGTTTCCATGCCTTCTCCATAGACAAGGCTCCTTATACATGTTTTGTGACATGTTTATTGAGCTAGAGTTCACATACCATGCAGTTCAACCATTGAAAGTGTATGATTCAGTGGTTTTTCGCATATTCACTCCGTTGTGCAATCGTCACCGCTGTTGAGAGCATTTCCATCAGCCCAAAAGGGAAACCCGTGCTCATGAGCAGTTACTCCTGTCGCTGTGTCCCACCGCCCCCTGGCCACCACTGAATTCCTTCCTGTCTCTTTGGAGTTGTGTGGTGTGGACATTGCGAGGAACGGAGTCAGACAACATGTGGTCCTGACTGGCATCTCTGCTCAGCATGTTCTCTGGTTTGTCCAGTTCCTCATATTGCAACTGAAGGTTTTTACAATTAGACTGTAAACCCTTAAGAAAATGAGGTGGGCTCCCTGTCAAAAGAACTTTAGATAAAATCAATAAGAAGACTGTAAAGTTAATAGTTACCTCCAAAGGGAGGTAAGGAATATTTATCTCCTTGATGTCGTCTTACGAGTTCTTATTTCTTAGTTTTGGGTTGTTGTTTTTTAAATATGTGGGGAAAGCAGAAAGGAGCCATCATGTCAGGCCTGGTTTTCAGGCTGAATTTGTGCAGGATAGTCCTGGAGATACCGAGGGTAAGAGCACAGTCAGTCCACTTTGGTGGACCAGGCCACAGAAAGTGGCCGTGATGTCCCCGGGCAGCAGGGAGCATGCCCAGGAGGCCAGGCCTCGGGACAGAGGCCCTGGCGGAGATGTGGCCTCCCTAACACTCTCTGCACAGGCCCACTGCTTATCTGCCAGGCTCCTAGGCCTCCCCAGGGAGCCACTGGGACCTCAGGGCATCTACCTCAGCGGTGCCCAGAGTGCCTCATGGGACCAGTGGACAATCTGAGATAACCCAAGCCACCTCCACGGTCCCTCATGCAGTAAGCCTAGAAGGCCTGCTGTCGACTGGCCCGATTGCTGTCCTGGGACGAGCCTTCCCGGTCTCTCTCGGTCTGGACAGGATGATTGGGGTGGCTCCGGGCACTGTATCCAGGCTGGGTAGCCCCAGAGAAACCAGAGTCCCGAGCTGTCCCTTTGCTGCATTCCCAGGCAGTGGCTCCAGAAGCCAGGACTTGGCTGCAAACCGGTCTGGGAAGCCCCCAAGCTCTAAAGGGATCAAGTTGCTCCCCAATAAAACAGCCACCTGTCCTCCAGAGAAAAGGCGCTCAGGTTCCGAGGACCTCTTCGGTGTGTTGGGAAGTGACAGCCTGCGGGGTGAGCAGGGAAAGGTTCCCACTGGGGAGCCAGTATTAGTAAGATCCCTGGAGGTCTGAGCAGAAAGGGCCGTTAGAGATATTGTTGAATTATCAAGGACGAGATGGAGAAATACATGCCCGGAGAAGAGCAGGCAGCTCACCCAAAGGCCTCTTGGGAAGTGAGGGCTTGAGAAGCCTTTTGAAGGGCTTTTCACCTTCCGTGGGGCAGGTGGACCCCCGTCAGATGGCCCATCCCAGAGACACAGAGAGACACAGGACTTCTCCCAGTGAATGGCAGGACCTGAGTTGTCTGGGGAAGGAGGAGTTGGAGGGAGTGTGTGAGCCTAAAATTTACGTCCACAGAAGGGGTCACTGATGCCTAAGGGGCCAAAGCAGATAAGGAGAAGGGTGAGGAGTTAGCAGCCGTGGAAAGGGCCTGTAAAAGGAAGCAGCAGCTATGCTGAAGCAGCCCACTGTCGCCATGTGGGTCCAGTGTGACCGAGTCTTTCCATTTTTATCCAAAAGGAAGCCCAAAGCCCACTCATTAGTGTGAAATCTTCTGGTCTAAACTTTTTGGCCATTGATCAAAAGTTTTAGAACACAGTGAGAGCCAGGTTAACTGGTCAGTTAGCTCAGTCGGTTAGAGCATCATCCAGAAACAACAAGGTTGTTGTTGTTGTCCCCAGTCAGAGCACATACAGGAAGCAACCAGTGAATGCACAACTAAGTAGAACAAGTAAATGCTTCTCTCTCTCTTTCTCCCTTACTCTCTCTGTCTCTTTAAAATCAATCAATTATATATATATATAAATACAGTGGGGGCAGTCAGAGTTCCCAGCAAACTCCTATACATGCATCAAGATCCCATGACCACCAGCCTGACCAGGCGGTGGCACAATGGATAGAGTGTCGGACTAGGATGCAGAGGACCCAGGTTTGAAAGGGTTTACTCGGTCTGCTGAAGGCCCACAGTCAAGGCACATATGAGAAAGCAATCAATGAACAACTAAAGTGTTGCAATGAAAAACTGATGATTGATGCTTCTCTTCTCTCTCCATTCCTGTCTGTCCCTATCTATCCCTCTCTCTGACTCTCTCTCTGTCTCTGTAAAAAAAAAAAAACAAACACTCATGACCAGAGACCACATCTGCAGTAATGCCTTCTGTGATCGTCCCCAGTTAGAGTTTGACATCCTTGCATCTTTTCTCTTACTCCCTTGTGAGTTTATTTGTGTGTGTCTACCTGTTTTATTCATCTCATCAGCTCAGTATCCAGCAAGGACAAAGTTAATGCTTAGTAAATGTTGAATATATTTTAGACATTCAAGGATGCTCCATGGTTAACCTGGACAGGGGAAGAGAAATGAACTGGCCTTAGTGAGTGCCTGCTGTATACCAGGCACTTGCTATGCATGGTCCTGGGCAGAGGATAGCATCCAAGTATGTAGCTGTGCAGAGAAGTTGGAACCCACCTGATGGGGTGGCATCAGTAGACGCCTAGAGAACTTTTTTGGGAAGTTAAGCCCTCCAGCATTTCCTCCCCTAATTCTTCTGTGGGAGGAGGCCCCACTCTGTTGCCCAGCTGGCTTGGGTGGGAGGGAGGGGCATGTGCCAAGTTTTGGCTTCCTGCTGCCCCCTACCACCTGCTGCTCCTGTCTCCTTGTCCTGCTGACTCTGGGTCACACCCACTCCCCCCCCACCCATGCCTGCCAAGTGGCTCTTCTGTCACCTGATCCGCCCTGGTGGGTGGTGTCTCCTTTCAAGTGTCCTTTCCCAGAACAGCCTGTCCCGACTCCCAGGATGCCTCTGGAGCCCTTCCGCATCCTGACCTTGCATCACCCACCTACGCTGCAGTCCCTCTGTCCCTGTGCTGCTGTGAGGTGTTTTGGAGGGTGAGGGAAGAGGAGGGTCCCTAGGTCAGTCCTTCATTTTCCTGTTCCAGAGCTTTCCCGCTGTTGTCCTCAGCATCTGTCCACTCCTTCCAGTCAATCGAGGGACATTGGAGGCTCAGTAGGGGACATATGCACATCTGGCCGGATGACTTGGGAGGCAGCTTGCAAAAACTTCCTTGCTCTCCAAAAATGTGTTGATGGTGATATGGAGAATTTGGAACCCTCCTGCATGGCTTGTGGGAATGTCAAATGGGGAAAGAAGTGTGGCAGTTCCTCAAGAAGTTACACATAGAGTCACCCTGTGACCCAGCAGGTCTGCTCTTCAGTGTCTCTCCCAAAGAATTAAATGCAGGCGTTCAGACAGATCACTGTTCACAAACATTCATGGCAGCATTATGTACACATCAAAAGGTAGAAACAACCCAACTGCCAATCAATGGTTAAAAGGGTAAACAAGGGTGGTCTAATCCATGTCGTGGAATATTATTCAGCCATGAAAAGGAATAAAGTTCTGACATACACACTTCCATGTGGATGGACCTTGAGAACATGATGCTGATTGAGAGAAGCCAGCCAGGCACAAAAGTTGCATATTGTAGGATTCTATTTATAGGAGATGCCCAGAACAGGCAAATTCATAGAGACAGAAAGCAGATGGTGGTTGCCTGGGTTGGGGGGGTGGGAGGGGATGGGGAGTGACTGCCAAAGGATGTGGAGTTTTTTTGAGGTGATGAAGATATTCTGGAACTAGATAGAGGGGGTGGTTGCACAACATTGTGACTACTAAATGCCACTGTGTATTTTATCTTTTTTTTTTTTTTTTTTTTTAGTTTCTTTATATGGCAGAGGGTGGGAGGGTTTGGGTCTGGCCTGGAGCAGGTGACAGAGTGTGCTAGGGTCCATCTGTATGATCCCCTACCCACCCACCCCCAGAGCTGGGCTTCTACTAAACTCCAGTGGAAATGCCCACAGCCGCTGAGGAAGGAAGGGCTTCACTAGAAGGCTGGTAACAAATGGGATATAGCATATGACTTAATGTCAAATGAAAAAGGAGGCCCTGGCCGGTTTACTCAGTGGCAGATCATCAGCCCGGCACGTGGAAGCCCTGGGCCTGATTCCCAGCCAGGGCACACAGGAGAAGTGCCCATCTGCTTCTCCACCCTTCCCCTTCTTCCTTCTCTCTCTCTTGCTCTCTCGCAGCCATGGCTCAGTTGGAGCAAAGCTGGCCCTGGGGGCTGAGGGTGGCTCCATGGCCTCTGCCTGAAGCGCTAAAATAGCCCAGTTGCCAAGCAATGGCCCCAGATGGGCAGAGCATCACCCTATAGGGGGTTTGCCCAGTGGATACCAGTCAGGGCCATGCAGTTGTCTATCTCTGAGCCTCCCGCTTCTCACTTAAGAGAAAAAAAATGAAAAAGGAATCTAGAATTATACATAGGCTCTGATTCCAGCAACTTTGGCCAAATCAGCAATGGTCTTAAAGTATGAGGAGAGGACGCGAAGGGGAAAACAGGCAGGACTCTGGGGATGGCAGCATTGGGGGTGTGCTGTTTCTTCTTCTTGGCCGCCTTTGAATGTTGCCTGTAACAAAACCCGGAGTCAGGTGGGGAGGCGCTGGGACCGTGGGTCTGGCAATTGAGGAGGCAAACAATGAACAGGTGGCCACTGGCTTTTTCTCCAGAGGGACAGAGAGCACAGAACCTGAGCGAAAGCCTCCACGTGTTCCTAAAATAGCGCCCTCGGCAAGCTGCTAAGGGTGGGCAATTCTATGTGACAGGATGCAGAGTGGGTGCCCGGGGTGGCCGCCAAGAATTCAATAGCAGCATCTCTGCCTCCAGACAGAGCCAGGCGGAGAGGAGAGTGTCTCAGAGGCGGAGAAGGTGGCCATGGATCTCAAGGACCCCAACCGACCCCGGTTCACGCTGCAGGAGCTACGGGACGTGCTGCACGAGAGGAATGAGCTCAAGTCCAAGGTGTTTTTGTTGCAGGAGGAGCTGGCATACTATAAGAGGTGAGTCCCTGGGAGCTGCCAGGCTGGCTTCTTCTGGGGGTCATGCAGAGTTTGGGGATAGTTAGCTCCTAGAAGACAAGTATTGTACTGACATCCATTCTTGGGGAGTCTCTCTGGCCTGAAGCACTTACAAGCTCACAGTCTCTTTCTGAAACTCTCAGATTTCAGTGCATTTTCTAATTCAGAATTTTCCAGCTGTTAGAAAGGACTACTCCATATCCTGTGTATAACCTTCCACCTCCTGTGAGGTATGGGGCAGTGCCCCCAAATGAAATATTTTTATATTTATGCAAGAAAAGGTACTAGATGGGATAAATTAAGATTGTAAACAGCCTCACGAAAGCTTATGTTAGATTTTGACGCCAATTGAATGACCAAAATGTGAATTTTGATTTTTAGAACTTAATTTTGGGTTTTGGAATTGTAGATAAGAGATGGTGGAACTGTAGAGCCTATGTATTTATATTTGCTCACCCGACCCACAGTCAATAAACTCCTTGCACATATTAAAGCTCTATTGTCTGGCCTGACCAGGCGGTGAATTAAGCGTCAGACTGGGATGCGGAGGACCCAGGTTCAAGAACCCAAGATCGCTAGCTTGAACTTGGGCTCATCTGGTTTGAGCAAGGCTCACCAACTTGAGCCCAAGGTCGCTGGCTCGAGCAAGGGGTCACTCAGTCTGCTGTAGCCCCCCAGGCAAGGCACATATAAGAAAACAGTCAACGCCTGACCTGTGGTGGCGCAGTGGATAAAGCATCGACCTGAAAATGCTGAGGTTGCCGGTTCGAAGCCCTGGGCTTGCCTGGTCAAGGCACATATGGAGCTTGAGACTTGTTTGGAGGTTCTAGCAGGGGAGCGCAGCTACTCATATACCCTTGACCGAAGAACGGTCCTCTCCTCTAGCGGGGAAGGTCGTCCTCTTCGACCGAGCACGCAGCTTCGGGAGGGACGCACATGGAGCGGTGAGGGAGGAAGGGGACACCCGCCTAGCCAGCCAGATCAGCTGAATCAACCCTGGCGATCAATGGGGTGACAGATGTCGCAGCCAGATCGCCCTCACATCTGTCAAGGCACATATGGGAGTTGATGCTTCCTGCTCCTTCCCCCCTTCTCTCTCTGTCTCTCTTCTCTCTCTCTCCCTCCCTCTCTCTCTCCTTTCTAAAATGAATTAAAAAAAAAAAACAAAAAAAAAAAACAGTCAACGAACAATTAAGGTGTCCCAACGAAGAATTGGTGCTTCTTATCTTTCTCCCTTTCTGTCTGTCTGTCCGTCCGTATTTGTCCCTCCTTCTGACTCTCTCCAAAAATAAATAAATAAATAAATAACAACTTGTCCAATAATAGTAGCCACTAGCCATGTGGCTATTTTAATGAGTTAAAAATAAAATTTGAAATTCATCTTCTCCATTCCACTCGCCATATTTCAAGTGCTCCATCAGTGCTGTGGCTAATGGCTGCCATATTGGACAGCACAGATACAAAGTATTTCTGTCAATGTGTCAAGTTCTATGGGCAGCACTGCTCCTGACATAGACCAGCGTCTTCTATAATGCTGACTCACACTTGTTCAGCTTCCTACATGCCACCCCTTCTATTGGTTTCTCAAAATGCATCATACCTGTTTCTACCACAGGACCTTTGCACTTGCTTCCCCTGCAGCTGGGAAAATATTCCCCTTCATTTTCCCATGTTTGGTCCTTGTCATTCAGGTTTCAGGTCAAATGCTACCTCCTCAAAGAAGCCTGCCTTCCCCATCAGCACCCATGCAAAGCAGTGTCCTGTCCCAGTCACTATCTTCTGGTTTTACTTTCCTCATGTCTCTTTTACCATCTCACATCAATTCTGGTCATTAATTTGCTTGTTTTCATGGCTGAGTTCCCAACAGTTGGAATGGAGCCTAGCGGGCAGTAGGCGCTCAGCAAATATCTGAGAAATGGAAAGCCAGAAGGAAGGACAGATGCACCAGACGGGGTCTCTGCTCCAGTAGGGAAAAGAAGAGATGCACAGAAAATACAGTGCCAAATATTTTTATTGAAAACCCATTGTGTGCCTGACACATAAAGTTTTACTTGATACTGTGTGCTGGCTGTTCAAAGAAGGGAGAGATCACTTCTGGTTCTTGGATGGGGTGGAAATCAGGAAGGCTTTGAGGAGGTGGCATTTGAACTGGGCCTTCCCTGAAGGATAGGATACTATTCAGGTATGGGAGATGTTGAAGTGTGGGTGGCAGATTCCAGATGGAAGAAACTACAAAGGCATGGAGACAAGCATTGGCAAGGACAGGAAACAGGAAGTAGTTCTATTTGGCTGGAATCTTCAAAGGAAACTGAAAGTAGTGGTCTGAAAAAATTCCTTTCCTAAAATGCCTCACATTTGACCAACTGGGCCAAAGGGACCACAAGCACCTGTGTCCACTTCCTCCAGGGCTGAGCCTTTCTCTTAACTGGCCGTGGCCATCACTAAGAGGCCAGCGCCCCAGGCAGAGAGACTGTTGGGGCAGAGGCCATTAGTGCCATCCTCCCAGGTCCCCTTATTCCAAGTACAAGCCCTCCCAGACCATCAGACAGTACCCTCCTGCAGTATTCCAGTTCTCATGGGATGTTTGACTCTTTTTCTTAATGCCTCTCAACCCTTCCAGTGAAGAAATAGAAGAGGAAAATCGAATACTCCAGCCTCCACCCATCACCCACCCGAGAATGTCCCCCCAGCCAGAGTCTGGGATCAAACGACTGTAAGTGACGTGTTTCCGGCACATGGGGCTGCTCGCTCGCGGCTGACCTGGCAGTTCACATGGCCTCTCACTTCTCCTGGGTATCTGCTCCAGGACCAGGCTTGTCACTAACCGCCTCCTGCTGAGACAGGCCTAACCCCAGAGCTCGTTGGGCCTGGCCCTTGACTTTGAGTTCATCTCGCTACCTGGACGGGAGGAGCGAGGTCCCTGGGCAGAGGTTTGGGGAAAGCCTAGAGGGGCGGGAAGGCAGTGGGGCCTGTGGCTGGGTTTCAGGGCTTGCTTAAGTATATTAGGTGAGGCTGCCGTTGAGGACAGCAAGTAAGGCTGGTGGGGGAGGTTCATGCTGCTGAAGGGCTTGGAACCCCAGCTCCAAGAGGTCTGGAAGGGCCTGAATCCCACCCGACTGTGCATTCCTCTGATAACTCATCTACCTATCCCTCCCTCTGTCTATTACCAGTGCATAATACATGCAAAGTCAAACCCTGGGTACTGTAGGGGACACACAGGAAAAGTTGCCTAGTCCTTGCCTTCCACTAGACTTAAAGCGGCTTCAGTGGTTCTTTGCACCAAAAGACGGGGGTCCCTTTGAGATTGTGATGAGTTTGTAGACCCTTTTCCTGGGGGGTGAGAGCAAACAATTTCAGGTTCACTGACCCCTGCATCCCTTCAGATAAAGGGTTAAACGTTCTGGTCTAGTTAGCTAATGTCTACTAAGAACCTACTGTGAGCCAGGTCCTACTCCTGCAAATGATGTCATTGTGTCCTCACCATAGCCCAGTGAGATGGAGGCATTATCTGTCCCATGTTAGAGTTAAGGAGAAACTGAGGCACTGAGGTTAATCACCTACCAAGGGTCAAACTGCTAATAAGAGGCAGAGCCAGGCCTGACCAGGCAATGGTGCAGTGGATAGAGCGTCAGACTGGGATGTGGAAGACCCAGGTTCGAGACTCCAAGGTCGCCAGCTTGAGTGCGGGCTCATCTGGTTTGAGCAAAGCTCACCAGCTTGGACCCAAGGTCACTGGCTCGAGTAAGGGGTTACTCAGTTTGCTGAAGGCCCACGGTCAAGGCACATATGAGAAAGCAATCAATGAACAACTAAGGTGTTGCAAAGAAAAACTGATAATTGATGCTTCTCATCTCTTTCCGTTCCTGTCTGTCCCTGTCTATCCCTCTCTCTGACTCTCTCTCTGTCTCTGTAAAAAAAAAAAAAAAAAAAAGCAGGCCCTGGCCAGTTGGCTCAGCGGTAGAGCGCCGGCCTGGCGTGTGGGGGACCCGGGTTCGATTCCCGGCCAGGGCACATAGGAGAGGCGCCCATTTGCTTCTCCACCCCCCCTTCCTTCCTCTCTGTCTCTCTCTTCCCCTCCTGCAGCCGGGGCTCCATTGGAGTGGGGATGGCCCGGGCGCAGGGGATGGTTCCTTGGCCTCTGCCCCGGGCGCTGGAGTGGCTCTGGTCACTGCAGAGCGACGCCCCGGAGGGGCAGAGCGTCGCCCCTGGTGGGCGTGCCGGGTGGATCCCAGTTGGGCGCATGCAGGAGTCTGTCTGACTGTCTCTCCCCGTTTCCAGCTTCAGAAAAATACAAAAAAAAAAAAAAAAAGGCAGAGCCAGGGTTCGAACCCAGGCAGCCTGGCCCCAGAGCCCATGGTTTCAACTCTGCAGGAGAACCTCCAGCTCCTTATCTACCTGGCTCTCGGGCTTCCAACTGTGCCCAAGGCGTATTACCGAAGAGGCCATGGTTCTCTCCCCCAAACCCCAGCAAAACTCTTGTGAAAGCCAGGGGTGTGGGTTGGAAAGCCACCAGCGTCATGTGGGAAAAGGAACCAGGTTGTTCCTTGGATGCCTCCACCTTTAAATTCCAGTTACATTTGGAAATTCTTGGCTAGTTCTTACCCTGTGAGTTGACTTAATGCTCAGCATTGGTGGATGGGGAGGGGCGTGAAAAGCGTGTGCAGCCTTCTAAGAGCCCGACCTCTGCTCTTGGGAGAGAATGCCTTGGTCAAATTGTGGCCCCCGGCAGCCCCAGGTAAGGCTGGCTGCCCTCTGGAGTGTGCAGGTTTGTGGTTGGCGCCTTGCCAAGCCTCTCTTGCCAACTTATGGTTGCTTATTTATTTACTTGGTCCTCGATCTCTGCTGGTTGGGTGGTAATGGTGGTTGTTGGTGGTGGTGGGGTGCTTCCTAATTCTGACTATATTTCCCAGAACCAGAAAGGTTAAAACCAGCTTCCTCCATATTCCACCACCATTTTGGCCATGTGTCTATCAGTAAGCTTCTACGGCGATTGGAACCCAACCTCCAAGTAACTTAAGAAGGGAAAATATTGTCTAGGTAACCAAAATTTCCCAGGTCAGGCTAGCTGCAGGCTCAGCTGGATCCAGCCTTTGTCATCAGGGCTCTGCCTTGTTCCCTCCACCTCTGACTCAGTTTCCCTTTCTGAGGGCTCTAGGGCACGTTCTCCCTGCAGGTAGCAATGTCAGCTCAGGCCTCTGCTTTCTCCTGTCTGAAACCCCTTTTGAGTGGAGAGAATCTGCCCCTGAAGTGAGAACCCAGCCTCATTGGCGCTGAATGGGTCACATGACCAGCCCTAAGCCAATCGCAGGCCAGTGCATGGATTGGCCAGGTCTGCCTCTCCTTCTCAAGCCTGAAGCTTCCAGTAGCTTTCACTCTGTCCAGTTCTCAGGGACTGAAATTAGGGAAGGATGAGGCCCAAGCAAGTTCAGAATGCTAGGAAAACAGAAGAAATAGGCAGAGTCCATGGTAGCTTGTCATAGGGGAGAGAGAGCCCTTTGGTTTCGATTCTACCAGGCACTGGGTTCCCAGGAAAACCCTTATCCCCCTGATCTACCTGTCAGCCCCTAGTACTCACATATAAGGAAGACCAGAATCCATCTGCTTTGATAGCTGCTGCTTTGGGTTAAAACCTGGGGAAGCTGAGTCCTGGCCAGATAGTTCAGCTGGTTAGAGCATCATTCCAAAGCACAGAGGTTGCTGGTTTGATCTCCAGTCAGGGCACGTACAGGAACAGATTGATGTTCCCGTCTCTCTCCCTTCTCTCTAAAACCAGTAAAATAAACAAAAGACCCTGGGGAAGCTGAGAATTTCCCGAGCCCACATTGACCCTTCCTGGGCTGAGAGGTGAGACCAAGAGACCAGCATTTGCTACCTTCCGTGTGTTCCCACATATTTAAAAAATCAGACCTCACTTGGAATTTTTATTTCTTCTTCTTTTTAAGAAATATTTTTAAGACTTTATTCATTTTCGAGAGAAAGAAGGTGGGGGGAGCAGGAAGCACCAACTACCACATGTGCCTTGACCAGGCAAGCCCAGGGTTTTGAACCAGCAACCTCAGCGTTCTATGTTGACGCTTTATCCACTGCACCACCACAGGTCAGGCCTGGAGCTTTCATTTCAACTCTGTCGCCTTTACGGGGCCTCCAGTGCCACAGTTCTAAGTCAGGTGTAATTCTCAGAATTCCTTCTGAGGCTGTATTGTCCGGACTCTTCAGTTTTCAGGTTTCAGCCCCCTTTCTCTGAGACAGGTAAATGAAGAGTTGGCTTTTGCAAATCTCAGACCTGTAAAATCCAGGGGAAAGTTATCAGAATTAGTTTTTTTCCACCAGTTTTTTCTACCTACACCTGAATAGGCTGCGGTGTCTGATCCTCTTTTTCCAGATTGTTCCAGAAAGGACTCTGGGGCCCCATTTTCAAAGCCCTTCTTCCAACGGGCATGGCCCTGGTTGCCCAACATGACCTGGGGCTCTGAGCCTGGTGGAAGAAGCAGCTGGAATCAGGGAGCCAGAGATAGACAGACAGACAGGAACAGAGTGATATATGGAGACAGATAAAGAGAGGGGATGGAGTGAGGGAGAGAGAGGAGGGAGGGAGGGGAGGAAGGGAGGGGGGAAGGAAGAAAAGGAAGGAAGGAAGGAAGGAAAGAAGGAAGGAAGGAAGGAAGGAAGGAAGGAAGGAAGGAAGGAAAGAAGTAGGAAGGAAGGAGGGAAGGAAGAAGGGAAGGAAGGAAGGAAAGAAGGAAGGAAGGAAGGAAGGAAGGTAGGTAGGTAGGTAGGAAGGTGAGAGGGAGAGAGAGAGAGAGAAATCTCCCATCTACCGAATCCAGGTGTCCAGTCCCAGGCCATCCTGGTCTTCTAGGGGGTAACTTAGAAAATCAAACTGGCACAAAAAGGTTTTTGACCAGCCCAGGCAGGACACTGGTCACCTTTGTCTATGTCAGCTGCTGACTGGGAGCCGCATCAGTGTGGATGCGTGAGCTCAGAGCTGGGGAAGGAACAGATCTTCCCTGCCGGGGGCCAGGGGTGGGGGAATACAGGGCAATTCTGAAGTTGGTTCCATCCCTGTACCCATCTGGTCAGCCTGGTCCCTTAGTCCATGCTTGTGCTGAGTATTAGTCACATAGTCTGTTGATGGCAGCTCATGGCTGCCTTCCTGCCCAGCTCCGGGTCCTTGGCCCGTTTTCCCTACCCGCCACCAAGGAAACAGTGACGACCATGGGAGCTTGAAGGGAATCCACCAGCTTAGAGCACTGGAACTAAGGTGTCTTCCCCCCACCCTCAGTCAGAGAATCTGGACTTCCTTAGACTCTGCTGCCAGGAAGGACGGAAGTCAGGATTGAACTCATGCCTTTTGTCTGCCACCCGCTATCTCTCGTTCTGCCTTCCTGCCCCCCCTTCCCTCACCCCTGCTCAAGTCACCAGATGTGGGCCAACTGCCAGGTCCCTTATCTCTCAAGTGTCCGCGAGCCAGAGACGCCAGAGTCTACATTTCTGGACTGAACTCAAGGGAACCAGAAAGTCTGCTGCCAGTCAAAACAGTGTGCCCAGAAAATGGTCCAAGAATAGCGTGTGATCGAGCAGCTGCTCCCCTGAGAGGCTGGGCTGGCACTGCCCAGGCAAGTCACGCGGGAGCGCCTGAGTGACTCCAGCCTCGTCCCCAGTGGACGCCAGGCACCAGTGCCCCCTTTGTGCAGCCTCAGCCCTCGATCAGTATCCCACAGACGCACACGCAGCTGCTTTCTGCTGTGAGGGGCAGAGGGGCCGACCCTGGAGGCAAGGAGCAGGCCGTGGGGGCAGAGGGGCGGCCAGGGAGGCCATGAGTCAGACAGCTGGATCAACCACATTGGGAAGGTTGGCCTTGGGGTCTGCAGCCACCCAGGTGTCCAACGGTAGAGGCAACAGCATTCTCTCCCTATCCTCCTACCCACCACCCTCCCCGCTTCAGCCTAGAAATAGCTTCTTCACAGCTGCATGCGAACACAGACATTAAGTCGGCTAGAACTCAAGTGTTCCAAGGCCCCTGGGCATTGGTCTGGCCCCATCAGATCCCAAATGAAGCCCAGCATGTCCAGGTGGGCAAACATCTCTCAGGCAAAATGTCCATCCCACATCTGGGGCTGTCCCCACACAAAGACTGTGTCTTTGGGGGCTCCCTGTCACACTAAGAGAGGGGTCCTAGCGCAGGTGGGTGTAGAACCATGTGGCATGGAGCCCTGGCACGCTGACTGTACCCTCTAGCCTGGCTCCTGGGGACTGGGCCCATTCCTTTAGCAAAAGGTACCCCCTCTTCTCGTTGTCACTTTGAGAGGCCATCCGGGTGGTTCTGCCAAGATGCCAGCTCCTGTGTGGAGTGCATCAAAGCTGATCCAAACACACAGGATCCTCAAACCTCATTTAAAGCAATTATTTCATATCTTTTCCCAGACAACTTCAAAAACAAAACAAAACAGAAAAACCCCACCAAAAACAAAAAGCAAAGCTGTTTAAAATAAGCAGTGGTAGATTGATTGTTGTTCCTTCTTCATTCTCCTTGCCCAGCTAAGGGGCCAATGAGCATTCCCTGTGGTTCAGACGTGCCCAGGCAGGAGTGAGGCAGGCTCTCTGCTTAGCTCGTGTCCTGTCTGGCCACTCTGGCCACCTCCCCTTCTCTTCTGGGTCTCCCCTGTCTGCCTAGGGGAGACGGTGCCTGCCACTCATGGCAGGTGGGGCAGACGTGCTGGAAGACATCCAAGTGTCCCACACCCATGCTTGCATTGCCACCCCATCTCCCCTTGGTGGTGGTCACATGCCATGGCTTGTTTGCTAGGGATGCTGTAACACAGGTACCACAAACCGGGCAGCCTAAACAACAGAAAATGTCTTCTCCGAGTTCTGGAGGCCGGCATTCCAAGATCAAGGTGTCTGTCTGCAGGGTGGGTTCCTTATGAGGCCTTGAAGGGGAATCTGTGCCATGCCTCTCTGCTAGCTCCCGCAGCTGGTGGTGATCTTTGGCCTTGGTTTGGCATCTAGAAGCATCACCCTGATCTCTCCCTTCATCTCCATGTGGCATTCTCCCTGGGTGCGTGTCTGCCTCCAGATCTCCCCCTTTTATATGGACCTCCTCTACCCCAATAGCATTTCATCTTTACTCGTTACATCTACAAGGACCCTATTGATTTCCAAATAAGGCCACATTCTGAGGCACTGGGGTTAGGACTTCAACATATGAATGGGGGAGGGTGGCTTGCAATTCTACCCTTAACATGCAACAAATTGTGTGTGTGTGTGTGTGTGTGTGTGTGTGTGTGTGTGTGTGTGTGGTGTGTTTATTTTCATGCCTCCCCTGTTTTTATCTTCTCTGTGTCTGTACTTTCCTAACCAGGATCTTTACAGCCATAATGCCCATGGTAGCAGCGGGACTGATACTAGATGACCCCACCCTGCAGCCTATTCGTCGACTTGTTTCCCTCGTAGGCACTGTGTTTTTCTGGTTTTGTTTTTGAGCCCTGCCTTTGGAATGTCTGCTGTGGCTATTGCTGGGCTGGCCTGCCTCCTTTGGCCATGTTCGCTGCATGGCCATCGCCTGCGCGTGTCCCATTCCATTGGCCGTGGGTGTCGGGCGCGGTGGCATGGGTGCCCGGCTCACGGTGCCCGGTCTGCACGAGGGAGGCCTTGGACTTCTCGGCTCTGTCACCGATAATTCTTTTTGTCTTTTTCTGTTTCTATTCTAAAACCACCTTGTCCATGATCCAGTAAAGAAGGTCCTTTAAGTGACGGGTCAGTAAGCAACGCCCACTGTGACACCCCCACCCCCACCCCACACCCCGAGTGACACTAACACTGTGTTTTCCAACTTCACATCCTGGCTTTCTAAACCGCTGCATTTTGCCAAGCCATGGTCAGTAAGCTGTTAGATCTTTGCATAAAAAAAGAAAAAAAGCAGAGGAGGGGGACCAATGTGTTGACTCCCCCTGTGTCCCCTTGGACAGGAAGTAGCAAGTGGCTTGTCTACTTACTGGAGTCAGGCAGAGGGGAAATGTAACAGGGCCGTGTGGCTGCTGTGTTTTTGGCTGGCTTGCTACCCCTGATGACTTCCGGAAAGAGCTCACAAGTAACCCAGGATGAAAACGGTACCTTCATCAGCCACTACACATACCTGTCATATAGGAAACAGATCTTAGCTGGCAGGGGGGATGTCTCCAGACACCTTTGGCTTGCCCCAGCTTTGCAATGAAAGACCACTTTATTCCCGGGAGGAAGTGGCTGTAGGGACCTAGTAACCACAGAACAGTCAAATCACTTACCCAGATGTGCTCAGAACTGAATTTCCACAGGCCACAGCGCTCACACACACACTCACACACACACACACACACACACACACACACACACACAATAATGCACATGTACACACACAAAGCTAATAGGTGAACGAACAGAGGGAACTAAAAATAGTTGATCTGAAGCTGGGATTTCTTGGTGGTTCATTCCTATTCCTGTCCGCAGGAGGCATAACATAGCAATTATATCACTTACCAAATTCAGGAAAGGAAATTTTTCAAGAGTAGGAGAACTTGGTGAGACTAAAAGGAATCTTCTAAAAGGCTCAGTGTATCAAAGGACAGCAGCTTAGAAAGCATTTTGGGAAATACGGTGAGTCAACTCAGGTTTACTGGGCAGGGTCCTAATCTCTGTTCAGGTGGAGTTAAACGCAGACCTTGTTTTAAATGGGCCATGTTTATAGGCTTTTTGCCTGTGACGTCTATATTTATCTTTTAGGCATGGGATGGTTCACTCTGATTGATCCATGATCAATAGTCACAGCTGTTTTCAAAAGAGCTCTTGGTCTACATTTGCTATTTCTGATAGAAGTGGTAGCTCCTAAAGGCTTTCACTCTAAGTCAGTGGTTTGTTTTTTTTGGTTTGTTTTTTTTGGTATAAGTCAGTTTTTGATACTCCAGAATGATGTTTCCCAGACTTCACTCACATACTGTATTCACAATTTTTAATCAGAGAACCTCGTGTCCTGTTAATATACATTTTTTTCATCGTCTCATTTTTCTCCAATACCTACTTGAATGCCTCATCCTAAGCAATAGTATCCATAGAATCTGGGCTTTAAGGTGCTACTTACATCGTTTCCTGATTCGTTAAATTAATGCACAACTACCTATACACAGTGACCTGCTTATATCAGAGGCATCTTACATTCCACACGGCGTTCAGGTATGACTTTCTCTGCATCATTGGGGTGAAGAAACCCATGGTGGATGTTTCTGACTTTTTATTTCCACTGGTGACGAGAAGCCCTCTCTAGTGGTTAAGGTAGGGGATGATGCATCACACGTCACAGGTGGGCACGCCCCGTTCACTCCGTCACCTCCCAGATGCCCTGACAGTGACACACAAACTCCCTGCTGCTTTCTGGAATAACTCTGACCCGCACCCCCCGACGTTTTCTTTCTTGATGTGCTCCCTCCCTCTCACATTTGCTGCCATGTGTCCCTGGGATTGTGAGAACCAGGAAGTGTGCACCCAGGGGCGGGCTCTCATTTCTTTCTCCCCTTTCGAAAGGTTTAGCTTCTTCTCCCGGGATAAGAAGCGCCTGGCCAACACACAGAGGAACGTGAACATCCAGGAGTCCTTTGGCCAGTGGGCCAATGCCCACCGCGATGACGGTTACACAGAGCAAGGACAAGAAGCCCTGCAGCACCTGTGACCGCGGCCCACCTCCACCCTCGGCCCTGAATCAGCCACCGCCATGGAACCTACAGCCCCCAGCCCAGTGCCACGACCTTGCACACTTCTTGTGTTCCGGCACACCCTCCAAACAGGTCCCTCGAACAAACTTTGCTGTTTCAGGAAGCACACAGAGGAACTGATGCCAAAATCGCCAGAAATGTTTATTTATGCCCAGGGCCAGTCCCATTTATCACCGATGACTTTGATCCCTTAGGATATCTATTTAATAAGACTACGGGAGGAGGCCAGACTTTTTACATGAACTTCAGTAACACAAAGCTTCTTTAAGCCAAATACATCACTTGCCACTGTTTTAACTGCTGTTTGACGACTTGGTGTGAAATTTCTATGGAGAGGTTTTACTGTGGCATGTGTCATGCCTCTGTGGGAGTGGTAGGTTTTCATTAGTTACGGTCATGAAGTTGTCATGGCAGCAGCATATGCATAGACAGGCGGGGCCTCCGAAGTCGCAGGACGAAGACTTAAAGCAACAGAAAAGAGGGAAGGCAGTCCTCCCCACCAGTAGCCGGAGACAACTTGGCTGCAAGAGCGGATGCTTCTCTCTTGCCCCTTTGTTACTGATAGTGCCTAGAGCGTGTGTAGCAATGTTCAGGGCCAGTGCCTTGGAATCTGCTGTGAGTTATGCAGTACTAACCAAACAAGAGTTGCTAAGGATGCGATTGCAACATTTCTCTCTCCTGTGGATTTTTTTCTTACTTGGCATCTTTGTTCCTTTTAGCCTTCGCTATATCAAATACTCAGTCCCATGAGAAGACAGAGATGTTCCCAAAGCAGATTGGGAGAACAGGGTGCTAGAGCTTGGGGGATGAGGGCTACTTGCCAGAACAGGGTGCAGCAGGTGAAGAGGTGGATTGGGGACTGCCTGTCTGGCTGACTAATGGGGCTGTGGTGGCAGGTGGGGCCCCGATGCCCTGTCTACAACTTGTGAGCTGGAGGGTTGCCCAAATCATGCTCTTTCTCTCCACTCACCGAATACCCAGGGCGCCAGGCTGGGTGCTCGTGAGCTGAGAGAGGTGGCATTCCTAACAGCACTCGAGCACACAGGATGGGGCCACTTTTCACACACTCGACTCCAGGTCAGTTTCTAGTCCTGACTGTTCCTAGGATGCTGAGAAGGATGATCAGATGGGATATGATTGCTCTAGAGAGGAGTTCTCAAAGCTGACTTGCCCGTTAGAATTTTGAGTTGAATCTCAAAAAGTCAACAGCATGTTCACTGAGGAATCCCCCCCCCGACCCCCGCCCAACCCCTGGCCACCTGGAGTAGCCCTCCTAGGGGTAACCAGTATTGCCAGTTTCTTGGGTGTCTTTCCTGAAATATTTTTTAATTATGCATGCAGTTATATAACACCAAAAACTAATATTTTCCATAAATGGCAGCATACTATATAAATGCTGTTCTGTATCCTTTTTTTTTTTTTTTAGATCACCCTAGACAGGACTCCGTATCAGTATATAGATAGTAGGTCTCAGCCAGGGGTGATTTTGCCCCTTGGGGACATTTGACAATGTCTGGAGACATTCTGGTTGTCACAGTTGGTGCAGGGGTGTGTGTGTGTGTGTGTGTGTGCGCGCGCTACTACCATCGAGTGGGTAGGCTCCAGGGGTGCTGCCATACATCCTCAGGACACAATGCTGGGACAGCCTCCACAACAAAGAATTATCCAGCCCCTATTGTCAGTAGTGCAGGGGCTGAGAAACACTGGTCTGCCATAGACGTGTATAATTTGTCCAGGCCCCACTGATAGAGATGAGCCTCCTTCCCATCCTTTAGACACTGTCTGAATCAGTGTTGCACACTTTCACACGTGTGTCCCTCTGTCTGCAGGGTAAACTAGAAGCAGAATGGCTGGATCAGAGGGTGGATGCCTTTGTCATGTTGATGGCTACTATTCAGGTCCCTGCCATGGGGGTGCATGTGTGTAGGGTCTATCCTTTTCCTTTTTTAAGTTATCAGGGTCCATATAAGACTAAGCCCAAATATCCCAGGATATGGTCCGAGGGTGCATGTATTTTAATCCATCCACATTCTGGTACTTGGAGTTGACAAAAACACCTCAGTTGAATTTGTTTCTCATGCTGTCTCTCAACACGCTTCCCTGATGTGCAGCCCTCTTGTTCGGCTAACGTTCCTGCTGACTCCAGCCCATGGCACACTTTTGGTGCCATAATAGGGAGCATGATGTAAATGAAACATAGGTGGAATCAGGGAGGTGTTCCTAACAAGGGTTCTTTTCTGAGCCAGGAGATCGTAAAATCTGCATTGGGAATTGACGAAGGAAAGAGTGTATTTTTCTAAAACTGTTCTCATGGCTGACAGCAATGATAAGGTCCAGCAGGCTTCCTTAGGTAACAGTGACACCCGTACTTCTCACGCAAAAACCTGGCAATGAAGGCACGAGCCTAAAATGAAATTAGATGTTTATTTTGCATGAAATAGCTCAAAGTTTAAGAACCGGAATGGTCAGCCTCACCAGGCAGTGGCACAGTGGATAGAGCATCGGACTGGGATGCAGAGGACCCAGGTTCGAGACCCCGAGGTTGCAAGCTTGACCACGGGCTCATCTGGTTTGAGCAAAGCTCACCAGCTTGGACTCAAGGTCGCTGGCTTAAGCAAGGGGTTACTCGGTCTACTGTGCCCGCGGTCAAGGCACATAAGAGAAAGCAATCAATGAACAACTAAGGTGTCACAATGTGCAACGAAAAACTAATGATTGATGCTTCTCATCTCTCTGCATTCCTATCTGTCTGTCCCAATCTATCCCTCTCTCTGACTCTGTCTCTGTAAAAAAAAAAAAAAAAAAAGAACCGGAATGTTCAGAACACAAACGCTAAACGTCACGTTTTATGGACATCGTGTGAACAGAATGGTCCTTTACTGGAAGCCCTCAAATCAACCCATCAGAACTAGATACAAACCTGTTATTGATTTATCTTTATTTTCATTTTCCACTCACATTTTTTTTTTTTTCCTTTACAAAGAGAGAGTGAGAGAGAGGAATAGACAGGGACGGGGAGATGAGAAGCATCAATCATTAGTTTTTCATTGCACATTGCAACACCTTAATTATTCACTGATTGCTTTCTCATATGTGCCTTGACCGCAGGCCTTCAGCAGACCGAGTAACCCCTTGCTTGAGCCAGCGAGCTTGGGCTCAAGCTGGTGAGCTTTTTTTTTTTTTTTTTTTTTAAATTTTTTGTATTTTTCTGAAGTTGGAAACGGGGATGCAGTCAGAGTCCCCGCATGTGCCCAACCGGGATCCACCTGGCATGCCCACCAGGGGGTGATGCTCTGCCCATCTGGGGCATCGCTCTGTTGCATCCAGAGTCATTCTAGTGCCTGAGGCAGAGGCCATGGAGCCATCCCCAGCTCCCGGGCCAATTTTGCTCCAATGGAGCCTTAGCTGTGGGAGGGGAAGAGAGAGACAGAGAGGAAGGAGGGGGGAGGGGTAGAGAAGCAGATGGGCGCTTCTCCTGTGTGCCCTGGCCGGGAATCGAACCCGGGACTCCTGCACGCCAGGCCGACGCTCTACCACTGAGCCAACCAGCCAGGGCAAGCTGGTGAGCTTTTTGCTCAAACCAGATGAGCCCTCACTCAAGCTGGAGACCTTGGGGTCTCGAACCTAGGTTTTCTGCATCCCAGTCTGATGCTCTATCCCCTGCGCCACCACTCGGTCAGGCTCCACTCACATTTCTTGAGCTTTGTCTTTTCAAAGGGCTGGCAGCCTGCCATAAACCATAGACCCAGGCCTCTGCAACTTTGGTTTTTCTGTTTAAATACCAGCCTCCCGTGGGGACGGGGAGGGGGGAGAGGAAGGAGACAGACAGAAAGGCAGTCAGCATTTAGCTCAAGAATGGAATCACTTGTTCAAGAGGAGCTGGTTGCTGACCTGAATCCCTGTTCAGACTGGCTTTGGGATTGAGTCTCTGGGCATTCTCCTTGGATTCACTTCTCTGCCCCCTTTTATTTCAAGTCAGCAACCCCTTGCACTGTGGACATAAAGATGGAAAAGACACTACTGATTCTGACCATAGTTGGGTTCCCAGGAGTCATAGGTCAGTATAAATGATTTTTAGTGAACATCTTTTTTGCCAAGCCCTCAAAAGGGTCATTCCCAATAGATGGAGGAAAATCAAATTCTCAAACCCAAGCCTCTACTGCCAAATTCAAGACCAGTGGCTCCTTGCACACGCCCTTCTGGACAGAGGCCAGCAAGAGCAAGATTACTATTTCTTGAGCTTATTAAACAATGTGTCCCGCCTGAACAGTGGTGGCACAGTGGATAGAGAGCATTGACCTGGGACACTGATATCTCAGGTTCAAAACCCCACAGTTGCCACCTTGAGCATGAGATCATTGAAATGGTCACTGGCTTGAGCAAGGGGTCACTGGCTCTGCTTGAGCCCCCCAGTCAAGGCACATACAAAAAAAGCAATCAGCCCTGGCCAGTTGGCTCAGTGGTAGAGCATCGGCCTGGCGTGCAGGAGTCCGGGTTCGATTTCCGGACAGGGCACACAGGAGAAGCACCCATCTGCTTCTCCACCCCTCCCCCTCTCCTTCCTCTCTGTCTCTCTCTTCCCCTCCCGCAGCCAAGGCTCCATTGGAGCAAAGATGGTCCGGGTGCTGAGGATGGCTCTGTGGCCTCTGCCTCAGGCGCTGCAATGGATGCAACAGAGCGACGCCCCAGAGGGGCAGAGCATCACCCCCTGGTGGATCCCGGTCGGGCGCATGCGGGAGTCTGTCTGACTGCCTTCCCGTTTCCAGCTTCAGAAAAACGAAAAAATAAAAATAAAAAAAAAGCAATCAATGAACAACTAAGGTGCTACAACGAAGAATTGATGCTTCTCATCTCTCCCTTCCTCTCTCTCCTTTGTAAAAACAAACAAAAAAATATTTCCCCATGTATAAGACGCACACTTTTTTGGAAAACTTGGGGTCTAAAAACTGGGGGCATCTTCTACAGTGGCTGTAAATTTTTTTACTTGCATTTCCCGCTTTTTCGCACAGATGAGGTGTATGAATTTTATGATATACAAAACTTGAGCTCAATAACTTTATGTAATACATTTTTCTTTCAAATTTCAGGCCTCCAAATTAAGGTGTGTCTTATACATGGGAGCATGTTATACATGGGGAAATATGGTTAAAATAATAAGGTGTCCTTAGAACACTAGGATGAAGAAGAGGAATTTCTAACATCAGTGTATTTCGCTTGAACCTGGGTTTCAGGGGAAAGGAAACTAGCCCAAAACCCACTACCATCAGCAAGTTTTATTTAGCCTCGGACTTAAACTTTGTATAAAAGCAGCGCAACCTCTCCGCGCTTTTACTTCTATGATGCCTTTTTCTGGGGCTCCACTGGTGCAGGGAGGAGAGTTAAGGTGGGTAAGCCTCTACTTACTTCTGTCCTTCTTCCCCCTCCCCTTGCCCCGGTCATCTCTGACGTCCCTCTCTCTCTCCCAGTCGCTTTCAGGGCGCACCCTGGCTGGCTCCCTTTCCTGCCTCCTCTTCTCCCGGCCCCGGTCCCGCTCCCGGTCATGGTCCCGGTCCCTGGTCTTCAAGCCCCAGTGTCTCTCTCGGGATCGGGATCGCTCCCGCTTTTCCCTTTTCCCCTCTCTATACTGGTCGTTTTTAATAACTGGCAAATTAATGGGCTTTCGGAAAGGCCGATCCCGCCCTCCGAACCTCAGCTGCCCAGACTCCTTTTTGCCCCCAAGGCCCCCGCCCAGCCGCCGAGGGATCCACCCTTTGAGAGTCCTTTCCAGCTCATAGTCCACGAATATCTCGTGCTGGTCGATGACCAGGCCGTCAGCATCCCGGTAAGCTTTGAGCAGGGAGCGCTCCTCTTTGTATTCGATGAAGGCATAGCCCTTGGAAAAGCCTGTGACCAGGTCCCTCACCAGCCGCAGCCGTCGGATGTCCCCGTAACGGGAAAACACCTCCTTTAACTTCTCCTCTTTGGTCTGCAAGTTTAGTCGTGCCACAAACAGGGTGAGGAGGGGGTCTCCCGTGACGCCTTTGTTGGGGGTGTACCGTGCCAACATTGCCCTCCAGACGGCACGGTCGTGGGGGTCTTCATCTGTGCCATCAATGCTGCCAGCTTTAAGAGGGTCATACTCCTTGGCGATGGGCATCCAGTCGTTCATGTTCTAGGAGGGACCACAGCAAGCATTTATGTAGCACCTACTGGGAGCGACTTATTTGATCCTTACAGCAACCCCATGAAGCAGATTCTGCCATTCACTCCTCCTTCAGTAGGGAAGGAAGTGGATTCCCAAAGGCTGAGGCCTCCCAGCTAGAAAGCGAGGGGGGTGGCAGGGACACGACACACAACGACACAACAGGGACAGTATCAGAGCCAGGCAGTGGGCGCGGAGATGCTCTTACCCACAATTCCCACTCTCTCTCCCAGGAGGAAGTAGAGGATGACCATACCTGAGTTAGATGCATGTTTATGTATCATGCAGTTTAGCCTCTGTAGAGCACTTAACTAACTACATTATAACCTAGAGACATGAATCAAAATCCAGGCTTACCAGCCCTGACCCGGTAGCTCAGTTAGTTAGAGCATCATCCCAATACGCTAAGGTTGTGGGTTTGATCCCAGGTCAGGGCACATATAAGAATTAACCAAGGAGTGTATAAATAAGTGCAACAATAAATTGATGTTTCTCTCTCCCTTCCTCTCCCTTTAAAACTATAGTAAAAAAGTAAAGTTTTCAAAATAAAAAGTAAATTAAAAAACACAGGCTCAGCCCTGGCTGGTTGGCTCAGTGGTAGAGCGTCGGCCTGGTGTGCGGAAGTCCCGGGTTCGATTCCCAGCCAGGGCACACAGGAGAAGCGCCCATCTGCTTCTCCACCCCTCCCCCTCTCCTTCCTCTCTGTCTCTCTCTTCCCCTCCCGCAGTGAGGCTCCATTGGAGCAAAGATGGCCCAGGCGCTGGGGATGGCTCCTTGGCCTCTGCCTCAGGCGCTAGAGTGGCTCTGGTCGCAACAGAGCGATGCCCCAGATGGGCAGAGCATCGCCCCCTGGTGGGCCTGCCGGGTGGATCCCGGTCAGGCGCATGCGGGAGTCTGTCTGCCTGCCTGCCTCCCCGTTTCTGGCTTCGGAAAAATACAAAAAAACAACAACACAGGCTCACCTTTTAGAGACTTTAAAATGGCCATAGGAAAACCAGCCTGGGAACAACTATGGAAATGTCATTTTTTTTTTTTTTGTATTTTTCTGAAGTTGGAAACGGGGAGGCAGTCAGACAGACTCCCGCATGTGCCCAACTGGGATCCACCCGGCATGCCCACCAGGGGGCGATGCACTGCCCATGTGGGGCGTCGCTCTGTTGCAACCAGAGCCATTCTAGCGCCTGAGGCAGAGGCCATAGAGCCATCCTCAGCGCCCGGAGCAACTTTGCTCCAATGGAGCCTCGGCTGCGGGAGGGAAGAGAGATACAGAGAGGAAGGAGAGGGGGAGGGGTGGAGAAGCAGATGGTCGTTTCTTCTGTGTGCCCTGGCTGGGAATCGAAGCCGGGACTCCTGCACGCCAGGCCGATGCTCTACCACTGAGCCAACTGGCCAGGGCCGGAAATGTCATTTTTTGTTTTGTTTTGTTTTTGTTTTTTTGTTTTTGTTTTTCTTCTGAAGCTGGAAACGGGGAGAGACAGTCAGACAGACTCCCGCATGTGCCCGACCAGGATCCACCTGGCACGCCCACCAGGGGGCAATGCTCTGCCCCTCCGGGGCGTCGCTCTGCCGCGACCAGAGCCACTCTAGCGCCTGGGGCAGAGGCCAAGGAGCCATCCCCAGCGCCCGGGCCATCTTTGCTCCAATGGAGCCTTGGCTGTGGGAGGGGAAGAGAGAGACACAGAGAGGAAGGATGGAGGGAGGGGTGGAGAAGCAGATGGGCGCTTCTCCTATGTGCCCTGGCCGGGAATCGAACCCGGGTCCCCCGCACGCCAGGCCGATGCTCTACTGCTGAGCCAACCGGCCAGGGCCCACTCTCTCCTCTCTTTCTAAAAATGAATAAATAATAATCTTTAAAAAATAAGATTTGAGGCTAATTTTTTTTTTTATTTGAGGCTAATTTTTTTTTAAAAAAAGAAGAGTTTGCTGGCTGAGCCATAGACATCCCACATGGGCAGAGCATCACCCCCTTGTTGGCATGCCGGGTAGATCCCAGTCTGGGCACATGCAGCAGCTGGTCTCTGCCTCCCCTCCTCTTACTGAATTAAATAAATAAATAAATAAATAAATAAATACCTGAAGTCAACAGACTAAAGTCCTCTGATCCTCACTTAGCTGAGGACCGTATTCCACTGCAAAACCTATTCTACCCAGGATGGTTCCTTATGCCCTGAATGTGTCCCAATTCCCCAGTGCCATGATTTTCTCAGTGCAATTTCCTCTGCTGGGAATATTCTCTTCCTTTCCGCCTCCCACATCTCCACTGGTGGAAATTCCACGGGCCTTTCCAAGTCCAGCCTGCAGCCTCCGCCCCATGAAGCAAAATGGTCTCTCCCACAGCTTGTGGAACCTCCTGTGTTATACGCTACACTTTTTGCCCCCAACGCAGTCAACGCTCTTCAGTCTCAGGTCTGCCTCACTTCATCTCCAAATCCTCGGACCTTCTGCGCACACGCTGGGAAACCGAACCAACTGCAAGCATAATTCACTGACTACCTTTGGTCCAAATCAGACAAAAAGGACCACTTCACTGAGAACTGAGAAGCAGGACATAACAGACATAACACTGTGTCACTGCTTATTTAAAAGGAGGGCACATGTGTCTGTCATCATTAAAAAGCAACTTTGGGGCCTGACCTGTGGTGGCGCAGTGGATAAAGCGTCGACCTGGAAATGCTGAGGTCGCCGGTTTGAAACCCTGGGCTTGCTTGGTCAAGGCACATATGGGAGTTGATGCTTCCTGCTCCTCCCCCCTTCTCTCTCTCTCTCTCCTCTCTCTCTCTCTCCTCTCTCTCTCTCTCTCCTTTCTAAAATGAATAAAAAATAAAATAAAATAAAAAACAAACAAAAAGAAAAAAAAAAAAACAACTTTGGCCTGACCAGGCAGTGGCGCAGTGGATAGAGCGTCGGACTGGGATGCAGAGGACTCGGGTTCGAGACCCCGAGGTCGCCAGCTTGAGTGCGGGCTCATCTGGTTTGAGCAAAAAGCCCATCAGCTTGAACCCAAGATCGCTGGTTCCAGCAAAGGGTTACTCGGTCTGCTGAAGGTCCATGGTCAAGGCACATATGAGAAAGCAATCAATGAACTAAGGTGTTGCAACGCGCAATGAAAAACTAATGATTGATGCTTGTCATCTCTCTCCGTTCCTGTCTGTCTATCCCTCTCTCTGACTCACTCTCTGTCTCTGTAAAAAATAAATTAAAAATTAAAAAAAAAATTTAAAAAGCAACTTTGAAGCCTGACCCACCGTGGCGCAGTGGATTGAGTGTCGGACTGGGATGCAGAAGGATCCAGGTTTGAGACCCCAAGGTTGCCAGCATGAGCGTGGGCTCATCTGGCTTGAGCAAAAAGCTCACCAGCTTGGACTCAAGGTCACTGGCTCGAGCAAGGGGTTACTCAATCTACTGAAGGCCTGCGGTCATGGCACATATGAGAAAGCAATCAATGAACAACTAAGGTGTTGCAACGAAAAACTGATGATTGATGCTTCTCATCTCTCTCTCTTCCTGTCTGTCTGTCCCTATCTATCCCTCTATCTGACTCTCTCTCTGTCCCTGTAAAAATAAATTAATTAATTTTAAAAAAGCAACTTTGAAGACACCTTTCAGGAATGTTCATCAGTAAAAGGCTGATAAACAGCTGAAGCTACAGAAGGAGTACAGACACCGTGAGATTTCTGTCTGGGCCTGGGCTCTGCCTCTCAGGTACTTTGTGTCTTTTTTCCTCTGGTGGCAGGAATTTCTCCACGTAAAAAGAAAAAAAAAAAAAAGATACCACTATGTTGTTTGAATCTCTGCTCCAATTAATTCCATTCTACTGGCCCTAAAATTCTTAGATTCTAACCTTATAACTCTAGTTACCTTGTATTGAATGCCGAGGAGGCGCCAGGCACTGTGCTAAGCACATTCCTCAACAAAACCAAGAAACAGTTACTACTATCATTGCCATTTCAGATGAGGACAGTGCGATACAAAACAAGGTTGTCTTTTACCACAAATCACAAAGCTAAGTAGCCACCCAACAAGGAGTTACTCCACTCCAGAGCTTGAGCTCTTAACTACAGTGTGTCCGTAAAGTCATGGTGCACTTTTGACCGGTCACAGGAAAGCAACAAAAGATGATAGAAATGTGAAATCTGCACCAAATAAAAGGAAAATCCTCCCAGTTTCTGTAGGATATGTGGCAGCATGTGCGCATGCGCAGATGATGACGTAACACCATGTATACAGCGAAGCAGCCCACGGCCATGCCAGTCGAGATGTGGATGGTATAGAGGAAAGTTCAGCGTGTTCTATGGCTCGCTAAATTCAAATCCGTGACCAAAGTGCAACATGAATATCGGAGCGTTTATAACGAAGCACCACCACATAGGAATAACATTACTCGGTGGGATAGGCAGTTGAAGGAAACCGGCAGTTTGGTGGAGAAACCCCGTTCTGGTAGGCCATCAGTCAGTGATGAGTCTGTAGAGGCTATACGGGATAGCTACCTAAGGAGCCCTAAAAAATCTGTGCGTGAGCCCACATCGAACTGCACTGAATAGGTATGTTACTGAGAGAGTTTTCCTTTTATTTGGTGCAGATTTCACATTTCTATCGTCTTTTGTTGCTTTCCTGTGACCGGTCAAAAGTGCACCATGAGCCCTGGCCAGTTGGTTCAGTGGTAGAGCGTCAACCTGGCATGCAGGAGTCCCGGGTTCGATTCCCGGCCAAGGCACACAGGAGAAGTGCCCATCTGCTTCTCTACCCCTTCCCTTCTCCTTCCTCTCTGTCTCTTTTTTCCCCTCCCGCAGCCAAGGCTCCATTGGAGCAAAGTTGCCTCGGGCGCTGAGGATGGCTCTGTGGCCTCTGCCTCAGGCGCTAGAATGGCTCTGGTTGCCACAGAGCAACGCCCCAGATGGGCAGAGCATCGCCCCCTGGTGGGCATGCCGGGTGGATCCCGGTGGGGCGCATGTGGGAGTATGACTGCCTCCCCGTTTCCAACTTCAGAAAAATACAAAAAAAAAAAAAAGTACACCATGACTTTACGGACACACTGTATTACCTGAGATGGCCATCCTAAGATATAAACCTTTGGAGATGGGGATAGGGGGTAAAAATGATTACGATTCTGGGAGTTGGAAGCTAAGACCCTTTCCCCATTCTACAGGGAAAGGTCACAAAGATCTATCAAATAAAACTGCAATTACTGTGCACGATCAGAGCTGCGGTTCAAAGTTTAAAGAGTTCTTCAAATTAAAATTTGGAGAGCCCTGGCTGGTTGGCTCAGTGGTAGAGCGTAGGCCTGGCGTGCAGAAGTCCCGGGTTCGATTCCCGGCCAGGGCACACAGGAGAAGCGCCCATCTGCTTCTTCACCCCTCCCCCTCTCCTTCCTCTCTATCTCTCTCTTCACCTCCCACAGCCGAGGCTCCATTGGAGCAAAGATGGCCCGGGCGCTGGGGATGGCTCTGTGGCCTCTGCCCCAGGCGCTAAAGTGGCTCTGGTCGCGGCAGAGTGAGGCCCCCGGAGGGGCAGAGCATCGCCCCCTGGTGGGCAGAGCGCGGCCCCCTGGTGGGCGCGCCGGGTGAATCCTGGTAGGGCGCATGCGGGAGTCTGTCTGACTGTCTCTCCCCGTTTCTAGCTTCAGAAAAATACAAAAAAAAAAAAAAAAATCTGGAGAGAATTACTAAGGGATAAGCAGGTGTTTTCTCACTCTTCTGCACCTGCTTCTATCACTAACAAATACCAAGAGAACAGCGGGCTTCACTGCTTCTCATGAATCTTTCTGGGTGTATTTCCTCCGTTGCAGCATTATGCTGACATTTCCTCCAGCAACAGCCTCTTTGGGAGTTTTGTTTTGTTTTTTCTTTTTTGGAGTTTTAGATTCTCGGTCATTATTTCATACACGGGGATAAGATGTGAGAGATGAATGGTGTCAGGTGGAGGTGGGTGGGCAGTCAACCATTAAAGATGAAAGTGTGGGAAATTAAAAAGAGCATATTAGACTGGGAATCAGAATACCCAGGTTTAAGCCCCGTCCTACGTTGGGCAAAATGTAAATCATCCGTTGAATGTAGCTAAATTCTACTTGGCTAGGTTTTTGTGAAGCTTAGATAACTGTCTCTGAAAGTGCTTTATAATTGTAAATTATGAGACAAATAAAAGTCGTCCTTAAGCAAAAGAAAGCACGTCTTTCCTTCCTAAGTCTGCATAGCAAGCCATTGCCGCGCTTCCCACCCAAGTGGAAAATGGAACTGAAGGCGGGACCTACAGAGCCCTACCAAGCATGCGCAGTGGCGCCGTAGACTCTAAGGCGGAAGTGTCGGTGGAAAAGCCTGCAACCTCCCCAAACCCTTTAAGTGCCTCCGCCTTTGCCACCGGCACCTGACCTTCTGGGTAGGCGTAGAGCGAAAAGGGCTATCTTTCCAACTCAGCTGTTGCCCCAGCTCCCCAACTCCCCAAAGGTTCCCCCTTTGCCAGGTTTCAACATGGCGGCCCACACACGGGTGAACGGGCTGTCCGGGCCGAATTAACCAAATCCTTCTCGCCAGATGGGCCCCGCTCCCGCCAAACCGTCCCCACTCACATCTACTGGGTTCCGACCTCCCTTCCCCACGGAAACCGGCGCCAGGCTCCAAACGATGGAGAGGTTTCTCAGTGCCCGTCCGACCGGACCCTTACATCGGAAGAAGCAGATTCGTCACGGGCGCTGTTTCCCGCTTTTGCTTTTGCTTGAAGATATTTAATTCCCCTGTCACGAGCATCCAAGGCGTACTGCTTCCGAGGAGAATTAAAATTCTAATTTATTTTTCCCAAAGAAAACAAGGCCCTGCTAAATTGCACCGTAGGATTGAAAGACTATCGAATGTGCGGTTAGGCGGTCTGGGAGTAGCCAAGGTCTCGGTCGCGCGGTTGGTGTTGGTTCTCCGACTCCTGTTTCCCGTCTGTTCTTGACGGTTTCTTTGTTATAGTTTCTTCAAAACATGCGTGTGCCGGTTCCCATGAAATTTGGTACGTTTCCCCCGAGTTTCCGTCACCCTCAGGTGTTCTAAGTTCGCTTTGCACACAAGCCAGACAGTTCATCCCAGCTCGCGGGTTGGGGGGACGAGGGAGTCGCGTGGGAATTTGGGACAAGGCGGTTTCCCGGGCCCCGCCCCGGGTCTGTGACCTCAGAATCTCTGGACTTCCTCTTTTTGTTTTTGTTTTTTTGGGGGGGAGGGGTTGCTTTTTTTTCTTTCCCAAGTCCTCGGGTGATTCTGGCAACTACTGAAGGACCCCTGTCCGTCACGGTTCCGGTTTGGAGACAAAATTGAAAACCTGGGCGTGGGAGGGAAGAAACTGCCGGACCAGTAAATATTCGCAGAACCCAGAGATGTGTGTTTTGATTTTTTTTTTTTTTTTTTAATGGAAGGAGACATTTGGGTAGATGACGACTGGATTGTGGCACACGCTTTCTTAAATGTGGTAGGTGTGGTGTCTTGGTTCGCAAGCCACTCATTTTATGGTTAATCCTTACAAGTGGGTCGCTGCTGCCAAAGCCCGATCTCCTTTTCGCTCTAATCTTGTCCTTGGAAAGTCAGTTTATCTTTTTAATTACTGAGGAGGCGGTGCCGCCGCCTCGTCTTCATTGAATGTCTGTTATGGAAGTGAAACCTAGGCTCTAAATATCTACAGCGGGCTTTAAGTACATTTTCTTAAAACATTATGAAGATGTATTATTGACTAAAAATGAAAAAAACCACAAGCAATAGCTATAATTAAAATTTTTATGTATAAAAATGTATGTGGTATATACACGCAATGGAATACTAATTCAGTCCTTAAAAGGAAGTTCTGGTGACATGGATGAACCTGGTGGGTGTTATGTGGGGTGAAGTGAAAAGAAAAAGAAAAAATGCTGTAGGCCCTGGCCGGTTGGCTCAGTGGTAGAGCGTCGGCCTGGCGTGCAGAAGTCCCGGGTTCGATTCCCGGCCAGGGCACACAGGAGAAGCGCCCATCTGCTTCTCCACCCCTCCCCCTCTCCTTCCTCTCTGTCTCTCTCTTCCCCTCCCGCAGCCGAGGCTCCATTGGAGCAAAGATGGCCCGGGCGCTGGGGATGGCTCCTTGGCCTCTGCCCCAGGCGCTAGAGCCGCTCTGGTCGCAGCAGAGCGACACCCCCCCCCCCCCAGGGGCAGAGCATCGCCCCCTGGTGGGCAGAGCGTCACCCCTGGTGGGCGTGCCGGGTGGACCCCGGTCGGGCACATGCGGGAGTCTGTCTCACTGTCTCTCCTCGTTTCCAGCTTCAGAAAAATACAAAAAAAAAAAAAAGTTTATGTGTGTTTTACCACCATTAAAAAAAAAGTGTACCTGACCAGGTGGTGGCACAGTGGATCGTCAACCTGGAATGCTGAAGTTATAGTTCAAAACCCTGAGCTTGCCCAGTCAAGGTATATACACAAGCAAGCAATGAAGAACTAAAGTAAAACAACTATAAGTTGATACTTCTTGCTCCCCCCCCCCCCGTAAAATCAATAAATAAAATCTTTTAAAAAACTTAATTATATGGCCCTGGACAGTGGCTTAGTGAATAGAGTGTGGGTCTGGCATACAGACTTCTGGGGTTCAGTTCCAGCGAAGGGACACAGGAGAAGCTACCATCTGCTTCTCCACCCTCCCTCTCTTCCCTCTCTCTTTTCTTCCTGCAGCCAGGGGCTTGATTGATTAGAGTGGGGGGGGGGTGCGGGCGGTGAGAATATCTCCACTGGAACGCATCAGCCGCAGGTGCTGAAAATAGCTCAATACTGGAGCATCGGCCCCAGATGGAGTAGCTGGGTGGATCCCAGCTGAGGGACTTGTCTCACTATCTCCCCTCCTCTCACCTAAAAAAAAACAAAAAAACACAGCTTGTATACAAAATTAGTTATGTAACAGAATATTTTCTAAACCAAGCTGAAGATGTGGGGGGCAACATGGCCTACTCTACTAGAGATTTCTCTAGAACAGGGGTTGGGAAACTTTTTGGCTGAGCCATAAACGCCACATATTTTAAAATGTAATTCCGTGAGAGCTATACAACTACCCTTGTATGTCAGGCATCCAATAAAAATTTAATATATATATATATTTTTTTGTATTTTTCTGAAGCCGGAAACGGGGAGAGACAGTCAGACAGACTCCTGCATGCACCCGACGGGGATCCACCCGGCACGCCCACCAGGGGCGAAGCTCTGCCCACCAGGGGGCGATGCTCTGCCCCTCCGGGGCGTCGCTCTGCCACGACCAGAGCCACTCTAGCGCCTGGGGCAGAGGCCAAGGAGCCATCCCCAGCGCCCGGGCCATCTTTGCTCCAATGGAGCCTTGGCCGCAGGAGGGGAAGAGAGAGACAGAGAGGAAGGGGGGGATGGAGAAGCAAATGGGCGCTTCTCCTATGTGCCCTGGCCGGGAATCGAACCTGGGTCCCCCGCACGCCATGCCGACGCTCTACCGCTGAGCCAACTGGCCAGGGCCTATCCAATAAAAATTTAGTGTTGTCCCGGAGGACAGCTGTGATTGGCTCCAGCCACCCGCAACCATGAATATGAGTGGTAGGAAATGAGTGGATTGTAATATATGAGAATGTTTTATATTTTTAACACTATTTTTTTTATTAAAGATTTGCCTGCAAGCCAGATGCAGCCATCAAAAGAGCCACATCTGGCTCGTGAGCCATAGGTTCCTGACCCCTGCTCTAGATGTTTCATACTAACACAGCCTTAAACCACTCAGCGCTGGGCCCTGTGCTAAACTCACTTCATTCTCAAGAGCTTTTTGAGGAGTGTACTGTTTGTTACATTCCATGGTGGAGCACCTGTGTGCATGGAGGATGGAATTCCCATAATCTCCTTTAATGCTCCCCCAACTCTTTAATGTGAATAAACATTTCAACTAAGTTGTTGTTGTTGTTTTTAAGTAAGCTTTAAAGTCCCCACCCTTCCTACAACCAGATTGTTTTCCAAAGAAGGTTAACTCTAAGACAGCGGTTCTCAACCTGTGGGCGCTGGGGTCGCGACCCACAGGTTGAGAATCGCTGCTCTAAGAGATGAAGTCACTGACCCAGGATTACATGCATTTAACCCAAATGGGGAAAATCTCCAAAATCCTTCCTGTTTCCATGCAGGATTTAAGGGTAACAAGACCAGAAAATGATTTAGAGAACAGAAAGAAAGCCATACTGAGTGTGCCACTCAGGAAATCAGCGGTGCCACAGATAATCACAGGACACAAGATTTACTAGGTTTGAGGTACCAAAATAGGACCAACGGTTATCTGCTAATGAAACTTTCCAGTTGGTGGGCTAATTTAGCCTCCGGGCATTTACTGTTCCATTTTTATTAAGTGTGACCCACCCACTCCTTTTAGATTCACAATTCACTTTTTCCTTTGTTAACTGTAAGGCATGACCTAAGTGTATGTGCCCTCTTATACAATCACTTTGGTTTCTCCTCAGAAAAAAAAAAAGGTTCAGATGCCGACTGCCACATGCCTGTCTTAAACCTCAGGGGAAGAGTGTTTTCGGAGTTATTTTTAAAACTTATGGGGCCCTGGCCGGTTGGCTCAGCGGTAGAGCGTCGGCCTAGCGTGCGGAGGACCCGGGTTCGATTCCCGGCCAGGGCACATAGGAGAAGCGCCCATTTGCTTCTCCACCCCTCCGCCGCGCTTTCCTCTCTGTCTCTCTCTTCCCCTCCCGCAGCCAAGGCTCCATTGGAGCAAAGATGGCCCGGGCGCTGGGCATGGCTCTGTGGCCTCTGCCTCAGGCGCTAGAGTGGCTCTGGTCGCAATATGGCGACGCCCAGGATGGGCAGAGCATCGCCCCCTGGGGGGCAGAGCACCGCCCCTGGTGGGCGTGCCGGGTGGATCCCGGTCGGGCGCATGCGGGAGTCTGTCTGACTGTCACTCCCTGTTTCCAGCTTCAGAAAAATGAAAAAGAAAAAAAAAAAAAAAAAAAAAAAAAAAAACAAAAAACTTATTACAATGACATCTTACTGGGACTATTTAAAAAAATTTTTTTTTAATTTTAGACAATTTTAATGGGGTGATTCAGAGAAAACATCTCCAGCTCATTTTGACATTTGATTATGTTGCATATCCATTACCCATAGTCATACTGTCTTCTGTCACCTATTTGGTTTTCTTTGTGCTCCTCCCCTCCCATCCCCTCCCCCTGGTAACCTCCACACTCTTGTCCATGTCCATGAGTCTCAATTTTGTGTCACTGGGACTTTTCTATAAAGCTTTTTGTAGATATTCTATGTGTGTTACTACTTTCCGTGTCTTGTGTCCATGCTATGATACGAACTTGGGAAATTTCTTAATATTTCTTATTTCAGCAATAAAAGCCATAATAACAGCCACCATCTACTGAGCACTTACTGGGTGCCAGACACTGTTGTAAAGCACTGCACAACAATCTTATATGTAGTCTGTTCTGCTTTTATCTCCATCTTGCAGCTGGTAAAACTGAGCTTGGAGTAGAGGTCCGGTTTATTTGCCTAATGCAAGTGGCTAAGTGGGCATGGTTGTCTGGCCTAGGATCCACGGTGCTGTCACTCATTGCTTTTCAAACGTGATCATGACTCAGAATTACCTAGAGGGCTTGTTAAAACACAGACTGCTGGGGGCCCACCCCCAGAGTTTCTAATTCACTGGGCCAAGGATTTGCATTTCTAAAAAGTTTCCAGATGATACCTCAAGTGGCTGGTCTGGAGCCCTTTTGTTTACTCATTCATCTGTGTATGGACACTTGGGTTACTCCCACCTTTTGGCTATTGTGAACTAATAACGCACTGTAAGAACCTCTACTGTGTCTCATAATTATTTTCGTGATTTCCCAACAGTGAAAGAAAGGTCATTATTGCCTGCCAGCAGGTTGTGGAATTGATCTCAGAGTTAAGGTTATTAACTATAATAATGGCCAACATCCATTGATTCTCACCATGTGCTAGACACTCTGGACTATGCACTTTCTATCCTTACACCAGTCTTGGGGACTACTTTTATTTTTCCCATTGATAGTGAGGAAATGGGGCTCTGGAGAGATTAAGGAACTTGATTCAGTTTATCTACCAGCAAGTAGGAATTCTGAGACCCAAGTCTATAGCTCTGTTTGCTAAGACACTACCAATTTTGCACACAGTAAATGCTCAATATGTAAATTGTTAAATGAACATAAGAACCTTCATATCAAAAGCATAGCTATTCAGTGGAAGACCTCTTGACATTTTAAATCTTTATTTTATTGATATTAGAGAGAGGAAGGGGGAGAGAGACAGGAACATCAATCTGTTCCTGTAGCGCCCTGACCGGGGATTGAACCAATAACCTCTATGTTTTGGGATAATGCTCTAACCAACTGATCTATCCAACCAGGGCTCTCTTGACATTTTTAAAGGCATGACTTACTAGGTTTCACCATGTAGCAAAGGGCATAAAGCAGAAAGGAGGGAAGATAATGTGCCTGAGAGGTTGAATTTCTAGGGAAATTTCAAGCAGAACTTTTGACAACTACAGTGGTGCCGAAGACATTCATGCCAGCAGCAGTGGATGGAGACACAGAAGGTAAAAAAACAACTCAGCAACATGGAATTCTTTCTGACAGCGTCACTCTGGGAGGGTTGCTTCCACTGAACAGTACTGACACATAATTCACGTATCAGAAAATGAACCCATTTAAAGTACATTTCAGTAGTGTTTAGTCTATCCACAGAGCTGTGCAGCCATCACCACAGTCTAATTTTAGAACATTTCATAACCCCAAAAAAGAACCCTGTTCACATTAGCAGTCACTCACCCTCCATCTGCCCCCAGCTCTAGACAATAACTAATCTACTCTCTGTCTCTACAGAATGGATTTGCTGTTCTGCACATTGTACATCAATTGAATCGTATACTCCATGACCTTTTGTGACTGGCTTTTTTCACTTAGCAAAATGTTGTTAGGATTCATCCACACTGTAGCAGGTGTCAGTGCTTCCTTCCTTCCCCCATCCCCAGCCCTTTATCAGGGTATTGTGTAACTAAAGGAGCTGTATAAATATTAAGTGTACAGGTCTACAGTGTTTTACCTTTGTATAGACTCATCTGCCCTCCACTGTGATCACAATACAGCACATGTTCAGCAGTCCAGAGAGTTAGTTCCCTTAACCCTTTGGTCAACTACACATGAGATAATCTATCATCTTAACCATTTTTTTTTTTTTTTGTAATTTTCTGAAGTGAGAAGCAGGTTGGCAGAGAGTGACACTCCCGCATGCACCTGACCAGGATCAACTTGGCATGCCCACTAGGGGGCAATGCTCTGCCCATCTGGGGGATTGCTCTGTTGCAACTGGAGCCATTCCAGTGCATGAGACAGAGAGGCCATGGAGCCTTCCTCAGCGCCTGGGCCAACTTTGCTCCAATGGACCCTTGTCTGCAGGAGGGGAAAAGAGAGACAGAGAGAAAAGAGAGGGGGAAGGGTAGAGAAACAGATGGGCGCTTCTCCTGTGTGCCCTGGCTGGAAATCAAACCTGGGGCATCCACACACTGAGCCAATGCTCTACCGCTGAGTCAACCGGCCAGAGCCTCATCTTAACCATTTTTAAGTGCACAGTTCAGTAATCTTAAATAGATACATTGTGCAACTAATCTCCAGGACTTTTTCATCTCGAAAATCTCAAACTATATTAATTAAACAATTTCCCACTCCTTCTCCCCCAGCCCCTGGCAACATTTCTACTTTTTTTTTTTTTTTTTTTTTTTTTCCATTTTTCTGAAGCTGGAAACAGAGAGAGACAGTCAGACAGACTCCCGCATGCGCCCGACCGGGATCCACCCGGCACGCCCACCAGGGGCGACACTCTGCCCACCAGGGGGCGATGCTCTGCCCATCCTGGGCGTCGCCATATTGCGACCAGAGCCACTCTAGCGCCTGGGGCAGAGGCCACAGAGCCATCCCCAGCGCCCGGGCCATCTTTGCTCCAATGGAGCCTTGGCTGCAGGAGGGGAAGAGAGAGACAGAGAGGAAAGCGCGGCGGAGGGGTGGAGAAACAAATGGGCGCTTCTCCTGTGTGCCCTGGCCGGGAATCGAACCCGGGTCCTCCGCACGCTAGGCCGACGCTCTACCGCTGAGCCAACCGGCCAGGGCTCTACTTTTTTTTCTTAATGAATTGCTCTTTTTTGTTTAAATTCATTTTTTTAGAGAGGGAGAGAGAATCATTGATTTGTTGTTTCACTTGTTTATTCATTCATTGGTTGATTTCTATTATTTTTTTAATGAGAGGGAGAGAGAGAAGGGAAGGGAGAGAGGTGAGAAGCATCAACTTATAGTTGAGGCACTTCAGTTGTTCATTGATTGCTTCTCATACGGGGTGGGAAGGGGCTCCAGGAGAGCCAGTGAACCCTGGCTCAAGCCGGAGACTATGGGATCATGTTGATGATCCCACACTCAAGCCAGTGACCCTGGGCTCAAGCCGGATAAACCCACGCTCAAGCCAGCAATCTCAGGGTTTGTTTGTTTTGTTTTGTTTTGATCTCAGGGTTTTGAACCTGAGACCTCAGCATCCCAGGATGATGTTCTATCCACTCTGCCAGCACGGGTCAGGCTCAATGTGCTTTTAATTTGCATTTTCCTGATGATTAGTGATATTGAGCATCTTTTCCTGTGCTTATTGGCCACTTGTATTTCTTCTTTAAAGAATTGTCTGTTTAAGTTTTTTTTGTTTTGTTTTGTTGTTGTTTTTGACAGAGAGAGAGGGACAGCTAGGGACAGACAGGAAGGGAGAGAGATGAGAAGCATCCATTCTTTGTTGCGGCACCTTAATTGTTCAATGATTGCTTTTTCATATGTGCCTTGACCAGGGGGCTACAGCAGAGTGAGTGACCCCTTGCTCAAGCCAGCAGCCCTAGGCTTAAGCCAGTGACCTTGGGCTTCAAGCCAGTGACCTTTGGGTTCAAGCTAGTGACCATGGGGTTATGTCTATGACCCTACACTCAAGCCAGTGACTCCACGCTCAAACTGGCAAGCCCACGCTTAAGCTGCTGAGCCCACACTCAAACTCAGCATTTGGACCTGGGTCCTCCATGTCCCAGTTTGATGTTCTATCCACTGTGCCACCGCCTGGTCAGGCTATTTAAGTTCTTTGCCAATTATTTTTTAATAATGGATTATTAAAATATAATTTATATACTATATAATTCACCCATTTAAAGTGTACAATTTAAAGATTTTTTTTGTATATTCACAGAGTTATCACCATAATCACTTTTATAATTTTATCACCCCAAAAGAAACCTCATACCCTTTGGCTACCACACCCTAGCCCCCCAGTCCCCCAACTCGGTACTTCCCAGCCATAGGCAACCACTAATCTACTTTCTCTTTCTATTTGCCTTCTCTGGCCATTTCATAGAAATGGAGTCATACAATTTGAGGTCCTTTGTGACTGGTATCTTTGATTTAGCCTAATTTCCCAGTAAGAGTTGTGACAACATGTGAAATACCATTTTAGGAGGGAAGCTCATTAGAAACCTTGTGCTAAAGGTTTTCAGGGGGGCTGGTCCTGCAGGTGCCGTCTGCCTAGCACTTACCCAAATTCCAGACTCCCAGGAGGAGAGCCAGTGTTCACAGTAAACTGTGGTGTTTGTGCAAACAGTTCCAGCACAGTGAGCTGCACTTATCAGAGGGAATGGTTGCAAGTTCCCAGTACCTAGCCAAGGGCCAATCCTGAAGGCAGGATTTTCAAGTGACAACATTTTCAACATAGGCTCTGTTAACTGTTTACCCCACAGGTTTTGATAAGGGTTGTACTGATGCTGTGGATCTGCTGGAGACATCAGATGGAGTGTTGCCATCTTTACAATATTAAGTATTTCTGGCCTGACCTGTGGTGGCGCAGTGGATATTGACCTGGAATGCTGGGGTTGCTGGTTCAAAATTCCTCACTTGCTTGGTCAAGGCACATATGGGAGTTGATGCTTCCTGCTCCTTCCCCCTTCTCTCTTCTCTCTCTCATCTCACTCTGAAAACAACTAAATAAAATCTAAATATATATATGAAGTATTTCAATTGTCAGACATGAGCTCTTTCCATTTATTTAGGTCTTTCATTCTTTTCAATGATGTTTTGTAGATTCCAGTGTACAAATCTTGTACTTCTTTTGTGAAATTTATGTCTAAGTATTTTATTCTTTTTTATTGTAAGTTGAATTGAATCCGTTTTCAGATTATTTATTTCAAATGTATAGAAATGCAATTAATTTTTGTGCAACCTTGAGCTTATTTGTTATTCTAATTTTTTTAAATTTTTATATTTTACAGAGACAGAGAGAGTCAGAGAGAGGGATAGACAGGGACAGACAGACAGGAACAGAGAGAGATGAGAGGCATCAATCATCAGTTTTTCTTTGTGACACTTTAGTTGTTCATTGATTGCCTTCTCATATGTACCTTGACCGCAGGCCTTCAGCAGACCGAGCAACCCCTTGCTCGATCCAGCGACCTTGGGGTCTTGAACCTGGGTCCTTCCGCATCCCAGTCCGACGCTCTATCCACTGCGCCACCGCCTGGTCAGGCTATTCTAATTTTTTTTTAACGTGTGGATTCTTTAACCTGGAATACATAGGATAATTTTTAAACAAATTTACTGATTGATTTTAGAGAGAGTGTAACAGAAACATTGATCTGTTCCTATATGTGCCCTGACCAAGAGGGTTGAACCCACAACCTCTGTGTATGGGGGTGAACCAACCCAGCTATCCAGCCAGGGCCTGAATTTAAAAAAAAAATTTTTTTATAAGAGAGAGAGAGGAAGGAAGAGAGAGGAGAAACATCAACTCATAGTTGCAGCATTTTAGTTGTTCATTGATTGCTTCTCATATGTGCCTTGAGGCTGCTCCAGCCAAGCCAGTGAGTGACCCCTTGCTCAAGCCAGTGATCATGGGATCATGTCTATGATCCTACTACACTCAAGTGCACGACCTCGCGCTTAACCTCACACTCAACCTGACCAGCCTGTGTTCAAGCTAGTGACTTTGGGGTTTCTAACTGGGACCTCACAATGCTCTATCCACTGTACCACCACTGGTCAGACTGATTTTTTTTTTAACTAGTCCTTAATCCCTGGAATAAACCCTCTTAGTCATGGTGTATAACACTTTTTATGTTGTGACATTGTTTGCTAATATCTTGCTAAGGATTTTGCACTGATTTTTACTTTGCCCATTACTTAGGGTTTGTTGTTATTGTTGTTAATGCGTTGTTAAGGAGTTCTTTATATATGGAGTATTGACTCCATATCAGATCTGATTTGTGAATATTTCCCTCATTCTGTAGGTGGCCTTTTCACTGTTGTGTTCTTTGAAGCATGAGTTTTAAATGTTGATGTAATTCCATTTATCTTCCTTTTGTTGCCTCTGGCTTCTGAAGAAATAATTACCAAATCTAGTGACATAAAGCTTTTTCTCTATGTTTTCTTCTGAGAGTTTTATAGGTTTAGGTCTTTGATTCATTTTGAGTTAA
Organism: Saccopteryx leptura; assembly: GCF_036850995.1. NCBI lineage: Eukaryota > Metazoa > Chordata > Mammalia > Chiroptera > Emballonuridae > Saccopteryx > Saccopteryx leptura. The sequence goes on along the minus strand of NC_089504.1, from coordinate 247,883,921 downwards.
TTTTTGTGTATGGTGCAAGGTATGGATCCTGACTTCATACTGTTGTATGTGGGTATACAACTTTTCCAACACCCTTTGCTGAAAAGACTGTCCTTTCCCCAGTGAATGGTCTTGGCACCCTTACTGAAATCCCTTTGGCCTGACCAGGCAGTGGTGCAGTGGATAGAGCCTCGACTGGGATGCAGAGGACCCAGGTTGGAGACCCCGAGGTCGCCAGCTTGAGCGCAGGCTCATCTGGTTTGAGCAAAGCTCACCAGCTTGGACCCAAGGTCGCTGGCTCGATGAGCAAGGGGTTAATCAGTCTGCTGAAGGCCTGAGGTCAAGGCACATATGAGAGAGCTATCAATGAACAGCTAAGGTGTTGCAACAAAAAACTGATGATTGATGCTTCTCATCTCTCTCCATTCCTGTCTGTCCCTATCTATCCCTCTCTCTGACTCTCTCTCTGTCTCTGTAAAGAAAAAAGAAAACCCTTTGGCCTCATAAGTGAAGTTTTATTCTTGCACTCTTTGTTCTATTTTTTCATTGCTTTTATGGTTGAATAATATTCTATTGTATGGCTAGAGCGTTTTAATTATATTTTATCTCTGATTTATGGATTATTGAGCCTTTACCCAGGAGCCTCCCTTTGGTCATCAGAACACAGTACCCTCTGAAAATAGCGTCTGTTTTGTTTGTTTGCTTTGTTCTTTGTTTTATCCTTGTCCACTGTCCATTGTGATTGTAGAACTTCAGTGGGGAGCAAATCGGGTGGGTACATCTTCCACATAGAAAGCTGGCAGCTCATCTGCGGTCATCCTTGGGGCGCCCTCCCGCGTGAGTGCTGTTATTTACTCAGGAAGATGCTGAGGCTCGGGGGAGTTGAGTAACTTAGTCAAGGCCTCATCCTAGAAGCCAGGAATCTGTCAAGTGCGTAGTGCAGGGACTCTCCGTTTTATGGAGAGTCAGATGCCCCAGGTCCTGGCGACAGTTGGCCTGGGAACTTCTTGCACTGCGCAGCCAACAATAACTGCTTTCTGTTTTGTCGCAGACTTCAGAAAACACCCTCAGAGATTCAGACCTTCCTCCAGGTGCAATGCAAATTCTAAGGCTGGAAAGCTTGAGTGTGGAAAGGAAAAAAGTTGGGCGGGTGCTTTTTACCCTCCTGCCCAGACTCGCCTTGGAAATTGCGCCCCCATCTCCATGGAAACACTGCGTGGGGTCCGGCTGTCACCAGGGGCGGAACCCAGAGCTCGCAACTCCTCCCCGCGTTTGCAACAGCTCCCCAGCGAGAGCAAACACTGTCATCCCCTAACCTCTCAGTTCCCCTTTTCGCGTGCCTTCCCTTTCCGTTGTCCTTTCGTGCCCCAGATCACATCGTGAAGGCGCTCTCCGGCCTGGCCTGCGCCCGGGGACAGCGCACCGGGCGGCGGGGCCTGAGAGCCGCTCCGCGCGGCCGCCTTGCTCGGGCTCACCCTCGGCCGCGTTGATTGGCCGCTCCGCGCCGGCCGCCGCGGCGGACAGGCAGTCCTCTGCCCAGCGGAAAGTTCTCTGCGTCCGGAGGAAGTTGGACTTTAGGAGACGCCGAGGAAGCAGCTCCGGAGGCTGCAGGGTTCTGGGCGGCCATGGAGGAGCCCCCTTTGCGAGAGGAGGAAGAGGAAGAGGAGGAGGAAGGGGAGGAGGGAGACGAGACTGGGCCCGAGGGAGTCCTGGGCAAGAGCCCCTTCCAGCTGACCGTCGAGGACGTGTACGACATCTCCTACGTGGTGGGCCGCGAGCTGATGGCTCTGGGCAGTGACCCCCGGGTGACACAGCTGCAGTTCAAAATCGTCCGCGTCCTGGAGATGCTGGAGACGCTGGTGAACGAGGGCAACCTGACGGCGGAGGCGCTGAGGATGGAGCGGGACCACCTCCGTCAGGAGGTGGACGGGCTGCGGAGAGAGGGCTCGGCGACCGGCGGAGAGGTGAGTGCGGCGGGGGGAGGGGGTTCCCGTCTTAGCCCCGGGGTGGTCGGGCAGCGCCCACAGGCAGGGACGCCCCTTTTTTCTCTTGAACATCCAAGGCCCTCAAAGCAGATCACTGCGAGTATCCAGCTCTCAGATTGGAAACACTTTGATTGTAAACATTGAGCACTTTCTAGCTGGGACCTGTGCTGAGTGTGTTCTGAATTACTGGGCCTCTAGCTTTTTATTTTTTAAGGAAATTATTTTATTTACTGATTGAGTTTAGAGAGAGAAATATCAGTTTGTTGTCCCACTTATCTATGCATTCATTGGTTGATTCTTGTACGTGCCCTGGCGGGGATTGAACCCACAACCTTGGCATATGGGGACAAGGTTCTAAACAACTAAGCAATCCCGCCAGAGTGCGTCTAGAGTTTTTGACGTTGACCTAGAGCAGTAGTTCTTACGCGTTAGGAGACATCACAAGCATCTGGGTGTTCTTAAAACAAAGGCTGCGGGGACCCAGCACCAGAGTTTCTGATTCAGTAGGTCTGGACTGGGACCTGAGATGTGTGTCTCAAACCAGTTTCCAGATGATACTGATGCTATAAAGTGTGATCCAGGAATCACACTTTGAGTATCTGTGACCTGGATGAAGAGATAAAATTTAACTAAAGAAAAGTTCATGTTCATGACCACAAAAGACATGTGCAAGAATATTCAGAGTAGCTTTATTCATAACATGTCATAACTATGCCAAACTGGAAAGAATCCAAATGCAACAAATAAGTGGATTTTTAAATTGTAGTATATTCAGCCTGACTGGGTGGTGGCACAGTGGATAGAGTGTCGGACTGGGATGCAGAAGACCCAGGTTTGAGACCCTGAGGTCGCCAGCTTGAGCGCGGGCTCATCTGGTTTGAGCAAAGCTCACCAGCTTGAGCCCGAGGTCACTGGCTCAAGCAAGGGGTTACTCGGTCTGCTGAAGGCCTGCGGTCAAGGCACGTATGAGAAAGCAATCAATGAACAACTAAGGTGTTGCAATGCACAACAAAAAACTAATGATTAGGCCCTGGCCAGTTGGCTCAGCGGTAGAGTGTCGGCCTGGCGTGCGGGGGACCCGGGTTCGATTCCCGGCCAGGGCACATAGGAGAAGCGCCCATTTGCTTCTCCACCCCCCCCCCTTTCCTCTCTGTCTCTCTCTTCCCCTCTCGCAGCCAAGGCTCCATTGGAGCAAAGATGGCCCGGGCGCTGGGGATGGCTCCTTGGCCTCTGCCCCAGGTGCTAGAGTGGCTCTGGTCGTGGCAGAGCGACACCCCGGAGGGGCAGAGCATCGCCCCCTGGTGGGCAGAGCTTTGCCCCTGGTGGGCGTGCCGGGTGGATCCTGGTCGGGCGCATGCGGGAGTCTGTCTGACTTGACTGTCTCTCCCCGTTTCCAGCTTCAAAAAAAAAAAAAAGAACAAAAAAAACACTAATGATTAATGCTTCTCATCTCTTCATTCCTGTCTGTCTGTCCCTGTCTATCCCTCTCTCTGATTCTCTCTGTCTCTGTAAAAAAAAAAAGGCAAATGTATGTTCTTCTAGTTTCCCTAAATTGGTTATCAAATAAACATGATTGTAAAAAACAAAAATAAAAAAAATAAATTGTAGTATATTCAATGGAATACTACACAATCATGAAAATAATCAGTGCTGATATGCATAACTGTATGGATGACTGTCACAGATGTTACACTGAGAGATAGGTGCCAGGCACAGAAGAGAGCCTACCATATGTGAGAATCAAGAACAGGCAGAATAATCTTTAGTTATAAAAGGTGGGTTGATGTCCCCTCCTGGGGACAGTGAGAGGTTAGCAGGAAGGAAATGTATTGTAGTCGTGTGGGTGTATGTGTATAGCAAAAAGCATCAAGCCATAAACTCAAGATTAGTGCATTTTATTGTATGCCATTATACCTCCATTTTACAAAATTACATTTCAAGAAACAATCTCCCCAACTCAGCATGATACATAGTCATACTTTCCTATTTTATGAGTTTTTAAATTCTTATTGGAACTCACTAAATTAATATACTCAGTAGTGGGTTTCCAGCCACAGTAAAAAAAAAAAAAAAAAAAATTGTCCTAACTAGGCTTTCTCCTTTGATCCTCATTCTGTATTATACCCATTTTGCAGAAATGGAGGCATGTAACAGGTAAATAATTTACCTGAGGACTCAGAGTAAGTCAGAGGTGGAAGCAGGAATTGAGCTGAGTTGCTGGTTTTAACCACACCATACCAGAATAGACCTTGACCTCATTGCCGTACTAGCATTTAATGAGTGACTGCACTATGTGAACCCTGGGGCTGTGGAAGGAAGGCAGACACGGTCCTTTGATTGACATCTAGTGGGAGAGGGAAGACACACAGACAGATCTCAGAACTCAATACAAGATGACAGATTGAGGAGCAAATGGTGAAAGCTTAACAGGGACAGGTTCACCGAAATTCACAGGGAAGAGGAAAGATTTCTGGTAGCTTCCCTGGTACACTTGTGTCTCACCTACTCATTAGTCAGGGTGACAATTATATATCTGTAGATAAGGTTCGACATTTTGTATCCATTGTATGAGTTGGTTGAATGTCATGATGAGGGAGCCTGGCTTTGGAGAGTCGAGGGCGGGTAAGTGGCTTGTCCAGCGTCACTAAGTTCACAGGCTGCGTTCTCTTCCTGTCACTTTCAACTCCAGGCACAAGGATATGGCGGAGGCCCCACCACAGGCCATGAACTGTGTGGTATGCCCTGTGCTGCCCCGAGGTGGGGTGATTTCCTATATGGGGCGCAGTGGACAAGCTTCATCAGCCAGCAGATGAGATGACACATTTTCCTCCCAAGCTACAGTCACAGTCATAGTCTCAAGAACGGGGGTGGGGGAAAGGCAGAGAGAATGACTGTTTACTGCCGTTAGATGATTCATACAAATTTGTCTTTTTTTTTTTAATGTTTATTTTATTGATGAGAGAGAGAAAAAAAGAGACAGGGACATCAATCTGTTTCTGTATGTGTCTTGACTGATTTCAGCGCTTTGAGATGATGCTCTGACAGAGCGAGCTATCTGGCCAGGGCCCCTACCCATTGTGTTTTCAAACACGCTGATCCTTGCCAGTCTGATAGGAGGAGCATGGTCACTATGATATTTCTCTTTATACTGTGTCTCGTTCTCTTTATCATATGTCAAATATGCCAGAGGGTTGTTGTGCCCTAGTTTAAGCTTCAATTAATGGACACTTCAGCCCTGGCCGGTTGGCTCAGCGGTAGAGCGTCGGCCTAGCGTGCGGAGGACCCGGGTTCGATTCCCGGCCAGGGCACACAGGAGAAGCGCCCATTTGCTTCTCCACCCCTCTGCCGCGCTTTCCTCTCTGTCTCTCTCTTCCCCTCCCGCAGCCAAGGCTCCATTGGAGCAAAGATGGCCCGGGCGCTGGGCATGGCTCTGTGGCCTCTGCCTCAGGCGCTGGAGTGGCTCTGGTCGCAACATGGCGACGCCCAGGATGGGCAGAGCATCGCCCCCTGGTGGGCAGAGCGTCGCCCCTGGTGGGCGTGCCGGGTGGATCCCGGTCGGGCGCATGCGGGAGTCTGTCTGACTGTCTCTCCCTGTTTCCAGCTTCAAAAAAAAAAAAAAAAAAACAAAAAACAAAAAACAAAAAAAAAAAAAAATGGACACTTCAGTTGTTTTTAAACATTTATTTTAACTTTAGTTTGAAAAAATTTTAAACCTGTAGAAGAATTGTAAGATAAGTGCAACAAACACCTGCATACCTTTCATCTTGATTCAGGTGAACACATATATACACACATATACAGAAATATGTATGTGTACTTTTTTAAATTTTATTTATTTATTTATTTTTGTATTTTTCTGAAGCTGGAAACGGGGAGAGACGGTCAGACAGACTCCCGCATGCGCCCGACTGGGATCCACCTGGCACGCCCACCAGGGGGTGACGCTCTGCCCACCAGGGGGTGATGCTCTGCCCCTCTGGGGCGTCGCTCTGTTGCGACCAGAGCCACTCTAGCGTCTGGGGCAGAGGCCAAGGAGCCATCCCCAGCACCCGGGCCATCTTTGCTCCAATGAAGCCTCGCTGCGGGAGGGGAAGAGAGAGACAGAGAGGAAGGAGAGGGGGAGGGGTGGAGAAGCAGATGGGCGCTTCTCCTGTGTGCCCTGGCTGGGAATCGAACCCAGGACTTCTGCACGCCAGGCCGACACTCTACCACTGAGCCAAACAGCCAGGGCCTATTTTTATTTTTTTATTCTGTGAGAAGAGAAGAGGCAGAGACAGACTCCCACATGTATCCCGAACTGAGATCCACCAGGCACTAGGGGGCGATGCTCTGCCCGTATGCTACGTTGCAACCAGAGCCATTTTTTTAGCACCAGAGGCGGAGGCCATGGAGCCATCCTTAGTGCCTGGGGCTACCTTAGTCTAATAGAGCCCTGGCTGTAGGAGGGGAAGAGAGAGACAGAGAGAAAGGAGAGGGGGAAAGGTGGAGAAGCAGATGGGCACTTCTCCTGTGTGCCCTGACTGGAAACTGAACCCGGGATATCCACATGCTGGGCCAACGCTCTACCACTGAGCCAGCTGTCCAGGGCTACATGTATATACTTTTTATTCACTTTTGCTGAGCTTCTTGAGCAGATATATTTGTTATAGGACTGATGAAAGATTAAGATCATTTACCCTAAATGCTTCAGTGTGTATCTCCAAGTACATACTATTAAATAAACATAATAAGTTATCAAATTCAGGGGAAAGCTGATGGAATAATAAGATACTAATATACCACCCATATTCAAAATTCACAAAAATGGCCATTGTAGCATTTCTTTTCCTGATGCAAGATCCAGTCCAGGGTCACACGGTACCTTTAGTTGGCACAGCTCTGTAGGTACTTTTAATCTGACGTTTCAAGAGCCTTTTGGTCTGTTATACAACCTTGACATTTTTGAAGATCATGCATCAGTTGATCTGTAGAAGGTCCTTCCGTCTGGGCTTGTTCTGATGTTTCCACATGATTAGATTCGAGTTACACACATGTGGCAGGAATACTACTGCAGTGATGCTGTGTGCTACTCAGTGCATCATGTCAAGAAGCACCTAATGCCAGTTTGTCATTATTGGGGACGGTAACTTGATGGCTTGGCCAAGGTGGTGTCTGCACAGTTTCTGCTTTATAAAGATGCCTTTATTCCCTTTGTAATTCACATTTAACCTGTGGGAAAATACTTTGAAACTGTGTAAGATATCCTGTTCCCCAACCAATTTCCACAGAAAGGTTTTAGATCCACATTCATTAGTTTTACCCAAATCCATTGTTACTAAGATGATTGCAGGAGGATGCTTTTTCAACTTTATCATCTCTACACTTAACAGGCATTCTGCTATAAAGTATAGGTTCTCCCCCCCCTCCGCCAGATTAGCCAGAGTTCTCCAGAGAAACAGAATGAAAAGGGTATAGACAGGTATAGACACAGCTGTAGGAATAGATATAGACATATATGTAAGAGGAGATTCATCCTGGGAGTGGGCTCAGGCATTTACGGAGGCTGAGAAGTTCTACACCATGCTGCCTGCACACTGGAGACTCAGGAGAGCCAGTGGTGTAGTTCAGTCTGGGTCAGAAAGCCTGCGAATTGAGAGGTTGATGGTGTCAGTCCTGGTCTGCTTCCAAATAGTCCAAAACCCCGAGAACCGGGAGGCTCGGGATTGAAGGGTAGGGGAAGATGGATGTCTCAGCCAAAGCGGAGAGACAGCGAATTCACCCTCCCTCTCTGCCTTTTTGTTCTGACTGGGTGCTGTCCACTCACAGTGGGGAGGGCCATCTGCTTCAGTCAGCCTACGGTTTCAAATGCTGATCTGGTTCAGAAATCCCTCCCAGACACACCCAGAAATACTGCTCAACCAGCTGTCCAGGCACCCCTTCGCCCAGTCAGGTTGGCACCTAAATTAACCATCACATCCCTTGTTCATTAATGGGGATGTTAATTTAAAATTTCAAGTAGTTTCCTACATTCTCTTTTTATGTGATGCGTTAGTTATTATCCATTCCTATTGTTATTCATTTTTTAAATTTTTTTTAAATTTTGCTGTAAATGATCCGATGTCATCATTTCTTTTTTTTCCTTTAAATATTTATTTTTATTTTATTTATTCATTTTAGAAAGGAGAGAGAGAGAGGGAGAGAGAGAGAGAAACAGAGAGAGAGAAGGGGGAGGAGCAGGAAGCATCAACTCCCATTTGTGCCTTGACCAGGCAAGCCCAGGGTTTCGAACCAGCGACCTCAGCATTTCCAGGTCGACGCTTTATCCACTGCGCCACCACAGGTCAGGCTTGTTATTCATTTTGATACTCAAATTGTTCTTAGTTTGGCCACGAGGAGATCCTTCAAATAGTGTCATTCTGATTTGTCTCCATCCCTTACAGTGAAATGCCCCAGGGTCCTCTTGGACTGTTCCTGTCCCAGCCCCGGAATCAGCCATTTCCCCAGGAGCCTTGGCCCTTTTCTTAGAGACTGGGACTTTTGGCTTTTTGACTGCCAACCAAACACTCGCAACAGGTCGCACCTCATCTCATCGGGCCCCCAGGAATGAAAACACCAGAGGACCTTCCTCTCTGGGATGGACAGTCCATCCATCCTCTCCAGGGAACCTGCCCAAAGTGACATCTTCTCTTACAGGTACATCTGGGCCCCGACAAGATGGTGGTGGACCTGACCGACCCCAACCGGCCGCGCTTCACGCTGCAGGAGCTGAGGGATGTGCTCCAGGAGCGCAACAAACTCAAGTCGCAGCTGCTGCTGGCGCAGGAGGAGCTGCACTGCTACAAGAGGTGGGCGGCCCCCTGGCGGGTGTGTCCTGTGTTTGTTCTCACCTCCCCTCCACCACATTCCCCGGGACCCTCGGTTCCCGGAGGTACCGGTGTGGTGGTGACCAAAACAGAGAAAGTTCCTGTTCATCTAGGGGGCAGACAGGCAGTCAGTCAGCAAGGAAACCTGAAGTAAGAACCCACAATAATGGGGCAAGTGTTCTAAAGAAGATAAAAAAAAAAAAAGGAGACATGACAATCCTGGCCAGTTTGCTCAGTGGGTATAGGGTCATCAGGGTGCACCAAGGTCGCAGGTTGGATCCCCAGTCAGGGCACATACGAGAAGCAAGCAATGAGTGCACAGCTAAATGGAATAGCTAAGTGGAACAGCGAATTGATGCTTCTCTTTCTGCCTCCCCATCTCCCCCCCCCCTCTTTCTCTCTCTATCTCTCTCCCTCTCCCAGACAATCAATGGGAAAAAAAATTTTTTTTTAAATCAAGGGGTCCTGACCTGTGGTGACTCAGTGGATACAGCCTTGACCTGGAACACTAAGGTCGCAGGTTTGAAATCCTGGGCTTGTCCGGTCAAGGCACATATGAGAATTGATGCTTCCTGCTCCTCCCACCCTTCTCTCTCTCTCTCTCTCTCTCTCTCTCTCTCTCTCTCAAATGAATAAAGTTAAAAATTTTTTTAAACTAAAAAATCAAGGAGACATGAGCCAGAGAGTGAAGTACTGAAGGGGTTGGAGGAGGGGCCTGTGTAAGAGTGGGCGGTCAGGGACAAGCCCTCTAAGGTGAAAGGCGAGAAGCATCCTATGGAAAGCCTTGGTAGGGCCGGAGTGGAGCCAGCCGTTTGAACACCAGAGGTGGGACCTGGCACCGTGGACCCTGACCCAGGAGGACAGCCAGGAAGAAACTGGGCAGCTGTGCCTTGTTGGCCACAGGAAGGCGCTCTTATTTTGTTGTAAGTGTGAATTCAAGGACCTGCTTCCCAGTCCATGGCTGCCAGTGGCCACAGGGAGACTCGTCTGCAGATGGCCTGTTGTGAGAACCTGCAGTTTTCAGTATCCCGTCATGTTGGGACTCTGAAAGTTTGGGTGAGGACATGCCCTCCTGGAAAACAGGGCCCATGTGATATTCTTCCTGAAGTTCTTTCCGTGGAGCATCCGCAGAAGAGCAGCAGAGAAGCAGAAGCACGCTAGGAAGCCAAATCCACAGGGCCGAGCTCTGCTGACACAAGTTTAATTGTCTTCCTTCTGCTGAGCTTGGAACCATGTGCATGGAAAGACCTGTCTTCGCCTCATGTAAGAAGCATTTCAGATACAGGTGTTTTAAAAACCGGAACTGCTAAACTGCTGATGCCCAGGCAGCCTGCGACTGAATAAAGCAACACCCTTTGTTTTCAGTTTCAAATTCCCAGAGAACAGCAGGTGTTTGCTTCCCACCTGGTGCTGGCCAGCCCGCAGACAGCAGGACTCCATTCAGACTCCAGACTGTTCTATTCTGTCTCTTGTGCTACGTGTTCTGGAGAAACGAGCGTGGCAGCTGAGGTGTTCTCTTAGCAACGAAGTTTGGAGACCTGAGCTCATACTAACAATCGTTTTATTTTTATTTATTGACTTAGAGAGAGAGAGAAACATTGATTTGTTGTTCCACTTATTTATGTCACTCATTGGTTGATTCTTTTTTTTTTTTTTTTTACAGAGACAGAGAGAGAGTCAGAGAGAGGGATAGACAGGGACAGACAGACAGGAACAGAGAGAGATGAGAAGCATCAATCATTAGTTTTTCATTGCTCGTTGCAACACCTTAGTTGTTCATTGATTGCTTTCTCATATGTGCCTTGACCGCGGGCCTTCAGCAGACCGAGTAACCCTTTGCTGGAGCCAGCGACCTTGGGTTCAAGCTGGTGAGCTTTTTGCTCAAACCAGATGAGCCGGCGCTCAAGCTGGCGACCTCGGGGTCTCGAACCTGGGTCCTCTGCATCCCAGTCCGATGCTCTATCCACTGCGCCACCGCCTGGTCAGGCTCATTGGTTGATTCTTGTGTGTGCCCTGAGCAGGGAATGAACCTGCAACCTTGGTGTATTGGGTACCATGCTCTGACCAACCGAGCTCTCCGACTGGAGCCCTAACGATCATTTTGAGTTGAAGGCAGATATGGTAGGCTGTTTCCAAAGATGGCCACGACAATCCTTCCTATCCTGCCTACTTCTTGCAGTGAGACTTTTTCTGCTCCTCCCCTGAAGCCATTTCCCTTCCCTTGAATCTGGGCCCTGTGCCTTCCTTCTAACCAGACCAATGACCAGCAGAATGTGCCTGGAGGCCACCATGCTGTGAAGAGGCTCAAGGTAGTCACAAGGAGAGGTCCTGTGAAGGAGAGCCAGGGGGCCCCAGCGGACAGCCCAGCTGTGCCCAGCCCCAGCTTCTTCATCAGGTCCAGGTAGGCAGCCACTTAAGACCCAGCGGGAGAGCCACCAGGCCAATCGTAAGAAATGGAGCCACAGTGAGAATCACGCATCATCGCTGTTGTAAATCACTAAGTTTTAGGTGTGGAAAAAGGGAGTTTTTAGATGATGTCTCTCATGAAGTAATATTATAATAAAAATATAAACAATAAAATTAAGTAACAAGAGTCCACTCTTTGCAAAGAAGGAGACCAGAGGGTGAATTCTTCTTTCCGTGGCTCAGACGTGAGGGGCTGTGTCAGTCTGCTCAGGCTGCTGGGACAGAATAGCATCGACTGGGTGGCTTCAACAGTAGCATTTTCTTTTCTTGCAGTTCTGTGGGCTGCAGGTCCAAGGTCGAGGTGCTAGCAGGGTTGGTTCTCACCCTTCCTGGCTCACAGATGGCTTCCCTCCGGCTGTGTCCTCACACAGCTGAGAGAGGAAAGCAGCCCTCTGGTTTCCTGTCTCACAGGGACACTCATCCCATCCCGGGGGGCACCACCCCCATGGCCTCATCTAACCCTACTCGTCTCCCAGGCCTCCCCGATACCATCACACTGGGGTTCGCGCTTTAGTGCATGGATCCTGGAGGCACACACCATGCAGCCCGTATCCAGAGGAAGTAGGACAAGCACACGTTTACCAATAGGCGTGACGAGATACCTGAGTGCACGTAGGGAACTGGTTGGGTCACACCCTGCAGTTCTTCACTGTGCTCAGTCAGGCTGCTTTCAGTCAGAAGTGACAAGTTCAGACTAGCTTTAGGGCAAAAGGGCATTTATTGACCCAAGTGGTCGAGAAGGATCCTGAAATTGCTCTCAGAAGCAAACTACTGCAACTGAGGCCTCAGGGCTGGTACCAGGGACTGGGTGCGCTTTCTTTCCTCTTTGCCTGTCCTTGTTATCTTGTATAACAGGCAGTCCTCCTCTGAACCTTAGCAAGTGAGACTGCTGGCAGTCCTGGCTGAGCAAGTGAGAGAGGACTACCTTCTTCTGCTTCTGACCATCAAGTCCAAGGCAAAACACTGGCCTTCCTTGGGTCACCTCACCTCAATATCTTGTCCATCAATATTAATGTAACTCTTATCACCATCTGACTTACTATACATATATATTTTTTTCTTTTTATTTTGACAGAGACAGAGAGAGAGAGGGACAGATAGGGACAGACAGGAATGGAGAGAGATGAGAAGCATCAATTCTTCATTGCGACACCTTAGTTGTTCATTGATTGCTTTCTTGTATGTGCCTTGACCGTGGGGCTACAGCAGACCGAATAACCCCTTGCTCGTCGAGCCAGCGACCTTGGGTCCAAGCTGGTGAGCTTTGCTCAAACCAGATGAGCCCGTGCTCAAGCTGGAGACCTCGGGGTCTCAAACCTGGGTCCTCCACGTCTCAATCCGATGCTCTATCCACTGGGGCACAGTATGTAGCCTGTTTGTTGAATGAATGAATGCCACATATTATTATCTCACTTAATCCATCGATCCTAGGAGATAGGTACTTGTGCTGTTCTCATTTTACCATATAGGAAATCAAGGCTTAAGTTAGAGAATTTACACAGGGTCATATTCTTACAACATGGAGAAGCTTGACCTACCAGCCAGTGCAGTTCGACAAGAGAAAGAAAGAAGAGGTGTCAACATTGTTTAATGTCGAGAGAAAATTCTCACTATCTGGGTCAGACTTTTTCTGGCGCTAGAGCTTTCTGTGCTGAAATTATGTATATACTAATAATGATTGAGATTCCATACTTTCAGAACTGCGCAGATAAGAGGCCTGCAAGAAAACAACCCTTTTGTTTGTCCCCCTTTGTCTAGTGGCCTGATTCCAGCAAGAGATGGCCCAAGAGGAAGAAGGGACAAGGATGCCCTGGTTGCTGGGGCCAATGATGACAGCAGAAACAAGGAGGAGAAGACGATCATAAGGAAGCTGTAAGTCACTGCACTGTCTCTGTTGCTACAAAGTAAGTGCTAAGCAACGGAGGTGAGGCAAGAGAAGACTGGCCCAGGATGGGGAGGCCCCGCTCTCCTGGTGGGGCTGCGGCTGATATTACAGCTCAGTTCTGCTGTGTTGAAGTACCTGCCAGGGAGCAGTCTGAGCACTTGATGTACATTCATTCATTCACTCGTCACAATGACCCTTGTGAGGTGCAACTCTTATTACCCCCATTTGACAGGTGTCTACCGAGACGTAAAGTAGTAGGTCCATGGTCACACAGATAATAAATAGTGAAGTCTGAATTGGAACCCAAGAAAGTCTGGATTTCTATGTTTCACTGCCTCCCTATGATATAAAACTATAACCAAAAAATAATAATACAGTTCCAGCAAGAAGAAAAACACAATAGTTATTGGAGTTTAAGTGACTCATTCATCACGTCTTTTTCCTCCAACTTTGGAGGACTCCGTGTGTACCAACACTGGAATGTGTGACACAGCTCCCATTGAATACTCCCCTCGCGTCCACACACCATCGTTGACCCTTTGTGTCTTCAGACGCTGTGCCTCAATCCACAGTATGGGATGCTTGTTTAAAATCCAGAGTCTCAAGCCCTGGCCAGGTGGTTCAATGGATAAAGTGTCGACCTGGCACACCAGAGGTCATGGGTTCAATCCTCAGTCAGGGCATGTACAATATGAGAAGCAACCAGTAAGTACACACAACTAAATGGAACACCTGGGTGAAACAACAAGTTGATGCTTCTCTCTTTCTCTCCCTCTTGCCTTACCCCCTCCCTCTCTCTCTCCCCCCCTCCCTTCAGCAACCCCCACTGTAAACAGTGCTGTGGTGAACATCTTTGTTTTTTGTTTTTTTTTGTTGTTTTTTTGTATTTTTCTGAAGCTGGAAACGGGGAGAGACAGTCAGACAGACTCCCGCATGCGCCCGACCAGGATCCACCCGGCACGCCCACCAGGGGGCGATGCTCTGCCCCTCCGGGGCGTCGTTCTGCCCCTCCGGGGCGTTGCTCTGCCGAGACCAGAGCCACTCTAGTGCCTGAGGCAGAGGCCAAGGAGCCATCCCCAGCGCCCGGGCCATCTTTGCTCCAATGGAGCCTTGGCTGCGGGAGGGGAAGAGAGAGACAGAGAGGAAGGAGGGGATGGGGGTGGAGAAGCAAATGGGCGCTTCTCCTATGTGCCCTGGCCGGGAATCGAACCCGGGTCCCCTGCACGCCAGGCCGATGCTCTACCACTGAGCCAACCGGCCAGGGCTGTGGTGAACATCTTCATGCTCACTCATGTCCTCCCATGGACCTGTGTGTGATATTCCCAGGAGTGAAATTGTGGGGTCACAGAGCTCATTAGCCAGGGTCCTGGCAAAAATAGATGGCTCCCTCAAAAGGTGTGACTGAAGAGATTTAAAGAAGGGACACATTGTACAGCTGTGTGAGCAGAGTGAAGGAAACCATGAATAGATGGAGCTGCGCCCAGGTGTGCCGACACCTGCCGGGAGAGAGCTGGGAGGGGAAGAGTGGGAGTCAGACAGGTGTGTGGCCCTCAGAAGAGGAACAGCAGCTGGTAGAACAGGTCCTGGCAGGGGCAGAGCCCTCAGTCCAGGAGCAGAGACCCCTGCCTTTCTTTGCTCCTGCCTTCCCAGCTTCTGCTGGCGACTCCCATTGGCTGAGCCCCACCTGAAGCGGGAGGACTAGGGGGCTTGTTGACACCACCTGGGCTTGTTGACACCACCTGTGGAGGTCACCTTCCTGGAGCAAAGGGCAAGGCAGAGAAGGGAGGGGATAGATTTTGGGATCTCATGGGCTGCTTTCCTTGCTGAAGTTCTGCCTGACTCTCCCAGAAGGGCTGCATGAAAACTGCTCTGCTAGACATGACTGCCTGAAACCAGAGTCACTCATTCCTTCAGCAGATGGGTACGGAGGGTTTACCGTGAGCATCGTTTTAGGTGCTGGGCAGCTGGGCATGCGGTGAACTAGACAAAGGCCCACCTGCATATTGCTTACATTCTTCTTTTTTTTTTTTTTTAGAGACAGGAAGGGAGAGAGAGACAGAGACCGAAAGGGACAGAGAAACGTTGACTTGTTGTTTCACTTATTCATGTGTGTATTGGTTGATTCTTGTATGTGCCCTGACCAGCGATTGAACCCACAACCTTGGCATGTTGGGACAACACTCTAGTGGTAACCAACTGAGCTACCAGGCCAGGGTGGCACTTACATTCTTGTAGGGGGGATCAGAGAGTGACCGGGTAAGGAAATGTATTAACCAGACAATTTCAGACAGCTATATGCACTAAGACCATTAAATAGAGTGCTGAAGGCGAGGTTGATAAGGGTCATCCTGGAAGGCTTCTATGAGGAGGTGACCTTCAAGCTGAGCCCTGAAAGACCATAAGGACCTAAGGGAAGAGCATTCCTGGCTGTGGGAACAGTGGGTGTAAAGGCCTGAGGCTGGAAAAAGCTTGTGGAACAGGGATCATGGCTGCTGGAGCAGCAAAGAGTAGAGGTGAGGTTGGAGAGGCTGAGCAGATCCCAGGGAGGTCTCGGGTTTTATTGTAAGTGCCTGGTGAAGGGTTTTAAGCTGGGAAGTGGAACGGTGGTATTCAGGTATATAAAATCTCACTCTGGCTGCTGTGTGAAGGGTTGGGGGGCAGAGTCAAAGCAGGGCCAGTGGGAGTGTCTCTGCCCCAAGGAAGGGTCTCCTGAGGTTAGATACTGAAAGAGCTTCTCTACCCCCTGCCCCCCTGCAGCAGGAGTGGGTCTGAAGGTATTCACCCAGGACTTTCATTGGCTGAGTGTCCCATTGTAAACAAGGCTCCCAGAGGGCATAAATTGAGGGTTTATTCCTGCCTCTTCTAGAGAAGTTCTTTGGGTTACTTAATTGGAGTTGGAGCCTGATGCAGTAAAAATGTTTGTTCTGGGCACCAGCCAGCCAGCCTGTGGACACGTATTTAAAGAGCATGAGGCCAAGACTTCCTGGTCAGACAAGCTTATTGAGTGAGTGAGTGAGTGAGTGAGTGAATGAATGAGTGAATGACTTTCTCTGTGTGTGTGTGTGTGTGTGTGTGTGTGTGTGTGTGTGTGTGACAGAGAGAGGGATAGACAGGAAGGGAGAGAGATGAGAAGCATCAATTCTTCATTGCGGCACATTAGTTGGTCTTAATTGCTTTCTCAGATGTACCTTGACCAGGGGTCTACAGCAAAGCGAGTGACCCCTTGCTCAAGCTAGCGACCCTGCACTCAAGCTGGTGAGCCCTCACTCAAGCCGCTGACCTTGGGGTTTCGAACCTGGGTCCTTTGTGTCCCAGTTCGATGCTCTATCCAGTGCACCACCCCCTGGTCAGGGTGACTGAATAACCTGAAGAAGTAGATCATGCTGAGAAGAATTTTTGTCTTGGCTCTGCAGATGGGGAGCCATAGAAGGGCTTCAGCTCAGGAAAAAGAGCTCTGCACAGTGACAGGGACATTCAGGCTGCTACAAATAAATTACAGGGTGACAGGGAGGCTATTGTGACTTGGAC
The DNA here is from genome assembly GCF_036850995.1 of Saccopteryx leptura. NCBI lineage: Eukaryota > Metazoa > Chordata > Mammalia > Chiroptera > Emballonuridae > Saccopteryx > Saccopteryx leptura. The sequence continues at coordinate 247,867,236 of NC_089504.1, read as the reverse complement.
TAGGGAGTGGCAGTGGGGGAGATAGAAGTTAGTGGTGGGATTAGGGACATATCTGGGGCACGATGACTAAAATGTAGCAAATGTGGGGAGGGAGGCGTTGAGAACAACTCCCAGGTTCTTGGCTTGAATGCCTGGGTGGGGATGATGTCACTTCCTGGGCACCAGGGTTGAGGCAGGGGAGGATGGTTGAGAGTGCTTCTGTATCCAAGCATCAGTTGGCCCCCCCACTGCTGACAGAGCACAGCTGCACTCAGGGGATTTGTCTTTAACAAGAAGCAAGAGCCTGACCTGTGGTGGCGCAGTGGATGAAGCATCGACCTGGAAATGCTGAGGTCACCGGTTCGAAACCCTGGGCTTGCCTGGTCAAGGCACATATGGGAGTTGATGCTTCTAGTTCCTCCCTACCTTCTCTCTCTGTCTCTCCCTCTCCCTTTCTCTCTCCTCTCTAAAATGAATAAATAAAATTTAAAAAAAAAAAAAAAAAAAAAAAAAAGAAGCAAGAGCCCAGGTCCCTCCTGACCAGGTGGTGGCGCAGTGGATAGAGCGTCGGACTGGGATGTGGAGGACTCAGGTTCGAGACCCTGAGGTTGCCAGCTTGAGCGCGGGCTCATCTGGTTTGAGCAAAGCTCACCAGCTTGGACCCAAGGTTGCTGGCTCGAGTAAGGGGTTACTCAGTCTGCTGTAGCCCCACAGTCAGGGCACATATGAGAAAGCAATCAATGAACAACTAAGGTGTCACAACGAAAAACTAATGATTGATGCTTCTCATCTCTCTCCTTCCTGTCTGTCTGTCCCTATCTATCTCTCTCTCTGACTCTCTTTCTGTCTCTCTACAAAACAAAGAAACAAGTAAAAAAAAAAAAAAAAAAAAAAAAAGAGCCCAGGTCCCAGCCCTGACTCTTTAGCCCCCAGCCATCTCATAACTGGAAATAGTGCTGAGGTTGTACTTTGTGATCAACCCCAAACATCATTCTTCCTTTTCAGAACTTAGCATATGAGGAGGAAAAGCACTCACTGAAAGTTTGGTACTTGAATCTCAGAGGATCGCTTTGCCTATTATCCAAGAACTTATGTATGAATCTATCTTTGCAAAATCTGTTTTATAATTGCAGATAACATTTGAGAAGTTTTTGCTTCCTCTAAAATAAAATCATCTAAAGTTGAATTTAAAATAATGTGGCAGAGTCCATCTGTTAGTATAGCGGATAAGTGGGCTCTGGGTCCCCACTTTCTGTGTGACCTTGGACCTGTGACCTGACCTCACGGAACCTCAGTTTGCTTATCTATAAAATTAGGATATTGGGCCCTAGCCTGTATAGAGTGTCGGCTTTGGTGTATGGATGTCCCAGATTCAATTCCTGGTCAGGGCACACAGGAGAAGCGACCATCTGTTTCTCTTCCACATCCTTCTCCTCCTCTCCCTCTTCCCCTGCTGCAGCCAGTGGCTCGATTGGTTCCAGCGTGGCTCCAGGCGCTGAGAATAGCTCAATTGGTCCAAGCACATCAGCCTCAAGTGCTAAAAATAGCTTGATATTTGAGTATTGACCCCAGGTAGATCCTGGTCGGGGCACATACAGAAGTCTGTCTATCTCCCCTCCTCTCACCTAAGAAATTTTTTTATTTTTATTTTTGTATTTTTCCGAAGCCAGAAACGGAGGCAGTCAGACAGACTCCCGCACTCACCCGACCAGGATCCACCCGGTACGCCCACCAGGGGGCGATGCTCTGCCCATCCGGAGCATTGCTCTGTTGCAACCAGAGCCACTCTAGCACCTGAGGCAGAGGCCACAGAGCCATCCTCAGCGCCCGGGCCAACTTTGCTCCATTGGAGCCTTGGCTGCGGGAGGGAAGAGAGAGACAGAGAGGAAGGAGGGGGGAGGGGTGGAGAAGCAGATGGGCGCTTCTCCTGTGTGCTCTGGCTGGGAATCAAACCCAGGACTCCTGCACGCCAGGCCGACGCTCTACCACTGAGCCAACCGGCCAGGGCCTCACCTAAGAAATTAATTAAATAAAGTAAAATAGGAATATTGATGGTGCTCCCCTCCTTGAGCTATGACAAGGCTGAAATGAGCTGATAGATGAAAAGGCCCTGCAGCCCCTATCCATAATGAGCCCTGAGTGAGTGCTTGAGTCCGTGACCTGCAGGAGCTGCTCACAGATTTAGCAACAGGTCCTGTGCGCCTGCTCTGTCTGTTCCCTCTGACCTCTCTCTCTCTCTCTCTCCACCCAGGTTCTCTTTCCGATCAGGGAAGCAGACATAGGTTCTAAAGCAGCGGTTCTCAGACTTGGGAAGACAGCCCACCAGCAGGACCTTGAGATCGGCCCAGTGACACGCACACCCACTGCACTTGCTAATTGTTTTCCCTCAAAGCCATTCTGAGGAGGGAGCAGGAGAGGTTCTCTCACAATCGCTGTCTTCCCAGCTGCAGAACTGGACACCTCCGGAGGCTTGGCCTGGGTTTGGCCAGGGCAGGGACAGGGGCACCAAGAAATCAAGAAAGCAGGACAGTGCAGCGGGGCCGCCCCCTGCCCACACCAGCTGCCCGGAGGCGGCTCAGAGTTCTGTTTCTCTGGTCCCGGACGTGACCTTGGTCCACACCATCACCAGGTAGCAGCAGCCAGGCAGCAGCCCAAAGTGGAACAGAGAAGAGAATGCCAGGAAGTGTGGTATTGACATGCCAGTGACTTCACTGATATTTAGTGAATATCTGATTTTACTAACGTGACTTTCTTTATGTGATTTTTGTATTAAAGTAAAATGACTTTCCTATCTCAGGTATTGCAGAGTGGTCTCTTAGAGCCGCGTGACCTTGCACAAGGCACTGCTACCTTTCAGAGTCTTGGGTGGCAAATCCGTGAACTGTGTGTGCGTGTGTCTATGTATATCTATGGTGGTGTATCTATCATGTGTAAGTATTTCATTGAATCTCAGTGATGTACTGTTATTTTGTGTGCTGGTCTGAGAAAAAAATGCCCAAATGATAACATCAAGACACTATTGGTTTTAAGGCTCATTCTGATTTCAGAGATGTTAAACGGGGGGGAAATGCGCATTTAGGAATCGATGACACGTGGATAATATAGATAGCAGGTTCCTGCACTTGGCAAAGAAACTAACAAGCCTGCGGAACACATCCCGTGAGCCCGTGGACTTAGCGGATACCATCGGCTCCCTGCTGCCTGGGTCCTCTCTCTCACTTGCTCTTGTAATAACTTAGGGAGACGGGGATTGGTATGAATCCCTGTTTACGGAATTGGAAACTGAGACTCCAGAGGGCTGGGTCGCTGAGACGAGGTCGCGCAGCTAGGAGGTGGCTGCCTGGGACACGAGTGCTGGCCTGGTTCTGAAGCCCGGTTCTCATCCAGAAGGCTGTGTGCGCCCAGTTCTCCAAATAGCCTAATGTTGATAATGAGCACACTGCATGGCATGCTGGCCTGCACCTTCGTTTTTGTTTTTTAAAGATTCTTGCCTTTTTTTCTTTTAAAAAATGTTTATTTTATTGATTTTAGAGGAAGGGAACATTTGTTCCTGTGTGTGCCCTGACTGGGGATCGAACCGGCAACCTCTGCACTTCGGTACAATGCTCCAACCAGCTGAACTGTCCGGCCAGGGCCTGAACCTCAATTTTCAGTACCTCACACACATTGTCACACTGTACCCTTACGGGCAGGTAGTGTTACTCCAGTAGTACATCGAGGTAACAGTACAGTGAGACCATGGCCCCAGCTCAAAATTGGTAGAAGCAAGACTTGAACTCAAGTGCCTCAGGAGCAGACTTAACAGCCCTGGGTTCAACCTCTTTATATATAATTTATTTATTGTTTTCTGAAGTGAGAAGCAAGGAAGCAGACTCCTGCATACGCCTAACCAGGATCCACCCGGCATGCCCACCAGGGGGCAATGCTCTGCCTATCTGGGGTGTTGCTCCATTGCAATGGGACCATTCCAGCACATGAGGCGGGGGCCATGGAGCCATTCTCAGCGCCCAGGCCAACTTTGCTCCAATGGAGCCTTGGCTGCAGGAGGGGAAGAGAAAGGAGAAGGGTGAAGCAGATAGGTGCTTCTCCTGTGTGCCCTGACTGGGAAATTGAACCTGGGACTTCCACGTGCTGGGCTGACGCACTACCACTGAGCCAACTGGACGGGGTCCAGGCTTCAACCTTAGGCCTCTCAAGAAATTTCAGCAACATTTAAGAGACTGGTCCAGAATGCCATCTCAGCAGTCTTAGACCAGGAGTCCCAATTCCTGTCTTTTAAAAAAAATGTATTGATTTTAAAGAGGTGAGGTGGGGGGTGGAAATGAGAAGTATTAACTCATAGTTACTTCACTTTAGTTGTTCATTGATTGTTGTATGTGCCTTAATGGACAAGCCTCAGTGTTCCAGGTGGACGCTCTGTCCACTACGCCACCACAGGTCACACACTACTCTTTTTATTTTTTTTTAGTGAGAAGAGGGGAGGCAGAGAGTTTCCCACATGTGCCCACACTGGGATCCACCTAGCAAGGCCACTAAGGGGCAATGCTCTGTCCATCTGGGGCCCTTGCTCTGTTGTAATGGGAGCCATTTTTTAGTGTGTATGATGGAGGCCATGAGCCATCCTAAGCACCCGGGCCAACTCACTCCAATCAAGCCGTGGCTGCAGGAAGGGAGGAAAAGAGAAAGAGAGAGAGAGAGAAGTGAGAGGGGGAAGAGTAGAGAGGCAGAGGGAGGTTCTACTGTGTACCCTGACCGGGAATCAAACCCGGGACTTGCACACACCTGGCCAACGCTCTACCACTGAGCCAACTGGCCAGTGCCCCTACCTCTTGCCTTGTAAAAAACAGACACACAGGTGGCCTCGCCTGGCAATAAATATTTTAATTTTTGTTTCATTTTATGATGACAAATAATTTTCAAGTTTATTTCCTTTTTTTTTTAAATACAAAGCTTAACCACAAACAGGTACAACCAAGACATTTAATCTCACATTGACACGCTCCATCGGATCCTCCTCCAATCGGCTGACCACTGACCCAGGCAAGTATGGGGTGGAGGGGAAGACTTTCTTAGGTAGCACCATCGTGAGGCTGGGGTGGGTGGGGGCTAGAGGGCATCAAGGTTGAAAACAGGCTCTCACACCTGTCTCCATTCACATTTACCTGGGACCAGGGGGGCCAGGAGAACCCAGGTCACATCTCTAGAGCCTGGGCCCCTTGGACCACAGGTTAACAAGAGTGAGAATTAGTCCCCCTTTGGGAGGGAGGAAGAAGCTACCTACTCCCCCCGCTGTCACAGTCAAGGTGAAGACTTTACTCTTAGCCTTGATCCCTGGGTACCAGACCTGCCCGTTCCGCTGGGGTGGGGGTCTGTACTTTAGAGCTTGTAGGCTCACCCTTCGGGTCATGGTTGCAGTCTGCATCTCACGGGAAGAACCCTAGTTAGTCTGACGGGAAGCCTGACAGCAGGTCTGGAAGTTTCCACCCAGCAGAATGGGGTGGGGTAATGTGGAGTAGGGCGGGGAGGGGGGGACTGGATAAGTAATTCTGGTCCCACTACAAAACTTTATTTTTGATTAGAATAGAGTACCATCTCAAATCTCTTCTACAAAAAAAACAAAACAAAAAACCCCAAAAACAAAACCAAACAAAACCAAAAAACACGCAGCCACCTCACTCACTTTAAGACCTATGTACATGTTAAGTTGTTTTCTGTGGTTTTCTTTTTTTTTTTTTTGTCTTTTTTGTCTTTTTGATTTTTATTATCCTTTTAAAATAAATTCAGTGTTCACATTTCTATAAAGAATTACCCCAGTTTCGGGAAGCCCTGCCCTGGCGGGGCTAGCTAAGTGATGCTTTTCCCTGCCCACATCGACTTTGATTTACCCGCCCTGATGCTTCAAGGTGCCCCAAAAAGCGGCAGCCCGTGGAAGAGTAAACCTAGGCGCGGCCCGTGCCCAGGGGCCACCGGGTCAGCAAGCTTTCGAGAAAGCAGAGGGGAAGACTAACTTACTGTGAAACCTTTTTAAAAAATATTCATCCACTTCCATGTGCGCCTGTCTGAGACGGCAGGAAAACAAGAGCTTAGGAGCATCCCGTCGAGGGGGCCGGCGGCGGGAGGCGGCAGGGGGCGGGGAAGAGTCCAGCGTCCTAGTTCCTGTCTGACTCTTTCCTCCGGAACCTGTGCGGAGTCTCTGACCGCATGCACGGGAAGCACAAACGTTCGGCTTGTATGCAAAAAAGGTACAAAAAACAACTAGAATATAAAAGTTTTGGTAATATAAGGCCATCTGTTTCAAGTCCACCTTGGAAACCTGTAACAGATTATTATTTAAATACTACAGTGAAAAGGCATCTTAATATACTTTTTAAAAACATCTGAAGTCATCTGCTAAGATTAAGTGTAAAAAAAAAAATCCATTCCCTTTGAGGGCACTTTGTCCATGGGAGAAGGGGGCGGGGCGGGCGGTCAATGCTTCAGCCAGGGGTAGGCTTCGATGGAGGCCCGGCTGCGGTCCCCGTAGTCGTACAGGAGCTCCTCCCCGGCCTTGATGTCGCGGGAGGCGATGAGGATGAGGTGAGGCACGCCGTCGATGTCATGGAGTTTGGTTTGGCAGTTCCCACATTTGCTATGATTGATCAGTCTCCCCAGGCGGTTGGTCTCTCGGGTTGCGTCCACGCTGGCGGGAAGGGAGGGCAACAGAGGACTAATAAATGGATAGAGGGGCTTTTGAACCCAGTCGGGGTCACACCTGCTCTCAACTCCCGTGGGATGTTGATTTATGGAGATATATATATATATATATATATATATATATATATATATATATATTAAAAGCCCAGAGAGGCACAGGGTGGGGTGTCTGAGGCAGGGGTGGGTGGGAGGAGACAGAAATGCAAAGGGCTCTTTGTGGAGGACCCAGGAGGCCACTGCAGAGTTCTGCACAATAAAGAAATGAATAAAAGTCAACTATGCTGAGGGGACCAGATGAGAGGCTGTGCGCTTGTGGGCAGGGAGTATGGGAACTCTTTGTACCTTCTCCTCAATGTTGCTGGGAAACCTAAACCTGCTCTAAAAAAGTAGTCTGTTCAAAAAAAAAAAAAGAAATAAAAAAACAATTAACTACACTGGCCACATGGAGAAAGGAGCAGCCAGCCGATTTCCAGAGCCGGCCAGCCAAATGCACCAAGGGGGACGCAGCCTTCATTCAGAACAGCTCCAATCCCAAAGGTGAAAAACGGGAAGGGAAGGGGTGGGGGGGGAGCTGCTTCACAGTTTTGAGAAAAGGCGGCAAGAACTCAACAGGAAGCCAGAGCCACAGAATCAGGAGCTCATGCCCTTGGCCATGTGGCCCATCCGCTCTGCCAATGGCACTACTCCTGGACTTACCAGTAGGTCTTGCTCAAATACTGGAAATAGTACATGTAGCAGCCAGTGGAGGGGTCTTGTGCGTAGAGAGCTTCCCGCTTCTTGGCATCAGTGATCTCAATGAGGTCCCCATGGTATTCCACCACAAACTCGCCCCGGGAGAACTGCTTGGTGGCGATCACGCCCCTGCCTTTGCCATCGATGAGGTCAATCTGTTGGGAGGTGGTGAGAGGGAGGGTTGGTTCAAAACAGCTACAGATGTCACTGTGCCTGGCCAGCTTGGGGTGCTTGGGGCTTGCACTGCTCATTGTAACAGCTTTCCTGAGCTATGCCACACACACTTGACACATATAGTTCAAAGTGCATTAAATGTGTCCAGATGTACAACTATGTATTCTCAAAATCCATCACTTCGAAAAGTTCCCTCATACCCATTTGCAAAAACATTGTCATGTTATATCTGCCTGAGAAATCTGCCCTTAGGAGGTTGTCACCCCATTTTACAGGTGAGAAAACTGAGGCTTAGAGAGGCAGAGCCATGTCTCAGGCACCCATGGTGAGGAAGTGGTGTAGCATGGACTCAGATCCATGCAGTTGGCCTCTTCCTCTTCCCTCCTGCATTTCTCCTCACTCTGTTACAAATGCAGTGGGAGGTTGTGGCTTCAGGGGCCCAGACTTAAGTTCAGATCTTCCTAGACAGTGGTGGAAATTAAAGCTTTCTGACCCCCGAATCCCAGTCCAGAACAGTCTGGCCACCAGAGTTCCTTCACTCTCATCCACCCAGATGTGTCTGAAATTTGCCAAGAGAAAAGCAAATTTCTTGGGTATTGCCATTTCTCAGGAGAACAGAATTTAGGAAAAATGTATTACTTTCTCCTTTTAAAAGCTTCCCCAGGCGGCATGCTAATTGACAGAAGCCAGGTACAGCAGCTTCCTAGCCTATGCTTCCGTTTGTGTATAATGTCCAGAAGAGGCAAATCCAAGAGATGGGAAAAAGACTGGCAGGTGCCAGGGCCCGGGAGTGACTGCTGGTGGGGACAGGGTTTCCACTATGTTTCCTGTGTGAGATGTGCCCTTAACAAGGGTTTTAGGATGTGGGCCCGTGAGAACCTAACAAGTCTGGCTAGCCAGTGACCACTAAAGGATTAAAGTAATAGGGTGTCCCTCTGACATTAAGTTCTTGACCTCCATGGGGGGAGGGGCCTCCACCCTTACCTTCATTCCTTCTTCCTTCCCACTTTCGATCAATTCGTCTATTCTTTTCCTTTCTTCAGACTGGGAAGAAAATGCAAGAAGCACATCAGCCCTCTCTCCCAGGCGTTCTGGACCCGCCTGGGCCACGCCACAAGGTCACCCCTGCTGGCCTCTATCACATCGGTCCCCAAGGATGCACAAGCCCCTTAACACTCCTTCCCCCATCCTTTTCTCATCACTCATCTGTTGTGGACAATTTGTCACCTGAGGTTCAACTGGACCAGGAGGGACACAGAAGTGGCCCAAGGAAGAAATGGGTGTGGCTGTGTTCTGTTTGGCCCATGCAGTGTTTTAAAAAATATTGAAATCGCTGACACCTAAAATCAGGACTCTGACTCGATGCACAATCGGCCAGGACTGAGTGGAGGCTGCGCCCCTTAGACGGAGCGTGGGTGAGAAGAATGCCCCCCCCCCACGGAGTCACTGCCCTGCACAGAGAGGCTGAGGAGGGGCCGATGGTCTCCTGCTCACCTGTCCCTAGGGTCACCCCTCCTGCCACCACCTCCATCCCTGACTATGGTCCCACTGCTCTGTCAGTGTGCTGGGAGCGGAAGGGAGCTCTGCAGGGACAGACCAGGAGCCCCAACCCACCAGAAAACATAGCACATGTAAGTGGGAGCTGTGTGACCAGCAGAGCCACCGCCCACAGCTGAGTTCTGACCCTCCCCACAGGACCTTTCTAGTCACTTCTGTGGTATGTGTTGGGGACAAAGCAGTGGGAATGGCCAGGTTTCTGCAACCTCAGGAGGGCTTTCTAGGCACTGCAGAAGACGCCCCCACCCCATAAGACAGAACCAAGCGAACCCAGCCCACTCCTCCACATTTCTGCCACTGCCTGGTGCCCCGCCATGCTGGTCCTTGCCTGGACACCTTCGCAGCCACCTTGGTGGTCTCCTAGCTCACACTCTGACCCCCCCCCCACAGCATCCTGAGGGGTCTTTAAGAAATGTAAATGAGATCACCTCATTTGTTCCTGCCTAAAGCCTTTTGTAAGTTTTTTTTAAAATAGTAATGTACCAATTATAATACAGGGTGGGGCAAAAGTAAATTCACAGTTGTTCTTATGGAAAAAAGTACAATTGCTAAATAATACAAGAATAAACTGTTTTGCATACTCACAACTATACACCTACTTTTGCCCCTTTCTATAGTAACATACCAATAGCAATGTTCCCTAGTGTGACAAATGTCTCTGAGTACCCTAAGTTGTTAACAGCGGGTGGTGGGGGGGAACAACCAAGGAAGGGACTATGAGAATACTCTGTTCTGTCTCTGTAAGTCTATAATTGTTCTAAAACAAAAAGTTTATTTAAAGAAATACAGAAGCCTTTCAGCAACTTCCCACAGCTACTGGGATAAAACCCATTTCCTCAATGGCTTGTGAGGTTCTGCAGGATCCAGACCCAGCCCCTCGAGCCTCATCTGACATCCTCACCCTGCTCCCACATGCTGGCCACACTGGATGGCTCTTTGGGAAGGTCAGGCTTCTTCCTACCTCAGGGCCTTTGCACTTGCGGGGGGTGGGAGGTAGAGGAGTGGGCTCTTGAGTGCCCTTTCCCTAATCCATTTACCTGGCTTGCTTCCTCCCTTCCTTGCTGTCTCTGCTCAAAATGGCACCTCCTCAGAGAAATTTTCCTGGCTACTGTTGCAAAAGTAGCATAAACCTTGCTGTGCTGTTCAATTACTCTGTTTTATTCATTGTCAAAATGCTACCAGAAACAATTTTGCTCTTTTGGATGTCTTTTTATAAGCTCCAGGAGGACAGGGGCCTGGTGTTGTTTCCCGTGGCATCTCCTGGCCTAGAACAGTGCCTGACACATCAGTAAGCCCACAAAGCAACAACACACACACACAACTACCACACTGAATCATTCATCACTGACCAGCATGCAGCCCGGTGAGGACAGGCACAGTAGGCAGTGTCAGTGGGAGTACTCGCAGGAAAACTGGGGCAGGTGACGGGGCATTTTACTGCTGTGACTGAACAAGGCACCAAGGAGACGAGCTGAGCAAAACTGGGACCAGCTCGATGCCCTGAATGCGGAGCCAAAGAGGTTGAGTTTCACCTCGAGGCCCGGTGGTTTGGGGCATGCCAACTACCAGCTTGAGGCTCCCTAGACCCCCCCCCAGAGGTCCTGAGGGGAGACTGAGTAGGAGAGGACAGAAGTAAGACATCTCTGAGCTGGAGTGGGCAGGCTGCCGGGCACAGCAGGCCCAGGCCTGGGCTGGGGAGGAAGCCAGGGTACTGCCAACCGGCACAGACCCTGTCCCAGTGCTGGCTGTTAGCCTACCTCATAACCCGGCCAACCAGCGAAAAACCCCGCCACAAAGCAATGAGCCCTTCAGGGCATCTCTCCAAAGCCCGGTTCCCACCCTCCTGCCCTGGACCTGGACTTGGACCTGGAACCTGCCCACTCTGTCTCTGGCCCAGCCCTGCCCACTCTGTCTTCAGACTCACTGACATGATTGCCAGGCTTTGAATTTCGGTTTCATCCCTGGCTCACCACACCCCTCCCTTACGGCCTGCCTGCCTGAGCCCCGCTTTCTGCCGTTCAGAAGGGCGGGCAGGTAAGGACACCACCCTGGCCCACCGCCTGGCCAGCCACCACGTGGCCCCAGTGTTCACTCAGCAGCGCCAACGCAAACATGCCCGTCCAGTGATGGCGCAGCCTCCTGCGCCGCAGATCGAGCTCTGGGGAGGCAAGTGTCCGTACCCTCCCACACCTGCTGCAAGGTTTAGCAGCGGCGCATCATGCCCTGTAGCAGGCCCCCCACCCCCAGACAGACAGCCCTTGTGTTTTTTATGAGAAAGGCCAGCGTGGTGCCCCACCCCATAGCCCCACGGGCCTGCCTGTGTGGGCACACTGCGACTTGGCTGCGGTGGGGCAGCGGCTGGGTTACGAGGCCTGGAACCGCCTGCTCTTGCCCTCCGCAGTGCCGTCTCAGAGCGACCCAGCACCGTCTCCCGCTGCAAGCAAACATTTTATAACAGCTCCTTCTTGGCCAAGAGACACTGCCTAAGGAAATAAAGCCAAAGCTGCTTTTTTGAGGGGGGAAGGAATAGACTTTCTGTTTTGTTTTTCTTTTCAAGGAAGCCTCACCAATGCAAAGAACTAGAAAGAGAGGTTGCTGGATTCCCCGGCCTGCAGTTACAGAGTCCACATAAAAAATGGTGAAGGAGACTCCTGCGGCCAGGGGTCCCCCACCTTCAGGTTGCTGTGGGGGTGTAGGAGAGCAGAGGGGCTGCCCCGAAACCTGAGGAGGGGTGCAAGGACACAGCCCGGGCTGCAGGGCCAGGCCACACCTGGGCTTTCCTACAGCAAGGCAGCAACCACACCCACTGCATCAAATATTGATTGAGGGCTGCTCAGCCCAGCACTGCGTCAACAGAGGGTGGGCGCCCCCCCGCCCAACGGGCCTTCTGGCTCATTTCTCAGGTGTGCCTCGGGACCGTGGCTGGGTGGCAAAGAGCAGAGAGAGCCTTGGGAAGTGGCAAGGCCAGGGAAACACAGCGCATCTGTGTGCCAAGCACAGTGCTAAGCATCCCACATCCACAAAAGCATTTCAATCTCCCCACATCCCCACAAGATAGGGCCACATTATCCCGTTTTACAGATAGGGCCACTGAGGCACTGAGCAATTAAGTAACTGGCCCGAGGTGATGCAACCAGCCGCTGCTCTTTCCTGCCTCGAGACACAACACAGGAACTTCTGGACAAGCAGACAGACCAGCCTCCAAAAGGACACGCGGCCTTCCCCCTGGTCCCAGGCTCCAAGGGCCCTGCCAACAGGCCCTGGGAAGGCCCTTTTCCGGTAACACCTGACCACCCTTGCCACGATCCACAGGTTAGGAGGCTCCTCCCAGACGCATCTTACAAGCTGCATGGTGACCTCAAGCGTCATGGTGATCCCCACTAGACCATGGAGAAGACCGAGGCCATGGAGGCAGACACATGCTTCAGGATGACACACACAAAGCTCAGGTCTGCATGCCGAGCACCGCTCACTGAGCAGCCCTGCCCCTCCCACAGCTAAAATGAAAACCACGTGACTACCTGCAGCTCAGCTTTGCTCTTCCGGGAGCTCCTCCGCACCGGGTAGAAATCTGTGAGTTTGCGATTCTGTTGCGTTTTTCCTTGAGTTCTGGGGTGGGACGGGAAGAAGAGGAAAACCACACTGGCACCGAGGAGGCACACAGCTGGGGAGGGGCGGTGGCTCCTCGGAAACGCTGTCACTGAGCCGCCTGTGTCTGCTGCAGCCTGGGGGCGCATGGGCTCACCTACCCACGGAGGCCTCAGACTGTCCAAAGCAGGCTGCCTCTCTCAGTGGGGGAGGGGAGGGCCTTTGAGCTCTGGACGCCTGCCGGACTGGGATGCTGGCACATAATGGTGTCACTGATGGGAACTCAAAGGATGGGAGCCTTTAGCACAAGAGAGGCTGAAAGGGTGGCTGGCTTCACAACTCGATCTGCTGGGGTCAGGGAAATTGAACTGCTGTGCGGGAGGAGGGCACCCAGGGGAGCACGTACTTTTTCCGAGGGGCCGGCTTGCCCTTGATGGGCTTTTTGAGGCCTTGCTTGGCGATGGCTGCATTGGGGGAATCACAAGACGAGGTTGGAGTTTTTGGAGGTTCTGCTGCTTCGGATTTTTGGTTTGGAAAAGGTGCCAGGGGACCTCTCCTGGCGTCTTTGATCTTGAGTTCCTCGGACTTCATGGTGCTTCGTATTGAGTTCCCAGTGTTTCTCTTCTCTGTAGGCAGAGAGTGGAGAAAGGGAGGTTTATTCTAGGCGCCGTCTCCCAATTTCTAGACCGTCAGCTGCTTGCTAAGACAGGCTCTGGGAGAAGGCAGGGTCAGGGGTGCGTGGGCATTGGGTCTGTCAGACCCGGTATCCACTGATGGCTTTCAGGGGAGAACCATCTGGCTTTACTTTCTGACCTCAGACACTGGGTAGAGAGCGTCTGGTCTTCTGCAATTTTTTCCAACTTTATTGAGATAGATCTGACAAAAATAGCAAGATGTTTAAGTGGACCTAGTGGTGATCTAATGTCTGCATCCATTGTGAAAGGGTGTCCCTCATGAACACATCTGGTCTTCTGCATATGGGGGCAGGAGGGGCCTGAATTAGAAGTGCCACTGATAGTCATCCCAGCATAAGCGCCCAATCAATTGCTTTCAGGAATGGGGCTGCAGGCCCCAGGAGGAAAGCTAATCCCTAAAGAGGGGCCAGTGTTGGAGTACGGGAACAGGTGCAACGCAGAGCCCCTTCCCCAGGATCCACCTGTATGCCTCATTCCAGTTCCTGCTACCCAAGTGGTCAAAGCCCAACATTCGCAGTGGTTCTCAGCTCAGTGCCTGGACACTGGTCAGTCAGTACATTGTGAGGGAGAAACGTTGAACATGATGTTACCGAAACAGTTGTGGAGCCCCAGTGCTGGTGAACTAGCCGCTTTTTAAAAACTTATTTGCCCTGGCTGAGTAGCTCAGTTGGCTAGAGCGTCATCCCGATCTACCAAGGTTGTGGGTTCAATCCCCAGTCAGGGCACACACAAGAATCAACCAATGAATGCATATATAAGTGAAACAACAAATCGTCATTTCTAACTTTCTCTCCCCCCTCTCCTTTCAAATCAATAAATACGAATTAAAAATTTTTTTTAATAATAAATGATTTACTTTTTAAAAACTAAGTAAATAATATGTGGCTGGTAGGAATATAAAATGGCACCGTCACTTTGGAAAAAAAGAGTTAGGTAGTTCTTCAAAAAGTTAAACATGGAGTTACCATCTGACCCAGCAATTCCACTCCTGGGCATTCATGAAGAGAATTAAAAACATATGTCTACATCAAAACCTGTATATGAATGTTTAGAGCAGCTTATTCATAATAGCCAAAAGTGGAAACAACCCAAATACTCATCAACTGATGGACGGGCAAATAAAATGTGGTCCATCCGCATGATGGGATATTATCTAGTCATAGGAAAGAATAAAGTACGGACCCACGCTATGACGTGACGCATCTCAAAAACACGACGCTAAGTGAAAGAGGCCAGGCCCAAAAGGCCACGTATCACCTGATCCCACTTCTAGGGAATGCTCAGAGCAGGCAGAGCCACAGAGGCAAAAAGCACACTGGTAGTTGGTTGGGGCTGGAGATGGGGAGAAATTGGGCATGCCTGCTAATACTGGGTTTCTTTGGGGGCGATGAAAAATATTTAAAAATATATCAAAACTCCTCCAGACCATTCTTACTCCCTTACGTCTTCTTGAGTGGAACCAGGGGGATTTAAGGCCACCATGTTGTGTGCAACCTTAGGAGTGGGTGGTGCCCATGAACGTCAGCTGTCACATCCAGGCAGAAAAAAGATCGAGAATCAAAGATAAGAGCCTGGCTCTTGAGGGCCTCCTCCAAAGTACATCTAGCCCAAAATTCTAATCATTGCCATTTATTAACACTATGAGCTAAACGAGCTTGCACGTGCAACCTGTAACCATGGAGGATCACTTATATCCCAGAAGGGATGCCAGACAGGCTGAGCACATGTAGAGAACCCCCTCCCCAGTCTTTGCATGGCAGGTGCTACCCTAAGAGGTGCCAATGCAGGGAGGAGCAGGCTATGACAGCTGATATCGGCAGAGGAAGGACCATGGGATGGAGCCTGTCACAAAGCTCTCTGACACCCATGTCTTAACTGATCTTCAGAGTAGCCATTTTACAAATGGGAGAACTGAGGCTCAGAAAAAATGTGCAACACTTCCAGGCTCCCTCCATGTAAGTGGCAGAGGAAGAACCCAGGTCGTTGGAACACCAAACAATATAGCATCGCCCTGTGCACATCAAGCCGGTGCTAGCTCCTGTCTCTGGTGCTCCGATCTGGCCCCAGAAGTTGGGCTGACCCATTGCTTATGACACATTTTTTCCTGTTAACAAATACAAGGCTTCCTTGTATGGAGCTGCTGGTGGCCAAAGTTCTGCTTCCTTTTTTGGGGGGGAATTTAATTTTTTATTTTAATTTATTTTTAGAGAAAGAGAAAGGGAGACAGACATAGAGAGAGACAGAGAGCGAGACATCGATTTGTTGTTCCACTCATTCACACCATCACTGGTTGACTCTTGCATGCGCCCTGACCAGGGATCAAATCCACACTT
Organism: Saccopteryx leptura; assembly: GCF_036850995.1. Lineage (NCBI taxonomy): Eukaryota > Metazoa > Chordata > Mammalia > Chiroptera > Emballonuridae > Saccopteryx > Saccopteryx leptura. Next base: position 247,851,485 of record NC_089504.1, on the reverse strand, counting down.
CAGCATGTCAGGATGACATAACTACCTACCAAGCTACCCAACCAGGGCCCAGAATTCTGCTTCTTTAAAACCACTTTTATGAGAAGGAAGCGTGGTGAATTGGGAAGAGCTTACGCTCTCCAATGCCGCTTGGAAAGGGAATATTTAGATTAAAGCAAGATTTCTAGGTGGTTTCAGCTTGTTTGGCTGAGCCAGACAGAATCCTCAATACTTGTGCATTTTCTTGTTCAATATTTTAACTCATTGCAGATTATGCTGCTTTTACAGAGTAGCTCTGAATACTTGAGTGGAAAGAAACTTTAGAAACGAGGTCAAGGCCAGCTCATAAAAAAGGGAAGGAGATCAGGTCCCGGCGTTCACACAACAGTCAGGACTACAAGTGACTGGTCTGAACAACCTAAGACTCATCATTTCTGTACTTCTGGCACCTGTGAGCCTCTTTAACTGCAAATCAGGTGCATTATTTTTGCTATTTGGCAAGATAATCAAGTTCGAAGGACATGCCAACTCCTGTGAAAGCAGGAGAACCTGTTAGACCAACAGGGCACATGCCCTGGGATAGGCCACTCTTTCCCGAGTCTTGTGTTTCTTAGCAGCGAGACAAAACATCGTTCCTTTCAGACTCAGGTGTGAAAAGGCTGGATAAAAATTTAATCAAGAGGTATAATTATGGAGAAAAAAGGCTTCTGCCACCCGACCCGCCAGCTGTGGTCAGAGCAGGGCCATTTCGGAGGCTTACCTTCCCGTTTCCTGTAGATTCCGGTTAATGGCTTCCCCTGGCATTTGACTTCGTGATGTGCAACTGAGTTCTCTTCCTGAAGGGGGGAACGTATTCCAGAGCATTTGTTCGGGCTCATGTAGGTATAGATCTTTGACTGCCCGGTAAACACATTCTCCTAAAACGACAAATGCATATTCTGAAAGAGGCTTTAAGAAGGAGATCCCACAGCATTTAATGGAGAAGGGGCATGCAGAACACAAAAGACAAAAAACCCGACATCATCATCTTTCCAAAGTAGGGCTCCTGGGGATGCCAGCCCCAGCACAGCAGTGAGGGTTTTGAATCCCCCAGGAACAAGCTGGAAGTTTCCTGTACACGTGGCCTCTGATTCTGGTCACTAAGGGGACATCTGGTCAGCGGGAAAACCAGCTATCCACAAGGTCGATATAAGACAACCTACCAGTAAGTAGCAGGGAGGTCAAAATGACCCAGAAGGAACAAATGAGGACTTTGAAAGGCTGCCTATGGGCAGGAGCTGCAGGGCCTCTGGCACAAAACAGGTCTCAGGGAACCTGATTAACCACTTCTTGGTCCAGAGGTTAGCTGGCAGGACTTGTCACAACTGCCCCAGCCTTCTGTGTGCCCAAACCTGGCCCCTCTCAAACCAAAGCAGCCCAGAAACCTCCCAGAACGTGGACTGGACTGCGGTTGGGGAAATTCTCTGGGGTAACCGTGGCTGAGTAGGAAGCGGAGAGCCTATGAAAGCAGGACCTAGTGCCAGCTCATTTAGGGCGTCATTCTGCTGCAAATGGCATCTTGGCATTAACAGGAGGGTGGGCAGGCGGGTGGGGCAGTGCAGATCACTGCTGGTGTTTCTGGGTGTGGGGCTCCTCTTCTGAGTAAGCACGAAGCATTGCTAAGGGCCTTTCTGTCTGGAGAGCCATTCAACACCAAGTCAGGGAGACCCATTACGCTCTGAGGGGCCCAGGCAGGCCCCGCACACCCTGGGGAGGCAGCCACCTTCCGGGCAGCTAGGTCTCGGGTGCTGAAATGCCATAAAGACACAAACTTTTCCGAGGTCACATACTGCCAGGGTCATGGCGGAGCAAGTGTGGACGCCACTCCCAGGCAGGCCACAGAAAAGGAAGCTGCCCGGCCGGGCGTCCCGCCCGCATCCCTGCCCCAGGGCGGCGGGCGGGGGCCGCGGGGCGAGCCCACGTGTTCACGGCGTGGGGCCGGCGGGGGCGCTCGGCCCTCGGGGCGCGCTGAGTGAGTGCGGGGAGTGTGCCTGCTTACCCCGTTGGTGCGGGGCCTCCCCGGGCCCCTCCGCTCCACCATCTCCGGGCCCGGGGCCGTCGCTGCCACCGCCACCGCCGCCGCCGCCGCCGCCGCCTCCACCGCGCGGGGCTTGGACATCTTCCTGCCTGGAGAAGGGGACCCGGGGGAAGCGGGGGAGGGGGCGCTCAGGGCGCGGCGGGGCGGGGAGCGGGGCCGCCCGGGCCGGGCGCCGCGGCGGCGCCTCCCGCCGCAGCCATGTTCCGAGGGCCCGGCGGCGATGGGCCTCCCACCTCGCCGGAAGGCAGGGGCCGGCCGGCCGGACCAGGCCGGGGCCCGTGTCGCCCTCCCGCCGCCCGCGGCCCCGCTGGGCCCCGCGCGCCGTCCGCCCCCCGCGCGGCCGGGCCCGACACACCCACCTGCAGCCCGGCCAGGCCCATGGCGGTGCGCCCCGCGCCCTCGCGGCCCGGCCACCACCGCTGCCGCTGCCGCTGCTGCTGCTGCTGCCGCCGCCACCAGCGCCGCCGCGGCGCCCCGGGGAAGGGCCGGCGGCGCCCCACGGCGCCCCCTTCCCCCATGGCCTGCGAGGCAGGGCCAGGCACCCGCGCGCCGCGGCAGCCCGGGACGGCCCGGGACCAAGAACGCTGGAGGGAGGCGCTGGCGGCGCTTCCTTCGCGGCCCGCCCGCCTGCTCGCTCGCCACCGCCCACCGTGCGCTGCCGGCGCGGGGAGGGGCCGACAGGGGCGGTGCTGCGCGGCGGCTCCGGGGGAGGCGGGCGGGCCGTGAGGGCGCCGCCAATCCTGACTCGGGCGCGCCCTCTCGCGCGCGTCCTCAGCCACTCGCCGAGGACCCGGAGGGAAACATGGTAATGACAGCCCAGGCTCTCGGCCCACCAGGCTCCTCTCGCGGGTTCACGGATATTTTGGGAGACCCGTCGGTGTCAAGCTCATCCAGCAGCGGTGTGCCCGAGCCTGGGTTCACGAGGCATTTTTATGGGCATTTATTTAATCCTTCCCGCAAGCCCAGGGAGGCAGATCCTGTGGCAAACCCATTTAAGAGGAGGATACGAAGGTGCACGGGCTTGCCCAGGGCCACAGAACTAGAAAGTGAGATGCCCGGGCGGTACGCATTTGACAGGTACAGGCCCTGGGGGAGACAGAGGCGGGGTTGTAAAAGGAAGTGTGCTGGGTGCTGCTCTTGCTTAAGTTATCTCGTTAAAACCTCACAGCAGCCCTAGAAAAGTACACACTGTTATTATCTCTTTTCCACAGATGGGAAACCAAGGATCAGAAAAGTGAGGAGGTTGGACAAGTTCTCCGAACCAGAAATGCATTTCCAGGCAACTGACCCCAGAGTCTACACTCCCAGCCTCTACCCTTCCTGGTTACAGATGAGGAAATGACAGTTGGATGAGCAAATGGTGTTGCAGAGGGTTAAGCAAGTCACAGAGGTCTCCTGTCCACACCCCCACTCCCCTTAAGAAAATGTGCTAGAGGCCCTGGCTGGGCAGTTCAGTTGGTTAGACCATCGTCCTGATACACCAAGGTTGCAAGTTCTATCCCCAGTCAGGGCACATACAAGAAAATCAACCAATGAATGTATAAATAAGTGGAAGAACAAATTGATTTTTTCTCTCTCTAAAATCAATTTTTCAAAAAACTGTATAATGAGATAGGCAGGGGTTCCAGGAACTCGGGTGTCTCATTGCCCTGTGTCACTAAACTCTGGTCATCAGGGTTTGAGGGCTCAAGGCCAAAGAGGCCAAAGAGTCCCTGTATTTGTGCAACGTCAGATGTAAACAAGACACCTAGGGGCACCTAGTTCCTGCTGCTTGGGTCATGACCCAGGAGCAAGATTGGGTTTCCCTCCCTGCACAGACCCAGAGGTGCTTTGTGACCATGGCCAAGTCACATTCGCAATCTAGGCCTCAGGGTCCTCATGGATAAAAAGCAAGAACCTTGAATTCTATAACCCACCCAGGGCACCTTGAAAAATTAACAGATTAAACAAATAGCTGTCATTTTCTTGGAGGAGGGGTGAACACAAAATACAGTGTGTTGTAAAATTGGGTACTGGATACCAGCATTATTATGTTAACCAGTGTCATTGCAATAAGTTCAATGGAAAACAAGTAGCTGTCACTTTAAATGGCTACCTCTCCTTAGAAGGGATAAGACTGGGTAGGATTAAACAGCAAGACACAGCTCAGGAAAAAGCCTCTCAGATCAGCTCTCACTTTAGAATCCTTCAGGGCAGGGCTGGGGAATACTGCCCACTCCCTCACCCCACCGTAACCCCATCCTCCCAAACTCTAATTCTGCCCACTTGAACACCAGGAGGCCATACCAAGAGTGAAAGAGGATTCTAAAATGACACTCTTGACACCCAGGTGGAGCCATTTCAAACAGTGTCTATCACAACTACAGGAGCAGAAAAGGTTTGCAGTTGCCAAACTACCACAAGAATCATGACTTGAGAGCAGGAAGCAGCTGCTCAGATCACCTTATCCGTTTCACATACTATTTTTTAACCCCCGCCCTACACACACAAACTCCTGGCCACAGTGTTCTCCATTTTAGTCAACTGCAAGGGGGTACATTCAAGTACAAGTCTAGCACCCATTCCTCTCAACCACATGGCTCTAGAAACAGTAACACCAATCATTAAGTATAAGCTTCAAAACAACCTTTCCTTTCTCTATACCTAAGGTATCCATATTTACATGTAACAAATACACCCATTAGCAGAAATGAAAATTCTTAATGTTTCCCAGGATCTCATAGAAAGAGAATTCGACAGCAATGTTATAAAGACTTAATCCTTATTGAATATTTACTACGAGTTCAGCCCTGTAATAAGGCATTATTAAATTGAACCTTCCCAAACATTTATAAGAAGGTACTACTATTTTACAGATGCTGAAATTGAGGCTCAGGGAAAAGAAGGATCACTTGCCAAGGTTTCTGAAGCCAGCTCTGCTATATGAGGGTACTTTACCATGAAGAATGCATATTGCTTTCCTTGAACTCAGACACTAACACAGCAATTCACTCATTCCACAAACATTTATTGAAAACTTCTTTGTCTCAGGCCCTGTGGTAAGGATACAACAGTGAACATAGAGACCAACGGATCACAGTGGGAACAGAGGGGTCAGTAAGGCCTGATAGGCCACAATGAGGACTGTGAATTTGATCCTAAGAGCAGTGGGGAGGTTGGTGGTAAGGGGATTAGTGAAGGTCACATGGTAATCTGTGTTCTTGGGGACCATTCTAGCTGCTGCTGAAATGACAAATTGGAGATGGCAGAAGTGCAAAGAGGGAGACCATTTACGAGGCCATCTGACAGTGAGTAGAGGTGGACTGATCTTTTTCAAGCTAACGCATTCAAGGCTGAAAATATGTACATGATTGTAAAACTTTATTTATTTATTTATTTTTGCTTTCTTTTCATTTTTGATTGTAAAACTTCAAAACCAGAGAGGGCCTGACCAGGCAGTGGCGCAGTGGATAGAGCGTCGGACTGGGATGCAGAAGACCCAGGTTCAAGACCCCAAGATCACCAGCTTGAGCGTGGGCTCACCTGGTTTGAGCAAAAGCCCACCAGCTTGAACCCAAGGTCACTGGCTCCAGAAAGGGGTTACTCAGTCTGCTGAAGGCTCGCGGTCAAGGCACATATGAGAAAGCAATCAATGAACAATTAAGGTGTTGCAACACGCAATGAAAAACTAATGATTGATGCTTCTCATCTCTCTCTGTCCCTGTCTATCCCTTTCTCTGACTCATTCTCTATCTCTGTAAAAATTAATTAATTAATTAATAACAAACAAACAAAAAAAAACAACAAAAAAAACCAGAGAGGAATTGCTGGGTGTCTGAGCCTTTTGTTCATATGGCCCAGCAGGCCCCTCAAAGTGAACTGCAAGTTGGGAACAAAGACCACTTGTCTCGAAGAAAGAAAAGAAAATTGACCCCCTCATTTGAAGTACTATAAATGATTTGATATTAACGATACCAAATGCCCAATTTACTAGTTTGCAAGAATGATACAGCCTAAGCCTGACCAGGTGGTGGCACAGTGAATAGAGCATCAGACTGGGATGCTGAGGACCCAGGTTTGAGACCCCGAGGTCGCCAGTTTGAGGCGGGCTCATCTAGTTTGAGCAAAAGCTCACCAGCTTGGACCCAAGGTCTTTAGCTCGAGCAAGGGGTTACTCGGTCTGCTGAAGGCCCACGGTCAAGGCACATATGAGAAAGTAGTCAATGAACAACTAAGGTGTTGCAAAGAAAAACTAATGATTGATGCTTCTCATCTCTCTCCATTCCTGTCTGTCTGCCCCTATCTATCCCTCTCTCTGACTCTCTGTAAAAAAAAAAAAAAAAAAAAAAAAGAAAAAAGAATGATGCAGCCTAAGACACAAGTAACTACTAATTTGGAGGTCAAGTGAGACCGTGAGAATCACTAACCAATAAACTACAAAGGTGATGTGTAAGCCTGCATGGTAGGAGCTGGGGACACTTGGTCCTGCCTGGGTAAGAAAGGTACAGTGCAACCAGCACAGGCACAGCGTGGTCAGAGTCTAGACAGTGACTTTGGACTTCAGCTTCCACCTCTGAAAAATAGAAATAGGCCCTGGCTGGTTGGCTCAGTGGTAGAGTGTCGGCCTGGCATGCAGGAGTCCCGGGTTCAATTCCCGGCCAGAGCACACAGGAGAAGTGCCCATCTGCTTCTCCAACCCTCCCACTCTCCTTCCTCTCTGTCTCTCTCTTCCCCTCTCGCAGCCAAGGCTCCATCAGAGCAAGGTTGGCCAGGGCACTGAGGATGGCTCTGTGGCCTCTGCCTCAGGTGCTAGAATGGCTCTGGTTGCAACAGAGCAACGCCCCAGATGGGCAGAGCATCGCCCCCTGGTGGGCATGCCGGGTGGATCCCGGTCGGGTGCATGCGGGAGTCTGACTACCTCCCCGTTTCCAACTTCAAAAAATACAAAAAAAAGAAAAGAAAAATGGAAATAACAATTTGTAAAGATTTAACTGAGATAATAAAGTGCCTGGCCCTTAATGGTAATTATTAAGTATTGGTAACTATTAAAGTATTATTGGGCTCATATTAAGTATTTAAGTAGTTCAATCGCAAAATGCTGCTTAGTTTTGTCCCTCCCTACTGATTAATTAAGGCAAACTTTTTTTTAATATCTACTATTGAAATAGGTAGTTTAAATGATTTTGTTATGTGGAAAAATGAGTCAGGGATGCATATTTTTATTAAGATTTATCAGATAAATCAGTCAGATACTATTAAATATACTTTCAGATGCTTAACACTTTTCTGAAGAAAAATATTCGTCTTAATTTCCTCTGTGAATTGAGTTATTAAGCTCTTTAACTTGAAGTTCACTGTGTGCCTCATTTCTTAATCAGAATCTGGGTAAGTCTTGTCCCAAATGACCCAAGAGGGATGCTGGGAGAATAAATGATGCAATTGGGTGCAGGGCCTGAAAAGAAAGGGCCCCAATAAAGATTTGCTTAATGGATCCTTATTATTGTTGCTATAGGGAGCATATTGCATTAAGGTAAATGCCAACTAAAATGCAATGCCTTGGTATATTGAGGGAAAATGTAAAATCTCAACTTATTTTTAAAAAATAGTAATTCTAGCCCAGGCTGTATACCTGGGTTGATTAGTGTCCTCCCATATCCCCGATTAGGGAACACTCAGAAATAGATTGATGATAGAGATTGATATCTCTCTCTTTCTCTCGCTCTCTAAAATCAATAAATAAACATTTTAAAATAATAATCATTCTGGCCAAACGTCATGCTCAAGTTTTTGCATGAAGGAGACTCAGCGGCTGGAAATGACCAGCAGTTGGAGATCACTTTGCCGCATAACGTGGGTCTTACAGTCCTGACAGCAAACTAGGTGTGCAAGGAAGGACTTCGGTCAGGGACATCGCCTTCCGCGGCTGTGCTAGGTATCCCACCCAAACCACCTCCGATGGGCAGGAGTCCTGGTCAGCTTCGGGACGAAGGGCTGCCCCGGGAGGTGCAGGGGACCCGACTTATCCCAATGTGGGCCAGCGGGGCCGGGTCCCTGCCCTAGCGGCGCAGAGCTGACTCAGGGTGTGGGGAGGAAGGAAAGCGCCTGCCGCCGTGTCCACTCCGAAGCGCTCGCCACGATGTGGGTTACCGATCCGCGCCCTCGCCTCAAGGTCCCCTATTTTCCCAACAGTGAGAGCCCAGCGGGCGAAGCTTTGCCCTCCCTCCGTCTTTGCATCAATAACAACCATTCCCTAGGTGTCCTGTGCTTTAATTTCCAAAGAGCTTTGACATATGGATCCGTTGCCTCTGGAGAGGCCAGCCAGCTGGTGCCTGCACTTAGAGGAAACCGAGGCACGGGAGTGGGAAGAGATTTTGAAGGCTTCTGGAGGTGGGGTGCAGGGACAGGAAGGTTCCGCAGCGTTCCCCCCCCCCCCAGTCCCACCACAAGTCCCCGCGCTCCGTGGGAGCAGCCCAAAGGAGGATGCCTCTCCGCCGCCGCTCCCACCACCCTGGTCCCTCCTTCACTGCGAACCCCCATCCCAGCCGCCCAGGCGCTGGGAACCTGAGCAAATACCTCTAGCCATGGCTCTGGTCTGTCACCGCTTAGGATCTCCCGGGAAACGCAGCTTTCGAAAAAAGTTGCAACAACTGTAGCCAACTGCTCTACGGAGCACCGGCTGCTGCCCTGATTGGCGCCTCCACCCGCCTCTCTCCAAACTGCGAACCTTGATAGGCGGACGTGGGAAGAAAAGCCCGCCCTCCTCCCCGCCTCCTTGGTCGGGGGCGGAGCGAGCGGCCGCACTTTCTACAAACGCTTTCGGGACAGGTCCCTGCGGAGGGGGTGGGATGGAGACAGGGGGAGGGTGGAGTTTTAAATTTCATCGTCTCTTTGCGCTGATTGGCTGAGGTGGAAGGACACCCACGCTACCATTGGAGGTCCCAAACTCCGCCCCCTCACGGTGCTTAAGCTCAGAGGTTTAGTCACGTGGCTGAAAGACCAGGTTCAGAGTGGACCCGATTGGGTATTTCCGGTTTTCAACTTGACCGGAACCCAACCTTTGACCCCTGACCTCCCCTCATGACCTGGGGAGCCTAACTCCCAGTAGTTTCATAGATATATTTTTTATTCATTTTAGAGAGGAGAGGGAGAGACAGAGACAGAGAGAGAGAGAGAGAGAGAGAGAGAGGAGAGACAGAGAGAGAGAAGGGGGGAGGAGCTGGAAGCATCAACTCCCATATGTGCCTTGACCAGGCAAAACGTGGCGACCTCAGCATTTCCAGGTCGACGCTTTATCCACTGCGCCACCACAGGTCAGGCCACTCCCAGCAGTTTGATACCTTAACCAATACCTTGACCTCCTTCAGCAGTTTAGTCCCTTCATTCTTAGGTTGGAAAGGTTTATGGGAACAGTCTATTATTCCAGAAGTCGAAACCCGCTGGCATATCTCCTACCAACTAATTGGGTAAATGGATAAACCCAGAACCTCAGAAACCCTTAGGTCCTGTCCGGTTGGCTCACCGGTAGAGCGGCCCTGTGTGTGAATGTCCCGGATTCAATTTCTGGTCAGAGCACAAAGGACACAGGAGAAGCCTCCACCTACTTTTCCTCTCCCCCCTCTTCTCGCTTCTCTCTCTCTCTCTTTCTTTTTTTTTTTTTTTACGGAGACAGTCAGAGAGAGGGATAGATAGGGACAGACAGACAGGAACAGAGAGAGATGAGAAGCATCAATCATCAGTTTTTTATTGTGCGCTTTAGTTACTCATTGATTGCTTTCTCATATGTGCCTTGATGGGGGGGGGGGGGGCTACAGCAGACAGAGTAAGCTCTTGCTCCTGGAGCCAGTGACCTTGGGTCCAAGCTGGTGAGCTTTGCTCAAACCAGATGAGCCTGTGCTCAAGCTGGCGACCTCGGGGTCTCGAACCTGGGTCCTCTGCATCTCAGTCTGATGCTCTATCCATTGCGCCACCGCCTGGTCAGGCCTCTCTTTTTTTTTCTCTCTCTCTCTCTCTCCCTCCTGCAGCCATGGATCGATTGGAGCGAGTTGGCCCCACGCGTGGAGGATGGCTCCATAGCCTCTGCTTTAGGCACTAAAAAATGGCTCCTGTTGTAACTGGGCAAGGGCCCCAGGTGGGCAGAGCATCGCCCCCTAGTGGGCATGCCGGGTGGATGGGGGGGAGGCATGAGGGAGTCTCTCTCTGCCTCCTTTCCTCTCACTAAAAACAAAAAACCAAAATCCTAGCCTAACATACCCACCCATTTCACAGATGGGGAATCAAAGGACCAGAGTGAACATCTGACTTACTTGCTGCTCATGGTTACCCAGCAGTTTAATTGCAGGACATGGATCTTTTTTCTTTTTTTTTTCTGAAGCTAGAAACCAGGAGAGACAGTCAGACAGACTCCCGCATGCGCCTGACCCGGATCCACCCGGCACGCCCACCAGGGGGTGATGCTCTGCCCCTCCCGGGCGTAGCTCTGTTGCGACCAGAGCCACTCTAGCGCCTGGGGCAGAGGCCAAGGAGCCATCCCCAGCGCCCGGGCCATCTTTGCTCCAATGGAGCCTCGGCTGCGGGAGGGGAAGAGAGAGATAGAGAGGAAGGAGAGGGGGAGGGGGTGGAGAAGCAAATGGGCACTTCTCCTGTGTGCCCTGGCCAGGAATCGAACCTGGGACTTCTACACGCCAGGCCGACGCTCTACCACTGAGCCAACCAGCCAGGGCCAGGACATGGATCTTTTGACTCAACCTCAGGAAAACAACCCTGCAGTATTCCCCATTCAAGGGAGCTGCTGTTGGGTATGGCCCTACAGAGGCACAGGTTTCCTGGATATTCTTTGCATTGAAGACAAATGTCTTCATTCACTCATCCATTCTCCCCGTGGTTCCCAGAGAGGTTTTGGAGACATCCCCATTGCCCAAGGAGCCAACTGTTGCACCGAGAAAGCAGGAAAGCAAAATAAGGTGATGTATATGAACGCACTGGGGAAAGTGGTCACTAACTTGCTGTATGACATTGGCATATTATTTCAGCTCTTTGGCTCTCAACTTTTCCAGCTGTCAAATGACTTTGGAGTTGGGCCAAGAGTGATCTCCAAGGTTTCTTCCAACTTCCATAAATATATAGAGGTTCTTACTTTCTCTAAAATCCATCAATTTGACATTTCTTGAGCTCTTTACCTGGCATGGTCTGATTCCCCCCAAGGGTAATACAGTGGCAAATAAGACACACATTCATATTTTTTAGGGAAGAAACAGAAAAAAACACCACTTTTGAAAAGATAATGTTACATAGCGATTAGTGCAATGAGTGAAATGAAAATGGGGGAATTATACAAAGCTTGAGTGGAGAGAGAGTGCTTCTTTAGACTGGTGAAATAAAATTCTTTTTGTTGTTTTTTTTTTGTTTTTTTTTAATTTTTTTTATTTATTTAGTCATTTTAGAGAGGAGAGGGAGAGACAGACAGAGAGAGAGAGAGAAAGAGAGAGACAGAGAGAGAGAAGGGGAGGAGGAGCTGGAAGCATCAACTCCCATATGTGCCTTGACCAGGCAAGCCCAGGTTTCGAACCGGTGACCTCAGCATTTCCAGGTTGACGCTTTATCCACTGCGCCACCACAGGTCAGGCATGAAATTCTTTTTGAGTTGGTGCCTTTAAGTTGTACTCTAAATATACTGCTCACAAAAATTAGGGGATATTTCAAAATGAATATAAAGCAATAAAAAAGAAGCATTTGAATTTTTTTATTAAACAGGAACATCAGAAAAGCAAATGACAAGTCAAAGAAAATTGTTCAATTATGCAAGTGAGATGCAAAACCAACTTTTATTTCATGGATGAGAGTGGTTGGCAAACTCATTAGTCAACAGAGCCAAATATCAACAGTACAACGATTGAAATTTCTTTTGAGAGCCAACTTTTTAAAACTTAAACTATATAGGTAGGTACATTCCTTATCGAGGTAGCGCCCGCACGTGGTATTTTCTGGAAGAGCCACAGTCAAGGGGCCAAGAAGCCGCATGTGGCTAGCAAGCCGCAGTTTGCCTACCAGGGCACTAGAGAAAAGGCTGAAAGTACTGGAGTATCCACACATCCCCTGATCCACTCATTTTTGTGAGCTGTGAATGTAAGGCCCATAGGAAAAGGTTCTTCCAGGCAGAGGAAAGAGCAAGTGCAAATGCCTCCAGATGGTAAGGAGCTTGGAGTGCTGGGGAAAAGAAAAACGACCCGATGTGATTGCAACTAAGTAGACAGATGATGGAGAGAAGGGAGGACCTCAGGCTGAAAGGTAGGCGGGGGATAGATCACAGAGGCCCTTGTAGACGGTGCTGCTCTTTGCAATCTAAATCTGCTTTTCTCTTCCCTGCTCTGCAGAATCAGCCTGCAAAGCATTTTGCTCCTTTGTCGGCTACAGTTAGGTTCTGTCAACAGGTGAGAATACAGGGAGACTGGAAGGCAGGGGGAGGAACAAGAGACTTGCTCAGGCTTATTTTTTTTGTTTGTTTGCTTGTTTTTTTTTTTACAGAGACAGAGAGTCAGAGAGAGGGACAGACAGGAAGGGGGAGAGATGAGAAGCATCAATCATTAGTTTTTCGTTGCAACACCTTGGTTGTTCATTGATTGCTTTCTCATCTGTTCCTTGACCCTAGGGCTACAGCAGACCGAGTAACCCCTTGCTCAAGCCAGAGACCTTGGGTCCTAGATGGTGAGCTTTTGCTCAAACTAGAGCCCACGCTCAAGCTGGAGACCTTGGGGTCTCGAACCTGGGTCCTCCGCATCCCAGTCCGTCTCTCTATCGACTGGTCAGGCATTGCTCAGGTTTGTTGGCTTGCTATTTCCATCAGGGTGGCCTAAGACATTCTGCCCTGGTGGGGCATTTTGTTCACTGTCCAGGTTCCTCCCACACTCCCAGGTCGGCCTGGAGGTGCTCCCTAAGAAGGACCAGTGGAAGAAGCCAGTCTTGGGCAGCTGGTTGAGCTCAGCTGTGCAGGGCCCCGCCCCAAACGTTTGAAGGGCTAGCACCGACCTGAGAGTGACCCTTTCTTAGAGACAGAAGAACCAGCTCTCCAAGTCTCCTCCCCTGATTATTCCAGTTCTGACAACCCAACTTGTTCTCTTTGTTCTCTGGTTGAGGTCGGAGCTGCTTCCTGCCCTTGTTATTAAGTTCCCTTAATGGTCCCTTTTTGCTTTTCAGTCCTCCACCACCAGTCTGATAACTTTCCTATTTTAAATTCTGTTTTCCTAACCGGATCCTGACTGACACATGGGCCATAGTAAGGACTTAAAGACTTTTTCCTGAGTCTAAGGGGAAAGCCACTACATGGTGTCAACCAAAGAACAGAAAGATAACTCTGAAAGGCAATTCATTGCAAATAGTTATGGAAATTACAATCATCTGTCCTGAGACCTGGAATCTCATAACCATTAGGTATTTTTCTGGAATGTCTGTTGAATGATTCCTCCTTTCCTAAGATAGCCACACTGTGTGGGTGAAATCACACCAGTGCTAAAAGGAAGATAATCTTCCTCTGTCTAGTGTTATCTTTGTGTTCATATGTGCTGTAGGTTTTGGCTATTGTTAACTTCCGCACTTCATATTAACATCAGTTCTTGTAACCCTCCACCAAGCGGAACATGGGCATCCTACAGTCCCATAGCCAGTTGTCCTTGTGATCTATTAACTCCATCCCTTTCTTCTGTACATCTTATACATACATATATATATATTTCCTATTGTCAGTCATGTAAGTATATACGTTAGTGTGGACAGATGGATATACACACATGTATAACTGTTTCCCCCTCACTCTATATACACACAAATATATTAATACATGCGAAATGTATCCGATATGTATAATATAATTGGAACTCAAGTAACTGAGAATTAGACAGTATCCCCTACCTCACAGGTGTGTAACGTTTAAATGAGAGAGTGAATATAAAGTCTGTGTGGACATAGCAGTTGGAAATGGTTAGCCTTTTAGCAGTGAATAAAATCAAGTTACATAAATTGCATCTAAATGAATCCCAATAATTTGGAATTAACACATCCTTCCCAATTCTTTTTTCTTTAATTAAAAAAATTTGCCCTGGCCGGTTGGCTCAGCAGTAGAGCGTCGGCCTGAAGTGCAGGAGTCCCGGGTTTGATTCCCGGCCAGGGCACACAGGAGAAGTGCCCATCTGCTTCTCCACCCCTCCCCCTCTCCTTCCTCTCTGTCTCTCTCTTCCCCTCCCGCAGCCAAGGCTCCATTGGAGCAAAGTTGGCCTGGGCGCTGAGGATGGCTCCATGGCCTCTGCCTCAGGTGCTAGAATGGCTCTGATTGCAACAGAGTGATGCCCCAGAGGGGCAGAACATCACCCCCGGGTGGGCAGGCCGGGTGGATCCCGGTCAGGCACATGTGGGAGTCTGTCTGACTGCCTACCCGTTTCTAACTTCAGAAAAATACAAAAAAATAAAAAATTTCTGCCTGACCTGTGATGATGCAGTGACTAAAGCATCGACCAGGAATGCTGAGGTCTCCAGTTCAAAACCTTGGGCTTGCCCAGTCAAGGTACACATGGGAAGCAACTACTACAATGAGTTGATGTTTTCCGCCCCTCTCCTTCACCTTTCTCTCCCTATCGCCTCTCTCTACAATCAATACATTTTAAAAATTCTTAAAAAAAAAAATTTACACTGATTTGAGAGAAAAAGAAAGGGGGGAAGGAAGAGGGAGTAAGAGAGAGAGAGAGAGAGAGAGAGAAGCATCAACTCATTGTTCCACTTAGTTGTTCCATTTAGTTGTGTACTCACTGATGGCTTCTCATATGTGCCCTGACTGGGGATCAAACCCACAGCCTTAGCATGCCAGGATGATGCTCTATCCACTGAACCACCTGGCCAGGGCCCCAATTGTTTTTTCCTTTAATATCTTAGTTTGAAGGGATATTTTTCTTTTCTTTTTTGTGTGACAGAGACAGAGAGAGACAGAGAGAGGGACAGATATGGACAGACAGACAGGAAGGGAGAGAGATGCGAAGCATCAATTCTTCGTTGTGGCACCTTAGTTGTTCATTGATTGCTTTCTCATATGTGCCTTGATGGGGGAGGGGGCTACGGAAGATTGAGTGATCCCTTGCTCAAGCCAGCGACCTTGGGCTTAAGCTGGTGAGCCTTGCTCAAACCAGATGAACCCACGCTCAAGCTAGTGACCTCGGGGTTTCGAACCTGGGTCCTCCATGTCCCAGTCCAATGCTCTATCCACTGCTCCACTGCCTGGTCACGCATTTTTCCCCCCCAAACTTTACTGATAGATTGATTTTAGAGACAAATGGAGAAAGTGAGAGAGAAAGAGGGAGAGATATTGATTTGTTATTCAATTTATTTACGTATTCACTTAGGTTCCCCGGCCAGGAATCGAACCTGATACTCTAACCAACTGAGCTATCAGGCCAGGGCAACAGACACAATATCTCAATAACTGATGCCTTTGTCTCATTAATGCTCCTTCTCCTTGCCTCGCTCCCATACTTTTCAGGACATTTGCACTGCAGTTTTCTCTCCCAGAATGCAGTTGCCTCTTCTCTTTGCCTAGTTATCATCTATTTTCCAGCTCAATCATCCCTCCCTCAGGAAGCCTTCCTTGACTACCCTGATAAGGTTAAGTGCCTTTGTAATGGGCTCTGTTAGCTTCTTTGTAGCACTGTCACAGTTCCAAGTTTACACTCTGTGGAATTTTTAGATTAAAGCCCACTAGACTATAAGGGCATTAATCTCAAGGGACAGGACCATCCACTGGCATCCCTTTGCTATTTCTTAAGCTTGTGTCCCTAACCTCTAATGCAGTAGCTGGCACAAAGTAGGGGCTCAATAAATATTTGTTGAATAGAGTGAAAAGTGTACGTGTAAATGGCCAAGAGGTAGTCAATTCCATGCCTGGATAGGGGTTTTTCTGCATCATTGGCTTCCACTTGCATCTCAGTGCCCATGACATTAACTGCATCTTGTGCTATAATTCTGAGATGTGCTCTGTGTACCCGGAAGCAAAATATCTTGCAAATATTCTTATAGATAGAGGTGCTTCATTCTTCTTCTTTTTTTTTTTAATTTACTGATTTTAGAGAGAGGAGATCAGTTCAAGGTAAAGAGCATATGCAGAGATAGTGGCAAGGATCTGGCTTGGATGCTTATAAAGTAACTCAAAGGGTGTGAGTTTTTAGGTCAGACCTCTGCTTTCAGAACCTAGTACTTATCTGGTTCTGTGTCCAACGGAAGTGTAGGGGCCACTTTGAATTGTTCCGACCAAGCTCCAAAGACACTGATGCATTAAGTACAATGTCTCAGATTTCTCTGCTACATCCTTCTATATTTATTTTCTTTAACACGTCACAGATCTGTAATTGTTTTCATATACACCGGCCATAAACTAATGTAGCGGAAAGCAGTGAACAAGACAGATGAAAGCCTTGTTCTTTTTTTTTTGTAATTTACTTATTTGAGAGAGAGGAAAGGAGAGACAGAGACAAAAACATTGATCTGTTCCTGTTCCTGTATGTGCACTGATGGGGGATGGAACCCCAAACCTTGGCCTATGGGGATGATGCTCTAACCAATTGAGCTGTCCCACCCAGGCTAAAGGCATTGTTCTTATAGAACTACTTTTATTTTTACCTTTATAGGTTTTGTGTGTATAAGGATTACATGAAATAATGGAAGTAAAGTTATTAGCAAAGCAATTATTTGGCAATTTAAATTATTTACATGGATACACAAAGATAATACATATGTATGTACATAAACGTTGGGTTGGAAAATTAATAAATATTCTTGTCATGACGACTCCCCTCTCCATGCTTTCTCTGGAGGAGTTCACACCTCAACATCCAAGCTTTTGAAAGCCTCGGTTTTCTTTTAGCACTAGGCAAGCGCGGAGTGCCGCCAGTAGGGGGCAAGAATCAACCAACCAGGCGTGCCTAGTACCTAAGCAACAGTCAAACAGCATTCCCAGAATGACTTTACAGAAGGGTTACCAAAAAATTAATTCGTCTATTCTGTTAGGTCATATAATATAATAATAACAATTAATAATAACATTGCTATAAAGAAGTGAGAGGTGGTAGTGACAAGACCTATTCTGGAGCAATCTCTGAGAGCAATAGTTTGTTCGAGTTACCGGGTGTGTGCGCAGAAAAAAGTGGGGCTGACAGGGTCATACTCCTTAGGAGATGACAGTGAACCTGGCAAAGGGTTCCGAGTTACTTGCGGTTTCATATTGAATAAAGTGCTTTGAACGAACGTAACAAGCAATGCGTAGGCGAACATTTTTCTTCTAGGAATGAATAGGTAATAAGAGCTTTCCAAAGTAACAGAAATGCCGCTGGGTAACTTTCTGGGCCAAAGCCACACAGCAAAACGGATTTAAAGACACCGTCGGGCCCCTCCTAGCCGGACTTTGAGAGCAGGTGCAGAACGCATGCGCCCAGCATACCCACTGACCTGCTCGTGGCGCCGACCTTCTTCCCGACAAGCAGCGGGGTAGAAAGGGAGTGGAAACGGTATTCTCGCGAGGCCTTTCGAGCGCCGGCGGAAGCAGTAGACACGTGACTCTCCTAAACGGCCTTCGCCTTCCCCCTCCCCCTTCTCGGAAACCCGGCCCCCTCACCCCTCGCCCACCCCAGAGCCGCGGTAATGGACCGTTTGGGTTCCGGAATTCCCTTGGATCCAACCACTGGTACCGGGTCGGCGGGAGCCGGCGGAGCCCGTCCTTGGCGGCGAAGGCAGGGGGCGGTCAAGATGGGGGGGGTAAATCATCTTCCTTCACCTAGGAGGGAGGCGGGGCGGAGAAGGGCGGTGGGGAGCGAGGTGGGGGGGGAAAAGGGAGGAAGTCACGTGGGCGCGCGGTGAGCCTCAGCCGTCGCCCCTCCCCTCCCCTCCCGGCGGGGCGGGGGGACGAGGGGGAGGGGCGTCAAGATGGCGGCGGGGAGGTAGGCAGAGCCGGACGCCGCTACTGCCGCCACCACCGCCGCCTCCGCTCCTGTCGCCTGTGCTTCTTCCAGCTCTCGCCGCCCGGGAGAAGCTGTACCGGCGTCGCATCCCGCGGAGAAAGTAAGTCCTCCCCCGAAGTCTCTTCAGCTTCTGTACACTCGCTCTCCCGGACAGCCTCCCACTCCCACCCTCCTCAGGGGGCCGTGTGGGGCCGTGCTGGGGGGGCGGCCGCCACCTCACTCGGGTCTGGGGCCTCCCTCGCCGCCCCCCTCGCCGCCCTCCCCGGGGCCCCGCCGCGCTCGCCTCCTCCGCCCGTCAGCGCCGGGCCCTGCGGTCGCCGCGCGAGGGGCTGTCGGGCCCCGGGGTCCCCGCTGTCCCGGGCCGGAGAGGCACCCCGTTGGGGCGGGAAAGTCGGGCGGTGCGGACTCCGGCTCCGGCCTCGGCTCCGCTGGGGTCGCCTGCCGGGCTCCCGCGCCCGACAGCGGGTCCGGGAGGTCCGGGACCCGCGGGAAAGTGAGCTCCGCGGTCCTTCGTAAGTCCTCCCGCCGGGGCATGGTTCCCGGTGCGGGGCGCGTGAGGGAGGCAGTGGGACGGCTGCACGGATGAGGTCCGGGGGCCATGTGCGGACCCCCTTCACTCCTCGCCGGGCTGGGGTCTATTCTACCTCCCGCCCGCCCGCCTCCCGGACTCTGCGCGCCCGTGTGCTGGTGCTGGCGAAAAGGGCGGCGGGGTCCGCTTACTCGGAGAGTGCTGGGCGTAAGTGGAAGCCGAAGTTCCCCAAAGCGGCGTGTGCAGGCAGTTTCCTGGGAGCGGCGTGGGGTCGGGGTGACCGCGGATGAGACCCTGGAGTTTTCGAGCCCTTGTGATTGTTTCTTTCCTGACCCGGCCGCCGGCTCCTCCCCTCTCACCCCGTCTTTGTGCTGCTGTTGGGGTGCTGTCTGCGAACCACTCACTTGATCCTCGCGGCACAGCGCGGCTGTTTTCCGGGGCGTGCCCCGTGGACTGTGGGGGGCTTCTGTTTTGGGGAGTCGCTGGTTGGGAAACGTGGGAAAAGAACGGGGTGGAGAAAAGGAGAGTCCAAAAAAGCAACGTTTTTCTCTCCTGAATTGCGCAGCCAATTGTAACCGCACCCGGAAGTTTGGGCTGAACACGTGTTGATGAGGGAAGGTTAAAAACTGGGTCCCCTTTTGACCTTTGGAAGTTGATTATTAGCAGTTTATGTTCAGTGAAATGTTCCATATTCTGTGGACAGCCACCATGAGAGACGGAATGGGACCTCTAACCAGCCTGCCAGGAGGGTCCAGAACGCTGTCAAAGCCCCCATGGCCCTCGCGCAAATAGACTTAGCGCTGGCGGACACTTCAAGCGGTTAACTGCGGAGGGATTTCGTCTTCCACTTTTTTACGGTAGTCAGAACTGGATTTCGTAAGCTGTGGGAGAAACCATCATCCCCCACAGCTTACAGAATTTCCAGGATAAATTTCAGAACTTGCTACTAGTGCTGTGAGCGGGACATTAATTTTACAAGCAGAGGGGGACATTTTACTTTCTTGTTTAAAGAGGGTTCCGAGCTTTACCTTACCAGAGAAGACATCTTTACATTGTTATCTGGCTTCTGCTTTTTATCTCCCACTCTAACTTGATGCCGCAGGATTCTCTTCAGAATTTTAAATAAGTTTTACATTAGTCGCTGGGTAAATGTTAAAAAGGGAGGCTCGGTAGCTTACAGTTCATTCATTCATTGAATGCTGTTTATTTATGTCAGGCAATTTTACATGTTTTAAGGGCCTTGCTAAAATTACTGTTTAAAAAACGGTCACTATGAAGGCTCTTTACATGCTTTTTATTTTTAAATTTTTTTCCCATTGATTTGAGAGAGAAGGGAGAGAGAAGCATCAGTTCGTTGTAATTCCACTTAGTTGTGCACTCATTGATTGCTTCTCATACATGCCCTGACTGGGGATGGAACCTGTGACCTGGGTGCAGCGGAAAGAGGCTTTATCTACTAAGCCATACAACCAGGGCCCTTTACATGCTTTAAAAATGATTCGCCCCAAAGATTTGAACTATAGATACATTTTGGCATTCCTTAGTCCCTAAATTTAGCGTTGATTTCAGACCTGCCACCTGTGAAGGACATGAACACTAAGATCCAAGTAATCTGACTTTTAATGAGACTGTACAGTCCTAAACTCGACTGCCTAAAGTAAAGATACTTTCTGAGAGGAATTACTTTCACATTCAGTAGCCAATTAATAAGCAAAATGGTGTAATCCTAAGGTTTTTCAGATTTTTTTTTTTTTTTTTTAAGATTTATGTATTGATTTTTAGCGAGAGAGAAAGGGAGAGAGACAGGAACATCTGTCTGTTCCTGTATGTGCCCTGAGCAGGGATTGAACTGGTAACCTCTGTGCTTCCTTCCGGACCATGCTCCAACCAAATGAACCATCCAGACAGGCCTATTGTTTTGTTTGTTTTTTAATGTTAATTGACAGATCCAATTTGATGTGAATTTACTAAGTGTTAAGGACACTTTGGGATATCACTGAAATTTTCTGTAGACGGAAAAGGTAGGTGTTTTTTTTTTATTTTTTTTTAGTATTTTTCTTGTTTTAAAGGGAGAGATCAAGAGACAGGGAGGAAGAAAGAGAAGCATCAACTTCTGGCCGTGGCACTTTTAGTTGTTCATTGATTGCTTCTCGTGTGCCTTGGGGGGGGGGTGTTGCTCCAGCTGGGCCAGTGACCCCTTGACCCCTTGATCAAGCCAGAGACTTTGGGCTTGGAGCCAGCAACCATGGGATCATGTCAAAGTACTCTCACACTCAAGCTGATGACCCTGCGCTCAAGCCAACAACCTCAGGGTTTTCGAACCTGGGACCTCTGTATCCACTGTGCTACCTCTGGTCAGGTGGAAAAGATAGGCTTTTTAAGAGCAAAAACTATTTTATGAAGGTACAAAACCTGTCTAGCTACTTTGCTTATTTTTTTGGAGGCAGTATATAGCACAGAGCATTAATTTTTGTTTCAAATCTTTTTTATGTATACCATGGTTAGAAATATATTTTATGTTGTTACCTACTCCATATAAACACACGGAACTGAAAAACTGGTGTCATGAGGTAGTGTTTTCTCTGTCTACATGCTTGGGCACTGATTTTCTGTTCTGTGCTGACATGTTTGAAAATACTGGTCATTGGCCCTGGTTGATAGCTCGATTGCTCAGTTGGTTGAAGCATCGTCCTGTTTGCTGGTTCGATCCTCAGTCAGGGCACATACAGGAACAGATCGATGTTCCTGTCTTTCTCTCTGAAATGAATAAATTAAAAAAGAAAAAAAGAAATGCTGCTCGTGGTGCACTATATTGATTGGACCACGAACTGTATTATGGCCAGCAGTTTGAAAAATACTGGTATAGGGTTATGAGTACAGTACAGAATCTTGGAGGGATATGATGTCAGACCTTTGGGTTTGTAATTCTGCTTCAGTCTGTCTTTATCGTTAGCTTGTTACACTTCCTGGCTAGGCCTCAGTTTTTCATTTGTGACAAGGTGATAAAGGATAGTATTTACTCATGAGCTATCTTGAGGGTTAAAAAATATTCAAGTATATTCTAAATCTCAAGAAAGCTAGCCATGTAATTTGATGGTGCTGATTAGAAAAGTTGTTTCATTATTGATTTCAGTGAGAGAGGAATGGAGGGGGGGGGGGAACATCCAGCTCTGCTCCTCTATGGGCCCTGACTGGGAATCAAACCAGCAACCTCTGCCCTTCTAGGTGATGCTCTAACCGACCAAGCTGTCCAGCCAGGGCTTTATTCCCTTTTTTATTGACTTGATCGGGTGACACTGATTAATAAAATTATGCAGAGTTCAGGAGCACAATTCTACAACACATTATCTGTACACTGTATTATATGTTCACCACCCCAAGTCAAGTCTCTGTTCATGACCATTTATACCCTCTATGTCCTTCTCCAAATCTCTCACCCCTTCCCCCATCTGATTCGTATGCTTTTGTGAAGCATTTTCGAAACTTTGTTTATAATCTGCAGATTCATTCTTGAATCCTTGATTCCCATGTTTTGCAATGTGAGTGGGGGAGGGGCACTTTAATTGAGCAATTGCTCCCTTGAGAATTGTTTAAAAAATACAAATTATATCTTTTTAGGTAAAGAAAGCTCTCTCTTTTTTTTGTATTTTTCTGAAGCTGGAAACGGGGAGGCAGACTCCCGCATGCGCCCAACCGGGATCCACCCGACACGCCCACCAGGGGGCGATGCTCTGCCCATCCGGGTGTCGCGACCAGAGCCACTCTAGAGCCTGGGGCAGAGGCCAAGGAGCCATCCCCAGCGCCCAGGCCAACTTTTGCTCCAATGGAGCCTTGGCTGCGGGAGGGGAGGAGAGAGACAGAGAGGAAGGAGAGGGGGAGGGGTGGAGAAGCAGATGGGCGCTTCTCCTGTGTGCCCCGGGAATCGAACCTGGGACCTCCGCACGCCAGGCCCATGCTCTACCACTGAGCCAACCGGCCAGGGCCAGAAAGCTCTCTTTAACCAACTTTATATCTACCTTTTTTTCTTCTCACGTTCTTAAGGAACTGCTGTAAGTAGTAGACACTTAATAAATTCTTGTTGATAGACTCTATAAGCTAAATTCTAAGTGGGTCATTATCCTTTAAGTTCTTACACTGCATGTCATCACCTCTGGACTGTATAAAAGCAAAATTGGGCCCTGGCCGGTTGGCTCAGCGGTAGTGTGTCGGCCTGGCATGCGGGGGACCCGGGTTTGATTCCCGGCCAGGGCACATAGGAGAAGCGCCCATTTGCTTCTCCATGCCCCCCCCTCCTTCCTCTCTGTTTCTCTCTTCCCCTCCCGCAGCCAAGGCTCCATTGGAGCAAAGATGGCCCGGGCGCTGGGGATGGCTCCTTGGCCTCTGCCCCAGGCGCTAGAGTGGCTCTGGTCTCAGCAGAGCGACGCCCTGGAGGGGCAGAGCATCGCCCCTGGTGGGTGTGCTGGGTGGATCCCGGTTGGGCGCATGCAGGAGTCTGTCTGTCTCTTCCCGTTTCCAGCTTCAGGAAAAAAAACACAAAAAAAACTATTAAAAGCAAAATTGAAGCTGAGTCAAAAATCGGACATGGCCTGACCAGGCAGTGGCGCAGTGGATAGAGCGTCGGACTGGGATGTGGAAAGACCCAGATTCGAGACCCCGAGGTCGCCAGTTTGAGCGCGGGCTCATCTGGTTTGAGCAAAAGCTCACCAGCGTGGACCCAAGGTCGCTGGCTTGAGCAAGGGGTCACTCGGTCTGCTGGTCACTGGCTCGAGCAAGGGGTCACCCGGTCTGCTGAAGGCCCATAGTCAAGGCTCATATGAGAAAGCAATCAATGAACAACTAAGGTGTCGCAACGAAAAACTGATGATTGATGCTTCACATCTCATCTTTCTCTGTTCCTGTCTGTCCCTATCTATCCCTCTCTCTGACTCCCTCTGTCTCTAAAAAACAAAAAAAAAATCGGACACAGTTAGGACTATTAAGTAACGGGGAAAAAACCTTTTGTTATTCTGGTAAAGATACTTGCTAAGTGATATTTTCTGTGCACATTTAAAGTAGTCCCCAAGACACTACTGATTAACTGGATACACTGGATATGTGACACTTTAGGTGAAAAGGGAACTACTATTTTATAGAACTAATTTTGAAGTTAATTATTGGATAGGTTAACAAGTGGATTGTATTCTGGGAAATAAAGTGTTGCATTAGTGATATGGAAGAAAATATTTTTTGGACATGATACTAATATTTATCAAAATGGTAGTGGCTAACATTTCAAGTAGTACAACAATTCTATGAGTTATGTTCTGTTTTATTCCCATTTGAAGATGAGAAAATTGAGCTGTAGACTTTTACTTCACCACGTTATACTCCTAGTGGATGGTATAGCCAGTATCTAACCCAGGTATTCTGCTTGATTCCATGGTAATCTCCACCTATGTTGTGTGCTGCGGCCACTGCAGACACATCCCGAGCTGTAAACTATAAAGATCTGTTTTAGGTCTCAACAAGAGAAACCTTGTCCTCCTCGATAGGTTTCAGTGTTTTGTATTCTCAGTGGGAACTGTATCCTTTCATTCTTCCGATTGGCTCTTGTTTCCTCAGGATTCTCTTCCTGCCAAGGATGGCTCTTAGTTTCTCTCTACTACTGTGTACTTGTTTCTTATTTATCATTGTTGCTTTCATCGTGTACTATTTTGAAATAGGTGATTTTTTTTTTTTTTTTGAGAGAGAGAGAAGCAGAGGGAGGGAGAGAGAGAAGCATCAACTCATTCTACTTAGTTGTGCTCCCATTGATTACTAATTATATGTGCCCTGGCTTAAACCAGTGCTCTTGGGGCAGGGCCGGCCACCCTGGGCTCAAACCAGTGACCTCTGAGCTCTAGGATGATGCTTTATCCACTGTGCCACCAGCCAGGGAGAATAGGTGATATTTTCAAATGTATATGGTATTTTTGATAAAAATGGAACCTTTGTTTGAGATAGAATCACTGCTGTTAGTAACTTTTTGGCTTGTTAGATTGCTACATGTTGATGTCCTCTGAGGTCTGTGAAATCCTTTATAGACAAATAACAGTTTTTTTTTTTTTAAAGAAGTTTTTTTTTTTTTTTTTACAGAGACAGAGAATGAGTCAGAGAGAGGGATAGACAGGGACAGACAGGACTGGAGAGAGATGAGAAGCATCAATCATTAGTTTTTCATTGCGCGTTGCAACGCCTTAGTTGTTCATTGATTGCTTTCCCATATGTGCCTTGACCGCGGGCCTTCAGCAGACTGAGTAACCCCTTGCTGGAGCCAGCGACCTTGGGTTCAAGCTGGTGGGCTTTTCTTCAAACCAGATGAGCCCGCACTCAAGCTGGCGACCTCGGGGTCTCGAACCCGGGTCCTCTGCATTCCAGTCCGACGCTCTGTCCACTGCGCCACCACCTGGTCAGGCAAATAACAGTTCTTACTCTTGCATTAGATTGTGCTTAGTAGGTGCAAAGTGATGATGTTTTTCTTCTCAGGAGTAAATCCTACTTATTTGTCAAATGAATAGGAGAAGATTGGATAATATATGACCTTTTAAGGGCTCTCAGCCAAAGCACTGAAATTCTGTGAGCTTCAGAATAGGAATATGATTAAATATTAAGGGTTTTGCCTAATGGAGTTCAGAGAATGACACATATGTACTCGCTCTATCCCTTTTCCTCCTCATTGCAAAAAAGAATTTGTATCCAGTTGTCTAAGATTAAGAAAGTATCCCTAGATTTGTTAGTGTGTAAAATGTAGATAAAATCAAAATGTCTTTTACACACCTTGTCAATACTAGGTCATTACTCAGATCAGAGGTCTCAAATAGTGATTCCTATGAATGAAGTTTGAGTAGGTCACTGAACTGTTACCATTGTTTCTTGTATGAACACTTAAGTTTCTCCCCCAGATTCCTTTCTTTCATGATAATATCTTTGTACTTAAGAAATATTTGTTGATTTTAAGAGAAAGAAGACGGGAGAGAGAGCATTGATTTGTTGTTTCATGTTGATTTTTGTATGTATGTGCCCTGACCAGGGATCAAACCTGCAACCTTGGTATATTGGGATGGTGTTCTAACCAACTGAGCAACCCAGCCAGGGCCTTATTTTTGTACTTTCAGTGCTCATTGTTCAGAAAGTATATTTCAAAAAGTTCTCATGAATTCAGTAACACTTTTAAGTGATTTTTATTTCATGCGTTAATGATGTTTCTGTACTTTTGAATATGCATAGGCAAGACTTGGTGTACTGCATCTGGTGAATTAATGGGCTCTGGGACCTCCAAGTGTTCTGTGGTCTGCAGTTTAGGAATCGCTGGTTTAAAACAGTGTGCTTTAGGCCTCATCTGTGGTGGCTCAGTGGATAAAGCATCAACCTGGAATACAGGTTGCTGGTTCAAAACACTGGACTTGTCCCGTCAAGGCATATAAGGGAGTTGATGCTTCCCACTCCCCCCCTTCTCTCTCTCTTCTCTTTAAAATGAATAAATAAAAGCCTGATGAGGTGGTGGCGCAGTGGATAAAGCGTCGGACTGGGATGCAGAGGACCCAGGTTCGAGACCCTGGGGTAGCCAGGGCCAGGTAGTAGGTCCATGGCCCAAAAAAGGTTGGGGACCACTGAGTTAGAACATCACCCTGAAGCACATAGGTTGCTGGTTTGATCCCCAGTCAGGGAACATACAGGAACAGATCAGTCTTCCTGTCTTATCTGTCTCCTTTTCTCTCTCTCTAAAATCAATAAAATATAAACATTAAAAAACTTCAATATTTACTCTTTTTTTGACAGAGTCAGAGAGAGGGACAGACAGGCAGGAA
The DNA here is from genome assembly GCF_036850995.1 of Saccopteryx leptura. Taxonomy (NCBI): domain Eukaryota; kingdom Metazoa; phylum Chordata; class Mammalia; order Chiroptera; family Emballonuridae; genus Saccopteryx; species Saccopteryx leptura. Next base: position 247,825,112 of record NC_089504.1, on the reverse strand, counting down.
GGGAAAGACGAGAAGCATCAGTTCTTCGTTGCAGCACCTTAGTTCATTGATTGCTTTTTCATATGTGCCTTAACTGGGGGTTATAGCAGAAGATCAATGGCCTGACCTGTGGTGGCGCAGTGGATAAAGCATCGACCTGGAATGCTAAGGTCGCCGATTCAAATCCCTGGGCTTGCCTGGTCAAGGAACATATGGGGAGTTGATGCTTCCTGCTCCTCCCCCTGTTCTCTCTCTATCTCTCCCTCTCTCTCTCTAATAAAAATGAAGAAATAAAATCTAAAAAAGTAAATAAATTTAAAAAAAAAAAAAAAAAGATCAAGTGACACCTTGCTCAAGCCGGCGACCCCACACTCAAGCTGGTGACCTCAGGGTTTCGAACCTGGGTCCTCCGCATCCCAGTCCAATGCTCATCCACTGTGCCACCGCCTGGTCAGGCACCAATATTTACTTTTAAAATATGACATTTAAAAACATTTATTTTGACAGGCTTCATTTTAATTCTTTAAAAAAATACATATATTGGTCTATTTTTGTGTGTGCCCTAATTGGGGATCGAACCAGCAACCTTTGCATATTAGTACAGTTCTAACCAACTAGGCAACCTGGCCAGGGCTAAAAGATGATATTTTGGTAGACTCAAGTTCTATTTTTTTTTTTTTTGTATTTTTCTGAAGCTAGAAACCGGAAGAGACAGACAGACTCCCGCATGTGCCCGACCGGGATCCACCCGGTATGCCCCCCAGGGGGCGATGCTCTGCCCACCAGGGGGTGTCGCTCTGTTGCGACCAGAGCCACTCTAGTGCCTGGGGCAGAGGCCAAAGGGCCATCCCCAGCGCCCAGGCCATCTTTGCTCCAGTGGAGCCTCGGCTGTGGGAGGGGTAGAGAGAGACAGAGAGGAAGGAGAGGGGGAGGGGTGGAGAAGCAGATGGGTTGCTTCTTCTGTGTGCCCTGGCCGGGAATCGAATCCGGGACTTCTGCACACCAGGCCGACGCTCTACCACTGAGCCAACTGGCCAGGGCCTCAAGTTCTATTAATTGAGGTCAAGATTAGCTATAGCAAGTGGGCCAAGACCCCTTATTTCCACAGGTTCTAATGAAGTATTTTATGGATTAAAAAGTTTTTAAAGTATTGGTTTATCTCTCAGTATGTATTTATACTGTGTACTAGGATAATTTGTCAAGTATGGTCAACTATGTCTATATTGGAAAAACAGATCAACTTTATTTTAAACCCAAGTTCAGACATTTCTGCAGTTTGTCTCTGGTGTTTAGTTCCTTCATACTGTTTTCATCATGCTGTCTAATAGTCCATCTCCTTCTAATTTTAAGTGTTGTTGAAACTTGAACTTACCAACTCTGACTTCTTGATCTACTCATTGAAAAGAGAATAAATGAGCTTTGAATGATCTAGGTGTGGGTGGGTGACTTTGGCCAGGTAATTTAAGCTTTTTGATCCTCAGTTTCATTTTACTTAGTGTTGTGGGATTGTGTATATAAAGAGCGTACCCCTGTGTCAGGCTTGTAGAAGTCACTGTTAGTTCCCTTTCTTTCCTTCTTCCTTAGACTTCTTTCCCTTTTCTAATAAGTTTTTGGGAAATCTCCTTTGGCTTTCTGTCCTTCCTCTCATCCTTTAAACAGCGTATCTGCTCTTGGTTTCAATTCTGGATGTCTGTGATTTTCTACCTTAAATTCATTCACGTGCCTATTAGAACTTTTTTCTAAATGATGCACAAGCTTTTGTGACATCAACCTGTCTAGTATAAGATTTCTCTGTTAAATAACTGACTTCCATCTAAAGTAGTAGTTACATTTTGGAAGTCATGGTCATGGCACACCTTTCTTTCTGTAGGACATAGTGAATGAAACATTTAATTCTATCACGCAGTCTGAGAACAGATGGGCTAGCTGAAAGTATATTATTTATGTAACATTAGTTTTGTGTGTAAAACAAGTACAGATTTCCCATAAGTAGTTTGTATATTTAAACTGGATATTTCAGGTAAATTAATGAGAAAAATTAAAATTGAGAAAGCTCTATTAAGCTTTTGTTCCATGTTGGCAGTAGAATACTTTGATCTCCTTCCTAAAAGTACAGTTGGGAAATCTCAACCTAAAATGTACTTGCTTGCTCCTAAATAGGCATTTCCCCCTAAAATCCATTTAACTCATCTTTCAGTCTCCTGGGCTCAGCTTTTGATTACTTTTTCCTGGCTTACCTCTAATTATCCAGCAACTCATGCTTTTTTTTCTTCTTCATATTCTCCCTTCCATGTTGAGCTTTTATTTAAACTTGGTCTAAGGCAGCGGTTCTCAACCTGTGGGTCGCGACCTGGGAGGGGGTCAAAACACAGGGGTCGCCTAAAGCCATCGGAAATGTATTGTATAATAGATATGTATTTTCCGATGGCTTTAGGCGACCCCTGTGTTTTGGTCGTTCGACCCCCGCCCGGGTAGCGACCCACAGGTTGAGAACCGCTGGTCTAAGGGATTCTTTGTCTTTACATCCTGCTGTTGTAGCTCATTGGCTCTCTCTTGATCTGCTCTAACAATTTTTTGAGGTGTGTCTCCCTGCTTCTAGTCTTAAAGAGTGCCAACATTTTATTTTAATTTTTTTAATTAAAAAAATTATTTATTGATTTTTGTGAGAGGAAGGGAGAGAGAGACAGAAACATTGGTATGTTCCTGCATGTGCCCTGCCCAGGGATTGAACCCAAAACCTTTGTGTCTCTGGATGATGCTCTAGCCAACTGAGCTGACTGGCCAGGGCAAGAGTGCCAACATCTTTCACGCCTCCATAAATTTGAGTACCAGACTATCTTTGTCTACTTGGTGATTTCTTCCTTGAGACTCAGCTACATTGTTGTCTTTGTATCCTCTCCCCTAGGTAAAGTTCAGAATTTCCTTGGGTTCCCACAGCATTTTGTGGACATACTCTTGCTGTGATTTATATACTTTCCTGTCCTGTCTTTTTCTGAGAGAGACAGGCTCGAAGGGAGAGGGTTGAGAAGCATCAGTTCTTCATTGTAGCATCTTAGTTGTTCATTGATTGCTTTCTCATGTGCCTTGACCTGGGAGGGAGGTTACAGCAGAGCGAGTGACCCCTTGCTCAAGCCAGCAACCTTTGGGCTCGAGCCAGCAAGCCAGCTACCCTACACTCAAGCCAGCAACCTTGGAGTTTTGAACCTGGGTCCTCTGGGTCCCAGTCTGACACTCTCTCCCCTGTGCCATCGCCTGGTCAGGCTGTTCTTTCTATCTTAATGTGAATGTTGGGGGATCATAGATTCTTCTTTCTGCCTGACATGCAGCAGTTTCTTCATAAATATTGAATGAATGGATCTGGTAGAAAATGTTGGTTTATATTTAGAAGAGAGTTAATTGTCATTTTAAGTTTTTTGTTAATATTTAATATTTTGTCCTAAAGATGGTGGAGCCAGGGCAAGATTTACTGCTTGCTGCTTTGAGTGAGAGTGGAATTAGCCCGAATGACCTCTTTGATATCGATGGCGGAGACGCAGGGCTCGCGACTCCACCAGCCCCCCCTTCAGTTCCCCAGGTAAGAGCTCTACAGCCTGCGGTGTAGGCTTTCTCTTCATTTTAACTTTTACTTATGAAAGTAGGTGTTATTAAGCCTTATTTTTAAATATGCATGTATAGATTATTTTTATGTTGAGAATTAGTCTTCATTCATGAGACCGAAAATATTTGCAATAAAAATCAAGACGTTATTTTTTGCTTTGCTTGTATGTAAAAATAACAGATGAATTGTTTAGAGTGTTCTGGGACGATGGTTGTCTCTTATGTACTTTATAGGAACATTTACCTGAGTTTTCACTATACACGTTTTCTGAAAGCATTAGTAATAAGATTCTGGTGTTAGCGTACATTTGTGAAGGACAGTTATTCTTGCAGAGATTGTTCCTTTTACCTGGCATCAGTGATTTACATTTTGTTTGGATGAAGAGCTTAACATTTTTGTTTTAATAAGTTAAATACATCTCTTGTTCTTAAAACAGAATTCAATGCATCATTCTTTATTTTTCTTGATGTTTTCTCTCCAGTCAGTGCCACTTAGTACATTAGAACTAGGTTTGGAGACTGAAGCAGCAGTTCCTGTTAAACAAGAAGCAGAGACGGTACCTACTCCAGCACTATTAAATGTTAGGGTAAGACCTGTTCAGATTTGGCATTCCTTCCAAAATGGCCCAGGATTGTAGAAGGAGAATAACCTTTCATGTGAAACACTTCTACCTCACTCGTTCTGCTTTTCCTACTTTTTTCCCAGTGTTCTGCGCTCATCTTACTTTGAGAGACATTTGTTTCATTCTTATCATAGTTGTATTAGTTAAAAGATAATTTGAACAAAACAAATTTGTTTGTTATTGCAAATGATACAAAATTCATGAAATAAAAGATAAACTGTATTATCCCACTACACTTTGTAGTTTTACTTGTTTGTTTCAGCTTTTTCCCATTGGTATATATAATTGTGCTTTAGGTATAGATTTCCTCTAACCTTATTTTAAACATAGCAGTTATTACACCTCATGGTATAAAAATATTGGTCAAATTGGTTAAAATCTGATAATGTGATAAATTATTGTTGAGAGTTTTATTTAAAAGCGATTAAAATCTTTAATATCTAGAAGATTTTTGTTATAGGAATTATGGAGAAATAACAGTTTGAGGTGGAAAGGAAGTAGATATATACTTAAATTTATAAAAGTATTCCAGCTATACTTTAGTATTTTGTAGTCACAGAATGGTTTTCTCCTCAAATCCTTTGTTAATTTTGTCCAGCTCCTACCTCTTCTACCATAAAAAATGCTGTGTAGCTTTGTTTTAGGCACAAAGGTAGCACCCACATTATCACCAGTATCTGTACCTAACCTGGCTGGTGGTTTTATCTTGTTAATTCCAAACATTAGTGTAGTCTGTATGATAGCAAACAAAGCATCGGACAGGAGTCGTGGACATCAGAAATAGGATGTGGTCCTCAGAGGCTGGCCCTCCCGAGGTGGAGTGATGTGCCTGGGTTGTCTACCTAGCTGGGGCAGTGCTGGCATTACGGGCTCTGCCTGTCCCTGCTCTGTGTTGGGGGGTTACTGTATTGCAGCTTGCCTAGAAGAGCCCTGTTCTGTGCTTGCTCTTTCTGACAGTTGCATAAAGTGTCACACTACTGTTTTATCTTTTCTTTATCAAAGTGGTGTGTTTTAACTTGATAGTTTATTGTAATCATACTTAATTGGAAATGAAGTGCCAGCAGTTAGGTAAGGCTGAAGTCGGTTTTAGGTTTTAAGTGGCCAACTGTGTTTCTGACCAAGGCTCCGTTGGAGAACGAAGCATTGTTCAGGGCTGTGATGGGTGATTTTCTTCTCCAGCAGCAGCCTCCTTCTACGACAACGTTTGTGCTGAACCAAATCAATCAGCTTCCAACCTTGGGCTCTACCATTGTGATGACTAAAACACCACCTGTGACGACGAATAGGCAAACCATCACTTTAACGAAGTTTATCCAGACCACTGCAAACACACGCCCTTCAGTCTCAGCACCAGCAGTGCGAAATGCCGTAACCTCCGCGCCTTCAAAGGACCAGGTTCAGCTGAAGGACCTACTAAAAAATAACAGTCTGAATGAACTCATGAAGCTGAAGCCACCAGCAAATATTGCTCAGCCAGTTGCAACAGCAGCGAGTAAGTCTTTCTGTTTTCCATGGTGTTCGTTATCTACCTTTGGTAAGATATTCATTGTGTTTTTAAAGGCTTGCATGGGTCTTGAAATAACTGGGCATGAAACAGTTAATAACTTCAGGACTCGATACACTTAAAGTATTTATATAATTCAAGGGAAGCAAAAATTTAGAAGCCTTAGCATTTAGCTTTGAAATGAAGTATGGAATTACCAAGTGGCTTCATTGACATCATGAGATCTCAGTTTTATATATTGTAAGTAACAGGTGAACATTTTTCTCAGTCCTTTAAATCAGTGTTTATCAACCTTTCTGGGCCTATGAATCCCTTGAAGATCCTTTTCAAAAACAGGATCAAATTCAGTAGTTCTGGGTTGGGGCCCAAGAGTCTACATTTCTAATAAGTTTTTGGAGGTGCTATTTCTGGTGATCCTTATATCATGCTTGAGTTTAACAGGCTCTAAACTGATAGTTTGACGCTTTAACTCTGACCTTTACAAGTTTATCATTTTGCCTGTCATTGTCATCATTGCTTGTGGGTAGTTTTGATTTTAGTAAATTCTCTGTTAAATACACACACTCTATTATAAAGTAATTCACTATATTTTCCTTAAAGAGTGAACACCCATATACTTTAAAAAAAAACATTGACTTTATATAGAGGAATGGGAGGAGAGAGAGAAACATCAGTTTGTTGTTCACTTACGCACTCATAGGTTGATTCTTTTTTTTTTTTTTTTTTAAGTTTTTTAAGCTGGAAACGGGGAGAGACAGACAGACTCCCGCATGCGCCTGACCGGGATCCACCCAGCACGCCCACCAGGGGCGACGCTCTGCCCCTCCAGGGCATCGCTCTGCCGTGACCAGAGCCACTCCAGCGCCCGGGGCAGAGGCCAAGGAGCCATCCCCAGCCCCGGGCCATCCCCGCTCCAACGGAGCCCCAGCTGCGGGAGGGGAAGAGAGAGACAGAGAGGAATGGGGGGGGTGGAGAGGCAAACGGGCGCCCCCCCTACGTGCCCTGGCCGGGAATCGAACCCGAGTCCCCCACACGTCAGGCCGACGCTCCACCGCTGAGCCAATCGGCCAGGGCCTAGGTTGATTCTTATATGTGCCCTGACCAGGGATCAAACCCATAACTTTAGTGTATTAGGATGATGCATTAACCAACTGATCTACCTGACCAGGGCCATAATACTTTTTTGTAACAGCTTTATTTTTTTATTATTATTATTTTTTTCTTTTAATTTTTTATTTTTTACAGAGACAGAGAGAGAGGCAGAGAGAGGGATAGATAGGGACAGACAGACAAGAACGGAGAGAGATGAGAAGCATCAATCATCAGTTTTTCATTGGGACTCCTTAGTTGTTCATTGATTGCTTTCTCATATGTGCCTTGACCACGGGCCTTCAGCAGACCGAGTAACCCCTTGCTCGAGCCAGTGACCTTGGGTCCAAGTTGGTAAACTTTTTTTTTTTTTTTTTTGGCTCAAGCCAGATGAGCCTGTGCTCAAGCTGGCAATCTCGGGGTCTCGAACCTGGGTCCTTCCGCATCCCAGTCCGACCCTGTATCCACTGCACCACCGCCTGGCCAGGCTGTAACAGCTTTATTGAGGTATAATTTACACACCACAAAATTTACTCATTTAAAGTGTTCAATTCAGTGGATTATAGTATATTCACGGAATTATACAACCATTATTACCACTCACTACCGTATTTTCCCATGTATAAGACACTCTCATGTATAAGGCGCACCTTAATTTGGGGGCCCAAAATTTTGGGGGAAAAAAGTATTACATACGTTTTTATTCATCAACATTAAGTTTATTTATTTATTTTTATTTTTATTTTTTTGTATTTTTTGAAGTTGGAAACTGGGAGGCAGTCAGACAGACTCCTGCATGCGCCCCACCGGGATCCACCCGGCATGCCCACCAGGGAGCGATGCTCTGCCCATCTGGGGCGTTGCTCTGTTGCAACCAGAGCCATTCTAGCGCCTGAGGCAGAGGCCATAGAGCCATCCCCAGCACCTGGGCCAACTTTGCTCCAATGGAGCCTTGGCTGCAGGAGGGGAAGAGAGAGACAGAGAGGAAGGAGAGGGGGAGGGGTGGAGAAGCAGATGGGCGCTTCTCCTGTGTGCCCTGGCCGGGAATCGAACCCGGGACTCCTGCACACCAGGCCAACGCTCTACCACTGAGCCAACTGGCCAGGGCCTCATCAACATAAGTTTTATTCATCAGCTTCATTAGCTTGTCCTCATCTGTGTCTGATAACAAATCACTGTCTTCAACAATGAGTGCAAAAACAAGTGTGAAAAAGCGGAAAATGCAAGTAAAAAAAATACAACCACTGTATAAGACACACCTAGTTTTAGACCCCAAATTTTTCACACAGAAATGGCTGCGTCTTATACATGGGGAAATAAGACGATTCATTGTATTTTAAATTAGGCTCAGATTTGAAGGGGAAAAGTGCAACAGTGGTTTGATCACACTTTTTACATGTAAAGAATGTAGATTTATAGTTAGTTTTTCTTCCCTGGAGTGGCTCTTTTGTTGTTGCTTATTCATTTGCAAATATTTGTTGAATGCCTATGTGTCAAACACTGTTATGAGATTTTGACAGTGCTGAGAAGAAAACTTGATATCTGGGGCCTCATGGAGCTTGCACTCTAGTGGAGTTCTATAGTATGTAAGTTATAACGTAGTATGTCAGGGTAAGTGCCTGGAAATTGGAAATGATGGTCAGGGCAGGAAGAAGTTATCATTTTGAGTGACGTGCTCAGAAGAAGCTTTGTATTTAGTGTAGTAAGCTCATTTTTCAGGGTAAAATATAATTAGTTTCTCTTTTTAACTTTGACTATGTCAAATTTAGTAGTATATTTTTAGAAACTGTAAAATGTGAAGTCTTAAGAGAGATATTCTTTCTCGTCTTCTCTGTTGAACTATATAATATTGGAGTCTCTGTTATAATCAAACCATGATGGACACTATTGGAGATGCTAAAACTGACTTCAGACTATTATTTTTTAGTTTTAGCATAGGAATGGGAGCCTTTTTTTTAAAAAAGTTTTTTTTGGCCCTGGCCGGTTGGCTCAGCGGTAGAGCGTCGGCCTAGCGTGCGGAGGACCCGGGTTCGATTCCCGGCCAGGGCACACAGGAGAAGCGCCCATTTGCTTCTCCACCCCTCCCTCTCTCCTTCCTCTCTGCCTCTCTCTTCCCCTCCCGCAGCCGAGGCTCCATTGGAGCAAAGATGGCCCGGGCGCTGGGGATGGCTCTGTGGCCTCTGCCCCAGGCGCTAGAGTGGCTCTGGTCGCAATATGGCGACGCCCGGGATGAGCAGAGCATCGCCCCCTGATGGGCAGAGCGTCGCCCCCTGGTGGGCGTGCCGGGTGGATCCCGGTCGGGCGCATGCGGGAGTCTGTCTGACTGTCTCTCCCTGTTTCCAGCTTCAGAAAAATGGAAGAAAAAAAAAAAATTTTTTTTTTTTATATTGTTGTGTTTTTGGATTAAGGGATGAAGGTTTCTGATGATTTGAACTAGTGACTTTCAGCCTTTTTACACTTGGGGACCGGTGAAAATAGAATTATTTTTGGGACCGCTAAGGGAGAAATCACCCTGAGCATAAGCAAATTTGACTGAGTTTATGTTTATTGGATCTATATTCTTCATACTCAATTAGGGTGGTTAACTGTTTTGTGGACCGGTGTGAATTTCTGGTGGACTGGTCCATGGACTGGACTAGTGGTTAAAAACACTGATTTAAACTTTATAATACATTCCATCTGGCTCCTAGAATGAGGTGACTGGTATTGTTGGTTTTTTGTTTTTTTTTTTGTGGCAGAGACAGAGAAAGTCAGAGAGAGGGACAGATAGGGACAGACAGGAAGGGAGAGAGATGAGAAACATCCATTCTTCGTTGTGGCCCCTTAGTTGTTCATTGATTGATTTCTCATATGTGCCTTGACCAGGGGGCTAGAGCAGACTGAGTGACCCCTTGCTCGAGCCAGCGACCTTGAGCTCAAGCTGGTGAGCCTTGCTCAAACCAGATGAGCCCGCACTCAAGCTGGTGACCTCGGGGTCTCAAATCTGGGTCCTCCACATCCCAGTCCGACACTCTATCCACTGCGCCACCGCCTGGTCAGGTGGGGTGACCGGTATTGATAAGATAGTTCCTCCTTTCAAATAGCTGCTCTGTTTTTCTGATTGTGGGAGATAAGTTTTAGTGCCTAACATAGATTAATGTATAATTTTGTGGCAGAATTGACTGGTTAGAAGTTGTAACATGCTTGTGTTTATAAAGTAGAGAGCTGGGGCCTTCCAGAGGAAGGGGCAAGAGGTGTTTGTGGGATGATACAGAACTAACTCTGTCGCTAGTGACAAATGTAGTTAGAGATACCAGGTAATCTAATCTTTATGTTTGGGTTTATGCTCTTGTGCCCTTATTGCTGTAGTTTTGCTCTCAATGTCATTGTCCTTACTGACTACAACCTGGCAGCTAGATACCCATTGCAAAATCATTTTAACTGTCTTAGGACTGATTTCCATTTTCTGTGGGGAAGAGCAGGAACCAAGGTTTTGACCTAGCCAGGGTGCAGGGCAGCATCTGCAATGGCTGATCAGCAGTTATTGGAAGCTGCTCTTCATTAAAGCTTTTGGGTTTAATGAGGAAAAAGACTGCTACATTTATGTGAGTGGCTTTCTGAGTTTTGCACTCTACTCTGCAAATCGCATGTGCTTTCATAATGTAGAGGAGAAGGGTATGCCATTGTGAGGAGAGAGTTCAGGTAGTAAAACAGACAGAGACGTGGAGCTGACTGAGTAGTGTCTTATGCAGTAGCATGTCCCACATCCACTGTAGCAATTTTAAAAGACAAAAGCCTGCAAATCAAGGACATTCTTGTGTGGAAGCCTGAGAAACTGTCAGACTGGGCCAGGGCTGGGAAAGAAAAGGCCAGCGTTTGTGCTGCAGGAGAAGGGTCATCCTCCCACTGAAAGGGAGGAACAGGGGAGGTTAGGGGTGCACGGAGCAGGCGCCCATGCTCTTGTGTCACCTGTGGGGTGGCTGCCCATCTTGGAGCCCTTGGCTCCTCTCTGGGTTCTCACTCTCGAGCTTCAGTTCCGCCATGCTGTGAGCTGTTCACCTATACCGGCTCGCCCACAGCCTGTGCAACAAATCGTGTTGCAGAGTAATTTTATCTGTTCCGGTGTGCTTATTTTGTCAACACTGTCATCCTGTTCATTTGGGACTCCCAGGTGACAGCCCCCAAATACTCTCCATCTTTTGATAGAATAGACAAGATACTAATCAGTGTCCTTGGTGTGATTTTCACACTGTGATCTCAAGAATCCCAGGTACTAGGATGCTTCCAGAATACTCAGAGATGGAGGCTAGTTACAGGGCATCTGGGCTCCTTGACCAAGCAGTTCTAATCTGACACTTGGGTTGAGGGTTTCTGGTGCTATATCTAAACAGAGCGTACAAAAATCCGAGAGGCAGGTATACTAGGAGTTTATGCTTCCTGCTCCCCTTTCTCGCTTTCTCCTCTTTCTCTCTCTCTCTGGAATCAATAAATAAAATCTTTTAAAAAAATAAAAGAGCGTGCAAAGCACAGGTATAGGAGAAGAAAAGGTTCATCATGGTCTCTCTATTCTGCAGGAAGGAAGAAAACATTTTATCCCAGTCTTTTCCCCCAATCATTATTTTGCCTTGAAAGTGAATAAGAACCATCAGATCTGGTGAGATTGATTCTGTATGGTGAGAGCACCAGTTGTTTGTTTTTTAATGAACCAAGTGAAGTATCTTAAAGTAGTTTGAAATGAACTATCAAATAGTTCTGGTCAAGGTGTGTGTGTGTGTGTGTGTGTGTGTGTCAGAGACAGAGAGAGGGACAGATAGGGACAGACATCAGTTCTTCGTTGTGGCACCTTAGTTCACTAAATGTTTTCTCGTATGTGCCTTGACCCCGGGGGGGGGGGGTCCAGCAGAGCGAGTGACCCCTTGCTCAAACCAGATGACCCCGCGCTGAAGCTGATGACCTCGGGGTTTCAAACTTGGGTCCTCCATGTCCCAGTCCAACACTCTGTCCACTGCGCCACTGCCTGGTCAGGCAAGGTGTCTTTGATTTTGATAATTTCCATTTTTTTTTTTTTTTTTAGTTTTTAAGCTTTTTGTGCACATTTTCTTTTAAGTTGTTTTATAAGGTTAATTTTTACTTTAATAATGGTACACAGCTTTGAATGTTTTCATTTTTATGCTTAGTTGAAGTTAGTGATTAGCAGATTGGTGTTTTTTGGTTTGTGAAACGGGTAAATGTTACTGAACTTTTAACAAATCGTAGGAAAAGAGGCCGTGGCCTGGTAGCTCAGTTGGTTAGAGCATCGTCTTGATCCATGAAGGTTGAGGGTTTGATCCCTGGTCAGGCCACATACAGGAATCATCCAAAGAATTCATGAATAAGTGAGATAACAAATTGACATTTCTCTCATATATAAAAAAAAAGTTTAAAAAAAAACTAGCAAAAGAAATTGAGATTTTGCTCTAAAATGTAAATTGACTCTCCCCTGCAGCTGATGTAAGCAATGGTACAATAAAGAAAGAATCTTCTAATAAAGAAGTAGCGAGAATATGGATAAATGACATGAAAATGAGGAGTTTTTCCCCGACGATGGTGAGTTTCAAAGCTGTATCTACATTTGTGTAATAACTCTGCTGTATGTACTATTGTGTGCGGTAGGTTTCTACAAGAAGTGTATTGTGTGGTTCCCATCAAATAAATAGGCATTTTGACAAACACATGTTTTAAGTATCAAGATACAGCAAAAGGTGCATTGCAATGCTTGTGACAGGGGTTATGAATCTGGTGAAAGGTGAGGTCTCCCTGGCCTGGGAAGACTTCATTTCATGGAGGAGGTGTAATGGAGCTTGGATTGAGTGTGGAGAGACCTTGAGAGGGCATGTTAGAAAAGGAGCTCAGTTATAGCATTAATAGGCACAGAGGAGGTGGTGGCCATGTGCTTAGGTGATACTAAGCCAAGAACTTGGCTTGCAGGAAGGTGGACTGATTGATTTGGGCTTTGTGGAGGGTCCTGAGTTGAGTGTGAAGAATTTTGGACTTGATGCAGCAGGTCTGGGTCTGTTAGTGGTTCAGGATGAGTTGGGGGAGGGAAGAGAGAGATTGGGGGGAGGTTGGTTAAGTAATGCAGCAGGGAAATAATAAGGACCTAAACTTGGGGGATTGGCAAGGGTTAGAGTAAAGGAAAAAAGGAAGACAGGATGAGCTGACTGTGCTTAGCAGAATCAGAGGATTGATGGGTTTGGGGGTGGACTAGGAATTAGAGACGGCAGAGCAGTTGTGGCTGGGGTTGGGTCCCGGAGAACCAATGCTGGCAGTCCTCAGAACTCAATGCTTGCGCACCAGCGGCTTACTTGAGAGAGGTATTTGGAAAGTAAAAATGCTTTTTTCTCCAAGAAATACACGTAGTTAGTGCCCAGGTTCGTGGTCCACCTGGGTGGGCCCATAATATGCCAAAGTTCTCGATTGTGCTAGCAGTTAGGGAGCAGCCAGCAGATTGCAGACTGGCAGCCTGTGACCAAAACCAGTGGGTGCACATGTTTTTGTTTGCCCTCCACAATTTTTTGAAAATTTTTGAATTTTTGCTAATACATAAAAATACTGATTTTAGGTTCACTTACACTGACAGCCCTGGGCCCCCATCCCCACATGGTACATAAGCCTGGAGTAGAGCCATGAGCATCCACTGTGTGGGGTGGGCAGGGGTCCAGGCGCCACAGCCTCCCACCACCCATGTGGCCGTGACCCTAGGCCAGGTGGCAGTACCATTTTATGTCCAGCTGGCTCAGAAATATTGCCTGTGTAGTCCCTGGATTTTGTAACCCTTTGGTATTACCATCCTATCCTCTAATTATACTCTTGGTGATTTTTTAAAATTTAAATTTCTGCAGAGGGTGATAAGGTTGAGGGTGACAGAGGTCATGCAGCATAGGGTGCCATTCTGTTGTAGCTGAGGTAGAAGTGGACATGGGAGGACTCGGGATTTCAGTGATTTTCCCAAGGTTGCACAAATAAACAACAGCACAATTGGGGCTGATAATCTGTTTCTTTGGCCAACCAGCAAAAACAAAGGAAGAGCCTGCCCTTCTCTCCCCTGCCATGCTATCACCGGTGGGGCCCGGCTGGGCTTGCTGTTCCTCCCCTGCCTGGGTGCAGTGGTTCTCGCTCCGCCACTGCTGCTGCAGCAGCATACTCTTCTTGAACAAGCACACGTTCATAAAGAGCTTTCCTAATGGTTTGCTGCTGGTGAAAAGAGGCTTGTTCAGGGTCTTTCTGTGCCCTCTGACCTCTGTCCATTTAAGATTCTGGAGAAACAAGGTAACACATGACTATAGTGACCATTTGCTCTGTTTGCCTGGGACAGTCCAGGTCTGCTCCTGTTTCCCTGGCATAGTTACTAATAGCTTCCCATTTTGTGGTCAGATGTGCCGAGGTTTGGTTAGTAAATGATTTGGGATACTAAATGTGTGGTTATGTTTCTGGAGACACAGATGTCAGAAATAAGTTCTCTGCCCTTCAGAAGAACCTTTAAACTCCAGTTTCCTGGGGCTTTGGTTTAGTGTCTGAGGGAAAGAAGATAGCTGGAGGTGAACTGGAAAGAGGGTGGGCTGTGAGACCTGTAGTTTCCGCCCAGGAGTCTAGGGTGTGTGGGGCTCCTCTGCCTTCTTTCCAAACCCCTTCCTCTTGTGGGGACAGGATAGAGTTCTGAGCATCAGCGAGGCTGGTAAGCGGTACTGAAGGGGACAGCATTTTGAGATGATGGTGGGAGGAAGGTGAAGCAGCCATGTGGCGACCCCTTTGTGTGTCGGGGATGAGAGTAGGTCATGGGAGAAGTGGGGCAGCCATAGGTGGGGCCCCGATTTCAGGGAATACAGAGGTAGTTTGTTGTATTTCCAGGACTGAAGATTGCGGGTATTCCTGCAAAAGAATTTTTTCGTTCTGGCTGGGCCTCCAGTTTCTGGGATTAGAATTGATTCTGCTCTCTGTTACAGAAGGTCCCTGTTGTAAAAGAGGAAGATGAGCCAGAAGAAGAAGATGAAGAAGAAATGGGTCATGCAGAAACCTATGCAGAGTATATGCCAATAAAGTGTACGTCTTTGGCATTTGTCAAATTAGTGACAGATTTCATGGTTCCTCCTGAACTTAACTTTCCCACACACATGATCTTTAAGATCTATCGATACTGGGTACCTCAGGATTTGACAAGTACAAGCTTTGTAATATTTTAAACTATAATTTGTTTGAAAATATTAGTGTGGTTTTAATTTTTTTCTTACACAAATTTAGAATTTTGTTTTAGGTTGAAGTCTTTTAAATCTTAATAAAACCTTGGGTTTTATTTTGTTTCAAGTTAATTTTGTTCATAAATAGCAGTGATAATGAAATCAGTAAATAGAGATGTAAATGTATGTATCTTAGGTTTATGTAAAGAAGTTATCTAACTCAAATTATAAAAACAATCTTAAAATATGCTACTATATTTGAATTTAGTGGTTTAACATTATTACCTTTTTTCCATAATTACCATGAAAATATTTTTTAGCTTTTGTATAAAAATTTTCACAATTAAAAAAAACCCTATGGCTAGATTTTGTCTTTTTTGTAATCTGGGTTCCTATAAAAAGCCACTAATAATATCACTAAACTAAAAATCTCTGTTTATCAACCACGAATGAGCTCTAATACCTCAAACTTTTCTGGTCATTTAAAATGAGCTTTAGGTTGTGGTATCTGAAATTTTATGTTCCTCCCTCCCAATAATAGCCTTCACAAAAGGATTGAAAGTTTATTGATGGCCCTTGAAACAGAGGTCAGCAAAGTAAATCTGGACCATTGCCTGTTTTTATAAATAAGATTTTATTGGCACCTAGCCATGCCCATTGGTTTATTTATCGGCTACAGCTGCTTTTACCCTGCAACAACAGCAATGTCCCAGAGATGTAAAAAACCCGCCGCCCTCCAGAACTGAACATATTTGCTACCCGATCACTTAGGAAACGTTTGCTGACCCCTATTTTAAATTACATTCACATTATACATTTTGGGGAACGAGATGCTATTTAATTTAGTAGCCAAGATTTCTGTGGAAAGATTTTCCAAGATAAAATTATATGGCAAATATTGATAAAATAAATTATTATTTTTTATTTTTTTATTTTTTTGTATTTTTCTGAAGTTGGAAACGGGGAGGCAAACAGACTCCCGCATGCGCCTGACCGGGATCCACCTGGCATGCCCACCAGGGGGCGATGCTCTGCCGCAATCAGAGCCATTCTAGCACCTAAGGCAGAGGCCACAGAGCCATCCTCAGCGCCTGGGCAAACTTTGCTCCAACAGAGCCTTGGCTGCGGGAGGGGAAGAGACAGACAGAGAGAGGAAGAAGAGGGGGAGGGGTGGAGAAGCAGATGGGCGCTTCTCCTGTGTGCCCTGGCCGGGAATTGAACCCGGGACTCCCGCACGCCAGGCCGATGCTCTACCACTGAGCTAACCGGCCAGGGCCAAAATAAATTATTTTATCAATAATTGAAGTGAATGGTTCATTCATGCAAACTCCTCAGTTGTAGGATTCTGTCCTGTTACTACTGGAGAACCTGGTGTGTACACTAAGTTGGTTATTTTTCTAGATCTTTTTAATCAGCAAGTCTATTTAAAAACATAGGCAGTCAGTAAATAGGTCATTTTAGTCTAATTTAAACAGCATTTTTCTATTAGTCAGTAATTCTTTTCAGTAGAATCCTAGCATGTATAGTTACTTATTTACTTGTATTTTCTGCCATGAGAAAGTTAGAGAGAGGGATAGATAGGGACAGACATATTGCAATGGCATAATACAACTGGAAGTATTATTATCTAGGATAATTCAAATGAACTGTTTTTTAAATTTTTGTTTAGTAAAAATTGGCCTGCGTCACCCAGACGCTGTTGTGGAAACTAGCTCTTTATCCAGTGTTACTCCTCCTGATGTTTGGTACAAAACATCCATATCCGAGGAAACCATTGACAATGGCTGGTTGTCAGCGCTACAGCTTGAAGCAGTTACTTATGCAGCACAGGTAAGTAGGCAATGCTATTTTATAACTGGGTACCATATTTACTTTTTAATCTTAATCTATATAATATGGTTGTTTTGGTCCAGGAAAGTTTCCCTTGCATGCAAAACTTGTGAATGTGATTTCAGAGATGTTTTATGTGTTAGAAAATTAAATGGGGGTAGATGGATATAGAAAGTGCATTGCTAGTGGAAATGACAAATACCACAACCTTTTGGAATTTGCTAGGAATATATATTAAGATTAAAAATACATAAATCCTTGACTTAACAATTCCATTGCTGGGGGACTATCCCACAGACTATCCCTTATGTTCTTTTTTATTTTATTTATTTTTATTTTTATTTTTGTATTTTTCTGAAGCTAGAAACCGGGAGAGACAGACAGACTCCCGCATGCGCCCGACCGGGATCCGCCATGCTCTGCCCACCAGGGGGCGATGCTCTGCCCCTCCGGGGTGTCGCTCTGCTGCGACCAGAGCCACTCTAGCGCCTGGGGCAGAGGCCAAGGAACCATCCCCAGCGCCCGGGCCATCTCTGCTCCAATGGAGCCTTGGCTGCGGGAGAGGAAGAGAGAGACAGAGAGGAAGGAGAGGGAGAGGGGTGGAGAAGCAAATGGGTGCCTCTCCTGTGTGCCCTGGCTGGGAATCAAACCCGGGACTTCCACATGCCAGGCCGATGCTCTACCACTGAGCCAACCGGCCAGGGCTTATCCCTTATGTTCTTATCCTCATTAGGTAAGAGCATTCATGTAAGGCTATTTGTTACAGTCTCTGCCTGAAAGCTAGAGAAGATTTTGAAGCCCATACTCTTGAGGGTGATTGAATAAACTGAGGTGTTACTGTATGGGTGTTGTTTCAGCTTTTACTACAGTGTGAGTTAAATGCCAGTTGTTTTGAAAGCATTTGTGTCATACTCTATCTTTAAATCATTTATTTATTTATTTATTTATTTATTTATTTATTTTTAGATGACAGGAGGGGAGATAGTGAGGCAGACTCCTGCATACACTCCGACTGAGATCCACCCAGCAAACCCATCAGTCGCTCATGCTCGAGTACTAAGCTATTTTTATTGTCTGAGGTTGATGCACTCAGATCAGCGGAGCCATCCTCAGTGCCCAGGGTCACACTCAAACCAATTGAGCCACTAGCTGCAGGAGGGGAAGAGAGAGAGAAGGGAGAGGGTTGGAGAAGCAGATAGTCACTTCTCCTGTGTGCCCTGACCAAGAATCAAACCTAGGATGTCCATATACTGGGCTGATGCTCTATCCACTGAGCCACTGTCCAGGGCCTATCATACTCTATCTTTGTCAAGATAGTAATGGCCAAATAGCCACACACACACCCCCCTCCACATTTATGTGTGATGCAAAAGTTTGTATATAGGCCCTGGCTAGATAGCTCACTTGGCTCGAAACACAGAATTTGCAGGTTCAATTCCTGGTCAGGGCACACACAGGAGCAGATCAGTGTTTGTGTCTCTCTATCTCCCTTTCTCTTTTTCTCTAACATCAATAAATAAATTAAAATTTTTTTAAGTTTTTCTGGTTGTGCAGGTGTTATAAGGGGCATGGAAGAATGCACATCAATTTGTTAATTTTATTTGCCTGGTGCATGTGTGCTTAACGAGATTGAATATATACAAATAAAAGATTATGTATCCATACTAAACCAAACTGCATGCCATTGTATAAGCAAAGGTTGTGTTAATATAATCATAGACAGTGTATGAAAGACTGATGTCCAAATTTATCAAAAGAAGTAGATTAACTTGACCAGGTGGTGGCACAGTGGATAGAGCATTGGACTGGGATGCGTAGGACCCAGGTTCGAGACTCCAAGGTTGCCAGCTTGAGTGCGGGCTCATCTGGTTTGAGCAAAAGTTCACGAGCTTGGACCCAAGGTCACTGGCTTGAGCAAGGGGTTACTCGGTCTGCTGTAACCCCCTGGTCAAGTCACATATGAGAAATCAATCAATGAACAACTAAGGTGTCGCAACAAAAACTAATGATTGATGCTTCTCATCTCTCTTTGTTCCTGTCTGTCCCTATCTATCCCTCTCTCTAACTTTCTCTCTTTAAAAAAAAAAAAGACTAATTGGCAGCTTTTTGTTTTTCAGCAACATGAAACATTCCTACCTAATGGAGATCGTGCGGGCTTCTTAATTGGTGACGGTGCAGGTGTCGGGAAAGGAAGGACAATAGCGGGAATCATCTATGAGAATTACCTGCTGAGTAGAAAGAGGGCGTTGTGGTAAGTGCTAACGGCTGGCTGCAAAGCTCTCACATGTGCATTGTTACTTCAGCGTGTGCAGGGCACAATGAGGTTTATATTTTTTTGAAGTACCTAGGCCTGCTTTTATTTATTCCTTAAAATTACCGGAATGATGCAATTTGCGTTTATTTATCTATTTATTTATTTCTGTGGCAGGTTCAGTGTTTCAAATGATTTAAAGTATGATGCTGAAAGAGATTTGAGGGATATTGGAGCAAAAAACATTTTGGTTCATTCATTAAATAAGGTATGAAAGTTTATTCAGTTGGTCTTTCAATAAATACTGACTTGTGTATGATATGGGAATAATAAGTTTCTACTTCGTAGGGTTGTTATAAGGATTCAGTGAGTTACTTGCGCAGAAAACCTAGTGAGTGCTAGCTACTGTTAGTTTGTGGGTCAAATATATGCCAGGCAGGCTTATGTAGTGGCAAAAGTGGGCCTTGTCTTTGTTGTTATAGATAGTCTTCGGTGTTAATGTTTGTTGTTATTTCTGAATTAACATCATATGGGTGAAACTCAAATGTGAGAAGGTGCAGTGGAATAAAGCTGTGTGGATAAGGGGTGTGCCCACCACAGCATTTAGAAAATTACTGCGGTGTGGAAACTGGTTTAGATACTTGTACATCCAATGGACTCGTATACCCATACCTGTGTTCATGTTAAGACAGTCTGTTAAGTGAAAGAAAATGTGTGTCTCTATCTAAAGCACAGTTTAATATGATAAGGTTCTTAATTTTTGGATTCTTTGTTGTCATCCAGCTATGCACTGATTGCTGGAGTTTTAGGCTAGAATAGACAGACATATTTCTTGCAGTTTTCTCCCTCTGGCCCTTGAAAATAAGTTACCATAAATCTACTTGCCACACGAGTCCCTGGTTGGTTCATTGTTGCCCTGCTTACCGGTGCGTTTTTGGGTGGCCATTTCTGACGTGATTAGTAGGTAAGGTGCTATAGCTTGAATGACTGCTAACTGTTCAAAATAAAACCATGTAAGTAGCACCTAAAATATTTTCAATTTCCTAGTCAGTGTAACTGAAGAAAGACACATTATCTATTAATCATAATTTTTATATTTCCTGCAGAACTTATAGTGTTTTGCACATAGTAATAAATATACAATAAATATTTGTAGAATGGAGTTTGGTTTGTAATCTTTTTTTGGTGATAGACGTTTTTGAGACTGAAAAGGGGATCCTCGTACCATAAAAATGTGCATGATACCTTGTACCACATATATACATATATATGGTGGATATGTTGTATGTGTTTGGTCATATGTATAAGAAATTTTGTGTATACTCTCAGGAGGTCCTTGACTTACCCAGAGCTCACCATGGACTACCAGATTCCTTGCAACAGAGGTTTGGGTGGGATAAATATTTTACAGAGAAAAGTACATATACTAAATTCTTCTCTTTTCTTTTTTAGTTTAAATATGGAAAAATTTCTTCCAAACATAATGGGAGTGTGAAAAAGGGTGTTATTTTTGCTACCTATTCTTCCCTTATTGGTGAAAGTCAGTCTGGCGGGAAATATAAAACGAGGTTAAAACAGCTTCTCCACTGGTGCAGTGATGACTTTGATGGAGTGGTATCCTTTGCAAGAAACATTTTTATATTTTTTAATGACACAAAAGTTAATATAAGGGTGAATATGTAGAAAATGGGTTCTGAGATTAAAGAAACAAATTGCAGGAGCGCCAGCTTTAATGTTTAAACAGAGGCTGAGGAGGGCGGGAAGGTGACTCTGGCGGCTGTCATACAGGAGGCCAGTGTTGATGTTCCTGGTTCAGGGAAACGCTCAGAGATGTGCGAAATGCTGACTCCTCTGTCTCTCTTGGGGCTCCACACGCATGTTCACTAGCAGAGCACCTGGGAAGACAGGAAACTGTTGCCTTAGGGCAGGGGTCCCCAAACTACGGCCCACGGGCCACATGCGGCCCCCTGAGGCCATTTATCCGGCCCCGCGCTGCACTTCCGGAAGGGACATCTCTTTCACTGGTGGTCAGTGACAGGAGCATAGTTCCCATTGAAATACTGGTCAGCTTGTTGATTTAAATTTACTTGTTCTTTATTTTAAATATTGTATTTGTTCCCATTTTGTTTTCTTACTTTAAAATAAGATATGTGCAGTGTGCATAAGGATTTGTTCATAGTTTTTTTATAGTCTGGCCCTCCAATGGTTTGAGGGACAGTGAACTGGCCCCCTGTGTAAAAAGTTTGGGGACCCCTGCCTTAGGGCTTCCTGACTTCTTTGTGCGCAGCACAGCCTTGCTGTCCTCTGTGATCATCAGCGGGATCTGAAGTGCTGACTAAGGGGGTCACTTGTTACTTCTAATGACGGAGTTTGCCTAAATTATCTCCGTGGTGGACTTTGTGCTGCCGTGAATCTTGTCTTCCATTCCAGTTAGGAATTCAGTATCCAGCGAAGAAGAAGACTAAATTCAGTGGGTGCGTCTGAGACCTGGGTGGGGGGTGCAGTCAAGGAGAGGCACAGGGGGCTCCACTGGTGTCTGTCGCCTTCCTGAACGAGCAAGCAGCCTGCAGCCCACATGGCAAAGTGTAGGTTTGACAGGGCGGGGTGACAGGCATGTGGGTGCTATTTTACAAAGTTAATGCCCAGGGGCTGACTATCAACAGCATCCTTTCCCCTAATAATCTTAGGATCACCACCTGAGAAATCTTGGATGTTGCCCAAGGCCTCAGGGAAATAAAAGTTAACTTCCTGGAAGATTGAAGACACAGGATACACATTACTGTGATATGTTCCTTAATTTATTTCTTACAGATAGTATTTGATGAATGTCATAAAGCAAAAAACTTATGTCCTGTTGGTTCTTCAAAGCCAACCAAAACAGGCTTAGCAGTTTTAGAACTTCAGAACAAATTGCCAAAAGCCAGAGTTGTTTATGCTAGTGCCACTGGTGAGTAGCTATTTATTTAAAAGATTTGTGCATAGCTTAATTTTTTAGTGGCACTATGTTTTATTTCCTTATTTATTTTCAGGTGCTTCTGAACCACGAAACATGGCCTATATGAACCGTCTAGGAATATGGGGTGAAGGAACCCCGTTCAGAGAATTCAGTGATTTTATTCAAGCAGTAGAACGGAGGTAATTGTTGTTTACAGTGTACATTGTTCGTTCACAGGAACGGTCTAGAAGATGTGTATTGCTAGAAACTCCTCTTGCGTGTATGTTAAAGCCCTACTATATTTATTGATAGTTACTGTATGTTTTAATTTTATTCAGAGGTGTTGGTGCCATGGAAATAGTTGCTATGGATATGAAGCTTAGAGGAATGTACATTGCTCGACAGCTGAGCTTTACTGGAGTGACCTTCAAAATTGAGGAAGTTCTTCTTTCTCAGAGCTATGTAAAAATGTATAACAAAGCAGTCAAGCTGGTAAGGACTTTTTCTTTAATTCCCAGTATTTTTAATGCACCTGCTAATGTATCTACTAGTTTTTGTTCAGTGTAACTTACAACAGATAAATCACCAGATCCTTCTTTTCCTAATAATCCCAGTCTTCTCTTTGCTAATGTTTAAAAAAATAGCCATTTATTTGTGTTGCATAGTTTTAAATATCACAATGTAACTCTTTCTTAAAATACTTGCATTAGTCATAAGAATTTTGGAACAGTGGTGTGTGAGCATCCTAAAAAGCATTTTTAGAGATCCCAAGTTACTGAATATGCTTCACAAAATTAATGGTCTTACCCTTAACATTATTTTGACTGAACTAGTTATTTTAAAATAATATGCACTTAAAGATGAAACACCTAAAATGTTGGCTGCATCTTCAGTGGGTCATCGCCAGGGAGCGGTTTCAGCAAGCTGCGGATCTGATTGATGCAGAGCAGCGGATGAAGAAGTCCATGTGGGGGCAGTTCTGGTCTGCTCACCAGAGGTTTTTCAAGTACTTGTGCATAGCCTCTAAAGTTAAGCGGGTTGTGCAGCTGGCGCGAGAAGAAATCAAGAATGGAAAAGTAAGTTGGACACTTTTAGGAGGTTCATTTTTTTTTTGTTTTAGTCTTTTGTGTGTTGAGGAGTTTTACTTCTAATGCTTGCTTTTTCTAAAGGATAGTAAAAATATTGTATTAATGTAGTTAAGACTGTAAAAAATAGTTTTTAAAGCCTGACCTGTGGTGGCGGAGTGGATAAAGCGTCGACCTGGAAATGCTGAAGTCGCCGGTTTGAAACCCTGGGTTGCCTGGTCAAGGCACATATGGGAGTTGATGCTTCCAGCTCCTCTTCCCTTCTCTCTCTCTCTGTCTCCCTCTCTGTCTCTCTCTCTCCTCTCTAAAAATGAATAAATAAAATTAAAATAGTTTTTAAAATAATAAAAACAGTGCCTGGTTATAAAGAATTTAGATAGTTCAAAAAGATGTGAAGAAATAAACATGACTATAATTTGCCCTTGATAGATGTAACCACTGATAACGTGGATATATATGTTTCTTTTATTTATTGATTGACTTACTTATTTTTAAAGAGAGAGAAAAACATGGACTTGTTTCACTTATTCATGCCATCATTGGTTGATTCTTGTATCTGCCATCACCGAGGATCATACCCACAACCTCGGCATGTCAGAATACCACGTTAACCAACTGAACTACCCAGCCAGGGCATAGATATATATGTTAAGGTTTTTGTCTTTTTATTTTTATTTCTTTTTATTTTTTGTTTAAGATTTTATTTATTCATTTTAGAAGAGAGTGAGAGAGAAGGGGGATGAGCAGGAAGTATCAACTCCCATATGTGCCTGGACCAGTAAGCCCAAGGTTTCCAACCCGTAACTTCAGCGTTCCAGGTCGATGCTTTAGCCACTGCAACACCACAGGTCAGGCTAGCTTTTTTTCTTTTTGAGGACTATATCTCTGCTTAAAGCACAAAGAGCTGTGGCAGGGGTTTCAGTCATGTCCACTGCTGCAGTAGTTTTTACATATAACATGTCTCAAATATATGTAGACTAAGTACATGAGCACACATGCACAAAAATGGTCATTCTTGTTTGAAATCTTTTTTTTTTTTTAAAGATTTTATTTTTAAGCAATAGGATAGAGAGAAAGACAGGGAGAGGAGCGGAAAGCATCAATTCATAGTAGTTGCTTCTCATATGTGCCCCGACCGGGCAATCCCAGGGTTTTGAACTGGCAACCTCAGCATTCTAGGTTGACGTTTTATCCACTGATGCTGCCACAGGTCAGACAATTTTTCTTAACTAAGTATTCAAAATGTCTTAAAAGTCCAGGCTTCATGAAGTTCAGTTGGTTAGAGCGTTATATCAGTATGCCAAGGATGCAGGTTTGATTTCTGGTCAGGGAACATAAAAGAATCAACCAATGAATGCATGAATAAGTGGCACAACAAATTGATGTTACTCTCTTTCTAAAATAAATAAAAGATAAAGAAATAAGTACTTTTTAAAATATCATATGTGCCTGACCAGGCGGTGGCGCGGTGGATAGAACGTCGGACTGGGATGCGGAGGACCCAGGTTCAAGACCCCGAGGTCGCCAGCTTGAGTGTGGGTTCATCTGGTTTGAGCAAAGCTCACCAGCTTGAACCCAAGGTCACTGGCTCAAGCAAGGGGTCACTCGGTCTGCTGAAGGCCCGCGGTCAAGGCACATATGAGAAGGCAATCAGTGAACAACTAAGGTCGCAATGAAAAACTGATGATTGATGCTTCTCATCTCTCTCCATTCCTGTCTGTCCCTATCTATTCCTCTCTCTCTGTCTCTGAAAAAAAATAAATTGTCATGGCCTGACCTGTGGTGGCGCAGTGGGATAAATCGTCGACCTGGAAATGCTGAGGTTGCCGGTTCGAAACCCTGGGCTTGCCTGGTCAAGGCACATATGGGAGTTGATGCTTCCAGCTTCTCCTCCCTTCTCTCTCTCTGTCTCTTCTCTCTCTCTGTCTCTTTCTCTCTCTGTCTCTCCCTCTCCTCTCTAAAAATGGATAAATAAATAAATAAAATTAAAAAAATAAAAATAGAGGTAAATTGATGTAGTTCACCTCTTAAAAAAAATTGTCATACGTGCCACATGCATATTTTTATGTATAATTGACATGTCTTTTTTTTTTTTAGTGTGTTGTAATTGGCCTACAGTCTACAGGAGAAGCCAGAACATTAGAAGCCTTGGAAGAGGGCGGAGGAGAACTGAATGATTTTGTTTCAACTGCCAAGTAATGTTGGTTTTGAGCTTTTACTTAGATCAGTAATTTTCAACCTTTTTAATCTGATGGCACATATAAACTAATGACTAAAATGCTATAGCACACCAAGAAATATATTTTTTGCCTGACACAAAAAACAGGTATATTGGATGGGTATTGTTTTGTTGGCTTTTGTCATTTTTTCCTTTTTTTTTTTTTTTACGATCTAAAAAAAAAGGTCAGTTCCCCTGACTAGTCAAATATTGCATGTTTTCAAAATTCTTACGGTGCATTGGTTTAAAGTTGCTGATTTAGATTAGTTTATCTTCAGTGAGAC
Source organism: Saccopteryx leptura (assembly GCF_036850995.1). Classification (NCBI taxonomy): domain Eukaryota; kingdom Metazoa; phylum Chordata; class Mammalia; order Chiroptera; family Emballonuridae; genus Saccopteryx; species Saccopteryx leptura. The sequence goes on along the minus strand of NC_089504.1, from coordinate 247,799,525 downwards.
TTTATATATAATTATTTTTCAAGCTGAATCGCTCATTGTCACTCTTCTCTCTCCTGTGAACAGAGGAGTGTTGCAGTCACTCATTGAAAAACACTTCCCTGCTCCAGACAGGAAAAAGCTTTATAGTTTGCTGGGAATCGATTTGACAGGTCCAAGTAACAACAGTTCACCAAGAGACAGTCCTTGTAAAGAGAATAAAATAAAGAAGCGGAAAGGTGGGTTTTGGTTATTTTTTTTAATGTTACTGAAAATAGATTTGAACATTTTGAAGCAGATACAGTTTGGCAATTAACTGACTTCCCTGAGTTGGCCAGTGGCTGCTTGTTTTCACTGTCACTTGTGTATTTTGAATGCACAGAAAACCCACTTTACGTTAGGGCTTGAGCCATTTGAATACCACTAGGCATGGGAGTAAGCACAAGCCATGTAAAGGTTCATATGAAAGCAAGTCTTAGTTCTTCGGACTTACAGACAAGGAACAAGGCATGAAAGACTGAGGTTAGGGATTTTTCTCAGGTTCACACCGCTAGTGGGAACCAGAGTCTGGGCCTTTCTGTTGTCAAAGCTATGGGCACATGTGTTTGTTTACAGTCTTTCTCGGGCGTGCTTTCTGTATAGGGGTGAGAACTTACTGTGTAACAGACCGTTATGCTGTGTGCTCTAAACATGGTGACTGACAGTTTAACCATGTTTTGTTAATCCTAAGAAGTTTTTTACATGTTTAAAACACTTAAACGTGAGTTGGTTATTATAGTCTGATTGGCAATGTTTTTAATTCTCTTATTGGCACAAGAAATAATGCTGTCCTAGCAGCGGTGGCATCTTAACTGTGTGAACCCCTTAATGTTATTTGGTTTTGATTGGTTTCAGATATCTTTTCTGAATATTAAGACAATTCAGATTATTGTTTTCTTTAAATATGCAGTTTTATAGCTTGTACAATTGACCCTTGAACAGCACAGGAGTTAGGAGCACTCACTCCCCCAAAACTTAACAATTAATAGCCTGTTCTTAGCTGCAAGCCCTACTGATAACAGTCAACTCATTTTTGTATGTTATGTGTTTTGTTACTGTACTGTGTACTTAGAACAACTTAAGCTAGAGGAAAGGAAATGTTATTAAAATCATAAGAAAAGGACAATACAGTCATAGTACTGATGGAAAAATATCTGTGTATAATTGGATCCATGCAGTTTAAACCAATGCTGTTCAAGGGTCAGCTGTATTCCGTGAAGTCCTATTTTTTAAGTATTCTGTACGACTATAATTATCTAGCCTCTTCTCTCAATCCTATACACAGTTAACTGTGACCGTTCCTGAGAATCTGTTTTGTTTCTGTTCTGAATTTATTTTGAAACTGATGCGCTTGAAGGCAGGTTTGAGTTTGTACTTTCTAATAATTGAACATAACCTAATTTCTGTGTGAGTCCGGAAGGTTAGCGCTTTTTTTGTGCATTTTATTTGTTCATACTTAGGTAAATGCTTTTCTTCTACTGGTTTCATTTGGATTAACTCAAGAATGAATGTAATTTTCTGGATCTTTACAACAGTGTGTTGGGGCTGTCTTGTTGGGTTTGAGGGTAGGTGAAGAAATAACTCGAGACGCCAAAAAAGCACGGAAAGTAGGTGGCCTTACTGGTAGCAGTTCCGATGACAGTGGAAGCGAGTCCTACGCCTCTGAGAATGAGGAGAGTGACTACGAGAGCTCCAAAAACATGAGCTCTGGCGATGACGATGACTTCAACCCCTTTAGAGATGAGTCTAGCGAGGACGACGAGTATGGTAAGTCCATCAGGGTGTTACATGGGGACGAAGGGGTAGTCATTTCCATTCATTTGATACCGGCTATTACAACAAGACCTTTTTTTCTTTGAAGTACAAATCATTACACAGATTCTGATCTTTGCTTGGCGGAGAGTTCCAGGCTTGTCTGTCCACTGGAGGTTAAGCTCATTTATGTGAGATGGTGACCCCAGTTTTGCCACGGTAGTTTTAACCTCAAGCCATGGGATTGTGCCGCATGGTATGTGGATGTACTGGACCTCTGTAGTTAGCAACTGTTTACAAGTTATCAGTTGACAAGACCAAAAACCTCAGTGGTTGTTTTCTTTGAAGAGTCTGTGCTTGTTTTAACAAGTGATTTGAAATATATCTTACTTTAATTTTCAGATCCTTGGTTAATCAGAAAAGACCACAAGAAAAACAAAGATAGGAAAAAAAAGAAAACTATAGATCCAGATTCTATTCAAAGTGCCTTATTAGCATCAGGTCTCGGATCAAAACGACCTAGCTTTTCATCTACACCAGTTGTTTCACCTGCTCCTAACAGTGCACCAGGTACCTGTGTGGAAGCTTGCTTTGTCTGTGAAATGTACTTTTAAACAAAACAAATATTTAATACATGTACTGATCTTTAACAAATGTACTTTATTTAGCTAACAGTAATATCAGCAGTAACAACAGCCTTATAACAAGTCAGGATGCCGTGGAAAGGGCCCAGCAGATGAAGAAAGACCTTCTCGATAAATTAGAAAAATTAGCTGAAGACCTCCCTCCTAATACCTTGGATGAACTTATTGATGAACTTGGCGGCCCTGAGAATGTTGCTGAGGTAAATAGGGCTTGAGCAGGGCTGTGTTTGTTCTTGGTCATTTCTGGCCACTTCTGAAACCCTGTAGAATGAGTGATGTTTTGGGTAGCTTCAAGTAATGATCTGTCTAGTTTCCTGTCAGCTCTAGGGCCCTTCTTCTACCCCAGTGCTCATCCTGGAGCCCTTAGTGTTTGGGTGTCTGCCCGAGACACCTCTCAGTCTCTGCACCTGCCAGGAACCTTTATGCTCATGGCTACATGTCTGCTCTCTTCTCTGGAATAGGAACTTTTCAGGGCCTGGGGGCCGTGTCACAATGTCCCCCCAGCACTCGCACAGCACGCATTGGCTTATTCTCCTTCCACCTCACACCCGGTTTCTCCTGTGAGGGAGTCCTGGGTTCAAGCCTGGCACCTTTATGGGTGATCGCTCAGTTTGTTTGGCTTTGCAGATGACTGGTCGCAAGGGGAGGGTTGTAAGCAATGATGATGGAAGCATATCTTATGAGTCAAGATCTGAACTTGATGTCCCAGTGGAAATACTAAATATCACGGAAAAACAAAGATTTATGGATGGAGATAAGGTATGTTTTTCTGGGGTGTTTTTCTCCCCCCGCCCCTGCTTTGTTTTGTGGGATGCTGTGCAATGACAAGGATAGCCCATACATTTAGACGTTTAGACAAATCTTTAGAGGGTTTTTTATTTTATTATAAATTATGCTTATTGAATGTTAGTCTATATTTTTTAGTAATAGGTGTTCTGTGCTATGCACAGAATTAAATAAGGTTCTTGGCCCTGGGCAGTGGTGCAGTGGATAGAGTGCCACCCCAGAGTGCTGGGCATGCTGGCTCAATCACACGGTCACCAGCTTGGCCATGAGGGTGCAGGCTTGTCATTCTGAGGTCCCCAGTTTAAGCCCTGGTCAGGGCACTTATGAGAAGCAATCAATGGCACAACTAAGTGGAACAAGTTGATGCTTTTCTCTCGCTCTGACTCAAAAAAATAATTAGTTTGGTTCTTGATAGCTTGGAGGCTTTTGAAATCTTTAATCAGAATATTAAAATACTGCATTTTCTCAGGTTATCTTAGTGGCACCATACTTTTTTTGTGTGTGTGTGGTGACAGAGACAGAGTCAGACAGAGGGACAGATGGGGACAGACAGACAGGAAGGGAGAGAGATGAGAAACATCAATTCTTAGTTGCAGTTCCTTAGTTGTTCATTGATTGGTTTCTCATATGTGCCTTGATGGGGTAGAGGGGGAGTTCAGCAGACCGAGTGACCCCCTGCTACAGCCAGCAACCTTGGGCTCAAGCTGGTGAGCCTTGCCCAAACCAGATGAGCCCTGTGCTCAAAGCTGGCGACCTCGGTGTCTTGAACCTGAGTCCTCCACATCCCAGTCCGATGCTCTATCAGGCCATTTATCCGGCCCCCACTGCACTTCCGGAAGGGGCACCTCTTTCATTGGTGTCAGTGAGAGGTCATTCGCATCCTGTGATCCTGGAGTACTTTATGTGGCTGCGCTGCAAAGCGCGACGTCGCTCGAGTACAGTATTACTTTTGGTGACATGGGATGTACGCGTCACTGCTCCGGGAGCTTGTCATATCACTTGTTATGGCTAGCAGTGACAAATATGGAACTGGACATTGATCATCTCATTAGCCAAAAGCAGGCCCATAGTTCCCATTGAAGTACTGGTCAGTTTGTTGATTTAAATTTACTTGTTCTTTATTTTAAATATTGTATTTGTTCCTGTTTTGTTTTTTTACTATAAAATAAGATATGTGCAGTGTTCATAGGGATTTGTTCATAGTTTTTTTTATAGTCCAGCCCTCCAACGGTCTGAGGGACAGTGAACTGGCCCTCTGTGTAAAATGTTTGGGGACCCCTGCTCTTAACCATCTGACCTACCCAGCCAGGGCTTGCATTATGTTTGAATGAATTTTTCTGCGTTACTACTAGAAAGTAGGTGGTAGTTGGCACTGTCAAAGTGTGGGTGTGTGAGTGTGTTTTAATTGAGAGGAAAGGAGGCAGAGAGACAGACTTCTGTATGTGCCTGGATGGGGATCCACCCGGCAAGCTCCCTATGGGGCGATACTCTGCCCATCCGGAGCCATTGCTCTGTTGCTCAGCAACCAAGTTATTTTTAGTGCTTAAGGCAGAGGCCATGGAGCCACCCTCAGGGCCAAGGGCCAACTAGCTTGAACCATTGAGCGATGGCTACAGGAGGGGAAGAAAGAAAAGGGGTGGAGAAGTAGATGGTTGCTTCTTTTGTGTGCCCTAACTGGGATTCAAACCTAGGACATCCACATGCCAGGTTGGTGCTCTACCACTGAGCCAGCCAGTCAGGCGAAAGTGTGTTTTAAATACTTTCCCATTGATTGCAACAGAGAGAAGAAGGGGGGAAGGAAAGGGGAGGTAGAGAAGCATCAACTTGCTGTTCTATTTAGTTGTGCACTTATTGATTGCTTCTCCTACATGCCCTGACTGGGGATTGAACCCATGACCTGGTGTGCCAGGGTGACACTTTATCCTCTTAGCCCAGTGGTCGGAAACCTATGGCTCGTGAGTCAGATGTGGCTCTTTTGATGGCTGCATCTGGCTCGCAGACAAATGTTTAATAAAATAATGTTAAAAATATAAAACATTCTCATATTACAATCCATTCATTTCCTACCGCTCATGTTCATGGTTGCGGGTGGCTGGAGCCAATCACAGCTGTCCTCCGGGACAACACCAAATTTTTATTGGATAATGCATAACGTACACGGGTTGTTGTATGGCTCTCACGGAATTACATTTTAAAACATGTGGCGTTCATGGCTCTCTCAGCCAAAAAGGTTCCCGACCCCTGACTTAGCCACTGGCCAGTGCCATGTTTTAAATAAATTTAAAAGATTGTAGGTAGAAGTATCTATTTTATGTACTTGCCTTGTGAATTTGCCTGTATGCATTGGGAATTTTATTGATTGAAATTAGTTTTGGCTGTTAAGTGACAGAAAATCCAGTCACAGTGACGATCAAGGTAGATGTTGATTTCTCCCACATGCACCTCTCCCATGAGCAGGCTAGGCTGAGGCTGGTATGGCCACTTGAAGAGTTAGTAGGTCTCTTCTGCCTTGTTCCTTTTTTTTTTTTTTTTTTTTTTTTTTTTTGGTATTTTTCCGAAGCTGGAAACGGGGAGGCAGTCAGACAGACTCCCACATGCGCCTGACCAGGATCCACCCAGCATGCCCACCAGGGGGCGGCCCATCTTGGGGCTTCGCTCTGCCGATCAGAGCCATTCTAGCACCTGAGGCAGAGGCCACAGAGCCATCCTCAGCGCCCGGGTCAACTTTGCTCCAATGGAGCCTTGGCTTCGGGAGGGGAAGAGAGAGACAGAGAGGAAGAAAAGGGGGAGGGATGGAGAAGCAGATGGACGCTTCTCCTGTGTGCCCTGGTCGGGAATCAAACCTGGGACTCCTGCACGCCAGGCCGATGCTCTACCACTGAGCCAGCCGGCCAGGGCCTGCCTTGTTCCTTTAATACGTGGGCCTCCATGTCCAAGTCACCTCATGTAAGACAGGTGTTGTAGATTCATTCATTACAATTCTTCATTTCAGCCAGCAGAGAAGACAAAAGAGAAGGGTGTGTTCTCAACTCTGAGGACACTTTCTGGATCTGTTCACTTCACGAAACCTGCTGGCTGGAGTATGCCCACACTTAGCTGCAAGGGAGACTGGGAAATGTAGTTTTGATTCTGGGCAGCCATGCACTCAGCTGAAATAGGGGGTTCTGTAATTTCAGAAGAAGGAAGGTTGTGGGTATTGGTGGACTGTAGTCTACCTAAGGACTTTAGGGTACTGTGAGAAGAGATGATTTCTTTTCCTCTTACATTTGATACAGAATATTGCTATCATCTCAGAAGCTGCCAGCTCAGGTATTTCATTACAAGCAGATCGGAGAGCTAAAAATCAAAGGCGAAGGGTCCATATGACTTTGGAATTGCCCTGGAGTGCTGATAGAGCAATTCAGCAATTTGGTAAGTTCTTATAGTAGATTTGACTTATTAGATAGCAAAATCATTGGGGAAATGTGTGCATATCAAAGTCTATATTTAAGGTCATTAAAAAGTTTTTTTTTTTACAGAGACAGAAAGAGGGAGAGATAGAGACAGACAGGAAGGGAGAGAGATGAGAATCAATTCTTTTTTTTTTTTTTTTACAGAGAGGGATAGACAGAAATGGAGAGATGAGAAACATCAATTATTAGTTTTTCATTGCGCGTTGCAACACCTTAATTGTTCATTGATTGCCTTCTCATATGTGCCTTGACTGCGAGCCTTCAGCAGATCGAGTAACCCCTTGCTTGAGCCAGCAACCTTGGGCTCAAGCTTGTGAGCTTTTGCTCAAACCAGATGAGCCCTCGCTCAAGCTGGCGACCTCGGGGACTCGAACCTGGGTCTTCCGCATCCCAGTCCGACGCTCTATCCACTGCGCCACCGCCCGGTCAGGCAGAGAATCCTCAATTCTTCATTGAGGCTCCTTAGTTGTTCATTGATTGTATTCTCATATGTGCTATGACTGGGGGCTCCAGCAAGCCAGCGACCTTTGGCTTTAAGCCAGTGACCATGGAGTCATGTCTGTGATCTCACATTCAAGCCAGTGACCCCACACTGAAACTGGTGAGCGTGTGCTCAAACCGGAGACCTTGATGTTTCGAACCTGGGTCCTCCACGTCCCAGTCCGACGCTCTATTCACTTCGCCAACTGCCTGGTCGGGCTTTTTTTAACTTTTAAAAACAATTTTTATTTATTGATTTTTAGAGAGAGAGATCAATTTATTGTTCCACTTATGTATTTGCTGGTGACTTTTTTTTAGTGAGAGAAGGGGAGGCAGAGAGACAGACTCCTGCATGCACCCCAATTGGAATCCACTCAGCAAGCACACTAGGGGGCAAGTCTCTGCCCATCTTGGGCTGTGGCTCTGCAACTGGAGCCTTTTTTTTTTTTTAGCACCTGAGGCCAAGGCCATGGAGCCATCCTCAGTGCCTGAGGCCAGCTCGCTCAAGCCCAACGAGCCATGGTTGTGGGAGAGGAAGAGAGAGAGAGAAGGAATAGAGGTGGAGAAGCAGATGGTTGCTTCTATAAGCCCTGACCATGAATTGAACCCGAGACTTCCACAGGCTGGGCAGACGCTTTACCACTGAGCCAGCCGACCAGGGCCTTCACTGGTGACTCATGTATAGATGCACTGACTGGGGTTTTTGAACCCTAACTTTGGCATATCAGGACAGTGCTCCAACAAACTAAGTTACCCAAACTGGGCTAATCTCAAACATCATAAAAACTGAACATACATATATGTAGAATTTGGAGGTGTTTGTTGTATATACCTTGAAATAGAATACATCATGAATTCATATCTTTTAAAAGATGTGGGAGATCTACAGTGGGGTTTTTTGGTGTTTGTGGTGTTCTGCCAAGAACAGGGTTCCTCAGGAGTATCTTTCTTACAGACCCTTATGATGAGCACGGTGGTCAGAGCAGCTGCCACTCTTTTCCCCCCTAGGGCTTTACTGAGGGCACATTGCTCCTCCCACTCCCTCCCAGCTCCCCCTCCCCCCTTCCAGCTCCTCTTCCCCCCTTCCAGCTTCTCTTCCCCCCTTCCAGTTCCTCTCCCCCTGTCCAGCTTCTCCTCCCTGGTACCCGGTGATTGATGGTAAACAAGGATTTAGGGTGGCAATATGTTTAGCATTTAACAGTTTCATTTTTTTTTTCTTGTTTCAGGGTTTCTGGATACCAGCTTAGTGTTAAATGCTAAGAATAGATTTCAGAATTCTCTTTCTAGTGAACCCAATCTGATATTTTTTTTAATGTTGTTACAGGGCGAACCCATAGATCAAACCAAGTTACTGCTCCTGAGTATGTCTTCCTGATTTCTGAATTGGCAGGAGAACAGAGATTTGCATCTATTGTTGCTAAAAGACTGGAGAGTTTGGTAAGTTTTTGACGTGTATAGATGTGTGTAAAGGATGGTGTGTGTTGCCTGTCCTCTGTTCCTTGATGGGAAATTTTATGTTTTGATAGGGTGCACTTACACATGGTGACAGAAGAGCCACAGAATCCAGAGATCTGAGTAGGTTCAACTTTGATAACAAGGTACATTTCAGATTTTCGCGTCTCTGAAACCTCCTGGTAGTGTCCTGTGATCAAAAGAGAAGTGAGGGGGGGAGAGGGGAAGGGGAGGAGGAGGGGCACGAAGAAAACTAGATAGAAGGTGACAGAGGACAATCTGACTTTGGGTGATGGGTATGCAACATAATTGAATGACAAGATAACCTGGACATGTTTTCTTTGAATATATGTACCCTGATTTATTGATGTCACCCCATTAAAATTAATAAAAACTTATTTATAAAAAAAGAGAGAGAGAGAGAAGTGGTGCTGTGTCAAGTCATGGGTTCCCGTGGACAGTAACATAGGATTTTATATATTGGTTAGATCTTTAGTGATCAATTCTGCAATTTAATGTTTTTGTTTTTATTGGAAAATAGGAATGTAATACATATGTATGAATGAATTATGTCTAAGTTCCCAGAAGTAAAGTTATTTATTGAATGTCTGCTAAGCACAAAGGTATGAACTCTAGGTATTAGGTAGAAAGAACATATAATTTAGCCTGCTGGTTTTGAATCTTTGCAACAATAATCGTTTTTATAGTGTTCAGTGGCTGTGTGATTGAAGAGGACCCAAATGGTAAAATTGGCCTTTCTGTTTGTTATTATTGCAGTATGGAAGAAATGCATTAGAAATTGTCATGAAATCCATCGTAAACCTAGATTCTGCTATGGTATCACCACCTCCAGACTATCCTGGAGAATTCTTTAAAGGTAACTTTAAAAAATAACAATAATACCCTGGCTGGATGGCTTAGTGGGTAAAGTGTCAACCTGGCATGCCAGAGGTTATAGGTTCGACTCCCAGCCAGGGCACGAACGAAAAATGATCTGTGAGTGCACAAGTGAATAGAACAACTAAGTGAAACAAGAAGCTGATAATGTGCCTTTCTCTCTCGCTCTGCCTCCCCCCCCCTTTTTTTATGACAGAGATAAGGACAGATAGACAGGAAGTGAGAGATGGGAAGCATCAATTTTTCATTGCAGCAACTTAGTTCATTGATTGCTTTCTCATATGTGCCTTGACTGGGGGCTACAAGCAGAGCCAGTGATCCCTTGCTCAAGTCAGAGACCTTGGGCTCATGCCAGCGACCATGGGGTTACGTCTATGATCCTACACTCAAGCTGGATGACCCCACACTTAAGCCAGCAACTTCAGGGCATCGAACCTGGGTCTTCAGCATCCTAGTTGGATGCTCTATCCACTGCGCCACCACCTAGTCAGGCCCTTTCTCTCTTTCTTGAATCAGTGGGAAATTTTTTTTAAAAAGATAATCATAGGAAAGTAAACAGTACTGATAAGAAAGTACTAGTTTGAAACCCTGGGCTTGCCCGGTTAAGGCACATATGCCAAGCAACCAGTGAACGAAGCAGCTATTTCTCATCCTCCTCCCCTCATAAAATCAATAAGTAAAATCTTTAAAAACAAACAAAAAAAGAAAGTACTAGAATTTTTGTTTCTTTTTATGACAAAGACAGAGGAACTGATAGGAACAGACAGGGAGAGAGATGAGAAGCATCAGTTCTTTGTTGCAGCTCCTTAGTTGTTCATTGATTGCTTTTTCATATGTGCCTTGACAGTGGGTGGGGGCTCCAGCAGAGCAAGTAACCCCTTGCTCAAGCCAGCAACCCTGCTCTCAAGCTGGTGATCTCGCACTCAAGCTGGCAACTTCGGGGGTTTCAAAACTGGGTTCTCCACATTTCAGTCCAACATTCTTAACCACTGCGCCACCACCTGGTTCCGGCTAGAACCTGTTCTAACGTGGAGGATGGTGGGTGGTGTTTTAGTTTTTTTCTTTGGACATCAGTTGCATAAAATTTAGAAATTGAAGGTTACTACCAGACACCTAAATTAATAGAATAAGAAGTAGATTTAAATTTCATTCATATATTCGTATGAAATGCTTTTACTCTTGACATGGTGTGCAATGTGTTGTTACTTGATTGGTAAGAGGAAAGTGGTTTTGTTCATTTAAAATCACCATGTCAAATAGCTCTTAAGATTTAATTTCAGCCTGACCAGGCGGTGGCGCAGTGGATAGAGCGTCGGACTGGGATGTGGAAGGACCCAGGTTCGAGACCTCGAGGTCGTCAGCTTGAGTGTGGGCTCATCTTGCTTGAGCAAAAAAAAGCTCACCAGCTTGGACCCAAGCTCACCAGCTTGAGCAAGGGCTTACTCGGTCTGCTGAAGGCCCGCGGTCAAGGCATATATGAGAAAGCAATCAATGAACAACTAAGGCACCGCAACGAAAAACTAATGATTGATGCTTCTCATCTCTCTCCGTTCCTGTCTGTCTGTCCCTATATATCACTCTCTCTGACTCTCTCTCTCTTCCTGTATAAAAAAAAGAAAGATTTAATTTCAGAGTATCTAGGTAAATAATCTGTAGGGATTGGTTGGGTGTACATAAAACAATATTGGCCATGTGTTAACAGGTATTAAAACAGGGTGATGAGCCCTGGCCAGACAGCTTGGTTGGTTAGAGCATTGTCTCATAGTGCAAAGGTTGCTGGTTTGATCCCTGGCACATACAGGAACAGATTGAAGTGCTTGTCTCTCTCTTTCTCTCTCTCGCCCTTTAGCTCTGTAAAATGAATAAAATAAAAATAGGGTGATGGGAATATATGTGGTTTATAGAATATTCTCTTTACATTTGTATGTGTTTTGAAATCTCCATATTGAAAAATAGAAAGTCCTTAAGTCCCACCTTCCTTTTCCACCTGCCAAGGTCACAGGTAATGACTATCTGAAGGGACAACTTTCCAGCGTCTTTTCTCCATGTTTGTCTGAACACAGCTTTTCTTTTAAATGTCATTAATATTACTTTTGTAGTGTACTTTTCTTTCTTTTTTTTTTTCATTTTTCCGAAGCTGGAAATGGGGAGGCAGCCAGACAGACTCCCACATGCGCCCGACCGGGATCCACCCGGCATGCCCACCAGGGGGCGATGCTCTGCCCCTCTGGGGCGTCGCTCTGTTGCATCCAGAGCCATTCTAGCGCCTGAGGCAGAGGCCACAGAGCCATCCCCAGCGCCCCGGCCATCTTTGCTCCAATGGAGCCCCGGCTGCGGGAGGGGAAGAGAGAGACAGAGAGGAAGGAGAGGGGGAGGGGTGGAGAAGCAAATGGGCGCCTCTCCTGTGTGCCCTGGCCAGGAATCGAACCCGGGACTCCCGCTCTACCGCTGAGCCAACCAGCCAGGGCCAGTGTACTTTTCTTAATACACTACAGACATCTTTTTGGAGTCAGTAGCTGTGACACTGACACATCTTTAATAGCTGCACAGTGTTCTACAGCTAGCTTACGTCAGTTTCTTTAATCATTCCCTTATTGGATTCGGTTGATTTTTCCCTTGTTTGTCATTACAAACAGTGCTGAAACCATATCTTTCTATACAGTTGTGGTTAAGTGAAACACGGAGTTTTTTCTTGTATTTTTTATTGCATTTTTTTCATATTAATATTGTAGACCTACTTTTGCCCCAGCCTGTAGAGGTGATTTAGGGGGATAGGATGAGTTCCCCAAAGGAGGAGTTTTTGCATAAAGATCTTTGGCTCCACAGTTATTACCCGTAGAACCTAAACAATTTTGAGTGTTCAGCAGAGTGCTACCTGGTTACATGTGTGACTAGTACGTCGTCATGCTATTTTCTCTCACTTCCTTCTTATGTAAGACACCAGTGTTTTTAAAGCTCCATAAACTGCCCTCTCAGTAACAATGCAGAACATGTGAACTGTTATACGTTTTGGGGGGTTTGTTTTGCTTTGTCCATACTGCTGGGTAACATTTGGGAACGAAACATAATTATTTCCTTATTTACACAATTATTGAAAGTAATATTCTGTTACTTGTTCAAAATGTTTAAATTCTGTAGTGACAACTGCATAGTCAAAAATCTGTTGGAGGCCCTGGCCGGTTGGCTCAGTGGTAGAGCGTCGGCCTGGCATGCAGGAGTCCCAGGTTCGATTCCCGGCACACAGGAGAAGCCCCTAGGTGCTTCTCCACCCTTCCCCCTCTCCTTCCTCTCTGTCTCTCTCTTCCCCTCCTGCAGCTGAGGCTCCATTGGAGCAAAGATTGTCCGGGCGCTGAGGATGCTCTGTGGCCTCTGCCTCAGGCACTAGGATGGCTCTGGATGCAACAGAGCAACGCCCCCTGGTGGGCGTGCTGGCTGGATCCCGGTCGGTCGGTCGGGCTCATGCAGGAGTCTGTCTTGACTGCCTCCCAGTTTCCAGCTTCGGAAAAATGCAAAAAAAAAAAAAAATCTGTTGGAAAAATACAATTTTGGAATGAAATGGTAGAACACAGTGTGAGACTTGAGTACTGTAGGATTTTGGAGTGCCTAAGGGTGGGTTCCATTTAATTTGGCTAGTGCACAGATTGTGTCTTTTTTTTGTTGTTTTGAGAGAGGCAGGAAAGAAAAGAAAGGAGAAGCATTAACTTGTACATAGTTGCGTTACTTTCATTGTTTATTGATTCTCATGTGTGCCTTGATGGGGGCACAAGCCAAACCAGTGACCCCTTGCTCAAGCCAGCAACCTGGGGTTTCGAACCTGGGACCTCAGTGTCCCAGGTTGATGCTCTATCCACTGCGCCACCACTGGTCATGCAACACAGGCTGTGTCTTGATGTTAGAATTAATCTAGTTTGATTAGTCAGGTAATAGCCCATTTGGGTTGTTAGGTTTTGTATAAACTTATTTTTTTTACAGATGTACGGCAAGGACTGATAGGAGTTGGCCTGATAAATGTAGAAGATCGCTCAGGAATTCTTACTCTAGATAAAGGTAATGGGGTTTGTTTTGTACACACACATAGCTGTTGCTCCCTCACTGAAGCCTGGTTTGATAGTTATGCCTGTCAGCCTGAAGGGGAAGTGTTGAGTCGTCGTTCTTTGTTTCTGGTCACTGAATGCTCACAGCACTCTGCTGTTTTCTTTCTACCTTGGTGTTCGTAGGGCTACTTTGTTCTGTCTGAACAACAGCACTGCCCAACCCACGTTCCATCTGTGCTCAGCTGTCAGGCTCTTAAAATACCCTGGAGCTCAGACTGGCTCACCTTCCAAACCCCTTAAGACATGCTCATCGCGCAGCCAAAGCTGAGCTTCACTGTCTGCAGCACCTAAAATTCACTAGCTGAGATAGTGTTGGTGCTCTTGTGATAAATTGTGTTCATGCTTTTTTATAAGTGAAGTTGAAGATGTAAAAGTTCAATTCAGTAAGCATCTTTGGGCACGCACTGTAGTTGCACTAGTTGATAAAGTGGAAATGGTCAAATGATAGCTATTTGGGGAACAGTGGTGTTGTGACAAAAGATTTTAAAGGAGAAAGTGAGACTTTGGACTAATCTTAGATAAACTTGAATTGCCAGTTGTGTGTATTAAATGTTTAATGTAATCTTGTTGCAGATTATAACAACATAGGGAAATTCTTAAATAGGATTCTGGGCATGGAGGTGCACCAGCAGAATGCTCTCTTCCAGTATTTTGCAGACACACTCACTGCAGTTGTTCAGAATGCCAAAAAAAATGGAAGATACGATATGGGAATCTTAGGTAAGTGGGAAATCTTTTAAACATTATGTGTATTCCTGGTAAAATGTTCTTTTAACATTTATACATTGCTTTTCCTTGTTTAAGATCTTGGTTCTGGAGATGAGAAAGTGAGGAAAAGTGATGTTAAGAAGTTTCTGACTCCAGGATATTCAACCTCTGGTCATGTTGAGTTATACACGGTAAGTCTGGGAGCCATGCGACATTCAGGTGTGCTGTCCTCTGATAGGCAGGCACAGAAGTGAGTTGGGTTCATGTGTTCTGTTTCTTTTATAGATTAGTGTTGAGAGGGGCATGTCCTGGGAGGAAGCTACCAAGATTTGGGCTGAGCTGACAGGACCAGATGATGGCTTTTACTTGTCACTGCAGGTAAGACTAATTTCCTGACAGTGAGAACTATCCACATACGCATTTTCACTGCCAGCAGTATGATGGTTGGCTTGCTTTGTGCTGATTTTCCAATTATTTTTAGCATTCCCTGGTTTGCTAATTTATCACTATAATTGTGGGTTTTCCCATTTTTTTAATGTATATATGTTTTTTAAAGACTTATTTATTGATTTTACAGAGAAAAGGGAGGGGAACAAAGAAGTATTAACTCATAGTTGCTTCACTGTAGTTGTTCCTTGCTTGCTTCTTGCTTGTTGTATGTGCCTTGACCCAGGGTTTCAAACTGGTTACCTCAGCATTCTAGATCAACGCTCTAGCTATTGTGCCACAACAAGTCAGGAATATTTTCATTTACTGTATTTGAGAGATGTTATTAAATGCACTTTTTGAGTTACTACATATTTTTATTAAATTGAACTTTTTTTTTCTTATAATATAGTGACTTTCTTTAGTCCTAATAAAGCTTTATGCCGTAAAAATTTGTTTTTTGCCTGACCAGGCAGTGAATAGAGCGTCAGCCTAGGATGCTGAGGTCCCAGGTTCAAAACCCTGAGGTTTCCGGCTTCAGTGCAGGCTCACTTAGTTTGAGTGTGGGGTTGCTGGCTTGAGCATGGGATCATAGACGTAATCCCATGGTCACTGGCTTGAAACCCAAGGTTGCTGGCTTGATCAGGGGGTCATTGGCTCTGCTGGAGCCTGCCGGTCAAGGCACATATGAGAAAGCAATTAGTGAACAACTAAGGTGCTACAACTATGAGTTGGGGGCTTCTCATCTCTCTCCCTTCCTGTCTGTCCATCTCTGTTTCTCTCTCTCAAAAAAAGATTTTTCAGTTATTAATCTAACTACATTCTTTAGTATTTGCCCATGGACAGAGAGCTAAGGAGGGGTGTATATGAGTATACCTTTTTCTTTTCTTGGTTTTGGAGAGAAAGTGAGAAGCATTAATTTGTTGTTCTACTTATTTATGCATTCATTAATGGGTTGATTCTTGTATGTGTCCTGACTGGGAATTGAACCCACAACCTTTGCATATCAGGACACTAACCAACTAATCTGCCTGACCAGGGCTATTTATTGATTTTTTTTATTTTTATTTTTGGAAAGAGAGTGAGACAGAATGAGAGAAACAGTTTGTTGTTCCACCCACTCATACTGTCATTGGTTGATTTTTGAGTCTGCTAATTCAGCATGTCAGGACAGCGCTCTAACCAACTGAGCTGCCCGGCCAGGGCTGACTACTTGTGCTTTTTATTTGTAAATGTTTTTGAAGTGACTAGCTGAAAAAGACCTGGTTCAAGATGTAACTGCGTGAAGTAGCGCATCTGTGGTGTTTCTCCAGGCAGGGCCAGACTAAAAGCAAGCTGTCTAGAGCAGGGGTCCTGATTGTTTTCTGTAAAGAAACAGGCAGCAAATATTTTAGGGTTTGCATGCCTTGTATGGTCTCTGCTTTGTGGGTGGTTTGGTTTGTTTTTGTTTTATTTTGCTTTCCTCCTTCTGCTACCTTCCTCACTGTTAAATTTAGGAGCTGCAGGCCAGACTTGGTCCATGCACCTGGTTTACTGGTTGCTGGTCCAAGAGCAAAAGATCTCAAACTGGATCAGGCTCCCAGTAGGGTTTTTGTTTGTTTGAAAATCTTAAGGTAATTGTAGCTTCACGTGAGCTTATAAGAAGTAATCCAGAGAAATTTTTGTACACTTGTTTTTCTTATGGCAATAATTTACAAAACTATGGTATTATATCACAACCAGGATATAGATGCAATTCACCAAATTTTATCCATTTCTCCCTTAGCTGTGATTTTTTTTTTTTTTTTTCATTTTTCTGAAGCTGGAAACGGGGAGAGACAGTCAGACTCCCACATGCGCCCGACCGGGATCCACCCGGCACACCCACCATGGGGCGACGCTCTGCCCACCAGGGGGCGATGCTCTGCCCATCCTGGGCGTCGCCATATTGCAACCAGAGCCACTCTAGCGCCTGAGGAAGAGGCCACAGAGCCATCCCCAGCGCCCGGGCCATCTTTGCTCCAATGGAGCCTTGGCTGCGGGAGGGGAAGAGAGAGACAGAGAGGAAAGCGCGGCGGAGGGGTGGAGAAGCAAATGGGCGCTTCTCCTGTGTGCCCTGGCCGGGAATCGAACCCGGGTCCTCCGCACGCTAGGCCGACACTCTACCACTGAGCCAACCGGCCAGGGCCTTAGCTATGATTTTGATGGTCCATGTAGGGGATTGGTTCTTGTTTTATTGCCAGAATTTAAAATGCTGGTGAGTTTCAATGAAAGTACTGATGCCCAGTGTTCCTGAGTGAAGGGATGTGGTAACATTGGCCCTTTGTTACTTCTAGTGGGTGACTGGATGGGAGGATGGTGCCCGGAGCAGGGCCCTGTCCTAGGAAGGCGCACCGCTCTATGTTCCAGATGGGTTATGTTAAGGAAACCACATCAGAGTCACTGTTATTTCCTGGGTGTTGTGATAGCTTATCATACAGTAAATTAGCTTGACCCTACCAAGTCAGATCACACTGTTATTTGCTTGAAACATTGTGCTTTCTGTGTAATAAGTTTATTGAATGTTTTACGTCAGTCAACTTATAAAAAAAATTGAATTTTTTTTTTTTTTTTCCAGAGACAGAGAGAGGGATAGACAGGGACAGACAGACAGGAACGGAGAGATGAGAAGCATCAATCATTAGTTTTTCATTGCGTATTGCAACACCTTAGTTGTTCATTGATTGTCTTCTCATATGTGCCTTGACTGCGGGCCTTCAGCAGACCGAGTAACCCCTTGCTGGAGCCATAGACCTTGAGTCCAAGCTGGTGAGCTTTTGCTCAAACCAGATGAGCCCGCGCTCAAGCTGGCGACCTCGGGGTCTTGAACCTGGGTCCTCAGCATCCCAGTCCAATGCTCCATCCACTGCACCACCGCCTGGTCAGGCAAAAAAAATTGAAATTTTAACTTTCACAGTAACCATTGTTTTTTAGACTGCAGAATTAAATAAACAATGTTTGAAATCATGTTTGTTTTTTTTTCATTCAGTGAGAGGAGGGGAGGCAGAGACAGACTCCCATATGCACTGGGACCGGGATCCACTCGGCATGCCCACTAGTGGGTGATGTTCTGCCCATCTGGGGTCCCTGTTCCGTTTGCTCAGCAACTGAACTCTTAGGCCTGAGATAGAGGCTGTGGAGCCACCCTCAGTGCCCGGGGCCAACTTGCTCTAATTGAGCCGTGGCTGCAGAAGGGGAGGAGGAGGAGAGAGAGAAAAGCCAGAGGGGGAGGGGTGGAGAAGCAGATGGGCGCTTCTCCTTCCTATGTGTCCTGGCTGGGAATTGAGCTCAGAACATCCATATACCGGGCTGACGCTCTACCACTGAGCCAAACGGCCAGGGCCATTTCAAATCATTTGAGCAAGTAAAAAGACAAAGGATATTTAATATATACATGGAAAGAAAAGTAGAATATTAAGTCTTTTATCAGTGTTAGCATGACCTTAATATAAAAACTTAATTGCTCAGCAAAGTATTCATGCTGTAAAGGAGCTGGGAGAATGTCTTTACTTTGAAACTTCTTTCAGTTTTTTCCAGTGATTATTGCTTAGTCGTTCACCATTCTTTACAGGAGATACTAATTTTCTGATCTTATTTTTTAATTGAATGGGGCTTTTTATAACTCCTTCTTCCTAGGATTTTTCTCTTCTAGGATTTTTTATTTGTATAAGTTTCATCATCTGTCTAGTGCACCCATTTTTTCCACATCTGCCTACACTGTTAGGCTATGTCTGCGCATCCTTCTGGCTTTCCCCACCCAGCTCCGCTATTCGCAGGTGGTCGTGGAACACCTCATTTCACCCTTCAGCAGCCATCGGAGGAGGGAGCTGTGATGGCTGCAGTGAACTCAGATCAAAATCATTACCTTGGAGGTTTTATTTTATTGTAACTTGAACAATAATTTTTTTTTTTACACATCTTTTTATTATGAAAAATTTTAGACACATAGTAGAGGTAGGAGAATTTTCTTGTGAAGACCTTCATACCCACTCTATTGACTCAGCTCACACATCTCTGAGGCTGTTTGGGCTGTGAGTCAGGTACAGGGACTAGAACATGCAAAGTGTCTCCACTCAATGTTTATTCTTCTAAAGCTAATTTAGTACAATTTTCTAAAGCATGTCTTCAACCTTGCTCAGAATTATGCTATGCTGGCCTTCAATTTGAAGAGACTACGGCAAACTCCATTATGCGGCTGGTGTTGGCCTCTGCCCAGGTCTGTGCTCATGTGCTCATGTGCTCGTGTTTGGCACTGCAGTGTTCAGAGGTCCTGTGGGCTCGTTATGACACCACAGCTGGCATGTGTTAGCGTATGTAGTAACCAATCTTTATACTTCTTCGCTTTTTTTACTAGATAAGGAACAACAAGAAAACAGCCATCTTAGTTAAAGAAGTGAACCCAAAAAAGAAGCTTTTCTTAGTTTATAGACCAAATACTGGGAAACAGCTCAAATTAGAAATTTATGCTGATCTAAAGAAGAAATATAAGAAGGTATTTTTTTTCATTTGTACACTATGCTATTTATAAGTAATTGTTTTGTAATAACACTAAAACTATTTAGAAGAACTTTGTGTTTCTGTACAAAATTAATTTTAATTTTTCCTTTTTGATAACTGAAAAGTGGTTTTCAGAAAGAAATTTTGTCAGGTTTTGTTATATTAATATTCTAGTCTTAATATCTACTATTGAGAAACCTGTAAAATGATTATTTAAAATAGCTTGTGTTGTCAGGGAAAAAAGCTTTCACCAAAATTAAAAGTTTTAAATAAAGGAAAGATGTGCCAGGCTGGTAATTTTCCCAGCAACTCTTGGTTTTCTTATGAACTGCTTTGTTTATATGTTTCATTGATTTCTAGAAAAACAGTAAATGACATGTTTGTCCTAACATTAATCATGTTACTGTTTTATCATTAGTGTTACCTTAAACTATCATTCTGCTAGCCATTGTCACTTGGAAACAATTATAATTAAGCTGGCAGTTTGATAAATTTTGTACATGAGAAAGCTCATGACAGAACTTTATACTTGTTGCTTAGATGCAGCCTCAGCAGCAAGGGCCAGGCTGCCTGTATACAGATGATTTTCAGTTGGCTTTACAGACCAGGTCAGGTCTGTTTAAAACAACCCTGTTTCAATGGAGTTTTTGTCTTACTCTCGCAGGTGGTCTCGGATGATGCCCTGGTTCACTGGTTAGAGCAGTATAATTCATCTGCAGACACCTGCACTCATGCTTATTGGTTAGTATTTTATATTTCTCACCATATTTTCCACAGTGTACTCAGGACTTAATTAACTTGCCTCTGCTCTGTAGTGCTGTGCCCTGTAAGTACATGAGAACATCCTCTGTTATTGAGTGTGGCGCCTTCAGTCAGCGGAACTTGGGGGCTCTGTGTGGACCACGCGCTGGAGCTGTCCCTCTGCTGCTCTCTGCGCCATTGTTACTGCTGGCCAGTGTCTGGTGGCAGTGACTTCAGCATCCTCCTTAAGTGTTAAGACTTACTTTTTCTCCCTTCTTTCCATTGTCTTTCTTTACTTTTGTCTTTCTTTTTTCTCTTTAAAAAGCTTTCCTGGGCCCTGGCCGGTTGGCTCAGCGGTAGAGCGTCGGCCTGGCGTGTGGGGGACCTGGGTTCGATTCCTGGCCAGGGCACATAGGAGAAGCGCTCATTTGCTTCTCCACCCCCACCCCCCTCCTTCCTCTCTGTCTCTCTCTTCCCCTCCCGCAGCCAAGGCTCCATTGGAGCAAAGATGGCCCGGGTGCTGGGGATGGCTCCTTGGCCTCTGCCCCAGGTGCTAGAGTGGCTCTGGTCGCGGCAGAGCGACGCCCCAGAGGGGCAAAGCATTGCCCCCTGGTGGGCGTGCCGGGTGGATCCCAGTTGGGCGCATGCGGGAGTCTGTCTGACTGTCTCTCCCCGTTTCCAGCTTCAGAAAAATACAAAAAAAAAAAGTAAAAAAGCTTTCCTGGTGTCCCTAATCAGCTTTCTTTTGAAGGCTAGGGAATTTTTAGAAGACCATAGAGATGTGAATAGCTAATAGCACCAGAAAGCTTTGTTGTTGAGCCCCGGGCTGACCCTGCTGTGCCGGTGGTGTGCTCTTGCAGGTCATGATGCTGTGCCCCTTACAGTGCTCCTCTCAGGACCATGTGTAGGGTGTTAATACTCTGCAGGTCTTAGTTCTCTTCCATGTTTTCTTCTTCACTAACTTGTTAATGGGGTATCTGGCTCACTTTATGAAAGGAATATAAGATACAGAGGGCCCTGGACAGGTAGTTCAGTTGGTTAGTGCATCATCCTGATGCACCATGGTTGAGGGTTTGAACTCTGGTCAGGGCATATATAAGAATCATCCAGTGAATGCATAAATAAGTGGAACAAATCAGTGTTTGTCGTTCTCTCCCCCTCTCCCACCATCTCTCCCTCTCCCCTTCCTCTCTCAAAATCAGTAAATAAAAACTTAACCTGATTGGTAGTGGCACAACAGATAGAACATAGACCTGGGACACTGCAGACCCAGATTCGAAACCCCAAGGTTCCCAGCTTGAGTGTGGGCTCATTTGGATTGAACCCAAAAGTCTCTGGCTTAAGCAAGGGGTCACTTGCTCCACTGGAGCCTCCCAGTCAAGGCATATATGGGAAGGAAGTGAATAAACAACTAAAGTTCCACAATAAAGAATTGATGCTTCTCATCTCACTTCCTGTCTCTGTCCCTCTCTGTTCATGTCTCTCTCAGTAAAATAAACCATGAATTTTATCTAGGTTTTTAAATTTTTATTTTATTTTTACACATATGTAGGTAGGTGAATGTATTTAGAATAAATTAATGCAGTTGGAAATTAACTTAGGAATGTCTGACCTGCGTTGGCACAGTTGATAAAGCATTGACAGAATGCTGAGGATTGCCCAGTCAAGACATGTACGAGGCCCTGGCCGGTTGGCTCAGCGGTAGAGCGTCAGCCTGGTGTGCGGGGGACCGCGTTCGATTCCCGGCCAGGGCACATAGGAGAAGCGCCCATTTGCTTCTCCACCCCCGCCCCCCCTCCTTCCTCTCTGTCTCTCTCTTCCCCTCCCGCAGCCAAGGCTCCATTGGAGCTAAGATGGCCCGGGCGCTGGGGATGGCTCCTTGGCCTCTGCCCCAGGTGCTAGAGTGGCTCTGGTCGCGGCAGAGCGACCCCCCCGGAGGGGCAGAGCATCGCCCCCTGGTGGGCAGAGCGTAGCCCCTGGTGGGTGTGCTGGGTGGATCCCGGTCGGGCGCATGCGGGAGTCTGTCTGACTGTCTCTCCCCGTTTCCAGCTTAAGAAAAATACAAAAAAAAAAAAAAAAAGACATGTACGAGAAGCAACTACTGCAAGTTGATGCCTCTCACTCCTCTACCTTTGTTCTCTCTCTAAAATTAATAAATAAAATCTTTAAAAAAAAAGAAAGTAATTAGAAATCCCTTCAAGATAAAATATTTCTAAAAGTTAACCTACAAAAATCTTCTCTAAAACATTTGCTTTGAGTTTTAGCAAGTAGAATGCTCTGATACTATATATTCATCTTGAATTAATCCTGGAAAGGTATTTTTATTGAATTATGAAAGTAATTTTAACCATATATTCTGATACGTCAAAATGACATCACAGATTTTTATAAATTCATACATGCTTTTATCTTTTTTTTTTTTTTTTTAATTTACTGAGGCCTTTCCCACTTACCTGAGCTACTACGGGAATACTGGCAGGATTATTTTATAAGCTAGCACTAATGTAGTAATACCCACAGTATACTAATGGACGTTAAAGTGACAAAAGCTTAAATGAGTATCAGAATCTGTAAGTTGGCCTTTTTTTTTTTTTTTAATTTTATTTTTTTCTATTATTTTTTTTTTCATTTTTCTGAAGCTGGAAACGGGGAGGTAGTCAGACAGACTCCCGCATGCGCCCCACCGGGATCCACCCGGCATGCCCACCAGGGGGCGATGCTCTGCCACTCTGGGGCGTCACTCTGTTGCATTCAGAGCCGTTCTAGTGCCTGAGGCAGAGGCCACAGAGCCATCCTCAGCACCCGGGCAATCTTTGCTCCAATGGAGCCTTGGCTGTGGGAGGGGAAGAGAGAGACAGAGAGGAAGGAGAGGGGGAGGGGTGAAGAAGCAGATGAGCGCTTCTCCTGTGTGCCCTGGCCGGGAATCGAACCCGGGACTCCTGCACGCCAGGCCAACACTCTACCGCTGAGCCAACCGGCCAGGGCCGCAGAGTTGGCCATTTTATAGGGAGTCAGGCTCCAGACATAACTAATTTTAAAAATCAGTAGCGATGCCTGACCAGGGGGTGGTGCATTGGATAGAGTGTCGGACTAGGATACAGAGGACCCAGGTTCAAAACCTCGAAGTCACTGGATTGAGCGTGGGATCATAGACATGACTCCATGGTTGCTAGCTTAAACCCAAAGGTTGCTAGCTTGAGCAAGGGGTCACTCGCTCTGCTGTAACAACCCCCCCCCCCAATCAAGGTGCATATGAGATAACAATCACTGAACAACTAAGGAGATGCAACAAAGAATTGATGCTTCTTATCTCTCCGTTCCTGAGTGACTGTCTCTGTCTATCCCTCTCTCTGTCTCTGTCTCTCTTGGCCAAAAATAAAAATAATCGGTAGTGATAATTTACCTTTGGAAAGGGTAATTCAGCACGTCAAGGGATTGTAATCTAAGAAACTGTCACTAACAGCAGATGATCTTAGGGTATTTTTCACTTGAAATTTGAGTACACTGAACCTTTTGTGTGTGTATGTGTGTAAATATTTTCCTCCTCCTTCTAGGCGTGGCAATTGCAAAAAAGCGAGCTTGGGATTGGTTTGTGAAATAGGCCTTCGCTGCCGCACGTATTATGTGTTGTGTGGCTCCGTGCTGAGCGTCTGGACAAAGGTGGAGGGTGTTCTAGCATCCGTCAGTGGCACAAACGTGAAGATGCAGATAGTTCGGCTGAGAACGGAGGACGGGCAGCGAATTGTGGGTGAGTCATTTTCATTGACAGTTTTGAATTGAGCTCTGGAGGAAAGTCAGATTTCGTTGTTTTTATTTCTCTTCTTACATCTTAGAATCTGTTTTGTGTTTTTTTTTTTACAGGGACAGACAAGAACAGAGAGATGAGAAGCATCAATCATTAGTTTTTTTGTTGTGCATTGCAACACCTTAATTATTCATTGATTGCTTTCTCATACGTGCCTTGACCGCGGGCCTTCAGCAGACCGAGTAACCCCTTGCTTGAGCCAGTGACCTTGGGTCCAAGCTGGTGAGCTTTGCTCAAACCAAATGAGCCTATGATCAAACTGGCGAACTTGGGGTCTTGAACCTGGATCCTCAGCATCCCAGTCTGACGCTCTATCCACTGAGCCACCACCTGGTCAGGCTACACTCTGTTTTTAAAAAGTTGAGCCGAGCCTGACCAGGCGGTGGCGCAGTGGATAGAGCGTTGGACTGGGATGCGGAGGACCCAGGTTCGAGACCCCGAGGTCGCCAGCTTGAGCACGAGCTCATCTGGTTTGAGCAAAAGCCCCCCAGCTTGAACCCAAGGTCGCTGGCTCCAGCAAGGGGTTACTCGGTCTGCTGAAGGCCCACGGTCAAGGCACATATGAGAAAGCAATCAATGAACAACTAAGGTGTTGCAACACGCAATGAAAAACCAGTGATTGATTCTTCTCATCTCTCTCCATTCCTGTCTGTCTGTCCCTGTCTATCCCTCTCTCTGACTCACTCTGTCTCTGTAAAAAATAAAGAAATAAAAAAGAACTAAAGAGAAAATGTTGAGCTGAGTTAAGCCTTTGATTAGACATTGCCGATTCTGGTTTGAAATTCTGAGGTGGTCTTTAATTTCATGTTACTCCTGCGTCCCTTCCCCCCCCCCTTTCTCCCTTACTCCCCTACTCCCCCTACCCCTTTCCCTTCCCCCTTTTCATCCTGCCTTCTTTCCCCTTTCCCCCCGTCTCCCATGGCCATTCGTGCAGACTCTCTGGTGTGAAGACTAGGCTGAGCCGCAAGTCCAGGACTGTGTGAAGTCTGCCGTGTTACATTTATGGAGCCAGATGGAGACTGGAGCCCCTAGCCCCTGCCCAGAGGGTAGACAGGGTCCTGTAGGGTAGGGCTTGCTCTTGCTACCACTTGCCCACTCTGGGCTTCCCGGTACCTGCCAGGCAGGCGCTTTCCCCACCGCCTGGTCTCCAGGTTATTTGCAGCAGCCCTCCTCTGTCACTGCTTGCAGATTGGCAGCCTGTAGCCAGTTAATCCAGGAACAGTTTCTTGACCCTTACGTATTTTTGTCATATGTGCCTTGATCGGGGGGGCTACAGCAGACCGAGTGACTCCTTGCTCGAGCCAGCAACCTTGGGCTGAAGCTGGTGAGCTTTGCTCGAATCAGAGGAGCCTGCACTCAAGCTGGTGACCTCGGGGTCTCAAACCTGGGTCTTCTGCGTCCCAGTCCGACGTTCTATCCAATGCACCACCGCCTGGTCAGGTCCTTACGTATTTTTGGATGCAAGTTTTCATTTAAATTAGTTGCTAACATTTAAAATTCAAAACCTTGGATTTTCTTCATCTTTTAAAATTTTTTTATTTTTTATTTAGTAAGAGGAGGGGAGTCGGAGACATATTCCTGCATGCGCCGACCGGAATCCATCTAGCAAGCCCACTAGAGGGCGATGCTCTGCCCATCTGGGGCCCTTGCTTCATTGCAGCCAGAGCCATTTTTTTTTAGACTTTATTTATTTATTATAGAGAGGGGAGAGAGAGAAGGGGGGAGGAGCAGGTAGCATCAACTCCCATATGTGCCTTGACCAGGCAAGCCCAGGGTTTTGAACTGGCAACCTCAGTGTTTCCAGGTTGATGCTTTATCCACTGCACCACCACAGGTCAGGCCAGAGCCATTTTTTTTAGCACCTGAGGCGGAGCCATGGAGCCATCCTCAGCGCCCGGGCCAGCTCACTCCAATCGAGCCTTGGCTGCAGGAGGGGAAGAAGACAGAGAGAGAGAGAGAGAGAGAGAAGCAAGAGGGGGAGGGGTAGAGAAGCAGGTGGGTGCTTCTCTTGTGCACCCCGACCCCATTTCTACCTGGAAGGTGTCTAAGGCTTCTAACCCAGGACAGTGTTTCCATCAGCATTTGGGTTTGCAGCCTCAACTCTATTTTTTTCGGAACATTAGTTTCTGCTAAAAGAAAGTGGTGTTTGCACATGTTTGGGAGCTGCAAAGAGATGTGAAGGTACTGCACTTGACCTCCTTTCTTCCATCAAAAAGGTGTTAGGGCCCTGGCTGGATAGCTCAGTTGCTTAGAACATCGTCCCAGGACACCAAGGTTGCAGGTTTGAACCCCAGTCGGTACTACAGGACTAAGTAGAACAACAAATGAATGCTCACCCCTCCCCCGTCTCTCTTTCACTCTCTCTGTCCTCATCTGTTTCTTTAAAAATCAATAAAAAAGAAAGGTGTGACACGAAGACACATGCATACGTTCAGGTATTTGTGGGTAACACTGCTGAGGAATCAGGTTTCTTCTGAAAGAGCCGTTTGGTTATTCGGTATTTGTTTAGTTATGTGGAGTCTTTGTTACACTTACTATTTTGCCTTATTCGAAATTTGCTGTGCAGTGTCAGTTACTGTGCTTTAACCTGATTGCAGCCTTTAAAAATTCTTGTTTCTGATGGCAGGTTTGATCATCCCTGCAAACTGCGTGTCTCCTCTTGTGAACCTCCTGTCAACTTCCGACCAGTCTCAGCAGCTTGCGGTCCAGCAGAAGCAGCTCTGGCAGCAGCGTCACCCCCAGAGCATCGCCAGCTTGAGCAGCGCATGAGGACGGACAGGTTGCAGCATGGATGGATCTGAAATGCTGTTGAAGCGTATCATTTGCATAAAAATCAGGGACAGTTTCCAAAGAATTACAATTTTTTTTCAGTTGTGTTCTCTCTAGTTAATTTTTTTTGGGAATAAGGACGAACCTGGAAATAGATAGCAAAGCTGAAAATCCACAGCGCCGATGGTGGTACAGATGTCTTTCCTTTTTGCTTTGCCCATGGTACTCCCCACATGCTTCTCCTCGGGAGCAGAGGGGCATGTGCGCGTGTGTCTGTCTGTCTGTCTGTGAGTTTGTTAAAGGCGACAAGCCACAATAGGTTTAAAAATGCTTGGAACTTCCCAAACTGGCTTTATGTTCCACAGTGCTCAGGGTTAACGCAGGACATCCATGCCATTGCTGTGGGAGTTCTCCCCGGATGCATGTGTTTTGGGTCTATAAATAAGAAAATATATATTGTTTTCTTTTCCCAACTTATTAAACACTAGGTTTATTAGAGCATGAAACGAAAGGTTGCGCATCACGCACTTGGGTTCTTTTCTAGTTTCTGTTCTGACAGTGCATGTCTCTGGAAGCATGCGTAAATGAGGTTAGCAGACATGGAGAGAAATGTGTGTAGGTGTATGGCATTGGCCACTGCATCTTGATAGTATTCAGACCTGGGTATTGCTTCTGACCCTGTGACCCTCCCCACCCCGTTCTTCCTGCCCCAGGTTTCTTGTTAAGGTGATAGGACAAACATTTTTCTTTTTGTGATAAAACTCTTACGAAGTTAATTTTAATGTGTTAATAGTATTCCTAATGAATGCTGCAAAAATGGCTACAAGCCTGCATTTTTTCAGAATTCCATTTTCCTTAACTTAAGATAGTTTTAGAAAGGCTTTCATCTTGCCGATTCTTTTTTTTACGGCATTGTCCTAATTTGTCACTTATAAAGAACCCATACTTGAGTTGTAAAGTAGTCAGTGAGGAAACACTTGAGGCTTCTACTGTATGTTTATTTCTTATTGTTACCCAGTAACTTGAATATTGTTTAATGTGTTGTAAGACATTATAGAGTTTATCTCAAGCTGTTAAAAATGGTAATGTACAAATGTGAATAGACACTTATCTATAACATGGGTAAGTTTTGTTTCGCCTATAATAGATGTTTTATAAAAACAAGTGAGGGGGCAATTGGTCTTTTTGTTTCCTTTTTTTCCCCCCCTTTTGCTTGCACAGGTTGCACTATTGAAAAATTGAGATTGTATAAACCTGGCGGAAAGCGCAAGATGCCACAGTCTTGTAGATGTCAAATAAAAAGTTATCACCCTAACCAGAAGTGGACTCTTGTTTAGGCCTCACCCCTCCAGAAGTAGTCTGTGGCGGGGGTCTGCTGAGCCCGGGTTTGGCTCAGCGGTTTTGGCTTCATACCTCCCCCTCCAAATTGAGATGGTGTTGAGAAAGGGGGAAAGGGACAGTTACCTTGGAATGTTTCTCAAGTTGAATCGTTTTCCATTGTTGCTTTTTAGACTTCTCTGAGAGGTGGCTGGAATGAGTGAGAAGAGCTGGGGCTCTTGTCCCCTGGGGTTTGGTTCAGCCTGAGTCCAGCTATGTCAGGTTTACTGTAGACGTCCTTTCCCTGGGTTCGTTTGCTGCGGATTCCTAAAAGAACAAATGGAGAATCATTTCTGGGATTTTGTTTTTGTTTGGTTTTTTTGCATATTTTGCCCAATGGATGCAACTTTTATCCTCAGTCTAGTCCTATGTCAGGCATTGGTCAGTACGAATGTCATCCACTGTCCCTTGTTGGGGCCACTAGACCCGACTGGCAGCCAAAAGCAGAATTGCTCCACCTGCAGCAAAAACTTCTCAGGTGTTCTGTGTCTTAGCCAGGCATCCAGTGTGCTCCCATCAAACACTGAGGTGACAGAGCCAGGGAGGAAGGTGGACTCTCACAGGCTGTTGGCCCGACTTCCTTTTTCAGTATGGGGTATCGAGCAGGCTGGTTTTTCCCCGGCCGCATCAGGGTGAAGATTCTTTAGCATGCTGTTTAGTTGACCCCACAGTTCATGACGTAATGTTTGCTCTTGGAATAGCCACCTGATACAGAGGGCCAAATGGATGTTCCGTTCTTGGTAGAACAGCTTTGTTTTGCTTTTTAAAGATGAAGTTCAGAAATAAAGCCTCTGAAAACTCAAAGCAGTCCTCAAAAAGGCAGCAGTGTAAACGGACGGGGAGCTCCGTTACCGTGGGCCCTTGCCCTGTATGGGATGACGCTCACCTGAGCCTGCTGCCCATCCCTCTTTCTGGAGGAGGGCATGTGGACTTTTATAATCTGCCCTTAGCTACGTCAGCAGGTTTAGGTTGGCCAGCATAGGAAAAACCAGCTTTCAAGGCCCTCCTCTGTCACAAAAATCAAGTCTTCACAACAGCTCACTTCTTCGAGCAGGGCCATGTACTTCAGGCTCTGAAGGCCTCCTCTGAGCCCCGGGGAGCCCCGCAGGAGCCCGTGAGGCCTCTGCAATGCCTCCTCTCCCTTTTTAGCAATAGGACTGAGCACAAAGGTTTGATTGTAAATCACGTTAAGTGTTTTCAGAGTTTACAGAGTTTATGCTGAAAACCACTTCCCGAGTCCAGCACTGCTCAGATGCTATCTCAGGGGAATTAGTGTCCCCCTAATTTAGCAATCTCTGTACTACAAGGTCTCTCTCTGCAGTTCAGTAGGACTGTCCAGATAGGTGTCAATAATGTGAATTCCTAAAGGTATTAAAGTAGTTCTTGAAACACAATTTGATCAAAAAGTAACCCGTCTTAAAGCAGTTTTCCTTTTTTTGCTGCTAAATGGCAGATACCCTCTTTATTATCTTTTCCTTCTTCTCGTACATGTTAGCAGGGTCCTGTGTCCAAAGGAATGTCAGTAGTGTGTGTTTGTGTGTGCGTGTACATATATTTATTGCAATCCAATTAATTCACTTCAGGAACTGTTCTGGGTTTCAACAATAAACCTTTTAATTTTATTTTGCCTCATCTGCAAAGGTAAAAAGGTCTAGATTACCAAGCTCCAGGGAAATATAGTATTTTCAAGGCAGAGTTTTCTTCTGGCTGGTGCCCTTGGGGCACTCACTCGCTAATGGCCATATGATACTATGTGACAGCTTGTAGCAGGCTTGGCAAGAGGGGAGCAGGTCCGCATGCACAAGCTGTTTAGCAGAGCCTTTTCCTCCTCTACTTCCCAGTTTAGCGGGGCAGGGGTAGATTAAAAATAATTGATGCATCTCAACTTATGAAAGGAGCAGAGACATTATTTTTCCTTCAGGTTCTTTTCTTGATACAAGATTAAGAGGGGAGGTCCTTATTCAGATACTTGTCATTTTTAGAATACACCCGAGTGATACTTGATAGTTTCCAAGAATGGTGCCGCGTAAGAGTCATTGTTAGGCCAGAGTCCAGTCAGCGCATGTTTGGTTAGCTCCAGCGTCCCAGGGATGGCAGCAGCCACTGTGCTGATGGGCGTTGTGGATGGCCCTTCCTTTGTCCGTCTGGGGTCTCCCCGCGAACACCGTGCCCATGCGCACACACTGCGTGCACTCAGCTGCAGAAGGGCGCAGGTAGGCCGGTCTGCACAGCTGCCTCGGTGGGCGGGGAGCTCCTGTGGATAGCTAGCTGCTGCCGTCTTGCACAAGCGCAGTGTCTTGGGAGTGAAGCAAACACATCTAGATACCCACAGCTGAAGCTAGCTAGTAAATTCTTTCTTCCCAGTCCTTGAGGTGAAATCCAAAGCGCACCTTCTAATTTTATGCTGTACTTATATATATGTACATAAATGTATATACATAGAAATGTTGAGTCTTTTGAATTCTATGTAAATATTCCTTGTAAATTGGGGCCCCTACTAGCTGTTCCTGTTCCCCCTTTTCCTCTTTCCTTCAATTCTATTTATTCTTTTCTTGACTTCCCATATGGGGCATCTTATTTTTTTTTTTAATGTAGAAAAGTATGGAAATTTCTTAGCTGAATTTATTTACGTGTTTTCAAATTTAGTTTTGCATCTTTGCTATGAATTCTGATGTGTGTTTTGTGTTATTTTTTCAACATGCTTGATTGTGTTTTGCATTTTTATTACAGATTTCTACTGTGTGCAATGCATTGTATTGGGGGGGTGTATGTGAGTGCAATTTCTGATACTGTCATTATATGACTAGTTATGCTCATTTGTGTTGTTCTTTGGAAGCTATAGTGAGCCTGATGTTTTCCAAGACTTCCTTTAAGCTCCTCTAACTTCTTCAGTGCACCTGGGATCAGGGTATCTCTTCAGTAAATGCACATGCCCTACCCTTCAGTGCAGGTCTCCAGGCCTGCGCCAGGTTCCTCATCTGTGGCCCTGCGGCTAGGAGGAGAGTCTCGCAGGCCTGGGCAGTGATTTGTGTCTGGCTGCCACTGTTGCAGATTTTCTGTTTAACCTATGAGTCATCATCAGAAACGTACTTTGCAAGGAGCGCAGGTAATCTGCTTCTGCTCTCTTTTTAAAGAGATTGAAGCAAACGGGGAGATGGGCCCAGCAACACGTCCTTGTCCATGTTGACAGGTGATGCTAGACGGTGTTCTTTAAGGAACACTTTTCCTCCCTGAGAACAGCAAAACTGCAGTGGAGGTTTCCATAATCCTTCAGGCCCCAGGTAGACTCTGTGCTGAGGGTAAAACAGGCAGTTCACTGATGGTTAGTGCTGGCTGTAGGGAGGCCCCGGGGTGGCACGGGAACCCACACAGCAGGGCTTGTCACCTAGGAGGCAGACACTAGGTTTTTACGTACAAATTTTGCACCTTGAAGAAAAAGTTCCTCCGTAACTTTCAGGAAAGATTGCCGTGAGCATTTCATGGGCCTTTTCATTCATGAACATGTTTCATTTATTGCTGTTGAACTTGTTAGACTTATTTGAAATTTCAAATTTGCCTGTATTTTGGGTAAATCCTGGGAGCCTGACGTGTCATGGAGTAGGGCCTATGAGAGATGCTCTGTGCGCCCCTCCTGCCTCTGCTGGCTTTCCTCCTCTAGGGCCCGCCTGCTGAGTGGTTAACTGCGCTTGTGGCCCTGTGGCAGGGCACAGGCAAGCCAAGACCTCCCTTCAGTGTAGCTGAGCAAGGGACCAGCCTGGGGAAGTTGTGGCCTGAAGGTCCCTTTTGCTTTCCCAGTGACCCTGCCCCGAGGGCCTTTTTGTTAGGACAGTATTTTGGCACTGAAGAAGATAGAGAAGCTTGAGCGTTCTCTCTTCCACTTTTTATGGGGGGAGGCAGAGAGCTTGTTTTCTACTTAGCAGCACATTGACGTCTCACCGTCATCAGACAATAAAAATCATCCTTCCTGTGGTTTATACTGAACTTGCAAACTACTGATGTTATGTTTCAATAACCACTTGTGTCTACCATCGCCCATGAGAGGTGGGAAGAGGTACGAGGTATCTCTGCAATAAAACTTCTGCCAGGTTCTACCTCCGCTGAGCCAAGGACACTTCCTCCTTTAGTAACCTGACATGGTGCGTCTTGAGACAACACGATAGAGTCCAAAGACAATTTGAAACAAAGGTGGATGTAAAACTCTTTGGATTGTTTCATTTCCTTCTCTTCTCTCATTTTTTTTAAAGTCTTCCTCTTTGATACCGCTACTCTGTTTGAATGTCTGTCTGTCGGTATGTGAAGGGGTCGCACTGTTCTAATACTGCACTGCTCTGCCCAGCCTTCCGTGGTAACCGGGACCCAGCGTCTGGAAACAACTGTTCTCACCATCCCATGTGTGTAACTCTGCAGATTGGGTCTCATGCAATAACAATGTATCCGGCTGCATTTAGCGAGGTTTACCCTTGCAAGTAAAAAATGATCAACCATGAAGCGTAACAAAATGTGTATTTAGTTGTTGTCTTTTTTTGTTTTGTTTTTTTTTTTTGGGGGGGGGGTTGTTTTGTTTTTCTTTTTTTGTAAGATTCTTAAATAAATTAAACCGGCTAATACACTTCTCCTCTCTGTGTTTTCTTTGTCCGGGTTCTGAGCTGGGTCAGTGCCAACACGCTCACCTAGAGGGCAGCTTTGACGTGGCCTTGTCCGTAAAGCAAGTTGTAGACTTCTCGGGTTGCAGGTAAAATGGAACCCAGCCCTCGGCTGAGCAATTGGGACTGTAGGCCCAGGCTGAACTCCTGCCTCGGACTGTCCACTGCTAGGGACACTCAGGTCACCTGGTGTCTTCCCTGAAAAAATACCGCCAAGCAAGGATAGCCACTAGTGTTGGAGGACTTGGGGTATGAGGCTGATTATTTATTTATGTATATGTATTTTTCTGAAGTTGGAAACGGGGAGGCAGACAGACTCCCGCATGCGCCCAACTGGGATCCACCTGGCATGCCCATCTGGGGCATTGCTCTGTCGCAACCAGAGCCACTCTAGCACCTGAGGCAGAGGCCACAGAGCCATCCTCGGCACCTGGGCCAACTTTGCTCCAATGGAGCCTCGCTGGCTACGGGAGGGGAAGAGGGAGACAGAGAGGAAGGAGATGGGGAGGGGTGGAGGAGAAGCAGATGGGTGTTTCTCCTGTGTGCCCTGGCCGGGAATCGAACCCGGAACTCCGGCACGCCAGGCCGACACTCTACCACTGAGCCAACCAGCCAGGGCCTATGAGACTGTTTAAAATCCATTCCTGGTGTTGAGCAGCCATCCAACCCGTGACTCTTAAGATTTAAGCTCTGCTTATGAGAAAACAGGCTGATGTCGATAGCTAGGTGGGAAGTAAGTGCCGCGTGGATGCCAGACCCTGCTGAGTGCCCTCGGTCCAGTGTCTGCTGTCCTCCAGTGTTCAGGTGACATCATGGTCCTAAGCTACAAGAGTCCTTTCAGTTTCTCATTTTTGTGCCGTCGGTACCTGTACTTAATACTCATTTATTAAGTGTTTAATAAGTAACTGCTATTGTCTAGCATTAGCTTTGGGCCACATGCCATCCCCAGGAATGATATCTCATGAGTAGTGATTCCAGGGTCACAGACAGTACACAGGTGAGCAGGTTGTTTCCTGGTCCTGGGAGTTCAGAAGCAGGCAGCAGGAATGCTACATGGGGGCCCTAGGGTGGGAGCAGCCACAGTGCCAGCCCTGGCTTGTGGGAGGAGCCTGGAGTGTGGTGGCTTGATGCTGGTACTGAGTTCTGGGCTCATGGACAGAGAAATGAGGAGTGGCCAGGAGTCCGGCTGGCTCCTTACAGGAGAATATGGGAATCAATGGGAGAGGTCACCTCTAAAAGGAGAGGGATTAGCTGTCCAGAAAGGAACTAGATCCCTTTGCCATATGTGAAGACGCTCACTGTCCCTTTATAGATGCAGAGATAGGCACAGAGGTTGGAGCCACCAAGGCGTGGGGATGGCCCCTGGGCCAGGAGTGGCTGCTCCCTCTAGACCTGGAGAAAGGTGGTGGGAGGAAGGGAGGAAGCATGGTTTTTTGTTTGTTTTGTTTTGTTTTCCTTTTTGTATTTTTCTGAAGCTGGAAACGGGGAGGCAGTCAGACGGACTCCTGCATGCGCCCGACTGGGATCCACCCAGCATGCCCACCAGGGGGCGATGCTCTGCCCATCCGGGACATCGCTCTGCCGCAACCAGAGCCATTCTAGCACCTGAGGCAGAGGCCACAGAGCCATCCTCAGCGCCCAGGCCAACCTTGCTCCAATGGAGCCTTGGCTGCAGGAGGGGAAGAGAGAGAGGAAGGAGAGGGGGAGGGGTGAAGAAGCAGATGGGCGCCTCTCCTGTGTGCCCTGGCCAGGAATCAAACCCAGGACTCCTGCACGCCAGGCCAACACTCGACCACTGAGCCAACCGGCCAGGGCTGAAGCATGGGTTTTTTAAAAAGTGTTTAGGCCTGACCTGTGGTGGCGCAGTGGATAAAGCGTCGACCTGGAACGCTGAGGTCGCCGGTTCGAAACCCTGGGCTTGCCCAGTCAAGGCATATATGGAAATTGATGCTTCCTGCTCCTCCCCCCTTCTCTCTCCCTTCTCTCTCTCTCTCTCTTTCTTCCCCCTTCTCTAAAATGAATAAATAAAATCTCTTTTAAAAAAAGGGTTTAGAATATAGCTTGTTTGTGAGTCTTCTCTCTGTGGGGTTTGAAATGCTCACTCGCACAAATCATTCTGTTTGTAGCTTGCAACACTTAAGGGAATTGAATCAAATTTGTAAATGGTGTTAATGTTTAGAGGAATTCAGTCTTGTCAAATACATGAGATAACTGAGCATTAATTGGAGAACACAAGTGAAAAGGGAGTGTTTTACATCATAACTAAAATACTACTAACGTTTGTAAGTTGGGCTGGAAGACAGAAAGGAAACTTGCTTGTAAATGTATTGCCTTCACAAAGTGGGCACTAATTTGACTGAGAAGTGGGAGATTAGACTTCACGCAGACCACATCCTGCGTGTTTCTGTTTCCTCTTGCCTTGACCCTGCTTCCCTTCAGTTTTCTTCAGTATTCCAGCCCGCCCTCAGCCCCACCAGGTTCCCCTGGTTCCCCTGGTTCCCCATGCTGTTAACACTTGGGCTGGCCATTCTTTGTGGCGGGGCATCAGGTACACTGGAGCCCCGGAAAGCAGTGCCCTTTGTCTCTACCTCCTAGATGCCAAGTAGGGAACACTGCCTCCCCCAGCTGTGACAACCCAAGTGCCCAGACATTGCCAGCTATCTATCCTCTGAGGGGCAAAATCACCCCTGACTGAGAACCACTGTCCTCAGCAAATCAGTCATAAAGGGGCAAAAAAAAAAAGTGTTCTCTCCGTGCATGTGCACACGAGTTGTGTGTGCGTGCTTTCCAGAGGACAAGGCCCAGGAACAAGGGGCCACCACCCTGGAGACCCGGAAAATACAAATGTTAATTGGCTGGGGGTTTGGAGCATCCATAATTTCCATAAGTATGAATATTTATCAGCTAGTCATTTGAGAACAGAATGTAAAGGAGCCATCTGTGGTGGAGGCCTTTATGGAGAGAAAGGAGGCTAAAATGTGCAGAACGCTTATTTTTAGAGTCCAATTTCGGGCAAGTTGGCTTTGTCCTCTGAAAGCTGCCCACTCCGGGCGTGTGTGCACGCTGTTGGGTTAGGAGACGCCGGTGCCACGCCCACTCTTCCAGCTCATGGTCGCTAAGCATCCCCAGCAAGGGTCAGGCAAAGGAAGGATGGCTAGGTGGACCTGGAAGCCTTAATTTTTATGGTTTTGGTGGTTTCTTGTATAATAGCGGCATCTGTCAGAAGTCACCAGGCAGGCAACAGTGTACAGTGACTGTTGTCTCCTTGCTGTTCCTCCTGCTCGGCCATTCCTCTTTCCAAGGCTTTTCCTTCACACCAGTTTCTTCAGACTCCCTTGTTAGGAGAGGACTTCAGAGGGTCCATTTTGAGTATCACAAAAGATGTTTTAGTGTCTGATGGGTTTTTGTTTGTTTGTTTGTTTTGTATTCTTCCAAAGTGAGAAGGGGGGGAGGCAGACAGACTCCCGCATGCACCCGACCGGGATCCACCCGGCATGCCCACCAGGGAGCAATGCTCTGCCCATCTGGGGTGTTGCTCTGTTGCAACCAGAGCCATTCTAGCACCTGAGGCAGAGGTATCATGGAGCCATTCTCAGTGCCCGGGCCAACTTTGCTCCAATGGAGCCTTGGCTGTAGGAGGGGAAGAAAGAGAGAGAGAGAAAGGAGAGGGGGAAGGGTGGAGAAGCAGATGGGTGCCTCTCCTATCTGCCCTGGCCGGAATCAAACCTGGGACTTCCACATACCAGCCCAATGCTCTATCACTGAGCCAACCAGCCAGGGCCCAGTGTCTGGTGTTTTTTGTTTGTTTGTTTTGTTTTTGACAGAGACAGAGAGAGAGTCAGAGAGAGGGATAGATAGGGACAGACAGGAACGGAGATAGATGAGAAGCATCAATCATCAGTTTTTTGTTGTGACGCCTTAGTTGTTCATTGATTGCTTTCTCATATGTGCCTTGACCGTAGGCCTTCAGCAGAGCGATTAACCTCTTGCTCAAGCCAGCAACCTTGGGCTCAAGCTGGTGAGCTTTGCTCAAACCAGATGAGCCCTCACCCAAGCTGGAGACCTCGGGGTCTCAAACCTGGGTCCTCTGCATCCCAGTCCAACACTCTATCCACTGCGCCACCGCCTGGTCAGGCCCAGTGTCTGGTGTTTTTATATTTGGTTCCAGACAAGGTTCATCTTCACTAGGACTTGTGCACGAGCCCTTTAAAAGTTGCTGGGGAAATCCAAGCTAGAGTAAGTGGTTGGTTGTAGGAAATGGGGAAAGTCCACAGTGTGAACCTTGGGTGAAGAGTAGGTGTTGCATGAAGATGCCCGCTGGTTGGAGCAGTATGAGGTTCCTGAACCCCCACCCCCTCTCTAGTCCTTGCTCAGATGATACGAGATTCTCAGTTCCTGCATGACGAGTGGGTTTCTGTTGAGCTGTCTGATCCACTGTTCGATTTTGCCTGCATATGTGCTTCTTCAGAGGCATTGACGTGAAAATTGTTGTGTTAGGTCCCCACATGGTGGCATGTCTCATTTTTGGTGTCTGTTCTACCCCACAGGGAATCAGGCCTAAGAAACCTAAACTTGTGGTCTGAAATGGGTTGGGCAGACAATGGCCCAGGGTCATTCCAGTCCATCACCTGTTTTTTTGTTGTTGTTTTTATTATTTTTGTGTGTGAATATTTTTCTGAAGTTGGAATCAAGGAGGTAGTCAGACAGATTCCCACATGCGCCCGACCGGGATCCACCCAGCATGCCCACCAGGGGGCGATGCTCTGCCCATCTGGGGCATTGCTCTGTTGCAACCAGAGCCATTCTAGCGCCTGAGGCAGAGGCCATGGAGCCATCCTCAGCGCCTGGGCCAACTTTGTTCCAATGGAGCCTCGGCTGTGGGAGGGGAAGAGAGAGACAGAGAGGAAGGAGAGGGGGGAGGGGTGGAGAAGCAGATGGGTGCTTCTCCTGTGTGCCCTGGCCGGGAATCAAACCCGGGACTACTGCATGCCAGGCCGACGCTCTACCACTGAGCCAACCAGCCAGGGCCATCCATCACCTGTTTTTATTTTTATTTTTTTAATATTTTATTTATTGATTTTTAGAGAGGAGTATGTGTATGTGTGAGAGAGAGAGAGAAGGGGGAGGAGCAGGAAGCATCAACTCCCATATGTGCCTTGACCAGGCAAGCCCAAGGTTTCGAACTGGCAACCTCAGTGTTCCAGGTCGATGCCTTATCCCACTGTGCCACCACAGGTCAGGCCCATCACCTGTTTTTAAATGACCCCACAAGCTAAGAATAGTTTTTACTCCTAAAAGGTTGGGGGGAGGGAGAAAAGTAAATAAATCAAAGAATATTTGGCAACACATGGAAATTACATGAAATTCAAATTTCAGTGTTCATAAAATTTTTTTGGAACCCAGTTATGGCATGTTCTTCCCGGTATTGTCCGGGGATGCCTATAAATGGCAGAGTTGAGTAGTTAGAGACTCTGGGGTGTGCAAAGCCTAAAGTATTTACTGTCAGATCCTTTCACAAAAAAACTTTGCTGGCTTCTAGTCTAAAATAAGAAGTAATGTGCAATTAAATAAAGGACTTTATTTATGTACCACAAAAAAAAAAAAAAGAAAAGAAAAGTAATGTGCAGCCTGATCAGACAGTGGCACGGTGGATAGAGTGTTGGACTCGAAACTCCGAGGTCACCGGCTTGAGCGCAGGATTGCTAGCTTGAGTGTGGGATCATAGACATGAGCCCATGGCCACTGGCTTGAGCCCAAAGGTCACTGGCTTGAGCAAGGGGTCACTTCCTCTGCTGTAGCCCCCCTGTCAAGGCACATATGAGCAAACAATCAATGAACAACTAAGGAGCCACAATGAAGAATTGATGCTTCTCATCTCTCTCCCTTCCAGTCTGTCTGTCCCTATCTGTCCCTCTCTGTCTCTGTCACACATACAAAAAAGAAGTAATGTACAGAAACAGCTAAAGCTTTTTTTTTTTTAATAATTTTTTTTTATTTTTTACAATGTATTTTTTACATTTTTTTTTTATTTATTCATTTTTTTTTTTTTTTTTTAGAGAGAGGAGACACAGAGAGAGAAAGAGACACAGAGAGGAAAGAGATAGAAAGAACAGAGGGAGGAGCAGGAAGCATCAACTCCCATATGTGCCTTGACCAGGCAAGCCTGGGGTTTCAAACCGGCAACCTCAGCGTTCCAGGTTGACGCTTTTACCCACTGTGCCACCACAGGTCAGGCGAAACAGCTAAAGCTTAATAGTCAACCTCATATCAAAACCCAACCTCAGCTTGGACCCAGGGTCGTTGGCTTGAGCAGGGAGTTGCTCAGTCTGCTGAAGGCCCGCTGTCGGGGCACGTGTGAGAGAGCAATCAATGAACGGCTAGGGTGTCGCAACGAGAAACTGATGATTGATGCTTCTCATCCCTCTCCATACCTGTCTGTCCCTATCTATCCCTCTTTCTGACTCTTGCTGTAAAAAACAACAACAAAAAACCCAACTTCATAAAGTATGTTTTGAGAAGCAGTCAAGAGGCAACTAAAATGAAACAACTACGAGTTGATGCTTTTCTCTCTCACTCTCCCTCTCTTTCCCCCATCCTCTCTCTCTCCCTTTCTCACTCTCTCAAAAAAGATAAAGAGCCTGACTGGGCGGTGGCACAGTGGATAGAGTGTCGGACTGGGATGCAGAAGACCCAGGTTTGAGACCCCGAGGTCTCCAGCTTGAGCGAGGGCTCATCTGGTTGGAGGAAAAGCTCACCAACTTGAGCCCAAGGTCACTGTCTCGAGCAAGGGGTTACTTGGTCTGCTGAAGGCCCGCGGTCAAGGCATATATGAGAAAGCAATCAATGAACAATTAAGGTGTTGCAACGCGCAACGAAAAACTAATGATTGATGCTTCTCATCTCTCTCCCTTTCTGTCTGTCCCTGTCTATCCCTCTCTCTGACTCTCTCTCTGTCTCTGTAAAAAAAAAAAAAAAAAAAAAAAAAGATAAAGATACGAAGTGTGGTTTACTGTTCTGAGCACATAGACCATGTTGGAGTCACTAACTGACACTTCACCCACCACCTGTCTGGGTGATAGACTATTGGATCTGGCTGCCTATTTACTTAGTTTTCTCAGTCAGTGTTGTCCAAACTGATGGTCACCATTTCCAATTAAAAGATGTCTGGCCTGACCAGGCGGTAGCACAGTGGATAGAGCATTGGACTGGAACACGGAGGACCCAGGTTCGAGACCCCGAGGTCGCCAGCTTGAGTGCGGGCTCATCGGGTTTGAGCAAGGCTCACCAGCTTCAACCCAAGGTCGCTGGCTTGAGCAAGGGGTCGCTCGGTCTACTGTAGCCCCCCCCCCCCCCCCGTCAAGGCACATATGAGAAATCAATCAATGAATAACTAAGGAACCGCAACAAATAATTGATGTTTCTCATCTCTCTCCCTTCCTGTCTGTCTGTCCCTCTCTCTGACTCTCTCTGTCTCTGCCACAAAAAATAAAATAAAATAAAATAAAATAATGTCTGAATGCCTCCTCTGAATCGCGGGGCCCCAGTGAGCCCTTTGTGAGTTCGTTTGACCTCCGCAATGCCTCCTCTCTCTTTTTAGCAATAGAACTCTAAGCACAAAAGTTTGATTGTAAAAAACGTTGCATTTCTGAGCATACCTCCACTACTGTTTGCAAAGTTATATTTATAAGTTCTCTGTGTGCTACCATGCTGACACTCAACACAGGAAGCCCCACATAGATTGCATTCTAGTATACCCTCACTCCTACGAGTCACCCTCATACTGCCTGGGGCAGGTGCACACCACTTTGGAGCTGACTCCCCCAGAATGTCGTCCAAGGAGGGAAACAGTCTCAACATGATTGAAAAGGCTTTCTGGGCGGTGCATTCTGTTATAGGAAATGGCATTGTGTGTTGTCTGTCTACCTTCTTGGGATGTTAGAGTTTCAAGAATTCTTAGAGCTTCATTGTGATAAAAATAAATTAAAATAAAACACTCAACAAACTAGAGATAGAAGGAAACACTTAGCTTGATAAAGGGCATCTAGCAAAAGCCCACAGAAGACATCACGCTAAGAGTAAAACACTGAAGTCTCGCCCCCTAGATCAAATACAAGGATGCCTGCTCTCATGACTTTTATCCAACACAGTCCTTGAGGGTCTAGTCAGGCCAACTAGCCAAAAAACAGAAATAAGATATCCCTGTTTGGAAAGGAAAAAGTAAAATGACATGATCTGATGTATAGAAAACCCTAAAGAATCCACCTATATATGCAAAAACTACTAGAGCTAAGTGAGTTTAGGAAAGTTGCAGGATATAACAATATACTAAAAGCCTTATACAGAAAAAGTTAACTAAAAACGGCTCAAAGACCTAGATGTAACAACAGGAACTATAAAAACTCTTCAGCAGGAACGTCAGTGAAAATCATCATGACCTTGGATTAGACAGGATACCAAAACCACAACAATTTAAAGAAAAAATAGAAATATTGGAGTTAATGAAAATAAAAAATGTGTGTCAAAGTTCCCTATCAGGAAGATAAAAAGAACCTGCCCAGGTGGTGGCGCAGTGGATAGAGCATCAGACTGAGATGCAGAGGACCCAGGTTCAAAACCCTGAGTTAGCCAGATTGGTCACGGGCTCACCAGCTTGAACACGGGGTTGCTGGCTTGAGCATGGGATCATGGACATGGCCCCATGGTCGCTGGCTTGAGCAAGGGATCACTCGCTCTGCTGTAGCCCCCTTGATCAAGGCACATATGAGAACAGTGAACAACTAAGGTGCCACATATACGAGTTTATGTTTCTAACTTCCCTTCCTGCCTGACCAGACAGTGGTGCAGCAGATAGAGCGTTGGACTGGGATGCCGAGGACCTAGGTTCGAGACCCTGAGTTCGCAGGCTCATCTGATTTGAGCAAAAGCTCACCAGCAAGGGGTTACTCAGTCTGCTGAAGGCCCGCAGTCAAGGCACATATGAGAAAGTAATCAATGAACAGCTAAGGTGTCGTAATGCGCAACGAAAAACTAATGATTGATGCTTCTCATCTCTCCATTCCTGTCTATTCCTTTCTCTGACTCCCTCTCTGTCTCTGTAAAAAAAAGAATAATTTCTCTCCCTTCCTGTTGGTCTGTCTTTATCTGTCCCTCTCTCTGTCTCTTTCTCTGTGTCTGTCGCAAAAAAAAAAAAAAAAAGAAAGAAAACAAAAAGACTGGCCCTGGCTGGTGGCGCAGCAGATAAGAGTGTCATCCTAGAGCAGTGGTCCCCAACCTTTTTTGGACCATGGACCGGTTTAATGTCAGAAAATATTTTCATGGACCGGCCTTTAGGGTGGGACGGATAAATGTATCACGTGACTGAGACAAGCATCAAGAATGAGTCTTAGACTGATGTAACAGAGGGAATCTGGTCATCTTTAAAAAATAAAACATTGTTGGCCTGAGCTGTGGTGGCGCAGTGGATAAAGCATTGACCTGGAAATGCTGAGGTCGCCGGTTTGAAACCCTGGGATTGCCTGGTCAAGGCACATATGGGAGTTGATGCTTCCAGCTCCTCCCCCTTCTCTCTCTCTCTGTCTCTCTCTCCTTGCTCTTTCTCTCTGTCTCTCTCTCTCCTCTCTAAAAAAATGAATAAAATAAATAAATAAATAAATAAATAAATAAATAAATAAATAAATAAATAAAACATTGTTTAGACTTAAATATAAATAAAACTAAAATAATGTAAGTTATTTATTCTTTCTCTGTGGACCGGTACCAAATGGCCCACGGACTGGTACCGGTCCACGGCCCAGGGGTTGGGGACCACTGTCCTAGAGGACTGAGGTTGCCAATTCAATCCTGGGTCGCCCGCTTGACCTCAAGGTAGCTGGTTTGAAACCCGGTTAGGGCACATATGAGAAGCAATCAGTGGGTGCACAGCTAAGTGGAAGAACAAGTTGATGTTTCTTTCTCTCTTTCAGATCCTCCCTTCCTCTTGCAAAAAGAAAAAGAAAGAAAGAAAGAGAGAGAGAGAGAGAGAGAGAGAGAGAGAGAAAGAAAACAAAAGATGAAAGAAAGAAAGAAAGAAAGAAAAAGAAAAAAAATGAAAGATGAAAAGACTGCTCCAAAGAATGGAAGAAGCTATTTACAAATTACATATCTGAGCCTGACCTGTGGTAGCACAGTGGATAAAGCGTTGACCTTGAACATTGAGGTTGCCAGTTTGAAAATCCAGGCTTGCCGGGTCAAGGCATATATGGAAGTTGATGATTTCTGCTCCTCCCCCACTCCTCTGTCTAAAAATAAATAAAATCTAAAAAAAAATAAAAAAAATATGTATCTGAGAAGGAACCAGTATTCAGAGAATATATACAAATGACCAGTAAATAAATGAAATGAATGTAAAGATACTGAATGTGACTACTCATTAGGGAAATTCAAGTCAAAACCAGGAAATACTAATTCACACCCACTAGGATGCCTAAAATTAAAGTCAGATAATAGCTCTGGCAGGATAGCTCAGTAGAGCATTGTCTTGAAGCACAGAGGTTGCTGATTCAATCCCCAGTCAGGGCATATCCAGCAACAGACTGATGTTCCTGTGTCTCTCCCCATTTCTCTTTAAAAATCAAGCCTGATCTGTGGTGGCGCAGTGGATAAAGTGTCAACCTGGAAACACTGAGGTTGCTGGTTCGAAACCCTGGGCTTGCCTGGTCAAGGCGCATAGGGGAGTTGATGCTTCCTGCTCCTCCCCCCTTCT
Organism: Saccopteryx leptura; assembly: GCF_036850995.1. Lineage (NCBI taxonomy): Eukaryota > Metazoa > Chordata > Mammalia > Chiroptera > Emballonuridae > Saccopteryx > Saccopteryx leptura. The sequence goes on along the minus strand of NC_089504.1, from coordinate 247,756,228 downwards.
CTCTCTCTCTATAATGAATAAATAAAATCTAAAAAAAAAAATTATTAAAAATCAATAAACAGCCCTGGCCGGTTAGCTCAGCGGTAGAGCGTTGGCCTAGCGTGCGGAGGACCCGGGTTCGATTCCCGGCCAGGGCACACAGGAGAAGCGCCCATTTGCTTCTCCACCCCTCCGCCGCGCTTTCCTCTCTGTCTCTCTCTTCCCCTCCCGCAGCCAAGGCTCCATTGGAGCAAAGACAGCCCGGGCGCTGGGGATGGCTCTGTGGCCTCTGCCTCAGGCGCTAGAGTGGCTCTGGTCGCAACATGGCGACGCCCAGGATGGGCAGAGCATCGCCCCCTGGTGGGCAGAGCTTCCGCCCCTGGTGGGCGTGCCGGGTGGATCCCGGTCGGGCGCATGCGGGAGTCTGTCTGACTGTCTCTCCCTGTTTCCAGCTTCAGAAAAATGAAAAAAAAAAAAAAAATAAAAAAAATAAAAAAAAATAAAAATCAATAAACAGGCCTGACCTGTGGTGGCGCAGTGGATAAAGCGTCGACCTGGAATGCTGAGGTTGCTGGTTCGAAACCCTGGGCTTGCCCAGTCAGGGCACATATGGGAGTTGAAGCTTCCTGCTCCTCCCCTCCTTCTCCCTCTCTCTCTCTCTCCCCTCTAAAATGGATAAATAAATAAATAATAATTTAAAAAATCAATAAACATTTTTTTAAAAGTCAGATAATAACAAGTGTTGGTGAGGATGTGGAGAAATTGGGGCCCTCCCTCATATGTTGCTGGTGGGAATGTAAAATGGTGCAGACAGAATGGAAAACAGTTTGGTGGTTCCCTGAAAGGTGTAACAGAGTTACCCTAAGATTTAGCAATTCCATTCCTGGGCATATACCCCAAAGAATTAAAAGCCTATTTTCACAGAAAAACTTGTACACAAGTATTTATAACAGCTGAATCTGTAATAGCCAAAAAGTAGAAACAACTTATATCCCTCAGCAGGTGATACGATCTGTCTTCTGATGGGAACATTATCCAACCATGACCAATAGAGAAACAAAGCACTGACACTTGTTACAATGTGGATGAACCTTGAAAACATGAGGCTAAATGGAAGGTGACATATTGTGTCACTCCACTTACAGGAAACGTTCAGAATAGAAACATCCATAAGACCCAGAAAAGATTAGTGGTTGCCTCAAGCTAAGTGTCCTGGGAAAAGGACAGTGACTACAATTGGGTATTCTGGAGTTTCTTTTTGGGATGATGTAAATGTTCTAGAATTAGATGGTGGTGATGGCTGGACAACTCTGAATACACTAAAAAACTCTTAAGATGTATAGTTTAAAAGTAGCCTCTCACCCTGCACCCTGATAGGAAAACCGCCTGCTCTTTTGGCTAATGAGCACTTGAAACATGGCTGAATTCAGTGCACTCAGTGTAAACTACGCAATGGGTTTGGAAGACTTTGTATGAGAAGAATAAAGTATCTTTATATTTTTATATTCGTTACATATTGGAAACAGTATTCTGGATATAGTGTGTTCAATAACATGTATCAAAGATTAATTTCAGGCCCTGGCTAGGTAGCTCAGTTAGTTAGAACAACCTTCCAATACACCAAAGTTGTGGGTTCGATCCCCAGTCAGGGCACAAACAAAAATCAACAAATGAATGCATAATAAATGGAACAACAAATCAATGTTTCTCTATTTATTTATTTTATTTATTTATTTATTTATTTTTTTTAGAGAGGAGAGGGAGAGACAGAGAGAGAGAGAGAGCAGAGACAGAGAGAGAGAAGGGGGGAGGCGCTGGAAGCATCAACTCCCATATATGCCTTGACCAGGCAAGCCCAGGGTTTCGAACCGGCGACCTCAGCATTCCCAGGTCGATGCTTTATCCACTGCGCCACCACAGGTCAGGCAAATCAATGTTTCTCTAAAATCAATAAATAAAAAAAGTTACATTGTGGCTCAGAATATATTTCCAATGGACAGTGTTACTTTTGAATGTGAGGTCCTGGGGCGAGGTGGGGGTGTGTGTATAAGAGAAGGCATTGTTAATTTGCTGAGCATCCTTGGTTTAACAAGCCTAAAACTGATCACAGGGGTGTTGGTTAAGTTGGTGGGGCGATGTCACTTGTACCTTCAATCCTCCAGGGAGGGAAGGAAGAAAGGCATGGGTGGTATCCCTTCCCTCTTGGCCAGAGAAGACCCTTCCTCACTAGAGCCAGATTATATCTGCACATCTGCAACTAATCGAAAAATTTCCAAGCCACAGTGATTAGAAAGGAGGGAAAAGATTGGGCCTGTTGTGTAGTTTGATGAGCTTTACTATTTAAGCAGAATGACTACCTTCAAAAGCTTAATCATCTAAATCCCAAACACATTTGATGATAACATGGCAGTCAAATTTGAGGATCAGGTGGGATGGGTTGGAAGGAGGGCCAAAAATTGTAAGGTAAACCCCAGATGAGGAGAAACTTGGCCAAGTTCATCCTTGTACCTTTGGCGCCTGGAAAAGCGCCGTGCACATAGTAGGCGTTTGTTACCTACCTATTTGAATGAAGTATGTTGCACAATTACCTGAATGCAAGGATGAATTTTCCAGGGGGAAACACCTCTCTGGCTGTTGTCAGTCTGAAAGGAGTTGCAGATCCTCAAAAGGGTTAAAAACCACTTAATACAGACGGGGACGTGAAATTTATTTGAAATCAATGACAAGAATTGGTCGTTCTGATTCTGGGGAGTAGCCAGACCTCGGCGTCTGGAAGGATCTACGTGCTTCAAAATACCATTCGCCACCATTTTCTCCAGGTAATTTTCCATCCCTGCCCCCACAGTCAAGGGGACAAAAAGTAATTTTGAAAATACAACCTTGCTATGTAAGAAAAAAAAAAGAATTTAAGCGGTAAAATAAGAAATCTCCAGGCGCTGGAAGCGAAGAAGAAGAAAGAGAGACCTATGCGGGCCACGGGCGCCGCCGGGACCCCAGCCCCCCAAACTTTGCCAAGTTACCGGCGCCGAGCGCGCGGGGAGGCGCGGGGCGCGGCCGCGGGCGGAGCCGCCCCCTGACGCCGGGCCGCCCCCTCCCGGCCCGGGCCGGCCCCGCTGGCTCGGCTCAAAGTTTGCGGCCGCCCCTGCGCCCGCCCGATGTATGGGTGATATACTGCGGCGGTGTCAGGGTGAGGGACGGCCATATTTGCCGGTGCGGCCCGAGCCGTCAACAACAAAAAGTGCGCGGGAGCTCGGCAGGCGCACGGACGGGCGCACGGACGCCGGGCCCGCCTCGCCGCCGCCCGGCCTCGCCGCCGCCGCCGCCGCCTCGCGGGCCGGGCCCCGCTGCGCCCCGCGCGCCCCGCCGCTCGGGGGGATGTCTTACAAACCGAACTTGACCGCGCACATGCCCGCCGCCTCCCTCAACGCCGGTGAGTGCGCCCCGTGGGCCGCGCGCGCCGCGCCCCAAGTGCCGCCAAGTTGGGGGCCCGCGCGCCCGGTTCCGGCTCCCGGGGGCCCGCGAGGCCGGGGCCGACGGGCACCGGGTACCGGCCCGGGGCAGCGCGGCAGCTGCCGCCGCCATGATTCCTGCGCCCGCGCTGCCAAAGTTGGCGGGTGCGCCCCGCGCGGCGCCGGGCCTCGGGCCGCAGCTGGGCCGAGGCCCGGGGCGCGGGCGGCTGCCGCGGTCCCCCCCACGCCGGCGGCCGAGGGCTCGCGGGGAGCGCGGCCGGCGAGGGCGGGGGAGGTTTCCTCGGCTCCTTTTTCCTCCGGCTTTTGGGCGGCTCGGCGAGGGCCCCTGCCGGCGGGAGTCGGGAGCGGCCGGGCCGCGTCAGGAACCGGGAGCGGGGCGCGGGGCACGGGGCCCGGGCCGCCGGTGGGGCGCGAGGATGCAGGCCGGGGCAGCGGGACTGCAGGAGCGCACGTGTGCAAGGCCTGGCCAGCCTGCGCAGGGTTGGGGGCGGCGTGCCAGTGCCAGGTGCAGCCGCCCGGGAGGGCGCGGGCCAGGTGGCCCGGCGCGGGGTCACCTAGGGGACCGAAGGGTCAGTGTGGTCTCAGCCTGGTGCGTGGGAGCAGGGCTCCTCAACGGGGCACGCGGGAGGTCCCCTTAGGCGTGCACCGAGTGAAAGAAGTTGGAGAGGTCTGGGGGGCCTCTGAGTGCCTGCAGGTGGTGTGTGTGTTTGGGGGGAGGTGTGCAGCTGAGCCGGGGTCCGCATCTCAGAGCCCCCAAGTCTAGACCTTGAAGGTTTCCTCCAGCATTATTCGAAAAGGGCCATCCTCTTCCGTCCCCTGGGGCGGCAGCCAGCGGTCCCAGGAAACTCCTCCAGAAGTTGTCAGGCAGCGATTGGCTGTGCCCAGGGGCTCGCCCCAGGGGCCAGAGGAGACGGGAAGGGGGTGTGCATGTGAAATTGTGGAGTTCAGAGGTGAGCAGCTTTGTCCCCTTACCAGGGTCCTTCTCCATTAGACACTAGGATACACTTACCAATAAGCTAGGCACACTTGTTGGGGGAGGGGAAAGAGGCCCTGGGGGGAGGGGACTGGCCTCCCTGGTTAGAAATGCCACGCTGGCAGTTGGCCTCAAGTTTGGGCCTTGTCTCCACATGTTGACTCCTTAACTCCAAAAATCCGAAGAGAGACCCCCAAAAACCATTTGCATCCATATAAAACATACATGTACATATATACATATATATTAAAGTTTTTGGATACAGACTTGGGGATTAGAGAGGGTTACGATTCAGGGTATGGATGGGGGAAGGGGTGTAGTCAAATGGGTCAAATGGGGCCTCTGAGTCCCAAGAGAAAAGAGTACTAGTTTCTCAAAGGTTCTCACCTGCTCTGGAATCTGCAAACCTCAAAAGAGACAGGCTTTGTGGCCCAGGTAGGATGTCTCACTTCCTGTCTCATCTGTCATCTTTAGGGTGGGAAGGCAGAGTGAGGGTCCTGCATGAACCTGACTAAACAGGCCGGAAATGTCAGGCCTGCCCTGGGATAGTTGAGGCAGGCGCCCTACACTGAGACTTTTGGGGTCTGGGGTCACAGAGTGACAGGCACCCACTCAGGACCCCAGAAGCCCTGTTCTGGGCTGGCTAGCACCTGTGTGCAGGTTTTCTTCTTTCTCCTACGGTGAAATCCAGGAGGGGTGCTCAGGTGCCCAGATCGTTGGTGTTTCGGTGGGTGCTCCCCTTGGACCCCTTTAGAAAGCCCCATCGCCCCCTGCCATTTGCATCCAAGATGGACTCTCCACTGCCGCTCCTCTGGCTTCCTTGTCATCATCCCTCACGCCCTCCAGCCCTGCCTCCTGTGCAAGGGTTGCCAAGCCGCGGCCTGGCGGCGGTGGCAGTGGCAGTGGTGGTTAGACAAAGCCCCCGCCTCCCTGCTGGAGCGCTCCCCCCCCCCAGGCGCCCCAAGTGGCGGGAAGGCCGCCAGCTCCCCAGGCCCAGGCCGCTCTTTGTCTGGCGTGGGGGCGGGGAGCTGCGCCTGGCCCCAGGAGCTGCTGGCCTCTGCCAGTCCCTCCCTCCGCTCGGCCTCCCTGGTCCCCGCACACTGCGCGCATTGTCTGTGATGCTTGATGCTGGGAGATGCTGCGCTCACACCCAGCCTGGTTTTCTCCCTGACCTTGTACATCCTGGACCCTCAAGGTCTATAGGAAGCAGTGGGCATGAGTGGAACTCAGGGCTATTTGCCAACTCTCCAAGGCCGCGACACCTCCCCACTCTCAACACAGTAAGGGATAGTGCTGGCATGCCACTGGGGTCACCTGCCCTAAGCTGTTGCCTTACTCTCCGCTCCCAATCAAAACCGGTAATTTCTCATTCCTCTTCCCTCTCCCTTAACCTCCCCCCTCCCAAGACTTAACCTATAGCCTGTTGGGAATGATTACCTCAAACAGATGGGGAAACTGAGGCCCAGACAGGGAATGGGCTTGTCTGAGGTCACACATCCAGGTGTGGCACAGCTGGACTGGCTCCTAGTCTGGGCCCTTGCCTGGAGGAGAGAAGACAGAGTGGGGAGGTAGGGACCCAGTAATAAAAATGAGAAGAAGGAGGGCAGGGGAGGTGCCAGCCCATCTCTGCCGGGGAGCTGGCATCTTAGATGCCTTGAAGTGCTACGGGATGACCCATGCCCACCCCCAGCCTCACACTGAGCATCCTGGCCTCCTAGAGAGATGTCGTAACTTGTAGCTGTCAGATTTGGAACCCAGTTCTGGGTCTGCAAAACCTGAGCTCCCCAGACCACTCTCACTGCCACATCAGAAAGTTCGGGAAGTCGGGGTCTGGCTGAGGTGGCAGGGGGAGCTCAGAAGCAGCTACCCTGCCCCGGTAACTGCTCTGGCACGCCTGTGGTCACCTTGGGCCCAGGTCACATCGTGCTGGCAGTGCGCCTCTGTCCTGTGCAGTGTGTGCCCTTGGTGCATGATCATCCCCACTTTAGAGGCTCTGAGCCACTCAGTAATGTGCCCAGTTATCAGCTGGTGGCTGGCAGTGTTCATGTTTCCTGGCTGGGCATCCCATGCTTGAGCATAATCCCAGGCCCCGGTGGGTAAATCCAGGGCAAGCTCAAGACAGCTGTCCCCAACTCCTGGACAGAGGGACAGGCATTGGAGCATTAGCCTCTTCTGTGCTCTGTGGCCTGGGCAGTACCCACCCTCTCTGGTCTGCTTCTCTCTCTACAGCAAGGAGCTGTAGGGTTCTCTCCGGCCTCTCCAGCTCCATCAGCCTGAGCCTCCTGAACTTCCTTCCTCCCTTGCCCCTCCCCTTGCTCACACCAGATGAGCAGCTGGTCGCTTTGGCCAGCCTGGCACCAGCTGTCCCTCCCTGGGGCCAGGTCTGCAGAGCCTGCTGTGTGCATGTGAGAGAGAGAGAGAGAGAGAGAGAGAGAAAGAGAGAGAGAGAGAGACAGACCGTTTGGCTCTGCGGGCGGCAGGTGGGGGGGTGCGGGGTGGGGAGCTGTTCCTCTGTCGGGGCGTGGAGGCAGGCAGGCAGCTGCTGAGGAGGGCTAGGTAAATTCTCCATGGTTACCGCTGTTTGTAATTCTACAGGACATCCTTTACCCGCTAATGGCCACTCGGACGCCATTACAGGTCTGCATGCTCCCAGCTCCTGCGCTGGAGCTGGGAGATTCCCTGCCGGGGACCTCTCCCTCCCTGTTTGGGAGACAGCACCCTGAGCCAGTCTGGGCCCTGTGGGTCCTTCTCTGCTGGAGGACAGTGTCTCTGAGCCTTGCAGTCCCTAAGTGGGGCCACCCCTCCCTTCCTGGGGTGCAAGTCATCTGGGCATGGATACAGGCTGTCATGAGCCCTGTCCCCTCTTTGGGGAGGGAGAGTGACAGGTGCTCAGAGAGCGAGGGCTTGCCTGAGGACACAGAGGCCACGATGGACTCCAGATTCCCAAATTTGTGTCCTTTTCACTGGTCTCCAGCCAGGGTTGGATCTCCATCTCCAGATACCCCACCCCCACCCGTCTGCCTCACCATGTGGCCCAGCAAAGGTTTGGGCCCCCAGGGAAGTCTTAGCCCAGGTGTGGCCCATCCTTGCTGGTAGCTGCTGGGCTATTGTAGCAGTGATGTGGCAAGATGACTACCCTCGAGGGAACAGGACCCGGGGGAAGGCTCTGAGGCTGTGGACAGCAGCATGTGTCATCTGGGGTACCAGTCCCAGCCCACAGGGATGGGCAGGAAGTCTGTGAGTGATTAGCCATGTCTGTGGTGGTGGTGGCTATGAAGAGCAGTGGCCTGTTCGTTACATTTTAGTATCCATCATGTAGGCTGCGGGCCAGCCAGTGCCAAAGTAGGACAGGAGCAGGGCTCTCTATCCTGAGAAGATGCGAGGCCCCTGCTGATGGCATGAGTCCTGGGCAGGGGGGACTGTTGCAGGACGCAGAAGCCTCCCCTTGGGTACAGCTGGTCCAGGCTATGTGATTCCTGATTCCTCTCTCCTCTCCCTAGCTGGGAGCGTCCACCCGCCTTCCACCAGCATGGCAACGTCCTCACAGTACCGCCAGCTGCTGAGTGACTACGGGCCACCATCTCTAGGCTACACTCAGGTATGGCGGCAGGGGTGGTGCATGGCCAGGGGTGCTCTGGAGACGACCTAAGCATGTAGGGCACGTGTTTCCCACCCTCCGGGGGGAGGAGGAGAGTTGGTGGGAAAGACAGGGGTAGGGATGGTGGGATGGAACAGTCCTCTGAGCTCTCTCACGCCACGGCCCTGGCTGGACTCCTGCAGGAGACCTGAGGCCTCAGAACAGAGGGTTGGCAAGGTGCTTCCTGGGGGACATGGCTGGGACAAGGGTTGGGGAGCCCCGGGATGGATGAAAGCCGCAGTTCTGTTGAGGAGCCACCACCCCATATATGTCCCTGGTGGGTCTTGTGTCTGGTTCCGGGGGAAGGAAGGCCTGACCTTGACTCTGGACCTGAGCCTGGACTGAGGGGAGGGCATCGGGTTCCCGCCTTGCCCCACAGTCATGGCCCCAGCGAAGAGGATGGACCTGTGTCCCGATGGGAGTCTGTGGTCCCTGAGTGAGGTTACGTGGGTTCACACCTGGTTCTCCCACTTGTGAGACTGTGACCCCTGCCCCTTGGCCCCATTTTGCCGTGTTGCTGAGACTGGGTTTCCTTACTACCAAGTGGGGGTTAGGGAGATCACTGGGGCGGTGCGAGCATCCGTGGAGGAATGCCCTTCCGTCAAGTGGCACCTGCCAGGTAAACACGGAGGATACGTGGCCGCCAGCGGCAACATTCTCTCCTGTGGCCGGAACTCGCAGCATTCTGAGGTCGCCAGGGACGCTGTGCTTGGGGGTGAGGAAGCGACTGGTGGGGCCATACCCCACTAGGCCGTGCTGTCCCAGGAGTAGAAGCGGGCGTGGGCCCGGGAGCGTGACCACCTGAAGAAGCGGGGGTTGTGGCAGGAGGATGGGCCGCGGCCGCTGGAGAGGCAGCACAAGGCCCTGGCCATGTGGCGGCTGCAGGAGCTGCCGGCGCGCTGGGCCTGCGGAGGCCAGGGCAGGGCGCCTGGGGGCCAGGCCAGGCAGCCGATTAGGACAGAGGAGGAGATGGAGATGGAGGAGGAGCCGCAGGAGGAGGAAAGGGAGAGGCCCTGGGAGTCCAGCCTCATGGTTCGAGGGTTGGCTTGGGGCTGCCGGCGGGGAGGATGGGAGAATGGGGACATACTCCGGGCTCTGTCCGGATGGCTGTGGTGACTTGCATAGGCTTGCTGAGCCCCCGGGTGTGGCCTCTGTCTTGCCCACTTGCTCTGCACCCTCGGCCCCAGGGTTAAATTTGCTCATCCACCCGGGTCCTAGGAAATTCTCTGTGGAGCCATTCCTGTCCAGACAGGCCACTGAGATGATGAAAGCTTCCTAGCGACTGCTGGGTGGATTCTGGGGGTGTGGGGACAGTGGAGGGCCACCTCCCTGCTCTGTAGCTCGCCGCCTGAGGGGACGGGCCTGGCCCCAGCAGAGGCAGCTGCCCAGCCAAGCTGCCCGCCCTCCTTGGTCCCGCCCTTGTCGCCACGAGGCCATGCGGTGGGGCCCGACCGCGGCATTGGAGTCGGGCTGGGATTCGGTCCGACTGAACTTTCCCTTCTGATCCTAGGGAACTGGGAACAGCCAGGTGCCCCAGAGCAAGTACGCCGAGCTACTGGCCATCATTGAAGAGCTGGGGAAAGAGATCCGACCCACGTACGCGGGCAGCAAGAGTGCCATGGAGAGGCTAAAACGAGGTGTGTCCCGGGCCCAGCCTCCCACCAGGTGACCCGAAAGCACCGGCCCATCACTGCTGCGGAAGGTTTTGTAGGAAATGCGTTAGAGGGTGGGGGCACTCCCGATTGGTTGCCGTCACCGTGGGATGTGAACTTGAGGGATCTGATGGGAAGGGGCTTGGCCGGTACTTGTTTTCTGAGGGGCTTCTAAGAGGGGCAGCTGCAGCCAGTGAGCCTTGCTCCCCCCCCCCCCCCCCCCAGTGTGCCACCAGGAGGGTCCACCTGGTTTAAAAAGGAATCCTGGAAGCTCCGCCTCCTCCCTTCTCCACCGGAGCCCAGGGTGTATGTGTGGGGGAGGGACGACATGTCATAATCTGGGGCAGGGCAGCAGGAATGCCTTGAAGTTCTCTTATGATGGGAGAGTGTGATATTGCAGAAAAAAAATGATTCACATGGAGATGCGACCAGCCAGCTGACCTCAGAAGGATGGGAAGCAGTTTGCTGCTTCATGTGGGCAAGGGGGAAGGGGGGAGGGGGAAAGGGGTTTCTGTTTTAGAAGGTGGCAGTTCAGAGCCCAGTGCCTATGTGTGGATTCCAGTTCAGGAGGGATTTGGGGAGGGGGCTCTCTAACTTGGAGGAAAAGGAGAGAAGAACATTCTTTGGTTATAAACCTGAGGCGTAAGTCGGGGGCTGCTGTTCGGACCGTGACTCCGCAGAGGCAGGCAAGGCCGGCCGAGGACAAGCCCAGAGAAGCAGAGGCCTTGACTGGTGTTTAGGAAGCCCTGGTGGAGACTGATGGCACAGCTGGGTTGGGGGATAGCAGGCGTCAGGAAGGGGACTGGCAGTGAGGAGCTGGCTCTGACAGGGCTTGTGGGGGACGTGGAACATAGCTCAACCGCTGTCCAACCCAGGGGTCACGTGGGTGTCGTGCTGTTGTCCAGGCTGCTTTAGAGTCGGAGGGAGCAAGAGAGTCCCAGTGACTGGAGTGTTCATTACCAGAACAGAAATTCCTGGGAAGACGCTAGACCCCAAAGTCTAACAGGCAGTCTGCAGTCACCCCAGCAGCTGGTGGGGCAGATCCTGGGCCCGCAGCTAGCTGCTCCTGCCCAGTAGACAAGCCCTGCTAGCCAGGTTCATGTCTTAGCAGGGCAAAAGGGGTCACATAGGGCATAAGGGAGTCAGGTGCATTGTCGATAGGTCGGCAAACTGCAGCCGGTGAGCAGGGAAGGGTTTTAGGATTTTTAATGGTAAGATAAGTATGACTTTGTGACACGTGAAATTTTTGTGACATTCAAACCTGTGTCCATAAATAATGGGATACAGCCACACCCATTTGCTTATATAACGTCTATGGCTGCTTTCACAATTCAACGGCAGACTCCTCTGGAGTTGAGGACTCATGACAGTGACCCTGTAGCCAGCCCACAAAGCCTAAAGTGTTTGCTGTCTGGCCCTTCACAGAAAACTTCTAAAGTTCTGAGAGATAAGATTGGTGAGCTGTGGGTGCCTAAGGGACTTGGGGATGTCATTCTCATGGCCTTCTGGGAGTCTGTCTCTTAAGAAGGAATAGGTTCTCGGTATCTAGTAAAATGAGCTCAATAACTGTATTTCATCAAGTTCAGTAGATACAAAAAATAAATCATGGAGAGAAAAGATGCGGAGAGTAACAAACAGGACAGAAAGATGGTAGCTCAGGGACCCCGGGGGAAGCACATCACCGTGAACCAAGGTTGAACGTAAGCGAGCAGCTGTCACCTTGTGCCCTGACACGTGCAGGCTACCTGACACTGTCAGGCCCTTTCTAGAATTTAGAAGCAGCCAGAGAAAAACAGTGTCTTGGAGGCACGGATCTCCAGAGTGGGTCAGGCTTACAGAATGTGGGGGAGGCACAGACCCTGCTGTCTAGATGGGAAGACAGTTGCTGGAGAATCGTGTCCTGAAGGAAGAGCTTGCTGGCTGTCACCCTGAGTGCAGGAAGAGGTTTTTAGGGAGACCCAAAGAGAACGTTCTAGGAGGTGAGGCTTTGAGAGAGAGAGGCTGATGGGATGTTCATGCTTTGTAAATCACTTGGAAGCCTGTGGGGTTTGGACACCCGTCCCGAGTTCCCTCCCAGTGTGAGAGGTGTTCTGTCTGGCTGTGAAAGGACCTGTCTTCCCCTTGTGGAACCCTCTTCTGGACTGGGTTCAGCCGGATGGTTCCCACCTCTGCTTCTTCCCCTCCAGGCATCATCCACGCGAGAGGACTGGTTCGGGAGTGCTTGGCTGAAACGGAACGCAACGCCAGGTCCTAGCTGCCCTGTCAGCCCGGAAGGCTTTCCAGCTTCTCCCACAAGTTCTAGTTCATCTCCCCTGTTCAGATGAAACTTGTTTTCAAAATGGTAACAGTTTGGCTTCTGCTCCCTGTACCCCTCCCGTGGTTCATTAGGCTCTGCACCTATAGTCGCTGAGACAGAGATTTATTTCTCAGTTGATTAGGGTTTACAGATTAGTTAGGAACTACTGCTACCCAGGCTGTTTATTTTTTTTTAAGCATTGATTTAAATGTTGCAGGACAGAGTTCCCTATCTCAAGGCAAACTGGGGTTTGCCTCCAGGATACCAGTGTTTTTCGCTTTTGGATACATTTATGTTACTGGAATTGTTCTTTGTTTCTCTTCCTGAGCTGACAGGACTCAAAGGATTTTGTCCTCCGTGCATACTGACTGCAGCACATTTTACTAGCAACTGTCCCTGTTGGCTAGACAGTATAGATTCTGCTTCGTGTAACTTTTTTGCTTAAGCATTTGCATGACTTTAGTGCTTTGACATCCATTTTTAAAATGCACAAGTTATAAATACAGAAGAGAGAGCAACTTGCCAAACCTCGCTTCACAAGGACCCCTGAAATGTTCTCCCAAGACTGTATGTAGATTTCAGTTCTGCCTTTTTCTGTAAGTTGATCCAAACATCTGGAAGAAAATGACTTAACACTGTTTGCATCTTTGTATGTATTTATTACTTGATGTAATAAAGCTTATTTTCATTAACAGTTGGTATGAAGATGTGGGTTCCTTGAATGCAGTGGTCTTTTGAAAAACAGCTCCGCAGGGAGAGGTGGGAGAGACCAGTCACAGGTGGGCACGTCCTCGCCTGGCCCAGAAACGTGCAGTGTGCTGGTGTGACCAGCACAGCGGGCTGGGGAAGGAGTGCGTGCGCTGCAGTCACCCAGCAGGGATGCGGCCAGGTTGTGCTCTGGTGCATTTTTTTTTTCTTTTTTACAGAGATAGAGAGAGGGATAGATAGGGACAGACAGGAACGGAGAGAGATGAGAAGCATCAGTTTTTTGTTGTGGCACTTTAGTTGTTCATTGATTGATTTTTCTATGTGCCTTAACTGGGGGGCTACAGCAGACCGAATAACCCCTTCCTTGAGCCAGTGACCTTGGGCTCAAGCTGGTTAGTTTTTTTTTTTTTTAATTTTTATTTATTTTAGTGAGAGAAAGAGAGAGAGAGAAGGTGGGGAGGAGCAGGAAGCATCAACTCCCATATGTGCCTTGACCAGGCAGGCCCAGGTTTTGAACCGGCGACTTCAGCATTCCAGGCCAACACTTTACCCAGTGAGCCACCATAGGCCAGGCATAGCTGGTGACTCTTGCTCAAACCAGATAAGCCCATGCTCAAGCTGGCGGCCTTGGGGTCTTGAACCTGGGTCCTCCGCATCCCAGTCCGACGCTCTATCCACTGTGCTACCGTCTGGTCAGGCTCTGGTGCATTTTAATTGCAGCGGAGTCAGGAAGGGACGCAGTTGCCGACTTTGCCCTGTGCCGCCTCCCCGTTCCCACCATCAGGACCTTCTGGGTTCTTACCCTGTGAGCATTTCCAGGGTGCCACAGGAATCCTTTTCATACAACGCAGCCACTAAACTCAAGCTGGCTGCCTCGTCTGGTGCTCACCGGAAGGAGAACCTGCCTTGGTGTCAGGACAACTCTGGGTTGTGCTTATGTCCGGGTGGTGGAGGTAATTTTTATTGCCAGTCCCCATGGAATGAGCGTTCACTTTGGCGAGGAGTGTGGGCAGTGGTGCAGGCACGGGGTGGTCCTGGGGAGAAGGGCTGTAACTAGCTGCCTGGAGGTGGGTATCTCTGGACGCAGAGATGAGGGAGGCCCTGTGTCTGACTGTGGGCACACCTCCCAGGTAGGTGTTCTCCCTCCTTGTTCTACATGTGAACTCGGGAAGTGTTCGAACGAGCCAGGCCGTTAACCTTGCCTAAACGACACCAAACGACGGTAAAAGGGCAAACGATGGTGAGGGTGTTGAGCAACTTCACAAACAAGTCAGGTTTCTGGAAGCTTGTCTCTCATAAACCTGCTTGTAAATCAACATACAGGGATGATTTGTGTTTGCCCATCAGAAAAGGCACTTGGTCACAAGGTCTAGCCAGCTGATGGGGCTAGTAACTCACACACCTCTAAGTCTTTGCCATCTTGTTCTCTCTTAATCTGACATGAAGCTAACTGATGTCTGAGTACCACTGAGCAGGGACCTCCCAGTGGATGACAGGATGACCCTAAAGGCTACTCATGTCTGTCTCAATTTTTAAAGATATATTTTTTTTATTTCTAACCTTTGATAATAAGATATAATCCCACAAGTGTATGGCTTAGAAAAATAAAGTGGCGTCCTTCTCACTACTGTCCAGAGCCAGAGCTGTGAGCCCATGCTCCCCAAGGACAATTGTCCCTCCCCTGAAAGCCCCCCCTCTGTGCCTGTCGTGGCTTCCTGGTTTCCTTCCGTTTCATCCTAAGGGCATCTAGTCACAGCTTAGTCCACCATCTAAGATATTGAAGACTTTTACATTGGTTGAGAATGCTGCTTTCAAAACTCCGCAGTCACGCTGATGGCGGCCTCACCACGTTGTTCCTGCCCGGCATCCGGTGGGCACTCAGTCGGACCCCGCTGCTCCTCCATGGAGCGTTCTGCTCGACGCCTGGAGCATCTTTAGCTGCTTCTTTTTCTCCAGTGTCTCCTTGGCTCTTCTTTTCCGTTCCTGCTTTTTCCTCTCTGCTTCTCGCTTCTCTCTGTGAGCCGCACTGTCTTCACCGTTGTAGAAGATATCTACTTTTTCTTGTAGGATCCTCCGAGCTAGCTTTCTGTTTTGATCGACAGATCTTGTCTGATGGCACTGTGAGAGAGGGAATCCACAGTGTGAAAACCACAGGTCCCCAGGAATCACTGAACTCCATTCTGTCACCACAGATGGAGGCGGGCCCGGGAGGAAGGGCCACGTCAGGAATCCCAGCAAGTCCCTGACAGGCACGAAAGCCACGTCCTTTCCGGCCTCTGCTCGGCCTCTGCCCTGTCCCGCCATCCCTCCCCCACACATGTGGCTTTCATGGTGACTGTTTCATGGTTAAGAATGTTTTGTTTAGAAGCAATGGTGGTAGCCTTTAAATAACTTAAAAAGTCCCAAAATACTTTTGAGAATGTCAGCTGATGTGTCTAGCTTGTGACCAGGGAACAAGCCCTCTGTGTCAATGTCATCCTGTCTGTAGGAGGGCAGCGGGGACCTCACACCCTGTCAGCCACAGCTTCCTGAGCTGATACCCCAGCTCCGTGGCTGGTGCCCTGCCAAGCTAGTGGATGGAAGAGGATCACTGTGAAGTCAGGGTGGGAGAACAGGGCCGAAAGCAAATTTGAAGTAGGTTATACAAAATGGGTCAAACAAAAATTACGTCTGGTTTCAGAGTCGACCCGTTGCTCATGAATGACACTGTTTCAAGGAGGAAGAGAAAAGTGGTTGAGATTTTGATAAACTCTTGGCTCAAAGAGTCAGCAGGTAAGAAAGCCGCTGGAGACATGACTGTGGGTTGGGTTGGGTTTGGCCTGGGCTGACTCCTCAGCTGGAGGACCTGGGGCAAATTGCTTAACCTCTCTGAGCCTCCCTTCCCTGAACCACTGTGGGGCAGAGTGGGAGATGGGCTTGTGCGATTTGCGTGTTACTGCGTGCAGCGTCGCTCAGGCCAGCGCGGGCCACACAGCTACCGGACCGCGCATGCTGGTGCAGAGAGAGTGCCTTTGTTTCTTGCTGCAGCCCAAGGTGCAAGCCACCTTAGGGCCCTCTGGCAACCCTGGACGGACAGGCAGCTCCTCTGCACAGAGGCAGAGGAAGCAGGGGAGTGTTGCCGTTTCCTAGAGGTTCAGAATGTGTTGACTGCTGGTGACACTGATCAGAGCTCAGTGTTTCATAGAGAGGAGGAAGACTCCCATGGGCAGCAGAGCACTGCAGTCTGAGTGCCGGGCAGGCCTGTCCCCATGCTCTCAGGCTCAGAAGGGGAGGCATGGCTGAGGGGCGGGGGATGCAGAGGATGTGACCAACCCGGTCAGCCAGCCAGCCAGCCCACTAAGCACTGCGGCTGCTCGCAGACGGCGGGCCTGCTTGCTGCTCCAGGACATGGTGCCCGGGGCAGCGCTGAGGCCTGGCGTGGCTTTACAAGAACTGAGCTGCCTGTTGAATGCAGGGAGGGCAGCAGGAGCCTGGCTCCAGAGGACCCCTAGGAGGCTCCTGAGGCTGCACGTGGCCTCAGGGAGGGATGGCTCAGGGCAGGGGCCCCCTCCCCCCTACCTTGACGACCAGGCCCGAGGGGAGATGTTTCAGCACCACGCAGTTGCTGGTTTTGTTGATCGCCTGGCCCCCGGGACCATGTCCCTTCACAAACTGCTCTTCGAGCTCACTCTCATCCAGGGGAAGCAGAGCAGGGCGGTCCTTCTTGCCTGCTTCTTGGACCAGAGGGGCTGCCATCCCCGGGGACAACAGGGCCGGCCTCGCCCCGTGCTGGCGTCCCCATGGCACAGCGCACACTCTGGTCAGCGGGGCAGGGAAGCGAAACAGGCCCAAGGCACTCATGGGCAGGGGGGCTCTGCTTGCGGAGGACCTGAGTGGGACAAAGACAACAGCAGCCTTTCAGCATGATACACCTGCACTCACGTTATACCGCTGGTTCTGGGACAGCCTATAATACACCCGTTTAGACCACCCCGTCTCAGGGAAGCAGTGAGGACAGGGTTTTCAGCCACCGACACCTGTCCCCAGCCTGGCATCAGCTGCTGTGTTCTCACACTGCACGCCTGGCCAGCCGTTGAGTCTTTTCTCATTATAGCCCAGAAATACCTGCAGAGCACCCAGAGGTGCCGTTTCCTCAGGAAGGACAGGCTCTGGGTGTGAAACTCGGGAGAACAGGGCTGTAGCTGGATAAAGTATAAACAGTATGTGAAGCAAGAACCGGGACCTGAGTTGGGTACCACTGTTGGAACCCGCACGTGAAGGCGACAGCGTGCAATGGTCTGTGTTATAGCTGAGCTTAAACAGTCTGATACAGTAAATATCGTTATCAATCAATGTCATGGTTGTTGTTTTTAATGTTTCCAGTTTCTTGGGTTTGAATAGGAACATCTGTTCCCTCAGACGCACTGCCAACAACAGGATCCAACTGGTACTGCTGTTAGAGCTATCCGACTAGCTGACTTTCATCAAGGTGCCTGGTAGGTTCAGAGTGCCCCGCGAGGTATTTTGTGAGCCACGCGAGGTGAAAATGCTGGGCTGTTTGTGGAGCGCAGTGTGGTCAGAGAGAAAGCAGTATTTAACAATAAGATCTGAGTAACTACTTGAGACCCAGCTTGAGACGGCAACGTCTTAGCTGACACATGAAGGAAACAGAGAGTAACAACCGTGAGGACGGGAGCCCGTGGGACTTGCTTCTTTCGAGGGGTAGGAAGGCAGGATCTGCAGGTGTTATGTCTTCACAGGTCTACATGCAAACAGGGGGCAGGGGGGACCACAACCTGGGTGGGTTTTCTCATCCGGGGAATGGGTGAACAAGCCTTTCCCCACCCGCCCCAGACAGGCTTAGAGCTCAGAGGAGAAGAGAGTTCCAGGAAGGTTCCCCCTCTTTCTTTTTGTAGCAAGAGAGAGAAGCAGCAACTCATAGTTGAGTCACCTTCGTTGTTGATTGCTTCTCATACCGTGCCTTGACCGGAGGGGTCCAGCTGAGCCCCCCAGTGACCATGGGATCATGTTGATGATCCCACGCTCAAGCCGGTGACCTTGGGGTTTTGAACCTGGGATCTCAGTGTCCTGGGTCGAGGTTCTATTCACTGTGCCATCACCTATCAGGCCGGAAGGGGCTTCCGTTGATACCTTTGAAGGTATGAGACTGGTTTATAGCAAAATCCCCATAGCCTAGTGGATTATGGGAACTATGGTTGTGCCATTTGGTTATGCTTCTGGACGGACGAATATGTGGGCACTAAAAACAGACACTGCTCTACAACAACTGCTCTTATGCGGCTCTAAATAGCTTCTTCTACTGTTTAAAACCTTGTAAATTCTAGCTCATGGCAACTGGTCTCCTAAGGTGGACAGGAGTCCACCTAAGCCAACTCCTAAGCCCAGAGTATCTGTGCATCCACCAAACAATTTCCCCAGGCTTCTTCCGGCTTGTCACCTGTCACACCCTGTCGTTTTGACTGTTAACATCTCCTGGGCCCACATTGATCTGTAGGTAAGCACTTAGGAAGCGAATGAAGAACACTAAAAATCCTTCCTTGTAAAGACAAGCATTTTCTGTAACTTTAAAAACAATTTTTAGGCCTGACCTGTGGTGGCGCAGTGGATAAAGCGTCAATCTGGAAATGCTGAGGTCGCCAGTTCGAAACCCTGGGCTTGCCTGGTCAAGGCACATATGGGAATTGATGCTTCCTGCTCCTCTCCCCCTTTTCTCGCTCCTTTCTAAAATGAATAAATAAATAAAAAAAATTAAAAAACAATTTTTTTATTCATTGATTTTTAGAGGGAGAAAACATCAATCTGTTCCTGTAGGTGCCCTGACTGGGGAATCAAACTGGCAACCTCTGTGCTTCGGGATGACGCTCTAACCAACTGAGCCATTCGGCCAAGGTGACGTTAAATCTAAGTGTCTTAGTCATCACAACAGTTGATGCTGCAATGGTACTGTTCACTAGGAATGACAATACAGTGGTCTTTATCTCTCTCTTCTCTCCTGTTTGTCGTCCAATGCTGGTTTTCAGTTCTGGAACTGACACTATGGTCTAACCTCATCCTTCCTTTGTGGAAGAGCATTAGGGTGTTGTCAGCCCCTGTGGGTGACAGTGAAGGTGGTGTGGTAAGGTGCTGTTCCATGGCTGGGGAGGGATGTGTTCAGAAAGAGTGTGCCCGTGAAAAGATTGTCTAAAAATGGCGTTTGTCTATCGTGTGTGAAGTACTGCAGAAGTATTCTTGGGGAAACAAGGTAATCGATAAACCGAGGCCCTTTCCTGAGACAGAGATGACAAAGGACCCGCTCCCTGGTAACAGTGCCGTGAGCAAGACCAGGCCGTGCCCAGAACCTCCCTGCCCTGCCTTATACGAGCTTTCAATCCACAGAACAAAATTTCCTTTGTGTCTCAAACAGCGCCTCGTCCCGGGGTTAGATTCATTATGGAACACGAGCCCAGCGCCTCTCTTGGGGTTTCTCTTCCGTTAGTAAATCTGACCAGGCAGGACAGCACTGGGATGTGGCCCAGTGACAAAGAAAGGAAGCAAGCCTGAGATGAGGCAAAACCCCCAGACAAAGAAGGGTGCTTTAATCGGCTGCTTTGTCATCAGCCCAGAGTGTTTCCAATCTCTCTACCTTTCTGTCCTAGTTCAGAGCTGACAGGCACGCTGGAAGGTCTCCCACCCAACTGGAGTTCAAGAAGGTCCCCAGTGTTCAGTTACTGGCTGCTTTGTGTAACAGCTAATTCCAACAGCCAATCGGATGGTTCTAAATACTTTTAGTGTCTCCTGGAGCGCTGGCTGTACTCCAATGACAGCTAAAAATGACAAACACACCCATGGTTCCACTTCCCCAAAGCCCAGAGAAGAATACAGATTGGATTTCAGTTTTTGTGATACCCTCAGAGCAACCCAAAGTCTTTGGGGAACAATAAAAGCGGTTGAAATTAGAGCTCATCGTGACATTAAAAAAGAAGAAGAAAAAAAAAGGTAACAAGAAGTGCTGGTAAGGGGAAACCAGCAGTCTTGACAGCTTTGCTCCAATTCCTTTCTGGGAGCGCTGGGCTT
Organism: Saccopteryx leptura; assembly: GCF_036850995.1. Lineage (NCBI taxonomy): Eukaryota > Metazoa > Chordata > Mammalia > Chiroptera > Emballonuridae > Saccopteryx > Saccopteryx leptura. The sequence continues at coordinate 247,736,460 of NC_089504.1, read as the reverse complement.
CGGTTCAGGGCTGGCTCCCACCCTGACTTCCTGTCGCTCCGGGTGTCCTGGGATGCTGCCTTCTGCACCAAAGAGCTGACTGCAGTTCAGGTTAAAGCCTCTCTCATTGTCCGAGTCCCTTCCCCCTTGGTCAAGTTTGAGATAACAGGTGTCAGGTCTTGGAAAAGGGAATGTTAATTTGTTCAGTGATATTTTCCACATCTACTACTACGAACCAGGCATGGGCCTCGGGGAGCATACGGAGCCTGCAGCGAAAGAGAGGAATTAAGATGTCTGCATGATATAAGCCACACGACCTGCTACAGAGCTGTGCTTCTCACTTTCCTGTGGCCCTGCGTCCCCTGGAGGGTCTGGTGTGGGGACTGGAACTGGCTTCTGTTAGGCTTCTCTTCTTGACCTGGATCCAGCCAGCACACAGTCCGTCTGCTGGCTTCCACACCCACCCCAGACTGAGAGGACATCTGGTGGCACGATGGCACGTTCGGCTCTGGAACGTGGCTGTGACTGGAGCCAACAGTCACTGGTTTAAACCAGACACAGTGCAGTGAGGCCTGTTCCCCCCACAGCTCTACTGCTCTGGAGCGTGCTCCTGGGTCGGCAAGGCCTGTTGTGTCTCTAAGAAAGGATACTGACTCTGTTTTCAGGAAGGCACAGGAGTTCAGTCTCTGGACCAGGGGTCCCCAAACTACGGCCCGTGGGCCACATGCGGCCCCCTGAGGCCATTTATCTGGCCCCCACCGCACTTCTGGAAGGGGCACCGCTTTCATAGGTGGTCAGTGGAGGAGCATAGTTCCCATTGAAATACTGGTCAGTTTGTTGATTTAAATTTACTTTTTTTTTTTTTTAATTTTTATTTATTTATTTATTCATTTTACAGAGGAAAGGGAGAGACAGAGAGAGAGAGAGAAAGAGAGGAGAGACAGAGAGAGAGAAGGGTGGGAGGAGCTGGAAGCATCAACTCCCATATGTGCCTTGACCAGGCAAGCCCAGGGTTTTGAACCGGCGACCTCAGCATTTCCAGGTCGACGCTTTATCCACTGCGCCACCACAGGTCAGACTTGTTTGTTATTTTAAATATTGTATTTCTTCCCATTTTGTTTTTTTACTTTAAAATAAGATATGTGCAGTGTGCATAGGGATTTGTTCATATTTTTTTTTTGTAGTCCGGCCCTCCAACGGTCTGAGGGACGGTGAACTGGCCCCCTGTGTAAAAAGTTTGGGGACCCCTACTCTGGACTCACCTTCTGGACATCATTTGCCTAAAATTCACTGTTGAACTATTTTTAAAAATTATTTTTTTTTTATGAAGGGAAGAATACTAGTTTCTCGTAGCCACAACTTGCATGGTATATCAACCTTCTAGACAGGTCATGAAGACTGACCGAAGGAACTGAGGTGCAGATGAACTGAAATGGGAGCTTTAGGAAAGAAGGTTGTTCAGGTTCTCTCTGCTCAGCCTTCCAGGTGCAGACCAACCCCCAGGGGGCCTTGTTAGAGAAGACACTGGTTCATCAGGGCCTGGGGCTCTGCATGTCTTGCTTTCTTTTTTAAAATGTATTTATTGATTTTAGAGAGAGAGGAAGGAAGAGAAAGAGAAAGACCGTTCCTGCATGCACCTGACCAGTGACTGAACCCACAGCCTTGGTGTATTAGGATGATGCTCTAACTAGAGGAGGGATCCAGCCAGGGCAGACGCTGCATGTCTAACCAGCTCACACACCTAAAGGCTCTGAGCAAGCATCTGGGAATTGTCTGATGTCCAAGATAGAGCCGAAGAAGGTAGGCAGGCAGCGGGGGGTGAGAACAGAGGAAAATGAAATGGATATTGATTTGAGCTAACAGAGAAGGTAAGATGGTAACAAGGGGATTAGGAAACTAGGTCATCTGAAAAAGGGACACCAAAATGTGGGCTCCTATTGCAGTCATGTTCTTGAACACTACTGTCTGATACAAACAGAATGCAACCTACGTGCAAAATCCTACATTTCCTTGTAGTCACGTGAAAAACAGTGAAGGGAGTGATAAAGTTAATTTTACTATATTAGCAAAATTCACCGAATATATTTTATTTCATGTATTTTAACCCAATAGATCTAAAATGTTATTTCTACATGTAACCAATGTAGTAATGGTATTTTTATTATGTTATCTATTTACTTTTTCACCGTGTTCCCCCGTTCCATCTTGGCTGCCACAGCTGGACAAATGAAAGCACAAGGACCCTTTCTCTTGCAAGCAGAGCCTAGAATTCAGGAGTGCTGGCTGCCGCCTAACCTCAGTTTCCCCTCCCTAGTCAAGGGATAAGAGGGCAGGTCTTCAAACAATAGCAGAGGGCTGGATAGGACGCCATGGGCTTGACCAGGCTGACTGCAGCCCTGCAGCTTTAAACAGCCAGCGGATGGCACCAGAGGCCTAGTGAGGGGCTGATTCTCTGAGAAACGCTTAGTAATAGTCACGTTTCCAACCTGTGTCTGGCTGCTCTCTGCAGAATGGGGGGTGAAAGTGAAGGTAGCCTCCCTCCATCTTTCACACCCAGCTCACCCTCCGGTTCTAGTCACCTGAAATCCCTCATGAGAGCCGGACTCTTTTCCAAATGGAATGGCGGAGAGCAGCTCGCACCTGAAACAGACCCGGGTGTCCTTTCCTAGGCTCAGTGGCGTCACCCTGCAGATAAAGCACTTTTCATCCACAGAAAGTGTTTGCCGGGAATTTCTCAAAGAAGACGAGCTTAATGGATTGAGCAGGAAACGCAGAGCTGTTATCTTAGACTTGGGGGGTGGGAGAAGAAGAGACCACTCTGGGTCTGGTCTAAATTTAATAGGCGTATCGCTGCACGGTTGGAGAGACGACTAATGGAGCAGAGAAAGATAAAAGCTTTCAGTTCCTATGATAACATCCTGTTCCGTTTTTTGTTTGTTTTGTTTTAAATAGAAAACTTTGAATCCACAGAGAATTACACCTGTTCTACTCATGCGCATCACGGTGACTATATTCTCTTTACAGCATCTACCGGGAACTTGGTAACTTACCACATACATTATTAAAATCAGACAGAAACACATAAAAAAGGCCGCAATAATAACACTCCATTTTCTCCTAAAAGTCTCCAAGTTTCTATTTTCATAATGATGATGCCTTGTGTTTGTCTGGGAGTTAGTTTCCAACAGCACTTTCAAATACGAGCGTATCTGATACAAATAAAGAGATGCATGCTGAGGGGTTACTTCAGATATACCATTGGAAGAGCAGTGGCTAGTCTATTTTTTAAACTAAACTGAGCCTTTCTACAGCTTGTTTCTTTACCTTTCAGAACATCTCCAGGTCTGTTCTTTCCCTAGCCCCTTAAAGTATATGTTAGCTCATCTCCCTCAATGTTTTCTTCTTAATGCCTCCTCTCATTTTCTGGTCCCTGAAGGGGACCATCAGTGTGACCGGCATCAGGGTCTCGACTTACTGTGCATTTTGGCCACTATTGCTCCTGTACAATGGAGGTCATACCACCTAGGTGAGGAAAACACCCTACTGTCGCCACAAATGTAAAGCAATCAGCACTTTGGATCCCTAAACTGGTGGTTTTCTTTTACTTTTTTTTTTTTTTAACAGAGACAGAGAGTCAAAAAGAGGGACAGATAGGGACAGACAGACAGGAAGGGAGAGAGACAAGAAGCATCAATTCTTTGTTGTGGCTTCTTAGTTGTTCATTGATTGCTTTTGCATATGTGCCTTGACTGGGGGAGCTACAGCAGAGCGACTCCTTGGGTAAGCCAGTGACCTTGGGCTTCAAACCAGTGACCATGGGGTCATATCTATGATCCCATGCTCAAGCTAGTGACTGTGCGCTCAAGCTGGATGAGCCCGCGCTCAAACTGTTGACCTCGGGGTTTTGAACTTGGGTCTTCCACGTCCCAGTCTGATGCTCTATCTAGCGCCACTGCCTGGTCAGGCATAAATTGGTGGTTTTCAACTGCTGGTCTGCGGGCTGGTACCAGTCGACCAGAAATTTTATGTTTCTTTCGTGGATCAGCACCAGTCTGCAGACTTGAGGTTGAAAACCATAACCCCGAGGATCCTCTGACACGCCACCTACACTGCGGTCTTACTCCACAAACCCACTTGGCAAACAGATTTATTTCATGGAATTCTGATTTAGAGCTCAGAGTGAAAAGGCTAGAACAGTGACTGGCTAATTATTTTACTTGTTTTGGTCCCATTTAAGAAGTACTTGGGCCTGTGGTTGAGTAAGTCAGTTGGTTAGAGTGTCATCCTGATACCCCAAGGTTATGGATTCGATCCCCAGTCAGGGTACATACAAGAACAAATGCACAGCCTGACCTGTGGTGGCGCAGTGGATAAAGCGTCAACCTGGAAATGCTGAGGTTGCCGGTTCGAAACCCCTGGGCTTGCCTGGTCAAGGCACATATGGGAGTTGATGCTTCCAGCTCCTCCCCCCTTCTCTCTCTGTCTCTTCTCTCTGTCTCTCTCTGTCTCTTCTCTCTCTCTCTCTCTGTCTCTCCCTCTCCTCTCTAAAATGAATAAATTAAAAAAAGAACAAATGCACAAATAAGTGGAACAAATCGATGTTTCTCTCTAAAATCAATAAATAATAATAAAAAAAGTACTAGGAAACTTTGGAATTACCAAAAACATGCTGTTTGGTGAGGTCATAATTCTGGTCTATGACAGCAGGAGCCAAGGAGAAAATGATGATGCCAACAACACAGCTCCTGACTTCCTGTGAGCTTCAAATGAAAAGCTAAGCCTGACCAGGTGGTGGCACAGTGGATAGGGCGTCGGACTGGGATGCGGAAGGACCCAGGTTCGAGACCCCGAGGTCGCCAGCTTGAGCGCGGGCTCATCTGGCTTGAGCAAAAAGCTCACCAGCTTGGACCCAAGGTCGCTGGCTCCAGCGAGGGGTTACTCAGTCTGCTGAAGGCCCGCGGTCAAGGCACATATGAGAAAGCAATCAATGAACAACTAAGAAGTCGCAACGCGCAACGAAAAACTAATGATTGATGCTTCTCATCTCTCTCCATTCCTGTCTGTCTGTCCTTGTCTATCTCTGCCTCTGTAAAAAAAAAAAAAAAAAAAAAAAAAAAAAAAAAAATGAGAAGCTAAAACCCACCTTGAACAAGTCCTGATTTAACCATAGAGATCTTTTTTTAAAATTTTTAATATTTTTTTTGTTTATTCATTTTAGAGAGAGGAGACAGAGAGAAAGAGAGAGAGAGAGAGAGAGAGAGGGAGAGAGAGAGAGAAGGGGGGGAGGAGCAGAAAGCATCAACTCCTATATGTACCTTGACCAGGCAAGCCCAGGGTTTTGAACCGGTGACTTCAGCATTCTAGGTGGACGGTTTACCCACTGCGCCACCACAGGTCAGGCCAACCAAAGAGATCTTTAGGAACTGTCTAATACAGTGTGTCTGTAAAGTCATGGTGCATTTTTGACTGGTCACAGGAAAGCAACAAAAGACGATAGAAATGTGAAATCTGCACCAAATAAAAGGAAAACTTTCCCAGTTTCATACCTATTCACAGTGCAGTTCGATGTGAGCTCACGCACAGATTTTTTTTAGGGCTCCTTAGGTAGCTATACCGTAGCAGGCATCCCCAAACTACGGCCCGCGGGCCGCATGTGGCCCCCTGAGGCCATTTATCCGGCCCTTGCCGCACTTCTGGAAGGGGCACCTCTTTCACTGGTGGTCAGTGAGAGGAGCACTGTATGTGGTGGCCCTCCAACGGTCTGAGGGACAGTGAACTGGCCCCCTGTGTAAAAAGTTTGGGGACCCCTGCTACAGACTCGTCACTGACTGATGACCTACCAGAACAGGGTTTCTCCACCAAACTGCCGGTTTCCTTCAACTGCCTATCCCACCGAGTAATGTTATTCCTATGTGGTGGCGCTTCGTTATAAACATGCCGATATTCACGTTGCACTTTGGTCATGGATTCGAATATAGCGAGCCACAGAACACACTGAACTTTCCTCTGTACCGTCCACATCTCAACTGGCATGGCCGTGGTCTGCTCCACTGTATACACGGTGTTATGTCATCATCTGCGCATGTGCACATGCTGCCACATCATCCTACAGAAACTGGGAGGATTTTCCTTTTATTTGGTGCAGATTTCACATTTCTATCGTCTTTTGTTGCTTTCCTGTGACCGATCAAAAGTGCATCATGACTTTATGGACACACTGTATAGTAGGAAAAGTCATATTTAAATGATACCCAATTATTTTCTTCCATTTTAATGGTTAAACTATAAAGTTTTAGAGTTTCTCATCTTTTGCTGTGGAGAACTGGTCCCCTGTTTGTATATAACAATCAATGACACAAAGTAACACCCTGGTTAACAGACACTGAATTTCTTAATCCATTAGTGGTTACTATTACTGAATAGCCTGATCTTATCCCAATCAATGTGAAAAATCTTCACAATAAAGCTGTCAATTTAAAGACTTCATGACAAAAGAGAGATTTCGATTCTCCATTGAGCAATCTGATGTTATAATAAAATTATATGGTAATCATCCCTCATAAGGCCATAAAATTAGTATAAACTCTCCAGTATGCGGGTGGGGGAGGTTTACAGTAGATACACTCATTATACTTAATACATTTACTAGAATTTCTAAAGTTTTCTACATCTGTTTTTATTTTTTTAGATTTTATTTTATAGATATAGAGAGGGTATATGTTCATTGGTTGATTCTTGTACTTATCAGTACGACACTCTAACCAACTGGGCTACCCAGTCAGAGCCCATTGGTTGATTCTTGTATGTGCCCTGACCAGGATCGAACCCACAACCTTGCTGAATCGGTATGACTTATAACCAACTGAGCTACCCAGCCAAGGCTCCACTCTGAATTGTTTTAAATTAAGACCCTACTTAAAGAGCCTAAGTTAACACATACGGTGTTGTTGTTTTTTTTTTTAATTTTTTTTTTTTTTAAAGATTTTATTTATTCATTATAGAGAGGGGAGAGAGAGAGAGAGAAGGGGGGAGGAGCAGGAAGCATCAACTCCCATATGTGCCTTGACCAGGCAAGCCCAGGGTTTTGAACCAGCAACCTCAGCGTTTCCAGGTTGTCGCTTTATCCACTGCGCCACCACAGGTCAGGCAACACATTCGGTCTTAAGACCATACTAAAATATTTCATTCCATCAGGTGATTAACGAGACAACTAGGTTGATCAGAATACTAGCTCCTGAGCATATGGACTTATTATTTAAGTTTTTTTTTTTTTTTTTTTACAGGGACAGAGAGAAAGTCAGAGAGAGGGATAGACAGGGACAGACAGACAGGAATGGAGAGAGATGAGAAGCATCAATCATCAATTTTTCATTGTGGCACTTTAGTTGTTCATTGATTGCTTTCCCATATGTGGCTTGACCGCGGGCCTTCAGCAGACCGAGTAACCCCTTGCTCGAGTCAGTGACCTTGGGTCCAAGCTGGTGAGCTTTTTGCTCAAGCCAGATGAGCCTGCATTCAAGCTGGCGACCTCGGGGTCTCGAACCTGGGTCCTCCGCATCCCAGTCTGACACTCTATCCACTGCGCCACCGCCTGGTCAGGCTGGACTTATTATTATTGATGGCTAAAAAAGTTACCGACCTGTGGTGGCGCAGTGGATAAAGCGTTGACCTGGAAATGCTGAGGTCGCCGGTTTGAAACCCTGGGCTTGCCTGGTTAAGGCACATATGGGAGTTGATGCTTCCAGCTCTTCCCCACCTTCTCTCTGTCTCTCTCTCCTCTCTGTCTCTCTCTCTCCCTTTCTCTCTCCTCTCTAAAATGAATAATAATAATAAAAAAAAGCAAAAAAAAAAGTTACCTATAACTCACATTGCCAAAAACAAAAAATAACACTCTCAAAATGAACAGCATCCATCTGATTTTGCAGCCAAAGCAATGATCTATCTGCCTCTCACATGGTTAGGAACTGACCACTGGTGCTGGCCGCTTTTGGGGTGAATATTTTTCTTGTGCGGAAACACCTCTTTCCCTGGAGCTGTCTCAGGAACTCACACTTCCATGAGTGTAAGATTCTACATGGTGTCAAATAAGGTTTTGTGATCAACTGAAATCAGTGATAAAAGTGCTGGGGCGGGGTGGGGGAGGAGGTTGGGTGGATTTGAAATATTCACTGAGAACAGAGCCATATACTTAAAAAATAATTTGACTTGGGTTAGATATTACACGAGCATAATATTGACTGGTGGGTTAACACAATTTGGGGGTCGGGGTTGGTGGGTTGAATTTATTTAAGTTTTAAATCTTCCATATACGGATGGGCCAAGGTTTTGTGGCTAGAGACTGGATTCTTAAGGTGGAAACATTATTGCGAGGGGTACTTAGGGACAGGATGTGTGTCAATCCAAGGGCAAACACGGCTCCTGCGCCCTGGTTTTTCAGGCACATCTAAGTGACAGGCAAAGTCCTTTTACTGTGGGCTCAGGGCGCTGGGAGGATAAATCTAATCTAAAAGCTGGAAGGACCTTAGAAGGTGAGCTTATTTGAAGAATGTGGACGGCACAGAGCAGATGAGATGGGCTGGAGCTCCCAGGGAGGGACGCGGGAATCTCTGCAGTCCTTCTAAATATCTGGCAAGAGCCACACTGACACCTACTATGTGCCAGACCTAAAATAGCCCCGCTGCGTGCTCAGGGCGCCAAAAAGCTTTGCTGAACAAGTAAAGGAGGATCGTTCCATCTATCCTCGGTCTCGGGGGAGCTGTTTTCTCCAGAGTGGTGCGCTTCCCCCCCCCCCTCTCTGTCCTTGAAGAGCCCCAGGGCTGACCCCCAGCAGCCTAGGACAGGCCAGATTCAGGGAACACTCAGGTGTCTGGACTGGCTTCACCTCGCCGCCAGCAGGGCCTCAGGTCAATCGGGTTGCACGACTTAGGGTCGCAAACCCGGAAACTTAAAGCATCCGGGCTTCCAGTCCCCTCTCCAGAGCTCTTGACAATCGTATGGGTACCTAGTTTCTCCGCGGACACTTACCTGGCCCCAGGATTGGCCTCCGCCCCCAAAGTTACGGGGAAACCCAGAATCTCCGCAGAACAGAAATCGCAGTCGCGATCTCCAGTCCGCGCACGCGCGGTACCCCAGCCACAGCTTCCCTCACCTTGCCTGAGGCTCATTCTTTCCAACTGCGCATGCGGGAAGCTGAGGCCTCTTTCTCACGTGGCAGTGGTAAAACGACGAGAGAGCCAATCAGACGAGAGAACTTGACAAAAGCCCCGTCCCCTCCCCGTTCCCAGGCGTCGCACCTCCCTCTTCCGCGAGAGCAGCGGGAGGAGATCGGCGCGTGCGCGCGCTCCGCTGCTGGCTCGTCTCCGCCCCCTCCCGAGCAGCCAATCGCAGGTTGGGCGCCGGGCGCGCGCACGCTTCCATAAGTTTAACGGTCGCGAAAGGCTGCTCGCTGGACGCTGAATTGAATCGGCTGCCAGGTAAGCGGCCGTCCGCCTGAGGGGAACTGCCGGTCTTTGGGGACAGGGGACGAGGCTTAGAAGACACGGCCTTAGAGGAGCCCTGAGAGTGCTGACGGGCTTAAGGGCGGGGGAAGACGACGGCTGCGCGACGCCGCCCTGTCACAGCCCTCCGGCTTGTGGGGGCTGCGGCCGTGTGTCTTTTCTAGAGTCCGTGCCCTTGAGTGACACCCGCGCGGCCCAATCGCTGAGCGTCTGTCCGCGAGGGGCGGGGGTCTTGTGGGATTCCTCTTCTTAACTTGGGGCATCAACGAGGGTAGTTGATGGGACGGGTGGCCTCGCTGCAGTCGGACCGTTTAAGTGACTGCGTGGGTTCTCCCTCGCTGTCTCGCTTTGACCCGCGAGCCCTCACCAGTAACTGAGGTCTGGCTGTAATGTGAGCGCGAGAATGGCAGGATCCGGCCTCCTAACCCCTGAAAGCATCCCTTCCCTCCCCCCCAACCCACCCCCGCCCCACCCCCCAGACTGCCAGCGGAGCCAAACTGCACGTTAACTTGTATGTCATCAGCAGACCCCGATCGCCCGTTTGCTTTTCCCCGGCCTAACCCTTTGTGTTGCTGTGAAGTATGAACACGTCTGTGTTCTATCTATTCTCCATGAAGTTTTCTTTCTTTACTTTTTTTGCATTGTATAGCGGGTGTTTACCCCCGCCCCTTGCACCCCCTTTCCCCCCCACCTCGCGCCCCCGGGTGGAGAAGCATCGTTGCCTTGAATGTGGTTTTCCATCTGGATCGGCTGCATCCGGATGATCTCAACCGGGAAAGAATAGATGGGTGGCAGATCCTCGTCCCTTGAGAGCTTCTGTTGTTTTTCTGGTAGAAGAGCAGGGCGATTTGAATCCAGGTATTTTCGTTGCCAGTTGGAAGGTGCAGCCCCTGACGTCTTCAATACCCCATTTGTCGTTGATGATGGGCCGGAGCCACTGGGGAGAAATCCATTGAGTTAGGTCCGGTTACCCTTGGCTTTCACACCTGTCCCTGAAGGACGTGGTTCCTTTTATGAGATGATGTTCGTTTTTAAGCTTGTGCTTTGTACAACGGGGCCCTAGGAAGTGGGAACCGAGAGGAACCAGAATGCTAGGTAATTTTCCTCAGTTTCACTTCCAAAACTTTACATTTTGTAAGCAGCATAGGTTTTCTCTTCCCTCCCCCCCTTTTTTTCGTTAAATACATGAATTTTCTAAGAAGGAGGCATTTATTTGACTTAGTACAGCCACTTTGCCTCTGTGTACCTAAACGTCAGTTCAGTTTTAGTTTATTTTTAAAGAAGTTAACGCATGCCCCAGAGTACAAAAGACTGTGTTGTGCAAAATGCAATCCTTCCACCCCCTTGTTCCAGCCAGTGGGGAACACCGGTGGTTAACAGTTTAATTGGCGCTTTTCAGTGTCAGATTACATAGTAAGCAGTTCCTATTCATCTATTCACTGTAAAAATCATCAAGCACAAACACTTGGTAGGATTTATTAAACAAGTGGACAAGGTATGGAGGCATTCTGTGGTTACCTAGGAGCATTCTGTCTAGAACCTTGATTGTTAAACACAGAATTCTGAACTATTACTTGGAAAACATGATGCAGCTTTGCAGATCACCCTTAGTGTAGATTTTTTTTATTGAGATATAATTTAATATACCATGAAATTCATTCTGTTCCTTGGTTTTTAGTACATTTACAGAGTTGTGCAACCATCAGCACTGTAATATCTGGAACTTGTCATCACCCTGAAAAGACACCCCATACCCATTTGGTCACTCCCATCCTCACCTTTCCCCAGCTCCTGGCAAACATTGATCTGTTTTCTGTGTAGATTTGACTATTCTAGATAGTTTGTGTAAACGGAATCATGTAACATATAGTCTTTTATTAAGGTCTTTTCTTAGCATGATGTTTCCAGCATTCACATTGTAGTGTGTTCATCCACATTGTAGCATGTCTTAGTACTTCACTGCCTTTTTTAAAAGTATTTCACTGTTGTTGTTTTTTTTATGGCTGAAAAAGATTCCTTTATATGGATACACCACATTTGTTTATTCGTTCAATAGTTGATGGCCATTTGGGTTGTTTCTGCATTTTGGCTATTAGTTGCTTGCCTTGATGTAGACTTGTATAAAAGGATCAGGAATTCCAAAGTTATGAAAAGATAGTTGCTAGGTTTAGTGGCTTTTTATTAGCATTTTCCCCTCCATTTGTTTTCAGACTCTTGGGAGCTTAGGATATTTCACAGTTCTGAATGTTAACAACTGGAAATGCCTGTAGATGATGAAGCATCTGAAGATGATTTGGATTCAACGTCTTCAGACAGTGAAAGAGCAACTGCTTTCCAGTAAGAGAGCAAGTGTAACAGTTTGTACACTATGGAAGCGTTTGACCTGGTGAAACCCTTACAAAAAGCTTCATCTTCTGTAGAATCTGATGTAAAAAATTCTCCCTACTCTCTTGGACTGAACTTAAATACTAATAGGTAAGAATGGAATAAATAGACTTTTTAAAAGTGTATTAACGAGTCAAAATAAATTTATTTGCATAGATTCTCAGTTTATCCACATAGTGTCATAGTTACTGGTTTGCAGGGGAAAAAAAACCCTAAACTCTGATCAGGAACCATTCAGGGACTGATAAAATTAGTTTTAGCCCTCCCATGGTTTCTATCTCTGCCAGAGGTATTTTCTTTTGCATGGGAAACACTGTGAGAAAGAATTTGCTTCTGCTAGCTGTCGTTTTCTTTATACATTCTTGTTTTCAATAAAGTGCAAGAATGTCTTTAAAAATTTAGTTGTGTAAGTATCGTTCCTACATTTTTTTAAGTTAACAAGACAAATAATGTTTAATATCACAGAAATAGCTCACCAATCTGGAAAATAGCAATTAAAGTTGAATACTAGGAAGGAAGAAAAAAAAACTGACCGAGTCGATAAAATAGATGCTGTCAAGAATGCATTATATGCATTTTCTTTTTTAAACTGTCCCAGGTTAGTTAGTTTTTAATCAGAACCTGTTTACTCTGATTTTGTACATAGTCTGATAAGCATAGTTATTTGGTTTCTAAATGTACAGTAGCTTAAGAACAGCAGAGAGGCAGGGACTAGTAGAAAAGAAGGTACCATACAGCAAGAACAGCAGTCTGGGGCCCACTGGTAAAGGGGCAGGTCCCTCTACACACGGTAGGTAAGTCTTGAAAAAATGGTGTATTATAAATAAATTCCTTAGAAAATGTGTTCACTCTGCCTTCATCAGGAGGAATTCAAGGCAACTTACAAAAATATATAAAATAAAAAGAGGAAGCATAAATTAAAGTCGGGTGAAGGACAAGAGAAGAACAGGCATGGGAAGGTCCAAGAGAGATGTCCACCAGGGCAGTCCAGACCCTCCTGCTGAAAACTGGCTGTGCGTGTGTTTCCTGTGTCGCCTGCTGGCCCCTTGGAAGCCCATTTCTAGAAGAAATCCCTTTTAGAACCTGGCGTTGGATTTGCTGGGAGGAACCTAAATGTGTCTTTCTAATGAAAATTATGTAACTGAACTTGCCTCCCTTTTCACTGTGACTGCAGTTAAATGGGCCAGATTTACACTTGATGAATGTGAACCTATGGACAACCTATTATGTCCTTCTTTCCCTTGAATTTTTATTAATATTTTCTCTGACCTTGATTCCATTTTGCCGTTGTTTTCAATTAGTGTCCTCTCTCTCACAATTTTTTTTTTGTGTGTGTGTGAAACAAAGCAGATTATCAATAAAGAAATGAAAACGACTTTTCGGTGATTGGAATTTAAATAAATTTTAATGTCCTTGATTATGCTTTTTTTGTGTTTTTATAAAACAACTCTGAAATAAACTCCTCTGCAGTTTGGAAAGGCCATCTTCCTGGAAAAGAATCGGGTATTTTGCACACCTGAATGGGCTAAATTCGTCCTGAATATCTGCTGCTAATTTGCCTGGCACAACTTTTATTCAAAGATATGCTAAGATAAGCATCAGTTTATCACACCAAATTAGAGGGATCCAATTAACTAGACTTGACTGTCTTTCTGGGCCGCTGGAGAAAGAATCTCCGTTACAATAAAGGGCTCTTCTTAAAGCAGAGTGAAATAATAACCCTCTGCAGTAATTTGGAGATGTTTCTTTATTACCATCCAGCAAAAACTTCTATTTTCTGCCTGTCCTTCCGAGTGTTCTCTCCCTTTTGAAAAGGGCCTTTCTGTGTGTTCCTACACAAATCGAGCGCTGTCTGTCCTTTAACTGCTGTTTTTCTTTCGTGGGCAAACCTGTGATCAGATTTTAAGCAAATGAGGTGCCATTAAGAAGGATTAAATATCAGTGGTTTTGTACTTGCTCTGCTAAATCTTGAACTGCTGAATTATTCAACAGTCTGGTAGAATGAAGAAAACCATTTGAATTATTTATGTTTCAACAGAAGTAGTCCCCACCTTAGTACAAATGGGGTATCCTCTTTCTCAGGGAAGACCAGACCATCTGTCATTCAAGGTGCAGTTGAAGTCCTAACCTGTTTAATGCAAGAGCTACCAAACAGTGGAAAGACTGATTCAGAACTTTGGAAAAACTGTGAGGTATCTAGTTTTGTTTTGTTTTTGGAATTTTAAAATAACTGTAAACGTACCTCTACTAAAACTCGAAATTATTAGAAAAATGTATATCCTGAAGAGCATGCCACTTAAAAGTTATTACTAATGTAACGTGACCGAGTATATTAATGGGGGGATGATACAAATGAATGTGAAGATGATCAAAAGTATGTCTTGATAATATATTAGTGATCAGACATACTGAGTTATCGTTTAAATGTGAACTGAAACATCTTTGTTCAGAGAAATCCAAAGTTATTAATGCTGCTATTGAGCCTGACGTGTTTTAAGTGAATCTTATGGAATTGTCATCACCTTGAAAAACTTAAATTAGAGCATTCAGTAGACTTGTATAAATTAAGGTCTCTATTTACTTAATATCACACTTAGCTGTGATACATTGAGTTATATTGAATTTTCAGGGCAGTGGTCCATAGGTTAAACTGTGATATAAAAACTTAGTTGAGAACACTTGTATAAAACTTTGCTTCATAGAAGAGTGCCCAAGGTAGACTTTTCCAAGGCTAGATTTGGTCATTCTTAATAGAAATGGATAAAACATTTTAACTATTTAGAGTGTAAATTTTGTTTTAAATGTTAATCATACTTTTAGAACCATAATTTGTGTTTTTTTTTTATGTTTAGTAGTGATTGACACTTAAAATTTGTAATGCAGACATGTAATTGATTATTCAGTAATAGAGTTAAAGGTGTTAAAAAAAAATTTTTTTTGTTTTTAAATTTATTGGGTTAAGATACTTCTTATTTTGGCCCTGGCCAGATGGCTCGTTGGTTGGACCATCGTCCTAATATGCAGAAGTTGCGGGTTCAATCCCTGGTCAGGGCACATACAGGAACAGACCAATGTTCCTGTCTCTGTCTGTCTCTTCCCGTCCTCTTTCTAGAATCAATCAATAAACCTTTTTAATTAAAAAAAGATATTTCTTATTTAGACAAAATATGAAATATCCTTTTGACCATTTCAGTAAAACTTCTCAAAATTAGTTTAGTGTGCTTTATAGTATTTTTGTTGGCTTCAAAAACAAGCGCCTCTGATGGAGAATTTAGTGTAGTGTATTAGAAGGAGTGGAGCGATAAGGGTTGTGCACGTCCCATTCCTGACTCTTCCCTGAACTGCATGTTTTCACCTTCCTTTTGCAATAGTGACGCTTGTCTGATTTCTACCACTGCTAAAGGACACAGAACTATCCATAGTTTGAACATTGAAGAGCTCTGCAGACAATCTGATTTCCTTAGAGTTTCTTTATAAATATTTGAACAGAGGTCTTTCTTTTTGTTAAAACCTACCTCTCGATGCCCTGGCCAGTTGGCTCATTGGGTTTGAGTGTTGTCCTGAAACACGAAGGTTGCCAGGTCGGTCCCTGGTCAGGGCATAATACAGGACTCAACCAGTGACAACATGAATAAGTGAAACAACAAAATCAATGTCTGTCTGTCTTTCTGTCTCTCAAAAATTTAATTAAAAAAATTAACATGAAGAAAGCATCCTGAAATGAAATTCACAGATAATATAACCTGCTTGCTCCTACTTAAAAAAATCAGTGTCCTAACTGCGCTGTAAAGGAGGGAGAAAAGTGATTTAGGACAAGGTGATGTGTGTGTCAGTGGATAAGAACTCAGGCGCACCACACTTAGGAGACACTTGGTGCCGCCTCTGGGCATACTCAGTTGGGGTGCGGCCACGCTGCAGTGATTGTCCAGCGCTGCAACTGGGGACAGGGTTCCTGAAATGGGGACCCGTTTCTGGTAAAGTTCTGAAACAAATGCACAATCTTAGGTGCACTTCTGGACAGTTTGGTGATTTGAAAACTGCAAAAAAAATGGTTTTTATAATATAAAATGGATGCAGGACAATTCTTCACTGTTGGGGGGGTTTGGCCTGTGATTTGAATCTCTGGGCCCAGCCCACTAAATAAATGCTAGTGGCAACCCCCCCCCCATCCTTGTGACAACCATGACCTCACAGGTTTTCATAATATAGTTTCCCCATTGAGATCGCTGCTTCCTGTACCTTGTATTTAACTTGAAAGTCTCATCTTCTTAGCCATCTGTGAGCAGTTACGTTTGATAGATGAGGGAATTGAGGCACAGAGAAATTTCAATTTCCTTGTCCAAGACCACGCAGATTGAATGGAGAGGCTGGAGAGGCAGCAGGCAGGCTGAGGAGGTCCGAGCTGAGGGATATTTACCAGGCCGCTGTGGCGGGCCCCTTCAGGCCATTAGCACCCAGAAAATGCCTGCAGGGGCCGTTAGTTAGAGGCCCTGTTCCTCCAACCATAAGTAAAATGCAGATGGTATTAATGACTTTAGTTTGAAATGAGTAGTAGTCCTTTTTAATAATTGAGTGACTAATTTTATTCACTGCATTTATCATCTTAAATTAGTTTAAAATTAAAATATCAACAATAAAATCTGCCTGGGAAGAAGAAAATCTTCACCAACTTATATCCTAATAAACTCTATTCAGCTATATTCTAAATAAAATGATCATAAAAATGTGATTAATATCAAGTGTCTCACATATTTTTATGTAAATTGTTATTCTATCATTATAATTTAGCTTTATAAAATAGTGAATAGTAACTTTATCAGGTTAAAAATAACCCCTATATGTTGCTTAAGTCAAGAAAACTGTTTCTTGCCTGACCTGTGGTGGCGCAGTGGATAAAGCGTCGACCTGGAAATGTTGAGGTCGCCGGTTCAAAACCCTGGACTTGCCTGGTCAAGGCACATATGGGAGTTGATGCTTCCAGCTCCTCCCCCCTTCTCTCTCTATGTCTCTCTCTCCTCTCTCTCCCTCTCTGTCTCCCTCTCTGTCTCTCTCTCTCCCTCTCTCTCTCCTCTCTAAAAATGAATAAATAAATAAAAAAAGAAAAGAAAAGAAAACTGTTTCTTAACTCTTTTTTGTTTGGGTTACTGTAAGATACTTTGTATTGTAGGTAAGTTGAGACCGACCATAAGGAACCTAATTTGATCTAGCCTACTTTGTTCTGAAGTTGGTTGATTTAGAATGAACACTTCCTATTAGTACTTTTATATTTCATTGTTTTTTTTTGTGGCAGAGACAGAGAGAGTCAGAGAAAGGGACAGACAGGAAGGGAGAGAGATGAGAAACATCAATTCTTCGTTGTGGTTCCTTAGTTGTTCATTGATTGATTTCTCATATGTGCCTTGACTGGGGGGCTACAGCAGACCGAGTGACCGTTTGCTCGAGCCAGCAACCTTGGGCTCAAGCTGGTGAGCCTTGCTCAAACCAGATGAGCCCATGCTCAAGCTGGCAACCTCAGGGGTCTCGAACCTGGGTCCTCCACGTCCCAGTCTGACGCTCTATCCACTGCGCCACCGCCTGGTCAGGCTATATTTCATTTTGAAGGTTCCCTTCCCCTTCCCCTTCCACTTCCCCTTCATACTGCTACACAGGTTTCAACTTAATTCTGTTCTGTGACGGTTATATAGTTGGCTTTGACATTAACCAGAGGGTCCCTGGATTGTGTAGCTTGTAACACCAAGGAAAATTTCAGCTCAACGTATCCAGTCTAATGCACTTACACTTATCTTGCTGTGTTCCTGAGTGCCACTCTTTCCTTGGCCTTGTGTCTCAGCTGCTGGAGCTAGATAGATTGGAGGCAGGGAGAGGAGCAGACAGGTTAAGGCAGGGAACAAACAAGGTCCCCTCTGATTGTGGTAAGTGCTGTGAAGGAAATAAATAGGGTGATGAGGAAGAGAGCGACTGTTCAGGTACTTTGGAAAACTCTTTGAGAAGGTGACATAGAAGCCAAAATTGCAGGATGGGAGGAAGCCAGCTGTGTTAAGAGCTGGGGAGGAGAGCTTCCCAGGTAGAGGGCACAGCAAGCACAAAGCTTTTGAGGTGAAAGACAGTTTGGCGTGTTTGGAGACAGAAAGAAGCCAGCAAGTTTGGTGTGTATTAAGTGAGGGCTGGAGAGGGAGGGGATGAGGCTGGGAGGCATGCATGTGCCAGATCCTGCAGGGCCTGGGAGGGAGTGATAGCAAAGGCATGGAAGATTTGAAACGGAAGCTAATTTATAAAAAAAAAATTTTAGGTGAGAAGAGAGGAGATAGTGACACTCCCACATGTGCCCCTACTGGGATCTACCCAGAACCCCATCTGGGGCTGATGGTTGAGTACTGTTATTTTTAGTGCCTGAGGTTGGACCAACTGAGCTATCCTTAGCACCCAGGGCCACACTTGAACCAATCAAGCTACTGGCTGTGGGAGGGGAAGGGGGAGATGGGGAGTGTGGGAAAGAAGCAGATTGTTGCTTCTCCTGTGTGCTCTGACTGGAAATCGAACCCGGGACATCCTTAGGCTGGGCCAACACTCTATCTGCTGAGCCACCAGCCAAGGCTGGGAAGCTAGTTTTCTTGGTTGCTACTTGTTGACACTGTATGTTAGTGCATATAGTCTATTACTGACAGTATGCCAGCTTTGAGGAAGAATTTCATCTCTGGAGAACTCCATGGCCCTTTCCTGCCAGGGCTTGGCTTCGTGTGGTTACAAGAGTACTGGGTACTTTTGGGAGTCGGGATGGATCAAGACCTGAAAGAGGCTATGAAGGGAGTTACAGATCAGGTCACAGGTTTTCAGTCATTTTTTCATCCCTTTTTCAGCTGTATTGCTTTAAAACACTTTAATATGTGACTTTAAAAAGGGCTCTTTAAGAATGAGTAATTTAGGGGTTAAAAATCTCATAATGCCAAACAATTTCTTGTTTTAAGCTATGGGTTTCTTTCTTGGGTACAGTCAGTGTTTAAGAAAACCACTAGCTGTGATGAGGAAAAGAAGAAGGACTTGAGACAACTTTAAGATGCCTCTATCTGTCCTTGATTAATCTGAGATGATAGTGGAGGACATCAAATTAAGATGCCATTTGTGCCCTGGCTGGATAGCTTCATTGGTTAGAGCATCGTCCCAAAGAACAGAGGTTGCCGGTTCGATTCCCGATCAGGGCACATACAGGAACAGATCAATGTTCCTGTCTCTCTCCCTCTCCCTTCCTTTCTCGCTGAAATCAATAAAATAAAAATAAAAAAGATGCCATTTGAAAAATGAAGATTCCTAGACCTTCGAATTTACCTTATAAGAATGTGTACCTAAGGCCCTGGCTGGTTGGCTCAGTGGTAGAGTGTCGGCCTGGCGTGCAGGAGTCCCGGGTTTGATTCCCGGCCAGGGCACACAGGAGAAGCACCCATCTGCTTCTCCACCCCTCCCCCTCTCCTTCCTCTCTGTCTCTCTCTTCCCCTCTCGCAGCCAAGGCGCCATTGGAGCAAAGTTGGCCCAGGTGCTGAGGATGGCTCCATGGTCTCTGCCTCAGGCGCTAGAATGGCTCTGGTTGCAACAGAGCAGCACCCCAGATGGGCAGAGCATTGCCCCCTGGTGGGCGTGCCAGGTGGATCTTGGTCGGGCGCATGCGGGAGTCTGTCTGACTGCCTCCCCGTTTCCAACTTCAGAAAAATACAAAAAAAAAAAAAAAAAATGTGTACCTAAGCCTATGTCCTTGTATTTTTACAGTAAATCTAGTTTTATAACTCTTTAGTTCAGCTTATAAATTTTACATTAAAAATACATTTTAACAAAGACCCTTTCCTGCTGGAGGGAAAATTGGAGAAATTTGGGGGAGAATTCTGTGAAATATTAGGTTGAAACTGATTTTTACTAAAATACTGTATAATTTCACAGGCCAGGTGGTTACAGTTATTCAGTTTGGTGGAAAGACAACGCCAAGAACAGACAGTCACCCAGCAGGAGCAATTCCACAACCATGTCCAGGTAAGTTGTTACTTACCTCAAGTCTCTTTTCAGATGGTCAGATTTGCAGAAGAAACAATACTTTCTATCAGATTTTTTTTAACCACAGATAAAGCCTATGCATTATCTCTAGATTAATATCTCATTTGAACACTATTTTTATACCATGTATAAAAATGTGGTGTTTAATATACTTCCTTACCCAAACCTGTAACTTTTTATTTTCAGCAGATACAGGAGGAGATAAGAAATTTGATCAAGCTACAGAGCAGTAATGCTCCGTGGGCTTTCTCTGATAGAAGTTCTTTAAGCAGATACGGATCTTCAGAAAGGCAAATGGGTTTTTTTTCTGAAAACAGTGACAGAAATGAGTCTGTTCTCAGTTACCCGAAGTCTAAAGATCCTGAAATGCAGCAAGAAACGTCCACATCCCAACCAGACTACCATGTGGATAGCAGCTCAGTTAGCAGCGGGTATGGGACTTTCTCTGTCTCAGAATTGAACCCCTACAAATCCAAGGGCCCCCAAGAATTCATGGAGCATGTGGAGGCCCCAGCTGGGCAGTGTGGGGCCCCCACGGTGCAGAGCCCAGCGCTGGTAGACGGTGTTAAAAGCAAGTGTTGCTATATACATTCTCCTGAAGAGTTTGGTGCCTCATTAAAAGAAGAGATTGCCATTGTTCCTGGTGAATTTGAACACAGTTTTCTTGGAGAAAGTAAGATTTCGGAGGTGTACAGTGGAAAAACAAATAGGTAAGGAGAATTTCTGCACCATTTGAAGGGAGTTTTATTTGTGACTCTTAGAATCTCATAAATAAAGCTCTTTTTTGTTGGACTATAATGGAATGGGATGGATTTGAACACATCAGTTTTACCTAAGTCTTTTGTTTTACCTGAGTCTTTTATTATGCAATGCCTGTGGAGGCCAAAATAAACAAAGCACAGTATATACCAATGACACTTGACTCTCCCCATTTGCAGTGTTATAAGACAACTGACTTGCTAAGGTGGGAGGCCTTGCTAGGGAAGTGCCTTCTGGGTGTTCTAGTCACTATAATTTGCTAAGAATAATGGTCTAGGACTGTATCAACAGTGGAATTTTGTCACAAATATTTATATGATTGGAAAGAAAAAAATTATACACAAGCAGAAAGCATTTTTCTCAGTCTGTTGAGATATTGCTTCCTGGCATGTCTCCTATTTGGTTCTAATAAACTCTCCTAAAAAAAAAAAATTGTACACCAGCGTACTCAACTTTGTGTTTTTTTTATATAAGAAGAGATTTGTAAGTTTAATGACATTTTGATTGACAGGGACTCTAGTAAAGGAAACTAGCTGATTGTGAAACAGAAAGTTGTGGGTTTTTTTTGTATTTTTCCGAAGTTAGGAGCAGGGAGGCAGATAGACTCCTTCCTGCATGTGCCCAACTGGGATCCACTCGGCATGCCCACCAGGGGGCGATGCTCTGCCCATCTGGGCCATTGCTCTGCTGCAACTGGAGCCATTCTAGCACCTGCGGCAGAGGCCATGGAGCCATCCTCAGTGCCCCGGGCCAACTTTGCTCCAGTGGAGCCTTGGCTGTGGAGGGGAAGAGAGAGACAGAGAGAAAGAAGAGGGGAAGGGTGGAGAAGCAGATAGGTGCTTCTCCTGTGTGCCCTGGCTGGGAATCGAACCCAGGACTTCCATACGCCAGGCCAACACTGTACTGCTGAGCCAACCGGCCAGGGCCAAAAAATTGTTTTAAATTATGTCGTTTCGCGCCTGACCAGGGGGTGGCGCAGTGGATAGAGCATCCAACTGGGACACAGAAGACTCAGTTTCGAAACCCCAAGGTAACCAGCTTGAGCATGGGCTCACCAGCTTGAGCGTGGGATTGCTGGCTTGAGCCCAAGGTTGCTGGCTGAGCAAGGGGTCACTCAGTCTGCTGTAGCCCCCTGGTCAAGGCACATATGAGAAAACAATCAATGAGAAATTAAGAAGCTGCAACGAAGAATTGATGCTTCTCATCTCTCTCCCTTCCTGTCTGTCCCTATCTATTCCTTTCTCTGTCTTTCTCTCTGTCTCTGTCAACCAAAAAAACCCCAACTTACGGTGTTTCCCCTAAATTTTCAGTTTTTTATCTCTGAAGTGTGTCATCTAAAGTAGAGTGTAGCCTGACCTTTGGTGGCTCAGTGGATAGAGCATTGACCTGGAATGCTGAGGTCGCTGGTTCGAAACCCCAGACTTGCCCGGTTAAGGCACATTTGAAGGAGCAACTACTATGAGTTGAAGTTTCCCGCTCCTATCCCCCTTTCTCTCTCTCCTCTCTTTAAAATCAATAAAAAAAAAATCAATAAATAAAAATAAAGTAGGGTGTAGCCTGACCAGGCGGTGGCACAATGGATAGAGTGTTGGACTGGGACGTGGAGGACCCAGGTTCAAGACCCCGAGGTCGCCAGCTTGAGCGCGGGCTCATCTGGTTTGACCAAGGCTCGCCAGCTTAAGCCCAAGTTCGCTGGCTCAAGCAAGGGGTCACTCGCTCTGCTGTAGCCCCCCTGGGTCAAGGCACATACCAGAAAGCAATCGAACAACTAAGGTGTCGCAACGAAGAATTGATACTTCTCATCTCCCTTCCTATCTGTCTGTCCCTCTCTGTCCCTCTCTCTGGCTCTCTCTGGCTCTGTCACAAAAAAAAAAAAAAAAAAAAAAAAAAAAAGAATTAAAGTAGGGTGTGGCCATAGATCTCATGTATGCGCTGTATAACTATGAGCCCATGTACATAGATGTGCTCTCACTGTAGAGGGGATTTAGTGCTTGAGGGGTCACCACAGGGCCTGCTCTAGGCCATAGCCTCGGCCTGTGTATTGCTAATCCCCGTTTGTCTCGTACTTCACTTGACCTTTGGTGATGAGAAATTGGAAAAAGAAGTTGAGGTGAATCCATAAGTGTCCATCCTCTCTTGGCTGTTCGAAAACACCACAGAGCCCCTCCTCCCCCTGCCAGGCTGTCTGCATGTGATTGGTTTCGTGGGCAAAGGACAGCATCTAAAGCAGCGGTTCTCAACCTGTGGGTCGCGACCCCGGTGGGAGTCGAACGACCAAAACACAGGGGTCGCCTAAAGCCATCGGAAATACATATTTGGGGCGACCCCTGTGTTTTGGTCGTTCGAACCCCGCCAGGGTCGCGACCCACAGGTTGAGAACCGCTGATCTAAAGGGTGATTTTGGTTTTCTCTCTTTAAGCGGTAAAGCTGTAACATCTTGGGCACAGAAGCTGAAGCAGAGCCACCCGAAGGGAGCCCATGCGGCAGAAGGGCGTCCCGAGTCTGTGCGAAGGAGCGAGCAAGCCCCGAAAGCGCCCATGCAGAAAGTAGGTGATTGGACTCTTGACTCTGGGCATCATGGCTGCGGCCACCCAGCTCAGTAATGCTGAGCTTACGGCCTGCCCATCTGCACAAATGGTCTGCTTTTCTTTTGTGTTCATAATTTGTTCCAGTGACAGGTCTTCCTTCTGGCATCACAGAGGAATGGAAACAGTGATTTGCTCTCAGGGTTGGCACAGTCCCAGATAGCAACGCTAATGAGGGATAAAATACTGGGAAAAATGAGCTGTTGTGTAGAGGGCTCTAATTCTTTCTCTGCTGCAAATATCCCCATTTAACCAGAGAGGAATTCATTTGATTGTTAAACACACCCTCAAATAATTTGTATTACTAAGTAGCACTGAATGTGTGAAGGCTTTGAGAGGCCTCTCTATAAAAATGCCCATGTTTAGACCACTCTGAATTTAAAGTTCAGATGGTGAGAGATTAAATGTTTAAATGCTTAGAGGCGCTTCTGCCAATAGAGCAGCCACCTTTGTTAAAGACTAACAGATAACAGGTTGTAAACGTCTTTAAGGCCCTCATTACCTAAATTATCATAGAATAATAGCATTGTTTAGTATAATACATTGACATTGGAAAATCAGGCTTCTTTCTGAACTTGATACCTTTAGAAACTGGCCATGTCCTGATGAGCTGACAAAGTCTTCCCATCATTCTATGAAAGAAGTTAAAAACCAGCAGTCCCAACAAAACAGATCCTCGGCCTCCATGAGGCACTGTTTATTTCTCTTCTCTTTCAATGGTTTCCTTCTTCAACCCCTGACACTCGGGCTCCCTAATGGACCATTCTCTGAACCCAGTGGGAGGAAGGCAGCGCGGAATACCGGGTGGCATTGCGGGGGCTGTTCCCTCGGCCTTTCTTGCCGTCAGGGGTGCTGTCCTTGTGTTCAGTGTGACAGCATGGAAGCTCAGAGACTGAGTGGACGTCGCTTTCTTCATTGGAATAGGCTGGCAGAGAGGGAGAGTGCTTTCACACAGACTAGTTTCTCTTCTTCTGTTTTTACTGTAACTGAATCTTCGTCTGTGGGGACTTCCACTTCTGAGACCCCTGGGCTATGGTGGTAACGCAGTGGGCTCACAGTGCCGTGACTAGCGCAGTATGTGTTCCACGGAGCCCAGTGGTTCCCAAACTTTGCTGCACAGTGGAGACCCCTGAGGAGCTTTAAAAAAATCTATTGATGTCCCAGGTGGGACTTGTGAATGAGAAGGTTAAAAAGCCCCTGGGTGATTCTGCCTGCTGTGAAGCTTGAGAACCTCAGCCTAGCCTGCTTTTTCTCGTTCACTGGGCGGTGGAGCTACAGAGCAGCAGCCAGAGCACTCTGGGGCCTGCGTGCAGCCTCTGGTCCTGTCGGGGTACGGTGAAAGCCGTGTCCAGGGGATAACTCCCTGTGACCATTGCCCGGTCAGGTTTTATTTGTTCTCCTCTTCTTTTTTAGGGTGAATGATATTTTTGGCATTAAATCATTAGGGGAAATTAAGTTTCTTTGATATTTCTTTTTTTAATAAATATTTTTAGTTGATTTTTTTTTTTTTTTTAGAGAGAGGAGAAGGGGGAAAGGACAGAGAGAGAAAGAAATATCAATTTGTTGTTCCACTTAGTTATGCACTCACCGATTGATTCCTGATGTGCCCGGATTGAGGTTCAAACCCACAACCTTGGTGTAGCTGGACAATGCTCTAACTGAGCTGTCCGGCCAGGGCTTTTTGATACTTCTGAGTTTTAAATGATTTTCAGATAATGTGATTGATGAGTCAGACCTCATGGCTGAAAATATGCTCTCACTGTGTAATTTGGAATCAAATTCTCTGGCTCCACAAAAGCTAGAACTTTCCTTTTTATCTCCCTCTTTCTGTCCCCCCATTGCTTTTTTTTTTTTTTTTTTTTTTACAGAGGCAGAGATAGACAGGGACAGACAGGAACGGGGAGAGATGAGAAGCATCAATCATCAGTTTCTCGTTGCGCGTTGCGACTTCTTAGTTGTTCATTGATTGCTTTCTCACATGTGCCTTGACCGCGGACCTTCAGCAGACTGAGTAACCCCCTGCTGGAGCCAACGACCTTGGGTCTAAGCTGGTGAGCTCTTTGCTCAAGCCAGATGAGCCCGCGCTCAAGCTGGCGACCTCGGGGTCTCGAACCTGGGTCCTTCCGCATCCCAGTCCGACGCTCTATCCACTGCGCCACCACCTGGTCAGGCTGTCCCCCCATTGCTTTTCCAGAGCCCCCCTAGATCAGGGGAGCCTTGTGATCAGAATTCTCCTGGGATCCAATGTTTCATTCATCCCCAGTAGTTTATTTTGGGCACTCGCTATTCTGAGGCATGTGTTGAAGTTGGGGAGGCTTGTCCACAGCTCCCGTCTGCCTTTGTCTCCTGGCCCTCTGTCTGGGGCACATGTGACGTCACCCTTCCCCACCACAGGGCTCCGTGCTGGCCTCTGGAGCAGGGCTGGCCCTGGGAGCCTGCCTGCTTCCTTCAGAGGGGCCGGTGGGTGGCCCCTCCAGCCCGGTGGGTGGCCCCTCTCAGTTTGCTCCTCAGGAGTGGAGGACGGTATTGTACTGGGGACTTCTCACTGAGCTCGCCAGTCTCCTTTCCCTGGTCTCTTCAGGACTGAGATGACAGAAATTTGAACAGGTAGTCATTTTAGAAGAGACAGAAGATAAGCCTGGCCTGTGGTGGCGCAGTGGATAGAGCGTCAACCTGGAATGCTGAGGTCGCCGGTTCAAAACCCTGGGCTTGCCTGGTCAAGGCACCTACAACAAGCAGTGAACAGCTAAAGTGAAGCAGTTATGAATTGATACTTCTTATCCCACCCCCTCTCTCTGTAAAATTAATGAACAAAATCTTAAAAAAAAAAGAAAGAGAAGACGAGCTAGGGTTTCTCAGTGATGCAGAAGCAGGCGATGTCTCGGGAGGCTGGCTGTCGGTGCTGGGCCTCCCCTTGCCCTGCATTCTCAGTGGCTGTGAGTAGGCTCTGCCTCAGCTGAGGGCCTTGAACGGGCGCTGAGAGTTGGATGATGATGGAACTAAGGAAAAGTTGGGTTAAAATAGTCTTTTCCCATATTTCTATTTGGAGATGTGGATTTCTGTGGCAATGCTGGAGCTGTTAGAGGTGAGCTCAGAATTTCCATTAGAACTGGTAAGTGAGCATTCTGAGCCTGCTCTGGGTCTCATAGCCAGTTGTTGGTGTGTGAGATGAGCCTACTATTTAAACTTCATATTAATTATTGTTTGTGGGTTTCAGCATTGGCCTGATTTATTGTGGTTTTAATGATGAATTATTATACTCTTACATTAATTTTCATACTGAAAGACTTTAACTCTAGGTACCTCAAGTTTCTTTTGGAAGTAGATGGCAAATTATAAATACATTTTTGTTCCGAACTCACTGAATAACACCTGCTCCCAACTCCACAGAAAAACTGAATAAACTCTTGTAAATTATGTAGGAAAAAAGAACTATTTACTGTTAATTCCTATCATTATGCATTCTTGTAATCACAGGGCCAGCCACGCTCCCTTTTGCAGGAACCTCTGAAAAGTTTCATTGTGCCTAGGTTTGACCTTGGGGCAACAGTGCGTCCCCAGGCTTGACCTTGTGGTGGTTGGCAGTGTGCATTCGATTTAACCTTGGGGCAGGTGTCAGTGCGCCCTCCAGGTTTGACCTCTGGGTGGCGGTGCTCACCCTGGTTTGAACTCAGGGTGGCGGTGCACTCCTGGGTCAGACCTTGGGCGGTGGTGCGCCCCTGGGTCAGATCTTAGGTGGTGGTGCACCCCTGGGTTGGACCTTGGGCAGCGGTGTGTGCCTACAGATGTTTACCTGTCAACTCATCACTGTCTTTCTTGAATTGTAGTCGGATTTCATTGCTGCTACACAGCCCCGTGCATTTTACCTCAGTAAACCAGA
This sequence comes from Saccopteryx leptura, assembly GCF_036850995.1. Taxonomy (NCBI): domain Eukaryota; kingdom Metazoa; phylum Chordata; class Mammalia; order Chiroptera; family Emballonuridae; genus Saccopteryx; species Saccopteryx leptura. The sequence continues at coordinate 247,709,338 of NC_089504.1, read as the reverse complement.
CGAAAGTCCAAATTCCTGGATGTGTGATTCAGGAACAGGTATGATACTTAACACTTTTAGAGAGGTTTTTGTTTGTTTTAATAACAACTGCACTTCCAATGGGTGAGAACCACGTATGTGGAGTTGGAGGAGTTTCTGTCACTGTACCATGTGTATATGCCCCTGGTCGCTGTAACTTCCGTGCCTCAGGTCCCAATGCTGTAAAGATAGAAGATGAGCTTCTGCAGTTATTTCAAACAGCTGCAAAGAACACCTCAGCCTTTTCCAGGTGCCTCAAAACGAATTAAGAAATTCAAACCCTTTATGAGCCATTCCTCACTCTCTCTGGTACTTTTAGTCAGTTCTAATGGTGTTGCCTCGGGACTCCTTTTAATAGCACTCCTGCGTACAGTTCATCAGGATGAGCTAGCTTCACCCTTAGAAAACAGCCTCACTCCAGCCATTTTCCTGCTGTCACCAGACCAGAGCCCCAGCGCCTGTCACCTGGGCTCCCACAACTTCCTAGTGAGCCTCCCTGTGCTCACCTTCCCCTCTGTGCCCAACACCACAGCCACCTGCTCCTCTGTAAAGATGAGCCGGGTCACATGACTCCTCTGCTTAAAACCCTGGTCCCCTGCCCTTGAGTAACTGCCAGTCCTTATGGAGGCCCCTTGAGGTCACCTGTCTGCCTTGACCTCACTTTCTGCGACTCTCTCCCTTGTTCTACCTCAGCAGGGAGGCTGTTGGCTCTCATGCGCCAGATAAGTTCTCATCTTAGGACTTCTGCTTTGGCTGCTTCCTGGGCTTGGAATGTTCTCACCCCGCCCCCCCCCATGGGAACTCCCTCATAAGTGGGTAAAATGATCACTCCTTCCTAATTGTTACCCCCGCAGTGAGCCAACCCTGACCATCCTATTCAAAAAGAACTCCTGCACCCCCCACCCTGACACACTACATATTCCCTTCTATCTGATTTTGACATTTTACCGCCAGAGCGCTGATCCCCTTCTAACCTACTGTGTGCACTGTGTGATTTCTATGGTTCAGGCTCAGCCTCTTGCCCCCAGCCCGGCATCGTCAATGCTCAGTAAATATTTCAATTATTGAATTCTTTACCTTACTAATTATTAGTCGGTACTGTTCTTAAAGAGAATGGCTGTAAATTGTTTTCAAATTATGCTAGTTCATCTTGACTTGTAATATATTTCAACTTGAAGTATTTAGATCTTATAATGAAGATAAGACTCTTACATGGTGAGACATTTACATGAACCTCTTCCTGTCCAAACTCAACTTTTTGTATGCAGATAGGTACTGGCTAGTTTCCGTGTTTTATTTCCTCAGGTAGGAGTAAGTTACTCTGGAAACGTCTTTGTTCTCCTTCCTCACTTGTTTCCCTGCTGTATCCCTGCTCAGGCCTGACTTATTGGAACCTGGAGGAGAGGGACATGAGCTGCTCTTCGCCTGAGGTCCCAGACAGGTCGCCTGCCCCGTCCGCCTCCTCCGGGGTGGCAGCAAGCCAGGTGACTGAAAAACACCATGTGTGTGTTTGCGTTACCAAACTGTAGATAAGTCCTCGATTTCATGATAAATTGTGTATTTTAAAATTTCTGATACAGAGAGAAAAGCGTGGGCTTTAAATTATAGTCATTTGCTCTCAAACTCTGTCCCTGTCACTGCCTGTGTGATCCTAGGATAGTTACTTAAAAATGGAATTAAAAACACCCCATGAGTGTTCTGTGGAGTTAAATGAGGTAGTTTTGTGCTTACTGTGTTAAATACAGTAGGTTCACAGATAAACAACTTCTGCTCTCAGACCTGGTTTGTCTTGCCCTCCTATTACTCTGGGACGATTGTCCAACCAGCTGAGCTACCCAGCTAGAGCCTAAGCCCAAGGTTTTTTTGTTTGTTTGTTTTTTAATTTAATTTATTTTTTTTTATTTTTTACAGAGACAAAGAGTGAGTCAGAGAGAGGGATAGACAGGGACAGACAGACAGGAACGGAGAGAGATGAGAAGCATCAATCATTAGTTTTTCATTGTGCGTTGCAACACCTTAGTTGTTCATTGATTGCTTTCTCATATGTGCCTTGACCGCGGGCCTTCAGCAGACCAAGTAGCCCCTTGCTGGAGCCAGTAATGTTGGGTTCAAGCTGGTGGGCTTTTGCTCAAACCAGATGAACCCGTGCTCAAGCTGGCGACCTCGGGGTCTCGAACCTGGGTCCTCTGCATCCCAGTCCAGCGCTCTATCCACTGCGCCACCGCCTGGTCAGGCAGCCCAAGGTTTTAATATTTGGAGCTTAGACTGCTTTGCAATATTTTGCAGAGTAGTGGAGCCCTGGCTTCCAGCTGTAGAAAGCCTTTCTCTTGTCTGCCAGCTCTTAACATGACTGTAGCTACGTAGGTAAGGAACCTCACCCCCAGACATGTCCCCTTGAGTCACAGGCAGTGAATCTGGCAAGAAGTGTTCTCGTCCTGGTTCATTTCTTTTTTATTTTCCTTTTTTTTTTTTTTTTTTTACAGAGACAGAGAGAGAGTCAGAGAGAGGGATAGATAGATAGGAACAGAGAGAGATGAGAAGCATCAATCATCAGTTTTTCATTGCAACACCTTAGTTGTTCATTGATTGCTTTCTCATATGTGCCTTTGACCGTGAGCCTTCAGCAGACTGAGTAACCCCTTGCTTGAGCCAGCGACCTTGGGTCCAAGCTGGTGAGCTTTGCTCAAACCAGATAAACCCACGCTCAACCTGGTGACCTCGGGGTCTCGAACCTGGGTCCTGGTCAGGTGGTTCTTATTTTGAGTAGGGGGACTACCAATGGTTTTATTCTTTGAAAAGATTCTTAGGCTGCTAAATACTTAGGTTCAAGTGATCCCTTTAATATTTATAGTTAGAGAATATGAAATGTTTCCATTCATTTTAATAGGTTTTGACTTTCAAACCTTTATTATAATTCTGACAGTCCAAAGTCTTAATTTATTTAAAATCTTTATGGTGCTGATCTTGATAGCAGTAAACATTTTTCATCATTGATGATACCATTTAAATAATTTTGTTTCATATCTTTAAGTCTAATACTGGTAACGAGATGAAGCTACCATCACTGAAGGATATATATCATAAAAAACAGAGGGAGAGCAAGCAGTTACCCGAGAGGAGTCTCCCATCTTCCGACCCAGCTCACCCGCCCGAGGTAAGGTGGTCCACGTGCTGCTGAGCGGCCGCGCCCACTGCCTGGGCCTCTGGCTCTTCTTTCACTGTTTTTCTCGGAGAGCTGAGCCCGCTCCACTCAGCACAGTGCCACCTGTCGATGGTGAGACCGTGCCATCGTCTGTCTCTTTTCCAGGTGCTGACTCTCGATCCAATGCTACACATGAAGCCAAATCAGCAGCTTTCAGGGATCCACCCACACAGCTTTCTGAATGCCCTTGATGACAGAATAGCCTTTTCGCCAGACTCTGTTCTAGAACCTAGTGTGTCTAGCCACTCTGACGTAGACTCGTTTTCACAAGCAAGTCATGTCACTCCTCAGCTGTCTGGATTCCCAAAATGCCCTTCCAATGCAAAAGCTTCTTCACCAGTGGACTCTTGGAAGAACCACGCATTCCCAAATGAAAGCAGGGCCAGCTCCACGGTCCTCTCAGTCTATACCGTTGCTAGTAATGACATCTCAGTCAACACTGTTGAAGAAGAGCATACTGTCATGGTAACCCCAGCCTCAGTCAGTCAGTCCCAGCTTCCAGGTACAGCCAACAGTATCTCAGAATGCATTTCATTGACTTCCCTGGACGACCCTGTGATGTTGTCTAAGTATGTATTTTAGTGAATGGCTTGTCATGTTAAAAGATTTTCTATGGTGTCTGCTTAAATGATGAACATGATTTTTACCGAACTTTAGTAATACAGAAAGTTTTAAGTTAAAAAAAAAGATACAACATTTTTAAGCTAGGCCAGTGGTCGGCAAACTCATTAGTCAACAGAGCCAAATATCAACAGTACAACGATTGAAATTTCTTTTGAGAGCCAATTTTTTTTTTTTTTTTTTTTTTTTGTATTTTTCTGAAGCTAGAAAACTGGGAGAGACAGTCAGACAGACCCCCGCATGCGCCCGACCAGGATCCACCCGGCATGCCCACCAGGGGGCGACGTTCTGCCCACCAGGGGGCGACGTTCTGCCCACCAGGGGGCGTCGCTCTTTTGCAACCAGAGCCACTCTAGCTCCTGGGGCAGAGGCCAAGGAGCCATCCCCAGCGCCCGGGCCATCTTTGCTCCAATGGAGCCTCGCTGCGGGAGGGGAAGAGAGAGACAGAGAGGAAGGAGAGGGGGAGGGGTGGAGAAGCAAATGGGCGCTTCTCCTGTGTGCCCTGGCCGGGAATCGAACCCGGGACTTCTACACGCCAGGCCGACGCGAGAGCCAAATTTTTTAAACATAAACTATATAGGTAGATACATTCCTTATCAAGGTAGCACCCGCACGTGGTATTTTGTGGAAGAGCCACACTCAAGGGGCCAAAGAGCCGCATGTGGCTCACAAGCTGCAGTTTGCCAACCAGGGATTGCTAGGCCATCTAAAAATTAAATGATCTGTCCTTTTTTCCCCCTTCACTTTATTAGCAGTCAGCTTGTATATTAATCTATTTATATTTTCTGTGAGTGTGCAAAGGGGAAAGGCTGTATCTTTTGCTGTGAGGATGATTGTGGTCTTGGCTTCTCTCTCAGGGTTGAGGCAAGCAGACCCTTCCCTAAACGTTCCTCTGTCCCCCCCCCACCCCCCACACAGTGTCAGGCAGAGCCTGAAGGAGAAACATGCCCGGCACCTTGCGGATCTCCGGGCTTATTATGAGTCAGAGATAAATAGCTTGAAACAGAAACTGGAGGCAAAAGAAATTTCTGCTGTTGAAGATTGGAAGAAAATCAATCAAATTCTTGTAGACAGGTAAAACTTAAATTTTAACTATAGTTTTAAAAATACAATTTAACCGTTGAGTGTTTCTACCTTGGATATGTTATTTTTCCCTAAAGTTCAGTATATTGTGACAGTAAAGCACTTGAAAAGCATGTGCTTCAGATATGAAAATTTTAACACTGAAAACATGTTTGCTTAGTAATTATTTTTACAGATTATTATTATTATTATTATTATTTTTTTTTTTTTTCATTTTTCTGAAGCTGGAAATGGGGAGAGACAGTCAGACAGACTCCCGCATGCGCCCGACCGGGATCCACCCGGCACGCCCACCAGGGGGCGACGCTCTGCCCACCAGGGGGCGATGCTCTGCCCATCCTGGGCGTCGCCATGTTGCGACCAGAGCTACTCTAGCGCCTGAGGCAGAGACCACAGAGCCATCCCCAGCGCCCGGGCCATCTTTGCTCCAATGGAGCCTTGGCTGCGGGAGGGGAAGGGAGAGACAGAGAGGAAAGCGCGGCGGAGGGGTGGAGAAGCAAATGGGCGCTTCTCCTGTGTGCCCTGGCCGGGAATCGAACCCGGGTCCTCCGCACGCTAGGCCGATATTATTATTATTTTTTACAGAGACAGAGAGCATCAGAGAGCGGGATAGATAGGAACAGACAGGAACGGAGAGAGATGAGAAGCACAATTACTAGTTTTTCGTTGCGACACCTTAGTTGTTCACTGATTGCTTTCTCATATGTGCCTTGACCGTGGGGCTACAGCAGACCGAGTAACCCCTTGCTCGAGCCAGTGACCTTGGGTCCTAGCTAGTGAACTTTGCTCAAACCAGTTGAGCCCGCGCTCAAGCTGGCGACCTCAGGGTCTTGGACCTGAGTCCTCCGCATCCCTGTCCAACGCTCTATCCACTGCGCCACTGCCTGGTCAGGCATTTTTATAGATTTGAATCGACCTTTTATAATATGCTAATAACTGACACGAAGACAGTTGCTTTGTATGGGCAAAATGCTGAAAGTTGAGCACACTTTGTATCTGTAAAGGAATGTCACCTATGGGATGATTTCTGCTACATATGGATCTTCTAATAAGTTGATGATAATGTCCTGAGGCCATTCTCAACCTTTTTGTTGTACCCAGACACTCATGAACCCACGGAAACAATTATCCTGTTTAAAAAACAACTGGAGAGAAACACAGGAGAGAATGCTCTTGTGTTAGGAATTGTTTTACACCTATTTTAGAGTGAAAATCGCTGATAAAATCTGATGCTTTAACTAGTATTAATAACAGCTTACTGGCAACATACTTTACAATTTAATGGGACTTAAACAGCTTGGAAATTGCTCAAGTCTAGATGACAGCAAAGACTTCTTCTTTTGCCGTGGCTGGACAGCTCTGTTGGTTGGAGCATCGTCTCAAAGCACAGAGGTTGCCGGTGCAATCCCCAGCCAGGGCATGTACAAAGTTTAGGGGGAACTGACATCTCCTGGTCCAGATAACGGTTTGCCTGCAGAATTCTAGGGAAACAAGCCCTTGTGGTTATCTGTGGTTGCCGTGTTGGGCCCATGCTGTCTCACTCGGAGTGCTTGCAGCTTCCAGTTCACTGTTGATGGGGGTGGAGGTGCAGTGTGGAGAGATATAATTTGAAAAAGAGCCAGAAAAAACCCCAAGTTCAAGTTTTCTAGGACAAAGAAGAAAAGAGAAGAGAGCAGGCTAGGAGATGTTGGGTCTTCATTTTTTTTAGGGGGCAGAGACGACCACAGGCACTTCCTGTGGGGAAGTAGAAGTATGAAAATAGCCCATCAGTAGCCTGTTAGGTTAAAGAAAGGGTGCCAAAGAAGACTCCATCAGCCGATGATGGTTGGTGCCAGTCAGTGCTAACTTGGGGAATTTGGGGGATGGTGAAGACTTTAATTAGTGCAACCAACTTACTGATAATACAGCATGGCTTTATCAACAGCACTGCTGTGGAGCTGCTCAAGGGTCTACAGTGCAGTGAGAGTGAGAGTGCAAGTGTGAGCTGCCTGGGGTAGGGGCCCAGCCCCTGTCTGGGCTGGTCTACTCTGCTCTGGGAGACCTCTTCAGTGGAAAGTGCACTTTCCAAGCCACAGGGGAGCTGGCTTATAAGTCCCTACCCTGGACACTGATTGGTTCATCCTCATGCAAACGAGGGTGCTGAATCCCCACAGTTTGATTGGTCCAAAGGCACTGTCCTTGGTTAGAATAGAGCTACTCTTATTGGTCAAAGCTGCACAGCTCTGATTGGATGGTGAAAGCCTCAGTCCTATTGGTTGAAGTAAGACTTCAGAAACCCTTTATAAGGGCTAACTCAGATGGAGGGAACACAGTGCAGACAGGTGGTTCAGTGCAGAGTTGTTTTCAGGAGTTGCAATTTGTGTGGGAGGTCACTGTCTAGAAATGGCTGCTAAGCTCTTTTTTTTTCTTTTTAAATTTGAGCACAGTTAGCCAACAGGAACCTTTGTCAGTCCTCAGGGTTCACAGTATCTAGTTAACTGATAGTTAATGAAACATTTTTATGACTGGAAGCTTCTAGAGCCCATAGAAGAGTGAGAGAAGGCAGGTGTAGTAAAGCGGACATCAGGGTTTTAAACAAGTGGCCATGTTATAACAGTAATAATGGCAACACAGGGAGGGTAATGGTACCATGCAGACGAATAGCACTGCCTTGTTTTCCTGGGCTATCCCCAGGAGGATGTAACCTGGCTTCCAGTGTAAACTGTGTGTGACACAGAATAGCAAAATCAGAATAGCAAGTTAAATCATTTAGAACTGGAGAAATGATTCACCAGAGACAGACACCAATTATGTGGTCAGTATATTCAGCAGCTTTTTTCAAACTCAGAATTGCAAATTGAAGAGTTCCATTAGAAGTGCATATGGGGCCATAAACACGGATGTTACGGTATCAGGTTATGTCACACGGTGGGAACTCGGGACGAGGTCTCTGCCAAAGCAAATCAGTGTGATGATTAAAACAAAAAATACAGTTGACACACCTGTACCTAACTGGTGGTGTTTCTCCCAGGAACAGTTTTATCAGTGTCTCAGCCCCGGCCAAACATCGTTCTGCTTCCTGTGAATTTCTTTGAATTTGACTCCTCTGGGTCACTGGTATAAACGGACTTGTACAATGTCTGACTCTTGTGACTGGCTGATGTCACTCAGCTTACTGTCCTTTAGGCTCATCCATGTTGTAGCCTGTGTCAGGATTTTCTTCCTTTTCAAGGTTGAATGGTTCTCCATTACATAGATGTGTAGATGCGTGTCCTAGGTTTGTGTCTGTCCCTTGTGGACACTTGGGCTGCTTCCGCCTGTTGGCGCCTGTGAATAAAGCTGCTGTGGACATGGGTGCGCAGGTCGGTATCTGTCCGTATCGTGCTCGATTCACTTACAGTTTCTTAGGTATCTTTTTTTTTCCTATTATTTAAAAAAAAAATTTTTTTTTTAATTTTTTAACAGAGAGAGAGAGAGTCAGAGATGGATAGACAGGGACAGACAGACAGGAACAGAGAGATGAGAAGCATCAATCATTAGTTTTTCGTTGCGCGTTGCAACACCTTAGTTGCTCATTGATTGCTTTCTCATATGTGCCTTGACCGCGGGCCTTCAGCAGACCGAGTAGCCCCTTGCTGGAGCCAGCTACCTTGGGTCCAAGCTGGTGAGCTTTTTGCTCAAACCAGATGAGCCCACGCTCAAGCTGGCAACCTTGGAGTCTCGAACCTGGGTCCTCTGCATCCCAGTTTGACGCTCTATCCACTGCGCCACCGCCTGGTCAGGCTCTTAGGTATCTTTTTATATCATTATTTTCTCTGGATACCAGATTGTCACCAGGCTCACTGGGATGCCTTTTAGTAGCATGGCATGAAGCGCTGGTGCGATGTGCTGGTCTGGGGAGAACACTTGTCGGGGAGAGGACTTCATGTTCTAATTGTTTCCTCTCAATCTGTGTGCTCTTAGATGCGGCCAGTTAGAATGCGCTCTGAACGAGGCCACTAGTCGTGTGAGGACACTTGAAAATAAGAATAACCTGCTAGAAAGAGAAGTGGTAAGTATTCTATTTTTATTGTTGTTCTAGTGTCTTAATGTTAAATACAAGCCTTTTTTATGAACTGATCTTTAGAGATAAGTAAATAGTTTCATAAAATGTTTGGTTTTGTGCCTGACCTGTGGTGGCGCAGTGGATAAAGCATCAACCTGGAATGCTGAGGTCACTGGTTCAAAACCCTGCACTTGTCTGGTCAAGGCACATATGGGAGTTGATGCTTCCTGTTCCTCCCCCTTCTCTCTCTCTCTCTCTTTCTCTCTCTCACTCTCTCTCTCTCACTCTCCTTTCTAAAATGAATAAAAATTAAAAAAAAAAAACTTAAAAAATGTTTGGTTTTATGTCTTTTGTTGTCTCCTTTAGAATGTCTTACTGTTAAGTTTATATTTTGAGAGCTGTCAGCTTCACATGATACTAGAAACTTTTACCCTTTACAATTCCTATTTTTTAATTGGTATATAATTTATTATAAAACTCACCCTTTAATGTGCACAGTTCAATGGTTTTTAGTATATTTACAAACTCATGCAACCACCATCACAATTAATTTGAGGACATTTTTGCTACTCAAAGAGAAGCCCCAAGCTGCTCAGCCCCTACTCCCCTCACACCTTCTCCCCTGGCAGCCACCGACCTGTGTTCTCTGTGGATTTGCTTGTGCTGGACTTTGGGATCACACACTACATGGTCTTCTGTGTCTGGTTTCTCTCACTCAGCGTCATGTTCTCACGGTTCACTCACATTGTAACAGGTGTTAGTGCCCCGTTTCTCTTCATGGCTGCTTCATCATCCCTTGTGAGGCTGGAGTGCACTTGTTTATCTAGTCGTCAAATGTTAGGTGTTTGGTGGCTTTCACTCTCGGACTATTGTGAACGATAGTGCTATCACATTTGTGTACAAGATTTTATGTGTCCATGTTTTCCATTATCTTACACATATGACAAATGCATAGACTTTTACCCTTAAATACCTAGATTTTTTTTTTTCATATAGCATCAGGTTTTATTATTCTACGCAGAATTTTTTTAAAAAAATTTTATTTAGTGAGAAGAGGGGAGGCAGAGACAGACTGTCACATGCACCCTGACCAGGATCTACCCAGCAAGCCCACTAGGGGCGATGCTCTGCCTATCTGGGGTGTTGCTCCGTTGCTCAGCAACTGAGCTCTTAATGCCTGAGTCGGGGCCATGGAGCCATCTTCAGGGCCCGGGGCCAACTCGCTCCAATGGAGCTTTGGCTGCAGGAAGGGAGGAGATGAGAGAGAGAGAAGCGAGAGGGGGGAGAGGTATAGAAGCAGATGTTGCTTCTCTTGTGTGCCCTGGCCAGGAATCGAACCGGGGACAGCCACATGCTCAGCCAGTGCTCTACCACTGAGCCAACTGGCTAGGGCGAGACACCTGTTTTTTATTAAAAACAATTTATTCCCCTTGTCTGTGTCTCATAGGGTGACTTCGGAGAACGCCTCAGTGCCGCCAGCAGTGCCTCCAAAGTCCTGCAAGAGCGGATTGAAGAAATGCGGACAAGTAACAAAGAAAAGGACCACACCATTGTCCGACTGAAAGCCAGGCTGCAGGATCTGGAAGAAGCGTTTGAGAACACGTACAAACTCTCCGATGAGAAAGATGCCAGGCTAAAGCAGGAAAACAAAATGTTTCAAGATGTAAGTGACACACACGGTGGGAACTTGGTGACATGGTTGGCTGAAGGTGTGTTAGATCCTGTGCTTTTATGAGCTCCAAAGACTCCCCACATTTATCTTTGTTTTCTGTAACTGCGGTAGCTGCGCATACACGCCCTGCCCGTGGAGGCAGGTGGGTCTGATCTTGGAGCAGGAAGGTGGAGCTTTCCGAGCCGTGAAGTCACCCATGGCTACCCACGCCTCTGTAGCAGGGCCACTGGTAAACCGAACCAGATGGAGAACAGGTTTCATTGAATTTCTTCATTTGCATTTAATTTTACTTAAAATTGGATTTGTATAACACTGAAACTAGAGTAGGTGTCAGATTGTGTATCTTTTCTAAGTTTTTCTTAATATCCTCTGTCATGGTGCCTAAAGAATCTACAAATATTTTGGCTATTCAAGGTTTCTTCCTGATAGCTTTAGGTTTGATTCTGGTTGCTTTGGTTTTTAAAATTCATTTTCATACACACACAAATGGTTTAAATAGTCACATCTCAAATGAAAAGCAAGTCTTCTCTGCTTCTCCTTACCTTGGAGTTTCCTACGCTAGAGGCCATTGCTTTCTACTCTTTTAGCTATTCTGGCATTTTCCTCTATGTTTCTTTTTTTTTTCTTATCAGTGAGAGGGAGAAGAGAGGGACAGATACACAGGAAGGGAGAGAGATGAGAAGCATCAATTCTTTGTTGCGGCGCCTTAGTTGGTCGTTGTTTGCTTTCTCATGTGCCTTGACTGGGAGGCTCCAGCAGAGCGAGTGACCCCTTGCTCAAGCCAGTGACCCTGGGCTCAAGCCAGTGACCTTGGGCTCAAGCCAGCGACCATGGGATCATGTCTATGATCACACACTTAGGCCGGTGAGCCCACACTCAAGCCAGATGAGCCCGCTCAAGCCAGTGACCTCAGGGTTTTGAACCTGGATCCTGCGAATCCAAGGCAGATGCTCTGTCCACTGTGCCACCACCTGGTCAGGCTTACTTACCTTTTTTTTTTTGAAATAAATTTAAACTTACAAAAAAACTTGCAGGAACTGCCACTCCTTTTACCTAGGGTCAGATGTTAACATTTTGCCATATTTGCTTTATTCTTCACACATCTTTTTTTTTTCAAACCATCGGAGAGTAGGTTGTAGACATCATGCCCCTTTACTCCTAATTTTTGTAATGTGTTACTAGTAACAAGGACCTTCTCATTTATGGCCACAGAGCAGTTATCACAACATAGAAATCTGAGCGTGTGCGGTTCATCTCCACTGTTCCTTCATGGTTCTTTCTTCCCAGCCCAGGATCCAGGACCCAGGACTCGGCCCGGTCATGCCTCCTCTTCCCTTCTCTTATCTGCTTGGTTGCCTGTACTCTGAAACACCGTGTTAACCTTTCTCTGTCATAAGGTTGCATTTTTGAAGAGTATGGGCAGTTACTTTTTAGTGTAGTGTATCCTTCAGTTGATGTTACAGTGCTTAATTTTGTGGTTGCAATTCTTTGTTTTTCCTGTAGCTCTTAGGAGAGTATGAGTCCCTTGGAAAAGAACATGAAAGAGCGAAGGTAATAATAGTTCATCATTCCTGTTCTGAATTTCTGGTGGGGGCAGGGCGCTTGATGGAAATAAGGGCTCTGGCCCTTCCTTGCCCCTTCCTCCTCCTCCCTCATCCCCTTCCTCCCCCTCCCTCATCCCTTTCCTCCCCCTTCCTCCCTCTGTCTTTCCCCCTCCCTTATCCCTTTCTTCCCCTTCTCCCTCCCCATCCCCTTCCTCCCCCTCCCCTGCCCCCATGGAGCTGTGGGGACTGATTGATCACCCATCCTCTTTGTGTCAATGGGCTTATTTTCAAGTATCTGCCCTTATAACTCACAACTTCAGTCGAGTTGCTCATCTAACAAATATTTATTGTCTATCGCATTTGAGATGAGTTGAGATGAAAATTGTTAGAATACTGAGATACTATACAGATGCGAATAATGAATACTCCCGTGAAACGCACACAGTGCTGGTGGGGAGGGGCACCCAGGCAGTCCTGCAGCCTGAGATGCGAGATAGTGAGAAGGCCTGAGTGGCCAGGCTGCCCGAGTCCTGGCGTTCAGGGCCAGTCCTGCCTTGGGAGCCTCACCGTGACAGTGATCGGTTTTGCCATGTACTGAGACTTCGGTCAAGTTAAGGTTAGAATATGTCCATTGTAACGCTGGGCAGTCCACTCTGTACCGCAGAGTGTGCGCTGTTCCTGTGGCACACGACTCCCGCAAGGGGGTTTCGCTCACTCTCTCCTCGCCTTCAGTTCTGTCTGTGGTTCTGTGGCTCCTGCCATGTTTACCAAGTGTCTGCATAATTTTCTTTGCAGCCTTAGGTTAGTATTATATTTTGAATTTTTAACTAAAAGGACTGCATTTGAATACTTACCTTCAGTCCTCTGAATTTCTCCTTTTCGTAGGATACATTAAATACAACTGAGAACAAGTTGTTGGACTCGCAGACTCAGATTTCCGATTTGAAAAGGTGAGCACCTCTGATTGTTCATTTGGGCTTAAATTCGTGTGTGTATTGAAAGCGATGAAAAGAAAGTTTTCCTGAGGATTTTCAAGCACTTTGAGGTTAGACTTTATCTTAATCTTCCTGACATAGAAACACATTTGATTTTAACTAAAGAATATTTAAAAAAATTTTTTTACTTTAGTGAGAGGAGGGGAGGCAGAGACAGACTCCTGCATGTGCCCTGACCAGGATCCACCCGGCATGCCCACTAGGGAGCAATGCTCTGCCCATATGGGGCCCTTGCTCTGTTGCAACTGGAGCCATTTTTTTAGCACTTGAGGCAGAGGCTATGGAGCCATCCTCATAGCCTGGGAACAACTCACTCTAATCAAGCCATGGCTGCAGGAGAGGAGGAGGAGAGAGAGAGAAGAGAGGGGGAGGGGTGGAAAAGCAGATGGGCACTTCTCCTGTGTACCTTGGCCGGGAATCAAACCCGAGACATCTATACACCAGGCTGACACTCTACCACTGAGCCGACCAGCCAGGGCCTAGCCCATGATTTTTAACATTTTTTAAAATGTTTATTGTATTGCTTTTAGAGAGAAAGGGAGAGAGAGAGACAGGAATATCATGTTGTTCCCGGATGTGCCCTGACTGGGAATCAAACGAACAACCTCTGTGCTTCAGGAACGATGCTCCAAGAGTCTAACCAACTGAGCTATCCTGCCAGGGCTAGCCAAAGATTTTTTTTTTTTTTTTTTTGTATTTTTCTGAAGCTGGAAACGGGGAGAGACAGTCAGGCAGACTCCCGCATGCGCCCAACCGGGATCCACCCGGCACGCCCACCAGGGGGTGACGCTCTGCCCACCAGGGGGCAATGCTCTGCCCCTCCGGGGTGTCGCTCTGTTGCGACCAGAGCCACTCTAGCACCTGGGGCAGAGGCCAAGGAGCCATCCCCAGCGCCCGGGCCATCTTTGCTCCAATGGAGCCTCGCTGCGGGAGGGGAAGAGAGAGATAGAGAGGAAGAGGGGGGGGGGGTGGAGAAGCAGATGGGCGCTTTTCCTATGTGCCCTGGCCGGGAATCGAACCCGGGACTTCTGCACGCCAGGCCGACGCTCTACCACTGAGCCAACCGGCCAGGGCCTAGCCAAAGATTTTTAAATGATGAAAATATGTTGGTGGTTGGGCCTGAGACATACACATTTCTCCAGACGTTAAGTATTTCCTCAGCATACGTAACAACATCTAAATGATACCAAACTATTGAGAAGAATTTTAAGAAGCAGTCTGGCTCACTGAATTATTTTTATGCTCCCAAAAGAATAGCATTCACGCCAATTTTGTGGTCATCTACTTTCTTACAGACCTGATTTGGGAACTATATTCATGGTCTGATTTGCTTAATTAGGTAGGAATGGAGTCATAAACGGTCCCTATGGCAAATGATTAAATGTTTCTAATTAGCTTTAGAGTATGTTTCTGTGTTTGGAGATAGTAATGTCCCTTGTTCGGAGATTTTGCCACAGTCTAAGGACTTCCCACAGGGGAAGACAGGATGGCTGTCTGCTCTCTTGTCTGCTCATTCAGTTCTAGTGTTAGCTGCCCTTATCAGATTAGTAGAAAGCAGCAGCCCTGTTAGAGCTGTTCTTTCAGACCTTCTTAGCAGTAGGATAGAGAAGAATTTGAGTTTAAAACACAAGATCTGAAGATAGATTTCAGGTTTAAAAGAACGGGAAGAATGCACGCCACGCTTGAAAAAAGGGACTGGCCACAGAGCTTGCTTCCTGCTGGTGTCTGGAAAACAGGCTTTTATTTGAACGTGACGCACGTTCTAGGAGTTGCCGTTAGGAGGAGGTGTCTGGGATGCTTTAACCTTTGCATAGTTTAAAAATTAGAAGTTATTTTTAATAGCTCTGTGATTGACAGTTAACCCTGCTTCCTCTTTTGTGAAAGTGTTAACTGTCTAAATTTTATATGCATGAATCTTTACAGGTTAGCATTAAACTTGTTAGAATTGCAGTGTATTTGAATATACTATACTTGAATTTGTTTTATTTTTAATTAATACATTGTATGTTTTGATCTGTAGTCAAATTGATATATACTGCTCACAAAAATTAGGGTATATTTTAAAATGAATATGAAGCTATAAAATACCCCCTATTTTTTACTTGCTGGATCAAGTCCCCTTTATTCTGTTCTTTTTCCTTCGGTTATAGGAGACGAAGTGCTCCTTTGTCAAGTTCAATGTGTTTGCCTTTCTATTTGCTCTCCCTGACTTTGTAAAGTTAAAGGTGGAATTTTACTGTGAAAAGGTTTATGGACTGCAGCCCCTTGGTCTCCCCTTTTGTAGAAGGGTCTCTTAGATAAGTAATCTGTAGTTGACTGTATCCTAAGTTTGTTCGATGTACTTAAATTTATCTCACTGCTTTTGAACCAGAACGATTTCAAAGCTTGAAGCTCAGATCAAGCAAGTGGAGCATGAGAACATGCTACGTCTCCGCCACAATCCCGGGACTCCCACGAGGCCCTCGCGTGCCAAGTAAGCCGCTTCGTTTGATCTCTGTGGGGCTGGAAATAGATGCACCCTTTCACTGAACTTGGGAGCTCATTGTCTAAGTCATAAGAAAGTTGGGGTTTATGTCATGATAGAATCTAGGTGTGTAAAAACATCTAATTATTAGATGTCGGCAAAGCTCTTTGCAGTAGCGTTTGCCAAAGGAGGCAATAGTCGAGTCAGGTCGGGAGTCAGGAGATTACGGGTGTTCTTACTTTTTGACTCTGTCCAGCTATGACCTAAGGCAAATCACTTAATTTTTTTGGACCTCGGTTTTATTATCTGTAAAAACAAGGACATTGGGCTAAACTGTCTCAAAAGCTCTTTTAGCCCTAAAAGTCAAGAAATTTTATTTCCAAGTTAATAGAAAGACCTACGAAGGTGAATTTTAATTGGATTGTATGGATTTTTCTTTTCTTCTCCTTCTTTTTTTAATTTGTTTAGGTGAGAGGAAGGGAGGTAGAGAGACAGACTCCCGCATGAGCCCTGACCAGGATCCACCTGGCATGCCCATCTGGGGCCGATGCTTGAGTACTGAGCTATTTTTAGCATGTGAAGCTGACATGTTCCGATGGAGCTATCCTCGGTGCCGAGGGCAACAGTCAAACCAACTGAGCCACTAGTTGTGGGAAGGGAAGAGAGTGGGTGGGGGGGTGAGAAGCAGATGGTTGCTTGTCCTGTGTGCCCTGACCGGGAATCAAACCCAGGATGTCCATATGCTGGGCCGATGCTCTTATCTACTGAGCCACTGGCCAGGGCTGGATTTTTCTTTTTAGGTTTCTTTTTAGCTTTTCTGTACTCTCAGAGCATGAGCTTGATGATACATATACAAAATAAGTTTTTTTCCATGTTAGAATCAGTTCTTATAACTTTGGTGTAAAGAGTATTAATGAGTAGATAATAACTTTGTAATTATGTTTATTTGAGAAAAATTGTTAAATTGTGAATTTTAATCTAAGTTGTAATTATCCACTGAGAAACTTTTCTAGACATTTGTTAGTTTAAATAGGATATAGTGAGTTACTAAGGAAAAAATGTATATAAGCTGCTGAAATTGAACATTGAGAGAGAAACGGGGAGGCTAAGACCGGGGTCAGGCGGGTTGTTCTGTGGACGTGAGCGTGTAGTGTTGTTGGAAGGGCAGTGTGGGGGAGAGGGATGCTCCAGGCAGAGACCGGCCCTGCTATGTCCCAAGGCAGGAGGGAGCCTGGCTCATTTGGACAACTAGCAGGTGACTACTGTGGCCTGAATGTCCCAGCCCATATCCTTTAGCCCCCAGCGAAATCACAGGCACATCCTGCTGCTCACTGAGCCAGGATCAGGACTTTGGAGTTTACCCCAGTCCCTTGGGAGGCCTCTGAGGGGCTTTCTGTAAAACCACGTCGTCAGATTGCTGCTTGTGGAATGAGCCTGCCAGGAGCAGAAGAGGTGACACCGGGCAGCCAGTGGCTGTGCTGGGGGGGTGGTGGCCAGAGGGTGGCTGAGGCCACTCTTGGAGAGGGTGGTGGCCGTGGCCGCACTGGGGGAGGGTAGCAGCCAGATGGTGGCCGTGGCCACGCTGCGGGGGTGGCAGCTAAATGGTGGCCGAGGCCTGGACAGAAGAGAAGCATTTGCAGGACATTCTGAGGTGGATTGCATAGAACAGTTACAGCTTAGACAGCAGGGGAGGAAGGGGTGTCAGAGAAGCCCTTCGGTCCTGTAGGAACAAGGGAGTGCACCATGTGCACCCCAGGAAGGGCCAGCCGGGGGACGGGCAGTCTCTGTCAGGAGTGTTTCAGTTTGAGAGTCGTGTGAATCCAGGTGGAGGCTGGTCAGGCAACTGCAGAATCCCAGAAGTAAGGTCTCGGGCTGGAGTTACTATTCTGGAGTCATCTGTCTAGGCAGTGCTGCAGGCGGCAGGGCGGACGGATGTTTACTGAGAAGTGGTCCAGGACAGAATGCTGACGGGCCCCAGGGTCTGGATATTGGGTAAAGTTGCCTGGGGAGGCTGAGCTTGAGCTGCCTGAAGACTAAGGGAAATGGGAACAGTCATGGTGGGCATGCTGCTGAGGGGCAAGCTCGGTGGAGCTGAGGCAGCGGGACCCGCAGGCTGCAGCCCCTGAGGGCCCAGGCATGGGGAGGACAGGAGGACAGGGGGACGGGCGGGGGCATGCTGGAGAGGGAAGGAAAACCCCTGAAATGTCAAGAGCCGGGATGTCGCTGCTTTGTGAAGCATGTGCATGACACTGTCGGGGGCGAGATAGAATGCCACGGGTAGAAGTGCCCAGTGGTTTCCCGGCCTCTGTCCTCTCTGGAGTACAGTGCGAGGTTATCTCCTGACCATCAGTCAGGCTGGACCATCAGATGGAGGAGAGAGGAGAAGGCAGGAGATGGTCGCCAATTACAGCGGGGCTCTGTGCCAGCAGTGTTGGGTGTCTCTGAGACGGTGAGAGTGATTCTGTAACGACACCCCAGTCTGCAGGTGCGCCTGTTGCGTGCAGACACTAGCAGTGTAGGCAGCGCAGTCACCCAAGCCAAGTGTTTGCTGCCAGGTTGCTGTGCTAGAAGGTGCCCTGGGTTGCTGTGCTAGAAGGTGCCCTGGGGCCTGGTCGTTGTTGGGGTGCGCCCCAGGGCAGGCAAAGAGAGGTTGCACCCCAGGGCAGGCAGAGAGGAGCGAGGGAAGTGGGGAGGGGTTGGTAAGTAGGACCGGGGAGGTGAGGACACCACGTGCTCTCTGCTGCACTTCCTGGAGGAGGAGCAGTCAGATCATCAGAGAGGCCCAGGCCCGCTGACACGTGTGACATCGCCTCGTAGGAGGGCAGAGAGCTGTGCAGGCTGTAAGACAGGTTCATTAGAATTAGAAAACATTTTAAAGTTGGTTCTTAAGTCTCAGTAGCCATGTTTCGCGTGTTCAGTAGCAGTCTATGATTGGCAGCCCCTGGGTTGCAGGTAGAGGACACTTCTGTTTGGGCAGGAGATTCTGTCCCTGTTGCTGGTGTGGGAGGAGCAGAGGGACGCTGGCCTCCGCTCCCACCGGCCGTGGCCGTGGTCTCGCTGGGGTGTGCAGGGCTGTGTGGGTGTGCAGGTGCCTGAATCATGCGTGGCTGGGGTTCAGGAGTGACCACAAGCAACAGAAGTGTGGAATGATGCCGTTAGCTCTCAGAACCATCGTGTAGAACTCATGTATCTGAAGTAAGATTGCTGAATGCGGTTTTTAAACTACCACGTAGGCTATAATAATCTTCCAAAGCAGGTTGTTTTCAGCCTGTGCTCAGTTTAAACAGAAGCACAAACCTTGTAATGCCCGAACACCTGCATTCTCATAGCACCCTGGCCACCTCAGATGTCAGCCGGCGGAAGTGGCTGATCCCTGGGGCGGAGTACTCCATCTTCACAGGCCAGCCCCTGGACGCCCAGGACCCGGCAGCAGCAAGCCAGCCGGAGGGAGCCTGCGCGCCTGGGTAAGAGAGCTGTGGGGCTCACACCGGCGCCCCTGAGTCCCCCTAGATAGAGAGCTGCAGGGCTCACACCGGCGCCCCTGAGATAGAGAGCTGTGGGGCTCACACTGGCGCCCCTGAGTCCCCCTAGATAGAGAGCTGCAGGGCTCACACCGGCGCCCCTGAGATAGAGAGCTGTGGGGCTCACACCGGCGCCCCTGAGTCCCCCTAGATAGAGAGCTGCAGGGCTCACACCGGCACCCCTGAGATAGAGAGCTGTGGGGCTCACACCGGCGCCCCTGAGTCCCCCTAGAGAGCGGCGCCCCTGAGTCTCCCTAGACAGAGAGCTGCGGGGCTCACACCGGCGCCCCTGAGTCCCCCTAGAGAGCGGCGCCCCTGAGTCTCCCTAGATAGAGAGCGGCGCCCCTGAGTCTCCCTAGATCGAGAGCGGCGGGGCTCACACCGGCGCCCCTTAGTCTCCCTAGATAGAGAGCGGCGCCCCTGAGTCCCCCTAGATAGAGAGCGGCGCCCCTGAGTCCCCCTAGATAGAGAGCGGCGCCCCTGAGTCTCCCTAGATAGAGAGCGGCGCCCCTGAGTCCCCCTAGATAGAGAGCGGCGCCCCTGAGTCCCCCTAGATAGAGAGCGGCGCCCCTGAGTCCCCCTAGATAGAGAGCGGCGCCCCTGAGTCCCCCTAGATAGAGAACGGCGCCCCTGAGTCCCCCTAGATAGAGAGCGGCGCCCCTGAGTCCCCCTAGATAGAGAGCGGCGCCCCTGAGTCCCCCTAGATAGAGAGCGGCGCCCCTGAGTCCCCCTAGATAGAGAGCGGCGCCCCTGAGTCCCCCTAGATAGAGAGCGGCGCCCCTGAGTCCCCCTAGATAGAGAGCGGCGCCCCTGAGTCCCCCTAGATAGAGAGCGGCGCCCCTGAGTCTCCCTAGATAGAGAGCGGCGCCCCTGAGTCCCCCTAGATAGAGAGCGGCGCCCCTGAGTCCCCCTAGATAGAGAGCGGCGCCCCTGAGTCCCCCTAGATAGAGAGCGGCGCCCCTGAATCCCCCTAGATAGAGAGCGGCGCCCCTGAGTCTCCCTAGATAGAGAGCGGCGCCCCTGAGTCTCCCTAGATAGAGAGTGGCGCCCCTGAGTCTCCCTAGATAGAGAGTGGCGCCCCTGAGTCTCCCTAGATAGAGAGCGGCGCCCCTGAGTCCCCCTAGATAGAGAGCGGCGGGGCTCACACCGGCGCCCCTGAGTCCCCCTAGATAGAGAGCGGCGCCCCTGAGTCCCCCTAGATAGAGAGCGGCACCCCTGAGTCTCCCTAGATAGAGAGTGGCGCCCCTGAGTCTCCCTAGATAGAGAGTGGCGCCCCTGAGTCTCCCTAGATAGAGAGCGGCGCCCCTGAGTCCCCCTAGATAGAGAGCGGCGGGGCTCACACCGGCGCCCCTGAGTCCCCCTAGATAGAGAGCGGCGCCCCTGAGTCCCCCTAGATAGAGAGCGGCACCCCTGAGTCCCCCTAGATAGAGAGCGGCGCCCCTGAGTCCCCCTAGATAGAGAGCGGCACCCCTGAATCCCCCTAGATAGAGAGCGGCACCCCTGAGTCCCCCTAGATAGAGAGCGGCACCCCTGAGTCCCCCTAGATAGAGAGCGGCACCCCTGAGTCCCCCTAGATAGAGAGCGGCACCCCTGAGTCCCCCTAGATAGAGAGCGGCACCCCTGAGTCCCCCTAGATAGAGAGCGGCACCCCTGAGTCCCCCTAGATAGAGAGCGGCACCCCTGAGTCCCCCTAGATAGAGAGCGGCACCCCTGAGTCCCCCTAGATAGAGAGCGGCACCCCTGAATCCCCCTAGATAGAGAGCGGCGCCCCTGAATCCCCCTAGATAGAGAGCGGCACCCCTGAGTCCCCCTAGATAGAGAGCGGCGCCCCTGAGTCCCCCTAGATAGAGAACGGCGCCCCTGAGTCCCCCTAGATAGAGAGCGGCGGGGCTCACACCAGTGCCCCTGAGTCTCCCTAGAGGTCTCACTTGCCTTCAAATGCAGAGGAAGATGTAAGGAGGCTCTCCTGTGTCCTGAATGTCTTCATTTTAAGGACCTGATTTTTATTTTACTTTGAAAGGTATGCTTTCTGGGGAGTTTACTCTGTGGGCTGCTCAGAGCCACCCCACCTGGGCCTGGGCACGCTGCGTGCCACCCATGGGCATGTGGTCAGGATGGGATGTGGGTCCTCACTCCCCGCAGACAGCCCGAGCCCCCACAAGCAACCTCACTTATTTACTCCAAGGCGCCACGTAAACAACATTCCTCGTGTGCTGGGCCGTGGAAAGGCGGCCCGGGGTTGTTGTGTACAGGCTCCGTTCTGCATGCGATGTAAAGCTTACCCAGCGTGGTGCAGTCTGAATGGCAGCTCTCTTATGCTCACAGTGCTGGTGGGCTGTGTATCTTTGCACTGTTGTAACAAGTCACCATAGACTCAGGGCTTAAACAGCAAATGCTGATTTCCTGCACTTTTGGAGGCTGGAGGTCTATGCTCAGGGTACCAGCATGGCTGGGTTCTTGGTGAGAACCTCCTCCTGGGTGTGTCCTCACTAGGCCTTCCTTTGGTGCAGAGAGAGAGAGAGAAGGATCTTCTCTCTTCCTTTCTTTATTAGGGTACCAATCTCATCATGGGGGCCCTACCCTCTTGATCTCAGCCAACCCAATCAACTCCCAAAGGCCCCACTTCCAAATACCGTCACACTGAGGGTTAGGTCTCCACATATGGGGGTGGGGGGGCACAGACATTCAGTCCACAGTGCCACATGTTTTACAATTATTATTTCAGGTGCCATTCTCCAGAAAAGGATTCTTCAGCAGGAAGTTCACCAACAGATGTACCGATAAAAAAGCAGAGAGAGGCTTCAGACACACCCATCATGAGAGCTTTAAAAGAACTTGAGGAAGAAAAAATATTTAAAAATTGGGGCACACAGACAGAGAAAGAGGATACTTCAAACAGTAAGTATTTTATTCCTTATATTTGATAGAGTTTTATAGATTATAGCTATATAGGTATGTTCCCTTTTCTTCCTAATTATATTACCTTCTTTAAAATGGAATCCCCCAAGTAACGAAATAAAAAGTTTAGTTTATTGCTGTTCAGCCCCATTTCAGAGATAATCGAATCCCCTAGTGAGTAATTTATCACAGCCATAGCATAAGGTATGCTTTTTATAAAAGCAGATTGCATGTTACATTCTGGTTATTAAAGATTTCTGTGGCATTCTTAAGGATATTTGAGAAATTTCTACACCAGTTTGTCTTATATCAAAAGTCGTGACAGATACTTGGTTTTCATAAAGTGAGACCGGCCATGCCTGTCCCCCATTCTGGTCCCCACACACCCAAGATGGGACAGGGATGTTTGGTGCTGGTTTTCCAAAGACAGGTACCTGCAACTCCTGCTAATCACATCATTGACACCCTTGGGGTGGCACCCAAAGCTGTATCTCCTAGTAAATAAATTAGTGACCTGCTTTCTAAAAATAAACTCTTGAAAAATCACCTTGAGTGCCAGTTGTAAACAGGAAACCAGAATGAATGCATTATCGATGGCCACATTTTCCTTTGTCAGGCATTTCTTACCTATAATGTGGTGTATTTGCAAATAATCACCATAACCTGCACAGTGAGGAGAATTGCTTGCTGGTATAACCATCTGTTAATAAATGCAGATGGCTGAGGCTAGGTTTGTCCTGTTTGATTTTCTTTTATGTTTCTCTCATAGGATTGGTGAATCCTCGGCAAACTGAAATGTCTGTTGGTACAAGTCGGTCCCCAGAGAAATGTGCCCAAAGACAGAAGAGGTTTAATTCTGCCTCTCAGAGATCATCATCTTTACCACCTTCAACTCGTAAATCAAGTGCACCAAGTAAGAATTAGATTCCCCGCCTCCTGGGGTCAGAGGAGTGACATCCGAGCCATGCACACTGACATACTGATGTTTTCCATCTCCTTTACAACATCCCTCGCACCCAGGAGAGTGCCCTGAGCTCAGGGTCCCCAAGTAGGACCTTTCTTCAAGAACAAAATTACCTGATTGCACCGATACTGTGACTGTAACTGAAAAAATGATCAGTTTATTGAGTGACTTTTTTTGTGTGTGTCCAGCAAATTTTTGTGCATGATACCACTGCATAGTCAGGATGGGATGTGGCTCCTCACTCCCTGAAGACAGCCCCAGCCCCCACAAGCAACCTCACTTATTTACTCCAGGGCGCCACGTAAACACAACAAACATTCCTCGTGTGCTGGGCCGTGGAAAGGCGGCTCGGGCTGTTGTGCACAGGCTCCATTCCGTGGATAGTTATCATCTGTCTAATTCAGCAGTTCTCAACCTGTGGGTCGCGACCCCGGCGGGGGTCACCTAAAGCCATCCCGATGAGAACCGCTGGTCTAATTAGACATGAGTTCAGGCATATTGATTTAAGCTAGCCTACAAAAAACGATGTACCCACCTAAGGCCACTCAGCGCTAAGCCACCTTTTTCTTTACCTGATTACAGGTGTGATTCTAAAGCTTAAACACTGGATATCCGTATCCTCAGTGTTCAGTCTCATCATAGTTGAGACGATTTCTATCTGACTGCATTATGGGCAGCTCCACTCGGCCTCTGGTGTTTCCAGCTTATTTCCAGTTGACTTCTAAAATCCTGAAAAACCAGTTTTGAGTCAGAGTGCTGAAGTTACTGTCTGATATACGAAAATGTTGGTGGTGGTTCCCTCTAGATGTTGGGGTTATAAACTGTTTTTTATACTCTTATTTATCTTCCAAAAAGTTTTACAGTGTGATTATTTTTCTTTGAAAGGTAGCAGAAAGTGCTGAAAAAAAAATAAAGTTTATGTTTTTCCAATACAACACATGTATTGTATAGAAGAAAAAAGAGTATTTCCTCTTCGTTTTCTTCTGTAGTGAAAAGAGAGATTATGTTAACACCAGTGACTGTGGCTTACAGTCCGAAGCGGTCCCCTAAAGAAAATTTGTCCCCAGGATTTAGTCATCTGCTTAGCAAAGCTGAAAGCAGTTCGATTCGGTAAGTTCTCTAAAATTGTAGAATCAGATGCATATATTATTGACTTTTGTTTTTAAATTTCAACTTATGCCCGTAGCTGTCATTAATGTTTCAGTTAATGGGAACTCTGGATTTAAATCATATCAGTGAATGTCATACCAAAAAGTAGAAATACCGTAACACATGAAAACAGTTTGTAACTGTGTAAACTGGCTACTACAAAATTTATATACCGTCTCAGAGCCCCTCCCCACCAGCTTTTGGATGTAGACGGTAATTCTTTGAGTTCCTAGAAAGGTTTCCCTGCAGGGATGTTTCTGAGCTATTTGCATGAGAGTGTGCAGTGTCCCCGTGTGGCCCTGGCACTGAGCGCCCCTCCACCCAGGCTCCCGAGGAAGTGTGGTCAGCACTGTGTGCTGGCCGGGGAGGGGCAAGGGGTACTGACTCCTGCTGACCCAGCTCCATAGGCTCCTGGTGAAATTATTCAAGCTCAAGGAACCTCATTTCACCCCCTGTAAAATGGGGATGCTAATCCTTGCCCTGCTTCTTTCGTAAGGTTATAAGACACAATCTGGGTAAATGCTCTAAGTTTCTGGTATGTAGCTATAATTTTATATTAAAAAATAAACTAAATTTCAGTTTTAGAAAATTGTATGACCAGCTTTCTTTGTAAAATAAAAATGTCAGTGTGTGAGTTACCGGGATGCTGGTTCATGCTTCTAGTGGCGACAAGAGGGCTCAGTTAACACTGTTTTTCTCACAAGTAACTTGCTTCATTCAATAGATTTGATATACTTTTGGATGATTTAGATACTGTTCCTGTGGCTACATTACAACGTACCCATCCAAGAAAACAACTCCAGTTTCTTCCTCTAGATGACTCAGAAGGTACCTTCTCTTAAAAAATTATTAGTTTTGGTTTTAGTTATTTATTTTGTGAGTTTTTGGTATCTTTTCAAGGTTCTAAATATTACTATAGTATCCTGTGTTGTTGTATCCAAGGGCCCCTAACAATAAGCATTAACAATGCTCAGATTGTGTCTGTGTCGTTATCCTCTTCGAAAAGTTGGGAAACGGCCCTGGCCAGTTGACTTAGTGGTAGAGTGTCTGTCTGGCGTGTGGGTGTCCTGGGATCAATTCCTGGTCAGGGCACATAGTAGAAGCACCCATCTGCTTCTCCACCTCTCCCCCTTCTCTCTCTTTATCTCTCTCTCTCTCTCTCTCTCTCTCTTCCTCTCCCGCAGCCATGGCTTGATTGGCTCGAGCGAGTTGGCTGTGGTTGCTGAGGAATGGCACCATGGCCTCACCTCAGGTGCTAAAAAATGGCTCTGATTACAATGGAGCAAGGGCCCCAGATGGGCAGAGCATCGTCCCCTGGTGGGCATGCCGTGTGGATCCCGGTTGGGTGCATGTGGGAGTCTGTCTCTGCCTCCCCTCCTCTCACTAAAAAAATAAAAAAGTTGGTAAACTGAGGTATAGCAAATGTTAATGTGTAATTTCCAGGGTTGTACTGTTCAGTTTTTCTCTATACTTTATGTTCTCTGATTTTTATGCAACTTAGGCTTTGGGTAATTTTTTGTTTGTTCTCTTTTATATATATACTGATATTTTGTTGATTTTAAAAGAGAGAGGAAGGGAGACAGAGAAACATCAACTTGTCCCACTTACTCATGCCATCTTTGGTTGTTTCTTGTATGTGCCCTGACTGGAGATCGAACCCACAACCTTGGTTTATCTAACCAACTGAGCTACCCGGCCAGGGCCTTTTATTTATATTTTAAGTTTGGCATAAAGTTATAATATATGTGAAATCACGTGGGTAGGTTCCTAAAACGTTAACTCTAGTGTTGGTATAAATGTGCTATTTAGTTTTGAAACATTTATTTTGCCTTAAGTGTACCGAAAGCTTATGTAAGCTTACAGAAAGTATGTTTTCATCTTGGGATGATGGTCGCGCTGAGGGCCATGCCTTTAGCATTCTGCGGAGGGTAAACAGGACGGGTTGCTCTCTCTCTGTGGTGGCTATTTCCAGAAAGTGAAGCTGGGTAACTGATGTAGGACATGAGCTGTTGGAAAACTTAGTAAGAAATAAAAAAAATTTCTCTTCTCTCTGACAGGAAAAAGAAATTCAGAGAAAGCCACCGACACCCACGTGAACCCTAACTCTGCCCCGGAACTGTTGCCCGGTGGAGCCAAGGCCACGGCAGGGAGGCCGGCCTGGGGGCAGAGCGAGCCCATGGGCTGCGAGCAGTGCAAGGCCGCGCCCGCACCCACACACACGCCACGCACCCAGGACTTTGAGTATACCGCAAAAATCAGGACCCTGGCTGAAACGGAACGCTTTTTTGATGAACTTACGAAAGAGAAAGACCAGGTATAGAACACAACCAAAAAATGCGTAATTTTTTTCCTGAGCTTAATGCCTGTGTCTAAAGAACAGTCAGAAAGGAGCTGCAGCGAATTTCCCACCAAAGCTGCACTTGTGTGTGCCGAGCTGTCCTGATTGTGACAGAGGGGACTTGTGTAAAGACGAGGTGGACAAGAAGATGCGAGGCTACAGTCTTTGTTCTCCATTCTGTGTCATAAACTGCCCTGCCTGTAATGGAAGTGTCTGTTTTTATTTACACCTGTCTTTGTGTTGGCAGATTGAGGCAGCCCTAAGTCGCATGCCTTCTTCTGGAGGACGGATCACTTTGCAGACACGATTGAATCAGGTGAAATGTCTTAGCCTGACCTGCCTTCGAGGCTTGTCACTAGTCAGTGCTCCATTTATCCAAGATGACTTAAAAAAAATTTTTATTTGTTGGCTTTTAGAGAGAGGAGAGAGAGAGAGGAGGGAGGAGCGGGAAGTGTGTCCGTAAAGTTATGGTGCACTTTTGACTGGTCACAGGAAAGCAACAGAAGACGATAGAAATGTGACATCTGCACCAAATAAAAGGAAAACCCTCCCAGTTTCTGTAGGATGATGTGGTAGCGTGTGCCCATGCGCAGATGATGATGTAACACCATGTATAGTGGAGCGGCCCACGGCCTTGCCAGTTGAGATGTGGACGGTACAGAGGAAAGTTCAGTGTGTTCTGTGGCTTGCTAAATTCGAATTCGTGACCAGAGTGCAACGTGAATATCGGCGCATTTATAATGAAGCGCCACCACATAGGAATAACATTACTCGGTGGGATAAGCAATTGAAGGAAATCGGCAGTTTGGTGGAGAATCCCCGTCCTGGTAGGCCATCAGTCAGTGTTGAGTCTGTAGAGGCTGTAGCTACCTAAGGAGCCCTAAAAAATCTGTGCATGAGCCCACATCGAACTGCACTGAATAGGTATGAAACTGGGAGAGTTTTCCTTTTATTTGGTGCAGATTTCACATTTCTGTCATCTTTTGTTGCTTTCCTGTGACCGGTCAAAAGTGCACCATGACTTGATGGACACACTGTAGTTGCCTCCCATATGTACCTTGAGCAGGCAAGCCTGGGGCTTTGAACTGGTGACCTCAGCATTCCAGGTCCACGCTTTATTCACTGTGCCACCACAGGCCAGACTAAGATGGTTTTTTAAAATCATGGATCTTAAGCACGCTAAAGCAAGTTGGTCAAAACTTTTAGCCTCTACAGCAGGGATTGGGAACCTTTTTGGCTGAGAGAGCCATGAACACCACATATTTTAAAATGTAATTCTGTGAGAGCCATACAATGACCTGTGTACGTTGTGCATTATCCAATAAAAATTTGGTGGTGTCCTGGAGGACAGCTGTGATTGGCTCCAGCCACCTGCAACCATGAACATAAGTGGTAGGAAATGAATGGATTGTGATACATGAGAATGTTTTATATTTTAACATTATTGTTTTTTTTATTAAAGATTTGTCTGTGAGCCAGATGCAGGCATCAAAAGAGCCACATCTGGCTCGCAAGCCATAGGTTCCCGACTCCTGCTCTACAGGAAGCATTTGGTGCTTATAGTATATTCTATAACAGCCTGCTAGCTTTCAGGAATACAAACTATTTTTACCTTTACATTTCAAGAAAACTGTGTTCATGCTATTATGTTTTCAAGAAACAAACTCGGGAGCAAATGGCATAGCCGTAGAGAGAGAGAAAGGTGTGATTCCATGGTTGGGCAGGAGACGGTGCACTCCATGTGGCTGCGTTCATTTCTTTCAGTTGCTTTTCAAAGGGAATGAAAATGCACGATGCCAGGGCACGTTTCAGTTCTGTTCTCTTTGTAACA
Organism: Saccopteryx leptura; assembly: GCF_036850995.1. NCBI lineage: Eukaryota > Metazoa > Chordata > Mammalia > Chiroptera > Emballonuridae > Saccopteryx > Saccopteryx leptura. The sequence goes on along the minus strand of NC_089504.1, from coordinate 247,681,014 downwards.
TTTTAAACGTGACAGCAACTATATGTCTCTTACATAACTGCGTGTTTTGGCTTTTCAGTGCCTTAGCTTTGGGAAATGTCTATTTCCAGATTGATCTGTGATATCAGAAGGAACGAAAGCTGTAGTAAAGGTCCTTTTCTAGTGCCTGAAGCCCTAACTTAGCTTATTTTCTGACTTTAAGTCTTTTTATTGTTTCTGCTGTCTGGAAAGTTTTTAGTCAGTAATTTGTAAAGCAGGGCTTACAGATACACGCAAAGAGATATGTTTAAGAATATTTACTGCAGCCTTACTTATGATATCTAAAATTAGAAGCCACCTAAATTTCTGCTAAAAGATTCTTGGTTAAAAATGGCAACATCTGATGGGATATTGTACTTAATGTAAAATGATATTATAGAAGGATATTTCATAACAAGATGAGTTCAGTTGAAAAACATTCTGAAGTAGAGAGTTTGGTTCTGTTTTAATTTTTTTTCTTAAAAAGGGCAAGCATATCTGCAGGAAAAAAACAAGGAAAGGAACAGTAGTCATTTCTTTTTGTTCATCTGTCTGCTAACTATGCTATAACATGTCATTCTTTTATAGTTAAAGATGTTAGAAAAATTTAAAGTTTTGTTTCAGGATACCATTGGAGTTAATACTGAATAAAGTGGCTAAAATAACTATATATTTCAGGTACTATTTATTTAAAAATTGCAGTTGTTACATTGATGCATAGTCAAATCTCTGTTCCTCAGAAAAGTCTCCTCTGGATGTCATTTGCCTTTTTAACTTTAACGTGTTTCTCGGAAGCAAGTTAGTTGATGTGCATGTGCCTGGGGCCCGGCACCAGTCAGATGTGTCTGTTAATTCCACTGAGAGGACTGACACCCCTTGGGTCCAGGCTCCTTCCGGTCGGCTGTGTCGCCCTTACTAGAGTTTCTATGCTCTCTATGTACTGGGGGTAATGTGCAGAAGTTACTTGGAATGGCTGAAAAGTTAATTCACATTGCGTGGCTCAAGAGAAATAATACACAGATGGTTTGTGTTAAGAAAAACAAACTATTGGATTTCCATACTCATAATGTCCTTTTGCTAAAGCAAAGGCCCATTGAGTGGTAATTTTGGAACAAATGAACTTAAAGCAGGATTCTAATGAGCATTCCCCCATCTCCACCCAGGAAGCCTTGGAGGACCGCTTGGAGAGGATCAACCGTGAGCTGGGTTCCGTGCGCATGACCCTGAAGAAGTTCCACGTCTTGCGCACTTCTGCCAATCTCTGAGATTTGTAGCCATTAAATTCTGAGACATTTCTGTTTGCACTGATGTATAATTATGCACTTGGAAAAGGCAAAACTATTTTATACTGTTTATAGGCCTTCCGACCGTAGTTTTACAATCATGCTATTCTTGACATTCACTGTTTTATATATTTCAGATGGCCACATATTTTCAAGATATTTTTGTTATGCTCGAGAATCTCTTGTATATTTTACTATTTAAAAAAGTATTATTTTTAAATAGTATATGTCTCCAGTTTATATCAAGAATAAGGAAATGTGATCAGGGAGGCAGCGTGTTTCTAAACACATAGTGTGTCACAATGAACTTTGCACACCGGTTTTGTAAATGTATTCGACATTGTGAATATAATTCTTTTTGTTGTTGTTGTTGTTGTTAATAAATGCTTCAGAACAGCTTCCATAATGGTAGACTAATACGGGCTGAATGCAAATAATATTACAGCATACCCTGGGGTTTAGTTGTTTTGAGGTTTTTAAGAAAAATGATATACACTTCCTGTCTGAAACATTTGCCTTAGAGTGAATATTAGATTAGTAGTAATGGCAATATTGGGAATAATGGGATACTGGAAAGCTTTGAAAACTACACAAATAACTCTTTTGTCTCCCTTAAGCTTTATTATTTGTAAGGAAAGAAAAAGAAAGGCGAGAGATGTAATTTTCTAATTTTGTTACATACAGTACTTTTCAGGGAAAGTTAGACCTTTGGAGAGCTGCAGCTTCTTGCCCCATCATTCTGAACGGAACTTGTGTCCCGTTTGGATGCAATACAGGCCCCCCCAGTGAGGCTGTCCCGGGAGCCCTGGTCTCGTCAGTGTGTGGCGTCCGCTACCAGAGTCTTGCAGACACGGCCCCCTCTGACTTCCCCTCCCTGCCAGGAGGGAGACCAAAGCTGCCTGGTGGGTGCCGGGAGGACAGTAGGTTGTGACCAGAGCCGCTGCCTCTGCTTGTTCTGGAAGGCGTGTGTGTGCCAGGCCTGCCCCTGCCGGGCAGTCCCTCTCAGCACTCAGAAGTGGCGCGTGGGCAGGAGCTCTAGCAGGTGTGTGCCTGACCTCTGGTCAGGTCCAGGCTACTCCGCTGCCCACTTCTCAGTGGCCCATTGGACCTCGTGCTCACGTACTCAGGCTCGGCATGTGTTGGTAGACACTGTTCCCAACTCTCCCAGCTGAGCCCCCCTGGAAGTGCTCCAGGTTAGATCTGGGTTTGCCCTTGAGTTTCTCCTCCTCCTGTGACTCGTGGCAGTGCGCAGTTCCAGCGCACCGAGCCAGCCGGCCCGATGTGGGGGTGGGCACCTCTGAGCAGGGACCCCAAGTTACCTGTGAGCACTGCACCTGTGCCAGGTATAGACATCAGCTACTCAGAATTATCCGTCCACAGAATCAAGTGCCTTTATTAGTGGTATTTTCCTCCTAGCCTTGCTTCCCTTTAAGTGACAGAAAGGAAAGGTTTGCTTGGACCCAGTCCAGGATGGCTTGTTTCCTGATCTGCTGGGGCTGACTCTTGTACTACTGCCTTTAACGTGTTCCTACCCAGGACCTCAGGAACAAGCCCGAACATCATTAGGCTAGTTCGTTGTTCCTTCTTTTTATTGTAAAGTCTATAATATTCTTAAAAATAAAGAAATTTGCCGTTTCAGAAAGATTATAGTTTTATCTTGTCAAGGAGTTATCTTAGGCTATTTGGCTTACTATTCCAGGGAGGGTATTAAGCCCCATTAGGACGTCTTCTGTGCCTCTCTCAGAAGAGATTTTTGCTTTGATTTTTGAAGTGTATAATAGGTTGGAAGTATCAGTTACTTTTTTTTTAATTATAGAAAAATATTTTTTTCTCTGTGGCTGTGAAGAGGGAAGCCAAGGAGACTCCGCCATCTTTCCCTCTGGTGATGTTAAACTTCACCAACACTCGACTTAGAAACCACTCAACTACTATCCCGGGGAGGTAGAACACTTGTCGCCAGCTGGGGCTGAGCTGCAGTTAGTAAAAAACAAAACCTAAGTGAGTCTTCCATTTTGGGCAAGTGCCTTTCTTAATGCATACAGTTAACTCTTTACAACAGGCTCGAGATTCCTTGCCCTGACAGGCCCCCCTGCGGTGGGGAACCGTCCTTTGGGGGCCCCAGGTCAGAGCTTAGCATAGAGGTTCTGATAGTGATAGTATGCAAGACTGGGCAGCAAGGGCCAGGGGAGCCAGGCGGACTGGACCGGACCGGGGCCACGCAGGCGGGTCACAGTGGCACACGCCTGCCCTCCTCAGCAGTGACTTTTGTGCGGGGTGACACGGATATAAAGGCCCGGTGCTTAGTAAGCACTCAATAAATAGTGCATCTCAGCTTCATTCTGAATTCAAGAGGCTTTTGAAGTACCTATTTGGGACTTTTTAAAATAGAAAAGTAGGTTGTGTTTTAAAGCCATTGACTTAAAAACCTACCTTGGGTTGTTGACATTTCCATTTACGTTAGATGGTCCAAGATGTTCCCTCTATCTCTTTGCCAAAAAAAAAAAAAAAAGCTTCCCTCAGGTGTGAGGTTTTTTTTAATGACCAATAAAAAATTCAAAAAAAAAATTTGTTAACCTGTTCAGTATAAGATCAAGGAAGGCACTTTGAACTTTGGTGATTTGGGAGTTATCTGATATCAATATAGGCTCTTATCCTAAAAAAAAAAAATGTTGCCAATGTGATAAAGGCCATTGGTCCTTTGTTCCATAATTTGACATCTCAAGGTGACACAAGGCAGGACTGCGTGAAGGAAATGTCACCACTGTGTATCAGGTGAATGAAGCTATGATTTATTTCTGGAGTTTGGTAAGCAACCAAAATGCTTTTCTCTTTTTTACTTAAGAGAAAAAAAGCCATGTGCTTTGCTGAATGCTGTTTGAAAACTAAATTCTGCACTAACATAATGTAGTAAAATTCGACGTATTTTTCATTTTAATCTTTAGATACCGCAAAAGCAGTCTGCACTTAATTTTAATATACAACCTGTGCTACGAGTCTTTAAAAAGCTTTTAAAATATAAATGTGTGCCCAGGGCTCTTTAGGAGTCATAGAGGTGAGTTACGTTTACCTATCATGTATGCTTAGGAGATTTGCAGGGTCGGTTAGAACCAGCTCCGTCGCACAACCATGTTTCAGGCACGCATTTCCTGCCCTTCCAGGAGTTCTGGGGCAGTTTGACAACCTGTTCAACTATACCAGTATTCTTAGGACCTGGTTAGGTTTTTTTTTTTTTTTTTTTTGTATTTTTCTGAAGCTGGAAACGGGGAGAGACAGTCAGACAGACTCCCGCATGCGCCCGACCAGGATCCAACTGGCATGCCCACCAGGGGGCGACGCTCTGCCCCTCCGGGGCATCTCTCTGTCGCGACCAGAGCCACTCTAGCGCCTGGGGCAGAGGCCAAGGAGCCATCCCCAGCGCCCGGACCATCTTTGCTCCAATGGAGCCTCGGCTGTGGGAGGGGATGAGAGAGACAGAGAGGAAGGAGAGGAGGAGGGGTGGAGAAGCAGATGGGCGCCTCTCCTGTGTGCCCTGGCCGGGAACTGAACCCGGGACTTCTGCACGCCAGGCCTACGCTCTACCACTGAGCCAACCGGCCAGGGCCCCCGGGTTAGTTTTTATCTCCTGATTTGTGTTTGTATTTCAACAGATGCCTCCCAAATATGAGGAATCAAGCCATAAGTTTGCATTTGCTGGATATCACGTACCATGCCATCTCTGTGACTGCAGATGTCACAGATAGTTTTATTCACAATTTCACTGTAACAGTGATGGGTAATGTGACAGACGTGCTTCCTATGGTGCGGCTGATGGTTAGACAAAGCCATTGTTGAACCTCGTTGAACCTCAGAGCACTGAGACTGTAAGCTCTGTGAGAGCAGGGACCACCACTTCTCCTTCATTCTTGCACACGGGCACTCAATAAACATTTGTGGATCTGAACCATCCTGTGATGTTAGTGTATTATTCGTGCCAGCTAACGGGGGGGGGGGGGTCTGGTTTTTCACATAACAGTGTTAAGCTGGCGAGAGCACAATCATTGCAGGGTTACAATGAATTTGTCCTTCTGCCCAGTTCCAACTGTCATGGGGGAAAGGGCCTTCTTCGGAATCTGTGTGTGCTCCGGAAACTCTCTTCAGTGGGTCTTAGGGCCCCTCTTGGTGGTGGGAAGGAGCTGAGTTAGTGTTTGATGTGACACCGTCTTCACTTGTCTCTGATCATCATCAGACTGGAATTTGGGACTGAGTTGTGTCACAGTGGCTTTCCTGGGCCATTCACTCAGTCTCCCATTCTGACTAACCTGGAGTGGATGGAGAACCTTGGGTGGTTTTTGCCCCCCCCCCCCTTCATCTGAAATCCTGCGTGACTGTGTTAGCTCTAACCCACACTTACCCATCTCAACCACATTCCCGATACTTAGCCATAGGTCCAGGGCATTGGGTTTTAGTTCTTGGCCACTGTAATGCTGGTGGCGGAGGCCAGGCAGGTTCACACTGAATTCAGGCAGATAGTAGAGGAATTGCGGAGCCGGAGATAGCGTTGGGCCACTCTGTTTACTGGAGGCTCGCAAAGACCAGGGAGGGAATAAATGAACATCTGCTTCTCGCAGCGGAGGGCAAGGGATCAGGAACACCACACCTTGCAGTGGTGGGGAGAGCCATCTGGGAAGACTGCCTGGAGGGAGAGCATTCACAGCCTCACAGGGACCATACAGGTGCCATGTGCTGGAGCACCAACCAGGCCAAGTGGTAAACCAGCGAGCAAGCCCAACACAGCTGTTTCCTGACGGCCACCAAGACCGTCCCTGCTGCATTGCCACACCACTGGGATTTTACATTTCACCAGCACCCCCCTGGTCTTCGTTTTCCACGCGGAGAGTCCAATCCAGAGGGAACCGGAGGAGGAAGCTGTCTCTGACCCCCTTGCAGTTCCTTCTGGAGCCCGGGGGGACTCGTGCCTTCCCCCACCCTACCCCCGGGCCTCTCCCTCTCTGACCCCCACTCTGTCTTCTGGCCCAGCAACGCTCTCACTTCTCTGTCCCAGAGCACCTTCGGTGCCCGGTTCTATGAAGCCGGTCTGTGTCCGACAGACGGACCGCCCCTCGGTTCGGGCTTCCTCCAGCTTGCCTTAGGAAGCCGTGGGCGGTTTGTCCGTTTACCCCTGCTGCAGAATTTGTTACTGTGTTAAAGCTACGGCAGAGGGACCATTGCCGGGGGTAGGTTGTGCACTGAGCAAGCCCCGGGCAATTCCGGAGCAGGGGGTCCAGGTACCGCGTCCCGGGACCGGGCACAGGGACAGCGCCCGGCCCGGCTCTTCCGGCGGAGGCACCCTCGCTCGGGCCGCCGCCGCTCCCCGCGCCGCCTGACGGAGGCGCAGCGCCGCCGCCGAGTGGGGGAATGCGCGCGGGCCGGGCGCGCTCGGGCAGCACGGCCGCTGGGGCGCGCGGGGAGCGGCGGCGCCGCGGAGAGCTGTCCAGCCGTCCCGGAGCGCGCAGACCCCGGCCGGCCGCACGGGCGCCCGCCCCCGCCCCGCCCGGGCCCGGAGCATGCCCGCGGGGGCCCGGCCGCTCGCGCGGGGCCAGCTGGCGGCGGCGGCGCGCGGAGCCGCGGGGCGCAGGCGGCCGGGCCGGGGCCGCGGGGCCGGCACCTCCCCGGCGGCGTGAGCGGCCCAGCGCGGCCGGAGCGGACGGAGCGGCGGGCGCGCCGAGCGGGTGAGTGTTTCCGCGGCCCCAGCCGGAAGGCAGAGCGTACCCGGGCCGGCGAGGAGCCCCGGGGGCCGGGCTGCGCGGGGAGAGGCCCCGGCCCGTCCACCCCGCGCGGGGAGGGTGTGGCGGGCGGGCGCGCAGGGACCCCGGGCTCAGGACGTCGCCCCTTCGAGCCTGGCCCGCGGGGTTCGGGCCCCAAGTGCTACTGTTCGAATTTCCGTCTGTTGCAACTGGGATGCAGAGGACGCCCCTCCCCCAGGGACAAGTGTCGCGGCGTCACCGGGCAGGTGTGGGTGTAGCGCGGGGCCTGCCCCGGAGGAAGTGGTGGGCAATGCCTCTGTCCCGCCCCCGCCGCTACCCGTCTCCAGCCAGACCTCGCTCCAGCCCTGGCCGCGGCCGATGGGGATCCGGGGCCCAAGCATGGGTGCGGCCCTCGGAGAGGAGCCTGGACTCGGAGAAGGTGCCCGGTGTCTCCCGTGGCCGGAGGAAATCTGGCCCTCTCCAACCCCAGAGAACCGCTTTCCCTCAGAGCCGCAGCTTGCTCGTCACCGCCCGCCCCTTGCCCTTTCTTGTCAGGGGCAGGTCTCAGGGGTGACTTGGGAAGAGGGAAACTTTAGTGTCCTACTCCCCATTAGGTGCACTCATTCCCCCAAGACACCCCGGATGGACATTCTGAGTAAACACAGAGGCTTGCTACAGAGATGTCATTTCGAGGCAAGTTCTCTAGCTCTGTTCCACTCTAACCACAGGCTGTCTGTCCCCAAATAGAAATTCCGGGTGGCTCATCTGCACTCCGGTCTGTGCCCCCTGAAGTGTGGGCTCTGGTTCTCCAGTCTGGGGCCTGCCTCCTCCCCCTCCCTCCCCACCCCAGGATTCTTCACAGACCTCATTTGAACATCTTTCGTGGTCCACTACCAGCTCTCTCCCAACCCCCATTGGGAGTCACTGGAACTGATGAGACAGACCTCTCCCGGCTCCCAACTTTCTGCTGGGAACGTAGTAGGTGCTGCCCTTCTCATCTGCACCTTCTCTACAGTCCAAGTCCCTGACTCCCCTGGTCCCTGCTCTGACTCCCACTGAACCAAATCCATTGTGTTTCTTTTTTTTTTTTTTTTTCTGTATTTTTATGAAGCCGGAAACGGGGAGAGACAGTCAGACAGACTCCCGCATGCTCCCGACCCGGATCCACCCGGCACGCCCACCAGGGGGCGATGCTCTGCCCCTCCGGGGGCGTCGCTCTGCTGCGACCAGAGCCACTCTAGCGCCTGGGGCAGAGGCCAAGGAGCCATCCCCAGCGCCCAGGCCATCTTTGCTCCAATGGAGCCTCGGCTGCGGGAGGGGAAGAGAGAGACAGAGAGGAAGGAGAGGGGGAGGGGTGGAGAAGCAGATGGGCGCTTCTCCTGTGTGCCCTGGCCAGGAATCGAACCCGGGACTCCTGCACGCCAGGCCGACGCTCTACCACTGAGCCAACCGGCCAGGGCCTCCATTGTGTTTCTTATCACCTCCCTCCACCCCCACCCCCTACCTTATTTTATAGTAACTTTGGTGCCTGGCTATTCTCCCTCTCTGGACAGTGAGCTTTCAGAGGACATCCCTAGTCCACTGCCCTGGGCCAGCACTTGGGGCGTGGTCAGCATCTGGATGGCATAGAAGCCCCTCCCCACCCCTACCCCCACCCCCAGGACCCTAGCTGATCTGCCTCCTGGGCTGTCTGTCACTGTTCATTCAGTTACCCTCTGTGAAGAGACTGTGTGCAGTGGCTGGAAGGTCCTGGCCCTCTCCCTCCGCAGAGGGAGACACTGAGTTAGGCAGGGCTGTTTTTCTTGTAGGGAGTGACTTGCCAAATGACGAGGACAGTACATGCCCTGCTGTGAGCGGTGAGTCCTCTGGGGGGTGAGTGTGGAGTGGGCCTTCCCTCTCTCTCTCTCTCTCTCTCTATCTGGCCTTGTGCACTCATTCTGCATGGGAGGCAGGAGGGTAGAGGTCTCTGACTCTGGACGGTGAGAGTCAGAGTCCCAGGCCCAACTGTTCCATAACATCCATACAGGGGTTCACTGAGTCACTTGGTCCCCCTGGGCCTTGGTCGGTTCTTCAGGGTCCGAGCTCCGCCACCCCTCCCTGATCAGCTCTTCATTATCGAGACCCAGGCTTGCCTTCGCTGGTCCTCTGGGGTAGAGTGTATCACTCCATCTTTGGGCCCCTAATTCGATCTCCAAGCTGAATGGCAATTATCTATTGACAGGGGTCTCCCCAGTAGACTGGGCTCCCTGGGGGAAGGTCGGTGCCAAATCACAGCTTTCTGTGCCCTGTCCATGGTGGGTGCTCAGGAAAACGTTGGATAAATGGTGGGAGGGTCGGCCCTCTTGCGTCATGCTAACTGCTGGTCCAGTCTCTCCCACGGGGACCCAACTTCCCTTCCTCCCGACCTAGAGGCCTATTTTAACACCGGGCTGACAGTCTCCCAACTGTCCCATTCGGTTAAGCCCTGAGAAGAGCCAGTCATGGGGAACATGCAGTTAGTTACCGTATTTGCCGAGATTACAAGAGGAAACGGCTGGTGCTGCGAGATCATGCCCTGCTGCTTTTGGGAAAGATGCCTTGGCCCGGGCAGGAGAGGCCATCCGTGCCGAGGGGGAGTGTCCACATGCTTGCCCGCCACTCCTCAGCCTTGCCTGTCAGGACCCCCTGCCCCCGGATATGGATGACACTTAGTGCTCTTTGCACAGCCTCTCCCTGGTGGTTCCGTCAATGTTTACAAAGCATGTACTGGGTGCCTGAGGATGTTATCCAAGAGAGCCAGTCCTTGTGTGGTTTGTTTTACAACCCAGGCCTTGGACCCCTCTACTCAAGGCTTCTTACTGAGTCTCGTCTGGAAAATTTCTTTTAGAATTTAGGGGAACTAGGTTGCTTCCTCCTTTGGGGATGAAAGAAAAAGGTGTCTTGTCTGTGTACTCTGCACACGCACAGGGTGGGTACCATGTGTCCTGTGGGTTAGGCAGTATTCTTCCCCCATTTCCCCAGAGGTGGAAGTTGAGACACATAGGGAGGTGGGAACTGATTTGTCCAAAGGTGTCTGGGTTTGTACCCCGTACCACCCCCTACGCTCTTTACTGACTGCCTGGTCACCTCCTCTGCCTGGCTGGTGGAAATCTCAGGGTACAATACAGTATTCCCTTTAGCCGCCATATTCACTTACCCTCAGGGTCAGCCTTCCTCTTTCTCCTTTTCTTTACTATCTGTCGAGGTGGGTAGGGTGTGTGCTTAGTCATCCCAAAAGGTTTCTGAAAAACTGGACAGATATGTGAGTTGAATCCAATAAGTAACATTGCACCTAAAAATTTAGGCCAGCTCATGATGTGGTCAGGGAGACATGCCCCCACAGGGAACACAGTGTGTGTTAAGTGTTGTTCAAAGAGCAGGCAGAGTTCAGAAGAGGAGACACCCTTTCCGGGAAAGGCAATCAGGGTTGACTTCCTGAAAGAGGTGGGATTTTTGAAGAGGCCTTGAAAAATGGGTGGAGTTTTGATAGCCACAGCACCTGTAAGGGCTGTAGGCATTAGAGTCTAAAATCTATGTTTGTGGCAGAGGCCCCATCAGAACAGGTCTTTGGGTGGGAAAGGAGAGAATTGGTCTTGGGGGGGTGATAAAGTGGGGAGCCTGGTGGTACCTTTTTATTGTGGTGACAGACAGAAAGAGTCAGAGAGAGGACAGACAGGAACGGAGAGATGAGAAGCATCAATCATCAGTTTTTCGTTTTGACACCTTAGTTGTTCATTGATTGCTTTCTCATATGTGCCTTGACCGTGGGCCTTCAGTAGAACGAGTGACCCCTTGCTCGAGCCAGCGACCTTGGACTCAAGCTGGTGAGCCTTGCTCAATTCAGATGAGTCTGTGCTCAAGCTGGTGACCTCAGGGTCTCGAACCTGGGTCCTCCGCATCCCAGTCCGAGGGTCTATCCACTGCGCCAGGTGGTGCCTTTTCAAATCCTCTTCAGTCTCGATGGAGGGCCTGGAGGCACTGGAACTGGAAGGAACTGCGTCCCCGGAAGGATGAGAGGACGAGAAGCTGAGGCCGGCAGAGAGAAGTGACTTGGCCAAGACCTGTCCTTCAGCCAGGAGCCCAGGTCCCTGATTACCAGCTCACACCCACCCCAGCAAGCACTGTGACAGACTACAGACAACCCATGCAAAACCTTTAGGGCCAGAGACACAAAGAGCCTGTTGGCCAGGAGAGCCGGCATTCACTTCAATTACTCACGTTAACCACTTTCCTGGCCAGGGGACGGGAAGAAGAAATTTCACCAATAGGCAGGATCCCCGTAAGGGACAAATCATAATGCAAGGAGCAGCCTTGGAGAAGAGCAGTCACAAAGCAGCTTCCCTGCCTCTCCATGAGGAGTCCTGCATCCTTCACTCAGCTCTCCCTCGTGCCTCCGCCCTGCAGTTTCCCTGTGACGGGAAGGGGTTGGGAATGAGGGTGCAGGGGAGAGGCAGAGAGATACAGGTAGCAGCAGCCGTGGGGGGGTGGGGAGCTGAGGCTTATTTCTGTCTCTGTCTGAGTGATGCTGATGGGTGGGTGTGGACACCACAGCCGGCAGCCTTGGGAGCCAGCGGCCCTGCAGAGCAGAAGACCTTCAAGTAGAACTATCCTGTGGGCACCGTCTGGTCTTGTCATTCAGGGCGGCTTTGCTCTGTCATGTACCATAACCCTGGATTCGCGACTGCTGAACCACCGCTCCTGTGAGCCTTCGTGCGACATGCTGGTCGACCCATCACTAACATGCCCTTGTTTTGGTGTTCCTGCTTCAAGACGCCTGGTTTAATAGCTCTTGTTGAGTCATTAACGTTGAACTTAGCCAACAGCACCATCACTCAGCCGGAAATAAGCTTATTTAACATCCGAAGGCAACGAACAGCCTTCCTATGCTGGAGAACTTGAGACAGTGCTTGGGGCCATTTTAAACAGTGAGATGACTGGCAAAAAAAAAAAAGCACCAAAGTGTGAAAATTGTAGCATTAAACAGACCAGGATAAAGACCCTTTTCCAGCTGGGGACAGGCAATATTAAGTGACTCAACATTGTTGCCACTCTGCACGAGTTCACAGACAACCTCAAAAGCACCAGGAGCATGGATTTGGGGCTTATGCCTAATTTTAGCCAGTTGGGGAATTCATCAGTATGGAATCTGACTAAGGAGGGTGGGCTCTATCCAAAGTGCTTCCTGGATGGCATTTGTGATGCATTCCTGAGCCGTAGGAGGAACGGTTGCCCGCAGTTTATGGAAAAGGAAGCCGGTTCAGAGAGGTTTACTAACTTGCTCGAGCTTGCCCAGGGCACTGGGGCCCAGCCAAGACTTGCACCCACTCCTGGTGGATTGCAGGTGCCGCTCTAACTCCTGAGCAGCCGCCACGCTAGTGGGAAGATTCCTCCTGGTGTCTCCCCAGGTGCAGGGAACTTTTCTACCTCTGCCATCGTGTCTGCTCCCTCCGGGTGTCTCCGGCGCTTAGAACAGGGCACCTCAGCAATGCTTAGTGAGGACTGGGTGTGTGAAGGCTGGGGTGGCAGATGTCATGTTTGCTTGGTCACAGGTACCAGAGAAAGGAGAAACGTCATCTGGGGCCTGGTCTCCCTCCCTCGGCCCTCCTATCCCCTCTTCTAGAAGGATGCCCGTCTCTCTCTTCCACAAGCCTTGGGCAGTAAGTGCCTGTGGTGGTCTCCCATGAGGAGGTTTTGGCAACGCCATGTTGGCCCCTCAAACGGAACTGGTCCTTCTCCCAGAATGACCCTCCGAAGGAGGCATTTCAGGCCAACCTGGGGCCTCAGATCCTGGCCTTCATCCTCCTGGGAAACTTTCCAAACACGGTTTGCCCTGGGTGCTCTGTGGAGGCCGTGCAGCAGTAATGCAAGCGGCTGTTCTCTCTTCTCCCTGGGGTTCTGTTTTCCCTTGGCCAGAAGGTTCACGGCCCAGGACAGAAGTTTCTCTCTGGGCAGCTGAGGGGGCCGTCCTTCCCCAGCCCACCTTCAGGCCTGCTAAGGGTTGACTGACTCATGGGCTGGGCCACACAGCAGGGTGTGAGTTCTCTCCCATTGCTGCCCTTTTGGGAAGGAGGCAGGACCTGCAGCCTGCTGGCCTCACCGGCCACAGAGGAGTCTGGCCCCAGGGAGAGCCCACTGGGTGCCAATGTCCTGGGTGAGGCCGTTGAAGGAGGGGCCAGCTCAACGGGTGCTGCCCGTTGTCCCTACAACCCCTTGAAAAGCCACCTGAAAGGGCAGGAGATAGGGACAGGGGTGTCAAGGTAGAAATAGACAACCATTCCCATTTTCAATAGGGAACAGCTTCTATCTGCACGAAGGAGGTCAGTTGGTCGGGAGGCAGGGCTTCCCCGCGGGTCTGGAAGGTGGTCAAGGCCAGGTTAGCCCTTCTGGTCCCGCAGAAGGGCCTTCTAATTGCTTTTCTTGGTGCTCTGTTGGCTCCTGACTTGCGTGTTTTTTTTCATAAGAGAGAGAAAAAGCAAACATTTTCTGCAATTAGAATTTTTTCCCTCTTGGGCAATCAAAACGGGAAGAAGCACTGAAGTCCTTTGAAAGCCACACACGTGTGAGGCTCACCGAGGCCGGGGAGTGTCCGGACGACGGGGAAGGCCAGACACGAAGGCAGTTCGGGCCATGGTAGAAGGTGACAACCATGTCACATTTATTTTGGGTTTCCTCCTTGCAGCATATTTCAGTGAGTCGAACAAGTGCTGTGCATCTGACAGGCCAAACGTTTATTGTGGTTGAGCCATCTGGGAGGTAGGAGGCCTGCAGCCTTCCCCACGACAGGCAGGGAGGGAGGCAGGGAGGCAGGCGGTCGGTCCCCTAACGAATTTAGAGGAAACTTACTTGTTGTGTGTTTTAAGAGGAAACTTACTTGATGTGTGTTTTAAGAACCCAGCGCTAAGACAGCACGAATAACAAAAGCCTCAAGAATTCCGAAGCCACTCTCACTTGTCTAGCCATCAGCTGGACGGGCATCACCCGAGACCCTCATTTCTCCCTCCTCCCGGAGTGACATTTGCCAGCACAGAGAAGCATGTTTCTGAACGGGCTGATTCTGTGGGTCTCGGAGGGCGGTGTGTGCGAGTGTGACCCCTCCTCCCCCCTCAAAAAGGAGCTCATTAACTTCTACATGGTGCCGTTCAGCCCGTGCGTGCGTTATGGCCAGGAGTCAGCGGGTCGCAGTTAGCAGATGCGGGCATTAGTATGCGGAGGAGGACCCGAGGGCTGGCCAGGCTGGTGGAGAACACCCGCTCTGATGCTCTGATTTCGGTTCCTGGCCTTGGGTGACTCACTGCAGCCTCAGCCCGGCCGGCCGCGTCATGAGTTCACTGTAATGACTCCTCACCAGCACAGTCTGTCCTGCTCTCCCAAGGAACCAAGGCTGAGAACCCCGATTACAACCCATTTTTCTTTCTTTTTACTTCTGTTATTCCTCCTCCCTCCCCTAAAAGTCCCTGGATCCTGAGTCGTGTTCCGTCTGACTTTCCAGCAGTGGGGGCGGGGGGTGGGGGGTGGGGGTGGAATTCAGAATCTTATAAACAGGCAGACCGGAAGGTCATTGGGAAAAACCAAGTCCGAGGGTGTGTGACCTTTCCACAGAGAGGAAGGGTTGTGGCGTTCCGTGTCCCTGGAACCTTGGGGTCCCAGGGCTGGGTGCAGAGCAGGCTGGGGCTCCAGGCTCCTGGCTCCGATGGCTCCGGGAAACGGGAGTGAACAGGAGGCTGGCTGGCTGGTAACAATTGGGTGTCCTGCTGACCCAGCAGCTGCAGGACTGGTGTCCAGAGGGTTTATTTAAGCTAATCACACCACCCAACCAGCTGACCTTGATCATGGACTTTTTCAGCCGTTCAAGGAGAAGGCAGCTCTTTCCACATCGAACCACAGAAGTCCTGGTCTGGCCCAGCTGCTCCGTAACCTGAGGGGCCATGGCTTATTGGTCTTTGAGTCACCGGTGCCCAGCACAGTTGCCTGGCAACTACTTGGGGAGAGGCAGTGGAGGCCGGTCCGGAGGCAGAGGGGGTCTTTCCTGTTCCCCCAGCTTTTGTATGAGACCCTAGTGCACACAATGCTCCCGCTTGCTGGGCTCCCTTCGCCTCTCCTCTGGGTCCCTCACACAAGTGGAATCATGCAGTAGGTGTCCTTTTGTGGCTAGTTTATTTCATTTAGCCTCATGTCCTCCAAGTTCCTCTACTTTGGACGCATATATCTGCGTTTCCCAATTGTTTAAGGCCGAATAACTTATTCCATTGTATGCACATACCACATTTTGTTTATTCATCTGTCCATGAACATTTGAGTTTTATCCAGGCCAGCGAGGGGTTAACATTGGTGTGTCTAGGGATTGGGGACAATGAAAGACAACTGGGTTGACTGGGCCTAGGGGTCCAGAGGCATGAGTTGTCCCATCTGGAGGTGAGAGGCCCTTGACCGCCACCCCTTTCTGTGCCTCGGTGTCTGTGTCCACCAAGCAGGGGTAGCGGTGCCCCCTCTGCGGGGTAGCTGTGTGGACATAGCCAGCCAGAGGCTGGACGGAGGGTAGTCGTGTGAACTGTCTATTGCCCTGCCCACGTGAGCCGTGGTCTCTTGGTTAGGGACAGCTTAGGTCCTCATCACTCAGAGGTGTGAGCATTGGTGGTACCCGGCCTTCCATTGGCCCGGGGCTCCCCGTGTGTGAGAGCATTCCCGGATCCTTCACAGACGTTCCAGAGCCAGCTCCAGAAGGTGGCAGGTGTATGTCCTGCCTCTCGGTGGCCTTAAGAGCATTCCCTGATTCCCACCCAGCCCATAGCAGTCAGGGAGATGGGGTGGGGGGGCGGAACACAGGGCCTCCTGAAGCGTCACCTCTGGGTCTGTCCCTTGGTGTTCCAGGAGATCAAAGCCAGGGGGGTGACACAGGCAGCCTCCTGGGGTGGCTGAGTCAGAGCAGGAAGTCAGTCTGGAATTCACTAAAGTCACACTTGCCTTCATTAGGCTAATTACCTTTCCCTGTGAAGCAGCTGGAAGAGCTGACTTAGGAATTGCGTTCTGGGGCCAGGCTCCCGGGGTTGCAGAGATGCCGAGGACGCCGCCTGCGACATTTCCTTACCGCCCTGTGAAGGGGCTTAATTATTAACTCAGGCCTGGCTGACGGATGTCGGGGTGGCATGCATCGTGCTTGATCTGCGCGTTTTAAGACCAGTTACAAAATGAGCCGTGACAGAATTCATAAATCATGCCGGGAACGGAAGCTGCGATCCCGGCCGTCGATGACTCCGAAGGTGAGCCCAGCTGAGGGCAGGTTTGTGGCCAGTCAGGTAGGCCAAGCACAAGGCGGGTTCCGTGTGTGAAGTGCTGGTTAGCAACAGGGGGAGGGGGGCGTTTTCAGCCACAGACCGTGACTTTCCGTCGGCATGGCTGTCCCCAGCTGGTTCTCAGGCTGGCCCAGCCACAAGCGGGCAGCCGGATAACTGGCTCTCGGGGACCTTACTCGGAGCCCGGTCCTCACCCTTTCTCTGCATTAGCCCCATTTTATAGATAAAAAAACTGAGACCCGCAGGGGGAAGTGACTTCCCCACGGGCACCTGGCCAGTGTACCCCGGTCCAGACAGTCTGGCTCTGGGGTGCGAGGCTCACCCGCCCTTTTAGGTAGTTTACCCCACAGTGGACCTGTTTTTGGAGTGAAGTAGGTTTTTGAGAGCCCAACTGGGAATCGGAACACTCTATAAAAGTTTTTAAAGTGCGGACGCTTGTCCTCAGGCACACCTAGAGGAGGAACACTTTCTACCTTCAAGGCTGAAGAGGAGCCTCCCGAGGCCTCCTGAGAGCCCTTGTGTGTGCTGCAATGTCCGGCCCCAGAGGCCAGGGTGCCCGAGCTGGCTGGCGCTCACCCACAGAGAGCCCATGGGTCCAGGCCCCCATGGGCGGCAGTCTGCGCAAACCCTCTGGGGGTGCACAAATGGTGGTCTATGTGATGTTGCTGGTGTCCTGGGCTGTTGTCACCTTCCTCCTGGCATGGGGGCCTTTCTTTGCCGTTTGGGCCACCGAAGTTTTGCGGACGCCCCCCTCCCCCGCAGCTGGAACTGCACAGAGGGGGTTTTGGGAGGTAGAGGTTTTTTATTTTTAGCTGCACAGCCTCTGTGCTTCTGTCACTATGGAGATGCCAGGCTGGGGCCACCAGGCTCCATGCTTTTCCTGCCGGTAGGGGAAGAGGGTCCTGTTTCTTTCCCAGAAGTGGTTCTCTAGGCAGCCTGGGCTTCCTGGTGGGGAAGTCGGGACCTCAGGGTGTGTGTGTGTGTGTGTGTGTACGTGTGTATGCGCGCGCGCGCGCACGCAAGAGAGAGACACACAGACACAGAGAGGCAGTGACACTGAGAAAGAGGTGCTTATTTATTTATTTTTTGTGTGTGACAGAGACAAGAGAGAGAGACAGACAGAGGGACAGACAGATAGGGACAGACAGACAGGAAGGGAGAGAGAGATAAGAAGCATCAATTCTTCATTGCAGCTTCTTTGTTGTTAATTGATTGCTTTCTCATATGTGCCTTGACCGGGGGGCTACAGCAGAGCGAGTGACCCCTTGCTCAAGCCAGCAACCTTTGGGCTCAAGCCAGCGACCCTAGGGTCATGTCTATGATCCCACGCTCAAGCCAGCGATCTCATGCTCAAGTCAGTGAGCCTGCACTCAAGCCAGATGAGCCCTTGCTGAAGCCAGCGACCTTTGGATTTTGAACCTGGGTCCTTTGTGTCCCAGTCTGACGTTCTATCCACTGCGCCACCGCCTGGTCAGGCCAGAAGTGCTGATTTAAGCTGTGCTGTGTGACCTTGGGCAGGTTGCTTCACCTCCCTGGGCCTTAACTTCATTTCCTCACCTGACAGGTTGGTATGATAACCCCCCTGCCCTCCCTGCTTCTCATCCTGGATCTGTTGATTTGGGCAGTCTTGGAGTTTACAGTGAGGTTCGAGAGCTGTGTGTGCCCACGCGCGTGTGTGCCTGGATGCTATTCTGATCCATGGTTGCCCTCGGTAGGTTGTCTAGAAATTTTCCATTCGTCTTGCTGTGCTTTCCTGTATTTTAGCTTCTGCATTCAAAGGCAGAGAAAGAGGAGGTTGGAAGGAAGAGTATTCGAGTCCTCTCCATTCAGAGGAGGTTGAGACTGTCCTTTCTTCCTACCAACATGTGTCCTCCCGCCGTAGAGTTTAGGAAAACACTCTTCCATTTCTCTCATGGATTCCCTGCCCTGCTTCCAGCAGGAACTGACCCTTAGCACATTACCTCCATCCCTACAGTGGATATCACTACAGATCAGAATGGTTCAAGTGTTTGTCCAGAGAGGCATAGCCGTCAGCCCCAGAGCCAGAGCTCAGCTGACCTGTCTTGGCTCTACCTCCAGCGTCCTTTCCGTGGCTCTGTGCGGAATGTGAGCGTAAAGAGACAAGACTCCAGGGTCTGGCCATCACCTGTGGCACTCGTCTCCTCCCTCCCTCTAAAAATCTCAGTCTTGGCTATTACCCCTAAAACGGGAGATGACTGGTGTTGGCAAGGGTGTAAGGAGAAATGGCTACCCTTGTGCATGGATGGTGGGAATGCAAATTGGTTAAAGACAGAGTTACAGCCTGATGGGTGGATTCACAGAGTGTGGTCTGTCCACATCATGGAATATTTTTCAGTCATAAAAAAGGAAGGCAAGTCTGACCAGGCAGTGGTACAGTGGATGTAGCGTTGGTCTGGGACTCAGAGCACCCAGGTTCAAAACCCCAAGGTCGCCAGCTTGAGCATGGGATCATAGACATGACCTCATGGTCGCTAGCTTGAGCCCAAAGGTCGCTGGCTTGAGCCCAAGGTCACTGGCTTAAGCAAGGGGTTACTCACTCTGTTGTAGCCCCCCCCCCCCCGTCAAGGCACATATGAGAAAGCAATCAATGAACAACCAAGGTGCTGCAACAAAGAATTGATGCTTCTCATCTCTCTCCCTTCCTGCCTGTCTGTCCCTCTCTCTATCTTTCTCTCTCTCACACAAAAAATAAAGAAAGGAAGGCGAGTCTGACACAGGTGACAACAGGGATGGACCTCGAGGGCATGCTGAGTGAATGAAACCAGACACAAAAAGACAATGCTGTGGGATTCCATTTACAGGGGGACCTGAAACAGGCAGATCTGTAGAGATGGGAACAGAATGGCTATTACCAGGGCCTGGAGGTTGGGGGTGGGACACAGAGCTTCTCTTTGGGGTGATGAAAATGTTCTGGAACTAGAGGCACAGCCTTGTGAATATATTTTATGCTATTGAATTGTTCACTTAAATATGATTAGAATGGTAAAAAAAAAGAAAAGAAAAGAAATTTCAGGCATGTCTTAGAACCTCAGTGAGTCCTGTCCCCGGCTTTGGGAGTGGTGCCCGCAACTGCGGGCCTGGCTGAGGCCCCCAGCGTGCGCCGTGGCCCTCTCGCTCTTTGGGGAGGGCGTTCCTGACAGTAGCTGGCGGGGCACAGCGGCTGCGTGTGAGTGACATCTGTCTCTATGGAGCACTGTGCACCTGACATCAGGCACGTCCTTTTATGGTGCTTGCTTGCTCTCAGTGAGTGGAAAGATAAATACCTTTTCAAAGAGCAGATGCCAACTGCCCGGGGTCCCTGGAGTTCACAGCTGCGAGGCGCGTGGGAGACAGCTCTGCCCCGGGCAGGTGCTTGCACACGGGTTTGCAAGCGGATGGACCACGTGGTGGGGGCCACGGCCCACGCATACAGCCCGGGGCTCGGAGCATGGCTGTTGCCACAGGCTTGCCCTGAGGACTAAGTAGGTCACGAACCCTCTTGGAGCTCCTGTTTGCTCACCTGGGCCTGAGGTTTAAAGGGGAAAGTGCCCCGCACATTGCTAGGGCCTCAAGGATCTTATTGAGCACTGAGACTCATCCTTCTTCTGGCCTTTGGGAGGAGCTGGGACCCAAGGTTCCTTCCAGGGAGAGGTCTCAAGCTCCCCAGTGTCCTGGAAGAGGGAGAAGGTATGGCTGGCTGGGGGTGGGGAGCAATGTGATTAGAGGGATTCGGGACCGCACCAGACCCCCTTTTGCCTCCCAGAACTCCCTGCTTGTGCCTTGGTTTCCCCAGGCCATGCGTTATTTCCTCACCGGTCAGGCGGCCGGAAGTCCACATTCAGAGTGTGGGCAGGGTTGGCTCCTCCTGGTGGCTCCTGGGGAGAACCTGTCCTCCCCCAGGTTTGGTGGCCGACAGTATTGGCACCCAGCACAGGGCTTAGGACACGGGGTGTGGACCAGCCTCAAAAACATAAACCAAGGATGAAATATTAGGAGATTGACTAAAAGAAAAGAAAAGAAAAAAAAAGGTTAGATTCTTTCAACAGATGCCAGAAAAGCATTGGATAAAAGTTTAGTGTTCATTACTCTTCAAAATAGAGAGATGGAAGGCTAGGTTCGGGTTTCAGTGTGATGGAGAACATCTCCAGTGGGCAGTGACTTCATCCGATTGTGAGAGCGGCGTTTTCCAATGTGCTGCGTTCGGGGACCTCTGGGCGCCACTGGGGGTTGGTTGTGAGGGGATCACAGGGCCAAACGGCATCCGGAGGATGCGACTCTAAGAAGTACCGTAATGCTGGCCGCAAGGCAAGCACACCCTCTATGGTCGCCATGATTCATCACTTTCTAACGAAAGCCGAAAGCATGGGCCAGGCCAGTGTGGGAGGAGGGTGCACGGTGAATGTTTCCAGATGGAATCGGTGTCCGTCTTAGGTTTTTCAAAGTGGATCCACTGAAAAGCAATCAGAAGTACAGAGCTGCTATGATGGTCCCCAGGCTGCCAAATAAACATGCTAGGCTTTCCTTTGTCAGGATGGCCAACTGGTCGTGTTGGGAACAGGCACCTCTGGCACCCACGTGCTCACGTGTCCACGAACCGGTGGCCTTGTTTTCTGGTGAGAAGTCAGCATCCTGCCCAGCAGTCTCAGGCAGTCGCCAGCCTCTTCTCCGCCTCCCTGGAGCCTGGAATCCCAAGAAATGTAGGGACAATGATCTGCGGGCCAGGTCAGATCTCTCCCGGGGTCAGGTCAGAGCTGTTTCTGGGGGCTAAGCTCCCCCGTTTAGTGTTCCATTTATGTTGGTGTGACCTGGCGTCAGGAGACCTGGGCCCAGACTCTGGTGGGACCACGTCTGGCCGGTGGGCAGGGGGCAGTCCAGCATGAGTTCCATCATCCCTGTGTTGAGTAGGAACAGAACACCGGCAAGAGGAGTCTGATTGTTGGAGGAGGCAAACTGTGAACTCTTGCTGGGGACCAGGGCGCTGGACACAGCTACCTCACCGTCACTTTCCGAGGGTTCCTTGTTAGCCAGCTTCGTCAGAGGGGGCTGGGGAGTTCCTCACCATGTCCCAGTAAGTATCTTGATCTTTCTCAAAGGCAATTCTTATCTCTCTGTCAATGAACAGTGAGCGCTAGTATCACTCCTTTATTTGGGGATCACTGAGTCATTCAGCTGGCGGGATGTCACCTGCTGGGCTGTCCTCGGAGGCCTTGGACTGGGCATCTGGGGTGCGTCTCTCGGGCGTCCCGCACAGGCTCCCCATGATTTCGTTTCTGGCAGCCTTCCCTCTTTCTTTCTTTTTCCTTATCTCTCAACGTGGTTTGGCTGTTATTTATTTATTGCCTTATTTTAACCACAGCTGTTTGTATGATTGCCCGAGGGAGCCCGTATAATTTTCCGAGGATGGAAGTCCTGGGGCTTTGTGACAGTTACTGTCCTGGCCAGCCCACTTTGACATGGTCAAGGTTGCTGCCAGTCTGCCATCTAGGTTTGGAGGTTAATAGAGCAAAGCTTGGGCCTCGAAGGCTAGTGTTCCTTGGCCAGGTGGGCACGGATCCCAAGGGAGCGCTTCAAAGCCGTAACCACTCACTGGAGAGTGGTGCCTCCCCTCTTTCTGAGTCTTTGGGAGTAGATAGTTCATGGGGTTAAAAGGTAGACTGTGACATGGATTTTAAAAAATATATATATTTTGACAAATGAAAACTGGAGGCAGACAACACCAAGCCTAGACTCAACTAGCTCTACAAAGAAAATACCCAAACACACAGACATAATGAGAAGATGAAGAAGTGTAATCCAAATAAAACCACAAGAGAAACCTTCAGGAGATGAACTGAATGATATGGAAATAATCAAACTTCCGGATGCGGAGTTCAAAATAATGATTGTAAGGATGCTTAGGGATCTTAGAACAACAGTGGATGGTCACCACGAACACCTAAATAAATAGCAAGTATAAAAAAGGATATTGAAATATTAAAAAAGAATCAGTCGGAGATGACAAATACAATATCAGAAATTAAGACCACAATGGAAGGAATTAAAAACAGGATGGATAGAGCTGAGGATTGAATCAGCAAGTTGGAGGACAACTGGAATGAAGGCATGAAAGCAGAGGAGAAAAAAGAAAAGAGACTCAAAAAGTTTTTTTTTTAAATGTTTTATCTTTTTCTTTTTTTTTTTTTTAATTTTTTTATTTATTCACTTTAGGAGAGAGAGAGAGAGAAGGGGGAGGAGCAGGAAGCATCAACTCCCATATGTGCCTTGACCAGGCAAGCCTAGGGTTTTGAACCGGCGACTTCAGCATTCCAGGTTGATGCTTAATCCACTGCGCCACCACAGGTCAGGCCGAGACTCAAAAAGTTTGAGGAAACTCTTAGAGAGCTCTGTGACAACATAAAGAGAAATAACATCCGCATTATAGGGGTTCCTGAAGAAGAAGAGAAAGAACAAGGGATAGAGACTTTGTTCAATCACATCATAGCTGAAAACTTCCCTAAATTAATGCAGGAGATACTCTCACAAGTTCAAGAAGCACAGAGAGCTCCACTAAAGAGAAACCCAAAGAAACCTACACCAAGACACATCATAATTAAAATACCAAAGCTAAGTGATAAAGAGAAAATATTAAAAGCTGCGAGAGAAAAAAAGGCTATCACTTACAAAGGAGCCCCCATAAGGATGACATCAGACTTCTCAACAGAAACACTTGAGGCCAGAAGGGAATGGCAAGACATATTCAAAGTAATGCAGAACAAGAACCTACAACCAAGACTACTTTATCCAGCAAGGCTATCATTTAAAATTGAAGGAGAAATAAAAAGTTTCCCAGACAAAAAAAACCTCAAGGAATTTATTGCAACCAAACCAATGCTGCAGGAAATGTTAAGGGGCATGGTGTAAACAGATCAAAGTGGGAAAAGAATATAGCAAAAGAGAAATACAGCTTTAAAGAATAAAATGACAATAAACAACTACATATCAATAATAACCTTAAATGTAAATGGATTAAATGATCCAATCAAAAGACATAGGGTAGCTGCATGGATAAGAAAACAGGACCCGTATATATGCTGTCTACAAGAGACACACCTTAAAACAAAAGATGCACATAGGTTGAAGGAAAAAGGATGGAAAAAAACATTTCATGCAAATAGAAATGAAAAAAAAGCAGGGGTAGCAATACTTATATCAGACAAAATGGACTTTAAAACAAAGAATATAGTAAGAGATAAAGAAGGCCACTACATAATGATAAAGGGAGCAATCCAACAGGAAGATATAACTATTATAAATATCTACACACCTAATATAGGAGCACCTAAATATATAAAGCAGACTTTGATGGATGTGGAGAGTGAGATCAACAGCAACACTATAATAGTAGGGGATTTTAATACCCCACTAACATCACTAGATAGATCCTCAAGAAAGAAAATTAACAAAGAAACAGCAGACTTAAAGGACACACTAGATCAACTTGATTTAATAGATATCTTCAGAGCCTTTCACCCTAAAGCAGCAGAATATACATTCTTTTCAAGTGCTCATGGTACATTCTCTAGGATAGACCACATGTTAGGGCACAAAAGTGGTCTCAACAAATTTAAGAAGATTGAAATCATATCAAGCACTTTCTCTGATCACAATGGCATGAAACTAGAAATCAACCACAACAGAAAAGCTCAAAAATTCTCAAACACATGGAAACTAAATAGCAGGTTGTTAAATAACGAATGGATTAAGAATGAGATCAAAGAAGAAATAAAAAAATTCCTAGAAACGAATGATAATGAGCATACAATAACTCAAAATTTATGGGACACAGCAAAAGCAGTACTGAGAGGGAAGTTCATAGCACTACAGGCACACTTTAAGAAGCTAGAAAAAACTCAAATAAACAACTTAACCCTGCATCTAAAAGAACTAGAAAAAGAACAGCAAGTAAAGCCCAAATGTAGTAGAAGGAAGGAAATAATAAAGATCAGAGCAGAAATAAATGACATAGAGACTAAAGAAACAATACAGAGGATCAATGAAACTAGGAGCTGGTTCTTTGAAAAGGTAAACAAAATTGATGAACCTTTAACTAGACTCACCAAGAAAAAGAGAGAGAGGACTCAAATAATAAAATTAGAAATGAGAGTGGAGAAATAACAACTGACGTAACAGAAATACAAAGGATTGTAAGAAAATACTATGAAGAACTGCATGCCAAAAAACTAGACAACCTAGATGAAATGGACAAATTCCTTGAAGTATACAATCTTCCAAAAATCAATCTGGAAGAATCAGAAAACCTAAACAGACCAATTACACCAAATGAGATCAAAACAGTAATCAAAAAACTCCCAACAAGGCCTGACCTGTGGTGGTGCAGTGGATAAAGTGTCGACCTGGAAATGCTGAGGTCACCGGTTCGAAACCCTGGGCTTGCCTGGTCAAGGCACATATGGGAGTTGATGCTTCCAGTTTCTCCCCCACTTCTCTCTCTCTGTCTCTCCCTCTCCTCTCTAAAATGACTAAAACAAAACAAAACAAAACAAAAAACCCTCCCAACAAAGAAAAGTCCTGGGCCAGGTGGCTTCACAAGTGAATTCTACCAAATATTCAAAGAAGAATTAACTCCTATCCTTCTCAAGCTATTTCAAAAAATTCAAGAGGAAGGAAGACTTCCAAGCTTCTTTTATGAGGCGAGCATAATTCTGATTCCAAAACCAGGCAAAGACAACACAAAGAAAGAAAATTATAGGCCAATATCCCTGATGAATATAGATGCTAAAATCCTCAACAAAATATTAGCAAACCGGATTCAATAATATATGGAAAAAATTATACACCATGATCAAGTGGGATTTATTCTGGGGAGGCAAGGCTGGTACAATATTCGCAAATCAATCAATGTGATTCATCACATAAACAAAAAAAAGGAAGGAGAAAAACCACATGATAATTTCAATAGATGCAGAAAAAGCATTTGATAAAATCCAGCACCCATTCATGATCAAAACTCTCAACAAAGTGGGAATACAGGGAACATACCTCAACATGATAAAAGCCATCTATGACAAACCCACAGCCAACATCATACTTAATGGGCAAAAATGAAAAGAAATCCCCTTAAGATCAGGAACAAGGCAGGGGTGCCCCCTTTCACCACTCTTATTCAACATAGTCCTGGAAGTCCTAGCCACAGCAATCAGACAAGAAGAAGAAATAAAAGGCATTCAAGTTGGAAAAGAAGAAGTAAAGCTATCATTATTTGCAGATGATATGATATTGTATATAGAAAATCCTAAAGTCTCAGTCAAAAAACTACTGGAGGGAAGACAAGATGGCGCTGGAGTAGGTGGACGTACCAACATCCACCTCCCAGAACCAAAGTAGATTACAAACTAATTTTTTTTCTTTTTTTTAAAGATTTTATTTATTCATTATAGAGAGGGGAGGGGGGGGAGGAGCAGAAAGCATCAACTCCCATATGTGCCTTGACCAGGCAAGCCCAGGGTTTTGAACCGGCAACCTCAGCATTTCCAGGTTGACGCTTTATCCACTGCGCCACCACAGGTCAGGCAATTACAAACTAATTTCAAGAACTATCATCTGAAAAAACCAACTTTGGACTAAACTAAGAGGACTCTTCAACCAAGGAACACTGAAGAAGCCACACCGAGACTGCTTAGTGTATCCCAAAGTTCTCTTTACAAAGCCACAGTCGCATAGCTCCAGGGAAAAGCAACCTGGTCTCATCTCTCCAGGCAGAGGAGAACAGAAGCTCCATCTCCACACATGCTGCAGATGGCTTTTCCAGTCTACCTGAATCATTACCAGCTAGAAGCAGCGGTCATTGGGACTTGGACGTGAGCTGCAAAGTATAGAATTGTGACAACAATTCCAGTGCCATGCGGACTTTTCCTGGATGTGGACTTTTCCTGGACTCCTGCTTCTTGTGACAGCTCATAACAGACTGAACTGGGGTTGGGTTGCATCTTTCAGGGATTTGGCATGGTGTTGGGGCCAACTTGGACTTGGTGAACATGTTAAGGACACTACTCTTTTTATGGATTCTTCCTGTATTGGCCAAGAGTTTGCTTAAAGGCTTTAATCACTGTAAAAAAAAAATAGAAGACTGGATAAAGAAGATGTGGCACATATACACCAGGGTATACTATTCAGCCATAAGAAATGATGACATCGGATCATTTACAACAAAATGGTGGGATCTTGATAACATTATACGGAGTGAAATAAGTAAACCAGAAAAAAACAAGAACTGCAGAATTCCATACATTGGTGGGACATAAAAGCGAGACTAAGAGACATGGACAAGAGTGTGGTGGTTACCAGGGGTGGGGGGAGGGAGGGAGGGAGAGGGGGAGGGGGTGGCGGGGGAGGGGCACAAAGAAAACTGGATAGAAGGTGACGGAGGACAATCTGACTTTGGGTGATGGGTATGCAACAGAATTGAATGACAAGATAACCTGGACATGTTTTCTTTGAATATATGTACCCTGATTTATTGATGTCACCCCATTAAAATAAAAATTTATTTATTAAAAAAAAACTACTGGACTGATAAATGAATTCAGCAAGGTGGCAGGATATAAAATTAATACTCAGAAATCAGAGGCATTTTTATACACCAACAATAAACAGTCAGAAAAAGAAATTAAGGAAACAATCCTCTTCACTATTACAACCAAAAAAATAAAGTACCTAGGAGTACATTTAACCAAGGAGACTAAAGACTTATACTCGGAAAATTATAAAACATTGATAAAAGAAATCCAGGAAGATACAAGTGGAAGCATATACCGTGCTCATGGTTAGGAAGAATAAACATCATTAAAATGTCTGTATTACCCAAAGCAATTTATAAATTCAATGCAAAACCAATTAAAATACCAATGACATACTTTAAAGATATAGAACACATATTCCAAAAATTTATATGGAACCAAAAGAGAACATGAATAGCCTCAGCAATCTTAAAAAAGAAGAATAAAGGGGGAGGTATCACACTTCCTGATATCAAGCTATACTACAAGGCCATTGTACTCAAAACAGCCTGGTACTGGCATAAGAACAGGCACATAGATCAATGGAACAGAACGGAGAACCCAGAAATAAACCCACAGATCTATGAACAACTGATATTTGACAAAGGAGGTAAGGGCATACAGTGGAGTAAAGACAGCCTCTTCAACAAATGGTGTTGGGAAAATTGGACAGCAACATGCAAAAAAATGAAACTAGACCACCAACTTACACCATTCACAAAAATAAACTCAACATGGATAAAAGACTTAAATGTAAGGCGTGAAACCATAAGCATCTTAGAAGAAAACATAGGCAGTAAGCTCTCCGACATCTCTCGCAGCGATATATTTGCTGATTTATCTCCACGGGCAAGGGAAATAAAAGACAGGATAAATAAATGGGACTTTATCAAACTAAAAAGCTTTTGCACAGCCAAAGACAATAAGAACAGAATAAACAGACAAACTACACAATGGGAGAACATATTTGACAGTACGTCTGATAAGGGGTTAATAACCAAAATTTATAAAGAACTTGTAAATCTCAACACCAGAAAGACAAACAATCCAATCAAAAAATGGGCAAAAGAAATGAATAGACACTTCTCCAAAGAGGACATACAGATGGCCAATAGGCATATGAAAAAATGCTCAACATCACTAATCATTAGAGAAATGCAAATTAAAACCACAATGAGATATCATCTCACACGGGTCAGAATGGCGCTCATCAACAAAACAACACAGAATAAGTGCTGGCGACGATGTGGAGAAAAGGGAACCCTCCTGCACTGCTGGTGGGAATGCACACTGGTGCAGCCACTGTGGAAAACAGTATGGAGATTCCTCAAAAAATTGAAAATTGAACTGCCTTTTGACCTAGCCATCCCACTTTTAGGAATATACCCCAAGAACACCATAGAACGGTTCTAGAAGGAGAAATGCACCCCCATGTTTATAGCAGCATTGTTCACAATAGCGAAGATCTGGAAACAGCCCAAGTGTCCATCAGAGGACGAGTGGATTAAAAAGCTTTGGTACATATATACTATGGAATACTACTCAGCCATAAGAAATGATGCCATCGGATCATTTACAATAACATGGATGGACCTTGATAACATTATACGGAGTGAAATAAGTAAATCAGAAAAAACTAAGAACTATATGAACCCATGCATAGATGGGACATAAAAATGAGACTCAAAGACATGGACAAGAGTGTGATGGTAACAGGGAGTGGGGTGGAGGGGTGGGGAGGGGGCGAGGAAGGAGAGGGAGGGGGAGGGGGAGGGGAGGGGCACAAAGAAAACCAGATAGAAGGTGACAGAAGACAATTTGACTTTGGGTGAGGGGTATGCAGCATAATCAAAAGTCAAAATAATCTGGAGATGTTTTCTCAGAACATATGTACCCTGATTTATCAATGTCACTGCATTAAAATGAATAAAAATAAGATAAAAAAAAACCAAACAAGCAAAATAGATACTTTAAGAGTCGGACCACCTATTCTTTTTTTGGCATTCTGCTATTTCAAAAGAAATATCAAATGTTGGCTCTTTAAAGAAACCTAAAATAGTCATTACAATAAAAATTTTTAAAAACTCCAATTAAACTTTTACTGTCAACTTAGCCCCCACTGTCGAGGGCGAGCCTCTTCTAATATGACGGAAGTCACTCTTCCTTCCCGAATTTCAGTGATCAGTTTCAGCCTCTACGCAACTTCTTCCTTCCCTGACAACCCAGTGATATAAAATTCAAAGCATGGCCCTGGCCGGTTGGCTCAGTGGTAGAGCGTCGGCCTGGCGTGCAGGAGTCCCGGGTTCGATTCCCGGCCAGGGCACACAGGAGAAGCGCCCATCTGCTTCTCCACCCCTCCCCCTCTCCTTCCTCTCTGTCTCTCTCTTCCCCTCCCGCAGCCAAAGCTCCATTGGAGCAAAGTTGGCCCCGGTGCTGAGGATGGCTCCATGGCCTCTGCCTCAAGCACTAGAATGGCTCTGATTGCAGCAGAACAATGATCCGGATGGGCAGAGCATCACCCCTGGTGGGCATGCCAGGTGGATCCCAGTCAGGCACATGCAGGAGGAGTCTGTCTCTCTACCTCCCCGCTTCTCACTTCAGAAAAATACAAAAAAATAAAAATAATAATAATAATAAAATAAAATTCAAAGCACATTAGTTCTTCTTTAAATGCTTATCTTCACCGTTAACTCACTTCATCATGCCTGAACTCATTCAAGATGGAACAAAGAAGGGTCCGGCCTGTGGTGGTGCAGTATCGACCTGGAATGCTGAGGTCGCCAGTCAAAACCCTGGGCTTGCCTGGTCAAGGTGCATAGGACAAGCAACCAGGGAACAACTAAAAAGTAAAGCAAGTGTGACTTGATACTTCTTGTTCCCCCTCTCCTCTCTGTAAAAATCAATAAATAAAATCTTTGAAAAAAAATGACGCAACACTCAAAATGTTGTATGTAATATCACACCAGACATTAGTAAGGTTTTTAAGATAAATTAGGTACATCCTTTGAAGTATGGAACTTCCAAGTTCATAGCTGGCCAGAAAGAAATGAAAGAAATAGCAAAGATCTTATATGATCTGGAAAACATTGTTTCAATAAGTAGCACATACTTGGTACCAAAACAGCAAAGGGTCCAAAGGGTAAATGAATAAATACTTCTTTGCAGCTTTGTCTGCATTTTCCTCCCTACAGACAAACACAGTTGCTAGTTTTTGTGTCTGTATATACTTTTAGAAAGTCTCTGCATATATTAATGTTCATTACTTAAAAAAAAACGAACAACAAAACGTTATTAGCTGCCTACCATGATGTGTCCTTGCTTTTTTGACTTAACAATTCATAAATCCTGAAGGTGGTCCTCTGTTGGTCCATTTAGATTGCCTGGATCTCTGTAATGGTGGGCTTAGGGTTGGCTGCTGGAAGCCCCAAACTTTATTAAACCAGTTCCCTTTGCAGGGTGTTTTGGATTTTTTTTTTTCTTTAAAAATTTATTTATTTATTTATTCATTTTAGAGAGGAGAGGGAGAGACAGAGAGAGAGAAGGGGGAGGAGCTGGAAGCATCAACTCCCGTATGTGCCTTGACCAGGCAAGCCCAGGGTTTTGAACCGGTGACCTCAGCATTTCCAGGTCGATGCTTTATCCACTGCTCCACCACAGGTCAGGCGGGTGTTTTGGATTTTAACAACAAGAAATTGGAAGCCAGCAGTGCCTTGGAGAGTATCCTGGCCCATGGGGCCTCCTTCCCTCCCTCCCTCCCTCCCTCTTTTCTTTCTTTCTTTCTTTCTTTTTTCTTTCTCTCTTTCTTTCTTTCTTTCTTTCTTTCTTTCTTTCTTTCTTTCTTTCTTTCTTTCTTTCTTTCTTTCTTTCTTTCTTTCTTTCTTTCTTTCTTTCTCTCTTTCTCTCTCTCTTTCTCTCTTTCTCTCTTTCTCTCTTTCTCCCTCCCTCCCTCCCTCCCTCCCTCCCTCCCTCCTTCCCTCCCTTCTTCCTTCCTTCCTTCCTTCCTTCCTTCCTTCCTTCCTTCCTTCCTTCCTTCCTTCCTTCCTTCCTTCCTTCCTTCCTTCCTTCCTTTCTCAGATATACTCTCCTATCTATGGGATAATTTCCACAAGTAGAGTGGCTGGGTCAAGGGGCATTTTTCTCTGACTTTGATAGCTGTTGCTAAATTGCTCTCCACATGGGAAGGGCCAATTTACACTCCCACTTACAACCGTGAGTGCAAGGCAGTAGTTTTTAACCTCAAAACCCCAGGCAGCGAAGAGCTTTTAAGTAAAATGAAAATCAGGAGAAAACCATGTGAGAGCCTTCTCTACCGCAAAGGGCGGCGCTGGCAGGGTTCCTGGCGCAGCCTGGTTACAACAGCAGAAGTGGCGGTGGTGGTGGTGGTGGGGTGGGGGGAGGGTATGGGTTCCTCCAGGAGGGTTGTGGCCTGGCGGAAAGGTTCTTTCCTAGTGCGGTTGGGGATGGGGGTGGGGGTGGCTGCCTTGCCCTTCCCTCCTCTGCCAGCTCGTCTGTCACCAAGTCCCCGAGAAGGTCCAGGAGCTTTTGGATTCCACCATGACTTGTAGAATTGGAAAAAATGATTTTGCTAAGAAAGGTCATTTTTAAGGCATTGTCATTCGCAGATGTTCCCCGGGGCTGGTGGAGGAACGGATGGGGGGGTGCGTGTTTGGTGGGCACAGAGTCTCAGGTTGAGATGAGAAAGGTCTGGAGACGGATCACAGTGACGGTGATGGTGACGGTGACAGCTGCACAACAGTGTGCACGGACCTAATGCTGCTGAACTGTGCACCCACACACGGTCAAGATGATACAATTTGTGTTGTGTGTATTTAACCACACACACACACACACACACACACACACACACACACACACACACACACACAGAAAGGCTGACATTCATGCGAGCCAGCCTCTTATGAACAAAAGGACACTTAAGTAATAAGGAGGATCTAATCTAAGGATAAAAAGAATAAACGGGGCTTTTTGAGCAGCTTGCTCCATTGTCCATGCGGCTCTCTCTCCACCTTGAACCTGCAAAGGCCTGGTGGGCGGGTGGTGCCTGGTGCTAACTTGCTCACTGGGGTGCAAGAGACACTGAGGACTGGTGACAGAGTCGCCCCGAGAAGGAGCTCAGGCTGGGCCCACAGGGGCTCCGTGCTCCCAGAAAAATATCCTGTCTCTGTCCGCGGAGGCCTGGAGCTAAACCCACGGGCCTGTTTCTGGCCCACGCCTGCTGCCTCGCTTCTCTGTGTTTAGACAAGAATCCTGTCCCTGGCCTGCTGCTGGCCGGCCGTGTCCTGAGCCAGGCACGTGTGAAGTGAGCAGTGTCCTGGTCACTGCATCCCTGTGTCCCTAGAGACTCAGGTAACTTCTGCACAAAGAGCATTTGCCCTGCCCCCCCCCCCATCTAAAAGCAGGTGATGGGAGCAGGTATCAGAAAGGGGCTCAGAGTGGACAGCTCTCAAGGGCTCTGACCTATAAAGAAGAGCTTCCCAGAGATGTCACCTGGGCCTCTGCATGGTCACCCGGCCCCCCTGAGGCGCTGGGTTGTGACCAGTGAACGTCGTCATCCTACACTGTAATCATTGTCCGGAACCCCAGGCCGCCGTCAGGGCTCCGGAAGGAGATGGCTGTGCACGCCTATTCACTCCCAAGCTGGCGTGGGTTCTGACTCTCTAACACTTGCCCTCCAAGGCCGGTGGGGTCTGTGGTCCTCCCCCGACTTGTAGAGAGAGAAGCGCTAGTCCCAGGAAAGACCGTGGTGCCCAGGCCACAGGGAGACCCCCTGACTTGGGCCAGTGCATGTCAGGAGCTTGTGACCGCTAGGGCAGGAGGTCGCTTCCAGCCACATGGTCTCACTCGCTGGCTTCGCAGTCAGAACACAGATTCCAGGAGGCAAGGTGGCCAGCCAGCCCGTGACCCCGGTGCCCCGGTGCATGTGCTGCCGTGGCACATTTAGTGCCTTCTGTCCGGGGCATTTGAAGTCTGGGCGGGTGTTCATTGTGCAGAGAGCTGGCAGCTGTGGTTCCCAGTCGTTGGAAACACAGGTGTGCCCCTTGGAACGGCCCTTGTCACCACGTCAAGCCACGCAGACACCCGTGAGGAGTTTCCGTTTGACTCACTGCTGTCAAGATGGTGACAGGACTTAACCATCTTCTCAGGGCGCTGCGACCGCTGAGCGGACGTGTGGGCGACCAGCGTCGGCTTCCCATGAAGAAAACCGCTGCTTTTGAACATGCTCCAGATGGTACATTTTTGCTTTCACTAAAATTAAGGAAATAATAATAAAACAACTCACCCAACATCCCAATTAAAAAAGGGAGAGAGAAAAGAATCTAACGTCAACCCAGGAAAAAAAACAAAACAAGAACAACTATTCAGCCTGGTGTCAGAACTTGGCCAAACCACTCAGACAAGAAGGAAGAAGACGTTTTCACTGAGGCAAGGTTGGGTCATCCTCTTGTATCTTTCAGGAGCTGCGTGCTCTCTCCTCCTCGCCCCTGCCTCGTCCTCAGTATGACAGAGCCAAGACAGAGGCAGCTTCAAACACATGTGGACTGTGCACCGTCTGCCTCTGAGAGATCCCAGCAGTCCCACGAGATCACTAGAGAAGCCCCCCAGGTGGCTACAGAGTCAGAGCGGTCCTGCTGAGTGCAGTCATGCTTGGAACGCTCGAGTCCTACAGAAGTCTTGGATAAAGGTTGTCATTATTCATGCTCAGCCCAAACCGGGCAGAGGTGGGAGTTTAAAAGCCCTGTTCCCGATTGGCGGATGCCTGAGGCCTGGGGTGCGCCCAGGACCGGCTGAGACACGGACAGCCGATGGCCTCTTGGGTCCCTAATGGTCAAGAGCAGGACAGGGACAGGATTGAGGGCCGCTGCCTGAATCCCCAAGCCTGGCTTAGTCCCATCGGTACTAAGGCACAGTGTTTGTGGACGGGCCATGTGGTGGACGGTCCTCCCCACACCAAGTAGCCAGATGGTGTAAAGTTTAGACTCTAAACAACCCATCAGTGGTATGCGTATGTAAATATTTTCCATTGCGGTCCTGTCGTGTAGATGTTAACGAGGATGAAGAATTACTGTGAGGATCTCGCCATCAAGAGCCAGTCAGGCTGCAAGCCGGGGCTACAGAGATCCCTACATTGTGGAGGGGACAGCTTTCGGGGTGAGATTGGCTCCCCCTTGCTGCCTCCAACCCAGACCCTGCCTCCCTCACACAGTGAGCCCCGGGAATCATGCCCTTAGAGCTCTTAGGAAGGGCAAAATGCCTTTCTCGTCATGAATGATGTGATCCCCCCCCCCCCCATGCTGTTGGTGAGAGCTCTCTGGCCCAGCAAATTTCCCTTTTTGCTTTGCCTACCAGGAAGCACCTGGCTAAGACATTGTGTGTGTGTGTGTGTGTGTGTTGTTCTTTTATCATTTGCTTGTCGAGTGTCCTCAGGAGCATCAGTATAGGTTTTCTTCTTCCTTTGTGATTTCCTTCTTTCTTGACTCCTCTAGTTTTTTTTGGGGGGGGTGAAGCTGTGTTTTAAGGTGTTTGAAAGCAGGGAGTACGTCTAACAGGAAGCACCTGTCACGGATTTCGTGTGTGACTGCAGGGTGTAGAAATGGTCTTGAGCCGATCTCCTTGGATTATCGATTAGACCAGGGGTCGGGAACCTATGGCTTGTGAGCCAGATGTGGCTCTTTTGATGGCTGCATCTGGCTCACAGACAAATCTTTAATAAAAAAATAATAACATTAAAAATATAAAACATTCTCATGTATTATAATCCATTCATTTCCTACTGCTCATGTTCATGGTTGCGGGTAGCTGGAGCCAATCACAGCTGTCCTCCGAGACAACACCGTATTTTTATTGGATAATGCGTAACATACACAGGTCGTTGTATGGCTCTCATGGAATTACATTTTAAAATATGTGGCGTCCATGGCTCTCTCAGCCAAAAAGGTTCCTGACCCCTGAATTAGACAGTGGTGCCAGAGGGCCAAAATTAGGTGTAGGCCCGATTCTCCTGGGTA
This sequence comes from Saccopteryx leptura, assembly GCF_036850995.1. NCBI lineage: Eukaryota > Metazoa > Chordata > Mammalia > Chiroptera > Emballonuridae > Saccopteryx > Saccopteryx leptura. The sequence goes on along the minus strand of NC_089504.1, from coordinate 247,646,120 downwards.
CCCTTCGCATATCTGACACGTCGTAACAGCTCAGTGAACGTGCTAGGGATAGGTCATGCTAGCTGCTCTAGCAGACAGTCCCCTGTTTGTTCTCTGTGGCTTAGGGGAGTTCCAATGTATCTGCCTGCCTTGTACCTCTACATGCAAGTCCTTTGGATGCTGTTCAGTGTGTTGGATTCTGTTTCAGCACTCCCTTCTGCCAAAACTATCGGCTTGTGGCACGCTGGAGTTGAATGGAGAGGCCTTGTGAAGTTCAACCTCCTCATTATTCACAGAGGGGGAAACTGAGGCCTGGAGAGGACAACTGACCGAGTCAGAGAGCTAGAGCCCCTGGACTCAACCCCCCCATACCAGGGATGGGATCATTTCCCAACACACCGAGAATCCCATTGGTATCTGTATCCACAGTAGACAAATCCTGCTCCGGATGGGATGCCAGAAGGTCAAGCAATGGACAGCTCGAGTGCATCGGCTAATGACCAGGTGACTATGTCCGATCCTTGGAGACATTCCCCCAGCCCTCACGACAGCTGTTTGAAACGCAGCACAAGGCTTGACTTTAGCATCTATTCTGCCGGGATTTGGAGCGTGGAAAATCAGTCTCTTCCTCAGACTCATTCAGGCTCTGCCTTCTCTTAGTGACTCATGTGTGAGAGTGAGGAAGCCTCTTTGTAATTGTCCCACTGGGGAGAGAAGTTCCACAAGACCCCCTGGAGAGCCTGACCGCTGTGACCAGTGTTTTATGGCCGTGACCAAGTGCCCGTCACCCTCCACATGTAGTGGTTTAACGCACAACTGTTTTATGGATGTGCTCATGATGCAGCAGGTGGGGACAGCTCATGCTTGCTCCACGGGGTGGGGGTGGAGGTGGAAGATACCTTTCCACAGTGTCCCCACAGCTGTGGCTGGCACGTCGAGCTAGCGTTCGGCTGTATCAGCTGGGGCTGCTGGCTGGGGCATTGGTTCCCCTCCATGTGACCCCTCCCCGTGGGCTTCTCACAGCTCAGTGACCTCTAGGTGGTTGGACTTCTTACCTGGCAGCTGTTTCCCCCAAAGAAAACCGTAGAAGTGTCCAGGCTGCTGCCTTCTCCTCCATTTCTTTATTTAATATTTTTCTGAAGTTGGAAATGGGAAGACAGTCAGACAGACTCCCGCATGTGCCCAACCGAGATCCACCCGGCATGCCCACCAGGGGGCGATGCTCTGCCCATCTGGGGCGTTGCTCTGTTGCAACCAGGGCCATTCTAGCACCTGAGGCAGAGGCCATGGAGCCATCCTCAGCGCCTGGGCCATCTTTGCTCCAATGGAGCCTTGGCTGCAGGAAGGGGAAGAGAGAGACAGAGAGGAAGGAGAGGGGGAAGGGTGGAGAAGCAGATGGGCACTTCTCCTGTGTGCCCTGGCCGGAAATCAAACCCAGTACTTCCACACACCAGATTGACGCTCTATCACTGAGCCAACCAGCCAGGGCCTTCATTTCTTTTTTTTCTTTTCTTTTCTTAATTTACTGTTTTTATCATGCTAAAATACATACAACATAAGGTGTACTACTGTAATCATTTTTAACTGTACCTACCGTTTAGTGGCATTAAGTACGTTCACATGGCTGTGCAACTGTCACCACTGTCCATCTCCAGAATTCTCTTGAAAAAATTTTTTAATTTATTGATTTTTAGAGAGAGAGGAAGGGAGAGGGACAGACAGCTGGAAACATTGATCTGTTCCCCTCGGTGCCCTGACCAGAAATCGAACCTGCAACCTTTGCATATCTGGTTGTTGTTCTAACCAGCTGAGCTATCCCGCCAGAGCTCCAGAACTCTTTTTATCTTGTAAAACTTGAAACTCTGTTGCTATGAAACCCTGACTCCCCTCCAAGCCGCCTTCCCCCAACACCAAGCACTCACCATTCCATTTTCTGTCTCTGTGAATTTTGACTCTTCAGGTCCCTCCTGCAAGTGGAATCACACAGTACCTCTCTTTTGTAGCTGATTTATTTGATTTAATCTAATGCCTTCAAGGTTCCCTCAGATGACAGGCTTTACTTCCTTTTTAGGGCTGCATAATATTCCTTTGTGCAGCCAGACTACATCCTGTTTATCCATTCATCTGTCAATGGACAGACACATGGGCTGTTTCCACTGTTCTGTGTCACAAGCATTGCTGCTCTGAGTATCTGTTCCAGTGTGCTGATCTCTGTTCGTGTCTCTGCCTTCCTGTAGACTCGAGTCTCAACCCAACACCTTGTTCTGTTGGTCGCAGGACCAGATGAGATTCAACAGGAGGGGACCCTGCGAGGCCGTGGCTTGTTAGGGGTCACCAGAATAATCGTCCATCACAGCCACTCTGGGAAAAGATCTTTGTCGAAAAAGCCAGGTGGAGCCCCTCACACAAACCTGTCCGAGGCCTCTGGAACGCCCAGGTTCCCACGACCCCGGCTCTGAGTCCAGGTTCAAATGGAGAGGCTCCCGCCAGACCCCGGTTGTCCCCTCCCTCAGGGAGGCTGCAGCAGTGGCTGTCTGTTTTGTATCGCTCGTGGCTGCGCCTCTCATTACATAACCTGTTATTCCGCGCTGCTCCCAGCCCTGGTTACTTGTCTGAAGTTTTTGAAAGCTGGCTGCCAGAGCTCCAGGCAACGGGGCAGGGGAGGGAGGACACCTCTCCCTCATAGTATTAGTCACTCTGTGCTTGGCTAAATTTAACTTTTTATCATCCCAATGATATTTTTGTGGGCTTCGGATTTTACATAATGCTACCACCGACTGCTGCAGGCTAAGAATTTCTCCTTTTCGTTAGGCGGGTGCGTGTACACATGTGTGCGTGGGGAGTCTTCCCCCGTGAACTTCTGCATGTTCTCGCCCCGGCCTTGTTCCGCCCTCCCTGGCCAGGCCAGGCTGGGGGTTGGCTTCCCGGGGCTCTGCTTTGCTGTTTACCCACTGGGAGAAAAACTGCTCCTCGCAGCTCTCTAATGGCCTTGCTAATGCTTCCTTCCCCACTCGAGGTCTCTCCACTTCTAAGGTCTCCCAGGGATTCCTGCTGCCCCCAACGGAAGCTGAGCTCCTGAGCAGAGTATCTGTTGGGAAAGCAGAAGGAAGGACCCGGAATTGGGGGGTGGTGGTGGTGGTGGTGACAGGAAAGGGACAAGAAATAAGAGTTCTAGCCTGTTAGCCAGCCCAGAGTATGGGATCCAAGATGCTTGTGGGTGGGCAGATGCAGGGACGTCCAGGCTGCAGGAGGCGGAGAGGGGAGACCCGGCCTCTCTTCGGGGAAGGCCCTGGGACAGCCCGTGGGGACATGGGGGCACAGCTCAATCATCCTCCCCACCTTCCTCCCAGCTTCTCAGAAACTGTGGCGTGCTGGGCGTCACCCAGGGGTCTCGTGTTCTCCACCGTAACTGTACGTGGGAGGTGCCCACCTCCATTTCCCAGATGGGCAAACTGAGGATCGCATCAGAGGACTGAAGGAGCAGCAGACGCTGAGTGCTCACTGGTGTCAGGCCTGGTGCTGAGCGCGTACACTCAGGAGCTCGTGGGCAACGGGTAGGCGTGTCACTGCCTTTCGCAGGATAAGAAAACGGACGCCCCGCACAGGGACGTCCAGCACACGGGCTAAGTCGCTTGAGGCCAAAGCACTGAGAGAGGGCAGAGCCACATGTCAAAGCCTGTCCACCTCTACGCCCCCTTCTCTCTGCCACTCAGTTCCTGTCACCTCTTCTCTGCTGAGGGGCTTCCGGGGCCACGGACGGCAGAGCGGGGACTCTGGCCAGGTCCTGTGCTCTTTCCAGAGCATCACGAGGTAGGTCCTGACCGCACCTGGCTGCTACACCTCCGTCTTGCAAGCTGTCGTTAGAAGAAAGCAGGGTGTCTGTGTTTAGGCTGTCTCCGGGGAGCGGACGGGCTGCGGGCGAACAGGGACCAGAGAGGTTCACTCTCACCTGCACCTTTTTTTTAAAAATATTTTCAACATACAGATGTATTATGGGTTTTAAGGTTTTTTCATGCAATAAATGAGGACTACCTGGGCAGATACCCTGAAAAATGAAAATATGTGTCGACCTGAAAACATGTCCGCACATGTTGACAGCAGCATTCTTCACAACAGCCCCAAAGTGGAAACAGCCCATGTTTCCATCAACGGATGATTAGGTAGGAAAATGTGGTCTTTCAATCTAGGGCTCTGGTCGGCAAATCGCAGCTCACGAGCCACATGCGGCTCTTTGGCCCCTTGAGTGTGTAGCTCTTCCACAAAATACCACATGCGGGCGCTACCTCAATAAGGAATGTACCTACCTAGTTTAAGTTTTAAAAAATGGCTCTCAAAAGAAATTTCAATCATTGTACTGTTGATATTTGGTTCTGTTAACTAATGAGTTTGCTGACCACCGGTCTAGGGGAATATTATGCAGCTATGAAAAAGGAACGGCGCACTGACCCCTGCTACAACATGGATAAACCTTGAGAACATGATGCTGAGTGAGAGAAGTCAGGCATAAAGGCCAGATGGTGTAGGATTCCATTTATAAGAAATGTCTAGCCCTGGCCAATTGGCTCAGCGGTAGAGCGTTGGCCTGGCATGTGGAAGTCCTGGGTTCGATTCCTGGCCAGGGCACACAGGAGAAGGGCCCATCTGCTTCTCCATCCCTCCCCCTCTCCTTTCTCTCTGTCTCTCTTTTCCCCTCTCACAGTCAAGGCTCCATTGGAGCAAAGTTGGCCCGGGCACTGAGGATGGCTCCATGGCCTCCACCTCAGGTGCTAGAATGGCTCCTGTTGCAGCAGAACAGTGCCCCAGATGGGCAGAGCATCGCCCCCTGGTGGACATGCCGGGTGGATCCTGGTCGGGCACATGTGGAAGTCTGTCTGCCTCCCCGCTTCTCACTTCAGAAAAAAAAAAAAAAAAGAAATGTCCAGAGCAAGTTAATCCATGGAGACAGAAAGCAGGTGGTGTTTGTCAGGGGCTAGGTGGAGAGGGCACCAGGAGTGACAGCTTGATGCTGCTCATGGGGGTGAGATTTCTTTTGGGGTTGATGGAGGCGTTCTGGACCTCAATAGCGGTGATGATTGTACAACCTTGCAGATGGACTACCTGCCTCTGACCTGTACACTTTACAGTGGTGCATTTTATGACGTGTGAAAATTACATCTCAGTAAAACAAAACAATTAGGCGCCGTGCCTTCCAAGGTTGTGCTGCCGGCCTGACCTGTTGTCAGCAGCCTGGACAGTTTGCTCCGTGACCATTGCCACTAGCACCCATCCCTTTTTGCCCATCCTTTCACCACCTGCCTCCCAGTCTCCATGCCAACGGGGAATGGAAACAAATGTTTAACTTCACTTACACCACCCCCTCATTTGGAACTTAGGCATCCGACCTACCAGGGCCAGCTTGAGACAAGCGGACGTCTGGGCACTCTGTCAAAACGGTCTTCATTAAGTGTTTGACTTTTATTTATGGGGGATGAGGAAAGACTGATATCCTATTCATAGAGATTGTGTAGGGAAACAGACGCACGTCCCCGTTCCCGAAGCAAAGTCAGGGATCCGAACAATTTTCAGGAAAGCAATTCGGACTTTCTGTCTCCAGAGGTTGGTATTTTATTTTGGTTGGTTGTTTGGGTGATCGGTTGGTCAGTTTACTCCTTGCAGTTTTCCAAATCACAGCGAGCAGCATGTGGAAGATTTAGGTTTAACAGTTAAAGGAGAGGAGAGGGTCCTATGTATAACCTGGTGACACCAGTGGGTAATACTGAACTGTGTGAGATTTGCTGATGGTGGAACTTAAATATCTCACCCCCTCCCCAAAGCAGGTAAATACGGGAGGCAATAGACACGTTAATTAAAGATTGGAGGAATCCTTTCGCAATGTATATATGTATCAAATTACTGCATTATACACTTTGAATGTATTATAATTTTATTATACTGTATTGCAATATTGCCATTATACCTCAATAAAACTGGCGGGGGGGACATAAAGGAATAAAATGTTTTCTTTTGATCCTGATAAACAGCAATACACATGTATTATTTAGTTTCCGGAACCCCCCCCCCCCCAACACACAACTCCACAGGGACAAGTGTGCATGGGACGTGCGTGCAACAGGCCTCCATACGGAGCTGTATCCTGTTTTGATTTCTTGTTTCCTCTTAAAGGAGCGTGGGCTGATTTGCTTCTTTTTTTTTAAATTACTATTAATATTTTTTATTGGTTTTAGAGAGAGGAAGGAGGAGGGAGAGAGAGAGAGAAAGAGAGAGAGAGAAACATTTATTTGTTGCTGTATGTGCCCTGACCTGGGATTGAACTGGCGACCTCTGCACCTGGGGATGCTCAGACCAAGCGAGCTACCCGGCCAGGGCAGATTTGCTCTTTGCCCCCTGTGTGCAGGGCCACGGAGGAAACCTGAGTCATCCAACTACATCTTCCTATTTTATTCCAGTCCTGTTTCACGCCCCTCCCTATAGGAGCTGCCGCCCCGCGTTAAGCTGTCCCCGCATTCACTTTTAGCACTTTAAATGCTCTTTTGTGAAAAAAAAGAGAGAGAGAGAGAGATTCCCCCGCAGTGCCATGCTCCTCTCGGTTAGAAAACGTGCATTTTTTTCTCACGGCCTCGGGCCCTGTGGGTCTCATTCTGCTGGGTGTGAGTCACCACTGATTTTCTCACCCAGAGAGAGGTATCCTGGGCCGAGGGTCTTCAGAGCCCCCCTGCCTTGGACTGGAGTGTCACCATGGAAAACCCAGACCCTCTAACATGGGGAGGCTTACGGGGGCCTCACTGAGGCGTTGGAGGGACCGTGGCGAGGCCACGAGACGGTGTAGAGAGCTGTGGGTTTTGGTGGAATGTCCTCCCCGAACCCACGTGCCCAGCGGGGGACTAGAACCTGGGACAGTGGGATGTTTTGTTCACTCAGGGTCCAGTGTGTGTAACAGGCCCGTTCGTGCCGCTGTGGATGGGAGGGGCAGGTGCAGGGCTGACATGGGCCTTGACCTCTGCAGGCCTGTCCCTGGGAGGGAGGCGTTTGCAGAACTGGCCATGACTTCCCAGGAGTGTGTATGTGTGTGGGGGGCTGGGTTGTGGGGGCCTGTGTACGCTGGTCTCCAGCTGGGTGGTGCTCGCAGCCACACCTCCTCCTGTGCCTTCCTGTTCTTCTCACCTCCCCATTACTCTCCCTCCTCTGAACTCGCACTGTCCTCGCTCTGCCCTCCACCACTTCTGTTGTCTGCAGCCAACGCAGGATTCCTCTTCTCTCACCTCTGTCGTGACCTCTGGCCCCTGGCAGGCACAGACTCGTATCCCCAGAGCCCCCCCATACGTGGCCTCAGCCGGTAGCTCCAGAGTCAGGAGTCGGTTTCTGGAACAATCACAGCCCCTGCAGCCTACAGGGGGCTGCCCTCTGACCATGGTCCCTGGAAGGCCCCCTGGGCTGCCTGCCTCCGGGGCCTAGGTGGGGGGGGCGCGCTCACACACGGTCCAGCGAGAGTACTTGTTGAGCTATAGATACGGGCGGGGGCGGGCCACGAGTGTCTCCGTGGGAGCCCTGGGTTGGGTGGAGACTTGAGCGGTGCCTGTGAATTCTCCGACGTCTTGTAGGCTGATTGTGCCTGGGCCTCCCTGGAGACCCGTTTCTCTGCCTTTTCTCATTTGCTGTATGTGATAGGCTCACCGCTGGCCTCTGGGTCTTGGTCACTCAGGCCCAGCTGCAGAAGGTCAGTGGGAAGGCGGGGGTCAGCCATTGTGATGCTGACGGTGACTCTGCTGTGGGCACTGAGAACTGGGGGCTGGTTTCCTCTGCTCCTCCCCCTGCTTCTCCGAGGATGCAGCCTCTCAGCCTGAGGTGCTGCGGTCCCCAAGGGCTGATGGGCGAAAGCCTCAGGTTTAAGGCTTAGTGCTTGCAGAGGGGCTTCTGAGACAAGCAAGCTCCCCCTGTGTGTCAGAGGGCCGGGTTCCGGTTCCCCGAGCCATGTTCCTCAGCACAGGGAGCCCTGGGAAGTGTCGAGAGCTTCAGTCTCTGCAAACGCACCCCTTGTCGAATGAACACTCCTTTCACCGGGTCTCCCCCATCCTGTCCTCTGGGCCCACCTGGATGTCCAGTCTCTCCCGTTGCCTAGGAGGAGGCCTGGCTCTGTTGATTTCCCAGTGGGGCCGGTGCTGAGGGATCAGAGCGAACAGAGGTCTCACTTTCGCCCCCGCTGGGCTTCTCCCTGCAGGATGCTGGCACGTGTGTCCTGGTCCCTGACACCTGTCCACGGGCCTAGTCCACTGGGCCACCCCGCGGTGAGACATCAAGGGAACCTTCTCATGCAGACCTACATACAGGTAAGGACCGCTCCCCTGGCTTTGGAGTTGGGGGGGGGGTGTGATGGCTCTGTTGCCATTTGCTTCTTTCCAAAACATTTGGCTTTATCTGATGAAAACAGGGTAGATCGTATTCATTGATACGATTGCTTCTTGCAAAGGTTGACTGCCTTTTTTAATAGTATTTATTTATTTATTATTGATTTTAATTTATTGTGTTTACATAGATTCTAGTAAAGGTTGACTGCTTTTCATGAAGTAGGAAAGGCTGGTGGTGTTCCGTCTTGGGTAGCCGTGGATTCCAGATACGACCAGACCTGGTCACTGTCCTCCGTACTGAGTGCCGGGTGCTTCCCTTCTCTTGCTCCCCGGCCTCAGCCTGGCCTTCCCACCCCCTGCCAACAGACAGGACAGGAGCCTGGGACTCCTCACCCTCCGCAGCGGGCAGGAGCGGGCTGCGAGTGAGCATGACAAACCGCAGGCGGCGTCACGGAAACAGCCGAGCGTGTATTTTCACGTAACCGTCTCCCTAGATGAGAAACCGGAGGGGACATGACTGAGGGTCTCTGTGGGGTCTGTGGGGTCACCGGGGGCCTCATGTCCATCCTGTCCCATTTTATGTGCTGAGCTTCAGGCACAGGCCTCTCTCCCTGTCCCCTTTTGCCACGCCAAGGCCTCTCGTGGGTACAACAGGGAGAGAGATGATGCTGCCTTTTTCTTTCCTGTACTCCGATGAAACTTCCTCCCTGTGTGCTGATCGGCTAGATTGAGCTTTGGGGGCATGGAGTTTGGCTCCATTCTGGGCAGCTGACCTATGAGGGTGAAGAGGTAGAGGTGGGGTGGGGCGCGCCGAAGTCCACAGGTTCTGTTCTGGCCAGCCCGGCTCTGGGCTGAGCACACAGTGACCTGTGTAGGAGCCACCACGCTTCCATCTTACACGAGGAAGCCAAAGGCTCAGATGCCCAGGATCTGGTTCAAGGTCATGCAGCTAGTCAGTGTTGGGCTTGGCACTGGACCCCAAGTCTAGACCCAGAAGCACATGGCCTGGTTTTCTGAAGGCGGGACTTCCCCGTGGGATGGAGCCAGGCTCAGCCTTACTTGTGAGTGCCTGTCCTGCCCTGGCCTTCCCGCTCCCGGGGAGGGCTGTGGATCCACTGCCCAGCGGCCCTCTACCCCTCCTTCCCTCTCCCCAGGCTGTTTTCTTTTCTAATTGCTCGTGGTTTCAGTAGCCCTGAAGAGGGCTCTAAGCGCCAAGAAGGGAGAGTGGCCTGACCAGGTGGTGGCGCAGTGAATAGAGCATCAGAACTGGGATGCAGAGGACCCAGGTTCGAGACCCCAAGGTCGCCAGCTTGAGCGCGGGCGGGCTCATCTGGTTTGAGCAAAGGCCTACCAGCTTGAGCCCAAGGTTGCTGGCTCCAGCAAGGGGTTACTCGGTCTGCTGAAGGCCCGTGGTTAAGGCACATATGAGAAAGCAATCAATGAACAACTAAGGTGTTGCAACGCGCAATGAAAAACTAATGATTGATGCTTCTCATTTCTCTCCGTTCCTGTCTGTCTGTCCCTGTCTATCCCTCTCTCTGACTCACTCTGTCTCTGTAAAAAATAAATAAATAAAAATTAAAAAAAAAGAAAAAAAGAAGGGAGAGTGCTGTGTCTCAGAGGTGGCGTCTCAGCTTCCAGGGGTGCTGTATGGGGGTGAGGGGCTGACATGGCAGCTCAACACTGACTCTCAGCCTCTCTGAGGTCCCCTGTTGTACCTGTGGCCGGACTGTCCTAGTGGGGACGGTGAGAGCGCTCTTGACCCTTGGCCGGGGCTCCGACATCAGCTGCGTTGCTCTGAGGGACACCCCCCCCCCAGCAGAGCCTCTGTTGCCTGTTTCCTTTTCTGCAGAAGAGCCTCCTTTTCTTTCCCAACAGCAGTATCCCTGAGTCCCACGGTGACCTGAAAGGTGGCCTCGCAGTCCATCTTATCCGGTCGGGGGTCCTCGCGTAGCATTCCTCAGGGCCCCTCGTTTACCCAGCGAGTACTTACTGTCTACCAGTTGGAGACAGGATGCACCTATGAACAGGGCAGAAGTCCCCGCCCGCATGCATGGCACCTCCTCCTTGGTGCTGGCCCAACGCTCTCAGTATACTCTCTCTGTGCTTTGCCTACACTGTTCCAGAGGCCCGGGGTCCTGGAACAGGACCCTTCTCACCCCCATCCCCAACCTGGAATAAACAGCAGCCCCCCACAGGGAAGATCAAGGTCACCCCTGGAAGCCCCTGAGCTCCTCCTGGGAGTCTGTGACCTCGAAGGGCCCAGGATAGCAAGGCCCACGCAGGGACGGAGGCGGCCGAGCATGCGACATGGCCTCCCGTCCTCCCTCCGCAGGGGGCTGAGGGAGGAGAGGGCTCTAGGAGCAGGGTTTATTTTTAGAGGAATTCCTTGCTCCCAAGGAGCTCAGAGCCCTTCCTTCCAGAAGGTGGGGTGGGGCAGGTGCAGGGCAGGGGATCGCTGGGCTTGTTTTCTTAGCTCAGCCAGGCTGTCTCTGAATTCACTTGACTCAGAGGCAGAGGCCACCACCGCTGCCCGCCGCAGAGAGGGTCCGCCTCAAAGAGGGGTCCCCACCAGGGAGAGCATCCCCCGCCCGGCCGCCCGGCCGGCCCTCCCCCCAAGGTTGAAGAGGGCACCACTCTGAGCTGGTGAGCGGAACTTCTAGCTGTTACAGTGGGGAGGGTCCCAGCCCAGGCTCAGAGGCGGTGGCTTCCTTCCTGACTCCCCAGCTCAACTCTCACAGGGAGGGGCACTTCCTGCCACTGTCTCCACCAAGGTCCCAGCAAGGTCACTGTCTCCTGGGGAGGAAGACAGCTGATGCCTTGGGCAGGACCTCAGACCACAGCAGCGGCTGACGCACACTTTCCATCCCCGCCACCTGCGCAGCAGCCTTGTCACCTGCAGAAGCAGAACCCCCTTCTCTGGCATCCCAGCCCCGGGGGGCTGGGGCAGAGCTGGCCGGCTGTTCCCTCTGGGTTTGGGTGTGGGATGAGGAGCCTGTTGCGTCCTGCAGCCAGCGTGGGGGTGCTGTGCACCCCCAATAGAGGGGACGTCCTGCCTGGGGCCTGTCCTGCTGTTCTCTGAGGTCCCCCCACAGTGCTTGGGAGAGAGCGGGGCAAATCTGACGTCCCTCCCGTGCCCCGCCTGACCTCTCCCATTCACATTTCTTTTGGTGACCACGCATGACTCGGAGTAGAATGTGCTGAGGCCCCCCACACCTCGCGATGACCCCCGGCCCTTCAGTCCCCTTCTCTTCCTCAGGAACCCCCGGTGCCCACTCCCTGGGTTGGCCTGTCGTCTTAGGTGGCGCACGGCTCCCCGAGCGTGTTTCTTACGTCCATCCAGGGGGCAGAAGCTGCGTGTCTCTGCTTCCTGCTCCTGGTCATTTGTCAGGGCTCATGTGGCTTTCGGGGCGCCTGCTCAAGGGTACTCAGCTCACGCACTCTGGGTGGGCATGGCCGGGGCGAGAAGCTGGCTGAGCCTCCAGGAGGCCATGTGGGCTGTGGCGCCGTCTCAGCCACGGTGGGGAGCTCTGCCCACTGGGCTGCCTTCTGCCCCTCTGTCCCCACCTCTGCCTTTTCTCAGTTCCAGGGAACAGCCCACTGCTGGTCCTTTCCCCACGACGGGTGTCCAGGGCGCTCACGGAGCCCCTGCTTGTAACCTCCTCTTGCCCGGCAAGGCAGCCGGGAAGCACGCATGATGAGCGGATGCTCACACCTCCCGTGGAACAGGGCCCGTCAGGGTTCCCGGGGTCATTTCCTTGCTTTGTTCCTCCCCACGCGGCCTGCGCTGCCGACCTGCCCAGAACCATCACTTTGATCCCCGGAGACAGTGTCTAGAGCTTGGGCCTCGCAGAGGGAGGGGCTCCTGAGAGGATGCCCTTCACGCTGGAGGGGTCTGTGGCCGGAGACTGATCATTTCCACGGCGTGCTCAAACCCACCGGCCGTCTGAATGTAGTTATCCGACACACATTGAGTGAGTACCTGCTATTATGGGAGCTGGGTGTAAAGGATGATAAAACATGTAAAATCCCCGCCCTCCTGTGCTTATATTCTAGAGGGGTAGACATGCAGTAAAATGATAATGCAGTAATATGTGCAACATATATCTGTATGTCAGATACCGATCAAAGCTAAATAAACAAGGGAGAGGGAAGCGTCTCAAGTCGGGGACGTTTAAGCAAAGGCCTGAAGGAGGTGAGATGGAGAGGTGGGAGGTCACCTGAGGAGGAGCATCCGAGCAGAGGAGACAGCCTGTGCAAGGGCCCTGGAGCAGGAGCCCATCCAAGAAACTGGAGTGGGAGGAAGAGAAGCAGGAGAGGAGGTTGAAGAAGTAAGAAGAGCCTGTTAGGACTCTGGCTCTGAGTGACGTGTAGAGCTACTTAGGTGTTTGAGAAGAGGCATGCCGGGGCCCAACCTCTGCTTTGAAAGGGTAGTTTCTGAGGACCATATTGAGAATGGACTGGATGGGGCGAGGGGAGGAAGTGGGGGGCTTGCATAGGCATGCACGGCTTCCAAGGTGGTGGTCCCCGGACCAGGTGGCTGGGGTGGGGCAGTGAGGGAGTTTGGCTCCAGGTGTGTCTCACAGGTAGAGCCGAAAGGAATCATGGAGGCATCGGGTGGCCTTGGAGGGACCCACGAAATCATCTAGTCTGGCCTTTTTCCTTAACCTGCGGGGAAATTAAGGCCCAGTAGAGGAAGCTACTTGTCTGGCATCAAGGGACGACGCTCTATATCCATGGCACCACCGGCCAGGGCTAGACCCATTTTCCGGGACAGTTCAGGTCCAGTGCTGTGCCGACACGAATGGGTGGTGGGTTTTGCAAAGGCCATGTCCGCTCCCTGGCATCGGTCTGCCTGAGAAAGGGAGTTACTTAGCTTGTCCTCATGGAGCTGGCTTTCCAGGGCAGGGTCCCCATGGGAGGCATGGCCTGAAGTCAGGCGGTCATGGGACACATATGTATGTATTGGTCCCCTTCTGTGCGCCTGAGCTGTGTTTTGAGGGGCTTGGGAGGGGAGCCCTGTCTCCTTCTCCCTCCATCGTTCACTTATTCCCTTTAGTCAAGTGTCTCTCTCTTCCGAGTTCCCATTCAGTTATATACGCTCTTGGGAAATATGTCACACTCCCTCCCTGGTACCTGATGTGAGTAAGTTTATTCAATGGAACTAAGAAGTGGGCCAGGTCGGCAAGGATGAGATGAGATGGCATCTGAGCAGGGGGGACACCCCCGGCATCACAGATTGCCCGTGACACACTCCCACCGCCAGGGGACATCTAAGTTCATGAGCGGGTTTCCGTGGGCCATGAAAAGCATCTCGCAAAGATGGCCTAGATTTGCAGAGACCGTGAGGAGAGGAAAGAGAGCAAACGAGGAAACCAGCATGGAGCGCCTCGCACGCGTCTGGCGCTTAGTAGGTGTGCTCAGTAACTGAATGTTCCTTTCCTGACATAGGGAAGCCATTCAGCCAGAGTTGGCCGCACCCCCCAGGGGCTGGCGGCTGCCTGAGGATGGTGGCTGTCCACCCAGCGGGCAGAGCTTCCTGGCCCGTGTCTGTGTGGCGTGCAGGGCGTGCGAGGGAGTGGGTCCTCTGGTCTGTGGAGTCAGGAAAGGCTTCTAGAGGAACCAGGGACCTGGTGGCTTGGGATGCATGGTGCAAAGGAGGGTATTTGAGGATGTACCTGCCCCAGGTGTGGTGAACTGCACCCCACTTTTCTCCCAGACAAAAGAATGAGTAGCACTGTGCTGGCTTCTAGGTCCCGTGTATGACACAGGGGACAGGGGACAGGCCTGGCCTGGACTTTCCTGCTCTGTCTCCCTGAGCACCCTGATCCTGCACACATCTGGTTTTACACAGCTTGGGTTTTTTCTTTTTAATTTTAGCAGCTTGATTAAAATATAATTTACATAGCATGCAATTCACCCATGTAAAGTGTACAATTCAGTGGTATTTCGTTTTCACAGATTTGTGCAACCACCACAAAATTTTAAAACATTTGCCTCACTCCGAAAAGAATCAAGAAACTGTATCTTTTAGCTGTCACTCCAGTCGCCCAGCGCTGGTAACCGCTAACCTGCTTTCTGACTCTATGGTTTGTCTCTTCTGGACATTTCATAGAAATGGAGTCATACACTATGTAGTCTTTTGTGTCTGGCTCTCTCACTCACAGTCCTGTTCTTAAGGTTCATGTACATTGTAGCAGGTGTCAGTGCTTTGTTCTTTTTCACAGCTGCATTATATTCCATTGTGTGGGTGGCGCCCCATTTTGTTTATCCTTTATCCATTGACAGATACTACTCTTCTGTCTCCACCTTTTGGCCGTTGTGAATGATGCTGCCATGAACATTCATGTACAAGTTTTGGTGTGCACCCATGTTTCATTCCTGTTGGGTGTGTGGAGTGACTGGGTCACACGGCAACCTCATGTTGAACCCTTTGAAGGACTGCCGGACTTTTCCATAGTGGCTGCATCGTTTAAGTACACGTGGTTTTATAACGATCACCATGAAGAACTGGGTAGTGTGGCAGTTCATGCAGACTATAGAACCAACGGCCCGGGTTCACATCCTGGCTAGCAGGTCCCCATTCACCTTTCTGAGCCTCAGTTTATTTATTTTTTAAGACTTAATTTATCCCTTTTAGAGAGGAGAGAGAGAGAGAGGAAGAGAGAGAGAGGGAGAGAGAGAGAGAGAGAAGGAGGGAGGAGCAGGAAGCATCAACTCCCATATGTGCCTTGACCGGGCAAGCCCAGGGTTTGGAACCGGCAACCTCAGCATTCCAGATTGATGCTTTATCCACTGCGCCACCACAGGTCAGGCTCTGAGGCTCAGTTTACTCATCTGTGAAACGGATAGATTGAACTGCCTTGCCCAGCGGCTAGGATTGAATGGAGTCCTCTGTGGGGTGCTATAAGAGCAGCACCTGTCCTTTGTGGTCATTCCACAAAGGGGGGCTCCCTCCCTCCTGCGGGGAGATGTCCTAGGAAAACAGGGCTCTGGGCTACCCTGCACAGACCTGAAATGGGCCAGGGCTCCTGGGAAGGAAGGAGGGTGGCAGTGTCAGGAACCAACCCGGTGGACCCTCCTCAGGAGCAATTATGGGTCACACAGCAACCCCGTCAAACCACAGGTGCAGCCACAAAGATGGAGAGTCCGTCTCCTGAATCCCATGTGCTCAAAGGCTCTGCCCCTGAAGTCTGTGCCCCAGCCCAGACCTCTGTGCCCAGCCTGACCTCTGCCTCGCCATCCTTGACTCTGTACTTCCGTCACCTTCTTGCCATTCCCCAAACCTGCCATGCACTTTGAGTGCTAAAGGCATTGGCTCATGCTGTTCCCTCTGCTCCCCTCCACCACCATCTCTCCTGGTAAACTTCTACACATCCTTCAAAGCCCAAGTGAAATGCCCCCTTTTCTATGAAATCTTTCCCAGCAGGCAGTCAGCTGCTGCCCTCTCTCTTGTTCCAGCCACACTCTGAGCCTTCCTCTATGAATACACTCGATGGCTAACAGGTGTCTGTCCTCCATCCCAGATGGTGAGTTCTCTCCCAGGATACCAAAGCTAAGGAGGAGGAGTGACCCATCAGTTCCCTGGAGGTCCCCACTTCCTTTTCCTTGACCAGCCAGGTCACCTCTGGATTGTCCTCCCTTCCAGGAGGTGGGAAGTGGCCAGGCAAGGGGCAGGCCGAGCGCACACTTGCACCGCCAGCTCTGCACCTGCGTCCAGGGTGCAGGCCGGGGTGGTGCCGTGACCTGCTTTCTGTGAGCGTGTGCCTGGGAATCGGCAGACCCCTCCTTGCCCACTCCCTGTGAGTCTCTGCTGTCTCTGAGCTGGTGAGCGGGCTGAAGTCTGTCAGGCGGCCATGTCACCCCTGGTGTCCCTGCAGCCCAGCAGCTGGCATGTGTTTTGGACTAGTTTGCTGCTGCGCTATAGAGGACCGTGGCCAGCGGGGAAAGAGGGATTATGTTTGTTCCCATCTGGCTTCAGCCGCCTTCCCGGCCCCATGCAGCTGCTCCCTGTTACCCCGGTGCCAGGCGGCAGATGCAGGGGGCGAGGTCAGCCAGGAGCTGGGGACCTGTCCGTCATCTTCACGTGAATGTCTTCAAGGCTATTTCTGGCCTTGCCCTTATCCCAACGGCTTCAGGGGATAAATATAGACATGGATCGAAAAGCCCCAGTGGCAGGCAGGCAGGCAGCGCCGGAGAGCATGCGGACGGGTGCGTGGCTATAAATAAGTCTGCTAAACACCTCCCCAGCTGCTCTGCGTACAGAAGGACAGATTTCCACACCACGCCGCCTGCTGGGCAGCTGGCAGGGCAGGGGGGGAGATCTGCGGGGAAAGGGGGGCAGAGGATGCTGGTGTGTTGGGACCCTGCACGGAAAGGCAGGCTTCCGGACGTGATTCCTTCTTCCTTAGCCCTGCTAGTTGCTTATAAAGGGGACTGGCCAGTGGCCCAAGTGGAAGTCATGGGGACAGCCACATGGAGGGACCATGTGCTGTGCCAGGACCGATGGCCCCAGGCTAGCATCCTTAGCCCCCTGGCTTCCCGGGCCCAGGCTTCTGTTGCCATAGGGCCGCTGACAAGGGCAGGCCTGGGTGATCCCGGGCCCCAGGCTGTGGCTCACATGGCAGCTCTATGGCTTTCTCAAGCCTCATGTCTGTGTCCTTGCTCTGCTCCCGCACTGCCTGGACCCACCCTCCTGACAGGAACCTGGGTTTGTTTATCTTTTGGTTCCTGGTCCTTACTGCTCAGCAAGGTGGCTACAGGGTGACCCTTGTTTAGGCTAGAGTTGCCAGTAAGGGGAGCCCTTCCTTCCCACACCTGTCTTCCCACACCTGCCTTCCTGTAACTTCCTTCCTGCACTTGCCTTCCTGCACTTCCTTCCCACACCTGCCTTCCTGCACTTCCTTCCCCCACCTTCCTCCCCACACCTGCCTTCCTGCACTTCCTTCCCCCACCTGCCTTCCTGCACTTCCTTCCTGCACTTCCTTCCCACACCTGCCTTCCTGCACTTCCTTCCCCCACCTTCCTTCCTGCACTTCCTTCCCACACCTGCCTTCCTGCACTTCCTTCCCCCACCTTCCTTCCTGCACTTCCTTCCCACACCTGCCTTCCTGCACTTCCTTCCCCCACCTTCCTCCCCACACCTGCCTTCCTGCACTTCCTTCCCCCACCTTCCTCCCCACACCTGCCTTCCTGCACTTCCTTCCCCCACCTGCCTTCCTGCACTTCCTTTCTGCACTTCCTTCCTGCACCTGCCTTCCCGCACCTGCCTTCCTGCACTTCCTTTCTGCACCTGCCTTCCCGCACTTCCTTCCCACACCTGCCTTCCTGTAACTTCCTTCCTGCACCTTCCTTCCCATACCTGCCTTCCTGCACTTCCTTTTTGCACTTCCTTCTTGTACCTGCCTTCCTGTAACTTCTTTCCTATACCTGCCTTCCTCCCTTCCTTTGCTTCTTCTCTCCCCTCTCGCCCTTTCCATTCCTGATTGCCTTTTCCTAGTTGGGAGCAGATATCTGGGGCTGGTGTAGAGCAAAGACCTGTTCCACCGATAGAAGTTGGATAGAAGTTGGTAAGCTGGTGAAAATCTCCCCGTGAGTCAAATATTGTTACTGTGCAGTCACCACCACGTCCTGGAAAGTGTCTTCCGGTGGTCCCCATTGAACAAAGGCCCACCCATAGAGGGAACATGCACACAGGGCCATGCAAGGAGAGTGGCGTTTATTAATATCACATGCATACACAGTGCTCCTGGCGTGCTTGCTGTCTACAGATGGGAGTGGGCAGCTGTGTGGTGGGAATGTGGCCAGCCCCGCGGAGGAGGGCCCTGCGCCCCGCCCCTACAGGCTTTAGGGCTGCGGGGACAAAGGGAACCCCAGGGCTGCTGTGGCTCCCTGCGCTGGTGACACGTGAGAGGGTCCGCCGTTCAGCCCCCTGTGCGGGCTCTGAGCGCAGGTCTGCAGAGATGCGTCCCGTCTGTTAGGCCCCCGCCCCGCAGCTCACTGACCACCCGGAGGGGAAGACAACAGAATCAGTGGGCAGCTATGGTGCCAAGGGCACACCCCATGCCCTGGGGTGGGGGGTGTCTACTCCTGGGGCCGGGCGCCTGTGGAGGAAGGACCGCAGAGAACGCCAGGTCACTCACACGAGACATAGGGTTGGGACTCAGGGGGAAAAGGCCTTCCTGGCAGAGGGAATGGCCTGTGCGAAGGCCCAGAGTTAGGAACATCCCATCAGCCAGTGCTGTTTGGGGCTATGCACGGGGAGGGTGGACGGAGCCAGGGCCGGGAGCCGAGTCGGGGCGCCTCGTGCGCCCGGTAAGGCGTGTGGATGACATCCTGAAAGCTGAGGGGGAGCAGGAAGGGCCTTTAATCAAGGAAATGTCATGGCTTTTGATGTGTGTCTTAGAAAACGCTTCATCTGACTTCATGTGAATGACAGGTTGGGGGTGGAGGGCGGGGAGGAGGGGGCAGGCTGGCAGCAGCTTCACAACGTCTTGCTGTGTTGAGTACCTGAAGGATGTCTATATATGTACAGATATATAATACCGTATATACATATGTTATATATATATATTTGTTTTTAAACTGAATCTACGAAATCAGGATGAGAAGCTAGGAACTGTAAAGATGGCAGTGCCTAGTGGGGGTTGAGGGTGGGGCACCTCTCACGAAGCCATTGTTTCTGACCTGCTCAATTCCCCTTGTCACCAGAGGGGTGACCTTGTCCAGCAAGCCTGGCCCCTGCCAGTAGCCTGGATCTGGGGCCAAGATGACCGATTCCCCTCCCAAGGGCATTAGCCCTTGACGTGGGGTTCTGTCTCCGAGCCCCTGAGCCAACAGGCTGCTGACGGCATGGATGTGTGGCTCCCAGCCGCTTTGCCCTCCGCACCCCAGAGCCAGGGCTGTGAGCGCCAGCACCCCCCAGAAACAGAAGGGACTTGAAAAGTGTGGTATGATGGAAAGATAAACATATTTGCTTACGTGAACCACAGCACCCAGGAGTTAATCTGGTCATGTAAATGTTTTCATGTGCTCACGATGCCGTGGGTGTATATGGATCAACAGAAGAAGGGAGCGATTGTGTGGCTGCGATCTTGCCTTTGGGGAAAGGTGTGATATTTATTAAGGAGGGTGTGAGTCAGACGTCCAACGCTGCTCCCAAGTTCGGGCACCGACCCAGACTGAGAATTCAGAGCCAGGACACTCGTAGGGGCCGTTCAAGTCCAAGCCCTTCTTTTCTCGGTGGGGAACGGAGGAAAGATTTCTCTGTTCAGCACTTCTGACAACCTGATGGTTTCCCACTCCAAGCAATTTCCCAGTTCTCTGTGAACATCAACATGTGTCTTACAAGGCTATTCAGAGCTGGCACTGGCTACCAGAGTTAGTGCCGACCCCATAGGATAAGACCCCACAGTGTCCCACGCACTTCAGACGCCAATCACCAGTCCCCGGGTCACCCACTCTCACTAGAATGGCTCAAAGAGGTCAGGGAACCATTTCCTTACATTCGTGGTTTATGACAAAGGGTGTGATAAATGGATACGGACAGGTGCGTGGCCAGGTGAGGATGTACCCAGGCTGAGGTCCGGCGTTGTCCCGAGTACAGGAGTTCTGTCCTCATGGAATTCTGGGTGCACCAACCTTCCAATGTGCTCATCAACCCGGAGGATCTCCGAACCCCATTGTTTAGAGTTTTAATGGAGATTTCATTACATAGCCAGGGGCAGTTGAATCGTTGGCCGTTGGTGGGTTAACACACAATATGGTGTACAGATGAAGTGTTGTAGAATTGGGTCCCTGCAACCTCTGTGTTACATTAACCAGGGTCACCCCAATGAAATTCAATTCAATTTATTTTTTTAAATCGCTGGCCATTGGTGATTAACTCGATCTCCAGCCCCCTTCCCTCCGGGAGGCTGGAGTCACAGTGAGACCTGTTCATCTTCCAACCAGTTGGAGGTCTGGAGGTCGGCGTTCCGCCCTTTTGGTCTCGGGGTTGCAGGGTTTAAAGGTGTGGAGCGGGAGTCCCCACCTGGCCATGCTGTCTCCTGGGTCCTCCAGCTCCGTACCATGGCCCGGGGGACAGCTGTGTCCCGTTGTTCCTCCCAGCGCCGGCCCCCCGAGATGGGGCTTCAGGAATGAGAGTGTGAGCTGTGACAGCGTCCAGCGAGGGGGACCGCAGGTGGCCGGGTGACGGGTGGCGGGGGCAGAGACGGGACAAGACGGCACTCCTGAACCCTTGTCAGCAGCCTCACGCGGTTGGGGTCAACCCATGTTGGGTATTTTTTATTTAGCATTAAAAAAAAAAGAAAAGAAAAACAGTTTTATTGAGATGGAACTCATATCCCATACAATTCAGTGGTTTTTAGTCTCTTCACAGACTAGTGTGACCATCACCCCAGTTTTAGAACATTTTCATCACCCCAAAAAGAAGGACACCCCTTCAGACATCATCTCCCTCCCCAGGGGTGGAAGCCCCAGCCCGTGACAACAACTAGTGTAGTTTCTGTTTTCACGGGTGTGCCTGTTCTGGACGGCTCGTGTGCATGGGACCAGCCGGCTTGGCTTCTTTCACCGAGTGCGCCGTCTTCCAGTTCACGCAGGATGTAGCAGGTGTCGGCGCCTCGTTCCTGGTTACGGCTGACTGGTCATTGTGTGGCGTTGGTCGATGGCGAGTGCATTTTTTAAAGGGCAATTTTCCATCTCAAAACAGTTCTGAGCCAGTGGAGGGATCAGGGGACACTCGGTGGACCATGCAAACAGGGTCAACTGTAGCATCCAAGAAGGGCTTGCTAGAGGGAGGTCCCTTTCAGGTTTTCTGGCCATGTTCCTCTGTCTCTCTCCCTCCCCCCATAAGACGGGAGGTCTGAGCCGGCGGGGGCCTGATATCTGCCTAGGAGGCCCCCGGCCAGGCTGGAGG
The DNA here is from genome assembly GCF_036850995.1 of Saccopteryx leptura. NCBI lineage: Eukaryota > Metazoa > Chordata > Mammalia > Chiroptera > Emballonuridae > Saccopteryx > Saccopteryx leptura. The sequence continues at coordinate 247,624,880 of NC_089504.1, read as the reverse complement.
TTGTGTGTGTGTGTGTGTGTGTGTGTGTGTTTCCTGCTTTGAGGTGGACAGCTGGGGCCCCAAGGAGCCGTGCAGGCCCGGAGCCCAGATTAGCGTGTGCCTGTGTGATCAGAAGCTGGGGATCAGGGGAGCGCGACTCAGCCTTTGTTTCCTCTTGCTGAGATTGTCTCATCTTTTCAGAGTGACTGGTAATCCTGTTTAAAGCGGAGGTGTGGCCGTGCTTTCTGGGGAACAGAATCCTCTATTGGGAGGCACACGCTTGGCTCCGCTCCCCGCAGGCCGCACCTGAGCCACAGCTGAGTCTTAGGTCCTGTGACTGCACACAGCAGGAAGGGGGGGGGTGTCACAGGGAAGGTGCTGCACCCTGCAGGTGGGGCCTGCCTCACCCTCCCCAAAGTGTAAGCGCAGGACACTGACTGGGGGGGGGGGGGTTCGCACTGTGCCACCTAACAGCTGGGACCCTCAGTTCCAAAGCAGAGCAAGAGAACCAGGAGACCTGGGAAACCCACTGTTTCCTGAAGCAACTGTTTCCAGAAGCCCGGAGCCCCACTGAAATGATTTAATTTCACACACACACACACCCCTGGTCAGCCCTGCGAGGCGGGGGCAGGGGGGTTGACAGATCATTACCCGTGGGGAGGAAGGTCTAGGCTCTCATGAATGATTGGCAGCTCTAACTCTCTGGGGCTTCTCTAGACAGGGGTGCGGCCAAGCAGAGAGGAAGGGCCATTGTCCGTGTAGACCCTTCAGGCTGGTGGAGAGGACGTCTCCAGGATGGAGTGGGGACACGGCTTTCTGGGTTCGACAGCCCGGCTTCCACAGTCTCTGGGTAACAGCCGGAAAGGTGCCTGGATCAGTGTGGCCCACCTGGGGGTGTAATATTTTGTACCTAACACTTCTTGCATTTGGACCTTGGGCTGGTGTCCCCCTGCCTCCCCAAAGACCCTGCCCGCCCAGGCCAGGCCTGTGTGGGGAATAAGTAACTAGGACTGAGAACTATCGGCCCTAAGTGCAGAAGGGAGATTTATGGACTTAATCCCTTTCTCCCCCGTCTGTCGTGGTGAGAACAACGTGGAGAAAATGGAAAAGGCTCTGTGAGGTTTTTCCACCAGGCAGGGCGGCTCTCGCAGTGGGCGCGCCTCCGCGGGGTCCACCGTGCAGGTCTTGTGCTCCTTCCTGGAGTCCCGTGTCACTTGGGTGCTTCCAGAAGCCTGCCTCCCGAGGAAGGGGCGGCAGGAGGGCAATTCTGCTGTGAAGTCAGCCCCACTGGAGAGGCCGGTGGGGTGTTGGGACCCACAGAGGAGATGCTCCTTGCTGTTTCTGCGAGGCCACCAACAGCAGGTGGTCGGCTCCCTCAGTGTGGGAGTGGGAAGGGGAGGTGACCTTGTGAGTGGCTGCTTCTCCCGAGCTGCCTTTCTCCTGGGCGCCTACAGTCACATCGTTACTACCTACCTACCAATTTGTCCTGTTGCTTCAAGGAGCTGGGCAGGCGGGCCTACAGGAACTTTTGGGTGTTTGCTTTGTCGTCCCCCCCCCCCCCAATACGTGACTTTTATGGCATCTTTTTTTGTCTTCTTTTACTTCTTCTTTTTCCAAGCGAGAGGAGGGGAGATAGAGAGACAGACTCCTGCATGTGCCTCGACTGGGATCCACCCGGCAACCCCTGTCTGAGGTCAGTGCTCTGCCTATCTGAGGTCATGCTTACAGCTGAGCCATTCTTAGTGTCTGAGGCAGAGGCTCCATGGAGCCATCCTCAGTGCCCAGGGCCAATGTGCTTGAACCAATCAAGCCATGGCTGTGGCAGGAGAAGAAAAGGGGGTGGGGAGAAGCAGATGGTTCTCCTGTGTGCCCTGACCAGGAATCAAACCTGGAACATTCATATGCTCTCGATCAATGCTCTACCACTGAGCCAACCAGCCAGGGCCTCATGGCATCTCTGAAATATCTCAGATTAAGTCTGAGGAATCGTCTGGCAACTGGCTGTTTCTGTAGCCGGACAGCTTAGGTTCTTCTTTTTCATCAGCCTGTTGAACCGTTCCTTTTTCAGAAACACAGATCCCATCCAAAAATTGCCCACTATCCTTGTTGTTAACCATCGCGGTTCGCAATGGAATCAAAGCACCCGGTTTTGCTACAAATTTAATGCCTGTCCTTCGAGAGCCCACTCATCTCTCTGGGCTTGAGACACTGGACAGGTGACACCCGACCTCATCCGAACCCTGTGGACATGTATTTTTCACCTGAGAAGCTTCTGATTTCCACAGGCAAACCATTTCCCTGAAGAATGACATCAGTGGCGGGGAAACGTGTGCGCACAGACCTCGTCTTGTAGCGGAAGCCCTGCGTGGCGTCTCCCCTTCCCCCCATCGTGTTCTGTATATGATGGATGGCAGATGGTGCGCACGGTGGCCTGTCCCTTTCCATCTCCCCGCCACGTGTCAACCTGGAACCTCTTTCTTTTTCTTTCCAAGGAGGCTGAGCCCCACATTGAGGTGGCAGAGTTCCTTCTGCCCGGGTGCCCCTCGGGGCCTTACGCAGTAACCAAGCATCCCTCCAGATTGGTGCCCACCTGTTCTGGGATGTCAGCCCTTCTGATTACTGAGAGCGGGTTCAGTCTGCGCAGCGGCAGATGCAGAGAAAGAGCGCCTGCGGGAACGTGGCCGTCCCACGGGCGTTCTATGAAATGTCAGAGCATTGGCCATTGACGCTGCCTGGGCCTGTGCCCTGCTCCAGGCCCTTACTTCATCTTGGTGGTGCTCCCAGGAGCTCTGCCTTGTTTTATTGCTGAGGCAACATGGGGGAAAAGGGGGATAGGCTAGCTCTTCTCTCCTCTTGGAGGTGCAGCCGCCTAGCCCGTGGTCGCTGGGAGCTGGCTGGGTGAGACAGAGTACTGGGTGGTCCGTCACCACTGCTGGGACCCCAGGCAGCTCACGTCTCATTGCTTCAGATTCGATAGCTGTAAAAGGAAGACAGAAATGCCTGCTTCCTCCAGGGCTCTGTCATGGGGGCGACAGGGGTGGTTCATATTTTTATTTGTTTACTTATTTATTAGATATGATATCAAAGGAATGCATAGACCAGTTGACCTGCATGAACATTTAAAAAATTTTGTGCATCAAAAGAGACACTGTCAAGCCTGACCAGGCTGTAGCACAGTGGATAGAGCGTTGGCCTGGGACACTGAGGACCCAGGTTCAAAACCATGAGGTCGCCCTGGCCGGTTGGCTCAGTGGTAGAGCGTCAGCCTGGTGTGCAGAAGTCCTGGGTTCGATTCCCGGCCAGGGCACACAGGAGAAGCGCCCGTCTGCTTCTCTACCCCTCCCCCTCTCCTTCCTCTCTGTCTCTCTCTTCCCCTCCCGCAGCCGAGGCTCTACTGGAGCAAAGATGGCCCGGGCGCTGGGGATGGCTCCTCAGCCTCTGCCCCAGGCGCTGGAGTGGCTCTGGTCACGACAGAGTGATGCCCCAGATGGGCAGAGCATCGCCCCCTGGTGGGCGTGCCGGGTGGATCCCGGTCGGGCGCATGCGGGAGTCTGTCTGACTGTCTCTCCCCATTTCCGGCTTCAGAAAAATACAGAAAAAACAAAACAAAACAAAAAAACCCCGAGGTCACCAGCTTGAGCACGGGGTCACTGGCTTGAGCATGGGATCATAGACATGATCCCAAAGGTCGCTGGCTTGAGCCCCAAAATCACTGGCTAGGAGCCCAAGGTTGCTGGCTTGGCTGGAGTCCCCCTGCTTAAGGCACATATCAGAAAGCAATCAATGAACAACTAAAGTGCTGCAACTGTGAGTTGATGCTTCTCATCTCTCTCCCTTCTTGTCTGTCTCTCACTAAAAAAATAGAAGACACTGTCAACCCAGTAAAAAGGCAACCCACAGAATGGCAGAAAATACTTGCGTGTCATCTATTTGATACAGGACCAAGATCCAGAATATACAGAGACCTCCCGAAACTCAGCAACAGAAAAACCAAATCATTAAAAAAAAAAAAAAGCCTAAACAATTTGATTAAAAAATACACAAAAGACCTGAACAGAACACCCCCCTCCCAAGAAAATCAGAGATAGACAACATCACATGAAAAGATGCTTAGCATCACCAATCTCCAGGGAAATGCAAATCAAAACCACAGGGTATACCACCCCACACCCAACAGGATGGCTATAAGAAAAATAGAAAATAACAAGTGTTGGCGAGGATGCAGAGAATCGCAGCCCTCCTGCACTGCTGATGGGAAGGCACAATGGTGCTGCCACAGTGGGAAACCGCAAGGCAGCCCCTGAAAAAAAAAATAGAATTTCCATGTGACCCGCCGTACCACCTGTGGGCACATACCCAAAAAGTCATGGTGTGGATTAAGGGTTAGGAGCTTCGACACTCCAACCTCCTGGTAGCCACAGCCCTGTGCAGTCCCCTGGGTAATACATGGATGTGTAGAACTATGGAGTGTGATGGCCAAGCCCCTGTTATAAAAGACAGTGTAGCTTTTGCTGTTTTCTCTCTGGGACCATGTGCTCTAAAAAGCCAGTGCCATGTCAGGAGGCAGCCCTGTAGAGAGGTCTGAAGATGTGGTGGGGCACGGAGACCTCTTGCAACAACCAGCATCAACTTACCAGTCATGTTAGTGGGTTACCTCTGAAGTGGCTCTTCCTGCCCCAGTCAAGCCTTCTGATGACTGCAGCCCTGGTCACCATCTTGAGATTGTGACCTTTGGAGAGACCTTTGGAGCCAGAACCATCCAGCTAAGCCACTCTTAGATTCTTGAAGCACTGTGAAAGAAGGAATAGCAAGTGCAAAGGCCCTGAGGTAGAAGCCTGCTTGGCAAGTTTGAGGAGCAGCAAACTTGTAGCCAGTGTGGCTGGAACAGAATGAGAGAGGAAAGGTGGTCGGAGATGACAGAGACAGGGCTCTATCTTGGCTGACTTATAAGTCGTGGTCAAGACTTTGGACTTGATCCTTAGTGTGAAGGGAGTCACTGGAGGGTTTTGAGGTAGAGGAGTGACATATTCTTGTTTGCATTTCCATTTTAAAATGCTCCCTTTGTCTGCTCTGTGTAGCCCGGCGTGGAAGCAGGGAGACCAGTTGGAAACTTTGTATGGCAGTGGCCTCAGAGAATTGTTAAGAGGTGTGTGGATAGTCTTCAGAAAGTTGGGTTGAGGGAAGTGAATCACCCTTGAGAAGCAGCTGGAAACAGCGTGCTCATTAGCCTTGCACACAGACTTCCTGCCAGTGCTCAGGGCCCCCCATGCCTGGCCGCTGGATAGGCCACTGGAAGGGAAGGCATCGTAAGGTGGAGACAATATATGGAGATGTCCCTGCCCTCCTGAGCCCTAGCCCGGTTCTGAAGGAGTTAATTGCACATGTGGGTGTTGACCAAGTGCAGCTGGGCTGAGCAGAACTGAGATCTTGAGCCTGACCTTGGAGGCTTTCGAGAGGAACGAGGCTGGTCCAACTGTGCTGTGAGCTTCCCCGGGGACGTGCTCTGAGCGCTTCCTCTGCAGCTTCCAGAGGCTCACATAGTCCAGATGTTGGAGCTGCAGAACCAGGCCAAGCGTCTGCCCTTTCCCCCGTGTGCTCACGGCCCTCTCCCTTCCTTCCTCCCCGTCTTTCCTTCCTTCCTTCCCTTCTCTTCACCTTCCTTCCTTCCCTTCTCCTCTCCTTCCTTCCTCCCTCCCTCCTTCCCCCTTCCTTCCTTCCTTCCTTCCTTCCTTCCTTCCTTCCTTCCTTCCTTCCTTCCTTCCTTCCTTCCTTCCTTCCTTCCCTCCCTCCCTCCCCTCCCCTCCCCTCCCCTCCCCTCCCTTCCCTTCCCTTCCTTTCCTTCCCTCCCTCTCTCCCTCCCTCCCTCCCTCCTGTCTTCCTCCCTTCCTCCCTTCCTCCCTTCCTCCCTTCCTCCCTTCCCTCCCTCCCTCCCTCCTTCCCTCCACACTTCTGTTGAGACACTTTGTGAAACAGGGAGGACCAGCTGGGGCCCCGAAGCCACATGACTAGGGTTTGAATCCCCTCCTGGCTGTGTGACCTGGAGCAAGTCAATAACCTCTCTGTGCATTTGTTTCCTTATATGCAAAATGGGAACAAAAAGGATTAATTAGTAAGCCTGCAGGACCCCAGTCTCTGCCTTCCAGGTCACCGAGCTTGGGGCCTGGGCGGAGATTAGTGTTGCCGGGATCACTGGCCCTTGATCCTCGTTGAAGGAATGTGCCTGTGTGTCAGGGAGACGATAAGTACATTCAACACATTTGTAGACTCTGACTATGTCCCAGCCATGTGCTAAACACTGTCCACACGCCATTTCATACAGCCCTCAAAAAATCCACTTTTCGGCCCTGGCCGGTGGGCTCAGCGGTGGAGCGTCGGCCTGGCGTGCGGCCATGTCCCCGGAGCTGCGAAGGAACAAAAGAAGAGAGGCCCAGGTTCTGGATAAGGGTTTGATTCCTGGCCAGGGCACATAGGAGAGGCGCCCATTTGCTTCTCCACCCCCACCCCCTTCCTCTCTGTCTCTCTCTTCCCCTCCCGCAGCCGAGGCTCCATTGGAGCAAAGATGGCCCGGGCGCTGGGGATGGCTCCTTGGCCTCTGCCCCAGGCGCTGGAGTGGCTCTGGTCATGGCAGAGCGACGCCCCGGAGGGGCAGAGCATCGCCCCCTGGTGGGCAGAGCATCGCCCCTGGTGGACGTGCTGGGTGGATCCTGGTCGGGCGCATGCGGGAGTCTGTCTGACTGTCTCTCCCCGTTTCCAGCTTCAGAGAAATGCAAAGAGGAAAAAAAATAAAAAATAAAAAAAAATCCACTTTTCACCCCATTTTGTAGAAGAGAAAACTGGCTGAGAGAACTGGCCAAGGCCCTCCAGCTGATAATGAGGGAGCCAGCATCGACCCCCCTCCCAGCCAGGAGCAGCAGGGAGGTGCTGGCTTGCCATGAATGCACAGGGACATTGGTTTCCCGTTCTTGTTCGTGGCCACCCTAACCTGGCCCCAGTGACCTTCCCTGTATCTTTCTGAGCATACGATGGTCAGAGAGGACCTCTCAGTAGAAACTTAAATAAACTTAGCAAGTGAGTCATGTAATATCTGAGGAAATGCATTCCAGGCAGAGGGCACAGCAAGTGCAAAGGCCCTGAAGCCACTTCTTGGCCTCTGCCTGCCCTTTGGTATCTGGTAGGCCATCAGGGACGCAGGGAATCCTGACTAGTGACGCTGCTGACATGAGGAGTCTTTTCTCTGAAGCTCCCTGACGTTCCTGCGTAATAAGGGGCCCGTGTGCTCCCGAGCTGCACATAGGAATGGAAGTCTGTCTGGGAACAGACGGAAGAGGATTCCAAGAATCACTATGCTGTTGTCAGCCCTTCCTTTAGCTTCAGATAGCATTTTGGAGAGTGGATGATTCCCCCTATTCTGTGCCCAATAACCCCAGCCTCTGTAACCTCTGTTCTCCTTTCTGCTTCTGAATCTGCCTGTCCTAGGGACCTCATGTAAGTGGACTCATACAGTATTCGTCCTGTTGTGCCTGCCTTCTCTCGCTTAGCATAATGCTTTAGAGGTTTGTCCGTGCCATCAGGGGTGGACATTTTAGAGAAACAATGGGGTCTTGGCACTGCGTGCCTGTCCATGTCCCCGGAGCTGCGAAGGAACAAAAGAAGAGAGGCCCAGGTTCTGGATAAAGTAACTCAGCTGTCCCTACACCCACAGGCTTGGGCTGCTCGACTCCTGGCTTCCCCTGTTTGCATTTCTCCGGGAGGGCTCATCACCTTGCCATCAGTCCTCTGCGACACCTGTTGCTGGTGGGTGCTGGGCTATGTGCTTAGTCACTTCCCTTCTCAGCCTTGTTTTTCTCACCTGCAAAATGGATCTAACTCCCGGGTTATCTTTGACTCCATGAAGCCGGCTTCCTATAGCCAGCCGGGAGCTGACCTTGTGTGCTAGACTGACCGAGGGAAGGCAGGGGAGGAGCACTTCTTAGACTATGACTTTAAAAAAAAAAATTTTCCATTGATTTAAGAGAGAGGGGGGAGGGAAGGAAGAGAGAGAGAGAGAAGCATCAACTTGTTGTTTCACTTAGTGATTCCATTTTAGTTGTGCACTCATTGGTTGCTTCTTGTACATGCCCTGACCGGAGACTAAACCCATGACCTTGGCACACCGAGACGATGCTCTAGCCACTGAACAACCCAGCCAGGGCCTAGACTATGACTTTTTGTTTATTAATTAATTAAGGGGCTTTGATGTATCAGGACTTAAGAGGAGCTGACAGGTCACATGGTCCCTGAAAGCACAGGGCTGGTAATCTATTTAAAAAAACATTTTCTTCTTCTTCTTTTTAATTTAATGGAGGAAATCATTAGCCGGGAAATTGGTAGAACTGATTTATTCCTGTTTTGGGGAGGGGGAGTGGAAGAGGAAAATCATCTGCTCTAATTGCCGCTTGTTCTAGAAATATGTCAGCAAAACAGTCCCATTAGTGGAGGCCAGCGCGGGGCATGGGCGGAGACAGCCCTCTGAGCTGGGAGAGCATGGGGCTCTCTCTGCACCCAGGTGGGTGGCCATGATGTCAGCAGCAGCCACACATCTTAAAACCCCAGCAGACCTGCCTCGGCCCCCCGGCATGTGTTCTGGTGGGACACCTTGCTGCCCATCAGCCCCAGGACCTCATGCTCAAGCCCTCGTTCCCAGGGACACAGGACCAGGACCCCCGTCTGGGAAAACGGACTACGTGCCTCTAGGACTTCATCCGGTTCCAAGGAGAGGCGACTGGGTTCACCCTAAAAATAACTGAACTTGCAAACAGCTTCAACATGCAAATGTTTTTCGTATCTATAGGCCAAATTATTTAAAGGTACAGCTGTTTTTTCCGCTGTCCTGATCTGTTTGTTTTCCCAGAGTGGGGAGAGGTACTGGGGTGATCTGGGTTCTTCTGGGGTCACCGCCTTCCAGCACCCCAGTGGAGGTCTGGCTGGGCATCTGCCCTCTGCCAGATGCCTCCCACCCTGGGGCACCCCAGGGTGGCAAGGGTGAGGCCCCTGAGTCTCTTAGTAGTCTCCGCTTGGGCAGGTGGCGTGGCTGGAATGTCGTGTCTCCCCTTCAGGCTCGCTGGGTGTGCGCGGAGGGGTTCGTCTTACTTTGATTTTCCAAACTCATCTGGCCCAGAAACATGAGTAAATGAGTTTTCAGAGAGGAGGAGGCTATAAATAGCCAGGCAGTATGTGGAGAGGTGAAAGGCAGGGGACCGCCAAGGTTGCAGGCCCCTCTCGGCTCTGAGCAGCAGCCGCACAGTGACTGACCCCGCCTGGCTGGGTGCCGCTGGTCCCCCCCCCCCTCGCTGTTGGTGGCCAAGTCCTGGCATTCCAGGCCCCTGCTCACCTCCCTCTGTCCTCATGGCCATGCCCCTGCTGAGGACCACCGTGAGGCTTTGAGACACAATGTCCTGTCCATTGTTGGGGACTGTGTGTCCATTCCATGTAATAATCCTTCCATAAATGTGCCACATCGCCAGGGGTAAAGCCCATTATCAAGTGGGGGAGGGGTATGACTGTGGTCGTAGATTGTGGGCCTGGGACTCCAGGGAAGGGATCTAAAGCCTTTGGGGCAGGGCCACCATCGCCACCATTGCCGGAATTGGTCCATGATGTGAGGAGATGCAGGCCCAGACCCTTGGAGTGCTAACCTCTACAAAGTCTTCATTCATTCACGAGTTTATTCATTCAGAGAATCCAGTCAGAGCCTCCTGGGTGACAGGATCCCTTCTAGGCTCTGGGGATGCAGCAGTGAATGCAGCCAACCCAAATCCCTGCCCTCTCGAAGCCCCATTCCTATGGGGGAGACACTTAAAAATGCTACGTCATGGCTGAACCTGGACGCCATCAGGCCAAGTGGAATAAGCCCAACACAGAAAGACAGACACTACATGACCCTGCTTCTAGGAGGTGCCCAGAGGAGTGAAATTCACGGAGACAGAACAAGGAACGGTGTGTGCTGGGGGCCGCGGTGTTATAGTGTCTAACGGGGACAGAGCTTCCGTTTGGGAAGAGGAAACAGTTCTGGGCTTGGAAGGTGGCGATGGTTGCACAACAATGTGAATGGGCCCAGTGCCAGGGGCCTGTGCACTTGAACACGGTCAAGTCGGCACAGTGGATGTTGTGTGTCGTATACCACAATTTAAAAAAAATAAAAAGTAAAGAAAGGGGGAGCAAGGAAAGCATGTCGTGTATTAGCTGAGGATCGATGTTATGAAGAAAATGAGAAAGGGTCAGGGGAGGGCCAGGGTTGGAATCAATTCTTATATAAGGGTGGGGGGAGGAAGGCCTTGGTGAGAAGAGGGGCCCAGAGCAGAGGCTGCAGGAGGGGGTGGGGCCTCTGGGCAGACAGGCAGCAAGGATAGGGGCGGGGCCTCCAGGTCTTCCTTCTCCGTGCAGTGCGACTGGGCCACTTTGGGGCTTTGAGCCTAGGCAGGACGTCTTGTAGGTTGAAAGGGGGTCCCTCTAGCTGTTCTGTTGAGGAGGGTAGGGTATGGGGTTGGGGCAACAGCTCCCAGCAGCGGGGGACCCGTGCTGGTTCCTGAGCTCAGAGCGTGACAAGGGTTAGGGTTTTCCATGGTGGTGTTTACATCTTAATGGAGTCCTCAGCTGCCACTCCCCTCAGATGTCACTTCTCCCTTTGCCACTTGGGGTGGTTAGGGGTGGGATGGCTTGGCCAGAATTCAGTTCCTGCTGCCGCATAGCTCCCTAGAAGCACGCAACCAGCCGTCCCTGGGGTCCTGGCCCGCCCAGGCTGGGGGGTCGAGCACTGAGGGCCAGGCCGGGGGGGGGGGGGCTCCGTATTTGCCCTGCCCTGCTGGCTCTTCCAGCGACACCTGGTTTTCTGCATCTACAAAGCAAGAGAGCTGGGCTTGAGTCTGGTCTGGATTCAAGCACAGACTATGCCAGAGTAGCCCAGGCCGCCTCGTGAATGCGGGATGGTCCCCCTGAGCACCTCCCCACGATCCAGCTGGGGCCCAAGGACCCTCTGTACATCCCACGGGCCACCCCCCTCAGCCCCCTGCCACTGCCACTTTAGGAGAGGGGGGAGGGTCTGTTCCAAACCTGTCGCTCCCAACCAGACATTCCGGGGTGACCTCAGGAGTTGCTGGGGGAAACAGCAGGACATGGGGTTCTAGAACGGGTGTCTGGGGCCGAAGGAGCGGTCAGTGGCTCAGCTGTTCAGAGACCCACGTCATTATGGAGTCCGCTGAGCCCACTCCCCAGCCGGAGCCTGCTTTGTTCCCTGAGAGCCCGACCCACCGCCCTCTGTTCTTTTAGAAGGGAGCCTGGGGGCCAGGCCACAGGCGGGAGCCTGCTCGGCCTCCCGGACCCACAGGGTAAGTCAGCAGGGGAAGGGGAGGAGGAAGTGGACTGAGGGTCTTGGTGTCTGGCCGGGGCCCTGAGTCATTCCCGTCTCCTTGCGTCCTCAGAGCTGCTCTGTCTGGGACAATCACTGCTAACCCCGGACGACCTTTTGATTTTTAAAGTGACCTAAAATGAACAGTTGTCTCTCCCAGTCACACTGGCCACGTTTCAGGTGCTCAGGGACCACATGGGGCTGGTGGCAGCCGCACCGGATGGCGCCAGCATAGCACAAGTCCATCATCACAGAAAGTTCTGGTGGACAGTGTTGGCCATGGTCTCTAGAGCAACCCCACGAGGTTGAGACAGTTGCCCCATTTTACAGACGAAGGAGCCAAGGCTCAGAGAACAGAAATGAGTTGCTAGTTGTGCAGCCGGGAGTGTCCGAGGGCACTGGAACACAGGTCTGGTGGGCCTCAGAGCCTGGGTGTGGGGCTGGTGGGCGCATGTGTCCAGCTGCCTGGCAGAGGGCTGCTGCTTAGGATAGAGGGGACCAAAGCCCACTAGTAGGCCACACACACGCTCTGGGACCTCCACCTCCCTCCAGAGCCCTCCTGTGTTCGGTGTCCAGCGGGGAGCGCCACTTTATTGGAAAAGCAAGGCAGGGATTAATATTCACTGTGGGGCCTCCGGGGCCTACACCTTTTAAGACCCTTTGAAGGGACTCCAGGAAACTACACTGGGCTCAGAAATGCTCATTTTAAAAGTCAGAGCACAGTAGCCACCATGAGGACACCACCCACATGTCCACCCACGAATGAAGGCATGCTGTCGCTCCCTCCAATGGAATATTACTCAGCCATGAAAAAAACAACAACGGCCCAACACCTGCCACAAAGTGGATGAACCTTCGAAATATGACACTGAGTGCTTTCTGGCGGTGATGACCCCCCATGACAACATGCCTCTCGCTAAGGATCTCCTTCAACCCTCTCCGGAGAAGAGAAGAAACCCAAGAAGCACCCGGTGCAGAGACCCAGCTCCCGTTGCATGGACGGACCTGCCCAGGATGCTATGGAGTCACTGCTGTCTCTAGCTGCGCACAAACGGTCGTTCTGTGTGCTGGCTGCTCCCCTGTCCTCCCCCAGCCTGCAGGAGGCAGAGCTAGGCTTCCAGAAGGGTGCTCTTTAAGGGAGCAGCCCTGAGAGCACCCTAAATCAAGAGGAGTGGGGAACCGTCCCAATAAAGCACATTTGGGGTCCAAAAAGTAAAAGCCCCTGTAAGAAAGAAGCCAGACACAAAAAGGTCACATATTGTCTGATCCTATCTATAGAAAATGTCCAAACTAGGCAAATCCACAGAGACAGAAAGCAAGATTGGTGGCAGCCGGGCTGGGCGTGGCTGCTCACAGGGACGGGGGTTTACAACCGGGTGGGTGATGACCCCATGCTCTGGAACTAGAGAGAGGAGATGGTTGCGCAACCTTGTGGATGCACTGGGTACCATAACAGGGTTGAAGCAGCCCAGTGCGTTTTCTGTGCTTCCCTGCACGAAGTGAGAAGGAAGTGAGGCTCTCTAGGTGGGGCACACACAGGTGTTCATTACAAAGTGTTTTCAAGTCTGCCACATGTTTGAACCGTTTCATGGTCACAGGTTGAGGGTAGAGGGCGGGGAGGGCTGGGAAGACAGTGGTTCCCAGGTCGTGAGGAGACAGGCTCCACCGGGGTGGCCTCAGGCCTGGGCCCCAGTCTTGGCTTCAGGCTTTGCGGAGTCCCTGTCCCTGTGTGTGAGGTGTGCCAGCAAGGAGGGCCGGGAGCTGGGTGGCCCTGCTCGCTGTGCTCCATTCCCAGAGGAGACAGTGTTTCCGCATCCAGACCCCATCCTGTCCCATTCTGTCCCCGGTAGTCTCCGTGTCCTTGTGCCCGAGAGTGCAGGCTGGGAGACGGTGGGCTTATCTATCCCAGATGGGCAAGGGGGGTGCAAAGACATGGCCCAACTTGCCTTGTGACATTGTCTCCGAGAGGAGACACCGAGGCTCCACCTCGGGCTAATCAGCTCTGCCCCTGCGTGGAATGTGAGCTGGGTCCGGTGGCAAAGGCCAATCTTGCAGCTGGCGCTGTGGACAGAAACTGCAGCAGGCAGCTGGGGCTGCCAGGAGCCATGCCCGGGCAGCAGTCCGAGGGCGCCATCCACCTGGGCGGGGTGGGGGGGCCAGGGGAGCTCACACCGCCCTCCGCCACCTCCTGCTTAGGTGATTCTGGGCATGGAGGCCTTCGTGTAGGCGGACACACCTCATTGCTGAGGGTGGCAACTGCGGCTGACCCTTGTGGGGAATTGTGACTCAGGGTTTGGCCACGTGGAGTTTTCAGAAGTAGAGGAGGTAGGCGGAGGTCAGGGATGCCTCCCCGGATGGACAGACAGACGCCAGGGCCCCATGTGTTTCCCAGGCCGCCGGGAGGAGCTCTGGTCTCCTTAGGCCGGGTGCTCTGGGAGGGAGACAGAGAGCCAGGAACCAAGTAAAAAGCCTCCCACTCCCGGGGTAGAGAGCTCCCTCACTGGGTCAGGCTGGTCCCCCTCCCGGCTGGCCGCGTGGCCCAGAGGCCTGGTTTTGGGGAGGCTGTGCGGGGAGGTGGGTGGGGATCACTCTTCTGCCGCCTCCCCTCTGGCATATGGCTCCCCGCCCGCCTTGGGCTGTGCCAGCGGCTCCCCCTTCTCCATGGCAACTTAGCTCAGTGGTCCCAGTGGAGGAGAGAATCATCCCTCCTTCTTTCTTTCCCTCCCTATCTCCCTCCCTTTCTCCTTCCCTGTCCCGCCCCTCCCTCTCAGCCTCTCTTCTACCTTCCTCCTCCATCCTTGCCAGGGCTCTGGTCCCCTCCCTACCTCCTCTGTCCTTCCATCCAGCCGGGGGACCTCTGTGCTGTGAGGTGCCCTGGGGCTCCAGGCATGGGCTGCCCGCCAAGCTGTGTGCTGGGGGTGGCGCCCTGAGGCCACTGGCATGGGGAGCTCTGTGGAGGACCTCGGGGGACATGGGGGGCGGCCCAGCACCAGCGGCGTGGGGCTCCCAGCGGCTCTAACACTTTGTCCCCCCCCTCGTCTCACCCCCTTACAATTTCTTCCTGAAAGGTAATTTTCTGCTATAACTGGCACCGTCTGAGGATGGGTTGATTAGGCAGAAAGGCTCTGTCCTGGTCACGTGGGTTGTTTGTTTTCTCTGAGTAGCTGGGACGGAGGGAGAGGCCAAGTTTGGGGCTGGGGGTGTCCTCCAGGCAGCTGTGATAGCTGGTCTCTGGTCTCCAGTCTCCTGGTGCCTGAGTACCCACTGTCCGTGCTCTTCCGTTTTCCAGTTTAATTGTTATTCAGAAGGGACAGTCTGCCTTCCTGGAGAGCGGTCTGCACATTCGGGGGCAGGCACGTGCAGCCCACATGGGGCCGGCTCGGGCACAGGGCTCCCTGTCCAGTCCTGTCTCACCCAACAGTGGAGTTCAGTGGGGGACTGTTTTGTCCTGTAATCAAGAAATTCCAAGAAGACGGTGTGGGGAGAGATTTGGGCTGGATGCTTCTGGGCGGAGCGGTCCTGCCAGCACGGCTGCCCGGGGCAGCACCACCATCTGCTGGGGATTGCCCCTCCGCAGAGTTTGGTCCAGGCAGGATTTTCAGACAGCTTGCCCAGCCGGTCGATATTTTTCATTCCATTGCCTCTTCCCCATCCCCCAATGGTGTTCAGGATGGCTTTCCCAGCAGGAGCTGACCAGGTGAACGGTGCACTGTGGGGCGTCTGGGCCAGGGGACCTTCTCCAGGTCGGCAGCCCCCTCCCTGTTCCCTCTGCGTCCTGTGCAAGTCTGAGGTGGGGAGAAAAAAAAGTGCCCCTCATTGTCAACAGAATGCCTCCTGTGTTGATGGAAAGTGAGGCCCGGAGGGAACAGATTTAGCATCCCAGTTCTTAGAACCCGCGGTTTGAATGGTGTCTGAGAGGAAGCCTGTGTGTGATCTTGAAATAGAAAGCGAACACCAAGTGGGCCCATCTGACTCACAGGGGAGTGCAGAGTTTGTTGCAGGTATCAGAGAGACAGCTCTGGACTCTCAACATGGGACCCAACTTAGGACAGGGGTGTGTGTGTGTGGGAGAGGAGACCTGGCAGAAGAGTCTACATTCAGGTCCATGTTTCAAAGTCAGGCTCACGGGGCGGCGGCCGATTGCGGTCTGTATTTCATTCTGGGCGTTACCTCTGACCGATTGCTTTAATAATGTAATCCGGCCTTAAAGGTGGCCCTAGGCAGGGCTCCCCCCCCCCCCCCCCCCCCCCCCCCGTCCCTTCTCTGGTTTCTGGGGTCCGGGCTCTTTAAACTGTTATTTGTTCGTGTTCCAAAGCCCTGCTTGTCCGGGAACAGGAGCGGCCTCAGACTGGGTTCTCGGTACCTCCCTTTGATAATCAAATCAGTTCCTGTCGCAACGGCAGGATGAGATGAGTGCTTTTGTGTCTGTCTGCAGACGTCTTTCTGCGCCGCGTCTTGTTTTACCTCTGCTCTGAGCCTGGAGTCTGTCAAGGAGACCCCTCCTGGCATCTGGGCGTGCTTGTGCAGGCTTCTTAATGGCATTCCCCGCGCTGGGTTTTGGTGGTGCGCCGTAAATCCTGATGGGTTTACGAGTTAATGTTGGGCGATGGGGTGGGGGTGGGGGGTGGCGCGACGGTTTGGTTTGGTTTTGCTTTGCCGGCAAACGGAAAATCTGATGTGAGACGTCAAAGGTCAGTCGCCTGAGGGGCAGCAGCTCCGTGCTTCTCTGAGCTCTCGGCCTCCTCTGTGGGAGGCCGGCTTGGCGCCCCTGCAGCTGGGGTTCCTCTGCCCCGGGGTCTTTCCAGAGCCACCCGGGTACCGGGTACCGGGTACGGTTGCTCTGGCGACACCCGTGCATGCCTGCGTTGGCGCGTGCATGCGTGCGCGCTGTTCCATCAGGCAAACCCGAAGTCGGAAGGAAGGAAGAGAGAGGCGCGGCCCACCCGCCTCGCCGCTTCCATCCCGAGAGACTCCTGAGCGCGCGCTGCGCGCTGTGCCGGCCCCTCCCTCCGTCCCTCCCGCGTCCGAGTCCTCCGCCACGGGGAGCCAGCCTCCTTTCTCCGTGTGATCTCACGTAGCCGGCGACTTACTTGAAAGCCGGAGCAACGCGCGCGCGCGCGCGGGGAGCTGCAGAGGGTGTGAGAGCCGGGTCGGGTCCGAGGCGGGAGCCCCGCGGCTGATGGCTCCGGCCGGCGGCGCAAGTGCAAGCGCGGGGAGCTCGTTCCGGGAGAAGTGGAGCAATCCCCGCCTTGGCCGGCTCTCAGGCGGTGAGTGGTGCTGTCCTCTTTATTTCGAAGGGAGCTCTGGGGTGCAGGGAAGGGTGGGCAGTGGGCAGGGGTTCGAACAGACCTCACGAAGTTCAGGAAGCTCCCAGGGGGGAAGTGACTTCTCTTCCCCTGCGTGGTGCTGGCTGGCAGCGTGCGGGCGGGCGTCCACCTCCCGGGCTGAGCCGGCGGGACAGGCAGCACTGGCTGGGCATCCCATCCGCCGCAGAGGCCCCGCCTGTGCCCCTGCCCGGCCCTATGCCCAGCTTTGAGGACATCTGTTAGTGGGGTTCTTCATTACGTGAATGGCTGAGGAAACTGCAGGAGGGAAGACGCTCATGCACATCAGAGTCTCTCCGGTCTGTTTTGTGATGTGCCTGAACACACGCATGCATGCATGTTCACACTCACACCCCTGCGTGCACACGTGCACCCTCACCCATACGCCTACGTTTTTTGTCCTGCCCTCAGAACTGCACGGACCAGCCAGCATTCTGCTCTTGAGAGCACGACCTCCTTCCTGCTAATGGTTCTTGGTGTGTTGATAAGACCATCCAGCGTTGCTTTTCTGCTCAGTGTCTTACCTGAGTGAGATAGACTTCGCTTCTGCCTCCCTCTCTCACTGTTCCTCTTTTCCATGCTCCCACCCCCCCCGCCCTAGGCTCTGCCCTGTTGTCAGGTGTGTTACGGAGATGGGCATGTTTGTGTCCACAGGGTAAGCCCCCAAGTGCCAGTCAGCTTCCCATCCTGGGCTTCCAAGGGCCTCAAGTCAAAAGGAAGGGGTATTGTCAGAGAGAGGCTATTAAGCTTAAGATGTGTTGAGTGACAAGGCCGTGTGTGTGTGTGTGTGTGTGTGTGTGTGTGTGTGTGTGTGTATGTGTGCTCTCCCTGCACAGTCCATACTTTGGCTTCTTTAGCTTTGCTTTCTGTTTCTCCCTGTTTCCTAGTTTATTTCCCAGAATAATGCTCAGCAAACTTTGAACCAGGATCCTCATACCTACCTCCTTGGCACCCTCACAAACAGTTGATTCAATAATGTGCAACCACCCTAGAAGTGCTTGTTGTTGTCCCATTTTGCCTGTGAGCAAACTGAGTCTCGGCACGGTCAAGTAGCCGGCCTGGGAAGACAGAGTCAGAACTTAGATCTCTAACTCATTCATTGATTCATTCACCTGTTAGATGTGCACTCTGCTTTGCACGGGGCCCCGGGAGGAGTCCACCCATCCCAATTGTCTGGGGACAGCAAAGGAAAGAAGCAGACAGCAGGCCCGGGAGGAAGGGGCAGCCCAGGGCCCAAGAGGGATCCCTTTGTGGCCGGCCCTCCCCACCCTGCTGCTCCTGCCCAGAGTGCCAGAGTCAGCGCTGCTCTGTCGGATCTCTCTGGCCTGGGTCCTGATCTGCTCTTTCTTGTGCTGAGTGGGCAGCCTGGTTCACTTTGTTTTAAAATTTGCTACGACCTTGTCCTGTCATCAGGAAGGTCATCCACAGAGTGGGGGCTGTCTGTCTTATGCTGAGGACTGCAGTGTGGGTGGCTTGGGGCAGGAGGAGGCTGTGCCTCAGTTTCCTCATTGGCAACCTGCAGATAGCACCACCTACTTCACACACCTCAGCATGTAGGAAGCAGAGGTGTGTGCGGGTGCTTGACAGTGAACCCCGTGATTGTCATCAGGGGGGCGATGATAGGGTTGTCACCATGCACTTACCATTCCAGTATTCATCTCTCCGATGGTTCAGAAAAGACTTATATCCGTATCAATTGTACAGATGTTCCTGTCTTACCATGGTTGTGTCCCAATAAACCCATTCTAAGCTATCATATGTCACAGTGCCTTTGCTATACCTATAACCCACCAAACACCACAGCTGAGCCTAGCCCACCTTACACGTGCTTAAGACATTTCCTTTGGCCTACAGTTTGGGCAAAATCACCTTCGCAAAGCCTATTTCACAGTGCCCGGCGTCATGAAAGAGTCTCATACCACACACATCATGAGCCAGGGGAAAGATCAGAATTTAAATATTTGATGTACAGTTTCCACAGAGTGCGTATTGCTTTTGCACTGTTGTCAGGTTGAAATATCGGGAGTTGAACCCTGTACATTGGAGACTGTCTGTAGACCATATGTATGCATGTGGCTATGCAGATAGAGGGAGCGTGCACAAATGATAAAGCAGGTGATTTTCGTGGTGACCCTGGTGAGAGGGTTTATGAGAGTGAGAGCTCTCGCGTTGTTTGTGCAATTTTTCTGTAAGTTAGAGATTATGTGAAAGGAAAAAAAAAGATGTAAGCATTTGAGGTGCTTCCCCCAAAGGTGATAGAATAAATGAGACAACACAGGAGGGTTCAGACCTTAAGGAACCTACAAAAAAGACATGTGGACAAAGCCAATGGACGGCCGGCCCTGGAGGGAGAGGGAGCTCTGTGGTGGGACTGGTTAGGCCACTGGTGAGACTCTGTCAAGGCAGCACTCTTGGTAGACACGAGGACCTTGAGGTCAAGCTGCTTCCGGATGTCCCCCTGTGCTTGGCGATGGGTCACCAGGCGGGGTTGCCTGCCCCACAGCCCCTGTCTGGTGGCTTGAGTCTCTTCTTCCGAGGACAGCCTGCTGCCTGCCCCTGGCCTGGAGAAAGTGGGCCTCTTGGCTGACCACTGGTGTTGTGTTGGTCCAACCCCCAGATGCATGTGCACCTGCATGTTGGCCCTGAGGCCCTGTGCTGCTGCCTGGGCCCCTCAGAGCCTTTTCAGTACTTGGCCAACCCCTCTCCTTGAGCAGTTGTTGGAGGGAGGGCTAGACCTGGCACGGCTCTGCACCATGCATACCTCCCCAAGCAAAGCAGGGCTTGGTGGGAATCAATGGACCAGACACACCATATGGGCTCTGTCCCATCCACCTTTGCAGCAGCTGCTCATTCTGTGCCTCAGTTTCCCCACCTTGTTGCCATCGTGAGAGGAACTTCCCTCACCAGGTCCCCATCGCCTCTCTGAAGCATCCCAGAGGAGTGTTGGGAGCGTCTTATACCCTTAGGGGCACACCCACTGGCTTGAGGGTGCAGAGGGCTAAAGCAAGTCAGGACCTTGTTCTCATCCCCACTCTGCCACCCGCTGAGGCATGAACCCTCAGAGTCCCCTTGACCTCCACGAACCTCCGTTTCCTGGTTTGCACAACAGGGCTAATGAGCGGTGCCCAGGCGGACAGAAGCGATGGAGCGTGCAGAGCACGGTGTTCCGTCCAGCGCCCTCACTTTGCCCGCCGCTCCCTGCCCTTGCCGAGCGCATCACAGCTTTCCAGGCGTGGGCACAACATTATCGCCACCTGTGCCTGTGAACGGGCTTTGTCAGGCTGTGCAGACAGAGAGAGGCCTGGGAACAGTTCATTTTAAATCTCTCCTGCCGCCTGATTTGATTTGACTGCTGGGCCCCTGGAATTGCATGGCTGAGGTCCCTCCCTATTCCGTGACTCTGGGCTGCTGGGAGGGGAGGTGGTGAGTGAGTAGGGACCGCGCTGGGGTAGCAGGAAAAGCAAAACCTCATTAGTTAGCCGCAGGACCCGGCTCTGAGCCCTGGCCCTGTGACCTGCAGAAGCCCCTTAATCCCTGAGCCTGAGTTCCCCGGCACAGAACCAGAATGGGGGCCACCCTCCTGGGAGCTCGGGGCCCAGGGCGCTCCCTGGGGAGGACTGGGGACCTGTGCCGCTGGTGTGGCCCAAGGAAGAGCGAGATGGCTGGGTGATCCTTTTACAGAGCTCTCTTCTAGGACAGGACTGAAGAAAAGGACTGGTTTTGAAGGGCCATGCTGGACCCAAGGGCTGTCCTAGGATCGGGGCCAGGCCGGCTGCTGCTTGTCACGCTCCCGAGTGCTTGGAGAGCCGGAGCGGTGTCGCGGCCAGGAGGGCCTATGTCTGGAGGCACGGTCACTGAGCTGCGTGTGGCCCGGAAGACGCAGGCCTGTACTCTTATAGCCCCCCGAGGGCACATGGCCGAGCGGTGCTGCTGACGGGGAAACCGAGGCACGGAGAACAGTGTTTCGCTGTCCGAGCTGGGTGTGGCCACGGCACCGAGGAGGGGCCTCTCCTGCCACTGGAAAGGGAGCAGGGGCCAGAATTTATGTTGGAATCACCACCCAGCAGCTTCCTTCCTGTCCCCAGTACCCCCCCCGCCCCCCGCCACCCCCCTTCCCATGGACAGCAGTGTTGATGATGTGGTGGCATCCCTTCCCCGCAGCACAGTCACGGTCACGGTCGCGGCCTTGTCAGGGCTGGCTCTCACCCCACAGTCGGTCGGGTCCGGGTTGGGCCGAGGCATGAAGGGGCATGTTGATTGAAGGCCTTTTGGGGTGTCCCCTTCAACTAGCCCAGGCTGAAGGACCAGTTGGTCCCTGTGAGGTCATTTAGGAGGCAGGGCTGCAAGCGGCCGCCGCTGCCTCTCTGCGGCTCAGCTCGAGGCACAGGCGCTGCCCAGCGCTCCTTAGGGCTGGGCGTTCCATCCGATGGGCAGTTCTGCACCCCTCAGACCCCTTTGCGGGCCGCAGGACAGACTCCGGCCTTGGGCCGGCAAGTGTCCTGGTCCTCTGAGCTGCCTGCCAGTCTGGGTGGCCCAGGAGGGTACAGAGCCACTGCACAGATGGTTCTAGGCCCCTTGGAAATGGTCTAGTTCTTACCCCTCTGCTAGAGCTGGGGGACTGATGCCCACGGAGGGCCAGGGGCCTGCCCACTCCAGCTCCCCGAGCCTGGGTGGCCCTCACTGATATGACCCATCCGCAGACTGACTGATTACGTTCAGGGTCTGGGCCCACGTCCTACCGTAGGTGCAGGACTGGGGCGGGATTTATACCCCCAAGAGCAGTGGACTATGCTGGGGAGAAGGCGGGCAGAGCCTCTGGAAGCCACCTGCCTCACCATGGGGGACTCTCCTGCCCCCTGCCCCAGGCCACCCATAGCCTCCCGCTGGGTCTTGCTGCCCTGGACCCTCAGCTCACCCGGGCTCAGCGCGCATGCTTGTATTCGGCTTCGTAGTCTCCAAGGAATGTCGCACCCAGCTTCTCGGTGGAGTCTTCCGGTGGCCTTGTGAAGTGGTCAAGGTGGACCACCAGGGTCTTCTTCATGCAGGGGCAGGGGAGTTGGGTGAACTGCCCAAGGTCAGCCGGCCTGCCAGCTGCAGCTGCTCTGGGACAGAGTGTGGACTCGAACCATTTTTAACAAATATTGGCCAGGTGCCTGCCTTTGTTGGGCAGCTGCTGCGGACGGGCTCGGTTTAAGAAACGTGAGACTTGGCTGTCTCAGTGCACTTGGAGCTCCGACATGATCCGTCCTCAGAGGGCTCTCACCTTGTCCCTCATATGGCCATGCCTGCGGAGATGGTGGTCGACTGCCAGGGGTTTGCAGATGCTGACCAGTCTGAGCTCCATCCGCTGCAGGAACCCCGGGGAACCCTGGTCTCAGTCCTGACACTTCCGGGAGCCTTGGCCAACTCCCCACCGCCCTCCCCAAATGGGAGGTTCTCAAAAAATGGAGACAGGTAGGGGGAGGGGTGCTGAGCCAAAGGTTGGGGTCAAACATTTCTCATCAGGGAGACCTGAAGTCCCTGTGTTAGGACCTCACTGAAGGGGCGTTTGCAGACGCTTGCCTGTGGCTGGTGCCCCCCTCCCCCCGAGGCTCTGCAGGGTGGACTGGCCGGCCTGGGGCATAGCAGCGTGGGGGGCCTAGGAGAGGCCATTAGGATTCTGGCATGGGGGGGGCAGGGAGACCAGAGGGCTCCACATGTAGCTTCCTTTAGTGTCTCCAGAGTGCAGATACAAAAGGGATTCTCACCAGTTCCTCAAGTTCCCTGAGCTAATTGGGCTGCGGCCCTGGTGACAGCCTGGTGGTGAGCTTGCTCAGTCCTGCCCAGGTGTCACTGTCACCCTGCCGGCCAGTGGGCTCTTCTCGCAAAGGCGCCAGAGTGTGGGGGACACAGGGTAACGTCCAGGTGGTCAGCTTGGGGTATGTCCTGCCTCCCTGTGTCGCAAGCCCCAGTGTGCTCGTTTCTTGGGGCTACGCCATTCTGATCTCTGCTTCCGTCTCCATGTGGCCATCCCCACTGTGTGTCTTCCTGTGTCCTCTCTTCTTTTTTTTTTTTTCCTCTCTTCTTATAAGGACATTCGTCATTGGATTTTGGGTCCACCCTCAATCCAGGATGTCACACCTGCAAAGACCCTATTTCTAAAGAAGGTCCGATTCTGAGGTTGCAGGTGGCCCTCAATTTGGGGGGCACACTCTTCTGCCTACCTCACCCAGCACAGAGAGTGGCACCAGGTAAAGAGCAGGTCTGCTGCACCGGCTGCGGAGGTGGGGAGGGGAGGACTGGCAGCCCATCCCAGGAAACAGATCTGGGGCCTTTGCAGCCTCAGGCACTGTTGTTGTCAGTGAGGGCGGCTTTGCCTCTGTTAATAGAATCAGAGGGCCCAGAGCAGAGGAAGTGGTGTCTGCAGGAGCAGTCACCCGGGATGAAGGAATGTTCCCTGGACTCCTACTTTAAGATGACCTGGGGGAGAGCCAGCCAAGGCCGGTTGAGCCCTTGGAAGGCAAACTGCTCAGTATGAGAACTTCCTCATAGTCTCTTGTAGGGAGTGAGTCTTCCATCCTGGGAGGTGACCTAGTGGTCCTGGCAGGGGGTGGGTATTGTAAGGAGAGGTCTGAGCTTGTGCTGTCTGAGGGATGGACGGTCCCATCTGACAGTCACTGAACGAGTTTAGAGACACCCCCCCCACATACACACATCCCAGGGCACTCCAGGAGATGTGACAGGACCAGTCCCAGACCCCTGCTCCACCCTCTAGCTGGCCTGTGAGTTTGCAGGTCAGCACAGCCCAGCCCCTTACTCTGCCCTGGGGGATTGCACAGCTGGGTCTCCTATAGAAAGTCAGTCTTACAACGGTGCATCCTGCTCACCTTGGCCGGGAACCTTTCGGGGGGCAGGCTCTCTGCCCATGCTCTGCTCAGCCTCCCTCTGAATGCCCGGCCCTCGCTGCACACTTCACACCCGGGCACGTGGTCCAGTCGGCACCTCGACGCTCGGCTCCCGCCAGCGCCTTTGTCTGTGTGTGTCCAGAACCCGTCCCTGCAGATGCGCTGAACACACCTTGTTGTTGACGTTGGACTTCACACCGTTACACCACCACCAGGCCAGAGGCTTTAAGGAGGGCACAGGCCCCAGCCCTGCCGTGACCGTAGACCTCAGGCGTGTCTCCGCCCCTCAGAGTGTCCCCGTGGGCTAAGGAAAGATGAGACGGGTCCCACTGCTCTGTGAAACCTGTTTGGTGTCTACACTTCTGATGTCCAGGGCTGAAGGAGGGGTGACTGACCGTGCCTGAGGTCCCCGCCCCTCCTCATTCCCGGGACTGCATGCCCGGAGGCTGCCTGGCTGTAGGCATGGCCTCGCCATCTCTCCTAGTCCCTTCCTACACTGTGACCGTTCCTCAGACCCGCCTGCTCAGGCAGGAATAGGCCCCCCTGGGCAAGGCAGCTCCTCCTGGCTCCCAGGGGACCTGGAGCTCCCTGCCTCACAGTCAGGGACTTAAAAAAAATTTATTATTGAAGTATAATTCACATTACAGAATTAACTATTTGAAAGTGAGTAAGTCAGTGGTGTTTAGTATGTTCATGATGCTGTGCAATCACGTACCTCTGTCTAGTTCCAGAACATTTCTCGTCACCCCCGAAAGGAGATTGGTCTTTTTTTCTTTTCTTTTCTTTTCTTTTTTAATTGTAAAGTACACATAATATAAAATCCTTTATTTAACTATTTTTATGCATGCAGTTCAATGGCTTTAAGTCCATTCACATTGTTGTGTAGAGGTCACCACTGTCCATCCGCAGAACTCTTTTCTTTCCCCAAGCTGAAACTGTCCCCATTAAACATGAACTCCCCTCCCCCTGCGCCTGGCAGCCACCATTCTGTACTCTCTGTCCCTGTGGACCTGACCCCTCCGGGCACCTTGTATCAGTGGGTTCCTACGACACGGGTCCTTTTGCGACTGCCTTCTTGCACTCAGCATACCGTCCTCTGGGGTTAGACGTTCCTTCCTCTTTCAGACACCCCCAGTATGGATGGGCTGCATGGGTTTATCAGTTCATCGCCCTGTGGGCACTCAGGTCACTTCTGTTTTTTGGCTATGGTGACTCCAGCGCATGGCCAGGGTCTGGCCTGGGCTCGTCAGATGCCAGTGCATCTTTAATTAATCCCTTTACTCTGTCATTAGCTGCAGGCACCTGAACCTGGGCCTCAGTGGAAAGACGGTCATTCCAGTGCCCTACCCCACCCGTCCCCTCCTCTCAGTACAAGCACGCGGCCATCGCTGTCCAGGGGCCCCCTTTCCCCCTGGAGAGAAGACCAGGACATGGCGTGCTGAGGACCTCGGCCCTCGCTGGAGCCTGCTGGCCTCCTGTGAGTGCTGACTGCAGAGCCACCGTGGGCTTGTCCCTTTCTTTCTGGGAGCCCTTGCCTCTCATCTGTCAGAAGCAGACAGCGGTTGGAGGGACAAGCCACTCAGCTGGGGATTCACGTTAGCTGCTCGCCTGGGGCCTGGCTCTGCGTACTGTTCCCGGAGCTCAGTGTCATCTCATTGAATCCCAGCCCACCCTGTGAAGTGGGTCGTGTTCCTACGGACAGTCCACTGAGGGCTGGAGTGGTTAGGTGACTTGACCAAGACAAAGCATGAATTCGAACTTAGGTCCGTCTGGTTCCAAAGCTGTTGTTTCCCATGGCATCGTGCGGCCTCCAGCTAGTTTTGTTTGTTTCATGGCCTGTGTGTGTGTGTGTGTGTGTGTGTGTGTGTGTGTGTGTTTGCAGGGCGGGGGACTGCGCTTGCTCTTGCCACCGCCCCCTGACTCCCCGCATCCTGCTGTTCAGCTCTGGGCTGTGCCGTGCCTGCTCACTTCCCACCCTGTTGCCACGGGGCTGTTGCTGGGCTGGTTTTGTTTTTGACCCAGTGAGCCTGGCAGGGAAGTGGCAGGCTGTGTGCAGAAAGCTTCCCCAAAATAGCCCCAGGCTCCCCGCCAAAGACAGAGGAGCCAGACTGTGTGCAGTGGGCTGGGGCCTTGCGGGGGGATTCGGTTCCCAGCACCCCAGCTGCCCCCTCTTCTTCCCCTCCCCTTGGGCTCTTCTACCCTGAACCTTCCCCAGCACGGGCCACCACACGCCCCCAGAGAGTGCCAAGAGGCAGCTGCCGGCTGCCGACTTTGGGGTGCTGGCTAGGATGGGTTTGGTGTAGCCCTGACCCTGGAGTCAAGGGTTCTCATTCCCTCCCTCTGACTGACTGGCCCCACATCTTGACCATGGCCCCAGCGTTCTCTTTGGCTTCAGTTTTCTGCTTGGAAATGGGGCAAGCACATATGCCTACCTGCCTTGTGTGATTGTGGGGACAGAGGCCTCACAGGTTGGTGACAGTGTTGATGACTTATTTCTTCCAAACCTGTTTTGAGTGTGAGGGTACAGCTCAAACCGACGCCCCCGAGCAGGGCTGTGCACCATCATCATCGCCACTGCCATTGCCATAGAGACCAGGGCAGCCCTGCCACTCCTCAGGCCTCATTTGCTGGTCACTTTGCAAATTCGTTACCTCTTAATTCATTCCCCCCGAATGCTCTATGGGATACACACACATGGCCTTGGACCCACTTTTGTACACATAAGAACTGAGGTTCTGAGAGTTTTGAGTCACTCGCCAAGACCAAGTGGAGGGTGGAGTGTGATGGGAACCCCGGTCCCCCCCAAAGCCTGCGTTCCGCCTTTGATGTCCCGCCCCCCTCCTCCAGGGTGAGCCTGTTCCTGCTCGAGGTTTTGCCCTCCAGACCCTGAACCCCTTCTCTTGGGGACTGCCCATGGCAGCCAGAGCCACCGAAGGTTCTGTCTTAAGTTCTGTCTACATCCGCACAGGGGACCTGGTGTAGGACCCATGAGGGCCCTACCTCAAGACAGAGTCCTGGGGGGGCGTGAGGGCATTTCTAAAACTGAAGAGGCTGCCCCTTTGCACCCCCCTTTTTATATTGTAGCAACGTCACCGAACAGTCAGCATTTCCCAAGCACCAGGCCTGGGGGGGGGGCACCTTCATGCTTCTCTCAAAACCCAGTGATGCCCAATTAGTTATTCAGACTTTGCAGGTGAAGGGACAAGCTGCGTGAGGGGGTCAGGCCACCCACCCAAGGCCACCAGCTCCTACGTGGCGGTGCCAGCACTCTGCTCCAATCCGCTGAGCGTTCTTGTTGCCCCTTCAGGCTCCAGAGAGTGGGAAGCCACTGGCCACCAAGCCCAACCCGGCCCCTCATTCCTGTCCTTTCCTCCTTGTCCAGGTGCATGCCAGGGGACATGAGGGGGCAGGAGTTGGCCTGAGCAGGTGTCTGTGGCCGCTGGAGGCTGCACAGGCCTGGCCCCCATCCCCGCAGCTGGGTTTCTGCCATTGCTGGTCTCTGTGCCCGCGGCTGGTGCAATCGAATCTGCACGCGTTGCCGTCTGTGTTTATGTGCGTGCTGGGTTCTGCTCTGTGACTCATCGTGCGCTGTGTCCCCTGGGTCAGGGCCGGGCGAGTTTTTAGGAGCAGGTGCGTGTGACACCCCCATCTGGACCACATCGGCTGTGGGACGCACCAGGGCGGGCGTACGGTCATTTCCCAGCACACGTTGAGAACGCTGACGCGCTCGAGCCACGGTCCCTCACTCTCCATTCCTAAACCCTGGGAGCTCTGAAAACCAAATGCTTTTTCATAACTCACTTGGCAGCAAAATCCCGCCTGAACTGAGGTGAGGCTATTTATAGCCCGGGCGACGCTATTTATAGCCTTTATGTATTCTCTATTCCACGTAGTTCGCGGCAAAAATGTTGCATTTGATTATTGGATGCCGCTGAAAAATGCGGAGTATTCCCACTGAAAGTGCGGGTCATTCTGAATTCTTAAAAACATCTGGCCCAAGGGTAAGGTCACTCCTTTTGTCCCAGTTACAAATAGCATCTGCCCCCAGCCCCCGACAGTGGACAGTGCCTCTCCCCTGAGATTCCCAGAGCTAAAGGGGTGGGGCCACCACAGTGCCCCCAACACCCAGCCTCCGGTGGTAGCCAGCAATGAGATCATTTAAATATCACTGCAGGTGATAGAAAATGTCTCCATTGCTATTGCGTGGGGTGCTCTGCAAACTTACGTCTGACCCCCTCATTGAAAGTCTGTATTACTGCCCCCCCTTTACAGATGGGTAAACTGAGGCTCAGAGTTTTAAGTATCCTTTCCAAGGACAGAAAGATGAGAAAGGAGGACATAAAGATGAGCCAGAGTGGGCATTGCCTTGTAGGAGCCTCGTGGTTTGGGGACAGACAGCGGTGTGAGCTGGGGGTGGGGGGCTGGTGGAGTGCTTGCTGGTTCGTTTCAGCTTAAGTTTTAAGGATGCTTTGGGCATTTGCCAGGCAGGCCAGGTGGGGAAGGGCTTGTTCCACAGAAGGCACAGCAAGCATGTGTCTCAGCCAGCACCACAGGCAGCCGTGAGGGGCTCCCGCCGGGCGCCAGACGCTGGGACTGATAGAAGATGGATTGCTGTCCTTGGGGGCTTCGGAGCTGGGACCTGAGGTGGCTTCAGGGAACAGCAAGAAGGGTGGAGGGAGCCTGGGAGGGACCTGAGAGATCACGAGCAGGGTGTGGTCTTGGAGGGAGCTGACCAGTGTGGTCAGATGCACTCTGACGACCCTGGAAGGAGGGCTGGGGGGGGGGGCAGTGGGGAGGTATCCAGCCCGGAAGCGTGGAGGCCAATCAGAAGCTATCCTGGTACCCGAGAGAGCCAACAGCGCCTGAACCCCAGCTGAGGGGGGACAGAGACAACAGGAGAGAGACCTTGGTTGTGGGTGGTGATGTGGGATCCAGGTGGAGGGGCTGCAAGCGGTGCTTAGGGACCTGGTTCCATCTTGACCTGGTCTCTGGCCTCGGTTCACCCTTCCACAAAATGCCCCAAAGGGAGGAATGAGGGGTATCAGTTCCTAACTGCTTTGAGGAATAAAAGCTTGGGACTGAGGTGTAGTGTGGTGTTCACTGCCCAGCTACCCGAACGAAGGTCACATCTGAACCTCTGGATCCCTTGGGTCTGTGTAGCCGAAGGGTCCCAGCCCCCTTCCTGATACCAGGAGTGGGGCGTGGGAGATAGCGTGGGGGGTGAGGACAGCCACACCTGGTTCCCACCTCTGCCCCGGGGAATGCCTGCTCCTCCTGGCTGTGGTTAGTAATTCAGGACAAGCCAGATGGCTCTGCTGCTAACCCTCTTGCTCCTCCATAGGCGGGGTGGGGGTGGGGGGTGGGCTTGTTCTTCTGCCCTGGATGGGGGTGGGAAGCCTGCTGGGCTTGCCGCATTAGCCCAGCATCCAGGAGTCTGGGCTCTGTCACCTCCAGTGCCCATGGCTTCGATGGGCCCCGGGCACCCCAGCCTGAGCATGTGGGCCCATTGCCTGTGGAGACAGAGAGAAGCCCTAGAATCCACTGGTCTTGCCTCCCTCCCCTCCCTGATTTACACAGGGTCTGTCTAGGGCACTTCATAAATATTTATAGGGGGAGAGATTCATGGTACCACTTGTACTCTTAGGAACATTCCTTCCTTTGCTCTTCCCAGTGTTCCCATTAGGAGCATGGACACACACACACACACACACACACACACACACACCCCACACACACACTTTTCCCCATTTGGGATCTGAGGTTTCCGAGCGCTCTAGCTTGTTCAAGGCAAGCAGTGACTTCAGTCCACACCTGAGCAGTCCCCATTCAAGGCCAGAGGCCGGACCTCAGTGGGCAGGGAACTCCGGGGACTACAAAGCCCTCTAGGGAAACTTTAGGGCAGGTCCCACTGTCTGATCACTGGCTTCATTCTTAATAAAATCCTGGGGGAACACCAAGTGCACATGACCCCTCTGATTGGGCTGAGCATGGAGAGAACCAGATCCCAGGCTCAGGTTGTACACGGTTACCCCAGGTCCTGGCCCGAGGCTGGGGAGGGCAGTGTCCCTGTCACAGGGGGCTGGAGAGAGCAGAAGGACTGCAAGCCTTCCTCCGTCAACCCAGGGGGGGGGCTTTCTGGAAGAGGAGGGCAGGGCAGTTCAATATTTCCACACTTTAGGTCTGTTGAAAGGAGGTGGCAGTCTGGTCCCGAGCCTCTCGGTGCTGTCAGGAGAAGCAGAGCACCTGACCCACGCCCTCAAAGGCACCCTCCAGGGTGCGTGGCTGTGGTGGCACCGTCCCCATGGTAGGCACCATCCCCGTATCTGTCTGCTCAGGTGAAAACTTCACAGTGGGACTCTGACACAGTGCTCTCTGAGGCAGCTCTAAATAGAAGAGGAGTTTGTCTCCCAGGCAACCTGAGCGTGAGCGACTAGTCTCCGCGCCTCCCCTGTGGGCACCCAGCACTGCCGGAGAGCCCCTGCTCTTGGGGGTTTGCTCTCCTTCCCAGATGGGTAAACTGAGGCCAGAGTTATGTGACCCTTACAAGTGGCCGCGCTCAGCCTGACGTCCTTTCTGCTGACCTTCCGCCACCGCCCTGACCTCAGGGCCGGGTCCTAGGGACTCAGTCCTGGGGCCCACAGAGCTGACTCAGGACTCAGGAACGCTCCCTGGGGCTCAGGACCAGGAAGTGTTCCAGGAGCCAGGTGGGCCCGGGAGCAGAGTGAAGAGAGGTTCCTATCACAGGGGAGAGGCCCAGAGGGAGGCGGGACCTACCCACCTCTGTGGCTGGTGGGGGTGGGAACGCCTAATTACCTAATGGCCCCCTCTCCATTTCTTTTAATTTGGCTTCCGCACCGTTTCCACTAACATCTTACAAGTGTGTGCCTACCTGTCTTAAAACCATCATATCAGTCGTATACTGGGGACACTTTTAGACAAGGCCCCGGGAAGCCCCCTCCCTGAATACTTCTGCGGGAGAGGGGAGCAAGAAGAAGGGAGGGGGCTTAGGAGCCAGGCAGGAAGGAGAGCATCCACCCACTCAGGTCTGCCGGAGAAGATCCCATGGCCCGAGCTCCCCTCGGAGTTGGTTCAGAAACGTGGGAATCTGAGCGGAGTCTGCGGGCGTGTGATGAATTTACAAACAGGCGTGCGGAGCGGGACAGTGTGTACACAGGAGCCTGCTGTTCCCCCTAAGCTGCATCAGGATGTCACCGAGCTGGGTTTTATTTTAATCCCAAGTATGGTGTCTGTTTAGCACCAAGCTCGCGTGGCGCTGCGCCCTACATGCCGTGTAGGCCGAGCTGGTGGTGTGGCCTCCTTCCTGGAGGGGAGAAACCGAAGCCGTCAAGGTGGCTCCAGGCCCTGGGCAGGTGGACCCAGATTGGTTGGAAGCCCAGGGCCACCTCCAGATTCACAGAACGTGCCCATATTTCATGGTAAAGTCTCCGCTTGACAGAGGGGTAACATGTGTACAGAACACAGTGTCACCCTGCGTCCACCTTCTGACCTCAACCAGCCGCGTCCTTCTCCTATCGGATCAACTCCCACGACGCCTGTGGACTCAGAGGGTGCACCGCGAGATTTCAGAATGATTCGAGTTAGGGAAATCACCTCTGCTGATCTGGAACCTTTCATCGTTTTTTGACCTTGGGGGTAGAGTAAAATGGATCTTTTTACCCTTCGGGAGAGAAAACGGTTTGCTCAGCAAGGGAATAACACGCAGACTCTGGTCAAAGTCATACTTCGTCCCACATTCGGTCAGGGCTTCCTGGTTGTGAGTCACAGAGGTCCAATCTGTGTTCGCTCCAACAAAAAGGGGACCTGCCTGGAGTGCGGAGTGCTCCTGCCACCATGGGAGGAAGGGCGGGGCAGCAGCCTCAGCGGCCAGACTTGCAGGTCCAAATGCCACCAGGATGTGCCCTGGCACTCATTCGGGTGTCCCCAGCTGGCCACATAGAGGGGACAGGGCTGTTGGCAGCTTCCTGCCTTTGCTCCAGGTTGCAGAACCACCTCACGTTCTCTTTGGCTCTACCTTTTAAAAAGTCCCTGGAAATTTGAGCAGGGCTGAGAACACAGTTTTCAGATTGAAAGCATGCCACAGCCTTCTCTGCCTAGTGCGTATCCCTTGGAACGATTGAACAAGTATTATTCAACATCCACGTGGGCAAAGGCGTGCCTTTAGTACATAAGAAATCCCACAAGAGGGAGTGAAATATGGGATTAGAATGAAATAGGAAACAATGGCCAAATTGTACCCAGGAGGAAGAGAGGTTTCTAGGTGTGTCCTAAGCCTTGATGTGACAAGGAGCAGGATATGGTTCTGGAGTGACCTACAATTTGGGGGATAAATAAGGAAGTAGAGAAAATACAACTCCTCTCCTATTAGGGAAGGTTAGACCCTTATTAAAGCTAGGCACTCTAGGCCTGATCTGTGGTGGCGCAGTGGATAAAGCGTCAACCTGGAAATGCTGAGGTCGCCGGTTCGAAACCCTGGGCTTGCCTGGTCAAGGCACATATGGGAGTTGATGCTTCCAGCTCCTCTCCCCCCTTCTCTCTCTCTGTCTCTCCTCTCTCTCTCTCTCCCTCTCCTCTCTAAAATGAATAAATAAATTAAAAAAATGCTTCTAGCCCTGGCTGATTGGCTCAGGGGTAGAGCTTTGGCCCAGCATGTGGATGTCCCAGGTTCTATTCCCAGTCAGGGCACACAGGAGAAGCAACGTCTGCTCCTCCACCCCTCCCCCTCTCCCTTCTCTCTCTCTCTCTCTCTCTCTCTCTCTCTCTCTCTCTCTCTCGCTGTCTCTCTCCCTACTCCTCCCACAGCCATGGCTTGGTTGGAGCAAGTTGGCCCCGGGCACTGAGGATGGCTCCGTGGCCTCAGGCTCAGGTGCTAAAATGGCTCAGTTGCCAAGCAATGGAGCAACAGCCCCAGAGGGGCAGAGCATCACCCCATAGGGAACTTGCCTGGCAGATCCTGGTTCGGGCGCATCCTGGGGAGTCTGTCTTTTTGCCTCCCCGCTTCTCACTTAAGGAAAAATAAATAAATAAATAAATAAAGCCAGGCACTCTAGAGAATGATACGTTTAAATATGTATGTAAAGATTGAAAGATTGTCACTGGAGCAGGAGCAACCAGCACCGTGTGGCCTGCAGGTCAGATCCGGCCCATCATCTGTTTGTGTAAATAAAGTTTTATTGAGACGTGTTTGTTACTATATTTTCTGTGGCGGCACAGCCAAGTACTTGCAGCAGAGACTGTGTATAGCCTGCAAAGCCTGAAGTATTTACTATGTGGCCCTTTATGGGAAAAGTTGGCTGATCCCTGCTCTAGAAAACTGAAACAAACATAACATTCAACTTATTATAGGAAGGAAAAAGAAACGACATATCTAACAAAACAAAAAGAATTCAGTAAAGGGCACAGAAGATGAAAAGAAATAGCTATGGTAAATAGAAAATGGTAGGGAATTAGTCTAAACATCAGTTAAGTAAAGAATAAATGTGAACAAGTTAAATTCACTAATGAGAAGGTAGTCTTAAAATAAGTTTTTAATGGGACTCTGTTTAAATGAGACTGAAAATCATAGAGACGGCTTAAGGCGTATGAAAATAAAAGGACAAGGAAAGAAATCCCTAACAAACACAGCAACAAAAGCAGATAGAGTAATATCAGAACCAGATCAAAGAGAACCAGAAGCGAAAACTATTTTAGGTGGAAAAGTATGGTTCAAACTGATAAAAGGAATATTTTGCCTGGAAGTTAAAAGCCGTGGGTGCTCTATTTTGAACAATATAACTCCAACTGCATTGAATAAAAATTGATGATGTTGTGAGTGGGAAAAACGTGGCAAATGTAGATTAACAAAGTAGGCTTTAAAAATCTCCGAGATAGCTCCTGTAGCAGACACAGAAGTGTACCCAAGAGGTAACACAGAAGTGTACCCAAGAGGTAACACAGAACTGAATAGGTATGTACTCCACACACACAGATGGGCGCCAGTAAAACTGGGGGAGTGTGACTGAAATCTGTACATTGTATCATTGTTCATATCCTGGTTGCCATATTCAAGTTTTATAAACTGTTACCGTGGAGGATGGGGCACTGAATAGTGTACAAGGGATTTCTCTGTTATTTCTTGCAACTACATGTGAATTTACAATGATCTCAATGAAATTTTCACTAGAAAAATCTTTTTTTCTTTTTGAGAGAGAGAGAGAGAGACAGACAGATAGGAAGAGAGAGAGAGAGATGAGAAGCATCAACTCATAGTTGCAGCAACTTAGTTGTTCATTGATTGCTTTCTTATGTGTGCCTTGACTGGGGGGCTTCCTGCTCAATCTAGCGACCTTGGGCTCAAGCCAGTGACCCTGGGATTTTGAACTTGGGTCCTCAGCACCCAGGCCAATGCCCTATCTACTGTACCACTGCCTAGTCAAGCTTCGCTAAAAAAATCTTCAAGAACAACACATTAGGTACAAAAAACTAAATCGCTCTCAGGTTAAATGAGAATGTCAAAGTGAACATTTTAAACTACAGTATTTGGAAGGAGTGGTGGTTTTTAAGAGCACTGTGTATGAAAACTCATGTGACGAAGCCAGATCACTACTCAGGGAAAATTCATCACCCTACATTCATTTAAGAGACAAGTAAAAATTATCCAGCTTAGCTTTCACTTCAAGAAGCTAGAAAAATAAACTCAAAGAAAGAAACAAGACAGAATTAAAAATGAAGTCAGACTTTCGCCTCGGAGGAGGCTTCGGTGCATCTTTCTCCGGTGGTCCTGAATCCGGGCTCACCAGCACCAGCCGCCTCCGCGTCCCGGGGAAGTTCAGCCCCAGTGAGATCAAAGTCGTGTACCTGAGGGGCACCAGTGGGGAGAAGTCGGTGCCACATCTGCCTTGGCCCCCAAGACCGGCACCCCACCCCCATCCCTCCCCGGGCCTGTCTCCAAAAAAAGGTTGGTGATGACATTGGCCAAAGCCAGCCGTGATTGGAAGGGTCTGAGGATGACCGTGAACTGACCGTCTGGAAGAGAAAGGCCCAGACGGTGGTGATACCTTCTGTCCCTGCCCTGGTCATCAAAGCTCTCAAAGGACCACCAGGGACAGGAAGAAGCAAAGTGGACATTTCCCTCCTGATGAGATTGTCAACATTGCCTGACATATGCAGCACTGTCCTCTTTTATGGGAGTGACAGAAGGAAGACCCTGTGACTAGGGACACAGAAGGTGGCGTGCTGCAGTGGACACAGCAGATGGCTGAGGGGAAAACTTAGAGCTCGTGAGTTTTGCGCTGCTCAGAGAGAGGTTACAACCTAATGACGAGAATGTGCTCTGAATTGTGTCTGCCCAAAGGATGTGTTCATGTCCTAACCCTCCCGGGACCTGTCAATGTGACCTTCTTTGGACAGAAGGTCTTTGCAGATGTTACAGTGGGGATCCTACAGGCATAGGGTGGGCCCTGAAGCCAGTGACAGGTAGGGTTATAATAAGGTTATGTGAGGACACAGGGACCCGGAGACACACAGAATGCCATGCGACATCAGGGGAATGCAAATCGAGGACCGCCGAGGACCACCTCCGCCTCCGCCTCCGGCAGCCAGGAGAGGAGAGCCACGGAACAGGTACTGACCCTACCAAGGCACCAGACTTTGGACTTCTGGCTTCTAGTACTATGAGAGGACACACTTGAGTTGCTTCAAGCCACCCGGTTGGTGGTCCTCTGTGAGATCAGTCCCAGGAAACTAATATCCTGGCCGTGTATTTGGGAGAAAGAAGAGAAGAAGGAGAAGGGTGTCCAGAGAACCACCAGCTAGGAATCTAAGGGCATCTCAGATGGGCAGTAACCCAGGCTCTCAGCAAAGCAAATATAGATCTTCTCCCGGGGAGGGGGGGGGGGGGAAACAGACCCTGTCCTGAGTCTCCAAGGATTTCTACAAATAACCTCCACAGAAAATGAGCCGTTCAGAGTCAAAAATAACCGAGCGGAAGGGCAGGCAGATAAGGTGCACTGAGCCTGCCCGAGCCAGCGTGGACAGTTGACAGTCAAAACGGACCCTCTGAACTTCAGGTTACAGCTCAATGAGGCATTGTTGATCAAATAACTCTTTTGGCTGCGTTTGAATAAATAAAAAAGCCAGGTTGCTGATGTATGCAGGGAACAAAAAGACATAAAAAAAAAAAAAATGATGAAGCAGATCTGTAAAAAGAACCGAACAGAATTTTTATAGGATGCACAGCCAGCCCCGAAGGAAGAATTAGGGACTAGATGGCCAGAACAGAACACTGGAAAGACCAGGCCACCGTGGAGAGGACAAGCCTTGTGCCGAAGGTCACCTAACATGCCTCTAATTAGATTTCGAGAGAGAAATGAGCCCGGGGCCAGGTTTGAAGAGATGGTCGCTGAGAATTTTTCCCAGAACTGATGGAGAATGAAGAGGCAGGAAGGGAGCGGAGTGTGAATGAGGGGAGAGAAGATTGGAGACTCAATACATGAGATGCCATCAGTTCAGGAAAGATGCTTAGCCTGACATGTGGTGGCACAGTGGATAAAAGTGTCAACCTGGAACCCTGAGGTCATTGGTTCGAAACCCCTGGCTTGCCTGGTCAAGGCCCGTACAGGAGTTGATGCTTCCTGCTCCTCCTCCCTTCTCTATGTCTTTCTTTCTCTTTCCCCCCACCTCTCTAAAATAAATAAATAAAATCTTTTAAAAAGACAAGATGTTTAATTCTTCCCTCGGGTCCTGGGGCTGAGAGCGAGGTTCCAGCCCAACCCCCACAGTGATGTGGGGAGATGGATGCTAAATCCTTCACCTTGACTCCTTTTCCAACTGTGGGCAGGTCTTCCTACCCATGAGTTCCCGGTGGGCAGTGCCGGAGGGCAGAGGGGTCCCGTGCTAGGATAAGGTGACAGTGTGGGACTATTGAAAACATTGTCCCTAAGGAGACGGGGCCCTTTCCATTCGCTGCCCAACTCAAGGAAGCTTATCGGGAGTGTATCTCGTAAGAACGGCGCCTTCTGGCGTTGGGTGCACACAGCTGAAGGAGGCAACCCAGTCCCCTCTTCCCAAGTGAGGCGCCCGTGGGGTTTTCCCAGTTTGATCAGTGTTTATGTTTCCTTTGTGTTGTTTTTTTTTTTTTTTCATTCCCTCCTTCTCTCCCTCCTTGGACAAGGACTGCACCCATCCTTGGCTAGAGGATTTTATGGGGCAATGAAGGGAAGTTAATAACTCCATAAAGAAGGACTGGTTACCCGGGAAACTTTGCAGACATGTCGCATTCCCCGACAGCCCTGGAGGAAGGGGGAGGGGCAGCTGAGCAAAACCTGGACAGAGTTGTACAGACACGTGAATGTACATGTTCACACGGCCCCCTGGGAACACGGGCTGGGCTTTTTGGCCCAGGATCCGGCTTGTCCTGCTTGCTCCCTGCAGAGTGGAACATTTGGAGCCAATTGTTGGTGGCCTGAGGCGCCCGGAGATTTGCTTACCCAGGCCCTGGATTACGGGCCATCACGTGTGGATTCTAGTGCCTTCTGTCCTTGACTCTCTGAGTTGACTTTATCAAGTGACTCAGCCCCTCTGGGCTTCTTCTTGCCGCCTGGCTGTTTCTAAGCACCGACTTTCCGACTTTCTGAGTGTGATAAACTGTAAGTCGTGAGCATCTGAGAGGGGGTGACAGCTACTCCAAGGTCCTCTGGGCCACCCTGCACGGCCCTATCTCATTCGGGGCCCCGCCCCGCCGTAAGTAACAGCATGCAGCCCTTTGCCTAACTCTGTCTGTCTGTCTGGGGTTTATGCCCCTACACACGCTCTCGGGTGGCAGTGGCAGGGGGTGGGGGCAGTCTGGCTCCGCGAACAGACTGAGTCACAGACACTGTCAAGAAGCAGGTTTGTTATTCTGGGGACGCGGCAGGGAGGGTGCGCTGTTCTTGGCGGATCCTTTAGCTGCTCTGAGGAACAGCAAACAGAGCAGTTTGTAATTAGCACTTTGGCTGCTGGGGCCCCGTTATCTGCCTGGGGGTGGGTTTGGGGATCGTTTGCCAAGCAGACCTTCTTGAGTCCCTACAGAGCTCCCTGGGACCTGCTCTGACAAAAAAGATGAATTGGACAAGTTCACTCTCATTTCATCGGGCCAGGTGCTCTCCTAGCCACGAACGTGATGGGCGAGACCCCTGGCATGGGGTCACCCTCTGTGTGGGGAAGGACGTCAGATCGTCCCAGGGGCTTGAGCGGGGCAGTGGGAGGCTCCCACACAGAGGGGCATGTGTGGCATCTGGACTGAGGTCTGGATCATGACCAGGAGCTGGCTGCGCTGAGGCCAGGGGGGACGGGCGTTTGATGGGCACTGCAGCAACCTGGAATTGGAAACTAACTTGGCGTGTTCCAAGAAAAGGCAGCTGCCCAGGTGGCTAGCGTGTAACGAGACAGACAGGCAGGGACAAATGTCAGAATTTTCTTCCTTTTCTTTTTTTTGAGAGAGAGAGATAGAGAAAGGGACAGATAGGGACAGACAGGCAGGAAGGGAGAGAGATAAGAAGCATCAACTCATAGTTGTGGCACTTTAGTTGTTCATTGATTGCTTCTCATTTGTGCCTTGATGGGGGGACGGCTCCAGCTGAGCCAGTGACCCCTTGCTCAAGCCAGCGACCTTGGGCTTCAAGCCAGTGACCATGGGGTCATGTCTGTGATCCCACGCTCAAGCCGGTGACCCTGCGCTCAAGCTGGTGTGCCCATGCTCAAGACAGTGACCTCAAGGTTTTGAACCTGGGTCCTCAGCATCCTGGTCCGATGCTTTATCTACTGCACCACCAGCAGTCAGGCAGAATCTCCTTCCTTTCTAAAGTTGAATAATATTCCCTGTCAGGTCTTAGGTGACTCACGCAATGCTGTCTTCCCAAGGAGACTGCAAGGACTCTGTCTTGGTCCCCTGGACCCCATCACGTGGCACAGAGCCCGAAATCTGGCTTATTAAACACCGTTGGGTACATGGAATTCAGAGCGGCCCCAGTAAAAGATTTCTTGTTGAAACCAGAATTTAAGGACTTTATTTGTCTGGTTATGGAGTTGAGATTTTTAGCCTCCAGGCACTTTTCTGTTCCTTAGAGCCACTGAGGGAACACGTTAAAAATACATATTCCCATGTCCTGGCCAGATAGCTCGGTTGGTTGGAGCATCACCCCAAAGCGCAGAGGTTGCAGGTTCGATCCCAGGTCAGGGCACATACAGGAACAGATCTATGCTCCTATCCCTGTCTGTCTGTCTGTCTCTATCCCTTCCTCTCTCTCTAAAATCAGTCAATAAAAAATACATATTCTCAGGCCTACCCCACCCTCAGCCATGCAGTCAACTTGGGCTGGAACTCAGGAGTCTGTATTTTTAAAGAAATATCAACCTGTATTCCCAAGATCAGTTGGAAACATGATGATAATACCAAGAAGTCACTCTTGGATGAGGTGTATGTGGAGCTGTCCCTACGTTCCAAGGTTTGCACTCACTGCAAAATAATATGAAAGAGAATAACAAGTAAAAGTATTTCTCCATACCGTGCCCCTTTGTGGAAAAGTGTTAAAGACATCCCGTGCGCTCTCAATGTACTCGGATTCAGATGCAGCCGAATATTTATCATCCGTCGATAAATATCTCTAGCTTTGAACATACCCCTTGCATTTTTTATTTCTTCCAAAATGAGCACACTTGTCTTTTCTACCCTGTAGGATTGACCTGGGAAAGAGAAAAAAAAAAAAAAAAAAGCAAGAGTTTGAAGCTAAAAGCATGTGTAAGCCATAAAATCCTGTGATCAATGCTAGAGGGTGTAGGTACATATAAATTGATATAAATTTAAATGATGGTTGTTCAGTTCTTAAGGTAGTACGTCTGTTCCAGCTGCACAGCGAGATAAACCTTAGAGATTCCAGCACTTACTGAGTGACCTGGGAGGGATAGGGCACCTTAATGAACCAGAGCCATAGTTTCCCCAGCTATAAAAATGGGCCTAACAGGCCCTGGCCGGTTGGCTCAGTGGTAGAGCATCGGCCTGGTGTGCAGGAGTCCCGGGTTCGATTCCCGGCCAGGGCACACAGAGAAGCGCCCATCTGCTTCTCCACCCCTCCCCCTCTCCTTCCTCTCTGTCTCTCTTTTCCTCTCCTGCAGCCGAGGCTCCAGGCGCTGGGGGTGGCTCCTTGGCCTCTGCCCCAGGCGCTAGAATGGCTCTGGTCGCGACAGAGCGGCGCCCCGGAGGGGCAGAGCATCGCCCCCTGGTGGGCAGAGCGTCGCCCCTGGTGGGCGTGCTGGGTGGATCCCGGTCGGGCGCATGCGGGAGTCTGTCTGACTGTCTCTCCCCGTTTCTAGCTTCAGAAAAATACAAAAAAAAAAAAAAAAAAAAAAAAAAAATGGGCCTAACAGCCATGCAGTGGGATATTATCTGGCCATGAAAAGGAATGGCGTGCTGACACACTAGAACATGGATTAACCTTGAAAATACGATGCAGAGTGAGAGAAGCCAGACACACAAAAATGGGACACATATCATCATATGATTCCATTTATTATTTATTTATTTGTTTGTTTGTTTGTTTTGTGACAGAGACAGAGAGAGGGACAGATAGGGACAGACAGACAGGAAGGGAGAGAAATGAGAAGCATCAGTTCTTCGTTGTGGCACCTTAGTTGTTCATTGATTGCTTTCTCATATATGCCTTGACTGGGGGCAAGGGGGCTACAGCAGAGCAAGTGACCCCTTGCTCAAGCCAGTGACCTTGGGCTTCAAGCCAGTGACCAGGGGGTCATGTTTATGAGCCCACACTCAAGCTGGCGACCTCAAGGTTTCAAAACTGGGTCCTCTGGGTCCCAGTCCAACACTCTATCCACTGCGCCACCACCTGGTCAGGCTGTATGATTCCATTTAAATGAAAATGTCCAGAATAAGCAAATCCATGGAGACAGAAGGTAGATTAATGAGTATCAGGGGGCCCTGGGCTGGGGTGTGTTTAAACAGTGTGAATGCTAATGAGCGTGGGGTTGCCTTTTAGGGTGAGGAAATGTTCTAGAATCAGATGGTGGTGGTGGTTACACAACTCTGTAAAGATATTAAAACCACAAACTTCTACACTTCAAGAGGGGCAGTGGCGTGGTGTGTGGGTTCTGTCTCGATAAAATAAATAGATAAATGGTGGTAATATATCTTCTACCTCGAGGCAGTTGTAAGGCTTAAATAACTCATCATTTATTCACGTTGCCTGCGTGTGTGAAATGATGGAAAGGATTTATACGTCAAGGGACCCAGCAGGAAGTCTGGTTCCCCGCATGTCGGGGCGCAGGGTGTGCTGAGACCCTGGGGAGGTGTCCAGGAGGGGCAGGACGGTGTGGGGGGAGGGACCGTGTCTCTTGTGCGACCTCCTCACAGGCTGCAGGGAGGGCCTGGGGCAACAGCTCCGGCCCTTTGGCTGCTTTGGGTCAGTATCTTTCAGTAGCACTTCCGTTGGTTCCCATAGTCTTGCAAGTTTGGGAACCGTGGTTTTAAGGACTACCGGGTGCTGTGGGCAGTTTCCCTGAGCTAGAGAGTTTAATGCTGCACTCTGCCAGCTAGAATATGCTGGGCCTGTGCCCACTGGGCTGTGGCTTCTGCAGAAGGAGCCGTGAGGGCACAGAGCCTTGGGGTGCCATGAGTAGGGTGGGTAAAAGGGGATGAGCTAGGGACATGTCTCCTGAAACGCCAACATGGGCCTTGTGCCCCCCTAGATCTGAGGTCGCCTCACAAGGCTACTTACTGGCTGTTCAACACCAGGTTCTTTTTTTGGGAAGGGGATAAAAATATAGTCATAATTGTAGCTGGCGGCCGATAGGCTGCGTCGGAGCCCCCAGCACGAGAACCTTGTAGGCGATCAGCTTGTGTGAGCTGTACTCAGTGCTAAGGGTGGGGAGCACCCCCTGAAAGCCAGTGTGGTGATGGTCACAGTGGCGGTGACCAGTAGGGTCCCCAGAGGGGGTGTTCCGGCTGGCACCCTCACACCTCAGTCTGAGAGGCTCTAGGCCTCCGTTATAGTGTCCTCGTACACAAAGCTCCCCTCCCCTTTTCCCTAACAAGCCAGGCCGGAGCCCGCAAGCTTGCTAAGGGTGTAATAGTCATGAGACCTGGGTGCCGATCGCCCCGGGCTGTGGCTGCCCTCGAGCAGGATGCCAGCCCTCTCAGGGTTTGCTTTCCTCTCTGCACCATAGGGATAAAAAGCCTCTCTGGTGCTGTTTGGGTTGGGGGGTTACAGAAAACACGGTACAGAACCCTCGAGCATTTTCTAAGGGCCCTGCCCCCCTCCCCACCACCGGCGTTCCCAGTCCTGCAGAGCAAGCAGCAGGCTCTGCGGTGCCCCCAGGTGGCCACTGCCCCGTGGGGTCTGATGACAAGTCCTGCAGTGGCTTGGCAGTCATCCCCGGCTTGGCGCACCGAGCATTCTTTGCGATGAGATGCATCGCCTACCCTGCAATGTCGGTGACGGCGGGGGTGCCCAGGCTTTGTCCTCGCACCCGAGGGGTCGGGACACGGGAGGATGCTGTGTCCTCCAGCCCGTCACACCCTCGAAGTCCGGGTGTCGTCCCCTTGTTTATAAATGGATGTTGGGACCGGAGCGGGGTCCTCTAGGTGGAAAGCCAATGTCTAACGTATAGAGGTGCACCCCCCCCCAAGCTCCTTCCGGCTCAGACTTTCTGAGGGAAGGGATAAGCCTGTTCCTGCTTTTACCCTCAGGGGACAGAGGCAGCTGATCTTGTTAACTTCATATACTTATCATCCCCACTGCTCCCCAGGCCTGACACTGGGCCCTGGGGCACAGAGAACTGCCCCCTCCCCCTCCCATGGCCCTATGTCCTCCCCACCCCCACCTTGTTCATCTGAAACCCACCTTTCTAGATGGGTGACCGCTGCCCACATGGGGGCAGATGAAGTTCTTTTAGTATCACCCACTTTTGCCCCTGATTGGGGACCAGCCGGTCTGGGCAGGGCCCGCAAAGGAAGTGGCCTTTCCCAGAGAAGGTGGAGGAGAGACCAGAAGCCTCCCCTCAGAAGCTGCCCGTGGCCCCCCGTCTTCCTTACCAGCCACCCTCCCCACAATTGCAAATGTCCAGGCCGGCTCTGCTGGCCCAGCCTGGGGCAGCTCCAGACCTCAAGGCCAGGACACAGCTGACTTGTGTTTGGATGCGTTCCCTCCGCTTCCTCCCTGCACCGCCTCCCTCCTGAGTTCCATCTGTGACATCGACCCCGGCTAGTTGGCTAATCGTGGCAATGCAGATTCAGTGCTGCCACCTCAGTTCTCCTGCTGCCCCTCCCTTCCTGCCGGCGCCCTCCGCCCACCCTCCCTTACAAGCTGAACCCTGATCACTCACCAGCCCTCACGGCAGCCCCTCCAGCCCCCTCTCCCGGCCCCTTTAAGTCTGACAGACGTTGCCTTTTTCCCACCGTGCCCAGAGGGGTCCCTGACAACCTGGGGCTCCTGCCCTTGATTCCTTGGGAGGCACCGTGGGTTTTCAGTCAACCTCGGACCCCTCTTCTCTCTTCCCTGTGTGGGAGCTGGCTGGACAGGCGACCTGAGGACAAGGAGGGCGACACCCACCCCACATGGAGGCCAGAGCTCCGCACACAGGCAGGATGTAGTCTGGGCTGCTCACCTTGTCCAGGGCTGGTCAGCCCACCCCACCATGGTCTCCCTGGTCACCATGCCAAGTAACTTCCACTGGGACATTGTCTGGCCCTGCTCTTCTCTAAAAGACACGGAGGAACATGGGGCCTGGGGTCCTTTCTAGGGTCATGAACACAAGGGTTCTGGAAGCCCACGGCTTTCCTAGAGACTGGGCCATATTTTCCTAGAGCCACGTGCCATATTTGGGGCTCACTAGGGAATCATCCCTATTCCCCCGAAAGAGGGGTCGTCAGGTTGTGCTCCCGGCGGGGTCTCTGTGGGCCGGTCACCCCCATTCCTTGCCTGGCTTCCCTCCCAGAAGGGCCTCTCAAGACGTGTATTCTTTTTTCCTTCCTTCTCGCCGCGCCAAGCCCCAACAGCTGCCCTGTGCAAAGCAATC
Source organism: Saccopteryx leptura (assembly GCF_036850995.1). Taxonomy (NCBI): domain Eukaryota; kingdom Metazoa; phylum Chordata; class Mammalia; order Chiroptera; family Emballonuridae; genus Saccopteryx; species Saccopteryx leptura. The sequence continues at coordinate 247,581,249 of NC_089504.1, read as the reverse complement.
AAATGTAATTCTGTCTAACCCATCACGACTCCAGTGGCGACGGAGATGAAATGTGCGTCTGCCCCGCACACCCAGGCAGTCGGAATGAGCGTAATGAGATTGTCTGAGGGTTCAGCTGCCGGGCATGGAGGGCTCCGGGGGACAGGCGGACACACGTCACACCGCCTTCTTTCATCAGGGGGCAGGGTTCTGCCTGGGCCCCCTTGCTGCAGGCTTGACCAGGAAGCAAGTTGGGAGACCCTGCCGTGCCCTCCAGGACCTACCAAGGGGCCATGTGTCCTTTGGACATCCGTGCATGTCCTGGGCACTGTCTTGCCCTGGAGGCAGTGGGTTTAGTGTCCACAGCCCAGCCAGGAGGCTGGGCCCCACGCAGGCCTGGGCGGCCACCTCCCAGGCCCTGCGCAGACCCGGGCTGCCCCCGGAGTGCTGGTTGTAACCGAGCGGACCATGTGTGTGCATGATGTGAGGAGTTTGGAGAAGGTGAAATCAAAGATCATACAGATGAAGGAATTTGCCCACAGTCACAGCTGAGAGGTGGCAGAAGGTCTGGCTAACTCAGAGGCCGTGAGTTTAACGACTACACTGACTGCCCTTCCCGGGGCCAGTTACATACCCCCTGCTCAAACTCTGCCACCACCGCCAGGTGAAGAGTCGCATCGTTGTAGAAAACGTTGCCCCAAATTCCGTCCACCTGGGATAACCCTCACCAGCATCCAGTGAACATTATTCCAGACTCTTTATACAATCAGAGTAGTAATAACTTCTTTAAAAATAGATCATACTCTACGTGCATTTGGAGAAAGGAAAAAAAAAACAAATTTAATTTCTCTTGAATTCAACCAGAGACAGACTATCTATTTGCATTTATTTACAACGAAACAGAATGGAATCGCTAAACTTCAAAAAGACATTTCTTCATTGTAAGTGATCATAGTTCCTCACAGGTTAAAGTTAAGTGGTGGGAGGAAAGCCTTTTAAACAGTTTTATTGAGATATAATAAGCCACATATCATACAGTTCACTCATTAAAAGTCTGTGATTTCGCGGGGTTTGCCGTATAACGTTAATGTGTTGTTTTTTTAACTATGAGGAATTTGCCCATTTTAACAATTTTTAAGTGGATACTTTTGTGGCATTAGACAAATGTTTGGCATTGTACAAAGTTGTAGAACCATCACACACATTTCCAAAACTTTGCAATCACTAAAGTAGAAACTCCATAACTGGTAAACAATAATTCCCCATTCCCCTCTCCCCCCACCCCACCCCCAGTAACCACTAATCTACTTTCTGAGAGAAAAACTTGTAAAAGGTTAGAGTCATTTATTATTTTAATTGACAAACTTTATTTTTTTCAATGTGTTTATTGATTTGAGAGAGAGAGAGAGATCTGTTCCTGTAAGTGCCCTGACCGGGGATCAAACTCACAACCTTTGTGCGTGGGGACGATGCTCTACCCATCCTAGCTATCCAGCTAGGGTGAATACACTTTATTTTTTAGAGCAAGTTTTTAAGTTCCCAGCAAAATTGAGAGGATGGTACAGAGATTTCCCAGATACCCCCCCCCACACACACACACACACATGCATAGTCTACTGCATCAACATCATCCTGCCACCCGAGTGGTACCTTTGGTACAATTGATGACCCCTATATCAACACATCATTATCACCCAAAGTCCATAGTTTACCTTAAGGGTCACTCTTTGTGCTGTACATTCTATGAGGTTTGACAAATGTACAATGACATGTATCTACCACTGGAAGTATCACACAGAGCACTTCCCCTGCCCTAAAAAGTCCTGTGCTCCAGAGGGTCACCGCTCAATAATTTTTTTTTTTTTTGTATTTTTCTGAAGTGAGAAGCTGGGAGGCAGACAGACAGACACCTGCATGCACCCAGCCAGGATCCACCTGGCATGTGCACCAGGGGGCGATGCTCTGCCCATCTGGGGCGTTGCTCTGCCGCAATCAGAGCCATTCTAGCACCTGAGGTGGAGGCCATGGAGCCGTCCTAAGCGCCCGGGCCAACTTTGCTCCAATGGAGCCTTGGCTGCGGGAGGGGAAGAGAGAGACAGAGAGGAAGGAGAGGGGGAGGGGTGGAGAAGCAAATGGGCGCTTCTCTTGTGTGCCCTGGCTGGGAATCGAACCCGGGACTCCTGCATGCCAGGCTGATTCTCTACCACTGAACTAACTGACCAGGGCCTCAATAATTTTTTAACTTGCATAATAAACCCACTCCAATGCAATGAAAGTTGAGGAAATGATCAAGCGCCTCTGTTCTTCCCCTCTCAACTTTTGTTAGTTGTATGCTTATTTGTGTATATTGTCAATGTTTTTATGTTCCAGTCAAAAACCATAATTGCCCCGATTTCAAAAATATTAATACAGTATTCACCAGGGTTCCTCCACTGATGAACTTATTTTATCTTTTTATTGGTTAGATGTCAGCATCAGATAACTTTTTAAAGACCTTATGGATATCTAAGCCCCCTAAATTCATGTTTCAGGTGCCTGTTAACTTTATACTCAGAGGACAGTTTAGCTGGGTATAAGATTCTGGTTCATAATATCTTTCCCTTAGAATTCCATAGGATACAGCGCCACTGTTTTCTGAAAAACTGTTACTGTGGAGGGTTCTGATTCTCCTTAACCCATCTTCCCATGCTCCTTAGTTATATGGTTCTTTCTTTGACCTTTAAGCTCAGATACATTTTTAAGATGTCTTGGTATTCATTACACCATCAAGTTTTCCTGGGACATGGAATGGTAGTTAATCTGTAGGGCCAAGTCTTTTTTATTCCAGGGGATTTTTCCCCTTCTATATTTGAATACTTTCCCCTTTCCCCCTGTTCTATTATCTAGTTACTTTAAGAATCACACCAATTATGTACACATTGAGTTTCTTTTTTTTTCTTTTTTTGTATTTTTCTGGAGTGAGAAGTGGGGAGGCAGTCAGACAGACTCCTGAATGTGCCTGACCAAGACCTACCCAGCATGCCCACCAAGGGGCGATGCTCTGCCCATCTGGGGTGTTGCTCCAGTGTGGCCAGAGCCATTCTAGCACCTGAGGCGGAGACCATGGAGCCGTCCTCAGTGCCCGGGCCAACTTTGCTCCAATGGAGCCTTGGCTGGAGGAAGGGAAGAGAGAGAGAGAGAGAGAGAGAGAGAGAGAGAGAGAGAGAGAGAGAGAAAGGAGAGAGGGAAGGGTGGAGAAGCAGCTGGGTGCTTCTCCTGTGTGCTGTGACCGGGAATCGAACCCAGGACTTCCACATGCCAGGCCGACACTCTACCACTGAGCTAACCAGCCAGGGCCACATTGGGTTTTCTTTTGCCTCCCCCGTCTGTCATTTTGTTTTATCAGTCATCACCATTTAATCTCGTGTGATGTCCTCCAGCCTGCCCACCATATCTCCACTTGTCACACTGTTTAGTTAGTCATTGCTATAATATGGTTTTCGTAAAAAAAAAAAAAAAGTAGATATTTATGGTTCTTTTCCATCCCCCCCCCCCCGAGCTCTGCTAGCTCACACCCCTCAGCTTCTGTCTCTTTCTCTTGTCAAATCATTTCCTTTTAAAGTTTCTGTCTCCTTCCTGCCACCTTTAACTAGCTTTTAAGAGTTTATATCCACTGTTTCCCTGAGCCAATGGAGAACTGTTTTTCCGAAGTCTTCCTGTATTTCTCTTGGAGAATCTTCTTGTGATATTTGTTCTTCCTTTGCCCCCCCCCCTTAATCCATAGGACCCATGTGGGTGCCTTTCTGATCATTACCCTTTAACTAGCTTCTAAGTAGCAGGGTGAGAAAAATGGGGGAGATCGGAGCCGTGTGCAGCTGCATTGGGGGTTTATCTATTGTCTCTAGGGGACTCTCTTCCCAGAGCTCTTATGTATCCTGTGTCCTGGCATTCCATCTGTCTGAGCTTCCAGGGTTTGCAGGGTCATGGTGGCTCACAGCTAAGCTCTTTAGGTCTCTGACTCTCTGTATTATGACCAGCCCTCACTGCCCCCCCCCCCCATTTCTCTCTTCCAAGCCTCACTCACTTCACTCCTGGCATCTCTCTGCGCTGGAAAACTAGGTTCTGTCCTAGAAATGGCCTATGGGAATGATTTTCCCGTCAGCTCTCCCTCGCCTGCCATTCCACAGTGTAAAATTGCATCTCTGCACGCACTAAGCTGTTCATAGCAGCCCCCAAGTGGAATTGGCCCAAGTGCCCATCGACGATGGAATGGTTAAGTCAATTAGAGCCGTGGTTTTCAACTGCCGGTTCGTGAAAGAGGGAACCATCCTGATGATGTTGTGTGAAGAAGAGCCTGTAATCATTGGGTCTGTAATCTTCATACAACATCCGGGTGGTTCACTCTTTCGAGGACCAAAACCACTGAATTATAGTGTATTCACCCAAACAAACAACTAGACAGCAATGGGAGTGAACAGTCTACAACTGTCTGAATGGATCAACGTGGATGAATCCCATGAGCATAATGTCTATCAAAAGAAGCCAGAATCCACAGAGCACATACAGTATGATTCCATATGAAGCGGCCCATTCTGTGGGTCAGCAACAGTGGGGTATTGGCCATTGCTAGGCTAATGGAAAGTACACACATAGGCAAAAAGGCAGGACAGTGGTTGTCCACAGCTGGGGAGTAGAGACTAGAAGGAAGCATAGGGAGGGGGTGGGGGGTTTTCTGGGGTTGTTCATTTTCTGTATCTTTTAAAAAATTTTTATTAATTTTAGTGAGAGAGGAAGAGAGAGAGAGAGAGAGAGAGAGAGAGAGAGAGAGTAACATTGATCTTTTCCTGTATGTGCCCTGACCAGCTTCATGGTGTCTGGCTGATGTCCTTTCACAGGTTGTGGCTTGGGGGTGGCGGGGGGGAGGTGTAGCAGTTTCCTCGTGTCATCGTAGCCATTTCCCTCTTTTACTCCATCTTCAGTAGTGGTGCGTCATTTTCGAGGGAGGACAATTGACCGGAAATGCTCCTCCCCCCCCCCCCCCCATCTGCTACAGGAAGTCAGGGTTGATTTCTGAACTGACTCCTGGGGGCGTGGCTAGAAATAAACAGGCCTGGTCTTCTTAAGTAACTAAGCTGCTAGAACTTGATGAGATGAGGCAATTTGGGGAACCTCTCAGAAGTCCCGCGTTTGGGGTCTTTCATGGCTCTGGGTTTGTCTCATCTGTGGCTACCAGTTGGGAGGGAAGGGGCAGTTTCATGAGCTACGTAATGTAGAAGAACTCTAATTTACTAACAAGATTATTTCTCCAGACTGGATTTAAAGCAACTGGTAGTGTGAGAATTTTTTTTTTTAATTTTTTTTTTTACAGAGACAGAGAGAAAGTCAGAGAGAGGGATAGATAGGGACAGACAGACAGGAACAGAGAGAGATGAGAAGCATCAATCAATCATTAGTTTTTTGTTGCACATTGCAACACCTTAGTTGTTCATTGACTGCCCTCTCATATGTGCCTTGACCGGGGGCCTTCAGCAGACTGAGTAACTCCTTGCTGGAGCCAGCGACCTTGGGTCCAAGCTGGTGAGCTTTTTGCTCAAGCCAGATGAGCCCGCGCTCAAGCTGGCGAGCTCAGGGTCTCAAACCTGGGTCCTTCCGCATCCCAGTCCGATGCTGTATCCTCTGCGCCACCACCTGGTCAGGCTGGTTGTGTGAGAATTTGAGTGTGATGCTGGGGACTCTGAGGTAACAACTCTATGTGTTGTAAAGAGGTGAACATGGGGGTAGTTTTAGGCTAATAACACAGGGGCCAGCTCTGCCTCATTTGTGTAAAAAAAAAAAGACTCCACCCTCTATCTTCCAAAGTAGTTCATTGAAGGATTTCTTTCATCCCTATGTGCCGACTGTCTCAAGAGTTCTGGTATTTTTTTAAAAGATTTTATTTATTTATTTGAGAGAGGTGGGGAGAGAGAGAGAGAAAGACATAGAAAAGGGGGAGGAGCAGGAAGCATCAACTCCCATATGTGTCTTAACCAGGCAAGCCCAGGGTTTCAAACCGGCGACCTTAGCGTTCCAGGTTGACGCTTTATCCACTGCGCCACCACAGGTCAGGCGAGTTCTGGCATTTTCGCTTTCCCCCACCTCCTTAGACACGTGCAGTCATGCCCTAGCGCCCGGGTGATGGGCGGCCTCCTGCGGACGGTGCCCCGGGGAAGCGGCCCACCTGAGGCCTTCTCTCTTAGCACGCAGCTCGTCTCTTGCCTCCTGGTCACCGTGACTCCTTACCAACCGCTGTTCCGGTGGGGTCCTTCTGTAGTATGAGATACTGCTCTGATTCTGCCCCTGCCTGTCTTGGAAACCTTCACTCAGCTTCCAGTTAATGGTGTGTCATCTCTCAGGGGGGAGCCCAAATATATTTACAGCAACGCCCCTGCCATCTCAGGGATAGAGTATGGTGGGCGATTTTATTTTCCAGATTGCTGGGAGTATGCCTCCTTTAAGTGTTACATTGTTTTTATTTACGTTTTTAATTGAGGTGCAGGTCTTCATCAAAAATATTCCATCATCTTAAATAGAATCTACTATGAGTACATCGTTTATTTTTCCCCCCATTGATTTGAGAGAGAGAGAGAGAGAGAGAGAGAAAGGAAGGGAGAGAGGGTGTAGAGGAGAGAGAGAGAGAGAGAAAGAGAAGCATCAACTCATTGTTCCACTTAGTTGTTCCACTTAGTTGTGCACTCATTGATGGCTTCTTGTTTGTGCCCTGATTGGGGGGGAGGCAGAGTAAAACCTGTGCCCTGGGCCCCTTGAGACGATGCTTTATTCACTGAGCCACCTGGCCAGGACGCAGTGTTTATTTCCTAAATAGCTTTATTGGGATATGGTTCATATGCTGTGCAACCCACCCAGTTTTCTTATTTATCTCTTTGACCTCGGAGACTTAGACCAGCGTCAAACACAGAACAGGTGTCAGCCAGGGACCCAAGGCTGTGACTTGTCAGAACTACACAGAACACAGGAGTGTGGGGCTCTCCAACACGGGAGATGCAGCACCCTCCCACCGCCCAGCCCCTGCCAGCAGGCGGACAATCCCCAATTTCCCCCTGACCAATCAGAGCGCCCCCCCATCCTCCTCACACGCATGCTAAGCAAACAAGGAACGGGGAGGCTGGGGCAGGGGGAGGGCTTGTTCAAGGTCACCTGGTGGGCTCATGCCAGAGCCAGAAACAGAACTCCAGCCTCAGGACCAGACCAGGCCCCCTCCCCAGTGTCCTCGTACCCTCTTGCCTCGGGCAGAAAGTAACCCTCCTGTCCTCTCTTCCTCCCTCAGGGGTCCTTGGTGAATTTTGTCATGGTTGTTTAAAGAACCTTGCCTAGAAGTCCCAACACGCAGTTCCCCATCAACGGGAAGGCTTGGACTCCCAAGATGATCATAAAAGAATATCGGATTCCTCTGCCGATGACCGTGGAGGAGTACCGCATCGCCCAGCTGTACATGATACAGGTGGGTCGGGGCTCAGGGCTGGCCATGCCGGGCGCAAGCACAGCCTCTGCGCCCGTGCGTGGGGTGTCTCCGTAGCACAGCGTCTGCCCACCAGGCTTCTGGTGAATGTCTGGCTGCTGCGCAGGGTGCCAGGCACACAGCGGTGTTCCATAGGTGTCCGCAGCGTTGATGGTCTCACCGGCGCTGTATTCATGGCATTTAATACAAGTCATATCACTGATCCAGAATCTGTGCTCATGTTTAGTCAGCTCGGGCTACTGGAACAAAATCCCGTAGACCAGAGGCTGGAGACCACGGACATTTGTCTCACTGCTCTCTGCAGGCCGGGGAGGCCAAGGTCAAGGTGCAGACAGGTTTGGGGTCTGGCGAGGGCCCTGTTCTGGCTTACAGATGGCCACCTTCTTGCTGTGTCTTGCGGGGCAGAGGGGGAAGGGGCTCTCTGGGGTCCCTTTAGATAAGAGCACTAATCCCATCACGGGGGACACCTCCCTTGCGATCTAATCACTTTCCAAAGGCCTGACCCCGTAATACCATCACAGTGAAGGTTAGGCTTCAACATATGAATGGGGTGGGCTGGACACAGGTAAACTCAGTGCATAACGACCCATTTGACAGGAGGAAGGTATGAAGAGGCCCAGAGACGTTGAGTGACTTATCCAGGAGCACACAGCTTGCTTCCCACCTCCCTGGTCCATACTTTTTGTACTAGACTGTGGTGACAGCTATGTGGCTGGTTTACAGAGTCACAGATAAGTTTGAAGATGACAGCTTCCTGTGACAAGCCAGAGACTGCCTCCCCGCCCCACCCTGCCCCTGGTGTGGCTGACCTCCCCTCCGGCCCCGCCCCTGACATGGCTGGCCTCCCCTCCCTGCTCTGCGCCTGACCATCCTGGAACGCGGGACCCAGAGCCCCAGGACCCCGCCACTAGTGGCCCAGACAGACGTGACCACACTGCTGGGGTCCCGCGCTGTGGGGGCCCCCATCCCAGCTTCCCCACCAGCCTCCTGCTCATCTTTAGTGCCCCAGCCCTTTGCCCAAACCAGCAGCTTTCCCCCTGGTTCAGGAGCTGATTATAAACCCACTCTGGGCTCAGCTCTGGATGCCCCAGTCCAGCCTCTGGCCAAGCTGCCCGCTTCCCGCCCCCGCGCCCTCCCCCCCCCCCCCGTTATAGAATAATTACACATGGCCTCCGGAGCTGAGGGAGCCCTGTCCGGCAGGGTCTCCACCTCCACTCCTGGGTTGGGTTTGCATGGACTCAGCCCAGGTCCGGGGAGTTAGCTACGACTTCCTGCAGAACCCCAGCCCCCAGCTCCCTTCTGGGAGGGGCTGCTGAGGTTGGAGCAGGCTCTCAGCCTGGGCAGCTTGGCTGGGGAGGACTCAGAGGCACACCTGACCTCCCTGGGGGGCTGTTTGCTCCCAGCGGCATCAGAAGCGTCCCTCAATTCCCTCTTGAACCACTTACCCCGTAATTATTCCTCGAGCAAGGGAGAGGAGGGGAGACCTCCGTCGCCGCCACCCCCAACCCAGCTCTGGGAACCCCGAAATCGCTCAGGGACCAGGCTGGTCCGCCAGAGCAGCTGTTTGGCTCCTTCGTCCCCACCCAAGCCAGGTGAGCCCTGACCATGGGAGGGCCAGTCGCCCCTCGGCTCTGCCTGGCCTGCTAGCGCGGGCCACAGCTGGGTCCCGGAGCACTGACGTTTTTTGGCTTCTAGAATATTCAGAACTCTTTCAAAACATTTCATCACCACTGACTCCAAATCCCTCAAAAACACACGCCATCTTCACCTCCTTGTTTGAGGGTTTTTGTTTTGTTTTTAAATCTGTCCTTATGGCTCCAGTGATTGTCAGACATTCCACGGCCTCCTATGTGCTGGCTCCTAGGTCCCAGGGCGGCCTGCCTGCGCAGTCTCTGTCGTCCGAGCCCCACCTCCCAGGCTGCCCTCCCCTCCTCCTGCTCCCATTTTTATCTCACCGGCCTCTGGCCCCGAGTCCCCAGGCCTTCCATCTGCCACTTGGGAGACAGGTGCATTATCTCTAATGTGACGGTTTCACGGGTGTGAACATAACTTCAGTCAGACCTCGATAAAGCTGTTAACAAGATAAGTTAAATTTACCAGACCATCGGTGCCTGGCCTAGGCCGAGGGCTGGGTCACAGAGGTGCACAGCAAGCACCTGGGGCTGCCAGAGTGACCACGGGGAGATGGGTGTGTGCGCAACCCGGGGCACCCCGGCCTGGGGGAGCGGCGACTTCCAGGGGACAGACGATCGTGGGCTTCAGGCCAGTGCTCCGGGGGTACATCGCTCCAGGCTGGGCCTTGTGAGATGGATAGACCTGCAAGGGAGGAAGCCGCATTTTTTGTGGGAAGAAGAGCGATAAGAACTTAAGAGTTCACTTCCCGTCGGTCCGCTCACTGGCTGGGATGGCAGCTGGGAATGGGCTTTGAACCAGCTGCCTCCACCGTGAGGGAAGGGGTGAGCTCACGTGATTCAGGCCTGACCCATGCTCAATATACATACATGTTAAAAGTTTTAAAAACAAACAAAACGTCCTGGTGGAGAGAGAGCTTTCTATCCTAGAAGAGGCCCGGCAAATGCTTAGCTCAGAGCAAACCGTCAGAGGCACTTGGCCAGGACCCTGGACAGCTCAGAGCACCGCCTTGGGGATTTCTCGTCTTTGCTCTTCTGACCTCCTTGGTCAGCCCTCTCACCCGGGGAGCCTCCTGTGTCTCAGGGTCCTGGTCTTCCTGGGTCTGCACTTTGTCATACTTTGTCTGCACCAGGCTCAAGGTGGCTTGGTACCCTCTTGTGCAGCCCCTGGTCCTGGGGAAGGAGAGGGCTGGCTTCTCCCCACAGCCTGTGTCAGTAAAGCAGGCAGGGGTCACTGAGCAGGCCTTGCCCTGGGTGTGCATGCCCCTGGGGGAGCCAGGCCTGTCTCTTTCTCTGGTCTCCACGGGAGGCAGTGTGGCACAGCTACGGGAACAGCTGACAGGGATGCAGGTGGCCGTGGCGCGCGCAGAGGTCAGCACACTCTGAGAAGGGCTTGGTCCTAAGTGGCAACGACCAAGAGCTGCGGCTGTGGAAGGGAGACCTGCCCCTGATGCCACTGCTGGTGGGGAGCCAGGGGTCAGCCCTTCGGGATGCCAGCTCCTAAGCTGAGGCTGGTACCCAAGCTTGGAAGGAACTGGTGACAGTTGGGACCAGAATCCATTCATTCATGCATCCAGTCTTGACCAAACTCCTACTGCACGGAGGCACCAGAGTGCTGTGTGGGGGATACAGACTGGGGCCAGTCTGTGTTCCCATGGCTCCGTCACCGCTGACTGTGGCCCTCACACCTCTGAGTGGCCCACCATAGTCATCTTCCATGAATGACCACAGCCATTGTTACCACATGCAATGATGGTGGCCTGGGTGCCCAGGGCCTGACATGTGTCACTAGCTTTAATCCTTACCATACCTGCTCATACCTATAGAGATGGTGGTATTTGCCCCCATTTTACAGATGAGAGTTTGAGGTTCAGAGAGGTCAAGGAACTTGCCCAAGGATGCACAGCTGGCCTGATGCTGCCAGGCTTTGTCTACAGGTCTCTCTCTTAGTCTGCACCTCTTCCATGGTGCTTGGAGATGCCCCAGTTCACCCTGCCTCTTAACTTCAGAGTCTCAGCTGTTGCAGGTGGGAGCAGAGTTGCTCCACCCCCACCTGCCTCTAAAACCTGTGCCCCCCCACACACTTCATACAGACCTACTCCCCTTCCTGCCTCACATACACATCTGCAGGTGGCCAGACCAGGGTTGGTGTGGTCAGCCGCACACTAGGGAAAGAGCTAGTTCCAGAAGGTTTATGTGGCCAAGGGCTTGGCTCCAAGGGTTGAGGGCTAGGTGGCAGGGGCCTTACCTGTCATGCAGGGTGGCATCATCAAGGTGCTATCTTTGTTTTTCCCACCAGCAGGCTGAATGAAGCCTTACTCATAGGAGGGGTGGTGGCCTAGCTGGTTGACTAGGGTTGACTAGGGTTCCCCAAAGTTCATGTTCACCCAGAACCTCAGATCGTGACCTTATATGGAAATTGGGTCTTTGCTAATGTAATTAGTTAAGGATGTTTTAGTGAGATCACTCTGGATTTGGGGGAGGGCCCCTAAACAACCAAACGGCTGTGGCCCCTATAAGAAGAGGAGAGGAAGGAAGATGAGAAACAGGAAGATGGCCATGTGGCCATGGAGGCAGGTCGGAGCAAGGCGGCCACCAGCCCAGGAACCCCTGGGGCCAGTGGAACCCCGAGGAGGGAGGAAGGACCCTCCCTTAGAGCCTCCTGAGGGAGCTGCTTGGGTGAAGGACCCTCCCTTAGAGCCTCCTGAGGGAGCTGCTTGGGTGAAGGACCCTCCCTTAGAGCCTCCTGAGGGAGCTGCTTGGGTGAAGGACCCTCCCTTAGAGCCTCCAGAGGGAGCTGCTTGGGTGAAGGGCCCTCCCTTGGAGCCTCCAGAGGGAGCTGCTTGGGTGAAGGACCCTCCCTTAGAGCCTCCAGAGGGAGCTGCTTGGGTGGCCGTCCTGGCTTTCCCGAAGAGGAGTCTGCGGGCGATTCAGGCCAAGGTCACTGGAGTGGACAGAGGACTTCTCCCCTGCCCTGGACTCCCTGGCAGACTGGGCACCCCTCCCCAGCCCTGAGAGACTCCACATGGGCCTCAGGCCTATACACACCCTTTTCTCCGTGAGCCACCAGGCACCCTAAATGGGCTCATTTCCTGGGGCTTCCCTGACAGCACCACACACTGAGGGGACTTCAAGCAGCAGAAGTTCATTCTCTCATAGCTAGCTCTGAAGCCAGAAGTCTGAAACCGAGGTGTTGGCAGGGCCCTGCTCCCTCTGAGGGCTCTGGGGGGGCTCTGTCCTGGCCTCTTCCTGCTCCTGGTGGACTTGGGCATCCCCTGGCTTGTGGCCGCATCATCCCAGTCTCTGCCTTCATCGTCCCCTGGCTGTCTACTCTCTGCCTGTCTGTGTCTCTGTTTCCTCTGTTTATGACAGCGGTCATTGGTTTAGGGCCCACCCTAGTCTACTGTTACCTCACCTTACCTAATTACATCCACAAAGACCCTATTTCCACATCAGGTCCCAGTCCCAGGTTCCAAGTGGACACACATTTTGAGGAGATGCTACTCCAACCCTCATACCAGGGCTTGGGCAGATAGGTAGCGTCCCCCCTTATAGTTTTCAGAAGCAAGACCAGCGAGAAGCAATGTGTCAGGGAGGAAGGACCGCGTGTTTCCCCTGAGCTCCTGCTGGCGGGTGAGCAGGCGCCCTGGAATCCAACAGGTCTGAGTCCGAATCCCAGCTCTGCCATATCCCTGTGACCTCGGCGGGGTCACACACCCCTGTCTCAGCCTCCACCTTCCCATCTGTAAATTGGGGATGATGGTGATATGACACCTCCTCCCAGGGGGTTGTTGCAATAGCTGGAGGAGAAAGCACAAGTAAAGCACGTACCACCATGACAAATTAACGAAGCTTCTATAAGAGGCGGGCGCTGGGAACATGCCCAGGAAATGCTGCTTTCGTCACGGCATCTGGGCCACATTCCCGGAGCTCCTTTGAAAGAGTCGGGGCCGGTGCTCTCTGCTCTGATTCCATCTGTGCCCTCAACCTGAGTCTGTCTTTTTTTTTCTTTAAATCTGAATGAGATGAGTCTTTCTGAGCCATGGAGGTACAGCAGGTCTTTGTGCCCCGGAGAGGGGAGGCAGTGCTGTGGGGAGTACCCGTGTGTGCATAGATAGGCGTGTGCACTCAGGGCTGTGCGTGTGTGTGTGCGTGTATGGCGTGTGCGCGCCTTGCTGTCCAGGAAGCTGACCGAAGATGGCCTTGGTGATGCCATCACATCACCATGGAAACAGATACTGGGCTTTAAAAGTCAGCAGCGTCTCAACCAGGAGATTTTCTGCATCAGCAGAAATCTGAGCTGTTGGACCTGGGGAAGGATGTCATGGCAGAGGGGACGCTTAGACGTGACCCGGGCTTCATCCTCCTCAGGTGGTGGCTCCGAGGCCCCATTCCACTCCCCGCCTTTGACCTCTGTGAAATCTGAGTGAGTACCAGAGGCAGGCTTTTGTGCATGTGTGTTTTGTTTTATCCTGGCTTGACTAACATGAAAGTCACACACCACATAAGTCATGCTGTGTGTGTGTGTGTGTGTGTGTGTGTGTGGTGTGTGTGTGTGTGTGGCAGAGACAGTTGTTCATTGATTGATTTCTCATATGTGCTTTGACTGGGGGTGGGGGTGGGGAGCTACAGAAGATCGAGTGACTTCTTGCTCAAGCCAGCGACCTTGGGCTCAAGCTGGCGAGCCCATGCTCAAACCAGATGAGCTCACACTCAAGCTGGCGACCTCAGGGTCTCAAACCTGGGTCCTCAGCATTCCAGTCCAACGCTCTATCCACTGTACCACTGCCTGGTCAGGCACGAGTCACGCGTTTAACGTGTACAGTTGAGAGGTTTTTAGTATATATATAATATTTATATTCACAGTGATGAAACCACAGTCAACTTTAGAACAATCACCGCAGTCAATTTCAGAACATTTTTGTATCCTCAAAAAGAAGTCATTTTCCATTCCCCCCTCTCCCCAAGCCCTCCCCCACCCAGGGCAACTAATAATCTGCTTTCTGACTCCATGGATTTGCCGGTTGTGGACATTTCATATTAATAGGATTGCACAGTATGTGGCCTTTTGTGTCTGGCTTATTCCACTTAACATGATGACATCTTTTTTTCTTTTTTTTTTTTTCATTTTTCTGAAGCTGGAAACAGGGAGAGACAGTCAGACAGACTCCCGCATGCGCCCGACCGGGATCCACCCGGCACGCCCACCATGGGGCGACGCTCTGCCCACCAGGGGGCGATGCTCTGCCCATCCTGGGCGTCGCCATGTTGCGACCAGAGCTACTCTAGCGCCTGAGGCAGAGGCCACAGAGCCATCCCCAGCGCCCGGGCCATCTTTGCTCCAATGGAGCCTTGGCTGCGGGAGGGGAAGAGAGAGACAGAGAGGAAGGTGCGGCGGAGGGGTGGAGAAGCAAATGGGCGCTTCTCCTGTGTGCCCTGGCCGGGAATCGAACCCGGGTCCTCCGCACGCTAGGCCGACGCTCTACCGCTGAGCCAACCGGCCAGGGCCATCTTTTTTTCTTTTTAATTAATGTTATATTTTGCATTAGTTTCAGGTGTAGGGCATAGTGGTTAGACAATCATCTACTTTACAAAGTGTTCCCGCCCCCTCACCCAATATTTCCAGGACCCACCTGGCACCATACATAGTGATTACAACATTATTGACTCTGTTCCCTATGCCGTTCTTTACATCCCTGTGACTATTTGGTAACTACCAGTCGGTACTTCTCAATCCCTTCACCTTCTACACCCAGCCCTCCAAACCCCCTTGACCCCCTAACAGTATGAAATCTTCCAGTAAACCAACGCAGGTGTCTTTGCATTTGTTTAGGTCTTTCAGTTTCCTTGGCAACGTTTTGTCGTTTTCGCTGTACAAGTCTTTCACTGCCTTAGTTGTTCCTAGTTATTTTTAATTCTTTTTGGATCCCATTCTAAATGGATATAATTTTCTGATTGACTTCCTTGCATTGCTTGTTTTTGTGTGTTGATTTTGAATCCTGCAACTTTGCTGAATTCGTATGTTAGGTCTGACAGGTTTTTAGGAGGATTTTTGAGGATTTTTCTGTATGTGAGATTATGTCCTTGGTGAGTAGAGGTAGTTTTATGTCTTCCTTTCCAGTTGGGATGCCTCTTGTTATTTCTTGCCTAATTTCTTTCTTTTCTTTTTTTTTTTTTCCAGCGAGAGTAGGGGCAAGGGACAGACAGGAAGGAAAGAGATCAGAAGCATCAACTCAGAGTTGCAGCACTTTAGTTGTTCATTGATTGCTTTCTCATCTGTGCCTTGACCAAGGAGGCTCCAGCAGAGCCACGGACCCCTTGCTCAAGCCAGCGACCTTGGGTTTCAATCCAGCGACCTGTGGGCTCAAGCCAGCAACCCTGGGGTCACGTCTATGAACCCACGCTCAAGCCGGGAACCCGCGCGACCTCAGGGTTTCGAACCTGGGTCCTCCGCGTCCCAGGCTGAAACTCTATCCACTGTGCTGCCACCTGGTCAGGCTTTCTTGCCTAATTTCGATGGCCAGAACCTCCAGTACAATGTTGCATGGAGACAAGATAGCAGCCACCCCGCCTTGTCCCGAACTTGGGAACACTTTCAGTGTGGGGACAGAGGGGAGTCAGATGGAAGAGCTTGCATGTGCAGTGCTGGGGCTCAGAGGGAACAGTGGCCTGTTCCGTCTACTGCAAGAGTGCTGGGACACACGGAGCTGGCGTCTGGGCTTAGGGGTCCTGAAGTGACACAGGAGGAGCCAGCCCAGTCGTTCAAAGCCCCTCCTCCCGTTCCATGCTCCGGGGCTTGATCTCCTGAGGCCCTTTCCCTCTGCACCGTGCTCTGCCCCCCTCTACACACACACACATGGACAGCGCTTTTGTCCCCGCAGAAGAAGAGCCGCGACGAGACGTATGGCGAAGGCAGCGGCGTGGAGATCCTGGAGAACCGGCCGTACACGGACGGCCCCGGTGGCTCCGGACAGTACACGCACAAGGTGTACCACGTGGGCATGCACATCCCCAGCTGGTTCCGCTCCATCCTGCCCAAGGCGGCCCTGCGGGTGGTGGAGGAGTCCTGGAACGCCTACCCCTACACGCGAACCAGGTGAGCGGGGAAGCCCGCTGCAGCGGAGATCCCGGGGGCAGCCCTCCAGGTGGGTGCCCCCAAGGAGCCTCCATTCCAGGCAGGGGCACCCTGGAGGTCTCCCGAGATCCCCCCCTCCCAGGGAAACAGGCAGGAGAGGGATGGGGACACACCTGGATGCCTCCCTGCCGGCCTGGGGTGGAGGCCGAGTGGGCATGAGTTCAGCAAGGACCACCCGAGACCCCCTTGCTCTCTTAGAAGGTTCAGGGAATACAGAATCGCTCTGATGTTTGTCTGGGAATGCGGGACAGTCAGCCGGCTGGGAAGACACAGGACCTGAGGATATACCAGATGGGCTAGGCTCCCTCTACCCTGAAACCTTTTGCTACTACGATGCTTTATCACATCCCCTGTTGAATTGGGGTTTCCTTTGGATCCCCAGGAGGGGGTCCTTCAGTCTGTGCTCCCACCCGCCCCATGTGGCTGAGCACCATAGGGTTAGACCGGACGGGGGCTGTACCTGGCTGGCTGTCCACTTGCTACACAGGCGGGGTCCCTTCCCCACCCTCGCTGAGGGCCAGGAGCTCACCAGGGGATCCACAGAGGCCATTCCTCTTCCCAACAGCACTTTCCTCCTCTGCGCTCATCAAGAGAGAGGGGCTGTTCCCTTGTTGTCAGCCCTGACTCCCGGGGGACAGAGTAGGGGTGTCATGTCACACGTGGTGCTTGTCCAGTTCAGCCCACTCCGCAGGAGGCTGCCATAGCTGAGCCCGCGTCTGCACCGTGCCTGACACACGTGGGCGATGGACACAGGGTTTCCAGCAGCCACCCGAGACATCTCCCTCTTCCCCCTAAACCCAGTCCAGCCTTGGCTTTTCCGGGGCACACGGTGAAGGTCCAGGAGGTGGTTAAGGCAGATGAGTCTTGTCCACCACTCCTGCCTCCTTCTCCCACCTGAGTTGCCCATGGGGCCCTCCTCCCCTGCCCAGTGGGACTGGCAGGCCCTGGCCCAGCCACCCACCCCCACTCCCGGCCCCCACCGCCTGCGCCCACACTCCTGTTGGACGCTTTTCTCCCCCCTGCAGGTTCACTTGCCCTTTTGTAGAGAAATTCTCCATCGACATTGAAACCTTTTATAAGACCGACGCTGGAGAAAACCCCAACGTGTTCAGCCTGTCTCCCGTGGAAAAGAACCAGCTGACCATCGGTAACTGTCCACCACGGTGCTCCCACACTGGGAGGGGCAGGAGCCCTCCGGGGCCATGTTGTGGGTTTCCGGGTCTGTGCGTCCGTCGTCTTCAGGCCCACAGATGCACTCCTGACCTGGGAAAGGCAGTCAACATCACGAGCAAGCATAGGATGGGAGGTGGGGGGACCCTGGGGGGGACAGGATAGGCTGCCTTGGCCCCATTTGTCTGACATGCACACCGAGGCTAAGTGCCTTTTATACTCTGAGCCCCTCCCTTCCCTCCCTTCAGGGTGTCCCCGTCCCCAGAGGTGCCCGTGTGGGCTCAGGGGCCCGTCTTGGGCTGACAGCCATGTGAGTACAGTGGGCCGGACAGGGCCTGTGTCCTCTTAATAGCAGTGGCCTCGACCCCACCCCTCCGATTGACCGTGCCATGCGGGAAACAGCCCCCTTTGTGAAATCCGCTTTCCCAAGAGAGGCCAGAAATCAGGATTTTTGTGTGAGATCTCCCAATTCCTAAATGTTGGCAATGAATTAAAAAACTCTTTGTAAATAAACACATGCTGGCCAAACAAAACACATCTGTGGGCCAGACGCATCTCAGCAGACACCAGTCTGTAACGCTAGGTTCCAGGCCCAGAGGAGTGAGTCATGCGGAGGGGTTTCGGGCAGGTGCTCGGCCAGCCGATGGCACCCCAGGAGCAGACCTCCAAGCAGCCTCTCTGATGGGCATGAAGGGCTCCCCCCCACCCCAGAACAACCCCCCATCAGCCCCTCTGGGCCTTGGAAGCTGTTAGTTTGCTGCCAAATCGAAGTCACACAGACTGGGCAGCTTAAACCCAGAAGCTGACTGACTCGCAGTCCTGGAGAAGGTCGTCAGGGCTGGCTGCTTCCGGGCTCTGTGTGGGAGACCCTGCGCGGGAGACCCTGCCCCAGGCCGCTGTCCTGCTGGCGAGCCATGGTGTTCCTGGGCTTGGAAACGTATCACCCCAGCATCTGCCATCACCTTCATGTGTGTTCTGCCCATGGACCAGTCTGCTCCAATGTCCCCTTTTTTATAAGCCTATTAGTCATATTGGATTAGAGCCTCCCTAATGATCTCATTTTAATTTGCTTACATCTTTAAAGGCCCTATGTCCAAATAAAGTTCTATTTTGAGGTCCTGGGGGTCAGGATTCTGACATATGAATTTGGGGGGGTGCCGGAAAGAAACATTCTATTCACCGCCGGAGGGAAGGCCCAGGCCTGATGCAGGCCCTCTGGCCGCTGTTGTCCCACCGGCCCAGCTTTGGACAGGCCAGGGCTCCATGGGCTCCTCCCAGAGGCCTCCTGCTGTGGCCCCTAATCCCAGCCCTCCCCTTGCCGGCCCTTCTGCCTGGGTTACTGGGCATGCGGTCTGCCCTGGGGAGGACTTCTATTCCCCGGACTTCCGTGAGTGCTGCTGCACTCTGACCGCTCCTCGGCCCTCACTGCTTTCGGTGGTGCTAATGCCCACGTCTGCAAGCCACAGCACAGACCCAGCCAGCTCACGGGCCTTGAGAGCCACCTCAGGAGCCAGCTCAGCGAGCAGCTTTGATTTGGGGGGAGGAGGCAGATGACAGGAGGTGGCACGGCTCATGTCTTTCCCAGAGTTGCTGCCATTCCTCTTAACATACATCCGCGCGTGCACACACACACACACACACCTAGGTCCCACCAGCCACCAGTCCTATTTCTCAAATGCCCAGCCCTGTGGCATCCTGGGCCTGGCACCTCCTGCTGGGCTGTCCTACAGGTCAGCCTGCCTGAAGACCGTAGACAGTGCCACTTTCCCCTCAGGGGACCCTCCAGGCGCTTAGCCTGGCGAGAAATGGCCGCGGGTCCAGCTGTATCCCCTTCACCTCCCCTCACACAGACCCCCTGGAGGGTCCCCCCCACTCTGCCACCTCTCCATCGGTGCTGCTGGGACAGTGTCAGCCTCATGACGCTTCTGTAGTTGAAATGCCCCCTTTCTGGGAAGCTTTTTCTGGCCTCCTCTTACGCCTGCCCCGTGTCCCATGCCACCTTCCCTACATCCTATCCCACCTGCCCCATGAATCTTCCCCTTATCACCATATTAACCTGCTTTGGCGACCAGTAGAACGCATAGGAAGCGTGGGGTTTGCTGAGATGATTGGCAGGGGCCACAAGGAAAGCCACAGGCCTCGCGATCAGGGGAACTCAAGGTCAGAGTGGCCCAGAGCATCGTCCTCACCTCCCTCTCCTACATTAGGCCCTGGCACATGGAGGCCCAGAGCCCCGCAAGGATTTGAAAGGAGGCTGGGACATGGGGAGGGGACAAGACAGGAGAGGGAGGTGGAGGTCAGGACAGAAGTGACCACTTTCAGGGTCTCCCCACAGACTTCATCGACATCGTCAAAGACCCCGTTCCCCCGAACGAGTATAGGACGGAGGAGGACCCCAAGCTGTTCCACTCGACCAGGACACAGCGGGGGCCCCTGTCGGACAACTGGATCGAGGAGTACAAGCAGCAGGTGTGCCCCATCATGTGCGCCTACAAGCTGTGCAAGGTGGAGTTCCGCTACTGGGGCATGCAGTCCAAGATCGAGCGGTTCATCCACGACACAGGTGAGCACACCCAGCGCCTGGACCCACCGGTGTCATCCCCACCGCCCACTGCCTATGTCGAGCGGCGATTCTGCATTCCCGTCTTACTCCCGAGAGGTGACCCTGAAGCCTGCTTAATCGTGACCACCTGTAAACACCCACAGGCTCCTACAGACTGCAGGCAGTGCGTGTCGTCCCCCTAGTAGCCCTGGGCCCTGCGTCCCGATACTCCTGACCAGTGGACATGTAGTGTCCACTCCCTGTGGGGAAACAGCCTCAGGGGACACCCTCCCTGCTGCCAGCCGGCACCTCTCAGCCCCCGGAAGCCCTGTGCTGGCTCTGCCTCCCCTCTTGGGCTGGAAGTTCCAGGGGCCGAGCCCGTGGACATCAGAGTGTCCTCACATCATGCAGGTCTGGCCCAGAGTAGGTACCCAGGGAACAGGTGGGTCAACAGATTACCTGGGGCTCTTAGTCCAGCTGGTGCTGACTGGGGTCCTCTCCCCTAGAGCCCTCAGCCTCCCTACCTGTCCCCAGGTCATGGCATGAGGTCAGGGCCAAGGGCCTGTCGCAGCCCAAAGCTAATAATGATCTAGGAGTGGCACGTGGGCATCACCCTTGGACTCCAAGGGCAGAGGGGCTTCGTTTAGATGAGAATCGATGCACACTGACGATAGTGCGCTCCATACATGTCCGAGCAGCTCACAGGGACCTGTGAGGGTGGCCACTGTCACCCGTTTTGGGGGGAGGGAGAAGTGTGGGCTGCCTGCCCGGTGCTATACGCCCGGATGTGTTTTGTCTCCCTGAGGGTTCCTTAACCAGCTTCACAGAGGCCTAATTTTGCACACCACACATTTCACCGGTTGTGAGAGGACAGTTCCATAAATTTTAGTATATTCTAGAACATTTCATCACCTCAGAGTCCTTTGTTGTCTTTCCCAGTCACCCCGCCCCTGCCCCCACCCTAACCCTAGGCCACCCCTATCTGCTTTCTGTCCCTATGGCTCTTTTTATTATTTTTTATACCCTAAAAGCTATCTTATTTCACATGGATCTATATTCTATTAGAAAAAGAAGGGCCAAGCTGCTTCAAATTTGAACTTGCTTTTCCATGGGACTTTTTTTTTGTTGTTGTTATTTTCAGAGAATCAGAGAGAGGGATAGATAAGGACAGACAGATAGGAATGGAGAGAGATGAGAAGCATCAATCATTAGTTCTTTGTTGCAACACCTTAGTTGTTCATTGATTGCTTTCTCATATGTGCCTTGACCGCGGGCCTTCAGCAGACTGAGTAACCCCTTGCTTGAGCCAGCAACCTTGGGTCCAAGCTGGTGAGCTTTTTGCTCAAGCCAGATGAGCCTGCGCTGAAGCTGGCGGCCTCGGGGTCTCGAACCTGGGTCCTTCCGCATCCCAGTCCGACGCTCTATCCACTGCGCCACCGCCTGGTTAGGCTCCATGGGACTTTTGATAGGAAAAGTGGACTGGACACTGAGCGGGGAGACTCTCAGGAAGTCATCTTCCAGGGTCTCCCCACCCCACCCCACCCACCTCGGGCAGAAATCCCTTCCCCTCCCCCACTTCTGAGCAGACACATTCCCTTGGGAGGCCATGTGGGTGCCAGACCCTGCCTTCACAGCAGGGAAAACTGAGGTAGGGACAGTGATTTGCCGGAGGCTACACCATGAGCGTGGGTCGGAGGCTGACCTGCAATATTGGGGTGCCTCCCAGCCCCAAGCTCGGCCCGAGGGGCCTCTGGGGCCAGACTGATGCTGCCTCTGTCTCTGTCTCCCACCCTGCTCAGACTAACGCTGCCTCTGTCTCTGACCCTATCCCCTCCCTGCCCGTGCGGCGCAGGCCTGCGGAAGGTGATGGTCAGGGCGCACCGGCAGGCCTGGTGCTGGCAGGACGAGTGGTACGGGCTGAGCATGGAGAACATCCGGGAGCTGGAGAAGGAGGCCCAGCTTATGCTGTCCCGAAAGATGGCCCAGTTCAACGAGGACCACGAGGAGGCCACAGAGCTGGCCAAGGGCGAAGCCAGCCAGGACCAGGCCCCCAGGGAGTCCCCCCAGGCCAGCAGTGGCGGCGAGCCCCTGGCCGGCCGGGGCCTGAAGAAGCAGTGGTCCACGTCCTCCAAGTCGTCACGGTCATCCAAGCGGGGAGGTGAGCCCGCTGCTGCCCCCGGCCCTGTTGCGGGCAGGGTCCCTGCCCTCTACGTGTCCACCCCGGTGACAGCCCTCGGCCCCTCCTGAGGCAGCCCCATACCACTGCCAAGTAATGGACTCTTGCTGTTGGACCTCGTGGGCCACAACCGCAGGAAGCCAGAACTAGCCTTCTGCTTGTAAGAGCAGTCCAGGGTCCCCCACACCCTGTAGCACATTCCCCTGGACTCACCTCCACCGCCCAGGCCAGACAGGCTGGCCGTGTGGGAACCCCACTCACAACCTGTCCCAGGGCCCGTTGTCCACAGCTCTGGGAAGCAGGGGTCCAGGAGAAAGGGGTTCTAGGTGGGCCACCCCATCCCACCTCACCTGGCACACTGAGTAGGGGTCCCTGCCCCCGAGGGGGGAGCCAGGCCGAAGGAGGCCGAAAGTCTTCAGATCCTCAGAAAGGTCTTTTTTTTGAGGGAACTTGAATGAATGTACCATACCTGTTTTGAAAAACAAGGTATCTCATGTCGAGTCCCCTCTGCAAATCCGGCATTTCCCACGCCGGGCATGTCCCTGTGCTGAAGGCGTCTGTGGAAATATAGGTACGGGCGATGCCTGTACCTCCCCCCCCACCCTGTGCCCCTGCCCTGTGCCCCTGGCTGTCGGCTCTGCCGCAGGAGAATTTAAGGAGCTGGCTCCCGGGCAGGCCCAGGTCAGAGGCACAGAGGCCTGTGCGACGACGGGACATCCCAGCCTTACCCCCGATGCCCCGTCCCCACCACCATGTCCTCCCCGGGACACGACAGTACCATGCCACGTGAGGTGGGAGCTTCCACCAAGATAGATGAGTCAGGGCCTGGCCGTCCCACCTTCCTCCACTTCATTCTGTCCCGAGCCTGCGTCCCTGCCGGTCTTCCGTCCCTCCGCCCGGTCCCACCGGGGGGGTCAGTCATTCTGGGGTCTTGCCTTCCAGCCAGCCCCTCCCGGCACAGCCTCTCAGAGTGGAGGATGCAAAGTATTGCCCGGGACTCAGATGAGAGCTCGGACGATGAGTTCTTCGATGCTCATGGTAGGTGGGCCCCGGGAGCACTCTGGGGCCTTCTAGGGAGAGGCGGAGGGGGCGTCTAAAAGAGCTGGGGGGGCTATGGATTGAAGTGGCCATTACCTGTGGAAAGTCCTGTGTGAAGAGTGCCCCACAGAGGACAGGGTGGGCGAGTGAAGCCAACAGCAGCCTCGGGCTAGCCCCAAGCAGGTGTCAGGGTCTAGGCAGAGCAGGCAGGTGGATGTTCTTCCTTTGAACCACCCCACGCCCTGCAGAAATGTCTTTACCATAGGAAGGAGGCTTTTATTTCTTTTCCCCATGTGTGAATTATATCTGTAAGAAGCTTCATAAAACCATAACTTCTTATCGTTTTCTGAATTCTTTTTCTTTTGCAATTGCCTTATTTTCTTGGCTGTAAACACTTTAGAAAATGCTAACAAGCAGAAAATATGTGAAGCTGCCCATGTTTTCACGAATCACCCAAATAAGCACAGGGAGAACACTCCAACCCCTCTGCTGGGAGAGGCGCGTACAAAAACACCCGCTTGCGCCTGACCTGTGGTGGCGCAGTGGATAAAGCATCAACCTGGAAAGCTGAGGTCGCCAGTTCAAAACCCTGCACTTGTCTGGTCAAGGCACATATGGGAATTGATGATTCCTGCTCCTCCCCCTCTTCTCTCTCTCTCTCTCTCTCTCCTCTCTAAAATGAATGGGGAAAAAAAAAGGCTTGCCCCACACCTTGGCCACTCCTCCCGAGGAAATAAGAGGGGTCCGCAGGTGGATCCCAGAGATGAGTTTCCAGTTTGCAGCTTACAAGCAGGACACAGGCTCAGAAAAGGAGAGGGACTTGCCTACAGGCACACAGCAGGACAGAAGCAGGGCCAGAGCCTTGTCCAGCCGCCACCGTGGCTTGAAGCCCTGTAATTGTGGCATCTTAGTTAACTGGCCTGCCCTCGAGGCAGAGAACTTGGGGTGTCCGTGTCCAGACAGAAGGGAGGTGCCTGGTTTGGCCTTAGCGTGGGGGGATCCAGAACAGGTGACAGGTGGCTCCTGAGCCAGCCTCAGCACCTGGAGCCCCCCCGAGGGTGGGGGAGGATATTTTGGGCATCCACCCCCCCTACCCCAGCTAGGCCAAGAGGCTGAACCTCTCCTAGCCAGGCACAATTCCCATATGTGTCTGTGACACGTGTAGAAACTTGAGAAAAAGCCAGAAAAAGGAAAGAGGCAACAAAGCCAGGAGATGCCAAAATGGCAGTGTCCTGGGGAAACTGGCTCCGGGACCCATCAGGTAGCTGGAGGAGGGACCAGCGCAGGCTGGAAGCCAGACAGCTACCTCTGACCCAGGGGTCACGGGCGGGAGTTCTCAGGGAGCAGAGACAGGAGCGTGCACAGGATGGCTCAGAGCGCGTCTCTCCCATCAGGCTGTACGTGCGGACGTTGGTAACAGGTTGCAATGATGTGAATTTCTCTCTGAATTAAACCTTGAAGTGCAAGTGCATGAGATTGTTAACCCTGAGCAAAAAGAAATGGGGGAGAAGGGAGAGGGGGAGGGAGGGAGGGAAGGAAGGAAGGGAGGGAGGGAGGGAGGGAGGAAGGAAGGGAGGAAGGGAGGAAGGAAGGGAGGAAGGAAGGGAGGAAAACGGTTAGGAACATCCACCAATGACTTCAGACTTCAGACCTGAGAAGCTACAACATGAACGAACCTTGAAAACAGGATGCTGAGTGAGAGAAACCAGGTGATCTCAGACCACACCCTCTAGGATCCCATCAGTGTGACAGGTCCACAACAGGCCAATCCACAGATGGGCGATGGTTGCCAGGGTTGGGGGACAGGGGAAGGGGGAGTGACTGACCATGGGGATGGGAATTTCCTTTTGGGTGGATGAAAATGTTCTGGAGCTACGGAGCAATGGTGGTTTGTGCAACGTTGTGAATGTACTAAATGCTACTTTAAAATGGCTTAAATGGTGAATTTTATGTTATGTAATTATTACCACAATTTTGTGTGTGTGTGTGTGTGTGTGTATGTGACAGAGACAGAGAGAGACAGAGAGAGACAGATAGGGACAGACAGACAGGAAGGGAGAGAGCCAAGAGCATCAATTCTTTGTTGTGGTTCCTTAGTTGTTTATTGATTGCTTTCTCATATGTGCTTTGACCTGGGGGGCTACAGCAGAGCAAGTGACCCCATGCTCAAGCCAGTGATTTTAGGCTCAAGCTGGTGAGCTTTGCTCAAACCAAATGAGCCCACGCTCAAGCTGGTGACCTCGGGGTTTTGAACCTGGGTCCTCCGCGTCACTATCCAACGCTCTATTAATTGCACCACCGCCTGGTCAAGTTATTACCAAAATTAAAAAAAAAAAGCCTGACCTGTGGTGGTGCAGTGGATAAAGCGTCAACCTGGAAAGCTGAGGTTGCTGGTTCAAAACCCTGGGCTTGACCGGTCAAGGCATATGTGGGAGTTGATGCTTCCTGCTCCTCCCTTCTCTCTCTCTCTCTCTCTCTCTCTCTCTCTCTCTCCTCTCTAAAATGAATAAATAAATTAAAAATTAAAAAAAAAAAAGTGACTGGGGAGCAACCTCATGGGTGAACGGCCTTGAGTCTGTCCGGTTAAGGAAGGGAAAGAGTGGAACAGAGCATGGAGGGGCACATGGGCCAGAGCCACCACTCCTGGGCACCCCACCTCCTGGAGCAGACCTCCAGCACCCCGTCCCCACCCCCCTGCCCCTTCCCCATTCCCAAGCAGCGTGCTAAAGTCCTTCTCGCTTTTCCCCAGAGGACCTGTCTGATTCAGAGGAAATGTTCCCCAAGGACATCACCAAGTGGAACTCCAATGACCTCATGGACAAAATCGAAAGCCCTGAGCCAGAGGACACACAGGGTAACTGGCTGGGGTGCGGCTGGACCAGGGGAGGGAGGCTGCTGGGGGCTGAGCCCTCCTCCCTGACCAGCTCCTGCTCCGTGCTGTGCCAGGCACGGGGGCTGGGGGAGAGAGTGAGGGACGCCTTAGCCCCTGTCCAGTGGGTCTGGGGCTACCTGCTGCCCCTCTGCTCACAGCACCCCCCACTTCTGTGTTGCAGGTGGTCTGTACCGCCAGAGCGCCCCAGAGTTCAGGGTGGCCTCCAGTGTGGAGCAGTTGAACATCATTGAGGTGGGTGCCCCAGGGGAGCAGGGGGCAGCACTGCTGGGGATCCCCAGGGCTGCCGGGGATGGGGCAGGGCTCCACGGGCCAGTCCCAAGGCTCTACGGAGGCAGAACTTCACGCCCACAGTCTCAGTCATGTGCACACCCTCTGATGTCCCCGAGAACCCACAGGGACTGTAGACAGCACCGCCCCTCCCCCAGGAAGGACCTGGCCCAGCTCTACCCCTGAAAAGTAAAATGAGAAACTTGTAAATTCCAGACCAAAAGTAAGACCTTCACCCTGCACCTCGCCTTTCTGCAGTCGCTGAAGAGAAAAATATGGAAGGGGAGGAAGCAAAAGCCATCTAGGCAGAAATGACATGGCTGGCAGCTGCCACCCTGCTGGGGACGGCCCTCAGGCGGGCGGGCGGAGCTTTCAGTGCCCAATAAAGCTGTCTCAGCAGAGTGCCTTCGTCTGCTTTGGGGGTTCTTTGCACAGCGCTCACGCCCCTCCTCCTCCTCCACCTGTGGGCGGTCAGAGCTGTTTGCACGCGGCAGGGGATAGGGGGGGAGGCAGGGCCCAGTGGAGCTGTGGTCACCACACTGCTCTGGCCTCAAGCTGCCCAAGGTGCAGATGGCCCCTGGAAATTTGGGACACCTGGGGAGTTTGGACTGGGTACCAGGATGGAGCTTCCACGCTGCCCTCCGCCCCGCCCCCCTTGGGGGATTTTCTGCTTTGAGGTCTGAGGTCCAACAAGCTTTTCTAGAACAGTCACTGGGGTGTTGGTTTCCTACTGCTGCTGGTCAGTGGTGATCGGCCGGACGGAGCCTCTTCCCATGCACATCGCACACAGCTCTGACGGCCCCCTGGGAGAGGCAGAAGGGACCTCCACAGGAGATTGGCCCAGGGTGTGCGTTTTGACTCAGCATGGTTCTGGGTGCCGCCATCCAAGGTCAGGTCCCCTTGCTGGCAAAAGCCCCCAAACCAGGGCCTCTTGTCCCAGCCTTGCGGAAGGGGGCAGCTTTGCTGTGACACTCAGGGGTCCCCTGGGGGTTTTCGGGCCTGTTGTGGGCCCCATACTGTGGGCTCTGTCCCCACTGGGTTCACGTCTCAGGCAGGGTGTGCCCCCTAGGAAGCAGGCTAAGTGGGAGAAGTTGGGTCTTAGACTGGCCTCCAGGGGTCCCTGGACAATCCCAGCAGAGGGAACCAGGCAGGATTGCATCAACCTCCCACTGCCCAGCCCTGCTCGGTCCAGTGACAGAGGGGCTGGAGGCTGCTGTGGACATCACCTCCGTAAGCCGCTGGCCGAGCCATGCTGATCAGCCCTTAGGCCTTGTGTGCTCCCGTCCTGGCCTGTGGTGTGGGTAGCTGGTGATTCCCCCGCTGCCCTGGGCCATGCATTCATTCCTGCCCTGCCCCTGGCAGCAGTGGGCAGTCCTTGCATGGGAACAGATGTTGCTCCCCAAGCTCTGCTGAGCGTGTGTTCCTGCCCAGGCCGCATGGCCCACAACTGGCAATGGCTAGTCCTCTCTTGGGGATGAGGCAGCCCCACCCTCCTCCGTCCTCACTTGCCTGAAGCCCTCTGCTGGTCAGTGGCACCCAGCTCCTTCCTGGTGGCCTTGCCAGCCCCTGGGTCCAGTACCTGAGTGGCCTACCCCTCTTCCAGGCTCTGTGCTGCCCCATCTTCTGCCATCAGAGACCCAATTCAGGGCCGTGCGCTCCCACCCGGGCCCTCCTGACAGTTTCAGCTCCTTGGTCTGTCTTCTCGATTCCTCGAGGACTAGACCCTCCCTCCCCCACCTCCTGAGATAATAGCACAGAAGCTGCTCGCCAGGGGCTCCTCCTGGGGATGGGGCCATAGCCTGGGGTGGCAGGAGCCCTGGGTTCCAGTCCAGTTTGGCACTGAATGTACTGAGTGACATCAGACAAGTCTCTTGGTCTCTCTGGGCCACCGCCACCTCATCTCTAAATGGAACGGTCCCAAGTGTGGACGTGTGCATGTCTCGGGTCTCGCTTTCACCTCACAAGCAGGGTACCCCACAAATGCGGGGGTTCAGATAGACATACCTGCGTTGCCCCCCACCCCTGTTCTGAGTTGCTGCTCCAGGCACCTTGGTCTTATTGAGAGTCCGGGAACAGTAGGGCCTGGGGACAGGGGAGGAGGTCCCATGTAGATGGAGGGAGGGCTCATAGCTGTCGGCAGAGTGGCCAGGCTGAGGCCCTGAGCCCAGCCCTTCTGAAGTGACCCTGTAACTTTGAGCCAGCTGTAGTCCTGCCTGTTGGGACTGAGACAGATCCGGGCCTGGACACAGATATCCAGAGGGCAGGCAGCCCCCGAGGGCTGGACGGGCTGAGCACCTGCCTTCCCGGGGCCAGAGCCCCTGCCCGGGCCCCCTGATGGAAGTGGAGGAGACTTCCCCCTTTCTGTGTCCTCTGTGCCATGGTCAGCCTGGCAGACAAGAGCAGGGAAAGTGACTTGGCCTCCCCAGAGGGGAGGTGTTGAGGCATCTGATGCTGAAGAACTGGAATTAGGGTTCTTAGAGGGAGCAGGGGGGCCTCAACAGACCTCCCCAAGGGCGACAGGCCCGGGCAAGGAGCTGAGTTCCCGGGAGAGTTGACACCTGCCCCCTTGCCCGTGCAGGACGAGGTCAGCCCGCCGCTGGCCATGCCACCCTCCAAAATCCATGTGCTGCTGCTCGTGCTACATGGAGGCACCATCCTGGACACAGGCACTGGGGACCCCAGCTCCAAGCAGGGCGACGCCAACACCATCGCCACCGTGTTCGACACCGTCATGCGCGTGCACTACCCCAGCGCCCTGGGCCGCCTCGCCATCCGCCTGGTGCCCTGCCCACCCGTCTGCTCTGACGCCTTCGCCCTGGTCTCCCAGTGAGTGCGCTGGTCCACGGCCGCCTGCCACGCCCCTCCCCAGGGCCATGCCATTCTCCCAGTGTCAGGAGACCTGTCTGGATGTCCAGACCTGCCACCCAGTCTGTTCTGCCCAGAGGTGGCAAAAGTCTATGCAGATGGGCATAGAGTCAGGAGGGCTGGGGTCCATGGCTGAGCCTCAGTTTCCCTATGTGAGGATGCTCACCTGCCTCCAGGATATGGCCAGCGACTGACCTGGAAGCCTCCCTCGCAGGTCTGCTGAGTCACAGCGGAGGGTCTCAGGGTGGCAGGTGGCTCCTGGCCAGCTGCTCGGGGCGGGGGAGAGGGGCTCCTCGGGCTGACCTGAGGCCGCCTGCTCTCTCCTGACCGGGCCCCCTCTCCCAGCCTCAGCCCGTATAGCCATGACGAAGGCTGTCTATCCAGCAGCCAGGACCACATCCCCCTGGCGGCCCTGCCCCTGCTAGCCACCTCCTCACCCCAGTACCAGGAGGCAGTCGCCATGGTGATTCAACGGGCCAACCTTGCATACGGAGACTTCATCAAGTCCCAGGAGGGCGTGACCTTCAATGGGCAGGTGAGACCATGGGGTGGGGGAAGGGAGGACAGAAGACCCTGGAGGGTCGGTGGGCCTGCCCGGACCCCAGTCCAGCTATCGCAGGGTGTGACGGTTCTCCTGGCCTGCCCCACGGTCAGCAGGGCTGCCACTCAGGCCCGAGGGCCCCTCTCCCTCCAGGTCTGTCTGATCGGGGACTGCGTCGGGGGCATCCTGGCGTTCGATGCCTTATGCTACGGCAACCAGCCCGTGTCTGAGAGTCAGAGCAGCAGCCGCAGGGGCAGCGTGGCCAGTGTGCAGGTACCAGGGACCAAGGCTGTCAGCATTGGCCAGTGCGCTGGAGGGACAGTGTGGGGACATGAGCTTCCCCCACTCTGGCTTGGGTGAGAGGTGGGCTGGGCAGTGACCAGTGGCTAAAATGGGGGCAGAGCCAGTCACCACCTGGCAGTGAGCCTGCACGGGGCTGTTCCAGGACACTGACCTGCTGTCCCCGGGCATGCTGGTGAACTCATCGCAAGGCGGCGGTGCTGGTGGCGGTGGCCTGGAGAGCAGTAAGCACCTGAGCCGCAGCAACATCGACATTCCCCGCAGCAATGGCACCGAGGACCCCAAGAGGCAGCTGCCCCGCAAGAGGAGCGACTCGTCCACCTACGAGTTGGACACCATCCAGCAGCACCAGGCCTTCCTGTCCAGGTGGGTGGGGCTGGGGGGGGGGTGCCTGCAGGTCAGTCAGGTCACAAGGCCCGCTGCCAGGGGAGGGCGGGGATTCCCATGGGGAAGGAAGGCCGTCTGACCTGTGGAGGCGCAGTGTGTAAGGCGTTGACCAGGAACACTGAGGTTGCTGGTTCAAAACCCGGGGCTTGTCCGGTCAAGGCAGATACGAGGGAGGGAAGGTCAGCGTGATGGTCTTGGAGGTCCCTCCGGCCCCACTCTGGACCCACAGCTCATCAGCCAGGAGAAGGTGGTTTGTAGGATCCAGGGGTGAGCTTGTCCCTGCTAGGGCCATCTTGAACCAAAGGGGACAGATTAGGAGGGGGAGGGCAATGTCGGGGGCAGAACTGACTATGGGCAGCATGCTTCCTGTCAGGCCTGTCCCAAAGGCAGTGAAAGCCCCCGAAAGAGGTTGACATCAGCAGGCCCTGGGCAGCTGCACCTGAAAGGCCGCACAGGGGTCCAGCCTCCTTAGGCTTGCTGACCCCTGAGGGGCCTCCTTCGGGAGCCAAGGGTGGGCCAGCCCTGGGAAGGGCCTTAGTGTGACCTGCGCCCCCCCCCCCCCCACAGCCTCCATGCCAGTGTGCTGAGGAATGAGCCCGGCTCTCGCCGCTCCAGCTCCTGCACCATGCTGGACAGCTCAGGGGCCCTCGGCAAGTTCGACTTTGAGATCGCTGACCTCTTCCTCTTCGGGTGCCCGCTGGGGCTGGTCCTGGCCTTGAGGAAGACTGTCATCCCCACCCTAGATGGTGAGAGCCCTGCAGGGGCAGGGGCAGGGGCAGGGGCAGGGTGGGGGACACATGAGCCAGGCACAGGGCCTCTGTGGCCCCCTGTCACAAGGCCATGTCCCAGGCCCCTTCCGGTATCAGCCTCTTGTTGGCCCTCCACACTCAGGGTCCGTCCCTCTTGCATGCTCCTGCTTCAGCAGCTCAGTCTCTGGCCCCTGGTTCAGATAACTGCTGTTCTAGCTGCATGGCACCGCTGGGAGCTGAGGTCCAGATAGGAAAGGGACCTGTCCAGGGTCAGATGGGGACAGACCTAGTCTCCCAGACCCAAGGTCTTCCCCAAAGGAAGAAATATGAAGCCAGGCACCCCCACCCCACCCCAAAGCCTTCTAGGTGCAGGGGCCTTCCGGCCCCGAAGGTGCCATGGCCACCCTGCTCCAGGGACCCTTCTCGCAGTCTGCACACACAGAGGCTGGACAGATGGACTGAGTATCCTGTCAGAGCAGCGGTCCCTGTCCGATGGCCCCCGGGATCAACCAGTGCGGCCCCGCCATCCTCACTGTGCAGGGTCCATGTTATGTCCCCAGGTTATGGTGGGGGACACTAAGTCTCCGAGAGGTTTAAATCCCTGTCCAAGAGCAGGTAGGCAGGGGCTTAGATATAAGTACACAGAGACATAGGGACAGTTATGTTGTGTTACAAAGAATGGGGCAGAACGACATGTGCTGACATGAAAGACTATAAAATATTGTGTGTTAAATGAAAAAAAAAAAAGCAAAGTTCAAAAAATATAACATATAGTCCTATTTGTGTGTGTGTTTTAAAAGTGAGTTACATACTACGGACAGTTTATACAGGTTTCCCCCACTATCTAAAAGTGGAACATTCCTATGAAACCTTTTGTAAGCCAACAGGGCATAAATCAGAGAATCATTTATATGGGATTTTTTTTTTTTATCAAGTGAGAGACAGGGAGGCAGAGAGACAGATTGTCGCATGTGCCCCAACCGGGATCCACCCGGTAAACCCCGTCTGGGGCTGATGTTTTGTCCATCTGGGGCTGCTGCTCTGTTGCTTGGCAACCTAGCTATTTTAGTGCCTGAGGCGAGGCCATGGAGCCATCCTCGGCACATGGGGCCAACTTGCTCATTTGAGTCATGGCTGTGGGAGGGGAAGAGAGAGAGGGGGGAGGGAAGGAGGGAGGGAGGGAGGGAGGGAGGGAGGGAAGGAGGTTGGGGAAGCAGATGATCACTTTTCCTGTGTGCACTGACCGGGAATTGAACACAGGACTTCCACATGCTAGGATGCTCTACCGCTGAGCCAACCGGCCAGGGGTATATGGGAAATTTTTGAGCACTCCCAGACCCCAAAACAACCTACCAAGTCATACCAAATACTCCTAGTTATGTCTAGTTTTCCTATCTATAAGTTTAACACCCTAATGAGGTCTCTCAGGCTTTTCTAATAGCTTAGACACACATCTAGCTAACAGCTGTTCAAAATTAATCGAAAGCACAGATGCTCGCAGACACAGTTCAGAGCTCTGACCGCAGGATGCTGAGACGCTGTATGTGTTCCGGGGAAGGAGCTCAGTGGGCCGCTAGGCTGCCTCGACAACAGCTCATGCCAAACAAACGCTGAATGCTGTTTTCCTTTTTTTTGTTAAACCAAGTGCTCTTCTAGTCCCTTCTGATTAGTGAAAATGGGTCCAGATGGTCCCCAACTTATGATGGTGCAACTCATGAGCTTTCAACTTGACAATGCTGCAAAAGCGGCTAGGCGTTCAGTAGGAACCGTACTTTAATTTTTGAATTCTGATCTTTTCTCTGGGCTAGTAATATGTGACACAATACTCTCATGTTGCCTGGCATTGTAAAGTAGGCTTTGTGGAGATGATTTTGCCCAAGAGTCAGGCAAGGTAAGTGTTCTGAACATGTGTAAGGTGGGCTAAGCTCAGCTATGATGTTGGGTAGGTTAGATGTATCGAATGCATTTCCTTTTTCTTTTTCTTTATTACTCTTTTTCCAAGTGAGAGGAGGGGAGATAGAAAGATTCCCACATGCACCCCGACTGGGATCCACCAAGCAACTCCTGTCTGGCGTTGATGCTCTGCCCATCTGGGGCTGTGCTGCAACCATTTTTAGCACTTGCACAAAGCCATCCTCAGCGCCCGGGGCCGATGAGCTCTAACCAATGGAGTCATGGCTGTGGGAGGAGGAGAGAGAAAAAGAGAAGGGGGGAGGGGTGGAGAAGCAGATGGACGCTTCTCCTGTGTGCCCTGACCAGGAATCAAACCAGGGACATCCACACACCAGGCCCGCACTCTACCACTGAGCCAGCCAACCAGGGCCTCAAATGCCTTTTCAACTTAAGATATTTTTCAATTTACAATGGGTTTATTGGGACCTAATCTCATCGTAAGTCGAGGAGTGTCCATATTAACATAGGCCTTTTGTAAAAGCATAGTGGCAGAACATGAACTTTTGAATACAGGGGGTAACCTGTACTTATATTCTTACATTCACGTCAAGGGGTTGAAACAGCAGCCCATTCTGACAACCTAGGAGACAATGCCAGTTCTAGTCTCTGCGCATGCGTGAAAGGCTGCGCCCATGGGGCTCCAGCCACCGGGCTCTCTGGTGTAAGGCAGACTTTTATTTATGTCTTTTATCATTCATATGTCCTCTTGTACTTTAAAAAAGGGTTGTTTTGTTGTTGTTTTAACCACGTTCACTATAACTTTTCAATTTAAAAATGGTTAAAAATAAAGGGACAATGGCACAAACAGATCCCAAAATGATGGAGACACACGGGTTTTCCATAGCGGGACCACCATGGGTCCCAGCTCTACGCCCCGCCTCCTTGGGGCGGAGCTAGCAGCCGCCCCTGCAACTCAACCCTCTCCCAGTTTTCCAGCTCCGGCCTGCCTGCCAGCAAGTCTACAACCTGTTCCACCCCGCCGACCCGTCGGCCTCGCGCCTGGAGCCCCTGCTGGAGCGGCGGTTCCACGCGCTGCCGCCCTTCAGCATCCCCCGCTACCAGCGCTACCCGCTGGGGGACGGCTGCTCCACGCTGCTGGGTGAGAGCCCGCGGGCGGCAGGGCGGCAGGGCGCCGGGGCGGGGCGTGGTGTCGGTTCCGCTCCCGGTGCTACGAGCCAGGATCGGCCTGCTGTGCGGGGGAAGGACAACCCGCACTGAACACTTGAGAAGCTGCGCACCTGTGTAGGGGCAGGTGTGCGGGCCCGCCGACCCCGGCGAGTTGGGGATGATGACAGGTTCTCACCTCCATGCCAGGGATAGACTACCATCCGCGCTACCCACAGAGGCAGAGCTGAAGGACCCCAGGGGTCCCCTGCTGGACCCTCTGATGCCCAGCCCAGATAGGGGGGCTCAGGACGGGGCGGGGAGGAGCGCACAGAGTGGATCTGGGCAGGGTGCGATGCATGAGGTCTGCCGGGTGTTCCTTCCAGCCCTCACCCGGGGAAAGGTCCCACGTCCTCCACCCCAGCGTGTGTCCCAGTGTCCTGTCACGTCCTGGTCCTTGAGCCCTGCGTGCGTTGTGTCTGAGTGTGTCGGGATAGCCCACACGAGTGTCCGTTCTTGTCCTCTCTGTTCTCTTCCCGTCTGCCTCCAGTCGAGACCGTGCAGAGAAACCCCGAGCTGGTCCTGGAGGGCGGCCCCTCAGCCCCTCTCCCATCCGGGGATGGCTTCCTGGAAACCAGTATTCCAGTGCCCGCGCTCACCTGGCAAGACTGCCCGAGCCTGGGCTGTGCTGAGTGTGTGTAAACCTCCTACTCATGGTGGTGTCTGCTTTGCTGGCTAACCACTCGGGAACCCCCCGCCCCATGCTCTTGGCCAGTAGGAGTTTGTGGAACTGAAGTGTTGAGGAGGGACAACCAGGCAGGACAGACAGGTCCTGGGGATTAGGTCCTGGGGAGCAGGTGTCTCCTCACTGCACACTGGGGCACAGCCAGAAAGGGACCCAAAAGCAAAGGGAGCCCAGGAGCCCTAAGACGGAAGCAACTGTCAATGGTCACCCAGCACAGGTGCCAGTCCAAGGGTTCTTTCCCCCATCGTGAGACTGGCAGGGGCAGCTAAGAGATGGGGTGAGGCCCCCCAGCCCACCGGGACTTACCTGTTCCCTAGGAGGAGCTGTCAGTCCTGTTAGGGGTTGGATTCTCGGGGTCCACCTCTTCCCTCCTTCACTTATCCAGATATGGGTCCTGTAGCTGAGCCCCTAATCCGTGCTCTGCACCCTGCCCTGGCCGAAGTGAGCCTGCTCCGGCCCTCAGCACCTGCCTCTGTAAGCATGGGCTGTGTGTGAGGGATGCACGTCAGGCCTCAGCCTAGGACATGCCTGGGAAGCCACCGCAGGCCCCTGTTGTTAGCGGCCCTCAAACCCAGCTGGCATGGGCGGGGCCCTAAAAGCCAGGAAGGCTAGACTAGACCAGATCAGGAGCCCTGTGTGGGGTACAAAGGGTGCCTGGGGGTTGGGGGCATGGGCCTGGCCGCACTACCTCCCTGCCCGCTGTGTCTGTGTTGGTCCTCTGTTCGTCCTGCCCTGGCCTGCCCTTCCACCCCGCCTCAGCTCTGTGCCCTGCCCTCTCGGCCCTGAGCAGGTAGGCCTGGCACACGTGGGCTCGGTCTCACGGCCAGCCCTACTCGTCTGCCGCTGGGGGTGTCAACCTGGCCTGGTACAGACACGACTCCAGTGCCCCCAGCCCAGGCGCATGCCGGACCCTTCCACTGCTCAGGGGCTGGGGGGCTGAGCTGGCAGGGCCTCCCTTACCCCTGGGTCTCTGGTCCCTGTCCCCCTGCAGCAGAGGCACTCCAAAGCCACAATACGGTCTTCCAAGAGCACATGGCCCCCTCCTCGCCCAGTGCAGCTCCCACCACCCGAGGTTTCCGCCGAGCCAGCGAAATCAGCATCGCCAGCCAGGTGTCCGGCATGGCTGAGAGCTACACGGTGTCCGGCATTGCCCAGAGTGAGTGCAGGAGTGCCCCACCTGCCCTCCCGGCAATCTCCCATCTGTCCTACAGGGAGCAGTGTCCCCCACCCCCCAGGGAATAGTTGGCAGTGTCTGGACACAGGTGGGAAGAGGGCACTACCGGCAGCTGGTGGGTGGAGACCAGGGGAGCTGCTCAACACCCTGCAGTGCCCAGGACGCCCCCACGGAGAAGAGTGATCTGTCCACAGAGGCCTCTGGAGGGATGGAGTGTTAGAAGGGTTGGTATGAGGTTGGCGGCCCCATCTCAGAATGCTGGGAGCAGTGGGCCTGGTCCGAGCCCAGGGTGCTCCCTGAGGGAGAAATCTGGGGGGGGTGGCATTTCTGCACAAGTAAGCGGAGCTGGACAAGGCAGAGGGGTGGCTGAGGGAGCCAGGGAGGTGAGGTCTCACCGTGGCCACCAGGCCCCTCCTGCCACCGGGGGGCAGAGGACACATGGCGGCCTTCAGACCTTGGCTCCGTGGCTCCTGCCCATCTCAGTAGGTTCTCTGCATCTAGGCGGAATCCAGTTACCCCTCCTCACCCTCCCCCCGCCCCCAAGCCCACTGCCTCTGCCATCTGGCCTGCCCATGTGACCTCAGGCTGCCTCTCCGAGCAGGTGGTCCTGGGGCGAAGCCTGGTGCAATGCCCTCCTGGGAGGAGGGCCAAGGGGCCTGACGGTCTTCCCAGCGTCCTTCCTGGCCAGCGGGCGCGCTGAGGCCTTTCCCTTGTTCTCGATCCTCAGAGGCCCCAGCATCGCTCAGCCACACCCCCAGCATCAGGCGCCTGTCCCTGCTCGCCCTGCCCTCCCCACCCCCCTCTACCCCGGGCCCCCGCCTGCAGGCCAGGCGGGCAAACCCCCACCTCCCCAACTTGGACATCAGAAAAGGTACCAGGCATCACATGCCCTCCACCCACACCAACTGCCTTCTCTCACTGGGGTCTCTCGGTTTCCAGGCACACCTCACTGCCAGGCCCTGCTCACCCACCCTGCTGAGCCCTAACCCAAGAGCTGGAGGCTGGGTTAGGGGCACTTGCACATCCAGGGAGAGGGCAAGAGCAGCTGGAGTTGGTGGGGGAGCCAATGGAGCTGGAATGGGGGGATGGACCAAGGATTATGGATTGGCCAGACTGCTGGCAGAGGGCAGGAGGCAACCTTTACCGAGTTTACCAGGCATCTCCTGCATGTGGCCGCCGGGGAGGCACTTTACAAGCCTCACCTCTGGCTGTGGCAATTGCCCAGCCCCGCGTGGGAGCCAAAATTCACACTCAGGCCTATCTGACCTCACCGGGCCCGTCTGACCTCACCGAGCCCCAGTGCTGAGGGGGACGCAGGCCATGCCCTGGAATCCAGGAATTGTGACTCCACGGCTGTGAAGCCCTCCATAGGTCTGCTGGTAGACAGAGGCCAGGAGGGTGCCAGGAGAGGACAGCAATGGAGCCCCGGGCAGAGGTCACCAGGGTCTGTGACAGGACCAGGGACAGCTCCACACAGGCTTTGCCCCTCCCCCTCTAAGTCCACTTTCTCCCCTGAGGGCCTGCCACTAGCTGGTGCTGTGCATGCTTGCCCTCTCTTGGGGCCTCCTGTGGCCTCCCCTGCTCCCCTGTGTCCCCCAGCCTGGCAGGGGGACGCTCCCTTTGGCCGCTGCCCTTTCCCTGGTCGGAGGAGGGTCTCGTGTCTAGGCTGAGCCTGGCCTGAGGGGCCTGGTGACCCTCAGGGATCCCATCCCAGTCATGGCCCCTCCTCCTGGCAGTTGCCGCGAGGTGGTGGGGCCAGAAGCGGATCGACTATGCCCTGTACTGCCCTGACGCACTGACGGCCTTCCCTACGGTGGCCCTGCCGCACCTCTTCCACGCCAGCTACTGGGAGTCCACGGACGTGGTCTCCTTCCTGCTGAGACAGGTACCCAGAGTCTCACCGCAGGGCCCCGAGCAGCATGGCTGCTGACGCAGCCCTGTTTCATAGAGGAGGACAGTGGGGGACCCTGCCCTCCGATCTCATCAGACAGGAGCAAGCAGGATGGAGGGACCCATGGGGAAGCTGAGATGGGCTGAATGCATGGGCAGTAATGGGACAGATGGGAATTTGGGAGGCCCGAAGACTGAGTTGTAGTGGGTTGAATAGTGGCCCCCAAACCCTCACAGCTTCCTGTTTGCAGCTCCGAGGGCCACTGGCCTCTCCCTCCTAGACCAGGAGGTCCGGGCTTGAGCCTGCTCCACGGCCTGCCTCTGTCCCTCTTCCCAGGTCATGAGGCACGACAGTTCCAGCATCTTAGAGCTGGACGGCAAGGAGGTCTCGGTGTTCACTCCCTCGAAGCCGAGAGAGAAGTGGCAGCGCAAGAGAACCCACGTGAAGCTGAGGGTGAGGGGTCCTCCAGGTTCCGGGGCCCCCTGCCTACTGTCCCGTGGAATCCTCACAAGAAGACCCATCTTATAGATGAGAGAACAGTCACAGGAAGTGTGCTCTCTTAGTCAATCCTTCGTCTTTGAGGTTGGAGCTGTTACCCCCTTCACAGACAGGGCAGTGCAGCAAGCCTTCCTCTTTGCCCCAAGGCCACAGGGCTCAGGGGTTGACCTGGACTTGAAGCCCAGCTCACCCCACAGGTCCATGGGAGGCATACGCTGAGCCCGGGAGACCCCACCTGCCCCTCTATCCCCAACCCTGACCAAGCCCCACCCCTCCTCTTCCCAGAACGTGACAGCCAACCACCGGATCAATGATGCGGTTGCCAACGAAGATGGCCCGCAGGTTCTGACAGGCCGATTCATGTATGGGCCCCTGGACATGGTCACCCTGACTGGGGAGAAGGTAAGGACATGGGGAGACAGCGGGAGCCCCCTGTCTCCCCTCCATCCAGCTAAGGTGTGGGGGTGAGAGGCCAGGGACATAGCCCGCTAGTGACCAGCCTGCCCGGGCTCCCAGGTGGACGTGCACATCATGATGCAGCCGCCCTCGGGTGAGTGGCTGTACCTCGACACGCTAGTGACCAACAGCAGCGGACGCGTCTCCTACACCATCCCTGAGACTCACCGCCTGGGCGTGGGTGTCTACCCCGTCAAGATGGTGGTCAGGTACGTGCCTCCTCGGGTTGGGCAGGTGGGCTGGCCTCCTCTGGGGCAGGAGGAAGGGGCTCCGGTGGGTTCTGATAAGCTGCCCACTCCTCCCAGGGGAGACCACACATTTGCGGACAGCTACATCACCGTGCTGCCCCGGGGCACGGAGTTCGTAGTCTTCAGTATTGATGGCTCCTTTGCCGCCAGCGTGTCCATCATGGGCAGCGACCCCAAGGTGCGGGCCGGGGCCGTGGACGTGGTGCGGTGAGTGGCTCTGAGGGGCACAGCGGGTGCCTGGGATACCAGAGCAGGGACATTTAGCAGGACCTTGGTATGTGGGAAGCCGGCACCACCACTGACTAGCTGTGTGACTTTCATCTGATTTCTTGATGTTGGTGCTTTGGGCCCTTCACTGGGGAAGTTGGGTCTTCCCAAGACCAGATGCCATAGAGGGCACCTGTAGGATCGTGGGACTTAGGCCGTGGGTGCTACACAAGGGCCGCCACCGTTGTTGATGCTGCTGTTGTTGTTGGAACCTGATCAGAGATGCCCACGTCAGCAGTTCCGCAGCAGGGGCAGCCCAGGAAGGGGGTGGGGGCGGCCGTGGGACACCCAGGCCTGCCCCTCACCCCCCAGGCACTGGCAGGACCTGGGCTACCTCATCATCTATGTGACTGGCCGGCCCGACATGCAGAAGCAGCGGGTGGTGGCGTGGCTGGCCCAGCACAACTTCCCCCATGGCGTGGTGTCCTTCTGTGACGGGCTGGTGCACGACCCGCTGAGGCACAAGGCCAACTTCCTGAAGCTGCTCATCTCCGAGGTGGGTCCTGGGCGGAAGGGGAGGGGAGGGATGGCGTAGCGGTGGAAGGGCCGTGCTTATACCCACTCGGATCTCGCCCACAGCTGCACCTGCGTGTGCACGCGGCCTACGGCTCCACCAAGGACGTGGCGGTCTACAGCTCCATCAGCCTGTCCCCCATGCAGATCTACATCGTGGGCCGGCCCACCAAGAAGCTGCAGCAACAGTGCCAGGTGAGCGGGCAGATCGTGGGCAGCACCAGCGGGTAGCCCCAGGAGCCCTGCCCTGTGTCAGCCTCTGTCCTCACTACCCATGTCTCCCTGCCCACAGTTCATCACCGATGGCTATGCTGCCCACCTGGCCCAGCTCAAATACAACCACCGGGCCCGGCCAGCCCGCAACACGGCCACCCGCATGGCGCTACGCAAGGGCAGCTTCGGTCTGCCAGGCCAGAGCGACTTCCTGCGCTCCCGGAACCACCTGCTCCGCACCATCTCGGCCCAGCCCAGCGGGCCGGGCCTCCGGCACGAGCGGACGCAGAGCCAGCCGGATGGCGAGCAGCGGGGCCAGCGCAGCATGAGTGTGGCGGCCGGCTGCTGGGGCCGAACCATGGCCGGCAGGCTTGAGCCGGGGGCGGCCACGGGCCCCAAGTAGAGAGCGCCCTTAGTGAGGCGCCGCGGTCTCCATGGTGCTAGGCCGGGCGGCCAGCCCACCAGGAGGCCTGGCCTGGGCGCATGCTGTCGGCTGTGGACAAGCTTGTCCCAGGGCTCAGCAGAGGACACCGGCTGTGCCCCACACAGCCCCCCCCCCCAGCCTCGCCTCACATCCCAGGGTCTCGAGGGGTTCCAGCTGGTCAGGGAAGCTGGCGGGACCACCAGCCCCGGGAATGATGGAAGGACCCCCCCCCAAGTGGACCAGCCTTGAAGGTACTCCTGGACCAACTGCCCTGCACTGACCTCGCAGAATCCTGATGCCAGGCCTGGGCCTCGCCTGCTGCCTCCTTGGCCACTAGCTTGCCCCAACCCTCACCCCCCCACACACACACACCTGGGGGACCCCGTTAGCAGCTCCAACGGGGGACAGACTGCTTCTTATTAACTTGCGTTCCTCAACTCGCCACCTCACTGGTTCTGCACTGATCTCTGAGGGCAGAGGCCCATTTAGCGTCTCCTGAAGCTGCAGACGCACGCATGAAGTCAACACCTACTGACCTGGGAGCTACTGTCACACAGAAGGCCTCAGGGCAGCAGGTCCCGGGCACACAGGAGAGAAAGGCCATATCCTGACTTCTGTGGCTCTGCCTCAACGCCCCGTCGGGAGCCACTGAAGCTGTGGGCTGGGCATAGCCTGCGGCTCTGAGCAGAGCCCAGGCAGCAAGGCCATGGGGCGGACCAGAGCCGGCTCCCAGGAAGCCCTGCCCCTGGCCTGCGGGGCCCAGCCGCCTCTTCCACTCCTCACCTGCCATTTAGCTGGGCCCCATGCCTCGGCCCTCCCGCCCTCCCGCGTTTCTACACCTTTCTACTGCTGATCTGATTTCTATGAGGTTTTTTTTAAATGAGCAATCCTTGGCTGCTTCCTTTTCTTAACTCTTTCAGTACCAAGTGCAGCCGCTCCACATGGAAACATCCAGCACTGTGACGGAGTCCAGCCTGCTTCTGGGTCCCAGGGGCCTGCCTCCTGCATTGTGCAGTGGGGTGTGGGGCTCCCTGCCTCACCTGACCCATTGGGTCCAATGAATTTGTACTCTGGGGTGGGTGGGGTACACACTTCGGTTTTTTAAATGCCAATTCCGTTCCAACACCACCGCCACCGAGTCTAAGAAGCCACAACTTCAAGGCAGGCAGCTATGGCTTTGCGCCCTAGCTGGTCAAGAAAGACCACGCCATCCTGCAGGGACTTGGGTCTGCACGTCAGCCCTCTGTCCCCAGAACCGACCGCGAGCTCAGCTGTGGCCCTCGGCTCCGAGAGGTCCCCACCGCTGCTCTTCCACCTTCTTCAAGGCGGGGAGGAACATGCTGGTCTCAGCCAGCTGGCCACCAGGCTCCACGTCCCAGAAGCTGCTGCCCAGCTGGACATGACCTTGGGGCCTCGCGGCCTTGAGGACTGGGATGGAGAGGCGCACCGATCGATGTTAACATTTTCCTGTGTGTAGATATGTACAGCCAAAGGGTCATGTAAATGTTCCACAAAAAGTGGGTCTATACAGAGTGAAAGCTATTTATTTTGTGCAGAGAAAACCTGTCTGGAGGGATGGGACTTTCAGGGTTTATTCCTATTTAAGATGTAGCGTTTTGTTGTTGTTTCAGGCGTTCTGTATAAAGCAACAATTATTTTATGGACCAGGTTTTATTATAACTGTTGCAGTGAAAAAGTGCAACATCTGACCCCCTCTGCTCTCCAGCAGGGAACTGCTCCGCCCGACAATCACTGCCCCGCCCCGCGAGGGGCCCTGTGGCCAGTGCCTCCTCTCTGGGCCCCACCTCACCCCGCCTGGCCTACCGCCTGGATGACTAGCCATCAGGAGAAGCACCTGGAAGAGGCTCGGGCCCGCCTGCAATAAAGGCTGAGGATTCCTGGCCCAGGGAGGCCGAGTGGGCAGCAGGCTCGGCCTCTCCCAACGGGCAGCCCCCGACACACACACACAGCTCTGCATTCCCCACCTTCCTGCCCAGCCGCCAGCCATGCCAAGGACAAAAGCAATAGTCCCCTGGGCCTCTCGCGGTGGCCCTTAGCCATAGATGGTGAGATGGGCAGCCCCCCTCCCCACCAACATCTCTCTTCTGTATCCAGGTCTGCTTCCTCCTTCCCTTGAGATTCCTTGTGGCACAGTCTCCTCTTGGGGAAGCATTCATTTTTCAGAAACTGAGAGGGAGGGCAGAGTCCCTTAAAAAAATACCAAAAATGTTTACAGTGTTGGGTGCTGAGCTGCAGGGCTCAAGCCTGACCAGTAATTACCAAAGGGTGAGGCAGGCCTTGCTGACTGCCACCCCCACCCCCAGGCCTGTTAGAGTAGAAGCCTTAGTCCCACTCCCACCCCCAGGCCCCAGGCCTGAGCCTCAGCACACCGTCCCACACCTGGCCACCTGCCGCCTTTTGATTTCTAAAGAGGGAGTCAGCAGAGACCCCACACCCTGCCCAGCTCGACCTGAGCTGCCCACCTGCCTGCCACATTGGTCTTACGTCTCAGCCCCCACCTGTCTGTCTGTCTGTCTGGGCCATGTGTGAGCAGTGTCCTGACTCACTCCACCCGCCCTTGCTGTCCCTGCACCATCGGGCCTGAATGTGCTCTGTATACAGTGTCATTGTCTGTCACACAAATTAAAGAAACAGGAAGGCTTCCTTCTGGGTCTCATTTCTGTGTCAGCGACCAGAGCGGTGGAGGGGGGAGGGGGGCTCAGCCTGTCCTGTAGACAATGGCGGCGGCACTCACGGCAACACCAGCAGGCTCGCACAGGCCTTACCCTGTGCCAGCCCCTTCTAGCCCCTTCCTGGGCGTGAACGTGGCTCATCCTGACAGCACCCCAGTGACATGGGCGCTCTCTGTCTCCGCATTACGGAGAGCACAGCTAGTGAGCTGGGTCAGGGGTCCCTCCGGCCCTGAAGGAATCGGGTTAAAGACCAAGTCTCTAGGTTTGGGATTCAGCAGGGGGGGCAGTGATTCTAGAGAATGGGCACAAACCACCAGGGAACACCCCACCCAGCTTTCCCCAAAGGCTGCTGCAGCCCTCATCTGGCCTCGGGGCAGTCTGCCAGCACCCCTCCAACCCCCTTAGCACAAAAAAACAGAACAAGGGCCACTTAACTATGTTTTGCCTGAATAGTCAGGTTTTTTATTCTTCCCTCAAAAATCTCTGTTGTGGGTGTCGATAGTCCTATTTTCTGCTGCTTTGCTTAATATATAGTGTTTCCTTTATCCCTCCTACCTCAATGCCCCACTATATTTCAGGCTGGGACCTACTCCTAATTTAGAGCTCTCTTTCCCCCTTTTGTCAACTTCTATTATGAATCTACCTTTGCCACCCAGCTTAGTGTATCCCAAGGTTCTCTTTACCATGCCACAGTCGCAAAGCTCCAGGGAAAAGCAACCTGGTCTCATCTCTCCAGGCAGAGAACAGAAGCTCCATATCCACGCATGCTGCAAATGGCTTTTCCAGACTATCTGAACCATTACCAGCTAGAAGCAGCGGTCATTGGGACTTGGACATGAGCTGCAAAGTATAGAATGGCAACAATTCCAGTGCCATGCGAATTTTTCCTGGATGTGGACTTTTCCTGGACTCCTGCTCCCTGTGACAGCTCCTAACAGACTGAACTGGGATTGGGTTGCATTTTTCAGGGATTTGGCATGGTGATGGGGCCAACTTGGACTTGGTGAACATGTTAAGGACACTACTCTTTTATGGATTCTTGCTGTATTGGCCAAGAGTTTGCTTAAAGGCTTTTAATCACTGTAAAAAAAAAATAGAAGACTGGATAAAGAAGATGGGACACATATAC
Source organism: Saccopteryx leptura (assembly GCF_036850995.1). Taxonomy (NCBI): domain Eukaryota; kingdom Metazoa; phylum Chordata; class Mammalia; order Chiroptera; family Emballonuridae; genus Saccopteryx; species Saccopteryx leptura. The sequence goes on along the minus strand of NC_089504.1, from coordinate 247,536,773 downwards.
ACCATGGTATACTATTCAGCTAGAAGAAATGATGACATCAGATCACTTATAGCAGAATGGTGGAATCTTGATAACATTATGCGGAGTGAAATAAGTGAATCAGAAAAAAACAAGAACTGCAGAATTCCATACATTGGTGGGACATAAAAGTGAGACTAAGAGACATGGACAGGAATGTGGTGGTTACGGGGGGTGAGAGGAGGGAAGGAGGGAGAGGGGAAGGGGGAGGGGAAGGGGTACAAAGAAAACTGGATAGAGGATGATGTAGGACGATCTCTCTTTGGGTGATGGGTATGCAACAGAACTAAAAGACAAGATAACCTGGAAATGTTTTCTTTGAATATATGTACCCTGATTTATTGATGTAACCCCATTAAAATAAAAATTTATTTATTAAAAGAAAAAACAGAACAGAAGTCAACGGAGGGAACGTTTAATATCTGTGACGTTGTGCTCGTTCAGAAGGGGGTGCTGATTAGGACAGTGACCAGTCCTCCATCCCTGCATGAGAGTAGGCTGGGCCGCAGGTTGGTCCACAGGAGAAAAGACAAACAGTGCCCATCGGGCTTCCTGCTGCCCACCCTATCGTGCCACTACTGTCCACAGGCCCTGGCCGGCGGGGCCTTCAGGGCAGCAGCCCTGCTCGCATCTGGAAGGCCAGGCCATCCCCTCGGGTGGCTTGCTAGGTAAGAAAGCACACAGGAGGGGACACATCACAAACAGAGCTGAGGGTGGGCCCTGGGCAAAGGGGTGACACCCACCTTGTTGATCTCCCTGTGTCGTTCCTTGGTTACAATTTCCTCTAAGACCTCGCCGTCTCCCTTAATGAGCCTGGGGGAGGGAGGGGAGCAGGCTGAGCCTCTAAGGCCAAAGCAGTGGTGCCAGGCCTCAGACCCCGTCCCTCTGCCTCTCCCACCCTGGGGACAGGGACAAAGGCAGCCAGGTGGGCCGTGCCATCAGATCAGCCAACAGGGGCTCTCTGATGACCCCCAAGAAGGCCCTTCCAGCCCCTGCAATTGCTTGTTCTGAGCAGTAGAGAGGAATGGCCTCAGAAGCCTCGTCACCATGTGACGACTTCTCTGCCCACCCTTGGCCTTTCGGCAACAGCAGCTACAGAGCCCCCTCCTGAAAGAGCGGGCTGGGGGCTGGGCTTCACACCTGGTGCGTCCCGTTTCTGGGTCCACCACCTTGCGGATGACACTCTGCCGGGCATCCCACTCCTCCTTGGTCATGGGCTTCATGGCCTGGATGCGAGACTTCTGCTCATCGGTCAGGACTGGAAGGGGAGATGGCAGGGAGGCGGTGGTCAGCCCTCGGGGAAGAGCCCTTCCGGTCCCACACACCCAGCAGCACAGTACCTGGGCCATCCTCTTCCTCTCCGGCGGATCTGTGCCACTGGTCCAGCGAGGGGCCTGGCAGGGCCTCTGCCTGCTGTCCCTTCATCTTCTCCTTGTCCTTCTTCTTCAGCTTCTTCCTTTTCTTCTGCTTCTTCTTCTTCCTCTTCTTGTCCTTATGCTTCCGACACTTCTTCTGGCTGTCTCTGGAGGAAGAGGAGGAGGACGAGGAGGAAGAGGAGCTAGAAGAACTGGAAGAGGAGGAGGAGGAGGAGGAGCTGGACCGTGGTCTCCTCCGGGCCTTGTGTTGGCTTCTCTCTGTGATGCAGGGAGAAGGTAAGGCTGGTTGGCTAGGAGGGGAAGGAGTAAACCCTTCATCCCCTCGCTCTGGCCTGTGCAGGCTCAAGCCTACAACAGAGGATGAGACCTCCTGGCAGGAATCAGCACTGTCTGGAGAGGCACTTTCTGGGCGCCCCGCAGTCACTGTCTGACTAGGAGCAGGACAGTCAAATCCCACAGGTTCCGCCCAGCTGCACAAAAGAGCGTAAGCCTGTCCATTCAGTGAGCCACACTCCATGATGTCTCTCCATCCAGATATCCACGTTGTACTCTCTGCACCCCTCTGACTACTGCTCACTGCGATCTCCCCACAACCATACCCAGGAAGCCAGCTCAGCTGCCTGCAGCTTTCCCCACGAAGTTTCCACGCTCCTTTCCCATCCCCACCCCACCCCCATCCTCACCCTCCGCCCCAGAGGAGGTGGTGCTGGCCTTGCGGCTCTGGGATCTAGAAGCCGAACACCTTCTCGGGGCGTCCTTACTGCTCTTCTTCCTTCTCTTTTCCGACCCTCGCCCACGGGACCGGCTACGACTCCTCGAGCGCTTGCGAGAGCCGACGTGAGCCATAGCGCCGAGGGCTGTAGAAGGGGAGACGCGCTTCAACCGAGGGTCTCGGGGGGCCGGGCGCAGACTGGGCTCCAAGGTCCTCGGAGGCCTGTTACCCACCTCCACCCCGGGGCAGGGACATGAGAAACTCAGGCGCAGCCTCACGAGCCTGCGGCACCCCGACCCCTGGGGACCCGGGATCCTGCGCCGCGGCCCCTTTAAGGCCCCGCCCCCCGTCGGGACGCTCCAAGCCAGCGCAGGTGGCTCCGGCTCCTGCAGGATCCGCGGCGACCCTCACCCGCCCGGTGCGTTCTGAATCCCTTTCCACGCGCTGCTGCCCTCCAGCCTGACTCCCTCAGCCTTATGGAAGGTCCCCGAGGCTGCTCTGTTCCCGGCTCCACCGCCCACTGTGTCTCGCCCCGCCCCGCGCCTCCGCGTGAGGAAGCGACAGCGAGGTGACTTCCGGTCCCGGGGCGGTGCTGCGAGGGGCCGTCCGGCTGCAAAGCGGGGCTCTGTTGCCTTTAGTTCTGAAGCCCTAGCTTTCGTCTCGGGGGGCTCGGGACACGGAGCCCGGCGCGCCCACCTCCGTTTCAGAGTTCAGCCGAAGAGCCAGGTTCCACCCCCAGGCCGGTGCGAGGCCGTGCCTGCGCCCGCTGGTCCCGGCCGAGATGTGCTCTCCAGCCTGGAGCCAGTCCCTGAGCTCGTGGGGCCTTGGCAGCGGCTGTGCCCTCTCCCATGATGCCCTTCCAGCGGGCCCGCGGGCCCACGGCCGTCTCCCTGACGTTTCAGCTCAGGCGACCCCACTCCGCGCTGCTTTCCAACCTGGTTAAGACCTGTCCGCTCCATCAGGCCGTGAGCTCCAGGGCTGAGAGGCCTTGGTCTTTCTTTCTGTCGTCCCCATCAAGTAATATGCAGATTGCCAACTCAACTGCCCATTAGGGGCCCGAGAGATCATGACAGTGAACGCAGCAGGGGTTCCTGTGCGGGGCTGCCCCACAAGTCTCTTTAGGAGGGCAACTGATACTGCTCTAGCTGATTTCTGCCCTGTGGGAATGGCGTCTAGTGTTTCCAGACCTTCTCACCTTCCCAGGAAAAGCCAGAGCTCATGATTTCAATATGGAGGTCCCTGATTTTCAAACGTGTGACCCAGTGTGTGCAGCTACTCTTCACCCAGTTTGGGGGCCACCACCACGTTGCAGACCCATTCATAATAATGACAACAGCAAACTCAAGGTACTATTATAAAGCACTTTATAAACTTTGTATATAATTTGACTGTCACAGCAGCTCCTAGGACATAGGCACTTTCCAGATACGGAAACAGGTACAAAGGTCAAGTGGCTTACCCGCAATCACAGATCTGGAAGTGGCAGAACCAGAACTTGAACCCAGGCAGTCTGGCTCCAGAGTCCCTGCTCTTAACCCCTCTGCAGTAACCCGTCCACACCATCTCGAAGATGTTGTTCACGGCCCACCTGAATCCCCTTTATGGACAGAGGCACTCACCCCCAGCTGTGGTGTCCAGTGCAGACAGCTTGCACCTGTACATTTCTCTGGAAGATTGCTAGGCACTGAGAGCAATGGATGTCCTGGAGATGGATGTCTGGGAAGTCATTCACAGACACACAGACACACACACACACACACACACACATACCCTCTCCCGACATACCCTGTAGGCAGTCACTGAAGCAGGGGGCAAACTGGCAGATTCATGCTCCGGAGCTCCCATGGGAACGGCCTTAGTTTACACGCTATCTGAACCCACATCTAGTCCACCTCCTTGTTGCCCTGTCTGCTTCCTGGACTCCTTCTCCTTTGGGCATCCCTGGATAAAGAGGTTCTGTCTGTAACCCAACCTAAGCCAGCCAGTCTGCTAAAAGAATGACCCAGAAGCCTGCTTGTCCTTTAGAACCAAGAAGTGCCGAGGGCTGCGAGGAGTTTATTTCTGCCCGGTCCAACCCGAGGTGGCAGAGCCCTCTGTCCTGCCATCCCCGTCCCCATGGGTCCCAACCAGGCTCAGGTCAGCGCACACACGTCCACTGTGGCAGGCTCCTCCTGGGTGAAGCCGTCGCCAAAGCCCTCATCGTCCACCAGATCAGGCTTGCGGCAGCACATAGGGCAGAGGCGGTTGCGCACAGCGGAGGCCCGGAGCCAGACGATGAGGTTCCACCGCTCCCCAGTGCCCAGGGGCCGGGCCCCATGCAGCTGGCCACCCCGGTGCAGGATGCCCTGGCCCACCACATGCTCCACCTCCAGGGGCGTGGCCAGGGCTGATGGTGCCTGCAGACAGCTGGGCTCAGGCCTGGGCACTCCTGGCTGCCCTGGGCCCTGTCCCATGGGCTGCACACACTCACCTGGAAGAGGCCCCCGAAGAACAGGGCACCCCCTGTGAAGGCCTTGCCCAGGGCCACGTTGATGGTCAGCTCAGCGTTGTCATAGTGGCAGCCCAGCTCTCGGTCCTGGCCCGGCGCGTACTTGACCACAAAGGCTCGGTGGCTGTCGAGCCAGCCCCCGCCACAGTCCGGGTACAGCAGGGCCATCAGCGGCTGCAGGAAGCGCTCCCGCAGCGGAGTCACCAGCGGTTCATCCAGGCCCAGCTCGTGCAGCAGCACCTGGGCGGAGATCCTGGGGTCAGCAGGAGGCTGGTGGGGTCAGCAGGGAGGCTGCTGAGGCCTCACCCTGGGTCCCTGGGGGAATCCCTAAACTTGTGTAACTTCACAATCCTTCTGCAATTCCACTTTACAGATGGGGAGACCAAGGCAGGGCGACGGCCACACAGCTCTTCTGAAACTCTGTGGGTAAGTCTCCTCAGACCTGGGGTTCCGGCCTTCCAGCCCACCAGGTGGAGCCGCACCCACCCCATAGTTGTTCATGGTGTTGGGTCTCCCCTTGGGCATGTCCGACTGCTCGAAGTGCTCCAGCTCCTCCAGCAGGGCCTGGCAGAAGGGTGCTGTGAACACGGGCAGCCGGTAGATCCGCTTTTCCCCTGCAGGGGGAGACACAGCCTGTTGGCCAGGTGCGCTACTGGGGGCTTCAATCTCCCTGTGAGCTGTGTGAGCTTGGGCAGGTCTTTTCACTTCCCCCAGCCTCAGTGTCCCCATCTGTACAAAGGGAATAACACGGGCACTCTCCTCTCGGGGCAGTGACGATGGTTGAACGATGCACCGTGTGTGCAGCAGGGGAAGGTCTATTCTCGGACTGCCATGTGCCCCTGGAGCCTCTCACCCCACTTCCCCAGACGCCCCCAGGGCTAGTCTCCAGACTCAGGTGTGAGTCCTGACGGGACAGGATTAGTCCTGGAACAGGAACACACAGTAGGCCAGCCAGGGAGCCACGCCAGGACCACAGAGCCAGCGCGGGCTCTCTGCACCACTTCCCCCGAAGAGCCACCCAAGTCTGCACCCCAACCCCGACGTTCCTTAAGTTTCTGTTCCCCACAGGGAAAGCCAAGAGGGCTGCTCTTTCTTGCAGCCTGGTGGGGAGAGGCCCAGCTCAATGGAAATGGGACATTTCTTGGGAGAAACACCAATGTCCCAGGGTCCAGGGGCATTTTGGCCAACACACACACAGCACCGGCACCATCCAAACAACCTCTTTAGAACTCCAACTGCTCAGGAGTAGGTGGCAATGAGGCCTCTCTCCCCTTCCCTCTCCAAGGCTGGAAGGGGTGTTTCATTCCACATTGCACCCCGTGCCCCCAAATAGGGTGTAGGCTCCAGTAGGGGAGCGGCTGTTATATCTGTCTGCCCACAGTACTCCCCAGACCCCGGATAACTAATCATAAGAAACACAGACACTTTTACGCACTTACTGTGCTCTGAGCCTTTTATGGGCGTTACCTCTCACTGATCATCGAAGCACCTTTCCAGATGGGTGGTGGTCTCGTTACCATTTCACAAATGAGGACACCAAGACAGAGAGGGATGAAGGAACTCCCAGGGCTCCATGGCCTGGGACTTCCTGCTGGGTCCAATCAGTGGGAGACCCCAGCAGGTGAGAGGCATGTCAGAGTTGAGCGTGGCTGTATGCCCCTGCTCTGGCCTCCAAGGCTGTCTGGCAGCCCCTCTCCCACACCTCCAGGTCCTGGCAGCCTCAGGAAACTTCACTCCTGTCCACTCCTTCAGGTTTAGGGACGGTGACACTCCCCTCTATTGCTGGCCTTGATAGGGTCCTTCGCCATCCCTCACTGATCCTTGAACCCAGCCCACGCCTGTCTCAACTGTCCCTTCCGTAAGCTCTTCAGTCCCCCCTAGCTGGCTCCTGCCTGGCACAGGGCGCTGAATAACTGTTTTTTGGGTGAGGATAGATGTGTTGCTCCAGTACCTTCCAGCTCCTGCTGGTTTGGTTTTTAGCTACAGATGCAATGGGCAGAGGGACCCCAGTCTCCCACCCCTAGTCCTGCCGGGTCATGAGGCCAAGACCTCACCTGACACTGTCTCCAGCCGCTGAAGGAGGCCCTGGAGGTCTGCGCCCGGCAACATGCTGTACTCAGCCGCGGCTAGAAACTCAGGAGCCAGGGCCACATTCTGGGGGCAGAACACACACCACCCACTGTGGGGCAGGCAGCCCTCCAGCCTGGAGGCCTCCACCTCCCGGTAACCTGCCCCGGCTGGGTACCTGCAGCGAGTTGTAGAGTTCAGGCCGTGCCGGGTGGTAGCAGTTGGCAATGAGGGCCTTCCTGGCAGCCGACTCCTGCCCCAGCCGCTGCCGCCGCTCCACCTCCCGCTCGAGCTGCGGTGGCACAGGGCCTGGTTACCAGGAGAGGGCCTCCCATCCCCTTGAGGCCATTGTACAGATGAGGAACCAGGCTCAGGAAGGCCAAAGCAGGGCCCAGCGTGTCCCTATGCTCCCAACTCTGGCAGGGTTGACTGCAGACGCCAAGCTCTTAGCTGAAGGGCACTCCTTCCAGAGGGGGGCCCTGCCCATTCTGAGCTGCACTAGCCTGAGCCAGACCAGAATGAGAGTCCCGAGATGCACCTTAGCCAGCTGGGACCACCCAGGGAGGAGAACAGAGTCCCAGCCAAGTCCTGTGTTCCAGAGGCTGCAGAGGGCTCTCCTGGGAAGCTTCCCACCACTGACCCCCCCTGCAAGTGAGATGGGAGCAGGCCTGGCACCAGCTGAAGCCGGGTCAGGGGAGGCACTACCAGAAGCCTGGCAGCCCCGGTGAGACCTCAACCCCAGCTGCTGTGAAACCTTGAGCAAGTGACTCCTCTCTTTGAGCACAATACAGTGTGTCTGTAAAGTCATGGTGCACTTTTGACCGGTCACAGGAAAGCAACAAAAGATGATAGAGCCTGACCAGGCGGTGGCGCAGTGGATAGAGCGTCTGACTGGGATGCGGAGGACCCGGGTTCGAGTCCCCGAGGTCACCAGCTTGAGCGCCGGCTCATCTGGTTTAAACAAAGTTCACCAGCTTGGATCCAAGGTCGCTGGCTCGAGCAAGGGGTTACTCGGTCTGCTGAAGGCCCGCGGTCAAGACACATGTGAGAGAGCAATCAGTGAACAACTAAGGTGTCGCAACGAAAAACTGATGATTGATGCTTCTCATCTCTCTCCGTTCCTGTCTGTCTGTCCCTGTCTATCCCTCTCTCTGACTCTCTCTCTCTGTCTCTGTAAATAAATAAAACAAAACAAAAGATGATAGAAATGTGAAATCTGGCCCTGGCTGGTTGGCTCAGTGGTAGAGCGTCGGCCTGGCATGCAGGAGTCCCGGGTTCGATTCCCGGCCAGGGCACACAGAAGCGCCCATCAGCTTCTCCACCCCTCCCCCTCTCCTTCCTCTCTGTCTCTCTCTTCCCCTCCCGCAGCCAAGGCTCCATTGGAGCAAAGATGGCCCAGGCGCTGAGGATGGCTCTGTGGCCTCTGCCTCAGGCGCTAGAGTGGCTCTGGTAGCAACAGAGCGACGCCCTGGATGGGCAGAGCATCGCCCCCTGGTGGGCGTGCCGGGTGGATCCCGGCCGGGCGCATGCGGGAGTCTGTCTGACGGCCTCCCCCATTTCTGGCTTCGGAAAAATACAAAAAAAAAAAAAAAAAAAAAGAAATGTGAAATCTGCACCAAATAAAAGAAAAACCCTCCCAGTTTCTGTAGGATGATGTGGCAGCATGTGCACAGGCACAGATGATGTGTATACAGCGGAGCAGCCCACAGCCATGCCAGTCAAGATGTGGACGGTACAGAGGAAAGTTCAGTGTGTTCTGTGGCTCGCTATATTCGAATCCGTGACCAAAGTGCAACGTGAATATCGGCACGTTTATAACGAAGCGCCAACACATAGGAATAACATTACTCAGTGAGATAAGCAGTTGAAGGAAACCGGCAGTTTGGTGGAGAAACCCCGTTCTAGTAGGCCATCAGTCAGTGATGAGTTTGTAGAGGCTATAGGATAGCTACCTAAGGAGCCCTTTAAAAAATCTGTGCGTGAGCCCACATCGAACTGCACTGAATAGGTATGAAACTGGGAGAGTTTTCCTTTTATTTGGTGCAGATTTCACATTTCTATTGGCTTTTGTTGCTTTCCTGTGACCGGTCAAAAGTGCACCATGACTTTACAGACACACTGTATTTTCATCGCCAAAAGGCATGAAGTAGACAACTTGGCATTTCCCTCTTTTTTACCAGAGCCAGGCCCCAGGTGCTGCCCTGAGTGGGCAAGGAGCGTTCAAGGAACCCTTCAGTGATCTGGGGCCGGCAGGCGTGAGGCTGGGAGACACCCTCCAACTGCTGACAACGAATCTAATAAAGAAGGTCTAGGCTGGGTGTGTAGGGGACGTTGGAGGGTGGCGAGTATTATTACCTCTTCTAACAGCTGCTGGAAGTCGCTGGGGCTAACGCAGCCTCGGCTGCGCAGGATCTAAGAGCAGAAAGGTCAGTGAGCACGATGGTGTGACGCTGGGCAAGTCACTTAACATCTTTGAGCCTCAGTATCCCCTCCTACAACGGAGAGGAGAGCCCCGACCTCACAGGATCGTTGTAAGGGTAGAATGCGCCCAGAGCTGGGCTCCCAGCTGCTGTCCCTGCGCCGACAGGGCACTCCGAGCCAGGCCCTGCCCCGAGCACTGTGCTTTTGTGTTACTTTATCCATGCCCCACGACAACCTCACTTAGGAGATGCTGTCATCCCCGTTTGAGCTGAGAAAACTCAGGCCCGAGGGTGAAGCCATTCTTGTCGTTAGAGCTGAGCACTGGGCAAAGCAAAACGACCTCGGCTACAAAGGTCACTCCTCCGCCAGCCCTACCCACCCACCTCTCTGCAGAGCTCGTCGAGGCCACTCACCCGGCCGTAGTCCCGGCGCAGCTGCTGCTCATTCCGGAACCGCACGTGCAGCCCGTAACGCGCCACGTACAAATTCTCGGAGCAGAAGCAGGCGCAGCGGTAGAAGCGCCGCGGCGCGCCCGCCGTCGCCATGGTGAAGAGGCGGGCGCGGCCCCGCCGGTTTCCGTAGGAGCACTACGCCCTCCTCTGAGCGGGGTGGGGTGGGTACGAAACAAGCAGCCAGGGTCCGGTGTAAATTTCCAAACGCAAGAAAAAAGACTCCGCCCCCTCTAAAATGGTCCACTGTGCAGAAAGATTCTGCTCCTGTGCCGGGTGGAGCCTTCTGTTTCCGCCTCGCAGTGTCCCCGTCCACTAGGCGGGGACTAATCGCCCCATTTTACAGATAGGTGAACTGAGTTACACCTTCACAGGACGCGCCGAGGCAGGGACTCAGACCCCTAAGATCTTTTGCCACCTCCCTTTTCTGCTCGGAGCTTTTGAAAACCCAGCCAACCCCACAAGCACAGTTAAAGACGCTCTGGGGTTCTATGTCTTTTCTTGCAAATGCTATGAACTTTCCACTTCTGTGCGTTTGAACTTGAGTTCAGCATTTTTCCCGGCTCCCTGCCCCCTACCCCCGCTCTCCTGTTGCCCCGCAGCGGTCACTTAGGATTCGCCGCTGGCTGCCCCGGTGTCTCCACGAAAACGCTCCGTTCGGCATGACTTCCGGTGACGCTCCCAAAGCTTTCAGGTGTGGGCGGGAGAATGAGGCGTGGTCAGTCTGTGGCCACACCCCTCACAAATAGCTCTGAGTTCTCAACTGCCGCTCTGTGAGTTGAGTGATATTTCTGTCTGTAAGGAGCGTGCATCCCGACCTCAGGGAGACCCATCACAGCACAGCACACATGGGGACCCCATCATGGTCCCCCATGCACCCTCCTCCCCTCCACACCCAGGTCTGCAGAGCCTGGTGAAGACGCTTGGATGGCAGCCCTTCCTGAGATGGGAGAACTAAGACGTGGGGCAGGGGAGGAAGTCCCATCCTCTGGAATTGCCCCCTGACCCCTGCCCGAGAGTTCCCTGCGGGACTCAGCATGGTGCGGGGATGGGGGTGGAAAAGAAGACTCTGGGCTTTGAAGACTTAAGCCCCAGATAAACAGGTGATTATACATGACAGTTCCTGTTGTCCCAGCCTCCTCTCTACTTGACCTGTGGATCTATCACCCACCTTATCTCCTTTCGTCCCTTTAGCAAACCTTCAGCTAGGCATTGTTAAATTATCATGTTACAGAAGGGGAAACTGAGGTTCACAAGTGCAGTGACCTGCCCCACTAAGGGACAAATGTGGGGTTTGAACCCCACAGGCTGATCTTTTGAGTTCCCCATTCACCACGACAAGTATTTAGTGATGAGGGTGAGGTTATGAGGCAATTTAAATTTTCTCTCTGTGTTTGTCGGTGTCTGGTTTCCTTTCCCCCCATGTTCATACGCCAACACACACCCCTACGTGAGCCATCAAACAGACACGCACTGTCACTCGTGCACACATGTACTCCAGCACATACTTACATGCAAACTGTTGGTCAGATAAGTTTATAAATATGATATATATGTTTGCTCACTTAGAGTTTGCATTGGGTGTGGGGGACAGGCTGTAAGCAGGCAGGGACGTTATAACCTAAGGCAGGGGTCCCCAAACTACGGCCCACATACGGCCCCCTGAGGCCATTTATCCAGGGGCACCTCTTTCATTGGTGGTCAGTGAAAGGAGCATAATTCTCATTGAAACACTGGTCAGTTTGTTGATTTAAATTTATTTGTTCTTTATTTTAAATATTGTATTTGTTCCTGTTTTGTTTTTTTACTTTAAAATAAGATATGTGCAGTGTGCATAGGGATTTGTTCATAGTTTTTTTTATAGTCCGGTCCTCCAACGGTCTGAGGGACAGTGAACTGGCCCCCTGTGTAAAAGTTTGGGGACCCCTGGCCTGAGGCTTAGTTTTAAGACTAAGCCTTTCCCACTCTTTTTGATGTAGGGTGGTGCACTCTCATGAGGAATCCCATTATGCCTCAGATAAGTGACTTTGTATCAGAGACTTCCTTTTATTGGATTAAAGGTTTTGAATCTACACTGTAAAGTGGGGCACACCGGGAGCTTGCTCTCTCTCAGTTCCTGAGATTAGAATTAGAGTGGAGAGCAGAAAAAGGCCACGTGGAGGAGGCCAGGAGAAGCAGCCAAGATGGTGGAGTGCTGAGGGAAAAGCCAGTTTGTGCAGAGTTTGTGAGAGAGAGAAGGAGGTGGAAACAGAGGTGAATAAGGCTGGTGAGCTAGAAACCTTTGATTCTAGGAAACTCGTATAAATCAGTGGCTTTGTGAGCCCTGAGTAGAAAGGGAAGTATTTTCCCACTGTATTTCTTGCCCGCTGAGTGAGGGCTAGGATTAAAGCTAATGGCCCACCAGTTCTTGGCTCCATTGTTTCATTACCGTCTGTCCAAATCTAATGCGAACCTGCAGGGGCCAGGCGGCTGTGATGGTGGCCGTGGCTACTGGCTTTACACGAACAATTGATACACAGCCGTACATGTCATCAACATACACCCTCACACATACATGCCACATACAGTCACAGTTGCACATGCATGCACACCCACACTCACGTCCCGCACACACTTGCTCACTCACACAGGCGGAACAGCCCTGTTCTTCTCTGGCAACTTGAGTCCAAGTCCCACCCGTTGCTCTTACTGAAACTCCAGGGCCCAGAAGGGAGATGGGAGACCTTCATATCCTGTGATATGGTGGCAGGCCATCCTCCCCACCTGTCTCCATCAGCGCATTTAGGGGTCCAAGGCTCCAGCTGGCAAAGTGTCCCCATCTTTCCCCAGTGCCCTGGGGAAAGGGACTGTGCTTTCTGGGCAAAGCCTATACCAACAACCCGAGTGGTTTTCATACAGGCTGGGCAAGGGCCGTCGGACCTTCCTGAGTGTGCATGTCTATGAGTGTGTGAGTGTGCATCTATGAGTGTGTGAAGTGTGCATGTAGAAGTGGGTTTCCAGTGACAGACAAGTCCCCTGCCCTGCCGAACAGGAGTAAATGAGGAAACAATTACAGGATCAAGTTATTTTCATTTGGTTGTGAGCACTAGGAGACAGAGTGGGTGGTGATGGGGTAGCGAGTCCCTGGAGGTGGCCTCTTTAGATTGGTGGACAGGGAGACCCTCCAAAGAGTGACATTTCGGCTGAGCCCTAACTGCTACAGCACAGACTGGCAGGAAAGGGTTGCAGGCAGGGGAGCTGAAAGTGCAGGTCCCTTAATATCTGTGCTTGGCAGAGCTTGAGCAGCAAGAATTTTGAAAGGGTGAGCCATAGGGACCAGGGCCAGGGTGGTTTGGGGCTTGTAAGGCCAGGGCTGCCATGTGGCCATTCATATGCAGGTTCGCATTGGATTCGGACAGATGGTACTGAAACAACGAAGCCAAGAACTGGTGGGCCATCATCTTTAATCCTAGCTTGCACCCAGCAGGCAAGTAAAAACACACACTGGCTTCTCACTCAGCACTCTACTATCTTGGCTGCTTCTCCTGGCCTCTTCCACATGGCCTTTCTCTGCTCTGCTCTCTAATGCTAATCTCAGGAACTGAGAGAGCAAGCTCCTGGTCTACCCCACTTTATAGTGTAGAAATCAAAACCTTTAATCCAATATACAAATAGGGAAATTTCTAATACAAAGTCACTTATCTAAAGCATGATGGGATTGTACCACCCCACATCAAAAAGGGTGGGAAAGGCTTAGTCCTAAAACCAAGCCCCAGGCTACAAGGATCCTGCCTGCTCACAGCCCACCCCCGACACACATTAATATCACCTGGGCGACGGGCTACCACATGGGCAGCACCATCTTTAACAAAGTGAGCATAATATATTTTATCTGCCCAACATCCACCTACGGACCAAAAGAAGTTTTACCTATTTGAAAAATACAGGGTAGGATTGTATTAAAAGATTAGAACTTTGCTTTATTATTATTATTTTTTTAAAGAGACAGAGAGAGAGTCAGAGAGAGGGATAGGGACGGAGAGAGATGAGAAGCATCAATCATCAGTTTTTCGTTGCGCGTTGCAACACCTTAGTAGTTAGTTGTTCATTGATTGCTTTCTCATATGTGCCTTGACCGTGGGCCTTCAGGAGAGCGAGTAACCCCTTGCTGGAGTCAGTGACCTTGGGTCCAAGCTGGTGAGCTTTCCGACGCTCTATCCACTGCGCCACCGCCTGGTCAGGCTAGAACTTTGCTTTAGAAAAATCTTAGGGAAAAAAAAAAAAAGGAAAACAGAGCCAGGTAAAAGATTTAGAAATTAACAAAACAGGGGTGTGGACCTTGCTGGTTATCAGTTCCTTGAAATGAATTGCAATTCCAGAATGATTGATGGGATCATGAGTAATAGGATGATAAGAAATGGGATTATCAGGGACAGGCCCTCTGGCTGCCTCTCCCCTTCCTCTCCCTAGGACATAGTGGTTGTATGGACACTCTATGGTGGTGTTTCCCAACGTGGGACCCACGCCCCACAGGGGGGCAATTCGATAGTTAAGGGGGGCAATTTGAAAATGGACTTGACACGACTTTAACTCTTTCGCCCCGGGCCATTTAAATGCAATGCTAGATATCGGTGCCAAATTTAACAAAAAATGCAATTCTTAAATAATTGCGGTAAATAACTATTAAGTATAATTTCCTTTGACGAGACCAAAGTATCAATTGGGTGATTGGTGTCGTCAAGTAAACTTCGTCCTGGGTTCACCGCAGAGCGTGCCGTCTGCTGCAGGGAACCCCAGACGTTTTAAAAACTCGCTAAACAACGCAGTTATTCTCACCTAATTGGCCCATCGCAACTTCTGTAGTGTTTCACATCATTTAGTTGGTGTTAATTCGAAATAAGTGTCAGTCAAAACTGTGGTAAAAGCTCGTTGATTTAATAAATATACATATATATATTGTATAGATATAATTGGTAAGTATTTGATTTGATTTTTATCAGTATTAAACTCTTTATTAAGTACTTCTTGCATCGGGGCTAGAAAGCAATAATATTTTATAAATATTATTGGGAATATAATAGTGCATGCACAACAATTTTAATTTTAGAAGCATAACTTTCCAGAAAATTTTGTCAAGTGGAAAAAATATAGATACCTTTTGATTTGCGGTGGTAGTGTAGTAAATGTGTTATATACATTCAAATAAATATGATTTTTTAGTATACGTTTACTCTATGTCACATTGAATATATTTTAACACATATTTTTTTTTTTTTTTTTAAGCTGGAAACGGGGAGAGACAGTCAGACAGACTCCTGCATGCGCCCGACCGGGATCCACCCGGCACGCCCACCAGGGGGCAATGCTCTGCCCCTCCAGGGCGTCGCTCTGCCTCGACCAGAGCCACTCTAGCGCCTGGGGTAGAGGCCAAAGAGCCATCCCCAGCGCTTGGGCCATCTTTGCTCCAATGGAACCTTGGCTGCGGGAGGGGAAGAGAGAGACAGAGAGGAAGGGGGGGGGGTGGAGAAGCAAATGGGTGCCTCTCCTATGTGCCCTGGCCAGGAATCGAACCCAGGTCCCCCACACGCCAGGCCGACGCTCTACCGCTGAGCCAACCAGCCAGGGCCTTAACACATATTTTAATATTAGTTTTTAATTGATCTTATTTTTATTATAGCCCATAGTAAAATGAGTGGTGCAAGCAAGAAAAAAACTCGTCAATATTCGGAGGAATATTTAAAATTTGGGTTTATACCCGCTGTTCACGATGAGTGGATTCCTTTTTGTCTTTTATGCCAGCAATGCTTGACCAACGAATCAATGAAACGAGGTCGTCTTGAGGCGCATTTGAAGGCGAAACATAGTGCTCATATTAATTCAGATTTGAGTTACTTTAAAACTTTAAAGAAAAATTTTGAAAAAAGAACAACATTAAAGTCTCTATTTACTGCTCATACTTCAACTAATAATTGTGTTCTTGAGGCTAGTTATCAAATTTCTTTATTCATTGCTAAAACTGGAGAAAATCACACCATAGGAGAGAATTTAATAAAACCGTCAATATCAGCATTTCTTAAAATGGTTCTTGAAAAAGATGACAAAGATGTAAAAGCTATGCCACTCAGTAACAATTCTGTTAGCAGAAGAATAGATGAAATGAGTGAGGATATTGAAAAACAACTTATTGAAAAGCTGAAAACAAGAAAATTCTCCTTGCAAATGGATGAATCAACTTTGAGAGACAGTGAGGCAGTATTGATAACTTACGTAAGATATATTGATAAAGGACATTTTGCTGAAGAAATGTTGTTCTGTAAAAGATTAGAAAGCACCACTACCTCCAAAGATATATATAGTAAGCTAAAAAACTACTTAGATGTCAATGATATACCAATGAAAAATATAACATCTTGTGCTGCAGATGGTGCTCCCAATATGATGGGCAAGAAAAATGGCTGCTTAAAATTGATGAAAGATGCGAATCCAGAAATGATTCTTGTGCATTGTGTTATTCATAGGGAAAACTTGGTAGCTAAAAACATCTCGCCTGTTCTGAATGAAGTATTACATACAGTAATAAAGTGTGTTAATGCTATTAAAGCTAGTGCCAAATGTGAGCGTCTTTTCAAGCTATTTTGTGAAGAACAAAATGAAGACCATGTGAGACTTTTACTTCATACTGAAGTAAGATGGCTATCTAAAGTAAACTGTTTGAAAAAATTTATGGAACTGTTTGATTCTCTTAGTGATTTTTTAAGTGACAAACCTGAAATGAAGTATCTGTTAACAATAGATGGTAAAGCATTTGTGAGTTATTTAGCCGATATCTTTGAAAAACTAAATATATTAAATGAGCAACTTCAAGGAACAAATAAAACTCTTGTCGATGCAAAAGCAAAGATATTTGGTTTCATTACCAATATTGAATTATGTCAGAAACATATTAACAACAAAAACTTTAAACAGTTTCATTGGCTCCAAAAATGTGAAGTAACTGATACCGCTTTACTTGTTATTGTCAATCATTTGAATATTCTATCGGCTGATTTAAAAGAAAGATTTTCTGATTTAAAACAAATTAAGCCTGACCAGGTGGTGGCGCAGTGGATAGAACGTCGGACTGGGATGCGGAAGACCCAGGTTCAAGACCCCGAGGTCCCCAGCTTGAGCGCGGGCTCATCTGGTTTGAGCAAAAGCCCACCAGCTTGAACCCAAGGTCACTGGCCCCAGCAAGGGGTTACTTGGTCTGCTGAAGGCCCGTGGTCAAGGCACATATGAGAAAGCAATCAATGAACAACTAAGATGTCACAACGCGCAACGAAAAACTAATGATTGATGCTTCTCATCTCTCTGTTCCTGTCTGTCTGTCCCTGTCTATCCCTCTCTCTGACTCACTGTATCTGTAAAAAGAAATAAATAAATTTAAAAAAAAACAAATTGATTTCCCAACATGGATGATGCAGCCAATGTTAGTGGATTTGTCTGATATATCAAATATGCAGTATCAAGAAGAACTCGCAGAATTGCAAAATGATGAGTCAGTTAAAGCTTTATTTAATATCAAAGGAGCGATGGCATGGCTTTGTGAGGAAACAGAAATCAAATACCCAAATTCAACCAAATGTGCAAGAAAACTATTGCTACCGTTTCCATCTTCATTTTTAGCTGAATGTGGATTTAGTGCTGTAAATGATTTACTGGTAAAAAAAAGAAATCGGCTGGATATAACACAACGTGGAGACTTGAGACTAAAGCTAACCAAATTGGAACCTAATATAAAATCTCTGTGCAGCAAGCATCAAGCACAAGGATCACACTAAATTAAAATAATAAATTAATATAGAAAAATCTGTATTAAAATTATTTGGAATTTAAATTTCTGTTTTTCATTATATGTTTTGAAATTTTACTTACTGTGTTTTGTTAACAATTTCATAGTGATTTCTTCCTAGAACCTATCATTTATGTTTATTAAGTGAACAAATCAATTTTTTTTTTCTTTTTTTTTTTTTTTTCTTTTTTTTTTTTTCATTTTTCTGAAGCTGGAAACAGGGAGAGACAGACTCCCGCATGCGCCCGCCCGGGATCCACCCGGCACGCCCACCAGGGGCGACGCTCTGCCCACCAGGGGGCGATGCTCTGCCCATCCTGGGCGTCGCCATGTTGCGACCAGAGCCATTCTAGCGCCTGAGGCAGAGGCCACAGAGCCATCCCCAGCGCCCGGGCCATCTTTGCTCCAATGGAGCCTTGGCTGCAGGAGGGGAAGAGAGAGACAGAGAGGAAAGTGCGGCGGAGGGGTGGAGAAGCAAATGGGCGCTTCTCCTGTGTGCCCTGGCCGGGAATCGAACCCGGGTCCTCCGCACGCTAGGCCGACGCTCTACCGCTGAGCCAACCGGCCAGGGCACAAATCAATTTTTTTTAAATTCATTTTAGAGAGGAGAGGGAGAGATAGAGAGAGAGAGAAGGGGGAGGAGCTGGAAGCATCAACTCCCATATGTGCCTTGACCAGGCAAGCCCAGGGTTTTGAACCGGCGACCTCAGCATTTCCAAGTCAATGCTTTATCCACTGCGCCACCACAGGTCAGGCAACAAATCAATTTTTTAATGTTAAAAATTATGTATGTTACATAGGGTGGGACATAAAAATTTTAGAAAGGTTAAGGTGGGGCATGTCACAAAAAAGATTGGGAAACACTGCTCTATGGGTTAGGGGTGGTGGCTTGTTGCCCTCCACTGGTGTGTAGGAAGTTGTAAAGCCAGTATCCACGGCCACCACAACAGCCGCCTGGCTCATGCAGGTTTGCATTGGATTCGGACAGTTGGTAAAGAAACAATGGAGCCAAAAGCTGGTGGTCCATCATCTTTAATCCTAGCTTGCACCTGGCAGGCAAGTAAAAACACACACTTGGCTCAAAACTCACTCATTCAGTGCTCACAAAGCTACTGACTTATCTGAGTTTCCTAGAATCAAAGGTTTCTAGCTCATCAGACTTATTCACCTCTGATTCCCATCTCCTTCCTTCTCCCTGCACAAACTCTGCACTAACTGGCTTCTCACTCAACACTCTGCCATCTTGGCTGCTTCTCCTCAGCTCTTCCACGTGGCCTTTCTCTGCTCTGCTCTCTAATGCTAATTTCAGGAACCTAGAGAGCAAGCTCCCATTCTGCCCCCATTTTATAGTGTAGAAATCAAAACCTTTAATCCAATATACAAATAGGGAAGTCTCTAATACAAAGTCACTTATCTAAGGCATGATGGGATTGTACTACCCCACATCAAAAAGGGTGGGAAAGGCTTAGTCCTAAAACCAAGCCCCAGGCTACAAGGATTCTGCCTGCCCACAGCCCATCCCCAACACACATTAATATCACCTGGGCGACAGGCTTCCATGTGGGCGGCGCCATCTTTAACAAAGTGAGCATAATATATTTTATCTGCCCAACAGAAGTTATAAAAGAAAAAATAAGTATAAAGTACAGTGGTATCTTGAGATATAATTTTTTTTTTGTACTTTTCCGAAGCTGGAAACGGGGAGGCAGTCAGACAGACTTCTGCATGCGCCGGACCGGGATCCACCCGGCATACGCACCAGGGGGCGATGCTCTGCCCATCTGGGGCGTCGCTCTGCCGCAATCAGAGCCATTCTAGCGCCTGAGGCAGAGGCAACAGAGCCATCCTCAGCGCCCGGGCAAACTTTTGCTCCAGTGGAGCCTCGGCTGCTGGAGGGGAAGAGAGAGACAGAGAGGAAGGAGAGGAGGGGGGGTGGAGAAGCAGATGGGTGCTTCTCCTGTGTGCCCTGCCGGGAATCGAACCCGGGACTCCTGCACGCCAGGCCAACGCTCTACCACTGAGCCAACTGGCCAGGGCCTTGAGATACAAATTTAATTCATTCTGTAACAGAGCTCTTAAGTCAGTCAACTCCTATATCAAACTGCCGGTACTGGACCCGTGCGCCAACGCGCCAACTAGCGGCAGCTCCCCAAATCATGACTCATATCTCGGAATTTCGCTCGGATCTCAAACAAAAATACAGACTGAGCTGCAGTTTGTATCTTAAGAAATTCGTATGTTGGTCTGTTCGTATCTCAAGGTACCACTGTATACAAGACTAGCACTGGGAGAAGGGTTCCGACTCTCTCCTGTGGGACCGAGATGAGTGTTGGGTCCCCTCCAAGTTTCCCCTGCCCTTCCCCAGTTCCTTCATGTGGCATGGTTGTTGTCTGATGTGGGAGGCATGGGACTCACAGGGGAGACCCACTGCTATAGCCATAATAGTACCCCCTTGGGCACCAAGAATCCCAGGCACCCTGACCCTTATATTGACTTGATTGTATAAAACACTGTAGGTCAAAAAGAGGGTTAGTATTTCTTTACCAGCTGGGCAGTTACAAAATAGTGAGTGCATTTTGACCATTCTTTATTTTTCTCAGTCAATAATTCATTGGGGTAGTAGTTTACAATCCTCTTATTGTAAACTGTACTAAAATTGAATTAATAATAAGGCATATAGAATTGTAAAGCCTGCCAGCCCTGGCCGGTTGGCTCAGCGGTAGAGCATCGGCCTAGCGTGCGGAGGACCCAGGTTCGATTCCCGGCCAGGGCACACAGGAGAAGCACCCATTTGCTTCTCCACCCCTCCACCGCGCTTTCCTCTCTGTCTCTCTCTTCCCCTCCCGCAGCCAAGGCTCCGTTGGAGCAAAGATGGCCCGGGCGCTGGGGATGGCTCTGTGACCTCTGCCCCAGGCGCTAGAGTGGCTCTGGTCGCAACATGGCAACGCCCAGGATGGGCAGAGCATCGCCCCCTGGTGGGCAGAGCGTCGCCCCTGGTGGGCGTGCCGGGTGGATCCTGGTCGGGCGCATGCGGGAGTCTGTCTGACTGTCTCTCCCTGTTTCCAGCTTCAGAAAAATGAAAAAAAAAAAAAAAAAAAAAAAGAATTGTAAAGCCTGCCAAATCCAAAGAGTTCCTTTTTGTACCAAGGATCCCTTGCTATGTAAAAGGTATTTTCCATGTTAGTATTGTATATGTTATTTCAAAAGCCTTTTGTTAATTCTTCTTTTTATTTACTGTTTCATAGCCTGTGATGTTGAAATCTTGGTTTGGGCATTAGGGAATATGTAATGATTGTTAATAATGTCTTTTTATGTAATGTTTAGTTTATTATCATTTTTGAAGCAGTATTGTCCAATGTTAGGTCACCAAACCTACAGTGAAAAATATTACTATTGATTGGTTATGAAATATTGGTCATTTCAGTTAGTAATTATAATTAAATCTTTAAAATTTGAGAAATAAATATAATAGGAAATAGTTTAAATCCTTTTTCCCCAGTGACCTATAGAATTAGAAAGCTCAGAATTCCCTTTATGGGGGAAGCCTCAAGCCCTAGCAGGACTGTTAGAATCTGTAAAACAATCAAGACCACCTCAAGAAAATGTTTCTAATTGCCTAGCTTAAGTAAAATTCTAGCTCCCAAGCAAGTGAGGAAAATTTAGACATTTTCCCTCAGTTTCTGTTAGCCAGGATCAGAAAAATTACTGAGGCAGTCAACTTAATCTTTACATAGCAACCAGCTCTAAAATTTAAAAAGGGTTGCATTATCAGCCGCTAAAAATAAATAAGTGAATAAAACTAAGCATTTTGGAATCATATAGCTCTGCTTGGCCCCTAAAGATGGCTGGTTAGTCAATGACGGGTAAGATCCCCAAAAGAAAGGGACAGCCTAAGACAGGCACAGTCAAAAAGGGGCCATAAAGAGAAGGCTTAAAAACTAACAAAGGTGAGGCTCAGACCTTCACCCCAACAATACAGGTCATCCACTGACCAGGACACCAAAAGACGGGAGACTCCTTAAGAACTCAGAAAACAAAAAACCAAACAGCTGAAGAGGCTACCTAAAACCAGTGGGGTTTCTAGAAAATTTTAGTAACTTTACTAAAACCCTTATTGCTAAAGGTTTATTCACAACCAATTAGAAAAAGATTTTGCCAGCAGGAAAGGAATAATTAAAAAACCAGACTTAGAATCTATTGCAGAAGATATAATATCTGAGTGTTTAGTTTATGTCCAAGTAAACACTAAGCAAAGTAAGGAAATTGTGAAAAGAAACAGGGAAAAGAGGAACTTTCCCAGGTAAACACTTAGAAACAGACCTTAATGAAATAATTAACAGATAAATAGAAGCTTTTCCTACTGGGAGTGGGGCCACAGTGACAGTTGTTAG
The DNA here is from genome assembly GCF_036850995.1 of Saccopteryx leptura. NCBI lineage: Eukaryota > Metazoa > Chordata > Mammalia > Chiroptera > Emballonuridae > Saccopteryx > Saccopteryx leptura. The sequence goes on along the minus strand of NC_089504.1, from coordinate 247,515,041 downwards.
GAAGTTGCTATGTGGAATTCTTTCCAAATGTAGCTTGCCCATTCTATTTTATGTATTTATTTATTTTTAATTTTTAATTTTTATTTATTTATTTATTTTTAGAGAGAGGGGGGAGAGAGAGAGAGAGAGAGAAAGAGAGAAAGGGGAGGAGCAGGAAGCATCAACTCCCATATGTGCCTTGACCAGGCAAGCCCAAGGTTTCGAACTGGCAACCTCAGTGTTCCAGGTCGACGCTTTATCCCACTGTGCCAGCACAGGTCAGGCAGCTTGCCCATTCTAATGTTAGGCCTGCATTTATGTCCAAGATCTCACAGCTGGTGGGAAGGGAATCCAATATTAATTAGAAACTAATTTGAAGTTACATTGTGTCCACAGGCCCCAAAGGTTCTGGGCAAATAGAACACATAAATCAAATCATAAAGGAAATATAACCACTCCTTCCTTAAGTACTTGCAGGGTTTACAGATTACTCAGCAGGCTGTTCATAAGACTGTCCAAGAGGCACTTCCAGCACTGCCAGAAGATCTGGTACATCCTTTTCAGCCTGGGGACTCGGTCAGAGTAAAGAAGTACATCACCCAAGAACTGACTCCCATGTGGACAGGTTCACACACTGTGATCCTGACCACTCCCACTGCTGCCAAAGTAGAAGGCATGCCCATCTGGGTCCACCATAGCCGGCTGAAGCCTGCAGTCCTGTAAAGCCAGCAGCCATGGCCACCATCACAGCCACCTGGCCCATGCAGGTTTGCATTAGATTCAGACAGACAGTGTAAAATGACATCACCATTGTGTTACCTTGAAAGTTTTAACATTTTTAAAACCCCCTAGACAAATGTTATAATCTTGTTAATGATGTGTCATGCTGTCATGCTCCCCCCAAACTGTATGTGGTCAAAGGGTATATAACCAGCCTCTGAGATACATTTGGGGCTGCACGATTTGGGTCAGATATGCCCCGTGTTAGTCATATGCAGCCAGCATATTAATAAATCTTCTCCTTTTAATAAAACCCTTCAAAATTCATCTGGACTTGGTGTCTCTACGTAAACCCACGGAAGTGAGGTACGGTACTTTACAATGCAAGGGGAAGTCGTTCAATCTTCACAACAAACCCCATGAGATAGAAACTATCCCCACTTTACAGATGTGGAAAGTGAGGCTCAGAGAGGTCTAATGATCCACCCAAGGTCACACAGTCTGGAACGGACTCTATCCCTGACTCTGCTGGGTGGTTTGTAAGGTGCAACCAGACGTGCACCCCCCTCAGGCATGAAATCAAGGTCACTGCGCCACAGGGACCCTAAGCCCAACCCAGCCTTTTGCATCCACTAGTCTTCCTTAAAAAGAACGGCTGTCAGGGGCCTGCTTCCTTTTCAGGGACTGAACTCTCCAGCCCAGAACTGTGTGGCCTGAGAAGCTGTTTCAGGTTTCACGGGCATCTTGATTGCCCCACGATAGTGAAGGACTCTGTTCTCCAGGAAAGGATCCATTTCCCCAGCTTGATGTTCAGTACCCCGTTAACTGCCTCCCCTGCCCCACACACAGGCCCAGGGCAGGCCAGTGGGCTCCTCAGCCTGTCACCACCCAGGCCTGGTGGGTCTGGTATAGACAGCCTCTCCCACGTGGGCAGGTTTCTCCCTTTCACAGCAACTTGCAAGATGAACCTGTTCTGCTTGTCAACTTAGACTGGCCTGTCCCACGCCCCCCACTCCTCGGAGACCGAGTCCCCACCCCCACCTTGCACCAGCCTGGGCTCAGTCACCAAAGAGAACAGCCGCAGAATATTAACAGAAAGCACCAAATCAATGTGACTCCCAACCAGCAATGATGTCGTGGTATCTCATGCTTGTTTTAATTTGCAATTTCCTTAATGACATACGATGTTGAGCATCTCTTCCTATGTTTATTTGCCTTGTGTATATTTTCTTTGTTGAGGAGTCTGTTCAACCCTTTTTATTTTTTTTTATTTTTTTTTTAAAGGAGATCTGTAGATTTTTTTTTTTAATCTTTATTTATTTTTTATTTATACAATTTTTTAGAGAGGAGAGGGAGAGAGAGAGAGAGAGAGGAGAGACAGAGAGGAGAGACAGAGAGAGAGAAGGGGGAGGAGCTGGAAGCATCAACTCCCATATGTGCTTTGACCAGGCAAGCCCAGGGTTTCGAACCGGCGACCTCAGCATTTCCAGGTCGACGCTTTATCCACTGTGCCACCACAGGTCAGGCCTGTTCAACCCTTTTTAAATCAAGTTACTTGTTTTCTTATTTTTGAGTTAAAGAGTTTTTTGTACATTTTGGACGAGTCCTTTGTCAGATGTGTCTTTTGCAAATTATTTTCTCCCCAGTCGGTGGCTTGTCCTCTCATTCCCTTGACAGTGTCTTTCACAGAGCAGAAGTTTTTAATTTTAATGAAATCCAGCTTATCAATTCTTTCTTTCATGAATTGTGCCTTTGGTGTTATAGCTAAAAAATCATCTTCATACTCAAGCAAATTTAGATTTTCTCCTATGTTGTCTTCTAGGAGTTTCATAGTGTAAAGCCAGTAGCCACGGCCACCATCACAGCTGCCTGGCCCATGCAGGTTTGCATTAGATTCGGACAGACAGTAATGAAACAATGGAGCCAAGAACTGGTGGGCCATTAGCTTTAATCCTAGTTTGCACCCAGTGGACAAGTAAAAACACACGCTGGGCTCCAAAACCCACTCATTTAGTGCTCACAAAGCTACTGACTTATCCGAGTTTCCTAGAATCAAAGGTTTCTAGGCCCTGGCTGGTTGGCTCAGTGGTAGAGCGTCAGCCTGGCGTGCAGGAGTCCTGGGTTCAATTCCCAGCCAGGGCACACAGAAGAACCTGTCTGCTTCTCCACCCCTCCCCCTCTCCTTCCTCTCTCTCTCTTCCCCTCCCGCAGCTGAGGCTCCATTGGAGCAAAGTTGGCCCGGGCGCTGAGGATGGCTCTGTGGCCTCTGCCTCAGGCACTAGGATGGCTCTGGTTGCAACAGAACGATGCCCCAGATGGTCAGAGCATCGCCCTCTGGTGGGTGTGCCAGATGGATCCCGGTTGGGCGCATGCAGGAGTCTGACTGCCTCCCAGTTTCCAACTTCAGAAAAATACAAAAAAAGAAAAAAAAAAAGGTTTCTAGCTCACCAGCCTTATTCACCTCTGTTCCCCATCTCCTTCTCTCTGCACAAACTCTGCACAAACTGGTTTCTCCCTCAGCACTCCAGCATTTGGCTGCTTCTCCTGGCCTCCTCCATGGGGCCTTACTCTGCTCTCCTACAGCATGGGCTCCTCCTAGATAGAATGTAATCACTCTTTCTCCCAAACAACATTATCTCTCCTTTATAAAACCTTTTGGCTCGAAAGCCCTCCCCCAACACACATTAATACAATCACGCCCATTCCAAGCAAGAAGGGCAATTAATACTATCACCTGGGAGACGGGCTTCCACGTGGGCAGTGCCATCTTTAACAAAGTGAGCATAATGTATTTATCTGCCCAACACACAGTTTTGACTTTATATTTAAGTCTATGATCCATTTTCAGTTAATTTATGTGAAAGGTGTCGGGACTGTGTCTAGCTTCATTTTTTTAAAAAATTTTCCGTTGATTTGAGAGAGCAAGAGAGAGAAGCAGGGGGGTGGGAAGGGAGAGGGAGAGAAGCATCAACTTGTTACACTTAGTTTTTCCATTCAGTTGTGCACTCCTTGGTTGCTTCTTGTATGTTCCCTGTCCAGGGATTGAACCCATGACCTCAGTGCATCAGGATGACACTCTATCCTTTGAGCCATGGCCAGGGCTTCTAGGTTTTTGGTTGTTGTTCTGTTTTTTGTAGGGGTTTATTGCATGTGGCTGTTCAGTTTTTTCAGCACCATTTGTGGGGGGACTGACGGACAATCTTTGCTCCATTGTATTGCTTTTGGTCCTGTGTCAAAGATCAGTTGACTATATTTATATTGGTCTATTTCTGGACTCTCTATTCTGTTCCATTGATCTTCTTGGGGGTTCAATACCACACTGCATTGATTACTGTAGCTTTGCAGTGAGTCTTGAAGTCAGGTAGTGTTAGTCCTCTGACTTTGTTTTTCTCCTTTAATATTGTGTTGCCTATTTTCACCCAGCAAACATGACAGTCTGGATTTGGGCCCAGCTCTGAGTCACTCTTAACTTGTGGAGAACCTATCCAAGATAGGCTCTTCAGGTATACACTGTAGTCATATATTTGCTTTTGTTTTTGCACAAAGAGTAATATACTTCAGCTTTATTCTGTCGCTTGTTTTTACTCAGTATACTTAGAAGGTCACCTCATACCTTTATGTAACTTTGTATATAAATAGATACATAGATTTATTTTCACTGCTATAGGGTATTCCTCTGAGCAGTGCTGTGTAATTATTTGACCAGTTCCCTATGGAAGGATATTTAGGTTATTTCCAGACTTTTGCTGCTACAGTAACTATCCACAAGCTAGTATCTCTGCTCCCCTCTGCAAGTCTACCTATAGAAGGAATTTCTACTGGGTTAAAAAAAAAGTGCATTTTAAATTCTGAACTTCGCCAAATTTCTCTTGAAGGAGGCTGGCCCATGTGACTAGCGGAGGACGTATTAAATCAGAAAGCGCTTTAAGCTTCAGACTGAAGGAGGGATGAGGAAATACCTTGCCCCACCTGCTGGCCCTCTGAACTTTGACCTTCTCTCCCCAGCTCTTGGTTCAAGCCACAAGGATCCCTGTCAGGCAATTTCCTATTTTAGAACCTTTCAACTTTCAGTTCCCTTTGCCTGGAATGCCTTTCCCCAGACCTCTCTAAGGCCCGTTCCTTCTCACTGTTCACCTGTCTCAGTAGCCGGTGGCACCTCCCATCACCTCGCCCAGTTTTATTTCCTGTACAGCCCTTACTTACCAGTACCAGAAATTATCCTGTGGATTTACTTGTTGGCTTCCTGGCTTCCCTACTTCCGGAGGGATGGGAGTAACATATACACTTGGCTTATTTATTATATGTATTGCCGGAGTCCCTCTCTAGAATGTCAGTTCTCTCTCTAGAATGTCAGTTCTAGAAGGACAGGGATCTTTTTGTTGTTGTATTTTTCTGAAGCTGGAAACGGGGAGAGACAGACTCCCGCATGCGCCTGACCGGGATCCACCAGGGGCGAGGCTCTGCCCACCAGGGGGCGATGCTCTGCCCCTCCGGGGTGTCGCTCTGCCGAGACCAGAGCCACTCCAGCGCCTGGGGCAGAGGCCAAGGAGCCATCCCCAGCGCCCGGGCCATCCTTGCTCCAACATCCTTGCTCCAATGGAGCCTTGGCTGCGGGAGGGGAAGAGAGAGACAGAGAGGAAGGAGGGGGGGGGGGTGTGGAGAAGCAAATGGGCGCTTCTCCTGTGTGCCCTGGCCGGGAATCGAACCCGGGACTTCTGCACGCCAGGCCGACGCTCTACCGCTGAGCCAACCGGCCAGGGCCAAGGACAGGGATCTTGTTTGTTCACTACTGTATTGCAAATACTTAGAATGGTGCAGGGCACATAGTCGGTGCTGGACTTATATTTGTTGAATGAGTGAGTGAATGAATGAATTAATGAATTAATGAATTAATAAGGATCATAGCCCCCACTCCCCAAAGAAAAAGAGCAGGTGCGTCCAGCAGGTGAGGCCACTTTCGTGTGCGGAGCGTCTCGCTGAGCGGGAGATGCCGGGCTCTTCGCAGGTGGGCGGGGAGTGTCGCTCTGGCCCCGCCCCAGAGGCTCAGCTTCCCGGAGGCCCCGCCCCTCCCGTCAGCTGGCCGGGGCGCCCGCCCGGCTCAGCTCCGACCTTGCCGCGGCGCAGTGGGGGCGGGAGGCGGGAGGAGCGGAGCGGGCGCAGCGCCGGGCGCAGTCTCCAATGAGCAGCGCGCAGCCGGCGCCCCTGACGACCCGAGTCCGCTGCGCCCCCTCCTCACGGCTTACCTGGTGCCAGGTAAGGTAACAGGTAAGAAGAACGCAGCGCCCGGGACCCCCCGACCCAGGTCCTTTCCAGGCCGGGCCGCCAAACGGGACGCAGGCTGGGGAATGTCAGGGTCCCCCTGCCCCGGGGGTGGAGTAGGCGTCTCTGTTGCAGGTAGTAGCCTCCTGAGAGCTTCCCGGGCCCCGGCCCGAGAACCTCGCGCCCACGGCCGCAGGTCCCAGCCCTCCACCCTTGCAGCATTCTTCCCACGCCTGCAGGATGAATGTTGCATTTTTTTTAACCCTTCAGGCGCCGCCGCCTCTTGGAAAATGATGGGAATACCTTTGGGGGAGGATCCTGGGATGGCTGGATCCCCCCAAAACTGAACTGACTCGGCTTCTGAGGGCTCCCCCTACCCAACACAGGGGAGCCTACCCATGCATTCTGAGCACCTGCCGACCTCTTGCCTTCTTCTCCCCAGCTGATGGCCCTCGTGCATTCACCGTGGCAATTAGGCTGCGGGTTCCCAGGACCCTCCCTTACTTCTGGGCCTCTTTAAAGACGGCGTGTCCCCCGCCCCAAGCCTGAGCTTCGTTGAGACACCTCTAGGTTGGTCTGACAGGATTCCCTGCCCCTGGCCCATGTCCACTGACCGCCCCCTGGAGATAGCCTGGCCTGTACTGTATTCCCCTTTCCAGGGGACAAATGCCTGGTGACAGGACGATTGTAGGAAGGATCGTAGCTCCCCAGTCTGCCTCACCTAGAGCTACCTGAAACAACTTTCCAGTCCCAACACAGGATGGACGTGTTGGGCTCAGCAATGGTGGAGTCAGGATGGAACAGTGTGGACCCAGCCCAGTTCTGGCCATGTGTCTGAAGACCCCACAGTGACACCATCCCACAGACCTGGCCTCGGTCAGCCAGTGTTCACAGAGCCAGAGCCGCAAATGGACCTTCCCACCGCTGGGCAATGAATGACCGCTTGGGGTGAAAAGTTCACCAGGTTAGAGAGGAGCTGCTTGGGCCACCTGGGTCCTTCAGGACCCTATTCTTTCTGTCCCTGGGCAGGTGCCCACCCAGAGAGTGAAGTGTTGGGTCTCAGCCCTGCCTTTGCCTGTCTCTTCACTTCCCCAAGTCTCCGCCGCCCCCATCTGTAAAATGGGGGTGATAACCGTGGGGACTGCCCGCCCGCCCGCTCACTCGGAGGTGGCAGCCAGGATTAACTGAGATGGGAGGGTGCCAGGCACGTAACATACTGACTTGCACTTAGTAATACTCCATGAACCGTAGCTGTAGTGGGTGTAATAATAATTATTATTTATTATCTCCGGGCTGCTGCAGACTTTCCTTTTGTGTTCTGACAGCTAGAGGTGCCCCACCCACCGTTTCTTCTACCAGGAAGGAAAACCTTTGACAGGATCCCTGTGGGGACGGGGGACCCTTGTTAATCCTGTATTTGGGGTCAAGGCAAGTTACCCCTCCTGCCTTTCTTCCTGGGCACTGTCTGCTCTGGCCTCTGGCTACCACCTTGTCCTTGTCCCTCGGGCTACATACGTCACCCACGTGCCCACAATGTGCCCTCCAGTTTCACCTGGCCAGTCCTCCAGGTCAGACAGGAGGAGGGGGGACATGCCTCTGAGTAGTCCTGTGGTCCTCACCCTCCCCACCTCCCAGACTCAGCTGGTGGCCTCGGCCCTGTTCTTCGGGTGGCTCAGTAACTTGGAAAGGAAGAGCGGCCTGCACCAAGGGCTGTAACCTGACCCAAGTTGGCTTCTGCTCCATCAGAGCCCAGAGTAAGAGGACTCAGCACTTGGGAACTGGGACCCTGGTGGCATTGCCACTCTGCCTCCAGTTTGCTGGGTGACCCTAGAAAAGCCGCTCTGCCTCAGTTTTCCCATCTGTAAAATATGGTTCCGATAGTCTGTGGTGTTGGAGTGCAAAATTTTGTTTATTTCAGTGGAGATAAACAACAGGGACTCCTGGAGGAGGGTTGTGTGGCTGTCCTATGGGGTTGACATTGCCCAAAGCAGAGGGGTGTCCGGAAGGAAGTCCCCCAGTGACTGGAGTGGGGGCAGGGAGAGCTGGCCAGGTCCCTGGGCTGGTCTCTGGCAGATCTGCCTCTTGCCTCACTTCTGACCCCCAGCTCCTTTCCAGGGGCTGAGGGACTCCCTGTGTCCACCAAGAGGGGTGCAGCAGGAACGGGCTGGCAGGGCCCGGGCACCGGGCAGTGGCTTGGCCAGGGTGCCTGGTGTGGCAGCAGGCCAGAAGCATCCCTCCCTGAGCTCCGACTCACACTCACCCACTCACTGACTCCCCTCCCCGAGGCCTCTGCACTGCAGCAGGCTGAAGCTGAACAGGCAGCCCAGCTGGGGCTGGGGGCAGAGCAAGGGCCTGGGGAGGGAGACACTCCCTCTGCTCCCTCCCTCCTGCCCTTGGTCCCATTCAACCCTGGCTTCCCTGGGAGGGGCAGTTGCTGACAAGGCAACCGCCTTTCCTGGGACAGACTTGAGTCTGCCTGGCATGCTGGGGTGCAGCCAGGGCTGGGGCATGGGAACTCACACCCGTGGGTCCTCGCTGCATCTCAGAACCCTCCTCGATGTCATTAAGGAGAGGGTGTTTTGAAGGATTAGGACTTTGGAGTTGAGAGCACAGACTTTGGAACTCTGGGACCGGGATTCACATCCAGCTCTGCCACTTCTTAGCTGTGTGACCTAAGGCAGGTCATTTAACCTCTCTGTGTCTCAATTTTCTCAACTAGACAATGGGGGTAATAATAGAACCTACCTCATAGGATTCTTGTGAAGACCAACGCATGTACCTCACTGAGAACAGTGCCAGGAACACGTAAACTTCATAAGTGTCAGCTGTTGTTACTGATATTGTTGCCGTCGTTGTCATTGTCGTCATTGTCACCATCTCTGCTTGGCTGAACCCCCTCTGGTACTAGCCTCTCTTTTCCTTAGATTAGTACTCCCTTTGAGTACATGTTATATTGACAAGCATTTTAGCTGAGCAGTTGAGAGCCCAGATTCTGGGGCCAGACAGTTCTGGGTTCAAATCCCAGCTCTGCTTCTCAGCAGCTGTGTGATCTTGGGCAAGTTATTAATTTTTCTGGGCCTCAGTTTCTCCACCTGCTGAACAAGGGTGAGGACAGCGCACATCTGACAGAGTTGCTGGGAGGATTATACTACCCTGGGCACTCTCTGTCCCACCCATTCCAGAATGCTCCTCCCCCAGACACCCGCACAGGGGACTCCCTCACCTTTTCGTCTGGCTCAGCTGTTACCTTCACAGCACAGCTCTCCCTGGCTGGGACCCCCTATTTCAAATCGCCCTCGCCTTCATTGCCCTCCGTCTCCTCCCCTACTCTTACTCCTCCCCAGCCCTTCCTTCTCTCTGATATATTGTATCATTCACTTATTCTGTTCTTGTTTCTAGTATGAATGAGCAGGGGTCTTGGTGATTTTAGTTCATCGTTAAATCCCCACTACTGCCTTGGCCAGTTGGCTCAGTGGTAGAGCATCAGCCTGGCGTGCAGAAGTCCCGGGTTCGATTCCCGACCAGGGCACACAGGAGGAGCGCCCATCTGCTTCTCCACCCCTCCCCCTCTCCTTCCTCTCTGTCTCTCTCTTCCCCTCCTGCAGCGAGGCTCCATTGGAGCAAAGATGGCCCGGGCGCTGGGGATGGCTCCTTGGCCTCTGCCCCAGGCACTAGAGTGGCTCTGGTTGCGACAGAGCGATGCCCTGGAGGGGCAGAGCATTGCCCCCTGGTGGGCGTGCCGGGTGGATCCCAGTCGGGCGCATGCGGGAGTCTGTCTGACTGGCTCTCCCCGTTTCCAGCTTCAGAAAAATACAAAAAATACAAAAAAAAAAAAAAAAATCCCCACTACTAAGAACAGAGTCTGGCCCACAGAGGGCACTCGATGAACATTCCCTGAATGAACATAATCTTCACAACAGCCCTGTGAGATCAGTTCTCTTGTCATTGCTGTCTTACAGATGAAGAAACTGAGGCTCAGAGATGCTGAGTGAGTTGCTCAAGGTCACACAGCCAGCCAGCAAGCAGTGAACCTGAACCCCTCGCCCTTTTGCCCTGACAGGTCTGGCCTCACCTGGCCGACAATGGCTTTGCCCCCGTGAGCTAGAGCCTGCCCCTCGGTGCCTGCCCACCACCAGCCAGCAGGATGCAGCTGTGGAAGGCGGTGGCGACGACCCTGGCCTTCATGAGCATGGACATCGGCGTGACCACGGCCCTGTACATCTTCAGCCACCTGGACCGCAGCCTGCTGGAAGACATCCGCCATTTCAACATCTTTGACTCGGTGCTGGACCTCTGGGCAGCGTGCGTCTACCGCAGCTGCCTGTTGCTGGGGGCCACCATCGGCGTGGCCACAAACAGCGCCCTGGGGCCCCGGCGGCTGCGGGCCTCGTGGACGGTAATGGCCCTGGTGTGCCTTTTCGCGGGCATCTACACCATGGTGAAGCTGCTGCTCTTCTCCGAGGTCCGCAAGCCGGTCCGGGACCCATGGTTCTGGGCCCTCTTCGTCTGGACCTACATCTCCCTCGCTGCCTCCTTCCTGCTCTGGTGGCTGCTGTCCACGGTGCAGCCACATGCCAAGGCCCTGGGGCCAGGGGCTGGGGCCGGGGCTGAGGGCTTCCCTGCGGAGGAACAGCCCCCCGCCGAGCAGGCATCCGGGGCTACGCTGCAGAAGCTGCTGTCCTACACCAAGCCCGATGTGGCCTTCCTCGTAGTGGCCTCCTTCTTCCTCATCATAGCGGCTCTGGGTAAGCGAGCGCCCGCGGGGCCTGGTAGGCACTCAGGAGATCAACCTTTTCCTCTTAAGTTCTAGCATTTACTTATGCAGTTCAGACATCAAATTTTACAAAAAGGTGAACACTGAGAGTTTCTTTCCTAATTCCGCCTCTGACTACCCTGATCCTCCAGGGCTAACTATAGCAAGAGGTTAGTTTTTGTTTGTTTGTTTTTTACAGAGACAAGAGATAGATAGGGACAGACAGACAGGAATGGAGAGAGATGAGAAGCATCAATCATCAGTTTTTCGTTGCGACACTCAGTTGTTCATTGATTGCTTTCTCATATGTGCCTTGACTATGGGCCTTCAGCAGACCAAGTAACCCCTTGCTCAAGCCAGCAACCTTGGGTCCAAGCTGGTGAGCTTTGCTCAAACTAGATGAACCCGCACTCAAGCTGGCAACCTCGGGGTCTCGAACCTGGGTCCTTCCGCATCCCAGTCCAACACTCTATCCACTGTGCCACCACCTGGTCAGGCGCAAGAGGTTAGTTTTAGTCTTGGATGTCTCCTATTAAATTGCGATTCTTTTTTTTTTTTTTTTTTTTTTTACAGAGACAGAGAGAGAGTCAGAGTGAGGGATAGACAGGGACAGACAGACAGGAATGGAGAAATGAGAAGCATCAATCATTAGATTTTCGTTGTGCATTGCGACACCTTAGTTGTTCATTGATATGTGCCTTGACCGCGGACCTTCAGCAGACCGAGTAACCCCTTGCTTGAGCCAGCGACCTTGGGTCCAAGCTGGTGGGCTTTTGCTCAAACCAGATGAGCCCACATTCAAGCTGGCGACCTCGGGGTCTCGAACCTGGGTCTTCCACATCCCAGTCTGACGCTCTATCCACTGTGCCACTGCCTGGTCAGGCAAATTGCGATTCTTTAACAAGGATTTCACAGCAATCTAACTACATGAACTTAGACAATTGACTTAATCTCTCAGCCTCAGTCTCCTCTGTAAAATGGGAATAATAGTATTACCTTACCTACAGGATTATTGGGAGCCATTTGAGACTTGAAAGAGGTGAGGGAACAGATATCTGGGGTGACAGTGCTCCAGGCAGAGGGCATAGCCCATGCAGAGGTCCTGAGGCAGAAAGGTGCCTGGTTGTTAAAGGAATAGCAAGGAGGCCAACGTAGCTAGAGCAGTGAGTGAAGGGGGAGACAGAGAAGAAGATGAAGACAGGTCAGTCACAGGGGCCCAACCATGCCGGGCACCACTGTTCACTGTAAGGACTTTGTTACCCTAGATGAGATAGGAGCCATTAGACTGTCTTGAGCTGAGAGACAAAATCTGATTTCGGTTTCACAGACTCCCGCTGTCAACTGAGTGCAGATGAGGCTGATTGGAGTGGGGGGCGGAAGCAGAGAGAAGCAGGAGTTACTACCGAGGTAGTCCAGGCAAGATCGATCAGCAACTTGGGGCAGTGGAGGCGGTAAAAGTGGTTGGATTCTGGAAACATTCTGAAGGTAGAGCCATAGGATTATCTGGTGGAGGGGGGAGTCTGATGTGGTTTGTGCAGCTGGAACGAGAGGGTTCGCCTAGCACAGCACCTGCACCCTGTCAGGTCTTGGTGAGGGTGAGCCTTCGTTTACTTGTTGTGGTTGTTATTGTCATCCATTGGTGTGTGCTGGGGTCCGAATGCTGCTGGAGCTCGCTGCTGCCCTTTACTCCCCTGTGGGTAAACTGAGGCAGAACTTCAGCTCAGGTGGAGCTCCCACAGCAGAGACTGGAGGCTCCATGGAGAGACTAAGGCCCTCTTGGCTGCCACCTATGGTCCCTGCACCAACACCAGCAGAGGGCACTAGAACCCCATGGAAGGCCTCACTGTCCCACGTGAGCAGGTCGAGTAGAGCTGCTCGGGATTCATTCTGTGACCTTTATTGAGCACCTGCTGTATGCCCAGTTCCGAGCCAGGCTGTGGCCTGTGGAGAGAGCTGCAGTGAAAACGGGGGGCCCAGCCTGGCCTGACCACGTTCCACTCTGTGCCCATCATATCCATAAGATGAGAGGGGCATTCCTGATCTGCGGGAGGGAAGAAGGAACAAGGAAACACCCACACCCCTCCCAAATTGGAAGCCGTTTAGGGTTTAAATCCTGGCCCTTCCTTGTAATTGCTGTGTGACCTCTGGCAAATGACTCAGCCTCTCTGAGTCCCGTTCCACCTCTGTGAAGTGGGGGTGACATCCTGTAAGGATGTCACCCGCCTCTCCCCACCCCTGCCTCGGGTTGTTGTGAAGATACAGGTAGGAAGTAATCCTGCAAACTGGGAAGTGCCCCCACCAGAAGGGGTGGGTGACAATTCTCATTTTCTCTGAGGACCACAATATTGCATCTCCTGAGGTGCTAGAATTTGGACTCTGAGCCCTCCACCAGCAAGACGGAAGTGAACTTGTGTCCGTCAGCCAGGAGAGCGCCCCTCGGCCTCTCAGCCTCACTGTCCTCCACTGGAAGATACGGTGACAGCGGCCAGCTTCCGAGCCTGAGCTGAGGGAATGAGAGGCCTCCCGGGCCCCTCAGCCCCGTGGCTTAGTGCCTGGTAGCTGTCATTCAGACTGACACAGTCAGTACACTGAAGACACCGGCTTCCCCTGTCCCTTTTCCCTGGAAAGTGGCGAGCGTTAAGCCATGTGGGGACCCTACCCTGTGCTGCCCCCGCCATGGTGGCAAGAAGAGTTTCCCGGTGGGGTGTAGGCTTCCGGGGGCCCAGGAGGAAGGGTACCAGCCCCCTGAACTTCCCCCTCCGGCTCCCCTGGCAGGAGAGACCTTCCTCCCGTACTACACTGGCCGGGCCATCGATGGCATCGTCATCCAGAAGAGCATGGAGCAGTTCAGCACGGCCGTGATTGTCATGTGTGTGCTGGCCCTCGGCAGGTAGCCAGCTCTCAACCCCACGCCCGCCCCCCGGGCGTGCGGCAGGGTACAGAGAGAAATCAGGGGCGGCTCCTAAGGGGAAAATGAGCCAGGGAGGTCCAAGAAGTGCCCCTTGGTGGGCCTGTCTCTCAGCTGGTCACCATAGTAACCAACAGCCAAACTGGTGCAGCACCATGGGCCTTTGCCTGAGCCACACCTCCTCCAGGGTTCCCCCACCCACCCTCCCTGGCAGTGTCCCAAGTGGGAAACAAGGGCCGGCCTGTCTGTGCTTTTCAGGAAGAAAACGAGCCTGGCTGCCAACGTTGGGTTCCTCGCCCTCCCCCAAACACAACCCCTCAGTTCACCCTCACCTTGGGGGCTCCAGCTGGGGACCGAGCCCCGGGGAGCAGGGTCAGGGTCAGAGTCCGGCCTGTCTGCGCCCTGCAGGAGGCCCAGGCCTGGCAGCAGCGGGAGAGGGCAGCGGGTTTGGTGGTCGGTTGCCGGAAGGACGCCGTGCTATGTATAACATCTCTTATCTGCAATTAGCTCATTTGCCGCAGGTATTCGGGGCGGCATTTTTACCCTCATATTTGCCAGACTGAACATTCGCCTCCGGAATTGTCTCTTCCGCTCACTGGTGTCTCAGGAGACAAGCTTCTTTGATGAGAATCGCACAGGTTGGTCCCCCCGGAGCCTCAGGACATCCAGGGCTGGGCTCAACCAGGGTGGGCTGGCCTCTCTTTGGGAACGTGGATGGGTGCGTTTGTGGTCTCAGCCCCGCTGGCTTTGCCCGCCATCGGCTTCAGGATGGAATCGTCCCAGGAGGAGGGCTTGGGCCCCTGGCTGGCCTGTGCCCTGGGGAGCTGGCCTGCTGGCCGAGGTTTTGGTATGAGCTGTGGCCACAGTGGGACCCTGGCCAGGCCACCCGAGGTCCCTGCAGCAGCCAAGGCACTGGCTTCCTAACTGCCCTCTGGGAACCACAAGGGCCAGGAGTCCCCACGCCTGTGGCCCACAGGGCCCAGATCCTATGGGGCAAGTGGGGTGGGGGCGTGGGGCAGAGCAGGGGCGGCAGTGTGGTTTCCAGACAGGATCCCAGGCTCCGAGACAGACCGGTCTGGGTCCAAGCCCTGATTCCACTGCTTACTAACTTAACCTTGGGACCTGTTTCCCCATCTCTAAAATGGAAACAATAGTAGTAAATGCCCCGTGAAATTGTGAAGCTCTTAGCCCAGTGTCCAGCAACTGGCAAAGGCCTGAGTCCCCCCAGTACCTCTCAGTGCCCGCCGCCCCTGCCCGCAGTGACCCCACTGCTGCAGCGGGGGCTGAGTTGCCTGTGTTCCAGGGGACCTCATCTCCCGCCTCACCTCGGACACCACCATGGTCAGCGACCTGGTCTCCCAAAATATCAACATCTTCCTACGGAACATGGTCAAGGTCACGGGCGTGGTGATCTTCATGTTTAGCCTCTCGTGGCAGCTGTCCTTGGTCACCTTCATGGGCTTCCCCATCATCATGATGGTGTCCGACATCTACGGCAAGTACTACAAGGTAGGCTCGCCCTGCACCCCCTGCTGGGTCCTGTGAGCAGGGGGAGTTTCGGAGTGACCCCCCCATCAGAAGGGGCTCAGGGAGCTGGGTTTGGGGGGGTAGGGCTCGTGAAGGACTTATCATTCAGTCAATATTTGTTGAGCACCTACAATGTCCTGGGCGCCAAGATACATTATTGAGACAGATAAGGGCCCTGCCCTCGGGGACCTTGTATTCTGATGGGAGATACGGAAGACAAACAGCAGCCATAATAACACCTCACCTAGTAAAAGACAGTAAGTGCACAGGAGAAAAAGGAAGTGAGGAGGAGAAAGTTTGGGGGCCGTGGTGGCTCTATGTAGATCACCCTGAGATGGTGACATTCTGAGGAAAGAGTCAGACATCCCAGCGAAGCCGGGTCCAAGCAGAGGGCACAGCCCGTGCAAAGACCCTGGGGTGGGACCGTGCATTTGAGAAGTCTCAGTGAGGTTGGGGCCATGAGTGAGGGAAGAGGACAGCAAATGAGGGCAGGGAGGTGACGGGCCAGACAGCGTAGGCCTTGGTGAGAACTTTGGTTTTCACGCTGAATGCAAAATTTGCTCTTTCTACATAGCATACATTCACGGGGGGAGGGGGGGGCGGCGGTGTGGGCCCCCTGAGCGAGGCCCTTGCCCATGATGCCGTTATGGGCAGGCCACTGTCCCCTCCAGAGGCCCTTGGCTAGGAAGGTGGGCCTGTGAGGTGGGCCCCTGGCTCATCCTGCTTCCCACGGTGCTGGATGCCACCCCGCCCGAGCCCTGAGGGACCAAGGCTGAGGTCACACAGTGACAGAGGACCCCTCGCCCACGGATCCAGGCCAGAGGGGGGCAGGGGTTGTTCCTGAGCAGAGGGGCTTTGACACGTGATCAGCTCATAGGGACCTTTGATGTCTGTGACCTGAGGCCAGCTCCAAAGTGACTCCATTCCCACGTGTCCCCTTCTGGCAAAGCCCACCACCCAGGGGGGTCCTCTCGCCCACCGCTCTGGGTCATGCGCTCTTTTCCTTCCCAAGTGAAACAGTAAATATATCAGTTGGCATTGGAGCCAGTTCCCTTCCTGCGCGCCCCACCCCACCCTTCCTGCCTTCCTGCCAGCCCCTGCCCCTGCCTCTGGGACGGGGCAGGAAACCCTGCTGCTCCCGTCAGTCCTGCCTCTGAGAGCCTCAGGCCCCCACCTCAAGTTTGGCTAGACAGGGCCTCAGGGTTGCTCTCTGCAGGCCCTCTGCCTACACCTGGATGTGTTGAATGTCGCCACCGAGTCATGGCCACAAGCCACACGCAACGCCCACAGCCAGACATGACTCAGGGCACAGCCGCGTCCATCCCCCACTCCCAGGTGCTGTGCTTCTGATGGCTGGGCATGACTCACAGGTCACGGGACATGCCCGTGCATGATCCCAGCAGGGCCTCTCGGGCAGCCGCCCTGGCCAGTTTGAGAACCCAATGTGGTGATGACTCCAAAGCGTGACCAGCGCCGCCCAGGGTCCGCCTCTAGAGCTCTGGTGGGTGGCTGCCGGCTAGGGGTCACACACTTGGAACCACTGCTCAGCCATCTGTCCTGGTTACACACACATACATACCACACACACGTGACATGGACAGATTGTATAGCCAGGGCCCTCTGCCACCATCTAGAACAGGGGTCTCAAACTCGCGGCCCGCCCACCAATTTTGTGCGGCCCGCAGACTGGCCCGCAGACTAACCCACGAAGTTTGATTAATCTGCGGGCCGCACAAAATTGGTGGGCGGGCCGCATGGGCCGCGAGTTTGAGACCCCTGATCTAGAACTTGGCCAGGAGTTCTGGGATCTCTGTGCCAACACTCAGGCCATCACAGAATTTAATTCTGCTGATGATGTAGATGGTGCCCCTGTGTATAAAGTTGGAGTTTCCTGTGTAGCAAAGGACCCAGACAGCCCTCCGGGGCATTTCTGTCCTCCTGTCAGCTTGGTGTCAGGGGTTGAGGCTCCTTTTCTGAAAAGATTACCAAGAACTGTACAATCACAAGTAACCTCTGGTTACTGGAGATGACTTAATGTCCCTCAGGAGCTGGGGCCTGGGGAGCTCACCTCCAGAAGTCTGTCCTCCAAGTCCGTCAGACAAGCGGGAAGGGGATGGGGAAGGAGGGGATTTGGGTCTTACTGTTTTGTCCCCAGAACTCCCTGCATAGAGCCGGCGCCAACTAAGGGCGGAAAAGCCCAGAGAGGCCGGAGGACGCAGGTAGACGGTGAGACTGAGTTTTGGGGTCTTCTTTCTTGTCCCCCTTTCTGCACACAGAGGCTCTCCAAAGAGGTCCAGAACGCCTTGGCCAGAGCCAGCAACACGGCCGAAGAGACCATCAGTGCCATGAAGACTGTCCGGAGCTTTGCCAACGAGGAGGAGGAGGCGGAGGTGTACTCACGGAAGCTGCAGCAGGTGTACAAGCTGAACAGAAAGGAGGCGGCTGCCTACATGTATTACGTCTGGGGCAGCGGGGTACGTGTGCCCCAGCGCGGGGCAGGTCCAATCACAGGAGGAACGGGACAGGAAGGGGAGGGGATGCCTTGCTCCGGGACATGAGCCGGGTCCCTGCATGTGGGTGTCAGGCTGGTCGCACTTGACTTCACGGCATCCCAGCTTTCTGTGTGTGCACGGAGCTTTCCAGGAGAGAGGGCAGCCTCCCAGTGAATGTCCCCACGGGGATCTCTTCCGCCCCTGCGTTGGGTCCAGGGCTGGAGCTCTCTCCTCAGCTAGGGAGACATCCTGCCGGTTTGGGAGTTGCTCCGAGACCGGTCAGGACCCAGCCTGAGCCGCTTTCTGGCAGGTCCTATGTACACACACACACCCCATTACAGTGTCTGGCTCACTTCCGGGGGTGGGCGGGTGTGAGTCACAGCCCTTCCCTGGAGGATGCGCAGGACTTGGACCCTGTGGTGGCCACATGTGGGGGGCGAGCTTATGGGGAAACAGCTGGGCAAGGAATGATAAGTGTTGGGAGTTTAGGGGAAGGAGGACCTGGTGGTCTACAGGGGAACAAGAGGACAAGGACTGTCTGGGTCCCCTCAGGGCAGACCACCCCCCAAAAGTGCACAGCCAGGAAGGAGAAGGGGCCTGAAATCCAGGGCAGCTAGCGAAGCCTCTCAGCAGTTGGTCCCCCAGCAGGGGTGCTTTTTGGGTTTGAGGTGGGAAGGGACAAATGAGGACCCTGAATGAGTGGTCAGGGGTGCTGTCTCCACTCCTCTCCCTGACACTTCACCAGGTTCTGGAGGGGGAGGGAGGCAGGGGTGCTAGAACAGCCCCTGTACGGAGCCTGGTAGGGTGAGGAGACAGACCTCACTGTGCTGCTCTGCCTGGCTTGCTGTGTGACCTTAGCCAGTGGACTCGCCTCTCTGATCCATGCTCTTCCTGATGGGGACTTACAGCTCCTGCTTGGCCTCGAGGAGGGTTTGGGCTCTGATTTGTGTGCCAGGGCCTCACAAAGAAAGCCTTGTTCTCAGCCAGACACATGGCTGCTCCAGCTGGGGACCTTTGCAGGGAAACTCCACAGGGGGGCAGGGAGGGCACCAGCGTGTGGGGGGATGCTGTGGGCCACAGTTTCAGTCTATGGCTGGAAGTGTGGGGCTCACAGCTGCCCTCACCTCCCCCTGCAGACCGGGTGGGCTGGGGAACAGGCAGCGGGAAGGTGTGAGCCAGGCCTCCCATGACAAGTGCCCCTCCCTCTGCCCCCAGCTCACACTGCTGGTGGTCCAGGTCAGCATCCTCTACTATGGGGGCCACCTTGTCATCTCCGGGCAGATGACCAGCGGCAACCTCATCTCCTTCATCATCTACGAGTTTGTCCTGGGAGATTGTATGGAGGTGAGGGGCTGGCTTGGGGACGGGATCCCTGGGAGAGAGAAAGGGGCGCGTGGGGAAGAGGGATCTCAGGGGTGTGCTCCAGGGTCCGAGGGATGCAGGGCTTCTCTCCAAAGTAGACGGGAGAGAATGCTGTAATACCTATAGCAATAACAAAACTAACAAGTGACGGTGACCAAGAGTATTTCAGAAAATGCACGTCAGGTGGCAAACACACAGTACAGTACACAGATGACGTGTTATAGATTGTACACCTGAAACCAGTGCAGCTTTATTAACCAATGTCACCCCTGATAAATTCGGTTTAAAAAAAATGCTCATAAGAGAGCCAGAAGAGGTCTGTGTGCGTCCCCGATTCTTGGAAGAGGAAGCGGAGGTTCAGAGAAGTTAAGCAACTTGCCTGTCCCCTTTGTAGGGGACCTGGATCCACAGCCAGAAGAGTCTGACCTTACTGTAACCCTCCTCAAAGCGCAGCACCAGGGGGGAAACAAGGCTTGTTTTAGGTTAGGTCTTAATTCGGGTCCCCCGACCCTAGCAGACCCTGAGACAGGATGCTGGGGTGTTGTGCTGCCATCGTGTGATGCAGAAGGATATTGGGGGGGGGGAGTTCTAACTCTCTGCTCTGACACACACACACACACACACACCCTGCCCAGCACACACACACACCCACACACACACACACACACACACACACACACACACACCCGCCCAGCCCTCAAGCATTGAAATTGGGCCTCTGTGTCCTCCAGTGAAGAGGTTCACAGATGTGTGGGGGAGGGGCGTGCATGCCCTCAATGGCCCTTTGCGTGAGTCACAGTCACACCTGAGGTCACAGGTGACTCAGCGATTCTGCCTCTAGGAATCTGCGCTTCAGAAACTCCCACACCCGCAGAGGTGTGAGTGACCCAGGACTGGCCGTGCAGCCCTGGTCACGGCAGTGAAAGGTTAAAACCACCACACGCGCCCGCTGACCAGGCAGGGACTGGGTCAGTACAGTACATCTGTAGTCCAGAGACAGCACGGACGTCTGTCCCGTCCACACATGGGGCAGCAGCCTCGGGAACCAGGCAGTTCCATGTACGCCGGCCTCAAGGGATCCAAAGACATGATGGAAGGAGGCAGATCCCTAAGCAACAGGGAGAGTCTGACCCCATTGGCATAGTGTTTCCAGTACCCAGATTATTTCATTATGACGTGCACGTGTTTGCAAGCACGCAGACTGGAAAGATACAGAACACGGATGACTGTGGTCGGCTCTAGGATGGGGGGCATGACGGGCAATTTCTGCACAGCCCTGGCATCCTAATAATAACAATAATAATAACCTTTGGTATTAAAGATGGCAGTCCTAGCTGTAGTGTCCCAAGGGTTCCCTTAGTGCCAACCATGGTCTTCACAGAACCATGGCCCTGGGTACTAATATCACCTCCACTTCATTAGACCAGTCACGGCACCTCAGGGCCTAAACTTGGCAGCCAGACGTGCCTGAGTTCAAGTCCTGGCTCTGTCACTTCCCAGCTGTGTGACCTGGGGGAAGTTACTTGAGCTCTCTTGTGCTTTCAGTTTTCTCATCAGCAAAAAAGAGATAATGCTAGATCCCACCTAGTCGCCCATCCAGAGTGCTCCATAAAACGTGCTGTCATGATTACTCACATTTATATTGTGCATTTGTTTTTTGTTGTTGTTGTTTTACCCAGAGAGATGTATAGTATAAATTAAGACCCTTTTTTATTTTTATTTTTTAATTTTTTTTTTCTTTTTGTATTTTTCTAAAGTTGGAAACGGGGAGGCAGTCAGACAGACTCCTGTATGTGCTGGACCGGGATCCACCCAGCACGCCCACCAGGGGGCAATGCTCTGCCCATCTGGGGCATTGCTCTGTTGCAACCAGAGCCATTCTAGCGCCTGAGGCAGAGGCCACAGAGCCATCCTCAGCGCCCGGGCCAACTTTGCTCCAATGGAGCCTTGGCTGCGGGAGGGGAAGAAAGAGACAGAGAGGAAGGAGAGGGGGAGGGGTGGAGAAGCAGATGGGCACCTCTCCTGTGTGCCCTGGCCGGGAATCAAACCTGGGACTTCTGCACAGCCAGGCCGACGCTCTACCACTGAGTCAACCAGCCAGGGCCAAGATCTTTTTTTTTTTTTTTAACTAAAATTTCCCCACCACCACAGCAGCTGAAGGAGGAAGGTTCCATTCCTGTTCTGCCACATTCTGGCGGCTTCCTTTAACTTCTCTGTGCTTCCATTTCCTCCTTGGGGGGTGATAATGCCCAGTCCTCTGGGAGGTGCCGGCTTGCAGCTGTAACATCCGTGAGGCGCTGGCTCCTAATCTGTCATATTTATTACTCTGTCCTCATTTTTCATTACGGTTATGAGCTAGCAGTGGGGCCCCAGCAGCCCCCCACAAATAATTCTGTGTCCTTTCCCCACACCCCCTTCCTCTCCTGGTACCACGGACTGGGGTACAGGGCTCCCAGGAGCAGAGTGTCAATGGGACAGGAATGTATCTCCCCCTCCTCCCCACAGTCTGTGGGCTCTGTCTATAGCGGCCTCATGCAAGGAGTGGGGGCCGCCGAGAAGGTGTTCGAGTTCATTGACCGGCAGCCAACCATGGTGCATGATGGGAACTTGGCCCCTGACCACATGGAAGGCCGCGTGGACTTTGAGAACGTGACCTTCACCTACCGAACTCGGCCCCACACCAAAGTCCTGCAGGTGAGAGGGGGGTGTAAGGCCTGCCCACATCATCCCTTCCCTCACCCCATCGCTCCCCCCTCCCCCCCATCCACACGCCAGGCCACTGCAGCGCAGCTGGGCATACACAAGGCACTGTCCCGGTCCTCGTGCTGCTTGGGCTCTAGTCAGGGAAAACTGGTCATTAACAGAAGGGTGGTGTGACAGTCAAGGAGGGCTTCTCTGAGGAGGTGACATTTGAGCTGAGACCTGAACAAGAAGTAGGAGCCAATCAGGTGGGTTTGTGCAGAAAGAACATTCATTCCAGGCAGAGGAAACAGTATGAAAGTGCCACCAGATGCCAGACAGGAGAGCACCCTGGGAGCCAGCAGTGCCCAGCCATGGCAAAGCAGAGTAGGGCCGGCTGGGAAGGGCACCTGCCAGTGTCCGGGGCCAGAGAGCCACCTGTGCTGCTGCTGGCCCCTCACCGTGTCTGTGTGCTCCTTGCAGAACGTCTCCTTCAGCCTGTCCCCAGGAAAGGTGACTGCGCTCGTGGGGCCCTCAGGCAGTGGAAAGAGTTCCTGCGTCAACATCCTAGAGAACTTCTACCCCCTGGAAGGGGGCCGCGTGCTGCTGGATGGGAAGCCCATTGGCGCCTATGACCACAAGTTCCTGCACCGCGTGGTACTTGCGGGCCTCTGCTGTGCAGGCCTCTGCTGCCCCCTCCGCCCTTTCTTTGTCTGGCCTCGCTCTGGCTCTCGGACACTGTAGGGACATGGATGCTAAGAACAGCCTCAGGCATATGTGCGGTTCAAAGAATAATCACCAGGGTGCCACGGGCCCGTTGGTCCATCGGGGAATAGAGTACTCCATCACTGCAGTAGGCCCCTCAGAAGCAACCTCTCGCCCAAACGTTGATGAGCATCATTTTATCCCCCCCCCCCCCCAATACTAGCAAAAGTTTATTAGAAAGTCACAGAGGTAGAAAAACTGTTCGGGCTGTGCAATAATACTTCAAGTATGCTCAGACACTTCCTGTCCTCGGACGGTTAGTATCGTCAGTCCTGAATTTCCGCCCCCTGGGCTGGGCAGTGTGGAGAGGGAGCTCATTGGGGTCTGCTGCATTTTTCCTGATGACTCAGGGTATCAAGTACCTTTTTGTAAGGGGGTGCACCATTTGGATTTCCTCTTTTGTGAATACCTTTTCTTTAAAACTGAAATTTTAATTTTCGTAAACCCAGAGCAATGAAGTACGGCAATTTAAAGCATACTCCCGATTCATCGGAAGGTCTCCTAATTAAGTTGTAGGTGTTCCCTTCCATCTCACCTTTTAAATTCTGCAGTTTGGTTTTATGGATGCACTGTAATTGTGTAACCAATCCCCAACTTACCTACAATTAGAATATTTCTTTTATTATTATTATTATTATTGCTATTTACAGTGTTGCAATGCTACCCTCCATACTATCACTTTTTGTAGGCCAAATTCCTAAAATGGGGACCATGGGACAACAGCTCCTTTAAGTTGTCCCCTTAGAAGGGAGGGAGGTCTTTGCGGTCTGACACAGAGCTACATGCTACCTTCTCTCTCTCTCTCTCTCTCTCTCTCTCTCTCTCTCTCTCTCTCGCTGTTTCTAGGGCAGGGCAGACAGCGAGCTGTCTTGGAGGTCAGGGAACTTGGCTTAGCACTGAGTGGCAAGCTTAGGGGACCCCAGTCTGTCTGTCGGTTGAGGGAGGCCGAGGGCTTGCACTCAAAGTGGACCCCATTGTTGGGGACAGAAGAGAAGCAGCTGAGTGCAGCAGCCAGGCGCAGGCCCCCACCCCCCACCCCCACCCCATCGGATTTCAGGCCCGAGACCCCTGGCATCAGCCGGGCCTGGGGCTGGCAGGGTTCCTGGTGACAGCTGGCCTGATGCGTTCCTGGCCTCTCATGCCCGTTCCTCCTCCCCCTCCTCAGATCTCCCTGGTGAGCCAGGAGCCCGTGCTGTTCGCTCGCTCCATCACGGACAACATCTCCTACGGCCTGCCCACCGTGCCCTTTGAGATGGTGGTGGAGGCGGCGCAGAAGGCCAATGCCCACGGCTTCATCATGGAGCTGCAGGATGGCTACAACACAGGTACCCTCCGAGCACCTGTATAGCTGCGCCAGGCCCCGCCCCCGGGGCCATGACCCTCGGACCACCCACTGCCACCTGCCGGCTCCTCTTTATTATTTCGGGTGAAATTCCGGTCACCTGAATGTATCCATTGACAAGGGAAAAACTCGGTGGCATTCAGTTCATTCACGACACTATACAACCTCTCCTTACCTTGTTCCAAAATGTTATTATTTAAAAATAAGACTCATGTGCTATATTAATTAGTGACGTAACTTGATATTAATGAATCGATATTTCAATTTGATAGACTTAACAACAATAGGGTCATTTATACCGTTTGTTACATTTAATACACTTTCAATGGTTAACTCTTGGGAAGGGGCTATCCACGCGTTCAAAACTAAACATACATATATATATATATATATATATATATATACACACACACACACACACAATGAAAAGCTTTTATTCCATCCCTATCTCCACACCCAGTTTTCTCCTGCCACCACCAAACTTCTGTTAGTTTCGTACATGGCTTCTTTATCCAAATGTAAATATATATTTTTATTTCCTCCCGCCCGTTTACAGAAAAGAAGTGGCACATCCTATTCTGTACCTGGCTCTTTAAACTTGACAGTGTCTTAGTGACATTTACATTGGTGTCTAGAGAGCTGCTTTGTTCCTTTTATTGGGGGGGGGGTATCAAATGCCTTTTCTGCATCTGTTGAGGTGGTCATACCATTTTGATCCTGGGTTTTGTTACAGCGTATCATGTTGACCGATTTGTGGGAATTGAGCTATCTTTGTGACCCCAGAATAAGTCCCTCTTGGTTGTGATGTACAACCCTTTCGACGTACTGTTGAATCTGGTCTGCAAGTATTCTGTTGAGATTTTTTGCATCTATGTGTATTAGGGAGACTGGCCTGTTGTTTTCTTCTCTTCTAGTATGTTTGTCTGGTTTTGGTATCAGGAATATGCGGGTGTGTTGTAGAATGAGTTTGGAAGCATACGTCCTTTTCAGTTCTTTTGGAATTTGTTGAGAAGGGTAGTTACTCATTCTTTACATGTTTGGTAGAATTCACCTGTGACACCTTCTGGTCCTGGAATTTTGTTTGTTGGAAGTTTTTTAATTACTGCTTTAATGTCATTGCTATTCATTGGTCTGTTCAGACTTCCTGTTTCTTCTTGGTTCAGTCTTGGACGGTTGTATTTTTCTCAAAAAAAATCTGTTTCTTTTAGGTTGTTTAATTTGTTGAATTCATTGTTCATCATATTTTTTTTAAATTATGTTTTGGTTTCGGGTTGTTCGTAGTATACTTTAATGACCCTTTGTATTTCTGTGGTGTCAGTTGTAACTTCTCTTTCATTCCTGATTTTATTTATAGTATTTGGGTTCCCTCTCTTTTTTTCTTTATAAATCTGGCTAACAGTCTATCAATTCTGTTCATCGTTTTCAAGAACTAGCTCTTCGTTTCATTGATCTTTTCTATATTTTTAGTCTCTATCTTTTTATTTCCACTCTTATCTTTATTATTTCCTTCCTTCTACTTACTTTGGATGTTGTATTCTTTTTTTAACAGCTGCATAGTATTCCAGTATATGAGTTTCATAATAATTTACTTATTAATAACTTATTCGGTTTTCTATTGATGGGCATTTGAGTAGGGTTTTTTTTCTTTGTCTTTGTGCGGGGTTTTTTTGTTTCTTTTTTTCTTTTTGCAGTAAGATTACTGTGGGCCACGCACAACCTTGTGCCTGCGTCACTGCATGGGAATGTTGAACTGTAGGGAGAATTCACAGGTGGGTTTGCTGGCACAAGGTTGTGCATTTGTAACTGGGACCCACAGACGTGCAAATACAAGCTGGTAGACACAGGTGCATGCCTGCAGCCACGTCACTGGGGAGACGGGGGCGCCTTCTTCCCTGTAGTTGCACCAGCCCAATGTATTACCAAACGTTTGGATTTTTGCCACATTCACGGGTAAAACTTATTATCTCAGTACCAATTGCATGTAGCCATACTTTTTTTTTTTTTTTTGTATCTTTCTGAAGTTGGAAACGGGGAGGCAGTCAGATAGACTCCCGCATGCGCCCGACCGGGATCCACCTGGCATGCCCACCAGGGGGCGTTGCTCTGCCGCGACCAGAGTCATTCTAGTGCCTGAGGCAGAGGCCACAGAGCCATCCTCAGCGCCTGGGCCAACTTTTGTTCCAGTGGAGCCTTGGCTGCGGGAGGGGAAAAGAGAGACAGAGAGGAAGGAGAGGCGGAGGGATGGAGAAGCAGATGGGTGCCTCTCCTGTGTGCCCTGGCCGGAAATTGAACCTGGGACTCCTGCACGCCAGGCTGACGCTCTACCACTGATTAAATCAGCCAGGGCCGCATGTAGCCATACTTTGTATGCCTCTCTTGAGCAGGGAAGGAGAACACCCTTTCATGAGCTTGTGCACTGTTGGTAGTCCCAGCTGGTGGCCCTTGTAAGCACACTTTTCCTGGACAGCGCTGTCCCTTGGAAGCAGGGAACACAAGGGAAGGGGCCTTCTCGGTCACCCCTGGGGCGGCCCCGGCCTCCCCTCCTGCTCACTCGTCCCTGTGCCTCCGCCCCACAGAGACGGGGGAGAAGGGTGCCCAGCTGTCGGGCGGCCAGAAGCAGCGGGTGGCTATGGCCCGGGCTCTGGTGCGGAACCCACCTGTCCTCATCCTGGACGAAGCCACCAGTGCTCTGGACGCAGAGAGCGAGTACCTGGTGAGTTGTGGGCGGCTGGGTGATGCTGGAACCCACGGGAGCTGGGAAGGGCTCGGGAGTGGCCGGGGCCCTCCCAGACCGTCAGCTCCTGGACTGGAGCTGACATCGTGTTCTTGTTCCTCGCCTCTCCATGAATCAGTTCATTTATTAGGCCGGTATTTACTGTGTCCCTTGTGGGCAGCAGGCAGGGATCCAGGTGCTGAGGTTACCTTTAAAACTGGAGAAACAGATTTTATTCAGTGACTAATGTCAGTTGGGAAGAGCTAGGGCTCAAGGGAAAACCCACAAAGGGTTGGTCAGCGTGGACGCAATCAGGCCTGAGGGGTCTGCCACCGGCCACTGTTGCAGTTGGGATTCTCTCCTCCCATGGAGACCGGGGATCAAGGCCATGTCCACCCTGTTGATTCTATTGCAAAGGAATGGCTTTCGGGTGCTTGAGGAAGACCCTCCTGAATTTTAGGGTACTCACATATACATCTCAAAGGCACAGAGGAGGTTGGGTGTTGGCTAGAACAAACAGCTGATCCTTCTGGCTACACGGAGCACACACACAGGGGGTGGGGTCATCCCAGGGAAGGGCTATGTCCGGAGAACACCGGCCTCTTAGTGCAGGCTCGGGGTGGCGTCACCTGTGCCCAGGGTCTGCAGTGCTCACCGGTAGAATCGGTACCATTTGAGCAGGGACCCGGAGGGAAAGGAGGGAGCCATAGGAAGTTCCAGGTTAAGGGCGTTTCCCAGGAAGAGGGGCAGCAGTGCAAAGGCCCGAAGCAGGTTCACAGCCAAGTCCAAAGGGCCAGTGTGTCTGGTGGGCAAGGTGAGGACAGAGTCAGAGGGAGACCCGAGCACTTCAGGCCCTCCTAGTCAAGAGTCTGGACTTTTTAAAAAATTTTAATAGATTTTATTTTTTTTTAGAGCTGTTTTAGGTGTAAAGAAAATTGAGCCGAAAGTACAGAAAGTTCCTGTAGATCCCCTTCTCCCCACCAGTCTTTGCTATTGTTAACATCTTGCATTATCATGGGACATTTCTTAGAACTGACAAACCAGTTTGAGGCATTAGTACTAACTAGAGCCCGTGGTTTTACATGCAAGGGGGTCACTGTTGTGTTGTGCATTCTCTGGGTTTTGACAAGTGGAGAATGTCATGTGTCCATCATCACAGACACAGAACAGTTTCACAGCCCTGAAACTCCTATAGACCTTCGAGAAGCCATTGGAGGGCTTAGAGCAGGAGTTCAGCAAGAACTGATGAAACGTTCTTGTATCCGAGTGCAGAGTGGAACCGGTAGCCAAGCAGGAAGGCTGAGGAACGGAGGTAGAAGCAGCAGGGTCGGGGTAGAACAGAGGAGGAGACAGCGTCTGCAGGATTTGGTAGGAGCTGGATTTGGGCCACGAGGGAGGATGAGGAACAGAGCGTGAAGGTTTTGTTGTCATGAGCTGTCCCCTCCATGAGCAAAACCCCAGGAAGCAGGTTGCATGTAAGCTCCTAGAGACTCAGTGTCACTAGCTGGTGGTGGGGCGGGGCAGGGGGAGGGTGAGTGTGGCGGCGCCCACGTGAGCCCGCCCTCCTGTATTCCCAGATCCAGCAGGCCATCCACGGCAACCTGCAGAAGCACACAGTGCTCATCGTCGCACATCGACTGAGCACAGTGGAGCGGGCCCACCGCATCGTGGTGCTGGACAAGGGCCGCGTGGTGCAGCAGGGCTCACACCAGCAGCTGCTGGCGCAGGGCGGCCTCTATGCCAGGCTGGTGCAGCGGCAGATGCTGGGGCTTGAGCCCACCCTGGACTGCGCAGCCGGCTACCACGAGCCTCCCGGCAGCAGCTGCCACAAGGCCTGACTGTCGGCCCTTCCTCTCCTGGTGGGGCACAGGCCCCGGTGCCCATCTGCCGGATGTACCCTTGAAAGGGCAGACCTGAGCTGCCCTTAGAGCCCAGGCCCACAGCACCAGAGGGTGACTCGCCACGTCCCACGTGTCACGGCTTCCTGCATCCTGCCCTGGTTCCCATTCTGTTCCCCAGGCCCCCACCAGCCCCCACTACCATGAGCCACTCCCTCCAGTCCGGGTATGGCGGCTGCGAGTCTCGCCACCTGGTCTCCCAAGGCCTGTAAGCAAGGGCAGCACCACCTTTTTAAACCAAGATCTTACCAGGGTTTGTTTTTTGTTTGTTTTTTTTTACTGCTTGGTTTGATGGTTCCCTGTCAACTCCCAGATTTCAAAAACATTTTTCTAATTGAGAGTAATGGTGGGCAAGGTCACTGAGATGTGACCGTCCTTAACAGCCCTGGGAAGGTCAGGGGAGTGCTAAGTCTCTACCCTTTTACCTTCGAGAGAAGGGTCATCCCTGTCCCCAAGGGAGGACACAGGGAGGGGACTTTCTGTCTCTCCCTCTTCCCAGTTTGGTGAGTCAGGCCCAGAGTGAGCGGGGAGACTGGGAGGTCCCCTGCAACATCGAAGCCAGTCTCACTGTGAACCACTGCGCACCTTAACTGGGGGAGGGAGGGGCTGGCCAGGCCTGGAGGACCTGGGGGTACTCCGCCCAGCGCCCAGCTTCAACCCCGCCCCAACCCCCCACTGGCTGGCAGCCCCTCCCCCCCACCCGAGTCTCTGCTGTTCGGAGGCCCTTTGATGTTTGAGAGACGCATCCTCTTCCCTCATCAGTGTAGGATGGTGGCAAAGTCCAGGGTCTGGCTTTGCAGGGACATTGCAAGATGCTGGGAGAACCCGGTCAATAAAGTATACTACCTCTGACCCCTGACCTCTGACCTCTTCCTGGGCCATCTGCACCATTATTTGGTTAGGTTTCACCATCAGACCCAGCTCTCTTCCGGGCCCTGTCAAGGGTGGTTGTGGAGAGGCTTTGGGTGGTCTTGGGCCCTCCCCCCAGGGTCTAGGAGCCCCAGGGCCTCCCACACAGTCATGGCTTCTTCTGTCTCCCTGGGGCTGTGCAGAGAGAACCCGTCCCCTCCAAATCCTGAGTCTACTGCCTCCCAGGAAAGCCGGCCCCAGCAAATGCCACTTCCCCGTTGGGGACCAGGTACCCCACACACCCTGCAGCCCGTGGGGCTGAGAAATCAGACCCAGCAGAACCACCCCGTCAGAAGACAGGCAAAGATGCCAGGGGAGGACTTCTTGGGGATTCTTTGTACCTACTGAATTGTGTAAAGTCTGGGGTCCCAGGGAGCAGGTGGAGCAGTGGCTGTTTACCGACTGGCAGAGAACTATTTCGGTATTTTAGCTACTGGCGTAGTCACATCGTACAGACCAGCTCAATGTCAGCCACAAACCCGTCTCCCTACCAAGGGAACAGGCCTAAGACCAGACTGTGGCCGGCTGGGTCCCGCACTGGCCCTCAGGGGCCTGGACCTGCCTTGAGCATCTCTTCTGTCCAGGCCTCTCTGGCCCTTGCCCTGAAGAGCCCAATAAGAGCCTCAGAACTGGGTCCCAGAGCAGGACTGTGCTCGGACGCAGGCTAGGGGCCTAGGTGGAACCCGGGAGGCTCCAGGTCCCTAGTGTCCTTTCTTGTTTAGTCTTCATGACAACTGCTTTTCTCCCAGAGCTCAGAGAGGCTAATTGACTTGTTTTACACCACACAGCCAAGACCCCCACAGGCTGAACCCACGAAAGTAGGGAACGGACACATTGCGGGGGCATTATGTCATCTGAACTCTTCTGCTCTGTCTGTACCATCCCATAATATGAAAAGGTGATAATTTTTCAGTGGTGGGAAGACCTGATAAAATACAGAGGTTCTCTGGGTTCGCCAAGAGGAAAACACGCCCCACTTACCTCCCCTTCTCGGGGCCTCAGTGTTCTCCCTGGTGTGTTTCAAGGATGGAAGGAGAGATTGACCCTCCTGCCCGAGGTAGTGGGGGTCCTTGGTGAGGAGGGCATGTTAGTTCCATGGGGCTACCGCAGCCAATGACCACAAACCAGGGAGCTTAGCACAACAGCACCCTACTGTCTCACAGTTCTGGAGGCCATTAAGGTGTCAGCAGGGCTGAGCCCCCTTCAAAGGTTTTAAAGGAGGGTCCCTCCTGCCTCTTGCGGCTCCTGGTGGCTTCTGGTGGCTTCTTGTGCTTCACAGCTTGTGGCCGCATCCCTCTAGCCTCAGCCTCCGTCACCCATGGCCTTCTCTGTGTGACTTGGGGTCTCATCTCTCTTTTTGTGTATGAGGGCATTTGTCACTGGGTTTAGGACCCATGCAGATAATCCAGGATGATCTCGTCTTGAGATCCTGAATCACATTCGCAAAGACCCTTTTTCCAAATAAAGTCACATTCCCAGGTTCTAGGGATTTAATGAACATGTCTTTTTTTGGGGGGGGGGGTCACTTGTAAGCTTCATCTGTGTGGCTTTGCATCCCTTGCTCCCTCTCTCCGTGGGGCCACGGCCCTGGCTCAGGGCCACCTCATGACTTCCTGCTTGGTTTTGGGGGAGTGGGGGGGGAGTTAAATGCTTAGAGGACCAGGAGGGTCAGAGCTGGTTGTAAAGGGGGTTGTGGAGCTGAAAGGAGAGGCTTCGGGCTGGACTGGCCTGCTGCCATGTTCATTTGGTCCTTTGTCAATCAGAGTTTTCCTTTGCTGCAAACTCTCCCACCGCATCTCTGTGCATCAAACCCAAACACCTCCCCATGGCCATAGAGCCCCTGTCTACCTTTCAGCCTCAGATTTGATCCTCAGTTGCTCTGCTCCAACCACACTGGCCTCCTTCCTTCTAGTCCTCGAGCAAGCTAAGCTCATTCTTTCCTCTGAACCTTTACACTGACTGTTCCTTCTGCCTGACACACTGTTCCTTGTACTCAGTCCCCAGCTGGTTCCTTCCCAGTCCTCTCTCAGCTCACATGTCCCCACTTCCTCGACACGTCCTAAATGTTGAGTTTCCCCCAGTCACCCTGATCTGTTGTCGTCACAGCACTTGTCACCCCACCCAATGTTTTCTCCACCTCGTTTGCTCTGTTCCAGGCACAGGTCCATGTGAACTGTATCACTTAATCCTCATAAAACCCCTAAAAGGTACATTCACTATGATATCCACTTTGCAAATGGGGAAATTGAGGCACAGAGAGATTAAGCGGCCTCCCAGCTAGTA
Source organism: Saccopteryx leptura (assembly GCF_036850995.1). NCBI lineage: Eukaryota > Metazoa > Chordata > Mammalia > Chiroptera > Emballonuridae > Saccopteryx > Saccopteryx leptura. Next base: position 247,483,452 of record NC_089504.1, on the reverse strand, counting down.
AGGGATAAAACCGGGCTTCACACCTAAGAAGCGTGTGTGTGTGTGTGTTTGTGTGTGTGTGTGTGTGTGTGTGTGTCCCCAACCACAGAACACCTGTGAGAGTAAACCTGGGAGGGTGTGGGGGGAGGTATATTGACACTGCACCAAGGGCTGCAGATCAAATATTAGACTTGAGTTCTCAACTGTGAGTACCTCCCGGAAGCGGGCAGGTGTCGCGAACGCAGCTGGCCAGGTGTTAGGAAAACTGGACAAGGCTCTGGCTTTTTCTTTCACTTTTCCATTTTTGATGTGGCTTAGAGGAGACCTTTCTGTCCTGTGAAAAACAGCATCCGGTGCAAGCCTGGGCACAAATGGCAGCCCAGGCTCGGTGTCAGTAACCGGTGACAAAGGGGGCGGGAGGGAGTGTGACAAAGAGGAGAGCTCCCATCAGAGGGGGTGGTGGGACATGGCTTCAGCCCCTTGGGGCCACACAGGAAGGCGGGCAGGCCAGCAGAGCTTCTGATGTATCCAGAGAAGTTGGAAATTTCCAGTTTTGATATAAGATCCACTGCTTTTTATAGATGGGCTCGACTTATTTTTATGAAACAGGGAGTCAAGAAAACACGTCTCCAGGCAGGGGCCAGCCTGTGAGTCACCCGTGGGCAGCCTCCACGTTGGTCCCGTCTGCCCTCCCATCTGCCCATCCCTTTATCCCCACCCCCCCTCCCAGGCCAGGAGCTCCAGATTCTTCTCCCTGTCCCCATGCCAGAGAGTCAGCTCTAGATCCCAGTTGGCAAACCGGAACCCAAAGTGGTCCCAGAGACCGCGCTAGCCCCTCCTTAGAAGGCAGATGGGATTATTTTGTTTTTTTCTCCCCGCATACAGGGTAGATTTACAGTTGCAAGTGATATCCTTTTGAGTGAATGAAGCCATAGTAATTGTCATACTCTGCCTGTCTTTCTTTGTACCAACAACCATAATGAACAACTTTTGCCCACACCTGTGCATGTCTCGTTTTGGAATAGTTCCGGATTTACGGACAGGTTGCGGTGCTGCTGATGCGGAGACTCCCCGTGACGTACCTTCGCCTGGTTGGCCCTCCTGTCAGCGCCTCACGGGCCCGAGGTGCCTGTGTCACACGACCTGGGAGCCAACACTGGCAACCCGCCGGCAATGGAAACGCCACGTTCCTGTTGTATTTCACCAGCCTTTCACCTCAGGGCCGTTTTCTGTTCCGGGATCCCACTCAGGGTACTGCACTGCCTTCAAAGATATTTTAAAGTTATTCTGTCGGTGCTAAAATACATGTAACAGAAAACGGACCATTAGTAACAGTTAGTTCATTCACGGTGTGGTGCAACTGTCAACATTATCTACTTCCAGGACATTTATGTCATCTCCCGGCCCCAAAACCCCGAACCCCTAGTAGTCACCCTCCCATCCCTGCTCCTCCAGTGCCTGGCAACCGCCACCAGCTTTCCGTCTCTGTGGAGTCGCCTATTGTGGGTGTTTCATAGCAATGGGCTCACACACTGTGTGGCCTTCTGTGCCTGGCTTCTCTCACTCAGTGTCATGTTCTCCAGGTTCACCCACGTGGTAGCAGGTGTCAGTGCTTTGTTTCTTTTTTCTTTTTATTTTTTGTGGCAGAGACAGAGAGAGGGACAGATAGGGACAGACAGACAGGAAGGGAGAGAGATGAGAAGCTTCAATTCTTTGTGTGGTTCCTTAGTTGTCCATTGATTGATTTCTCATACGTGCCTTGACCGCAGGCCTTCAGCAGACCGAATAACCCCTTGTTCAAGCCAGCGACCTTGGGCTCAAGCTGGTGAGCCTTGCTCAAACCCGATGATCCTGCGCTCAAGCTGGCAACCTCAGGGTCTCGAACCCGGGTCCTCCACATCCCAGTACGACGCTCTATCCACTGTGCCACCGCCTGGTCAGGCCAGTGCTTTGTTTATTTTCATGGCCGAGTCGTACTCCACTGTGTGGATGGACCACCTTTGTTTACCCTTCATCCACTGATGGACACTTGGGTTGAATCCACCCTTTGGTTATTATGAATAGTGCCGCTGGGAACATGCCTGTTTTTGTATGGGCATGTGCTTTTCATTCTTTGGGGTGTGCTCCTAGGTGACCAATGGCCCAGTCGGGTCGGATGGTGACTCTTATGTTTAGCATTTTGAGGACCTGCCAAGCTATTCTTCTTGCCAGCTCACCGTGTCCATTCCCACCAGCACAGTGTCGGGCTTTCAATTTTTTCACATCCTTACTGACACTTATTTTCTGGTTTCATTTATTTTTTAAAATTATAGCCAACTTACTTACTGGATCTGACATGGAGCGCTGTGATGTTTTACAGTTGACTTTTTCTCTGTTATAATGAATGTAGCAGACATGGCTGCCTTTCTCGGCCCCAGGCACCACACTAGGCCAACACTGTCCCTGAAGCTCAGGAGCTGTGGGGGACCCAGAGCCAACCTGACCCCCCCCCAGGAGGGGACAGAACCAGTTTCACGGTGTGTACAGCCCATGCAGGCACACGGGGGGGAGGGGGCATGCTTTGCTTAAGGTCCCGTAGCCACCGTCTTGAAACTTCATAACGTCTGAACATGTGCCCAGCATTTTGATTTTGCACCGAGCCCTGTAAATTGTGTCGCTGGTCTTGGGTAGCAGTCCTAGCTGGAGGCAGGGGTCTGGGGAGGCCTGTCCCCACAGCTGTGGCTTTGGCCTCTGGGGGCGGGGGCTCAGAGAAATCTAGAACCAGTACCCTGGCCCCCACCCCCACGGCTGCACCCTGGGCATTTCTCAGGGCATCCCTTCCCTTCTCACTGCCCCCTCCCTCTTCGAAGCTGATCCCCGAAGCTGAATTAGTGCATTAGACAGCAGCAGATGGGTTTTTCCAGATGGCTAGCCTTGGCTCTGTTTTGGGAGGAGGCTGTTAATCTGATTTGGGGTCACAGTCAGAGCTGACAGCTCTAGGGACAGAAACCCAGGACCTCAAGGTGCTGCTCCCCAGGTCCCCAGCTACAGAGCTGGAGAGGATGCTGGAGGCAGGCGCTTTGGGGCCAAGTCCCCTCACTTGGGCGGCAGGAACAACAGTCCCTCTGCAGCATGTTCCCGTATCCATTACAGGGTAGCTGTGCCAGGGCTCTGACCCCACCTTCCCCACAAGCCCCCAGATCTGCTTCTCTCCCCACGTGTGGCTAAGACCTTCCCTACCTCTGGGGGCATCCATAGCTCATGGGTTCGGAAATCCACCTGTCCTCCTGCTCTTCGTCAGGGCTGCCTGGGACAGCTGCGCAGGTGGTGGCTACCCACGGGGTGCTCGGCTGTGAGGCTGAACCCCACTCACACCCCCTTACGCCAGGGGCAGGTGCACTCAGAAGAGTACACAGACCAGAGAGGGGACCTAAGTGAGTAAATGGGACAGCTGTAAGACATTAGAGAGTGGTGAGTACTGTGGGGAAAAGGAGGTCTGTTCCCCCTTTAAAGAGAGCACTAGCCACAGCCAGCAGGGTTGTAATTGAGAAAAAATTGACAGAACATAAAATTCAGCTTTTAAAGCATTCTAGGCGCTGGTTGATTAGCTCAGTTGGTTAGAGTGTCGTTTGGAAACACCAAGGTTGAGGGTTTGATCCCTGGTCAGGGCACATACAAAAGTGACCAATGAACGTACAGCTAAGTGGAACAACAAATGAATGCTTCTCTTTTTCCACCTCTCTCCCTTCCTTTCTCTGTCTCTCTAAAAGCAATCAGTGAAAAAAAATATACCATACAAAGCATTCTAAAGCATAGAATTCAGTGACTTTTAGTACGTTCACAGTGTTGTGAAACTCTCATCATATCTAGTTCTGAAACATTCTCATTACCCCAAAAGGACAGCTTGTACCCATGAAAGTCATTCCCTGATCCCTCCCCCCCCCCAGCCCCCGGCACCCTATAATCTGCTTTCTGTATCTACGGACTTACATATTCTAGTCATTTCATTTATTTTTTTAAAATTTTTATTTATTTATTTATTTATTTATTTATTTATTTTTTTTTTGCGTTTTTCTGAAGCTGGAAACAGGGAGAGACAGTCAGACAGACTCCCGCATGCACCCGACCGGGATCCACCCGGCACGCCCACCATGGGGCGATGCTCTGCCCACCAGGGGGCGATGCTCTGCCCATCCTGGGCGTCGCCATGTTGCGACCAGAGCCACTCTAGCGCCTGGGGCAGAGGCCACAGAGCCATCCCCAGTGCCCGGGCCATCTTTGCTCCAGTGGAGCCTTGGCTGCGGGAGGGGAAGAGAGAGACAGAGAGGAAAGCGCGGCGGAGGGGTGGAGAAGCAAATGGGCGCTTCTCCTATGTGCCCTGGCCGGGAATCGAACCCGGGTCCTCCGCACGCTAGGCCGACGCTCTACCGCTGAGCCAACCGGCCAGGGCTATTTATTTATTTATTTACAGAGACAGTGAGTCAGAGAGAGGTATAGACAGGGACAGACAGGAACGGAGAGAGATGAGAAGCATCAATCATTAGTTTTTCGTTGCGCGTTGCGACACCTTAGTTGTTCATTGATTGCTTTCTCATATGTGCCTTGACCGCGGGCCTTCAGCAGACCGACTAACCCCTTGCTGGAGCCAATGACCTTGGGTTCAAGCTGGTGGGCTTTTGCTCACACCAGATGAGCCCGCACTCAAGCTGGCAACCTCGGGGTCTCGAACCTGGGTCCTCTGCATCCCAGTCCGATGCTCTATCCACTGCGCCACCGCCTGGTCAGGCTCTAGTCGTTTCATTTAAATAGAAGCCTACAGTATATCCTTTTGTGTCTGGCTCCTCTGCCCTGTTTGCAGGGCTCACCTAGGTTGGGAACTGTGTCAGGACTTCCTTCTTTATTTTGGGGGAATAATATTCCATTGTGTGAACGGACCACACTGTGTTTGTCCTGTCCTCTGTTGGTGGACATTTCGGTTGTTTCCACCTTTTGGCTGTTGTGAACAGAGCTTCTGTGATGGTTTGTGAACCAGTTTTTGTGTGGCTTTACATTTCCAATGATCTTGGGTAGAATTGCCGGGAAAGGGGCTCTTCTGAAACCTTGTTTTCACCGAAGTCCTTAGTGAGGAAAAAATGTTACCTCCCTAGCAAGCACACAGACACCCCCCCCCCAAAAGCTCAACAAAGAATATTTAGTTATTTATTACACATTATTCTGTCCTATAATTTTTTTTTTTCTTTCAGGGACAGAGAGAGAGAGAGAGTCAGAGAGAGGGATAGATAGGGACAGACAGGAATGGAGAGAGATGAGAAGCATCAATCATCAGTTTTTTGTTGTAACACCTTAGTTGTTCATTGATTGCTTTCTCATATGTGTCTTGACCGTGGGCCTTCAGTGGACCGAGTAACCCCTTGCTCAAGCCAGCAACCTTAGATCTAAGCTGGTGAGCTTTTTGCTTAAGCCAGATGAGCCTGCGCTCAAGCTGGCGACCTTGGGGTCTCGAACCTGGGTCCTCCACATCCCAGATCAATGCTCTTATCCACTGCGCCACCGCCTGGTCAGGCTGTCCTATAATTTTTAAGGAAAATAAAATGATTTCATGACCCATGAATGCCTCAAGCCGTTTGAAAACCACCCGTGGTGGAGCCATTCTCCGGGTGTTAGCAACAGCCTGGGTTGTGTTTACAAACGCTGTAAACAACTTATGTGTCTTTTATTTGGTCTTTTTTGTTGTTATTTTTTAAATTATGGTCCAGGATGTATGTGGAATATAATGTGGGAGAAAAAGACATAAAGATATAACTTGGGTCCATACATATTGACACGGATACATGTCTCTCTTTTTTTTTAGATTTTTTTTTATTTTTGGAGGAGATGGGAGAGAGAGAGAAAGAGAGGGAGTGTGAGAAAGAAGGAAAAACAGGAAGCATTGACTCATAGTATACTGCTCACAAAAATTAAGGGATATTTCAAAATGAATATGAAGCTATAAAATATCCCCTAATTTTTGTGAGCAGTATAGTTGCTTCCTGTATGTGCCTTGACCGGGCAAGCCCAGGGATTCCAATCCATGACCTCAGCATTCCAGGTCGACGCTTTATCCACTGTGCCACCATGGGTCAGGTGGATACATCTCAAAAACATAAAAATGAGCCCTGGCCGGTTGGCTCAGCGGTAGAGCGTCGGCCTGGCGCACGGGGGACCCAGGTTCGATTCTCGGCCAGGGCACATAGGAGAAGTGCCCATTTGCTTCTCCACTCCCCCCCCCCTCCTTCCTCTCTGTTTCTCTCTTCCCCTCCCACAGCCAAGGCTCCATTGGAGCAAAGATGGCCTGGGCGCTGGGGATGGCTCCTTGGCCTCTGCCCCAGGCGCTAGAGTGGCTCTGGTCGCGGCAGAGCGACGCCCCGGAGGGGCAGAGCATTGCCCCCTGGTGGGCAGAGCGTCGCCCCTGGTGGGCATGCCGGGTGGATCCCGGTCGGGCGCACGCGGGAGTCTGTCTGACTGTCTCTCCCCGTTTCCAGCTTCAGAAAAATACAAAAAAAAACAACAGCAACAACAAAAAAAAACAAACATAAAAATGAGCAAAAAAAAAAAAAGCATGCTGCAGAATGGTAGCTTATGATGATTTAATATATTTGTTGACAACAGAAAACAAATCTATTCCTTGGGTAGAGAACTAGGTAAAGTGGGAAACTGGGCTCCACTCCTGCGGGAGTCTGTCCAGGACCGCGGATGGCGGGGCCCAAAGCCTCCCTGCGCTCTACTCCGCTGTGAGCAATGCGAGCGGGCGTGGAGGAGCCACCAGAGACCGGTAACCGCGGTGGGTGCTGAGTGGTGGGCACGGGCGGTTGTGTTGTATTATTGCTGAACGTTAGAATTTCCCCCAGGGGGTGCGGAGCGTCCCTCCTGTGACATGCGCCCTCGCAGGGCCCTGGGAAGGTCTGAGCACTGTTCCCTTGCTCCTGTTGACTGCAAACAGGAGTTGTTGAAAAGCCCAACAGCAAGCCCACACTCCAGCCAAAAATTCTTCCTGGGCCCAAGGGCCACTGTGGGCACCTCCATCCACCCCTCCTCCCTCCCCTCCTCCTGGGCCTGAACGTCTAGAAAATTCCACAGAGCAGGGAGTCTGGAACCCAGTACCCACCTACACAGCCATGACAGCTGAGGTAAGTCTATTATCCTGTCAACTTATAATGCAGGAAAATTCTTCAGCTCTTTTTATAAAGGTTTTTTTTTTTAAACTTATTGATTTTTAGAGACAGGAGGGAGAGAGACAGAAATATTAATCTGTTCCTGTATGTGCCCTGACCAAGGATCAAACCCGCAACCTTTGTGTATCAGGATGATGCTCTAACCAACTGAGCTAACTAGCCAGGGAAGAAAGAGGTTATTAAAAATTGTTTAATGTGTACTTTTTTTATTGTAAAATACATAACATAAAAGCGACCCATTTCATCATTTGGAATTGCACCACCCAAGAGCATGACGTACCCTCACGTTTTCAAAGCACCTTTATTCCTTCCTTTCATCTGAGCGACCAGCCTGTGGGGCTCAGCACCGAGATGGACAGATGGTGATGATGACGATGGTGATTCTGGTAAAAACCCAACAACAAAGGACGACGTTTCCCATGGTCCAAACACCAGTCTAAAGGCTTTATGTATTAACTCTCGTAATCCTCACGAGCTCATTGTGAACAGGCTGTTGTGAACACAGCTGTCATGAACAGTTACACACAAGTCTGTGGCTATAATTCTTAACCCTGTGTTTTTCTAAAAAAAAGAAAAAGAAAGAAAGAATAGAAAAATGAGATCGAGTAACCTGCAAAAAGTCACCCAGCCAAGTGACAAAACTGAGACTTGAACCCCCTCAATGGTCCGTACACCTGAACTTTTCCCTGGATCCCTTCACCGGTGCCCTCGTCCGACCAACAGGCGAATGCGCACATCGGACTCTCCGCCCAAATTCTTTCCCACCTTTATCTTGATTTCTTTCCTTCCTTTGCAGTAAGTCACTAAGCGTTACTTGTTCCAGCCCAAGGGGTGGGGATTGCTGAGTCACTCAGGGAAGAGTGAGGACACAGAACCTCACCGGAGATTGCCTCCTTCCTCTGGTTCTTGCCTCCGGCAGGAGGAGTTGTCCCCAGGCCCCTCAGTCCCAACAACACTGAGATGTCACATTGTTCCTGAGACCGATCATTCAGCAGTGATTAGTTTCTCCAGCATTGAGACGGTGTGTGTACGGTGTGTGTACCAGGCACAGTATATCAGGCTCGGGTAGGCAGGGACAGTAGGAGGTAGGGGTCACTGATGTTCTAACGCAGTGGTAGTCAACCTGGTCCCTACCGCCCACTAGCGGGCGTTCCAGGTTTCATGGTGGGCGGTAGCGGAGCAACCAAAGTATAAATAAAAAGATAGATTTAACTATAGTAAGTTGTTTTATAAAGATTTATTCTGCCAAACTTAGCGAAAATCCGACATAAAGTACTTGGTAAGTAATTATTATTATATGCTTTAACTTGCTGTAACTCTGCTTTATAAATTTTATTAAGTAACTTCCCTACTTTATTTTTTTTTAATTTTTTAAAATTCATTTTAGAGAGGAGAGGGAGAGGCAAAGAGAGAGCGGAGAGACACAGAGAGAGAATGGGGGAAGAGGTGGAAGCATCAACTCCCATATGTGCCTTGACCAGGCAAGCCCAGGGCTTCGAACTGGCGACCTCAGCATTTCTAGGTCGACGCTTTATCCACTGCACCACCACAGGTCAGGCTACTTCCCTACTTTATAAATCACCATTACTGTGGAACTGGTGGGCGGCTAGAAAATTTTACCACTAACCGAGATACAAAAGTGGGCAGTAGGTATAAAAAGGTTGACTACCCCTGCTCTAAGGGATCACGAACCCCATGTGGTGACAAGAGAGAGTGATTTGAGAGAGGGACTCCGTTTGAGATGTGGTGACCTTAGGGATGACACCGAGACAAGGACTGAGTGGGGAGGAGGGGGCCGGCCACGGGTGCCTGGAGGTAAGAATGAGCCGGACAAGTGTGGTGGTTCCTCCAAAAGTTGACCTTGGAGTGACTGTACAACCCGGCAGCCCCACTCCTAGGTAGAGTCCTCGGAAAATGAAAACATGTTCCAGGACAGACTTGTGCGTGACTGTTCATGACAGCTGTGTTCACAACAGCCTAAAGGTGGAAACAACCCGAATGTCCCTCAACTAATGGGCAAACAAACTGCGGGCTCTGCCTACGCGGGACAGTTCCTTCACCATAGAAGAGTTCTGACCTAAGCCACCGTGGAGATAGCATGGAGAAAGGCACCAGACACCAAAGGCTACATGTGGCAGGGTTCCTTTTGTGCGCGCTATTTCGAATAGGCCCATCTGTAGACAGAGCAGGTTCCAGGCAGAGGGAAGGGGGGTGACTGCTTTCATGGGTGAAAGGTGTTTTTTATGGGGTGATGAGAAAGTTCTGAAACTGGAGAGACCCCGCGGTGGTTGCATAACACTGTGAATACACACTCCTACCAAGGAATGTACACACTCTGAAGTGTTTAATTGCATGCTATGTGAATTTCACCTCATTTGAAAAAAGGAAAAAAAAGAAGGGAGGGTGGAAATAGACCTGGGCAAGGGAGTGGCCAGTATAAAGACCACCCACGCTCAGTCAGAGGCTTGGACAGGGACCGCTCTGTGGCCTCTAGGAATGGGTTTGGCTTCTTCCATGAAGACTGGAGAGCGCTGAAGGGTTTTGATCAGGGTGTGACATGACCGACCATCTGGATGTTTGTGTGTGGACTGCGCACTGGACTGGTCAGGGCCAAGAGCGGTGGCAGACACCCCACGCCCCACCCGAGGCTGAGGCAGAGTATGGGGGGGTGGCCTGGACTCACCCCGTTCTGTGAATGAGGAAGTACAGCGGGGATTGTTCCACCACTGGGCCTCCCACAACCCTCACTCAGGATGTCCTGCTGTTATTTATAACTAAAAGAGCCTGGGCGCTCAGAGGGCTTTGAGAAACACTTCAAGGAATTTTCTGCTCTGCATGCGGCCAAATGCCCCAAGTCAGCGAGGGCCCTGGGCAGTAATACAAGCCCCAAATACTTATGCAGTGGAGGCCCTTTACCTCTCCTGGCCCCAAGAGGAGCCACACAGCACATGCCAGGGGCAATTAGGGACTCCCTGACCCAAGAACTGACTCATGCCAGTTACATAACTAACGCCTGGTCTGCTGCCAAATGTGAGTTTTCTGACCTCTGACCCTCAATTATCTAGCTTTTCTGGACATCAGCCTAGAGAAAGGGAAGGCTTTTTTCCAAATGGGAGCCTGGCTGGAAGCTGGGACTGATATGCAGTGGGGCTAGCCAAGGACGGGCTTTTCCAAAACAGGATGATGTCTGATTTGGGGACATCCTTTGTGCCTCACCACCTCCAGGCAGTCTCCCCTGATTTCTCACTACCCTAGCTCGTCTCCTCCATCCTCATTTATTTGACCTGTCACCACTTCTCTGGCGTGTTGCTTGCTCTTTGAACATACTAGAAGCTTCAGAAGGGCAGTAGCCTTTTCATACCTGTCCCCCCACACACATACTAGGTGTACTCCTTGCTTAAAGAAGTACTCTAACCCTAACCACCAGATAAATTTGTACATCAGCCCACCGACTTGGCATCTCCCTTCTGATGTCTCAAAGTCACCTCAAATTCATCATGGCAGAAATGCAGTCTCAGGAGATTTTCCTCCCAGACTTGTTTTTCTAGAAGCCAAGTCCATCTTAGTGACACCTGAGGACAGCATAGCTGAGCTCATACCTGACTCCTCCCTTTCTCTGTCCCCTGCAATGCATCCCTTGGCGAAACCCGTAGGGCTATCAAATCAACCTGCTGAGTGGGATCCCCTCTCCCCGTCTCCTCGGCCCCACTGAGACCCACCCCTTCACAGTAACCTTCCAGGTCCCATCTGACCCCACCCTTATATTCCATTCTCCACACAGCAGCCAGTGATATCTTTCTTTTCTTTTCTTTTTCTAAGTGAAAGGAGGGGGGATAGTGAGACAGACTCCCCACTTGCACCCCATCTACGGCTGATGCTCAAAACAACTGAGCTATTTTTAGCACCTGAGGCTGACATGCTCAGACCAACCAAGCTGTCCTCAGTACCTGGGGCAAACACTTGAACCAATCCAGCCCCTGGCTGCGGGAGGGGAAGAGGGAGAGAAGGAGGAGACAGAGAGAGAGAGAAGCAGATGGTTGCTTCTCCTGTGTGTCCTGACCAGGAATCAAACCCAGGATGTCCACATGCTGGGCCAACACTCTATCCTGCTGAGCCACCAACCAGGGCCAAGACCTTTCTATTCTAATGAGACCTTCTTCTTTAGAACTGTTTTAGATGCACAGAGAAACTGCAAAAGTGGTACAGAGAGTTTCCCTGGTGTTCACATCTTTCATGAGTGTGGTCCATTTGTCCCAATGGATGAACTAGTAGTATCAGTACATTATGATTCATTAAAGCCTATATTTTATTCAGATTTTCTCAGAGAACACATGTCCCCTGTCACCATCATGTCTCTAGGGTCCTCTTGGCTGACAGTGCTCAGACTTCCCTTGTCTTTGGCAACATGGACAGAGTTGAGGGGGACTGGGCAGGGACGGTGTAGGTTGTCCTCTATTGTTTTTGTTCTTCTTTTTCCTTTTTTTGTATTTTTCTGAAGTTGGAAACAGGGAGGCAGTCAGACAGACTCCCGCATGCGCCCGACCGGGATCCACCCGGCATGCCCACCAGGGGGTGATGCTCTGCCCATCCGGGGCATTGCTCTGTTGCTACCAGAGCCATTCTAGCGCCTGAGGCAGAGGCCATGGAGCCATCCTCAGCGCCCGGGTCAACTTTGCTCCAATGGAGCCTTGGCTGCGGGAGGGGAAGAGAGAGACAAAGAGGAAGGAGAGGGGGAGAGGTGGAGAAGCAGATGGGCGCTTCTCCTGTGTGCCCTGGCCGGGAATCGAACCCAGGATTCCTGCACGCCAGGCCGATGCTCTACCACTAAGCCAACCGGCCAGGGCCCTCTATTGGAATTTGATGTTTTTCTCATGACTACACTGGGGTAATGGGTTTTTGGGAAGAAGGCCACTAGGGCAAAGCAGCATTCTGATCACATCACATCAGAGGTGCAAACTGTCCGTGTGATTTGTCACGGTTGATGTTGACCTTGGTGCCCAATTCACTGTGCAGTCACTTTTCCCTGCTTTCCTGCCACCCTGTTTGGGAAGAGGTCTCAGTGTACGGCCCACATCGAGGGAGCCAAGAATCACTGGGAACATTACAACTTTGAATCTGCAACTCTCCTCCGACTTGAACCCTATGGTGACGCCTTCTGGTCTTGGAATAAAGCTGACCACCCGGGCCCCCCTGCCAGCATCCCCTCCCCCAGTCTTTTCCAGGCCAGCTTCTTCTCGTTCAGGTCTCTCTTAGCTCACAAGTCACTTCCCCTGGGGAGCCAGGACAGATCCTGGGGGAAACCCTGAACCCCACCCTACGAAGGTCCATCAAAGCCTTTCTTTGTCCCGAGGGCATTTGCCAATCCAAGAGTCCTGCACACCCAGACTGCAGCACAATGGCCTTGTAGACAGCAGTCAAGACAAACCAAAAGAAAACAAACCAAGGCCCTGGCCGGTTGGCTCAGTGGTAGAGCATTGGCCTGGCGTGCAAGAGTCCCGGGTTCGATTACCGGCCAGGGCACACAGGAGAAGCGTCCATCTGCTTCTCCACCCCTCCCCCTCTCCTTCCTCTCTGTCTCTCTTTTCCCCTCCCGCAGCCGAGGCTCCATTGGAGCAAAGCTGGCCTGGGCACTGGGGATGGCTCCATGGCCTCTGCCTCAGGCGCTAGAATGACTCTGGTCGCGGCAGAGCAACGCCCCGGATGGGCAGAGCATCGCCCCCTGGTGGGCATGCCGGGTGGATCCTGGTTGGGCGCATGCGGGAGTCTGTCTGACTGCTTCCCCGTTTCCAACTTCAGATAAAAGAAAAAAAAAAGAAAGAAAACAAACCAAGACAAACCAGAACAACCAACGTGTCATCCAGACTTCACGTTGATGACCTCACCCTGGCAGCTTGACATCAACCGTGGTAGGAGTATTTACACCACAGGAAGCAGTAGGTGCCACAAGTCAGGGCCTTTTTCTTCCTGGCAGCTGATTGCTAAAACTTACCCGGACACCAGTGAGGGGCGTCACTGACCCCAGCCCCAGGGGATGGTGGAGAAGGCTGTGTTGATACTGAGCAAGCTAGAGAGGAAAAGGAACAGGCAGAGAAAATTCCTGAGAAGTTGTCACAGGCCTACCCACTCACAGATTGACATCCATGGATCTTCGGTGGCCCCAACTGATGCTGCCTTAGGAGCCTGGCCAAAGCAGACACGTCATCTTCGGAGGACGGATCTCTTATTCTAGACCTCAGAGAATAATTTTCCCGGGGCAGCATCCAACATGCAGTGAAGAACACCTGGCCCGCAAGGAAACAGGTCACCACAAGCAAGAACCAGCAGAAACAGAGCCCCAGAAACCTCAGACACTGGAATGGTCCAGCACAGATTCAAAAACAGTTTGCTTGTCTCGTTTCTAAAGAATCATCATCATTGGGTGGGTAGCCCAGTGAATAAAGCATTGTTCAGGGGTGCGTAGGTCGCAGGTTCCATCCCCGGTCAGGGCACATAGAAGAAGCAAACAATGAGGGCACAACTAAAATGGAATAACTAAGAGGAGCAATGAGATAATGCTTCTCTCTCTCTCTCTCTCTCTCTCTCTCAAATCAATGGGAAAACAATTTTTTTTAATTTAAAAAAAATCATCATCAAGCTTGAAAATGCTTGCAAAGACCAGAGGGCTATGAAAAACAGCACAGCAGACTTGATTAAGAACAGAACAGAACTACTGAAGAATTAGGGAGCTATTGGAAGAAATTATGCAGAATGCAACACCAAGAGGCAACGAGACAGAAACACCAAGGAGAGAGAAGGAGACTGTTAAGATTCCATGAGCGAGCGGTTTTGCTCCACGCGTGTTGGGAATTTCAGACAGAGGGGGCCAGGAGAGGGTGGGGCAGAGGAACTATGGGAAGAGATAATTGGCTGGGAATTATCCAGAACTGATGAAAGGATGTCAACCTACAGATGTGAGGAGGCCAAATATTTGCTGAATGAGTAAGTGAGTGAGAGATGCCTTGATAAGTGGGCCCAGCCCCTTCCCTCAACCTCAGATGTGGGCCAGGGTGGGTGGGAAGTCCCCCCCCACACACACACACACTGCTCTCCGGGCCTTTGCACGCCGTGGGAGCCAACCTGACCTGTGGATCCGAGAGCCTGCCAGCTCTCAGCCATCTTGCGCCCGGAGTTCTTCACACACTGTTCAGCTTTTGCTGTCCCGCCTCCCCTCCCTAGTTATCGGGGAGGTTTAAAATAGACAAGGCAGGGGGAGGAATGCAGCCCAGCTACTGAGCTGTGACAAGCCCAGCCTGCAACCCTGAACTTGCCCCTGGAGAAGAGGACTATCTGAACCTGTTTAGCAGTCACTCTTTCTTGGAACAAAGGGAAGTGTTTCAAATGCAGAAAACCCACCCAAGAACCCTTCCAGCCAGAGGGGAGAAGGGAAGAGGGTTAGAAAGGGTTGGCCTTGTCAATCCCTCTGTTGTGTGGCAGGGGACCCGCACAGACCAGGCTGCCAGGGGCTGAGTTGTCTAGGTGGCAGGACCCGCCTCCGTGCATGTTTTTCTAGAATATAATGCCTTATATTTGCAGCATAGGAGCTGAGACAGAAACTAGCCCTGTTCTTCAGGTGGAAAGACAGAGGCCCAAGAAGCAAAGCTATTTGCTCCTCCCGTCAGTTGCCAGAACTCACATCGTCTGGTAGCCCAGACCAGGCTGGTTCTTCGCCTGGCACTGCGAATCAAGTACCTGCTATGTACCAAGTGCCCCCTGACTCCGTAGAGGACAGGCGTCTCGTTTGTCCTGACCCCAGGAGTTAACAGTTTATTGGCGAGGACAGATCAAACCCAGGTGGGAAGGTTTCAGGCCGCTTACAATAGAGAGTACAGAATCATGGAGTCACTAGCAGACGGAGGCGGTGGATGGGTCTCACCAGATGAAGTCAGGCACGTGTGTCATGACCCTTCTTTGCTTTACTGCGCTTCAACAGAGGTTGCATTTCCCACAGACTGAAGGCAAGACCCTCCCCCAGTGGAAGGATGGCCACTGATTGTATCGCCATGTTCTGGAGCCAAACCTACAGCATGGATAAGCCCTGAGCAAATCATGCAAAGTGGAAGAATCTGGACCCCAAAGCACAGTACTGTGGGATTCTACCTTTGCAAAGTATTGAATAGGCAAGTTCACAGACAGGAAGCAGGATAGAGGTTGCTTGGGCTGGGAGAGGGGAGACGGGTAGTGGTTAAATGGGGACAGAGTTTCAGTTTGGGGTGATGAAAATGTCCTGGAGACGGATGATGGTGATGGTAGCACAATCATATGACTGTGCTTCATGCCACTGAGCTGCCAGTTTAAAAATAGTTAAAGTGGTGAATGTTATGCATGTTTTACTACAATACAAAAATATTTTTTAAAAGTGGTAGGTAGGCCTGACCTGGTGGTGGCGCAGAGGACCCAGGTTCGAAACCCAAGGTCACTGGCTTAAGCGCGGGCTCATCCAGCTTGAGCGTGGGGTTGCTGGCTTGAGCCCAGAGGTCGCTGGCTTGAAGTCCAAGGTCGCTGGCTTGAGCAAGGGGTCACTGGTCTGCTGTAGTCCCCTGGTCAAGGCGCATATGAGAAAGCAATCAGTGAACAACTAAGGTGCTGCAACGAAGAATTGATTCTTCTCATCTTTCTCTCTTTCTGTCTGTCTGTCCTTATCTGTCCTTCTCTCTGTCTTTCTCATGCCAAAAAAAAAAAAAAGTGGCAGGCAGGGGAAGCAGTTCTCTCGGTATTCATAGAATAGACCTCAATACAGAGAAAGAATGTTACATAATATGATGCCATTTGGGTTTTTAGGGGGTTTTTAACCAAAAAGAAAAAAACAATCCACCAGAAACAATACTAAATATGCTATGTGTTCAGATGTTAAAGACTAAAAACAGTCTCAGTCTAGAAAAGGACACCCCAAGGAGAGTTGTCAGTGGTCCGGGAGAAAGGATGGAGAACCCAGTCAGGTGGTCAGAGAAGAGCTTAGGGTGTGATCTGTTTGTTTCTAAAGGAGGAGGGTGTGGCGGGTTGAATAATAATCCCCTGGGAAAATTTGCACCCTGACCCTCAGCACCTGTTCACAACATTGCTGTCTGTAGCAGAAGGGGGCCTGGCAGGTGTGATGTGGTTAGGGATGCTGAGACCGGGGAGTGCCCATGGTCATCCGGGTGGCCCAGCGAAGTCACAGGTATCCTTCTAAGACAGAGGCAGGAGGATCAGAGTCAGAAGAGATGTGGCCATGGAAGTGGAGCTCCGAGTGTGATGGTTGCTTTGAAAATGTAGGGCGCTGGGGTGGCCCCGGCTGGATAGCTCAGTTGGTTAAGTGTCCTTTTGAAACAACAAGGTTGCAAGTTCGATCACTGGTCAGTGCACACATGGGAAGCAACCAAAGAATGCACAACTGAGTGGAACAACAAATGAATGCTTCCCTTCCCACTCTTCTCTTCCTTTCTCTTTCTGTCTCTCTAAAAAAATTAATAAAAATTAAGCCCTGGCCGGTTAGCTTGGTTGTATGGAGTATTGTTCTGAGAGCAAAGGTTGCCAGTTCAAATCCTCGATCAGGGCACATACAGGAGCAGCTCAGTGTTTCTGTCTCTTTCTCCCTGCCTCCCCCCCCCAAAAAAGGGAGGGGAGGGGCACAAAGAAAGCCAGTTAGAAGGTGATGGAAGACAATTGGACTTTGAGGGATGGGAATGCAATATAATCAAATGTCAAAATAACCTAGAGATGTTTTCTCTGAACATATGTACCCTGATTTATCAATGTCACCCCATTAAAATTAATAAAAAAAAGAGAAAGAAAGAAAGAAAAAAAGGAAGAAAGACAAGAAAATGGAAGGGGGCCGCCAGCTAAGGACTGCTGTGGCCTCTAGGGGCTTCCAGAAAGGCACGGAAGCAGATCCTCCCCTCACAGCCTCCAGAAGGATCCGGTTCTGCCCACCCTCACTTTAGGATCTCCTTGATTCCTGACATGGGTAACTAGGAGAATAAACTGGTCTCCTTTGGTGGTGGTTTGTTGAGAGCTTGGGGCGGAGGGAGCAGATCTGGGGTGGCTCAGATGGGGCAGCCCCTCTTGAATGGTGAGTGGTGAGCGTGGATGCGGTGGGCTTCTGCAAACAGGGAAGCTGGGGACCTGAGGTCGGGGAGGTGGGAGGGGACCCCAGTGTGAGATGACGTCAGGCCAGCAGCGTGCGTGGGGTCTCTGCAAGGACTGCGAGGTGTGAGCAGAATTAACTGCCATCTTCACACATTTTCTGTCGAAATTAAGACATGCAAAATTTCACAGTGATTATCATGTTCCAGATTTAGCACTAACACCTTCTGCCAGCAAGAATCTTTATTTAAAATAAAACAGCTTGAAGTTAAAATAAACCACCATTCAGCCTCTTTTCAGTGCTAATACAGGAAACATTACCCTGGGCAGTGTTGGCCACACGCTTTTGGAATTATCCGAGGGTCAGATAACATTATTAAGGAATCACATTAATGAAAAGTTGATTTATTTTCCTTAGCGACATGATCTCAGAATGACAGGCTCTGTGCGAACTGAGTGCGGAGGGTGTATACGAACACAGTTGCTTGAAGATGCATTAAAACAACTCCCAAGAAGGAAACGCAGGACACTGCTAACGATGGTTTTCATTTTACACCTTTCTTTGACATTTGAATTTGATTTTATGACTTAGAATATGTTTTAGTTTTATTGATTTTTAGAGAGAGGAGGGTGGGGAGAGAGAAACAGAAACATTGATCTGTTTCTGTATGGGCCCTGAGCGGGAGATCAGACCGACAACCTTTGCATATCGGGATGATGCTCTAACCAACCGAGCTCTCCAGCCAGGGCATGGCTTTTTAAAAACTAGAAAGTGACGGAGCGGAACTCCCCACTCCCTAGGCGAGGGCTGTGCCTAGTGACCTCCTTCCAAAAAAGGACAGGAGAGAAAGTGGAAAAAAGAGTAACTTCCCAGTGGAATGATCTGATGAACACACCTCCTCAGGTGATACAGGTCAACATCAGTGGTGACAAATCACAGGGACAGTATGTACCTCTGACATGATGTGATAAGAATGACTCTTTGCCTCAGTGGGTTCCTTCCCCTAAACCCGTGGCCTCAGTCTGATCATGAGAAAAACATCAGACAAATTCCAGTGGAGGACAACCTACACCGTCCCTGGCCAGGGCTCCTTGGCTGTGTCTAGTTCATCAAAAAACAGGGGAAGTTGCCTGACCTGTGATAGTGCAGTAGATCAAGCATTGACCTGGAACGCTGAGGTCGCTGGTTCAAAACCCCAGCCCTGCCCTGTCAAGGCACATATGGAAGTTGATGCTTCCTGCTCCTCCCCCCTTCTCTCTCTCTTTCTCTCTCTCTCTCTCTCTCTGTTTCTCTTCTCTAAAATGAATAAATAAATAAAAATGATTTTAAAAATTCAGGCATATATTTAAAACAAAACAAAACAAAAAAACAGGGGAAGTCTGAGACCTGTCACAGCTAAGAGGAGCCTAGGAGACATGACAGCTAAAGGTAATGTGGTGTCCTAGACAAAGATCTGGGGACAGAGAAAGGACAGTAGGGGAAAAACAAACAAACAAAAATCTAAATAAGATATGGACTTTAGTTAATAATAAAGAATAGTATTTGTTCATGAATTGTGGCAAATGTACTTATCATAAGATGTTAGTAACAGGCGAAACGGGCTAAGGGGGTAGATGGGAACTTTCTGAACTATCCTGTTGATTTTTCTGTAAACCTAAAACTGTTCTAAAAACTAAAGTTTTATTGAAAATTACAAAGTGGTTTAATTAGATTTTGAGGAGGTTATTCTACCTCTATGCTCACAGAAGTACATAAAGATGTGGACACAGAGTGTTCATTGAATCATGCTGTCTGGACAAATGGAAACCGAAATGCCCGGACATGCACCCTGGAATACTATATAGCAGTGAAAAAGAATGTCATGTGGCTAAAAGTACTGAACTGCCCCGTTGTTGAGCAGTCAGACCCTACATTTTCTGCTAAATGAAAAGTTACAACCCTACGTGCATGTTTATGGAGACTTAGAAACATTCTAGAAAGAGAAACAAAACTGTTCATTGTGGTTACCTCTGGAATAGGAGAGCCATGGGATTTGTTTTCAACATGTCAGCTTACAGTTTTAAGAGCAAGCAAACAAGTATTTGAATGTTAATGTGTATACTTTGTCATGAAAGATGCCAGATTTCCCAAAAGGGATAGAGAATCCTATCACCCAGTTAAGAAATGAAAGATGCAAATTACTTCTAGAACTAAAAAAGAAAGAAACACTGAAGCCCTAGAAAAGTTCTTTTTTAAAATACCACCTTGAGAAAGTTTCAGTTTCTCCCTAGAGACCTCGCAAGCGCAGTGCCTAGAAATCGCTTCTCTGGTTTGACCTTCATGGAAGTCAGCTCAAATGTCATAACTGCCACTCAGCTGTTAGGTTTTTCAAATCTTGTCAGGGCCGGGAGGGAAACTTAGAGCGGCATTCATTTCTTGGTGCATGAACTTAATATTCTTTAAGTTGCCAGATTTCTTGTAAATGTGTCTAATCGCAGAACAGACTGTTCACTGCTGCAGCGTCAGGGCAAAGCAGGCCAAAATATTGAAGGGTCACTTTTATAAGGACATTTTGGTGATGAAAACAAAGTTCTGGGATTTGAAAACATTTGGGGTCCTCTCGAGGGACAGCCTGTGAGATTTCTCTTCAGGGACGCAAAAGCTGAGTGATCTTACAGGGGGTGCTCCCTGTGAAAAGAATCAGTTGATCAACGGAAGACAAAAACAGCTTTATTCCCTCTTGTTACTGGGGAAAAGAAATGGTGCGAATAGAACTGGTTTTGGTGAGTGGTATACAAAAAGTGAAGCGAACATGTAAGAAACTCTTTTCATGGCCCTGGATGGGTGGCTCGGTTGGACCGTTGTTCCCATATGCCAAGGTTGCCAGTTCAATCCCCGGTGAGGGCACATGTAAGAATCAACCAATGAATGCATAAATAAGTGGAACAATAAATTGTTTCTTCTCTCTGTCTCTCCCTCCCCTCTCAAGTCAATCAATCAATCAATAAACTCTCAGACCATCCCCGGTACAACATAGGAGAGGGCTGCTCCCGGGTGTGACTGCCAGGAGGCTGGCTGCCACAGGAGACTTTCTGATCTCTCACAGACATCTGTTTCCCATTCCTTTCAAATTCTCCATCTTTGATCTACAGAGACCTTTGTTGCAGGAACAATTAGCCACAGCCTTTGTATACCGAGATATTCAAACTCGATTCATCCAAAGCTCTCTCCCTTTTTTTTTTTTTTAGGTATTTTATTTATTGATTTTACAGAGCGGGGTGGGGGAGGGCAGGAAAGTGAGAAGTATCAACTCCATAGCTGTTTCACTTTAGTTGTTCATTGCTTGCTTGTTGCTTCTTATATGTACCTTGACCAGGCAAGCTCCGGGGTTTCGAACCAGCAATCTCAGCGTCCCAGGTCGACGCCTTATCCACTGCACCACCACATGCCAGACCTTCCTGGAGTGTGGGGATAAAGAAAAGTTACCTTGATAGGTAAGAGTTGGTTTCTGGAACTTTGCAGACATCTGCCATTGGTGCTATAGCTGAGTGAGAAATGAGGTCATGCATATTTTTCAAAGCTCATATTTTTGGCGCAAGGAACACTAATTAAAAAAAACAAACAAAGAACGAGGATGGCTATTATTTAAAAAAAAAAAAAAAAGCCCAGGAAACAAGAAGTTTGGTGTAAACATGGAGAGATTGAAATCTTTTTGCGTGGCTGGTGGCAATGTAAAGTGACACAATCACTGTGTGGAACAGCCCGGCCGTTCCTCAAAAAGTTAAAGGTATAACCCAGCTTTCCTGCTCAGGAGATAGACCCAAAAGAGTTGAGAGCAGGGTCTCAGGTTTATGCACACTGATGTTCATAGCAGTCTTGTTTATAATAGCCAAAAGACGGAGACAGCCCAAATGTCCCTCAGAGACGGCCCAAGTGTCCCCTGGCAGATGAATGCACAGACTGTGGTGCATACAGTGGAACATTATTCACCCTTTAAAGCAGTGGTCCCCAACCCCCAGGCCATGGACCGTTACTGGTCTGTGGGCCATTTGGTACCAGTCCGCAGAGAAAGAATAAATAACTTACATTATTTCCGCTTTATTTACATTTAAGTCTGAACGATGTTTTATTTTTTAAAAAATGACCAGATTCCCTCTGTTACATCCATCTAAAACTCACTCTTGACGCTTGTCTCAGTCACGTGATACATTTATCTGTCCCACCCTAAAGGCTGGTCCGTGAAAATATTTTCTGACATTAAACCGGTCCGTGGCCCAAAAAAGGTTGGGGACCACTGCTTTAAAGGAAGGAGATTCCCACACCTGCTACATGGACCTGGAAGATGATGAGGTGAAATATGCCAGTCACAAAGGGACAGATACTGTATCATTCCACTTATGGGAGGTCTCTAGGGTAGTCACATTTATAGAGACAGAAAACAGAATAGTGGTTACCAGAGGCTGGGGGAGGGGGAATGGAAGTTATTGCTTAATTAGCGCAGAGTTTCAGTTCTGGAGTTGGGTGGGGTGACGGTTGCACAACCTGTGAATGTGCTTGATGCCGCCGAATTGTGCCCTTACACATGGCTCACGGGAAGCAAGCAGTGAACGCACAACTAAGGGGAACAGCAGATGAATCTCTCTCTCTACCTTCTTCTCACTATCTAAAATCAATCAATTAGCCTGACCTGTGGTGGCGCAGTAGATAAAGCATCAACCTGGAATGCTGAGGTCACTGGTTCAAACCGTGGATTTGTCTGGTCAAGGCACATATGGGAGTTGATGCTTCCTGCTCCTCCTCCCTTCTCTCTCTCTCTCTCTCTCTCTCTCTCTCTCACACACACACACACACACACACACACACACACACACACATCCCTCTCTAAAATGAATAAATTTAAAAAATGTTTTTAAATCAATCAACTTAAGAAATGGGTTAAATGATAAATTTTATATATGTGTATTTTATCACAATAAAACAACAAAAACAACCACGGGCACTACTTTGGAGAGCAATTGGGCAACATCCAGTCCAGCTGAAAGATGTGACTGCCCCATCCTCCAATGACAGAAGGAAAGGATTCTTTCAGTGATCCCATGTGTATAAAACAGAATACCTCACTGTTGGCCCTGGCCGGTTGGCTCAGTGGTAGAGTATCGGCCTGGCATGCAGGAGTCCCGGGTTCAATTCCCGGCCAGGGCACACAGGAGAGGTGCCCATCTGCTTCTCTACCCCTCCCCCTCTCCTTCTTCTCTGTCTCTCTCTTCCCCTCCTGCAGCCAAGGCTCCATTGGAGCAAAGTTGGCCCAGGCGCTGAGGATGGCTCTATGGCCTCTGCCTCAGGTGCTAGAATGGCTCTGGTTGCAACAGAGCAATGGCCCAGATAGGCGGAGCATCGCCCCCTGGTGGGGGTGCTGGGTGGATGCTGGTGGAGCGCATGCGGGAGTCTGTCTGACTGCCTCCCCATTTCCAACTTCAGAAAAATACAAAAAAACAAAGAATACCTCACTGTTAATGATGAAACAGTGTTTCCAACTAAATGAATCAGCAAGGACACAGTTCATCATCTTTATTAAGTTCATGAATAGCTATGGTAAAATAAAATTAAATGGGATAGTGGCTACCCTCTGGAGAGGGAGAAAGGAAATGCATTGAGGAGAAGGGCTATGCAAGTGCTTGACATTATGTCTGATGTTTATTCCTTAGTCTGGTGAGACCATCAGTGCTTGTTTTCTCTCTCTCTCTCTCTCTCTTTTTTTTTTGTATATCTGAAATTGTTTATTAAACCCTACCCAGGAGCAAATATTTTTTTAAAAACCAAAAGAGCCAAACCTCACATCAAAATAATCAAGCTTTCTGCACTTTCCACCACTAGAACACACCAAAATAATATCAACCTTAAATATAATTTTTAAAATACTGCTCTCTCTTTTTCTATCTTCTCTCTCATTCTCCAAAGCAAGGACTGTGTCTAAAATGATTTTTTTTTCTTCTTGATGACTGGTGCTTAGGTCATGTTGGGCATTTAGGCGTTAGCAGATGCCAGTGACCAGGATGGCGACATCAGACTGTGCATCCTGAGAGAGACGTGGACGTTCCACCTTCCACCTTAGGGAGGAACCCCTCCCCCACCCAGCCCAGCCGTAGCTGCATAGCACATGCTGTGGCTACCTCGTCATCAGATCACCATGATTCCAACCAGCTTTTCAAACTGGAAAACATGTATGAATAATCCTAAATACTAACTTGCATCAGAGAGAAAGAATTCTAATCTCAAGGCTAGAGGATTTTAAGGTTCAGCCATGTGAAGGTTATGTTCCTTTTTTTTTTTTTTTTGAAGGGTGCTTTCCAAACAATTCCTGGTGTTGCATAACAGGAGATTTCATTTCCGGGGTAACAATGCCTTCATTGAGAGAGGAGCCCTGGCACATACATCTACTGCCCTTGATTTGCCAGAGCAAAACCTTGGTTAACCCACAGATGTTACAGGTACACGTACGTGTGCAGAGAAACTCACAGGATCAACCAGAAAAAAAAAGAAAAAAAAATGCCCATGCCTACCCACACATTAAAAATGGACAGGCTTGATACCAATGCAAGAATTTTCTTTTCCATTTTCCAACCACTTTTAAGAGCAACGAGAAGTTTCTTTTAGAGCAACATAAAACGAGATTCTCCTGCGGTTTGCCCTGTTTGACAAAGGAAGTGGTGTGTGACTCGAATAGGCTGGTGGCAGAAAACAGGTTTGAGAAGACTCATAAAAGGACCGGGCCAGGCGGAGACGTAAAGGGCCTTGTTTTCACTGCGCATTTGTACCAGGCAGGTGCGGGGTTCAGGACCTGGCCTGTCCATGGTGTGTGTTCTTGGCTAGGTCACTTCCTCCCTCCGTACCTGGGCATGCTCTGACCCCTAACCTTATCCTCACCTTTTGTGGGTTGGTGAGGAATTTCTGGACGTCTTAAGCCTCATAGGTGAGGATTTTTTCTGGAAATACAGCTACTGTTCTCTCAATCTGGCAGGTCCATTCCTTTCCTGGAGAGAAAAGAAAGGGAAAAAACAAAACAAAAAAAGCTAGTACTCTGACCGTAAATTTGATGTTCTACTTCCCCTTCCTCTTCTTCTTTTTTTTTCTTTTTCTTTTCTTTTTTTTATTAACGATGTATATAACAAGGTCAAATGAAGAAAATGACTGAACTCAGTGCTCTAACAAATGTATGCCCTCAGTCATGAAGCTAGGAGGAGAGAGGACAGGTCAAGGAAGCCCCGGGAAAACATGGACGGACAGCTCTGACCTTATGTTCTATAGATGCAAGCAGAAGCATCACTGTGATGCACAAAGCTCATCAGTCGGCCAATGAGCGTTTACTGAATGCCTCAACTATGTTCAGTGCTGAGCGATGTGACGAGCTCAGTGTGGTATGATGCCAGCATGGTGGATGCCAGGCTGGGAGCCAGACAGACGTACTACTCGATTTTGGAAAAAAAACAACAAAGACTTCCTCTTCCCGGGGCCTCAGTTTCTTTATGTGTAAAACGGGGGGGCTGTAGTGGTTAACCTCAAACTTAGGGTTTCTTTCAGCTAGGACTGTGGCAGAAGGAGTTCCCAGACTCCTGGATCTCCAGAGACTTCCAGATAGCTGAGGAGGTGAGCGATTACACCCTAAATGGTGTCGTTTCTGAAAGAGCACAGGTTGGCCCACCTTGATGTCTAGGTACCTTCCTCCACATGGGTGCAAAGGGGCCAAGTGCATGAGTCCTTGCTCATGATGAGACAACCATCCTGGTCTTCTGCCCATTCCCTGAATGTACCCAGCTAGTCCTGACTCAGGGCCTTTGTGCACACGTTGGTCTCACTACCTCTTGCCTCCTACAGGAATGGTAGCCATTTCCTCTGGTCTCATCCTTTATTCTGCTGAGATGTCTCTGAGAGGGTAATCCTTAATATTCTCTGAAAGAAAGTCTTCCCTCTCTTTTTTTGTGACAGAGAGAGGGATGGATAGGGACAGGAAGGGAGAGAGATGAGAAGCATCAGTTCTTCATTGTAACACCTAAGTTGTTCATTGATTGCTTTCTCATATGTGCCTTGATGGGGGAGGGGGCTCCAGCAGAGCCAGTGACCTCTTGCTCAAGCCAGCGACCATGGGATCATGTCTATGATTCCACGTTCAAGACAGCGACCCCATGCTCAAGCTGGGGATCTTTGGGTTTCAAACCTAGTTCCTCCGTGTCCCAGGCCAACATTGTATTCACTGCACCACTGCTTGGCCAGGCGCAAGTCTTCCCTCTTGTTTCAGCATTCATTTTCTCCTTTGACCTCTCCCTCTCCGTAACCGTTTTACTTGTCCGCTTTCCCGTCAGTGTTAGCTTTACATTGCAGGCGTCCTTTGTGTCTTATTTGGACCTGTGTACCCAATGCCTAGCCTACATGTAGGTCTCAGTAAATATATATATATATATATATATATATATATATATATATATATATATATATATACACAAAAAAAACCACTAAGGGATATTTTATAGCTTCATATTCATTTTGAAATAACCTAATTTTTGTGAGCAGTACATATTTTAATTTAACTTCCGTGGCTGAAAGCCTTTTTATTGACTGATTTTAGAGAGCAGGGCAAGAGAAACATCAATTTGTTGTTCCACTTAGCTGTGCATTCGTTGGTTGATTTTTTTTTTTTTTTTTGTATTTTTCTGAAGCTTGAAATGGGCATAGACAGTCAGACAGACTCCCGCAGGCGCCCAACCGGGATCCACCCAGCACGCCCACCAGGGGGCGACGCTCTGCCCACCAGGGGGCAATGCTCTGCCCCTCCGGGGTGTCGCTCTGTCACGACCAGAGCCACTCTAGCGCCTGGGGCAGAGGCCATGGAGCCATCTCCAGCACCCGGGCCATCCTTGCTCCAATGGAGCCTCACTGCGGGAGGGGAAGAGAGAGACAGAGAGGAAGGAGAGGGGGAGGGGTGGCGAAGCAGATGGGCGCCTCTCCTGTGTGCCCTAGCCGGGAATCGAACCCGGGACTTCTGCACGCCAGGCCGACGCTCTACCACTGAGCCAACCGGCCAGGGCCTGGTTGATTAAAAAAAAAATTTTTTTAGAGAGAGATGCAGGGAGAGAGAACTTTGATCTATTCCTGTATGTGCCCTGACGGAGACTGAACCAGCAACATGGGGAGAATGCTTCAATCAACTGAGCTTCCCGGCCAGGGCTCAATAAATACTTAAGTGAATGACTTGGTAGCCCCACAATTCTGAGAAACCGGGCTTAGGCTGCAATCACTTTTTTCCTTTCCCGCGGCTTTTCTTTGGATCTGGGATTTCTTTTCCTTGAGAAAAAGGCTCTTATGACATCATGGCGCACACCCCCGTGCCGCAGTGACATCATCACCGCCCTTCGCTGCGTCACAAGCCCGTCCTCAAGTCCCTTTCCCTTCCCTTAAAAGCCCCCTACATTCGTGCAGGATCCGCGTCCCCCTGGAGCGTAAGACAATACGTCACGTCCGCCCGCCCGCGCAGGATGACGTCACGCCCCAGGGCTGGCGTCACGTGCCCCCCCGCCGGGGGGGCGGGCCTAAGGGCGGCCCTTCCGGTCGGCGGATCCTGGCGGCCAGAGCGGCGGTGGCAGCGGCGGCGGCCGAGACGCGGGGATGGCGGGTGCCAGCGGCGAAGCCCGGTTCTCAGGGCTGTCGCTGGTGCAGCTGAACGAGCTGCTGGAGGACGAGGGGCAGCTGGCGGAGATGGTGCAGAAGATGGAGGAGGTAAGCCGGGCGGGCCCGCGGCGGGAAACGGGGGGCCTGGGACGGGGTCGGGGACGCGGCGACCGAGGCACGGGCGGGCTGAGCGGGGAGAAGCGTCCTGAGTCGGGGCCACGGGCCCGAGGCTGAGAGTGAAGCGGCTTCAGGGACGTAGGGGGCTGCGGCTGGGTCCAGCGGGGCGCGGAGAGAATGTGGGGGAGGCGAGGTTGGCTTGCAGAGGGACTGTCGTCGAGGATGAGGGGTGTCAGACCCGACCGAGGGCGCCAAGGGCTCGGTCTGGACAGAGATTACGGGGCTGGCGGGGAAGGTGGAGGGTACAAAGAGACTGAGGCAGTTACTGGGCTCTGAGGATCGGTTTTTGGGGGCTGAGTGGTCTAGCTGGATATGAGCTTGAGGAGAGAATTTGAGGGAGGGGGTTCCAGTCGGTTCTGGCTGAGTTGAGGAGGTGGTTCGGAGACGGGCTTTCGGATTGAGCCGGGGGTCTCCGAGGTTGAGAGGCCTGAGACCAGAGACTCAGCTAGGATAAGAGGCGAGGGGTCCTCCCCACCCGTGCCACGGGGTCTTCTGTGGCTGTGTGACTTCGTTTGGAAATTGCCCGGGGGCTCTCCTCGCCGGTCCTGGTGGGCCTGAGGCTGGTGGCCGGCTCCCTTTCTCCGGAAGAGTGGCGTCCCCCTCCGTGAAGGAAGGCAATGCGGGAATTCTGTGTAGTAGAGGGTGGCTTTGCTCCGTGAGTTCATACACCTCACCCCTACCCCGCACCAGACTTCCTGGAGCTGTTTTCCGGGAGAAGATAACCCGGGGGTTGGGGGCCCACAGTAGAGGGTGGGTGGTAGAGGGTTGTCTCCGCCCCCCCTCTCTTACGGCACGATTTGCTCTCAGGGTTACTGACTTCACCTGTGTGCTTTTGCAGCGTGTGCTTCCTCTGCTCTCCCTTTCTCTAACCTTTTGAACTCTTGCTCTGGAAAGTCCGGTCCTGTGGGTCTGGGTCTTTTCAGGGCAGGTGGACCCAGGCGGATCCCAGCTCTCCCGGGCCCATCTCCCACTCCTCCTCCTCCTTTGTCTCTGAAGTCTGAGCCTACCCACGCCTGCGGCGCCGAGCCTCTCACCCAGCAGCCTGTGTGGGGGCTTTTGGCTGTCTTTCCGTAGTTGAGGGGATTGTTCAGCACCGAGCCAGCCCCCTTAAAGGGGGGCTTGTCTGGAAGGTTGCACATTGAAAAATCACTGGGAAACCCTCAACAGATCATTGTCCCGAGCTACAGAGAGGCCACTGTAGTAAGATGGTATCAGTCTTTCCATTAATACACCCCTTGTATTCACTGGTTTGTAACTTGGCTCATACAATGTTGCTCCAAGATGCAATTTACCCCATTTATGGTCTCCGTGTGGCACTTTCCATTTTAGAGAATAATAAGTGACCAAAATCCATCTTTCTCAGCTGAATGAGAGTTTCATGTCTCCAAAGAAAGAAAATCTTTGCTTGGTTTCTGTGCTTTGTGGTTGCCAGGAGACCTTTTGTGGGTTGCCAGCAGGCATCTTTCTGGTTTAATAAGAAAATGATAGGTGTGTTTTCCTAATGTGTAACACAAGTTATTTTACAACATGCGACTCTCCTGTTTCAGTACGAACAGAGTGCTGTATTTATATGGTTGGAATATTAATAGAAATACACAGCCTTTTAGTGGAGGGAAGATTGTGGAAAGAGTTAAGTAACTGCTGACTGGGGCTGGTAGGGACAGCTTCACTCGTTTCCTCTACCTGAGTAACTGGAGATTATTATTTAAAGGGAAAGGCAAATGAATTTAGCAGGTTTTTGTTTTGTTTTGTTTTTGAGTAAAGGTGACTTTCATACCAGAATATCCTGTACAAGTACTGAGGACTGGCTAACTCTACTTGACTAGAACACATAATTCACGTTAATAATTCAGCAGTAGTTTGTTCTTTGGGATGTAGTGCCTTTGTATAAAACAAGCAAACTGGAAGACCAGAATGCCTTAGCCAGGTAGCTCACCTTAGCCACGATCCCACTTAGCAAATCCTGTCGCCGGAGTCCTGCGCAGTGAGTGCATTTCCGAAGGAACTGGTGTCACGTGAATAGCCGAAGTTTTGGCCATAGTAGTTTCCCTCAGCTGCTGATAGCACATTATACATTGATTTATTTGAGGGTGGTTGTGAGACACAGTAGAAGGAAGTAGTTTGTGAACTGTCCACTCTGGATCGTTTCTGCTGAAGTGGTTAAAGACAGAACATTCAAGCTCTGGGATCACGCCGTCCAGGCGGGACCTGGCCACTTCCCAGCTGTGTGATTGCAAGCAAGTCACTTCCCCTCTCTGAGCTTCTGTCGGAGAAGCATAATGGTGATATTTATCTCACGGAGTTGATGTGCGGATTATGCAAGATGGTGTTGTTACAGTCCTTAAAACAGCACACAGTCAGTTCTTGGTGGTGCAGTTGGTTATTTTTAACAATCATTTGTGGTTCTCTTCCTTTTAAAAAGATCACTAGCAGTCGTTAATATGAGATCATCCTGACAAGTTTAATAGGGGTCTTATTTTAAAAATTTTACATAAATTTTGTACTTGCCATTAGCTTGAGAAACATTTTACCATTCTGTGGTTAAAAAAAAAATGATTAGGTGTCTTAATAGACCTAGGATGAAGCAGTAAACAGAACAGGCTTTTACAGCACTGAACAATCTCCTAACGTGAATCAAAGGCCTTTTTTTTTTTGGCAGAAGGAAGTGTTTTAAATTGCAGAGTAAGGCTTCTTCAAGCCTGAGGGGATATTTTGTGGTGACTGAAAAGTGTGGCTAGGTTTTGAAGGCTTTCACTGTTAGGTGTAAATACAGCGGGGCATTGTGCTCCACTGAGATTGTTTTAATTGTGGGGTGTGGGGCGTTTGCGCTGCTCAAGACAGTCATGGTGGGGCTGTGGACAGCCTCCTTTGCCAGGCCCGTGTGTGTCTCCTTGCCTGTTCCCTCTGTTCAGCCTGCAGCTCCCTAAATATAGCCCATCCCTAGCAATCTCCTGTTCTTTCCCTTTGCACTCGGCTGATGTTTCAGATGCACATGTTTTTATTTTTATTTAAAGTTATTTTTACACGGCAGTGGAATGCATCTTTCTCTCTTGGTCCGCATTAACCCCACTGGACTTGTGGGACACTCTCTTAAAAGGGACTGGCGCTTAGAGGATTAGGCAGCTGACCTGGACCACTTGGGTCCCTTCTCCCAGTATGCTTTTTAGGGAGGAAATGCTGACTGGTTGGTGCTAAGGATTCACATTCAGGATCTCTGTTCCTGGGGCAAGTGAAGTGCCCACATGCCAACATGCTCAGGGTCTGACCCACAGATATGTGTTGTGGAAAGTGAGGAATCTGGTCTGGAAGAAGCTGTTTCCTCCCCTGAGGTGTGTTCTGGGGTGCCGTGTGTGGGGCCGCCAGACGCCATGTGAGTCATCATGGCTCATTGAGACAGACTGACCTCTCCACACACATGGGAAGGCTGGGGCTGCCGGTGCGTAGAAGCTGAGATTGAAACTGTGTGTATGCGTGCGTGCTTGGCGTTGTTCCTATTTGTGTTGTATGGTCGTTATTGTACCTAGAGAAGCTTCCACTGTTACATTGAAGTGTTCTCTTCTGTGGACCTATTACTTTAACTCTTCAGTGAAAAACAACTGTGCCAGATACTTTCTGAAATTTGATTTTCATCTGATTTTATCTTTTGTTTTTTTATGTTTATTTTATTGACTTTAGAGAAAGAAAGGGAGAGATCAGGGGAGAGACAGGAACATCAATCTGTACCTGTATGCGCCCTGACCGGGCAGGGATCAAACTGGCAACCTCTGTGCTTTGGGATGACGCTCTAACCAGCCGAGCTATCCAGCCAGGGCTGTCTATGTTTTGTTTTTTTTATTTTTTTATTTATTTATTTATTTTTTTATTTTTATTTTTTCTTTTTGCATTTTTCTGAAGCTGGAAACAGGGAGAGACAGTCAGACAGACTCCCGCATGCGCCCGACCGGGATCCACCCGGCACACCCACCAGGGGTGACGCTCTGCCCACCAGGGGGCGATGCTCTGCCCATCCTGGGCGTCGCCATGTTGCGACCAGAGCCACTCTAGCGCCTGGGGCAGAGGCCACAGAGCCATCCCCAGCGCCCGGGCCATCTTTGCTCCAATGGAGCCTTGGCTGCGGGAGGGGAAGAGAGAGACAGAGAGGAAGGCGCGGCGGAGGGGTGGAGAAGCAAATGGGCGCTTCTCCTGTGTGCCCTGGCCGGGAATCGAACCCGGGTCCTCCGCACGCTAGGCCGACGCTCTACCGCTGAGCCAACCGGCCAGGGCTTGTTTTGTTTTTTTTAAAGGGGGGGATCAAGAGAGTTGTGTGGCCTTCCTTCAGCTCTTTGCACTCTGTGCTCCGGTTCCTCCACTGTCATGGGCAGTGGGCAGTAGACAAACCCTTCACGGCAGGGTTCTCGTGTGGCGATATGTGAGCACAGGTGAAGACGGGACTTGGCCTGTGGGAGCTCCAGGTAGCGGCTAGCTCCCTTTCTTTAGGAAGAGATTTTCCAGATTGTTGGCCTGGTTTAGATGAAATCTGACCGCTCGTTTCATTTGATTGCCATCTACTTCTCTTGCATTGATTAAACGCGTGGTGCGGGCGGCGGAGAAGAGAACTAACTGGCTTTTCACACTAGCCATTTGGCCGTTCAGTCTTTCCAGTGGTGGTTTTCTCGCTGACAATGAAGGGGCGGATACATAGTCACCTACTTCAGAGGGCTGTTGGGTGGATTCAGGGAGATAAGTACGTAAGAGGCTTAGCGGGTGCCACAGCACGGCGTGGACGAGCACGCAGTGAGCTGCTGTTATTTTCTCTCCTTGCTCAGGCTAAAAGGCGTGGTAATTTTGCTGCCATTTCAAGAAGATTTCATTTCAGTTCTACCACCATGGAGCCCTGACTACAAAGGCAGTGTAAAGGATGGGAACGTGAACAGGGCGCAGTCCCTATAGTGTGTTGTATTGTGTGCAAACCCCTACAATACGGGGAGAGTAGGTGGTGGGCCTGTCCATTTGGGAAGGTGACAGCGGTTCTGAGGGTGGATGGTGGCCTAGCAGTGTCAGTGGACTTGATGCTGCTGAACTGTATGCACGCTCTTAAACATGCTGAGAACGAACGGTCTTTGTGCTTCTTCTGAGCATGCCCCCCCCCCCCCAGGATTAGGCATTTATTTCTCTAAGTAGGGTTGTGGCAGACAAAAATGGGGCGTCAGGACAAAATGACAGCCTGAGCTCGGGCACAGAGCAGCAAGCGCGGGACAGGTTTTATGACGGGCGAGCAGCAGATCAGATTTGCTTATGAGTCGGGAGACGACGGGAAGTGAGGCGGGCAGGGCAGCGTGCCAGACTGTGGGCTGGGCTCTGGGTGACCGGTGGCAGGGAGTTTCCATGACTCTGGAACAGGGGAGACCAGGTGGAAGTTGGAAATGAAAGGGTAGGTAAGAGGAACTCAGGGTTTGGGCTCGGGTGCTGGAGCAGAGATGCAGGCCAGCTGTGCCACCCCCACCCGCACACACACCGGGTGTCCCTGTGGAATTGTCCCCTGGCTGCCAGAGGGACCACAGCAGCTTTGCCTCCCAGTGCTCTCCCACCTCCTCCATCACTGACCCCCGGTCCCTCAGCCTCTTTGCAGGACTGTTCTGTAGCACTCGGCACACACGGTGTGGGTCCTTTACTTCCCTGTGTCCCTGCTGAGCCTGGGCACGTTTATCTCTGTCCTTGCACTGAGTATGCTGCCCACACACAGGCTGGGCCCAGTGAGGGCTGCTGAGTGCACGGAGATGACTGGGCTTTGAGTGGGAGTGATTTGTGAGAGTGGGCCAGAGGGGCGGGGGGCGGGGTCATCGAGGCTTGCTGGCCCGCGTGTGAGGGACAAATGGGGTAGTAACACCGCCGGCCAGCGGGCAGTTGGAAGTGCAGTCTGAGCTGAGGGAACCGACTTCCTCCAAGTGCTAGCTGTAGTCAAGGAGAGTATGAAAGTTTGAAAGGTCATGAGGAGCAATTAGCGGGTTGGGAGCAGGAAAGAGGTGACATCAAAGGCCAGAGGACAGGTGCGGTGACCTTTGACAGGCAAGCTGACATCCTGTCACCACTCGCACTGTATCAGACTGGTCTGAAGAGGAACCTGGAAGCCGGCTGAGCTGTTTGAGCCTCGTCTGTCACGTGCAGGATTGATGGGGCTCTCGGGCTACGCTGGCTTGGTTATTTATTTGGCTTCTGTCACAATGTTTGGAGCAGAGATTGCTGTGGGGACGGTGGTGGGCGCGCTGTGTAGGGATCCCTGTGAGGGCCCGTGTGTCAGCCACCCTCCACGTTTGTGATCGTGACACCAAGCACGTGCTATGTAAGGGTTCTGGTGGTTATTCCTCCCTCGCCTCTGTGGCTGTATCACTGTTTGATGGAGCTGCCTCCCCCAAGGCTGCAGAGACTGGAGAGTCCTCTGTGGGATTTCTTCAGCAGAAAGAGTGACAGTGGACAGGTGCGGGCAGCGTGGCCGTCACCAGGTTACGCTGTAGTCTGTTGGGGGAAAGCTCTTAAAGGCATTTCTAAGGAATTGTGGGGAATGCTCCTTTCTGTTACAGAGTTGACTTGAAAAGTGAGTATTTGAGTAGTTTGTGTTGTTACGAGCAGTGGCGCGTAGTTAATATTTCTTTCGGATCAAGTCTTTTCTTATGAAGGTTAGCTAAGGGCCTCTGGAGATTACATTCATGTCCGTCGCCAGTGCTAATTAACGTTTGCCACCAAACAGCACCTCCGTTCACTCGCACACAGCTGAGGTCGGGGACGCCTGTCTGTTCACGGCACCCGGGGAACGTGAAACGGCTAAGCCACATCGTTTTCATCCTTGAGGATTGCGTGGGGGTACAGAACAGTGTAGGGGTGACCCAGCAGTGCGGACATGCCCTGGCAGGAGGGAGACCCACAGGCCTGGGTGGGCTGGGGGACCACAGGGACGTGTCCTGGATGACGTGACTCGTGAGCTGGGATTCAGAGGATGGGTTACGCATGTGAGGAGGGAGAGGGCTTCAGGCCAGGGGTGGGCAGCAGGGGGGTGGGCACTGGCCTGTTATAGGCCTGGCTGTGGGGACCAGGGCAGGGCACGGTAGGGGCTTGAGGCCAAGGCCTGAACGGCAGGCAGAGCAGGTGGCCTCACGCCTCCTATAGGGACTTGGGCTGAGCCCATCCACAGAGCCACTGGAGGACCCTCAGCCATGGAGAGTGGTCTTGCTTGCAATTCATGTAGATGAATCAGGCAGGGTAGGGGCAGCTTGGAAAGCAGGCACATCAGTTGGAAGACTGAAATGATTGACATCAAGACCTTAGGGGCCTTGGCCGGTTGGCTCAGTGGTAGAGCGTTGGCCTGGTGTGCAGGAGTCCCGGGTTCGATTCCCGGCAGGGCACACAGGAGAAGCATCCATCTGCTTCTCCACCCCTCCCCCTCTCCTTCCTCTCTGTCTCTCTCTTCCCCTCCCGCAGCCGAGGCTCCATTGGAGCAAAGTTGGCCCTGGCACTGAGGATGGCTCTGTGGCCTCTGCCTCAGGCGCTAGAATGACTCTGGTTGCAGCAGAGCAACGCCCCAGATGGGCAGAGCATCGCCCCCTGGTGGGTGTGCCGGGTGGATCCCGGTCGGGCACATGCGGGAGTCTGTCTGACTGCCTCCCCGTTTCCAACTTCGGAAAAATACAAAAAAAACCCCAAACCTTAGGGCAGTCCTGCCGCTAGCCTGACGCCTTACACAGGGCACCCCGCACAGCTGGGCCTGCTTTGCACTCAGTTCAAATAGCCCATTAGGTCACACGAGTTATCTGTCAGTGGCAGGTTTTTAAAGGGTGTCTGGAAAACCCTTTGAAAGCCAATTATACCGTCAGGAAAGAAAAGGTAGACAAAGAGGAGGCAAAAGTTATAAAAAGTTTGCACAAAGAAAAATGTGAGATCAACTGGTAAGCCTCATGGTTAAGATAACGATTGAGTTGCCAGGAAACTGGACAAGTGAACCTTCCGCAATGTCAGTTTTCTCATCTGTACCATGGGCAGCACCGTCCTTATGCGGTGTGCAGATGAAATAAGAACGCAGCGCTTGGGGCCCCGCGGATGAACACTGGCAGTTACAGTGGTGGGGCCATGGGGGTTCGTGCTTCCCGTAGGGCCCCAGTTCTGTGGATGTAAGTGGTGGTTACATTAACAGGGTTGCATTGTAAGTAAGTTTAGGAAACCAGTGGTCAAGAGGCTTTTCCTTTTGTCTCACTCCGTTAGGTTGGCAGTGCCAGGGTGCAGAAGACTCCAGAGGGGCCCACGACAGGGCAGCACTTCCCAAACTGACTCGCCCATGGAGCTCTAGGGACTGGGCTCCCTGGGGCCCACATTGGCAAGTGCTTATTTAGGGGATAAATGGGTCCATCTGCCTCCATAGCCCATGGGCGCGGGCTTATCAGACGATGCCATAGTCACCTAATGTTCCTAATAGGCATTCTGTCGATGGAGGGCTGTCCTCTTCTCTCTGATTGAGGAGGTGGGGAAGTATGCAGTATTTTTTTATTTCTGATCCCAACTGATCAAACCTTAAAAAATAATGTTTTTTAACATGTTCATTATAGGAAAGAAAACACCTTAACTATAGAAAACTGTGGAGAAAAAATATATCTTAAATAAGACCACCATCCAGAGATAAAGGTTGTTAACAGACACTTAAAACGTTTTCTTTCTGTCTTCCCATCGGGATGGTCCTGTATGTGCAGCTTTCTGTGCATTATATGTTATACTCTGGGCATTTTCTTACTGGAATATAAGACTATACCTGGGCATTTTTTATCAGGATATTCTTCTATGACATTTTTAATGGTCACATAGTATTTCATCATGTGACTGTCAGAATGTGGCCATTCCTTTATTACCTCATATTTAGCTGCCTTTTATTTTTTTGCTGTCACAAATTTTATTGCAGTTAACATCATTGAACATAAATCTATTAAAATATAAAAATTAAATTTTTTGAAAATGGTTAAGTCTCAAGTATCTAGCCACTTCTTTTAGTTAGAACATCTAATTCCCTACATCTGATATAATTGCTTGGGTTTTTTTGGTTATGAAATTTAAGTACAGTAGCTGATTCTCCTTTGATGAAGCCCTTTCTTTTAGCCACAGACTTAAAAAAAACCCACTCCATTATTAGAACAGCGTTTGCTCATATTGAATGTAGGATAAATTATTTCAGTCATGAGAGTAAATTTTATGTTACACTGAGTTCTTGAGTCAGGTGTGGGAAAGTTTGTGTCATGATGCGTTTTAAATGTGAAAGCAGAATTGTCAGGAGATAGGAAAGATAAATTTAGGATCCACTGAGTAGGCATTCTCTGACTTGCACTTGTGTGTGACTTGCGCATCCTAGAAGCATCTCTTGTAAGTTGTGACTCAAAGGCTGCAGAGAAGGGGAAAACACTGTGCTCTTACAAACAAAGGAACGCTTTGCTGGCTGGTCCTGGCCAGAAACTACTACTAAGAAAAGTGGAGTTTCGAAATCCTGCCTTCCGTTTGCTGGCTTTCTTTGTGGGAGGGAAGGAAGGAAGGATCAGGTTTTTCAGTTGCAGGAGAAGCTATTAATGGACCTCCCTGAACTTAACTAAAGTGGGCCAGCGATGTGCCCTGTCCATTTGTTCCCTTCATTGAACATAGGGATTGATGCCCCGCCCCACCACTGCGACCACGACCACAGCTGGTGTCGGGTGGGTCTGCTTCCACAAGGCGCTGCCTCTCTACCCCAGTCGGATGTGTTGCTCTCAGACCTGGCTGGGCGCACTAGTTTTATTGTTACAGTCGTGACGTGATGTCACTAAATACTCTGGCAGCTGCTGGACCACAAGGGCAAAAGAGAGTGACAAGTGTGAGCTCAGTGCTTTGTAAAGAGTTAATAGGAGGCGATTCACTAGGGAAAAAATAAAACTTGCTAGTGAATTCGGTGCAGACGAGATGGGGGGGGGGGGTGCTGAGGAATTTAGGGTCTGTGCTTGCTGGATGTCTCAGTTCTCCGTGGGAAAGGTCTGGGTGGGAAGACTGGGAACAGGAGCTGGTGGACACTTTCTCTAAGAAAAGACCTTTGCCTTACTGAAAAAATGGGCAGATGTATCTAAAAAGTGCATGTACTTCGTGATTTACTGTTTTAACCAAACTGCTTGGTTAACCAGCAGCTGACTGGCTATGGTAATAGGGAGTGAGGGTTTCCCTGGGGTTTCCTAGGCTCACCTGCTGAGATTGGGGTGCTGAAGGGCTGGGGAGGCTTCTAGGACACTGGGGACAGAGGCAGTTCACTCTGTGATTAGTTTGAATGGCCCATATCCTCTTCAGCTCCTCCTCCTCCTCAACTTCCTCCTCCTCCACCTCTTCTACCTCTTCCTCCTCCTCCTCCTCCTCCTCCTCAACCTCTTCCTCCACCACCTCTTCCTCCTCCACCTCCTCCTCCTCCACCTCCTCCTCCACCACCTCTTCCTCCTCCACCTACTCCTCCACCACCTCTTCCACCTCCTCCACCACTTCCTCCTCTTCCTCCTCTTCCTCCTCCACCTCTTCCTCCTCCACCTCCTCTTCCTCCTCCTCCACCTCTTCCTCCTCCTCCACCTCCTCCTCCTACTCTACCTCCTTCACCTCCTCCTCCACCTCCTCCACCTCTTCCTCCTCCACCTCCTCCTCCTCCACCTCTTCCTCCTCCTCCACCTCTTCCTCCTCCTCCACCTCTTCCTCCTCCTCCTCCTACTCCTCCTCCTCCACCTCCTCCTCCTCCACCTCCTCCTCCACCTCCTCTTCCTCCTCCTCCACCTCCTCTTCCTCCTCCTCCACCTCCTCCTCCACCTCCTCTTCCTCCTCCTCCACCTCCTCCTCCTCCACATCCTCTTCCTCCTCCTCCACCTCTTCCACATCTTCCTCCACCTCCTCCACCTCCTCCTCCTCCACCTCCTCCTCCTCCACCTCTTCCTCCTCCACCTCTTCCTCCTCCACCTCTTCCTCCTCCACCTCCTCTTCCTCCTCCTCCACCTCTTCCTCCACCTCCTCCACCTCCTCCTCCTCCACCTCCTCCTCCACCACCTCTTCCACCTCCTCCACCACTTCCTCCTCTTCCTCCTCTTCCTCCTCCACCTCTTCCTCCTCCACCTCCTCTTCCTCCTCCTCCACCTCTTCCTCCTCCTCCACCTCCTCCTCCTACTCTACCTCCTTCACCTCCTCCTCCACCTCCTCCACCTCTTCCTCCTCCACCTCTTCCTCCTCCTCCACCTCTTCCTCCTCCTCCACCTCTTCCTCCTCCTCCTCCTACTCCACCTCCTCCACCTCCTCCTCCTCCACCTCCTCCTCCACCTCCTCTTCCTCCTCCTCCACCTCCTCCTCCTCCACATCCTCTTCCTCCTCCTCCACCTCTTCCACATCTTCCTCCACCTCCTCCACCTCCTCCTCCTCCACCTCCTCCTCCTCCACCTCTTCCTCCTCCACCTCTTCCTCCTCCACCTCTTCCTCCTCCACCTCCTCTTCCTCCTCCTCCACCTCTTCCTCCACCTCCTCCACCTCCTCCTCCTCCACCTCCTCCTCCACCACCTCTTCCACCTCCTCCACCACTTCCTCCTCTTCCTCCTCTTCCTCCTCCACCTCTTCCTCCTCCACCTCCTCTTCCTCCTCCTCCACCTCTTCCTCCTCCTCCACCTCCTCCTCCTTCTACTCTACCTCCTTCACCTCCTCCTCCACCTCCTTCTCCAACTCCTCCTCCTCCTCCACCTCCTCCACCTCCTCCTCCTCCACCTCCTCCACCTCCTCCTCCATCTCCTCCTCCTCCTCCACCTCCTCCTCCTCCACCTCTTCCTCTTCCTCCTCCTCCACCTCCTCCTCCTCCACCTCCTCCACCTCCTCCTCCTCCACCTCCTCCTCCACCTCCTCCTCCTCCACCTCCTCTTCTTCCTCCTCCTCCACCTCCTCCTCCTCCACCTCCTCTTCCTCCTCCACCTCTTCCTCTTCCTCTTCCTCCACCTCCTCCTCCACCTCCTCCTCCACCTCCTCTTCCTCCTCCTCTTCCTCCTCCTCCACCTCTTCCACCTCTTCCACATCTTCCTCCACCTCCTCCACCTCTTCCTCCACCTCTTCCTCCTCCACCTCCACCTTCTCCACCTCCTCCTCCTCCTCCACCTCCTCCTCCTCCTCCACCTCCTCCTCCTCCACCTCCTCTTCTTCCTCCTCCTCCACCTCCTCCTCCTCCACCTCTTCCTCCTCCTCCTCCACCTCCTCCTCTTCCACCTCCTCCTCTTCCACCTCTCCTCCTCCTCTTCCACCTCCTCCTCCTCCACCTCCTCCTCCTCCACCTCCTCTTCTTCCTCCTCCTCCACCTCCTCCTCCTCCACCTCCTCTTCTTCCTCCTCCACCTCCTCTTCTTCCTCCTCCACCTCCTCCTCCTCCACCTCCTCCTCCTCCTCCACCTCCTCTTCTTCCTCCTCCTCCACCTCCTCCTCCTCCACCTCCTCTTCTTCCTCCTCCTCCACCTCCTCCTCCTCCACCTCCTCTTCCTCCTCCACCTCTTCCTCTTCCTCCACCTCCTCCTCCTCCACCTCCTCCTCCACCTCTTCCACCTCTTCCACCTCTTCCACATCTTCCTCCACCTCCTCCACCTCTTCCTCCACCTCTTCCTCCTCCACCTCCTCCTCCTCCACCTCCTCTTCTTCCTCCTCCTCCACCTCCTCCCCCACCTCCTCCTCCACCTCCTCCCCCACCTCCTCCTCCACCTCCTCCACCTCTTCCACCTCTTCCACATCTTCCTCCACCTCCTCCACCTCCTCCTCCTCCACCTCTTCCACCACCTCCTCCTCCTCCTCCTCCACCTCCTCCACCTCCTCCTCCTCCTCCTCCACCTCCTCCTCCACCTCCTCCTCCTCCTCCTCCTCCACCTCCTCCTCCTCCACCTCTTTCTCCTCCTCCACCACCTCCTCCACCTCCTCCTCCTCTCCACCTCCTCCTCCTCCACCTCCTCCTCCTCCTCCACCTCCTCCTCCACCTCCTCCTCCTCCTCCACCTCCTCCTCCTCCTCCTCCTCCTCCTCCACCTCCTCCTCCTCCACCTCTTCCTCCTCCTCCACCTCCTCCTCCTCCACCTCCTCCTCCACCACCTCCTCCTCCTCCACCTCCTCCTCCTCCTCCACCTCCTCCTCCTCCTCCTCCTCCTCCTCCTCCTCCTCCACCTCTTCCTCCTCCTCCACCTCCTCCTCCTCCACCTCCTCCTCCTCCACCTCCTCCTCCTCCACCTCCTCCACCTCTTCCTCCACCT
The DNA here is from genome assembly GCF_036850995.1 of Saccopteryx leptura. Lineage (NCBI taxonomy): Eukaryota > Metazoa > Chordata > Mammalia > Chiroptera > Emballonuridae > Saccopteryx > Saccopteryx leptura. The sequence goes on along the minus strand of NC_089504.1, from coordinate 247,443,105 downwards.
CCTCCTCCTCCACCTCTTCCTCCTCCTCCACCACCTCTTCCACCTCCTCCTCCTCCACCTCTTCTTCCTCCTCCTCCTCCACCTCTTCTTCCTCCTCCTCCTCCTCCACCTCCTCCTCCTCCACCTCCTCCACCTCCTCCTCCTCCACCTCCTCCTCCTCCACCACCTCCTCCTCCTCCACCTCCTCCACCACCTCCTCCTCCTCCACCTCCTCCACCTCCTCCACCTCCTCCTCCTCCACCTCCTCCACCACCTCCTCCTCCTCCACCTCCTCCACCTCTTCCTCCTCCACCTCCTCCTCCTCCACCTCCTCCACCTCCACCTCCTCCTCCTCCACCTCCTCCACCTCTTCCTCCTCTACCTCCTCCTCCTCCTCCACCTCCTCCTCCTCCACCTCCTCCTCCTCCTTTTTTTCCTCCTCCTCCACCTCCTCCTCTTTTTCCTCTTCCTCTACCTCCTCGTCCTCCTCCTCCTCTTCCTCCACCTCATTCTCCTCCTCCTCTTCCTCCTCCTCCACTTACTCCTTCTCCACCTCCTTCATCTCCTCCTCCTTCTCCTCCTCCTCCTCCATCTCCTCCTCCATCCAGAGTCCTCAGGTCTTAGAAGCCCAGTAATACTTTCCTAGTAGTGTTAACAGCATATGACATTATCAGAACCATCACACCTGTTACCATTATCCACAAGAGCCAAGACAGGGAGAAATCTTAGGTTGTTTTCTCTGAATATTGGGGACTCAGTCTTCCAGGAAACAACAGAAACACCCTGGAGTGTTGTGCCGGCTGGAACTGGAGAGCTGTCCGCAGGGACCAATTCGCTTCTTTTCAAGCCCAGCCTTTGCCTTTGTGCGGTCACGTGCCCTGAGCATGAATAACATGCTAACTTCGGGTGCCAGCAGCCCCAAACGGACCGGGTCCAGGCCCCACCACTGCCCACTGTGCACTGAGGGCAGCCAGTTTCATCTCGGCAGGCAGGATTCCAATGTCTTCCATCCACAACAGCCCAGCTATTCTTATTAGTCGCCTGCATTCTGTTTGTGGAGTGGGTGGCTTGGCAAAAGATTCGATAAGCAGCTGGTGGATTTCCCTTCCTGCGTGGGCCGCAGCCTTGGAGATGGTTTCACAGAGCCCACAGGATCGCTGTATTTTAGGGCGGTTTCATCATGTTCTCCAGTACCTCCATTGTAGTTTTCTGTTTTCAGAGCTTTGATTTCGTTCACAGGTTAAATGGCCTGTTAATTAAGGTTTTTTTCATTCACCTCCAGGGATACTCGGGTGTACCCAGCACCTGGGCTGTGCTCGCATTGCGCTTGCTCGGGGTGTCTGTGGGCGTGACTTGCGGCTCTACCTGAAAACCTGCCTTCCGTGGGTACAAGTTAACACGGGAAAGGTCTTTCACTGAATGGGGCGATGGATTTGGGCTTCCTAATACGCTGACCTTTAATATTAAAGGCACACTTTCATTGCATGTGACTTTGGTGACACTGACCCTGTGATAATGGGCGAGCGGATCAGGGGTTGGACAATAATGGTGGACGCAGTTAACCTGGCTGAACACCCTAGCTTTTTATCACCCAATCTACAAGCTGGCTGTGCTTCATGTCCTAATGCACACACCCTGACCTTTTGCCAGCAGGAAAGTACAGAAACGAAGATTTGTTTTATTCTTCCTCTTTGTGTTATACTGTAGATAACTTTTCTTTCTTTTTTTTTTTTTTTTAACAGAGACAGAGTCAGAGAGGGATAGATAGGGACAGACAGGAAGGGAGAGAGATGAGAAGCATCAATCATTAGTTTTTCGTTGCGACACCTTAGTTTATTGATTGCTTTCTCATATGTGCCTTGACCGTGGGGTTACAGCAGACCGAGTAACCCCTTGCTTGAGCCAGTGACTTTGGGTCCAGGCTGATGAGCTTTTGCTCAAACCAGATGAGCCCGCGCTCAAGCTGGCAACCTTGGGATCTTGAACCTGGGTCCTCCGCATCCCAGTCCGACGCTCTATCCACTGCACCACTGCCTGGTCAGGCATAGATAACTTTCTATTTAGTTTCATCTGGAGAGGAGACTATCCAAATGAAGAGGAGCCAATGTTTCTATTGAGAGGAGCGGGTCCTGGTTGGGGGCAGCACCGTGCAGGTGCAGATGGGGCTGGGGCATCTCGTCCACCTGTGAGCAGGGAAACTCTCAGCCCTGGAGGTGTCAACTTCAGACCAAGCTGAAGTGTCCCCCTCTGGCCAGGGACACTTGGAGCACGAGAAGAGTTCGTGACTGCAGCTGATTGAAACCCATAAAAAAAAAAAAAGCCATTACTTAATGTTCCCCCCAGAAAAAGCTTCTTGGTCATTTATCCTGCCTCTCCTATAGAAACTATTCCAGGTACTCCCACGGCGTAGGCAGAAAGCTCCTTATAGAAGAATCGGGCCCACACAGGCAGAAGATGAAATTAGAGTTATTGTGAATTTTACAAAGTGTGATTATGGTACTGTAGTTAGAATGATCATTTTTACCCATTAAAGATACATAGTTTCTTAAGGCTGAGTGATATGGTGCCAGAGATTTGCTTTAAAATACTTTAAAAAAAAAATAAACTGTAGGTGTGTACACAAAGCAAGGCTGGGGAATGTCGCTGACTGCTGACTGCCAGCAAGGTACGTGGGACGCATCACATTTCTCCCTCCTCTGCTTTGTTTTGTGTTTGTTTGTTTGTTTTTGTTTTTTGTGACAGAGACAGAAAGAGAGACAGAGAAAGGGACAGATAGGCAGGAAGGCAGAGAGAGGAGAAGCATCAATTCTTTGTTGCAGCACCTTAGTCTCCTTAGTTGTTCATTGATTGCTTTCTCCTACATGCCTTGACTGGGGGGCTGCAACAGAGCAAGTGATGCCTTGCTCAAGCCAACGACCCTGCACTCAAACTGGTGAGCCTACACTCAAGTCAGTGACCACTGGGTTTTGAACCTGGGTCCTTCTGCGTCCCAGCCCGATGCTCTATTCACTGCGCCACCGCCTGGTCAGGCTGCTTTGTGTTTTAAAATATCCTCAATTAGCCTGACCAGGCAGTGGTGCAGTGGATAGGGCGTTGGACTGGGGTGTGGAAGACCCAGGTTCGAGACCCCGAGGTCGCCAGCTTGAGCGTGGGCTCATTTGGTTTGAGCAAGGCTCACCAGCTTGGACCCAATGTCACTGGCAAGGGGTTACTCGGTCTGCTGTAACCCCACGGTCAAGGCACATATGAGAAAGCAATCAATGAACAACTAAGGTGTTGCAACGAAAAACTGATGATTGATGCTTCTCATCTCTCTCTGTTCCTATCTGTCTGTCCCTAACTATCGCTCTCTCTGACTCTGTCTCTGTAAAAAAATAAAATAAAAATAAATAAAATATCCTCAATTAAAAGGTAAATAAAAAATAGAATTGAAACTTAGACGATTATTGGAACCTGAAAATAGACAAGTGCTCCCACACTGGGTTGAACGTGGTGGAGGGCGCTGTTTCTGGCGTGATTTACCGCAGAATGAGATGGAAAGCGCATGTGGGCACAGGGTCCTCGCACACCCTGCAGCCCTGGGGCTCCATTGGCACTGACTTGGGTGGTCGCTGAAAACTCCCAGACACTATGCTCCCTTTCCCAAGTAAGACGGGGACAGGCCTGTCCTGCCTTCACGAAGAGGACTGAATGGAGACAGTGTGGGAAGGGAGGGCGGCCGGGGCCAGGCATGTAGTAAGGGCCCAATTCACGTTCGTAAGTCCTGCCCACACGTGTGCACGTCACCAGCTTAAATCTTCAAATTCACATCTGCTTTTATTTCTTCTCCCTTTTTCTCTTTTGGGCCCCTCACTGGAAGAGCAGATGCGGTCTGTATCGGGGTGACAGAGTGAGCGTCGCCCGAGCTGGGCCACGTGCAGCCTGCAGGGCCTGTCTGCAGGGATGCTCAGGAGGACCTACTGGGCTCTGGCCATTGCCTCCGCAAGGGGCTTCAAAGTGTTTCTTTTTTTTTAATTAATTTTTTAAAATAGATTTTAGAGAGAGAGAGACAGAAACATAGATCTATTCCTGTAGGTGCCCTGACCAGGAATCAAACCGGCAACTTTTGTGCTTCGGGATAACGCTCTAACCAACCGAGCTATCCAGCCAGGGCTTCAAAGTGTTTCTTATGAATGGATGGACGGGAAGATGACAAACCGCTGTGTTGGAGTGTGTTGTGTCTGTTAGGAGCTTTAGTCAAGAGACTGAAGTTTGTGATATTTTAAGTACATGTGTAAATGAATATCTGGAATCCTCGCTGTCCTGCCGTCTGGCTTGCTCCCCGAGGGCAGAGGGCGGAATTCCTGCCCAGGAGGAGGGAGCTGTGTGAAGCTAGCTCCTGTCCAAGGTGTGTCCACGTGTGTGCTGTGTGTGCCGCATGTGTCCTGTCTCTCCGCAGGAATGGGGGGTTTGTATTAGGGCTCTCACTGGCATCATCTTAATTTTTCCTTTTTGGCTTGCTTCCCACTGCTGTGTCAAGTAGGAGTACAGATAGTTTCTCAGACAACGCTGGTGGTTTGGAATAATGAGCATTTCTCTCTGGCGCTACTGTAACAATTTATGAGAGATATTTAAAGAAGCCAGTCTTCAGACCTCTTAGCAAAATGTTGATAAGGAATTGACAGTGGCCTGAGGCCCCAGTGAGTGGATTCCTACAGGTTAAGCGGAGCAAGCGCACAGTGACAGGCCTGTGTTGGCCGGGCACCGTGCTGGGTTCTGGGCATCAGGAGTGAATATGATGCAGTTCCCACAAACGGTGGGTGTGAGCTCACATGTCATCTCATTTCATTGGGAAAGCCATTCCAGTGACAGCAGGCAGGCTCTGGCAGGATGGACCCTCGGCGGGGCGACTTGAGAGGCAAGTGAAAGGTGCTCTTTACCAGGAGATGGGGGGTAGACACTGGGGCTGGTGCAGGACTGGCCTTCGCGTGTGTTCCTTACCCCTAGACCTGAGGCTTGGAGTGGGGCACGGGAAACCAAGAGGGAGAAAGGGCTGCTTTGGATGGAGGGGAGGTGTCTGGCCATTTCTGGTCCCCCCAGAGGGAGGGAACCTAGAGATCCCCACCCTCGGTCCCCATCGCTGAGTCCAGCTCTAACCAGAAGGCAAGGGGCCTGTTGAAGTGGTTTTTTTTAGCAACTGGCCCCCCTGGAGCACAGCAGGATGGGGACAGGGACAGGACGGCTCCAACACTTGGGAGAGTCCCGGGGCTGCTATAGCACGTGAGCACGAGTCTGGTGGCTTAGGACAAGAACGTGGTTCTCTCCCCAGTCTGGAGGCCAGGGGTCCGGAGTCACCATGTTTGTGCCCCTCCCGAAGCCCTGGGGGTGGGGGTGTCACTGCCGTGCCTGGCTTCCGGTGGCCCCATCGCTCCAGTCTCTGCCTCTGTCTTCACATGGCTTCCCCTCTGCAACTGTCTTCTGTGTATGTCTCTTACAGGGACACTTGTCATTGATTTAGGGCCACGCAGATAATCAAGAAAGACCTCCTGATAACCAGACCCTTAATTACATCTGCAGAGACCCTTTTTCCAAGTAGGGTCACATTCCTAAGTTCCAGTGGTGAGAATCTGGGCACATCCTTTGGAGGGGCCACCGCTCAGCCCACTGCAAGCACCTCGTCCCTCCTGGGAGAGGTACAAGGCCACCGTGACCATGGTGGCTGACCTGCTGCGATAGTTTCCTTCATCTCCTGCTCACTTCTCCATCTCCATCACCTGTTTCCCCAGAGCCGGCATGTCTAATGCCCCAAACCCCCCTTTAAAAAAATGTTTTTATTTTTTATTATAGCAAGAGAGGAAGGGAGAGCGAGAACCAGGAACATAGACCTGTTCCTGTGTGTGCCCTGATCAGCTATCAAACCCGCAACCTCTGCACTTCGGAACGATGCTCCAACCAACGGAGCTATCTGGCCAGGGCAAACCCCTCCCACCTTTTTTTTTATTTTTATTTTTTTATGAACCAATAAACAGATAACTGGACGAGCAGAGTGGTTCCAGTGCAGATGGACTCCAGCAGAGGTGTGCCCTGCGGGTGCGCTGGCCTCCCCGCGGACAGACACTTGGAGGCGGTAGGCTGTGTGGTGTGATTTATACCCAGTAAAACTGCATCTCGGAGACGCCACCGTCACGGGGCGGGACCGTTTGCAGCTCTGTGTGGCTGCGGGTTGGCTGGTGGCGGGGGAGGGCACCTGTGTTTGATCCTGAGCACTGCAGTCCACATTTCCAGTCCTTGCTGGGTTGTAAACGTGGAAGGGACTTCGGGTACAAGCAAGAATTTCTATTTGCTTGTGAAGTTGCCTAACATAACTCATAATGTCATTTATTTTACTGTGATAAGGGTTATGTTACAGTGTCGGAGCAGGGAGTAAGGGAGTGCTCTGAGCACTTTTTCATACAAAGGTTTAGCTTGGCTGTGCAGGCGGGTTTGCCTGCCTCTGTGTCTGGGACAGTACCGTTCTCCTTAGAGCTGAAGGGGACAGACCCTCAGCTCGAATCAGGGTCTCCCCTGCAGGGGGTAGGGCCGGCTTGGAAACCCACTGCCACCCGTGCCTCTGACCCTGCACTGGCCAGCAGGGCACAGGCATCCCCTGACCCATCCCCAGGTGTCCCTCATTTGTAATTGTTGCAGGTGTCACGTGGGGGAGTTTATATCTGTTTTCTCTTTGGCCAGTTTTATTTTCTGTTGAACTCCCCCAACCCAAACATGTAAATAACGGCTTGTACGCCTAGGGTGGAAAGTGCCTTTTATGAGAATGTCAGGTATTGATGTGAGCGTCCCAGGAGATAAAGGGCCTGGACAGGCCTGTATCAAACACCTTACTTCCTTTTCTCAAACAAAGGCAGTTTATTTCCTGAGAGCCTCTGTCCTCTGGCACTGCTGATACCTAACAGGTTCTTTTATTTTAGAAAAGATGATGTTTTATATAAATTCGTAGGCGCTACATGCCTGTCACAGTGAGTCAAGCACTGCAGACAGGCGGAAAGCGGGGAGGAGGTGGCGGAGCTGCTGCTGCTGGCGCGCACCCTCCGGTGGCTGTGGGCTCGGGCGGATGCAGGGGCGGGTGGGGCGGGCAGAGGGAACCCCTGAGTCGAGGCCTGCGATCAGCACGTTCATGCCTCTCATTGATCTTCAGTTATGAGCAGAAGGGGAAAGGGAAAGTGATGTGAAACTCAGGACGTTGATCAAAGCACTCCCTTACCACAGAGAGATTATTTCCTGAAAAGATTTCTCTCTGGTTAAGAAAAAGGATCATGAGAGCCATCGAGTGGCTGGCGGCACCATTTTCAATTTCAGGTGTCTGCTGGCTCCATACTGTGGCTCCTGAGATACGGCGGCCTCTCCGCGCAATCTCAGATTCACTGCACAGATCTGTCACAGACATGAAGACTGGGACCCGTCTGAGAGCCGTGGGAATTGGGCTTTGGGTCTCCCAAAGCAGCTGTCACTTGGGTCTTGCTGAGTGCGATATACACTGTCCCCACAGAGAGGCCCCTGTTCCCCCGGCTCCCACCAGCTCACCCTTGCTGCTGTGCAGGTGACGGGACAAGACTGGCCGTCTCCTCCTTGGGAGCAATGAGGACCATAAGGAAAAAGCCTTTTTCTGCACTGAATGCAGCACGAGAGGTGGGCTTTGGGACCCTTGGGCGTGATGGAAGAGCTTTGTCAGGTGCTTAAAAAAGAAGCTCCCCCTGTCCCCCGCCCTCCAGCACATGTGTCCACCTGGAGAGTGCTGTGGCTGTGGTCTGGTGGCCACTTAGAATTTACTGATTTTTATAAAATGTAAAAATATGAATACCCAAATGATAGAAAACATTACCACTAACTCTGGTCGTCAGTTGAAGTTTTATTCGGCCTTTTTTGCTGGCTGGTGACTTTGCCTTTGCCTGTTTCTTTATGCAGACAAACTGCCTTTTATTTATTAACTTATTTATTTATTTTTAAGATTTTTAAATTTGATTTTAGAGAAAGAGAAAAGAGGGGGGAGGAGCCCGAGGTTTAGAACCGGCAACCCCAGCATTCCAAGTCAGTGCTTTATCCACTGTGCCACCACAGGTCAGGCAGAGCTACCTTTTGATTATAGCCTGTGCTTCCTGTGTTACATTCTTTTAGGACTCTAGCACATCAGAGAGGTGATTTTGACCTTACTTAGACCTTGTGAGAATAAGATTTATTTGTGCCCATGTTTTATAGGCAGGCTGTACAGAGGCGATGCTTGGCCGTAGGTCAGAGTCCCCTAGGGAGGACAGGGGACTGATGCCTGGGCTCCTCCTGGACAGTTTGGCCAGCATGGGATTGGTCTGGGCATTGAGGGTTTTGTTGTTTGGGTTTTTAAAATATTTTTCTGAAGTTGGAAACGGGGAGGCAATCAGACAGACTCCTGCATGAGCCCAACCGGGATCCACCCGGCACACCCACCAGGGGGCGATGCTCTGCCCGTCTGGGGCATTGCTCTGTTGCAACCAGGGCCATTCTAGTGCCTGAGGCAGAGGCCACAGAGCCATCCTCAGCGCCCGGGCCAACTTTGCTCCAATGGAGCCTTGGCTGTGGGAGGGGAAGAGAGAGAGAGGAAGGAGAAGGGGAGGGGTGGAGCAGATGGGCGCTTCTCCTGTGTGCCCTGGCAGGGAATCGAACCCGGGACTCCTGCACGCCAGGCCAACGCTCTACCACTGAGCCAATGCGTTGAGGGTTTTATCAAGCGCTCCCCTGCCTCCGGCAGGTGACCCTGACATCAGCCGCTGTTGGGATCACCGCTATAAAGGAACAGGATGACAGACGGGACTGTGCCTCCCCAGGGATCACCTGGGGACACCTGTGCTCACAGGGCTGCCTCCGCCTAAGGGTTTTGGGAGAATTCTGATTTGGAATTACCCTTACAGCCGCTGAGAGACACTCAGTCAGTCTCAGGGGACTTCATTAAGGGAGCCTGTCACAGAAACGACTTGGGGCATTTATTGACAAACTAGCTTTTTTTTATTTTGACTTTCCATTTTGTTACTCACCTTGTTTGCCAGACTTGGCATTTGGGGGGTGGGGAAGGGCTCTCGGATTCATGCCACAGATCCTTCCTGAGTGGTGACATGTGCTAGGGGCTTGGTCTGCCAGAGGTGACAGGAGGTTGCCTGTGTCCTTCATTTTCGGGGGGGGGGGCTGGGGGGGACAGTGTAGGAAAACATTAAATACTGATGGCGATTTGGGGCAGGAAAGAAATGGGTGCTGTGGCCGAGGGTGGCCGCTAGCTAGGGTAGGATGGTTAGGGAGGCCCGAGGACCAGGCGCAGCGCTGGAGCCTGGAGGGTAGAGCTCGGTTTGCTGTCAGTATCCAGCCAGGCAGGCGGGGACCGGAAGAGCAGGAAGGGACGGGTTCAGCTCCATCTATGCTGACCCCGAGTTTGAGGATAGGAGTGTGCCTGCCCCTCAGCTCTCGGGGCCTGACTGAGGGCCTGGCAAGTAGTACTTGCTCCGTGAGTGTTGGTTGAATGAAGGTAGATCAAGACCGAGGAGCGGGACTGGGAGCTGGAGCCCAGGTCTCGACAGGGGCCTTGAACCCGCCTCTGTGGGAGCAGAGCTCACCAGCGGATTGTGTTAGATTTACGTGCTGAGGTGGTAGAGGACCCCATGCGCTTGTAAGGAGTCATGGGGAGAGCCGTGTACCCTTTGCCCTGTTTGCCCCAAAGGCAGCACCTTGCAAAATGGAGGTCCACACTCCCAGCCAGGAGGGTGACAGGATACGCTCAGGACAAGACACAGGATGTCCTGACTCAGCGAGCAGCCTCAGGTCACCCTCTTGGAGCCACTTCCCTCCCCCAGCCACAGACCTGCTTCTGTGTCTGTCCTGTCATGCCAGAGGGTGTGGACATGGAGCGTGAGCCTGCAGGCTTCCCTCGGCCTCAGCCGCATGATGCGTATCAGCAGTTGTTTTGTTAGGTTTTATTTATTGAATTTTGGAGAGGGGGCAGAAGGAGAAAGAGAAGAATGACCAGGGAGAAGCGGGAAGCATGTACTCATAAAAGTTGCTTCCTATATGTGCCCTGACCAGTGAGCCCAGGGATTTGAACCTCAGCATTCTAGGTCAACGCTTTATCCACTGTGCCACCATTGGTCAGGCAGCAGTTGTTATGGCTGAGTGGCATTCCAAGTGTGGAGGTGGCACACTTTGTCCCCACATTCACCTGCTGAAGGACACTTAAAGTTGTTGCTTCAAGTTTTGAGCAATTACAGCCGGTTTTCATTTTGCTGGGGTAAGTGCCCAGGAGTAGTTTCTGGGTCTGATGGTTGTTGTGTGCCTGGTGTGAAATTACCGAACTGTTTCCCAGAGCAGCTGTGTGGTGGTTTGTTGGTTTGTTTGTTCATTTTTTGAAATGTTCGGCTATTGAAGGAAAGCCCTTGGGACACAGCATGGTGGGCCCAGGAGGGTGGGGCAGAGGGAGCCCCTGCTGGGGCCCTGCTGAAACCCCACAGCACCAGAAACCCCATTCACCAGGCCTTGCCTGCCCCGGTTCTCCTTGCTTGCAGCAAGAAACCAAAGCATTTTTTTAAAGGTTTTATTTATTGACTTTTAGAGAGAATGGGGAGAGAGAGAAAGGGTGGGGAGGAACAGGAAGCATCAAGTCATAGTAGTTGCTTGTCCTATGTGCCCTGACTGGACAAGTCTAGGTCTCGAACCCGCAACCTCAGCCTTCGAGGTTGATGCTGTATCCACTGCACCACTACAGGCCAAGCCAGAGCACTTCTGCTGCACTAATTTCATAGTGTTGAGCTAGAGGCATGGTCTGCTCCCTTCGATGTAAACTACGTTTTAAGCTGGACGCACTCTTTATGGCGTGCGGCCAGTCATCTGTGTGGGAGTTTGTCCCGCCCGAAGGGCCGGCTTGCTGGTTGGGACCTTGTGATACAGGTGCAGGTCCACGGGCCTCATCTCTGTGCTCACACCACTGAGGCGTGCGCTGTGTTCCCTGTGTGCTTGTGCACACGTGCTGGGAGCCGTGTAGGGGACTGTGGGGGGAGGGGCGTGGCTGGCAGGGGCAGCCCGGCCCAGGCTCTACCCTGTGACCCGGGAGAGGAAGGAAGTAGCAGTGAAAATAGACCAGTGGGTGTGTGTGTGTGCAGGGAGCACAAGGGGACTGGCACAGCTGGGGCTGAGATGGGAAGGAAGTCGAGGCAATAGCAGAGACCACGCTGCCACACTTCAGGTCCTGAGAGCCAGCCGGGGCCGGCGGGCCTCTAGGGCAGGCTGCGGGAAGCCTGAGCAGGGAGCAGAAGGGAAAGGAGCAGCAGGGGACCTAGTGTCTGTGCTTTTCTATCCCAGAGCCCTCCTGGCGGAGTCATTGGGCCTCCCTTCCCTTTTCCTTGTCTCCCCTGAGGTCTAGGCAGGTGGGCTTCTCCACCTCCCAGATCTCCCTCCTTACTGGAGGGCCCCGTAAAACCCTGTGGGGTCGGTGAGTCTGGCCCCAGCTCAGGGCAGAGGAGCTGCAGGGGGTGCGGGGGAGGGGCAGAGCAAGCGGTGCCTCCCCCGGTCCCCAGGCGTCCTTCTCCGTCTGGGAGCCTGACCATCAAGCCTGAATTGGTGTCATGCCAGCTGGTCCTCCTCTGACACAAGTGATTCTTTAACATCCCCTGGAGCAGCAGAAACTTGCTCTGAAAAAATCTAGCCCGGAACCGTCACAGCTGTTCCCTCTTACAAGTGGTGAGGAATCTCAGCCACAGCAGCCCCTGCAGCGAGCCAGTCACAGACGAAGCCCATCCTGGAGACTCATGTGAGGCAATGGCCTTGCTATCTAAGACCCAGAAGCAGCACCCGAACTAGGACTCGCAGGGGCTCTGCCCACGGGGAAGCAGCCGGTGGTCCTGGGGTGGGGGCTGCTGGGGCACTCACACACGTGGACCCTCATCACCCTGTGCATTCCTTGCAGACACAGAATGTTCAGCTTAACAAAGAAATGACGCTAGCCAACAACCGGAGCCTGGCCGAGGGCAACCTCCTCTACCAGCCCCAGCTGGATGCTCTGAAGGCGCGCCTGACCCAGAAGTACCAGGAGCTGCAGGTGCTCTTTGAAACGTATCAGATCAAGAAGACCAAACTAGGTAACTGTTTTGGGGCAATCAGTCATGAATAGAGGTGAGAGAAGCACACAGTTTCAAGCTGTCATGTCCGGGAAAGAAATACTCTAACAGAAAAAAATCTCAGGTTATGGTTACTGCTGTGAAGAGATAGTTTGTGTGTAGAACGGTGTTACCAGTTTCCACCGTCTCTACACAGTACCGCAAAAAGGCCATTTCCTGAATCATGGTGTCCAACAAAGTACTTTACCCGTGCAGTTAGCCATTACGAAGAGAAGTAGGAACTGAATGTCGAGTCCTGAGTGCTTTGGGTAGGTCTCAGGGAGGCTTTTAGGATCCGAGTTTATTAAAAATCATCCCCTTAACGAGGGTCACAGGTGTCTCCATAAGCTCAGTAGAAACGGACTGGAACATGGCCGTCTGGAGTGGATGACCATGGAAAGGCCCGCAGGGCGAGGGCCGGTGAGGGTGGCGAACTGTACAGTTGGGGAAGCTGCCTGGAGAGCCGTGTGCAGGCACCTCCGGGCACGTCCCCAGCGGAAGCAGGCATTGATGTCTATTAGATCTGCACTGGAGCACTGGCTGTGGTGTTCTGTGATAGGAACAGTCTTGAGTGTCCACTGTGGAGTGATGGACCTTCCGTACTGACAGGAAGTGTGACTCACAGGGCACCACGGGGACCTGAGATGTGGCGGCGTGAAGGAAGTGGGGCAGGGGTGTGCGTGCCGTGGTGGGTGCGGGGTTGTGGGAGTGCCCCACAGAGATCCTGACCTGGGTCATCACATGCACAGTCGGGTCCTGCAGCTCAGATGTGCCCCCCTCGCAGGAGTCACCACTCAGATAAAGGGGAAGGTGGAACGGTGTCATGTTCAGTGACAACCCTCTGAGGGGCAGAGGGGATCTAGGTGCTCTGGTGCTCCATGCAGCTGTCACCCCCAGTACGTGTTGTGTGCACCTGTCCTGGGTTTTAAGGCCTCTTGTTTACTTTCCTGGAGAGTTGCTCTCAGTAGGTGGGACTCCTGTTGCCTTTCTGGTCACTTTGCTCTTTCCCTGACAGGGAAGCAGGAGGGTGGGGCGTGGCCGGGAGGGTGGGGTACTGCAGCCCCCAGGGCTGCGCCCCCATCCTGCCTCTTGCCTCTTCCAGACAGACAGCCCAGCAGTGCTTCCCTGGAGACCCTGCTTGCGCTTCTTCAGGCAGAAGGAGCCAAGATCGAGGAGGACACAGAGGTAAAGCCAGCCAGTGACCCTGGCCCAGTGCACTTGCTCCAGGGCTGAGCGCCACACCCCCAGGCTGCTCATGAGTGCTGAGGGCCCGGCCTGGGGGAGCAGGGGGAGTCTGGTCCTCAGTGAGGGTCCCCGGATGCAGGTGGCTGAGGCACATCTGCTCTGAGTCAACAGGGACACAGCACCCATGGGGCGCGGCCAGCTGAGTCACGAGACCCATCAGGCCAATGGTCCTGGCTGTGAGGCAGATGGTGGTGGCCACGTCGGTTGGCGTGGTCTAACAAACCATGGGGCCTGGGTGGAGACCCTGGTGGGCATGAGCTAGTTTCTGTCCTGAGTGGGTGGGTATCGGCGCAGCTGGCTCCACTGGTGTAAGGAGAGGGTCAGGCTGGATGCACTGTGCTCTCCTGGCCAGCAAGGGCCTGTGTCCAAGGCCGGCTCTCCCCACAGCCTGCCGCTCATCCAGTTTGCCGTTTCAGGCAGGTGGGCGGGCAGGTGCACAGGGTCAGTGGGCTGCGGGGGTGCCCCTGGTGGTGAAGGGCGTTCTTCCTGAAGAGCCAAGCTGCCCTGTGACCAGACGCTTGCTGCTTTCAGGACATGGCAGAGAGGTTCCTGGATGGACAGCTGCCTCTGGACTCCTTCATCGACGTCTACCAGAGCCAGCGGAAACTGGCCCACATCCGGAGGGTCAAGATCGAGAAGCTCCAGGAGGTGGTGCTGAAGGGGCAGAGACTCCCGCAGGCCCCGGCCCCGCCGCCCCGGGTGCCTGAGCCACTGCCTGCTGCCCCCCTGCCCTACCCCGCCCCGGATGCCAGCGGGCCCCCCGCCGTCCTGCCTCGTCGCATCCCGCCCCCAGTGCCTGCAGGACGCCTGGCCACCCCATTCACTGCCACTGTGGGCTCGGCCCCGGCCGCCCCGTACCCAGGACCGGCGTTCCCGCCTCTGCCCCCCCGCACGGGTCTGTCCCCCCAGCCAGGGTTCCCCGCGCAGTTCGTGTCGCCGTACCCGCCCGCTCTGCCCCAGAGGCCCCCACCCCGGCTGCCACACCAGCCGGGCTTCATCCTGCAGTGAGGCCCTGTCATCCCTGGAGACTGCGCCTGTCCACCCGCCCGCCGGCTGGGCCACCCTGGGAGTCCGCGAGACCCAGGCGCGGCTCTGACCCCAGCACTGTAGGGTGGTAGGGAGCAGCGTAGGCCCTGGGTCACGCCCCCACCTCACGTGGCTCTGAGCTCACACCGCGTGGTGTCTCAGTCTTGTTGGTGAACTGAATGTGGGGACACCTCCCCACCCCCTTAGAGTCTTGGTCCTCCCGTTGCTTTACCCAGTGCGCATGGTTCATCGTTTCTGCTTTACTTTTAGGACAGCTTGGGCCCTAGCCTGTCCCAGCCCAGTGAGGGCCAGCCCTGTGAGCCGGCCCAGAAGGTGCTTACTGAGTCGGGGGGCACCCAGGTGGGCACAGCCCCCGCCCTCCTGCCGACCTGGTCCTCACCGCCACACCAGAGGCCAGCCCGCGGGCGGGCTGAGCTGGACTTTGCACAGCAGCTGACATCCCCGGCCCTGCTTGTCCCTTGCACCTCAGGGGGCCCCAGGGTGTCTATGAAGAAATACGCCAATATTTTTACTATATGTGTAAATTTCCTGTTTTATATTGGGAAAGAAAACTTTTTGACACAAAACCATTCAGGGAAACTTTATAAAAACGCACGTACTGTTTTGAGCAGATCGAAGTGCAGTGACGTGAATGCAATTTCCTGTCTTGCAAGCGGTACACGGTCCCACCTGCCATCAGCAGGTCCATGTGTGCCTTAGTTCACCTGGTGCCAGGGAGGGGCTGCTGTCACCAGCTGCTGCCACCCCCGCAGTCAGGGAGGGCCTGTCCCAGCGGGGTGTGGCAGGTGGAAGAAGGGGCCCACCCACCCACACCCGGCTCTCAGCCAGTATTCCCGGCCCTGGCTGGGCCTTGGAGAGCGGGTGGGGAGGACAGGTGCCACTCTTCCTGCCCCCTCGGGTTCTCACCTACAGGTGCCACACGAGCTGAATTTCTGGGCGGTGGGGTTGTCATTGCCTACCTGCTGACAACAGGCCGAGTGCTCGGTGGTGATGACCCCTCCAGCTTGCTGCTGCTGAGATGAGACTCAAGGCGGGGTTCCAGTGGGATCGGGCCACGGGCAAGGCCACCAACCTTTGTACTCAGTTTCCATACAGCTCTGCTCCTGGACTTGAACTCTACTGTATCGTAACTGTTTTTAAAGCAAACAAAGTTGTACAGGACGATTTACTGCCATGCCAATCGGGGCTGCCGTGCTCTGTGACTCCTGGGAGCAGTGCTGCCCACCCTGACGCCATGGCATTCGGCTCAGACATGGTGAGGGCTGCCAGGCCCGCTGTCTCCCTGGGGCTGAGTTGTGGTTGTAAAGCTGTAGGACCCTTCCTAATAAACAATTCATAGCAGCCCTACCGTTTAGTAGCCTGCTCATGATATGCTGGGTCCTGGGGTCTCAGGGAAGCTGGCCGAGGGCCCAGCGCCTAGGGCAGAGCCTCTTACCCTGCTGCTTGAGGTCAGGGTTCTGGTAAACACCAGAAACGGGCAGAGAGCAGCACGGTCCTCAGGTCTTTGGGGTCGAAGCTGCTATGTCACCCTCACCCCCCAGCTTCTGTGCATAGGGTCGCTGTCACCACTGCATGACTTGACTGGTGGAAACAGACACTCGTCCTTGTTTCCAGTGACAGCCTTCAGTGGCTGACAGTCTGTTCTGGGGACTTGCTGAGTGGTGGTGTGTCCCTGTGAGGAGCGAGGGCCCTCCAGTGCCCCCTGCCCCGGAGCTGGGTGCCAGCCTGCTGCCCAGGAGGAACGTGCCCTGCACCCACGCAGCCCCAGGCAGGCTCACCCACCGTGGGCTCCCACACAGTGCCGTTCTCAGCGTGGTATGCTGTGAGGGCATGCGGACAGCTGTGCTTTTCCTCTGAGGAAGGGGGAGCTTTGCCTGAGAAGCAGTTTGCTTTTGTTTCTTTTTTTTTAAGGGAATTTTTATCTGTGCTAGTTCTCTCCTCCCAGTGGCAGTAGGAAGCCTGCAGCCAGATGCACAGCCTGCCCCCATGCAGCGCTGGCCTGGACACCAGCTGTCGGCCCCTCCCCTGCCCTCTGGGCCCCTGTGCCCACGAGAAGGTCCAGAGGTACAGTACCTGGCCCAAGGCTTCTCATGCAGGGGCTCCAGTTAAGGGCTTGCTCACTACATTTGGACATGGAATCAGGTGTAGTCAACTCACACAGGTGCTCCCTGGCTGCACCAGGTGGAGATAATCATCTGCTTTGAAGTCTTTTCTAAAGCTGTTGCCCTTGGAATAAAAACAGACATCGGCTGTAAAAAAGAAGGAAATCTTACCTTTTGTGACAGCATGGATGGACCTGGAGATTATTATGCTGAGTGCCATAAGCCAGGCAGAAAGACAAGTGCCACATGGTCTCATATGCGGACTAGAATGAACACAATAACAAAACAGACTCATAGATAGAGAACAGACTGACAGCTGTCAGAGGGGAGGGTCTTTGAGAGGGGTTGCAGGAGAAAGGGGAAGGGATTAAGTGGGGGGGAAACTCAGGCACAGACAACAGCATGGTGATGACCAGAGGGAAGGGGGTGGGAGTGGAAAGGGGGAGCATAAATCGTGATGGAAGGAGATTTGACTTGGTGTGAACACACAGTACCATATAGAGATGATGTTATAAAACTGTACACCTGAAACCTATTTTATTGACCAGTGTCACCCCAATAAATTCAATAGAATAAGTACCAATCAGATTCTTGTCAAGACGCTTGGCATATTAGAACAAACAAACTAGTTTCATGGACTTTGTTTTCCTGCAGGGTAAACATAAAACCTATGTAAACGAGGCCCTGGCCGCACAACTCAGTCCCAATACACAAAGGTTGTGGTTCGATACCCGGTCAGGGCATAAACAAGAATCAACCAATGACTCCAGAAATGAGTGGAACAACAAATCGATGTTTCTCTGTCCCTCTAACTCAAAAATAAAACATGTAAATGAATGAAGCAATAATATGATTTCTAGAGAGTGGAAGTGCTACGAAGAAATACATATAATGTAGAAATGGGATAGAGCAACCCTTCTCTATTAAACCCTTCTGTTATTAAACTTTTATTTCTTTTTAAAAAACGTGTATCTCCTAGTTGCCACTTGTCTCGCTAACACTTCAGGAGTGTGCTTTTTGTGCTAGGCTACGTTAAGCAGTTCTATGTATTTCATTTCACCCCCAGCTCTCCCCCAACAGTAGGTGCTGTGAGGGCCTGCATTTTCTACATGCAGAGGCTTCAACTCAGACTGCCTTCCCCCAAGACAGGGGACTGGGATAGGCACCACAGGGATTCAAACAGAAGTCAGATGAGCCTAGAGCAGTGGTGTCCTGTAAGGCGGCGCATGGGCCTTTCCACCCTCAGAGATGTCAGTTTCCAGTGTGTGGCCACCACTCACCTCGTAAGATGTGCCCTGTTTGGTTCGCTGCTGTACTCCCGGTACCTGGCACGATGTTTGGCATCACAAAAGTGCTCTGGAATTTTTCTGCAAGGAGAAAAAACAGGCAGGGCACCCTCTCCAGTTATGGAGACTAGTTTTCAGAGCACTCCCACACCTGACCCACCTGTCCCTGTCACCTGGGGGGGAAACATGGCCCCATGCATCCTCCAGGAAACCAGGGCTTGGATGCTTGTCTTTGGCCACACACTGGGAGTCCCGCTAACCCCCCCCCCCTGCCCCACCTGCTGGCCCTTTGTTTCAGATGCTTGACTCTGGCGCTTCGAGGAGGGTCTCTTACCCTGTAGCTTTAAAGTCAGGTTTCTCATAAACACCAGGAACGGGCAAAGAGCAGCACAGCCTCTGTCTGTGGGCAGTGGGCCAAGGTGAGCCTCCAGGGGCCTGCCCTGTTGGGTGCACTCCAGGACAGTGCATGGGCCACCGCCATGCTCTAGGAGCCGGACTCCCATGAAGTTCTCATAAACAGAAAGGCAGGGTGTGGGCCGACATCCGAGTCCAGACCAGCCAGGAGTCGGGGCCACCCCTCCTTTTCCCAAGAGGTGTGGTCTGCCACGGGGAGGGGGTGGCTGGAGCTGAGGTGGATGGATGCCACGACTTGCCCGGAACGGAGACACCACTTGGCAGAACCAGAGGCAGCTCCAGCGAGGCGAGGTCTGCTGTGGTTCCACTGCTGTCACCTGCAGAACCTAAGTGAGTCCCACCCATGTCCCAGCCCAATAAATAAACAGCCCAGGGGCAACAGTGACAACAGTCAAAGTGTTTTATTGCCAACCCGACGCCAATACAAGGGGACACAAACTCCACGCAGAAGAGCGGGCTCCTCGTGCTCCCAGGCATGGCGGATGCGGGGCTGCAGCGGTGGTGCTAGTAGACCAGCAGCTAGTCCTTCCCCACACAGGTCCACATCCACGAGGCCATTCCCGCAGGGGGCTCAGCAATGCAAGTTCACTCACATCAGCTTCCAACTGGGCGGGGCGGGGTGGGGCAGGGTGCCCTCCTCTGGGGAGCACAAGGCTCCCTTGATCCGAGGATGGCGGGTGGCTCTTCTGGCCAAGCTGGAGAGCAGCCCGGCAGGAGGTGGAGGTGGGCAGTGGGGAGCGGCCAGAACAGGGCCTCAGGGCAGGGGCAGCCCGACGAGAAGGAAAACAGGAAGCAGGCGGGTACAGACTCCAGGAGCAAAGGTGGTCCTGTGGCCACGTGTTTGCCTGGACCATCTCTCCTCCCAGACGGGGGCCGTGCCCCCACGCTGTCCCTAGCACCCAAGACTGAGGCCCCGGGGAGATAGGGGACACCCCAGCCCACCCTAGAGCACTCTGCCAGAGGTCCCGTCTCCACGGAATCAGTGTCCCAGAAGACATCTCACGCAGTCCCGACAGCCAGCACGGACCACATTCCTTCTGTTCACCTCTCACCTCAGACCCCGAGTCCAACAGGCAGGGGAGACCCTGCCAAATGGCCCTCCTCCCAGGGTGCCAAGTACAAAGTCACCAAGGATAGACCTAATAGGGACTACCACATGTTCAGTGTATTTCCTGCATCATGCCTCAGGCCCGCAGGGCCCTGCCTGCCCTCCGCAGTCCCTGCTGCCGATCAGTACTCACATCCAGAAGTGCCCCTCAGCCTCGCTCGGCCTGATCCCATGGAGACACCGATCCAGGCCGAGGGGCGGGCCTGGGCACCTGGTGCGGGGACCGTGCCCCTCAGTCTCCTTAGCCAGGTCAGGCAAGTATGAGGAGCTCACTGCCCAGGCTGCCTGCCCGCTCCCCACTGGCCCCTCTGGGACCTAGGAGTTCACGAGCTGAGCCGGGCAGACGTCGTCCTTCCTGTTCAGCTGCAGGGGTTAAAGTGAGGGACTCAGTGGACATGGCCCAGAGTGCGTGACCCAGCCCAGGCCAGGCCCCGTGCACGCTCCCTTCAATGTGCCAAGACTCGTGCTGCTGGGGCAGCCATTTGGTGCCTGCCGGGCAGCGTTGTCCGACCTTCCCACAGCCGTGTCCACAGACCCAAGTGCCAGGGAGCGCCCTCCAGGGCCCCGCCCCAGCCTCGCCCTGACGTCTGGCGCCCGGTGGGCCTACCTGGTGGTCCTGCCTGGGGACTACACTGGGCTTCTGGGCCAGGGGTGGCTTCCTGGAGGGCCCGCTGTGGGCGGCGCTGCCGGGCTGGCTGGGCTCCTCCTCGCTGGGCGTCCCCACGCCCCCGGCCAGCACGTAGTGCTGCCTCCGCAGCTCCCCCAGCCGCACACGCTCCGCCTCCAGCGTCTTCTCCAGCTCCAGGACCCGCACCTGCAGCCCGCACACCGCTCAGCAGATCTGCGGCCCCTCCTCTGGGAGCCCTCCCCACTCCAAGAGCTCAGCCTCGGGACAGGGACCAGACTGGAAGCTGGCGGAGCACCAGCAACACTGGGTGGCTACGGGGGCACCGACCTGGGTCTCCATCTCCTGCTTCTTCAGCTTGATGAGGGACATCCCGGAGAAGTCCATGGTGTCTGTGGCCAGAAGGGGGTTAGTGGTGGGCCATCCACCCCCACCCGGCCACTCCCAGGTCCCCAAACCCACCTCTGTCTTCGATCTGCTCCTGGCCCGACTTGGTGGAGGCCACCACGTTGGCGGCCATCACATTTACAGTGCGGGAGCACTCCTGCAGGCGGCTCAGGTGGGGGCTGTTCTTGTTGGCCTTCACCTGGGGGAGCGTGGGAGGCGGGTCAGGAGGGGCACCCCGGGCTCCCTGCATCCTAAGGGCTCCTGGCCCCATGTGGTGTGGCCCACTGAAGCCCAGAGCAGAAGGGCCTGCGCACAGGGACCTGAGGCCCACCTTGGAGGCTGCCACCAGCTGGGCCGTGCTAGCCGCGATCTCGTGGGAGCAGACAATGAGCTCCTCATACTTGCCCGTGTGAAGCACCACCTTGTCAGCTGACTCCCTGGGGACAGAGCAGGGCAGGGCCTGGGTCTCCAACCCCATGGAGAGCCAGGCGACCCCCACACTCCCTTTCCAGATACCGGCGCAACACTCCCTGCTGCCCCACACCTGGGGCGACATACACCAGCTGCGTGGCTCCCCAGCCAACCGCCTTGGAGGCCGAGATGAGGCCTTCAGTCCACCGGGAGTTCTTGGCATAAAATTCCTGCTGCGTGGCTGCCCCCTAGTGGCGACAAGAGGGAAAGACAAGACAGACCAGTCAATGACCTGGATGAGGGCAGCAATGGGTGCTCCCCAGGGCCCGTCATCCCTGTGCCATCCACAAAGGCGGCTCCCTGGCTGGGGGCTGGGGGTGGGGGTAGGGCGGGGATTCAGCTGTGATTCCGAGACATGCGCACTGGGGCGATGGTCGGGGCACACTTCTGGCGTCTAGTGCCCTGAGGAGTGTGTGGCCGGCCTAGGCACAGGGCGGTCTGGGCAGAGGAGGGCACTGGGGTTGCCGCCCCTTCAGGACTCTATTCTCGCTGGCGCAGCTGTGTGACCTGCCGGAAGGGGAAGGTCCCTGGAGGCCCAGCTCACCCTGCCGCTCTCCACGATTTCCTTCTGCAGGTGGGTGGATGCTGTCACCAGGAGTCGGATCGCCTACCAAAACCACAATGTAGGTCACTCTTGGGGCAGCTCTCCCGGCTACACAACCACCCTCGGGGTCCCAGCCCACTGCTCACCTTCATGAGGTCTGTGCAGGAGGTGAGGATCCTGTGGATGGGAGGAGGCGGTGAGATCAGTGTGGCCCCGGAAGCTGGGGGCGGGGGTCAGGGAGCCGCCCCACCCATCTTCCTGCATTGACAACCCTGGTGTCCAGCAGCACAGGCCCATGGGGTGGAGCTGCGCTGCTCACTGCCTGTGCACTGGAGTGCTGAGCGGGCAGGAGGGCAGAGACCCCAGCTCTGCGGGCAGGCCGTGGGGAGCCACCTCGTCTTGGGTTTGGGGCAGAGCGGGCTCACCTCTCATTCACCTCCAGTTTCACCCCAGAGCTGGCATGGCGGGCCTGGTTCATCATGTCCTGCACCAGTGACAGAGCCGTGGGTGGGCTGGGAGGAAGGCAGTGAGGGAGGGTGGCAAGGAGGGAAGGAGGGCGCCCCCAGGAACAGCCACTGAGCAGGGGTAAAGGCCCTCTCACCACCCCGACCTCTGCAGAGGTGGGTGCAGCCACCCCCAGGCCCCACTCCTGGCCTCCTGCAGGAACCGCAGCAGCCTCACCTCAATCCGCCGCACTGCCTCCTCGATGGCGGCAGACGTGGCCGCCAGCTCCTTGTCCACCACGGCCCCGAGCTCTTCCTGCCGTACATCCAGGCTCCTGGGCCTCAGCTCCTGCAGAAGGGCATCCAGGGGTCAGGCGGGGTGCATTCAACCCCCAGCATCCCACAGGGAGCCTAGGAAAGGGGGAGGGGCTGCAGGATGCTGGGGTGGGGTGGGGTGCTCTGTCCCTGCCCCCATGTCCCCCAGCTACAGGCTCTGTGCACGAGCACCGTTCAGCCCAGACTGGAGAAAGGTGCAGAGAAGTTGGGGACCTAAGCCCCATCCCAGCTCCACTGCCCTTCACAGAGCCCAGGCCACACTCAGTGCCTTGGCTGCTGCCTCACCTGGCCCAGCTGAAGGATGCCCTGCAGGGGGGTCCGCACCAGACCGGCCTGGGCCTTCTGCACAGTCTGCTGGTCCTGCAGCTGCCCCACAAGCTCCAGTGCCCGAGACCCACACTCCCTGCAGGCGTCGATCAGGCCTGGGGGGAGAGGGCAGTGAGGGGAGCCACGCTCCGAGGCCCCTGGGCTAAGTTTCGCACAGCCCTCGCCCACAGTCTGACACCAGAACCTGCCTACAGGCCCACCCTTTCCTGGTCCACTGTGAGGACCCATGGGACACAAGCTGGGGCCCACTTACGGTCAGCAGGGTCAGTAGGAGCCAGGTGGGAGGTGGCACTGCCATTGACGATGGTGTCCGCAGCCAGGTGGGAGAACTGGGTCAGGGCTGCCACCAGGGCAGAGGCGTCTATGGGCATGGATAGGAAGGAGACCCTGACGCTGCCGCCACAGAGTCCCAGCTGGTGCCTTAGCGCGGGCACCACTTCCTCTGCCTGGCAAGCTGGAGACGGGCACCTGTGCCCCCGTCCACACATCAGGAGAGCTCAGAGGGGAGATGGTCAAGGTCACGCAGCTAGAGAACAGCGGAGAGGGAACTAGACCCAGGTCTGTGACCCCAGGCCCACAGGGCAGGACTCCCAGGAGGCATGGATGGGGGCAGCACCTGCTCAGCTTCCTGAAGAGGGACCTTCCTGAAGAGGAAGCCTCCCTGAAGGTAGGAGGCAGCCAGGGCCCGTGGCACCAGCACCCAGCGGCCGACACCCCTGCCTCCTGGCCCTGTCCCCCTACACTCACCTGACCTGGAGGTCAGGTACTGGGCGTGGCCCACCTCCAGGGCGCTGACAGCCTCCAGGGCCGCCTGGGCCCTGCTCACCAGGTAGTCTGCAAGCACAGGAAGAAGAAGTCAGGGGCAGAGCCTCTTGGGGTGGGGGCGCCCTCCTGCCAGGCAGACAGGAAAGGAGGGGCCCTACCGGGGGAGCTGGTGCAGCGCAGGTGCAGCGGGTCGTCCAGCTTGCCCACGGCGTCCCGTAGGATGCGCTCGGCCTCGGCAGCCGTGCGCCGGAGCACTGCGAACTGCTCGGCCAGGAGCCTCTGCAGCAGCCCCTGCTCCTGAGACTCCTGGGGGGAGAGGGGAGGCAGCATGGAGACCCCGTCCCAGGGCGGCTTCACTGCTGACGGTCAGGACCCAGCTGAGACCCTGGCTGGGGAGGGTGTGGACAGGCCCTGCCCCCCCTACGGATTGGGTCCCCCTCCAGAGTGGGGCTGACAGTTCAGTAGTTGAAAGACAACCCAGCTAAAATGATCTGAACAGACATTTCTCTCAGGTATACAAATGGCAAAGAACACAGAAAATGCTCAATGTCATTAGCCCTCAGGGAAATGCATATCAAATCACCATAAGGCCTCACTTCAACCCACTAGGATGGCCAAGCAGAAGGACAGACAATAACAAGTGTTGGTGAGTGTGCAGAGAAACTGGAACCCGCACACATAGCCAGAGAGTGGAAACAACCCAAGTGTCCATTAACTGATGATAAACAACACGTGCTCCATCCACACAGCAGTACAGTACTGGGCCATGCAGAGGAATGTTTTGAAACACAAGCGACCTCTGAAAACACGCTGAGTGGAACAAGCCAGACCTACTGTATGACTGCATTTCTATGAAATGCCTCGAGTAGGTAGATCCAGAGACAGAAAGCAGATTGCAGGCGCAGGGACTGGGGCAGGAACTGGGGCAAGGGACTGGGGCAGGGACTGGGGTGGGGGGCGAGGCAGGGCAGGGGCAGGGCCGGGACTGGTGGAGGGGATTGACTGCTCATTGGGTAGGGGGTTCTCTCTGGGGGGCTGGAAATATTCCAGAAGTACAAGATGAACACCTAGCCCTGTGAACAGGTGAAGACCGACTGACTCGCCAACTCTCAACAGGTTATGACTAGGTCAACCCAGCTGTCCCGCAGGGCAGTGGAGCCCGCTACCTTGTCAGCCAGCCGCCCCTGCAGCTCGTCCCTTTCCTGGGAGTGGCGCTGCTGCTCCTGGCTCAGCGCCGCAGCCTTCTCCTGCGCCAGGCCCTGGGCGGCCTGCAGCTCGGCCTCCCGCTGCTGTACCGCACTGCTCAGGGCTTCCTTCTCCGCACTCAGCATGTCCAGCTGAGCGCTCAGCTCCGACCCGCTCTGGGAACACAGGGCGAGTGGGCAGGGCTCCGCCCGCCCAGCCTCCCCATCCCCACCCCACCCCAGTCTACAGATGTTCCTCAGGCCCTGTCCTCACTACCCTAGGCTGTAAGCTTTCTGAAGGCCAGGGCCCATTCTGTGTGTCCCCTGTGGGCCGGGTCAGACTCACACACTAATATTGCTGAGGGGCCTCTGAACCAGCCCAGTGGCACCTGGGCATGGCCCAGGTCACGGGACAGAGGACCCAGACTTTCGTCCCCCCAACCCCAAGGCTACCCCCGGAAGGCAGCCCTGCACCTGCTCCGAGCGGCTCAGGGCCTCCTGCACGTGCACCAGCTCTCCAGCCTTGGCCTCCAGCTCTCTCCTGACCTTCTCCAGCTGGTCACTCTGCTCCTCCAGCTGGGACAGGGAAGAGGGACCATGGGTCAGGGGGACAGTGCGTCGGGGACTGTGTCAGGGGACAGTGTGTCAGGGGAACAGTGGTTCTGGGGGACAGTGTGACATGGGGCAGTAGTGCTGGGGGAGAACGTATCACGGGGCAGTGGGGCTGGGGGACAGTGTGTCAGGGGAACAGTAGTTCTGGGGGACGGTGTGTCAGGGACTGTGCGTCGGGGGATAGTGAGTCGGGGAACAGTGATTCTGGGGGACAGTGCGTCAGGGGGACAGTGTGTCAGAGCACAGTGGGTCAGGGGGACAGTGCAACACAAGTAGTGGTGCCGGAGGACAGTGCATCAGGGGGACAGTGTGTCACAGGCAGTGGTGCCAGAGGACAGTGTGTCAGGGGGACAGTGTGACACAGGCAGTGGTGCCAGAGGACAGTGTGTCAGGGGGACAGTGTGACACAGGCAGTGGTGCCAGAGGACAGTGTCAGGGGGACAGTGTGACACAGGCAGTGGTGCCAGAGGACAGTGTCAGGGGGACAGTGTGTCACAGGCAGTGGTGCCAGAGGACAGTGTGTCAGGGGGACAGTGTGACACAGGCAGTGGTGCCAGAGGACAGTGTGTCAGGGGGACAGTGTGACACAGGCAGTGGTGCCAGAGGACAGTGTCAGGGGGACAGTGTGACACAGGCAGTGGTGCCAGAGGACAGTGTGTCAGGGGGACAGTGTGTCATGGGGCAGTAGTTCTGGGGGACAGTGCGTCAGCGGACCCCAGAGCCCAGGTCCGGGCACACGGGGAACGCACCTTCATCTCAGACTCCCGCTTCACCTGCTCCACCTGGAAAGCCAGCTGCTCCTTCACCCGCTGCACCTCCTCCTGGTTCTGCTGCTTAACCGTCAGCTGCCGGGCTGTGTCGGCGTTCTGCAAGCCAGTGGGCACGTGGACAGACAGGCTCAGGCCCTGCAGCACTGGGGCCCCGCCTCCCGCCCGCAGCCCCGGGCAGGGCCCACCTTCCGGAGAAGCTCAGCGTGTGTGGCGACCAGCTTGCCATGCTGCTCCTTCAGCTTGGCGTAGCGTGCCTCCGTGGCGCTGGCCCGCTCTGCAGGGGACAGGCTGCAGTGACCCTCAGCCCCTAGAGCCGCCCCGCCCCCCTTCACCGGGCCCTCCCGCTGGCCTGGCCCGCACTCTCAGCCTCCTCGCGTAGGCTCTGGCTCCGCTCGCCTTCCTGCTGGGCGGCCCGCAGCTGGGCTAGCTCATGGCGGAGCTGCTCGTTGTCCACCAGCGCCTTCTGCTTCTGCTTCCGCTGCTCCTCCAGCTCAGCCTCCAGCGCATTCACCTGGCCCTTCAGCTGGGCGATGTACCGCTGGGCCTGGGGTGGCAGGGAGGCAGGGAGGGCATGGGGCGCAGGCATGGGGTGGGGGCGGTCAGCGGGCCTGCATGCGTGGGGCCTGCGTGCAGGGCTGGGGCCGTGCTGGCCACGTGCAGGATGGGCGCAGCCACACAGCCAGGCCCACCCCACGCCCACAGTCCCTCACCTCCAGCTTGATCTTCTCCAGCTCAGCACGAAGCATCTCCACCTCTCTCTTCAAGGCTTCGATCTGGAGGTCCCTGGGGACAGAGGTCAGGCAGGCAGGGTTTTCTGAGGCCTGCACAAATCAGGTTCAGCCAACCAGAAAAACCAGGAGACCCCCACAAGAACGGCGGTCTCATCAGCACCCCCTTGGGAGCCAAGCGTCTCAGACCCGTGCCCCTACCCTGGCCCCTGCTGACCACAGCTCCGTGAAGGCCACTTCCAGCCCCACACCGCAGGTGGCACGCTGAGCCCTCACCTGTTGTCTTTCACGGAGCCATTGGGGGGCCCAAACGTCTGGTCAAAAAGGTCGGCTACCACCTGCCACATCAAAACACAGTGACTCCCCCCCTACGGCCAAAATAGGAAGGGAGCAGAGGGAGGCCCAGTCATCCCAAACCCCCATGCAGAAAGAGGGGGCTGCTCACTGCAGGTTCGGCGGCAGGGGGGCCTGTGCTGATCTCAATGAGGTTCTCCGGCTCTTCATCCTCGGGGGCCTCCACGGGGATCACCACCACTGGCTTGATGTGCTCGGCCAGCGCTGAGGCCCGCAGGAAGTTGGGCGGTCCCTGCAAGGGCCACGGGTGGGCGCTGCTCAGCACCCCACGCCACCCAGGAGCCTTCCCTCACTACCTCCAGAGCCTACATGGGGCCCGCAGGCACCTGGGTCCTCAGAGGGCACAGGAGCCCGAGTGGGGACCAAGCTGCAGCCCAGTGGGCAGCCCCAGGGAGGTACCTCAGGCAGTCGGGGGATCTGGATGAGGCGCTTAAAGTAGAGCATGTCGGACGCTCTGCGGAAGAAGTTCTTGAGGCTGCGGAACAAGTGTGTGTGGGGGGGGTCAGGGAGGAGCTGGGCCCAGGGGCCACCCAGCCCACATGGCCATGCCCACAGCTCCACCCGGCTGGCACCTGTGAAACTGCTCGTGGAACCGGTCCCTGTGGCCTTGCAGGGTGTCAGCTGGGAGACCTGGGGACGGCACAGGTTAATGAACTTGGTATCTGCTCACTGCTCTGTGGCTACCAAGACCTCACGTTCACCGGCTCCCTTCCCCCTGTCTATTCCCCTGCATGCTGGAAACCATCACAGATTGGAGAGATCGTGGCCACCCAGCCGGGTCCTTACTATGGAGGGAAGAAATGGTGAGTGGGGATGATGAGGCCGAGACTCCGGCAAAGCCTGGCATTAGAGGCACTGTAAAGTCGCTTTAAACTTGAGCCTGTCCTGTTCAAATGGCTCATACGCCTTAGGCCAGCAGTGCTCAGGGTGGGGCCTGGGGACCAGACCTTTCTGAGCACATGCGGACACAATGCACGGACAGCTAGAGGCCCTCTCTAAGGACAGGCATTCCAGAGAACGGCAGCTCGCTGCTTTGTATGTTTTAGAAAACAGTGGTTTTCCATAATGAGCCTGTTATTTATGGCAATGAATAACGAGCTCTTCATGGCTATTTTTAATGTCTCAACTTCTCATGTCTGGTACAGTTCACGCTGGTCGATACAAGCCCTCCCGGGGCCCTGGCCGGCCCTTGGAGGCTGCAGGCAGTGGAGGGAGGCCCAGGGACTCACAGGAGTGCAGCTTGAACAGGAGCTTGACCGTGTAATGGTAGAGGTGGCTGCAGTCCTGAATGACCTGGATGAGGGGCGCCAGGCGGCACTGGCCCGAGGACATCTGGGACACGGCGATGGCTGTGTTGAGCTGCCGGAAAACTGCACGAGAGGCAAGTGGAACGTGAGCACAGGGCGTGGGGAGACACAGGCACAGGGGGACTGGTCTGTGCTGCCTTGGTGACAGCTGCGGTGTGGACAGTGGCTGAGCACAGGCCAGGGCCATCATCTCATGGCACTGTCACAGACACCCTGGCCTTCCCACTCCTAGCCGGGCAGTAGGACTCGATCCCGGTCCTCGGACACCAGCGGGCCCTTGCTCCTAGACTGGGAGCCCCGTGTACTGTGGCTGCCCCACCCCGGGGCCAGTGCTCACTCGAACTAGGAAAACAAAATCCAGCTCAGCTTGGCCAGGGTTCTCCCGAGAGCCTCCACAGGGAGGGCCTGGGACTCTGCAAACCCCAGACCCTGACACAAGCCTTTCATCAGACCATTTAAGGCAGGCGTCCCCAAACTACAGCCCGCGGGCCGCATGCAGCCCCGAGGCCATTTATCCGGCCCCCCACCGCACTTCTGGAAGGGGCACCTCTTTCACTGGTGGTCAGTGAGAGGAGCACTGTATGTGGCGGCCCTCCAACAGTCTGAGGGACAGTGAACTGGCCCCCTGTGTAAAAAGTTTGGGGACCTCTGAAAGGGGAGGGGAAGGGACAAACATGAGGCTGCCTCCCCGCGGCTACTTCCCCGGGGCAGAGATGACGATGAGTAGGCAGCACGCAGGACAGGAGAGCCACCAGGGAACCCACACGGGACACCAACACAGGGGACACTCCCCAAGGGGCAAGCCTGAGCCCTGGGGTCCTCCCCTCACCTTGCCTGGGTGGGGACCATTTGCAAACCTCCATGGTGACAAGAAAATGCCCAGGAGGGAAGGGATGAGAAGGAAGAAGCTAAGTGCTGTCCCTCACCTTTTTAAAACTTAATTTTAAAAATACATGTCAGGTACATTCTGCTTGTAAAAAATGAGAACACAGGCCCTGGCCGGTTGGCTCAGCGGTAGAGCGTCGGCCTGGCGTGCAGGAGTCCCAGGTTCGATTCCCGGCCAGGGCACGTAGGAGAAGCGCCCATCTGCTTCTCCACCCCTCCCCCCCTCCTTCCTCTCTGTCTCTCTCTTCCCCTCCCGCAGCCAAGGCTCCATTGGAGCAAAGATGGCCCGGGCGCTGGGGATGGCTCCTTGGCCTCTGCCCCAGGTGCTAGAGTGGCTCTGGTCTCGGCAGAGCGACGCCCCGGAGGGGCAGAGCATCGCCCCCTGGTGGGCAGAGCTTCGCCCCTGGTGGGCGTGCCGGGTGGATCCCGGTCGGGCGCATGCAGGAGTCTGTCTGACTGTCTCTCCCCGTTTCCAGCTTCAGAAAAGTACAAGAAAAAAAAAAAATGAGAACACACATAAAGTTCTGATTTGGGTTTTTTTAAGACATAGCCATTCTCCCAGAGGGGTGCTCAGAACACCCCCATCTTTGGCTGTTACACCTCAAGAGGCAAGATCAACCTCACAGTGGGGTAATACCTGCACCTTCCTCCAGGGAGACGCTGGCCTATGGCACGACCAGGCTGCCCCTTCTTTGTGCTTCAAGACATCAGTGTTGCCTGGCCAGGCAGTAGCGCAATGGATAGAATGTCGGACTGGGACACAGAGGACCCAGTCTCGGGGTTTGAAACCCCGAGGTCACCAGCTTGAGCACAGGTTCATCTGGTTTGAGCACAGCTCACCAGCTTGAGCCCAAGGTCGCTGGCTTGAGCAAGGGGTCACTCGCTCTGCTGAAGCCCCCCAGTCAAGGCACATATGAGAAAGCAATCAATGAACAACTAAGGTGCTGCAATGATGAACTGATGCTTCGCACCTCTCTCCCTTTCTGTCTGTTCCTATCTGTCCCTCTCTCTGTCTCTGTCACAAAAAAAAGAAAAAGACATCAGTGTCACTAGCACTGGGGGACCTGCCTGTGGACTTTCTCTACCTTCCCTTATAGGAACCCCGGCCTGGCCCAACTCAGCCCCCACCCAGGAGGCCAAGAGCAGCACAGGGGTGGGGACCGTAAGACTCAGCTCCCACCTGACACATTTCTGCCAGGACACAGGCTGGCAGCCACACCTGGACACCAGCTCGCCATAACCCGGGTTGTTCCTGGGCAGGAAGGTTCAGCTCCAAG
The DNA here is from genome assembly GCF_036850995.1 of Saccopteryx leptura. Classification (NCBI taxonomy): domain Eukaryota; kingdom Metazoa; phylum Chordata; class Mammalia; order Chiroptera; family Emballonuridae; genus Saccopteryx; species Saccopteryx leptura. Next base: position 247,412,772 of record NC_089504.1, on the reverse strand, counting down.
CTGCCTACTGGACTTCCCAGCCTCAGTATCTAGACCCACCTCTAATTCCTGATTTTCCCTTAAAAAGGCATTTGCTTCTCATCCTCCCATGAAAAGCGTGAGTCACCCACAAGTTATTCTGAAGCTGTCACCCAAAACAACCAGCTGTGTGGCCCCGGGAGAGGGAGCCCTGAGACTTCCTGTGCAAGGCTGCCAGGTTTCTGGGCTGGGAAGTCCAACATGACTCAGAGGCCTTTTACAGCCGAAAACGGGCAAGGTGACCCAAGCTGCATCTCCCAGGTGGGGGCCTGAGTCGGGACCCTGAAGAGCAGCTCCTGGTGGCCCTGCCCCCTGCTCCTGCACTGGGACAGGACGGGCTCACTGAGTGGAAGAACAGCAGACACCATACCCGCCAGGGGCCTGGCATCCTCTTCCTCGTGCTCTGGGGACACCCGGAGGCCCTCTCACCTATTCCTGGCAAGGGGGCGGACACTCAAGGACGGCTGGTCAGTCTGGCTAACAGAGGCGGCAGGTCCCATCCCCATGGGGTGGCTCACCTGATTCGGAGAGCTTCAGCTCGCAGTCCATGTAATCAAACATCTCCACGGTGAGCTGGAAGCTACAGGAGGGGAGGGCGGGGGGAGAGGGTTAGGCGGGAGTGGGGGGCGCGCCCATGTGGGACAGCCCTCCCTGTCTGTCAACACGCCTTCTAGGACAGCAGCCGCAGCCGCCTAACAAACCCCATCCCTTCCACTGTAGCCTCGTATCCGGAAACACGACCTCCGGCCCCAGAAAGCCACTGCCACAAGGGAGCCTGGGTGTGGAAGGCTGAGGAATAAACAGGGAAACTGAGGGAGAAGGGAGGTGATACCAGCCCACTCACATGTCGTTGATGTCAGTCCCGGCCGCCTTCTCCAACACCTCGTCTGTCACCTCTAGACCCGCAGGAAACTGGGGGTGCTGAGGAGAGGACACCCCACTCAACAGCAGCCCACGTGGGCTCGGGCCCAGAACTGGTTCTAACTCAGGGGAGGGGAAGAGGCTGGAGAAGCCCCAGCCCGTGGAGCCGCCATCTGCTCTGGGCACTGGCGCAGGGGCTGCGAGTGACCAGAGGCCGAGGACAGAGGACAGGATATCCAGCTGAGGGCGAGGATGCCCAGGGCCCAGGGCAAGGCCAACACCACCTCTAGGGCCCACAGGAAATGCCTCAAGATGCTCTGACTCAGTGAAGTCCTGGCATCCCTCGTTTCCCCCGGGTCAAGGTCAGGATAGAAGAGAACCCGCCCTCCTCCTAAGTCCCAGGACATCATGGAGGGAAGAGCCCAGGGTCCCGCCAGCTCCACGACCCTCCCGAGGAAACTACCTTGAGGTGGAAGGAGATCTTGGTCAGCAAGAGTTTGGTGTAAACATTTACCAGCTGTCCGTACCGATCGTGCAAATGCCCCTGAGGAAGAAGGAGCCAGGTCAGGGTTCATTGCCCCGTGCCCAAGAGTCTCTCAAGACCTGGCACATGCAGGGCAGACCAGGAAGCTGGGGTGGGGGGAGACACAAGGTGGCACACTGACTGTCATTCCTTCACCCACCACCCACCCAGTCACTTATTCACTCAACACACATTGCTCAATCGGCCAGAGGCAGCTGACTTCCCTCCCGAGCAGCTCCGCCAATCCAGTCTACAGCTCTCTCTCCTCACCCCCCCCACCCCGTTTTTGTTTTTTTTAATCTTACTCCTTGTTAATCTTGCCAAAGAAACTCTTGTGACAAGAGACCTCTTTGTTCAGGGCAACAGGCCAGTTCAGGGTTGGGACAGTTTATTAAAGTGCTGGCGGCAGCTGGGGAGGCACATTCCGACGGGCGTGTGTCCCCATCCTCCCAGCAGCCTCCTCTGTCACCTCCAAACAGCACGCCCCCAGCAGCCACACCAGCTGGGCCTGCTCTGCATGTCACCTGGCTACCATCTTCCCTACTTCGGGCAGCTCCCAGGGGCCACCTGCCCGCAGGCTCAGCATTGTCCCCCACCCAGGGGCAGCCCCAGTTCCTGAGGACGTTGGAGTGGATCTAGGTGACAAGCTCTTGCGTCTCAGGCTTGACAGTTGACAAGACCGTCTGGGGAGCTTCCTGAGACAGATTGCTGATCCCAGATTCTAAAACAGCTGATCTGGGGGACCCGGTAGTCTGCACCCCCTGCACGGGCTCTAACTGCCACTGAGACACCCAGACGTGGGGATCGGCACATCTCCCGACAGGCAGGGACTAAGGGGCTGGCGCTGTCTTGAGCTGGAGGAACTTCCTATAATGTGTGGACAGCCTCAAGCAAAGCCCTGCTCCATTCACATGGCTCACCTACCCCCCCAATCACCCCAAAAGGCATCACCCTCATTCTGCTCTGAGAGAAGGGAGGACAAAGACCCCCATCACATGGTGCTGCCATGGCTCAGCCCAGAGGGCAGGGGGACGCCACGCCAAGTAGGACCACGGTGGGTGCGTGGATGGTGCCGTCTGGGGGGACTGAGGCTGCCGGCCCAGCTGCACCTACCCACAGCTCCCCGATCTCGCGGATGTTGCTCCGGTACCGCTGGCAGTCATGCAGGACCTGCAGCACAAGGGGATGCGGACAGGGGACAGGGGAGGATGAAGGGCCCAGAGCTGGCAGGAGGCTAGCTGGCACACTGCGGGCAAGGGTGGGGTGGGGTGGGTGGAGGGCAGCGGGCAAGGCGGGATAGTCTCTCATTTCAAAGGAACACTGCGCTGCCTCCCCTGGGGTGCCAGCCTGCTCAGGTGGCAGCAGACAGAAGGCCCGGGCTCCCCTGGCCTCCCGCTGCCCTGAGCCACACGGTGGCTGGAACAGGAGACCCCCTCGGGACCAGCGGACAGTGGCAACTCACATTGGGGTGCCCGTCGCGTAGGACCTTGTGGAGGACGTGGCAGAACTTCCAGCTGAGGATGGCGCTGCTGGGCAGCGGCAGGCCGATGGCGTAGGACCAGAAGGTAAAGGCCCCCTTCTCATGGTGCGTGCCCAGAATGATGCCTACCAGGGTCAAGGCCAAGTGCAGGAAGCAGAGGCTTGGCATGGGGAGGGCAAGGGGCACACAGAGGCTCACCCCACAGCTGCGGAGCCCCTCCCTGTTCACCAAGTGCCATGGGTCTCAGCCAAGGGCAAGCAAAAGGGCAAGGTCGTGCCCCTAAACTGAACTGCGCCCAAAGGTCTAAATGAGAGATGATGTTCCCAAGATGGGACTCAGTCAGACAGGAGCTGAGTGAGGCAGAAGCCACAGGCACCCAGGGCCACAGGAGGACATTCCTCATGGGGCCTCCAGTCTTGAGTCACAGAGCCCCAGTGGCCACCTGCAGTACTACCTTGCCCCTAAAATCACTCCCACCACACCGCTGGTCAGAGACCACGCAGGGCAGGCCCATACCTCCCCCCAGGGACCCAGAGGGACGAAGGATACGCCGGGCATGCTTCTCCTTCACGGGGGCCTCCTGGGTGTTGATGGCTTTACTGATACTGATGGCCTGGGAAGGAACAGAGGAGGAAAGTTTAGAAGCCCACTGCAGCGGAGGACAGAGCAACACAGACGACCTACTCTTCAGCCAGTCAGACCCTTTCTCAACCTAAGCAAACAAACCTCTGACAGCTTGATCAGTGAAGCTCAAACTACAGCTGCTACCTGATGCCACAAAGCCCCCAGGAGCTGCCCCGGGCTGGGAGGTGAGGACGGAAGCCGGCTTGGGGCAGCAGGAGACCCCTCTTTTCAGAAACTGGCATGCATTTAGCTCTCTCAGGAGGGCAAGGCCCTCTGGTCCCAGGGACGTGGCCAGTCAGGGCTCCATATCTCTGTCCTGTCTGCCCTGGGAGAGGCGGTCTCAACCTGAGCCCTCACGACACTCTGTGAGCAGCCATGTGTCACATGTGTCATCCCCACCTTCCCGTGACAAGCCCTAAGAAATGACACAAGCTGGCAAGGCCCACACAGATTCTACATGGAAAACCAGGAGGAAACCAGCTCCTGCTACCTGCCAAGCAGGCTGCCTCCCTCCCGGGTGGGGGCCAGTCCTGACTCAGCTCCCACCCCCACAAAGGCAGATGTGACTATGGCCCCGTCAGGGATGGAAAGAAAGGGGTTTCGCTCAGCACACCTGCTGCAGCCACCTGGGCCCTGAGCAAGCAGCAATCTCGTCCTTTATGGAAGTCCTATCCCATCTCCACCTGCTGGAGTCTGGCCTTGTTCCCCTAAGCATAATGCCTCTTCCTCCAGGAAGGCTTCCTGGATATGATGGCTCCCTCACCAAAGGCTCAGGGCACTTACTGTCACCCCCTCACCCAAGAAATACCAGTGGCCCTAGGTTTACTTGTGGATGTTTTATTTCTCTACCTGGCAGCATGTCTTATCAGCCTCTGTCCACCCACACCACACTGAGCTGGGAACACCAGTGTCTATGGACTCAGAAGAGCTGCCTGCAGTGACAGGATGGGGCCCTGCAGACACCCCTCCAGGCCAGCTAATTCTCCCAAGTCTCCTGCAACTCCTTAGCCAGGGCCCACACTGCCCTTCCCCCAGGCCGGCCAAGGAGCTGCGTGTTTACCCCGCAGCTGGGACCTGAGCCCAGGTCACCACCCTGTCTAACAGGAAGCACGTGGACTTGGAGGGAGAAGGGACAGGACAGAGGGAGCCCAGGGGCAGTGCTGGCACCTTCTCTCTATGGCAGCAGACGGTGTGCTCCCACCTCTGGCATCTGAACCAGTCACTGCCCCTGCCGGCAAGGAGGCGACGCGCTCCTTTTCGGTGTATTATGAGCAGACTTGGAGCCTGCTCAGAGACTTCCTGTGAGGAGAGCAGCCCCATGGGAGCGAAGGTGGCCCTTCTGATGCAACACCAGCCCCAGGAGCTGCTGGAGCTGGGGGCTGGGCGGGGGTGACCTCCTTTCACACACATCACCCATTGTGGCCTGGCTCAGGGGTGAGGGCAGTGCTGGGACTGCGACCACACACACACCGGGCTGCGCTCCAGCCTCGAGGATGGCCTGGGGGAGCAGCTCTCGCCTCATGGTACCAGGGTCCTGGGAGGACAGGCAGGCTCTGGCTTCTCTGATTGTTAAAGCCGCAGCAAGCCGCGCCCGGAAGGCTCCCTGGGCCATCAGCTGTGTTTGCCGGGCCTCTGCCAACAGCCTCCCCAGCCCTCCCTCTACACCTGCCCTCCCTAAAGAAGCATCACTGAGCAGCAGCCTGAGAGGGGCCGTGCCCACCTCTGCTTCCGCCCACGTGAAGATCACAGCCACTCAGGCAGAACTGTGTCCACAACAGTGGTCATGACGATGACAGACAACCAGCCTACCCTGTGCCAGGCATGGGCAACAGGCCCCCAGCAACAACCCTGGGAAAGTAAGTGGTCATGAGCCCATTTCCCTGATGGGAAAACTGCAGCACGGAAGTTCAATATCTCATCTGTACAGTAAGGGCAAAGGCAGGTCTGGCTGATGGCAGGTTCTGTGTCCCTAACAATTCTGCACTCTGGCTCCCTGGGCACCTCCTTCCGGTAAAGGTCCAATGCTGGGGGGGGCCCCTCCGCCAGCAGCAAGTAGCTGCCAGCTCATAAGCCAGGAGTGTCCTGTCTCCGGGGGCGTGTAACCCCATCCGCCAGCTGCCTTGACACCTGAGCTGGCTCTTCTGACAACTGCCACCTGGTCCAGAGATTCCAGGCATGAGCGTAGTTGAAAGCCACCGTGCAGAGCAGGCTGCTGGGGAGGAGGCTGAGGACCATGGACCATGGACCACTACAGAACCGGCGTCAGAGCAAGTGCTCTCCTCCCCAGGTCACAAGACAACCCCAGGAGGGGCTACGTGTGAACTCCGCTCCCTCCCGGAGGCCTCCCCCTCTCTCCTCCAGGCCACCAGCTGGAGCTCCAAAGCACAGCCCCACCGAGTAGAGTGGGCTGGCAGGGGCCCATCAGGGGAGGGGAGGGAGGGCTGCCCTGTCCTGCCGCAAGGAGGAGCCAACTGCCCAGCTGAGTCCAAGGTTAAGATTAGACATCCCCACCTCCCGTCCTCTCCCTTAGGTCACTGGGAGGCTTTTACTTTATCACAGCCCAAATATATAATAAGCACCCTCTCATTGTAGGACCCTGTGTCCCCTACCCCTACCCCTTTTGGGTCTCTGCTCACTTTGTCACCTTCCTGATGCCACCCTACTTAAACCTCCTGATTGACGCTTCTCCGTGTACTCAGCACCATCTGACACAATGTTTTCCTTGTGTGCCTACTGCACCCACCCTAACGTCAGCACCGTTAGGGCGGGCCTGCCTGTCCGGTCGCTGCTGCGCTCCCAGCCCCTAACAGTGCCTGGCAAACAGAGATTTCCAAATGCACGGCACCGTCTGCCAGGCCTCCCCCGACCTCCAGTTCTGCCTGCCCCGGCGCTGGCTGCAGGAACAGGGTTCCTCCCAGCGGGAACACGGCCCCGTTGTGTGCAGGCGCAGATGTGAGGGTCGGGAAGCTCACAAGGAGGCTCAGTGCTCACACAGAGGGAGTCTGTGGGTACCTCACAGGGCCTCGATTTTCCTACCAGAAGCAGCAGCCAAGCCCCGTCCCAGGGGGGACATCAAGTCCTGGGGACGCCCGTCCCCTCCCCAGCCCATGCTGTTGGTCTGCCCCTGCATGGGCCGCAGAGACGGGGCGTGCATCGGGGCTCTCGTAAAGCCGGACTCCATGCTGGGCGGTGAAGACACAGCTCAGCGCCTGGGCTGCCGGCTTTGACCAAGGCAGCTCCATCACTGTCACAGAGCATGCATCAGAGCATGCAGCAGACATGCATCCCCATGTCAGCCCGGGGACGGCTATGGGGAAGCCAAAGGAGAAGGGGGAGCCCAAGACGACTGTAGCTCTCTTGAGCTCTCGTGCCCGGGGAAACACTTCCTCCCTCTGCCCTGGCACAGCCACGGGTCCGAGCTGCCGCAGCCCTGACAACAGCACGTCAAATCCCACCCAGCTGCAGATGGGACCGACTGCCATGGAGAGAACTGTCTTCCAAGGAGACACAAGCTGAGCAGAATTAACTGGTTAGGGCCTCATGTCAGGATGGAAAGCCCTGTGCTGGAGAGTAGGGTCCTGGGTGGCAGGGAGAGCAGGTGGCCACTGCCCTGGGGATTGGTCAGCGTCTCCGGGTCCCGGGGAGAAAGGGAGCAGCTCCCACTCTGTCTCTGCATGGTGGGGACAGGGGCAATGCGGCTCTCCCACTCTTGAACAGAGGCAGGAAGCAGGACAGCAGTACTGGTGGGCCGGAGGCTTTGGAAGGGAACAAGAGGGTCTGCAAAGGCGGCAGAGGAGTGCTTCCTAGACCCCAAGGGCAGTTACTGAACAGTTTCCTGGGCATTCAGACCACACCACTCCTCTGTGCTGGAAAAACCCGACAAGTCCACAACCCAGGCCCGGCCAGCCGCCTGACCTGGAACTCTCCAAGTCTGCACCTCCCTCCGCCCAGTGCCCAACGGTGAGGGTTCTGATTTCCCAGAAGCAGAGGTACGGACAGGCTGGGGCAGCTAGGGGGGCGAGGAGGCTCCAGCATGCTCTGGAGACAGAGTCAGAATGGCCGGCACCCCACAGCTTATAAACGGTGTGTTTCACACCACAGGTCTTGTTAACCTAAGTGACTTTTATCTAGCTCAGCCATGTGCCAGGCATGTTGCTGAGCACTCACAGCTATTGTTTAATCTCCTAAGCAACCCTGGAAGCAGAGGATGAGGACATATGAGGAAATCGAGGCTTAAGGACATTAGCCACTTGCCCAAAGTCACAAGTGCTCATGCCCTGCCTTGCGCTATTCTAAGCACTTCGCCCATATGGACTGACCTTCGCACAATCCTATCAACTATGATGAGGAAACTGCAGCACAGGCCACCTGTCTCTGGTGACTGTCCTCTCAGCCCCTGCACGGCTTCTCAGAGGTTCAAGGCAGGGGCAGAGGGAGCAGACATCCTTCTCTGGCCCACCACCAGAGCCCAGCCCCCGATGACCTGCCAAGGCTCCCCAAGGACCTGGCCCAACTGCAGTCAGGACTCCTTCAAATCATGGTGATAACAGCATCAGTGATGTCAGGAAGCGCCCCACCCCTGTGTGCCAGGGCACAGGACCCTGGGCCTCACCTCAGCTCGCTCCAGCCCCTTCCTGGGTGGCTTCTGTCCCACAGCCAGGGCGGGGACATCCTGGGAAGGCCTCTTACAAGGGCCATTTTGGGCCATACTTGCCCTAGCTTCCAGGAACAATCTCGTCCTTGTTTGTCTAATAAAAACCCTATCTGGTGCCAGCAGCAGCCCAGGGAGTCAACCCCGAGGAGACAGTCCCAGGACCAGGTGGGACAGAGCTGCAGTGGCATTTGTCCCTGGACAGGCCATGCACAGGGACACACCAGGAAGCATCCCAGTGGTGCTGGCTCAGGAGACAGGAGACCTGGTGGAGCAACTGGAGCCATAGCCAGGAGGCTCGGCCCTGGTGTGGACTCAAGGCGCGGACACTGTCCGGAAAGCCAGAGAATGAAGCAGGAAGCGCCAGGAATTTCAGGAAGAGCCACACACGGTCAGGTGGGTAGCAGCGAGGGACAGTCACTGAGAGGGGACACAAGCATCTCACGGCTCCTCAGACCTTCACGCAGCCATACTGTCCTGGAAACCCACAGTTTCAGCAAGGGGTTAGTGCTGAGGGACTAGACGTGGCAGCCCTGACCGTTCCTGGGGAGAGCTGACATCCTCTATCTAGCCCAGTGGTCCCCAACCTTTTTTGGGCCACGGACCGGTTTAATGTCAGAAAATATTTTCACAGACCGGCCTTTAGGGTGGGACGGATAAATGCACAAAATAAAATTATGCAACCAGCGTAAAAACTGTGGTATTTTTAAATATAATTGTCGAACTTATGAGACAAGCATCAAGAGTGAGTCTTGGACAGATGTAACAGAGGGAATCTGGTCATTTTTTAAAATAAAACATCGTTCAGACTTAAATATAAATAAAACGGAAATAATGTAAGTTATTTATTCTTTCACTGCGGACCGGTACCAAATGGCCCACAGACCGGTACCAGTCTGCGGCCTGGGGGTTTGGGACCACTGATCTAGCCTGTTGGGTGCCAGTCACCACTGGGGAACATGGATCAAGGGAGTCCCCCTCCCCAGGGGCTCACCCGCCTGCCTTCGCTTTAGAAACAGCCCCTTCCCAGACTACAACTTCCCCCACTCCGGAAGCAGGAATTAAAAAAAAATCCTGCCTGACCTGTGGTGCCGCAGTGGCTAAAGTGTCGACCTGGAAATGCTGAGGTCACTGGTTCAAAACCCTGGGCTTGCCTGGTTAAGGCACATATGGGAGTTGATGCTTCCAGCTCCTCCTTCCTTCTCTCTCTCTGTCTCTCTCTTCTCTCTCTCTCCGTCTCTTTCTCTCCCCCTCTCTCTCTCATCTCTAAAAATGAATAAATAAATAAATTTAATTAAAAAAAAATCCTTAGGCTTCCAGAATATAAGCACCCACGCAGCTCAGCTTGTCTGAAACGCCAGTGTTCTGGCCACACGTGACTTCCTTCTGTGCCTCCAACAAGGCAAGCCAGGGCCGCCTCCAGGCCGGGCTGTACTTCTCCCAGCCCCCAGCTCGGGCGCCCAGCTCCAGGCTGAAATGACCCTGGGGGGGGGGGGTCTGCCCCACCCACTCCCACAGAGACAGGATCCTCCTGCTGACTTTCACCCAGGATGTTTATTATCTGAAACCATCTGCTTACCATTTACTCTCTGTCGCATCTGACCCCTGAACAGACATAGCTGGCTTAAGGAATCCTGCCGGTCTCGGTCCCTGCTGTATCTCCAGTCCTCACACCCTGTCCCTGGCTGCCAATAAATCTTTATTAGATAAATAAAAAAGCCAGCTAAAATGAACAAAAGTTCTTTTCAATGTAAGTGCTGTTTAGTTTCCAGACAGCCAGTGCTAATAATGTAACCACTAGAGTTAAATACTAAAGGCAACTATGAAACAATTTCTATTTTTTTTAAAAAATCAACCTTGCCATGAATCAGACTTTAGCCTTCTTGGTGCTGCCATTATGACTCTTTTAACAGTGGCACTTGGCGGGGACAGAAACATCCTTCACAGAACCAGGCACGGGGACTGGCAGAGAGGTGGGTTATTCTGCTTTAGAGTTTCCAGAGTTGTTTGAAGGACAGAGAGATCTCATTCAAATGCTTCTGCCACCTCAAAGGCCATTGATGAAAGCGAACACAGGATTTCTGTAGCTGAGGAGGCGGCTAGGATGTGGTCACATGCAAAGCAGCCAGGCACACCGGCCCTAAGGTCTGCAGCCCCAGTGATTTCTGCAGCTGGGAAGGCAGTGGAGCGGTGCTGGTACCCAGGCTTCAACTACCATTTCTCTTCATTCACAGCCAACCCACAGTCAGTTCCAGACTCTCAATTATGAAACCATGGGGGAAGCGGGGCACCTGCCCTCCTGGAGGAGTGGTATGAGTCAGGAAGGACCCTTCCACTCACAGGACCACCCAGGCCATTGCAACCTCTGCCCTAGTTCTGCAGGTGACACAGGAGGAGGAAGAGGAGGAGGAGGAAAAGGAGGAGGAAAAGGTGGCACCCTGAATCCCACCTCCAGAATGGACAGGGAGCCAGCCTGGGTGGTTTCATTCCCTGGGTCTTGGTGACATCACTCCACAGACCTGTCTGTCCCACAAGCCAGGGGCCTGAGTCACTCTCTGGCAGGCAAACCTACTGAAGTTTGAGGATTGTGTTTATTTCAGCAAGAGAAAAACAATCCTGCCTCTCCTAAGCTTTTCTACGCAAGTTCAGTGGCCTTTTAGGCCTCACCAAGCAGCAGCATCAAAAAAGGGAGACATGCCCTGGCCGGTTGGCTCAGTGGTAGAGCGTCGGCCCGGCGTGCAGGAGTCCCGGGTTCGATTCCTGGCCAGGGCACACAGGACAAGCGCCCATCTGCTTCTCCACCCCTCCCCCTCTCCTTCCTCTCTGTCTCTCTCTTCCCCTCCCGCAGCCAAGGCTCCACTGGAGCAAAGATGGCCCAGGCGCTGGGGATGGCTCTGTGGCCTCTGCCTCAGGCGCTAGAGTGGTTCTGGTGGTAACAGAGCGACGCCCCGGATGGGCAGAGCATCGCCCCCTGGTGGGCATGCCAGGTGGATCCTGGTTGGGTGCATGCGGGAGTCTGTCTGACTGCCTCCCCATTTCTGGCTTCGGAAAAATACAAAAAAAAAAAAAAAAAGGGAGACGCACATGGAATTCACGCACACTGAGCGTGTCCCCTGAGCCATGTGCGGTGGGTGCTGGGACACAAGGGGAGCCCACATCTCCCTGCCCAAGGATCTTGGGGTCCAGGGGGTAGTGTTTAGGAGGCCCAGAAGGGAAGCGACGCTCTCGTCCAACCTCACATGTGCCCACTTCCATGGTTCAGCGGCAGGGGACACGGAAAGGGTGTGAGAAAGTCATGAGACCCAGGGGGCATGGAAGACCCAGTGGGAGGAAAGCAGCCCACGGCCTCACAGACAAGGCAATACCTGAGTCCTGCCTGAGATCAAGTGGACAAGGGAGAGGGCCTGGCCGACGGGCGGCTCCGCTCTGCGGCCGGTGTCTCAGGTTAGCCGGCTGGGTTTCCCTGTCCCCCTGCCAAGCAGGCCTAGACTCAACTCCAGAGTTTCCACTCTGAGCTGCTGGAACTGAGTGCCCGACTGGGTTTCATTCACAAATGGCCCTGCCTGCCCAGGTGGGGCAAGGTCAGAAGGGCAGTAGTTCTGCCAAGGGAGTCACAGGCTGGCTGCCCCAACTCCCTGGGGCTCCCCCTGGCGTGTCTTCCCAGAGAGCCAGGTCCCTGGATGTGGGCCCTGCTGTCCAGGGGACGGGGACTGGGAGCACCTGCAGGCTCACTCTTTCAGCAAGGGTGGGAGTCTGCCCAGCCCTGGTGCACATCAGCTCCTTCCCCAACAGCCCAGGCCCGCACCAGCCTTGCCATTCCAGGGCACAGGGACAGGACCCAAGGGGGACAGTATTTCTACCTCTCATCCTCCAACCTGTCCTGTGCATGACAGAACAGCTAATGCTGACACAGCGTTTTCCTCCGCACCAGGCGCAGGAAGTCTGTCAATTCTCACGGCTATGATGCAGATGCTACCGTTGGGTCCACTTTGCAGATGGGGAGACTGAGGCACAGTCTTGCTCTTAACTGCTCTGCCACAGCACACGTGTGCCTCCCCCACCTCCTTCACTGAAATGAAAACTCTTGGAAGGGACAAGAAAGATCTTTCTCTTCCTGTAGCACACCCCAAGGCACCAGGAACAAGCCAACAGACACACAGTAAATGGGCCTCATGAGCATATCATGGCACAAATGAGCATCAAAGATGGGAAGAGGGGGCCCTGGCCAGCTGGTTCAGTGGTAGAGCATCGGCCTGGTGTGCGGGAGTCCCGGGTTCGATTCCCAGCCAGGGCACACAGGAGAAGTGCCCATCTGCTTCTCCACCCCTCCACTCCTCCTTCCTCTCTGTCTCTCTCTTCCCCTCCTGCAGCCAAAGCTCCATTGGAGCAAAAGATGGCCCGGGCACTGAGGATGGCTCTGTGGCCTCTGCCTCAGGTGCTAGAATGGCTCTGGTTACAACAGAGTGACGCCCCAGATGGGCAGAGCATCACCCCCTGGTGGGCATGCTGGGTGGATCCCGGTCAGGCACATGTAGGAGTCTGTCTGACTGTCTCCCCATTTCCAACTTCAGAAAAATACAAAAAAAAAAAAAAAAAAGATGGGAAGGACAAGCAACTCCATCCCCAACCCCAACCCCAACTGGACCTGATGGGGGGGTTAGGGGGTGCCTGGCAGCTTCAGAGTCAGGAAGTCACCAAGAGGGCAGTTCCAGGTGGAAGGGCTCACCACCCCCGACCCACCCCAGCTGGCGGACCTCAGTGGAAGTCAGGGCAGCTGGAGCAGGTCACATGCAGCTTCGGAGGCAGTGTCCTAGGTGGCTCTGAGTCTGGCTCTTGCTCGCCTTTTCAGGAAGGGGCCTCGGCTGACCTCCATTCTTCAGCCACTCAGTCTGTCCCAGGGGCTGGGTGCCATGCCTGCACCATGGGGACACAGCGGGGAGGAGACAGACCTGCCCCCGCCCCCATGTGAGCGGCAGAATGGAGCTGGGCTGTCTTGGCTGTCCACTACAAGGTTTAGATTTCTTCTCAAACTCAGAACCTTTTTGGTAAACATTTAAATGAGGCCCAGAAAGGGGCTAGTGACTTAGACTGTTTCAACACTACAGTGTCTGTAAGGGATCGTGAAGACACAAGGGTGGGCGTGTGTAAGCCTACCTGCCCGTCAAAGGAGACTCCATGGAGGGGGTGAGCAATGGGCACGTGTGGGAAAAGTCCAGGCAGAGGCCCAGCATGTGTAAAATGTGGGATTCTGAAAGTACTCCATGCCTGGGGACCGCTATCCAACCAAAAACTCAAGTTCCTAAACACTCATCTGTGTCTTGTGGTCTGCCTTTAATAATGAGATTCTAAAGAATTCCTGGCAGAGAATTCTTTTTTTAAAAAAGCAAAACAAAATAAAATAAAAAACAATGCCCTGGACTCCAGCCCGGACAGAATCACTCCACATCTCAGGCAGCTGGCGCCCAGGCAGTGACAGTTTTTAAAGCCCCCCAGGTGAATCTCACACAGTGCTGGCCACCCTGGCCACGGGTGGCTACTGCACACCTGAGCATGTGAGCCCAAACAGAGACATGCTGAGGGTCAGATGCACACAGATTTTGAGGACTTAGGAGGAGAAAAAAAGGTAAAAGATTACACTCATAACTTTTATAGTTGAAATGGTTACATTTGGAGACACTGGGCCAAAGAAAAGATACAGTTAAAAGGACTTGCACATGTTTCTATTTATTTCTTAATGTGGCTACTAGGAAATGGGAAGTCCTACCTGGGTTTGTACTCTGTTTCTATTGGACAGGGTGGAGAAGTCCTGAGTGTCCTGCTCATCCTCACCAACCTGGAGAGGCAGAGCGTGAACTCTGCTCCAGGCGGTCCCTCTCTCCCCTCTCTCCCCTCCCTCCCCACCCTCCCACCTGGGCTGCTCACTGCGCCACACAAGCCTTGGCACACTCCCTTTAGGCCCCGTTCTCGGACTGACCGGATGGGAAGCTTTTGGGCTTTACGTCCATATCCCACAGGGGAAACTGAGGCTCAGAGCAGCAAAAGGACACACAGCTAAGGAAAGAGCAAGGCTGTCGAGTCCTCATCCGCCACAGACTTCAAAGGTGGACCTCCTTGCCACTAAAGGTCTGAAATAGTTGTGAAACTTTAAAGCTTTTTCAGGGGGCGGGGAAGGAAAGGAGGAAGGCGGCAGGCGGACAGTCCGTAGTGCACTCTGCTACCTCTTCTGTGTTCTGTCTGCGTTAGTCACCTATCGCTGCTGTAACAAATCACCACAAACCCAGCTGCTTAAAGCAACATGTATCATCTTACAGTTTTGGAGGTCAGCAGTCCAGAATGGGTCTCAGGGATCTAAGGTCAAGGCACCAGCAGGGGTGCAACTCTTTCTAAAGGTTCTGCAGGAGAATCCACTTCCTGCCTTTTCCTGCATCCAGGGGATGCCAAGTTCCTCTGCTGCGGCCCCTTCCTCCATCATCAAGAGCAGCCATCAAACCACTCTGCTGGCCGGATCCACATTGAAAGGCTCCGCAATTACTCTGAGCTCACCTGGCTGACTCAGGCTATTATCTCCATTTTCAGGTCAGCTGATGAGCATTTTGTTAGCAAGAACTAACGTAATGCCTTCACAGGTTCCAGGAAGTAGGATGTGTGCATCTCTGAGGGGCCCAGCTGACCACCCCCTATCTCTCTATACCTTAAAACAGCCCTACAAGGTGATGGAGTTATCCCCAATTTTACACACAAAGAAACAGGGTCGGAGTTAAGCAACCGGCCCAGGGACACAGACAAACCCCAGGTCTACCTGCCCACAAGAATTTTCTGTGCTACCACGCCATCTTGTCCACGGTTCAGGCAAGTGTGGCTGTGGTATTCTGTATTCAGAATACAACAACAACAAAACCCTGTACTATTTTCTCACATTGATTTTGAAAAGGGATTTTATCACCAAAGCAACTGAAGTCATGGGGAAGAACAGACCAACTTTCTGGACTCTCCCCCTAGGATTACAAACACACACACACACACACACAGCAACCACAAGTGCCAGGCACCTTCCCTGAACACTCCAGACTGCAACAGGAAGTAACCTTTGTACAACAGGGAGTGTGGCCGGTCAAGAAAGCTAATATGTTAGCATCTTTCCTGTTCCTGACCCAGGAGCCCACGAGGACAGGTGAGGCTGGTGGAGTGTAAGGATGTAAATTCTAAGGAAGCCAGAGTGCTCCTCACAGGGCTCTGCAGCCACTGTGAAGACATAGGCAGTGTATTCCAAAGGGAAGGGGCACCTGTGAATCGGACGTGCTATTTTGTGCCTACAGGAGACATATCCGCAGCAACCTCAGTTCTCCGGGTCCCTTCTGCCAATGGGGCCTGGCTGGCAGCTCACTAGATATTTCTGGGAACGAGCTAATTAAATATTAACCATGCACAAAACCTTATTCCTATATCCCTCAGTCAGCCACTCTGAAAACAAGCAAAGCCAGACACTGGACCCAAACTCTATCTTTCCAGAAAAAAATAATAATAAGGCCTGGGAATGGGTAAATGCTATTTTCACCCATTAGAAAGTTACTCATTGTAATAACACCCTCCACCCCTGAGAAAAACCCAACAAGCAAAAACAAACAAAACACCTCCCTTACCAAACCACCAAAATGCATAGACCGATACCAGAGATTCCTTCTCTTAGACAACAGTAAAGAAGGTCACCGTTGACTTAAAATAACTCCAGAGTTAAATCAATGAACTTGGCTCTTTTAAAGGCCATCTCTACGGAGAGATTAGACCTCTTTAGACCGCCTCAAAAGCAAGGGGGGTAAAAAAAAATTAGTGAATGAATAAAGCTTCTGACAGCACCCAGATTTTCACTGCCAATTAAATTTCTCCCCATCCTTCCCCAAGTTCCTGACAAAATCGACTCTGTATTAATGACTTTAAATGCCACCTTTGTTTTTATGATGGGCTATCTGGGTTGGAAAAAAAAAAAAAAAGCACCAGAGGCCAGAGGATGATGATCACAAGGATAAATTAATTTGTGGCCAGGTTAGTTCAAGCACTTGGCTTTCCACGAAGCTTTGAAGTCCCAAGGTTTCATTACCGTTTTCATTGTTAATCACAAGCACAAAGGTTGAAGGTTCCCCTTGAGTTTTTATTTCAAAAGCAACCACAAGACACTGACTGCTCACTGCAGGGAGAGGTGGGAAGGAACCTGCTAATGGCAGCCACGAATGTCACCATCCAGCTTCAGACAGGGGTGGGAGGGGTTCTTTCAGCTTCCTTTATTTCGAAAGTAAGGTGGTTGTCCCCCCCACCCCACCCCACCCCCGGCGATTTCAGCCTTGGCTGACTTCTTTCAGCAAATAAACAAGTGTGCTCATCCCTCCCCCAGGCCTAAGAACACCTCAGTGTTTGCAAAAATGAAAAATAATTTTAGAAAAAAGGAACAGAAAAAAAAACAAGCGGCACCGCCACGCCGGCACCGCGCGTTCTGTGCAGGAACACATGTGCCAATCCACACACCCGCGCCATTGTTTCATGATTAAAATAACCTTCCCGGGATGTGGATGCGGGCGCGTGGGAAGCGCAGGAAGGGGGCCACGGAAGTTTCCGTCTGCCAGGCGCCGGTGTTTATTTAATAAGGGGGTGTGAGCCTAGTTCTGTGTGGGCCAGCGCTCGGGCAAACAAGTCTGGCTGCATACGTGAAACTTTTCGCCCAGCAGGTAATAAGATATTGCACGGCCCTAGGAAGCAGCTCGGAGGCCAAGGAAACAAGGGGGTTTCCTTCAAGGAAATGCATTGCTTCCCCGACGTAGGGGCATTTCTTTTCCCCCCCTAAGGCGTGGAGCAAAGGAGCCGGGGCTAGTCCGCAGGAGCCGGGGAGGGGCACGGCCACGGCCGGGAAAGCCCGGTGGGCCCCGCGCGCACCTTGACCCCGCCCGGGCCCCGCCGCCTCCCGGGCTCCGGTCCCCGCGGCCCCCCGCGCCCGCCGCACTTCGGCCCCGGAGCGCCGGCCGCGCGCTTCCGGTTCACCTGCGCGCGGGGCGGCTCCGGCGGCACAGGCCGGGGAGCGAGGCGGCGAGGAGCGTCCCCGGCGCCCCGGATGCGGTCGCAGGCCGGGACCTAGGAGATGCGCGTGAGGGGACAGGGGAGAGGGCGCCGCCCGCCCGCCACGGCCCCGCCGCTCGCCTGGGTCTTGTCGAACTGCTCGCGCTCGGCCTCCAGGCTGTGGCCCGGCCTGCGGCTCAGCACCCGCGCCGGCACGTTCTTGATGCTGTTCATCCTTCCGGCACTTGCTATCCCCGCCTGGCTCCGCGCAAATGAACACGACCGGACCGGCCGCCCGAGCCTAGGCACAACGAGGCCGCGGCGCCCCGCCCGCCGCCGCCGCCGGCGGCTCCGGCCCCGCCCCCGAGCTCGCCCCGCCCACGCCCCACGCCACGCCCACGCCCGGCGGGCTCTGGCCAAGGTCCCCAGCCCTTCCACGCTCCCTCCATCGCTCCCTGAGCCGTCCCTCCGCCCTCCTTCCTCCTCCCCGTGGGAACTCACGCCAATTCCCTTCTCCCACACACACACACACTCCACCATCGCGGACTCACTGAGTCCCGTCTACACCAGCCCCGGATCTGGTTCAATGGAGAAAACTTGGCCTCAATGAATCCGACCAATGGAAGCACAACTAGACAATCCTCCCCCCCGCCCCGCCCCCGTTTCACTCGCATATTAATTTGTGTCACAATGCGGGACAATTAAGCGGCCCCTTCTTTGTGCATCTTTAACATGACGGCAGCAGTTACCCACGCGGGGCTGGGGGGTTCGTTTTTGGAGACTGTGGGTTCCGTGTGAGGTCTCCTTGCTGGGGCCGAGGAACAGGTTGGGGACCCAAGAGGCAAGATGAATCCGCAAGACATAGCCGCTGAGACATCAACGTGCATCGAAGAGATGCCACGGGACGTGGCCAGGAACTTGTAAAAAAACATTGTTCTTATTGGTTTTGCTTTTTAAGTTATCTGTCACAAGGCTGAGGTTAACAAGAAAGAAATCACAGTTTTTCCTAGTGTGTGCTCTCGAATGGTTTTTTTGTTTGCTCTCAACTTTCCTATCCGAATATAGGTGTGAGATTACCTAATAGGGCTACTAAGGACTGCCCTTGAAGAGGAAAAGGGGGTCTCCATAACCTTGACTGTTGCCTCTCCGCACCCTTTCTGGAACCTGGATGACCCTCACTACCCAGAGCAGAGGCTGGGTACCTGAAAATTGTATTTGACAAGGCTCTCCTCATTCCACTAGAGAAAAACCAAGTTTATCTCATCCCAATCACTGGAAGGTTCCTTTACCAGAATAACAATAAAACGACAATAGCTAATAGTTATTGAATGCTTAGTATTTGCTAAGGCCCTGGGCTAAACCCTTTACACATATTACCTTGTTTTTAATCCACAGCACCCCAGTCAATAGCTGCGGTGAAATCCAGACCCGCATCCAGGGGCTGCTGGCTCCACACTAGCTGTTGCTCAGACTCCTGTTCCACATCAAACAAAAGCAGTTCTCCAATGAACTTCACACTTGACACAGCATTTCTCTTAAACCGAGCAACAACCCTCTGGGTCTAGAACATCTGCCATAGTGGCTAACATTAGCAACCAACTACCACACTTTTTTAATAATAGAGAGTTTATTACTACCAGACTGCTTGTGACTGGTTTAAAACCTTACTGGGGGCGGGGGGAGTGTATTACGGTGTTAAACATTGTGTTGAGTATTTGTTGGGATCCCAGGGCACTTGGCTAAAGCATCTCTAATGAATTCTAATTTGTCTGCTTGTAGGTCAGATTTTCAGCTACTGCAGGGCCATGACCACTGTCTTACTAGTTTTATACCCTTGGTGCCTGGCACATAGCAATGTTCAAAATGCATGTGAAATGAAGGGTTGAAAAGAGAGTAAATAACGCCCCGTAACTTGCTACACTCCGACATTTGGCTCGGTTTTATGGAAGAGCATTCCTGTGAACACAAGCTTCCACACTCTTGGTTTGTCCAAGTTCATCTCCCAAAACATCTTCAGGGAGTGCTGGCCCTGCAGCTGAGGGGGCTGGGATTCTCCCTATCATCAGAATCAGGCTGCCATTCTGGTGTACCTCCAGGGTATTACAAAGGCAAAATATTTGGAATATGAACTAGACCTTGTTTCCAGGAAAATCCAAGAAGTTAAACAGTGGAGTTGACATCATTGCTTGTTAAAATGTCAGTGCTAGCACGGTAACCCCCACACTACCTCACTGATGCGCGAGACCCCAGCCTCTCCATCCTGCTTCACTTGTGCCGTCCTGGTCCACCTGGCCCCAAAATGTCACACTCCTTCCACTTCTGGGCCTTTGAACAGACTGTCTGGAATGCTCTTCCTCGTTTGCCTACTCATCTTCCACCTCTTAGTTCAGATGGCACCTCCTCAGGGAAGCGTTCTCAGAACCCTCCACCCTTGCCCTCTGCCCCGGTTACTTGCTGTCGCAGTGCTCAACTTGATTTCATAGCGCTTAACCAGTTTTTCACCTCTCTGTGATTATCTGATGAAGGTCTGTCTCCCCCACTAGACTGTAGGTAAGCATCAAGTCTGCTTTGCTCAGTGTTGTGTCTCCTCCAGTGGCCAGCAAAGCAGGACCTGCTGTGTGCTCAAGTGATTCTTTTCCTCTTTTTGTTGGCTCTCCTAAGTGTGCATTTGGCTGAGGACCCAACATCATCCTTACAAGGACTGATTAATGTCTCTTCATTTGATAAACTCTCTCAGAGGCCATCCTGGTTTTTAACCTCCCCTGTCAGCTGTGGTCCAGATTAATATGTCTGGTTTCTCAAGCTGGTCTTATCACTCTGTTCTCCATCCCTTATGAAGTCATTGCAAAGAGTATTCTGTGTAAGGCCTAGCACGATGACCCTTCCTGAAATGGGATGCTAACAAAATCATTCTCAAATGGCTCGAGAGAAACTAAGGTGCACTGCATCGAAACCACCATGCAGCTACAGGTATCTCAACAGAGGGAAGAAAAACTTCAGGTCGGGACCACAGAGGAAAACTCCAGAACCAAGTAGCCACAGTAGACAAGGTTTCACACCCTCAGTCATATTCCTGAAGTGAACCAACCTCACCCCACTGAGCCTCACAATTCCATGCATTCTATTAGCACTCTTTAGGCATAAACTGTTTTTAGTGTTTATGTATTAATTCAGAGTTTTTCTTTTGGGGTATTTCTATTTGTTGAAAAGACCTGTTCACACAAATTCTAAGAATACCCTCTTACCAGTCTCTTCTGGTGGCTGAGATAATTTCTGGCAGGCAAATTATATTACAGCCCTGGCCGGGCAGCCCAGTTGGTTAGAGCAGTGGTCGGCAAACCCATTAGTCAACAGAGCCAAAAATCAACAATACAACAATTGAAATTTCTTTTGAGAGCCAAATTTTTAAACTTAAACTATATAGGTAGGTACATTGTTATTAACGTAATTAGGACTGACACCCCTGCGCGTACCTGCACGCCCGCACGTGGTATTTTGTGGAAGAGCCACACTCAAGGGGGCCAAAGAGCCGCATGTGGCTCACAGTGGTTTGCTGACCACTGGGTTAGAGCATCGTCCTGATACGCCAAGGGTGCAGGTTCAATCCTAGGTCAGGGCATATACGAGAATCAACCAATAAATTCATAAATAAGTAGAACAACAAATCAATGTCTCTCTCTCCCTTCCTCTCTCTACAATCAATAAAAAAATTGAAAGATTTTAAAAAATGTATAGTACAATTGAGTTGCCTCCTCTTAAGATAAAGGATATAAATTATACAAAATATAAATGCTAAGATATAGTTTTATTCTGGAACTATTTCAAACACTGAGGCTGCTTCTCTTTAACAGAAATGACTCACGTATTTAAATAACTTCAGTCACAAAAAGAAAAAAAAAGTGTATCTTTGCTTTCTCTCTCCTAAGCTGTAAAGGTTCCCAGGAGTCTTGCAAACAGGGGAACAGTGGGCAAAGGCAGCTTGTCCCAGGCAACACCCCTAAACCTGTCTCCAAGGGCCCTCCCCTCCCTTTTGCCTCTGTAACTGTTTCCTGAGTCCATGCAGCCCAACTGGCTCACTTCTCCTGCCTCTGTGATTTCTTTCTAAAGGGCGAAGGCAAGCTTGCCTGGGCTCACTCCTGTGGCTCTGATCTTGCCTCTTCTCTCTTAAGCCCTTCCTTTGTTTCACTGTTCCTCGCTTTAATTCACGGACTCTCAAAATCAAAAAAATAATCATTTTAGCCACAAACTAATTTTTTGACTTTGCAGATCCTTTAGTTCCTGAAATGTTCCTCTTTTGCCCTAATCAGTGTGGTTCTCTTTTCACTAGGCAAGTTGACGTGTGGCATGAAGAGACATTGTATCATATCATAAGGAGCAGAAATTTTAGTATTACAAGTCCCAGATGGGAAGTCAGCCTCCACAGGGGCAATTTAGGTTTGAACTGGGAGGGACTAGTTCAGAAACCAACCATACCTTTCTCAGGCTTGCTGGGGACCAAGCAGCCTCGCTGCAGGGAGAAACAGAGTTTGTGTAGAACACAGCCAAACCTCTCCCCATTCCTCTTTTCAGCACCCTAATTAAAAAGGCTAAATGGGGTGGCTCCTCACGCTCATGAAAATCATCTCGGAGGCACACTGAAACCTCTTCACAAAGGGGCATTTATGTGGCACAATAGAACTTTGACATCTGAACTGCTTAAAAAAAATCCGTTCCCATTCCTGAGGAAACTCACTTGCCAGGTTTGCTCTCGATTAAGCGACTAGCCTTCCTCATTTTACTTCTGTAGGATATAAAGAAACCAAACAAAATTATTAGTAAAAATATTTTTTTATTGACTGAAGCCGATCCATTCTCTTAGCAGGACAGAGAGGCATATAGTGTATTCTTTAAAAAAAATTAAATTACAAGTGATAACGGAAGTGTTTTTAGACTTTCGTAACTATTTCTATAAATGCATATAAAACTTGATCTTTCTGGCAAGCTGCTGTCTGGATAAGTACATGGGACGACTACAGACCCAGACAAGATGGGGGCTCTGCTCAGCTCGGGGACAGAGGAACTCAGTTGTCAGGAACAGAGGAGATAATTTCCATCTAAAAATATTTTATATCACTTTAGTTCTGTTTACACAGCAAAGTCCAGAGCTAACACCACAAGAGAAGAGAATACTATTTCTCATATAGTTGGAGCTGACTCTGATAAGCTACTGGTTATAATTTCAATGAATGCACAGGTTTAATGAATGCACGGGTTTAAAAAATAATCAGATAGTGAAAACAGCATTTTATATACGGGATTCTCTATTTGATGTTCCAAGTTTTAAAGAGCTTCCCTAGTATTTAATCTTAGTCTGCCTCTTTACAGGGAGGTCTTCTCTCTCAGCATAATTCCAAGCTGGTGTCTATACAGCAGAGAATAAGGTCTAATCATTTACATATGAAAACATATTTGATGTATGCAAATGTCTAACTGGAAAACAAAATACTGGTGTTGAAAAACTGGCTCTCAGTTTCTGCTCCCCTCCAGTACAAAATGTTGCTTTATGAAGGATGACAATTCTCTCTTTGTTTTCCAGGTTAGATGTCAGGTATTGATTGATGTCTGCTTCGTGCCTTCCACATAGATCAGAAATCGGCTTCTGCAGGAAGGAAGCATGAGGTTCATAAAATCAATGACGCAGGACTGCGTGTGATGGGCTCCCAGTCTCTCTAAACAATGAATTGTATCCTGATTTTCATCAGCATATGGTCGTGCAAAATGCCATAAATATGGAAACGAAACAGGAGGGAGAGAGGAAGGGAGGGAGGGAGGGAGGGAAGACCGACCACTTAAGCTTTCTGCTTTCACTGAGATTTTTATAAATGCTGTTATGCTTACACTGAAAACAACCAAAAGGATGGCTACCTTTTTTTTTTTTGTTAATTTTAGAGAGGAGGGGGGAGAGAGAGAGAAAGAGAGAGAGAGAAGGGGGAGGAGCAGGAAGCATCAACTCCCATATGTGCCTTAACCAGGCAAGCCAGGGTTTTGAACCGGCAACCTCAGTGTTTCCAGGTTAACGCTTTATCCACTGCACCACCATAGGTCAGGCATGGCTACCTTTTTTAACTTAAGAGAACTAGATTCTAAAACAACCTGTGCATGGGAAATGAAGGTCTGAGAACCGGAAACACAAGTCAAGGAAGGGCCTACCGGGTCAATAAACCTTTCTCTGTAACTGGACACCCCATAAGATGTTTTTCCAGACATTCCAAGGAAATGTCGGGAGGAAACGTCAATTCAATTCCGATTCGGAAAGCTCTGTGTGTAGTCACTTCCTCTGATCTAAAATTCTACCTATTAGGAACAAGAACTTTTTTTTTTTTTTTTTGTATTTCTCTGAAGCTGGAAACGGGGAGAGACAGACAGACTCCCGCATGCGCCCGACCTGGATCCACCCGGCATGCCCACCAGGGGGCGACGCTCCGCCCACCAGGGGGCGATGCTCTGCCCCTCTGGGGCGTCACTCTGTCGCGACCAGAGCCACTCTAGCGCCTGGGGCAGAGGCCAAGGAGCCATCCCCAGTGCCCGGGCCATCTTTGCATCAATGGAGCCTTGGCTGCGGGAGGGGAAGAGAGAAACAGAGAGGAAGGAGAGGTGGAGGGGTGGAGAAGCAGATGGGCGCTTCTCCAGTGTGCCCTGGCCGGAAATCAAACCCGGGACTTCTGCACGCCAGGCCGACGCTCTACCACTGAGCCAACCGGCCAGGGCTAAGAACTTTTTTGATCTCCCATTTCTCTTACAAGTAACTGACATTTTACCCTGATTAAATGTACAAGGTATGTATAAATAGGTCAAACAAAAGAGAAAGACTTGCCAGTCAAACAAATGTGGGGCCCTGACTTCACCTTATCGCATTCCCAAGTTACTTATTAAGTATCCACTGAAATAGAAGAGGAGATAAGCAAAGGTGACTTACCCACGAATATTGAATGTTGAAGTAAACTTTTGTTTTCTTCAATTACTGAGAGGTGTTCTTTTGAGCGGACTCTTCTGAGACATCTAAGTTCTACAAAACAACTCCCAAATTAGTAACCAGGATAGAAAAAAACTAGAAAATACTTAAGACAATATACAAATATGGCAGAAATGCCTTTAAAAGACCTCAGGGAATTAATAACATGCAGTGATGGTATTTCATACAATCACTGTCCATATATCGGAGACCACAGACTTTCTGTTCACGTGTGGCACCCTGAGTGCCTCGTTGGGGGGGGGGAGCAGGGACGCCGTTTGCTGTACCACATGTGCGGTGGTGGAACTCTGGCTAATGCCCAAATACACCTGTCTCTTTGTCGGCCTTAATACAGACTCCGTGGCAAGCCCTTAATGACCATAATGGTGCTCAGTAAGAATCGATAACCCTAAGTGCTTTAATCCATTAAGTGAGGGCTTGGTCAGTATTGTTAGGTGTTTGGGGAGGTTTTTTTGTTTTTTGTTTTTTACCGAGACAGAGCAAGAGTCAGAGAGAGGGATAGACAGGGACAGACAGACAGACAGGAACGAAGAGAGATGAGAAGCATCAATCACCAGTTTTTCGTTGTGGCACTTTAGTTGTTCATTGATTGCTTTCTCATATGTGCCTTGAACAAGATGGGGCTACAGCAGACCGAGTAACCCCTTGCTCAAGCCAGTGACCTTGGGTCCAAGCTGGTGAGCTTTGCTCAAACCAGATGAGCCCATGCTCAAGCTGGCAACCTCGGGGTCTTGAACCTGGGTCCTCCGCATCCCAGTCTGACATTCTATCTACTGCGCCACCGCCTGGTCAGGCTGGGGAGATATTTTTTTAAAAGAGAGGAAAAAAAAGAAGGAAAGAGAAAGAAGACATCCGGAAAGTCACAGCAGACACTGAACTTCAGCTTGTAGGGCAAGCCACCTTCTCAGCCACTGCCCCCTCCCTGCACGGCCCCATTTGAGCCCTGCTGAGCCCCACGGGTGGGGGGGTAGCCTCTGTGCTTCCAGACTCTGTGCTGTCCTCACGATGCCTTCTCTCCTCCAATGGCCTTCCCATGTATCTCAGTCTCACATACTGTATTTTATTCACTTAAAAACATGACTCCAGGCCCTGGCTGGTTGGCTCAGCAGTAGAGCGTCGGCCCAGCATGTGGAAGTCCCGGGTTCGATTCCTGCCAGGGCACACAGGAGAAGCGCCCATCTGCTTCTCCATCCTTCCCCCCCTCCTTTCTTCTTTTTTTTTAAAATTTTTTTTTATTCATTTTAGAGAGGAGAGAGAGGGAGAGAGAGAGACAGAGAGAGGAGAGAGAGACAGGGGGGAGGAGCTGGAAGCATCAACTCCCATATGTGCCTTGACCAGGCAAGCCCAGGGTTTCGAACCGGCGACCTCAGCATTTCCAGGTCGACGCTTTATCCACTGCGCCACCACAGGTCAGGCCCCCCCCTCCTTTCTTTCTGTCTCTCTTCTCCTCCCGCAGCCAAGGCTCCATGGGAGCAAAGTTGGCCTGGACACTGAGGACAGCTCCATGGCCTCCACCTCAGATACTAGAATGGCTCCGGTTGCAACTGAGTGGCGCCCCAGATAGGCAGAGCATCGCCTCCTGGTGGGCATACCTGGTGGATCCTGGTCGGGCACATGTTGGAGTCTGTCTCTCTGCCTCCCCGCTTCTAACTTCAGAAAAATACAAAAAGAAAAACAAAAAAAAGACAAAACAAAAACAAAACCATGACTCTAAAAGGGAGCTGCAGGCTTCACCAGCCTGCCACAGAAACAGTGAGGAGCCCCGTCAGATGATGCCAACAATCTCCAACTAGTAATGGGGATACCCAGTCCTGTGCACCTGTCAAAACTCCAAGCCCTCTTGGCGGCTTAGCACCTCCCCGTTCCCAGCCCTCAAGCCAGCCACAAGCCCGCTGCGGGCAGAGGCGAGGGGGTCAGCTGTGCTGTCTTCTACTCCTTTTTCAACAGTTAATACAATGACCTGGTTTGAAAATAAAAATCATATATATATTCTTATTCCCACCCCCTTTCAGGCACATGGAGAGTTCAGTATGAACCTTTCCGTATCTTGCTGCTTTTTTTCACTCTCGAGGTCTCCCTTGCTGTCCCCTCACTGGGCAGTGCTACAGCATGGGCGTGCGAAGCACCAGCCCCCAGGGCTGGTTCCGGACTTTTCTGCTGCTCTAGAGCAAGGCTGCCATGACATGTTCATGCGACACATGCAGCCGTGCATGCAGCAGGGGTTCCCCGACAGGTCAGTTCTCCTGCAATTTTTAGGAAGATGCCGGGTTCCCTGCCGTAAAGACTGACCCTCTCTGTGCTCCCCCAGCCACGGATAGAGAGCCCATTTCAGAGGAAGGCTGGGAGGTGGGACCTTTGTCTTTAGTTGCAGACAGGCTGCTCAGAACTTCCCCGTTTTTTTATTGCAAAAGAGACCAGAGAGGAGTCTGTCACGTCGACTACCAAGTGGATCTCAGCTCACTGTTTCCCCAACAGACCCCCAATCACTTAGTAATCCACTGGAAAATAGATCACCTCTGGAGCCAGTATTTCTCCCAGCTAAATGATTATCTGATCCTAGCTGTGGGATGTGAAAGCAAGAGGTTTGAATCACTGTTCCTCACCTGTCAAATGAAAGGCTGAGATTAGAGATCTCTTCTGGGTCTTTCTAGCTCGGAAATTCTCTTAGGCCAAGTTTTCGCCC
Organism: Saccopteryx leptura; assembly: GCF_036850995.1. Lineage (NCBI taxonomy): Eukaryota > Metazoa > Chordata > Mammalia > Chiroptera > Emballonuridae > Saccopteryx > Saccopteryx leptura. The sequence goes on along the minus strand of NC_089504.1, from coordinate 247,385,878 downwards.
ACCTCCAACAACTTCAGGGACTTTTCAGTCTCGACCTGGGGTCACTGTTTTGCCTTTTCCCTTCACTTTTCCTATCAGTTCCATTCAGGGAACTGATACTTACTGAGCATGCTCTGTAGTGGGCACTGTGGGTACCATGCCTAGGGATGGCATGCTGCGTCAGAGGGGCTCCGTAAGGGGCTCCGGGATGAGCAGGGAGACATGAAATCAGCTATCATGTGCTGTGACACATGCTCTGAACACGCATCCACACACGTGGCCAGTCATGCTATAAGGACAAAAGTGAGGGAGCTACAGATTCTATCTTCCACGGAATGTCACATCGGACCCTAAAGGAGAGGCTGAGAGAGGAGCCTGAGGCCAGGAAGACGAGTGGGAGGCTGTCGGGCAGATTACACTGAAACAGCAGTTCTGCGGGTAACACGTTTTGAAAATGTGCATTTGTTCTGACAGGTCGGATGTATTAGGGAGCAGTGAGCACACAGTGAGAAGTGTGATTTGTCCATGAGCAACATGAGGTGAACTGCATGCACCCAGCCGGACTGAGCCCTGCCATGTAGACACCCCCCCCCTCCCCCAGCACTCCACCTCCACCTGACACCGCTCCTCTCCCCTGCCTGCCCTCGTTCACAAGCTGTGACCTCTCCAACACGCAAACATCAGGTCTTTCTAGAGATGGAGAGCCACACTCACCGCACTGTTCATGTATTTCGTCACCACATAACGCATAGAAGGCTGTCCTGCCATTTTGATTACATTCCTATCCTTTTTAAAAAATGTATCACTGACAAAGTTTCTGAGTTAAGATATTTAGGAAAATCTACATAAATGGAGATGTACTCTGTTCACAGATGTCAAGTCTTCCCAAAGTGATGTACAGAGTCAGTGAAACCACATTAGAGGGCATTTGTTAAAAATTTGACAGGTTGATTCTAAAATCACTGTGGACTTTCACAGGACCTAGAAGAGGCCCAACAATTTTGCAAAAGAACAAAGAAGAGGATGTATATTCCATGTTATCAAGACTTTCCAGAGTTATGTAATCGATACAATGTGGTACTGGTGTAAGGACAACCAGGTCAATGCAGGTCATCACAGAGACCAGAAAGGTAAATAATACCTCAATAAAGTTGATCTAAAAAGAAAAAGATTTCAATGTTCTTGCAAACCTTGTTTATATTTTATTTTTTGGCCAGAGATATAAGTAAGTTTAATTCAATGGCTTTCAAATATCTTTAGTTATGCACATAGCAGGCTCAAGTAATGCACCTGCAATCTTAAAGTTACAGCAGCAGTTCCAAGCTCTTATTGTGCAGATTAGGAAACTAGGACCCCAGGTATCCTGATTTCAAGTTCAATGTTCTCTTCACTATTTATGTTCAGGCTATAAAATTGACAAAACAACTTATGTCATTGCTATCAAAACATCACTGTACTCAGAAAAAGCAGTTAAAACTAATGTATAAAACACTCCCTGAGGAAGGACAGATTAAGAAAATTGTTACTTGGCAATCACTAATGAAATAAATAATCTAATAATACTAATACTAAATAATACTAATCAAGGAGACGCTAAGATCACAAAGTGACCTTTGGGGAACCTTATAATATAAAACCTCGAGCTGACCAACTTCCTGATCGAGCTTGACAAGTAAGGGAGGGAGGACAGCCAGACGCGGAGATCCACCCGATCCCGACATGACGAGGCAGGAAGCAGAAAGCACCACCAATGCAGGTGTTGTGCCAGGACAAACAAAAGCCCAAACTGATCTTAAGTCTAATCAGGGAGACTGAGCTACACGCCAGTTCACAGAAATTATGGGGTGGGGAGGAGAGGAGTGTGTTTAATAACAGTGTGGACAGAGTTAGCAAGACCCAGAACATGTATGCCTGACATGCGGTGGCACAGTGGATAAAGCGTCAACCAGGAATGCTAAGGTCACTGGTTCAAGACCCTGGGCTTGCCTGGTCAAGGCTCATATGGGAGTTGATGCTTATTGCTCCTCTCTCTCTCTCTCCCCTCTTTAAAATGAATAAAAATAAAACCTAAAAAAAAGATCCAGAATGTGGGAAATTCTAAAGAACAAATGAACCAATGTTTCTTTCACAAATAAATAGCTTTAGAGGGGGAAAAAACAGAGGAGAAGGAAGAAGAAAGAGGAGGAGGCCCTGGCCGGTTGGCTCAGCGGTAGAGCGTCGGCCTGGCGTGCGGGGGACCCGGGTTCGATTCCTGGCCAGGGCACATAGGAGAAGCGCCCATTCGCTTCCCCACCCCACCCCCTTCCTTCCTCTCTGTCTCTCTCTTCCCCTCCCGCAGCCGAGGCTCCATTGGAGCAAAGATGGCCCGGGCGCTGGGGATGGCTCCTTGGCCTCTGCCCCAGGCGCTAGAGTGGCTCTGGTCGCAGCAGAGCGACGCCCCGGAGGGGCAGAGCATGGCCCCTGGTGGGCGTGCCGGGTGGATCCTGGTCGGGCGCATGCGGGAGTCTGTCTGACTGTCTCTCCCCATTTCCAGCTTCAGAAAAATACAAAAAAAAAAAAAAAAAAAAAGAAAGAGGAGGAAAAAGAGAGAAAAGGGAGGGAGAGGAAATGGCTAGTGGGTTTAAAGAGACCTTAAGGGGCAAATCCAAATGTAAAGTGTGGAGCCTGGTTGGAGACTGATCAGAACAAAGAGTAAAAAAAAAGACATTTTAGAGATAAATGGGAAACACTTAACACGGTCTAGTCATTAGATAATATTTAAGAATAATTATTAATTATGGGTGTGATGATGCTATGCTTGTTCTTGAAAAGTCCTTATCTGTTTGAAGTATTTACGATAAAATATGATGTTTAGGATTTGCTTTAAAATGACTCAGAGGAACACATGTGTGGATGGGGGAAACAAAGCCCAAAGGGCAGAGAGTTGGTGGTGGTTGTACTCCTACTTTTCTATGCAAGTGAATGCTTCTCTCTGTCTCTCTCCTTCCTCTCTCTGTCTCTCTAAAATCAATTTAAAAAACCAATTAAAAATTTAAAAAGCCCACAAAGCAAACACATACCTTTTTGGCAGTGCTGTTGAGACTCTCAGAGCCGACTGGGAGCAGAGTACTCAACTCCAGGTCGGTGACCATCTGACGGGACTCCGCCAGCAAACGCTGCAGCTTACTCGTGGGAGAAAAGTCGTCCTGGGAAGGAAACGCAATTTAAGCATCCATGAAATCACTGAGCACTTGTAAAGGTTGATATTTACAAATATGATGTAACAATCACAAATGTTGACTATCTGTTACTATTTTTTTGGCTTTAGGTTATTACATATCAAAATAGAACATTAAATACGTACTATAATAACCAAATTACACTTGGCTAAATAATTTGATTTAAACAGACCTCACCACAACTAATTAAGCAACATGCTTGTGGATAAAAGAATCCAAAGCATTGTTTAGCTCTCCTAAAGCAACTTGCCAAAGCCATAATTAAAATGTCAGAATACTTGCAAAATGCAACTTTCACACTAAAGGTTTGTAACCTTTGAAAAATACGTGAAAATGTGCCTTAGTTTACGTTCTTGTTTAATTTTCAACCCAGGGACTTAGCATGCCAACTGCTCTCAAAAGCACCAAGACTAACTTTTTCATTAAGAAAAGTTCATTTCAGCCCTAGCCAAGTAGCTCAGTTGGTTGGAATGTCATCTAGATATGTCAAGGTTGCAGGTTTGATCCCTGGTCAGGGCACATACAAGAATCAACCAATAAATGCAAAATGGGTGGAACAATGAATCAATGTTTCTCTCTCTCTCTCTCTCTCTCTCTCTCAAATCAATAAATAAAAAATTAAACAAGAACAGAAAAGTTGGCCCCGGCCAGTTGGCTCAGTGGATAGAGCGTCAGCCTGGCATGTGGACATCCCAGGTTTGATCCCTGATCAGGGCACACATGAGAAGTGACCATTTGCTTCTCTCTCCCTCCCTCTCCCATTCTCTTTCTCTTCCCTTCTTGCATCGAATGGCTTGATTTTTTCAAGCATCAGCCCTCGGCACTGAGGATAGCTCGGCTGGTCTGAGCATCAGCCTCAGGCACTGAGGATAGCTCAGTTGATTCGAACATCAGACCAAGACAAAAGTTGCTGAGTGGATCCCAGTCAGGGCAGAGGAGGGATTCAGTCTCACTATCTCCCCTTCTCTCACTTAAAAAACATATATATATATTTTTTCTTTTTTCCTTTTTGACAGAAACAGAGAAAGAGTCAGAGAGAGGGACAGACAGGAAGGGAGAAAGATGAGAAGCATCAATTCTTCATTGCAGCACCTCAGTTGTTCATTGATTGCTTTTTCAGATGTGCCTTGACTGGGGGGGGGGGGGGGGCTACAGCAGAGCCAGTGACTCCTTGCTTAAGCCAGCAACCTTGGGCTCAAGGCCCAGGGTCTTGAAGCCAGCAACCTCTGGGCTCAAGCCAGCGACCACGGAGTCATGTCTATGATCTTAAGCTCAAGCCAAGCCAGTTTGTGCCTGTGCTCAAGCCGCGACCTTGGGGCTTCAAACCTGGGTCCTCCACATCCTAGTCTGACACTCTATCCACTGTGCCATCACGTGGCCAGGTGACCAAAAAAAAAAAAAAAAAGTTGTTTATTTTTTATTTATTCATTTTAGAGAGGAGAGAGAGAGAGAGAGAAAGGGGGGAGGCGCAGAGAGCATCAATTCTCATATATGCCTTGACCAGACAAGTGCAGGGTTTTGAACCGGTGATCTCAGTATTCTCAGGTTGATGCTTTATCCACTGCGCCACCACAAGTCAGGCCAAAAAAAGTTATTAATTAAAAATTGAAGCCCTGGCCGGTTGGCTCAGCGGTAGAGCGTCGGCCTAGCGTGCGGAGGACCCGGGTTCGATTCCCGGCCAGGGCACATAGGAGAAGCGCCCATTTGCTTCTCCACCCCTCCGCCGCGCTTTCCTCTCTGTCTCTCTCTTCCCCTCCCGCAGCCGAGGCTCCATTGGAGCAAAGATGGCCCGGGTGCTGGGGATGGCTCTGTGGCCTCTGCCCCAGGCGCTAGAGTGGCTCTGGTCGCAACATGGCGACGCCCAGGAGGGGCAGAGCATTGCCCCCTGGTGGGCAGAGCGTCGCCCCCTGGTGGGCGTGCCGGGTGGATCCCGGTCGGGCGCATGCGGGAGTCTGTCTGACTGTCTCTCCCTGTTTCCAGCTTCAGAAAAATGAAAAAAAAAAAAAAAAAAAAAAAATTGATATACCAATCACCTGGGGAGCCTGAGGGACATCTTGCTTAAAGCTAATCTACAGAGGTTTTTGGGTTTTTTTTGTATTTTTCTGAAGCTGGAAACGGGGAGAGACAGTCAGACAGACTCCCGCATGCGCCCGACCGGGATCCACCTGGCACGCCCACCAGGGGCTACGCTCTGCCCACCAGGGGGCGATGCTCTGCCCCTCCGGGGCGTTGCTCTGTTGCGACCAGAGCCACTCTAGCGCCTGGGGCAGAGGCCAAGGAGCCATCCCCAGCACCCGGGCCATCTTTGCTCCAAAGGAGCCTCGGCTGCGGGAGGGGAAGAGAGAGACAGAGGGGTGGAGAAGCAGATGGGTGCTTCTCCTGTGTGCCCTGGCCAGGAATCGAACCCGGGACTTCTGCACGCCAGGCCGACGCTCTACCACTGAGCCAACTGGCCAGGGCCCATCTACAGAGCATTTATAACATAAAGTCCTATAACTTAAATAAAACCTAAGCAAGGCCAAAATTAAGCATGTTAACACCAGTGCTACAGAAGAATTAAAAGCATGTGGGGAGAGTTGTGCAGGAATTAGCTGGGTATTTCTAAGTGAAATACAGACCTTCTCACTGGGCAACGCAGAGTCTTTGTTCCCAGACAAAATTTCAGTTGAGTTCTTATCAAAAGAGGACTCTGTCTCTACCAACTTCTCATCCTCTCTCAGGGCAGAGCCCAAACAGTGGGAATGTTGGATGGCAATTAGCTCACTGTGGATAATAAAACCAAACAAAAACAGACATCTTAAAACAATATCAAACATGTATCACCAATACTCTTATAGTTAAAAGTATCTCAACAGGACAAAAAAAAAAAAGGCTGTTTCTCTTTTTAAATGAAGAAGCTCAAGTTTGAGTAGAACATTATAGATTTGAATAGGATGCTTGAGTAATATACTGTAAATTAATGCATACCCCAGGGGTCCCCTCAGGCCATTTATCCGGCCCCCACCGCACTTCCGGAAGGGGCACCTCTTTCATTGGTGGTCAGTGAGAGGAGCACATTGACCATCTCATTAGCCAAAAGCAGGCCCATAGTTCCCATTGAAATACTGGTCAGTTTGTTGATTTAAATTTACTTGTTCTTTATTTTAAATATTGTATTTGTTTCCGTTTTGTTTTTTTACTTTAAAATAAGATATGTGCAGTGTGCATAGGGATTTGTTCATAGTTTTTTTTATAGTTCGGCCCTCCAATGGTCTGAGGGACAGTGAACTGGCCCCCTGTGTAAAAAGTTTGGGGACCTCTGGCATACCCTTTGCAATAAGAATTAAAACAAAATTCTTAAACCATTAACTACAAAATAGAGAATTTCCCTCCTTAGCCTGTATCCTCCAAAATGAAAGGCACACAGTATAATTTGTAAAAATTTTAGTTGTTCTTTTAAAATATTTTTTATTTACTGATTTTAGAGAGAAGGGGGAGGAGCAGGAAGCATCAACTTCCATATGTGCCTTGACCTGGGCAAGCCTGCGGTTTTGAACCAGCGACGTCAGTGTTCCAGGTCGATACTTTTACCCAGTGCACCACCACAGGATTTGAGACTTAATTCTGCTGACAGTATTTAAAAGTCCTTTTGTGAAAGCAGAACGCTTCGCTTTTAATTAGACCTATCCGACAGGGTCCCCAAATCGGTGAGCCAGTGCCCGCATCGAGGCTCGGTATGCGCGACCAGAGCCTGGGCTCCAGGCAGGTCAGTGCCAGGGGCTGCTCTGGAGCCGACCGGAGGCCACGGGCCCTTGCTCCCACGGGACTATGACTAAGTGCGAGCAGGCTGCCAGGCTGCTCCCCACACAGGTGACGCTCTATCTGTCAAACGGGGTGGTGGTACAGATGTGAGCACCTTAGATAATAAAGTAGACATGCAAGTTCTCATAATCTGAGGAAAAACAGGAAAACAGGATTCTCTTCCCTGCTTGATCACATATTTGCCATGCAATGCCCTGGCATGTGCCTCCGCCAGCAGAATGAGTCACTTTGATGATTTCAAGCCAGGGAGGTCAAAACGGTCTTGAAAGAAACCTTGAATTTTAAAAATTTGGATTTCTTTTGTACATTAAATTTGACATATGTCTGCTATGCTCTTAAAACTACCTGACATAGCCTGACCTGTGGTTGCGCAGTGGATAAAGCGTTGACCTGGAAATGCTGAGGTTGCCAGTTCGAAACCCTGGGCTTGCCTGGTCAAGGCACATATGGGAGTTGATGCTTCCTGCTCCTCCCCCCTTCTCTCTCTCTGTCTCTCTCTCCCTCTCTGTCTCTCCTCTCTAAAAATAAATAAAATAAAATAAAAAAACAAAAAAAAACTACCTGACATAGCTTTTCCCTTAAGACACAGGTGCTCTGGTTTGTGGTGAAGCCTAGGGAGTGGTGTTCTGCTCACAGTTACAATTATCTGAAGGAGATCAGGAAAAACCAAAGAGGAACAGATAGCACTCAGTGTGACAATCCATTTTGCAGCTGACAGATAGCAAAGTGTCTGTTTAAGTGACTCAGGGTTGTCAGAGAGCCAAAGGGCAATCCAAATAATGTAAATATTAGAAAAAAAAATGTAGTAAAAAAATCCTATGAAAGCCAATGTGATGATTACCATAAGGCCCTCAAAACAAAAACTTCAGCTTTTCTGCAATTTAAGATGGAATAGGTAGGTTTTATTTGAAAATAGCCCGACATCATTGTTGCATCATGCAAACCCCAAATCCAGCCACTCTAACAAGAAGATGCGCCTGAATAATGCATGTATGCTAACAACGCATACATAGCATATGCTAATAACTAGTCCTCGTTCTTCTCTTACACAACTTGACCAGCCTGTTGAAGACCAGTGTTCTCTCTCTTGCGTGATTTTCTAGAGTAAGACAGCCTGGGCACTGGACAGTGGACACAGGGAGCAGCAGCTGATGTGTCCGTGTGGGGGTCAGCATGGACTAGGGCGCTCCCTGGGGTCCAGGCTGTGTGTCCAGTCAGGACACAGACACAGCTTATCACCCGTGCCGATGGAATGCCCCGTGGCGGCTTCATGTGACCCACCCATTTGTTTTTAAATAAAACATACTTTGCTTAACTCACACAACTGGCTTTGTTTTTGAACGAAACCTTGGCCTCTGAGGCCAACCTCGGTACCGACATGCCCCTGAATCTGGTTCAGTCCCCGTGCAATAAAACACCAGCCCATGCTGTGGCGCCAAGAGAAAGAAACAGGGCGGCTCCAATGCCACTGTCTGTGGCACACACGAAATGGCTCCTGTGCTGCCTGTGGGCTCCCTGGGTGTCCACCCACGGGCAACGTCACTCACCTGGTGGAAGAGTTGTATTTTGTCCCACCAGCGCTTTTTGAACACGTGCACACAGACCTGTGGCGGACGACTCTCTGCAGTTTGGAAGGCTTGAAAATACTCATCCACTCAACATCGGACATCTGGCCTGGGGCCTCGATGATGAGGTTACTCGGGTGGCAGCACCGGAGCTCACATGCACCGCTGTCACTCAGACAGGCCTCGCTTCTATAACAGCACGAGGCCCCCAACCCCTGCGCGTGATCTCGGCCTTCGGCATCCAGCTTCTCCGGCCGTCTGGCAGTGGAGGAGTTGGCCAGGCCCAGGTAAACACTGACATCGTGCCACTGCTTCTCGTCGGATGAGGACGAGGTCTCTGAGAGCCGTCTCTCTTCACACTGAACTCCTATCCCATTCCGTCTGGGGGATTTTTCATGGATCTTGCACAATGTACTTTTGTTTTCGGGTTCAATCTGGAGTTTTTCTCCCAGAGACCAAGACTTTTGTGTCTCTGTTAAGTCTTTTGTAAACAAAGATGAGACAGAAATGACACCTTTTTCCCCAGATGAAGTATTAACTTGTGGTTTCTTCTCTCTGCACACATCACAAGAGCTCTTGTCGGTCCTATTCTGCTGAACAAACGTGGTCTCAAATTTTGGGTCCTTCACTGGTGACTTCTGATTTCTCTCCCTCTTAATATCGACTTTTGGGTGGTTATTTTCAAGGTCAGATAAATACATCTCTCTGCTAGGGTGGCGTGACAAAAAATGGAATTTATAAGATACACTTAATACTGTCATTCTATACATTTCACCCAAACCTCATCAGCTGAGCTAAATCCTAATAAGGCTCATTTGTCTGAAATTAAATATAAGGAAGAATATTTATTCCTCCTTCTGAGCCCAATTTCAGCCTGGTCCCCCAGGGAGTCTTTCTGACCACCATGCCCCTTGCCATCCTAACTCCTGCTGCCCTTACTAAGTCACAAGTTGTTCTCTGACTAGATGGATCACCTTATTAACCACACGGCAAACCTCCCGGCATAACTATACTGCTCACTGTTTTCTCTGTGTATCTGTCTTCCCAATAGGCTTTCTTTTTTTTTTTTTTTTTTTTTTTTAATAAACCTTTTCTTTTTCTTTTTTTTTAAATCTTTTTTTCTTTTTTTAATTTTATTTATTCATTTTAGAAAGGAGAGAGGGAGGGAGAGAGAGAGAAAGGAGAGAGAGAGAGAGGGAGAGAGAGAAGAGGGAGGAGCAGGAAGCATCAACTCCCATATGTGCCTTGACCAGGCAAGCCCAGGGTTTTGAACCGGCAACCTCAGCATTTCCAGGTCGACACTTTATCCACTGCGCCACCACAGGTCAGGCCCAATAGGCTTTCTTATATAACGAGGCCAGTTTATTCCTCCTGGCACCCAGGACAGCTTGGAGCATATACTAAGTGCTCTGTAAATGCCTGGTGACCAGTCTGATATTTCCCTTCCTACGTCTCTCAGCTGCAGAGCAGACACAGGAAAAGCCGGGACTGGAAGGGACGGAGATTCGAGGTGTGTAGATGAAGTAGAAAGGGCCAAATGTACATCATAAGTGCACCCTGTCTGCCGTTCTTACACCTCTAGAATGACATGATCCTAACGTGTCAGTGTCATTTTCCCTTCCTACCCCTCGAAGGCACACGGCCAGCACCAGAGCACAAGCCCCCCAGGGTTCCAGGGCTTCAGACCAGAGGGCCCCCACTGTCATCCTGGTCCCTATATGTCCTCTGCTGTAAAGGTGAGTTATGAACTGCCCTGAACCCACCCATGTAAAAAAAGCATCTCTGTTTTGCTGTTCCTCCCACCCCAGAGACTTCCCTGCCCTGTTCCCTCACGTCCCCTAATCCACCTGCCACCCATGGGATTCCTGCACTGGCCTTCCGCCATCTTCTTTGATTCTAGTGTATCAAATATGCCACAAAACTGCCACCTGACCAGGCAGTGGCACAGTGGATAGAGTGTCGGACTGGGATGCAGAAGACCCAGGTTCGAGACCCAGAGGTCACCAGCTTGAGCCCAGGCTCATCTGGTTTGAGCAAGAGCCCACCAGCTTGAACCTAAGGTCACTGGCTCCAGCAAGGCGTTGCTCGGTCTGCTGGAGGCCCACGGTCAAGGCACATATGAGAAAGCAATCAATGAACAACTAAGGTGTTGCAACGCGCAATGAAAAACTAATTATTGATGCTTCTCATCTCTCTCCGTTCCTGTCTGTCTGTCCCTATCTATCCCTCTCTCTGACTCACTCTCTGTCTCTGTAAAAGAATAAATAAAAATTAAAAAAAAAAACAAAAAAACCCTGCCATGCTTGGGAGTATTTGAGATCTGGCTTCCTGGCATATGTATCAGTTTGGCTCAAATAAACTCATAAAAATTCTCTACATGTCTGGACATTTCTTTCATCAACAAAGAGAAAAGAGCCGGTGTGTTCAGGACTCTGCCTGCACAGGGGCTCCAGGGGACTTGGTGCTCAGCAGCCGCAACCAACCGGGAGACAGGGCTTGTGCAGGGCCCCCAGCAGAAGGGCGCAGGAGAGAGTGCGGAATCCCCTGCCTCGCCTTCTGTCCCAAGCCCTGCCCCTCGCAGCCCATTCCTGCAGCTGCTAACCAGTGGGCAAAGGAGCTGCCACCGACTGGGCCAGCCTGTTGGCCACAGGCGGCCGTGGGGAACGTCCCAAGCCCTGCTCCTTCCCGTGACTCCTTGGGAAAGCAGACTCAAGTTAACGGCGCGACAGTCGTGTGCCTGTCAGACTAAACCACATTGTGTCTACTGCTATTTTAATTTTACAGAAGTCCATTTAAGTCACACCCCGCTTGTTACAGGTAAGAGACTACATCTCTGTCTATTACCAAGGAAACAGGAAAATCGGGGTGAGAGTGGAGCTCACCTCCCGCTGGCCAAGCACCTACTGCAGCTGCGTGCACAGTTCTCTGCGTTACTTCTTGGCAAGTACCCTGTCCTCCGCATCTCTAGTCACCCTATTCCTAGCCCAGCGCCTACAATACTCTGCGGGCTGAATGACTGAACAAATGATTCATCTCTGTGGTTTCTACTTTTTTTTTTTTTTTTCATTTTTCCGAAGCTGGAAACGGGGAGGCAGTCAGACAGACTCCCGCATGCAACCGACCGGGATCCACCCGGCATGCCCACCAGGGGGCGATGCTCTGCCCCTCTGGGGCGTCGCTCTGTTGAGTCCAGAGCCATTCTAGCGCCTGAGGCAGAGGCCACAGAGCCATCCTCAGCGCCTGGGCCATCTCTGCTCCAATGGAGCCTCGCTGCGGGAGGGGAAGAGAGAGACAGAGAGGAGGGAGAGGGGGAGGGGTGGAGAAGCAAATGGGCGCCTCTCCTGTGTGCCCTGGCTGGGAATCGAACCCGGGACTCCTGCACGGCAGGCCGACGCTCTACCGCTGAGCCAACCGGCCAGGGCCTGTGGTTTCTACTTTAACAAAGCCTTCTACACAACAGGCACACAAATACTGTTTAATAAACTTCTTTTATCAAGTGCCTAAATTAGGATCATGTCCCAGATATTAACTAAGCTCAGGTCTTATCACAACCCAGGATTAAAATGATTATCAGCTCACATATATTTATTCCCTACCACATAGGCAATAGTAGTAAGTGACGAGAATATTTCTCGTCAGCTGCGTCGGCACAAACCTCTTCATTTCCAAAATTTACTTTTGAGACAGTGGTATGAGTAGATGAGTAGAGGTTTAAGTACTTAACAAATATGGGTGGAAGCCCTGGCCGGTTGGCTCAGCGGTAGAGCATCGGCCTAGCGTGCGGAGGACCCGGGTTCGATTCCCGGCCAGGGCACACAGGAGAAGCGCCCATTTGCTTCTCCACCCCTCTGCCACGCTTTCCTCTCTGTCTCTCTCTTCCCCTCCCGCAGCCAAGGCTCCATTGGAGCAAAGATGGCCCGGGCGCTGGGGACGGCTCTGTGGCCTCTGCCTCAGGTGCTAGAGTGGCTCTGGTCGCAACATGGCGACGCCCAGGATGGGCAGAGCATCGCCCCCTGGTGGGCAGAGCGTCACCCCATGGTGGGCGTGCCGGGTGGATCCCGGTCGGGCGCATGTGGGAGTCTGTCTGACTGTCTCTCCCTGTTTCCAGCTTCAGAAAAAAAAAAAAAAAAAAATGGGTGGAATGAGGGAATAATATACAATATCCTATTAATAGCATCTTCCTAAGGTTACCTGGACTCCAGGGCCTTTGCTTCCTCCATCTTTGAGTTATATATCTGTATGAATTCCTGAGAATTTTCCACATTGAAATTAAGAAACTGCAGATCACTCTGTTGTTTTACGTAAATCTGCCGTAGATATTAATAAATCAATATAAAGGGTAACAACAAAACTAAATCAAACCAACAGTTTGGTACTTTCAAACGCTAAAAACAGATCACGTAGTGACTAGAGAAATATGCTAAACATTTTTGCTTTTATTTTTTTCCCCTATGTTAGCACTGATTGGTTAGTATAACTAGTCTCCTGACCTTGCATGACCACAAACAAGACCTTACCTGCTCTGCTAAATATGATCTATTCAATGTAGTTGGGATTCTGAAGTCACCACAAACAAAATCAATAGACACGCACATCTCCTGATTTGATGTTTGTTCATAAACGTTTCCCACCGACCAGTAAAGCAGTGTAACGGGGCACATACCCGTCTCAAGTTGTGCAGCTCCGCGCTCGTGCGTTCCTGCTTTGACTTTGCAATATCAAGTAATTCGTCTTTCCTCTTCTCTCTCTCTGCTATTGAAGGAAAAATAGTAGAATATTTCTCGTCAGCTGCATCGGCACAAACCTCTTCATTTCCAAAATTTACTTTTGAGACAGTGGTATGAGTAGATGAGAGGTTTAAGAAATCAGCGTAGCAAGTAATTTTTTTTTATTTTTTATTTATTTATTCATTTTAGAGAAGAGAGATGAAAAGAGACATAGAGAGAGAGAGAAGGAGGGAGGAGCAGGAAGCATCAACTCCCGTATGTGCCTTGACCAGGTAAGCCCAGGGTTTTGAACCGGCGACCTCAGTGTTCCAGGTCGATGCTTGATCCACTGTGCCACCACAGGTCAGGCAAGCAATTTTTTAAGTTACTTCACAAAAGCGGTTTATTACAGTATTAACTAACAAATTCCATGTATTTTTCTTAGTAAATAATAATGGGATGTAAGAGTGAAAATAGGTAAATCAAAAAGGTAAGAGACTTCTAAAACATCCTGTAAATTTGTTTCCTCCCCTGATCGCCCACAGCGTTTCATTCATAGGGTCTATGTCAGTTCTCTGGGCCTCTGAACTTCTTAGCAAACAGGAGAGCACACAAATGCAGATCCAAAGATTGTTTGAATTCATCTCTGAAGCCACTAAGATATATATAGATCTTTAATACATCTGTCTGTATGTATCTTTAGCAATATATAAGACATTATCTTGAGACAGCACTCCTAACACTGGAAATAATGACCTCTAGTGGTAGAAAGCCATATTTTTCCACATGAGATTCAAATTCAGATTACAATTTTATTTGAAAAATTTTAAATAAAATACTGTATTTTGCCCTTTTAAATTTTATAGAAATGTATTCTCTTCCTAGAAGGCAGGGCATTGAGGGTAGGTGTGAGTAAACCTCCCAAAAATGTTAATTTAATTTCTGTTTGGAATTATATCTCTAGATCTACAATTTTCTAATATGATTTACCAAAATGAAAGCCTCATAAAACTCTCGCAAGGATAGAAATAAGATCTAGATACCGGTGATCCTCAGTTGGAAGAGGACAGGGATGTTTACAGGGGAAGTTGAGATACGGGGGTAGGCAGGGAGGAGAAAACGTGGGCCAATGTGTGGGAGAGCGAATGCAATTTTTGTGTACCAGGCAGGGGCTGAAGTTAAACCTTACTGATAAAACTTATTTTTAAATTATGAAGAATGGAAGTGACGTCAGAGAAATGGCGCTGTGAGAAGTGCTCCTGATACCTCTCCCCAAAATTTCAACAAGTTCTTCAACCAGTGACAGAAAAATCTATCCTTGGAGCATCTGGAAGTCCCACACATTGAACACAAAGTGCTATTAACAAAACCACCCTCAGATGCCATTAAGGAAAAGGAAATTGAATATCATGGATACAAAAGACAGAGATGTAGCACAGATAGATGAGGAAAAATCTATGGACAAAAAAATTTAATATATCGGAAACTTTGGAGCTAAATGACAGAGAATTTAAAATAAAAATCCTAAAAATACTCAGAAATATACAAGAAAACACAGAAAGGCAATTTAGGGAGCTTAAAAAACAACTCAACGGGCCCTGGCCGGTTGGCTCAGCGGTAGAACGTCGGCCTGGCGTGCGGGGGACCCAGGTTCGATTCGCGGCCAGGGCACATAGGAGAAGCGCCCATTTGCTTCTCCACTCCCCCCTCCTTCCTCTCTGTCTCTCTCTTCCCCTCCCGCAGCCAAGGCTCCATTGGAGCAAAGATGGCCCGGGCGCTGGGGATGGCTCCTTGGCCTCTGCCCCAGGTGCTAGAGTGGCTCTGGTCACGGCAGAGCAACCCCCTGGAGGGGCAGAGCATCGCCCCCTGGTGGGCAGAGCGTCGCCCCTGGTGGGCGTGCCGGGTAGATCCTGGTCGGGCGCATGCGGGAGTCTGTCTGACTGTCTCTCCCCGTTTCCAGCTTCAGAAAAATAAAAAGAAAAAAAAAAGAAAAAAAAATTAAAAAATTAAATTAAATTAAAAAATAAGTAAATAAAAATAAAAGGTATATCAGAAGAAGAAGAGAGAGAAAATGGAATGGAGAACATATTCAAACAAATAATAGATGAGAACTTCCCAAGCCTGTGGAAAGAACTAAAGCCTCAAATTCAAGAAGCAAACAGAACACTGAGTTTTATTAACCCAAACAAACCTACTCCAAGGCACATCATAATGAAATTGGCACAAACCAACAAAGAAAAAAATTCTCAAGGCAGCCGGGAAAAGAAGAATACAACATATAAAGGAAGGCCTATTATAGGCCTATTAAATTATCATCGTATTTCTCAGCAGAAACTCTACAAGCTAGAAGAGAGTGGACCCCAATATTTAAAGTTCTGAAAGAGAGGAACTTTCAGCCAAGAATACTATACCCATCAAAGCTATCCTTCAAATACGAAGGAGAAATAAAAACATTCAGATACAGAAAAGATGAGGGAATTTATCATCAGAAAACCTCACTCCAGGAAATACTAAAGGGGGTTTTCCAACCAGATACAAAGAACAAAACCAAACCAAACCACAAGTAAAAGCTCTACCAAGAACACAATAAAACCAAATTTAAACTGTGACAACAAAAACAAAACAAAAAAAGGGGAAAGAGGACAGAGATTAACAGTAGCAAAGGATAATGGAGTGCAGAAGCACTCATAAAATAGTGTACTACAATAAACATGATAGGTACCCTTTTCATTACTTAATGGTAACCACCCCTGAAAAAACCACCAGAGAAGCATATGACTTAAAAAAAAAAAAGTAGCAACAGGCCCTGGCCGGTTGGCTCAGTGGTAGAGCATCGGCCTGGCATGCGGAAGTCCCGGGTTCGATCCTGGCCAGAGCACACAGGAGAAGCACCCATCTGCTTCTCCATCCCTCCCCCTCTCCTTCCTCTCTGTCTCTCTCTTCCCCTCCCACAGCCAAGGCTCCATTGGAGCGAAGTTGGCCCGGGCACTGAGGATGGCTCCATGGCCTCTGCCTCAGGCGCTAGAATGGCTCTGGTTGCCACAGAGCAACGCCCCAGGTGGGCAGTGCATCGCCCCCTGGTGGGCATGCCGGGTGGATCCCGGTCGGGCACATGCAGGAGTTGTTCTGACTGCCTCCCCATTTCCAACTTCAGAAAAATACAAAAAAAAAAAAAAGAGAGAGAGAGAAAACAAACAAACAAAAAAACTGACAAAAATACAATCATACTTGGAGACCTCAATACACCACTGACGGCTCTAGATCATTCATCCAAAGAGAAAATCAATAAAGATATATTGGCCTTAAATAAAACACTAGAGTAATTGGATATTATAGACATCTACAGGACATTTCATCCCAAAATGACAGAGTATATATTTTTCTCTAGTGTACATGGAACATTCTCAAGAATTGACCATATATTGGGCCACAAAACTAACATCAGCAAATTCAGAAAAATTGAAATTGTACCAAGCATATTTTCTGATTATAAAGCCTTGAAACTAGAATTCAACTACAAAAAAGAGGGAAAACACCCCACAAAAATGTTGAAACTAAACAACATACTTTTAAAAAATGAATGGGTCAAAGAAGAAATAAGCTCAGAGATCAAAAGATATATACAGACAAATGAAAATGACAATACAACATATCAGAATCTCTGGGATGCAGCAAAAGCAGTAATAAAAGGGAAGTTCATATCACTTCAGGCCTATATGAACAAACAAGAGAGAGCCCAAGGAAACCACTTAACTTCACACCTTAAGGAACTAGAAAAAGAAGAACAAAGACAACCCCAAACCAGCCGAAGAAAGGAAATAATAAAAATCAGAGCAGAAATAAAAGAACAGAAAAACTATAGAAAAAATTAATAAAACAAGAAGCTGGTTCTTTGAAAAGATCAACAAACAAAGCCTTGGCAAGACTCACCAAGGAAAAAAGAGAAAGGACTCATATAAACAAACTCCAAAATGAAAGAGGAGAAATCACCACAGACATCATAGATATACAAAGAATTATTGTAGAATACTATGAAAAACTATATGCCACCGAATTCAACAATCTAGAAGAAATGGATAAATTCCTAGAACAATACAACCTTCCTAGACTGAGTCATGAAGAAGCAGAAAGCCTAAACAGACCAATTAGCAGGGAGGAAATAGAAAAAACTATTAAAAACCTCCCCAAAAATAAAAGTCCAGGCCCAGACAGTTATACTAGTGAATTCTATCAAACATTCAAAGAAGACTTGGTTCCTACTCTACTCAAAGTCTTCCAAAAAACTGAAGAAGCAATACTTCCAAACACATTTTATGAGGCCAACATAACCCTCATACTGAAACCTGGCAAGGATGGCACAAAAAAAGAAAACTACAGACCAATATCTCTAATGAACACAGATGCTAAATACTAAACAAAATACTAGCAAATCGAATACAACAACATATTAAAAAATAATACATCATGATCAAGTGGGATTCATCCCAGAATCTCAAGGATGGTTCAACATACGTAAAATGGTTAACGTAATACACCATATCAACAAAACAAAGAACAAAAACCACATGATCTTATCAATAGATGCAGAAAAGGCATTTGATAAAATACAACACAACTTTATGTTTAAGACACTCAACAAAATGGGTATAGAAGGAAAATATCTCAACATGATAAAGGCCATATATGATAAACCATCAGCTAACATCATATTAAATGGCATAAAACTGAGGACTTTCCCCCTTAAATCAGAAACAAGACAGGGTTGTCCACTCTCTCCACTCTTATTTAACGTGGTGCTAGAAGTTCTAGCCCGAGCAATCAGACAAGATAAAGAAATAAAAGGCATCCATATCGGAAAAGAAGAAGTAAAGGTTTCACTTTTTGCAGATGATATGATCCTATACATTGAAAACCCGAAGACTCCACAAAAAGATGACTAGAAACAATTAACCAATACAGTAAGATCGCAGGATACAAAATTAATATACAAAAGTCCATAGCCTTTCTATATGCCAACAACGAAACATTAGAAAATGAACTCAAAAAAATAATCCCCTTCACGATTGCAACAACAAAAAAAATACCTAGGAATAAACATAACAAAGAATGTAAAGGACCTATATAAAGAAAACTACAAAGCATTGTTAAGGGAAATCAAAAAAGATATAATGAAATGAAAAAATATTCCTTGTTCTTGGATAGGAAGAATAAACATAATCAAATGGCCATATTACCCAAAGCAATATACAAATTTAATGTATTCCCATCAAAATTCCAATGACATTTTTTAAAGAAATGGAACAAAAAATCATCAGATTTATATGGAACTATAAAAAACCCCAAATAGCCAAAGCAATCCTAAGGAAAAAGAATGAAGTGGGGGCATTACAATACCTGACTTCAAATTATATTATAGAGTCACAACAATCAAAACAGCATGGTGCCTGACCAGGCGGTGGAACAGTGGATAGAGCATCGGACTGGGATGCAGAGGACCCAGGTTCAAGACCCCGAGGTCGCCAGCTTGAGCGCGGGTTCATCTGGTTTGAGCAAAAGCTCACCAGCTTAGACCCACGGTCACTGGTCACTAGCTCCAGCAAGAGGTTACTCGGTCTGCTGAAGGCCCGCGGTCAAGGCACATATGAGAAAGCAATCAATGAACAACTAAACTGTTGCAACGCGCAATGAAAAACTAACGATTGATGCTTCTCATCTCTCTCCGTCCCTGTCTATCCCTCTCTCTGACTCACTCTCTGTCTCTGTAAAAAAAAAAACCAGCATGGTATTGGCAGAAAAATAGACACTCAGGCCAATGGAACAGAATAGAAAGTCCAGAAATAAAACCACATATATATGGTCAAATAATTTTCGATAAAGGGGCCAACAACACACAATGGAGAAAAGAAAGCCTCTTCAACAAATGGGAAAACTGGAAAGCCACATGCAAAAGAATGAAACTCAACTACAGTTTGTCCCCTTGTACTAAAATTAATTCAAAATGGATCAAAGACCTAAATATAAGACCTGAAACAACAAAGTACATAGAAGAAAACATAGGTACTAAACTCATGGACCTTGGTTTTAAAGAGCATTTTATGAATTTGACTCCAAAGGCAAGAGAAGTGAGGGCAAAGATAAATGAATGGGACTGCATCAGACTAAGAAGTTTTTGCTTAGCAAGAGAAAATTGACAACAAAATAAACAGACAGCCAACTAAATGGGAAATGATATTTTCAAACAACAGCTCAGATAAGGACCTAATATCCAAAATATACAAAGAACTCATAAAACTCAACAACAAACAAACAAACAATCCACTAAAAAAATGGGAAGAGGACACGAACAGACACTTCTCCCAGAAAGAAATACAAATGGCCAACAGATATATGAAAAGATGCTCATCTTCATTAGTTATTAGAGAAATGCAAATCAAAACTACAATGAGATACCACCTCACACCTGTTAGATTAGCTATTATCAACAAGACAGGTAATAGCAAGTGTTGGAGAGGCTGTGGAGAAAAAAGAACCCTCATTCACTGTTGGTGGGAATGTAAAGTAGTACAACCATTATGGAAGAAAGTATGGTAGTTCCTCAAAAAACTGAAAATAGAACTACCTTATGACCCAGCAATCCCTCTATTGGGTATATACCCCCAAAACTCAGAGACATTGATACGTAAAGACACATGTAGCCCCATGTTCATTGCAGCATTGTTCACAGTGGCCAAGACATGAAAACAACCAAAAAGCCCTTCAATAGATGACTGGATAAAGAAGATGTGGCACATATACACTATGGAATACTACTCAGCCATAAGAAATGATGACATTGGATCATTTACAACAAAATGGATCTTGATAACATCTTACGGAGTGAAATAAGTAAATCAGAAAAAACTAAGAACTGCATGATTCCATATATAGGTGGGACATAAAAACAAGACTAAGAGACAGGGACAAGACTGTGGTGGTTGGGGGGGGGAGGGAGGAGAGGAGGGAGAGGGGAAAGGGGAAGGGGAGGGGCACAAAGAAAACCAAATAGAAGGTGACGGAGGACAAAAAAAAAAAAGAAAAAAAAATTATGAAGAATTCCTCCCCAATATGATTATTTTAAGGTTATACAAATGTAACTGAACCAACCATAACAATTATAGGTAATCTGTTGGCAAAACTGAAAAAAAAAACCAAAACGCTGAATTGTTCATTTTTATACAGTATTTGCGAAAGTATAAACAATCCTCCTTCTCCGATTCATAATATTTTTTCTTAATGAACTTTAGTGAGAAGTCTAGTTACACGCTTCAGCAGAAAGGCTCATTTTGTAGAAGAGCAAACAATTATCTGGGAGGCCTGACAACAGCTTCAAAAGTCCCTGCCTGGTCCCACTTCCCTACCCCTCAAAAAGTGGGGGGGGGACTATTTTGAGAGAGGTATAACTTCTTTAGCCTGCTACAGTAGAACTGTAGAAGTTTGGGATATAAATACATAGCTATTCACTTAAACTAATTATTCATTTTTACCAGTAAAAACCAATTCATCTTCCAGGCAACTCTTCTCTTGCTTGAGGCGAATGATCTCTTCCCGTTGTTCGTTATTTTCTGTTGTCTTTTCATTTAGATCTTCTTCACAAACAGAGGGGAAGGGGAGTTCTCAAATCAACATAGTTCCTGGAAGAATACCCACCTTATGACTACCTCTCATGCCCTCAGCACCCCCTCCCAATTAATAGAAAGTCCTGCTGACTCTACAGACGAAATTTGGCCCATACGCAGCAGCCCAGCACATCCCCAGCAATGAATGACCCCGGCCAAGGCTTTGCTTGTCTCTCCCCTGGCTGGTCTCCCACTCTGAACCTTGCCTACTGCCCACGGAGCAATCATGGCAAACTGCCTATGATGCTAAATCAGGCACAGTAAAGCCCCACAATGCCACCAGCAACTCACTGCCTCAAGAGGTGCTCCACTAGGACAGAAGGCGGCTTCCCCCACACCATGCCTTTGTCATTCTAAGAGTGCTTGTTCCATGGGGGGGGGGGGGGGGGTCAGTCCTCGTGTCTAAAGTGGTGACCATTTATAAAATGATAGCCCCTCCATCCAACAGCTCACTCTGCCCCATAGTGAGGAAGGCCAGAGAAAAGCGGGTCTATAGCCTCTGTGGACAAATTTGTTTCCCACTGAGCTGAGAGAGAGAAAGCAGTAGCTCCCTGGTGCAGCAAAGGCAGGGTTATTTAACACTTTCATGCACTTGCCCCAACTCTGTTATTTGTCTTGTAACGCAAAAATGGCAGCAAGCCCTGGCCGGTTGGCTCAGTGGTAGAGCGTCGGCCTGGCGTGTAGGAGTCCCGGGTTCAATTCCTGGACAAGGCACACAGGAGAGGCGCCCATCTGCTTCTCCACCCCTCCCCCTCTCCTTCCTCTCTGTCTCTCTCTTCCCCTCCCGCAGCCAAGGCTCCATTGGAGCAAAGTTGGCCCAGGCACTGAGGATGGCTCCATGGCTCTGCCTCAGGCGCTAGAATGGCTCTGGTTGCAACAAAGCAATGCCCCAGATGGGCAAAGCATCGCCCCCTGGTGGGCATGCCGGGTGGATCCCGGTCGGGCGCATGCGGGAGTCTGTCTGACTGCCTTCCCATTCCCAACTACAGAAAAATACCAAAAAAAAAAAAAAAAAAAAAAAATGGCAGCAAGATTCTAGATACATTTCACGGCAGGACGTGAAGCCAGCAAAACACCTATTCTCAACCGTAAGATGAACTGAACCTGAATGAAGAATACAGCCTCAAGATAACATGCTTAAATTTATGCTTCTTCCTTACCTTTTAGTTTATTGATTTCAATCTTAAGGGTCTTCAATTTCTGCTTACAGTCTTGCTTTTCTTTCATAATACAAGTCTCCACCATCTTGGCATCGCGTAAGGCATGCTCTAACAATTTAAATTTACCCGAGCAGTCTGCAATGTGGTTAACTGCCTCAATAATATCTTTGTCCTAAAAAAAAAAAAAAAAAAAAAAAAAAATTTGAAAGCTGCCTTGTAAGATTTTTTTTTTTTTTTTTTTTTTTTTTACAGAGGCAGAGATAGACAGGGACAGACAGACAGGAACAGAGAGAGATGAGAAGCATCAATCATCAGTTTCTCGTTGCGCGTTGCGACTTCTTAGTTGTTCATTGATTGCTTTCTCACATGTGCCTTGACCGCGGGCCTTCAGCAGACCGAGTAACCCCCTGCTGGAGCCAGGGGCCTAGGGTCTAAGCTGGTGAGCTCTTTGCTCAAGCCAGATGAGCCCGCGCTCAAGCTGGCGACCTCAGGGTCTCGAACCTGGGTCCTTCCGCATCCCAGTCCGACGCTCCATCCACTGCGCCACCACCTGGTCAGGCCATGTAAGATTTTAAACTTCCAATTAATCAATACGAAAGATTATAGTTATTAAGATATCATGGTGTGCCAGGTTTCATTCTAAGCACTTCTCATGTTTGACTCATTTAATCGGCACAGTAACCCTAAGGCGCATGAGACAGGTGAGTCAGGAGTCAATTGCCCAAGGTTACACCACTAGTTAGTGGTGAAACTCCCACCTGAACCCAGTCGGCTGGCTGCAGAACCTGGAACAACCCACCACAGCTTGCTGACTCAGAAAGCTTAGCGAGATGATGCAACTCCCTAAGAAACTATAATACCAGGAGGGCAGGTGGCCCCAGAGGGGGTTTACATTCCGCATCACAGATAAATCCCATGGGAGACGCCGGTAGCTCTACCTATCTGTATAGCTATGGAAATTCTTTTTATTAATTGGTTTAAGCAAGAGAGAGAGAGACAGAAACATCAATATGTTCCTGTCTATGCCCTGACCGGGGATCAAACTGCCAACTTCTGCACTTCAGGACAATGTTCTAACTGACTGTGGTATCCCGGCAGGGTGGCATAGCTATGGGATTTACGTAAGATAATGTACATGACTACATAAACCACAGAGCACCCTGGCGAATGGAGGCAGTATTATTGCGAATTACCTTTAGTTTTATCATTGTCGTCAGAGCCTGCTCTCGAGCTTGCAATTGTCCTACCTGCGCAGAAAGTTCCACTAATGTATTGCTGAGATTCTGATTTCTAGCCTGCAAGGGAACAACACACAAATACGTACTAACTTAGGAGTCATTTAAAAGCTTTCATTCCTATCAGCAGCCACACTCTGTGCTCAATCTTCCGTTTCATTTTTCCTCTATCTTTAGTAACAAAGTGGGCCCAGTGAGCTGTCATCAAAAGGAACACACATACCTGTTTCTCCATTACCCCTAGCATGCTCTCAGTACTAATGTTTACGCTAGTGGATTATATTGGTTAGGTCTATAAACATGTCTGCTTCTTAATGTCTTTATGTATAATTCTAGGTTGGTAAGAAAGAAGAAAACAAACGAATGAATAAAAACTGAGATCTCCATTGCTAAAATCAAGTACTAGTAAACGTCTTGTGCTTTTTTTTTTTACTTTGTGTTGAAGGAACTTCATATTGGGGTATTGCCACTTAACAGGTTTTTTTTTAAACCAGAGAACTCTATCTGATATAACTATTGTGTACATGGGGGAGGAGGGAGAAAGGGAAGGAGCGAGAGAGAAAGGGAAAGGGAAAGCAGGAGGGAGGGAGAGGGGAAAGGAGGGAAGGAGAGAGAAACATTGCTTTGGTGTTCTACTTACTTGTACATTTACTGGTTGCTTCTTGTATGTGCCCTGGATGGGGATTGAACACATAACCTTGGTGTATCAGGGTAACACTCTAACCAATTGAGCTACCTGGCCAGGGCACACAGTTCTTTTTTTAGAAAGCATAATTTGAAGAGACCAAAACTTTATGACACTGATCTCAGACTTTGAGAAAGACTTTTCTAAAGTAACCCATTGTTGATGAAATGATAGATGCTACTAAACCCAATGGCCTAACAGTTAGCAAAGGGTAGTAATGAAGCTTCCCCTCTAAGACAGGCGGCTAACCAGAGCAGCACCACGAATACAAGACAACAACGAACAAGGGTGTGTGGATATACTTTCATACACACACATATGCTTTTTTTTTGGTATTTTTCTGAAGTTGGAAACGGGTAGGCAGTCAGACAAACAGACCCCCGCATGCGCCCGACCGGGATCCACCTGGCATGCCCACCAGAGAGGGTGATGCTCTGCCCATCTGGGGCGTTGCTCTGTTACAACCAGAGCCATTCTAGCACCTGAGGCAGAGGTACCATGGAGCCATTCTCAGCGCTCGAGCCAACTTTGCTCCAGTGGAGCCCCAGCTGCGGGAGGGGAAGAGAGAGACAGAGAGGAAGGAGAGGGGGAGGGGTGGAGAAGCAGATGGGCACTTCTCCTGTGTGCCCTGGCTGGGAATCGAACCCAGGACCCCTGCACGCCAGGCTGACGCTCTACCACTGAGCCAACCAGCCAGGGCCACATATGCATTTTTAATGGAAACATTTCAATCTAAATTTTCAGTAACTGAAACACAAACAGAATTTGGGCTAGAGAAGACTCTCACAAAAGAAAACCAACCTCAAGGTCCTCAGAGAGGAGAGAGGAGTGGGTTGCCTTCTGCGCCATTTCCTGAAGCTGCAACTGAGTCCTCTGAAGAGCTGTCTGGCATTCCGTCTGATTAGATTCAAGGGTTTTCACCTTCTTCGTGAGTGACCTGATTATTTCAGTTCTTTTATGTAGTTCACCTGAGGGAAATTTCATCAGTAACTTATTTGTGGTCAGATTGGAAGCTGAAAATGCATTGTTTCCAACACATGGTTAAAAAGGAAGTGTGCTAAAGAAGTTTTTGGGTTTTTTTATTCTTATTTATTAATTTTAGAGAGAGACGGAGACAGGAATACCAACCTGTTCCTGTACGTGCCCTGACCGGGGATCAAACTGGGAATCTCTGCACTTTGGGACAATGCTTTAACCAACCGAGCTATCCGGTCAGGGCAAGTGTGCTAAAGAATTATTATTATTATTATTATTTTGTATTTTTCTGAAGCTGGAAACGGGGAGGCAGTCAGACACACTCCCGCATGCGCCCGACCGGGATCCACCTGGCACGCCCACCAGGGGGCGATGCTCTGCCCATCTGGGGAGTCGCTCTGTTGCGACCAGAGCCACTCTAGCACCTGGAACAGAGGCCAAGGAGCTATCCCCAGCTCCCGGGCCATCTTTTGCTCCAATGGAGCCTCGGCTGTGGGAGGGGAAGAGAGAGACAGAGAGGAAGGAGAAGGGGAAGGGTGGAGAAGCAGATGGGCGCCTCTCCTGTGTGCCCTGGCCGGGAATCGAACCCGGGACTTCCGCACGCCAGGCCAACACTCTACCACTGAGCCAACCGGCCAGGGCCAAGAATTTTTTTTAAAGCTAATTCTCCTTTTAAAAGTTTTTATTACGGCCCTGTAATTGAAAACTAGAAACTGATTAAATTTGAAAAAAATGAAAACTTGGGGGGAAAAAAGGATGGAAAAATTATGCATACTATTTGGATTGTCGTGTTTACAGGATCCTTTGTGTAATATAGTGGGAAAAAAAGGTGCTATATGGCTGTCTCCTAAACAAATCTAGTGTCTTCCCTTCATACATTCTAGTACTTCTGTAGAGTCAGTAGAACATTCAGACAATTAACAGGGAACACAAGAAAATTTCTGCAAGCCATTTTTGTGACTACCATTGTAAAAGATAAGCATTTTAGGAACGTCAGATCAAATTCAGTATCAAAGAGTTTACAATCTTTGAGTTAGCTGAAGAGAAATGGCTAGTCCTATGATGTCTTTATTCATATTCTACCTCAGAGCTAATTTTCTAGAGATATTCACTCTTAACACTCTATGTTGCCAGGGAGCTCTACCTAGCACTCTTTCTTTCTTTCTTTTTTTTTTTTTGTATTTTTCCGAAGTTGGAAACGGGGAGGCAGTCAGACAGACTCCCACATGCGCCCGACCGGGATCCACCCGGCACGCCCACCAGGGGGCGATGCTCTGCCCATCTGGGGCATTGCTCCGTTGCAACCAGAGCCATTCTAGCGCCTGAGGCAGAGGCTATGGAGCCATCCTCAGTGCCTGGGCCAACTTTGCTCCAATGGAGCCTTGGCTGTGGGAGGGGAAGAGAGAGACAGAGAGGAAGGAGAGGGGGAGGGGTGGAGAAGCAGATGGGCGCCTCTCCTGTGTGCCCTGGCCGGGAATTGAACCTGGGACTTCCCCACGCCAGGCTGATGCTCTACCACTGAGCCAATCGGCCAGGGCCTACCTAGCACTCTTTCTATATTTAAGTACTTTGCTCATCCTACTTTTAATTCACATCATATTTGTTCAATCGCCAGTGTTCATAAAGTCTTCCTACCTTCAGTGAAACAATGAAACAAAGAACTCCAGGACGGCAGGTATTGCGTTGGGATTCTCCTTCTCTAGCTCCCCCTGAGCCCTTGCAATGTGTTAGCCTATGGAAGTGCATAACAAATGTTGCTGAGTGCATTTCTGACCTTCTAATTTGCTGCAACGCTCTTCCAGGGTCAGCACTTTCTGCCGATCCTCTTCCCATGACAGAAGTTGCCTCTGATGTACTGCAACCATGTCATTGAGCTCTTTATCGCGATCTTTCAGTTCTCCAATGAGCAGCTGCAGCTCTTTCCGTTGCCTTTCGATAGTGGAAACCTCAACTTCCGACCCGATGTTCTAATCACAGAAGGTAGTTCACATTGAAATAAAACTTAATCAAAGCATAAGTCAGCCAAAGCCTATTTTCCAAATAATTCTATTGTCTTTGGCTGCCAATTCAAGGTAGTTAACTGAGTAGTTCACTCTCCATAACGTGGCATCAAAATTATGTATACTTAAAACAAGCTCACATCTACTGGGCACCACCTCTATCATTCTGACATACCACACACACCACTTAAAACGTGGGCCCGTTTCTCAAACCTCCACTGGCTAATGACAAATGCTCCCATCTCTGCATTTTTCTTCCTTGCTGTCAATCCTCTGCGAATATCAATCAACAATACTATCCCTCACCTTGCCGCAGCAGTTCTGGAGCAGTCAGGTTAAGGGAAACGTGAAAGAATTACTGGTTAGATGTAAATCATTCTCATAACATCTAACACATCTTTATACACTCTGCCAACCAAGAACAATTTAATATTGTGACTGGTCCAAATTCAACATCCCTATTAAAGAAAAAATTTCAAACATACACAGAAGACAGAGAAGAGTATGATAATCTTCCATATGCTCAGAACCCAGGTCCTGCCATTATTAAGATTTTGCTACATCTGTTTCATTTGTTTTTCTTTTTGGTGTTGATTTAAAAAATACATTTCACTTAAACACACTTCAGCATGCATCTTTTAAAAATGAATACTTTTAAATAACCATGATGCCACTTTCATACCCACCAAAATTATCTACAGTAATTCCCTTTTAAATATACATCATTTTAAAGTGCACTACAAGAAAGGTAGTCTGACCTAAGTAGGAATCCAGAATGAGCTGCTCAGTGGCTTTATAACCTTGGGCAAGATCCTTAACATTAAACTCAGTTTCCTGACCTGTCAAGATGGTAATAACATACTGGCACTTCTTAGAGGTGTGTGGATTACGCAAGATAAACTCTGTAAAGCAATTCTCAGAACTTGGCACATGGTATAGGTAGGCATTCAACAAATATTAGCTGTTAATAAGGCTGTAAGTTACACTTTGTCCCCAACAATGAAATAAAGAACTAAACGTGTTTACTTTAAGAATTCTATCTTAAAAATGGGAGTGAAAAGTTCACGGGGAGGGGGCATGGACGTCATGCCTACTTTCTGAAAAAATATAATTTGTAAATAGACAATAACAAGGTATTAAGTAAAGTTACTAGTGACTACACACAGAAAATGGAATTTACAGTCAAAAGGCTCCAAATCACAATTCTTGAATCATCTTTGGTCATCCCTTCGACCCATTCATTCATTCCTTCCTTCCTTCAAGAACTAGTTACTGAGAAACAAGTGGCTGGGCATACAGCAAGGGGCTAGGATCGGAAAACAGCCACTAGGCCAAGTACACAAAAACGTTCATCTCATCGCGCACCGATCCATGCAAACTCTGGGCAAATTCACTTTCAGGGCTCTTTTGGCAGAAGAGTTTATAAGGGTGCTCCCTGATGGCAGGTTACCGTGGGTAAGGTCAGGGCTGGACGCGAGTGGCGCCGAGAAGAGCAGCTCTACAAACGCCCACCCCCACCCCCGGTTCTCGTTAAGAAGGGAGCACCTGCTCCCGCCCCTGCTCTCGGGGCGCCCGGGCTGGATAACAAGTTTTCTTTGAGATAAAGAAACGGATATCGACGACCTGGCTACTACTGTTTCCAGTTTGAAGCAGAATCCGTGCCTTTAAAAAAACAACATTCAAGTCTGGCCAACATGCACGCTTGTTCCCCAAGGTCTGCCCTCCTGTCGCAACCCGGGACCCGCCGGGAGGATCGGCGAGCCCGCGGCGGCCGCTCACCCGGCGCCCGGCGAAGAAGGTCGCCGAAGGGATCATAGGTGTTTCCTCCGCCCCCGGAGCAAGTCGCGGTGCGCAGCGTCACCTTAGAAACGCCATAGACGCGCCTGTCCGAAGCGGCGGCGGAGGGGGGCGGAACCCCGCGCCCCGGAATCCACGTCCTCGGCCAGCCCAAGCAAGCCCACCCAAACCGCCCGCCCAGCGGCACGCGCGCGTCCGCCCAGGCCTACGGCGTCGCCGAGGGGCCGCTCCGGATCTCGCGATACCACGGCGGCCGCGCGAGCCGACGCGGGAAGCTGGCTCTCTACACACCGCGTGCAGCGTGGCTGGCACAGCTCTCCCGACGTTTCCAAGTCGGGGCCTAGGGGCTCGTGCGCCCCATCACTCAAGTCCGCAAAGAACTGGTTCCCTGCAGTTACCCGGTAAACGACGAAGCAATGAAAGGCTGTTTCTGTCCGCATCACTCTGGGTGGTAACAGCCAAGTTGCTCACCTGTTTTCCTCTCGCTCTACTACTGAAATGTGAGCTGTCATTTTAGCAGCTGGGTGTACCTGGGACCATACCTGGCATTCAAACGAATAAATGGAATGAGGCAGACACCATCCCTGGTAGTCAGTAGTGGCTGGCCAGATCAGCACACAGCTCTAAATTAAGAATTACAGACAAAAAACAGAAACAAAAATTGTTTGGATTCTTGATGTAGCTAGCTCTTGAATAGCAATGGGTATCTTTGCAACTTTATGATGACAGAATTTACCGCATTCTGGGTTTTATTCAAGTGGTTTCATAATCCTGCCTTCTTCCTCTTTTCCTCTTCAAATTATATAGGAACTGAACTGTGAAGGAAAAAAATACCACATTTAACCTCTGGTCACCCACCCGTTAGATGGCATTACCGGCAAGTTACCAAGTACAATCTTACATTATTTCAACTTTACTTTTTGATCGACCATGAATTAGCAAAACATGCCCTTTGTGTTTATAAAATCTGAAAATGGAAAAACAAAATGACAATGTTTTGCTTTCAAACTTGACTGATTTGGGCAACACCTGCCTCCTCTGGATAGGCTCATGTTTAGGAGAAACAAGACAATGTCTTAGAATTTAAAATTAAGAAAATCCCGACTAGTTGCGCAAAACGGCCCATCAGTAGACGACTATGCAGTAAGTCGTGGCAGTGGAAGGAGATGTGGAAAGGAATGTGGTTGAATGGCAGTTTTCCAGTTGGGGAGCATTTTAATTCAAATGCTTTTCAAACTTCACCATTTTACGGTTTGGCTTTTTTTTTTTTTTTTTTTTTTAGGAAGCCCTAAAATGCCATTGTCCACCAGGAAACCACATGCCACTGCATAAGTATGAGTACAGATACTAAGACATGAATGAGGTTCACCTTATGACATTAAGGCTGGTAAGTATTCATTGAATGTGGCAAGAGTATTATTATGACTAGTTGCAAATCAAAGGCCATGATATTTTAAGTTCATTCCCACAAGTTTTCTTTAAAACCAAAAATATTTCTAGAAAAAACTGTTAAATGACATTTTCTGAAAGCTGTAAGAATTACAGTGCATAGGATTTTACAACCAGCCTAATTCATACTGACGAGCTGCACAAGCTCATTCCAGTCTCCTGACCTTATTTACTAAGTCAAGTTTAGTAAATAACAAAGACAGGATCTAAAATGTAGAATGCCTCTTTAAAATACTAATTTTTTAACTAAGAGCAAGAAAGCTACCATGGATTGCATCTTAAGCAGATGCTGCTTTCCTGAGGTTTCTATGTAATAACTAAAAAGAAATTTTAAATCACTACCAGCATCTATATTTTAATGAATGAAATACATGTTACATATCAAAATTGTTATTTGCATTTAAAGTTGCCAGCTTAATCATGGCAAATCTCTTATATACATTATGAGATAAGACTGCTTAAGGATTAGTATGCTTTTTGCTAAATATACTAGACTGTGAAAACATTCCATAAAACATAAAGAAAATGGTTGAATTAAAGTCAATCCTTGTTTTCTTCATACGTTTTAATCAGAGATTAAACTATTCTGCATTTTTAAATTCAGGTAAAAAAAAAGGACTCACACATTATACACAAGGACCATTTTAATCCTGCATTTTCCTGCAGTGACATCCACTGCTGGCTACATATGGATTGAAACTGCACTTGTCAAGAACTGTGAACATCAAGAATCTTTACATGGAAGTCCCATGTGTTGATACAGGCACACAGATATCTTCCAGCACCAACAGAATACATACATACCAAATGGTCTTGATGGATAAATTTGCTTCATCAGATAATAACCATACGTAGTAAAATTCAGTTAATGCAGAATCTCCTTTCTTTAATTTACATCTTTACTACACATTCTAAAATTTTAATTACTTTAAAAAAACCCACATTCATTCAAGATTGTAATTTGCATGGCAATAAACAAGAGGTTCTAAATTTCTTCAAGGTGTCTCTATAGCAATTAAAATACCATGTCTTCTTTTCAATTTGCAGCACCTGACTTAAGACCTTTATAAAAACAAAGTTTTAATTATTGTAGTGCATTTATTAAAACTATCAGTTTCTCTTGTGAGAAAAACATGTTTCCATTGCTATTTTCCAGGGGATATATTGAATATGGGTATATAATACCTGCAACTGATTAGCAGAATTTTACACTCATAACACATAGCAAGATCAAGAACTCTCAGCCTCAGTGAATGGCCTTCCACTTGAAAAGATTATGCTAATGTATGAAACAAATGTGGGGTCTGCACCCTACATTATTAAACATGTTTCGAAGTTTCCTTGGAAAGTATTTTAAAATATATGCATAATATTCTATCACATGATACATCATATTATTTATTTAGCTGTCTCCCAATTATTCGTTTCTATCACTTGCAATTTTTGATATTTATGAGTAACAATATGGTGAACCAAAGACTTGTATCTTTAGAATAATGTCCAAAGTGGATAACTGGGTCAAACAGTGTAGATGGCTTTAAGGCTTTTTAATATACTTTACCAAATCATATCCAGAATAGCTTGAACAACTCCTGCCAACAGTACGTTAATGTATCCAAAAATGGAGCTGGTTGGTAAACAATGACGCCAACTAGACCACAAATCTATTAGGTGCTCAAGCATCCCAGAACTATCACGCCAAAGAAGCAAGGAGATAGTTATTACTGGTGATGAAGCCAAATTAAAATTCTTTAAAACATCACTCAGCTTTAAATCATGACCTGATTCAATCATTACTGTTTAAAGATAATCAACAGATAAACTTTCCACAAAAAGTCTACAGTGTTTTTCCAAAAATAAAACATTTGAGAAAGAGAAAAGTCAGTACCAAGTGACCAAAAAATTTTATTTGACTAAATTCTATTTCATGCATAAGCATGACAATCTCCTCTGTTTATTAGACTTTGGCAAAATAAAAATTAAAAAAAGGAAAACAAGCAGCCTTGTACAGAAAAGTGAAAATGCCAAGGGCGAGGGCAGTCCACAGTTTTACTGTAGGATAAATATATATTTTTTTCCAAAGGCCTCTCCCCCTTTGGCCATATCAACTCTCAGTTCTCAGACCATTAAATACA
This sequence comes from Saccopteryx leptura, assembly GCF_036850995.1. NCBI lineage: Eukaryota > Metazoa > Chordata > Mammalia > Chiroptera > Emballonuridae > Saccopteryx > Saccopteryx leptura. The sequence continues at coordinate 247,353,518 of NC_089504.1, read as the reverse complement.
AATTTTCAAAATCACTTCTTCACTTCTCCAAGGTCTTCGATGCTATCATCATCCACCTAAAAAACACAAATAAAATTACATTTCATAGGGTGTGGTACTGAATAACATGGAAGCAACATGCTTTAAAACTTATTTCTATAGCCCTGGCCGGTTGGCTCAGTGGTAGAGTGGCAGCCCAGTGTGTGGATGTCCTGGGTTTGATTCCCGGTCAGGGCACACAGGAGAAGTAACCATCTGCTTCTCCACCCCTCTTTTCTCTCTCTTATCTCTCTCTTTTCCCACAGCCATGGCTTGAGGTTAGAGCAAGTTGACCTGGGGCACTGAGGATGGCTCCATGGCCTCACCTCAGGTGCCATGGAGCCATCCATGGCTGCTAAGCAATAGCCTTAGATGGGCAGAGCATCACCCCATAGAGGGCTTGCTGGGTGGATCCCTGTCAGGGCACATGCAGGAGTGTCTCTCTGCCACCCCGCTTCTCACTTAAGGAAAAAAAAAACCATTTAGATAGCCTGGCCTGTGGTGGCACTGTGGATAGAGCGCTGACCTGGAACGCTGAGGTCACTGGTTCAAAGTCCTGGGCTTGCCCAGTCAAGGCACATACAACAAGCAACCAATGAATAGTTCGAAAAAAGCAACTATTTCTCAAATCCCAGCCCCACCCATAAAATCAATAAATAAATCTTTTTCTTTTTTTTTTTTAAAAAGCTTATTTCTGTAGTTGTATATATATGGTTCATATACTTGCCTCTGGCCATTTTTCCTGAATGACATCAATAATGTCGTCTGTAAAGTCTCCCTGAATGATGATCTCATCCTCCCCTGTCACTGAGGCACCACAGGAGAATTTTTGAGCAAAAAATCTTTGTGCTTCTTTAAGATCAATTTCTGTTATTTTAAGAAAGGAAACAGCAAGACTATAACTAGAATTGCATGTCAGATATTTTCCCATTCTGAGATTTAATCTGCATTTTAAATTCAAAAAACAGATCATGTGAATGAGTTTCATATTCCTTTCAGAGCAATAATTATTATCACAGGCAGAGGACCCGACAATCCAAGGTCAAATAAAACCTCAGTACATAAAAATAGCATCACCCACAGTATTCATAACTCATAAAGTAAGACCAAAGTAAATCCAGGAACACATGAATTCCATGACATAGACTCTTTGGAGTATAATGAAGTTCTTTTGTTTGTCCCTGTTTTACAAAACAAACAAAAAAATTTACAGCAGGGAAACAGCTAATATTGTAATGTGGTCTGCTGTTTTTCAATGTGCGTTGTCACACAAAGGGACCTTGGCTTGCAATATCACCCCGGTTCCACTCTTCTTTCAAGGCCCCAGGAACTGACGGGCACTGAAGCAGGACCTCCTGCCTCTACCCCCTTCTGGCACCTCCCCTGTCATTCCCGGAGGGTCGGATGCCACTAGCAGCCCTCCGCCCTGAGTCTGCAGGGCCAGAGGAGCAGCGCTGCGAGGCTTCACAGGGAACCCTACAGCTTGCCCTCTTCATTCTCTGTAAAATGCGCCCAAGCAGCTCTGGGACGGAAAGGTTACACCAGTTCCCTCTGCGCAAGATATTAACATTTCTTCAAAATCTGATTTTGAAGCTATAGTAAAAAATGCTGAATCTCATTCTATATGCCCTTATAGCAGAAACAGATCTGCGAAATTTTCATACCAGATTTTTAAAAGGAAAAAAAATACACACGCACACAAACATACACATACATACACACACACAAATTCACACATTTTCAATACTTAAGATTAAACTCACCAAAAGTAGCAAGGCCACACACTCTTGTTACGTATTTCTTCTTTGCTCTGGGAATTTTGGCTATCGTAACCTTCTGTGGTACAGTCTTCTTTTTTTGTTTTATTTGACCCCTTCCACCTTTATTTATTAAGAAAGCTCAGTATTAATTGTTTCACTTTTAACAGAGAATACTGTCTTTAAATTTTGTTAATTTTCAAGCCCTGGCTGGAAAGCTCGGTTGGTTAGAGCATTGTCTGGATTCAACTCCAGGTCAGGGCCCATACAGAAACAAATCGATATTTCTGGCTCTCTTTCTCTCTCTCACCCCCTCTTCTCTCTCTAAAAATCAATAAATAAAATCTCAAAAATAATTTTTTTTTGTTAATTTTCAAAAGGTACTAAATTTTATTTCCAAAGTTTCTTTCCCTAATATAAAATTAATAAACACATGCATGAGTACTCATTCAATCAATATTTAAGTAGTATGTGCTGAGAATTGAGATAACATAGTCCCTGCCCTCCAAGGATTCTCAGTCTAGTGAAGTGAGACAAGAAAGTTAAATCATTACAGCAGCCTGATTTATACCATAACAGGATCCTTGAATATGGCACTACCACAGCTTTGAAGAGGAATGGCTTATTCTGCTGCTGAAGGTCAGAACAGATTTCCTAGCCCTGGCCAGATAGCTAAAATGGTTAGTGTTGTCCCAATACACCATGGTTGTGGGTTTGATCCCCAGTCAGAGCACATACAAGAAGCTACCAATGAATGCACAACTAAGTGGAACAACAACAAATGATGTTTCCCTCTCTCCTTTCCTGTCTCGCTAAAATCAACAAATAAAAATTAAAAAGAGGCCCTGGCCGGTTGGCTCAGCGGTAGAGCGTCGGCCTAGCGTGCGGAGGACCCAGGTTCGATTCCCGGCCAGGGCACACAGGAGAAGCGCCCATTTGCTTCTCCACCCCTCCGCCGCGCTTTCCTCTCTGTCTCTCTCTTCCCCTCCCGCAGCCAAGGCTCCATTGGAGCAAAGATGGCCCGGGCGCTGGGGATGGCTCTGTGGCCTCTGCCCCAGGCGCTAGAGTGGCTCTGGTCGCAATATGGCGACACCCAGGATGGGCAGAGCATCACCCCCTGGTGGGCAGAGCGTCGCCCCATGGTGGGCGTGCCGGGTGGATCCCGGTCGGGCGCATGCGGGAGTCTGTCTGACTGTCTCTCCCCGTTTCCAGCTTCAGAAAAATGAAAAAAAAAAAAAAAAAAAAAAATTAAAAAGAAAAAGAATCTGCCAATGAATGCATAAATGGAATAAATCGATGTTTCTCTCCATATCCTCCACCCCCTCTCTAAAAACAATTTAAAAAAATAAAAGTAAAGACTAAGTTTCCTAGTGAAAGTGGCATCTGTGCTCTTGCAGGATAACTGTCCAGGATGGAAAGGTTTAAGAAAGGACGTTCCAGCCCTAGCCCGTTGGCTCAATGGTAGAGCGTCGGCCTGGCATGCAGGAGTCCTGGGTTCGATTCCCGGCCAAGGCACACAGGAGGCGCCCATCTGCTTCTCCACCCCTCCCCCTCTCCTTCCTCTCTGTCTCTCTCTTCCCCTCCCGCAGCCGGGGCTCCATTGGAGCAAAGTTTGCCCGCGCGCTGAGAATGGCTCCGTGGCCTCTGCCTCAGGCGCTGGAATGGCTCTGATTGCGGCAGAGCGACGCCCCAGATGGGAAAAGCATCGCCCCCTGGTGGGCATGCCGGGTGGATCCCAGTCAGGCGCATGCAGGAGTCTGTCTGACTGCCTCCCCGTTTCCAACTTAAGAAAAATACAAAAAAAAAAAAAAAAAAAAGAAAAGACGTTCCAGGAAATTCAGGGATATAAAAGGCATTCGAGTTGAGAACTGCACCTGTCTTTATGACGGACGCTCAGGGAGATATAGCCGATGAAGCCAGAAAAGCAAAAGATGACAGGTGAGTCATTAAGGAACAGTACATCAAGCTTTGCTACTCATCGTTACACCAAGGAAGAAGATACGCCCGTGGAAGGGAGGATGCAGGATTGAGACAGCCAGGTTTATGTTTTACTGAGACCACCCTTGGTGTCTTGGGTGGGTCTATAAAGAGTCAGGCTGAGAGGCCGCTGTGGAGGCTCCAGAATTAGTTCAGGCAGAAATTTGTCAAAATCTAAGCCACGGCAGTGTCAACAGTAATGGCCACTAGCCACGGGGTGGAGAGGAAGAGAGGAAAAGGAAGAGAATTTAGAACCAACTAAGGAGGACAGAAGAAGGAAGAGAAGTCAGCACAGAAGACCACGGGGCAGTGACAGAATTAGGGAGTGTCACAGAAACTGAGGAAGCACAACAGTTCAAGCAGGGAGTGCATGAACACTCTTACTATTTAGCTGTTACCGAGCCTCTGGTGACTTCTCAGAGGGGTTTCAGAGGGTGCAAGTTGGGCTAAGATGGCTGGGCAGTGAATAATGAGCTTCAGCTTGTTAAAGAAGTCTGGCCCCAGAGAAAAGTGGGGGATACAGCCGAGGAGGACACAGGCTCTTGGGAAATTGTTTAAAAAGATGCAAAGGCCTGAAAACATTTATAGGCTAGTTTTAGTCACAGGAAAGCATAATTGAGGAGGAAGAAACAGGTGGAGACAGGACCCAGAGCACAAGGAATCAGTCTTAGAAGAGATGGACAGGTATTCACAACCTCAGTTAAAAAAAAAAATTTGCCCTGGCCGGGTGGCTCAGTGGTAGAGCGTTAGCCTGGCGTGCAGGAGTCCTGGGTTCAATTCCCAGCCAGGGCACAAAGGAGAAGCGCCCATCTGCTTCTCCACCCCTCCCCCTCTCCTTCCTCTCTGTCTCTCTTCCCCTCCCGCAGCTAAGGCTCCACTGGAGCAAAGATGGCCTGGGCGCTGGGGAGGCTCCGTGGCCTCTGCCTCAGGCGCTAGAATGGCTCTGGTTACAACAGAGCTACGCCCCAGATGGGCAGAGCATCACCCCCTGGTGGGCGTGCCGGGGGGGGGGGGGGGGGGGGAGGGGATCCCGGTCAGGCGCATGCGGGAGTCTGTCTGACTGCCTCCCCGTTTCCAACTTCAGAAAAATACAAAAAAAAAAAAAAAATTCAACTGAGCTATCAGAATGAGAAAAACTTTTTATAAATGTCCTCTAATCACATAGAGTACACAGGTGTTTTAATAAGATAACAAAGATTCCAAATCTTCAACAAGTTGGCTGGTTGCTTTTTATGTATGTGTATGTACGGAAATAAAGCGTGTTTTCTTAGGTCTAATTTACTGATCAAGCCCAAACCATACCACACCCAACCACCCGGGAAATAGGACCACATCTCTGTGAATGGTGCCCAGGCACACATCGTTCACTCTGGAAAGCCTTCCCTGATGGATTCCTCCTGGCAGAGTGAAGGTAGCTGTATGTGCACCAGATCACGGACTGAGCTCTCACCTCTCTTTTGTTTCTTCTTTTCTTCCTCTTCCCCAGCTGTTCCTTGCCCCTCACTAATTCCAGCTTCTTGTTTGGGTGAGTTTTCTAGATGTGAAAATCAAAACCCGAAAGCATTACCATCACTGCCTAATAAGGTTTTAAAAAATCACCTCTGAGCAAACCCCATACATAGATAAATAATTTTACCAACAACTTAGCATGGCTTTTATGAAGCACAGGATTACACTGCTATTGTCCTAGCAAATCTCATTCTGAATTCCTGATGCAAAGTGTACGGTGACAGGAGACAGGACGTATTCCATAGGTGGTTATGACTTTTTTAGCCACAAGAGCATAACACACTCGCAACTGTGGGAGCGCACGGCATCGGAACAGACTGATCTTGTGAACAGGAAATCCGGTCCCAAATGAGAAGAGCTTCCCACCCCCTCCTCAATCTACAGCACATCCCAGGCCGGCCATGCTCAGGACCAACCACATGGACTGTCACACCAGATTTAGGGGTTCTCATCCAACCACCGACAGGGACTGAGCAGCTGCTTTCCAAAAGGGCCTGATCAAGTTTCAAGGGTCGTGTGCCTCATGGAAACAATCTAAGAATCAGAGCAGAAAACGGTGGGATGACGACACTGGGTGCATCTGACAGGCCTGTTCCCAGCCAAGGCTTCCCTTCTTCCTGCTGCTGCCTTCATTTTCACCAGTCTTGATGGGGGAAATCTGTTCCCCCACGCTCTTCCTTACCATGGCCACAGCGATTTCACTCTAGTTGCCTGGGCCAAAACCCTAGGTGGCCCTTTTCCTCACATGCCACATGCAGTAATACATCAGAGAACCTTGTCAGCTCCACCTTTAAAATACATGCAGAATCTGACCTTTTCACCCTCCCAATGCGACCATCTGGGCCAGGTCATCATCAAATCCAGGAAGGGCTAGTGCAGGAGCCTCCTGTCTGGTCTCCCTGCTTTGCTGCCTCTGCCCCTTGTCAGTATAAACACAGCAGCCAGAGAGAGGCTGTTGAAGAGTCAGACCTCATCCCTCCTCCACTTTATCCTTCAGTAGCTCCTCATCTCATTCAGAGTAAAAGCCAAGACATGACCTTTAAGACGTGGACTTCATTATAATTCTGACTTCATCTCCTATCCTCTTAGCCCTCCTCCAATAAGCTGAAGACACAAAGGCCTCCTTGCTGTTTCCTGAATATGCTGGTGAGCTCCTGCCTCAGGACCTTCGCACTGGCAGAGCCAATCAATCTGGAGGGTTCCTCTCCCAGATTTCTAAAACCCTCACTTCCTATAGGTCTTTGTTCAAATGCCATTTTTTTCAGCAAAACCTTTCTTAGCTATTGCCTAATATGTCAAATTCCCTCCCCAATAATTTTTATCTCCCCATTCCCTGCTAATCACTATTTAACATAATTATGTCATTTATCTTATTGTAGCTATTTTGTTTGTCTCCTCTTCTAGAATGTAATTTCCAAACACATCTTTTATACTGCTTTACCCTCAGCATCTGAAACAATATGTATAGTGTATATTACACTCACAAGAAATTGTTAAATGAGTGAAAATGTATTTGCCCCTAGATAGTTATTATTCTTTATATAAACAAGGTGACACCCTATCTCAGAAGACACATGAAGCAGTCTGTCATTTTTATATGAGGAATTTAACTCAAGAACTTAAAAGTTTTTAAAGTTTATAGTTATAGATTATAAATCTGTAGTTATCCTACTAAAAGAAGACTTTCATGTGTGTAAAATAATGCCTTATGTGCATTTGTTTTAGGTATACAAGCTTTGAAGAAAGAAAGAAAAAAGTTCATACCTACAGTAAGTTTTGCAAACTCATTTGGAAAATTCTTCTCTAGCCACTGTCTACACTTAGCAACATCAGGCATATATTCACAGTACTGGGGGGGAGGAAAGAACAAACAGTTACAACAAAGCACTTTCAGTCAACCAATAAATACATTTTAACTGAAAATCATTTCTAGTTGTATTTGCTACATAAGGAATGATAAAAACTACTCCCACCTGCCCTCTTAACCACAGGAAATCTGTATTCAACCAGGAAACACCCCACTAAGAAATTAGAAATTAAAAGGAATTAGGCACTTGCTCACTGCAATAATTTTTTTCTCCTCCATCAAATGGAAGGACCCTTAGAAAAAAGAACAAACAAAAACGAGCAGGTCTAATTTTTGCTCTGGGCACATAGCAGTCTCTTGCTATTTTCATGACTTCCCAGAGCTGACTTAGAAGCTCACTGACAGAAGTCTTCCACATAATTCACACTTTCCTCCGCTTGGATGTTAAATTTTGGCTTTAAGGTTCTCCTTGTTTTTAAATGTGGACTGAGTGACCACTCATGAGTTCCATGTAAAAATCCAAACTGAATAGCCAAGTGCAAAAGATGTATACATATGGCTCAAAACCTAAAGAATACCGTTTGCAAGACCATTAAATTATTCTAAACCAAAGTTCTCTGTAAAGAGGTTGAAAATTTACTATCAAAATGTTAGAAAATGGCCCTGGCCGGTTGGCTCAGCGGTAGAGTATCAGCCTAGCGTGCAGAGGACCCGGGTTCGATTCCCGGCCAGGGCACACAGGAGAAGCGCCCATTTGCTTCTCCACCCCTCTGCCACGCTTTCCTCTCTGTCTCTCTCTTCCCCTCCCGCAGCCAAGGCTCCATTGGAGCAAAGATGGCCCGGGCGCTGGGGATGGCTCTGTGGCCTCTGCCTCAGGCGCTAGAGTGGCTCTGGTCGCAACATGGTGACGCCCAGGATGGGCAGAGCATCGCCCCCTGGTGGGCAGAGCGTCGCCCCATGGTGGGCGTGCCGGGTGGATCCCGGTCGGGCGCATGCGGGAGTCTGTCTGACTGTCTCTCCCTGTTTCCAGCTTCAGAAAAATGAAAAAAAAAAAAATGTTAGAAAATGAAAATAAGAAAAAGAAGTTCTCAAGCAAGCTACAGAATCAATGACCTCAAATGCAGAAGTGAAAAAATTTTCAAAGAACTTACCTCTGTTGGTAATGAACAGACTGGGGAAATGAAGAGAAAAGGAAGATTTAAAAATTTATTGATCAATGTCACCCATTAAATTTTCTAAGTAAAATTTTTTTAAATTTAAATACATATATATACATGTACTCATACAGCACTCTTACAATTTTTATCTTAACTCTGACAAAGTGCCTCATTTTTATTTTTTTTCTGTACTACTTTTCAAATGCTAGCGACTGTGCCTTTGGGGGGGGGACAGAGTAAAAGGTGCATGGTTAACAGAAATATTACGCTGATCCTTTTGATCTAAAGAAGACTGTCTCCTTGAGTTCATGGAACATTCATCTATATACCGTCTTGCACATCTTAAGGTTTTACCAGACCACATCAGTGGGTTTAAAAATAAGCTAAAGTGGAAACAATTCCCTATTCAACAACACCTGAACGGAGCTGATTCTTTCTTTTAATAGCTTTATATTATAAAGCTATTATATATACATATACACTTTTTCTTTTTCATGTCATGCTGCATAAGATCAGAAAGGAACACTGGATCAATCCTGTCACAAGCTAAAGGACTACAGAATTCAAAGTTTCCCAACTTTAACTATAATTCTATGACTGAGTCAACTGCTTGCTTTGTTTTTATTTTTTTTTATTTTATTTTTTTTCTTTAAAGGTGATAAGCACCTGTTTTTTTTTTAATTTTTTTTAAATTTGTTTATTCATTTTTAGAGAGGACAGAGAGAGGGAGAGAGACAGAGAGAGAGAGAGAGAAGGGGGGAGGAGCTAGAAGCATCAACTCCCATATGTGCCTTGACCAGGCAAGCCCAGGGTTTCGAACCGGCAACCTCAGCATTTCCAGGTCGACGTTTTATCCACTGCGCCACCACAGGTCAGGCCTGTTTTTATTTTTAAGGTGAAGAATGGAGGAGTTCGGTGTGCCCAACATCCTGAGCTCCAGCAGGGTGAGGAGCAGTCCACCATTACTAATAACAGCATACTGGGCACCTACTTTGTGCCAGGCACTTTGCTCTGCATTTTATCCCCGAGTATGTTTAATCGTCATTCCCTGAGTATGTTTAATCGTCACAACCCTACAAGCTAAGAATTATCCCGTCAGATAGAGGTGAAAAAAAATGGTTAGAACAGGATGTTTTTATATTTTTTTCTTTAATTTTTATTTATTGATTTTAGCCAGAGAGAAAGGGAGAAAGAGAAAGAGAGAGAGAGAGAGAGAGAGAGACAGGAACGTAGATCTGTTCCTGTATGTGTCCTGACCAGGAATCGAACCAGCAACCTCTGGGCTTCAGGATGATGCTCTAACCAACAGAGCTATCCGGTCAAGGCGCAGAGCAGGATTTAAACCCTGTTCTGTTTCTGAAGCTCCTGCCCTTAACCAGTGAATCACATTACACAACATACACAGTCCTTGCAGCTATGTGCCGGCCAGATGACAGTGATGTGCTGTCTCACCTGTCATCACCATTTCAGAGAGGCAGCCCTGATAAAAAAAGGTGAGAGAGCTCAGTTGATGACACAGTGCTGTGTGGCAAGAGAAAACCGGACTCGAGCATCTCTTTATTTCAAGTTTACTAAAGCCCTCCTCGGTTAACCAGAGCTCTGTAACTCTCACAGTTCAACTATCACTGTAGCAAACACTAAAGCTATAAAATTTATATTCAAATACTATCCAGTTCAGCAAAATTCTAATACTGTACAGTAAAAAAAACGTGGACAATGCTTCTGAGTCATTTGTTGGGGTTTTTTTGTATTTCTCCGAAGTTAGAAGCAGGAAGGCAGTCAGACAGACTCCTGCATGCACCTAACTGGGATCCACCCAGCATGCCCACCAGGGGCAATGCTCTGCCCATCTGGGGCGTTGTTCCATGGTGGCCAGAGCCATTCTAGCATCTGAGGCAGAGGCCATGGAGCCATCCTCAGTGCCCAGGCCAACTTTGCTCCAGTGGAGCCTTGGCTGTGGGAGGGGTAGAGGGAGACAGAGAAAAAGGAGAGGGGGAAGGGTGGAGAAGCTGATGGGTACTTCTCCTGTGTGCCCTGGCCGGGAATTGAACCCGGGACTTCCACATGCGGGGCTGACATTCTACTGCTGAGCCAACCGGCCAGGGCCGTCATTTGCTTTTAAAATCAACTTCTCTCAGCCCTGGCAGGTTGGCTCAGCGGTAGAGCGTCATCCTGGCGTGCAGGAGTCCCGGGTTCGATTCCCGGCCAGGGCACACAGAAGAAGCGCCCATCTGCTTCTCCACCCCTCCTCTTCTCCTTCCTCTCTGTCTCTCTCTTCCCCTCCCACAGCCAAGGCTCCATTGGAGCAAAGTTGGCCCGGGCGCTGAGGATGGCTCCATGGTCTCTGCCTCAGGCGCTAGAATGGCCCTGATTGTAACAGAGCAATGCCCCAGATGGGCAGAGCATAGCCCGCTGGTGGGCATGCCGGGTGGATCCTGGTCGGGCACATGCAGGAGTCTGTCTGACTGCCTCCCTGTTTCCAACTTCAGAAAAATACCAAAAAAAAAAAAAAAAAAATCAACTTCCCTCTACAGATCACTCACTATGCGTAAGCTAGCATTCCAAGGCAAGAAGGATCTCATCATCTCCTTCAAACGTCACATCACTAACCTGACATTCTGTACCCGCTGATGCGATGCAATGGGAAGAACAGAGTAGCATCCTCCATGAAACTTTCTGCTATAATCTGAATGTCTGTGTCCCTGAAAATTCCTAGGTTGAGATCCTTTCCCAATATGATATCAGGAAGTAGAGCCTTTGGGAGTATTATGTTTCATTTATTTTCTCCAACAGACATCTGAAGAGGTCTCTGTTGTCCATTTTACAAACCTGGGAACTGGCCAAAGGCACAGGGAAGTGAATGGCCAAGCCAGGATTCAAACTCCGACTTCAGAGTCTGAAGTCTGAAAATGGAAGGCAAATGTCTCCCCAGAAACGACCTCATCTAGCTACCCTTGTTTTTCACTATATTCTAACCAGCATCCTGCTCCAATCAGCCCTTCCTTTCCCCTCTCCCCTGAGGATACCATAGTAAATCTTGCCACCATATTGTTCTTATGAATCCCCTCACCTTTCCTTGCAAATTTTACCTATCCCCAAGGATTCTCACTACCCTGGAAATGTCCTCACTGCCCTCTGAACAAAGATCCCTCCAGTTCCTGAACCCCTAATGCATAGTTCCAGTCAGTACCAATGAATTCAGCATTTAATATTTCCCAGATGCTTTTCTACAACTAGCCCCTGAACCCCTGGAGAGAAAAGTAACCTTGTCCCCATCCTAGTGTCTGGAATATCAAAAAATAAGGAGTGAAATGAAAATAAACCTCAAAAAGGATAGTGACCTCTGCCCAGCACCAACTATCACAGGGACAGATTGCCTATTCAGTGCAGTTGTTCAAAAGTCACCTTAGGAGTGACAGTGGCAACTGAACAGGATCTCTTTCATATACTGTATTTCACCAATTCTAAGGGTGGGGTTTTTTTCATATTTTTAGGGATAATCTTATAATTATGCTACATCAATTTGCCATTTTTTCTTTCTTAACAGAACCTAAAATAAAGGTACATCTTATAATAATACATGGAACCTCAGATTTGATAAATACAAAATACAAAGAATAGTTCTTAACTACATGAGTATAATTTTCTAATAATAATAGCAATAATAATAACAGTTATACCCTGGCCAGGTAGCTCAGTTGATTAGAGCACCGTTCCAAATACTCCAAGGCTGCAGGTCCAATTCCCGGTCGGGGCACATACAAGAATCAACCACTAAATGCATAAATAAGTGAAACAACAAATTGATGTTTCTCTTTCTCCCTCTAAAATCTCTAATAAATAAAAATAAAAAAATAAAAAAAAAGACAGAAAATGAGAAAACATATACAAAGGGGGAAAAAATCCTGATTCAAGCTAATCCGTGTATTTTTCATCCATCCCAGAACACTTTCCCAAGACGGTCCTAGCATACTTCACTGGAACCTCATCATCTTCCACTCCTGACACCGTCCTTGTAACACAATGCTGCTCGGGTCTCCAGACACGCATCAAGCTTTTTTTCCCCCACATCCTTCTCCTTCCTTAAGACCTAGTATTCTCCAAGTCCTCCCTGCATAGCCAGTAACATCAGGCTGCCATAATCTATTTGCAGTTTCTATTCCAACTGGACTGCTTGCTCCTCCAGGCCGAGCGGCACGACACAAGGCACCCAGGTCAGGAAAACAAACGTGTTCATCTGTGTCTCCTCTTCACTAATCCCCCCACTTCGAAATTCAGGCTTCAAATGACAAAGGGACGAAAAAGGACTACTGGAACCCAACGGGAAACTGTTACCACAAGGCATGCAAACAGGGTTAAGTCTAAGAACCGTTTTCTGCCTTGCGACACTTGCCTCCACAGTACAGGACTCGAAGGGGGTAATCCGCATCTAACTTGGTATTGCTCCTGGAGTCTCCTTTGCAATCATGCCCCCCGGATTCAGAAATGTCAGAGGCCATCTCACAAACCTGTACACAAAGAAGAGAACACAGCCTCACCATTCTGGACCAAGACTCCCCAGAAGCAGTGTTCCTGTGGGTCTTACCTCCTCCCACCAGATATCCTCCAATCCCCGCCCCCTGCCCCAAATCGGTTTCATTTCTGTTGTCAAGTGAAGGCTCCAAGTCACCGTTAGGGTTCATAAAATAGGAGCAATTCTGGGCGCACCATATTATCAGGTCTACAGGCAAGCAAGTGACAGCGAGACTCGTAGCAAATGGACCACGAATGGGGGGAGGGGAGCAACAGTAAAAGAGAGAATAACGGGGGGGGGGGGGTTGGATGGGGAGGATCAAGGATAACTTCGGTAGAGACGGGGCAAAAGGTCTAAGCGAGATACGGCAGGGATGCAAACTGTAGCAATCAAGAAAGCCCACAAAACAGGTGGAAGAATAAAAAAACCTACGAAGAAGGGGTGGTCACCGGAGGTGCCGGGAGGAGCAGAGTGTGGGGGCAGCTACAAGTGAAAGGAGGTCCAATGAGGAATCTGGAACGGGGATAGGAGTGGGAGGGGAGACCCGAGTCTCGGGAGAGAAAACGGGCAGGAGAGCCAGGAAAAGGCGTAAAGTAAGAGCAACGGAATGACAAGGGCGGCCCAGGTGTGAGAGGGGAGATCGGAAGCCAAGAGGCAATCCCGGGGACACCTGAGGGCCCCACGTGGGCGGGGATGTGGAGACGCCCGGCCCGGCCCCCTTCCGCCGAGCAGCGCCTCAGCTTCCCCTACACTCTCGACGAGTTTCTCCGAAGTGGGAAAAGCACGAGGGGTCGTTACCCAGGCGGTCGTACAGCCGCCCACGCCTCCGCTCCCGCCACTACCGCCAGCTGAAGCGACACATGCAACTCCTCTTCTCTGGCCAGGGACACCCAAGAGTCCGTCTGCCGGCCGCGGTCCCGCGAGACAATGAGCCTTTATCGCGAGATTCAGGCCGCCGCTGGGTGGCTGTCGCGAGAAGCCAGAAAGGCACGAATTGGGGAGCATGCGCGTTTCGTTCGGGGGGGCGGGGCCAAGCAGCCGATAGTTTGACAGCCAGTAGGCGGTGCTCGTTATCCGTAGGAGAGAGGTCGGGTGGCTAGCGGTCTGAGCGCTTACGCGGAGGCTGATTGGAAAGGCGGAAATGTGCGTGGAAATCCTCAGTGACTCCATGTGAATGAGTCTGTGATGCATCCCGGAGTCCTGACTATAACTTCGAGCCTGTTGCATAAGTCAGTCCTGCGCGGAGAGATTGCAGCCGGTAAAAAAACCAAACGTTTGGTTTCATTTCAACCCTGTTCTCTCCATTGGCAGAATTATTCTTGAAAAGAACATACCAACGCTACTTAAGTTTTTCTTGTCGCCCACAATCACACTATCCCCCCGACTATTTTCATTTTCATCACTTTCTTCGTGTTTACCTATCCTTGCACGTGTTGTATTAATAATTTGGAATTAACCTCATCTAAGGCTTTCCCCCAGGAAGCTGAAGCCCTGTACACGTAACTACACTCGGAGGTCTTACCTTTGCCTCTGGGTCCCATTCGTGATATGGAAATAACACTACAACACTTGCAGGGATAGGAAGAGTAGGGAAAGAATGGGGGGAAAGGGGGGGGGCTTTGCAGTTGGTGGAAAGAGTTCTTTTCTGTTCTGCTCTATTCTCACTCAACCTCATCCCCTGGCCAACTTCATTCGCAGCCATCACCACCACCATCATCATCCTGAAGATTTCTGTTCAGAACTTACTTTGTACATCCATGAAGCCATCTGGCATAATCTTTTCCACCAGAGACTGGGGCCTCCACTCTGACATCTCTCTTTAGTAAAAGAGGAATTTCCCCACTCACAAGAGTCTGTGATACATGTCATCAGTGAAAGAAGATCTTGTTCCCCAGCATGTTTGATTCCAATAATAATAGCTTCCAACTCCAATAATAATAATAGCTTCCATTTATTGGCACCCAGCCCCTAGGCTGTGCCAAGAAACTGCTCTTTTGGGGACAGAGCCCAAAGGGATTCATTCCGCAAAATTTTCTTGGGTCCCACCATGCTCCAGGCACTGTGCTAGGCACTGGGGATACAGTGGACAAGAGACAAAGTCTGTCCTTTCACTACAGCAGGGGTCAGGAACCTTTTTGGCTGAGAGAGCCATGAACACCACGTATTTTAAAAATGTAATTCCATGAGAGCCATACAATGACCCGTGTACATTATGCATTATCCAATAAAAATTTGGTGTTGTCCTGGAGGACAGCTGTGATTGGCTTCAGCCACCCGCAACCATGAACATGAGTGGTAGGAAATGAATGGATTGTAATACATGAGAATGTTTTATATTTTTAACATTATTATTTTTTTTTATTAAAGATTTGTTTGTGAGCTAGATGCAGCCATCAAAACAGCCACATCTGGCTCTCGAGCCATAGGTTCCCAACCCCTCACTACAGTCTTAGACATAATGGCTGATTTAATCTTTATTAAAACCTCATGAGAAAACTAGACAGAGGATGACGGAGGACAATCTGACTCTGGGTGAAGGGTATGCAACATAATTTAATGACAAAATAACCTAGACATGTTTGCTTTGAATATATGTACCCTGAATTATTAAATGTCATCCCATTAACATCAATAAAAATTTATTAAAAAATAAAATAAAATAAAATCTTAGACGAAAAAAAAAAACAAAAAACCTCATGAGATAGGTACATCCCAAAGGAAATTTGAGGCAGTATGATCAGAAGAAGTAGTGATGCTGATGGATCAGAAACAGCCAACATCCACCGCAGCCATCCTCATACTCACACGTGCTAAAAGCTCTTAAATAATCTAGAGCCCTTACCACATCAAGTGGGTGTATAGGTGAGGGAGACTTCCTTACTAACAGAATCCCATTTCACTCGAGATAACAGGTATCCAACTAAAGATACTGAATTTCCCAGCATCACTTAGCTAAGTGACACAATTCTGATCAATGAAATACAGATAGCTGCTGAGGAGGGCATCCTTTATGTCCAGAAACACTGTGAAAGATTTCTAAACAACAAGGAAGAATACTGGGTGTCCTGGCTAACATTGGTCATCTCCATCTTTCACATCTTTTGTGGTCTTTGAGCTAATTTACAATTTTGTGAATTGCAGTAAAGGATTGGTAGTAATGCAATTGGCTCCTGTCCATGGAAATGCAAATGAATGTGTCTGGAGGAGCTATAGTTCTCCTTTGCATTGGTATTTAGTATCTTATTGATTCCCTTATTAGTTACAGAGTAAAACAATCTTTGGCACATTTATTTATTTATTTATTTATTTTTCTTTCTTTTTTATTTTTTTTATATTTTATTTATTGATTTTTAGAGAGGGGGGAGAGAGAGAGAGAGAGAGAGAGAGAGAGAGAGAGAGAGAGAAAGAAAGAGAAAGGGGAGGAGCAGGAAGCATCAACTCCCATATGTGCCTTGACCAGGCAAGCCCAAGGTTTCAAACCGGCAACCTCAGTGTTCCAGGTCGACGCTTTATCCACTGCGCCACCACAGATCAGGCCTTTTTTATTTTTTTTATTCAGTGAGAGGAGGAGAGAGCAGAGAGACAAACTCCTGCATGTGCCTCGACCAGGATCCATCCGGCAAGCCCACCAGGGGGTGATGCTCTGCCCATCTGGGGCTGTTGCTCCATTGCTCAGCAACCCAGCTCTTCTTAGTGCCTGAGGCAGAGGCTATGAAGCCATTCTCAGCATCTTGGGCTAACTTGCTCCAATTGAGACATGGCTGTTGGAGGGGAAGAGAGAAAGAGAGAGGAGAGAGAAGGGGAGGGACAGAGAAGCAGATGGGAGTTTCTCCTGTATGCCCTGACCAAGAATCAAACCCGCGACATTCACACACCAGGTCGATGCTCTACCACTGAGTCAACCGGCCAGGGCCACATTTATTTTGTAATTGGATAAGAGTCATGCTTTTGTTCTTTTCAAAAATTTATCATTTAACACTCCTGACCAAAAAAAAGGCAAGGCCTCATATTTTTTAAAAAAAAAGCCTGTCCTATCTCCCTTCTTTCTGACTAAATCATGAACATAGCCAGTGGCTAGCCTGAGAATAAAGGTACACATGCTAAGGACTATGGACTGGAACATATAAATAGCCTGTGTCCCTGAGAGCATTGTTGAGGCACCATATCAGCTTCTGACTGTCTTGTTTCTGGGGCTTCTTACTATGAAAAGCAAACACCTCCTCCTCTCCCCGCCATCTGATTAGGTTAACTGTAGTAGCATTTTCTCTCATACTACAGAATTCTTCCTAAATGATACCACCAGAAAGCCAGGTATTCCCTTTAGGGCAAGAGGGAAACCTGTGGTCAAGCAAAGCATGCCTAAAGACAGCGGGCAAAGGTAAGGCCTGTCTGAAAGGAGGATGGGGAAGTGATGTTGCAAGACCAGTCATTCAGAGGAAGCCCGGAGGAAGGACACTCCAACACTCACTTTCTGAGAAGTCTTCCATCAAAGAAAATGAGTTTCCCTGGCTCCTTGAATTAGAAGTGACTCGGTAGCACATGTGTGTGACACCCTGTGATAACATCATCTATTTTCTCAAGAATCACGGGGTTGTTTTTTTGTTTGCTTTTTTGTTTCCTACTCTGGGGGATGGGTTGGCTCTTAGCCAGACTTTCTTTTTTCATCTGGTCCTTTCCAGACATTGAAATTTGAGGTGGAGTGGATATTTCTGGATTGCCTTGCTAGCATCCATTCTCTGTAAAAGGGCCATTTTGTTTTGGAAGGGTTTATCTCTCCTCCATACTTTACCCATGTGTTCCATTTAGGCCTTCACAACTCCCGGTCTGGAGGTGAACCATGTGACCCAGGTCTAAGGCATTCAGCATGTGATGTCCCGCTGGTAACAGCGATGAATTGATTCAGGCATAGGTCAATCAGAATGAATCCAGCACACTTTAGGGAGCTTCCAGAAAAGAGGCCTTTCCCACTGGACTTGAGTCTCAGAGGGTGCCGGCAGGCGTCTTGCCACCAGGAGGCCTGAGAATCCAGTCAACATGAAAGAGAGCAGAGCTGGGACATGGGAAAAGTTTGATACCTGATTCCAGTACATCCGAGGTCAGCTCTAACCATGGACCTTTCTGTTATAAAAGTCAGCAAATTCCCATTCTTTTGTTTAAGCCAGTTTCATTGGAGTGTCACTTTCAAATTAGTTCTGGTAGATATAAGGGGTTTGGGCTCAGGCAGCCTTTACAGAAGTATATTAGTACTTGTTCTAGCCTAATGTTTTCCCCACATTTTTTCCCCATTATGACACACAGAATGGATATTATGCCCTTGCAGGGCACAATCTCATACATAAATAGACAGTTTGATGAAACCCTCAAATGACTGCAAAGACATAAAATATTATAATAATTTATAATTTTCACAACTAATGACAATGCATACATAAGGCAGGTTGTCATGGACCATGGCAGGTTAAGTGGGGTGTCATCTCAGTCCTCTCTCCCCTAAGCAAGAGGACATTTGAAAGTTCTTCAAGCAAGGCCTGGCCCACAGAGAAACATCACAGGGCTCACCTTCACTCTGTCTCATTTGTTTACGTAATTAACATTTCCAACTCGAATGCTTTCCTATTAGCAGTCAATTACCAGACACAAGCTATACATAAAACAGAATCAACATCCCAGTGGATGGAGACACCCGTGTATGAGTACTGCAAGGTGAATTGTCCCCAATTTATCCCAAGCTCTATGAGCTACCTTCAAAACCAATAAATTCATTTGTTATTCTTTTTCCAAGATGAGAGTTTTGTCACTTTTTTCTCTTGAAAGGATGGCTATCCTTTACGAATCGCTTTCTCAAGAGCAAGATGACAGCTTTCTCTTGGATCTTGGGTGTTGGTTTATAAAAAAAAATAATTTTATGCAATGTATTAGTTACATCAATGAAAATTTCACATCCCAGCAAATGTAAAAAGTGTTTATGCTCGGTAGTTCCGGGTCAATATACGGGACAAGCTTTGTACTAGTCTTGCAGCTTTTCTGTCTGTTTGAAATTACTTCAACTTTTCAAATTCTTAGAAAGGAAACTATCTTTTGTCATCTTTTGGTTCTTCCCTCTGAGGTCATCATATTTCCAAAATATTTAGGTTATTTTCTACTAGTTCAGCAATCCCAGAGAAGATTGCTTTCTCCAGTGGTACCAGGAAGCAACTCAGGTTAGTATATGCCATAGACAGAATGTTTCTGTGTCCCCAAACAGCACAGGTTGAAATCCTAAC
The DNA here is from genome assembly GCF_036850995.1 of Saccopteryx leptura. Classification (NCBI taxonomy): domain Eukaryota; kingdom Metazoa; phylum Chordata; class Mammalia; order Chiroptera; family Emballonuridae; genus Saccopteryx; species Saccopteryx leptura. The sequence continues at coordinate 247,334,517 of NC_089504.1, read as the reverse complement.
CCCCAGTGTGAGAGTGTTAAGCAATGGGACCCTTTGGGAGGTGGTTAGTGAGAGTAGTGATCTTATAAAAGAGACCCCCAGGAATTCCCTCACCCTCTTCTGCCAGGGGAGGACACAGCAAGCAGACAGCAGGCAGGAAGTGGGTCTCACACATCCATGAAATCTGCCGGCACCTTGATCTTGGACTTCCCAGCCTCCAGAGTAGTGAGAAATAAGTTTCAGTTGTTTGGAAGCCACCCAGTTTATGGTATTTGGTAAGAGCAGTCCAGATGGACTGAGACAATGAATGAATCATTAGCTCTTTGAGTCTTGTGCCCATCCTGAGCCAGTCACCGTGGGCCGCAGGGATGGGATGCTCTGATTTGCCAAGCCAAGTCCTGTGCCCATTCCCAGAGCCAAGGGATGAAGCTCAATCTCTCAAACGTCAGAGATAGATTGTCAAACCTCAGGGGTGGATGATGTCAAGGGAACTCAGGGTGTTGATGCCCAGAGGAGGGCACATGGATGCTGGGAAGACAAAAACAGCATAGAACTACCCCATCATCCAAGCTCTTGATCCCAGAAGCCTTACCCACAGGGGAAAGGGGACTGAGATGACAGGCAAGGAGCTGGCGTCAACAGGGTTCATGAAAAACAACCTGTTTGGCTCCTCCAAAAATCAGATGTTTAATAAGGTCACTTGCTCTTCTTGCAACGCAGGACTGACAAGGGGCATGACCAGTTCTGCTAGAGAGGCCCATAAATATTCAACATAAAAGGGGGGGGGTTCATTTACAAAGATGATACACTTTTGTCATGAAGGGGCAGGCACTTTGTTAATTTGGCAGTGAAACCGGCCCTTGCTTGGTCCAACTCTCCAGTGTCCCCTTTCCCCAGTCCGTAGCAACCACTCAATCAGTGACTTTCTGTCTCTGGAAGTTACCTCTTCTGGATGCTTCATGTCAGTGGAATCCTACAGCATGTGACCTTTTGTGTTTGGCTTCTTTCACTTAGGATGTTTTCCAGGTTAGTACACTTTGTAGCATGAATCAGCATTTTATCCTCTTTTGTGGAAGAAGAATATTTCATTGTAATCATATATGCGGTGTGTTGACCTGTTACTCTGTTGACCTGTTCATTGGTTGACAAACCCATGGGTTGTCTCTGCTTGTATTAGTAAGAGTTCTTCAGGGAAAGAGATCCAAAGGGGATTTGAAGGATTTGGCTTATGTGATTATGAAGTCAGGCAAGTCCAAAATCTGTGGGGAGCCTTAGGGGAGCCCAGCATTGCAGTCAAGCTCAAGGGCCATCTGCTGGCAGAATTCGTTCTCGCTGCGGGAGGTCAGTTGTTATTCTACGGAGGCCTCAAACTGATTGGATGAGGCTCACCAAAAATAACGAGGGCGATAGTCTGTCCTCCAAGCCCACCAATTTCAATATTCATCTCACCCAAAAGGCACCCTCACAGAAGCACCCAAAATAGTGTTCATCTGAATAGCTGGGCACAGTGGCCCAGCCAAGTTGACACATTAAAATAAACCATCACGCCTGACCAGGCGGTGGCGCAGTGGATAGAGCATCAGACTGGGATGCAGAGGTACCAGGTTCGAGACCTCGAGGTCGCCAGCTTGAGCGCGGGCTCATCTGGTTTGAGTAAAAGCCTACCAGCTTGAACCCAAGGTCGCTGGGTCCAACAAGGGGTTACTCAGTCTGCTGAAGGCCTGCGGTCAAGGCACATATGAGAAAGCAATCAATGAACAACTAAGGTGTTGCGATGCGCAATGAAAAACTAATGATTGATGCTTCTCATCTCTCTCCGTTCCTGTCTGTCTGTCCCTGTCTATCCCTCTCTCTGACTCACTGTCTCTGTAAAAAATACATAAATAAATAAATAAAATTAAAATAAACCATCACACTACCTACCTTCTCTGGTTGTTGTAAATAGTGCTGTTATGAGCATCTGTGTACAGGCACTTAAAGTTTAAGTCCTATTTTCAATTTTTCTGGATGATATACTTACAAGTGGAATTGATAGGTCATATGGCAATTGTATATAGAACTGCCAAACTGTTTTCCCTAGCCACTGAATCATTTAACATTTCCACCAACAATGTATGAGGGTACATATATTATTTTTTAACATCCAAAAATGGAATTATCCCATACAAACTTCAGTGTGTTTGTGTGTGTATGTATGTGTGTGTTTTCACTTAAAAAGATATCTTAGACATCTATCTGGGTCAATACTTAGAACTCAGTCTCATTCTAGATGGATAGCAGAGATGCTTCAAACAAGGCCCAGCCCATGGGGAGCGTTATACAAGTGAATGCTATTCTTTTTAATAAGTAGATAGTATTTCATGGAATGGAGTCACTGTAATTCTCCACTGGTGAAGATTTAAGTGACTTTCCATTTTAATTAACTTTTTTTTTATGGGAAATATAGACAAGCAGGGAGAACCAGACAATGAATGTCCATGTTCCCATATTCCAGCCACTACAATAAAGAAGTCACAACCTCTCTTTTTGTGTTTCTGCCCCCCCCCCGCTGTTGAACTCCTTTGAATCACATACCAAATACCATTTCACTTCATCTGCACATCTTTCAGCATTTATTTCTAAAAGATAAGAACCTTTTCTTTAAATACAGCCAAAAATGCCGTTATCACACGTACAATAATTGGTCATAATTCCATAATATCTTTACTTAGTCAATCGGTGCACAGATTTCTCCAAATGTTGCATTCTTTTTAACAGTTGAGGTTGTCTGAGTCAGAGTACAAACAACTGGTTAATACAGCTCTTAAATCTCTTTGAATCTATAGTTTCCCCCTCTTTTTAGTTTTTCTTGGACTTTATATGGAGGGGAAAAAAACATTGTTAGCAATTTTTATATTTTATTGATTTTAGAGAGAGGAGAAGGGATAGAGGGGGAAAACCCATGGATTTGTTGTTCTACTTATTTATGCCTTCATTGGTTGATTCTTGTATGTGCCCCCTTACCTGGGATCAAACCCACAACCTTGGCATATTGGGATGATGCTCTTACCAACTGAACTGCCGGGCTAGGGCTGTTTGCCGTTTTTGAGACTTGTTTTGAAATGGTGAGGAACTTCCTTGTCAGAGATTGTGTCAGGTCTGGGCTATGCCCCATCACACTGAAACAATCCCTGTCCCACCCCAAAAGTTGCTTTGGGCCCTCAGCTTTTTCCTGGACTGCAGCTCTACTGCGCAGAAATGAGCAAAAAAAAATTTTTTCATGTGGTAAATCATTTAGACCTTAAATTCAGTTAGTAATTCTTTCTCCCTTCCAGAGAAAGCATTTTGAAACACTTGGGTAGAGAAAGGAACTCCAGGACTCAAATAGATGTTTGAGACCTGATGTTGAGAAGGTTACTTTAGTGGGTTGAATGGTTGCCATCCCACAAAGATATGTCCACATCCTTACCCCCCAAACTGTGAATATGACCTTATTTGGAAAAGACTTTTTGTGGATGTAAGTAAATCAGTGGTCCTGAGATGAGATCGTTTTGGATTACCTGGGCCCTAAATCCAATGACAAGTGTCTTTTTCAGAGGCACACAAAGAGAAAGCCATGGGACCATAAAAGCAGAGACTAGAGCCGTGATGGCGAACCTATGACATGTGTGTCAGCACTGACATGCGTAGCTATTTTCGATGACATGCAGCTGCATACCAGAGAAGTGTGGGGCCGCATGCCAAGAAGGACGTTTCATCCTCGGCTCCTGCACAGCCAGGTGCAATAGCCGAGGATAAAACATTTGCTGTAGTGTAAACACTCTATGCCGGAGGTGTGTAGGCCAAAACAACAGAACTCTGGCACAGAGCAACTAGTTCTGGGACTTCTGGTTAGGCCCTTAGGGGATCTTTGACCTCACTTCCGGCCGGTAGAACAGGGAGCAGCGGAATGCCGTGGGGAATGCATCTCTGGGGGCCCTGTGATCGCCATAACCAGCAACCACATAACCACAGCAACCATCATCCAATCTACTGTTCCGGGTGCCGTGGATTTCTAATTGACCATCATTACTGAGATAAGTGAGGGGGAGGTTGGGAGAGGCGAGGGCCTGTGCTATGGGTGCTGTTTCCCGCCATTAGAAATAGTGGCAGCCATCTTAATTTACATAAGATGCAACTTGCTGAATTTCAAGACAGAATCTGGGCTCAGGTGTTTGTCAACTTGAGGTCAAAGCTTGAGAATCTGGAAAGGTGCCGCTTGGAGAATCAAGAGGAGTGCCACTACAAACAGGAAATTTGGAGTGCCTAGAACCGATGACCAGACTTTTAGCAGCTTGAAAAATATAGCAATGGCTTTACTCACAATTTTTCCCTCTACGTATTTTAGTGAGACCTTATTCTCAGTGTTAAATAATATCAAAACCAACAAAAGAAACAGATTGACAGATCAAGTTAGTAGCGCTTGCTTGGGCTTGATGTGTACAAAATACCAACCTTCAATTGAAGATTTAGCCAATGAAATTTAGCATCAAAAAAGTCACTAATAGGCAGGTTAGTTAAAGAATTCCCCCTCCCCCTCACTTATCTTAGTTCATGGCACCCCACACAAGTTAAATAATATCAAGAACAAAAGAAACCAACTGACAGATGAACAAAGAAGTCACTAAGCAAGTAAGTTAAATAATTAGTTTTTGGTTTATTAAATAGAGTTATATATTACAATCATACATTTTTGTTATTTAAATTAAAAATATCACGAAATTATGGGGGGTTTTTTCTCGAAGTGACACACCACCTGAGTTATGCTCGTTTTTTTGGTGAATTTTGACACACCAAGGTCAAAAGATTGTCCATCACTGGACTAGAGTGATGCAGCCACGAGCCAAGGCATGCTGGCAGCCATCAGAAGCTGAAACTAGAGGAGCAAGGTCTTCCTTAGAGCCTCTGGACGGAGCACAGCGCTGCTGACCTCTAGTTTCCAAAACTGTAAGAGAATAAATTTTTGTTGTTTCAAGTCACCAAGTTGTGGTAATTAGTTACAGTGACTACAGGAAGCTGATACCGTCACATACTTGGGCCTCTGGCAGGGGCATTTTGGGGGAAGCAGAGCCCCTAGAGTTCTACCAGTGAAATAAGAAGAAATTATATATGACATGGGGTCTCTGTTCCTGATTCCTGACCCAGAGCTCTCAAATCCCTTGGAATTTCCTGAGGGGTCTTTTGTTCTAATGAGGTGGATCTTGGTAGGCTCCTGGGTGAGGGTTGGTGACCAGGAAGACCCAGCCATGATTAGAAGCTTGAAATTTTCAGCTCCACCCTCTCACACACATATTCTTCAGAGAGGAGGGAATGAAGGCTGAAAATAAACCGAATGATGGATCATGCCTATGTGATGAGGGCTACATCACAGAGTTCGTGTTGGGTCAAGGCAATGCCCCATCGTGTTGGGTGAAGCAATCCCAAGGGAAATGTGAAAATTTCCCCTGTGTAGGGGGTTTAAAGAGCTTTTGGGTTGGCGAACAGGTGGAGGTACTGGGTGGGTGACATACCCCCAACTCCAAGGGGACAGAAGTCCTGCACCTGGGACCCTTCGAGAACTCACCCAACATGCCTATTCATCTAGCTGTTCCTCTATCTTCTTTATCACATCCTTTATGGTAGAATAAATGGATAAACACAAGTGAGTGTTTCTCTGAGTCCTGCGAACTGTACTAACATACGATGGAATCTGAGGAGGGAGGTCGTGGGAACCTCGAATTGCAGCCAAGTTGGACAGAAGTTGTGGGTAACCCAGGGACGCACAACTTGCGATTGGCATCCCCACTGGGGGCAGTTACAGGGGACTAAACCCGTGCCCTGAGGGGTCAGCATTCACTCTAGTTAGTGCCAGAATTGAATCGAACTGTGGGACACCCACATGGTGTCACAGAGAATCCCCTGGAGTGGGAAAAAACACCCCACACCTCTGGCACTCAGAAGTGTCATGAGTGTGGCGGCTGTGTAGGACGGGAGGAGAAACGCACAGGAGGAGTGTGTCTTTCTGACACAACAGCACACACAGCTCCTCCTCCTCCTGTGCCTGCTGAGGCGGCCCCTGCAGGAATGTCCACTTTCTGCCACTGTCACGAATAAAGTGACATGTTATCTTACAAGACACGGCAGAAGGTGGCACCTCTGGGCCCCGGATCACGCCGGATCAGCCTGGCAGGTATATTCTCAAGTTCTTTCAGTGGCCTTTCCTGTTCAGTGGTGTCTCCTCACAGCCAGAGTGTCAGTAATCTGCAAGGGTCCGGGATCATCTGTTCACTAGTTCAGTCATTTATTTCCTCAAGACATACGGACCGTGTGTCTCCTTGACGCCAGCCTACGCTAGGCATGCAAAGCCAACTCAGACCCAGGATTCATCTTCCCAGAGATGGGATTCTGGGAGGGGACACCCCACCCCAACACCGCATGGAAGTGTGTGAGTGGCAGGACGGCACAGAGGGGGGCGTCTAAGCCAAACCAGACAGGGAGATTCCAGAAGGCTTGGAGAATAGAGGAAGTGGTGTCCGGGGTTTCCTATAATATGTTGGCCACAAACCATGTGTGGCTTTTACATTTGAAATGAATGAAAATGAAACAATGTTGAAAATTCGGCCCTGTTGCAACAGTGACACATGCCTTCTGGAACATTCCCATCACCCTGAAAAGTTCTATTGGAAGCTTGCTACTTCCCTTCTCTCTTTTTGCTGCTGTCCACCTGCCACACCCATCCTTACCAATACCATTCCCTCAGAATGGCTCCCCACCACCCCAGAATTCAAGACCCCCTTAACTGTCATTGGTACAGACTGTCCAATGAGTTTATTTATTTATTTATTTTGTATTTTTCTGAAGCTGGAAACAGGGAGGCAGTCAGACAGACTCCCACATGCGCCTGACCGGGATCCGCCTGGCATGCCCACCAGGGGGCGATGCTCTGCCCATCTGGGGCGTTGCTCTGCTGCGACCAGAGCCACTCTAGCGCCTGGGGCAAAGGCCATGGAGCCATCCCCAGCGCCCGGGCCATCTTTTGCTCCAATGGAGCCTTGGCTGCGGGAGGGGAAGAGAGAGACAGAGAGGAAGGAGAGGGGGAGGGGCGGAGAAGCAGATGGGCGCCTCTCCTGTGTGCCCTGGCTGGGAATCGAACCCGGGACTTCCGCATGTCAGGCCGACGCTCTACCACTGCGCCAACTGGCCAGGGCCCCAATGAGTTTTAATAAACCAAAAAAGCCTTTGTTTTGCATTGGACACTGTAATGAATAGCTACGAGTGAAAATAAGATTAGCAATAAAATCTAGCATACATTTCCTGAGACTGTTTTTTTTTTTAGATCAGTTTTAGGTTCACAACAACAAAAAAAAGTTTCCCATGTATCCCCTCCCCACACATTAGCAGCAATAACAGACTTGCAGAGAAAAAGAAACAAACCTACCTTTTTCCTCCTGAATCCTCTGCCTTCCAGCTAATTCTACAGCCAAAGGGAGATGGGAAGATGACCTGGCAAGCCTAGAAGGATGAGAAAAAGCAAGATTTGTCACACAGGAAAAGGGAAGCACTTTGTGTTTATAAGAATCTTGCCGGCATCTGCTAACAGAATAAAGAACATTTTTCCATTTCCTGAAAAATCCAGCCTGACCTCATACAGGTATTCAGAGTTACCTCTCTCCCCCAGCCTCCTCTTAGAGGCTTCTCACAGAAGCACCAACCCCTCCCCCCCAAGGAAGGTATCTGCTAGGGGCTCTCATGAAAAGCAGGACACAGTCATTCCCATCTTTATTCTATGCCCTTTCTCCCAAGATTGTGGACTTTGTCTCCAAAGACCTCTTGGCTTAGTGGGGGAGCTGAATGAAAATGTTTGATGGAAGCAATTATTAGAAGTTATGAGACTAACAAAATGAGAAGGAAGGTGGTAGAACATAATATTGGAAAGGTAGTTTGGGAACCCTCTGTGAAGGGCCTTGTGTCCTAAACCAAGGAATGAGACCTTTAACCTAAGGTAGAGGTGACAGGCTCAAAATCCCACAGAGACCAGTCACATGAATGAGTGAATATGACCAGGTAATAGGGAGTGGTGGGGATTGCGGCAAAATGGAGAATTTTTGGCCTGTTTCCAGCAAGCAGGTGCTCTCATGTGCAGCTGATTGTTACCATGTGGGACTTGGCCCAGCATAGCCAGATCTCACCATTTCCCAAGAGAGGCTGGAAAGACAGGTTTTAATAGGACAGGTCCTGGATATTTTAAAACACATGGGCCAACTCAAACTGGTTTCCAAACCAGATATGGTTCACAGGCCTTAGATCAGAGGGAGTGAGTGCTGGCTCTTAAGTGAAAAGGGGGAAAAGAAAGGGAGGGGGGGGGATACAATCCTATCTGTCCTTCAGAAAAGTCACTTTGCAGTGCAGGAGAGCAGTTCCAGGGAACGCACTACAAGAAAGGAGATCGGTTAAAAAACAACCGTTTCAACAGCAGTCCCAGTCCCAGTTAGGGCGGGGGCCGTGGGGAATGTTGTCGGGCTGATCTGGAGTCTAGGATTCAGTGGAAAGAATTTAATCTGGAAAAAGGCAGGCATGTCTTTCGGTGACTCCCTCTCCTCACCCCCTTGCCTAAGCCGGGAGCCGAGAGGTGCAGGGCAGACAGACCGTCTCTAAAACCAAAGGGCCGGAAATGTCCATGAAGATGCCGACTGCAGCATTTTACCCATGACTATTTCAGAGCTCAGACTCCTTGACCAGCTGCCCCAACCCTCATGCAGCCCCACCAATGGGCTAGGCATGTAATTAAAAATAAAACACAGATAAGTAACATGGCATTTGGCTCTTGGAGGCAGTCTGTGGGAAGCTCAGAGACCAATCCTCCTTTGCAAACAGCAGAGGAGGAGGGGGGAACGGGCTTCCAAAGAGGCTGTTTCATGGAGACGGACCTATGAGAAGCGGCTTCAGATCCATGTTGTGGTCTTGCTGGTTGTGCAACCGGTCACTTGGGTCCAGGAAAGGAGGCAAAGGGTAGGCGGTAATGAATGGAGGGGAGGAAAGGCTAACACGCTTCAAATAATTTTTTTCAATGCCCAACAAGTGTGGTGTTTAGAGCTTCTTTCCTCTTGCAGACCCCGTTGGTTTTCGCGGGCTGTGTGTTTGGGCGCAGGCACAGGAAATGGCTCTGAGCCTCCCGGGTCTGTGGCAGCGCCTGGGAGCGCCCCATGGGATGCGGGAGCAGCCGGAGCAGTCAGGCAAAGGTTAGGGAGGAGAGCAAAGCAGGGGCCCTGGACAGCTCCGGGAAATGTTTGTATTTCTACCCCCCCCCCCCCCCCGAGGGAGGGAGGACAAACAAGCTCTTTTCGTGCCTTCTGGGCAGCTTGGTGCTCTCCAACACAGAGAGTCTGCAGAGGAAGAGTGCGGCTGGGACGAAAACAATCTTTCTCTCCAACATGAATCTCGCTGGACCTACCGGCCGCTCCCCAGAAATGACCACTCGCACAAAATTAGATTCGTTTTCACAGCCTTGTGGTGCTATATGCTTGGGCTCTTGGGGAGACAAGCAGCTTGTGACCCGGGCTGCAGAGAAAGGGCATCTCTGAGGCTCTCATTTCCTGGCTGGAGTGTCTGTTCTCCGTGCCCACAGTGGCGGCGGAGGCATCCACCCATGCGTGCGGTCAGTACCTGCATCCTGGGGTGAAGAAGTTAGAAAAACAGACTCTGGCCGGCTGAGTGGCAGCATTCAGATAAGCAGCTGTGTCTATCTTTGTGGGGAGTCCGAGGGCCGCCCGACATACGAGCCCCTTGCTCCCTGTCTGCCATGGACAACGGGTCGTGCTGCCTCATCGAGGGGGACCCCATCTCTCGGGTGATGCCACCGCTGCTGATCCTGTTCTTTGTGCTCGGTGCCCTGGGCAATGGCATTGCCCTGTGCGGTTTCTGCTTTTACATGAAGACCTGGAAGCCGAGCACTATTTACCTTTTCAACTTGGCTGTGGCCGACTTCCTCCTCATGATCTGCCTGCCCTTGCGGACAGACTACTACCGCCGGGACAGACAATGGGCCTTTGAGGACATTCCCTGCCGGCTGGCGCTCTTCATGCTGGCCATGAACCGAGCCGGGAGCATCGTCTTCCTGACGGTGGTGGCCGTGGACAGGTATTTCAAAGTGGTCCACCCCCACCACATGGTGAACACCATCTCCAACCGGGCTGCAGCTGCCATTGTCTGTGCCCTGTGGACTGTGGTCATCCTGGGGACTCTCTACCTTTTGACGGAGAACCACCTGTGCGTGCAAGAGAAGACCTTATCCTGCGAGAGCTTCATCATGGAGTCGGCCAACGGCTGGCACGACATCATGTTCCAGCTGGAGTTCTTCCTGCCCCTCGGCATCATCTTGTTCTGTTCCTTCAAGATTATCTGGAGCCTGAAGCAGAGGCGGCAACTGGCCAGGCAGACGCGCATGAGGAAGGCGACCCGGTTCATCATGGTGGTGGCGGCGGTGTTCATCACGTGCTACCTGCCTAGCGTGTCGGCCAGACTGTATTTCCTCTGCACGGTGCCCTCCAGTGTCTGCGATCCCTCTGTCCACGTGGCCCTCCACGTGACGCTCAGCTTCACCTACATGAACAGCATGCTGGACCCCCTGGTGTACTATTTCTCAAGTCCCTCGTTCCCCAAATTCTACACCAAGCTCAAAATCCGCGGCTTGAGACCCAAGCGTCCAGGACACCCCGAGACACAGAGGCCCGAGGAGATGCCAATTTCAAACCTCTGTCGCAAGAGTTGCACCAGCGTGGCCAACAGCATGCAAAGCCAAGCCGAAGCACCGCCATAGGATCTCCAAATGAGTTGAAGAGCCAGAATCCAGAAGGGCAGATTGGCAACTTAGAAATAATTCACACAAAGGGGTAGGGGGTTTTGAAAAGGCCGCCCTTTCTTGCCTGTAGCCCCATACCCCTTGCTCTGTTGGAAACAACACACAGGCTACTGACGCCTTTTTGTAAGGTCCCAGTTAAGAAGTGAGTTGGTTGCATTTATGTGATCTGATTATAATGACGGGACAATCTGTGCATGTCATGGTGGGGCATGTGTGTGCTGGGTGGGGGGCAGGGCGTTTAGGAAGAGTTTGGCTCCTGTGTTATTTTAATGGCTGAGGAAATAGGTACCAGTATTTAAACCTATCATGTTCTTTCTCTCTCCCTCTCTCTCTCTCTCTCTCTTTCTCCCGCCCCCCCAGGAAGTTAGTGAACTTGATGACATATCAGTATTTTCTATCCTCTGACCTTAAATCATAAGTTGGTCTACAAAACAGAACCTGGACTAAGTCAGTGGTTTTATTTCAGGCTGAGTGAGGCTCCCTAGATTGGAATGTCTTGATTCTGATGATTTTCATCTTCATGGGGGTTGGGGGGAGGCTCTGTTCATTTCTTGATTTCTTAGGAGCCCAAGAATAATGGCAGCAATACAATCTGTTCTGACCTCCTCTGAGCTCCACATTTTTTTTCCTGCAAGCCTGTTGCATTTCAAAGAACATGCTGAGGGTATGTTTACCTGCCCTGATTTTTCCAGTGGGAGCTGAGTGCTTGAAGAAAAAAAAAATCCCATTGTCCTTTGGGAAGTGCCAAGTCCAGCGTAATTGCTTTTGCCTGCTTGTTATGCAACTCTGGGTTGAAATTATTCATTCATTTGTTCTCCGGTGTTTACTGGTGTCTACTGAGTTCGTACTCTGTGTCAGGCACTGTGCTAGGTCCTTTCACCTGGAAGGGCGTTAGTCCACTTTTAGATGACAGTGAAGTTTTTTTTGTGGGGGAAACAGAGAGGTTAAGGACCTTCATTCACCCTTTCAATATCGTTTAAAGACCAGTTTCTGTAAACATTGGTGTCTTCCTCTTATTGCAGGATTCTGTACAAACACCAAGGGTGGAAAGGGTAAATGTCCCTTATGTGTGTGAGTTTCCCACAAAGAGCCCTCAAACCAGATAACTCTCTGAAATGACCAGCTGCTCTGTCCTGGGTTTGGGGAAAGATTCCAAGCCAGCCTTAACTCCATCCTCAAGCCACAAAGCAGAGGAAGTCTTTCTCAGCATCTTTATTTCCACTTTCTCCAATTCCCAGGGTGCCCTCTGCACTCTAGGACCTTCCCGGCTTTTTTGTCCCCTCCCTCCCACAGACCATCCCACTGAAAGCCCTTCTCAGAAGCACTACACAGCCTAGCAATGAGACGTCGGGGCTGCAGGAAGTCAGAGGAACCAAAGTTCAAATCCCAACCCAACCACTGACGAGCTCTGTGATCTGGGGGCAGATTTTACTTAACCAGCTTTTAGCTTCAATTTCCTCATCTGTCCAACAAGGGGTAACAATAATATGGACTTCAAAAGGTTGTGGGGCAGATTCAACAAACATAAGATCCTGAAGCGTGGGGACGTTGCTCGCTGTTCTGTCCTCAGTGCCTAAAAGCCTGGCTGCGCATAGTAGGTGCTCAATAAATAGTTGAATAAATGAATAAGTGCATTGAAAGCATTAAGCACAGGGAGTAGCAGTAAACACACAATATTATGGCTTTTTATGTTAACATATATTCTTTTTTGTTTTTTTAGCAAGAGAGAAAGAGACAGGAAGGGAGGGAGAGAAGAAACATGAACTTGTAGTTGTGTTAATTTAGTTGTTCATTAATTGCTTCTCATACATGCCTTGACTGGGGGTTGGGGGTTCCAGCCAATCCAATGTCCCCTTGCTCAAGTCAGTGACCTTTGGGCTCAAGATGGCGACCATGGGATCATTTTGATGATCTCATGCTCAAGCTGGGACCCCTGCCCTCAAGCTGGTGACCTCAGGGTTTTGAACCTGGTACCTCAGTGTCTCAAATCGACACTCTACCCTCTGTGCCACCACCGGTCAAGCGTACTAACATACTTTACATGTAAAGAAACTGATGCACAGAAATCACTTCCTTTTGGCCTGACCTGTGGTGGCGCAGTGGATAAAGCGTCGACCTGGAAATGCTGAGGTTGTCGGTTTGAAACCCTGGGCTTGCCTGGTCAAGGCACATATGGGAGTTGATGCTTCCAGCTCCTCCCCCCTTCTCTCTCTCTATCTCTCTCTCTCCTCTCTCTCCCTCTCTGTCTCTCTCCTCTCTAAAAATGAATAAATAAAATAAAAAAAAGAAAAGAAAAGAAATCACTTCCTTTGGGTTTCAGGGCCCCTAAGAAGCTACTGCATTGTCACCACCTGAATTCTCCTACAGCCCAGGTGCCTGGGAAGGAGTAAAGGCCAGGGTTCTTATCAGCATCAAAGAACCATATATTCTCCTGATAGAAATCTGTGAAAGCCCACACTTCTGTTTTTAATACTATTCTTAGTTCTCATTCTTTTTTGGGCTGCTCCTTTGTTGCTTTATCTTAATAAAAAAAATGGGTTCCTAAAGCAAGTTCACATCCTCTGTGTGTTGACCCTCTGTTCAATGACTCATAAGACTTTGCCCTCCATGGAGAAAAGTCTAAAAAAAATCCAGAAGCTTGTGGTGGGCAGATTCTCACTAAAAAAAAACAGCAAGAGCAAATAAAAAGAAAAATCAAACAGAAGCCCAAACACAGACTTGACTCTAACTTTGCTTCTTCCCTTCTTAAGTTCATAGAAAGTGATGAAAAATGAAGCTTATCAAGAAGATTTCTTCAGACCTTGTGAGGAAGAGGAAGATAGCTTTGTTGTCAATGATTGTTTCAACTACCTGGAATAGGAAACTGTAATCAATTTAGAAGAAAATATGTGTTCCTCTTACTCAGGGTCTTTCAGGAGAAGTCACATAGAAGCTAGAATGGATATTAGGACATTTATTCTATGGAAATTGTATGAATAAAGAAATAGAAGGTACTTTTTATTAGTGCTGATAGTGTAAAAATACCAGTTCTGGTGTCTTCTCAGGATGGGCTTTCTTACCCTTTATTAAAAGTGAAAGGATTGGGCCTGACCTGTGGTGGCGCAGTGGATAAAGCGTCGACCTGGAAATGCTGAGGTCGCCGGTTCGAAACCCTGGGCTTGCCTGGTCAAGGCACATATGGGAGTTGATGCTTCTAGCTCCTCCCCGCCTTCTCTCTCTCTGTCTCTCCTCTCTCTCTCTCTCTCTCTCTCTGTCTCTCCCTATCCTCTAAAATGAATAAAAAAAAAAAAAAAGCACCTCTTACCTAAGAGTGTGCCTAAAAAAAAAAAAAAAAGTGAAAGGATTGGCCCTGGCCAGTGGTAGAGCATCTGCCCGGCATGTGGCTATACCAGGTTCGATCCCAGTCAGGGCACACAGGAGAAGCTCCCATCTGCTTCTCCACCCTTCCCCCTCTCCCTTATCTTTACCTCTCTCTCTCTCCTCCCCTCCTACAGCCATGGCTGACTGGTTTAAGCAAGTTGGCCCCAGGCACTGAGGATGGCTCCCAGGCCTCCACCTCAGATGCTAAAAAAAAAATGGCTCCATTTGCAATGGAGCAATGGCCCCCTAGTGGGGGTTTCTTGGGTGGATCCCAGTAGGGGGGAATGCGGGAGTCTGTCTCTATTACCCCCTCACTGAATAAAAAATAAATTTAAAAAAGAGTGAAAGGATTAAAAAATAGACTTTAGCCCTACCTGTGGTGGTGCAGTGGATAAAGTGTCAATCTGGAATGCTGAGGTCACTGGTTCGAACGTCTGGGCTTGCCTGGTCAAGGCACATACAGGAAGTAACTACTAGGAGTTGATGCTTCCTGCTTCTTTCCTCACTTTCTCTCTCTCTCTCTCCCCCCAAAACAATAAATAAAATTATATATATAAAATTATAGACTTTAAGCCCTGGCCGGTTGGCTCAGTGGTAGAGCGTCGGCCTGGCGTGCAGGAGTCCTGGGTTCGATTCCCAGCCAGGGCACACAGGAGAAGCGCCCATCTGCTTCTCCACCCCTCCCCCTCTCCTTTTTCTCTGTCTCTCTCTTCCCCTCCCGCAGCCAAGGTTCCATTGGAGCAAGGTTGGCCTGGGTGCTGAGGATGGCTCTATGGCCTCTGCCTCAGGTGCTAGAATGGCTCTGGTTGCAACAGATCAACACCCCAGATGGGCAGAGCATCGCCCCCTGGTGGGCATGCCAGGTGGATCCCGGTCGGGCGCATGCGGGAGTCTGTCTGACTGCCTCCCCATTTCCAACTTCAGAAAAATACAAAAATACAAAAAAAAAAAAAAAAAGATATATATATATATATATATATATATATATATATATATATATATATATATATATATATATATATAGACTTTAAAACAAAGGCTATAAAGAGAGACACAGAAAGACCCAGCGATTTGACTTCTGAGTATTTAGCCAAAGAAACCCAAAACACTACACTGAAAAGGCATACACATCCATATGTTTATTGCAGCATTATTTACAGTAGCCAAGATATGGAAGCAGTGAAGTGTTCATCAATAAATGAAGGGATGAAGAGGACGTGGCACCGTGTATACAATAGAATATGACTCAGCCATAAAAAAAGAATAAAGTCTTGCCATCGGCCACACCATGGAAAGACCCTAGAGGTTATTGTGCTAAGTCAAATAAGTCAGACAAACAAATGCGCAATGATTTCACTTACATGTGGAAGCTAAAGACCAAAATAAACGAACAAGCAGAACAGAAACAGACTTATAGCGATCGAGGACATTTGGACGGTTGCCCAACAAGAGGGTGTGCTGGTGGGTGGGTGAAAAGTATGAAGGGCTTAAGAAGTACAAATTGGGCCTTGGCCAGTTAGCTCAGTCTGTGAGAACGTCCTCCCTAAATGTCAAGGTTGAGGGTTCAATCCCTGGTCAGGGCACATATGGAAAGCAGCCAATGAACTTTCAAATAAAAGTGGAATGAGAAATTAATGTTTCTCGCCCTCTCTCTCTTTCTCTGTCTCTGTCCCTTCCTCTGTTTCTAAAACCAATCAAGTACAAGTTGGTAGTCACAGCACAGTCATGGGGATGTAACGTCGTACAGCATAGGAAATATAGTCAATAATATTGCAATAACTATATATGATGTCAGATGAGTACTTGGTTTCTTAGGGTGATCACTTGGTAAGCTATATAAATGTCTAATCATAAGATTTTATACCTGAAACTAATATAATATTATACATCAACTGTCATTTAAAAATAAAAAAAAAATTTTTTTTTTTTTCTTTCATTTTTCTGAAGCTGGAAACGGGGAGAGACAGTCAGACAGACTCCCGCATGCACCCGACCGGGATCCACCCGGCACGCCCACCATGGGGCGACGCTCTGCCCACCAGGGGGTGATGCTCTGCCCATCCTGGGCGTCGCCATATTGCGACCAGAGCCACTCTAGCACCTGGGGCAGAGGCCAAGGAGCCATCCCCAGTGCCCGGGCCATCTTTGCTCCAATGGAGCCTTGGCTGCGGGAGGGGAAGAGAGAGACAGAGAGGAAAGTGCGGCGGAGGGGTGGAGAAGCAAATGGGCGCTTCTCCTGTGTGCCCTGGCCGGGAATCGAACCCGGGTCCTCCGCACGCTAGGTAAAAATAAAAAAAAAATTTTTAAGTGAAAGGGTTAAGATGAGGTCTGAAGTCACCGGGAGCACAGGGGCTGCATAGAGGGGATTAGAATGCTGAGACGCAGGGGGCTAAGCCGATTGTTTTGGGTTCTACAGCAAGATGGGCACCTGGTCACGCTGTGATGCGTGGTCTCAGCTCACTTGCCTTCTGGGCCTTCTAACCCACAGAGGTGGGTTTGGCAGGATGAGGCAAGGCCCCACCATTGCAGTGAGTGCACAGGCGGCCTCAGGACTGGCTCTCTCATCTGCCAGGTCCCTTACGACATGAAAATGCAAAGTCCCTTGTTCAAAAAAGTATTAAGAATTTCAGAGTAGTGGCAGCAGAGCATTAAACTAAACACAGGATTTTCTGAGCTCATCTGTGAGGCTGGGGCCCTACATTTTAAATGGATGGACGGACAGATGGACAGACAGATGGATGTTGACATGGAGTAAACAGGTGGCCTCACATTTGGGCCTAATATATATTCAGCATCCAGTGATGAGACAGGAGGAGTGGGAAGGGGTCAATATTTTATTCCTTGTGAAGTTTGTTCATTCCGTCTTTCTAGGAACATTTATTAGCCACCAGCCTCTGTACCAGGCGCCGTAGAAACACTGTGGAAAATGCAGCTCCGGACCCCATGGGTGCTAACGTAGAAACCAAGGGAAAAATAAAACTTCCCTTCAGGGTAATGGTGGTGGATGTGGTCAACACAGAGTTCCATAGGAGAACCCACCCCCTAGTCCTGGTGTAGGTGGGGGAAGGCTTCCTGGAGGAAGTGACTCATGAATTTAGGCATGAAGGATGGATAGGACACAAGCAGATGGCGACTCAATGAGGAAGAGTATTCCAGTTAGAGAGCAGAGAGGTGGGAAATGCTGGCAGGAACTGCAGGAAATCCAGGGGCCAGGAATAAAATGCCCGAGCTGGGTCGTGACAACATGAGCTCCACCAGGGAGAGAGAGGGTCTGTTACCAACTCATCTGCACAGAAGTTTTGAAAATAGCCTTTCAGATTCTATTCCTTTCTTTTTTTAATTAAATTTCTCTGACTACAGAAGGCATATATATTCCCCCCCCCAAAAAATTCAAAGAACACGTAAATATAGAAAGTAAGAAGTAGAAGTCTTTCTTTCATTCCTCTTAATTTCATTTTCTAGAGGGGGTAACTTCTAAACATTCGGAGGACATACACCACTGCATACAAATAACAAGCCTTTCGTTTTGCTAAAGCAGAATGTGTAGATATGTGTAATAAAGATTACACGGCTTTGCAAAGCATTCTTTTTTTTTTTTTTTTTTTTTTTACCGTACATCACTCCCTACATCAGAACAGAGGTTGAGCTCATTGTTTTGGGTTTTTTTTTTATTTTTCTGAAGCTGGAAATGGGGAGAGACAGTCAGACAGACTCCTACATGCGCTCGACCGGGATCCACCCGGCACGACCACCAGGGGGCGACGCTCTGCCCACCAGGGAGCGATGCTCTGCCCCTCCGGGGCGTCGCTCTGTTGCGACCAGAGCCACTCCAGTGCCTGGGCAGAGGCCAAGGAGCCATCCCCAGCGCCCAGGCCATCTTTGCTCCAATGAAGCCTCACTGCGGGAGGGGAAGAGAGAGACATAGAGGAAGGAGAGGGGGAGGGGTGGAGAAGCAGATGGGCGCTTCTCCTGTGTGCCCTGGCCAGGAATCGAACCCGGGACTTCTGCATGCCAGGCCGACGCTCTACCACTGAGCCAACCGGCCAGGGTGAACTCATTGTTTTAAACTATAGTTTGTTGTATAAACAAACCACACTAGTGCATTTAACCAATGGCCTTTTAATGGACACGCAAGTTATTTCCCATTTTCCTCTATTGCCACCAATGCTATGGTGAATATTTTGAATGACACATGTGCCAGAGATTTTGGAAGCTAGGTCTTAGACATGGCATTGTTGGGTCAAAGGACAGGCATAGTGGGTGAGGCCATGTGCACAGTGGCCGGGAGCTGAGCTCTGGAACCAGACTGTCTGGGCTCAAATCCCATCTCCTTTCACTTACTAACTGTGTGACCTCAGGCAAGCTACTTAACCTCTCAATGCTTGTCTGTAAAATGGGGACAAGAGGTGTACCTTCCCCAGAGGGGTGTGGTAAAAATGAGTTTAGATGTAAAAAGGACCAAGAATAGTGCCCTGCCCAACACAGAGTAAGTACTATTTCTTTTTTTTTTTTATTTCTTTTTTTTTATATTTTATTTATTGATTTTACAGAGAAGGGAAGTGGGGGGGGGGGGTCTAGAAGTACCAACCCACAGTTGCTTCACTTTAGTTGTTCATTGATTGTTTGTTGTGTCTATGTTCCAGATCAATGCTCGAGCCACTGTGCCACCACAGGCCAGGCCACATGGGTGTTAATTCTTAAAGATTTTATTTATTGATTTTAGAGAGAGAGAGAGAAAGGGGGAGGGAGGAATAGGAAGCATCAACTTGTTGCTTCTGTATGTGCCTTGACCAGGCAAGCCCAGGGTTTGGAACTGGCAACCTCAGTGTTCCAGGTCTATGGTTTATTCACTGTGCCACCACAAGTCAGGCCAGTTAGTACTATTTCTATTAACTCTTATCATTGCCTTGGATTAGCTCTCATTCTATTAGCTTTTATCACAATCTTGATAGGTACCAACAAATTGCCCAACAAAAGAGCTAACCCAACTCTCAGCAACAGTTGATAAAAGCCTTCTTCACACTCTTGCCAACAAGCTCTTATTTGTTTTAATAACTTTTTTCTTCCTTTGAAAAAAAAATATATACTTTACCCCTTTAAAGTGAAGATGTCCATCTTACCAATTTTGTTGTTTGTGTGTTTCCTATCATACCTGAGAAAGGCTTTGTCTAAGCTGAGGTCATAAAGACTTACTCTTCACTTTTCTGCTAAGAATTTTATGTCTTATATTTCAGTCAGTGATGCATGTTAGTGTTAATTTTCATGTCCAGGGCAAGGAAGGGGCCCAACTTCATTATTCTGCATTTGGCTAACCAATTGTTTTAGCGTCATTTATTGAAAAGACTGTTCTGTCTCCCATTGATTTGTCTAAGCACACTTTTAAAGATCATCTGACCACAAGGGCACGGGGTTATTTCTGGCTTCTCAATCCTGCTCTACGATCTGTCTATCTTTATGCCGGGAACTGTCTTCATTACTGTAGTTTGCAGCAAGTTTTTAAACTGAGAAGTGTGAGGTTCTTTTTTTTTAATTTTGTTCTTTTTTTTTTTTTTTTTGCAAGGGGGGGGGGACAGACAGACAGAAGGAGAGAGAGATGAAAAGCATCAACTCATAGTTGAGTACTTTAGTTCATTGATTGTTTCCCATACATGCCGTGACCTAGGGGCTTCAGCCAAGCCAGTGACCCCTTGCTCAAGCCAGTGAGCTTGACTCAAGCCAGCGACCATGGGGTCATGCCTATAAGACCACACTCAAGCTGATGACCTCAGGGTTTTGAACCTGGGTCCTCAGCATCCCAGGTCAATGCTCTATCCACTGTGCCACCATCTGGTCAGGCTGTACTTCCTTTTCAAGATGATTTGATTATTTTGGTTTGACCTTAGGTGTTTTTTTTTTTTTATTGAATTTATTGGGGTGACATTAACAAAATTATACAAGTTTCAAGGGTATTTGCTCTTAGGCAATTCAACACTATGTTTCACAATCTTGAAATATCCTTCTCATTTTTGTTTTTTTAATTTTTTACAAGGTTCTGTTTGAGCCAAACTGGTGACATTGCCAGGAAGCAAGACCCCAAATGCTCTTCTCCTTTCTTTTCCTATGCCTTGCTGGTCAGCATTCGGCTTCCTCTCTTCCTCCTCACACCTCCTTCCTCCTGCTTCATCCTCTTCATTCATGGTCCCGAGGTCTCATTTTCAACTAGCCAAGTGTCCTAGCTCAGTGTCAATGCCATCCGTGAGGCAAGTCTCCCACAGTGTTTCCAGTCAACGCTGCTCCTTGTCCCAATGAAATGACGTTGTGACTCGCTTTAACCAACCAAATGCGGTGGAGATGGTGTTCTGGAATTTCTGAGCCCAGGCATTAAGAAGGTCTGCTTGTGTGTCTCTGGAAATCCTGAGTAGCTTTGTGAGGCACCTAGCTCGCCCTGTGGAAAGCAGATGCCACACAGTCCAAGGTCACTGGCTTGAGCCCAAGGTCGCTGGCTTGAGCCGAGGGTCGCTGGCTTGAGCCCAGAGTCGCTGGCTTTAGCAAGGAGTCACTGGCTTGGCTGGAGCCCCCCTGTCAAGGCACGTATAAGAAGCAATCAATGAACAACTAAAGTGCCACAATACCAGTTGATGCTTCTCATCTCTCTCCCTCCTGTCTGTCTATACCTGTCTGTCCCTGTCTTTCTCACACACAAAAAGAAAAAGAAAAAAAGCAGATGCCACACAGAAACCCATGACTGTAGGGAGAGGGAGAGAAGCCCAGTGTCCTCCTTGAGTCTAGCTGCCCTCTGAGAGACTCCGACAGAGAGCTGCCCCATGGAGCCCAGCCAACCCACAGAGCCATGAGAGCAAAGGCAGAGTCCAAAGACAAGCAGTGAAATACTTAGTCTCGCTCAGCCTCAGTGTTATTTCTGATCAGCACATTACTCACAGGGTTTTTTGGTGAGGATCAAATGAGGTCACGTAGACAATGCCTAGCTTGAAGTATACTGTTGGTAAATGATTGCTGTAATTATTTTTCATCATAAAAGAACAGTTCCATCCAGTTCAGTGGCACACATTCACGCTGTCAACAAGAGCACCAGGCATGGAGGTGCACGTTAACTGTGAAAGTCCTGGATTATGCCTGGGCTTTTCCCACACAACTCAGGGGAGTTGGATGCCTTTGCTGTTGACCGTGATTCATTGTAACAAGTTTCTGCACAACTCACCACTAGTAAGAAAAATAAATCCACCAGTGAAAGACACATACATGCAAGACAAAACCTGCCCACGGCTAAGTGGGAAGACTGGAAATTCCTTAGCGGGTACCAGCACCAGCACCCGAGGAGGCTGGCACTGACATTCTGCCGGCGTTGCTGCAGACCTTGGTTTAGTATCAGAGGAAGTGAGGGTGAGAAGCAGCTTGAATATTGTTGTATCTGGCGATGGTCAACCTATTTCATCTCACTGCACTCATGTTAATCACTAGAGGTCTGTAGCATGGCAAAAAACATATTATTTGCTAATCTGACCCCCTGCCAAAAAATATAGGGATAATTCCGATGCATTCACAGTAGACAGCTATTGGTGTCATCTTTTTATTGGGCAATCGAAGGAAAAAGAGGTCAGTGCCCCCGACTAAACAGTCAGGTATTGCATGTTTTAAAAATTCTTGGGGGTGCACCTGTTGAAAACGACTGGCTGCACCTTACATTACACATGGGAAGCTGAGGGCTTGAGACGGTTCACAGCCGTTCATGACGAACCCAGAACAAGCAACCAGCCTCTCCAGTTTTTTTCACACTTAACAATATTTGTTGTTTTTTTCTAATGTCTGTGATTATTATTTTAAAAAAAGAAGATATTAGAGAATTGGGCCCTGGCCGATTGGCTCAGTGGTAGAGCGTCGGCCTGGCGTGCGGAAGTCCCGGGTTCGATTCCCGGCCTGGGCACACAGGAGAAGTGCCCATCTGCTTCTCCACCCCTCTCCCTCCCCTTCCTCTCTGTCTCTCTCTTCCTCTCCCGCAGCCAAGGCTCCATTGGAGCAAAGATGGCCCGGGCACTGGGGATGGCTCCATGGCCTCTGCCTCAGGCGCTAGAATGGCTCTGGTTGCAACAGAGCGACGCCCCAGATGGGCAGAGCATCACCCCCTGGTGGGCGTGCTGGGTGGATCCTGGTCAGGCACACGGGAGTCTGTCTGACTGCCTCCCCGTTTCCAGCTTCAGAAAAATACAAAAAAAAAAAAAAAGATATTAGAGAATTGTAAAATTCAGAAAGGGAGAAGGGTTCCTTGCACATGTTAGCTCCCAGAAACAACTTGACAGTCGATTTTTCTGGCTTTTAGTTCTTAAAGACCCTTTTTTTTTTTTTTTTTTTTTTTTTTTGCATTTTTCTGAAGCTGGAAACAGGGAGAGACAGTCAGACAGACTCCCGCATGCGCCCGACCGGGATCCACCCGGCACGCCCACCATGGGGCGACGCTCTGCCCACCAGGGGGCGATGCTCTGCCCATCCTGGGCGTCGCCATGTTGCGACCAGAGCCACTCTAGCGCCTGAGGCAGAGGCCACAGAGCCATCCCCAGCGCCCGGGCCATCTTTGCTCCAATGGAGCCTTGGCTGCGGGAGGGGAAGAGAGAGACAGAGAAGAAGGCGCGGCGGAGGGGTGGAGAAGCAAATGGGCGCTTCTCCTGTGTGCCCTGGCCGGGAATCGAACCCGGGTCCTCCGCGCGCTAGGCTGACGCTCTACTGCTGAGCTCTTAAAGACCCTTGAGATCAGTTTATGAATATCGCTGACACGTCCACATTTGTCCAAGAAGAAAGTGTGATCTTCACAGGCAGTGAGGACGTGAGACAAATACCAATCATTTCACTAGAGCCTGGAGACACCCACATAACGTGACCTGGATCCCACGCAACCTTCCAAAGGAAGAGGAAGTCACAGAAGAGACCATCTGCACTACGGGACACAGGCTTTGATGCCAGGGCCAGACCCACATCCGAGCTCTGCTCTTATTAGCTGGGTAGCCTGGGTGGAATACATGATCCTCCTCTCTGAGCTCTGCCTTTCTCATTTTGAAATCTGAATCAGTAACAGTCCTCACCTTAGGGACTGCAGTCAGGGTCAGACAAGATATGCATTTAAAGCACTGAGCCAGAGGTCTGATGCATTGGAACATTCGTACAGACATCGCCTTTAGTGTCTTCATCAAGTATGTCTGGTTCCAGTGAGAGTCAATGTTAGATCATCCTGACTAATTCACTGTCGAGAGTCTATACACCTCTACTATTGAACCTGAGTAGACAATGAAAGAAAACAAATTTTCTATTTCTGACTCAAAGTTGGAAGCAATTTTGGAACGTCTAGCAAAGTAAGAAGTCAACAGACCAAAATATCACTGGCTAGGAATGTTCTGCAGGGTTACACCCATTATACTGAAATGCAAAGAAATGATGTTGCACCCTGGCCAGTTAGCTCAGTTGGGTAAGGGTGTCATCCCCAGACGACAAGGTTGCCAGTTCGACCCCCTGGTCAGGGTACAGATCCCCTTTCCCTCTGTCCGCTTTCCTTCTTCATACTCACTCTTAATGTTTCTGGAAGACCCTAGCTGCTTAGCTCAGTAAGTTATTGCCATTATTTTATAAACAAATGCAAGCCAACCACATGACAGCTAATTAACTCTCCAACACTAAGGGCTCAGTAGATGGGTTTTTTCCAAAGGGATGCCTTGTCACATCTCAGTAATTCACAAATTACAGAGCGGCTCAGTGTATCTCTCTCTCAGAAAGAAAGAGAGAGAGAGATGATGTGCGAAATGGTGCTCTGCTTCAAAGCAGAGTTCAAAGTCTCTTATGTCCTATCACTCTAAGTTTAATTATTAAAAAAAAAATGGGGGCTTTTAAAATGTCACGCGCTTAGTGGGGGAGACTGAGGGTGCATGGGGACAGCGTATACAGGAACTCCCTGCACTTTCTGCTCAATTTGGCTGAAACTCTCAAAGTGCTCTAAAAAATAATAAAGCTTATTAATTTTAAAAAATCACGTACTTAAACATAAACCACTCGAACATGCAAGCATATCCAAATCGAACACAACCAAAAAAACCTCAACTTTTGTAACACACCTCTGGCACGTTTTCCTGTTAAATTTTATGCTGTTCTCAAGTAGTTTATTATGATTTTTTTTTTTTTCGCTGCTGCTGCTAAGTAGAAATTAACTGCAGAGTTCTGGTGCGGAAAAGCAATCCAAGTTTGGGCAGAAAAGATGGCATGGGAACATAACACCCAACCCATCTGTCTTCATAAAACGGACAATTCCTGTCTTCTTGGCCTTTCCAGAAGAAATCATGTGCCTGCTGTTTTTTAAATCATTTGCATGCTGCTATTTCATACTCTTTTTTAAAAATTAATTCATTGTGTTTACATAGATTCTAGTGTCCCCCCGAATTCACCCTCCCCTTCCCCGTGTTCCCCAGAACATTCCCCTCCTTGTCCCCCTTCCCGTAACGCCCTCCCCCCTTCCCTCCAGGATTTGCTTTTCTGCTCTCATCCCATCCTATCAGCCTATCATCCCCTTTCCCTCTGTCCGCTTTCCTTCTTCATACTCACTCTTAATGTTTCTGGAAGACCCTAGCTGCTTAGCTCAGTAAGTTATTGCCATTATTTTATAAACAAATGTAAGCCAACCACATGACAGCGAATTAACTCTCCAACACTAAGGGCTCAGTAGACGGGTTTTTTCCAAAGGGATGCCTTGTCACATCTCAGTAATTCACAAAGGGCAGTCGGCTTGCCCAAATCTACTCTTTAACATTTAGAAAATTTTGTGGGTTCCTTCCTGTCTGCTCAGGAAATTTTTATTACTTGTTTATGCAAACAGCAGGTTGCGAAAGAGCCTTGCTGGCTTTTTTTTTTTTAAAGCGATTTCGTAGTTTCTTGGTAACCATTCAGTCATCTATTTCAACACCCTGACATGACATAAAGGCGGGCACTGAACCACATGTTCACCACACAGGCACACACACCTCTTTCCCTGAGCACTTGCAGGGCGAGGCACTCCCTGCCCTGCACCTACCTCGATCCACTCATGAACCCTGACCACCAGCAGAATCATTCTCTGCGAATAAGAAATCAGGACTGCTGTGTGTTCCGGGATAACAACATTGCGTGGGTCCTGCCGCCGGTGTTAGGGCTGGAGTTTGTGTTCGGGCTTGTGGGCAATGGCCTGGCCCTGTGGATTTTCTGCTTCCACCTCAAGTCCTGGAAATCCAGCCGGATTTTCCTGTTCAACCTGACCGTGGCCGACTTTCTCCTGATCATCTGCCTGCCCTTCCTCATGGACAACTACGTGCAGAAGTGGAACTGGAGGTTTGGGGACATCCCATGCCGGCTGATGCTCTTTATGTTGGCCATGAACCGCCAGGGCAGCATCATCTTCCTGACGGTGGTGGCCGTGGACAGGTACTTCCGCGTGGTCCACCCCCACCATGCTCTGAACAAGATCTCCAATAGGAGGGCGGCCATCATCTCCTGCTTCCTGTGGGCCGTCACCATCGGCCTGACACTCCACCTGCTGTACAACAAGATGATGACCGAGAACGGAAACGCAAAACTGTGCAGCAGCTTCAGCATCTGCTACGTCTTCCGGTGGCACGACGCCATGTTCTTCCTGGAGTTCTTCCTGCCCCTGGGCATCATCCTGTTCTGCTCCTTCCGCATCATCTGGAGCCTGCGGCAGCGACAGATGGACAGGCATGCCAAGATCAAGAGGGCCATCACCTTCATCCTGGTGGTGGCTGTCGTCTTCATCATCTGCTTCCTGCCCAGCGTGGCCGTGCGCTTGCGCATCTTTTGGCTCCTGTTCAGCAAGAGGAGCATCGGCGACTGCAACATCTATAACAAGGTGGACTTGGCCTTTTTCACGACCCTCAGCTTCACCTACATGAACAGCATGCTGGACCCCGTGGTGTACTACTTTTCCAGCCCCTTGTTCCCCGACTTCTTCTCCACTTTGGCCAACCGCTGCCTCCGGAAGAAGACGCCCAAGGAGCCGGTGAATAACCGGAGCACCAGCGTCGAGCTCACCGGGGATCTGAACGTCAGCAAAGGTGTCCTGGGCGCTCAGATGGCCGACCCCAGTGAGCCATGAAACCCCTTCTCCTCCGACTCCAGCCTCACCTTAAATAACCGAGCCAAGGAGGGAGATGTTCCCCAAGAACTAAGGTCTCTGGAGAAACAGGTTGGCTGATGCCCAGCGTGACATCCTTGGACTTGACCCTGAGGTTTCCTGGAACTTCCAGATTCGGAGACTCTGATTTAGAGAAGTGGCGTGATGGTGTGGGACCCCTTTGGTTGCATAACGCCACCGCAGAAACCTTGGGAGGGATGGAGAAGAAGGTTTCCAGGCTTTGGACCCTCCCGCTCCAGCTTGGATGCTTGCAGAACTGAAGAAGGGAAAACGGTCCACGCTTTTGCCAAGTAGAATTGGAGCCGCAGAGATGCCTGTCAGCACCTGTGATTCACCGACGGCGGAGCCTTCCCTTCACCTGCCCAGGACTCTGACAATGTCTCAGCTCCCAGGACTGGGACAGTTTCTCAGCTCCCCGGGGCCACATCTCGCCTGCTGGCGGCTCCGGCTGTGAGAAGGAGAGCTAAGCGATTGAAGAGGACTTATTGCTCCAGGAGGGAGCCCAGGTATCATGCTACAAGCCCTGAGATCCGTTTATTGTTCCCTCCCAAGCTGTAGGAGAACCGGACATAGAGACTCATGAACTTTGGCTCATGCCTGAGTTTCCAATGGTAGGAAGTAGGGGATTAAGCAGGAGGAGAGGTACTGAGCAGAGCGGTGTTACTAAGGGAAAGGAAATGGCGTGTGTGTTACAACCTGCAATTAATCCATTCCTCTCTTGTTTACACTAATTTGAAGGTTGAGCAATTTAAAAAGGGCTTGGGGGCGGGTGGGGGGGGGGCTAGGGAGGGAAGAGCTGCTTCCCACCTGGGTTTTGCTTTTAGCATCAAAAGGGAAATGCTACCCAGTGGTTAGTAGGATGGGATGGGGAAGACGTCTCCCAATTCACTTGCTTGTGTGATTCTGTACAGATAAGAGATCTACCACTTCAATAAACCTTGATACGGGGGCACACAGTCTGGTGTTGCATGTGTCTGGGTAATGGCTCGGAGAAATGGAACTTCGTGCTAAAGTGAAGACCTTCCTGATTGCGAACTGTGTCCTAGTAGAAAAGCACTGTCTCTGTAATGTGAGAACCACCAAGGACGCAGAGACAGTTAAGTAAAAACTCCATATGCAGGCCCTGGCCGGTTGGCTTAGTGGTAGAGCGTCGGCCTGGCATGCAGGAGTCCCGGGTTCGATTCCCAGCCAGGGCACACAGGAGAAGCGCCCATCTGCTTCTCCACCCCTCTCCCTCTCCTTCCTCTCTGTCTCTCTCTTCCCCTCCCGCAGCCAAGGCTCCATTGGAGCAAGGTTGGCCTGGGCACTGAGGATGGCTCTGTAGCCTCTGCCTCAGGTGCTAGAGTGGCTCTGGTTGCAGCAGAGCACGCCCCAGATGGGCAGAGCATCTCCCCCTGGTGGGCATGCCGGGTGGATCTTGGTCGGGCGCATGCGGGAGTCTGTCTGCCTCCCCGTTTCCAACTTCGGAAAAATACAAAAAAAAAAAAAAAGAAAGAAAGAAAATTACTATATGCATTGTGATCAGGATGGGACAGGGCAGGGGATAAATAAAACTACAACAACCAATTCGGAAGGGTAGTTACAGATGAGATTACAAGAACATTATACATTTCATGGAGATTTTGGTGCATATTGCTGTTATTATCTGTATAAAAAAGGGGGGGCACCTGAAACCTATATAATTTTATTAACAAATGTCACCCCAATAAATGCAGTAAAATTTTAAAAGAAAAAAAAAAAGCCTGACCAGGCGGTGGCGTAGTGGATAGAGCATTGGACTGGGATGTGGAGGACCCAGATTCGAGACCCCAAGGTCGCCAGCTTGAGCGTGGGCTCATCTGGTTTGAGCAAAGCTCACCAGCTTGAACCCAACATCACTGGCTCGAGCAAGGGGTTACTTGGTCTGCTGAAGGCCCACAGTCAAGGCACATATGAAAAAGCAATCAATGAACAACTAAGGTGTTGCAATGAAAAACTAAAGATTGATGCTTCTCATCTTTCTCTGTTCCTGTCTGTCTGTCTCTATCTATCCCTCTCTCTGACTCTCTCTCTGTCTCTGTTAAAAAAAAAAAAAGAATAGGGCCAGACTGAGGTTTGTGCGTAGAAGGGGGAAGAAGGATCTTCCCATGGGGGAGTTTCAGTTCCCAGTTCTGGGGATGGAAATGAGATGACCCGGTTTGAGTCTGTGACTGGTCCAAGTTTCTGTTGTGCTTTCCTTTCCAGCGTCTGTCAGCCCTCAGTCCCTCAGCAAGACCAGGCTTGCTGTGACATTCTGACTTAGATGCAGGTAAGCGCAGTAGCGACTATGTAGGCTCCGAGCCACCGCTGCGTGGCAGTCAGTGGAAGAAGACAGACAGACATCCCTGAGTTTCTAAGGTGTTTTCAGAGCACTTGGCTTATCTGGCTCTCCAATCGACGACTCCTCCTCGAGGTGGTAGAGAGTTAAATAAATGCACAGATCTCCTGAGCCCCAGGAAAGGAGGGACTTCCCGGCCTCAAGGTATGAGTCAGCAGGGAGCCTGGCAGTGAGGTTCTCTTCTGTACAGAGCTGACAGCTCACATTTGTCCGTTTGTTCCTTTCATTAGCGTTCACAAATTAAGCACCAACTGGTTCTGGGTGGTGGATGAGACTAAAACCAGGGAACAAGGTGCCTGAGACCCTCTTCTCTAAGGACTCACATTCCAGGCAGGGAGGCAGACAGAAAGGAACAGTATAGGCAGGCATGGAAAGAGCAGACAGAAAAGCAGGGTGACAGGCTAAAAAAGGGAGTGCTGATGGGATGATGGGGAAGATCTCTATTGGGAAGTGACTTTGAGGTGAGCCATGAATGACCAGGCAGAACAAACAATCCAAAACACCCAAGGGAAAGGCATCCTAGGCAGAGGGAATGGTAAGTGCAAAGGCCCTGAGGTGAGAATTAATTTGCTGTGTGTGAGCGTCTTAATTTTTCAGGGCTGCCATGACAAAGTACCAAAGACTTTGGCAGCTTCAAATGGCAAAAATGTATTCTCTGCCTGACCAGGCGGTGGTGTAGTGGATAGAGCGTAGGACTGGGATGCAGAAGACCCAGGTTTGAGACCCCAAAGTCGCCAGCTTGAGCGCGGGCTCATCTGGTTTGAGCAAAAGCTGGCTCAAGCAAGGGTTTACTCAGTCTTCTTTTTTTTGTTGTTGTTGTTTTTTTGTTTGGTTTGTTGTTGTTTTTTTGTATTTTTCTGAAGCTGGAAACAGGGAGGCAGTCAGACAGACTCCCGCATACGCTTGACCGGGATCCATCCGGCACGCCCACCAGGGGGCGATGATCTGCCCCTCCGGGGCGTCGCTCTGTTGCGACCAGAGCCACTCTAGCGCCTGGGGCAGAGGCCAAGGAGCCATCCCCAGCGCCCGGGCCATCTTTTTGCTCCAATGGAGCCTCGGCTGTGGGAGGGGAAGAGAGAGACAGAGAGGAAGGAGAGGGGGAGGGGTGGAGAAGCAGATGGGCGCCTCTCCTGTGTGCCCTGGCCAGGAATCGAACCCGGGACTTCTGCATGCCAGGCCAATGCTCTACCACTGAGCCAATCGGCCAGGGCCACTCGGTCTTCTGAAGGCCTGAGGTCAAGGCACATATGAGAAAGCAATCAACAAACAACTAAGGTGTTGCAATGCGCAACGAAAAACTAATGACTGATGCTTCTCATCTCTCCATTCCTGTCTGTCTGTCCCTGTCTATCCCTCTCTCTGAGTCTCTCTCTCTGTCTCTGTAAAAAAAACAAAAACAAAAATATGTATTCTCTCACAGTTCTAGAAGCCAGAAGTCCGAATCAAGGTGTCGGTAGGGTTGGCTCCTTCTGGAAGCTCTGTGGGAGCATCTGTTCTGTGTCTCCCTCCTAAGTTTCTGGGGACTTTGCTGGCAATTCTGGGCTTGAAGATGGATCATTTCATCTTCACATGGCCTTCTCCTGGTCTCAGTTCCCAGTTCTGGAGATGGAAAGGAGATGTCCTCTCCTTTTCTGTCTCTTACAAAGACACTTGCCGCTGGATTTAGGCGTGACCCTAATCCAAGATGATCTCATCTCAGGCTCCTTCCCTTAATGACCTCTACAGAGACCCCCTGTCCCAAATAAGAATCCCATTCTAAGATTCTGGGTGGACCTGCCTTTCCATGTCCAATTCTGCTCATGAGAGTTTAAAAACAGAACGTGATCTCAATCCTCGTTAAAACGTGCATCGGTGTACCTACACCTGGAATGATGGACCAGAAGAACACACACCAAAGCCTTCACGTGGACTCTAACCTGGATGCTGGGACCACGCGTGGCTTTCCTTTTCCTTCCTGGACTTTCCCTTATTTTTAAATCATCAGTGATGAACCAAACAGTATTAATATTGTAAGTTATTTACAAACGTATGTTGTTTTAAAAGTTAAATTGGCCCTGGCCGGTTGGCTCAGTGGTAGAGCGCCAGCCTGGCGTGCGGAAGTCCCGGTTTTGATTCCCGGCCAGGGCACACAGGAGAAGCGCCCATCTGCTTCTCCACCCCTCCCCCTCTCCTTCCTTTCTGTCTCTCTCTTCCCCTCCCACAGCCGAGGCTCTATTGGAGCAAAGTTGGCCCGGACGCTGGGGATGGCTCCATGGCCTCTGCCTCAGGCGCTAGAGTGACTCTGGTTGCAACAGAGCGACGCCCCGGATGGGCAGAGCATCGCCCCCTGGTGGGCATGCCAGGTGGATCCCGGTCGGGCGCATGCGGGAGTCTGACTGCCTCCCCATTTCCAGCTTCAGAAAAGTACAAAAAAAGAAAAAAAAAGTTAAATCACATTCAGTTATAGGTTTATAAAATAAGGTCACCATCACCTTCCTTGATCATCAACAATATTAAGAGAGTAGTCTCACCTGACCAGGCGATGAGGCAGCAGATAGAGCATTGGCCTGGGATGCTGAGGACCCAGATTCGAAACCCTAAGGTCTCTAGCTTGAGCACGGGGTCACTGGCTTGAAGCCCAAGTGGCTTGAATGTGGGATCATAGACATGACCCCATGGTTGCTGGCTTGAAGCCCAAGGTCGCTGGCTTGAGTTCAAGGTCACTGACTTGAGCAAGGGGTCACTGGCTCCACTGGAGCACCTGGTCAAGGCACATATGAGAGAGCAATCAATGAACAACTAAGGTGCTGCAACTGTGAGTTGATGCTTCTCATCTCTCTCCCTTTCTGGCTGTCTGTCCCTATCTCTTGCTTAGAAAAAAAGGAGAGAGAGAGCAGTCTCCTAAATACTACTGTTCCCCTGTCCAGGGTAATATCAACTTTAATTTAAAATGGGAGCAGCCCTGGCCGGTTGGCTCAGTGGTAGAGCGTCGGCCTGGCGTGCAGAAGTCCCGGGTTCGATTCCCGGCCAGGGTACACAGGTGAAGCGCCCATCTGCTTCTCCACCCCTCCCCCTCTCCTTCCGCTCTGTCTCTCTCTTCCCCTCCCGCAGCCGAGGCTCCATTGGAGCAAAGATGGCCCGGGCGCTGGGGATGGCTCCTTGGCCTCTGCCCCAGGTGCTAAAGTCGCTCTGGTTGCGACAGAGCGACCCCCCGGAGGGGCAGAGCATCGCCCCCTGGTGGGCGTGCCGGGTGGATCCCGGTCGGCACATGCGGGTGTCTGTCTGACTATCTCCCCGTTTCCAGCTTCAGAAAAGTACAAAAAAAAACAACCCCCCAAAAAAACACAATAAAATGGGAGCAAGTGCCTGACTAGGCAGTGGCGCAGTGGATAGAGTGTCAGACTGGGATGCAGAGGACCCCCAGGTTCGAGACCCCAAGGTCGCCAGTTTGAGCGCAGGCTCATCTGGTTTGAGCAAAAAGCCCACCAGCATGAACCCAAGGTCGCTGGCTCCAGCAAGGGGTTACTTGGTCTGCTGAAGGCCCGCGGTCAAGGCGCATATAAGAAAGCAATCAATGAACAACTAAGGTGTTGCAACGCGCAATGAAAACCTAATGATTGATGCTTCTCATCTCTCTCCATTCCTGTCTGTCTGTCCCTGTCTATCCCTCTCTCTGATTCACTCTGTCTCTGTAAAAAAAATAAAATAAAAAAATAAAATAAAATGGGAGCAAGCACTGTCATAAACCAATGATGCATTCCACTTGGCCTCAAATTGTGGTACTTTGTGTGTGTGTGTGTGTGTAGGTGTAAGTATATATATGTCTATGTGTCTATATATTAGAAGGAGCAGTTATAATGATTTCTGCAAATTTTATTATTTCATCCTTATTTTGGAAGGTGCCCATTCTTGGGGTCATGAGTTTACTCCCTGCACAGTAAAAAATAAGACTTCCTTCAAGCTGCCCCCAAACAGTCTCTCTCAGGCTTCCAGAGATTACCCCCATGTCTAGAACCATAAAATCAAGGGTGCAAAATCGTGTTTGTTTCTGATTTCATGAATTCCTCTTGCCTTTCTGAGTTTATTTGCCTGCGGTGCCTTGCCTGGGAAGGGATAAAACTACACATAGTATTCCGGTCCTTAATATGCCTTTGGATTGAATTTTCTAATGACTTTCTGAGTACGCTCTGTCCATCTACCTGCCATCCTGCTTACAGCACCGGTGGCCCTCACAGGTGGTCCATGAGGTCCAGTGGACCCCTTTTTTCCCTACTTTGCTTCTTTAATCAGAATTTAGCTGAAGAGCTGGTTATCTATGGCGCATTGGACCATGGTGACGTTTGAACTTAGTAAGAACTGGAAGTTGATCTTTAACCAGCCCACGGGGCCATAGGTCTTCTCCTGTTTCCCCACCTTTTGGTTCAAAGTCCAACTTCTTCAAACTGGAATTGAAATTCAAACTGGAATTGAGATTCTTAATTAAGATTGAACTATTTCTGTTACTGACAAATTTATTTATTTATTTATTTATTTATTTATTTATTTATTTATTTGTGACAGACATAGAGACACAGACATAGAGAGACAGAGAGAGGAACAGACAGGGACAGACAGGAAGGGAGAGAGATGAGAAGCATCAGTTCTTCATTGTGGCACTTTAGTTGTTCATTGATTGTTTTCTCATATGTGCCTTGATGCGGACTCCAACCTAGCCAGTGACCCCTTGTGGGGTCATGTCTATGGTCCCACACTTAAGCCAGAGACCTCGCACTCAAGCTGGTCAGCCCGTGCTCAAGTTGATGAGCCCATGCTTAAGCCAATCACCTCAGGATTTTGAACCTGGGTCCTCTGTGTCCCAGGCTGATGCTCCATCCACTGTGCCACTACCTGGTCAGGCACTGGCAAACTTCTTGAGAAGCAAATTCTGCCCCCTGCTCTGCTTATTGCAATGAGAAGATGCCTTCTTATAATTGTTTAGCTCAAGGATCCAAGTAACTGACACCAAATTTAAATTAGCTTAAGAAAAAAAAATTTAAAAGAGGAAAACACTTGAAAGACAGTGGCATTCCTCATAGAAGCTTAGAGAAAACGAAGCCAGGCTTGGGCTGCTGACAAGACGAGCCCTTCCCCCCAGCTCTTCACTGTGAACGTGACTCAGGCCTTGGCACCTGGGCCTCTAGGGTTCCCCTCCCCCACGCGAGAGTCTGATGGATCTCAAACCATTCTTCATACAAGGGGCATGACAACACTCACAGAGCAGTACTTTTAAACTCCTGTTTGTGTGTAAACGTGCACCTTTGCCAGGTGTTCCTCTGATAACAGTTCCGATCACCTTTTGTTTCTTCGATTTAAACTGCATGTTTGGGCTTTATTTTTATTTTTTTAATCACAGTCCATTTCAACTCTGTTGCTTCCAAAAGTTCTGCTACATTATAAAATTATGGTCCCAAGAGAATGGAGAGGTACCAGTCACTCTTCAGGAAGTGATACAGTTGAGATTGCCCCAAACCATTCAGATGTGGGCCTTCATTGCAAGTTCTAAAGAGCCCTTTAGAAGGGCTTCCTGGAGAATGGAAGTCCTGTTATCTTTTATACTGCTTAATAAATTTGAGGCAAAGAAATACCTTTTGACAGGCTTAGCTGCAGGGAGTTCCAGGCCCTGAAGTTCTGTTCATTAAGTTTTGTGTCTTTAATGATAAATGAAACATGACTATTTTGCAACCAGTGCTGGCTTTTTAAACTTTTACTTTTTATTGATTTGAGAGAGAGAGAGAGAAAGATCAAATTGTTGCTCCACCCATCCACACATTCCTTGGTTAATTCTTGTATGTGCCCTGACCAGGGATCGAACCTACAAACTTAGTGTATCAGGACGATGCTCTAACCAAGTGAATTACCTGGCCAGGGCCAGTGCTAGATTTTCTTTGGGCTCAAAGTGAACATCTGGCCACCCTCTGTCTCCTCAGGAAAGAAAGAGGGTTTTGCACGTGGCATTATGAACATCAGGCCTGACCTGGAGTCCACAATCCCACGGCCCTTTCAGATGAGTGGCTAGAGCTTCTGTGCTCTTAACAAATATTGATACACTCAGTATTCTCGCCACACCCACAGAGGGGTTTACAGCCATCAGTAGATACTGGGAACAGAGCACCACACACCCAATGTAACCAAAAAAAAAAAGATGAGAAAATGAACTGACCTATAATGATGTGGTCAGGTTGACAAACAGGAGGATTCCTCTTGGGGTGATGCGTGGAACCAAACAGAAGTGGTGGTTGTACAAATATTGTGAAAGGACTAAATACCACTAAATTGTCCACTTTAAAAAATGGTTAATTTTGCCCTGGCCGGTTGGCTCAGCGGTAGAGTGTCGGCCTAGCGTGCGGAGGACCCGGGTTCGATTCCTGGCCAGGGCACACAGGAGAAGCGCCCATTTGCTTCTCCACCCCTCTGCCACGCTTTCCTCTCTGTCTCTCTCTTCCCCTCCCGCAGCCGAGGCTCCATTGGAGCAAAGATGGCCCGGGCGCTGGGGATGGCTCTGTGGCCCCTGCCCCAGGCGCTAGAGTGGCTCTGGTCGCAACATGGCAACGCCCAGGATGGGCAGAGCACCGCCCCCTGGTGGGCAGAGCGTCGCCCCTAGTGGGCGTGCCGGGTGGATCCCGGTCGGGCGCATGCGGGAGTCTGACTGTTTCTCCCTGTTTCCAGCTTCAGAAAAATGCAAAAAAAAAAAAGGATTAAAAAAAAAAAGGTTAATTTTAGGCCCTGGCCGGTTGGCTCAGTGGTAGAGCATCGGCCTGGCATGCAGGAGTCCCGGGTTCGATTCCCGGCCAGGGCACACAGGAGAAGCGCCCATCTGCTTCTCCACCCTCTTCCCCTCTCCTTTTTCTCTATCTCTCTCTTTCCCTCCCTCAGCCAAGGCTCCACTGGAGCAAGGTCGGTCTGGGCACTGAGGATGGCTCCATGGCCTTTGCCTCAGGCACTATAATGGCTTCGGTTGCAATGGAGCAATGCCCCAGATGGGCTGAGCATCACCGCCTGGTGTGCATGCCAGGTGGATCCCGGTCGGGCGCATGCGGGAGTCTGCCTCCCCACTTCTCACTTCAGAAAAATTTTAAAAAAGGTTAATTTTATATTATGTGAATCTCATCTGATTTTTAAAAAAGGTACTTGCAAAATAGAATCCATAGAGTAACTGTCCCTCGACTCTAGCTCAGCCTCCCTCTCATCCCCCACTCTCCATCCCTAACCCTCCCCTGAGTCAGGCTAGACCTCTGGTGCAGAGGCAGTGGTCTGAGGATCAGACACCAGGTATGAAACGACATGTAATGTGGTTTCTGGTAGTCTCCAGACCAGGTAATCCTCATATAAATGGGTGCCCTCACTTTTACAACCCCTTGGAGAAAGGCACGGAGTCCAGGCGTGTGTTACGGGCTGAATTGCATCCTCCCAAATTCCTGCGAAGTCCTAACCCCCAGGACTTCAGAATGGGACTGTATTTGGAAACAGGGCCTTTAAAGGGATAATTAAGTTAAAAAGAGGTTCTGAGGGTGGGGCCCTAATCCAACAGGATGAGTGTCCTCATAAGAAGAGGCGATGAGGACTCAGACACACACACAGGGACGGCCACGCGACAACACAGGGAGAAGACAGTCATCCACACAGCGAGGAGAGAGGCCCTCAGAAGAAACCAACCCTGCTGACACCTTATCCCGGACATCTGGCCAGAATCAACTTCCTTTTTTTTTTTTTTTTCAGAGACAGAGAGAGGGAAAGATAGATAGGGACAGACAGACAGGAACAGAGAGAGATGAGAAGCACCAATTATCAGTTTTTCATTGCAGCATTTTAGTTGTTCATTGATTGCTTTCTCATATGTGCCTTGACCATGGCCTTCAGCAGACCAAGTAACCCCTTGCTCGAGCCAGCGACCTTAGGTCCAAGCTGGTGAGCTTTACTCAAACCAGATGAGCCCACACTCAAGCTGGCGACCTTGGGGTCTCAAACCTGGGTCCTTGGCATCCCAGTCTGACGTTCTATCCACTGCGCCACCACCTGGTCAGGCTCAACTTCTCTTGTCTAAGCCCCCAGTCCCAAGTCTGTGATGGTGGCCCCCAGAAGATGAACGCGGTGTCCGATCGCCTCCCTCATACGTATGCCATATGCCACAGTCAGCCAGTGGTTTTAGAGCTCGGCTGGAACGCCCTATGTATTTATTTAAAGCCACTTATCACCTAGAAATCTGACTGGAATTGCACATAAGGCCCGCTGTGCAGCACAGCAGAGAAATGCAACTTGAGACAACGCAGAAGAACAACACCAAGAGCAGGTTGACTTTTTCACAGGCAAACATTGCCCAACTGCTTCTCCTCTCTCCCCATCTACCTTTTATTCAAGAGTAGAAACCGACTTCAAAATTCACCAGCGTGAGCCTGACCTGTGGTGACGCAGTGGATAAAACGTCCACCTAGAACACTGAGGTCGCCGCTTCGAAACCCTGGACTTGCCTGGTCAAGGCCCATATAGGAGTTGATGCTTCTTGCTCCTCCCCCTCTTTTCTCTCTCTCTCTCTCCCCTCTCTAAAATGAATAAATGAAATCTTAAAAAAACAAAAAATAAATTCACCAGGGTGCACATTTAAAAAAAAACTGAATGAGAGAAAGAAAATAAAAATTACTCTGCTCTCTGGGGTTCCCACAGAGGCGGACATGTCAGTTATGATTTCAAAATAAATATTTTAACAAAACAAAACTACTAAAATTATTATAGTCAATCTGGGGAAAAAAATCCTTCCTCAATATTTTTATCCACTGTTATGATTTCTAACAGAGAATTTCCACATAAAGCTCCTAAGAATGATCTAAAACAAAAATAGAATTTTATCTCGTTTTCTATGTCAAAAAACCTTTCATTATCAACAGAATCAAGTTCAAGCTCAGTGTGGCCTTTTGCCACCAGGCGACCTGGTACGGGCGTGGTGTGGCAGAGGCAAAAGGGAACATGCTTCAGAGTCAGACATTCCCGGGATGAAATCCCAGGTTTACCACTGCCTGGTTAGGTGTCAGGGACACAGAAGGCATCAAAGACACGTAGGACCCTCTCCACTTTTGAAGCTCCTAATATAGTTCTTCACTGAGATATAATTTATGTACCATAAAATTCACTTTTTTTTCCTTTTAAAGTGAGAAGACAGGAGATAAGAGAGACAGACTCCCACATGTACCCCCACCAGGATTCATCCAGCAAACTCCCTTCTGGGGCTGATACTTTGCCCATCTGTGGGCCATGCTCACAACCAAGCTATTTTTAGCACCTGAGGCAGAGGCTCCATGGAGCCATCCTCAGCTCCTGGGACCGACATGCTCAAATCATCGAGCCATGGCTGCAGGAGGGGGAGGGGGGGAAGCAGATGGGCGCTTCTCCTGTGTGACCAGATCGGGAATCAAACCTGAGACATCCACATGCCAGGTCGCTACTCTACTTCTGAGCCAACCAGCCAGGGTCACTTTTATTTTTTAGGTCACTTATTTTATTGCCAGAAAAACTGAGGTGTGAACCTGACCAGGTGGTAGCGCAGTGGATAGAGTGTTAGACTGGGATGCCGAGGACCCAGGTTTGAGACCCCGAGGTCGCCAACTTGAGCACGGGCTCATCTGGTTTGAGTGAAGCTCACCAGCTTGGACCCAAGGTCGCTGGCTCCAGCAAGGGGTTACTCAGTCTGCTGAAGGCCATGGTCAAGGCACATATGAGAAAGCAATCAATGAACAGCTAAGGTGTCGCAATGTGCAACAAAAAACTAATGATTGATGCTTCTCATCTCTCCGTTCCTGTCTGTCCCTATCTATCCCTCTCTCTGACTCTCTCTCTCTCTGTAAAAAACAAACAAACAAAAAAAACCCCAAAAAACTGAGGTGTGATTAGAGAGGTGGAAGTTTCAGTCCCCACCCTGGACCCTCAGAGAATGAGGGGCTGGAGTTGGAGTGGAATTGTCCATCGCTGATGATTTTGTCAATTATGCTTACATAATAAAATCTCCATGTAAAACCCCTAAACAGGAGGACCTGCCCTGCCAAGCACCCCCCCCCCAGATCCACGGGAACAGAAGCTTCCGGGCTGGGAACCCTCCCAGACCTCACCTGTGCACCTGGCTGTCCATCTGGCTGTTCATGTGTATCCATCATCATAAATCAGTAACAGGAGGAAAGCACGCTCCTGAGTTCTCTGAGCCATTCCAGCGAACTGTTGGAGGACATGGGAGCCCCTGACTCACAGCTGACTGGTCAGAAGTACAGGAGACAACCCAGGACTTGGAACTGGCATCTCAAGCGGGCGAGGGGGACACACTTACTTGTGGGACAGAGACCTCACCTGTGGGAGCTGATGCTAACTCCAGGTAACTTGCGTCAGAATTACACTTGATCTTAGCCAAAAGGCCGAGAAGCGATACCTTGCGTCAGAATTAAACTGAATTGTAGGATGCCCTGTTGGTATCCAGAGAGTTGGAGAACTGGTTGGCGTGGTGGGAAAACACACAGTGTTGTGAGTAAAAGCAGACCCCCCTGCATCACGAGCCCATGGGGTAGAAGCTGTCTGGTCAGCTTCCACAAGGTAGGAAAACCCAACAATCAAACCTGAGCCTCAATCAGCTGAGCAGGAGGAACTACAGCCCATTAAAGAGGCCCAGGTGCCCAGAGACAGAACAGTGGGCACAGCTATCAGAACACACCTTGTGCAGGTGGAGAGAGGTGCCCTTGAATGAAAGCAATTGGACAGAGGTGCCCTTGAATTAAAGCAGCCATAAACAAGAGTGCATAAGGAAATCCAAATGCTATGTACAAAGGACTTTTTAAGAGCTAACACCTGTGATTTCTTGAACTTAAGAAATTCGGTTTA
Source organism: Saccopteryx leptura (assembly GCF_036850995.1). Taxonomy (NCBI): domain Eukaryota; kingdom Metazoa; phylum Chordata; class Mammalia; order Chiroptera; family Emballonuridae; genus Saccopteryx; species Saccopteryx leptura. Next base: position 247,294,944 of record NC_089504.1, on the reverse strand, counting down.
GTGGTAATGTAAACTGGTACAGCCATTATGAAAGACATTATGATGCTACCTCAAAAAAATTAAGACTAGCCTGACCCGTGGTGGCGCAGTGGATAGAGCGCCGGCCTGGGAAGCTGGGGTCTCAGGTTCAAAACCCCAAGGTTGCTGGCTCGAGTGCAGGGTTGCTGGTTTGAGCACAGGGTCACCGGCTTGAGTGTGGGATTATTGACATGACCTCATGGTTATTGGCTTCAGCCCAAAGGTCGTTGGCTTAAAGCCCAAGGTTGTTGGTTTGAGCAAGGGGTCACTGACTCAGCTTGAGCCCCCTGGTCAAGGCACGTATGAAGCAATTAATGAATAACTAAAGTGCTGCAACTATGAGTTGATGCTTCTCATCTCTCTCCCTTTAAAAAAAAATTAATGGTAGAATTACTGTGTGACCCAGGAATCCCTTTACTGGGTATCTCTCTCCCCCCATCTTTCTCTCTCAAATCAACGGGGAAAAAAGAAACATAGGTTGGGATAGAATGGAACTTGTGTAACAGAGAAGGACTCTTCTTTTTTAATCTGTTGATTTTAGAGAGAGAAGAAGGGAGAGAGGGAGAGAAACGTTGATTTGTTGTTTAACTTATTTATGCATTCATTGGTTGATTCTTGTACATGCCCTGATTGGGGATTGAACCCACAACCTTGGTGTATTGGGACGACGCTCTAACCAACTGAGTACCCAGCCCGGGCAAGAAAAGGACTCTTGAAACCAAACAAAACATCCTCCAATGGGATTTGTGGCCAATGCTAGGGTAGCTCAGCCAGTGCTCAGTGGACGTTGGAGAGGAGTTGGGGAGTAAAAGTGGCTCATGAATCTCAGCAGGGACCATGGGGGAGGGATGGAGAGAAGGAAGGAAGAAGAAAGAAGTGAAAGTGATATAAAGTACTTCTCTCTCTGGGGCGTGGGAGAAGATGAGAAAAGGGATCAAGGCGTCAGGAGAAGAGTGCGCACTTCAGGGCAGAGCTATGCCTGTGAGGATGATGATGAGGGTAAGGGAACTCATCACAAAGGAAACGGGGAGATATCGTAACCAAGCCTGGGAACTCAGAAGCGAAGAAAGAAAAGATGGATCTATTCGTACTACGTAAACACTGAAACGTTTTTGCGTGACACAGGATACCACAAATAAAGCCAGTTCGAATGGTGGGGCTGGAAAAATATTTGTACTATAAATAATAGCCACCAACTGCTGCTGACGAAGTTACTTGCGTGCCAGGTACTACTGTATTTATTTTTACAGGTATTAAGTCATTTATGTCTAGACCAGTGGTAGTCAACCTGGTCCCTACTGCTCATTAGGGGGCATTCCAGCTTTCATGGTGGGCGGTAGCGGAGTAACCAAAGTATAAATAAAAAGATAGATTTAACTATAGTAAGTTGTTTTATAAAGATTTATTCTTCCAAACTTAGCGAAAATTCGACATAAAGTACTTGGTAAGTAATTATTATTATATGCTTTAACTTGCTGTAACTCTGCTTTATAAATTTTATTAAGTAAAGTTACTTCCCTACTTTATAAATCATTACTATGGAACCGGTGGGCAGTTAGAAAATTTTACTACTAACAGAGATACAAAAGTGGGCGGTAGATATAAAACGGTTGACTACCCCTGCTCTAGACCATCCTACGAAGTAGGGATGATGAGGATGAGGGTGAGGAGAACTACTCTGTAGACTGGCAGATGGAGGCAGAACCAAGTTAAAATGACTTACGGAGGTCGCACACCCAGTTGGGGGCTGGGTTCCCATGTGACCCTTGGCAGCCAGCCTCGGAGCCAATGCTCTTAATCACTTCTGAGTGATTAAGCCAAAGGCCAATGGACACTATATAAAGAGCTTTCAGAATTGACCTGAACAAGACAAACAACTGATATAGAAATGAGCCTAAAGTATAAATAGACCGTTTGCAGAGAGGACGAGCAGCACAGCCGGCAAACGTAGGAAGAAACTCTCAAATTCAATAGTGGTCAGAAAAAAACCAAACAAACGCAAATTAGAGAAGCAATGAGACATCGCTTTCCATGCGTGAGGTTGCTACAAACAGAAGCAGGTGATCCTTGCAAACGCTGGCGGGAGTCGGGAAGAGAGGGCATGTACACAGACTTTAAAGGCTTGCAGTCACTTTTGGAAAGCAAGCTGAAGACATCTGTTAAAGCCGAAACAAAACATACCCTTTGACCTGTTAATCCTACTCCTGGGAATCTGTCCCAAAGAAATAAAAAGACCACTAGTTAAGGACAAGGATGTTTATTGGAGCTTGAGTGTGTGTGTGTGTGTGTGTGTGTGTGGCAATAGTGAATGCCCATCCCAAGGAAAAGGGGAAAGACTGAATCAATTATGCTGTGTCCACCCAATATACCTTTTAATAAAATCAAGTCCAACAGGGCTGGCACATGCATATGTAGTGAGCCAGCAGTGTTTATTTTTAATTTTTTTAAAAAATTTGATTGATTTTTAGAGAGAGAGCGAGAGGAAGGGAGGGAAAGAAAGAGAGAGAGAGAGAGAGAGACATCAATTTGTTGTTTCACTTATTTATGCATCCATTGGTTGCTTTTTGTACGTGCCCTGACCAGGGATCAAACCCGCAACCTTGGAACACTGGGATGATGCTCTAAGCAATGGAGCTACCCAGCCAGGGTCCAGCTAATGTTGTTTTAATCAATATCTGCAGGCTTCTGAGCCTGTGACCCCTGCAAAAGTTTCCGTTCGACACAAAGGCTACCCTCCAAAGGTCCACAACACATACACAAACACAATCTCTATGGGTGGTCCTGACATTTCATGGGGGGTGTGCTGGTGAGGACACGGAGAAGCTGGAACCCTCATATATTGCTGGCGGGAATGTAAAATGCAGCCACTGTGAAAAATGGTTTGGCAGTTCCTCAGTAAGTTAGACACTGAGTCACCATAGGTCTCAGCAATTCCACTCCTACGAATATACCCAAGAGAACTGAGACAGGTGTTCACACAAAGACTCGAACACAGACATGTCACAGCAACACTATTCGCAATGGCCAAAAGGTGAAAACAACCCAGTGTGCACCCACAGAGAATAGATACACAAATGCAGTCCACCCACACAATGTAATAATGCTCAGCCATAAAAGGAAGGCACTGATACCTGCTACAATGTGGACGAGCCTTGAGACCAGGATGCTGAGTGAGAGAAGCCAGACACAAAAGGCCACATAGTGTCTGATTCCAATTACATGAAATGTCCACAACAGGCAAATCCTGAGAGACAGAAAGCAGATTAGTGGCTGCCCAGGGATCAAGGAGGGAATGGGCAGTGACTGTTTGGTGAATATCGGGTGGAGGCCCCTCTTGGGTGATGAAAATGTTTGGAACTGGACAGACGTGGCAGCTGCAAACTTTGTGAATGGACTAAACACCACTGACTTTAAAAGTGGCTCACTTGAACCTGACCAAGTGGTAGCGCAGTGGATAGAGCATCAGACTGGGACGCGGAGGACCCAGGTTCGAGACCCCAAGGTTGCTGGCTTGAGCAAGGGCTCACTGGCTCTGCTGTACCCCCCCCCCCCGCAAGGCACATATGAGAAAGCAATCAATGAACAACTAAAGTGCCACAATGAAGAATTGATGCTTCTCATCTCTCTCCCTTCCTGTCTGTCCTTATCTGTCCCTCTGTCTGTCACACACACACACACACAAATGGTTCAACTTGATATTATGTAAATTGCACCTCCATTTTTTTAAAAAAGACCTCTGAAAAATTTTGCCTGAGGACGTAACGTTTGGAGCAGTCGAGCCCCTCTGTAGAGTGAGGAAACAAGCATATTAGAGGATGGCCGAGTAGAAAGGTGATGGGGACCTGGGCTCCTGACAGCGTCATTGGCAAACCCTGGGAATGTGATTTCTGCACTTCTGATCCTGCAAATAGTAAACGCCCTCTTTTGCTTAGAACCATTCCTAGTTGGGTTTTCTGTTCCTTGCAGCCAAAAGCACCCTCTAATTGATACAGACTTCAGGGTTCTGAAAAAGCAAGGTAAAGGCCTTACAGTCCGTAAGTCAATAGCTAACAATGAAGAATTGTCAACAGCAGTTAATTCTCAGAGTTCGGCACAGATTGTGTGTGTGGTGAGGACCCCTGACCCAATTTAGCTTATAGCTACAGCTAAAGTAGAAATTTCTCACGGCCTCAGCAAATCTAATCTTGCTAGCAGAGGCAGGATGCGTTCCTTGTGCGTCAGTCTTGCAGATACTACAGGAAGGTGGTTTATTATCTTAGAACAGTGTGTGCTTGTGTGCTTTTGCAAAGATATTGTACAAACGTGCTAAAAAATTTGTAACCTTGTGGGTTTCGCCTATAAATACCCCCCCCCCCCCCCGAGCTCATTGTTGTCCTTTGCTTCCCAGTGCAGCAGACAGACCACTGGCCAGTGAATAAAGTTTCCAAACTGATTGCATCAGTTTGGGCTCCGGTTCCAGTATGTTGCAGTTGCACCACATGTGGATTCTCCAAGATGAACCCCAGTCTCACACTCCCTGCTGCCTCTACCCAGTCTTAGTATTTCAAAAACAGGATGGACTTGCTTTAGGTGCAACCCTGAAATAAGTACAGACTTGTCAGCTTTGAGAACTGGTGGCCACACCACTGAGTCTGCCCGGCTTCTCTCAGGATTGGAGAGGCATAGGTCACACTGAACACTGAAACGCAACTGAACGTCGTAGAGAGGCCACGTGTTCTCTGCATGATATGTCAGTCCTACGCGGCGAAGGTGAGAACTCCTTTTCAGAGTCAGTGGACTTTCCTGCCTCACGAGGCTGTGAGGGGGACAGAGCAGAGGAGGACGTGTGGTTGGTTCTCTCCCTATTCCTGTCGTGCCCCCCCCTCCCGCCCCGCTTCTCCAGGGTTCTGGGAAGTCCTGTCACGGCTACCCTGTAAGGTCCCCGCTCCACTCCACACACACAGAAAGGTTTCAGAAAAGGAGAACGCAGCCAGCTGGGTTTTCATAATTTCATAAGGACACTTCAAGGTTAATATTAGGGCTTCATCCTGGAAGTGTGGTGAGATCTGATCTCGCTCTTACTGTATTCCTTGGCAGTTAGACCTTAAGTGGTTGTGTAACGTGTAAACTGTGGCAACAAATGGCTGATGTAGCCCACAGTGAAAACCTGTTTTACAGCTGATGGATTAAGGGACAGATCCTTTGTCTAATATACTAAGGAAGGCGCAATGTTTGGATAGAAAGCTGTCAGGGAATTAGCCGTGAGGAAAACGAAATTAGATTTATTCCTCTGTGAAGATCTAACAGGGATATGGGATTCCATTCCTCTCCATCTTCACATCTAGGTTTCGTTTTTTTTTATCAACCCCCCACACCCCCCACTCGGCTTGGTATTCATGGAGTCAACGGATCTTGTCTAGGAAGAGGTGAGTTGTTTATTCCAGAAATCTTGAATTGCCTGGAATGTGAGGTATTTCCAAAACAATGAGAGAGCCTGCTCAAGTAAAAGAAACCAAAACAAAGCCCTGCTGACTTTCAGAGGGCCACCAGGATGGGGATACGGAGTTAAATCTAAACTGCAGACAGCAAGGGGGAGGGGGTCAGCTTGTGAGACAACAAAAGAAGAATAAAAAAATGCCAGAACTGTCCCTCCAGTGACTCTTGTTTACTTTGAAATCTGTTACTTTCTTAGTTCTCTTATAGATCAAGGGGAGCATTAAAACACACACAAGATGGGTTGACAGGGCCAAACATCACAGGTCCTGGCAGAAGGACTTGATTCCAGTTTAAAAGAAAAAAACAAGACAAACAAACAAACAAAAAAACACGGACAAAACTGAAATCTCTAATTATCAAGGAGGAAACCACTAAATAAACAGACACTGTTTACGGACTAGAATCAAGGGGGAAACTAAGCAAAGACTTAGCGGTGAAGAACCTGAAGATCCGACGGAGGTGTGGGGTCACCTTTCAAAGGGAGGTGGTTGCTCTGTGGTGGTTTTCGCCTGAGGCAGGGAGGTTCTGACAAGGGGCCACCACAGGGGTGAAGCCCAAGGATGTTATGCTGAGTGAGAGAAACTGGTCACAAGAGGACAAGTACTGCATGACTCCACTTCTATGAGGAACCCGGAGTAGTCCAATTCAGAGACAGGAAATAGACTGGGAACTACCAGGGACTATACGGAGGGGACCGGGGAGTTAGTGCAATGGGGGCAGAGTTTCCACTTGGAACGGTGAAAAGGTTCTGCAGCTGGAGGCTGGTGGTGGTTGCAGAACAGTGTGAATGTGTCTAATGCCACTGAACTGGGCACTGAAAAATGGGTTAGATGGTAAATTTTGTTATGTGTATTTTACCACAATTAGAATTATTCTCCTGGCCCGTGGTGGTGAAGTGAGTAGTGTTGACCTGGAACGCTGGGGTCGCCTGCGCAAAACCCTGGGTTTGCCTGGTCAGGGCACAGACAAGCAACGAACAAGAGTGAAGCAATTAAAAAAAAAAAAAAAAAGTGAAGCAATTATGAGTTGATACTATACTTCTCCACCCCCTACCATAAAAAAAAAGTTATTAAAAAATCTTATTATTTATTTTGTGACAGAGACAGAGAGAGAGACAGAGAGAGGGACAGATGGGAAGGGAGAGAGATGAGAAGCATCAATTCTTCCCTGTGGCACCTTAGTTGTTCATTGATTGCTTTCTCATACGTGCCTTGACCAGGGGACTACAGCAGACCAAGTGACCTCCTTGGGCTCAAGCTGGCGACCTCAGGGTTTCAAACCAGGGTCCTCTGCATCCCTGTCCTACACTCTATCCATTGCACCATTGCCCAGTCAGGCATGTCCCACTGCCTTTCAAGAGACATAACAAAGGTGACAGAAAATGCTGGGACAGCCTAATGCCACCTGGCTTTCTCTGCCTTTCTTTTCTTTTCTTTTTTTTAGAGACAGAGTCAGAGGGATAGATAGGGACAGACAGACAGGAATGGAGAGAGATGAGAAGCATCAATCATCAGTTTTTCATTGTGACAACTTAGTTGTTCATTGATTGCTTCTCATATGTGCCTTGACCATGGGGTTACAGCAGACTGAGTAACCCCTTGCTCGAGCTAATGACCTTGGGCTCAGGCTGGTGAGCTATGCTCAAACCAGATGAGCCCGTGCTCAAGCTGGTGACCTCAGGGTCTTGAACCTGGGTCTTCCACATCCCAGTCCAATGCTCTGTCCACTGCGCCACCGCCTGGTCAGGTTGCCTTTCATTCTTAAGGTCCCCTTTTCACTCGTCCTTACCACCCCCACCACTTAGGTTTTCTCACCCTTCCTAACAGCTTGCCTTCCTCCTCTCACCCCAGAAGTGAAAATGAAAATAGAGGAAACTCCCACCAGCAAACTACATGGGACAAAAGCAGGAAACTTTCCATGAAAGGGTCACACACAAATATTAGCAGAATTATTATTTTTTAAATTTTTTTAGTGAGAGGAGGGGAGATAGAAACAGACTACCGAATGCACCTGACCGGGATTCACCTGGCATGCCCACTAGGGAGTGATGCTCTGCCCATCTGGGGCGTTGCTTCACTGACCAGCAACCAGGTTCTTCTTAGTGCCTGAGGCAGAGGCCATCCTTAGCACCCGGGTCAATGTGCTCCAATCAAGCTATGGCTGAAGGACAGGGAAAAGAGAGAGAGAGAGAGAAAGGGAAGCAAGGGGAGGGGGAGTGGAGAAGCAGATGGGTGCTTCTCCTGTGTGCCCTGACCAGAAATCGAATTCAGGACATCCACACACTGGACAAGTGCTCTATAACTAAGCCAACCCGCCAGGGCCAAGAGTTATTTTAAAAAGACAGAGTCACCTGACCTGTGGTGGCGCAGTGGGTAAAAGCGTCGACCTGGAACGCTGAGGTCGCCGGTTCGAAACCCCAGGCTTGCCCAGTCAAGGCACATATGGGAATTGATGCTTCCTGCTCCTTTCTCTGTTCTTTCTATCTCTTTCCTCTCTCTGTCTCTTTCTCTCTGTGTCTCCTCTCTCTAAAAAAATGAATAAATAAAATGTAAAAAAAATAAAAATAAATAAATAAAAAGACAGAGAGAAGCACCAGCAGATTCCTCCATATCACTTGATGATGAACATTTTCCTAGATGTTCTGGCTCCATATGACCAAAAACATCAACTATCAGGCATGTGACATTATGGGGTGGGGAAGATGGGAAGAAATTTTGTAAAGCAAAATTACTACTTCTCCTTTTGAGGTATGAAATATAGTATGATTTATGAGTAATACATCCTTTTAATACTTAAAATAGAATCAAGTCTAGATAAAGAACATTAGAAAAAATGAGTTGACAGTTTTGGTTTTCAGATAATGCAATTCTTCCTGGTTCATCATATGATCTCTTTGTGTACAAGGAACATCCTAATACTTCACACATATGTGCATTCATATAAGTGACATAATTCTCTTAAGTCATTCAAGGAACTTGTATTCTGAGTAAATGTTATGAAGAATGATTAGGGACACTGGTCGGGTGGCTCAGTGGAATGTTGCCTCAGCATGCTGAGGTGGCGGGTTTGATCCTTGGTCAGAGCACATATGAGAATCAACCAATAAGTGCACAACTAAGTGGAACACTGAACTGATGCTTCCCTCTCCCCCGCCCCAAATCAATGAAGGGAAAAAAAAGGCAAAGAGGGGCTGAGAACAAAGCCCTGAAACAGCTGGTGTGCAGAGAATTGCTCCCAGAGGCAAGGCAGGAAGTGGAAAAGAATCTGACTGTAGCATCCTAACTGATATCTTTTAAATGAGGTCTATGTATACATACTGGAAAACAGTTACTAAAAAAGCCTGAAAGTATCAAGATGGTTAAAAACCTATGGGATAGCCTGACTGGTGGTGGCACAGTGGATAATGTCAACCGAAACCCCGAAGTTGCCAGCTTGAGGAAAGCTCACCAGCTTGAGCGTGGGATCATCAACACAACCCCAAGGTCACTGGCTTGAGCAAGGGGTCACTGGCCCAGCTAGAGCCAGCCCAGCCCCGGTCAAGGCACACATCAGAAGCGATCAATGAACAACTAAGATGCCGCAACTATGAGTTGAGGCTTCTCATCTCTCTCCCTTCCTGTCTTGCTCCCTCTCTCTCTCAAAAAAAGGAAATAACTACTTTTCACAATAGCCCCAAAAGGAAAACCACCCCGCTTTCTTCTCTGGCACACACACCTTTATTCTGAACACTGAGAGCAGGGCTAAGACTTGGAGAGAACTGTCTTAGCTCTGCTGAGTCACACTCGCCTGCCGATCTGTCCTCATTCATGACGTTCTAGTGCCACCACTTGACCCTGCCGTTCCTTGCAAGCTCGTGCCCAGGAATACCATCGTCAGCCTTATAATTAGTTTTCTCAGGGTTCAGTCACATAAATATGAAAGAAACACAAACCTAAGGAATGAGACACCATTTTTCACCCATCAAATTAACCACAAGTTGTAAAATGTAAAATTGCTCCGTGTTGGAGGACACAGGAAAACAGACACGGCTGTGGAGGGGAGGGATTGGCCCAGACTCCCGAGATGCTTGCAGCCAGGCAACTTGTATCCACAGCCTTAAAAATGTTCTTCATTCCCTTCCATCTGGGAAATCTGTTCCTGGGAATGTACTTTAAGCAAATAATTGCAAATGTGGGAAAAGCTTTTGTGAAAAAAACAAACAAACTGATATAGCCCATAAAGGTCCAGGAAAGGAGCAAGAGAACAGCCATTCAAACCTCCCGCGTGGGAATCCAGGCTTTGGGAAATTCTGTACCTTGCCCAGGAGGACCACACAGCTCGCAGGGGATAGAGCCAAGGCTCAAATCCAGAGAATTATTTTATTCCAAAATCCATGTTCTAAATCACAATGCTAACATAGAAATTATCTTTTCTCAACCAGCAAAACAAAGTCCACACTAATTATAGTGTGATCAAGCCATTCACAAGTATTAGCAAAAGATTATGAAGGCAGAACAAGAGCTATGATGGTTTTGGTGTGCCCTGTAGTGTCCGCTGGCTTTCAGTGCCGTAGGACCCTTCTGGGTCACTGTTGGACTCTGGGGGCTTATAGCCTAGCACACGGCATGGCCCAGCCTCCTGGCCAGAGGGCTTTGCTTTGGTTTTTTTCATTTCTTAGCACTGGTGTGAGAATTAGAAGTTGGAGAGAGCAGAGAGCTACTTCTTTTCTCTCCTGGTGGTGGCCTGGCAGAGGCAGCAACAGCTGAGGATGCCTGAAGGTGGCTTTGGGCGGCAGGAGACTCAGCCTCCCCAGGGGGACCAGCGGGGCTCCACCAGCTTGGTGGCAAAGGGGGGCTCACGGCTCCAACATAGGGGCAGAGGAAGGGGCAGCTCCCTGATCTTAGACTAATAATGGCCCTTTCCCCCTTTTGCCTTCCAAGTAGCCAGCCCCCTCCATCTCCCTTTGCATCCCTGACCTTTTATATTTTTGCCTTCTGGTTCTTTGAACACCTTTGTAATCGATTCCTGGCATTTAACCCCTCTTCACTTAAATTTTCTAGAGTGTTCTCTATTTTCCTGGCTGGCCACTGATGGACACACTATGCAGGAAAAAAAAAATCACACACAGGTTTACTAGGATAACGTTAAAAAGACTGACACTCTTATCTGATATGTGGGAGAAATAGGTTATAAAGCTACTAGCTTTTCTTCTGGGGGGAGCAAAATATTGTTGCGTTTTTGTTTCCTTCATATATGGTACAAAAAACCCCAACTGAGAGTCTTCTATTAGTTACACAAGTAACTGGCAAAGAAAAGATTTATTAACTCAGGATATCAATTTTTTTTTATGGGACCATCAGGCTACCAAGTGCCTTAGTTACCACGTGGCAGGTAACGCTTGACTGCAGCTGTACCACACAGATTGCACAATTTTAAAATGGTAATAAATAATGGTTAACAGCAGGCTCCAAACTTCCCGTTGTTCTCCTAAAAAAGGTTTGATGATTTACTACAATCCATTCAGAAACACCTAAAACGGGAAAGAACATATAAGTAATTTTATGAGTGTCATTTAGTTTAGTGTAGTTTTTTTAAATAGAAAAGGTTCAGATAAATTGTAGTACTTAAAGACTTAACTGTATGGCTAAAAATCTACACATAACATTCTTTGGTATTTTAGACAAATGTGACTAGAGGAAAAAACATCATTTTAAAGGCCACAAATTCATCTACTGAATCAGTGTTTACCTTTTTTGAAAAAAAAAAAGTGATTTTTTTTTATGCCACTGAGCACAACAGACTAGAAGTTATCAATGAAAGTTAACAAAATGTAGGCTTATTTTAATATGGCTATATTGGACCAAAGGAGGAAACCCCTCTCCTCCCCACAAAACTTAGGTTAACTAAACCTACTGATCCACGATTAAAGAAAAAATAAAAACCGACATTTAAATTCAAAATAGGAGTAAAAGTAACTGATACGCATGCAGGCAGTCCTTGGATTATGAACAAGACAGGTTCTGTAGGTTTGTTCTTAAGTTGAATATGTGGCCCTGGCTGGTTGGCTCAGTAGTGGAGCATCGGCCTGGTGTGCGGGGGTCCCGGGTTCGATTCCTGGCCAGGGCACATAAGAGAAGTGCCCATCTGCTTCTCCACTCCTCCTCCTCTCCTTCCTCTCTGTTTCTTTTCTTTTCTTTTTTCTTTTTTCTGAAGCTGGAAACGGGGAGAGACAGTCAGACAGACTCCCGCATGCGCCTGACCGGGATCCACTCGGCATGCCCACCAGGGGCGACGCTCTGCTCACCAGGGGGCGATGCTCTGCCCCTCTGGGGCGTCACTCTGCCGCGACCAGAGCCACTCTAGCGCGACCAGAGCCACTCTAGAGCCTGGGGCAGAGGCCAAGGAGCCATCCCCAGCGCCCGGGCCATCCTTGCTCCAATGGAGCCTTGGCTGCGGGAGGGGAAGAGAGAGAGACAGAGAGGAAGGAGGGGGGTGGTGGAGAAGCAAATGGGCGCTTCTCCTATGTGCCCTGGCCGGGAATCGAACCCGGGTCCCCCGCACGCCAGGCCGATGCTCTACCGCTGAGCCAACCGGCCAGGGCCCCTCTGTTTCTTTCTTCCCCTCCCACAGTCAAGGCTCCACTGGAGCAGAGTTGGCCCCCGGCGCTGAGGATGGCTCCATGGCCTTTGCCTCAGGCGCTAGAATGGCCCTGGTTGCAACAGAGCAACGCCCCAGATGGGCAGAGCATCGCCCCCTGGTGGGCATGCCAGGTGGATCCCGGTCCCGGTCAGGCGCATGCGGGAATCTGTCTGACTGCCTCTCCGTTTCCAACTTCAGAAAAATACCAAAAAAAAAAAAAAAGAAGTTGAATCTGTATGTAAGTTGGAACAGGTACATCTGCCTATTAAATGCAACTTAAGACAGATGTTTGTCTTAACATAGTATTTATCTATACTCTTCTGTGCATATAAAGACTTAAACATTTTCAAACCTGCAGAACCAATCTCGTTCATAACCCGGGGAGACTGCCTGTATTTTATATGAAAACATTTGGAAGGATATACACCAAAATGTTAACAATTATATTATCTTCGGGTAGTGAGGTTTCAAGAGATCAGAGTTTTAGTCAGGTAACTAAAAAAGGAGAAATAAAAGCAATCAATACTCAAGCGCAACATTAACTGATGCCTTTTGAAATGTAGTGTTTCATTTGCTTCCGTTTTGAAAAACAAAGACTTTAGGAGGAATCAGAATGCTGGAAATGCCTGAGGGGCCAGGTGGTCCAGGTGCAAAAACCAGGTCAGCGCTGGAGGCAGAGCTTGTGAGGGGATCCGTGGCCCCTCACCTCCATCGGGGGCTCTCCTACACAAGTAAAATATACTAAAAACAGATGCAGTCACATGGGCAAATGCACTGATTTGCATGACAAGCTGGCTCAATGTCAAGACCCTAGTGGAGACACACAGGGTGGCAGGCCAGAGCCCAGGGAACTGTGGGCAGCCTCACCTTCAGAAGGTCACCGGGAGCAGAGCCGGCCAGCACGGGGTCCCCTCGGTGCTTCCAGTATTCGGTTACCAAGACGGACGCTTCATCCACACTGCAGCGGCAGAAGAAAAAAGGGCAGGAGGGAACTTTGTGGGGTGAAGACTATGCCTGCTATCTCGATTGTGGTCAGGGTGTCACAAGTGTAGATGTATGTCAACACTGATCAGATTGTGTACTTGAAATACGTGCAGCTTGTGATACGTAGATTACGCCTCAGACAATAACTCGTTTATAAGTAACCACCTGTAACGAAGTCTGCATCACAGCGACAGGTTGAAGGCCCTGTCCACGGTGACAGGAAGGGGACCCCGCCTGAGGGATCAGCACAGTCAGACTAGCGTTGTGTAGCTGTCTCAGTCCCTTCCCCGTCTTTAGGGTCATTTCACTTCTCATTTCTCCTTTTTCACTTTCCAGTCCTTCTCCCACGCCTATCCTAACCGTGTGGGTGCTGGAAACTTACATCACAGAAAGCCACCGGTTCTCTGAGCGAGTGCTAAGAAGTACAGCTGTGATTTAGGGTTTCAGAGCGGAATTGTAAAACACTGACTTTGGGGGTTCAGACGGCTTGTTTAATTGTCTGATTCCAAGTTCATGGGTTACAAGACAACTAACCTCTGGGAATGTGTAGTAACGCTATAACTTAACATTCAGGGCCTTAATTACAACCAAAAGCTCTATACGTATATAATTATTCGATATTTTCCTCCAAAATAAAGATAAATTTTAAGGAAATTATATAGTAAATTAAAAAAAAAAAACCATTCGCTTACCTTAATTCATTTGCCAAATAGTTCACTAGGTCAGTGATGTTGTTGGTGTTCATCATGTACAGTTTCAACAACTGAAAGTACTCTGTCTTTGCCAAAATCCCAAACTCCTTCTTATTTATTATATTATTCAGAACCAGATTCCGAATCTATAGAATGACAGGTATCATCTCATGAAAACCGTGTTAAATGCCAAGTCCTATTAAATACCAAAACATTGCTGTTGTGGTGTGACTAAGCATCACTGCACTGTAAGTTTTCTTTTTGAGGGGATGAGCAGGGGGAAAGGGGCAGGGGAGCTGCTTTGGCTCATTTCAGCACACTGAAACTTTTTTTTTTTTTTTACAGAGACAGAGAGAGAGTCAGAGAGAGGGATAGACAGACAGGAACGGAGAGATGAGAAGCATCAATCATTAGTTTTTTGTTGTGCATTGCGACACCTTAGTTGTTCATTGATTGCCTTCTCATGTGCCTTGACCACGGGCCTCCAACAGACCGAGCAACCCCTTGCTGGAGCCAGCGACCTTGGGTTCAAGCTGGTGGGCTCTTGTCAAACCAGATGAGCCCGCGCTCAAGCTGGCGACCTCGGGGTCTTGAACCTGGGTCCTTGGCATCCCAGTCTGATGCTCTATCCACTGTGCCACCACCTGGTGAGGCCACACTGAGACTTTTTATGAGCCTAGTGATAAACAAGACATCCAGGGTCCCTGCCTTTTAAAAAATGTAAAAGTTTTTTTATTTTTATATTATTTTTTTTAAGACTTTATACATTTTCGAGAGAAAGAAGGTGGGAGGAGCAGGAAGCACCAACTTCCACATGTGCCTTGACCAGGCAAGCCCAGGGTTTTGAACCGGCAACCTCAGCGTTCCATGTTGATGCTTTATCCACTGCACCACCACAGGTCAGGCTAAAAGTTTTTTTTTTTTAAATCAAGGGAGAGGCAGAGAGGAGGAGAGACAGACTCCCCCGCATGTGCCCTGACCGAGATTCACCCGGCAACCCCCATCTGGGACCTGCTGCTCTGTTGCTCAGCAACCGAACTATTTTAGTGCCTGGGGCAAGGTTATGGGGCCATCCTCACTGCCCAGGGCCAACTTGCTCATTTCAGCCATGGCTGTGGGAGACGAAGGGGGGGGAGGGTGGAGTGGAGAAGCAGATGGGTGCTTTTCCTATGTGCCCTGACCAGGAATCAAACCCGGGACTTCCACATGCTGGGCCGATGCTCTACTGCTGAGCCAACTGGCCAGGGCCAGAAAAGTTTTAATAAAAGAAAAATAATTGTATACATTAACAAACAGATTGAAGGAATAATTTTCCACTCAATCTTGGCTTATGGAAAATTATTACTTTCTAATATTTAATTCTTCATAGCAGAAAGGAGGTGACATTTTCTTACTTGATGGGAAAATCCTGCCAACTGGCCAGTGTTCATATGCTCGTCCAGTTGCTGTAGGATGATCTGAGGATTGCACGAGCTCAGAAAATTCTAGAGAAAGGAAAAAAAAAATCAAAACATAATTATTGAAAAAGTACAAGTATTACCAATTTCTGTCAAAACAGTAAAGTTTTCATCTTTAAATTTGAAATATCTTAAAGGATTTCTATTATAAGAAAAAGAAATGCCTCCGTCAACAGAAAACCATTGAAGTAAGGAAAAAAGCATTTTACAAATACCCATTCTGAGAGCAAGAGCTGTTTAACAAACATTCTGTCATGCTAAGTGCCAAAAGGAATCTATTTGAACACTAAGCTTTGAAAAGCAGCAACAGATGAGTTTATGAATACTTAAAAAAAGAACAAAGGCCAAAATCAGCACAGATGGCTTTGAAAAAAGGGAAATGAATAGAACAAATGACAAAAAAAAAAAAGAAAAAAAGTGTTTGGTTATATAACTCTCTGTCTACTGACTTATCCACCTTTGGGGAAATAGCTACGAAACGTT
Source organism: Saccopteryx leptura (assembly GCF_036850995.1). Taxonomy (NCBI): domain Eukaryota; kingdom Metazoa; phylum Chordata; class Mammalia; order Chiroptera; family Emballonuridae; genus Saccopteryx; species Saccopteryx leptura. Next base: position 247,279,217 of record NC_089504.1, on the reverse strand, counting down.
TCCCATAGCTTTGCTCTATTTGTTGCATACTACAGAGGGAATGGGGGTTCTCTCAGGTCCTGTCCTTAAAGTGCTTGTAGCACCCACACACAAACCCTCCCCTCCTCTTCCCTCTCCCCCTCGCCCACCTACCATCACTGCATCATGCCACCTCCTTGCCAGTCTTCTCCACCCACTTCATGTCCCCTCACCGCTATGGCCAAGCTTGGGGACTGATCCCCTCAGGCCTTCCTGGCCAATCTACAAGAGCTGGGCAGGGACTGAGTGAGGCCATTGCTTCCCCACAGTTTCCTTTCTTGACACCTCTCTCCTGTGGTCAAGCCAACGTTGAGTTATTCCTTCCAAAATGCTCCCTGATCATTCCATGTTACTTCTCTGGGGAAATGAGTTGTTGCCGGCTGACAGAGATGTGCTCTGCAGGCGTCCCTCTGACTGGCCTCCCTCCACCTCCTAGTGGCCCCTCCCACGAACTCCCATGAAGCCCCATACACAATCCTTCTGCTCCACCCACACAGAGGTACCCATGCTTCACAGGTCTGGTGATAAGAAAACGCAACCTTTGGCAGAGGACATGCAACAAGAGACCTCCTGTTTCTTTGGTAGCTGGGAGAAAGAAGTCTCAAGATACCTCGATTTGCTGGTGTCTTTTTTCCGAGTGGGGCATGAGCATGAGACAGGCTAATGCAAAAGCCGGAAGCTCCAACTGGACATACTGCCTGGCAACGCCGATCATGTCGAGGTCACCTGGGACTGGACATCTTCAAGAGAGCACATTCATTTAGTCACTAGATCATACTGCCAGAGTCGTTAGTTGTCCACAGTCGTTACTCGACTAGGCGTTCAATAATTTTAAACATTTAAGCGCTGGGGCATAACATCTGCTCAGGAGTAATAAGGAACTCAAGTCTTTTCCTGGAAAGAAGAGAACCTGCCTACAAGAGCCTATCTATGCCAGCGCCCGCTGTGCCCGTATCTGAGAGCCACCAGAGGCCCAAAGGGCCATCCTCAGAAGTCTCCATGTCTGGGAGACCACACTGTGCTGCCCAGAACAGTCACGAGAGGCACTCTACACTTATGTTAAAATTAGGGACCTGTTGAGTACCAGCGTACCGGTTGTACCACACATGGAAAATAGACGTTATTAAAAAAAAAAAGTGAGATACTTTGTTTCAAAAACAAGTGGTATGCTCACCTTCCCAAGAATGTTTATTTAGAAAGGAAGTGGATAAGCCGTAAATTGCATTGTTTGGGGGTAGGAAGACAAATATTTTACTTACTCTAGAACAGCAACGAGACTGTCGCAACAATCTGATAACTGGCTGGGGCTTAAAGGACAAGAGGCTGGAAATAAGAAAATTACAGAAATGTATTTACACACACACACACACACACACACATACACACACAGAGGCGGGTTCCAGTCATGTCCCGGGGGAGGGGACCGTACCTGAGAGGAGCGGTATCTGCACCACCCGCTGCCAGGCTCTGCTAAAGTACGGCACCTGCGGGGACAGGCAGGTGAGAGAATTCATGCCCGCAGCGGCACTTTCCACTCACAGAACCTTACACTTAAAGCTCACACGCCGGATGCTCAAACCAAGGTCCTAACGTGGTATCTCTCTGTGTGAGGTGATTAGATTCTAGAACAATTTCTTCATTGCTGTCTGTTTCAGGATATTATTCTATAAACCTGGCTGATTCATTCTTGTTTCACTTGGGGGAAAAGAAAGTATCGGAACCCCACTCAGAAAACAAAATGTATGCTGAGTCTAGGATGTGCCGGACATTGTGCTGGGGCCACAGGAGAGGGGCAAGGAGACAGGGAAGGGGACGTTTTCAGATGAAGAAGGCAACAACTCTTAGCAAGATAGGGGTTAAATAAGTGACCGTACATTTTACTCCACATTGTAAAGAATAACTAAGAGTTAAAAATAAAGAGCTACCTCAAAAGGCTAAACAGAGTTATTGTAAGACCCTACAGTTCAAACCCTAGGCAGACACTCAAACAAAAACATTTGTTCACATCAAGAGCTATCCACAAACATTCACAGCAGCACTGTTCAAAACAACCAAAAAGTAAAAAAAAAATTCAAAGGTCCATCAACTGATGACTGGATAAATAAAATGAGGCCCATCCACACAATGGAACATTATTCGGTCATGAAAAAGGAACGAGGCACTGACACATTGTATGACATGGAGGAACCTTGGAAAAACATTATGGTCAACGATAGAAACCAGACCCAGAATGCCATGTCTCATGATTCCAGTGATATAAGATGTCCAGAGTGGACAAATCCACAGAGGCCGAAAGGAGACTATGGGTGCCAGGGGCAGAGGGGAGGGAAAAATGGGGGGTGACTGCTAATGGGTATGGCTTCTTTCTGGGGTGAGGAAGATGTTCTAGACTCAGACAGTGGTGATGGTTGCAGAGCTTTGTGAATACACCAAAATACCAGTTAACTGCACAGTTGAAGAGGATGAATTTTGCATGTGAATTACATCTTAATTAAAAAAAATGAGATAGATCTTTATATGCTGGTATGGAACAGTCTCCAAGACATCAATAAATTATATATTTCTACATAATAATGATTTCGTGGGCGAACAATTTAAGAAATTCAGAGGAGATAAGTAAAACATGGTTTCTGACTTTAGAGCTCTTCAAAGTCCAGGAGGGGCGGTCAGATATGTAACTAAGATAAATAATGTTATACAACAGATATAACATGGATGAGTCAGTGGGGTTTTTTTTGTTTTTTGTTTTTTTTTAATATTTTTCTGAAGTTGGAAACGGAAGCAGTCAGACAGACTCCTGCATGCGCCTGACCGGGATCCACCCGGCATGCCCACCAGGGGGCGATGCTCTGTCCATCTGGGGCGTCGCTCTGTTACAACCAGAGCCATTCTAGTGCCTGAGGCAGATGCCATGGAGCCATCCTCAGTGCCCGGGCCATCTTTGCTCCAATGGAGCCTTGGCTGCGGGAAGGGAAGAGAGAGATAGAGAGAAAGGAGAGGGGGAGGGGTAGAGAAGCAGATGGGCGCTTCTCCTGTGTGCCCTGGCCGGGGATCGAACCCAGGACTCCTGCACGCCAGGCCGATGCTCTACCACTGAGCCAACTGGCCAGGGCCAAGTCAGTGTTTTGACAGCATAGATGAAGACACAGCACGTGAGGCATGGAGCACAAGGGGTAAAAGTGAGGTCCCGGAGGGGGCAGCACCGCGTCCTGAGTGTGCACTCCACCTCTGCGGACTGTCATCCTACAGTTGATCGTCACCCTGCAGCTGACCAGCCCTGGCCTTCACGAAGGAACTGATACTAATCTACTGTGCCCGCAGTCACAAGGCCAGTGACTCTGAAGATGCAATTCTATAGAGGTCTTGGCTGGTTGGCAAAGTGGTAGAGTGTTGGCCTGGCGTGTGGAAGTCCTGGATTCGATTCCTAGCTGGGGCACAGAGAGAAGTGCCCATCTGCTTCTCTACCCTTCCCCCTCTCCTTCCTCTCTCTCTCTACCCTTCCCACAGCCAAGGTTCCAGTGGAGCAAAGTTGGCCTAGGCACTGAGGATGGCTCCATGGTCTCCACCTCAAGCACTAGAATAGCTCTGGTTGCAACAGCGAAATGCCCCAGATGGGCAGAGCATCGCCCCCTGGTGGACATGCTGGGTGGATTCCGGTCGGGTGCATGCGGGAGTCTGTCTGACTGCCTCCTTTTTCTAATTTTGGAAAAATACAAAAAAAAGAAAAAAGAAAAAAGATGCAATTCTATAAAAATCACTTAAACAAACAAACAAACTAAACCTTACATACCTGCCATAAAGAATGGATACTAGAGATGGCCGTTAAAACTTTCCTTAGATAAGGAATCTGTGGGAAAAAAAACACAAAAAGAAAAACATTCTGGAGATTACCACAACAGAATATTTCCATATGAAACATCAGACTCTTTCAAAAGGAGGACCTGTCAGATTTCTCTGCCCTGAGAACCGCCAGAGCGCTTCCCTTACAGATTCACGGGTCTCAAAAGAGGCCAGGGAACCTTCCGTTCACTTCCTGTGAAACTCAGGTCATTTCTGAGTCTGCACTTTCTCAGGCCTAACAACAAGTTCTCTGTGCCTGGCCTGAGCCCAGCGAGGGTGGTGAACATGCTGGTATCTGTTCAGTAACGGGCACCCACACCCATGCTGAGGAGCAGGCTCAGGCCCGGAAACGCACCACTGGCCCAGGCACGGAGGCTTACCATGCTAAAGCCAAGGAGCTTCTGCAGGAGTCCGTTCCACAGCTGCAGGTCGCAGATTCTATATTCTAAACAAAGCTCCGTCACCAATCTCACTGCCTAGGGCAGAAAAAAAAAATCACACTTGCTTTAAGACACCAGGAAATAGAACCACCATGGAAAGGGGAGGGCAGCTGAATACAGAAGACTTATAATCGTGGTGTGTCTCTTGCCTGAATTCAGTGAAGGCCCCATCCATCAGAAGGAAAAAAGAGATTAAGACTCCTTTTTCTTTAATTGCTGCCACAAACTCACAAACAGCATCTCAGACTTTCCCCTCTTTCTTTTTTCTAAGAAGTTTGCCTGTTGGCCCCATACCCATCCCACCCTGGGCTCCAGCTGCCAGAGATTAAGTTCCCACAAACAACTAGGAGGAAGTAAAGCTATATCCCTCCCTCCACAGGGGCATCTCCTATCCAGACGAGGGCAGACTGGCCTGCAGCAAAGATCATACACGTGGCACCTTTCCTGATAGGGATAGCCTGAGGCTCTGAAAGAGAGGGAAGGGGACTTCCAGGTGGCTCTGTCACAGGCCCGGACAGGAATCACAGGTCGGGACAGGAAAGGAGACAAGGTCTCACGGCAGTAGACTTGTGCAGGAATAGAGTCTTTTAGGAATCTGAGTGGTGGCGGGCAAGCGCAGACTGAGAAGAGGGCAGTCCCCACTACCGGGAGGCTCGGCATACGCACCATGGGCTCGTGGCTGTGGTTTTTCCATAGACCCTTAATCATTCCTTCTTTAGGACTGTTGCAAAATAATTCATACGTGATGGGGATATTCAACGTCTCAAACGACGCCAGAAAAGTTATACATTTCAGATAAGATCTGGAAAACAGAGGCAAACATTTATGGAACATGTTCTCATAGGCCATGTTTACACTTTAAAAAAGCCACCATATGGATAAATTAGGCCTGTTTGTTTTTATATGCCCATATTCAGCTTTTAAATACATTCACTAAATATAGTATTAGAAAGAAATCAATTTGAGCAAGATGAAGAAAACATTCAGTTTCGAAATGTCTCAAAAGAAAGAGGAAAAACAAGATGTTCTCAAAGGCCTATTTCTCTGCTGCCAAAATGTCAAGCACATTCAAGGCTCCATTTCCACAACTCTGAGCACTCTTGCGAACCAAAGGCCTTATAAGTTACACTTCCAAACAATGATCTGTTTCCTATTTCATTTTTTTATTCAGTGAGAGGCGAGGAGGCAGAGAGACAGATTCCCACATACACTCCAACCAGTATCCATCCAGCAAGCCCATTAGGGGGCGATGCTCTGCCCATCTGGGGCCCTTGCTCTGTTGCTCAGCAACTGAACTCTTCTTAGCGCCTGAGGCCAAATTGCTTCAATTGAGCCTTGGCTGCAGGAGGGGAGGGGAGGGGAAGAGAGAAAGAGAAGCAAGAGGCGGAGGGGTAGAGAAGCAGATGGTCACTTCTCCTGTGTGCCCTGACTGGGAATTGAACCCAGGACATCCACATGCTGGGCTGATTCGCTACCGCTGAGCCAACAGGCCAGGGCCTGTTTCCTACTTCTTAATACAATTAGAAAAATTTGGTTCTGGCCCTCTGGCTCATAAAATAGAGCACCACCCTAGTGCACCAGGGTCACAGGTTCGATACCCAGTCAGAGCACATATAAGGAACAACCAGTGAGTGCACAACTAGGTAGAACAGCTGAGTGGAGCAACGAGTTGATGATTCCCTCCCCCCTCAAATCAATTAAAAAAAATTCTACTTACTTCACTTGTTCGATGGGTTTTTTGAAGAGAGATTCTATAGTTTCCTTGTCAGCCAAATAGAGAAGACACTGAAGGGCCCGTGTTCTGTGGGCGTAAGTTAGATGACGCATGTCTAACGTCTGCAAAACCAAGAAGGATTTGGAGAGCTGTACTCAGTGAAAACTTAGGTAACATGAGCAGCATTGTTTCTCAAAACATGAATGTCAGTGTCAATTTCTGCTCTGAGGGAGTCCCTGGTTCACAAAGCCCACGGAACCCTGAGGAGCATTCCTCCGACTCGCTCAGGAGGGTACGGTCAGAACCAGCTCCCCATAAGACTGCTGGTGGGAACCAGGGCAGGGATGCTGTCGCCTCCACAGCATGCAGCACAATGTTGAAAAAAGACGATGGCTTCCATGTAAGGAGGTTCTCAACGAGGCAGCCAAAGTTAACTTGATTAAACCTCAACTCTCAGATACATGAGAGTTCTCATTTGAATACATATGAATTAATTAAAATGGACTCATTCACATTCTCTGTGACCAAAGGGAGGGGTGCGGGTGGGGGGGTTGCGTATGGCCCACCATAGCAGAGTGGCTGGCAGGGAGGGGCATCCGCCCTGTGAGCTGGGCTGGCCCTCCTCCAGGACACCAGTCTCACTTGAAAGGACGACTGATGTGCATGAAGACAAGGACCCGCCATCTATGAGGACATGCCACCATGTCGCAGACTTCCCCGCTGCCCCCTTCTGTGCTTCTATCTCCACCTGTCCCCTCTCTGGGGGAAAAACCCCCTCTCCAAAGCAAAGAGGCTGGCTGCCTTCAGGGAAGGAAAAGGGACAGCCCAGCCTAGTCCTGAGGTTTGGCGCTGTGGCTGGAGGTAAGGGGAGGGCGGGGCCCTGCAGCCAGCCTGTGGAGACTTCTGTCTGGCCAGTTGGTCTGGCCCCTGTATTAGGAATGCTGACAAACCAGGGAGTCAACAACTGTGAACAGAGATAACCGTGGGAACTGGCAACAGGCACACCCCTCAGTTTGCTAAGCAGGATGTCACAGAAGCCAGCACTCAATGGCGTCTGGCAGATTTTACAAAGTAAGATACACTTTGAGTAAGTAAGTAAGTGAGCATTATCTTAATCATCTGCTAATGATATCAAGCATGATAAATATGCAGGAAAAACATGAAGCCAAGATGTAGACATGAGCTTTAAGTGCCTAAGACTTACGGTCGTAGCTGATGTTGCGAATATAAACAGCATTCTTGCACTATAATCAATCGGGCGAGACTGGAGGAGATATAGGACTCTGGAAAAGAATTTTTAAAATTACATTTACATTTTAATTTAGTGACTGATTACTAAAACAACAGACCTGTTTTACCATCCACAGAGAAAGTCATTGGGCATCCCCAACACAGACCTGAAGGGTCATGGGTCAAGGATATTTTTGCTTTCCCATTTACCTTGAGACATTAATAAATACGACAAATGCAGTCTTTCCATCTATAAGATGGTTAGTCAAGCTCTGATCATTTAAATTCTGTTTAAGAGATTAACAGAATCCACAGCTGCAAAGTGCATTGACCACCATGCATGGATGACTCTTTTAGTTACCAGTGGCACATTTCACCCTGCAGACTGGGGGCTGAATGACCCCACCAGAGAAGGAAGGGCAGGGTACGCCAGGGATACGGCAAGACTGGGGGGGGGTAAGCTTTCAATGGGAAAAGGATAGAAGTTATGAAATTGGCATGAAGAGAAAACCCCTTTTGGGATTTTCTCTCTTTATCCTTCAATTGTTTCCCTCTAAGAATCCCCACGTGGCTGACTCAGGTAGTCACTCCAGGAGCTCCCTCTTGCTTAGCCAAAGTGCCCCTGCCCTTAGAAGACCGTGCAAGGACAAGATGAGGTCAAGGGAAAGGAGGTCATGAGCAGGCTTATAGGCCAGCTCTGTCCAACCCAGGATTCTTCTCTTGGGTTTGTCTTTCCATACCCTCTCTCAGACCTCCAGGACCAAGGTTGGGCTTCATGAGTGACCTGCCCTACTTGTGGCCGAGATCAGGGACTGCACGAAGCTGGTGTGTCACCACTCCCTCTCCCATGCCCAGGCCAAGCATCATTAGTGGATTACTACATTCTTTTTGATTTGGGCCCAGATATAGTCTTTACAAGAGAGCAAGCCATGACCAATCAGAGAACAAGAGATGAAACTGATGTGCCTTCTTTTGTCTCAGTCTTAGGTTGGAAGGGAAACGAAATCCTGGTGGTCCATGTCTGAACCGGCCCAACTCACCAGAGTGAGAGCACATAAAGGGGTCTGGTGCCAAGGTCTTGGCTGATGAAAGTTTTCCTTTGCTTGAGGTGCGTTCTCTGCTAAAGGTGTGCTAAGAGCCCTCAATGTTAGTAGGAACTCATGGAGGGTTCACAAATTCTCAATCTTGGCTGCTTCCTATTCATTCTACTAGAAATACTTATACCTCACTATAGCCATATATCAATGAATGGATTCTTCTCAGAGACTCTGAACCAAATTATATCAAGAAAATATTTTTAAAACCCACCGCTGACAAATTAACCAGTAAGATTCCTACTGGGCTACAGATACAGACAAACATTAAGTAAAGAGGAAGTACCTTCTTAGTGCTTCATCTTCTTGAAGTTCAAATATTTCTGATGGGTTCTTTGAAAAAGTGGAGGAAAAAAAGTCAAAACTCAATAAAGTGTCTTGAACTACATAAACTACTTTAAATCTACTAGATGAAAAACCCAACTTAAAGATTATGTTTACACACAAGGAAATACCATACTATTCATTACTTTTAAGATTTTTGCTTAGAAAATGGTTTACTATATATTCATTCGGCCAACACATATCTACTGAGCACGTATATGTGCCAGGTGCATTCTGGGCACATGGGTTGGCTGAGTAAACAAGTATTTCTTTTTTCCTGAAGTTTATGTTCATTGGGTAATTTTTAAAAGAAAAGGGCTCTATAAATTTTATTTATTTATTTTTTGTATTTTTCTGAAGTGAGAAGCGGGGAGGCAGAGAGACAGACTCCTGCATGCGCCTGACCAGGATCCACCCGGCATGCCCACCAGGGGGCGATACTCTGCCCATCTGGGGCGCTGCTCCGTTGCAACTGGAGCCATTTTAGTGCCTGAGGTGGAGGCCATGGAGCCATTCTCAGCACTTAGGGCCAACTTTGCTCCAATGGAGCCTTGGCTGAGGGAGAGAAAGAAAGAGATAGGAAGGAGAGGGGGAAGGGTGGAGAAGCAGATGAGTGCTTCTCCTGTGTGCCCTGACCGGGAATCAAACCTGGGACTTCCACATGCTGGGCTGCCGCTCTACCACTGAGCCAATTGGCCAGGGCCTCTATGAATTTTAAATGAGTCATTCATTAATTTGATATTAATTTTGTATTAACTAGGATTTACAAAGCAATGTTTTGGATGTATGTCCAGACAAAAGTCCTGGCCTCAGAGAACTTTCAGTTTAGTACAGAATTCCAAATTTATGATTTAAAAGTCTTCTGAGCCTGACCTGTGGTGGCGCAGTGGATAAAGCGTCGACCTGGAAATGCTGAGGTCGCCGGTTTGAAACCCTGGGCTTGCCTGGTCAAGGCACATATGGGAGTTGATGCTTCCAGCTCCTCCCCCCTTCTCTCTCTCTGTCTCTCTGTCTCTCTGTCTGTCTTTCCCTCTCCTCTCTAAAATGAATAAATTAAAAAAAAATACAAGTCTTCTGACTCCTCTGTTTCTGTCAAAACACAGATATTGCTCTTGGTGATCTTGGAAAATACCTAAAAAATACTTGTTCAACTGAATGCCAAATGGTATGAAAACTACTAACTAAAAAACCTGATGTCATATCAGTTACGCTATTTGTTTACCAGAGATTTTTTTTCAAGGATGTCTGCCCACGTGGACAGAGGAATTACAGACTCTCTATAATTAAGTTCTGACAGCTCAGAAGAAACAATACAAAAAATTCTGCTTTTGGATTGCTGAATCCCTTTGTGAATTTAGATTTAATATTATTTCAAATAAATCGACATTATAGCCTGAGCAGCGGTGGTACAGTGGGTATAAAGCATCGACCCAGAATGCTGAGGTTGCTGACTCTGAGCGCTGGCTTATTGGCACGGGTTCGCTGGCTTGAGTGTGGGATCGTTCACACAATCCCAAAGCTCTCCAGCTGGAGCCCAAGAGGTCACTGGCATGAAAAGCCCAAGGTTGCTGGCTTGTGCAAGGGGACACTGGCATGGCCCTGATCAAGGAATGTATGAGAAGCTCAATGTACAACTAAAGTGAAAGCAACTGTGAGTTGATGCTTCTCTCTCTCTCTCAAAAAATAAAAATGGTACAATAGTTGCAAAACAGTATTTAAACAAAAAAAAACAATAAACAACTTCATTAAACCTCATCAGATAATAGAAGGTATGAAGCTGAACAAAAGTTCCTTCTTTTAAGATTCTGTGCTCCCTGATGAGAAGGTCCGGTTAGTGTGAGACAACAGATGTGAAAGATCCCCTTGGGAACAAACTTACTTCGGCAGGTTTTGTGGATGGGCACAGCCATTTTTCCAACAACACGTCCCACACTTTCTCCAAATTAATTTCATTGACTTCAGCTATTTCTTTAGCTGCAGCATGAATATCTAAGATATTCAAGATAAAGAATTAGAAAAAAAGAAAACTCTGCCTATTTTAATGCAAGATAACTGAGTCTCAAACATGATAGTTCTTAGACTGCAGGAGAAAACGGGGTTTTGTGCTCACCGGGATGATCTTTGCCAGATGGGTCCCGGATTCTGTGACTGATGCTCGGGTGCTCGTACAGGCTAACGATGAGGTGCGCCGGCTTTCCTATCGCTCGTAAATACTCAGCCGTGTTCAGCTTGTGGGCTATGAGCACAGCCTCTGTGCCCGATCGACGGTACTGAATGTGAAGCTTCTTCAACAGAGCCTCGGCTTTTTCACGGGTTTCATTCTTTAAAAGAAATACCAAGCTAAAAGAAATGCGTGCTTTCTGAATCTTGCGCGAGGCACAGAATCCATCTTTCTCTATCAAGGGAGGGCCCTGTCACCGTGACACCATTCAGTATCCCGCACGAAGGTCTCCTTTTCTTCCTATTTCGGGCATCCCACCCTGGAAAGTCCTTGAGGAGGCCTATCATCAGGGCAGGATGAGAAGGTGTGCTGCATGGCGTGATTTATGGGAAAAAGAAAGAGGACTGGCCCTGAGCCAAGGCCAGCCGTTTACCGAAGATGCTGATTTCAAGCATAAGCCTAAAGCAGTGTCTTCCTACAGTCTGTTGGCCACTTCAGAACCCAGGAAATGTTGCTCTGGGCTGGTTGGCTCAGTGGTAGAATGTTAACCTGGTATATGGATGTCCCAGGTTCAATTCTCAATCAGGGCACACAGCTGTGCCCATCTGCTTCTCCACCCCTCCCTCTCTCTTTTCCTTCCCTCCTGTAGCCATGGCTTGGTTGGAGCAAGTTGGCCCAGGGTGCTGAGGATGACTCTGCCTCAGGCACTAAACTAGCTCGGTTGCTAAGCAATGGAGAAACGCCCTAGATGGGAAGAGCACTGGCCCATAGGGAGCCTTCTGGGTGGGTCCCAGTCAGGGCACATGCAGGAGTCTGTCTCTCTGCCTCCCTGCCTTTCACTTAAGAAACATTGAAAAGGAAAAAAAAAAAGAACTCAGAAAATTTAATGGTCAATTCATTAGAGAGAATGATTGGAGAAGAAAAGGGAGAAAGAGGAGCCTTCCATCTTACAGTTCAGACACACCTTGGGGGGAATATTCTGTAGCCATCTCTCCGCTAAATATAGGCAGAATTTCAAACTGGACATTTTGAAGGAACCTGAAACGGTAAAGAGATTTATAAGCAAATGTTAACCCATTCAAGGAAATGCATTTTAGTCAAATTAGCAAAAAAAATTTTTTTTTTTTGTATTTTTCCAAAGTGAGAATCAGGCAGGGCGTGGGGGGAGGCAGAGAGACAGACTCCCACATGCGCCCTACCTGGATCCACCTGGCATGCCCACCAGGGGGCGATGCTCTGCCCAACTGGGGCATTGCTCTGTTGCAATCAGAGCCATTCTAGCACCTGAGGCAGAGGCCATGGAGCCGTCATCAGCGCCCAGGCCAACTCTGCTCCAATGGAGCCTTGGCTGTGGGAGGGGAAGAGAGAGATAGAGAGGAAGGAGAGGGGGAGGGGTGCAGAAGCAGACAGGTGTTTCTCCTGTGTGCCCTGGCCAGGAATCAAACCCGGGACTTCCACATGCTGGGTCAATGCTCTACCACTGAGCCAACTGGCCAGGGCAGCAAGTTCTTTTTATTATTATTATTATTATAAAAACACATACTCATAATAAAGAACAACTTAAACAAGACAAAAACAAAACAAAACTAGGAAGTGAGTCCGTAGGCCCCTTCTTCAGCATCTACCCCTATTCCCTAGAGTTCTATCTTCCCCCAGAAGATTTCTGTGGGTGGAAATGAATACAGTACATTGTAACCCAACTCAGATAAGATCATACACGTAGTACAAGAATACATATCTTAGACAGCTTTCCAAATCAACTACATGCACTTCTCATAAAAATTAGGGGATCAGGGAACGTGCAGATACTCCAGTACTTTCAGCCTTTTGTACAGTGTATTTTCACCAATGAAATAGAAGTTGGTTTTGCATCTCATTTGCATAAACAAACAACTTTCTTTGACTTGTTTGTTTTACTGATGTTTTTAATAATTTTTTTAAAATATTTTATTTATTGATTTTTTTTTTAGAGAGAGAGGAGTGAGAGAGAGAGACAGAGAGAGAGAGAAGGGGGAGGAGCAGGAAGCATCAACTCCCATATGTGCCTTGACCAGGCAAGCCCAAGGTTTCGAACCGGCGACCTCAGTGTTCCAGGTCGACGCTTTATCCCACTGCGCCACCACAGGTCAGGCCAATAATAATTTTTAAAAATCAAATGCTTCTTTTTTTTATCGCCTTATATTCATTTTGAAATACCCCCTAATTTTTGTGAGCAGTATAGTATCCTGTTCTATGACTGAGCTCTGTTGTTTTAAATCAGGTCCTGACCAATGAACATTTGTTACAACTTTCGTTACAAAAAACATGGTAACCAGTGCCTGTGTCTGTGTACCTGTGTGACTATAGGGGAGTATCTACGGCCGTGATGGCGAACCTATGACACACGTGTCAGCACTGACACATGTAGCCATTTTCGATGACATGCGGCCGCATACTAGAGGAGTATGGGGCCGCATGCCAAGAAGGACGTTTCATCTTCAGCTCCTGCACGGCCAGGTGCAGTAGCCAAGGATAAAACATTTGCTGTAGTGTAGACGCTCTGTGCAGGAGGTCTGTAGGCCAAAACAACAGAACTCCGGCACAGAGCGTCTAGTTCTGGGACTTCCAGATAGGCCCTTAGGGGATCTTTGACCTCACTTCCGGCCGAGCAGGGAGCAGCGAATGCTGCAGGGGACGCATCTCTGGGGGCCCTGTGATCGCCATTACCAGCAACCACATAGCCACAGCAACCATCATCCAATTTACTGTTCTGGGTGTCGTGGATTTCTAATTGACCTTCATTACTGAGATAAGTGAGGGAGAGGTTGGGAGAGGCGAGGGCCTGTGCTGTGGGTGCTGTTTCCCACCATTAGAAATAGTGGCAGCCATCTTAATTTACATAAGATGTAACTTGCAGAATTTCAAAACAGCATCTGGGCCCAGGTGTTTGTCAACTTGAGGTCAAAACTTAAGAATCTGGAAAGGTGCCGCTTGGAGAATCAAGAGGAGTGCCACTACAAACATGAAATTTGGTTTGCCTGGAACCAATTACCAGACACTTTTAGTACCCTGAAAAATATAGCAATGGCTTTACTCACAATTTTTCCCTCTAAGTACTTTTGAGAGACCTTATTCTCAGCATTAAATAATATCAAAACCAACAAAAGAAACAGATTGACAGATGAAGTTAGTAGTGCTTGCTTGGGCTTGAAGTGTACAAAATACCAACCTTCAATTGAAGATTTAGCCAATGAAATTCAGCAACAAAAAAGTCACTAATAGGCAGGTTAGTTAAAGAATTCCCCCTCCCCCTCACTTATCTTAGTTCATGGCACCCCACACAAGTTAAATAATATCAAGAACAAAAGAAACCAACTGACAGATGAACAAAGAAGTCACTAAGCAGGTAAGTTAAATAATTAATTTTTGGATTATTAAATAGTTATATATTACAATTACACATTTTTGTTAAAGTATAAATATCACGAAATTATGTTTTTTTTTTCTCGAAGTGACACACCACCTGAGTTATGCTCGTTTTTTTGGCGAATTTTGACACACCAAGCTCAAAAGATTGCCTATCACTGATCTACGGAGTCATTACTTGGAAGTATGACTGGATATTGGGAAGTAAGCATCAATTCATATCCCCATACCATGGGCAAGCAGCAAGGAGTCTCGCTTTCTGGACCAGGGCCATTTTAACATTCAGCAGGAAAACAAGAGAAGCGAGAGAGCACATAGGCACATACCTTTCCAAACTATGAGACTGCTTCTCCTTAAAGCTCTAAAAGTCCTTTTTTTTTTTTTTAAACTACAACTTCAGCCTGACCGGGCGGTGGCGCAGTGGCTAGAGCGTCGGACTGGGATGCGGAAGACCCAGGTTTGAGACCCCGAGGTCGCCAGCTTGAGCGCGGGCTCATCTGGCTTGAGCAAAAAGCTCATCAGCTTGGACCCAAGGTCGCTGGCTCCAGCAAGGGGTTACTCAGTCTGCTGAAGGCCCACGGTCAAGGCACAGATGAGAAAGCAATCAATGAACAACTAAGAAGTCGCAACGCACAACGAAAAACTAATGATTGATGCTTCTCATCTCTTCGTTCTTGTCTGTCTGTCCCTGCTATCCCTCTCTCTGACTCTCTAGCTGTCTGTAATTAAAAACAAACAAACAGGCCCTGGCCGGTTGGCTCAGCGGTAGAGCATCGGCCTGGCGTGCGGGGGACCCGGGTTCGATTCTTGGCCAGGGCACATAGGAGAAGCGCCCATTTGCTTTTCCACCCCCCACCCCCTCCTTCCTCTCTGTCTCTCTCTTCCCCTCCCGCAGCCAAGGCTCCATTGGAGCAGGGATGGCCCGGGCACTGGGGATGGCTCCTTGGCCTCTGCCCCAGGCACTAGAGTGGCTCTGGTCGCGGCAGAGCGACGTCCCAGAGGGGCAGAGCATCGCCCCCTGTTGGGTGGAGCGTCGCCCCTGGTGGGCGTGCCGGGTGGATCCCTGTCGGGCGCATGTGGGAGTCTGTCTGGCTGTCTCTCCCTGTTTCCAGCTTCAGAAAAATACAAAAAAAAACAACACAAAAAAAACCCCTACAACTTCAAAAAGCAACACAGCTGACCATTAGAAGGGCAGGTATAGGAAGAGTCCATACCTTCTGGGATGTCCTGGGTGAGACTGATGGCAATGGCAACCGCCCACTCTGGGTTGACTATGGACAACAAGTAGGATTCGATAGTTTGAGAGATCTTGGTAATTTCCCTGTTGATCAGTGTGGAGGACTTAGCTTGTTGTAACTTCACTAGTTTTGGCTTCAGTTTTTTTTCAAAGACATGTTTGGCTACAGACACATACAGAGTGTCCAAAGAGAGCTTTGAAGAAGGGAAAAGAAACGTTAAGTCTGAGTGACACACTTACCTTTAAGGGTTCTATGAGAAAGGACCATATTAAAATCCTCTACACATGGGGTCTGAATTAATTATAGGAACAAGAAACATCCTAGAAAGCTTCCACATATTACCTTCATTAATTTAGATATTAACAGCAGTGTTGGGAAGGATTCTTCACTGAGTTCCGTAGCTAGAAAGGAAACATAAGACAGTATAATTGACTAAAAGACAGAAAATTTTGGCTAGTCAGTAAAATTCATTAGAAATTAAAGAACAAACATACAGAGAATTTTCCAGAAGTTCTGTGCTGTGCCAAAAAATATTAGGTGAAATGGTAGTCTAATTTGAGCAGCGGATGGCAAAGTTATTACATGCTCCAACATATATTGATATTCTAGGTCCACTGGAGGAGAAATTCTTCTGTATGACTTCAAGTGTTTTAGAAGACTCAACGCCTGTATGAAAATGAAATATATGTTCCTTTGAGATTAAATTACTCCAAAGTGTTTTAAAATCATCTTTTTTTTTTTTAATTCAGTGAGATGAGGGGAGGCAGAGACAGACTCCTGCATATACTCCAACCGTGTTCCACCCAGCAAGCCCACTATCTTGCAATGCTCTGTCCATCTAAGGCATTGCTCCATTGCTCAGGAACTGAGCTTTTCTCAGTGCCTGAGGCAGAGGCCATGGAGCCACCCTCAACATCGGAGCCAACTCACTCCAATCAAGCCATGGCTGTAGGAGACGGAGAGAGGGAAAGGCAGAAAGAGAGACACAGAGAGAGAAGCAAGGAGGAGGAGTGGAGAAGCAGATGGGCACTTCTTCTGTGTACCCTGACCAGGAATTGAGCCTCGGAATCCACATACTGGGCTGATGCTTTACCACTGAGCCAACTGGCCATCACCTTAACTAACATTTTATCATCAAGATATCCATTTCTGCCTGACCAGGCGGTGGCGCAGTGGATAGAGCGTCGGACTGGGATGCAGAGGACCCAGGTTCGAGATCCCGAGCTCACCAGCTTGAGCGAGGGCTCATCTGGTTTGAGCAAAGCTCACCAGCTTGGACCCAAGGTCGCTGGCTCAAGCAAGGGGTTACTCGGTCTGCTGAAGGCCTACGGTCAAGGCACATATGAGAAAGCAATCAATAAACAACTAAAGTGTCACAACAAAAAACTGATGATTAATGCTTCTCATCTCTCCATTCCTGTCTGTCTGTCTGTCCCTAGCTATCCTTCTCTTTCTATCTCTGTCTCTGTAAAAAAAAAAAAAAAAAAAGATGTCCATTTCTGAGACAGCACTGTTTTCATCAAGATGATCAAAACCTTTTGTCATTTTACCTTTAATGATATCTTTCTAAAAAAGTGATTTTCAACTGGTATGCCAGAATGTTTTAAAACATGCAATACCAGCCTGACCAACAGTGGCGCAGTGGATAGAGCACTGGACTGGGATGCAGAGGACCCAGGTTTGAGACCCCGAGGTCGCCAGCTGGAGCGCGGGCTCATCTGGTTTGAGCAAGGCTCACAAGCTTGGACACAAGGTCAATGGCTTGAGCAAGGGGTTACTCGGTCTGCTGCAGCCCCCCAGTCAAAGCACATAGGAGAAAGTAATCAATGAACAAATAAGGTGTCGCAAAGAAAAACTGATGATTAATGCTTCTCATCTCTCTCTGTTCCTGTCTGTCCCTATCTATCCCCTCTCTCTGACTCTCTCTCTCTGCTTCTGTAAAAAAAACAAACAAACAAAAAAAAAACACACATAAAAAAATAAATAAAAACCCTGTTTAAAATAAAACAAAACATGCAATACCTGCCTATTTAGTCAGGGGCACTGACCTCGTTTCCCTTACATTGTCAAATAAAAAAAAAGACAACAGCCAGTACAACAGCCATCCAGTGTGAATGAATCAAACCTATACCAATTTGGTTTTTGTTAGTTTTTTTGCTCATCTGCAGATTTTAGTAATTAGTACATGTGTGCCATGAGATGAAAGAGGTTGAAAATCACTGTTCCAAACCATAATTTATATGTTCATTAAATAAATCATACCAGGTAAAGCCAAGGGGCACCTGCTGTTGGCGAGATGTTTCGTAAATGAGAATTTGGCAGAATTATGCTCTCTTCAAACAGTTTGAGAGCGATCTCCAAAATACTTGTCTTCATTTTATTTTCTTCATTCTTTAAATTAAATTTATCGGGGTGATGCTGGTTAATAAGGTTGCACAGGTTCCAAGTGTACAATTCTATGATATGTGATCTGTGCACTGTATTGTGTGCCCACCATCCAGACTCAAATCCTCACCTGTCACCATATATTTGGCCCCCTTTACTCTAGATTTTAAATAGAGAGGCAGTAGATCTAAAATTAATGCCCTATATCCCTTACTTCACTTCAGTGTTTTACATTTTTTCAGGCTTGTATAAGTAACCTTTGAAATCAACTCATTTTAGTTTTTAAAAACCGATGAAAAATGAACATATAAAAGCTACTATGAACAAACTTCAGAAGAAAAACTAAAAAGCTACTGAGAATACTAAGATAGAATTGAGTGAGTCCTGGAAAGCTGACTCAAATGAGGACACAATGTTTTTCTTTCCCCCAAATGAGAAATAATTTCGCCTTAGTTTTTCCAAATCAGTCTGTTAATGACTTTGTATTCTAGATTTGAATCGCCTCAATAAAGCAAAAATTGGGTTAGATAAATGATAAAATATGAAGAGCATAAAAATATTCTTTACTTTTACGTCCCTTCTAAAGAAAAGGAACTAGGGCTCTGGCTAGATAGCTCAGTTGGTTAGAGCATCATCCCTAAGCACAGAGGTGGCTGGTTCGATCCCCTGTCAGGGCACATATGGGAACAGATTGATGTTCCTGTCTCTCTCTCTCCGTCTGTCAAATCAATCAATAATAATAAAAAAGCTTATTTTAAAAAAGAAAAGGAACAAGGGTAAAATGTGCAGTTTAAAGGGAACAAAAGGACAGTCCAGAAAGACACTGGAGAAGTAGCTTTTAAAAGATCCAAATAAGGCCTGACCAGGCAGTGGCGCAGTGGATAGAGCGTCGGACTGGGATGCAGAGGACCCAGGTTCAAGACCCCGAGGTCGCCAACTTGAGTGCAGACTCATCTGGTTTGAGCAAAAGCCCACCAGCTTGAACCCAAGGTCGCTGGCTCCAGCAAGGGGTTAACTCAGTCTGCTAAAGGCCCACAGTCAAGGCACAGATGAGAAAGCAATCAATGACCAACTAAGGTGTTGCAACGCGCAATGAAAAACTAATGATTGATGCTTCTCATCTCTCTCCGTTCCTGTCTGTCCCTTTCTATCCCTATCTCTAACTCACTCTCTGTCTCTGTAAAAAATAATAAATAAATAAAATTAAAAAAAAAAAAGATCCAAATAAACACAGGAAAGATTATTTAGAAATGTATTTGTTATACCTGATTTATATTGATGTTGGTTATTTTTTCGTCGGCTCTTTCAATAACTTTCAGGACAATTTCAATCATTTCATAGTCATATGGATCCAACTGTATAAAAACAAAAATGTATCAAATCTTGAGATGATGTTGCCAGGCTGGTAGATGGCCTTATCCAGTTACTCCCATCAGTACAGACCTGTCAGTTCAAAGATTACATAGATAGAAACCTCGCTGTACTACCATGTGAAATTAGATTATTCTTCAAAGGAAAAAAAGAACATTTCCTCATTTCTAAAATTAGTTCTTTTAGGATAAACATACATGCTTTAAAAAATGTCTCAAAAGTCATCTTTTTAAAAGCTGGAAAAGACAATATTGCTTTAATAAAAACAGGTGTTCTTCCAGTACTAACACCCTAAAAAAGATAGACATAGTAAAATTTCATGATTTTGTAAGATTTTAAAGTTAAAATTCTATTTCTTCCTTTTATGATGTTCAAGTTAGAAATAGGAAGAATTGACTTTTTCTTGGAAATGACATAAAAGTGTGCCCCTCCAAGCAAATTTCTGAAAGGGTTCCATTCTAGCTCCAACCACATACTAAGATGAAGAGGTAGCTGGGCGGCATCTGCGTGTGTTTATAAAAAGAAAGGAAGCACGCTCTTCGTTCTTTGTTTCTGCTCACACATCATTCGTTTTTTTATTTTATTTTTAAAATGCCAACCAAAGTCACAGGAATTAACAACACTAAACCAAGGGAGAAGATGATCTCTATGGTACCAAGAAATTTTGAGCATGGTATTATATTTAACTTTTGACTGAACAACAGGCAAAATATAAAACTGAAGTATTTCTTGGAGTTTTATCCTTTTATTTTCCCTTGCATTTAACTTCATTACTTGACTAAACTATTCCTTGACCTAAAAGTTCCAAATCTCAGATCTCCTAACTAAAAAAAAAAAACCCAAAAAAAACAAAAACAAAAAACCCCCCCAAAATCAAACCCCAAAACACAAGAGGGCAAACATGTTGCATGAAGATATTGTAACAATATATAGTAACAATGCAAACAGTTACCCATAAAGGCCTAGTAAAATACAGTAGTTTTCATCCATATTGTAGAATAAATGTGTTTGTCAAAAATGGGAGAGATGGATATTTACTGACACAAAATAATAATATATTAAGTGAAGAAATAGAGTAACAGGCCCTGGACAGTTAACTCAGTGGGTTAAAGCATCATCTTAAGAAACAACAAGGTTGTGGGTTCGATCCCTGGTCAGGGCACATATGGAAGCAACCAATGAATGCACAACTAAGTGGAATAATAAATGAATGCTTCTCTCTCTTTCTCAAATTAATCAATAAATAAAATGTTAAACAAAAAGAGTCACAGGAGTAGTATAAGAGAGTCTTCAAACTATTAAAATTTTATTTATTTATTTATTTATTTTTTTACAGAGACAGAGAGTGAGTCAGAGAGAGGGATAGACAGGGACAAACAGGAACGGAGAGAGATGAGAAGCATCAATCATTAGTTTTTCATTGCGCATTGCAACACCTTAGTTGTTCATTGATTGCTCTCTCACATGTGCCTTGACCGCGGGCCTTCAGCAGACCGAGTAACCCCTTGCTGGAGCCAGCGACCCTGGGTTCAAGCTGGTGGGTTTTTTCCTCAAACCAGATGAGCCCGCACTCAAGCTGGCGACCTCGGGGTCCCGAACCCGGGTCCACTGCATCGCAGTCCAATGCTCTATCCACTGCGCCACCACCTGGTCAGGCGAAAATTTTTATCTACAGGAGTAGGGTTAAAAATTTTCACTTTCTGAATCAAACTTTTCTCTCTAGTTTGATTTTTTTTTCAAAAAATGTGTGTTACTATTAAAAATCTGGAAAAAAAAACTTTCTATTTTTAAAAAAATGTTGTATTAAGCAATATTAAAAGTACAGAAAACTAAAATCATTTTAAAATGACAAGTTTGTAAAAAAAACCCAAAAATGTAAGACTTACATTTCCAATTTGTTCCTATCTATCCAATGAATTAAGTGTAAGAGAGGCACTTAAAATGACCTGACAAGTCCACTTTGTCCTTCTCTACCTTCAGCAAGATTCCGCTGAGACTGATAACCAGGTCCTTTGTGCTGGTCAGCAGAGGCACGATTTCCAGGGCCTTGGCCAGGAGCCTGGAGTGTGGTGGCGTGGCGGGGTCTGGCCTTGCATCCGCCTGGCCCGGGCCGGCGCCGGAGTTGTGCAGCAGCGTTTCAATGAACAGCTGAAGAGCCGCGTCACAGTTCAGCTGAAAGGCGCTAAGAGAAGTAGTCAGTGACACACCAGGCCCTTCACAAGCTTGTGGCTCCACACAGAATCCCTCAGCTGGGGTCCGAGCTCCTAGCGCTAAAATCGAACCCTCCTGCTGCCCAGCCTTACAGCCAGATGATGGCTTATATGGTTCACGCTTTCTTTTTCCTGCATGTAGACATGCTCCAAAATGCTGTACAAACGAGGATTCTGTTTTGGATACTTTTGTTTTTTTAAATGCACATAAGTGTACACACAGGAAAAAAGGAAACATTAATATAGGCCAAATCCTTTTAACAGGGATTTTCCCCCTTGAAGGGTAGGAGAATGTGGGACTTCAATTTTAATATATTTTATCTGAATTAGAAAAAAATATCAAAGATTTAAAAATTAACACTGAGGACTGTGTAGACCAGGGGTCCCCAAACTTTTTACACAGGGGGCCAGTTCACTGTCCCTCAGACCACTGGAGGGCCGGACTATAAAAAAAAACTATGAATAAATCCCTATGCACACTGCACATATCTTATTTTAAAGTAAAAAAAAAAAACAACGGGAACAAATATAACATTTAAAATAAAGACCAAGTAAATTTATTTTATTTTATTTTATTTTTTCATTTTTCTGAACCTGGAAACAGGGAGAGACAGTCAGACAGACTCCCGCATGCGCCCGACCGACCGGGATCCACCCGGCACGCCCACCAGGGGCGACGCTCTGTCCACCAGGGGGCGATGTTCTGCCCATCCTGGGCGTCGCCATGTTGCGACCAGAGCCACTCTAGCGCCTGGGGCAGAGGCCACAGAGCCATCCCCAGCGCCCGGGCCATCTTTGCTCCAATGGAGCCTTGGCTGCGGGAGGGGAAGAGAGAGACAGAGAGGAAGGAGAGGGGGAGGGGTGGAGAAGCAGATGGGCGCTTCTCCTGTGTGCCCTGGCCGGGAATCGAACCCGGGTCCTCCGCACGCTAGGCCGACGCTCTACCGCTGAGCCAACCGGCCAGGGCCTACAAGTAAATTTAAATCAACAAACTGACCAGTGTTTCAATGGGAACTATGGTCCTCTCACTGACCACCAATGAAAGAGGTGCCCCTTCCGGAAGTACGGTGGGGGCCAGATAAATGGCCTCAGGGGGCCGCATGTGGCCCGCGGGCCGTAGTTTGGGGACCCCTGGTGTAGACAAAGACACCAATTGGAATGCTTTTTAAAGCCTTATTAGTAAGACAGTTTAATCTTTCTACAGAAGAACTGAAATGTCAATAAAAGCTTTAAGTATGACCATTTTAAAATCATTCCCTGAAATTCTAAAGGTTATCTAAACTTCTTTATTGATTTTGTGGATTCTTGTATGTGCCCTGACATGGATTGAACCTGCAACCTTGGTGTAGGGCAGTGGTCGGCAAACTCATTAGTCAATAGAACCAAATATCAACAATACAATGATTGAAATTTCTTTTGAGAGCCAAATTTTTTAAACTTAAACTATATAGGTAGGTACATTCCTTATTGAGGTAGCACCTGCATGTGGTATTTTGTGGAAGAGCCATACTCAAGGGGCCGAAGAGCCGCAGTTTGCCGACCAGGGGAGGGGTACAACATTCCAACCCAGCTGAGCTATCTGGCCAGGGTCTCACTGATTTTCAATTTAACATTACCTTTCCCCTAAATTGATCTGATTTAGAATTGCTCAGAAGAACATCCCAAACTTCTCTGAGCATGGAAATCATATGAAGCACCTATTAAAGGGTCAGGCCTGCTGGGAGAACCACTGGGGAAGGGCCCAGGAACCTGTATTTTTGATCAAATGCCCTAAGTAGATGCTTATCAAGAAGGAAGTTTGGGAAGTACTTCACCGTGAATTAAAAACGTAAGATCTTAAGAGAATTTAGCCCTAGCCAGACAGCTCGATTGGTTGGAGCGTCATCCAAAAGCATTAAGGTTGCTGGTTCGATCCCCAGTCAGGGCACATACAGGAACAGATCTATGTTCCTGTCTATCTCTCTCTCAATCTTTCTTTCTCTTTCCTCTCCTGTTAAAAATCAGTCAATAAAAAAATTTTAAGAGAACTGATTCTAATTCCGGATTTATTCAGTTTGGGGATAAGTAAAAAACAAACAAACACAAAAAACAGGCCTGTGGCCCACATGTAAGGATCATCCTTACCACTGTGCTCTTGCCATAAGGATTACCACCATGTTAAGCTAACAGCAAAAAAACTACAGAAGTTTAAAGAATTACCTGCAATATTCCAGAATAAGGCTGGTGTCCATATCTATATTCTCCACAAGAGCTTTAATGAGGTCTTTCTTGGCGAGAAAATGCTGCCTGAAAACTGGCTGAAAAGAAATCTAGAAATAAAAAGAGCAAAACAGAAAACTGCACTAAACTGAAATGTATTAGAACACAGGCACCAAGGTTCCATGGGAGCAAAGTTGGCCCAGGCGCTGAGGACGGCTCCATGGTCTCTGCCTCAGGCGCTAGAATGGCTCTGGTTCCCCTAAGGTGCTAGAATGGCTCTGGTTGCAAGGGAGCAACAGCCCAGATGGGCAGAGCACCGCCCAGTGGTGGGCATGCTGGGTGGATCCCAGTCGGGTGCATGCAGAAGTCTGTCTAACACCCTGCTTCTCACTTCAGAAAAATACAAAAAAAACCACAGGCACTATTGTGATGGGCCTTTTTACTCTTTTTTTTTTCTTTCCTTTTCTGAAGTTGGAAACGGGGAGGCAGTCAGACAGACTCCCGCATGCGCCCGACCAGGATCCACCGGCACGCCCATCAGGAGGCAATGCTCTGCCCATCTTGGGGCATCGCTCTGCCGCCAT
The DNA here is from genome assembly GCF_036850995.1 of Saccopteryx leptura. Lineage (NCBI taxonomy): Eukaryota > Metazoa > Chordata > Mammalia > Chiroptera > Emballonuridae > Saccopteryx > Saccopteryx leptura. The sequence continues at coordinate 247,255,004 of NC_089504.1, read as the reverse complement.
CAGAGCCATTCTAGCACCTGAGGCAGAGGCCACAGAACCTTCCTCAGCGCCTGGGCCATCTTTGCTCCAGTGGAGCCTTGGCTGCGGGAGGGGAAGAGAGAGACAGAGAGGAAGGAGAGGGGGAGGGGTGGAGAAGCAGATGGGTGCTTCTCCTGTGTGCCCTGGTCGGAAATCGAACCCGGGACTCCTGCACGCCAGGCCAACGCTCTACCACTGAGCCAACCAGCTAGGGCCTACTCTCATTTTTTATAGAAAGACATTTTTCTGCAGCTCCTCCAACCTTTTTTTTTTTTTTTTTTTTTACCATACTACCCAACTTGACCATCACTGTGAGATCTCAGGTCCTGTATATTTGTCAGTGGGTCAAAAATCTCTCTCAGCCACACTAAGCCTTCATCTTCATCAGTAAGGAGGGTTGCTAGCGACAACCAGTCCCATTACTGCACAGGAATTAGGCTCCAAAACACACACCATTTCTGTCGAGGTTACACTCCCGATAGGTCAACTATTTGCAAATTAAATAAGCGGTTTTACATTTATAGTAAAGAAAACAGGATTCTGTTTTGGTTTTTGTAAAGTGAAAAATAAGGTCGGTCCCCTTACTTTTCCCTAGTAGGAGTTCTTTAAAGCTTGGCATGCCTGTCCATACATTTCAATATTATCTCTAATCAAATAATAGCAGCACAAAAGTATGAGGCTAAATGCTAGGCCTGAAATAGTATAAATGTCAATTAATGCTAGATGTATTCCCATAAATGAGAAAGCTAAACAGATGAAAATATCAAACCTCTTTTAATTTCCTTAAAAATAAAGAGGAAAGGAGGCTCTGGCCGGTTGGCTCAGCGGTAGAGGGTCGGCCTGGCATGTAGGAGTCCTGGGTTCGATTCCCGGCCAGGGCACATAGGACAAGCGCCCATCTGCTTTTCCACCCTTCCCCCTCTCCTTCCTCTCTTTCTCTTCCCCTCCCTCAGCCAAGGCTCCACTGGAGCAAAGATGGCCCGGGCGCTGAGGATGGCTCTGTGGCCTCTGCCTCAGGCACTAGAATGGCTCTGGATGCAACAGAGCGACTCCCCAGAGAGGCAGAGCATCGCCCCCTGGTGGGTGTGCTGGGTGGATCCCAGTTGGGCGCATGCGGGAGTCTGTCTGACTGCCTTCCTGTTTCCAGTTTCGGAAAAGTGAAAAAAAAATAAATAAAAAAAATAAAGAGGAAAGGAAATGAAAGAAAAGGTTCTTTATTTCTTTGAAAGCACCTAAAACTTCTGAGTCAGCATAGATTAACGTCCTTGCCCCAAAAGTAAAGGACAACGAGATCTTTATTTTCAATTTTCTGACTTGGTGGCCATCAGAACAGAGCAGACTCCCGGCCCCAGGAAGAATACTCACAGCGAGTCTGCTGAGGCGAATGCCCCACTGGGCATCAGTGCTCAGTTCACGGAACTTCAGCTCCATTTCTGTCTCCTCGTGGAGACCGGCCAGCTGAGAGCCCACGAGAGATATTGCCTATACAGTGAGAACAGAATGAAAATTCAGTCCCCCATAGAATACGTCCTAACACCCTTTAGGGGAAAACCAACAATAAAATCAATGACTTTTCTTTGTGTTAATAATGTGAGATGTTATATACGGCTTTGTACAATCATTACTTGTACCATGTGTAGGTCACTCAGCTTTTGGTATGATGCCAGATACTAGCCTGGCCTTCCTTCATAAAGAGAAGGCCAAAGTTGAGTCATCCTGCAAGCCCATCCACCCAAAGGCAAATGTTAAAACACACATATTCAAGAGAAGTTAAGCACTTATTAAAAACTTGTCCTACAAAAAGAAAGGAGCTCATAGGTCTAAGAAGTAGGCATCTATGGCTGCATACAGATTTTAAGAAAGAGAACATATTTTCGGTTGAGCAATGCTTATGACCTGCATACATTCATCCGCGTGTCATTACTCACAAAGAAGCTGGTAGACACCAAGTGTGTTACGTGACATTCCTTCTGCTAAATATTACGATTTGACAGCAAAGCCAACTTCATGTCTACCCCTAGACCTTTCACACTTTAAGTACCGCCAGTGCGCTGCCGGGTCATACCAAAATTTTGTCGTAATTCTGCCAGGCTTTGTCTATGAGCGTCCAGAGATTTTCAAACACTTCTTTTTGGGGTAAGAGAGTGCAGTAACCCAAGGCCAAGTCAAGGTCCACCACGCGACAGTTAAACACCTATGGGAAGAAAAGTGTTAAGAGAAGCAAACTCTTTACAATCAAAACAGAATACAGCTCTAAAGTCCTGTCACTAAATTTAATTTGAGACCCCATGAAAGAACAAGTGGTTTCACAAAAAGTTATTGCGACACAGTTCAAACTCGTGTGCTTTGTTTTGACATCCTTTATTGATAGGGAAGGAAAGCAACTATTATAACAAGATTGCTCTATATGGTACGGCACCAGCACCATCCGTTCTGCATGACTTTCATGACTTTTCCTCAGATCCTTTCCTCCTCCTCACTCCTACCCTCGTGAAACAGTAGAAGCACCCAGAAAGTGAGAGTCGAAAAAACAAACAAACCCCAGCTTACCAAGAACAGATAGATACTCACTTTGTGCAACAGCGTCGTGGCGTTTCCCCGGACAAACGCCACGGCCTTCTCTTTCAATGCTGTCAGAACCTGCTTCGATCTAACTAACGTGGCCTCACCAAACAACTTTTAGAAAAGAACAAAAGATCCGTTAGTTCCACTTCGATGCATTGTTGTGAAAACTCTGTTCAGTATTAAGGAACTTTGAAAATTCATCATTAGGTGCAAAAGATCCTGACATTTAATCTAGCATGGCAGAACCCTGGGGCAGGGGGGAGATGTAACTAGGAAAAGGCCAAAGAAACCTTTCCAAATATCTTGATTTTAAGTCAGTCTACATCATGGATCTAGATATTGATTGTGGCATTGGAGATAAGGTGAATACACTGGTCCATAATATACTTCAAATGTGTGCATTCTAATTGTGAAAGCTAGACTTTAATAGTTAATTTTTTAAAATTGTCATTTCATAAATAGCAACAGAGTAGTAGAAATGAAAACCAGCTTCTAAAGTAAGTTCTCAACAGGCAAGTTTCTCTGCTAGAATCTGTTCAATGATGCTGTCGGACAATGATTATAATAATTTGGGCCAGTTTTCACCTAATGAGATCTCTGAGCTCGGAGTAAGAAGACTTAGCATTGCAACCTAAAACCTCAGGTAACTGATGTTACCAACTTGAATTTGAGTTTCCTCGTTTGCAAAACGGAGAGTCTCAGGGTTGCTGTACAGATTGAGTGTGGAATGTATACAAGGCCCTTGAACACCCCCTGAATCTTACTAGACGCTCAACAAATGTTTCTTGAATCTGACGAATTTTTAATGTCCTTGCTAAATGAGAAACGATGGACTCCAAATTCCCTTGCTTGGTGGAGCTTCTGTGTCCGGATTCACCCAAAGTGAAAGTGTTTGCTCCCAAAACTGTACCTTTTCGCTCAGACTAGCATTCATGAAGTTTGATACAGAGTACTGAAGACAGGCACCAAAGGAACGGACCACAAATCTCAGGGCCAGCTCCCACTGGCTTGACTCCTGTAGGCTCTGCAGCAGGGCAGAGATGGAGTTTATGCTGGATAAAATAAGGCTGTCTCCTGTGAAATGATAAAAGGATTTGAATATGCAGATATTGTAAGACAACAACAGATTGCGTTATTGGAAATTGTTTTCAGGGACAGCATACTTCTTCCACGCAGAAAACAGTCTCAAAGTCAGTAGTAGGTGAGGGAGTTATCACGAGGCTTGGTTTAAGCTAAGAGAATCTCTACATCTGCTAGAGAATCACTGTAACTTGACTCCTTTGAGGTGCTTAAAATCATTAGCTGGGGAAACCATTTCTCTACTTGGAAGACCAAAACTTATGAATAGATTCAAAAAAGTTAAGACGATAAGCCTAATGACACAGTTTTCTGATTCTGGAAGAATAACAATGTAACAGGAGAAACTAAGTAACTACATGTAGAACCTGCTGTCAGCTTCATAGTCAGGGTTTCAGGGAATTCCAATACTGGTCTATTTACAAAACTGTAATACAATGGGGCACGTTTCCGATGTCAAATACCTTCACTAACAGAGCAGTATGGCAAACTTGTAGAATCCAGGGGATGTCTCTTGCTCTCTACAAAAGAGAAGAAATTAAATAACACCAAATAAAGCAACCCTCTTGTGGAGGCCATGTTCCTGTCACAGAGACATTCTTTCATATCTGGCTTCTTTTGCTAAGCACCAGCTCTGGGAGTTCATCCACATGACCACCTGCAGTTCTAGTTCCAAACCTCTACAGTTTAACTTACGTAAATAAAGCAGAAACACATACAAAATAAAATAAAATAAAAAAAGGCACGAGTGAGAGTTACCAGCTAGAGGTATGAGAGATGAAATCAGTTCATAAATAACAGGGAGCACTGTCTGGGACTCAAGAACGATCCCATCTTCGCTGAAGAAGTTGCCGTAGGACCACTCTTCATACGGATCTTTGTGGGTCCCGAAAGAAGCCTAGAGACCAATCGGACAGAAAAGATACTAGTGAGTAGACTCCAAAACACACAAAATTATCTATCTTCACCAAGCAGAAGTGGGAATCAGAGATTCCAAACGAATGCACTTGTGATGGTCAAATACAACTATATAATGTTTTTTTCTATGGACAATGGCTTACAAAAATGCCATTTTATTTGTACTTTTCCCAAGAGAGAAGTGGGGGAGTGGGGGGTGGGAGGACAAGACAGACTCCCGCATGCATTGGACTGGGGTCCGCTCGGCATAACCACTAGGGGGCGATGCTCTGCCCATCTGGGGTGTTGATCAGCTGCAACTGGAGCCATTCTAGCGCCTGAAGTGGAGGCCATGGAGCCATCCTCAGCGCCCGGGCCAATTTTGCTCCAATGGAGCCCTGGCTGTGGGAGGGGAAAAGAGAGAGAAAGGAGAGGGGGAAGGGTGGAGAAGCAGATGGGCACTTCTCCTATGTGTCCTGGCCAGGAATCAAACCCGGGACTTCCACACGCGGGGCCGACGCTCTACCACTGAGCCAACAACAATGTCATTTTAAATTAAATCATTAGCCTAAGATAAAGGATAATGTCCAGAGGCGGCTTGCTTGGGGTCCAATGTTTCGTCAGACTGTGCAAATTAAAGCTAATACATGTGACTGGAAAAAAGCAGTGGTCTCATGCCCACTGATCCAGAATAAGAAAATACAAGGGACGGGGTCAGTGTTTGTGTAAGCTGTGCAAGGGACTAGAGAGTAGTGCATAATGGCCTGGCAGGGCATCTGCTTAAGGAAAAGAAATGCAAAAGCCATTTACTTTCATTAGAATCCCGCCGTCATCCATTTGGCACTGTCTGGAAAGCTCCACCGCCATTAAAGTGTATTTGCATAGTTCTAAAGCATCTAGCAAAAAATCTGAAACAGAACGGACAAAAACCATTAAACTAGCAGTTCATGTGTTTAGATTACTGAAAATCTATTTAACAATTACCATTCAAAATTCTAAGGAAGACCACAAAATAGAGAGAGGGTTTCCACATGATCCTAAATACTAGAGGTCAACTGTGCTTTTTTTTTTTTTTTTTTTTTTTTTTAACAAGAGAGAGAGAGAGAGGGCCTGACCAGGCCGTGGCGCAGTGGATAGAGCATTGGACTGGGATGTGGAGAACCCGAGGAACTGGTTATGCCGAGCGGACCCCAGTCCAATGCATGCGGGAGTCTGTCTTGTCCTCCCACCCCCCACTCCCCCACTTCTCTCTTGGGAAAAGTACAAATAAAATGGCATTTTTGTAAGCCATTGTCCATAGAAAAAAACATTATATAGTTGTATTTGACCATCACAAGTTCGAGAACCCGAGGTCGCCAGCTGGAGCACGGGCTCATCTGGTTTAAGCAAAGCTCACCAGCTTGGACCCAAGGTCACTGGCTCGAGCAAGGGGTCATTCGGTCTGCTGAAGGCCCACGGTCAAGGCACGTATGAGAAAGCAATCAATGAACAACTAAGGTATCGCAATGGGCAATGAAAAACTAATGATTGATGCTTCTCATCTATCCGTTCCTGTCTGTCTGTCCCTCTCTGACTCTCTCTCTCTCTGTAAAAAAAAAAAGAGAGAGAGAGAGACAGACAGACAGACAGACAGGAAGGGGGAGAAATGAGAAGCATTAACTTGTAATTGCAGCACGTTCATTGTTTTCTCATGTGTGTCTTAACTGGGGGATTCTAGCCAAGCTATGACCCCTTGCTCAAGCCAGCAACCTTGGGGTCATGTCTATGATCCCATGCTCTAGCCAGAGACCCCATGGTAAAGCCAGATGAGCTCGCACTCAAGCTGGCGACCTCAGGGCTTTGAACCTGTGTCCTCAGCATCCCAGGCTGATGCTCTGTTCAACTTGGTCAGGAAGGTCAACTGTTTTCTTTAAGACCAGGTACAGGGAAGGAAGGAATTTCACAATCACACAAAAGTGAATACCATCAACGGTTAGAAATGAGATAGTTAGCCTGACCAGGCAGTGGCACAGTGGATAGAGCGACGGATTGGGATGCGGAAGACCCAGGTTCGAGACCCCAAGGTCGCCAGCTTGAGCACGGGCTCTTCTGGTTTGAGCAAAGCTCACCAGCTTGAGCCCAAGGTCACTGGCTCGAGCAAAGAGTCACTCAGTCTGCTGTAGACCCCCGGTCAAAGCACATATGAGAAAGCAATCAATGAACAACTAAAGTGTCGCAATGGAAAACTGATGATGGATGCTTCTCATCTCTCTCCGTTCCTGTCTGTCCCTCCCTATCTGACTCTCTTTCTGTCTCTGTAAAAAAAAAAAAAAAAAAAAAAAAAAAAAGAAATGAGATAGTTAATATTTAGAAAAAAAATTCTTTTTAAGAGAGAGATAGGGAAAGGTGAGCAGCATCAACTTGTAGCTGCATCACTTTAGTTGTTCACTGATTTTCTTTTTCTTTTTCTTTTTTTACAGAGACAGAGAGAGTCAGAGAGAGGGACAGACAGGGACAGACAGACAGGAATGGAGAGAAACGAGAAGCATCAATCATCAGTTTTTCATTGTGGCACCTTATTGTTCATTGACTGATCTTTCACATGTGCCCTGACTGTGGGGCCACAGCAGACCGAGTAACCCCTTGCTTGAGCCAGCGACCTTGGGCTCAAGCTGGTGAACTTTGCTCAAACCAGATGAGCCCGCGCTCAGGCTGGCGATCTCGGGGTCTCGAACCTGGGTCCTCTGTGTCCCAGTCCAACGCTCCATCCACTGCGCCACCGCCCAGTCAGGCTGATTGTTTTCTCATATGTGCCTTGACCGATGAGCTTTAGCCAAGCTGTGACCCCTTGCTCAAAGGTCCCACCCAGGTTGATGTGCTATTCACGGCACCATTACCAGTCAGGCAATAATTGGAAATACTTTAAAACAACAATCCCCATAGAGAATTGATTATAACTGTCCCTTTGTAAAACAGAGATATGACCTCTTCTCTTGTTACTGTTATATCCAATTGTAAAGGGACAGCATTTGGGAGACAAACAGACATGACCAGTGCATCTCAAGTGACATGTATTACAAATCTTGTCACCTGGGCTGCAGATGGTGGCAGCCTGGCATGCGAGGCCATGTATTTCGGAAGGAAGATTGAGTCCCACCGGTGATGTCATCGGAACATCATTAGCCAACATATGACAAAGTTTCTGGCAGGCCAGCAGCAGCAGCTTCCCAGTGTCAGCGTCCCGGTGATACTCAAACAGGTCTCTGGGGAAAGGAGGTGTCACAGGTTAGAACGCTCACATCGAAAGCAGATACATTTGCCTTTTGTGGATTAATATAGAACTATCGTCAACTTTTAAAATGACTTCATAATACATATTTTGCCTCATTTTCCAATTTATTTGGGATAGTGCTAACTGTCAGAGTGCCAGGTGACCTGAGCCCAAGGGCGAACGATATAGTAGAAGTAGTCAGCTGTCTTTCATGCTACCCCTTTCTAACCCAGAAGTCCTAACGAGGCTCTCCGGGCGAGAAACCCAGAATCACTTAAGTGACAATGTAGGCCTGTTACTGGCCCTGCCCTTCGCACCTTGAAAATACAGTAAGTAAAAAAAAAAAAAAAAGAAAATACAGTAAGTGTTTAAGTGTTCCTTCCGGAGGCACTATGGGGGCAGGGGTCACAGAACCTGAATTCACCTGCACTTCTTCAGCGCCCTGCCCACATTCCCGTCGCTTAAGGCCCGCAGGGTAAGCTCCGCCTCCAGCTCCTGTGTGGACACGTGCAGGGCCCGTGCCTGCCTATGTAGCCTGGACTCGGCACTCAGGGCCTTCATCCCAGCAGCTGCTGGCCCTGCGGCTCTCAGGGGTCTGTGTTCCGCCTGCGCCGATTCCTGAGCTTTGATGTACTGTTCACGCAGCTCTGCTACCAGGGAACGGTTGCTGTAATCTTCGAATGAGAGGAAGACCTCAAAGTTCTCCTGTCATGAGAAAAGCAGGACAAAGTCCTGGCTCTGTTTAGTTCATCCATCCTGAAAATCCCCGGGGGGATGTCCCTCTCTTTCTTCCCTTTCTGGTAAAGGCTACTCCTGTGCAAATTAAAGATTTAAAAATTTACATATGGCCCTGGCCGGTTGGCTCAGTGGTAGAGCATTGGCCTGGCGTGCAGGAGTCCTGGGTTCGATTCCCGGCCAAGGCATACAGGAGAAGCACCCATCTGCTTCTCCACCCCACCCCCTCTCCTTCCTCTCTGTCTCTCTCTTCCCCTCTTGCAGCCGAGGCTCCACTGGAGCAAAGATGGCCCGAGTGCTGAGGATGGCTCTGTGGCCTCTGCCTCAGACGCTAGGATGGCTCTGGATGCAACAAAGTGACGCCCCAGAGGGGCAGAGCATCGCCCCCTGGTGGGCATGCTGGGTGGATCTCAGTCGGGTGCATGCGGGAGTCTGTCTGACTGCCTCCCTGTTTCCAGCTTCGGAAAAATGAAAAAAAAAAAGAAAGGAAAAAAAATTTACATAAATGTCCATGCATTATGATGTACACCTGAAATTAATACAACATTGAATGTCAACTGTAATTCAAAAAATTTTTCTTTGTGACAGAGACAAAAGAGAGGGACAGATAGGAACAGTCAGGAAGGGAGAGAGATGAAAAGCAAAAGCATTAATTCTTCTTTGCATCACCTTAGTTGTTCATTGATTGCTTTTTCTTATATGCCTTTACAAGGGGGCTACAGCAGAGAGAGTGACTTCTTGCTCAAGCCAGAGCTTGGGCTCAAGCCGGCGACCTTGCGGTTTTAAACCTGGGTCCTCTATGTCCCAGTCTGACGCTCTATCCACTGCACCACTGCCTGGTCAGGTTGTAATTCAAAATTTAAAAAATTAAAAGAGCCTGACCAGGCGGTGGCGCAGTGGATAGAGCGTTGGACTGGGATACAGAGGACCCAGGTTCAAGACCCCGAGGTCGCCAGCTTGAGTGCGGGCTCATCTGGTTTGAACAAAGCTCACCAGCTTGGACTTCAGGATGCTGGCTCGAGCAAGGGGTCATTTGGTCTGCTGTAGCCCCACAGTCAAGGCACATATGAGAAAGCAATCAATGAATAACTAAAGTGCCACAACAAAAAACTGATGATTGATGCTTCTCATCTCTCTCTGTTCCTGTCTGTCTGTCCCTATCTGTCCCTCTCTCTGACATCTCTCTCTGTCTCTGTAAAAAAATAAATAAATAAAAATTAAAAATTTAAAGAAAAAGGACTTCACAATTCAAGTTCTGAAAGTAACAATGTTATAACAAGTTTAGAAAATAAGAAAACACAAGATGGCGGAGTAGGGGGACGTACCAACTTCCACCTCCCATAACCAAAGTGGATTACAAACTAATTTTAAGAACCATCATCTGGAAAAACCAACTTTGGACTAAACTAAGAGGACTCTTCCACCAAGGAACACTGAAGAAGCCACACTGAGACTGGTAGGAAAAGCGGAAACACAAAGAGGGCTGCCCAGCTCTCCGGAGCGAAACACAGCCGAGAGACTCGTGTGGCGGGAAGTGAGATTAGCAGAGAGAGGAGGGTTCTAAGTCCCAGGAACAAAGCCCCAGCCTGCAGCACCAAAGACTAGAAGAGGCCTACGGACAGTAGTTAGTTGGAAACAAGACAGTATACTGTTTGTGAGAAAGAGACTTATTTCTCAGTCCCAGGATTCGTCTTAAAGGGACCACACAGAAAACCTCTCTCACAACCCCTCACTGGGGGCTCCGGGGGACGGACAGAGGAGAGGACCGAAGTAGCAGGAAGAGAGTGTAATCTAGGAGACACAGGGAAAAACATTTTGAGAGACAGCCACCCTAACCTCTGGGACGAGTCACTCCCCAAATCTGAAGTAAATATTTCCCCTGGAAACAGCAATACCAGCAAAGGGAAGCAGGACACCAGCCAAACAAGCTCTCCAGCGGCACTCAGAGCAGAGTTGCTTAGAAGGAGGGAGCTTTCAGGGCTACAGTAGTGAGTCTTAGGGTCTGAGCTGCAGTGCCCCCACCCACACGGCTGAGGGCTCGCCTGAGGGCGCGGCGGTGGGACGCGGAAGTGCGGTTCTGTTGGCAAGGGCGGAAGCAAGCTGGCCACCACTGAGGCCCAGGTGTGAGCTCAGTCTTGCCCGGCTGAGGAGGAGGGGACGTGCAAAAGTGGTCAAGCACAGCTGTAGGCCGCCTGCAATCCAGCCTGCGGGGAGGGGGGTGGGCAGGAGCCCTGGAAGGGGTGGAGACCCACCTTTGAGCAAGGGCACAGAAGCACAGCCTTGCCCCACCTGCAAGAACTGAGGCTTGTGGCCTGACTTGGGAACCAGCTCCTCCCACGGGGGTGGAGCCAAAAGCCCAGAACAGGTGGAGTCCTGCTACTGAGTGTGGGCACGCAGTCCCGCCTGGCCTGCGGAGCCAGGGCTTGCAGCCGCCCCAGGAGCAGACTCCTCCTGCAAGGGCAGGGCCAAAGCCTGAAATCAGGTGGAGACCCGCAGCTGGGCAAAGGTACCCACCCCTGCCCTCGGGGCCTAGCATAGCGCCACCCGCGGGGGCGGGGCAAAGGCCAAGGCCACCAAGGCTTGTACACCTGAGCATGTGATCACAGCCACTCCCATGAAGGAGAGACGGAAACCACAGCAACAGCCCCAGTGGGCAGGCACTGACAACGCCCATACACGAACACCCTAGGCAGCAACAGCAGAGGGGGTGGTGGGCCTGCAGACAGACCACACCTAGAGAACACAGAGGCCACACCCAGTGGACTCCAGTGGCCAAAACCTTCTTTTACACAGAAAAAATGAAAAGGCAGAAAAATGCAACACAAATGAATTAAGAGAAATCCCCAGAAAAGGACCTGAATGAGTCACATATAACCAAATTATCAGATGCAGAGTTTAAAATAACGATTGTTAGGATGCTCAAAGATATTAGAACAACAATAGATGGTCATTATGAACACCTAAATAAAGAGATAGCAAATATAAAAAAGGACATTGAAACAATAAAAAAGAATCAGTCAGAAATGACAAATACAATATCAGAAATGAAGAACACAATGGAAGGAATTAAAAGCAGGATGGATAAAGTGAGAATCGAATCAGCGAGTTAGAGGACAAGATAAATGAAGGCATGGAAGCAGAGCAGAAAAAGAAAAGAGACTCAAAAAGTCTGAGGAATCTCTAAGAGAGCTCTGTGACAACATGAAGAGAAATAACATTCGCATCATAGGGGTTCCTGAAGAAGAAGAGAAAGAACAAGGAATAGAGACTTTGTTCAAACATATCATAGCTGAAAACTCCCCTCAATTAAGGCAGGAAAACGTCTCACAAATTCAAGAAGCACAGAGAACTCCATTAAGGAGAAACCCAAAGAAATCTACACCAAGACACATCATAATTAAAATACCAAAGCTAAGTGATAAAGAGAAAATATTAAAAGCTGCTAGAGAAAAAAAGACTATCACCTACAAAGGAGCCACCATAAGGATGAAGTCTGACTTCTCAACAGAAACACTTGAGGCCAGAAATGAATGGCAAGAAATATTCAAAGTAATGCAGAACAAGAGCCTAAAATCAAGACTACTTTATCCAGGAAGGCTATCGTTTAAAATTGAAGGAGAAATAAAAACCTTTCCAGACAAAAAAAACCTCAAGGAATTCACTACAACCAAACCAATCCTGCAAGAAATACTAAGGGGCCTGTTGTAAACAGATCAAAGGAGAAAAAGAATATAGCAAAAGAGGAATACAGTTTTAAAGAATAAAATGGCAATAAACAACTACATATCAATAATAACCTTAAATGTAAATGGATTAAATGATCCAATCAAAAGACATAGGGGCCCTGGCCGGTTGGCTCAGCGGTAGAGCGTCGGCCTAGCGTGCGGAGGACCCGGGTTTGATTCCCGGCCAGGGCACACAGGAGAAGCGCCCATTTGCTTCTCCACCCCTCCGCCGCACTTTCCTCTCTATCTCTCTCTTCCCCTCCCGCAGCCAAGGCTCCATTGGAGCAAAGATGGCCCGGGCGCTGGGGATGGCTCTGTGGCCTCTGCCCCAGGCGCTAGAGTGGCTCTGGTCGCAATATGGCGACGCCCCGGAGGGGCAGAGCATCGCCCCCTGGTGGGCAGAGCATCGCCCCTGGTGGGCGTGCCGGGTGGATCCCGGTCGGGCGCATGCGGGAGTCTGTCTGACTGTCTCTCCCCGTTTCCAGCTTCAGAAAAATGAAAAAAAAAAAAAAAAAAAAAAAAAAAAAAAGACATAGGGTAGCTGTGTGGATAAGAAAACAGGACCCATACATATGCTGTCTACAAGAGACACACCTTAAAACAAAAGATGCACATAGACTGAAGATAAAAGGATGGAAAAAATTATTTCACGCAAATGGAAATGAAAAAAAAGCTGGGGTAGCAATACTTATATCAGACAAAATGGACTTTAAAACAAGATAAAGAAGGTCACTACATAATGATAAAGGGAGCAATCCAACAGGAAGATATAACTGTTATAATTATGCACCTAATATAGGAGCACCTAAATATATAAAGCAGACTTTGATGGATTTAAATGGCAAGATCAACAGCAATACTATAATAGTAGGGGATTTCAATACCCTACTAACATCAATAGATAGATCCTCAAGAAAAAAAATTAACAAAGAAAACAGCAGACTTAAAGGACATACTAGATCAACTCGATTTAATAGATATCTTCAGAACCTTTCACCCTAAAGCAGCAGAATATGCATTCTTTTCAAGTGCTCATGGTACATTCTCTAGGATAGACCGCATGTTAGGGTACAAAAGCGGTCTCAACAAATTTAAGAAGATTGAAATCATATCGAGCACTTTCTCTGATCACAATGGCATGAAACTAGAAATCAACCACAACAGAAAAACTGAAAAATACTCAAACACTTGGAAACTAAACAGCATGTTATTAAATAATGAATGGGTTAACAATGAGATCAAAGAAGAAATTAAAAAATTCCTGGAAACGAACGATAACGAGCATACATCAACTCAAAATTTATGGGACACAGCAAAAGCAGTCCTGAGAGGGAAGTTCATAGCATTACAGGCATACCTTAAGAAGCTAGAAAAAGCTCAAATAAACAACTTGACCCTGCATCTAAAAGAAGTAGAAAAAGAACAGCAAGTAAAGACCAGAGCTAGTAGAAGGAAGGAAATAATAAAGATTAGAGCAGAAATAAATGACATAGAGGCTAAAGAAACAATACAGAGGATCAATGAAACCAGGAGCTGGTTCTTTGAAAACGGTAAATAAGATTGATGAACCTTTAACCAGACTCACCAAGAAAAAAAGAGAGATGACTCAAATAAATAAAATTAGAAATGAGAGTGGAGATATAAGGACTGACACAACAGAAATACAAAATATTTTAAGAAAATACTATGAAGAACTGTACACCAAAAAATTAAGACAACCTAGATAAAATGGAAAAAATCCATGAAACATATAATCTTCCAAAAATTAATCTGGGAGAATCAAAAAACCTAAACAGACCGATTACAACAAATAAGATTGAAACAGTTATCAAAAAACTCCCGGCCCTGGCCGGTTGGATGAGCAGTAGAGCGTTGGCCTGGCGTGTGGGGGACCTGGGTTCAATTTCCAGCCAGGGCACATAGGAGAAGCGCCCATTTGCTTCTCCACCCCCCCTCCTTCCTCTCTGTCTCTCTCTTCCCCTCCCGCAGCCAAGGCTCCATTGGAGCAAAGATGGCCCGGGCGCTGGGGATGGCTCCTTGGCCTTTGCCCCAGGCGCTAGAGTGGCTCTGGTTGCGGCAGAGCAACGCCCCGGAGGGGCAGAGCATCGCCCCCTGGTGAGCAGAGCGTCTCCCCTGGTGGGCGTGCCGGGTGGATCCCGGTCGGGCGCATGCGGGAGTCTGTCTGACTGTCTCTCCCCGTTTCCAGCTTCAGAAAAATACAAAACAAAAACCTCCCAAAAAAAGAAAAGTCCTGGGCCTGATGGCTTCACAAGTGAATTCTACCAAATATTCAAAGAAGAACTAACACCTATCTTTCTCAAGCTATTTCAAAAAATTCAAGAGGAAGGAAGACTTCCAAGCTCCTTTTATGAGGTGAGTATAATTCTGATTCCAAAACCAGGCAAAGAAAACACAAAGAAAGAAAATTATAGGCCAATATCCCTGATGAATTTAGATGCTAAAATCCTCCACAAAATATTAGCAAACCGGATCCAGCAATATATGAAAAAAATCATACCATGATCAAGTGGGATTTATTCTTGAGAGGCAAGGCTGGTACAATATTCGCAAATCAATCAATGTGATTCATCACATAAACAAAAGGAAGGACAAAAACCACATGATAATTTCAATAGATGCAGAAAAAGCATTTGATAAAATCCAGCACCCATTCATGATCAAAACTCTCAGCAAGCCTGACCAGGTGGTGGCACAGTGGATAGGGCATCGGACTGGGATGCGGAAGGACCCAGGTTCGAGACCCCGAGGTCGCCAGCTTGAGCGCGGGCTCATCTGGCTTGAGCAAAAAGCTCACCAGCTTGGACCCAAGGTTGCTGGCTCCAGCAAGGGGTTACTCGGTCTGCTGAAGGTCCGCGGTCAAGGCACATATGAGAAAGCAATCAATGAACAACTAAGAAGTCGCAACGCGCAATGAAAAACTAATGATTGATGCTTCTCATCTCTCTCCATTCCTGTCTGTCTGTCCCTGTCTATCTCTGCCTCTGTAAAAAAACAAACAAACAAAAAAAAAAAACCTCTCAGCAAATGGGAATACAGGAAACATACCTCAACATGATAAAGGCCATCTATAACAAACCCACAGCCAACATCATACTCAATGGGCAAAAATTAAAAGCAATCCCCTTAAGATCAGGAACAAGGCAGGGGTGCCCCTTTTCACCACTCTTATTCAACATAGTTCTGGAAGTCCTAGCCACAGCAATCAGACAAGAAAAATAAATAAAAGGCATCAAAATTGGAAAAAAAGAAGTAAAACTATTATTATTTGCAGATGATACGATATTGTATATAGAAAACCCTAAAGTCTCAGTCAATAAACTACTAGACCTGATAAATGAATTCAGCAAAGTGGTAGGATATAAAATTAATACTCAGAAATCAGAGGCTTTTTTTTTTTTTTTTTTTTTGTATTTTTCTGAAGCTGGAAACAGGGAGACAGTCAGACAGACTCCCGCATGCGCCCAAGCGGGATCCACCTGGCACGCCCACCAGGGGGCGATGCTCTGCCCATCCGGGGTGTTGCTCTGCCGTGACCAGAGCCACTCTAGCGCCTGAGGCAGAGGCCATGGGGCCATCCCCAGCGCTCGGGCCATCTTTGCTCCAATGGAACCTTGGCTGCCAGAGGGGAAGAGAGAGACAGAGAGGAAGGAGAGGGGGAGGGGTGGAGAAGCAGATGGGCGCCTCTCCTGGGTGCCCTGGTTGGGAATTGAACCCGGTTCCCCCGCACGCCAGGCCAACGCTCTACCACTGAGCCAACTGGCCAGGGCCTCAGAGGCATTTTTATACACTAACAATGAACTGTCAGAAAGAGAAATTAAGGAATCAATCCCCTTTACCATTGCAGCCAAAAAAATAAAGTACCTGAATAAATTTAACCAGGGAGATTAAAGACTTATACTCGGAAAATTATAAAACATTGATTAAAAAAATCAGGGAAGATACAAACAAGTGGAAGCATATATTGTACTCATGGTTAGGAAGAATAAACATCATTAAAATGTCTATAT
The DNA here is from genome assembly GCF_036850995.1 of Saccopteryx leptura. Taxonomy (NCBI): domain Eukaryota; kingdom Metazoa; phylum Chordata; class Mammalia; order Chiroptera; family Emballonuridae; genus Saccopteryx; species Saccopteryx leptura. The sequence continues at coordinate 247,238,709 of NC_089504.1, read as the reverse complement.
TACCCAAAGCAATATATAAATTCAATGCAATTCCTATTAAAATACCAATGACATACTTCAAAGATATAGAACAAATATTCCAAAAATTCATATGAAACCAAAAGAGAACACGAATAGCCTCAGCAATCTTGAAAAGGAAGAATAAAGTGGGAGGTATCACACTTCCTGATAACAAGTTATATACTACAAGGCCATTGTACTCAAAACAGCCTGGTACTGGCATAAGAACAGGCACATAGATCAATGGAACAGAACGAAGAACCTAGAAATAAATCCACACTGTTATGGACAACTGATACTTGACAAAGGAGGTAAGAGCATACAATGGAGTAAAGACAGCCTCTTTAACAAATGGTGTTGGGAAAATTGGACAGCTACCTGCAAAAAAATAAAACTAGACCACCAACTTACACCATTCACAAAAATAAACTCAAAATGGATAAAAGACTTAAATGTAAGCCGTAAAACCATAAGCATCTTAGAAGAAAACATAGGTAGTAAGCTCTCTGACATCTCTCACAGCAATATATTTGCCGATTTATCTCCACGGGCAAGTGAAATAAAAGACAGGATAAACAAATGGGACTATATCAAACTAAAAAGCTTCTGCACAGCCAAAGAGAATAAGAACAGAATAAAAAGACAAACTACACAATGGGAGAATATATTTGACAATACGTCTGATAAGGGGTTAATAACCAAAATTTACAAAGAACTTGTAAAACTAATACCAGGAAGACAAACAATCCAATCAAAAAATGGGTGAAAGAAATGAATAGACACTTCTCCAAAGAGGACATATAGATGGCCAATAGGTATATGAAAAAATGCTCAACATCACTAATCATTAGAGAAATGCAAATTAAAACCACAATGAGATATCACCTCACATCAGTCAGAACAGTGCTCTTCAACAAAACAACACAGAGTAAGTGCTGGCGAGGATGTGGAGAAAAAGGAACCTTCCTGCACTGTTGGTGAGAATGCAGACTGGTGCAGCCACTGTGGAAAACAGTATGGAGATTCCTCAAGAAATTAAAAATCGAACTGCCTTTTGACCCAGCTATACTACTGTTAGGAATATACCCCAAGAACACCATAGCACTGTTTATAAAGAAGAAATGCACCCCTATGTTTATGGCAGCATTGTTCACAATAGCGAAGATCTGGAAACAGCCCAAGTGTCCGTCAGTGGACGAGTGGATTAAAAAAAGCTTTGGTACATATATACTATGGAATACTACTCAGCCATAAGAAATGATGACATCGGATCATTTACAACAACATGGATGGATCTTGATAACATTATACTGAGCGAAATAAGTAAATCAGAAAAAACTAAGAACTATATGATTCCATACATAGGTGGGACATAAAAATGAGACTCAGAGGCATGGACAAGAGTGTGGGGTTTACAGGGTGGGGGGGGAGAGGGAGGGGGTTGGGGGAGGGGAGGGGCACAAAGAAAACCAGTTAGAAGGTGACAGAAGACAATTGGACTTTGGGTGATGGGAATGCAGCATAATCAGATGTCAAAATAACCTAGCGATGTTTTCTCTGAACATATGTACCCTGATTTATCAATGTCACCCCATTAAAATTAATTAAAAAACATGTAGAAAAAAAAAAAGAAAATAGGAAAACATCACTTTTACCCACGGTGTTCTCCACTTTGGCATCATTGACATTCTGAGCTAGAACTGTGGGGAGCCCTAAATAGGTGGGATGGATTCAATACTAGATTCAGGCAATTCTTCCCTGGTGGCTTGCAGGACCTGGCTTTGCTCTTTCTCCCTGTAACTACTGGGTGGCTGCTAACTCCAGACCTAGAATGTTTTTTTCTGAACCAGGAAAAAAAAGCCAGGTACAAAAGGACATACAGTATATCATATGATTCCACTTATATAAAATATACAGAATAGGCAAATTCATAGGGACGAAAAGTGGATGCAAGGTTACCAGGAACTGTGGGCAGGGAGGAATTGGGGAATTACTGCTCACTAGGCTCAGAGTTTCTGCTGGACGTAATTAAAAGTAGAGAGTAGTGATGGTGATAGTCAGACAACACTGTAAATGTAATTAGTGTCACTGAAGTTCATATTGGAAAATGGTAAGAATGGCAACATTTATGTTGTATGTACTCTGTCACAATTAAAAAAAATGGGATATGCCTGACCTGTGGTGGCGCAGTGGATAAAGCGTCAACCTGGAAACACTGAGGTCGCCGGTTCAAAACCCTGGCTTGCCTGGTCAAGGCACATATGGGAGTTGATGCTTCCTGCTCCTCCCCCTTCTCTCTCTCTCTCTCTCTCTCTCTCTCTCTCCCCCCTAAAATGAATAAATAAATAAATAAAAATTAAAAAAAAAAAAAAAAATGGGATAAAGCAATATATCCCAAACCATTGAATTCTATAGTTTAAATAGAGAAAACAACATAGAATGTTAACTATATCTAAATAAAGCTGTTTTTAAAAAGAGAGAGGCCCTGGCCAGTTACTCAGTGGTAGAACAATGGCCTGGCATGTGGAAGTCCTGGGTTCAATTCCCAGTCAGGGCACACAGGATAAGCGCCCATCTGATTCTTCACCCCTCCTCTTCTCACTTCTCTCTCTCTTTCTTTTCCTCTTACTCTTCTACAGCCATGGCTCGATTGGAGTGAGTTGGTCCGGGGCAATAAGGATGGCTCCATGGCCTCTACCTCAAGTGCTAAGAACAGCTTGAGCCTGACCAGGCGGTGGTGTAGTGGATAGAGCGTCGGACTGGGATGCGGAGAACCCAGGTTCAAGACCCCGAGGTCGCCAGCTTGAGCACGGGCTCATCTGGTTTGAGCAAAGCTCACCAGCTTGGACCCAAGGTCACTGGCTTGAGCAAGGGGTTGGTTACTCGGTCTGCTGTAGCCCCACAGTCAAGGCACATATGAGAAAGCAATCAATGAACAACTAAAGTGCCACAATGAAAAACTGATGATTGATGCTTCTGATCTCTCTCCGTTCCTGTCTATCTATCCCTATCTATCCCTCTCTCTGACTCTGTAAAAAAAACAACAGGCCCTGGCCGGTTGGCTCAGCGGTAGAGCATCGGCCTGGCGTGTGGGGGACCCGGGTTCAATTCCCGGCCAGGGCACATAGGAGAAGCGCCCATTTGCTTCTCCACCCCACCCCCTCCTTCCTCTCTGTCTCTCTGTTCCCCTCCCGCAGCCAAAGCTCCATTGGAGCGAGGATGGCCCGGGCGCTGGGGATGGCTCCTTGGCCTCTGCCCCAGGCGCTAGAGTGGCTCTGGTCGCGGCAGAGAGAGCCCCCAGAGGGGCAGAGCATCGCCCCCTGGTGGGTAGAACGTCGCCCCTGGTGGGTGTGCCGGGTGGATCCCGGTCGGGCGCATGTGGGAGTCTGTCTGACTGTCTCTCCCCGTTTCCAGCTTCAGAAAAATACAAAAAAAACCCACACACACACAAAAAAAAACCACAACAACAAACAAAAACTGCATTATAGTTGAAATAAATTACAATTAAAAAAAAAAAAAAAGAGCTTGGTTGCTGAGCAATAGAGCAATGCTCCAGATGGGCAAAGCATCACCCTCTAGTACAGCGGTTCTCAACCTGTGGGTTGCGATCCCAGGCGGGGGTCGAACGACCAAAACACAGGGGTCGCCTAAAGCCAGCGGAAAATACATATTTATTATACAATACATTTTAAAATAAAATACGTATTTCCGATGGCTTTAGGCGGCCCCTGTGTTTTGGTCGTTTGACCCCCACCGGGGTCGCAACCCACAGGTTGAGAACCGCTGCTCTAGTAGGTGTGCTGGGGTGGATCCTGGTTGGGGCAAATCCAGGAGTCTGTCTGCCTCCCCTCCTCCCACTGAATTTAAAAAATAAAAGAGAGAGCGAGAGAAAGAGAAGGAAAGCCAGTATACCTCAAGTCTCTGAAGGCTAGTGCAGAAAACGTTAAGAGCAAGGGCCAGACCAGAGCCTTAGAGCTTTACCTGTAAGCTAGCAATAGCCTTAAATAGAACCAGCATTTCTTCACAGTCATCCTTCTTCTGCAGATTGTCTGTAATTAAAAAGGTTAAAATTAGCCTGACCTGTGGTGGTGCAGTGGATAAAGTGTTGACCTAGAACGCCTAGGTCACCGGTTCAAAACCGTGCACTTGTCTGGTCAGGGCATGTATGGGAGTTGATGTTTCCTGCTTCTCCCTCCTTTCTCTCTCTCTCTATCTCTCTCTCTCTCTCTCACTCTCTCTCCTCTCTAAAATGAATTTTTTAAAAATTAAAAAAAAAGGTTAAAATTAGCGCAGACATCTCAAATTTACACAATATCAGAATTTAAAAAGCTAAAATTTTAATTAGCTCTGGCTTTTCTTATCTCAAGCCTTCCATAATTCTATAGAGATATTAATTGAAGGTCATTTAAAGTACAAAAAAGATTATTTTTGCAGGAGGTACAAGAGAGAAGAAGTTTTTGGGCTACAAGAAAACTGGCAATTTTTCTGAAATAAATTGGAGCTCTTTTCTTCCCAAGAGAGTGACTTTGTTAATCATTTTATTGAAGTTCAAGGTTAAATGGGTTTTCACCCCCAATCACAATCAAATGATACGGAGAAATATGAGTAATGAATGAGTGCAAGGCACCACAGAAATCTAGCCCAACATGAAAGAGTTTACTGATGCATATAAACAAACGGTAAGTGGATTACAGATGCGCCTGTTCTTAGGCTGCAAATCAAAATAATGAAGCAAAGAGGACTTTTCACGAAGAAAAATGGGTGGGATCAATAAACACCATCGGAACCAGAAGAACTATGGGTAAGGATGAGAGCCGGCACTGATGCTCTCTTCTGGAAAGGACGGGCTTTAGAACAAAAGCAAGGTCAGGGAACAGAGATACTACCTTTCTGAATGTCACACAGTACTTTAAGAATGTCTACTGATGTCTTCACTACAGACATTCTCCAGGCCTTGTCCTAAAAAAAAGAAATACTCAAAGTGAAATCGAGTTCCTGATTTGCCATTTTGGTAGTACACGTACATAACAAGTAAAAAAGAACTATGGGATAAGAAAAAAAAATAAAACAATAAAAATTGCTGAAAAATTGCCCTGAACGGATAGTTCAGTTGGTTAGAGCACTATCCCGATATACAAAGGTTGCCAGTTTGATCCCCAGTCAGGGCACAAAAGAGACTGACGTTTCTGCCTACCTGTCTGTCTCTTTCTCCCTCCCCCACTCTTTAAAAATCAATAAAATAAAATTGCTAAAAAAACCTGAGAAGTTTATGGTACTTGAAGTTGGGGAACCAAAAAATGGGTCAAAATTGAATTATATATAATCTAAACATGAAGAATGCCAGTATAAACCCTTGGATATGTGGTTTAGAAATACAGATGACGTACCTATCAACTATAAACACTTGGGTGTTTGTTTGGTTGTTTTGATTTTTACTGTTTTGTTTATTACTTGAGAAAACATTTGGAAAAGTTAAAGAGAACTAAACTTGTTTAGCCCTAGAGAACTGAAGTCAAATTATCTTCAAGACCAAAAGTATTAAAAAAAGAAAAAGAAAAAAAAGTGAGAGAGAGAAAGAATAAAAACCAAACAGGGAAAAGCTTTAATTAAAGGACATGATAGCCTGACCAGGTGATGGCACAGTGGATAGAGCGTTGGACTGGGATGCGGAGGACCCAGGTTCGAGACCCCGAGCTCACCAGCTTGAGCGTGGGCTCATCTGGTTTGAGCAAAGCTCACCAGCTTGGGCCCAAGGTCTCTGGCTTGAGCAAGGGGTTACTCGGTCTGCTGAAGGCCTGCGGTCAAGGCACATATGAGAAAGCAATCAATGAACAACTAAGGTGTCGCAACGAAAAACTGATGATTGATGCTTCTCATCTCTCTCCGTTCCTATCTGTCCCTCTCTCTGATTCTGTCTGTCTTTGTAAGAAAAACAAAAAAAGGACATGATAGATGTTGGGCCCAGGTCCACACCAAAGAGATTTTCTGCGTGATGCAGGGCAGCCTATGGTTAAGGGCCCAGACTCAGGTTTGAGTTGAGGTTCTGCCACTTTCTAATAATCTTGGGGACATCATCACAATGTTAGTTTCTGAACTTAAATTGTTAAGAACCTACTTCACAGCTAAGAGGAAGTGGACAATATCTTTAAATTATTTAACCTAGTGGCCACTGCATGGTAAGACCATAATAAATATTAGATATTAAAAAAAACCTCATTTCGGCCCTGGCCGGTTGGCTTGGCGGTGGAGCGTCGCCTGGCGTGCGGGGGACCCGGGTTCGATTCCCGGCCGGGGCACGTGGGAGAGGCGCCCATTTGCTTCTCCACCCCACCCCCTCCTTCCTCTCTGTCTCTCTCTTCCCCTCCCGCAGCCGGGGCTCCATTGGAGCAGGGATGGCCCGGGCGCTGGGGATGGCTCCTTGGCCTCTGCCCCAGGCGCTGGAGTGGCTCTGATCGCGGCAGAGCGAAGCCCCGGAGGGGCGGAGCGTCGCCCCTGATGGGCGTGCCGGGTGGATCCCGGTTGGGCGCATGCGGGAGTCTGTCTGGCTGTCTCTCCCCATTTCCAGCTTCAGAAAAATGCCAGGAAAACCCCCCCCAAAAAACCCCCACCTCATTTCCCTACAAGTTAAAAAAAAAAAAAAGAACGACTGAACTGCAGAAACAGGTTAGGGGGTATCTATCTCTAAAGGTGTAAAAAATGCAACTATTCTGGAAAAGTTACATATTCAGCTGCTTATCTCCAGAGAAGTGGTCATGCTCACTTGAAACTGCTCCTACATTTCAATGTTCTGAGACCATTTAGACTGTCGCTGTTTCTGTGGCTGGCGTTCCTATTTGATGGTACTATGTCCCATAAGATGCAGAACAGTGATCATACTACAAGGCATGATGGCAAGTTTCTCATAATAAAGACTGGACTGACCCACATTTTATTTAGTGAAAATCTCACCTCGTCAGAATTATCTGGCTCCTCTTGCAATGCCAGTCGTGCCCAGATGACGACTCTTTCTGCAGTCCTCTCAGCCTCAGCAGAAGGCAAAGACCTCAACAACGCGACACAGTCCTCACTCTGTAAACAAGAAAAAACAGCTGAGACCTTCGTGAAGAGAACAGTTTGGACTTCCTTCTCTCTTTTCTATTTAAAGGTAAAAAGATATTTTGAAAACTAGATTATGGTAAGATAAAAATATGCAAATTCTGTTGATAATGACAGCAAACAAAATATTAAATTAAAATACCACCTCTTTATACATTGCAATTTTATACTTTTAGAATTATAGAAAAATAACAACAGTTAAGAATACAAAGAAAGCCCATATCCTATTCTGGAATCAAAGGGAACCACAGAAAGTATAAAACATGATCTGACTTTTGTTGAGTACCAAAGAATGTGAAAACCCACTAGCTATTCACAAAAAGCTTTTAAGGAACCTACAGATATAAAAAACATGGTTAATCAAACATGTGATGTTTTAAATCTCAGTATAACTTTATCTTGTGCCAGTCTATTTGGATAATTTGACTGTTTTGAGTTTTTAAGGATTTCACTGACAAAGAAACCGTAGGAAAGAAAGAGCAAAGAGCAACATAAAACTTGCATACCTGATCTCTATCTATTAGGTCAATCATCTTCAGACTGTAAATTTCATCATCAGTCAACATATGGGCTTGGGCCACCTTCAAAGCATCTTCTAAAGAAGATGGGACATCTTGTTTGAGAATGTATCTGACCACCCTCTGAAACAGAGATCATATACACACTCCTTTGTTACAAAAATCTCTCAGAAAACCCAGAAATCATTTATTCATAGGGCAAAATCCTAATTAAAATAAGGCAGCAAAAAAACTAAGCCATATAAAATCATTAAAAAATAATTCACATTGTGCATTTTATGACAGTCCTACCTAAGTTCTTTTTTCCTCTAGCTTTATTGGGGTATAATTGACAAATAAACATTGTATATAATGAAGGTGTTCAATGTGATGATTTTTTGTGTGTGTGCGAGAGAAATACAGAGATAGACAGACAGGGACAGATAGAAGGAAGGCAGAGAGATGAGAAGCATCAACTCAAAGTTGTGGCACCTTAGTTGTTCATTGATTGCTTTCTCATATGTGTCTTGACATATGGAGGGGCGCTCCAGCCGAGCCAGTGACCCCTTATTCAAGCCAGCAACCTTTAAGCTCAAGCCAGCAACCATGGGGTCATGTCTATGATCCTATACTCAAGCTGGCAACCCCGCTTTCAAGCTGAATGAACCTGCACTCAAGCCGGTGACCTCGGGGTTCTGACCCTGGGTTCTCAGCGTCCCAGGCCTATGCTCTATCCACTGCGCCACCGCCTGGAAAGGCTTTGCTTTTTTTTTTTTTTTTTGTGATGATTTGATATAGTCCTTTCTTTTCTTTATTAACCATTTGTTGTCCTCTCTACTCTAATAAACAGTCAGCACCCTGTTAACATTCTGTTTAACAAAGGAAAGTAGTGGAAAACCTAACTCTATTACTTTTAAGAACACAAAATCCTCATTAAATTTCCCACACTGCTGCCCTAGAGAAGGAACAAGGGGGTGGAAAAACTCTTCCGTGTCCTTACCATTATTTCCTTGTTTAAGAGGTTCACCTCCCTTATTCCATAACCTCGTAAAAGCTTCTTCATCTCCATCAGTTTGTAACTCTCCTGTAATAACTTGACCCTAAAAGTAAATTTATTGATATTAACATGGATTATCATTTTTATGAAATAACAAGACACAGTAAGGGATAGAAAACCAGAAAAAAAAAATGTCAATGTAACACATGAGGTTTGCCCAGCACAGGACAGAGGTTGGGTAGAGCGCCGTCTTACTTGGGGTGGTCCATCTCCAGGTGCTGTTTCACCAGCTGCTCCACTGCCGCGCTCCAGGGCACCACGGCTGCATACATTATCTTAAGCACTGCATCGAATATGAGCTGCGGAGACACACACGGGACAGTGAGCAGCCCCCAGAGTTACATTTCATGCAAGATCAGGACACTGTCCAATCCACAGCAGAGGGCTTACATCTCCTGATGGGTAGCTTGAGACTATTTCAGCTTCTGACCACAAAACCATCCATTTCTTCCCATTTTCACATACAAAGGGGTGATTTTAATATTTAGAAAATATTTTGAGAAGTATTTTCTCTGCTGAAAGTTAAGTCATGTAACTATTAGACTCTACAGCCTGTGTTTAAAAATATATATATTTCATGATTTTTTTTTATAACAGTGGCAATTAACAGTGGATATCAAAATAAGAGCATATAGATTGTAGTATATTTTTTAAAACGTCTCTGTGTTTGTGAAACCGTAGGAAAATCCTAGAAATATATGCACCCAGTTATCCATGGTGGTTCTTCTAAGGGTGGGAATAAGAAAACTATTGCTTTTAATTTTCGTAATTAAATAAAATAGAATTATGGGTGGTTTTTAATTGTTTTTATTCCTTTTTCATCCTACACCAATCGTCCTTAACAAACACATGCTGCTTCTGTGACCAGGAAGGCCGTTTCAGGGGCAGCTGCAGCACGGGGCGGGGAGTGTCCATGGTCTCTGTGGACTTACATCCGTGTCAGACAGGCACCCGATGACGGCCATGGCTTTTGCTTCCCAAGCTGTTTCAAAGAGTGAGGCGGACTTTGAACTGCATCTCTTTAATAAATCCTAAAAAGGAATAAGTATCTTTTTTTTTTTTCAATTTAACTTTCACTAAAACAAAGTAAAACATACATATAGATATAAATAGCTTTTACAGATGGGTAAAAAAACAAAAACTTGCACTTAGCCATGAATTCTGAACTACTGAATCATGGTCAAAAAACCCCAAAACTGCCAAATTCTTGACATTCAGTTTTATTTACTAAATTTTTTTAAATTGACTTTATGGGAATGACATTGTTTAATATAACTTGACCTTCAGTTTTATTACATGGTTCAGAGAACATGTAAAGGAAAGATTCTCGAAGAATCTATAAATAGGATATGGTACATCATTAAGACTACCAAAAAGTAATTGCTAATGTTTATTGAGCTCATGTTCCTATTATCTCGTAACAACCATTTGGAGAAAGACCTAATATCATCCTATTTTGCTCAAGCTTGCCAGTTGTTCTATAGCAGAGTTAACCCACATTCTTAACCAACAGGATATGCTGCTGCAAATTCGAACAGTTAACACACTGTATTAAACATTTACTAGCCTGACCAGGTGGTGGTGCAGAAGATACAGCGTCAGACTGGGATGCGGAGGACCCAGGTTCGAGACCCTGAGGTTACCAGCTTGAGCGTGGGCTCATCTGGTTTGAGCAAAGCTCACCAGCTTGGACCCAAGGTCACTGGCTCAAGGAAGGGGTTACTCAGTCTGCTGTAGCACCCTGGTCAAGCACATATGAGAAAGCAATCAATGAACAACTAAGGTGTCGCAATGAAAAACTGATGATTGATGCTTCTCATCTCTCTCTGTTCCTGTCTGTCTGTCCCTATCTATCCCTCTCTCTGACTCTCGCTCTGTCTGTGTAAAAACAAACAAACAAAGAAACAAAAAAAAACATTTACTACAATTACACAGGGCAGAGAGCCAAGAAAAGAGACTGGAAGTAAAGAAAAAGTTACCAAGTTACCTCTATGTACAGAATGAGAAGTTCCTCCTCCTGCAAGTCATGTTCCCGCATGTACACACCTATAAACTTCTCCAAGGTGGATGGAACCAGCTCTGGGGCCAGCACTCTATCAAACATTCGGAACACAATGGTGGTTGTATTTTCCTGGATGAAAAATAAAAAAAAAGATAGTATAAATGCAAACTCTGCTCATCCTGGGTATGATAAAAAAAATTGTTAATAAATCCAGACGTTTACCTTCTCAAAATCAGAGAGGGATAATTTGCAGTTGTATCTCCTGTGTAATGTGATCAGCTCTCGCAAGTGATTTACCAAAGTCCGTAACTGACACACTTCCTCTGTTTTCTCATAGTCCTTCTGAAGCAAGAGTTCCAAGTTGTTAAGGATATGCAATAAAAGTGTGACAGAAATATACAAAAAAGGTCAGAATTATTTCATAGGAAATATGAAATGGCCATGGATTATGTACTTAAGAAACCTCCCTCCCGACCGGGTAGTAGCGCAGTGGATGGAGCGTCAGACTGGGATGCGGGGGACCCAGGTTCGAGACCCCGAGGTTGCCAGCGTGGGCACGGGTTCATTTGGTTTGATCAGAGCGCACCGACTTGAGCCCAAGGTCGCTGGCTCGAGCGGGGGGTTGCTCAGTCTGCTGAGGGCCCGCAGTCGGGGCACATATGAGAGAGCAAGCAATGAACAACTAAGGTGTCACAACAAAATACTGATGATGCTTCTCAAAAAAAAAAAAAAAGAAAAGAAACCTCCCAACTTATGCCTTGATAAATTGTAGAATTTTAGCTAAAATTAGTACAAACTAACAGATTGGAACCTGACAGAAATCTGAAAGAACTTTTCTTTCTTAAAACAATATAGAAAAACTATTATTTTAGTGTAATATTTCTTTGGATCCCTGTATAATTAGGTCCATAAATATCATTTGTAGGACCCTCAACACTCCATCTGTATTGATTATGACCAGACATAAAGCTCTAACACAGGGGTCCCCAAACTTTTTACACAGGGGGCCAGTTCACTGTCCCTCAGACCATTGGAGGGCCAGACTATAAAAAAACTATGAACAAATCCCTATGCACACTACACATATCTTATTTTAAAGTAAACAAACAAAATGGGAACGAATACAATATTTAAAATAGAGAACAATTAAATTTAAATCAACAAACTGACCAGTATTTCAATGGGAACTATGCTCCTCTCACTGACCACCAATGAAAGAGGTGCCCCTTCCGGGTGTGCGGCGGGGCCGGATAAATGGCCTCAGAGGGCCGCATGCGGCCTGCGGGCCGTAGTTTGGGGACCCCTGCTCTAACAGTTTCTAAAGTTACATATAAGGAACAGAAGGGTCAATATTGATCAAAGGCAATTAATAGGGAAAAGACAAAGTAGTATTTTATATAGAAAAAGGAAAATGCTCTTCAGCAGATAAATATAATGATCAATGTACACTATAATACATATTAATAATATATATCAATACACTGAAACATATTAAAAATTCTCATTTTATTGTTAACAGTATATAATCAATAAGTATAATTGATAAGACTGTTATATCAGAAAATAGTAGGAAATTTATTATTTTGGGGCTCTAGAAATGTAAGGAATGAATGCAATTTCACAATGTATGTTTTAACCTTAAAAAAGGTCATACCGGCCCTGGCCGGTTGGCTCAGTGGTAGAGTGTCGGCCTGGCATGCAGAGGTCCCGGGTTCGATTCCCAGCCAGGGCACACAGGAGAAGCGCCCATCTGCTTCTCCACCCCTCCCCCTCTCCTTCCTCTCTGTCTCTCTCTTCCCCTCCCGCAGCGAGGCTCCATTGGAGTAAAGATGGCCCGGGCACTGGGGATGGCTCCTTGGCCTCTGCCCCAGGCGCTAGAGTAGCTCTGGTCGCAACAGAGCGTCGCCCCCTGGTGGGCGTGCCAGGTGGATCCCGGTCGGGCGCATGCGGGAGTCTGTCTGTCTCTCCCCGTTTCCAGCTTCAGAAAAATAGAAAAAGAGGAAAAAAAAAAAAAGGTCATACCTCTGCTACTTAAGCACTTAATACTCAGAGCTGAGATTAAACTGAGGTGTCTCATGTTTCTTTTTTTTTTTCTTTTTCTTTTTTTTTTTTTTGGTGGCAGCGGTGGGATGTCTCATGTTTCTAAACTAAATTACGACATACCAACAAAATTTTTTTTTTTTTTTTCTTCATTTTTCTGAAGCTGGAAACAGGGAGAGACAGTCAGACAGACTCCCGCATGCGCCCGACCGGGATCCACCCGGCACGCCCACCATGGGGCGGCGCTCTGCCCACCAGGGGGCGATGCTCTGCCCATCCTGGGCGTCGCCATATTGCGACCAGAGCCACTCTAGCGCCTGGGGCAGAGGCCAAGGAGCCATCCCCAGCGCCCGGGCCATCTTTGCTCCAATGGAGCCTTGGCTGCGGGAGGGGAAGAGAGAGACAGAGAGGAAAGCGCGGCGGAGGGGTGGAGAAGCAAATGGGCGCTTCTCCTGTGTGCCCTGGCCGGGAATCGAACCCGGGTCCTCCGCACGCTAGGCCGACGCTCTACCACTGAGCCAACCGGCCAGGGCCCCAACAAATTTTTAAAATATAAGAATGTCCTTTTATTTTTTCAGTATAATGAATGCTTTCTAGATTTTAGAAACCTGAAGGGAAAAATAAATGAACTTAAGAAATTTAGAAGCTAGACAGCAAATTCGGTTCATTAATATCATCAACATTCCTGACCTCGGTTCCATTTCTAGTCTTGCTAGTTTTTTTCAGCCAGTCAGAAAGCCCCAGATATTTTCCAATTGAATCTTTGAAAATATTCATTGGTACATAAGCCGTAATGGCTGTGGAAATGTCTAAGATAGGCGTTCAGAAGTAGGCGTAGTTTACTAGGTTAAGTAAAGAAGTAAACCTGATTGAGATACTGATCGCCTTTGAAAGCAGACCCTACCACATTATTGCGTTGTGTCTCGTAAAGCAACAGGAAATGCTAAAAATGCAGAAAATCTTAATAATCAACCCAGGAGGGGCACATGTATGTGCAATTTCCATTTTGGATGGTTCGACAGAAAAAAAGTGCATTAAGAGAGGTCAAGGGTGTGTAACAGAACTATCAGGAAGAAGAAAAAGGAAATGTTCATTTTTGAGAATTTTAAAAGTACCTGTCCAAAGAACAGACCAAATGAATAAAAACAGAACATTTCAGAAGTGGATAGATTTTTAGGACATGCACAGAGTGCTTTATCACTAAATATTTTTTTCCATCTCCTACCAAGGAAATCCAGTGCCAAGAGGACACCAAGCCCAACTCGTCTGGCTTTTCTGCTGTAAAAAACACCTCTGCCAGTTGAAGTCCATTCTCTGGCCAGTTCGCCTTTAAAAAATTCAAAAACCATTAAAAAATGATGATTTATTCCATCGGGAGAGTCTTAAATATCTTTTTAGTACTAATTATCCATATTACCTTATCAGTTAATTCAAGGTTCCTGGCTGCTTGCTCCAACCATTTTGCAAGAATTTTCTGAAATAAATAAATCATTTAAAAATAACACAGTCAATTAGTTAGTCACCAAAATAATTTAGACAATCATGATAATCTTTCAACAGAGATACTAAAATTTACTCACCGGGGTTAGTGTGACTTGATGTTCAATGATATATGATGTAAAAAATAAAACGGAATCATCGAAGAGTGAAAATACTAAAGGCAACTTACCTGTCCATCTGGAACAATCCTTCTCACAAATGGAATCACATCATTTTTAAGCCATATACAGAGCTTTTGCAGAGAGACTGGTGTGGAGATTGAATTGAGCAAGTTCTCAAGCATTTTCACATCAAATCTGCTTTCAAAGTTTGCCTGAAATCACACAGAGTGAGAAAGTAGGATTTACCTGACAAATTTAAACTGACAGCCTCCCAAAACGAAAAGAAAGACCTCGTAGAAAGTCATTTCAAAAATTATTTTAGTATTTTATGAGCATTAAAAGTGATTTACTCTACACAATAATTTAAGCCGGGAACCACAAATTCCATGAATCTCATGACAGAAAATTCCAAGTAACAAATGGGGTGGCAGAGGGATTGGCAGAGATGGCCTCCCAAGGAAAACCGGAGGGGACCATACCAATCCCAGCAACGTGTCCACAAATGACACCACATCCATATAACTTGGCACCCTGTTAGTTCCCAACACAGATTCAATCACCCATCTTAGGATTTATGAAGCCGGTAAGAAAACATCACAGAACATATTACCCGATGTCTAAGCCAAAGGTACTGTGCACAAACGAGGTTTCCCTCTCTTAGCTGCAAAAAAATATCCCTCAGGTCATCTTCATTATTCAGAAAGTCAATCCAAGAGCTTCCACTGCAAAGCCAGGGAAGAAAAAGTTAGCAGTTTAAAAAAAACACACAAACAAAAGAACATTAAGGTTCTTTATTACAAATGGGTATCAGTATGCATTTTTGTTTTTGTTTGTTTGTTTGTTTTTGTATTTTTCTGAAGCTGGAAACAGGGAGAGACAGTCAGACAGACTCCCGCATGCGCCCGACCGGGATCCACCCAGCACGCCCACCAGGGGGCGATGCTCTGCCCCTCCGGGGCGTCACTCTTTTGCCACCAGAGCCACTCCAGCGCCTGGGGCAGAGGCCAAGGAGCCATCCCCAGCACCCGGGCCATCTTTGCTCCAATGGAGCCTTGCTGTGGGAGGGGAAGAGAGAGACAGAGAGGAAGGAGAGGGGGAGGGGTGGAGAAGCAGATGGGCGCTTCTGCTGTGTGCCCTGGCCGGGAATTGAACCCGGGACTTCTGCACGCCAGGCCGACGCTCTACCACTGAGCCAAACGGCCAGGGCTCAGTATGCATTTTAACTAGCTTTTTTCCCCTCAAAAAGTTATTAAAAAATTCCCAAGATTAAAGAGTGAAAAGTAGAGTCCCTTCTTATCTTTGACCTAGATGCCTCCTGTATCTTCCCAGGTAGCCATACCCCTTCCTGTAGCTCCTTCTTGAGATAATCAGTACCCACACAAGCAACCAGTTTTAATTTTTAAGTGAATGACTTTTCTATATATACCATCTGTACTTTAAAAAAGAATTTCATTTCATTTTATCTTAGAGCTGTACCAAATCAGCCGATATACACGTTCTTCTTTTTAAGGACTACGTTGTTCCATGGCACGGGTTTACTGGAATTTATTTAACTGGTCCACCATAGCTGAATGTTGTCTGATCTTTAAGGTAATTAATTATATGATTAATTGTAAATGATGATATTCTTGGTGCACATGTTGGAATACCTTACTAAAATCAATTTCCAAAAGTAAAATTGCTAAGGCCAAAGCTATAAGCATTTAAACTTGCCTTTCCAATGCATCAGTTCAGTTCCCATGCATGGTGCAGAAAGTGCCTAAAAAGCTTAGCAAGAAAGATATCTTCCATTCCCAGAAACACAATTTCATTCAAAGCAATAATGTATCTCTTATGACATTCCAAACTTAAATCTAATTCACAATTTAAAAATGAAAAGTGAGGACTATACACACCTGAATTTTTCTGGTCCAAATGCTCCATAAAAAGTAGTCAACTTTGCATGAGCTCTTAGTACCTAAACAAGGAACAATTTGATCATCTGTGTGTTGTGTGCAGTAATATTAAATCGGGCACGTTGTTTGGGAAGTCTCGCACAGATTCTCATTCTGTCAGTTTCCATAAATACGACTGCCTTTATTTAACACAAAACCAAAAAAGAGTTGGAAAAATGGAACATTTCCTATCACATTCAATGCAATAAAACTTCAAAAGAAGTATGTGCACATGAATCGTGGGCGTCCTTTAAAACCAATTCGTTTTTGGCCTGACCTGTGGTGGCGCAGTGGATAAAGCGCCGACCTGGAAATGTTAAGGTCACTGGTTCGAAACCCTGGGCTTGTCTAGTCAAGGCACATATGGGAGTTGATGCTTCCTGCTCCTCCCCCCTTCTCTCTCTCTCCTCTCTCTCCTTTCTAAAATGAATAAATAAATAAAAAAGTAAATAAACTGGTTTATGAATGTATTTTCCTTCGAGGTCAGGGTAAGATGCTGGCGGAGGGGAGACATTAGCATAACAATGGCCCTTCCCAAGCAGGGAGGTAATTAGCAATTTCATGGACAGCTGCCCAGCACAATTTTTAACAATAAAAATGAGCAAACTCCGAAAATACAAATTTTACAAACTCATTTGCCCAACAATCATCATTTTCTTCACTGACTTTTGGCTTTTTCGCCACTTTCCTCGCTTTCACTTAGAGGCCGTTTCAACAAAAACCTTTTCATGGAAGTTTGTTTCTTCCTCCCTTTCAGAATGTTTGGCAGGCTATCTAGTGAAGGGTGGCAGAAACTCGTGATTCAAATACCCACTCATGACTTAAAGCAAAAAATCTGGCTAGTGATGGCTCGTCTATCAAATTGCTCATGATTTAAAGTGCTCGTGTGTCAAGGTACTACGGTAACTTGCTCTTGAAGAAATTACAGGCCTATCTTTGACTGCGAAACATAGAGTCATGCGCCATATAAAAGTATTTTGGTCAGTGACGGACCACATGTATGGACGGTGGCCCAGTGAGATTGTTAACACTGAAACATTCCTGTCGCCCGGTGACGTCGTAGTGCAGTGCACTGCTCTCCAGGTATCCGATGACGCTGATGGAAAAATGTGTAACTGAGCTGCCAGTCACATGGAAATACAGTCCACATGTTACATACAGTACATACCACTCAATAATGACAATACATGACTACGTTCCCAGCTTGTATACCTACTATACTTTTAATCGTTATTTCAGCATCGTCTCTGCACTCCTACAGAAAAGGGCGTATTGCACCAGCAGCAGCCTCCTTCCTGTTGTTTACAGCACAGTGTTGATAAAGGAGTCTCCATGGCATACAGCTATGTCCTGGGCCTTCACATTCACTCATCACCCACTCACTGACTAACTCAGGGGAACGTCCAGTCCTGCAGGCTCCATCCATGGGGAGAGCAACTGTTTTCTTACCGTTTATACCAGTGGTAGTCAACCTGGTCCCTACCACCCACTAGTGGGCGTTCTAGCTTTCATGGTGGGCTGTAGCGGAGCAACCAAAAGTATAAATAAAAAGATAGATTTAACTATAGTTGGTTGTTTTATAAAGATTTATTCTGCCTGACCAGGCAGTGGCGCAGTGGATAGAGCGTCGGACTGGGATGCGGAAGACCCAGGTTCGAGACCCCAAGGTTGACAGTTTGAGTGCAGGCTCATCTGGCTTGAGCAAAAAGCTCGCCAGCTTGGACCCAAGGTCACTGGCTCGAGCAAGGAGTTATTCTGTCTGCTGAAGGCCCACAGTCAAGGCACATATGAGAAGGCAAACAATGAATAACTAAGGTGTCTCAATGTGCAACGAAAAACTAATGATTAATGTTTCTCATCTCTCCGTTCCTGTCTGACTGTCCCTGTCTGTCCCTCACTCTGACTCTCTCTATGTCTCTGTAAAAAAATAAAATAAAATAAAATAAATAAAAATAAATAAATAAATAAAAAGATTTATTCTGCCAAACTTAGTGAAAATCCGACATAAAGTACTTGGTAAATAATAATTATTATATGCTTTAACTTGCTGTAACTCTGCTTTATAAATTATGTTTAAATTTTTATTTATTTATTTTTTACAGAGACAGAGAGTGAGTCAGAGAGAAGGATAGACAGGGACAGACAGACAGGAATGGAGAGAGATGAGAAGCATCAATTATTAGTTTTTCATTGACCTTTGCAACACCTTAGTTGTTCATTGATTGCTTTCTCATATGTGCCTTGACCGTGGACCTTTAGCAAACTGAGTAACCCCTTGCTGGAGCCAGCAACCTTGGGTTCAAGCTGGTGGGCTTTTCCTCAAACCAGATGAGCCCGCACTCAAGTTGGCGACCTTGGGGTCTTGAACCTAGGTCCTCTGTATCCCAGTCCGATGCTCTATCCACTGCACCACCGCCTGGTCAGGCTGCTTTATAAATTTTATAAAGTAAAGTTACCTCCCTACTTTATAAATCACTATTACTGTGGAACAGGTGGGCAGTTAGAAAATTTTACTACTGAGATACAAAAGTGGGTGGTAGATATGAAAAGGTTGACTACCCCTGGTTTATAGTCATTTTAGCATGCATTTTCTATGGTCAAATGCCCAAACACTTAGCATTGTGTTAAAACTGCCTCCCGTGTTCAGCACAGTATCACACAGCACAGACCCCTGGCCCGGGAGCAACAGGCTGTACCACCTAGGATTTTGTGGGTTTAAAAAAAAGTTTTACAAGAGTTTATTGGAGCCAGTGGACGACATACAACAGAGAGCAGGATCTCAAATGCTCCTGTACCCTCTGAGTTTGTGTAGGTGTGCTCTGTGATGGTCACAAGACATCACCTAGTGACACATGTCTCAGAACATGTTCCCTTTGTTCAGTGGTGTGTTGCTGTACTGTGAAGGCACACTCACCCCCAAATTAACCTGCAAATGTGCAATTACCTCATTTAAGCCATAAGAATACACAGGAACAGTTCTATCTTCTTTCTTCAAAAGCTAAGATGAAGAAGACATATGGTTAGAATACCCGCTATGTTAGGTTTTTCATGAAAACAGATGATTATTTTTTACAGATTATTTTTTATTGATTGATATTTGGGGGGAAGGGGGAGAGGGAGGGAAGGATAGAGAGAAAGAGGGAGAAGGAAGACAGATGAGAAGCATCAAGTCATACTTATGGCGTTTCAGTTATTGATTGCTTCTCATATGTGCTTTGATGGGGGTTGGAGGGGCAGCTCCAGCTAAGCCAGTGACCCCTTGCTCAAGCCAGTGACCATGGAATCATTTCAATGACCCCATGCTCAAGCCGGTGATCCCATGCTAAAGCTGGTGAGCCTGCATAGAAAGAGTTCATTTTTTTCTTTTCTATTTATTTTATTGGGGTGACGTGGGCTAATATAATTATAAGGGAAAAGAAAAAGAATTCATTTTTTGGAAGTGATATATTTTGCATAAGACAAGCTGACATGGACAAATGTTCTAAAAACTTACCCTGGTTTTGGCATAATTCAGCATTTCCTGGGTCGTCTCATAGGTTATCCACTGAGCCTCCAAGCAGTAATTCACCACAAATTCATCATCCTGTGTCACAAATGCCAGACATAGTAAGGTGGCTGCGTGTTGACCGCTCTGTCAACGTGAAACTCCAACACAAGACAGGGGAAACACACCTGGATTCTATGCAGATTTTCCTTGGCTTCATCTACAAGTTTTTGCCATTTGGTCTGCTCACTGGTGTCCACAGAACTCAACGCTAGTTTCTCCAACATATCGTTTGCTTTCACCTTATAAACCAGCTGTAAGAGAGATACCACGTCAAGTAGCTTGAAGCCAAAAATGCTGCCTCCCTAGCACTGAGTATATGAAAAAAAATCCTTGTTCAGTGAACACGTCAATTCATGGGTGACACTACCTCCACGTCGAGTCCAAACTGAATGGCAAAGCTCTCAGCTTCAGCAAATCTGTGCTTGTGGAGTAACCGACTCAATCTGTGAAGGGGGAAAAATTTTTGGTACAATTTTTATGGATCAGGGGACTTACATTTTCCATTCAGGAGTAAGGCCCTGAAATAAAATGGGAAGTTACCTGTTTTCTGGCAAAGCTTCTGTGAGACATCTGAGCACCAACACAGAGACCGAGTCCTCAGGTAGTCTGAAAGAAAAGTACACTTGTTATTTCATACTAATAAGGAAATGTGACATTAGCTGTTACTTAACAATGTATCTGATAAAACAGAACATGACCTACTTTGGATCATTTTTGCACATTCCCTCCAGAAGGTATATGGTATCCTACAACAGCAACAAAAACATGCTTAAAATGGAAATAAAGAATTAATTCATCTTATAGCAGAGAGTAACAAGTGGTCTAGGCGGGAATTATCTGTCAATGGAATTCTAAAACCTGGGAAAACTGCTGGGGAAAAGGATATTCCCATAGTTTCAAAATAACACCATAGAAATTACCTACTATTGCAGCTGACAGATAGTTTATTAGATTTTTTTTTTTTTTTTTTACAGGAACAGAGAAAGAGAGAGAGAATCAGAGAGAGATAGACAGGAACAGAGAGAGATGAGAAGCATCAATCATCAGTTTTCCATTGCGCGTTGCGACACCTTAATTGTTCATTGATTGCTTTCTCATATGTGCCTTGACCGCGGGCCTTCAGCAGACCGAGTAACCCCTTGCTCGAGCCAGCAACCTTGGGTCCAAGCTGGTGAGCTTTTTGCTCAAACCAGATGAGCCCGCGCTCATGCTGGCAACTTCAGGGTCTCGAACCTGGGTCCTCTGCATCCCAGTTCAACGCTCTATCCACTGCGCCACCGCCTGGTCTAGCAGATTTTCTTTTTTAAATGAAGACTGATCTTGGTTGGGAAAGCGAATGTGAGGACATCTCATTAACAATAAAGTTATAAACCTGTGACCTATCCAGGTATTCCAATAATTCCACCCTCGGTTAGTCTTAATTTTTTTAAATATAAAGTAGTTTAAAATATACATCAACTTACTGTGCTAATTCCTGTTTGGACCAGAGAAGAAACACTGGATACTTCCAAAGAGTATAATATTTCCATTGTAGGTAATGAATAGACCATGAGGTTTTTCATCTGGAAAAAAAAAATAGTAGAGAAATTAACTTAGTAGACTGATATAAACCTCTGAACACAAGTCAACACTCTACAATCAAGGATATACGATTAAAACACTTGATACAAAGCTACACTTAAAAAAAAAATTTTAGCCTGACCGGGTGGTGGCGCAGTGGATAGAGCGTCGGACTGGGATGTGGAAGACCCAGGTTCGAGACCCCGAGGTCCGCAGCTTGAGCATGGGCTCATCTGGTTTGAGCAAAAGCTCACCAGCTTGAGCCCAAGGTCCCTGGCTCAAGAAAAGGGTTAGTCGGTCTGCTGAAAGCCCGCGGTCAAGGCTCGTTTGAGAAAGCAATCAATGAACAATTAAGGTGTCGCAATGCGCAACGAAACAGTAATGATTAATGCTTCTCATCTCTCTGTTCCTGTCTGTCTGTCCCTGTCTATCCCTCTCTCTGACTCTGTCTTTGTAAAAAATAATAATAATAATAATTTTACGTCAGTCTGTTACTGTATCACTTCAATGTTACATGTGAAATTATGTTCTATCCCACCTTCCAAACCTATTGAATAAAAATCCACATATCGGCCCTGGCCGGTTGGCTCAGCGGTAGAGCGTCGGCCTAGCGTGCGGAGGACCCGGGTTCGATTCCCGGCCAGGGCACATAGGAGAAGCGCCCATTTGCTTCTCCACCCCTCCGCCGCGCTTTCCTCTCTGTCTCTCTCTTCCCCTCCCGCAGCCAAGGCTCCATTGGAGCAAAGATGGCCCGGGCGCTGGGGATGGCTCTGTGGCCTCTGCCTCAGGCGCTAGAGTGGCTCTGGTTGCAACATGGTGACGCCCAGGATGGGCAGAGCATCGCCCCCTGGTGGGCAGAGCGTCGCCCCTGGTGGGCGTGCCGGGTGGATCCCGGTCGGGCGCATGCGGGAGTCTGTCTGACTGTCTCTCCCTGTTTCCAGCTTCAGAAAAATGAAAAAAAAAAAAAAAAAGAAAGAAAAAAAAAATCCACATATCTATTTCATTCCACAATTTGTATGTAAGGTGAATGTAATTCCTCAGTGGTAGAACAGAAACATTCTCTTGTTGGTATTTTTATTCCTAAAATGCTCCAATTAAAATGTGGAGTCAAGCCTGACCAGACGGTGGCGCAGTGGATAGAGCGTTGGGCTGGGATGTGGAAAACCCAGGTTCAAGACACCGAGGTCGCCAGCTTAAGCGTGGGCTCATTGGGTTTGAGCAAGGTTCACCAACTTGAGCCCCAGGTCACTGGCTGGAGCAAGGGGTCACTCAGTCAGCTGTAGCCCCCCCCCCTCAGAGAAATATGAGAAATCATATTTGAGAAATCAATCATATTTGAGAAATCAATGAATGAACGACTAAGGAACCACAGTGAAGAACTGATGTTTCTCATCTCTCTCCCTTCCTGTCTGCCTGTTCCTACCTATCTGCCCCTCTCTGACTCTTTATGTCTCTGCCTCAAAAAAAAAAAAAAAAAAAAAAAAAGTAGAGCCAAGATTTATAGGCATACTTTTCAAAATGGGACAGAAAGAACTCTTGCAAGGTTATTTCCTATTTGTCAGCTGTCTGCATGAGCTAAGAGCTACGTCACTGTGAGCACTACCTAACAACTCTTTTGCATTAATGCTATTTCTAGCACATAATATAGACAAATGTGAAACAAATTTTCCAATACCTTATTAGTTGTAACAGTTGTTAGAGCTACCAATTTGAGATTTGTAATTCCTTGGCTAAAAGAGAAAAGATTTAAGTAAATCAAACGGTTTTGTCATTTGCTAGCTATAAGCAAAGCCAAACTGACTTTAAAAACTTATATAAAACTTAAAATTGACAACCAGAGATGACAATGAGCTTGATTTCTATACAATTATGATTCAGACTGACAATCTTTCTTTCTTTCTTTTTTGAGTGATTTTTAGTCTGAATGCATACATCAAACAAGATGTGAACTTTGTTTACTTGTTTGTTTATTATTTCAGATGACACTCTTTCTAACACAATCATTTGAAGGTTTGCATTGCCTATTCTCAATAAACTTGGTAGACAAGGAAATGACCTTTACCTTGTCAGTCTGTTCACAGTGTTATTTAGAATGCAATATATATAATGAATGAGCAGATCAGAACCAGGTAAGAAACCTGGGCCTAACAGAAGGGCCATTGCTACTAGTGTCAATATGTACCATGTGACTGAAGAAGGAGAGTCTGCTTCCGTGGTGAGAACAAATTCTTCTATGTGAAGAGAGGGCCAGTTCCATATGGGAGTGAGAGTGTAAATATCCCACAAGCTCAGCACATTCTGCAAAAGAGACACTTCATTGACATGTCTTCTTACTGATGAAAAATTTCCATTTCAGGATATATCTTTTGATATCTATATATACATATACTGAAATGAAGTACAGGACACAAGATACCAATTCATCCACCCCTGCTACACTCCATTGAGTTTGACATTTTTGGTGTTAAACACAGTATCAAGGGAAAACATCAAAGGAGAACTATCAAAAACATACATCAGTATCAAGAACAAAAAGTAGGTTGTCTATCAGCTGGAACTTCTTTGCACCTACAAAAGAGAGAGCAAGGTATGTAAAGATCATATTTCTGTGTTACATATAACCATATATAAATAGTAGACTAACATTTATGGACAGAAAGTTCCCATTCTCACTGACCCGTTTCTATATTTTTTAGGTAACCACTAAAATGTAAAACCTCCCAAAATTAAAAGTAACAGAGGCAACATATCAAGAACAGTCATGTCTGTGGAAATGTATCAGTTCAATCTGGCTTCCTTCAGCAAGTGGTCTTATAAAACAGCCCATAAGCCAGGCTTAGTATATTGACATAAAAATGAAAAATCACTATTAATAGCCAAAAGTAGTTTTATTAACTTATTTTACCTTTAATCATCTCTGTATCCATAACATTCTTAACTGCCATTTCATTCTTGAGAGGACCTGGTTCCCATTTTGAGAAAGCACAATGACCAGCTCCCTACAGAAGTGACCACAGTACAGCAGTTGCAAATTTGGTTCTAAGATCTGAATTCTCCTCAAAATAGAAACACCTAAGTTGTATACATTATTAATTCCAAATATATATCTATAGATTCATCTTCTGGTTCCTCTCTTCATTTGTTTTCAACAGAATAGAATAGAACTACTGCTTTCACTATCACATGAATATTTAATGAGTAGGTATATGCAAGCAACTCACTCTTAAAGACACGGCATAAACTTCAACTTAACATATACATTTGGCAAGTAAAAATGTTGTAAATGGTATAATTATCTTGAATCTTTGCCTACTCCCTGAATATACTATTAGATGTTTCATTTATTTTTGTTTTTGCTTACACTCACAATTGAAAGAAATGATAAATTTTCAGTAGTGATTAGTGAAAATAAAAATGCTATTTTTTTTCTTAACATAGAAACTCAGGTTTACTTACTAATTTTTTACCTTAATTTTATAATTCCCATTTATCACATATTACAAATAATTTGTAATTTAACCAAAATTATAATGCTTTCATAAAGAAACACTTCAGAAACGAACAAAACAATTTTATGAAAGGAATTGTTACCCCAATGATCGCAGGGATTTTGCTTGCTAAATCTCCAGCTACAAGATGGAGACAACCAAGAGTATGATAATTTTCAGTAGAAATGAAGCTGGACTTGATTTGTCCTTGTAACTGCAAAATTTTAAAAATAAGAATATTATGCATACACTCCTAAAGTCCAAATTCCCTGAAAAGATTGACAAAAATCAGTTTAAACCAAACGATTATAAATGTATTTTTAAATGGAAATATTAAAAAGTTATATCATGCTACTTCCCAAAAGGTCAACAACCAGTAGACAATTATATCCAGAAACACCGTCCTAAATTTACATTAAATTTAAGACAATGTAATTCTGTTTTCTTACCTTTTTTGCTTTATTGAAGTCTACATTTTCAATCGCTGTATGAAAAAGAGAAAAGCAGGCTAAATTTATAGTATTAACCTATAAAAGACACACAAGTGGCCCCTTTTGTGTCACGGTAAAATTATATACAATCTAGTGAGGAGATCACTGGTCAGAAATTAGTAAGACAGTGGTGACTTCTCAGTTTTGCCCTTGACTAATGATATAAACTGACATGGTCCCAGGGTACCCGCACGCTGCTTTATACACTCTGCAGTGCTTCTCCTTGCCTTCTCCTACTAAGAGGGTCTTCTATCAAAACAGACTCCAACTTTCCTATTTAAGCTCTGAAGTCCTACCTGTAAAATCATCACTCTACCCTCTGTTTTAGAAGATGCATTTTATCTGTCTGTTCTTTCATTAAACTACACAGAGCTATGTATCTTAAATCTTGTATCCCCCAGAGCTTTGCATGTTCTTGGCACATAGATCTCACTTTTATGTGTTTATTTATTTGTCACATAGTAGGTTTAAAAATATAGACATTTGAGCGTTGGCCTGGTGTGCAGGAGTCCCGGGTTCAATTCCCGGCCAGGGCACACAGGAGAAGCGCCCATCTGCTTCTCTACCCCTCCCCCTCCCCTTCCTCTCTGTCTCTCTCTTCCCTTCCTTCCCGCAGCCAAGGCTCCACTGGAGCAAAGTTGGCCAGGGCGCTGAGGATGGCTCCATGGCCTCTGCCTCATGCGCTAGAATGGCTCTGAGGGCAACAGAGCGACACCCCAGATAGGCAGAGCATCGCCCCCAGTGGGCATGCTGGGTGAGAATCTTGGTCGGGCATATGCGGGAGTCTGTCTGACTGCCTCCCATTTCCAATTTCAGAAAAATACCAAAAAAAAAAAAAAAGACATTTGTTAAATCCATGTCCCCAAACCAATTCTTCGATCTCTCCCACCTTAGAGGGATGTATCATCCACACCATAGCATATAACAAGTTACTGTTACATTACTGTGTTAACAATATTGTTAACACTTACATAGTTATGTCTGTTTTGGGGTTCATTCATTCCATCAAAAAGCTTTATAATGCCTGACTACGCGGTGGTGCAGTGGATAGAGCATCAGACTGGGACGCGGAGGACCCAGGTTCGAAACCCCGAGGTCACCAGGGTTATTCAGTTTGAGTGTGGAATCACAGACATGACCCCATGGTCAATGGTTTGAGTCCAAAGGTTGCTGGCTTGAGCAAGGGACCACTCACTCTGCTGGAATAGCCCCCCACCCCAGTCAAGGCACATATGAGAAAGCAATCAATGAACTAAGGAGCCACAACAAAGAATCGATGCTTCTCATCTCTCCCTTCCTGTCTGTCTGTCCGTGTCTGTCTCTCTCTAAAAAAAAAAAAGCATTTATCAACCATGTTAGTAAATATCTTGTCTCTCCAACCAAGCTGTAAACTCCTTGAGCTATAAACAAATTACTACATTTCTTCAGATTCTGTTGCAGCCCTAACAATGGAGAATAAGTATACTGCAAATACTTAAAAGCATACCCAGTATTATGGAATGTAACTAAACTAATATAATCTTAAAGAGAGTATTTAAAGTTTTACTTGGAGATCTAAGAAGAAATATTGCTGCAATCAATAATAAGAAAATAATACATTACTTACCTTGTTGAATTTTTAGAAGCTGAAGGTTTGTAATCCAAAAAAACCCATTGTTTGTAAGCAGCAACATATAATAGGTACCTATTAAAATAAAATCAAGCCAGTTTCTCTAAAAGGCATATGAATATAAAATTTACACCAGTATTTGAACTTAGCTTAAAAATGTGAATTTACTCATTTAAATTCTAATCATCACTTTATAAAGCAATGATACAAATAAAGTTTATTTACAAAGAATTTCAAAAACAATGTTAACTCCTTTGAAACTTTTATAAACCAAACTTCACCTCCCAGGAAAAACAAAAACAAAAACCTCAGATGTATTCAAATAAATTAAGGTCTAGTTAATATCTGTTAAACTGAAAATATGATAAATATGCTGGAATCCACACAGAAAGATTTTGAAAGATTATAATTTCTCCTTGGTAATATACAGAACTCTCAAAGCTGAAAAAATTAGTTTAGAATATTATATTTAGAAAAAGTACATTTAAAACTCTGAAAAGACCTAAAATAAAAACTAGTTTCTTACAATATTGATTGCATCGCTAGAAAATTTAGCACTGTGTAGGCAGCATGATAATGAATTTACATAATTCATTTACTATGAATCTGATTTTTCAATTGGGTATTAGTCAGAAGACAAAAAAATAAAATCCAAAAAACTTACCTTCATTTGAACCATCTTTCTCAATAACAAGAGTTCGGTAAGTACACTGATTGTCATCCTTAGCTCCTTGAACAAAAGCCTAATTGCAAATTAATTTTAAATGGTAAGAATAAACCCAGAAAAATAGAATCAAGAATTATATTCGTTAAAACCACAGAACTCTCACCTATCATTAGCAATAATTCTGCCTACATTCCAAACATTTCAGTTTTAAAATGGAAAACTATTTTGAACAAGCATACTAAGTCTATCTAACAAAGATCAAATTTACAATTTTGAATTTACTTCATATATTTCTATTACTTAAATTTAAAGTAAAGAAACATTATTCTTTTAATTTAAAACACAAATGAAGGAACTGCTTCCTCAAGTTCTAGTTGTCTGAGATCATTTAGGTCACGAAAAAGAAAAAGGTTAACAGGGTCTTACGTTAGTGAGCAACGTTTGCTTTGAAGTTACGTGGATAAAATGTAAGTTCCCATTCCTCTCTCCAACCAAGAGAAACTTTCCTTCTTGACATAAGCCAACAACGTCCACTTCCGTGTCTACAAATTTCAGATCAAAGTTACAAGCTTCCTCCGAAAATGTTTCTTTTCAATGCCAAAGAATTGTCAATTTTGCCATTAAAAGTCAACTATTCAAGCTCCTTTTAAATATTTCCAAAAAAATAAAAATAAAGTGGTCATTAAAGTAAAAACATGGTATTGACTCTCCATCAGTCAACCAGTATTTACTGAGCGCTTCTACACTAAGCATGGTTCTGGGCCTTTTGCACCTATCTGAGAATATGAGCTCAAACTTCAAGGCAGTACTAGGTGATCAACAATGATCTTAACCAACAAATTATATGATGTGTATGTAAGCAGGGGACAGAGTCTTTGGAAAAAAGTTGAGCAGGGAAAGAGAGCTCAGAAAGGCCGTGCACCTAGCTGTAACCAACAGAGTTACAGGCTCAGCATTGACCCTGTCCTTAGGGTGAGACCTGAACAAAGACTTGAAGGGTTGTTGGTGCAACAGCAAGAAGCCCAGAGAGTGGAATGGAGGCGGAGAGGGAAGGGGAGGGGACAAAAGCAGTAGCAGATAAAACTTATTAACAGAAACTATTCAGTAGCAATATCCTTATCAGACATCAACACAGCCCACTATTTCATGGGTGACACTGAATTTTGTGGACCTATCAGGGTGACTATATGAAGATTCCACAAATAGGAGCGTCTTGGCTCCACAATGGATCCAGATTTGTGTTCTCACACGCATACCTTGATTTATTTTCTGTCGGCCAAGTTCTTACACAAACACCTCAACAACTATCTTCCTCTCAAAAGTTCAGAAGAAGCTTTCACAATGTTTGCACCTATTTTCCAGCACACTCACTTGTCTCTTCATTTACTCTTAAGTACATATTTGCATACATTTAAAGCTCTTTAACTCGATGAAGAATTCCTAAGTATTTACAAAGCTTGTTATAGTGTCATACATTCTAAAAAGTATTCCAATATCTGTTGATGATATTGAAATTATGTACATGATTCAGGTACTTGAACACAATTGGGCTCAACTGTTCCCTCCAGTACCCTAATCCAAAGCCATGCAAGTAAATTGTTGCTTTACACGTATGTTTCCCCTTTGACCTACTGAGAAGGCTTCACCCAGTATCCTTTGAATCAGCACAAAAAAGGCACTCTAGATTATTATCTTGAAATTAGTCCAATTTCCAGTCTTAGAAGTCATGGAGGAAAGAAAAGGCAATGTGGGAGAAACTGGTAGCCGATACATACTTCATTTCCAACTTATTGTATATCTTTGCAGCATGTCCGACTTACCAAATACAAGGTGCAACTGAAGCGATCTACAAATACTGTCAAGCAGTATCACAGACTGGTCTGCTACAATAATAAACCCGTCACTTAAGCTGCATGCTTGTATCTTTGGATTTAATGAGGCCTGTGGGAGGGAAAAGAATGACTGAAAAACATTGTTTTCATATATGTTTAACAATTCTGATCAACAATATCATCACAGTTTCCGCACCCAAGTTTAAAACTTGACGGCCTTCTCTCTTTAGTCCATGTGTATAATTAGACATGTTTTTCTTTGTGTGGTGCATCTTGAATCAGTTCAGAGTCCAAAATAGGGAAATAGTCCAAGACTGCTAGAAACGAGCAAAGGATTCCAACAAACAAATCTTCGTTTCCTAAGGGTTGACCTTATGCCTATAGGAACCAGCAGGCATTATGCATGAACATAAATGAACTATGACTGGCAAAAAGTCTCAATGTCTAGGAGACGACAAGGGACTGTGGCTTATTGTGAACTGGAGGGTATGTGCCCCCACATAAAATTAGATCAGAATCAGCCAGATTAAAGCCCCTAGCATGGCCACACCTTCCAATTTATCAAGGAAAGCTGCAACTTGATGTGAAATGTTCTGATTTTTAAATATTGGCAGCTAAGTCAATGTTTAAAAAAACATGATGCAAGCCAAATATAAGTCTCCAGTTTTCAGCTTTTGCTTATTAGAGCTTCCCGCACATACGTATTTTGAAGCAGTTAGATGGCTTGGAGGCTGAAAATGATCGGGCACTCACTCACTAGCTGAGTGATCTTGGGCAAATGTCTTAGCTTACTCTCCTGTAAAACGGGGATAATAAAATCCATTACATTGGCTTGTTTTGAGATTAAATGAATTCATGTAAAGAGCTTAGAAGACAGCCCTTACCTGCTTAATAAATGTTAACTATTCTTTTTTCTTTCTTTCTTTCTTTTTTTTTTTTTTACAGGGACAGAGAGAGGGATAGATAGGGACAGACAGGAACAGAGAGAGATGAGAAGCATCAATCATCAGTTTTTCATTGTGACACCTTAGTTGTTCATTGATTGCTTTCTCATATGTGCCTTGACCACGGGCCTTCAGTGTAACCCCTTGCTTGAGTCAGTGACCTTGGGTCCAAGCCGATGAGCCCTTCGCTCAAGCCAGATAAGCCCGCGCTCAAGCTGGCGACCTCGGGGTCTCAAACCTGGGTCCTCCGCATCCCAGTCCGACACTCTATCCACTGCGCCACTGCCTGGTCAGGCAAATGTTAACTATTCTTACTCATCCATGGCTTAGTTTTAAGCTAATCAGTTCGTTCTATGCCTACTTCATTGGTCACCTTTTCCAGGTTTAAGTCTGTTTATTTGCTTCAACTAGTGAAAAGTTACACCAAAGCTCTGCAAAAAAGAAACTTTTTATCTTCTAGGGATGTATCCATGTTGTTCTCTTTGCCTAAACTGTTGATCCCACTCTTTTTTTTCTTTTCTTTTAGAGAGGCAGACAGATTGGAAAGGAGAGAGATGGGAAGCATGAACTCATACTTGTGGCACTTTAGTTGTTCATTGATTGCTTCATATACATGCCTTGACCTTGGGGGCTCCAGCTGTGCCAGTGACCAACCCCTTGCTCAAGGTCAAGAGACCTTGGGCTCAAGCCAGCAACTATAGGATTATGTCTATGATCCCAGTGTCAAGCCTGTGACCCCATGTTCAAGCCGTATGAGCCCCCGCTCAAGCCAGCAACCTTGGGGTTTCAAACCTGGGTCCTCAGCATCCCAGGTTGATACTCTATCCACTGTGCTATCACTGGTCAGGCCTGCAGGATCCCTGACATAAAATGAAAAGAGCATCCTGGGATGCTGATGGCTCCCTTGAAAGGCCACTCATCCCCCAATTCTCGGGCTCCAGTGAGCCTGGGCCCCTTCCCATACCATGGGGAACTTCATGCTGACAGGATGAAATGAACCCTGCTCTCAGATGGAGGTCTTTCAGGCTGGCAGCCCTTGCCATACCAAAGGAGCTATGGCTGAGTTTCACGTCCTGCAACCATGTTATAATAATCACTTATTATTTCAGCAGTTTCTTGGTCGATTCTTTCAGATTTTTATTTTTTATTTTTTTTATTTTTAGAGAGGAGAGAGAGACAGAGAAGGAGAGAGAGGAGAGAGAGACAGAGAGAGAGAAGGGGGGAGGAGCAGGAAGCATCAACTCCCATATGTGCCTTGACCAGGCAAGCCCAGGGTTTCGAACTGGCGACCTCAGCATTTCCAGGTCGACGCTTTATCCACTGCACCACCACAGGTCAGGCTCTTTCAGATTTTTGACATGGACAGTTTTATTTCTTCCTTCCCTACCTAGGAAATGTTCAGTTTTGAAAATACAAATCTTAAGATAATGTAAGCAGAATTCAGATGAAAATATCCAATAATTTGAGACTGAACATTGATTACCTGAGAAGGTCTACATACATTCACAGAACATTTACCATGGAGCTACTGGGCCTACTAAACACTCAATAAATTTTTGTGAATGAAAACGGCATCAGAATCATTACCTTTTCAGAGGAGATCTTGGCTAGCAAGTCTACTTGATATAAAGCAGTTCCGTGTTCTTTTCTCGATCCAACACTTAGGTACCCACTTCCGGTATCATCACTTGTTAGAAGCTCAATATCACTCCACATGTTTCTGAGGTTGTTTTTCTGATTCGGGAAGCACTGCCTTCCCTATGACAACATGCAAAAGTAGAGACCAATTTATATGAACAAAATCTAGTTTCTTGGAAATGAAAACGTTTTATCCAAAACAAGTATCAATAAATAAAGACTTCTGACTTTATGTTATGTCACTAGCTAATTTGGACCGCTAAGATATATAGAACTAGAGCTGTAATTATCACTAGATAAGAACATTGGTTTAGGGCCTGACCGGGCGGTGGCGCAGTGGATAGAGCATCGGACTGGGATGCGGAAAAACCCAGGTTCGAGACCCTGAGGTCACCAGCTTGAGCGCGGGCTCATCTGGTTTGAGCAAAAGCTCACCAGCTTGAACCCAAGGTCACTGGCTCCAGCAAGGGGTTACTCAGTCTGCTGAAGGCCCGCGGTCAAGGCACATATGAGAAAGCAATCAATGAACAACTAAGGTGTCGCAAAGCGCAATGAAAAACTAATAATTGATGCTTCTCATCTCTCCGTTCCTGTCTGTCCCGGTCTATCCCTCTCTCTGACTCTCTCTCTGTCTCTGAAAAAAAAAAAAAAAGAACATTCGTTTAGGAATACAATTATCTTACTAATGTATCCTAGAGTTTCTAGTATTTTGTTGCCTAGCTTGAAATTGTAACAAGTTATCATTTGAAATAAACCTTTAATCAGTATAACAAGAAACAGCAAGAACTCTTAAGTCAGAATGTCAGAGATATCTTAGACTGATGTTTCCAGATGAACTTTAAAAAATGTCCATTAATGTTTCCAGCATTGTAAAATAGATGAAAATGTTAAGAGGAGAAAAAAACTGGATTCGTGTTTTTGTTTTATTAAGTGAGAGGGAGGCAGAGACAGACTGCTGCATGCACCCTAGGGATCCACCCCGCAAGCTCCCAGACCAGGTGACGCTCTGCCAGTGTGGGCCACTGCTGGGTTGCTCACTAACCGAACTATTTTAGCTTCTGAGACAAGGCTATGGAACCATCCCAACACCCAGGGCCAACTTTTGCTCCAACCATTGGAGCCATGGCTGTGGGAGAGGAGGGGGGCGGGTGGAGAAGCAGATGGTAGCTTCTCCTGTGTGCCCTGACTGGAAAAGGAACCCGGTACTTCCACATGCTAGGCTGTTGATGCTCTACCACTGAGTAAACCAGCCAGGGACCAGATTAAATTTCTGACTAGATCAAAGAGTGTATCTGTAACCTTAGGACAGTCACTTAACCATGTCATCAGCAAGGATTATATATAACTCATTTTATGTGTGGTCTGGATGAGAGCAGAATATTAAGGCGAAAAATGATAAACAATCCCTGGATTAAGACTTTGAGACTGGTGGGGAATGATAACCAAATAATTACAGTTGTTTTGATAAGTGCTACAGGATATGCTTTAAAATATATGGAAGGTACAGCTCAGGGAAGGAACGATTTTAGGCTCGGTGCTCTTCTACATTTACTTGTCCTTCAGCAAGCAATTTAATCTGTTTCTCAATTCGCTTACCTATAGAAATATAGTTGTCCCTACCTGAATGATTGTTGACTTTTATTTATTTATTTATTTTTCAGAGACAGAGAGAGTCAGAGAGAGGGATAGATAGGGACAGACAGACAGGAATGGAGCGAGATGAGCAGCATCAATCATCAGTTTTTCATTGCGACACCTTAGTTGTTCATTGATTGCTTTCTCATATGTGCCTTGACCTTAGGCCTTCAGCAGACCAAGTAACCCCTTGCTCAAGCCAGCGACCCCTTGGGTCCAAGCTGGTGAGCTTTGCTCAAACCAGATGAGCCCACGCTCAAGCTGGCGACATTGGGGTCTCAAACCTGGGTCCTCCATATCCCAGTCCGACGCTCTATCCACTGTGCCACCACTTGGTTAGGCGGTTGACTTTTAAATGTTCACAAAATAATTCTTGGTTCATGGCAAACACTCAATTTTAAGGGTTAACAATTTTATTATTATTGCTATTAGTAGAAGCAGTAATATTTGGGCTAGTAATTAAAGGTCATAGAAGTTTCATTTTGTCAGTTATGTTTTTATAGTTTGACATACAATGTTGTATTAGTTTCAAGTGGATAACAGTGATTAGAAGAGCATTTTAAATATAGTAGAAGAGTTCCTACTAAGAGTGTAAGAAAGGGCACAAAAACAAAGCGTACAGAATAAGTCACCAGTTTCAGTGGCTGGAGTTGGGAGATGAGGGGACAGGATGGAGTGACTCCTTTTGTGGGTCTCAGTGTCCCACATCTTATGTAAAAATAGCGAAGGCAAGAAAAGGTCTTTGTGATTATGAAGTATATATTATGGAAGGAAAGCCAAAAATAAAATAGTGAACACATACTGGGTAGGCAAGATAGCTTGGAATGCTTTACTCAGTTAACGAAACAACTCGTTTACAGCTGAGATGAAATAAACGGCCAAGGTCAGCTGAAGCAAGTCAATGATGTAGCTAGACAAGAAAACTCAAACCCACACCTATTAACTGTTACACTGCATGCCCACGAAAAAATAAGTAAACGCACAATTACAAACAACGTGAAATGTTTCAAAGTAAACAAAACGAGGATGGGAGGTTGGGAGGGTCGCTCAAGGAGCACCTGTTTGGGAGGGGAAGGAGATGATATCTGAGCTCAGGCCCAAATACCAAGAAGCCAAGTATACAAAACTCAAGGGGAACGGCAATGCAAAGGCTCAGAGGCTGGAACGCATTTGGGGCGGCGGTCGAGCCAGAGCAAAGATGGAACAAGGACGGGAGCTAAACGAATTGGTGGGGCTACGAATCCCCGGCTTCAAGATTGGGTTTATCCTCAGCGCAGGGGAGAAGATACTGAGCAAATGAGTGATATGATTTGATTAACGCCCTGAGATCACTCCGGTGGCAGGCTAGAGAACAGATTATCGGATTAAGCGAAATGAAAAGTCTCAAGTAGACCACCACGCAAAAACGTTCAGCTGGACACCGGGATCAGCAAGAACCGACTCCAACCTCTCCCACCAGCGTCCTGAAGGGAAAACACCCCGAACGGTGCTGAGGGCGCTGCGCCTTAACCGTAACCCAGCCCTAAGCTCCCTACAGCAACGCGACTCCCTCTCCTCACCTGCAACTGGAGAAACTAAAGCGGAACACTGAAGCTTATCGCCCCTCTTTCCGACTCCCACAACCGCTCCTAATCTCCAGGTTCTAACCCCAATTTAATTTGGCGGGAAAAGGCCAAACCCAACCCCTTTTACGGCGGCCGGAGAAGGACAAGACTGCCGTAGACTCAAATAGGAAGCTGCTCCACCCTAAAATTGACCCTTTCCGGTCCCTAGGCTGCGGTAATCTAGAGTGGATTCTTGGCTCCTCCCACCTTCCCTGGTTTTACACGCCCCTTTCAATTGAACGACCAATCACCGCCTTGATCCGCGTCACTATAGAAACTCTTCTCACCACCCCTTTTCCTCCCAGCAAGCTGAGCGACGCGACGGGCCTCATCCCTTTTGTGCCATCCGGGTCTCTTGCCTGAGCCATTTAGTCTGTGACTGAGCGTCAGGGCTGTCTGTACTGTTGAGAGCAGCAAGCAGAGGCGCCGCTATAGCGGCCAGGACTCTGGACTATGGCGGTAAGTGCCGAATCTGAGTTTGAAGCCGGGGCTTGTTTATTTATTTTTTGACTAATTTCAAACAATGCTAGAACGGCTCCCAGAGCTGTTGTCCGCGCGTGTGGACAAAATGGCGCCGCGGCCTTCTTCTGCGCCCGCCATCATGGCTGCCTGCTGTAAAGGGGGGGAAGACGAAGGTGGTGTCGGAGGGGGTGGGGATCCGCTAGGAGTGTCTTTTTTTTTTTTTTCCCCAGAACTTTTCTCATTTCTTTTCCCAGCTCCGTGTTCCCTTCGGCGCACTGAGCTGTCCTCCGTGAAGGCTCTCTGGTTGCTGGTTTACATGGAGTTTCTTTAGGGCGATGGGGAAGAAAACTAGGTTGAGTCCAAAATGGACTGGACGGGATACAATGTAAAAAGAGCAGTCCTGGAGCGGTATATATTTTTTTCTTTTTTCTTTTGATTGCACCCACTAAAGATGATTCTAGTTGAAGCATCCTAAGACCTTCGTTTATTCCTCAGTGGGGAACTGGGGAAGGTGTTAGTGAAAGGGAGTGAAAATTCGACTTCATGGGGGGAAGACTTTGGAACGACGAGCCCTGGACGACGCTTCGTTTTCGGAGCGGCCCGTGATGTCATCGGTTTGAGGTCTAGTTGAAGCGTTAGGATCAAGCCCCCCATCTCGGGCGTCGTTCCTTTGTAATAATAACTCTCCGGTGTGACCCATGTAACCTTAAATAAAAACTGCAGTTATGAAATAATCACTTATGAATATTAAAGCTTGCTTTGGGGTCATGCGATGCCCGGTCCGGATGGGGCGCGTTATTGTAGGATGACTTCATTTTTTACTTAGCCCTTATTGACAATGCAGGTGTTTCGCATTCCTTTCCATTGACTGAAAAGATTTTTCTCGTTTTCAGAAGTAAATAGCACTTGGTAAGCCTATTGGAAAATAGTGTACTTGACTGTTGCGGTGGTGTTGGGCTTTTTATTCTTACTTTCCACCTCCTCCTCAAGGACGGTGTTTGGCTTTAACCGGAGCTGCAAGCACTTTGCCTGATTAGTGCGTGAGCCTGGGGCAGCGCCACGCGTATATAGTTTATGTAAGGGTAGGGATGCTTTGTTTATTCCCTCCCGGGTCGTTGCGAGCCTCCAGTAAATGGGTATGGCCCCAATTCCGGCTCCACAGTTCCTCTACAGTCTGCCAGAATCCAACGCGAATTCGCCTGGCCTCAAACCACCAGCATTACACTGCTATTCGGGATATCGGGAATTAGAAAGCCTCTCCATACTGAATTGATTGACTTTAGAATCTTTTTTTTTTTTTTTTTTTTTTTTAAATAAGGTTTCAAACAGTTGGCAGGCTATTTGGTATTTATGCAACTTATCGATTTAATGTTTTCTTTTGTTTAAATAGTATTTTGGGCCTCTTAATATAGTTCAAGTAAAAAGAGAAAAATAGTATTTCATTTGGGCTCAAATATTTTTAAAAATGAAATTATCCCAAACATTTGTATCTGCAGTTTCTCATTTAATAAAAAAAAGACAATTCCCTGGAGAAGTGGCCTGGTATTTAAATCCAGCTGATTTTCTTGCACCAGAAGATTTGTGTATTATGTCTTAAATGTTATTGGGATTTTAAACCAGAAACAGTGGTGGCCTTCCAATAGAGGAAATGCTGGAGTACAGGGAAATTTTGCAGTTAGTATTTAAGGTTTACGTATAGAGGTCCCTACTGAGTCAAAATAAAGCTTAGGCGTTTTTAGAGACATTTTCATATTCAGCTGATTGGCGGGTATTTATGATAATTTCGCATGAGCTAAGTGGTCGCCTATGGTTCATGTCTGTCTAATGATGAGGTGGTTTAGTCCTGCGGTGTTTTACAGGTGAAAATGGCTGTTGGGTGGAATCAGGCAGCCTGTGTGACAGGGTGCCTTCCCTTAAGCTCCTGGCATTTGACTTCCCTGTTGCTAGCCTTTGTGATGTAACCATTGACTAAAAACTTAACTGCCTGTCTGGATGTAGGCTTTTCAGTGGAAAAGTTGTATTAAATTCTAGTCATGATTTCTGTACGAGTGCATAGATGTGCCAGTAGTTCTGGAATGCTCTCTTGGAGTGGCATGCACTGCAAAGAAGAGATAGCAGTGCTTCAAGTTTTTGTGATTGTTTCTTTATCAAGTGTAAGGGTTACCAGCACTTGGTGCATCATAGATGTATGCGAAAGTCCTTGAGGTAGAGAGCTGGGCGTGGTGGCGCGCGCCTGTAGTCCAGCTACTAGGAGGCTGAGGCGGGAGGATCACTTGAGCCCAGGAGTTCTGGGCTGTAGTGTGCGCTATGCCGATCGGGTGTCCGCACTAAGTTCGGCATCAATATGGAGACCTCCCAGGAGCCGGGGACCACCAGGTTGCCTAAGAAGGGGTGAACCGGCCCAGGTCGGAAACGGAGCAGGTCAAAAGTCCTGTGCTGATCAGGAGGAGGTAGAGAATAAGAATAAAAGGACCAATGATGTGAAAATCAGAGTCACCCTTAATTTGATACAGCATCATTAATAGTAGACAGCAAAGTGTACACTACAGTAGCTGAATCAGTTAATTGCTGGATCTCATCTATAAAATGAGAACGTTGAAGTCAAGTGAAACGTCTTTCATCACAAAACTTTAATGATTTCAGAAATCACTTATACTCAGTAAACTGGAAGCACATATGCTTGGACGAGAGCCTCTCCTGTATTTAGGTGCTTTCTTCCGTTTCTTAGGAAGGTTTTATTGGTCCTGTTATTAGAGGCTAAACATAATTTATGTCTTGAATCCTAACTGACCTGTAAATCCTTCCCTTTTATCATTTTATTCCTGGAGTCTAGCATGGAGTTTGGCACATTTTTATACTCGGTAAATAGTTGTTGAAATAATGCAATCTATAAAATACAATATTTCCCATTTGGTTTACTTCATATTTTGTTTTCTGAATTAATCTCCTTAAGGGGAGAATTTCATTATGTGATTGTTCCTGCTGAAAATTTATAAAGATTCTCCGTTTATCCAATTTTCGTCTTTAAAGGACAAGATTATAAATATTTTAGGCATTGTGAGCCACAGAGAGTCTTTGTCACATTCCTTGCTGGCTTGACTAGCTTGTTCACTCATTTTGACAAGCATTTTAAAAATGTAAAAACCATTCTTAGCTCAAGGGCCATATTTTGCTAGCCTGTGTCCTAGGTAACCAACTCCCCAGGCATGTTAACTATTCTGTGACTCATTTAAATCAGTGTCTTCCTATGTGGTACACTATTTGTAATTTGGACCACAGTTCATCAGAGTCACAGAAATAATTTTAATGGAAAACTAATAGCTAAAATTCATTAATTCCTCAAGCATTGATTTATTTTTGTTCTGAGCGTATGTAGTTATGTGCAAGACATGAAATTGCCTCTGTAAACTGGAAAACAAGTGATATTTAGATGAAGGAGCCTACTCTTTGAGATAAATCAGGTCTGGGAAAGAGTGTGTACACTTTGACTACTGTTTTAATTTTTTAAAATTTATATTGTGGTAATTTATAAACTGCTTTTAAGCAGAAACAATTTAATGTTTCCGTAGCCCAGAGCATATGTGAGGAGAGGCAGACCATACTTTGCCGCAGCACTGTGCCAAGGGGCTGTTTTCATTAAAGAGGGTTAATGAAATTAAGATTGGGTTCTCAGATAGGTAAGTTAATTTTCTGTTACTCTTTTCAGAAGCGTTCACTCTACTATTCTAAGATTTTATAGTCGTCTCATTTAATAGCTCATTTTTAAAGTATTGGTAAAGTTGGCTGATACAATTTTAAAATGGACTATATGTTCTCTGAATGTTAATTAGAAATACTTGGAGCTCTATTCCTTCTTCCCCCATTGTTTTGAAAGTTATGAAAGTAATGGTTAAAAATTAAAGATGTATTAGCCTAATTCCAAATGTCTTTGGCATTGGGTTAGTCATTTCAATTTATTCAGGCCTATCAGATACAAAGCATATTTAGCTATTTGGAAATCAGCCATTCTGATTTATGGGTGGGATTGTTTTATTTGTTGATTGGTTGGGGTTTTTTTGTAAAATAAGAGAATGGCTATCTTCCCTTCTTTCCCTGCCCCCTCTTTTAAAGGAAGGTAATATTTTTAATGTAATTAATAACCATTTTTTCTTACACTTTTTAGGCTAGTGATACAGAACGAGATGGACTAGCCCCAGAAAAGACATCCCCAGATAGAGATAAGAAAAAAGAGCAGTCTGATGTATCTGTTTCTCCTAGAGCCTCAAAACATCATTATTCAAGATCACGGTCAAGGTCAAGAGAAAGAAAACGAAAGTCAGGTATGAATAGTTAGAAATGGTCAAAACACTACCAGCATTTGTTAAAATCTATGTGTAAACATGTATTAGACATAAACTGTTTATTGCTCTAATTATAAGGCACACTCTTAGGTAAGAGGTGCTTTTTTTTTTTTTTTTTTTTTAATTTTAGAGAGGAGAGGGAGCGACGGGTGGGGGGGGGGGGGGGGTGGAAGCATCAACTCCCATATGTGCCTTGACCGGGCAAGCCCAGGATTGTGTTCTTACCAGTTTAGAAATAATGAAAGTCCATTGGTAATTTTCTGGGGAATTTTTCATTTATGAGAAATATGTGTTCTAATGTAGAAATTTTATTAGCTGGTTCAAAGGCAACAATGTATGTTAAATTTGTGTCATAGTAATTATTTGTTAACCCTAAGATGTTTAAATTTCATTCTTGCAACATTGTCAAAATATGTTGAAAGTTGTACTGCAGCCTGGACAATGGTATATTATTGTGAACTTTTATTTCACATTGATGTAAGTTATGATAACATTTTTAACCTTGTTTTTGAACTTAATGCTAAAATATTTCTGAAGCAATAAGTTTGACATTTTGAAATGTTCCTTATTCATTTATTTAGAAAAAACTACACTGATATGTTTTGAGAGAGAGAGAGAGGGAGGGACAGATGGTCAGGACGGGAGAGAGATGAGAAACATTCTTCATTGTGGCACCTTAGTTGTTCATTGATTCCTTTCTGATACGTGCCTTTACTGGGTGCTCCAGCAGAGCTAGTGACCCCTTGCTCAAGCCAGTGACCGCAGGGTTTCAAACCTGGGTACTCTGCATCATGTGCTCTAACCATTGTACCACTGCCTGGTCAGGCTAAACTAGTATTGCCATTTTCTAAAGATGATGTTAAGTAACAGTACAGTTCAAATTAATTTTTTATCTATATATTTGAAACTATAGTATTGCTTATAAATGATTTTGAATGGAAATTTTTCTAAGCTATAACATCCTTTTGACTACTTATATCAAATTAATTCAGTCTGTTTTGCTCTTACATTCTTCGTTTGTTTGTTTTTAAGTTTGCCTCCAATAAGCCTCTTTATAAATTCTTTACGGAATAGGAAAAACAATGGGCTTACTTATCAGATTGTTTTGTAAAATATCACCTTAAAAAGTGTTTTGTCTTGTTATGGAACCTTATCTTTATTGCTTCAGTCTCAGTCAAGTTCTGGTTTGTTCAGATTGCTTGATTTGTTTCAGATACGAACAGTGTTAATGTAGTAGAATAATCCTACTCTGCTGTAAAAGTCTTTGGAGGACTGACTAGTATGTAGAATCTTTAGTTAGTCAAATAGACTGGAAATTGTTCTGTGAGTATTGAAATTTGTGTTTAAGATGTTTCTATATCTTTGTTTATGGCGAATTTTTGTGTGTCTATAGATAACGAAGGAAGAAAACATAGGAGCCGGAGCAGAAGCAAAGAGGTAATTAACACTTTGTAGTGAATAGGCAATTTAAAATACTTATAAAGTATTTGGTAGAAATGTTTGTGTGTGAATATATGATATTGTCAAGGTAAGTACCAAAACTTGACATTTAAAAGGTTAATTTGGTTATAAAATAAGCATGATTTGGATTCATCATTTTTCAAGAAGATAGTTGTTTATGTGAAAAGATCATTCAAAAACTATTAATTTTATTATGTTGTGAAAATATTCACAAAATTTTCATTTGAAGAATATAACTGGTTTTTTTAGGCCTGTCACACAGAGCTTCCATTAATCCGAGGTCCCGAGTCTCCTTATGCCTGATGACTGCTCAGGATTTTTAAAGAGCAATACACCAAATATCTGTGGGCTACATTTTCTTTATGGAAGATAACAGGGGTAAACTAGTTCTATTTCTCTAATAATGGTATTGAATTTTGAAGTGAAAGTGTCAGTAAGGGTTAGCTAGAAAAGTGCCAACAATAACAAGACTTGAGGAAAAAGAAAAGCAACAGCTGTATTGTAGAGAATTAACTTACCCACCCGAGAAGACAAGAGTGAGGAAACCAGGGAGAGCAGAAGTAGCAGCCAAACAGAGGGCAGAGTCTTTTGGGGGCTGGGCA
Source organism: Saccopteryx leptura (assembly GCF_036850995.1). Lineage (NCBI taxonomy): Eukaryota > Metazoa > Chordata > Mammalia > Chiroptera > Emballonuridae > Saccopteryx > Saccopteryx leptura. Next base: position 247,196,603 of record NC_089504.1, on the reverse strand, counting down.
AGGGTCCTAAAACAAATGTGGGCAGGGACTTCACCTCTTCCCCTAATGGAAGCTCTGTTAAGTTTTTAATTTAGGAGAGTTTTTGTGAAAAATGACTATTTTGTTTAGCTCACATGATAACATTTCTATAATAAATCATACTCAGCGTGCTAATGCGCGAAGAGACTGAACTGAAGACGCTGCAGACTCAGATAGCAAAATAATAAGCCTACTTCATGATAAGGTAACTATTAGTCATTCAAACTCCTATTTCCCTTAAGTATATCTTAAATCAGTTAAGGGTTTAAATGGTGGTGTTTTTTATTTTTAATTAATAGTAATGTTACATTTTAAAAACTGGTTTGAAATAAACAACACCTTTGGAAGTTTAACCAATTAAAACCTTTACAGTTTGCCGGTAATTGGCAAAATCAAGGAATATTTTTTTTTTAAGCTCATGGTAGAGAGAACTGGCAATGAAATTAAAATTTAGCTGTGTCTCCAGGACTCTTTTTTTTCCTGCAAAATAATAAATTACGTACTATGATTATTTTCAGATATAGCATGCATGTTCTGAAATGTTTAGCCAAGTTTTCTTGTTTTTAAGAAAAGTTAATATTGGGTGTAAAGAAATACCTTGTGACCTATTTTGGGAAACGTGAAATAAGTGTCTGTTGTAGAAAAGCAGTGGCCTGAGCATCAGAAGAATATGGGTCTGTGTTCAGCTCTGCCGCTGTATGGCTTTGTGACTTTAGATCTTAGTTTAGTTATACACAAAGCAAAAGGAATTAGGGGGTCTGAGTTACCTTCCAGCTTTAAAATTGTGATTCTAAGGTGTCCAGGGTTTTAAGCTTTTAACTACAGGATGGATTTGACATATATTTACTTGGGGAAATATAATGTTCTGTACTTCTAATTAAGTATGTGAGTGTAGGATGGCGACTTGATCATATTCTTAGTTTAGTCGAACGCATATGTTGCATTGTTTTTAAATCTTAAGTTTATAATGTATGAATGCTTATGTTGCCTTGGTTTTTAATCTTTAAGAGTATGGGAGAAGTATGTATTATGTAATGGTATAGGAATTAATTATGTTATACCTAGTTTGAGTGCGTAAAAATTAAAACAGATATGGTTGCCATTTTCTGTCCTAGGTACATGAAATATAATAGAACTCCAAGCCTCTTGGGATAATGCAAGATGAAAAGTGATTGCCTCACAGTTTAGACATTGGGAGAAAAATCAAGAGACGTCATTTAGAGAGGACATGACAATACACAATAGCTATAAAAAGGACACTTCAACTCTGCGTTAAGTAATTTGAAATAGCAGAAAATATTGATATGTAGTAAAATTTTACTTAGCTACCTGATTTGAAATGCATTCTCTGGTGCATTTCTGGTGTCCTTATTATCTTCATTATGGTTAGCTATTTAAACTTCAAATAATGTGTGCTTTGTATTTAGAAGTTGATAATATATACGTGGTCTGTTCATCTCAAAGGTTTGTTGGGAAAATTTTTGATACAGGTGTACTTCCCTTATTTTAGATTAAAAAGACATTAAGGGTTCCTATTTTCAACCTTAAAAATTGTTTTAATTATAGTATTGAAAACATTTGTGGGAGGAAACTACATTTGGGGGATTATAAAGAAAAACTAAAGCTAGTAATATACATCTGCAATATGTGGGTGATGTGAAACTAGATTATTGTTTAAATTTGCGACACATTCCTAAGGTTACTAATGTTGCATCACAACATTTTTGTCTACTGTTCCCCATACTAACTCTCTTTGTTGCACTATTTTCCTGAAAGAACCAACTTCTTCTTAAAACAGGCAAGAAGACATGAATCCAAAGATAAACCCGCTAAGAAACACAAGTCTGAGGAACATAATGACAAAGAACATTCTTTTGATAAAGGAAGAGAGCGACTAAATTCATCTGAAAACGGTGAGGACAGACACAAACGCAAAGAAAGAAAGTCTTCAAGAGGCAGAAGTCACTCAAGATCTAGGTCTCGTGAAAGGTAACTAGTTTGGGTGTTTATAAGTTAGTGCCTTTTAAAGAGCACTTAAATTGCATAAAGTTTCTCATTAACCGGCATTATCCCCCAAAATCTTAATTAATTACAACATTGATTTTTTTTTGTTAATCTAGTCATTTATTCACTAATGTCCACTGATAGAGAAGTGTTTGGGGCAAAAATACGGTGTCCAAGGCTTGAGGATAAGGGATTGTGCTTAACATAGTTTACAACTATGTTTATTTGAACTTTTTTTCTCTGGATTTTTTTTTTTTTTTTTTTTTTTTTTTTTTTTAATGTGAGAGGAGGGGGGATAGTGAGACGCCTCCCTTGTGCAACCCAGTCGGGATCCACCTGGCAACCCTGCTCTGGACCATGTTTGGTACCAAGCTATTCTTAGCACTTGAGGTGGGCTCTTTTGGACCAACTGAGCTATTCGCAACACCTGGGGCTATGCTTGAACAAGTCCAAGCCCTGGCTGTAGGAGGAGAACAGAGAGGGGAGAAGCAGATAGTCACTTCTCCTGTGCTCTGAACAGGAATTGAACCCATGATGGCTATACACCAGGCAGATGCTCTATCCACTGAGCCTTTGGGTTTTTTTATTTATCTTATTTTGTCATGAAAAAATTGTTGCTGAACTATGTTTATAAAATTTAAGCCAATATAATGATCCCTTTAAAATTACTGATATAGGATTTATTTGCTACTAAATTCTAATCTTAGTTATCTCTTGTGGTATAGCTGTAAAGATTTATATTTTTTTTACAGAGACAGCAAGAGTCAGAGAGAGGGATAGATAGGGACAGACAGACAGGAACACAGAGAGATGAGAAGGTTCAATTATCAGGTTTTTGTTGTGGCACTTTAGTTGTTCCTTGATTGCTTTCTCATATGTACCTTGACCGTGAGGCTACAACAGACTGAGGAACCCCTTGCTCAAGCCAGCAACCTTGGGTCCAAGCTAGTGAGCTTTGCTCAAACTAGATGAGCCCGCGCTCAAGCTGGCGACCTTGGGGTCTTGAACCTGGTTCCTCCGTGTTCCAGTCCAACACTGTCCACTGCGCCACTGCCTGGTCAGGCTGTAAAGATTTTTGAGAAACTAAGTCATAGCTCAGATTTGTGGGGGTTTTTTGTTTGTTTGTTTGGTTTTTTGTATTTTTCTGAAGCTGGAAACGGGGAGAGACAGTCAGACATACTCTCGCATGCGCCCGACCGGGATCCACGATCTGCCCACCAGGGGGTGATGCTCTGCCCCTCCGGGGCGTCGCTCTGCCGCGCCCAGAGCCACTCTAGTGCCTGGGGCAGAGGCCAAGGAGCCATCCCCAGCGCCCGGGCCATCTTTTGCTCCAATGGAGCCTTGGTTGCGGGAGGGGAAGAGAGAGACAGAGAGGAAGAAGGGGGGGCGGGGGTGGAGAAGCAAATGGACGCTTCTCCTGTGTAACCTGGCTGGGAATCGAACCCGGGTCCCCCGCACGCCAGGCCGATGCTCTACCGCTGAGCCAACCGGCCAGGGCCAGGATTTTTGTTTTAAGAAGCCAGTATTTAATATGTATTAGGAGATTTTGTTGGGAATGTGTGGTATCAGATTTGGTCAAAATATTTCAGTAGTATATTCTTAAATTTTATAAGTATTTTATTTAGTAAGGCAGTAGATTTTACTTTATTTATTCAGTGAGAGGAGGGGAGACAGACTCCCACATGCGCCCTGACTGGGATCCACCCAGCAAGTCCACTAGAGGATGATGTTCTGCTCATCTGTGGTGTTGCTCTGTTACTCAGCAACAAACTCTTGTTAGCGCCTGAGGCAGAGGTTATGGAATCATCCTCAGCACCCAAAGCCAACTCACTGCAGGAGGAGTGGAAGAGAGGGAGGGAGGGAGGGATGGAGGGAGGGAGAGAGAAGCGAAAGGTGGAGGGGTGGAGAAGCAGACGGGCGCTTCTCCTTTGTGCCCTGATTGGCTATCTAACCTGGGACATCCACACACCAGGCTGATGCTCTACCACTGAGCCAACTGGCCAGGAGCTGCAATAGATTTTAAATTATTAATCTTAAATTGAGGTGGGATGCATTGCATTCTTGACATATTTATTGTGTTTGCTAAGAGAACAAACAAGAACAAAAGTCAATTTTTTTGTTATAGCTCTATTAAAAACCTCAAACTATTTTTTTGTGTGTACGATACAGTGTAGTTTATTACCTGTCTCGACTGTATATACTATAGAAAACTCATAATGTCTATAATTGAGAAGACACACCACTAACTACAAATTTGTATTCTTTCATTTTAGGCGTCATCGTAGTAGAAGCAGGGAGCGGAAGAAGTCTCGGTCCCGGAGTAGGGAGCGGAAGAAGTCACGATCTAGAAGCAGAGAGAGGAAGAAATCACGATCCAGAAGCCGGGAAAGAAAACGTCGGATTCGATCTCGTTCCCGCTCAAGATCGAGACACAGGCATAGGAGTAGAAGCAGGAGTAGGACAAGGAGTAGAAGTCGGTGGGTATTCAATTGTCTTGGTTAAAATCAAGCCTCTCACATGCTCTGTTTGTGGTCTGTCCATCTGAGAATGTTTACATTGTGGGTCATAGTTAATTTACAGATTAATGATATCCTGATAAGAAAGAAGAATCCCCGATTTATTTATTTATTTATTTATTTATTTTTGGTGACAGAGTCAGAGAGAGGGTCATATAAGGACAGACAGAGGAAAGGAGAGAGACAAGAAATAGCAATTCTTCGTTGCGATTCCTTAGTTGTTCATTGATTGATTTTCATATGTGCCTTGACCGAGGGGCTATAGCAGACCAAGTGACCCCTTGCTTGAGCCATTGACCCTGGTTGGGCTCAAGCTGGTGAGCCTTGCTCAAACCAGATGAGCCCACGGTCAAGCTGGCGACCTCGGGGTCTGGAACCTGGGTCCTCCGCATCCCAGTCCGACGCTCTATCCACTGTGCCCCCACCTGGTCAGGCAAAACCCTAAATTTCTTCAGAGCATTCTTATATATCCTGATTTGATCAGATTGCTTGTGAAGTACAGATGCACATTGTTCTGCTAAAATTATTTGTTTTATGCACTGAATTCATCAAGTTTATTTTATAATCATAACAGCTTAACATTTATTGCATCCCTACTGTGTTCTATATGTTGTAGCATAGCTCTCTCCACATATTAGCATATCCGATTATCAAAACTACTGTTTTCTGAGTTAAGCCTATGGGACTTAGAGAGGCTAATTAACTTGGCCGGAAGCGCCCTGGCCGGTTGGCTCAGCGGTAGAGCGTCGGCCTAGCGTGCGGAGGACCCAGGTTCGATTCCCGGCCAGGGCACACAGGAGAAGCGCCCATTTGCTTCTCCACCCCTCCGCCGCGCTTTCCTCTCTGTCTCTCTCTTCCCCTCCCGCAGCCAAGGCTCCATTGGAGCAAAGATGGCCCGGGCGCTGGGGATGGCTCTGTGGCCTCTGCCTCAGGCGCTAGAGTGGCTCTGGTCGCAATATGGCGACGCCCAGGATGGGCAGAGCGTCGCCCCTGGTGGGCGTGCCGGGTGGATCCCTGTCAGGCGCATGCAGGAGTCTGTCTGACTGTCTCTCCCTGTTTCCAGCTTCAGAAAAATGGAAAAAAAAACAACAAAACAAAAACAAAAAACTTGGCCGGAAGCCCAAAATCATAGTTATTAAGTGGTAAAATCTGGACCTGGTCCCAAATGTATCTGAATGAAAAGTCATCGTATGTGCTTATCTCAGATACCCATAATAATCAGCTTAGATTATGTATTATAGAATTGTACACTTGAACTTATACAACATTTTTAACCAATGTAACCCCAATAAATTAATTTCTTAATAAAGATGAGCTTAGTTCAAACCTGTCTTGATTGAGAGGAGGCTTAAATTCCTTGAGACAGTAATAAGCTTAAAGGTGTGAATTTTTAATTCTTAATATTCAAAAGATATGTTTTTTTTATGTAACAATTACATTGTATTATTTTCATAGTCATAGATCATACTAAAGTAAAGGGAAACCATTTTGTTAATTTTTTATTAAGTCAGTATAATAGGTTGAAATATGGAGAAAAGCAGACTACGTTATTACAATAATTTGGTTTGTTAATCACTATCAGTTTTTAATCTGGTTTTAGTTTGTAGTATTTTATCAATTTGAACTTGATCTATTATGAGATTCAGTGATTCTAAGGTACATGTATTTGATCATTAACGTTTTAATTGCCATTTGGGCAATTCAGATCATTATAGCATTTCTGATTTTGTTTGTGTGTGTGATTGTTTTTATGTGACAAAGAGAGGGACAGATAAGGACAGACAGACAGGAAGGGAGAGAGATGAGAAGCATCAATTCTTGGTTGCAGCACATTAATTGTTCATTGATTGCTTTCTCATATGTGCCTTGACCGAGGGGCTACAGCAGAGCCAGTGAGCCGTTGCTCGAGCCAGCAACCTTGGGTCCAAGCTGGTGAGCTTTGCTCAAACCAGATGAGCCTGCACTCAACCTGGCGCCCTGGGGGTTTCGAACCTGGGTCTTCCAAATCCCCATTTGACGTTCTATCCACTGTGCCACCACCTGGTCAGGCAGCATTTCTGGTTTTGACTATTGATACTTTTTTATTCTAATGAATGCCTGTTTTTTATCCTTTATTTTTCTAATTTTGTTTTAGTCATCTATTCACTGTAAGTTAAAATACTAGGAACATTTACCCCATCCATCCCACCACTAGGCCTAGCAAGATTGCAATAAACCTAAATGTTCATCTGTGATAGAATGTCTAGTGAACTTGAAGTAAACTAACCGTATACATAAGGAACTTCGAATGTCTGTAGAAGATGTAGGACAGAGGTGGAAAGGAAAGGGGTCCAAATATATTTTCTGTGAACTTTGATTTTTGTTGAACCATATAAATATAATTTTGATTCATTGAAGTTATTACTTGGCCATACTGAAACATGTAAAATATGATTTATTACAGAGATAGAAAAAAGAGAATTGAGAAACCAAGAAGATTTAGCAGAAGTTTAAGTGGAACTCCTAGTCCACCTCCCTTCAGAGGCAGGAACACAGCAATGGATGCACAAGAAGCCTTAGCTAGGAGGTATGTAGGTATATTTTTTTGTTTGATGCATTTTTTTTTTTCCTTTTTCAACTTGAAGTAGATGCTCAATTGTGTGGACAAATGAATGCTTTCAGTCAGGATAATTGCAATAATAAAATCTAACCATAAAGACTCACACTTTTGTGATCTAGAACTAAGTGAGTGGTTCAATTCTTACCTTAAACATTGACTTACTGCACAGCGGTGGGAAGATTGTATGTCTGCAATGGTTTCTCTTCCTTCATGATTCAAGATTCATTTTTCTCAACTCGAGACTTCTAAATATTTCTAGTTTGAAATTGAAACATTTTTTAAAATCTTAAATCTGATTTAAGAACTTTCTTGATTTTTGCATCTAAAACTGCTAACCTGCTTTGTCTTTTTTTTTTTTTTTCATTAAAAGAATCTCTGAAACAATAAGGATTATGCGAATAGGTTTTCTTAAAAGCCAGTTTATTTTGTCTTGTCAATTATACTGCTGAGATCATAGGGAGACCAGTGTACTTTTAAATTTTCTAATGTTTCGAAGATGGGTGAGCATGGGACCACGCAGCAGGGCTGTCTGACTAAAATCTCCGAACCTTTGAAAGAACTACCTCTCTGGATAAGCCAGCAGTCAAGTAAAATCCACGTCCTTCTACAGGTTTTCCCATATTCTAAAAACTGCTATACTCTTCTGGATTTGATTTTTTTTTTTAATGAAATTGAGTTTGTATTTTTTTTTTTTTTATTACAAAAATACAGTTATCACAATGTAACCTGATGGGCTGCTGCCCTGTGACCCCACCCTGGCAGAAACTCCAGCTGAGCAGCAGCAGCAGCAAAGGTGTGAGCTCCCTCTTTACTCTGCTCACCTTGGTGAATGATGTCAGTCCCAGGCTTGCGGGGCCATTTTACATGTGCGACCAGTAGCAGTCAGGCATGTTATCATTCTGAAACAGCAACAGAAACAGGAAATAACTTACCACAATTTTAAGCTGTAAAGTTTATTCTTATTTACTACACATTAGTTGTGTTTTAATTTTTGAATTTGATTGCACTTGAAACTGTTAGAGGTATAAGGTATTGTTCCCCTCCGAGAAGGAAGGAAGGGGCCGTAGCCACAAAGTGTGGAATAGTAAAGGCTTTATTAAGTACCACGCTGCCGGGACGATGTTCTCTGGTCCCGGGGGGGTTAGGGGGTCAGAGAAGTCGAAGGGGTGACCCGCATGAGAGATGTTTAAAGGGTCCCTAGTGTAATCAATTTAATGACGTGGTAAAATGTCACTGGCTGACAGAGGTGTCGCTCTTTTCCAAAAGGCTCTTGGGAAGTTTTTTTGGTGCGCTTGGTTGTGGGCTGTCCTAGCCAAAGTTCCTGGGCCTGAGTTCCCCATGTGACCTTCTCCAATGCCCACCACCCTACAACAGGCATCTAAAACTTTTTTTTTCTAACTTAAAACCTAATATACAACTTATTACCACTGTGTTTTAATAGCCATAGCTCCCCAGAACAGAAAGCCTTTCCTCTAGTCCTTGCCCCTTTATACCACATTCAAAGGAGAAAGGGGTGTTATTTAACTTATAATCTGTAAGTCATGGAATCTTTCATAAAAAGGTTTCTCTTTCAGGAATTGATTATGAAGATAATATTACTTAGGATTTGCCTTATAGGAAGTAGGTACTGACTTAGCAGCATGTTTAGTCAGTTTAGTGTGAAGCAGCATTTGTTTTTATTTTGTTTTGGGATGAATTTGTGTTTCATGTTTCCAGTTTCTTTGCTAATGATTTTTTTCAGGGACAGAGAGAGAGGGATAGATAGGGACAGACGAACAGGAACGGAGAGAGATGAGAAGCATCAATCAGGCCCTGGCCGGTTGGCTCAGCAGTAGAGCATCAGCCTGGCGTGTAGGAGTCCCGGGTTCGATTCCCGGCCAGGGCACACAGGAGAAGGGCCCATCTGCTTCTCCACCCCTCCCCTCTCCTTCCTCTGTCTCTCTCTTCCCCTCCCGCATGCCGAGGCTCCATTGGAGCAAAGATGGCCCGGGCGCTGGGGATGGCTCTGTGGCCTCTGCCTCGGGCGCTAGAATGGCTCTGGATGCAACGGAGTGTCGCCCCCTGGTGGGTATGCCGGGTGGATCCCGGTCGGGCGCATGCGGGAGTCTGTCTGACTGCCTCCTGTTTCCAGCTTCGAAAAAATGAAAAAAAAAAAAAAAATCAATCATTAATTTTTCATTACGACACCTTAGTTCATTGATTGCTTTCTCATATGTGCCTTGATGGGGGTGAGGGGCTACAGCAGACTGAGTAACCCCTTGCTCGAGCCAATGAGCTTGCACTCAAGCTGGCGACCTCGGGGTCTCAAACCTGGTTTCTTGGCATCTAGTCTGATGCTCTATCCACTGCACCACCAACGCCTGGTCAGGTGCTAATGATTTTTTTTTTAAGCTGCTAAAAGTAATTTCCTAATACTGAGGGGGCCCCCTTTTATTAGACTGTAGAGGATGGCAGTTTTGGGTTTGTGTACCCATTTTTGAGGGGATTGGTTTTTGTTTTGTTTTGTTTTTTCTTGTTGTGGGGGAGAGACAGAGTCAGAGAGAGGGACCAATAGGGACAGACAGACAGGAAGGGAGAGAGATAAGAAACATCAATTCTTCATTGCAGTTCCTTAGTTGTTCATTGATTGATTTCTCATATGTGCCTTGACCGGGGGCTACAGCAGACCGAGTGACCCCTTGCTCGAGCTAGTAACCTCTTGCTTGAGCCAGCAACCTAGGGTTCTCAAACCTGGGTCCTCCACATCCCAGTCCAACGCTCTATCCACTGCGCCACCGCCTGGTCAGGCTGGAAGGGATTGGTTTTTAAAAATTGTTCTTACTGCCTGACCTGTGGTGGCGCAGTGGATCAAGTGTCGACCTGGAAATGCTGAGGTTGCCGGTTCAAAACCCTGGGCTTGCCTGGTCAAGGCACATATGGGAGTTGATGCTTCCAGATCCTCCCCCCTTCTCTCTGTCTTTCTCTTCTACTCTCTCTCTCTCTCTCTCTCTCTCTCTCTCTCTCTTTCTCTTTGTCTCCCTCTCTCCTCTCAAAAATGAATAAAATAAATAAAAAAATGTTCTTACTAATAATTTCAAGGCTATATAAAAAAGGCTATTTAAATGCAAAAATCACCTTGGCATGATAGCTTAGTTGCTCAGAGCATCAGCCTGATATACAAAGGTTGCCAGTTTGATCCCCAGTCACTGCGCAAAGAGCAACAGATTGAAATTTTACTCTTCCTTCTCCCTTCCTCTCTCTAAAAATAAAAAATTAAGAGAAAGAAAGGAAAATCTTTAAACTTAAAAAATAAAATAAATGCAGTAAACATTTGCATATTGATTGGCCTTAATTCTTCATCAGCCTCTCAAGAAGTATTTGGTAAATCTAAACATTGTTGATGAATATTAACATACTCTAAGACCTTCTCAGCTTTAATATTTTCTTTTTTTGCAAGATTTCATTTTATCCTTATCGTTGTAATCAGCACTGATAAACTTTAAACGATTTTTATTTTGTAACGATTCTCTGTGGGAACTGTATGTGAAACTTATTCCAGTTTTTGGCTACTTAGTGAATTTAAAAATGTTTAAAATCAGGATTAAAATACTTTTTGCCTGTGACTGATAGCTTCTTAAGAGTGATTGTTTTTCCCCCCACATGCAGATATCAATTTGGGATAGTATTAAACATAATTTAAAATTTCAGATAATGTGTTTTGTCTCACAGAAATACAAAGGTAAATATTGGTATATATTAAATGTTATTTTATGTTTATTTAAATGTTCTGACAGGTTGGAAAGGGCAAAGAAGTTACAAGAACAGCGAGAAAAGGAAATGGTGGAAAAACAGAAACAACAAGAAATAGCTGCAGGTAATTTTTTTTTTACTACAAAAGTATGGCATTTCTTTTATAGAAAATTAGAAAAGTTCAGAAAACTAATAGGAAGAAAATCAACTATGATTCCTAGTATCTTTTCAGTCGGCTATAACGTCTTTTTTTTTAATTATTGAAATATGAACATGTTAGTGTTACTTTCTTACCTCATAAACTATGCATTTATATTTCTAATTTAGTCTATGCAGATCATTTTGACAAAGAAATGGTGACTTTATTTCATGTAGCACTTCAGCCGTTATTACAGGTGTCTTTTATACGCCGCCATTTATGGAAATAATGAAATTTAAAAACTCGTTAAGCTTATATTCTGGACTGATGTATGTAATTAGAAGTCTTTCTGTTTAGTATCTGTTAATGTGCATAATATTTGTTTTAATATATTTAAATTATTGTAAAATGGTTAAATGTCTGAACTCATTTTGTAGACTAAAGAACCATACATAATAAAAGTTTTGTGTTTATAAGAATTATTTTTTAAAAAAAAATAAATGCTTTATATTGTATATGAGATCATATATAGAAATATTTCTATCAATGAATACATTCAGTGATTGTTGGTAAAATGTTTTTGCTTTTATTTTTTTAATTAATGCTCGGTCATTTCATTATATTTGGTGATGGCTCTCTTTTTATATAAATAATGGAGTATTGTTGATTGAGAAGTTTTAGTTAAAGTCATACTTAACCTCTTTCAGCAGCTGCGGCTACCGGAGGTTCTGTTCTCAATGTTGCTGCCCTGTTGGCGTCAGGAACGCAAGTAACTCCTCAGATAGCGATGGCAGCTCAGATGGCAGCCCTGCAGGCGAAAGCTCTGGCAGAGACTGGAATAGCAGTGCCTAGCTACTATAACCCAGCAGCTGTGAACCCAATGAAATTTGCTGAACAAGAGAAAAAAAGGAAAATGCTTTGGCAAGGCAAGAAAGAAGGGGTAAGTTCTTTTATTCTTTTGTCATTTATTTCTTAGGAAAAACTTTGAATTGGAAAGAAATAATTTGGTTATTTCTTCTGAGAACCTGATTGGAATAGTTTAATTTGTCACTGATATTTATTATTGGAACAAATGCGTGATTCTAGGTCAGGTTTTCAAAGCAAACCAGTAACACTATGTTAAGGAAAAAGAGGCTCCAATCAAGTGAGAGGCAGAGAGGTAGAGAGACAAGACCCTCCATGTTCCCCAACTGGGATCCACCCAACAACCTCCTCCTGGGTCATTGGTTCTGCTGTTTGGCAACAGAACTATTTTTAGTGCCTGAGGCTAGGCCTTGGGCTATCCTCAGCACCCAAGCCAATAAGCTAACTTGCTCATTTGAGCCATGGCTACAGGACAGGGGAAGGGTGGAGAAGCAGATGGTCACTTCTCCTGAGTGCCCTGACTGGGAATCAGAGACTTGCACATGCTGGCCCTATGTTCTACCACTGAGCCAACCAGCCAGGGTATGTGTATTTTTAATTTATTGGTTTTGTTTTATTTTTTTTATTTTTATTTTTTTACAGAGACAGAAAGAGAGTCAGAGAGGGATTGATAGGGACAGATAGACAGGAACGGAGAGAGATGAGAAGCATCAATCATCAGTTTTTCATTGTGACCCCTTAGTTGTTCATTGATTGCTTTCTCATATGTGCCTTGACCGCGGGCCTTCTGCAGACCGAGTAACCCATTGCTCGAGCCAGCAACCTTGGGTCCAAGCTGGTGAGTTTTGCTCAAACCACATGAGCCCACGCTCAAGCTGGCGACCTCAGGGTCTCGAACCTGGGTCCTCCGCATCCCAGTCCGACGCTCTATCCACTGCGCCACCACCTGGTCAGGCTAAATTATTGGTTTTAGAGAGGAAGAGATAGGAGCATCAGTCTGTTCCTGTATGTGTCCTGACGGGAATGGAACCAGGATTCCCTCTGTGCTTCGGGGTGATGCCCATCCAGCCAGAGCTAGACATTTTAATATAATTATAAATCCCTTTGATATAGAATATTACAAATGCTATTGTTTCTTTTACTTTATACTAATATATGGAAAGATCTAATATCCTAGTAAAAGATACTTAAACTTTACATGTTCTAAAAATTCAGTGTTTCTTAACAGGACAAATCCCAGTCTGCTGAAATATGGGAAAAATTGAATTTTGGAAACAAGGACCAAAACGTCAAATTTAGGAAATTAATGGGTATTAAGGTATGTATAGATATATATATATACACGTATTTTTTTACTGTATTAAAATTCATACTAACATTTTCAGAGTAACATTTGATTCTCACCTCAAAGTTATTTTAATAATGTGTCAACTCTTGAGTACTGTTTTTTGTTTTCTAGATTAATTTCACAATTAATACATTATCACTTGTTGAGAACACTTTGAAGTTTTGAGAAAGTTTGCCCTTTTTTCTTTTTTTAAATGTAGAAAATTGAATTTTTGCTGAGTAAAGTGGAACCCAGATACAGTATTAGATGTTATCCAACCTGGGAAGGTCCACAGATTCTCAGTCATTTCTGAGGAATTGGTTTTTCATTGAAGGGGATAGATAATCTGGCTTAAATGAAGCTGCACTGAGCTAGCTGATGACACTATCTGGCATCCTGTGTGCTATTCATCATGCCTGCCAACATGAAGTTGATGTTTTTTCCATCCCAGGGCCTAGAAAGAACATAGGTGTAGAGTGAATGCCTGGAGCTGAGTAATTGAAGTCAAATATGTACCCTAAAAATGTGATTTATTGTTACTGTGAAATGAGAGAAGCACTTTCTGTTTCCATCTGAATTCATTTTACTCTTTCCTTTCTGATACTTAGAGTGAAGATGAGGCTGGAAGTAGCTCAGTTGATGAAGAAAGTTACAAAACTCTGAAGCAACAGGAAGAAGTATTTAGAAATCTAGATGCTCAGTATGAAATGGCAAGGTCACAGACCCACACACAAAGAGGAATGGGACTGGGTTTCACATCATCAATGCGAGGAATGGATGCAGTTTGAAAAAGATCACACTTAACATTTGGAACTTTCTAGACTTCTGGTTCTGGTATCAGGTCCTTGTTCACCAAACAGCTAGCATTCTAGCTTGCATGGGTGTTGCATTGACTTTAATTTATTGAAAAATACAATTTTTTTGTAAATATCAGATCAGTGATACTGGTGTTAGTGTTGTAATTAGGTTAAACCCACTTCCATTAAACTTGACAGACTGACTATAGGTGGACAATATTTTTTAGTTTATGAATTCTACTTTCAAAATATATAAAAAGCTGCAGGTGGGATAAAATCTTATACATGATTTTTCGTGTCCGCTGTCTTGTGTACTTTTGTACTTAACCTTGTACAGTTATTTTCATCTCTTGAAACATGAAAGAAATGTTATGTAGATGTTCTTTAGAAGATCTGGCCATTTGGTATATAATCCAGCACAAATAAGCTGGTTGGTGATGATAATAAAAATGGTTTTCTCAAAACTGGTGTTAATTTAAGTTACCTAGAATTCTTATTTTAATTTGTTTTATGGTTTCTGTAGCATTTTGCAATTGCTATTAGAAAGCACTGGCTAAAAATTCCTTTTTATAAAAAACTATTGGCAATGCCATAGTGAACAAAAATGTAAAGGAAAGTTGGGTGAAGTAAATTTATCCAGATGATACTGTTTTCCTAATATAAGGGACAGAATTGGTGTACAGTATTTGTTAAATATTCCATATGTTATTCAGGAAATAGAATAATACTTTAAAGGGATGTTAGCACTTTTATTTTAATAAAGTGCCTTATAACATGTTCTTTGTATGCCCTTTGCTCATTAGCCCTTTGAAGTCTTCTCCAGCATAAAGTACTAAAACATTAGGAGATTAACTCTGTCACTAGATTGACTAGGGCCCTGGTCGGCAAATTGTGGCTCATGAGCCACATGCAGCTTTTTGTCCCCTTGAGTGTGGCTCTTCCACAGAATACCACGTGCGAGTGCTACCTCGATAAGGAATGTACCTACCTATATAGTTTTTTGGGGTTTTTTAATTTTTATTTTATTTCATTTTTAGAGAGGGAAGAGAGAGAGAGAGAGAGAAGGGGGGAGGAGCTGGAAGCATCAACTCCCATATGTGCCTTGACCAGGCAAGCCCAGGGTTTTGAACTGGCGACCTCAGCATTTCCAGGTTGACGCTTTATCCACTGCGCCACCACAGGTCAGGCCCTACCTATATAGTTTTAAGTTTAAAAAATTTGGCTCTCAAAAGAAATTTCAATCATACTGTTGATATTTGGTTCTGTTGACTAATGAGTTTGCCAACCATGGGACTAGGGCATAAATTTGGTGGAGGGAGGGGACTACATACAGATCTTTTCATTCATTATCTTTCCCTAGAAATATCTTTTCCTTTGGAAATGATTGGTAAATACAGTATTTAGTTTTTCCAGAGTAGGATAATTCTGTGGAGAAATGGCTTCATGCTACAGTGACAAAGTCAAGTTTATGGGGGAAATGACACCTGAGTTTTCTTTTTTTTTTTCTTTTTCTTTTTTTTTACAGAGATTGAGAGTGAGTCAGAGAGAGGGATAGACAGGAACAGACAGACAGGAATGGAGATAGATGAGAAGCATCAATCATTAGTTTTTCATTGCACGTTGCAACACCTTAGTTGTTCATTGATTGTTTTCTCATATATGCCTTGACCGCGGGCCTTCAGCAGACTGAGTAACCCCTTGCTGGATCCAGCGACCTTGGGTTCAAGCTGGTGGGTTTTTGCTCAAACCAGATGAGCTCGTGCTCAAGCTGGCGACCTCGGGGTCTCGAACCTGAGTCCTCCGCATCCCAGTCCGACGCTCTATCCACTGCGCCACCGCCTGGTCAGGCTGAGTTTTCATTTTGATGTCATCACAAGTTACCAATTTTTAGTTTTATCTATACCTTCTCAAATCAATTTTATTAAAAATTTTCATGGACTTGTAAGGCATCATGGATACCACAGTACACATTAACTGCTTCCTGTAATTCTCTACAGTGTTAGGAGCTTGCCATACACTAAATGACATAGTCCATTTGCAGTCTAATCTAGAGTAGTGATTTGTTTTTTTTTATTTTACTGGTTTTAGAGAGAGGAAGGGAAAGGGACAAACTGATTTGTTCCACTTGTGCGTTCGTTGCTTCATTCTTGTATGTGCCCTGATCAGGGGTAGAATGCGAAACCTTGGACTACCAGAACGATGTAGAACAGCAATTTAAAAGTTGGTAGTCAAGATTAAACAGATGAAACTATTTAGTACAACATCCAAAATAATTCAACAGGTAGTCAGTATTTTTAGTTATGATTGTACATTCTTATTTTCATACTTAAATGTTTTAAATTCAGTGTATATTATATATTTTAACATTCTAATTAAGACCAGCCATATGTAACCAGGAGCAACCATATTCAACACTGCAGATCTAGGAGGTTTATTGGTAATTGTAAGTTGCGTGATTAAACTTGAAGGAGCGATGATTGGTGTGCAGGGTTAACTGCTTCACTCAACTGGAAGTAAGTTTACAGGGGAGACATACTCCATAAATTTTACTGTATTAAACCTTGTGCTATGCCTTTTTTCTGGCTGTTACTGTGCTTTAACATTTCAAAGCATACTCCATGGTGGATGTTTTGGCCTTGACCCTTATAAGCAACAGGAACATGGTTGCTATTCATTTAATGCGTGGACAGGAAGCAGGGCAGTGAAACTGGACCACACTATGAGGCAAGGTATGAACAGTGTGAAATCAACTGGCTTTCCAGGTAACTTGGAAGAAGAGGCTTTGGTAGTGTGTATAGCTGTTAGGGAAAATGAAAAACTCCCATGAGGTTTCCAACTTGGGTGAATTTTATTCCAAGTTAAAACTTGAAGACCGTTTAAGAAAGTTGATGGAAGGAGATAGAAACAAGTTTTTTTATATACCGTTGTTGGTTACTTAGACTTTCATAGGCCAAAAGATTTAATTCCAAGGCCTTGGCCAGCTAGGTCAGTGGTAGAGCATTGGCCTGGCTTGTGGAAGTGCTGGGTTCGATTTACAGCCAGGGCACACAGGAGAAGAGCCTATCTGCTTAAGCCCTTCCCCCTCCTTTCTATTTCTCTTCCCCTCCTGCAGCCAAGGCTTCATTGGAGCAAAGTTGGCCCTGGTGCCAAGGACAGTTCCATGGCCTCTGCCTCAGGTGCTAGAATGGCTCCAGTTACAATGGAGCAATGCCCCCAAATGGGCGGAGCAACGCCCCCTGATGAGCATGCTGGGTGGATCCTGGTTGGGCACATACAGGAGTCTGTTTCTACCTCCCTACTTCTCATTTTGAAAAATACAAGAAAATGAAAATAAATAAAAAAAAGATTTAATTCCATACTTAATTGCAATTTCTATAGGACCCACTCCAAGTTCTCCCACTCTGGCTGTTCGGTTTCTGTCTCATCCTTAATCCAGTCCTTGGAGTTCCTCCAGACTCAGTCCTGGACTTTTTTTTTCTTTGTAATGCACTCTCATCCTCTGTCATAGAGTTTTACTTACTTTCCATGAAAGTCTGAACCCCCCCCCCCAAAAAAAAAAAAGACACTTGAACCAGCCCAGCGTGAATCTTGAACTTGACCCAAAGATCCAGCTACCTAATAGATACCTTCACTGGGCCTTCAAATTTTATCTTCACGGTTCAAAACCCTGGGCTTGCCTGGTCAAGGCACATATGGGAGTTGATGCTTCCTGCTCCTCCCCCTTCTCTCTCTCTTTCCCCTCTCTCTAAAAATCAATAAATTTAAAAAAAAAATTTATCTTCAGTGTAACTAATGATACCTAAACAAAATGTTTTCAAGAATTTCTTCTGCCCTGGCTGGTTTGTTCAGTGGTAGAGTGTCAGCGTGTTAAGTCCCAGGTTTCGATTCCCAGTAGGCACACGAGAGGCTACCATCTGCTTCTCCACCCCTCCTCTCTTTTTTTCTCTCTTCCCCTCCCACAGCCATGGCTTGATTGGTTTGAGCATAACATCCCAGGTGCTGAGGATAGCTCCATGAAGCCTCCACCTCAGGCACTAAATATAGCTCAGTTTTGAGCATGGCCCCAGATGGGCAGAGCATCAGTCCTAGACGGGGTTGCCTGGTAGATCTCAGTCAGGGCTAATGTGGGAGTGTGTCTCTCTACCCTCCTCTCACCTGGAAAAGAAGCAAAAATAAAATAATATATTCCGTCAGTCCTATGTAAAGATAAAAATTGCCTCAAGATAACTAGGTAATCAAAATGGAACTCCTGTGTTTGCAAAACCTGGTCCGTATCCATTGTTCTCTCCCTCAAATAATCATTTCTCCAAATAAGTCAGAATTTTAGCAAACATTCACAACCCCTTCTTTCTCCCTTATTTAGTTCTGTCTTTTAAATATCCTCTACTTCTAAATACCTACCCTACCCCTGTTGCCATTACCCTAATCCAAGCTAACATTTGTGGATTTGTCAACAAAGATTATTAATCTCTGCTAGACTCAGTTTTACTTTTTAGCTCCATCTCCAATTATTTTTTTACTGCAATTGGTCCTTCTTTGATAAATGGTCCTCCATCTCATCCAAATGAAAAGCTATGAGTTTAAAATGATGAAATGAGCCCTGACAGGGTTGCTTGGTTGGAACGTCTCCCTGATGCTCCAGGGTTGCAGGTTTAATCCTGGTTGGGATGCATTAAAGACTCAACCAGTGGGTGCATGGATGAGTCCAACAGCAGGTTGATGTTTCTCTTTCTTCCTCCCTCTCTCTAAAATTGAATAATTTTTTAATGTTGAAATGACATCAAATTTTCTGGGGGTAGAGACAATCCCTAATGTGGTCTGAGTACTGGCCTAATGTTTCATTCTTGTGTTGCTCCCTTCTGCGTTTTCATTCCACACGTGGTTTCTTCAGCCTGGGATGCACTTCATTCATTCACACCCACCAGCAACCTGAATTCCTCAGTTCGCTGACTCCCACAGATACCACTTTTGTTGTCTATCCATAACTTCCTGTTTTTATTTCACATATTCCATAATTAATAAATACCCATCATCCTCCACATCGACCCCCAACGGGAACATTTATGGTCATTTTTATTTCTTTTGCTAGACAGTAGGGTCCAATGAGAGCTTTGCTTAGTGCCTGGTGGATCAAACGTGGTTAAGAAATATTGTCATTGTAAGAAATGTTCAAACCTGTAAGAACTTTTTTTTTTTTTTTGTATTTTTCTGAAGCTGGAAACGGGAGGCAGGCAGACAGACTCCCGCATGCGCCCGACTGGGATCCACCCGGCACGCCCACCAGGGGGCGATGCTCTGCCCATCCGAGGCGTCACTCTGTTGCCACCAGAGCCATTCTAGCACCTGAGGCAGAGGCCATGGAGCCATCCCCAGCGCCTGGGCCATCTTTGCTCCAATGGAGCCTTGGATGCGGGAGGGGAAGAGAGAGACAGAGAGGAAGGAGAGGGGGAGGGGTGGAGAAGCAGATGGGCGCTTCCCCTGTGTGCCCTGGTCGGGAATTGAACCCGGGACTTCCGCACACCAGGCCGATGCTCTACCATTGAGCCAACTGGCCAGGGCCAGAACTTTTTATGAGTTTATTTAAGTCAAACTGACAATTATTGCTGGGAAACAAATTCTCAACAGATTTAGAAAGTGCTTTGGAAAATGGCAGTTTTACCCCTTATTTTATATATCAGAATCAAAGGGGGAGATTTAAGGAGGGTTAAAGTACATTGACAATAAGTTTGGGAGGCAGGAGAAAGCAAAACTGTACATCTCTGGGATTGGATAAAAAACAGAATAGACATACTTTTACAAAGGCAGGCAGGTATAGGATAGTTAGAATTAATATACTAATCACAATGAGGGGATTTCTAGTGGTTCTTTGAGGAGTCCAGAAAATAGGAAATTGGATAAAGGCAACAGACAGGCTCAGTTAAGGTAAAGACTGACTTTTAGCCTGACCTGTGGTGGCGCAGTGGATAAAGCGTCGACCTGGAAATGCTGAGATCGCTGGTTTGAAACCCTGGGCTTGCCTGGTCAAGGCACATATGGGAGTTGATGCTTCCAGCTCCTCCCCCCTGTCTCTCTCTCCTCTCTCTCTGTCTCTCTCTCTCTCCTCTCTAAAATGAATAAATAAAAAAATAAAGACTGACTTTTAGAGAAAAAATACTGGCATAAGACTTGATTACCAGCCACAAACTGCTTTTAGAAAGTTAATTTCATACCATCCTATGTGGATACTTCAGGTCCCTTGTGGTTGTAAGGCTGCCATATAGACCTCCCCTGAGCTTGTCAGGTTTAGTGTGTGGCCCCCTTTTTTGTCTACAGTGTTACTGAATGAACGAGTGATTGAACTAGAGAAATCACAGAAAGCTGCAACAGACAAATCTAAAATAGTCTAATGTAGCTAGTTTTTGATGAAAAAGTGAAACAAGCCTAATAAACAAGTATCTTGTCGGAGATCAGGAAGATAGTCTGTGGCAAACTTGGAGTTCCAATTCTCTCGTTGCTGTGTGGCGTGCATACCAGAACCTGCGATAAACCATGCGTTGTGGTCTAATTTTTCAGCCTTAGATGCCTAACAAGGACTACCCACATGGTGTTTTTAAAATTATTACCATTGATTTTAGAGAAACAGAGAGGAAGGGAAGACATTTGTTTATTGTTCCACTTAGTTGTGCATTCATTGGTGCTTCCTCTATGTGTCCTCACCTGGGATTGAACCCACAACTTCGGCAGTGGAGACGACCCTCTCTAACCAGCTGAGCTATCTGGCCAGAGCCTTTTTTTTTTTCTTTTTTCTTTTTTTTTTAAATTTATTCATTTTAGAGAGGAGAGAGAAAGGGAGGGGGGGGGGAGAGAGAGACAGAGAGAGAAGGTGGGGAGGAGCTGGAAGCATCAACTCCCATATGTGCCTTGACCAGGCAAGCCCAGGGTTTCGGACCGGCAACCTCAGCATTTCCAGGTTGACGCTTTATCCACTGCGCCACCACAGGTCAGGCGAGCCTTTTTTTTTTTTTTTAACACATTCTAATTTACAACAGCTTGGTTAACGTTTAAAAAAGGACCAATCCCAGTATGCAATACAACAATGAGCGAAGTTCTTAAGAACTACATATCCCAGTATGCCACGCTCCCCAGCACTCTCGGAAGTGGGTATGGCGGCCGCCATGGCATCCTAGGGGTTGTAGTCTCTCAGGGCTGGCCCGCCCCTTGTGCTGCTTCCGCGGCCTACGTTCAAGAAGAAAACCCTCCAGGGTTGCTCAGCGCCCGAGAGAGAGGTGCCGCCCTATAACCTTCGCCCCCGACCCGGGTGGCCCGCTCCGCCTCTCCTCGATTTCCCCCCCCCCCCCCCCCCAGCCCAACATGGCGGCGAGCGTGGATTTTGGCGATTTAGAGCTGTTCGAGGCGTTTGACCCCCCAGAGGAGTCGCTCGCCAAGCCCGTTCACACGCGCTTCAAGGACAACGACGGTGACGGCGACGGGGAGGACGAGAACGGGGCTGGCGACACGGAGCTGCGGGAGCGGCTTCGGCAGTGCGAGGACACCATCGAGCAGCTCCGCTCCGAAAATATCCTTCCCGCCCGCTAGGCCGGGTGGCCCCGGCGGGAGCCGGGAGCCGGCTGCCTGGTGACGTGCCCAGGAGGGCATGGGCGGAAATTCCACTAGGGCCGGGGTTCGACGTCATGTTCTCTCGCCCCAGCGGCGGGCTGGGAATCGGGGGCTCGGGTTGCATAAGCCTCCCCGGAGGTCGGGGCGGGGGGTGGGGGTGGCCTCGCCGCTCCTGGGATCCGTGTCCCGGACTCGCTGCGCTCCCATTACTCATTCTGGGGCCGATGTGTTAGGGTCGTTTGCAGGCTGTTGCAACTGTTCGAGTGTAGTCTGTTGTGGGTTTTTTTGTTTGGTTTTTTTAGGCGTCATTATCCGATTTCATTATTTTGTAGCCCAGCTCAAGTTGCTGCAGCCCTTGACAGTTGTGTATGGATTTATTAGGAGATACCGGATACTTAGATTTTTGGCGTAGACTTTTTATATTTTATTTTAGTTTTTGGCTGGGCAGAAGCCAGTGGACCTTGGTTGTCGAGTTGGGAGCCTTGAGGATTCGAGGGATGCAAAAAAGAGACATGGTTCGTTGCTTGATTGGGATTAGGGGTTCATTTTAAAGTTTTTTTCCGCTTTGAAAATCGCTTCCTAGGGGAAGGTGCATGGCACAGCTTTAGGGAAAACGCACTAAACGTTTTCCATTTGGCTGTAGTTCCAGGTTGAGCAGTCTTTCTAGCAAGAGTGGTCAGTGTGTCTATTTACAGCCCTAGGGTGTTTTTGGTTTTGGGTTTTTTTTTTACTTTCTATATAGATAATTTTGGTTCGGGTAGTTTTCCTTTTAGAATTGGTAAAGACCCCTGAAAGCGATTGGTAAATTACCTTTGAAGGTTTCCAAGTCCGTTGTCTTTTTCATGATGCCTTTTTCCTCTATCTGTTGTTATGAAAAATTTCAAACTACAGAGGAGTTGAAAGTATGCTAGATTCTACAGTCGTTAACAGTTTGTTATTCTGCGTTTACTTGATCACATAGCGTGATGCTTTTTTGCCTTGGAAATTTTTCTTGAGTGTTTAACTTTTGACCGGGCACCGTTTGAATAACGTTTTTGGTCTCTTAGTGTGTTTTGAGCTACAGGACGGTATCTTATCTTCGTAATGTCTATGTTGGAAGGGATGCAAACTCTGTTTTAATATTTAGGTCCATAAATGCCTAGCCCTGCAACAAAACAGAAGCTCACAGTAAGTGTGTCATCTTCAAAACAGTTGTGTGTCTTTTACAGCATATAACGTTCAGACACCAAAAGTGATGGTAGTTGAATTTTATGATCTTCATGAATGTTTAATGAGGGCTTATACTCCTTAACACATAATAACATCAAGAACTTAAAAGAAAGTTGAACATTCTGACTCGACCAAGGTATGAAAATATTGAAATTACACAATAATTGTTCATTATTATATTTTGTCTTGATATTGATATGTAATTGCAATTTTTTTATAAAAAGGATATGTAGGATTTTTGTATCATTTTTATTTGTTCAGCCTACTCCGAAGAAATCAGAGTAATGATCCTTTATTTTTAACTTTTTTTTTTTAATCATTTTTTTAGAGATTTTATTTATTCATTTTAGAGAGAGGAGAGAGAGAGAGACAGAGAGAGAAGGGAGGGAGGAGCAGAAAACATCAACTCCCACATGTGCCTTGACCAGGGAAGCCCAGGGTTTCGAACCGGTGACCTCAGTGTTCCAGGTCGATGCTTTTACCCACTGCGCCAGTGGGGGTAAAAGTTGAATTCTCATAACTATGTACATTAAACTGATGTATCGGGTGAAAATATTTGTGAGACAATCCAGAAAATTTTGACTTAACATAACTTAATGGTTTCATCCTTACTTTGGAACCATCAAAAGTTTCTCTTTTTATCCAGTAAACCTTCTGTTTGTTTGTTTGTTACTTTGTATGAAATTTTTCAAAGAACGTGGGAAGAGTATAACCAAAACCCCTTTTTTTCAGTCCTTACAGTAATAATTAGTATTTCGCCATATTTTGTTCTAATCTCATACCCACGTTTCACCCCCAATAACTTAAAGTGTCTTTTAAAAAAACATACTTTGTCTGCATAACCACACCACCATTATCACACCTAGTAATTGTCATGATTTCCTTGATAACATCCCCAACCTCAGTACCTATTCAAATTTCCCCAGCTGAATGTCTTTATTCAAACTGGATTCCAACCAAAGACCATGCAATTACATGGGTTTATAAAACTGGATGGTTTTTTTAAAAACTGAAGTTGGCTCCAACAGAAACAAGCCTCTGAACCTGTTCATAGTTTAATTTTATTTCTCTTCTTGAGAACAGTTCCAGCTATAGACAATGTATTTCACAGGCTGTCCAGATAGAGGAGTGGGAGGCAGGTGAGGGGAGTCATCAGCGAGTCAGCTGGTCCAGGGTTACCCGAGGTTATATTGCAGGTTTCCAGTCTGCATCCCAGTTCCGTTTCTTTTATTATTTGAAAGTCAAATCCAGAACAGTATGCTTTTTATGTCTCTGCTTTAGAAGAACCTTGGATTTGAGATATTGAGTGTAATGTGCTCTGCCCTTCAGAAAGAACCTATCCATGTATCTATACAGTGTTTTATTTTTCTCATATAGGTCCAAGCCAGATCCACTGATTCCTTTAGCAATATACTCTCATAACCCGCTGGTTTATCCAAGCCCTCCCTCCCCTCCCCAGTGGGTAAAGAAACAATCATTAAATATTTTGGTTGAAAACTGAGAGGTTAACTAGTTTTTCATGTTTTGTGAGTTTTTTTAATGTTATATAAAGAATACCTCTAAAACCATTAAAGTAGGTAAAGTGGTGAAACAGATTTTTTTTTAAATTTTAGTGAGAGGTAGGGAGGCAGAGAGACAGACTCCCGCATGCACTGTAACCAGGATCCACCCCCAAGCCCACTAGGGAGTGATGCTCTACCTGTCTGGGGTGTTACTCTGATGCTCAGCAACTGAGCTCTAAGTTCTTAGCGTCTGAGGCAGAGGCCATGGAGCCATCCTTAACCTCCCGGGGCCAACTTGCTCAAACCAATCGAGCCATGGCTGCCAGAGGAGAAGAGGAGGTGGGTAGAGAAGCAGATGGTCATTTCTTCTATGTGCCCTGACCAGAAATTGAACCTGGGACATCCACATGCCGGGCGGATGCTCTCCTGCTGAGCCAGCCAACTAGGGCCTGAAACAGATTTTTCTTGAGAAAACTGGAGTTCTTGGTGTTTCTTGATTTTCCTTGTAAAATACTATATGATCCTTGGTACTCAAGAATTATATAGGTTTTCTGTTTATATGTACTTGCACAAGTTTTATTTTAACTCCTCTAAGAATATGTTTTAACTTCTCTTTTAGTGGAATATTGGTGGACGACACTAAGTTAGATGGACCTTTATTACAGATTCTCTTTATGAACAATGTTATTTCCAAGTAAGTCATTAATACCTGTGTTTATGAAACAATGTCTTCTGTAAGAATGCTGTTTTCATTTGTACTTATACCATCCTTATTCTTTTACTTAAATTTTACAGAACCCTGATGCAGAGCAAAGACATTATTAGTCATGTAAACTTGAATGTGAATCTGGTCTCTTACTTTCTACATAAGGGAACCTGGGCAGGTCACTGACTCTCTCTGCATACAGTTTCCTCACAGGAAAAAAAGGATGTTAAGAGTACCTCCTATCCTAAGCAGCTAAATGAGCACCTGTAAGAGCCCAATAAATAGCCTCTAATTAAAAAAAAAAAAACTAAACCTACCACACGACAATGTTAGCCATTTATCCCCCTACGTCAGGTTAACATTTTTCCTGTTGTCTGTCTTTAAAGCTTGCCCACGTGATATATTTTTTTAATATCCAAACGAGACCTTTGCAGAAAGCCTTCCAACTTGGGTCTCATATGTCAGGGCAGTCCTGCAGAGCTTGCTGGAGCATTCTGAAATGGTTTGAAGCTGTCCCTTCCTAAAGAATGGTTGTAGACGTTTTGGACAGTTGCCTGCCCCTCCCTGGTCACTTCATCACATTGTCTTAGGTGCTGAGCAAGGTGAAGAAGGAAGAGGGAACCAGATAGAGAGTGTTTGTTACCTGTGGGGCGGGGCCACTGCCTTCGTTGTCTCAGCAGGAGGGAAACCTGAGGCTCTGAGGGTGGGGATGCTGGGTGGTGAGTGTAGCACAACTGGGCTCCAGCCTAGTGGTCACCCTCAGAACCGGCACCGACTGGAGCTTACCTGGTGTTTCACCTGCAGAAATCTTAGAAGGTCAGGGCTGAAGAGGCTTGACAGCTCCTCAGGGCTGGGAAGAGGCAGGTGGCTGCCCAGTTGAGGCCTGTGGGCTGGGCTCCCTTGGCTCCTCCTGGAATGTTCAGTGAATTGTGGTTCTTGATCTGGAAAGCTTGAGAAAGTAGACCTCAGTAGTTTTTCTTGCTTTGCATTTTGGGTGGTTTTTTTTTTCCTCCAGTTTAACATTTATATAACATTTCCTTATATGTGCATGGAAGAGTCTCTGGGACGAGGATGTGGAAGAACCAAGTGCATTGGTTGTCTTTGTGTGGCAGAAATGGGCGGCCAGATGGGGCAGGAAGGAGGTTTTTCTTTACGTAACCCTTTTACTTCTTTGGGGTGTCAAACCACTTACTGTATTTCCCCATGTATAAGATGCAACTTAATTTTGGGGCCTGAAATTTGAAAGAAATATATTACATAAAGTTATTGAACTCAAGTTTTATTCATCATAAGATTCATACAACTTCTCATCAAGCACGAAAAAGCAAGAAATGCAAGTTTAAAAAATCTACAACCACTGTATAAGACACACCCAATTTTTAGACCCCAAATTTTTCAAAAAGGAGCGCGTCTTATACATGGGGAAATACAGTACATGGATTATGTATAAAAGTTAAATGCATACAATTCATAAGTAAAACCCATGTACTCTTAGTGCACACATTTGCCAACTGTTCTATGCCAAGCCCTGTATTAGGTTGTCATAATTGTTTTGTTAACTTGACAACAAAGGGTGGATAGATCCTGGAGTGTTACAGAGAGTCCATCATTTGATGAACCTGAAAAACAAAGAAACAAAAGTTACAGGAGACAAAATGAAAATGTATTAAGACCATAAATAACTCTTAGTTCTGACCCTTTTGTGCTCTTGTGCAGGCAATATCATCAAGAAATAGAGGAATTTGTATCAAATTTAGTAAAACGATTTGAAGAACAGCAGAAAAACGATGTGGAAAAGACTTCCTTTAATCTTTTGCCCCAGGTATTTCGAATTTTAAGAGACTTGAAGATTAGTAGGTGATGCTTCTCACTGCTAATTAGTAGGCCACAGGGGTCCTCTTGAATAGAAACCAGAGTGATGAAGATGGCTCCGCTCCCCTCCTTCAGCCGACTTCTTTCTCCGCAGTCCGCCCGGTGCAGCTGCAGAGGGTTCTGTTGGGTTGTGGCTCCTTTTCCCACTGGGGTCATAGACCTGGTTACATTCAAGTTTTTTATTTCCTAACTTGGACCCGTGGATTTGTATAGCAAATTAACTTTAGACAAAAAAAAAAAAAACAACAAAAAAATGTATTTCTGAGGTTTATAAAATATGGATTCTTTTTCTCTAAAACCAATACTTCATATGCTGCCCTGTTTTTTTCCCCTCTACGTGTTTAAAAAAAAAGTGCCCAAAGAAATCTGAGAAATTTCACTATGTGAAAATTAGAGCATGAATTTATGTTTAAAAAAATCAGTTATTGGCCTTGGCCAGTTGACTCAGTGTTAGAGCATGAGCCCAGTGTATGGAAGTCCCGGGTTCAATTCCTGGTCAGTGCACACTGGAGAAGTGCCCATCTGCTTCTCCTTCCTTCCCTCCCTTCTCTCTTCCCCTCCTGCAGCTATGGCTCAAGTGATTTGAGCACAGTTGGCCCTGGGCACTGAGGATGGCTCCATGGACTAGGCCTCAGGCACTAAAATAGCTCAGTTTACGAGCTGCGGCCCAGGCAGGCATAGCATCGCCTAGTAGGGTCTTGCCTGGTGAATCCTGGTCAGGGTGCATGTGGAAGTCTGTCTTTGCCTCCCTGCCTCTCACTTAATTTAAAAAAAAAAAAAAATCAAGCTTGACCAGGCAGTGGTGCAGGGGATAGAGCGTCAGGACTGAAGACCCAGGTTCGAGACCCCCGAGGTTGCCAGCTTGAGCGCAGGCTCATCTGGTTTGAGCAAGGCTCACCAGCTTGAGCCCAAGGTCGCTGGTTCGAGCAAGTAGTCACTCGGTCTGCTGTAGCCCCCTAGTCAAGGCACATATGAGAAAACAATGAACAACTAAGGTGTTGCAACGAAGAATTGATGCTTCTCATCTCTCTCCCTTCCTGTCTGTCTGTCCCTATCTGTCCCTCTGTCTGACTCTGTCACACAAAAAAAATCAATCATGTTTTCTGGGCTTTTTTAAAATTAGAAATTAAGGTAAGTAGAGTCTCTCAAGTAAGAGTCTTTAACTGTTTACCCTCTGAGGTTGGAGAAGAGTATTCTGATTAATTAAATTTTTTTAATCACCTTTAGTTTTCACCTATGGACAACTTTTTTTTTTTTTAATTTTTTACAGGTACAGAGAGAGAGTCAGAGGGATAGATAGGGACAGACAGACAGGAACAGAGAGAGATGAGACGCATCAATCATCAGTTTTTCGTGGCAACACCGTAGTTGTTCATTGATTGCTTTCTCATATGTGCCTTGACCACGGGCCTTCAGCAGACTGAGTAACCCCCCGCTCAAGCTAGTGACCTTGGGTCCAGTGAGCTTTTTTTTTTTTTTTTTTTTTTTTTTTTATTTTTCTGAAGCTGGAAACAGGGAGAGACAGTCAGACAGACTCCCGCATGTGCCGGACCGGGATCCACCCGGCACGCCCACCAGGGGGCGATGCTCTGCTCACCAGGGGGCGCTCTGCCCCTCTGGGGCGTCGCTCTGCCGCAACCAGAGCCACTCTAGCGCCTGGGGCAGAGGACAAGGAGCCATCCCCAGCGCCCGGGCCATCTTTGCTCCAATGGAGCCTTGGCTGCAGGAGGGGAAGAGAGAGACAGAGAGGAAGGAGGGGGTGGGGGGTGGAGAAGCAAATGTGTGCTTCTCCTATGTGCCCTGGCCGGGAATCGAACCCGGGTCCCCCGTACGCCAGGCCGCTGAGCCAACTGGCCAGGGCTCCAGTGAGCTTTTTGCTCAAGCCAAATGAACCTGCACTCAAGCTGGCAACCCTGGGGTCTCGAACTTGGGTCCTTCTGCATCCCAGTCCAATGCTCTATCTACTGCGCCACCGCCTGGTCAGGCCCTATGGACAATTTTTAAAGATTTAAGAAATGGAAAATACACTTGACAATAAAACCATACTAAGTGGTATTAAAGTTTTGATTCAAGAAACTCTTGAGGCCTGACCTGTGGTGGCGCAGTGGATAAAGCGTCGACCTGGAAATGCTGAGGTCGCCGGTTCGAAACCCTGGGCTTGCCTGGTCAAGGCATATATGGGAGTTGATGCTTCCAGCTCCTCCCCCCTTCTCTCTCTCTCTCTCTCTCTCTCTCTCTCTCTCTCTGTCTCTCCCTCTCCTCTCTAAAATGAATGAATAAATAAATAAATAAATAAAAAAGATTTCCAAAAAAAAAAAAAGGGAAACACTTGAGGCCTGACCTGTGGTGGTGCAGTGGATAAAGCGTCAACCTGGAAATGCTGAAGTCGCTGGTTCGAAACCCTGGGCTTGCCTGGTCAAGGCACATATGGGAGTTGATGCTTCCAGCTCCTCCCCCCTTCTCTCTCTCTGTCTCTCCTCTCTCTCTCTCTCTCTCTTTCTCTCTCTCTCTCTCTGTCTCTCCCTCTCCTCTCTAAAATGAATAAAAAAAAGAAAGAAAAGAAACACTTGAGAATTCTTTAGTGGCTTGAAGTTGGTGAAAGTTGTATTAGTATTGACCAGTAATGTAAAGTTATATTTTTTAATCTTTCTGGTTATCTGATTGCAAGATAAATTAAAATCTACCTTGGCAGTTTTAAATGTTGAAAATTCCATAGTTAATATTCATTAACACAGAAGTCATAGTGTTTGCTAATGCTTCAGAAGATGCTTTTTTATTTTTTTTATAGATTTTATTGATTTTTAGTGGTGGGGGGGACAGGAAGCATACAATTATAGTACCTCTCATATGTGCCTTGACTGGGCAAGCCCAGGGTTTTGAACTGGTGACCTCAGTATTTCAGGTCAATGCTCTATCTACTGAACTCTCACAGGTCAGGCAGAAGATGCCATTTTCTATATCTTTTTAAATTTTTAATTTCCTACTAATGAGAGTTTTTTCATAAGCATTCCTACATAGCTTGACTCACCTCACCCTAGTTATAACAATGAATTGATGTGGGTTTTTTTGTTGTTGTTGTTTTGGTTCTTTTGCATTTTTCCGAAGCTGGAAACGGGGAAGCAGTCAGACTCCCGCATGCGCCCGACCGGGATCCACCTGGCATGCCCACCAGGGGGCGGTGCTCTGCCCCTCTGGGGTGCCGCTCTGCTGCATCCATTTTTATTTATTTATTTATTTATTTATTTTATTTATTCATTTTAGAAAGGAGAGAGAGAGAGAGAGAGAGAAGGGGGGGAGGAGCAGGAAGCATCAACTCCCATATGTGCCTTGACCAGGCAAGCCCAGGGTTTTGAACCGGAGACCTCAGCATTTCCAGGTCGATGCTTTTATCCACTGCGCCACCACAGGTCAAGGCTCGCTCTGCTGCATCCAGAGCCATCCTAGCGCCTGAGGCAGAGGCCATGGAGCCATCCTCAGTGCCCGGGCCATCTTTGCTCCAATGGAGCCTCGGCTGCGGGAGGGGAAGAGAGAGACAGAGAGGAAGGAGAGGGGGATGAGTGGAGAAGCAGATAGGCGCCTCTCCTGTGTGCCCTGGCCGGGAATCGAACCCGGGACTTCTGCACACCAGGCCGACGCTCCACCACTGAGCCAACTGGCCAGGACCTGAATTGATGTTTTTATGTACCTTCATGGTATGTATTAGAAAACAAAGTATGTTCAAATTGCTAATATTTTAATTTAATTTAATTTAATTTTTTTTGTATTTTTCTGAAGCTGGAAACGGGGAGAGACAGTCAGACAGACTCCTGCATGTGCCCGACCGGGATCCACCCGGCACGCCCACCAGGGGCAATGCTCTGCCCCTCCGGGGCGTTGCTCTGCTGCGACCAGAGCCACTCTAGCGCCTGGGGCAGAGGCCAAGGAGCCATCCCCAGCACCCGGGCCATCTTTGCTCCAATGGAGCCTCGGCTGCGGGAGGGGAAGAGAGAGACAGAGAGGAAGGGGGGGGTAGAGAAGCAGATGGGCGCTTCTCCTGTGTGCCCTGGCCGGGAATCAAACCCGGGTCCCCTGCACGCCAGGCCGACGCTCTACCTCTGAGCCAACTGGCCAGGGCTAATATTTTAATTTTAAAGTTAAAAATTGATTATCCTTTGTAATCCTTGTTTCCCCTTTGTATTAGCCATCCAGTGTCATGCTGGAAGAGGACCAGAAAGGAGAAGAATCCTGTGCCGTTAAGAACAACAAGGAAGCTTTTAGTGTAAGTGTGGACGCTTCATCTTCGGCGTTCTGCACACGTATGTTTCCTATCCTGTGTCAGTTGGGCGACATTTAAATAATCACACATTCTTTTATTATATTTGTTACAAACAACAATGTAGACCTCAACCTCTAAATACTATAGTTTTCCTTTAAATAACTGTTTTTATTGTGACCTAGGCGCACATTAGGCATTGTCTGGAGGACTTTGTTTATGTCCTGACCAACCTCTTTGTGTTTCTTTTCAAGAGCTTGGAGGAAGGCACAGAAAGCACGCTTGTGGAACTTAGGAACGGTTGAAGCTGAGAGGGACAAATAGCTAATTTAACAGATGGCAGATAGGAAGTTTAAGATGTTGCCGTACTGAAATAGGTGAAAACTATATAGAAGAAGCTTGGCAGGTGGACCTGGAGTTTGTAGGCCTTTCAGGACCTGTGCAGAACTTAGCAGCGTCAGTGTGATGCAGTGGTGTGGTTTTGCAACTTACAGTTTTTTTAAAGATGATGTAATCCTGGATTCCGTTAAGGGAGGACCAGTTTTTATGTTTATTCAGTATTGTGCCCCACTGATTAGCCACCGTTTTCAAGACATGGGGCTGCTGGGATGAGGAAGAGTCCACACATCTTATTGAGAAGATTTACAAGGGGTGTCGTCACATCTCTGCAAATGTGAGAAGGGCTGTCGTTTACAAAGGTGTCATTTTAGATCACCCCTTCTAGTTCCAAGTGGCAGAACCAGGCCCAGTGATTGGATTGAGAACAAAGAGACACATTTCAGTACATCGTTTACTAAATGGGAATTTCTGTCAGGCAAGTAGTTTGTCTTGTTTTGTTTTGGGGTTTTTTTTGTGTTTTTTTTTCAGAGACAGAGAGAGGGATAGACAGGGACAGACAGACAGGAACGGAGAGATGAGAAGCATCAATCATTAGTTTTTCGTTGCGCATTGCCACACCTTAATTGTTCATTGATTGCTTTTTCATACGTGCCTTGACTGCGGGCCTTCAGCAGACCAAGTGACCCCTTGCTCGAGCCAGTGACCTTGGGCTCAAGCTGATGAGCCTTTGCTCAAGCCAGATGAGCCCGCACTCAACCTGGGTCTTCCGCATCCCAGTCCGATGCTCTGTCCACTGTGCCACTGCCTGGTCAGGCTGTCTCGTTTTTTAAAAAAGTGAATTCTGTGTTACTGCAGTCAGAGACTGAGATGTCATTTGGGCGCTTGAAAAGATCTCTGAATTTGAACTGCATCAGTTTTGATTTCCCTTCTAAACTGAGGTTCTGGAATTGAAAGTGGGGCCTGCCTGGCGACTGAATCTTGCTCATTTGTTAATTTTGTTCTTTAATAAATACTTATAAATATTTACTGAATGCCCCTATATATCACAGACTGGTCTTGGTTCCAGGGACATAGTAATGAAAAAGTAAAATAAAAACAGGCAAAGTCCCTGCCCTCGCTGAGTGACATTCTGCTGGGGGCAGGCAGTGGTCTGAAGAAAAAGAAAGCATGCTAAGGAGTTGGTCACTGAGGGTATTTGGTTTGTGCAGAGTATTTAGTGACAGCTCTCTGAGACAAGGCCTGAGTAATGGAGGGAGGGAGCCCAGTGGCTGCTGTGCGAAGGGGCGGGGTGGAGGAGTGGGCGCCCTGAGGCAGAAGCAGCCCACATTGTCCGCTTGCTCGCTGGTAAGGATGCTATTACTCATTCTTTTTGCAGATAAGGAAACAGGCAGGGTAACTAAGTGACCTGCTGGAGGTCCCTTAGCTAATAAGCAGTGAAGCCAGGGTTCGGATCCCTGCCTCTGAGTCCCCAGCGGTGATCTGAATCCTGCCATCGCCTTACAGATCGTAGTAAGGACTTTGGATTTTGCTCCAAGTGAGATGAGAAGCCATGAGAGGGTTTTAAATTGAAATGTGACGTGGTGTAACTTGAATTTTTGAAAGAAGTGGCTCTCTGTGAAGGAGTCTGCAGTGGCCTGCATGTGGAAGCCGGAAGCCAGTCAGGAAGTGGTTCTGCCCATCTCAGGCGGGGGAAGTGACTTCGTCAGCGGAGATGGTGGTGGCAATAGGACGTGGTCTCTAACCTGCATATACAGTACTTCGGAAGTGGAACTGGTCAGATATGTTGAGGAACTGAGTGTAGACTATGAGAATGCAAGCAGAATGAGTTCGGTGCTTGTC
Organism: Saccopteryx leptura; assembly: GCF_036850995.1. Classification (NCBI taxonomy): domain Eukaryota; kingdom Metazoa; phylum Chordata; class Mammalia; order Chiroptera; family Emballonuridae; genus Saccopteryx; species Saccopteryx leptura. Next base: position 247,163,295 of record NC_089504.1, on the reverse strand, counting down.
TGGCGCCACTGGGAGACCATCACTGCCTTTCTGGGATGGGAGAGACCCGAAGCAGGAGCAGGTGCAGAGGGACAGGAGGCCGGTGCAGTCTTAAATAGCACGTCTGGGAAAGCTGTCAGGTTGGCACTTGCATAAACAAGACGAGTTCGGGAGCTGTCAGAACCAGACCTTGGGGTTGTCAGCATCTAAGTTATGTTTCATACTGTGGGCATGCAATCTCCTGGAGAGTGAACATGGAGAGGTAGCTCTGCAGAACATGGAGATGGGGAGCATCGCGCAAAGAAGACTGGGAAGGATTAGTTCACAAGGTGGGAAGAAGGCCAGGGGAGGAAGATGTTCTAGAAAGAAGTGGTGTCAATTGTTATTGATAGGTTGAGACGAACACAGAACTGGCTGCCAGATTAGCTGCGTGGGGGTCACGGGGGAGCTCCATTGTCAGACAGCTTGGTGCATAATGTTAGGAACAAAAACAAGCCTTTCTGGTCACATTTGAGAAATATCAGTGTCATTTTAATTTTTTTTTTAATTGGGAGAGGGAAAAGAAAGAAAAGAAAAGAAAAAGACAAAGAAAAGGCGAGGGGACTGTTCTAAATTAAAGGGTACTAAAAGACTTAATGTTAACGTGTATGTGCAACATGTGAACCTTAATCAGGTCCTAGCTTGGGAGAGGGGAAGCACTACGAGGCCTTCCGGGTACAGCTGGGGGAAATAGAATATAGATCGGAGATGGGTGATATTATGGAGTTAATGATTTCCTTGTGTGACAATGGTATTGTGGTTTGTAGAAGAATGTTGTTATTCTTAGAAGGATCGTACTAATGTACTTTGGGGCAAAGCACCATAAAAATCAAAAGCTAGAAACCAGTTAGGAAGTTATTGGGTTCATCTCAGGCAAGAGAAGAAAATGGCTGAGTCTGTGATGGTAGTGGTGGTGACTTACTTTGTTTAAATGGCTCAGTAAAGTAAGTGTGCCTAAAAAATAAAATAACTAAAAGGTAAGTGTGAGAGACCTTGCACATACAAAAATGTCCATTGACAGTTGTTAAAACTAGATGGGGAGAGCACATGGGTGTTCCTTATAAAATGTCTTTGACTCTTTTGTGTGAAATTTAAAAAAAAAACATTGGAGGGAAGAGAAAAGACTGGGAGGAAAGGAAATGAGGTCAGTAAATATAGATAATTCCTCTGAGAGTCTTGCTGCAAGGGAAGCAAGGAAGTAGGGAACTAACTGGAGGAATAGGTTGAGAGTCGCTGGCAGTTTTTGTTTTTTAAGTCTGGAGAGGATGCAGCTAATAGTAATGATCCAAAGAGAGGAAAAACTCAGTGACTGAAGCAACACAGGGAAGGTTACAGATTTAGCTTTCACGTGGACTTCAAAATCTGGCTTCTTTAAACTAGGGAATTGGTTGTTTCTAAGTGTTGCATCTGAAATAAATTGTTAAAACAATTCATCGTAGTCTTACATGACTTACTGTCTTTTCTTTTCCTACTTCAATAGCAATATTTTTTGACTTGTTTTCTGCAGGTTATAGGAAGTGTCCTGTATTTTACTAATTTTTGCCTCGATAAGTTGGGGCAACCGCTACTAAATGAAAACCCTCAGCTTACCGAAGGATGGGAAATCCCCAAGTATCCTACATAGAGTGAATGAAGATCTTTTATGCGTCTTGCCATTCAGTTCACCTTGTAAAAAAAAAAAAAAAAAAAAATACCAAATTTTGCAGACCATGATAACTGTTCCTTAATAAAACTCACTAAAGGTACCAGCAAGTCTTCAGCCACATTGTTTCTCTAGAAGGGCAAGAAATACAAGTAAAGGCAAAAAGGTTTGTGTGGGGAGCTGTTTTTATTCTCTTCTTCTTTTTTTTTTTTTTTTTTTTTAACCAAATCATAAACTTTTAGGTTGAAAAGTTAATATTATTTATTCCTGGCTTACTAGAAATAAATAGCAGGTTAAGCTGTTATTTTAATATATTGACCTGTATTAAAACGGTTAGATTGATCATGTTTACCAGAATTCACTGGTTTGTGCCTCCTGTGTCTGGGTGGGTGGAAAGGTTTAACCATTGCTGTCGATGTGATTGCTGTCTGAAAACGATCAGCCCCTTCCTGTGCTGCCCAAAGAAAATCTGATCTGTTTGCCTCGTTCTTCTGGGACTAACCACTGACAAAACTCGGAGGTGACAGATCAGGCGGGAACGTGGGGTTCTTGGTTAAAAGATCTGTTGGTTTAAATCACTACTTACGGGGGGTGAAAGTGTACCCGCTGCAGTTCTTAGTAATCTGGTCTACGTGCTTTCTGTTCTCTGATACACTTGCTGTCTCCTCTGGGATTGTACTGATTTGATTTTATCTTTTCATTTACATTGTGAAAATCTTTGTTTTTTGTGACCAAATAGGCCAAAGCCTCACTGTTTCAATTGTGGTTCTGAAGACCATCAAATGAAAGATTGCTCAATGGTAAATGTTTCTCCTATAAAAAAATATCTTTGAACCAGAGCTTGTTAGTGTTGTCAACGTATTTATGGCGTTGTGTGTGTGTGATATGAAGGAACTTTGTGTATTAATTTCTTGTCCTGGAATTTGAAATCTTTTCAAATTTGTACTTATATTTGAAAGCAATCGATTTTTTTAAAAAATTTAGTATAGTGCTCTGTATTTGAGATCAGTGCAACATTATGGGAATTAATTTGTAGACACATTCTAAAAACTTGATTTATGTTATGGTAATACTGAGGGAGAAAAATTAAAGTGATTGTTTCTCTTTCTTGCTTATTTTTCTAAAATAGTCACTGTCTTTGTGCTTGTTTCATACACATTAAAACTGAAATAATCCGTTTGCTTGACCTAACCGTGCTTGCTCGACAGTGCTCGTATTTATTTAATCTCTGAACTATTTCTAAAGTGCCTGACAACATTCTTTTCAAACGTGCTACGATTTAGCCCCGGAACGCCGCTCGAATAAGTGAGAAGAGGAAAGCATACCTGGAGGCCTGTGGGGAGACGAACAACCAGAACTTTCAGCAGCGCTACCATGCAGACGAAGTCGAAGAGAGGTTCGGGCGGTTCAAGCCGGGAGTTATTAGGTACCTCTTGTCAGTTTACTGTACAGTGTCACTTCTGTTTCCCCAGTGTTTGAACCAGTCTGTGTATTTAGGGTAATTAGCATTATCAGTATATAAGTTTTCTCTAGCAAGGCTCTAGATAATACACATCAATTCATTTGAAAATGTTCATTGAGCCTGACCGGGTGGTGGCGCAGTGGATAGAGCATCGGACTGGGATGCGGAGGACCCAGGTTCAAGACCCCGAGGTCGCCAGCTTGAGCGCGGGCTTATCTGGTTTGAGCAAGGCTCACCAGCTTGAGACCAAGGTTGCTGGCTCAAGCAAGGGGTTACTCAGTCTGTTGTAGCCCCCCCCCCTCCCCCGTCAAGGCACATATGAAAAAGTAATCAATGAACAACTAAGGCGTCTCGCAACGAAGAATTGATGCTTCTCATCTTTCTCCCTTCCTATCTGTCTGTCCCTTTCTCTGACTCTTTGTTCAATTTCTTTTTTTTATTTAAGATTTTATTTATTCATTATAGAGAGGGGAGAGAGAGAGAGAGAGAGAGAAGGGAGGGAGGAGCAGGAAGCATCAACTCCCATATGTGCCTTGACCAGGCAAGCCCAGGGTTTTGAACCGGCAACCTCAGGGTTTCCAGGTTGACGCTTTATCCACTGCGCCACCACAGGTCAGGCCCCTTTCTCTGACTCTTCGGGAAAAAAAATGTTCATTGATATTTTAACTATGTGTTTGATAGGCACCATGCCAAACACTGTACAATGGAAAGAGTCAGTTTTAAAGCATTGGAATAGTGTGTGTTTTCATCCAAAAAGAAGTACAATGTTTTTTTCCCTCTTTTATTTTTACTTAGTGAGGAACTTCAGGACGCACTAGGTGTGACGGACAAGAGCCTTCCACCATTTATCTATCGCATGCGCCAGCTGGGGTACCCCCCAGGATGGCTCAAAGAGGCCGAACTGGAGAACTCGGGGCTTGCGCTCTATGATGGGAAAGGTAATGTTAGGTTAAATAAGTCAGCTTAAGTGTTACGTGTTTTTTTTCTCCATGAAAGTATCACAGTAAAATGTGGTAGGAATGGCTAGTTTGTTTAGAATGTGCTGAGTTAACTAAAAATAGATCATGATGGCATTTTCTTTGTTTTGCAATGATGGAACTAGAACTTCACTGAGAGTGATCAGATGGCTACCTGAACCTGCCCAGTGACTACCTAGGCCAGAGGACCAGCTCTTCAGCTAGTGCCCCTAGTTCTTTCCTTTCTCATTAATGGTAACAAATACACTCGGCAGTACCAGGAGACCTCTAAACATTAGAATACACACACCCTCTTATAATCTAGAATTCCTCTCAGGTATCTGCTCTAGAAAAATATTCACACATGTGCATAGGGAATGTTTGTGCGTGTGTTTGCACTGAATATGATATTGAAAAATTTAAAAGAACATGAAGGCCCTAAAGGAAGAAGGCTCAATAAACCATGGTGGGTCTACGCTGTGGAATCCCTAGAATATCTAGAGTGGAATGAATATGTCTGAGCTAACATGGCAAAATCTTTGTAATCCCAGGTATAGAACAAGTGTCTGTGTCGCTTGCATACTGTGATGCCATTGATCTCAAACTTTTTTTTTCTTAAGTGAGAAATGAGGAGGAGAGAGACAGACTCCCACATGCACCCCAACCAGGACCCATGTGGCAAGCCCCCTGGAGGGCAATGTTCTGGTAGCTCTGTTGCTCGGCAACTGAGCTATTTTAGTGCCTGAGGTGAAACCATGGAGCCATCCTCAGCACCCAGGGCCAACTTGCTCAAACCATTCTAGCCATGGCTGTGGGTGGGAAAGAGACGAGAGAGACAAGGAGAGAGAAAGAAGGTGAGGGAGAAGGGTGGAGAAGCAGATGGTCTCTTCTCCTGTGTGCCCTGACCAGTAATCAAACTGGGACTTCCACATACCGAGCCAACATTCTACCACCGAGCCAACCAGCCAGGGCAATCTCAAAATTTTTAAAAAAACAAATCTACATGGATGAAACGGTGCCCTATGTTTTCTGTGAGGACTTGTTTATGTAAAATATTTTTACAAGATCTTGACCGAGAACTATCTAGATTTAGGGTTTAGACTCACAGAAGCCTTTCCTGACCTCCCCATTCGCCCACCTTTGTCACTGTCCTTCCAGTCTTTGTCACTGTGCCCAGTTTTCTTCATACCCTATCACAATTTATATTTATTTCTGTTTTACTTGAGTATTATCTATTTTCCCAACTGCATTGTAAGGTTTGTCATGGCTAAAACCATATTCATTTTATGCAGCATATTTCTACCATGTAGCACAGTGCCTGGCCTATAGCAGTGCCTGTAAATATATATAAATCTTTTTTTTATGAAATAAAAATCTCTGAACCAATACACAGCAAACATAACAATGTTTATCCATAACTGAGATAGGAAAAAGGATGGGGCTAAATCAATGAACAACTAAGGAACCGCAATGAAGAATTGATGTTTCTCATCTCTGTCCCTTCCTGTCTGTCTGTCCCTATCTGTCCCTCTCTCTGACTCTCTCTGTCTCTGCCACAAAAAAATAAAATAGCAATACTGCTAAAAAAAAAAGAAAGAAAGAAAGAAAAAAGGATGGGGCTAAAGATTTTAGTTTTATATCGAATGCTCTAAATTTTTTAAAAAATTAAAACGTTTTGCCCTGGCTGGATGGCTTGGTGAGAGCATCGTCCCAAAGCACAGAGGTTGCCAGTTCGATCCCCGGTCAGGACACATACAGGAGCAGATTGATTTTCCTGTCTTTCTCTTTCTCCTTCCTTCCCTCCCTCTCCCCTTCTCTCACTAAAATCAACATATAAAAATTAAACAAAAAGGCCCTGGCCGGTTGGCTCAGTGGTAGAGCGTCGGCCTGGCGTGCAGGGACCCGGGTTCGATTCCCGGCCAGGGCACATAGGAGAAGCACCCATTTGCTTCTCCACCCCCCCCCTTCCTCTCTGTCTCTATCTTCCCCTCCCGCAGCCAAGGCTCCATTGGAGCAAAGATGGCCGGGTGCTGGGGATGGCTCCTTGGCCTCTGCCCCAGGCGCTAGAGTGGCTCTGGTCGCGTTAGAGCGGCGCCCTGGAGGGGCAGAGCATCGCCCCCTGGTGGGCAGAGTATCGCCCCTGGTGGGCGTGCCGGGTGGATCCCCGTCGGGTGCATGCGGGAGTCTGTCTGACTGTCTCTCCCCGTTTCTAGCTTCAGAAAAATACAAAAAAAAAAAAGAAGAAAGGAAAAAAAAAAAATTAAACAAAAAGAATATTAGGCAGATCATAGGATCATTGTGAAATGGACTTTTAAGTAACCTATGGAAGATTTTCCAAAATGTTAAATATTTTATGAAAGTATTATGTCCAAATTGTTTAACAGTTCTGGGCTAATGATTCAGACATGCTGTAGTTAAAGCCATTCTCAACGTAATGCCCTTGCCGTGAATATGAGCACTTCCCAAGGTCTACTTTTTGTCTGGAGAATGATTTTTGTTGGCATCTAGCAATATTAACCCTTTTGATGGTCTGTAATAATAGACGGTGCTGATGGGGAAACAGAAGCTGGAGAAATACAGCAGAATCAAAACATCACTTACGACCTCTCGAAATTGGTAAACTATCCAGGTTTTAATATATCTACTCCCAGAGGAATTCCAGACGTAAGTATATTGTTTTTTATTCTTCTGAGAGATGTACAGATTGTTCAAAATGTTAGCTTGTGTAGCAGTTACTGTTACATGAAGAAGTAAATGTGTTAATCAGTTGTTAGTCTGTTTAATTTCCTTTATGACTAGAATGTTAAGTGAAATCTTATATTCATTAAAAAATAAAACCTTACCATAGGTTTGTAATTTATGCCTAAGAAAAGGAACTAAACTAGAGTGGTTAGATTCTGTAAATCTCAAGTTATTCTAAAACTTAAAAGATTTTTTTAAATGTGAGATGATTCTGAGACAGTATTATGAGTTTTGCAGAATTACTTGGGCAGTGAATTTCTGCCTTTGATAAATCTAAGTATATTATTATTCTTTTTTGTTGTCTTTCTTTCCTTTTTTCCCCCCTTAAAATCAAATCTCTCATCCTATATGAGTGAGAATAGTTTCTACACTTACTTTTTCCCATTTTATCTTAGGTTTCAAAGTTCAACAATTAATATTGTTATGGTGATGGTAGCAGTGGTATTTTTTTTTTATAATTTTATTTAGACAATTAATTTTAACGGGGTGACATTGGTCAACTAGAGCAGTGGTCCCCAGCCCCCGGGCCACGGACCAATACCAGTCTGTGGGCCATTTGGTACCAGTCCGCAGAGAAAGAATAAATAACTTACATTATTTCCATTTTATTTATATTTAAGTCTGAACAATGTTTTATTTTTAAAAAATAACCAGATTCCCTCTGTTACATCCGTCTAAGACTCACTCTTGATGCTTGTCTTGGTCACGTGATATATTTACCCGTCCCACCCTAAAGGCCGGTCCGTGAAAATATTTTCTGACATTAAACCGGTCCGTGGCCCAAAAAAGGTTGGGGACCACTGAACTAGAGTACACAGATTTAGAGAAGACATCTCCAGATCATTTTGACATTCGATTATGTTGTATACCCATCACCCAAAGCCAAATTGTCGTCCCTCACCTTTTGTTTCTCTTTATGCCCCTCCCCTTCCCCACCCCCTCCTTCTCCTCCCTTCCCCCCCCTGGTAACCAAGCAGTGGTATTTTAATTTTAAAAAGTGCATAGGCCCCCCCCTAGCTGGGTGGCTTCAGCGGATAAAAGCGTCATCCTGATGCACTGAGGCCGCAGGTTCTATCCCTGGTCAGGGCACCTACTTGAAGCAATTAAATGAGTGCACAACTGAGCCAACTCTGTGGAATAGCAAGTTGATGCTTCTCTCTCTCTCAAATCAATGGTTTTTGTTTTTTTTTTTTAATTTAATACATGGGTTATATTAAGGGCTAAATTGCATGGCTCAAGCTATCAGTGCCTCTGGAAGTAGATACAAGACCCAGCCCACAGCAGAATCCCCTTGAGGTGCTTGTAGGAAATGCACATTCTTGAGGTCCCTCCCTACACGTAACTGATGTTGGTCCCTGGAATGCATGGGCTTAACAAGAGCCCAGAGCAGTTCCTAGTAGCAGTCACTGGTGAGTGTGCTCTTGGTGATGAGAGAGAAGCACTGAGGCTAAAGAGAAGTTCTCAGTTTGGAGGAGAGAACAGAAGGTAGACTACTCAGCATGGGGAAACACGTCAGGAGAAACAAGCAGTGAGGGGTTGGAGAGGGGCGAGCCAGCCAGGCCCGCCCCAAGTCCCTGTCACACTGCCTGTGACTTCTTTGCGCTGGAAGCAGGACATTTTGAGGCCAAGTGGTTCTGTCAGGTAATCTTCTAGTATTCAGTCCTAATTGTTCTGTAGGCAGAGTTGAGGTGTTTCCCCTTCAGAGTGCCATTATTTTCAGTAATTCCCCAAAAAAGGGAAAGTCCCATATGAAGTGGGAGTGTAATTGGAGGCCTCCCCTTTCCCTCTGAGTAGAATCTCAGAGCGTGACGCGTCCAGGCACACGCTCACTTTCCCTCTCTTCTGGCTGTCAGGAGTGGAGGGTGTTCGGCTCCATTCCGATGCAGGCCTGTCAGCAGAGGGACGTGTTCGCCAGTTACCTCACTTCGAACTTCCAAACGGTAAAGAGACTTCTGTGCCCCCTAGAAACACGTGGCGTGTGTCTGCGGGGCTTTGTAGTGCATTGACGTCCTCCTGTCTGTCTCGCTTTGTTTTGTGTAAGAACTCGCGCACGTTTCTGACGAATTAAAAGCCAACGGGGGCAGCCACTCCTTAGACAAGCTCCAGCTTAGGCTGCATCCTGTTTAAGTGACAGGGTGGTGTTCCTGCTGCTGTCCGCGGTCTCACTGTACTGTGTTCCTCTGTCAGCCGAGCCAGCCGAGCATGAGGTCCAGCCCCAAGAGGTCTTCATCCCAGACCAGCCCCGACAGCCCGAAGAGGCAGAAGACGGGCAGCACAGCTGCACCTGCCGACATGGAGCTCGACTCGGGTAGGTTTCAGCTTGTGTCCCCCCCTCACCGCCAAGTTAGAAGTGGGGAAGCCAACAGACAGACTCCAGCATGCCCACCAGGGGGCTATGCTCTGCCCATCTGGGACGTTGCTCTGTTGCAACTGGAGCCATTCTAGCACCTGAAGAGGAGGCATGGAGCTGTCCGTCCTCAGCGCCCGGGCCAACTTTGCTCCAATGGAGCCTTGGCTACAGGAGGGGTAAAGAGAGATAGAGAGAAAGGAGAGAGGGAAGGGTGGAGAAGCAGATGGGCGCTTCTCCTGTATGCCCTCAGGGAATCGAACCCGGGACTCCACATGCCGGGCGGATGCTCTACCACTGAGCCAACCGGCCAGGGCTTATGTTTTGATTTCATTGAGAAGGTAGGACAGATTTGTATGCTCCTGAGTTCCCTTAGAAGAGGAAGCTCTTCAGGGGCACCAACTCAATGTAAATCTTATCTTTTATCCTTGGAAAGTGAAGCATCAGCACTGTTATCGACCAGAGCTGGTTGGAAAACGAAGCATGGTGTGAGGCTTAAGCGGCCGGTGGGTTGGACTCCTGAGTTAGGCAGACCTGGGCTCTCTAGTCACCTTGGCCTGTCAGTCCTGGGTCTGGACTGTCCCCTGAGTGGGGCAGCGCTCGGAGACAAGCGGTGGGAGTTGTCCCCTTTTGACTGCTCAGTCCATGAGGAAAAGGGGCAGAGCCACACCGAGCTCCCCTAGTTTTTCTTCCCAGCTGTTAATTCAGTAAGCTGCTCCCACCCCCCAGGAAGGGGACTGCAGGGAGAATTTGTCCCCCTGGAAACCTGAGATGAAACGAAGGCCTTGCCCTTCAACTTCCCTGCTTTTTGTCTGACCTCTAGGCTGAATCATAGGGCCTGTGGTCAAGCAGGACATGATGGTCCTTGTCAGCAGCTCTCTGGTGTGTCAGGACAGCTGTGCACCTTTTGTAGCCCCCCCACCCCCCCCAGTACCGACCACTGGGCCTTGGGGTTTCTCTCTGGTTCTACTGATGAGTAGTTTAGATTTGCCCCCAGAAGCCTCTGGAATGGATCGGAACTTCTAGATGAAATCCAAGGCCACTCTGAATCTGAGATTGAATCTTTCCTCCTTGTGCTGTTTCAGTCCCAGATTATGTCCACCTGCTGGGCTCTGGGGAGCCTGCGGCTATTCCGCAGGGAAGTTACGGGGCAGTGTTAAGATAAATGTGTCCGCCCCCCCTGGGTGGGTGGCTGGGGCAGAACCTCTTCCTGAGCACAGAGGTTGTGTAATCCAGTTTCCCCCTCAGGGCAGTTACTTTTGGCCACTGAGTCTCTTGAGTGCCCGAGTTCAAGGAATACATATGGTAAAGCCAAGTGCTGTGACAGCTTAAATTGTCTTGTTTCAGATGCGGATGGCCTACACGAGTCCCCAGGCAGGGATGCTGCTCAGTTCCAGCCGCCACTGCCCCCCGGCCCCCCACTCCCCAGGAGCACAGGGGACTTGCCACAGGCCCGGACAGCGCCTGCCCCCATGGACGAGGACACGCTGACTCTGGAGGAACTGGAAGAGCAGCAGAGGCGGATCTGGGCGGCCCTCGAGCAGGCCGAGAGTGTCAACAGCGACTCTGACATTCCTGTCGACACACCTTTAACTGGAAACTCAGTTGCCTCTTCGCCTTGTCCGAACGAGCTAGAACTCGCTGTCCCAGAGGGACAGCCAGCTGAAAAGCAGGTGCCCGAGGAGCCCGAGGAACCGGACATGTGTACAGAGAATTCAGAAGTGGAACATTCCTCGAGTCCAGATTCTGACCCAACGTTGCTTTGTCCAATGGACAAGGAAGAGGCTGCCCAGGTCGACTCCCAAGGCGCCCTTCTCGGTAATGGCGGCGTTGACTCACACTGTGACGTTAGCAATGGAGGCGGCCAGGAGACCCTCCACGTGGACACCAGCCCTTCAGCAGCCACTAAACTCCATAGTCCTATCCCCGACATGAGCAAGTTCGCAACTGGGATAACGCCATTTGAGTTTGAGAATATGGCGGAGTCTACTGGAATGTACCTCAGGATAAGAAGCTTGTTAAAGAACTCGCCCCGGAACCAGCAGAAGAACAAGAAGGGTTCTGAATGACTGCTCGACATCACTCCAAGACCTGTTGAATTAGTCTATATCTTTGTACTCTGGTCACTGCTAAGTGGACAGATAAAAACTGTCTTCCTCTTTGTCCCTCCCATGTTTAAAAATCTATCAAAGGCTTATTTGTGGCCTCAAGTCGGGCCTGTTTTAATGAATGGAAGGATCAGGCTTGCTGGTTTACTCTTATTTTATTCTCACTGATAAAAACTCATGTAAGTATGAGCTGGCTTAGAGATAGTTTGTTAAGGTTTTATACTCTTTTTGGATTGTGTGTGTCCGTCAAGAGTGGTGGTTTTTATCTGTCTTTTGTACCTCGTTTTCCCTTTCTACATTTTTGCTAATTATCCTGTATATAAGTTTAATATATCACTTTTTAAAAGAAAAACCTCTAACGATTTAAATGCATATTTCAACTTCGACAACCAAATGAGACCAATCAGGGATGAGCAGCTTTATCCCGTTCGGGGTATTTTTGTAAGTGATTTACAGACATCAATTTTAATAACCCTTTTACTTTTTTTGTAACTTCATTCTTCATATAAGCTTGCAATACAGGTATGTTCCTCTTTGTGTACAAAGGTTTAATAAATTAGTTTTCACATGTAATCTAAGACTTTGAATACAAAAAAAGTGATTCAGTTAAGTTAGTATGTAAAAAACCCTGTAAGTTTGGAAGTAAGTTATGTGATTGCAAAAAATCAGTGGAAATATAAAAGGGGGGGAAAGCAAAGGAAATGTAAAAAACTGCTAATTTGGATGTTTTCAGTGGATTTCAGCCTTAAATTTAGAAGCAGCGGAATCTTAATCATTTTGAAAGCAGTGAATGGAGGGCAGCTAGCCTTTGTACAGAATTCTTCTAGACTTAGGCCCCAAGATAATTAATATTTGAAAGTAGACATTAAAAGTTGCTTTTGCCTGACTGGGCAGTGGCGCAGTAGATAGAGCGTCAGACTGGGATGTGGAGGATCCAGGTTCGAGACCCCGAGGTCACCAGCTTGAGCGCTGGCTCATCTGGTTTGAGCAAGGCTCACCAGCTTGGACCCAAGGTCGCTGGATCGAGCAAGGGGTCACTCGGTCTGCTGAAGGCCCACGGTCGGGGCACATGCGAGAAAGCAATCAATGAACAACTAAGATGCTGCAATGAGGAATTGATGCTTCTCATCTCTCTCTCCCTTCCTGTCTGTCCCTCTCTCTGACTCTATCTCTGTCACAAAATAAATAAATTTTAAAAAGTTGCTTTTAATTGTCAGATCTAGAAGAGGCCTGAAACTGTTGTCATGTTGTCTCTAATGTGGAATGCTATATTACATCTTCATAGTTTTAGTTCATGACATTCAACTTTTAGGTGATTTTAACTATTAGTCTCAGGTAGTAAACGGTGAGGCAAAAGTAGGTTAACAGTTGCTTGTATAGCAAAAAAATACAATATTTAATAAATAAGAATGCAAAAGTAAACGTACTCACAACAGTGAACCTACTTTTGCCCCACCCTGTGGCACCTCTCTCTTAGGCCAGCAGAGGGAGCACATCACAACCATTCTGGGTTTCATCTTTGTTTTGAGACTGTTAAGTAATCAAATTTACTGTTACAGCCTGACCTGTAGTGGCGCAGTGGATAAAGCATTGACCTGGAACACTGAGGTCGCTGGTTCAAAACCCTGGGCTTGCCTGGTCAAGGCACATATGGGAGTTGATTCTTCCTGCTCCTCCCTTCTCTCTCTCTCTCTCTCTCTTTTTCTCCTCTCTAAAATGAATAAATAAATAAAGTCTTTAAAAAAAGGGTGTAAGCCTGACCAGGTGGTGGCGCAGTGGATAGAGCGTCAGACTGGGATGCGGAAGGACCCAGGTTCGAGACCCCGAGGTTGCCAGCTTGAGCGCGGGCTCATCTGGCTTGAGCAAAGAGCTCACCAGCTTGGACCCAAGGTCGCTGGCTCCAGCAAGGGGTTACTCGGTCTGCTGAAAGCCCACGGTCAAGGCACATGTGAGAAAGCAGTCAATGAACAACTAAGAAGTTGCAACGCGCAACAAGAAACTGATGATTGATGCTTCTCATCTCTCTCTCCGTTCCTGTCTGTCTGTCCCTGTCTATCTCTGCCTCTGTAAAAAAAAAAAAGATTTAAGAAATCTAACTTCAAAAAAAAATTAAAAAAAAAATTTACTGTTACAAAGGGAAATTATATGAAAGAAGGAAGTTTCTTTCCAAGACCCTCACAGAACATGCTAGAAATTGAATAAAATGTTAAAGACTTTTGGCTTTTTTCTCTTGAGTTGAAGTACAGAGTAAAAGTAATGTCTCTTGTTATTTTCGCATTTCTATTGGATAATTACATCGTGTGTATAACAGAAGGGAACTTCCGTGGCAGAGAGAGGCTCAAGGGACTTGTCGGGATTTAAGGAGTGGTTTATTGGGAGGCCCGTCTTCCCCTAACGGGCCTGCGCCCTGAGTCACAGACGTGGTTGTTTAGATGTCCCTCTCAGTGTTAACGTCAGTAGAGTCTTTGAACACCAGAGATACCCAACATCACTTTAGCCTGTGCCCCCCGGATGTCAGGCTAAGGTGTTTTTGTGCCTCACTCCATTTACGCAATCAGCGTGTTAGGTATGTTTTGTTAACTTCATTTTTAGGCCTGGCCTGTGGTGGCGCAGTGGATAAAGCGTCATCCTGGAACGCTGAGGTTGCCAATTTGAAACCCCGGGCTTGCCTGGTCAAGGCGGGTGTGGGAGTTGATGCTTCCTTCTCCTTTCTCTCTCTCTCTCTCTCTTTCTTCTGTAAAAAAAAAAGAAAAAGAAAAAAGAATAAATAAAATCTTTAAAAAACCTTCATTTGTAGAGCAAATGCCTAAGACACACAACACAAGTAACCGAGTGACTCTCAGTCCAGATTGTTCTGATCCCCACATCAGTGCCCTTAACCACGGAACTGCCTCCCTGTCAGGAGCCCTGGTTTCTCCAAACACTGGCTCCTAATTCTTGATTTATTCAATTGACATATTGTGGACGCAACTTGTGTGAAGATGTGTTTGGGGGGCATTAAAAGACAATGATGGGATCTGCGTTGAGCTTATACACTAACGGGAGAAAAGGACGGGTGATTCCTTTGTAGTTACAAGTCACGAAGTGGCCATGTGAAGAGAGCAAGGCGACCCCTTAGCGGGTCTGCCTAGGGCCAGTTGGTGTGTGGGTTCTTGACACTTGTGCAGGCGAGTTTTCACCGCACGAATTCAAGCGATTTGGGGAGCCCATGTATTAAAACCTGGGGACAGCCTGACCTGTGATGGCGCAGTGGATAAAGCGTCGACCTGGAAATGCTGAGGTTGCCGGTTCGAAACCCTGGGCTTGCCTGGTCAAGGCACATATGGGAGTTGATGCTTCCAGCTCCTCCCCCCTGTCTCTCTCCTCTCTCTCTGTCTCTCTCTCTCTCCTCTCTAAAATGAATAAATAAATAAATAATTAAAAAACAAAACAAAACAAAAAAAAAAACACTGGGGACAGTGAAACAAGGGAGGGCTCCGGATAGAAGAAAGGAACAAGGAGAGTGTAGGCGGGGCTGCCCTGGCTCCCTGGGAAGTAAGGACAGAAGAAGCAATAGGAGAGAACCTAGGTGGGGCTGCTTTAGCTCCCTGGGAAGTCAGAGAGCTGGCATCGGAGGTTCCCGGGAGTTAGCCTGGGTTGAGCTGCAGCTGCCCCCTGCTCCCCTGGTCTCCAGTCTCCTGGACACCCTTAGAGTTTGGGAGATGCCCCCTGTGGGGGAAGCAGAGGAGGGAAAGGCCCCGTGTGCTCCGGGAGGACAGGTTTGTTTCCAGGGCTATTTAAGGTGTAGAGTTTAGGGGAGATCTCAGCAAAATACATGTCCGCTTTTCCAGGTGTGCCCTTCCTGGAGCATGGTCTCCACTGATTGGTCAAGTGCCAGGGCAGGCAAGGAGTCATTGTCATTGCCTCTGGTCTGGCTTCACTCACCTGGTTTTGCTGATTTTCTGGGCCTGGAGCTGAACTACAACTGAAGCCCAGCTGTTATCACTCAGGAGGAGAGGTTAGAGCAGGGGTCCCCAAACTACGGCCCGCGGGCCGCATGCGGCCCCCTGAGGCCATTTATCCGGCCCCCGCCGCACTTCCGGAAGGGGCACCTCTTTCATTGGTGGTCAGTGAGAGGAGCATAGTTCCCATTGAAATACTGGTCAGTTTGTTGATTTAAATTTACTTGTTCATTATTTTAAATATTGTATTTGTTCCCGTTTTTGTTTGTTTTTTTACTTTAAAATAAGATATGTGCAGTGTGCATAGGGATTTGTTCATAGTTTTTTTTATAGTCCGGCCCTCCAATGGTCTGAGGGACAGTGAACTGGCCCCCTGTGTAAAAAGTTTGGGGACCCCTGGGTTAGAGAGTCTAACCCACCATGACTGGTGCCATGCCAGGGAAGGGAAGGCCCCTCTAGGGATGAGGTCCTTCGCCAGTTTTGGGGTTTTTTTGTTTTGTTTTGGTATTTTTTTCTGAAATGAGAAGTGGGGAGGCAGAGAGACAGACTCCTGCACGTGTCCCACCAGGATCCACCTCGCCTGCCCTCCAGGGGGTGACGCTCTGCTCATCTGGGGCATCGCTAAGTTGCAATTGGAGCCATTCTAGTGCCTGGGGTGGAGGCCATGGAGTCATCCTCAGCTCCCGGGTCAACTTCACTCCCATGGAGCCTTGTCTGCGGGAGGGGAAGAGAGAGACAGAGCGAAAGGGGAGAGGGAAGGGTGGAGAAGCAGATGAGCATTTCTCCTGTGTGCCCTGGCCGGGAATCGAACCCGGGACTTCCACACGCTGGGCCAACGCTCTACCGCTGAACCAGCCGGCCAGGGCCTCCTTCACCAGTTTTGCCTGTTGCCAGGCACCTGGTGCTTTCCACCCTAGTGACCTTCTATATCTGGCTGTAAACTGCTCGGCCAGTATGTTCAGTTCTATGTCAGTTTCTCCATTCCACCCTGCCAAGAAATTTCTCTAGCTGCTTCCTATCCTGCCTCAGTCCCTAGAGCAGGACTGGCTTCAGATTCACAGGGCCAGGCGGTTAAGTTCATTTGGAGGTATTTGAAGACTCCTGTTAAGAGAGCATCTTTGAGCCTGACCTGTGGTGGCGCAGTGGGATAAAGCATCAACCAGGAACACTGAGGTCGCCGGTTCAAAATCCTGGGCTTGTCTGGTCAAGGCACATATGGGAGTTGATGCATCCTGCTCCTCCCCCTTCTCTCTCTCTCTTTCTCTCTCTCCTTTCCTCTCTCTCTCTCTCCTTCCTCAGAAAAAAATGGAATAAAGTACTTTAAAAAAAAAAGAAGGCCCTGGCCGGTTGGCTCAGCGGTAGAGCGTCGGCCTAGCGTGCGGAGGACCCGGGTTCGATTCCCGGCCAGGGCACACAGGAGAAGCGCCCATTTGCTTCTCCACCCCTCCGCCGCGCTTTCCTCTCTGTCTCTCTCTTCCCCTCCCGCAGCCAAGGCTCCATTGGAGCAAAGATGGCCCGGGCGCTGGGGATGGCTCCTCGGCCTCTGCCCCAGGCGCTAGAGTGGCTCTGGTCGCAATATGGCGACGCCCAGGATGGGCAGAGCATCGCCCCCTGGTGGGCATCTCGGCAGAGCGCCGCCCCATGGTGGGCGTGCCGGGTGGATCCCGGTCGGGCGCATGCGGGAGTCTGTCTGACTGTCTCTCCCTGTTTCCAGCTTCAGAAAAATGAAAAAAAAAAAAAAAAAAAAAGAAAAAAAAAAAAAAAAAAAAAAAAAAAAAAAAAAAAAGAAAAAAGAGGCCCTGGCCGGTTGGCTCAGCAGTAGAGCGTAGGCCTGGCATGCGGAAGTCCCGGGTTCGATTCCCGGCCAGGGCACACAGGAGAAGCGCCCATCTGCTTCTCCACCCCTCCCCCTCTCCTTCCTCTCTGTCTCTCTCTTCCCCTCCCGCAGCCAAGGCTCCATTGGAGCAAAAGTTGGCCCGGGCGCTGGGGATGGCTCCTTGGCCTCTGCCCCAGGCACTAGAGTGGCTCTGGTCGTGGCAGAGCGACGCCCCGGATGGGCAGAGCATCGCCCCCTGGCAGTCTGCCTGACTGCCTCCCGGTTTCCAGCTTCAGAAAAATACAAAAAAAAAAAAAAAATACAAAAAAAAAAAAAAAGAGAGAGAGCATCTTTGAGCTAGTCCTTAAAAGGTCAATTAGGAGGATTTCTATAGATAATGAGCATTGAAATGTACAGGAAGGCCCATGATTAAAACAAGCAGTCACTCAAGAATCATAAGGTAAGTCTTAGCCCAGTAAGTAAATGCTAACCGGAGAATAAAGAGAAAGAAAAGAATTCGGCTCTCTCACTCCATTTTCGCCGACGCCGTCTCCTCCTGTGGGACCCCTGGATCCCCCCGCCGGGGCTGGACCCCGGCATTTGGCGCCCGATACAGGGACCTACAGGTAATCCTCCCTCGTTGTCTCGGGACGGCTAGGACTCCACTCAGGGTGCTGCAGACCCCCCTGTAAGAAAGACAGGGTGAGGATAGGTGGAGAATTTCAGAACTTAAGATTTTGAGAAGTCATGGGCCATACTGAGTCTAAAGAAAGAAGACTCTTTATAAAAGTCATTAAGTATATACACTTACTAAAAAAGGAGTTAATGTTTCCACTAAACAAGTAGCTCGTTTTATGAAATTCGTACAAAAATGTTCTCCATGGTTTCCAGATGAGGGAACGCTTGATTTCGAGAAATGGGTTCAAGTTGGAGAAGATTTAAAACTTTATTATGAGGTACATGGACCAGAAAAGGTTCCAGTTGATACATTTGCTTTATGGAGCTTGATTAAAGATGCCTTAAATCCAGAACATGAGATGCATAAACTTTCTAAGGCAACTGCTCCTCCAAAAGAAGAGACTCCGTTAATTAGAAGTAAAAGGCAGTCTCAAGATAGTACAAATCATGCTATGGCCTCTTTAAAATTAAGTAAACATCAGAATGATAGTGAAAATCATTTATCTCCAACAGATGAGGCTGAATTAGAAGATGAGGCAGCTAAAAATAATAGGAATAATGAGGATTGGAAGTCAAAAACAGTCTTGCCTATATTATATCCCTCCAAGACTGACAAAAAGGATAAAAATAAGGCTATTAAAATGTCTTTGCCTCTACCAGTACAATCACCAGATGTTAATGAAAAGAAAAAATCATCAGAATTAACAGGGTTGCAGAAGGCAATTCAAGCTTCTTGCGACCAAGGGGAAACTGATTTGGCATTATGTTTTCCTGTGGCTGTGGCAGGTGAATTTGATGATGAGGAGAATCCTACATGGGAGCTGCTTCCTTATAAATTATTGAAAGAGTTGAAAATGGCTTGCAGTCAATATGGACCCACCTCTCCTTATACTATGTCTTTGGTGGAAATAGTTTCTCATAATTGGATGACTCCTTATGATTGGGAACAAGTGGCTAGGGCTTGTTTGTCTGGAGGAAATTGTCTCCTTTGGAGAGCTGAATATGAGGAGCAAGCTAAACAGCAGGCAGTTGGGAATCGGAGGACTCATAATCCTGTAATTGGAGGAATGATTGCGGGAGAGGGAGAGTTTGCTGATGTTAGTGAACAGTTAAAACTTTCTAAACCGGCTTTGATGCAGGTGAATGGTTGTGCTATATCAGCTTGGAGAAAGTTGCCTGCTTCATCTGGTGGAAATGTTACTGTGGTAGGAGTAAAACAGAAAGGTGATGAACCTTGTGAGGAGTTTGTTGCTCGGTTGATTCAAGCAGTAAGAAGAGTTATTTCAAATGAGGCGGCAGGAGATATTATAATTAAACAGTTGGCTTATGAAAATGCTAATTCCACTTGCCAGGCTATGTTGCGGTCAGTGAGGAGAGAAGGAACGATAGCTCAGGTGGTTCGTGTCCTCCCAGTACACTGTTGGAATCTATGGGAATCTAAAATGACCAGAGTAACAGGCTTTATTGAAAGGAAGAAAAGAACCCTATTGGACACTTCTCCAGGGGAGAAGGGCACCGGTTACAGACTAGGGGCAAATTTTATAGCGTTTGGGAGACTCTGAGGGGGTACTGAGTCAAAAGTTCTGGTATGTTCCCTTTTACGGTTTTAGAATTTCAGCTTTCTGGAACTTTCCTGCCTCAGGGGCGATTGTACAGTAAGTAAGGGTGAGGTCAGGCAGCCAGGTGGGACAACCAAAGGAAAGTTGGAATTTCTGGTAAATTCATATATCTATCATTTCTCAACTCTGTGGTTGCAGTTATTAATTTTATAATATACAATGAGGGGTGACGAGGAGAAAGAGGAGAAAAAATTGGAAAATTATTGTTTCTTCTGGAGAGAACTCAAGAAAAGAACCTTACCAAGCCAAGTCCCCCATCCAGTTAAGGAGGTCATCAATTTCCGTGAGGTCTGAACCAGGCAATGTCTTAAAAAACCTGAGTGAGGAAGTAAAAAAATCTTGTAACATAATAATTGTTAGTTGCTTGCTGCGAGTGCCGATTGAACAGGGTGACATGGTGATACATGGTCTCCTGGGTGAGCCTCATGAGACGTGCTTGTCTGGTTTCTCTCGAATGGGAGGACATGTTGAGATTTTTAGAGACAGGGAACCTGTTGGTATAAGTTTTTAGAAGGACTGAATATGTGTGGTTTAAAAGGAAGAGGGTTTAGAGAACATTCAGGAGGGAATTTCTCGGGCTGAGGGCGGCTTCTTCCTGCTGTCATCCCTACCTATTTGATATTTCCCTCGTGAAGTTCTCCTTGGGGTATTGGGGAATAGGAGTGTAGGAGCATTTGATTGTAGGTAATTCTAGAGATTTCTCTCATCCGGGCCTGTAGGAACTTGATAAAGAAGGGGGCAAGCATTAAAATTAGGCACAGAATTAGGATTGGTCCTATAATTAGTGCTAGTATGGAGAACAAGAGGTTTTTCCACCATTGTTTGGAGTAGGGGTCAGTACTGGCCTGGCCACTGCAGATTCATTCTTGAAGTTTTTGGAGAGAGTTGATATTCTCCTCAACCAGGCCAGACTCGTTAATGTAGTAGCAACACTGTTCCTGTAAAAATAGGCAAGTACCGCCCTTCTCTGCTGTTAGTAGATCTAAAGCCCTCTGGTTTTGTAGGGCGACCTGAGCTAGAGAGATCAGTTGTCTCTGGAGGGAGGCTAGAGAGGTGACTGAATTATCAAGGGCTTGTTCTAGGTCTGCCTTTAGTTGGTTAGTAGTCCATATACTATGGCCTAAGCCAGCCCCGCCTATCCCTATAGCCGCTATAGAGGTGGCAAGGGTAAGGCCAAGGAGGACTGG
The DNA here is from genome assembly GCF_036850995.1 of Saccopteryx leptura. Lineage (NCBI taxonomy): Eukaryota > Metazoa > Chordata > Mammalia > Chiroptera > Emballonuridae > Saccopteryx > Saccopteryx leptura. The sequence continues at coordinate 247,142,779 of NC_089504.1, read as the reverse complement.
GAGGAAGGCAGCCCATTTATTCTTGCTTGTTCTCAGCTGGTTTGAAAATTTTTCCTCTCCATAATATGTTAGTTGTGGCTCAACTATTACCGGGACACAAGAGAGGGGGGAAGAGGTGTTTAAGGTTTTTAGAATGGTTCCATTGCACCAGAAATGAGTTCCGTTAGGGCTCGTTAGAGATGTTTTGATTGGGATAGTCTTATTACATAATGGGGTAGGCCGATTGGTGTAGCAAATTGAGAGGGTCTTTTTTGGAAAAGAGGAACTCCAGAGAGAGAAAAAGAGTCTTGAATTTTGGTGGTGTTGAGTGGGTATGGTAAAGGAACTGCGGTGATAGGAAGCTTGTTTAAAAAGGCACAGAGAAAGCAGTGAAAAGTGTTGTATACAGAAGTGAGGTTGAGAACTTGGATGCCCTGCTTGATGAGTCCTAGCCATGAGAAAGGTCGGGAGTATGGGTGTATTTATAGGGTTTTAGATTTTTCTGTTTTGCGAGGGCAGGTTTCAGGGTTGGTGTGTAGGGTTAGGTAGATTTTTCCAGTTTTCTGATTTGCGAAGGTCTGCATGTGGTTCTGTTAGAAACTAGTGAACAAACGTAAGAGGCAAGGTCCAAAGGTTAGAAAAACAAATAGGTGAATGGGTGGACCAATGAAAGGTAATAGTCAAGACACCCAGTTTGTGTGAAACCACTGATTCCATGTTTACAAATTCTCTGGGCTTCAGAGGGATAGAGAGAGTGAGAATAAGACAGGGCATTGGCCAGTCCCCCTGCCCCTAGACCTATTTTTATAGAAATTTTTAAAGCAACAAGGAGAGGAATTACCTGTATAGCTCGTTTGGTCCTTAGATTGACGGTTAGTGTACTAGGAACTGGAAGAGGCCCACGGGGTGGGATTAGGTTGATATTTGGGGTGAGATAGATTAGGGTACAAGTTTCTGTCTAATTAGTAGGGAGACACATATAAGTGTTGGTCCCACATGAGTAGAAAGCCTCTGATTGGGTGAGGCAGGCTGAGAGATGAATAGAGAATAGAAGGACAAGGGGTCGGTTTTGTTTCTCTGTTTCTGAGCTTCAGATGGTCAGGGTGGAGGAAAGAGTCATCCCAATAAGTGGGGAGAGTAGAGGATTCTTAACTAGGGTGACTGATTAAACATTCTTTGAAAACCAGTTTTCTGACTGTACAAATTATTTTTACTCTGTACAAACTTCCTACAATCTGCACAAACCTTCTACAACTTACATAAACCCTCAGCTTTCATGCACTTTCTTATCCAGAAATAACTGGCCTTCATAACAACTTGCTTTTTCCTTTTTCTTTCAAAAGTATTTCCATACCTCTTGGTCTCATCTCTCCAGGCAGAGGAGAACAGAAGCTCCATATCCACGCATGCTGCAAATGGCTTTTCCAGTCTACCTGAATCATTACCAGCTAGAAGCAGCGGTCATTGGGACTTGGACATGAGCTGCAAAGTATAGAATGGTGACAACAATTCCAGTGCCATGAGGACTTTTCCTGGATGTGGACTTTTCTGGACTCCTGCTCCCTGTGACAGCTCCTAACAGACTGAACTGTGGTTGGGTTGCATTTTTCAGGGATTTAGCATGGTGATGAGGCCAACTTGGACTTGGTGAACATGTTAAGGACACTACTCTTTTATGGATTCTTGCTGTATTGGACAAGAGTTTGCTTAAAGGCTTTTAATCACTGTAAAAAAAAAAAATAGAAGACTGGATAAAGAAGATGGGGCACATATACACCATGGTATACTATTCAGCTAGAAGAAATGATGACATCGGATCACTTACAGCAGAATGGTGGAATCTTGATAACAGTATGCAGAGTGAAATAAGTGAATCAGAAAAAAACAAGAACTGCAGGATTCCATTCATTGGTGGGACATAAAAACGAGACTAAGAGACATGAACAGGAGTGGGGTGGTTACGGGGGGTGGGAAGAGGGAAGGAGGGAGAGGGGGAGGGGGAGGGGTACAAAGAAAACTGGATAGAGGGTGACGGAGGATGATCTCTCTTTGGGTGATGGGTATGCAACAGAACTAAATGAAAAGATAACCTGGAAATGTTTTCTTTGAATATATGTACCCTGATTTATTGATGTCATCCCATTATAATAAAAATTTATTTATAAAAAAAAAAGTATTTCCATACCTTATACCTTCTATTATCAAAACCATACAATTCCTTTCTAGTCAGAACTCTTGATTTAAAAATCTTTAACTTTCAGTGACAATTAAGTTGACTTTTGTTTTACCCTAGTTTTCCTTTTCCCAAATTCTGATTAAGAGTCCTTAGTTTCTTCATATATTTGCCATATGTAGACCAACCAGTTTCCAGTTTGTGGTTGGAGTAAGGCATGCCATTTTTCTACTTTAGCAGCAGTGGGAGTTGTCAGGATCACGGTGTGTGGACCTGTCCATGTGAAAGTCAGTCCTTGGGTGATGTAATGCTGGAAGCCCCTCTTGGACAGTCTTTGAACAGTTTGCTGAGTAACCTGTAAATCCTGCAAGTACTTAGGGAAAGGGTGGTTACATTTCTACACTTTGCAGTTAGAGTTTAAGTCCTAGTGACCACTGCTTCTAGCTGGAATTAGGAGCAGGTCCCAGTCTACAATAGGCATGGGGCATTGAGACAAGAGGAATTAAGGAGATATTATACATTAAATAAAGTAACAAAAACAGACTGTCAATACCCACAGTAGAGATCTTCGAGGGATAAATAATACTCAAATATTCAGGCAAGGCATAGTAGATGGCCCTTGTGTTTACAAGAAATGGGATCAGTTTATCTGCTACTAGGAAGAAATACCTTAAGCTCGTGAATGATGTCCTTGGGCCTTCAGTGGCAATTCCCAGCATGCTGGGCAAAGTCAGGTCACAGGTAGCTGGAACAGGGCTAGACGAGACTGAACCCTCCCTCCATGGAGCAAGGGGGCAGTTTACCTTCTCGTGTACCTCTTTCCACAGCAATGATGTGTCCCTTGATGGGACTGGGAAGCCTGACAGGCTTCAGTTTAATGACCTTTCTTTCCACTCTGGAGCAGGGCCCTGATAAAATCCTATGAAGCCCTTTAGGGTGCTGGAGCCTTTAAGAGCGTATGCCAAAAGCTGGTATTTCCTGACTTTTTTTGGACCTTATTTGCCTTTTTTGTTACTTCCTCGGCCATTATAGACCTTAAAAGCCATGCTCAGAAGATCTCACTGAGGGGCTTGACTAAGAGAAAAATTGAGAATCCAGTGTTTAAAGAGGCTATTAGACCAAGGAATGAAAGGATTTGATTTGCGGTGGTAGGTGGTTGGAGTCTGTGGAGGGTCTGAGTTCAATTTAAGGTGAGACCTCAGGTGGTGGGGGTTAAGGCAATGCCTAGATAGACTATGGACTGAGAATGAAGTTGAGCCTTAGCAGAGAAGACATGATATCCCTTCACAGCGAGGAAGTTAAGAAGGGTGGCAGTGTGTCTCCTTGAGGCAGGCGGGGAGGGGCTGCAGAGGAGTAGGTCATGTACAATACATATTATAAGAGAGCACTAGTTTTGAGATTGCATGCTGCTAAATCCTGAGCTAGTGCCTGCCCAAACAGGTGTGGGCTGTTTTTGAACCCCTGGGGTAAGACAGTCCATGTAAGTTGCTGGGCTGCATTAGTGTCCAGGTCAGTTAAAATAAGGGTAAACATCGGCCCTGGCCGGTTGGCTCAGTGGTAGAGTGTTGGCCTGGCATGCAGGAGTCCTGGGTTTGATTCCCAGCCAGGGCACACAAGAGAGGCGCCCGTCTGCTTCTCCACCCCTCCCCCTCTCCTTCCTCTCTGTCTCTCTCTTCCCCTCCTGCAGCCAAGGCTCCATTGGAGCAAAGTTGGCCTGGACGCTGGGGATGGCTCTATGGCCTCTGCCTCAGGCGCTAGAATGGCTCTGGTTGCAACAGAGCAATGTCCCAGATGGGCAGAGCATCGCCCCCTGGTGGGCATGCCGGGTGGATGCCGGTCGGGTGCATGCAGGAGTCTGTCTCACTGCTTCCCCATTCCCAACTGCAGAAAAAAAAAACACATAAAATAAGGCTAAACAGAAAGTAAGAATCAGGGTGTAGAGCAGGGGTCCCCAAACTATGGCCCGCGGGCCGCATGCGGCCCCCTGAGGCCATTTATCTGGCCCCCGCCGCACTTCCGGAAGGGGCACCTCTTTCATTGGTGGTCAGTGAAAGGAGCATAGTTCCCATTGAAATACTGGTCAGTTTGTTGATTTAAATTTACTAGTTATTAATTTTAAATATTGTATTTGTTCCCGTTTTGTTTTTTTACTTTAAAATAAGATATGTGCAGTGTGCATAGGGATTTGTTCATAGTTTTTTTTTATAGTCCGGCCCTCCAACGGTCTGAGGGACAGTGAACTGGTCCCTTGTGTAAAAAGTTCGGGGACCCCTGGTGTAGAGTAATGGTAAAGAAGGCATTTTTTTTTTTAGAGAGGAGAGGGAGAGACAGAGAGAGAGAGAGAGAGAGACAGAGAGAGAGGAGAGACAGAGAGAGAGAGAAGGGGGGAGGAGCTGGAAGCATCAACTCCCATATGTGCCTTGACCAGGCAAGCCCAGGGTTTTGAACCGGCAACCTCAGCATTTCTAGGTTGACACTTTATCCACTGCGCCACCACAGGTCAGGCCAAGAAGGCATTTTTGAGGTCTAAGATCGTGAAGTGAGTGGTGTTTGAGGGTATGTGTGACAGTAACTTGTAGAGATTAGGGACTACTGGATGGAAGGGAACTACCGCCTCATTGATTAGGTGTAAGATTTATGCGAGGCGATAAACCCCTGAAGGCTTTTGAACAGGAAGGATGGGGATATTTGCAGGGAAAGTCCATGGGGATGAGTAAGCCTGGTTTACAAGGCAGGTAATTATTGGTTTAAGGCCTTAGAAATGGACACAGTTACACATTAAACAAAGACTTCATGTATAAATTATGAATTAAGAAATTTAAATGAGCATGCTTGACTTGTTTCTTTTTTTTCTTTCTTTCTTTCTTTTTTTTGTATTTTTCTGAAGCTGGAAATGGGGAGAGACAGTCAGACAGACTCCCGCATGCGCCCGACTGGGATCCACCTGGCACGCCCACCAGAGGCGACGCTCTGCCCACCAGGGGGCGATGCTCTGCCCCTCCAGGGCATCGCTCTGCTGCGACCAGAGCCACTCTAGCGCCTGGGGCAGAGGCCAAGGAGCCATCCCCAGCGCCCGGGCCATCTTTGCTCCAATGGAGCCTTGGCTGCAGGAGGGGAAGAGAGAGACAGAGAGGAAGGAGGGGGTGGGGTGGAGAAGCAAATGGGTGCTTCTCCTATGTGCCCTGGCCGGGAATCGAACCCGGGTCCCCCGCACGCCAGGCCGACGCTCTACTGCTGAGCCAACCGGCCAGGGCCTTAACTTGTTTCAATTCAAATTATATTAGAGATATTTTCTGACAAACAAAGAGACAAAACAGATTACTTACTCACACAGCTCAATAGACAACTCTGCTTTTTTAAGCTTTTTGAGATGGCAGGGAGTTGCCAACATAGAGGGGAGGAAGAGAGGAAGCAGACGGATGGACAGTGTGAGCAGCTGTATGGAAAGAAGGAGGGTTAGAATCTGCAGGAGGAGGAGGAGATTAAAGTGGTGGTGGTGGTGCCACGTGGTCCCAGGAGTCAAAATGATTTAGAGCTCTGAGGAGAGAGGAGAGGACAAGGGGTAGTGGAAGGCACAGTCAGTCTCTGAGGAGGGGGAAGGATGGGTCGAAAAGAAGAAAAAAAGACAGAGCTGCCCATCTGTAAGGAGGGAGGAAGGGTTTAAGAACACAGTGGAGAAGGGAGGGGGCCCTAGCCAGCAGGGGAGGAGAAAGAGAGACTGGTATTTACAAGTGAATGAGAAACAGGATTCAGCAAAGAGAAGGGAGGGGGCTTTCTGGAGGGAAGAGACTCAAGTGGATGAGATTTGCAGAGGGACCAGAGAGGAGTCCTGAGAGAGGGGTGCCCCCGGTGGTCAGGCAGGAGGTGGAGAGAGTTGGGAGTCAGGCAAAGGAAAGATTAGGAGCGGAGGATTTAGGTGAGGTTCCTTTGGCCAAAAACAGCCTGCATGTAGAACAAGCGGCACAGAAATTAAGGACAGGAGTGAAGGTAGAAAGAAGCCTGCATGTAAGGAATTTCTGAAGCTTTCCCAGTCTGGTGGCAAAAATTATCTAGATCTCTCAGGATGTTGTAATCAAAGGTCCCGTTTTCAGGCCAATGGGAGTCATTGTCTAGTTTATATTGTGGCCAAGCAGTATTGCAAAAGAAAATGATTAGAAGACAGCCCAACAGGGTTTGGTCAGATGGCTTTGACTCCGAAGAGCCCAATGTGGAGATTAGTGATCTAGAGAGGGCATCCCCGCCTCTGACCACAATCTCAAAGGAGAAAGCTCTCCTGGGAATGTGGAATCGTCCTGCTTAGTCGTCATCACCACCTAAGAAGGAGCTCAAAGAGAATGTGGAGGGATTTGGCTAAGCGCTTAGACTTTTGGAATGTGCTGTCCCTGGGACAGAAAAATGGCAAACCCCTCAAAATATGAAGCTGACCAGAGAAAGTCATCCAACGATAGACTTATGGGTCGAATTAAAGCCAACCGGGAGAGGGAAGGGAGAAACTCCTTACCTTTCTGATCTGGCAGGGGTTCAGGACAGGATTAGATTGCCGGCCAATCAACCTACAATTACACGTCCAAACAGAATCAGGGAGTAAGCCCTGGACGAGGTGCCACTGCCCACTGCTTCCCTGGTTGTAAGTCTGGACTGCAAAGAGGGATTGTCCAGGCAGTTAGTACCCTGTCCCGGGTTTTGGCACCAAATGTTGGAATCCATGGGAGTCTGAAAAACCAGAGTAACAGGCTTTATTGAAAGGAAGAAAGGAATCCTGCTGGGTACTTCTCCAAGGGAGAAAGGCACTGGTTACAGACTAGGGGCAAATTGTATAGCGTTTGGGAGATCCTGAGGGGGTACTGAGTCAAAAGTTTTGGTATGTTCCCTTTTACGGTTTTAGGATTTCAGCTTTCTGGAATGCTCCTCCTTGGACTGTTGATCAGCTTTCTGGAACTTTTCTGCCTCAGGGGCGATTGTCCAGTAAGTAAGGGTGAGGTCAGGCAGCCAGGTGGGACAACCAAAGGGCAGTTGGAATTTCTAGTAAATTCATATATCTATCATACACCAAGGTGGTCAGGGCACAGATAGGAATCAACCAATGAATGCCTAAGTAAGTGGAAAAACAAATCAATTTTTCACTCTCTGAGAAATCAACAGAAAAAAATTTATTTTGTTTGTATTTTTCTGAAGTTGGAAACTGGGAGGCAGTCAGACAGACTCCCACATGTGCCCAACCGGGATCCACCCGGCACGCCCACCAGGGGGCGATGCTCTGCCCATCTGGGGCATTGCTCTGTAGCAACCAGAGCCATTCTAGCGCCTGAGGCAGAAGCCACAGAGCCATCCTCAGCGCCCGGGCCAACTTTGCTCCAGTGGAGCCTTGGCTGCGGGAGGGGAAGAGAGAGACAGAGAGGAAGGAGAGGGGGAAGGGTGGAGAAGCAGATGGGCACTTCTCCCATGTGCCCTGGCCGGGAATCGAACCCGGGACTTCCACACGCCAGGCCGATGCTCTACCACTGAGCCAACCGGCCAGGGCCAGGAAAATTTTTTAAAAGAATGAAAGGACGGTAGAAAAAAGACGTAAAAGTGTTCATCACCGAAGAAGGCTGATTGCTTTACTGTGGGGTTTGAACTTGATTAAAGAAAATGATTTTCTAAAGATTTGTCAGTGCAGTGTGACCTCACTACAATCATCCAAGAGGACTTTAGGAAGAGAAATGCTGGCACAGAATTCAGAATAATTTGGAGAGAGGAGACATTTTATAAGATGGGAGCCTAGAAAAATGGGAAGTATGTAGTTTGCCTTCCAAAGGTCCCCCATATTAAAAATGTACTCTGTTGGTTGTATTTGAGTATTGTGAAGAGTGCTGGGTGGAGGAACCAGGGAGTGTTTGGACTTGTCCATGCTGGGACAGGTCTCCAGGTGTAGGTAGGTGAGGTCATAACCAAACACTTGTACTTCAGGATGGACTTGGCTCAGGGGTGGGGACCAGTTTCTAATCTTTGCCTTGTGTTAAAAGGAATGGGAATTGTCATACGCATACTGTTGCCAAAACAAAGCTTTTCCTGGAACAGGTGAGTGGAAATCCTTATTAGAAGACTAAACGACCAATTTTTTTTTTTTTTTATTACAGAGACAGAGTGAGAGTCAGAGAGAGGGATAGATAGGAACAGACAGACAGGAAGGGAGAAAGATGAGAAGCATCAATCATTAGTTTTTTGTTGCAACGCCTTAGTTATTCATTGACTGCTTTCTCATATGTGCCTTGACCATGGGGCTACAGCAGACCGAGTAACCCCTTGCTGGAGCCAGTGACCTTGGGTCCAAGCTGGTGAGCTTTGCTCAAACCAGATGAGCCTGTGCTCAAGCTGGCGACCTCGAGGTCTCTAACCTGAGTCCTCCGCATCCCAGTCCTACTCCTTATCCACCATGCCACCACCTGGTCAGGCCAATTTTGTTTTTTTAAAGATTGCCTTTCTTTAAGTGGTCAAAAATTCGGTCAACTTTCTACCAACAAGAGGTTTCCTCCTAGTTGGTTCTATTCTTTAAGTTTGCTACTGGAATCTGCTGAAATTTTACCCTTCTGTCTCATACTTTGTCAATTATCATTCAAAGGTAAAACCAACAAAGGTGTTGTAACAATTGTGACTACCCAAGGGGCTTAATAAGGCATGACTTGGTTTCTAAGAACCCATATCCACACAACCTGTGATTTTCCTCAGCATTTAGGAGAATTATTATTTTTTTCTTCAACTTAATAAATTTGTTTGATTTAATGGTGTAAATTCTCTTTTAAGTGTTTAGGGTTAAATTATTTTGTTAAAGTGTTTATAGTTTTTAATTACAGAGCCATTACTATATTCTTAATAATTTAGACATCTCTGAACAAGCATGCTTTGTGACTCACCAGCAATCTAACTAGAATATTGGAATATTGCAGTGGAGGGGGAAAAAAGTGACAGCTGTCCAAATAAATAAATAAATAAATAAGATTTTTTTTTTTTTTTTGTCTCCAAAAGAAATAACTGTGTAGAGAGGGGAGAGAATGAGGCTATATGATTAGGTTAAAGTGAAGGAACTTGCCCTTTATGTTGTTTAACATGTCTTTGTGATTTACACTTAGATTTTGAATTTGTGGGTTTCATAATTGAGGAAACAGTCTCTCTATAAAATTCACATCCCATTCCCTTCCATTAGCTGGTGGTATTAAATGTCTAGGCATTAGATCTCACTTTTTAAATTTTTTATTTATTGATTTGAGGGAGAGAGATACATTGATTTGTTATTCCACTTATTTATGCATTCATTGGTTGATTCTTGTATGTGCCCTGACTGGGGATCCAACCTACAACCTTGGTGTATCAGGACTATGTTCTAACCAACTGAGCTACCTGGTCGGGGCCTTGATCCATTTTAGTGCATTTTCAATTGCAATTAAATTATACCCTTTTATAACCATTTAAAGCATAAATTAAGCCCTGGCTGGATAGCTCAGTTGGTAAGCAAGCATCGTCCTGAAGCACAGAGGTTGCCGGTTTGGTTCCCCGTCAAGGCACATACAGGAACAGATCATTGTTCCTGTCTCTATCCTTTCTTCACCTGCTAAAATCAATAAATATACGTTGAAAAAATAACAAAAGGCCCTGGCTGGTTGGCTCAGTGGTAGAGCGTCGGCCTGGCGTACGGAAGTCCCGAGTTCGATTACCGGCCAGGGGACACAGGAGAAGCGCCCATCTGCTTCTCCACCCCTCCCCCTCTCCTTCCTCTCTGTCTCTCTCTTCCCCTCCCGCAGCCAAGGCTCCATTGGAGCAAAGATGGCCCAGGTGCTGGGGATGGCTCCATGGCCTCTGCCTCAGGCTCTAGACTGGCTCTGGTCACAACAGAGCGACGCCCCAGATGGGCAGGGCATCACCCCCTGGTGGGCATGCCGGGTGGATCCCGGTCAGCTGCATGCTGTCTGACTGCTTCCCCGTTTCCAGCTTCAGAAAAAATACAAAAAAAAAAAAAAAAAGAGTAAATTAAGATACTTCCTTTGTCTTTGTTTAAAATGCTCAATTTTTACATTGTAAACAGAAGGAGTAAGAAAGCTATCTGTATGAAGGGGAATAACCAACAGATAGGTTATTTGCTTCATTATCGAAATTATTTTCTCACTGGGCCATTTTCTAAACCCAAAACCTTTTTTATTCTTTCCCAAAATGGAAATTCATGATTTTGTTGCTGATTATAAATGTATTACATATTTGTTTTATAAGTGCAAACAAAAAAAGTATTTTATATATAAGAAGCACAGGTTTCTGTTCCCACTGTTCATTGTTCACAGTTTGGTATAACTTTTCCTGAGCAAATACTAAAAAGTCTTACCAGTGTGTGTTTTAACAAAAGTGAGATTATACTACATTTTTTTTGGTCAATATTTGAAATCTACTGTTCTGAATGGCTGCATAGCGACATACAATCTTTTTTTTTCCAACTTTTTAAATAATTTTATTTTTAATGGGGCGACATCAATAAATCAGGATACATATATTCAAAGATAACAACTCCAGGTTATCTTGTCGTTCACTTATGTTGCATACCCATCACCCAAAGTCAGATTGTCCTCTGTCACCTTCTATCTAATAGTTTTCTTTGTGCCCCTCCCCCTCCCCCTTTCCCTCTCCCTCTCCCCCCTCCCCCCGTAACCACCACACTCTTATCAATGTCTCTTAGTTTCACTTTTATGTCCCACCTACAAATGGAATAATGGAGTTCCTGGTTTTTTCTGATTTACTTATTTCACTTCGTATAATGTTATCAAGATCCCACCATTTTGCTGTAAATGGTCCAATGTCATCATTTCTTATGGCTGAGTAGTATTCCATAGTGTATATATGCCACATCTTCTTTATCCAGTCATCTATTGACGGATAATCATAATTTCTTATGGCATCATTTCCAATGTCATCATTTCTTATGGCTGAGTAGTATTCCATAGTGTATATGTGCCGCATCTTCTTTATCCAGTCATCTATTGACGGGCTTTTTGGTTGTTTCCATGTCCTGGCCACTGTGAACAATGCTGCAATGAACATGGGGCTGCATGTGTCTTTATGTATCAATGTTTCTGAGTTTTTGGGGTATATACCCAGTAGAGGGATTGCTGGGTCATAAGGTAATTCTATTTTCAGTTTTTTGAGGAACCACCATACTTTCTTCCATAATGGTTGTACTACTTTACATTCCCACCAACAGTGGATGAGGGTTCCTTTTTCTCCACAGCCTCTCCAACATTTGCTATTACCTGCGACATACAATCTTTTATTCAATATTGCTTACGAAATTTTGTTAACAATGCTGCACTGAACATTTTAAAGGTAAATCTTTGGCCTTGGTAGGGTAGCTCAGTTGGTTGGAGCGTCTTTCCTATGCACCACCAGGGTTGCAAGTTCTATCCCTGATTGGGGCACACACAGGGGTCAACCAGTGAATGCAGAAATAAGTGGAACAACAAGTTGATGTTTCTCTGTCCATTGCACTCTCTTTAAAAATCAATTAAAAAAATAAAAGCAATACATTAAATGAATGAAAGGTAAATCTTTGAATATTTATAGAAATATGTGTATGGGATGCATTCTTACATTATCAGGTTGAATATCATTGTTTATTGGCAATTTTTATTTCTTCTGTGTCTTTTTATCCTCTGCTCATTGTTCTATTGGTTTATTTCATGATACATAGAAACTCTTTATTAAAAATATATATCCTTTGTTAAGTGCGCTGCAAAATTATGCTTTGATCTGTCGTGCACATTTTCATTTGTTCAAGACACCTTTTGCAGTGCACAAGTGTCAGATTGTTATGAGGCCAATCTTTAAATCATTTCCTTTATAAACTGGCAGTTTTTGGTGTGATGGTCAATTTTTCAAAGTGAATTTTTGTTTTGCAAATTCACCATCTGATATCCAATAATATGGGCATTGATTGAAACTGATATTGAGAAATCACTTCCTCCCCACAATTTAAATTATGTAATTAGTAAGACTATCCCCTTACAACTGTCTGGGTTTATTTTCATGTGGTTGATTTTACTAATTACTGTCCCAATTTGGTTCACTATGCCCTAACCTACCACTATATTTTAGGTTTTCTTTCTGAATAACCTACATTTATTGTTTTTTTAACATATGGATTAATGAAAAAAAAATCTAGAAAGAATGACCGGTGCAGAAATGCCAAAAATATTTTATAACCTAATCAAAAGAAGGAACAGATCATGGGAAAAAAAGTTATGATCTTAATCTTTTTATTATATCTTTGGTAATGGGATATTCTAACATACCGCAAATTCTGGATATCGGAAGTGCATTTTCTAAAGAAAATTAGCTATCAACACTCTGACTACCTGTGGAATTTTGTAATACAAGGACTTCCTGAAAATGCAACTGGTAAACCCTGACTCAGCTTTCCCCTATCTGGACAGCTGGGCTTGCCCCTTTGGTGGGGTGACATCATGCTAGAGTGAGTTCTTCATGTTTTCGGTCGTGGAGGCTAGCTGGTTAGTCACATGGGAGAATGACACATGGAACCGGTTTAGGACAGGTTGTGGGATTAGACCGAGGGCAAACTTCTCATGGGCTTCAAACAAATTTCCTTCTGTTTCTACCATGTGCCTTCCGTGCCTGTCCTGATCTTTGACTCTTTAAACCAATTACACTTCTGTTTGTCAGTTCTGGTCCAAATAGAAGTTTTTATATATGACTATATGGAAGAATACTGAGGCCCTACTATATATTAGGGTGCTGGAAAGCTAATGCGGTTTCATGAGTTTAGAGAATCAAAGATTAGGACAGGCACAGCAGGCATGTGGTAGGAACAAAATGCATTGCCTACATTTATAATTGAAAGACATGTTTAAGTTTCTCTGAATTCTGTGCAAAAGTTCTGTGGACTCACGGTTAAGAACCTCATGTTAGAGTCCTGGCTGGATATCCCAGTTGGTTAGAGCATCATCCCGATGTGCAAAGGCTGCGGGTTTGATTCCCGGTCAGGGCATACTCAGGAACAGATTGATGTTTCTGTCTCTCTCCATTCGTCTCTCTCTCTAAAATCAATCAATGTTTTTTAAAAAACAACAACAACAACAAAGAACCCTCTCATTAGAGGTTCCTCTGGTGGTCCCTTGATTAGCCAATTAGTGGAGAGGTTTCTCAGGCCTACCGTAGGGCATTGGCTCAGGCTGTTTCCTTGCTTGAGCCCTTTTACTCTTGAAATCCAATTGCGTCACCTCCTTCAAGTCTGTGCTTAAATTTTACCTTCTCAATGACACTATCTTGAAAACCTGATTTAGGCCCTGGCCGGTTGGCTCAGCGGTAGAGCGTCGGCCTGGCGTGAGGAAGTCCCGAGTTCGATTCCTGGCCAGGGCACACAGGAGAAGCGCCCATCTGCTTCTCCACCCCTCCCCCTCTCCTTCCTCTCTGTCTCTCTCTTCCCCTCTCGCAGCCAAGGCTCCATTGGAGCAAAGATGGCCCGGGTGCTGGGGATGGCTCCATGGCCTCTGCCTCAAGTGCTAGACTGGCTCTGGTCGCAACAGAGCGATGCCTGGATGGGCAGAGCATCCCCCCTGGTGGGCGTGCCGGGTGGATCCCGGTCGGGCACATGCGGGAGTCTGTCTGACTGCCTCCCCGTTTCCAGCTTCAGAAACAAACAAACAAACAAACAAACAAACAAAAAACCTGATTTAACACTACACACACATGCAGGCACACATGCACATGCACACCACCCAATCGCTCCCTATCTCCCTATCTACATTTTCCCAGAGCATCTTCTCTATCATATAGTTGCTTTGCTTATTGTTTATGGCCTGCCTTTCAGACAATGTGTTGTAAGTCTCCAGTTATTTGAGAATCCTTACGTATCACATAATCACTTAAAGCGATCTGTATGGTCTAGCAAGCATGAGTGATACCATACCATGTTTAAAAATTGTTTTGAAACTCATCTATTTTGGAAATATTTATGATTAAAAGTAGGTAACTTCCAGAATGGGGGGAGGGCAGGAAATAAAGTGGGATAAGAAAGTGTTTAGAATCAGAAACGGCTGGGGTAACAATGTCAAACAGAAATATTTTAAAAAACCAACCTAATTTTAGTGCACTAAAATGTTAAAACCGCTACTCTTATACATATGGCCTGTAAACAACAGATTGCTCTTCCAAGGAATTGTTTTATGATTGGCCCAAAGCACCACATTCAAGTTTAAAGTCATATGTTCAAATATATAACGTGATTTTTTTTTTTTTTTGGTATTTTTCTGAAGCTGGAAATAGGGAGGTAGTCAGACAGACTCCCGCATGCGCCTGACCGGGATCCACCCGGCATGCCCACCAGGGGGCGATGCTCTGCACATCCGGGGCATTGCTTCTGTTGCGACCAGAGCCACTCTAGTGCCTGAGGCATAGGCCACGGAGCCATCCCCAGCGCCTGGGCCATCCTTGCTCCAATGGAGTCCTGGCTGCGGGAGGGGAAGAGAGAGACAGAGAGGAAGGAGAGGGGGAGGGGTGGAGAAGCAGATGGGCACTTCTCCTGTGTGCCCTGGCCAGGAATCGAACCCGGGACTTCCGCACTCCAGGCCAACGCTCTACCACTGAGCCAACCGGCCAGGGTTATAACGTGATTTTTGATAACTAATAGAATCAGTTCAGTAACATTCAAAGTTGACACAAATTGAATGTTCTCCATATGAATAAGGCAATAGGCAGTCTACCTGGTCTACCTTGGAGCAGGACTTGAAAGTAGTGGTATCCCCTAAAAGCAAACTCAAATTCAAATTCAAAGCATTAACCAGTGAAGTACATTCTCTGATGAATTTGGAGTCATACACAGGCAACATATAGTAAAACGATAAAACCATGGTAGTCATTTCTATTTTCTTCATGAAGTTCCTTTTTAACCAGTCTATTAGCCCTCAAAGATTTATATTATTGTTCCAAGTCCTTCTATTTTGGTTCTTATCAAATATTTGCCCCCAGATAAGCAGGTCCCTTCCTAGGAGAGGAATTCTGTTCCTTCAGTCTTTCCCTTCCGCCGCCTTGGCCTGTTGGCTTCTATCTTTATGCTTATTACCTCTGGTTAACAACATAGCTGCTTCAGCTCCAGCTATCACATCTGTGTCTGTATCCATTTCTCAGGGAAGGAAAAGCTTTTCCAGAAGTGCCTCTAGCTAATTTTCCTAGGAAAAGTTGGAGTAAGTGAGCATAAGTTATTGGGCACATTGCCATGTCTGATATAATTCAGGTTTGTTACATAAAAAGTGGGGGAAGGATCTTGGGCCAGCAATCAGCCGTGTCAGACACAGCCAGGTTCTTTATGGGAGTCTGTCCTGGTTCTGCGACTATTTGCTTGGTGTCTGCTCCTAATGTCTGCTCTTTCCTGGCTCAGTAGGGACTCAGGGCCTCCTCCTGCGGGATCAGCCTTTCCTCCATGCACTGGAACAGTAGGTACCGCTGAGTCGCTGCCACAGTGGGCCTCAAAGCAGCCACACAATGCTCTCAGCAACCCTTTCGTGCCACTGGGTGTCCAAGGGAGGTTCAGAAGCCCAAACTGGATCTTCTTCATGTCTGACCTTCCTACCCATCTTCTTAGAATGTTGGCACGGAGCTGTCATTCTGCCTAAGGGCTTTCTTCCGGACTCCGAGGAAATGTAGAGTGAGGACTAGAGCTCTTGTTCTGGGAGCTACCCCCTTCCCCTTCCTAGATCTCAACGGGTGGCCCTCCTTCCTAGCCTGCCCTTCTTCCTTTTCCCTATCAACTCCCAGGCCTGGAAGTGTATATTCCTGTCTCTCTCTCCCTTCCTCTCTCTCTAAAGTCAATAAATTAAAACACACATACATTTAAATTTTTATTTTTAAGGATTAAAAAAATAAGCCTGACAAGGCGGTGACGCAGTGGATAGAGCATCAGACTGGGATGCGGAGAACCCAGGTTCCAGACCCCAAGGTCGCCAGCTTGAGTGCAGGCTCATCTGGTTTGAGGAAAAGCCCACCAGCTTGAACCCAAGGTTGCTGGCTCCAGCAAGGGGTTACTTGGTCTGCTGAAGGCCCGCGGTCAAGGCACATATGAGAAAGCAATCAATGAACAACTAAGGTGTTGCAATGCGCAACGAAAAACTAATGATTGATGCTTCTCATCTCTCTCCATTCCTGTCTGTCTGTCCCTGTCTATCCCTCTCTCTGACTCACTCTCTGTCTCTGTAAAAAATAAAAAAAAATTTAAAAAAAGATAAAAAAAATAAAAAGTATATAATTCAGCACCTTTGCAATGTGCTGCCTCCACCATTTCTGTCTAGTTTTTGCACCATAAGGAGACCTTTGACCAGTTAAGCAGTTGCTCTTAAGCCTTTGAGTAGTGAGTTTTTGTTTTGTTTTGTTTTGTTTTTACAGAGACAGAGAGTGAGTCAGAGAGAGGGATAGACAGGGACAGACAGGAACAGAGAGAGATGAGAAGCATCAATCATTAGTTTTTCGTTGCGCGTTGCAACACCTTAGTTGTTCATTGATTGCTTTCTCATACATGCCTTGACCGTGGGCCTTCAGTAGAGTAACCCCTTGCTTGAGCCAGTGACCTTGGGTTCAAGCTGGTGAGCTTTGCTCAAACCAGATGAGCCCGCGCTCAAGCTGGCGACCTTGGGGTTTCGAACCTGGGTCCTCTGCATCCCAGTCTGATGCTCTATCCACTGCGCCACCGCCTGGTCAGGCTGAGTAGTGAGCTTTTTGTTAACCCTTTGAGTGAGGATGTATATGAACGTTTGTACTCCTCAAAGGGCTAAATCTGTCTTCCCCCAACCCCTGGCAACCGCTAATCTACTTTCTATCTCTATGGCTTTACCTAAATTGGATATTTCATATCAATGGAATCATATAATACGTGACCTTTTGTGTCTGGCTGCTTTCGCTCAGCATCAAGTTTTGAAGTTCATCTAGGTTGTAGCACATATCAGCACTTTATCTTTTTTGGGGGGAATGATCTATTCCATTTGTCTGGATGGACCATTATTTGTTTTTCTCCATTCATTAGTGGGCGGGCATTTGGCTTGTTTCCACCTTTTGGCTCTCTGAACCAGTCCAGCTATAAACACACATGTCTACGTGTGTTTGTTTGCAGCTACTTGATTTTTGCTGAAGATTGAATCAACTTTTCATGCATTCAACTCAACCAGTATTTGTTGAATGACTGCACCAACCTCTGATTTCACAAATGTTTTTGCTTTACTGGATACAAGTCATAGAATCTTAAACATGTTTGTAGTAGGAACTTTTTATAAGTCATCTTGTCAACCCCCCACATCATGAAACTATGTGCAGTCAAAGCACGAGTCTATTTAGAAGGCCCTAAATGCACTTTACATCATGATGTGCTGAGTGCCTTACTGATACTGTTCTTTGTTAACTGAATGTGTACAATACGGCTTTTGTTGTCACAAGATGGTTCTCTTTGAGAAGTGATTATAGGAATTTAAATTTAGTACCTTGTCATTCTTTCACCGTTTTGCTTTTTAAAAAATTCCACCACCATCAGCATTATTTGTATAATATAAAGGAGTGATAGCAGACAGTCATAACTGGTTTCAGTGATTACAGTTATTTTTTGGTCCAAAACAGTTGATGAACGTTTCACGTGTGTTATTAGGTTTGTTTGTTTGTTTTGCAGTTTAAGACTCTTCTTGTTCTGTTAGTCACTTTTTTTTTCTATTAGTTTTTCGTTGCACGTTGCAACACTTTAATTTTTCATTGATTGCTTTCTCATACGTGCCCTGACTGGCGGGCCTTCAGCAGACCGAGTAACCCCTTGCTTGAGCCAGTGACTCAAGCTGGTGAGCTTTTGCTCAAACCAGTTGAGTCTGCGCTCAAGCTGGTGAGCTCAGGGTCTCGAACCTGGGTCCTCTGCATCCCAGTCCGACACTCTATCCACTGCGCCACTGCCCGATCAGGCTGTTAGTCACTTTTTGATTAAGTGAACCAGCACTAGGTCTTTAGCTTTGCAAGGAAATGCTAATGTTTCCTAAAACATCAAAGTTAACATAAACATTTTTTTTCTCTTTTTATTTTTTATTTATTGATGTTTAGACAGAGAGGGGGGGAGAGAGAGATAGGAAGGGGGAGAAAGGAAAGAGAGGGAGGAGGGAGATGAGAAGAGGCAATTTGTAGTTGCATCACCTTCATTATTTGTTGATTGCTTCTCATACGTGCCTTGACTGGGGGACTCAAGCTGAGCCAGTGATCCCTTGCTCAAGCCAGCAACCTTGGGCTTTAAGCCTTGGTATCAGGTTGATGATCCCTACGCTCAAGCTGGCAACCCTGCACTCAATCCAGATGAGCACACAATCAGGCCATTGACCTCAAAGTTTTGAACCAGGGTCCTCAGCGTCCCAGGTTGATGCTCTCTATCCACTATACCACCAATGGTCAGGCAGAAGTTACATTTTTAATCGTTACCAGTCTACCATGGTTTAGGAACTTAAAAAAAGAAAGAAAAATTACTTTTAATTTAAAGAATGTTGCCCTGGCCGGTTGGCTCAGTGGTAGAGCGTCGGCCTGGAGTGCAGAAGTCCCGGGTTCGATTCCCGGCCAGGGCACACAGGAGAAGCGCCCATCTGCTTCTCCACCCCTCCCCCTCTCCTTCCTTTCTGTCTCTCTCTTCCCCTCCCGCAGCCAAGGCTCCGTTGGAGCAAAGATGGCCCTGGTGCTGGGGATGGCTCCTTGGCCTCTGCCCCAGGCGCTAGAGTGGCTCTGGTCGCAAAAGAGCGACGCCCTGGATGGGCAGAGCATAGCCCCCTGGTGGGCAGAGCGTCGCCCCCTGGTGGGCGTGCCGGGTGGATCCCGGTCGGGCGCATGCGGGAGTCTGTCTGACTGTCTCTCCCCGTTTCCAGCTTCAGGAAAATACAAAAAACAAACAAACAAAAAAACAAAAAAACCAAACAAACAAAAAAATAAAGAGTGTTCTGCCTGACCTGTAGTGGCACAGTGGATAGGGCATCGACCTGGAATGCTAAGGTTGCCGGTTCGAGGTCCTGGGCTTGCCTAGTCAAGGTGCATATGAGAAGCTACTATACTTACTTGGTACTTCCTGTTCCTCCTCCACCCCTTTCTCTCTCTCTTCTCTCTAAAATCAATAAATAAAATATTTTTAAAAAAATTTAAAGAGCCTGACCGGGCGGTGGCGCAGTGGATAGAGAGTCGGATTGGGATGCGGAAGACCCAGGTTCGAGACCCCGAGGTTGCCAGCTTGAGCGAGGGCTCATCTGGTTTGAGCAAAAGCTCACCAGCTTGAGCCCAAGGTTGCTGGCTCGAGCAAGGGGTTACTCAGTCTGCTGAAGGCCCACGGTCAAGGCACGTATGAGAAGGCAATCAATGAAAACTTAAGGTGTTACAATACGCAACGAAAAACTAATGATTGATGCTTCTCATCTCTTCGTTCCTGTCTGTCTGTCCCTGTCTATCCCTCTGATCTCTCTCTGTCTCTGTAAAAAAAAAACCAAAAAAATTTAAAGAGTGTTCTTATTATGATAGCTTCAATTTCCTTTTCTATTTTAAAAGCTATATAAATCCTTACATCTTTATAGCAGTTTACAAAGTACTCTCCAGCCACTATTTTATACTGAATGCTGGTTTTTTAAATTTTTTTTAAATTTTTATTTTTTATTTTTCTGAAGTTGGAAACGGGGAGGCAGTCAGACAGACTCCCGCATGTGCCCGACCGGGATCCACCCGGCATGCCCACCAGGGGGCGATGCTCTGCCCATCTGGGGCATCGCTCTGCCACAATCAGAGCCATTCTAGCGCCTGAGGTAGAGGCCACAGAGCCATCCTCAGTGCCCGGGCAAACTTTTCTCCAATGGAGCCTTGGCTGCGGGAGGGGAAGAAAGAGACAGAGAGGAAGGGGTGGGGAGGGGTGGAGAAGCAGATGGGCGCTTCTCCTGTGTGCCCTGGCCGGGAATAGAACCCGGGACTTCTGCACGCCAGGCCGACGCTCTACCACTGAGCCAACCGGCCAGGGCCTGAATGCTGGGTTTTTAAAATTTTAAAATTATTTTAATTTATTTATTCATTTTAAAGGAGACAGAGAGAGAGAGAGAGAGAAGAGGGGAGGAGCAGGAAGCATCAACTCCCATATGTGCCTTGACCGGGCAAGCCCAGGGTTTTGAACCGGTGACCTCAGCATTCCAGGTCGAAGCTTGATCTACTGCACCACCACAGCTCTGGCCTGAATGCTGTTTTTGAGTGGACATAAGAACCATTAGTGCCTTGGTGAGAGATTTAAAATATTTCTAAACAGTAGTATGTTAATTTAAAACCATTATTTGTGATAATTTTCTCTGGATGTGTGGGATTATAACTGTTTTGTTTTCTTCATTTTGCTTGCTTTAATTTATTCAGTGAACATCTATTGTTTTTGTTTTTAAGACAAAATACCGGGGGAAAAAAGTCCCCTGTTACTTGGTTACTTAGAGCCTGAAGTCTTCCACTCCTTTTTCACACTGATCTATATGAGCCAAGCATTATTCTGCGGATGTAGCTAGAGCAATGAATGAGTCAACAATCCTTGCTCTCTTGGAACTTACATTCTAGTAGGGATGGAGTAAAACAGGTTAATAAAAAAAAAAACAAAAAACCCTGCTATACTGCAGAAAAACAGCAGAGAAAATAATTCTCTTCTGGTGGTAACTTCCATATCTCTAAAACTATACTTATATTGTGATTTATCGTTTCTAGACATTACCCATTGATGTTCTGTTATGAACATCATGTTACGACGTTATAAAGCACCTCTAACTCTCTCAACACAGTTCTACCACTATTTGTAATGATCCCTTTTGGTTACATTATTGATATGATTAAACCTTTATTTTTGTTCCAGAAAGACAAAACAAAACAACATGTATTTACCCACTTTTCCCTGTGTTAAATTGAAGATTTGGAAGCTCCTAGCTGCCTCCTTCTGCCACTTCCCTCCATCTTCTAAAGTCTTGTCACTGAGCTGTTCTAATACTTTTACAGAAGATGCACATTTTAAAAAGCTCAGCGGCTGCATCTAAACATGGAACGGGATCCTTCTCTTTGAAGTAGGATTGGATGACTTTAGTCCGAACTCTGGCCCTTCTGTGGAACTTGAAAATGTTGGGGCTAGGCCTCAATCACAAAATTTCAGGGGGCACTAAAAAGAGTATTTTAATGCAATATTTTAAAAAAATAAAAATTAATGCAAAAGAATCCACGATGAACAAAATCTCAGCATTTTAAAATACAGACGGGTTCTGCCCTTGCTGGTTATCTCAGTGATTAGAGCATCATCCCCAAACATCAAGGTTTTGAGTTCTATCCTGGGTCAGGGCACATAAGGGACGCCACCAATGAATGCATAACTAAGTGTAACAAGAAATGAATGCTTCTCTCTCTTTCTCCCTTCCTCTTTCTGTCTCTCTCAAGTCAACCAATTAAAAAAAATCCCCTATATTCAGGAGATACTACCAAATCTCACTAAAAAATAAAAAGAAAATAAAAAATAAATACAAGCGGGTTCAACAGAATGAGTAGAGCAGAAGAGAAATGAACAGAAGTGTTCATAGCCGCACCCACCATTGCTTAGCAGTGGTTCTTGCGTCACTCTGTGGCGTCTGTGATTGTTGCACAGGTTGCCTTTCAGAGCTGAGAAGTGTTTAGATTGGGGGAGGGGGGTGCCTTTCAGATTAGGAATATGGATACTGGATTTCGGGAGTGTCACCACCACTTTGACCTCGGAGCTTGCAAATCAGGGCAATGTTGAATTAGGAAATGTCATGTTTTGTTTTTTAAAACGTGAATCGACGAGAGGGCTCCCCAGATCAATGTACTTTGTTCAGAATTTCGTGCCTTTCCACTGTAGTTTCCTCCCCTTGCTCTGTGCAAGCCTGTTGGTCCTAGCAACACCGTGCTCTGAATAAAGGTCAACCAAGGGGTCCCCCTCCCGATTCTTCTAATCTTTCCGGCAGGAGGAGGAAGCCGCCTGGGCCCCTTATCCACCACCGAGTCGCTGCAAAAATCCTGGGCTTCCCTGACAGCAGCAAAACCCCTCCCAGGAGCCGCGCAGCTTCTGGGTTGCCATGGTCCATGGGAGTGAAATGCTGCCGCCCTCTGCCGCACCGGCCCCAAGCGGGCTGTTGCTGTCACCCCTCCAGTCCCTTTCAAACGCTTTTTGAAAGCGATCCGCCGGGGGGAGAAGGAGGGCTCAGGACTTTAAGCGGGGCTTCCGTCCAAGCGGCTGGGGCGAATAAAGGAGGCTTTTCTCCGACGGACGGCGCAAGCGCTGGACGCGTTTCAAGGACTCTTTAGTACTCAGTCCCGCCTGGTGCTTCCCAGGCTTGACTAGCCCTGGGCAGCGCGGTCCAGCGTTTTCCCAGGGACGCCTCGCCCCGATCTTTGCCTGGAGGCAAAGAGGACGCGCCCTACCGAGCAGCTCTTCCTGGCTTGTTTCAAAGTGTTTCTTGTCCAGGCTCCGCCGCCCCCCCCCCCCCCCAATAAAAGACAGCCGCAGCGTAAGCGGCTGGGGTGCCGGCTGCACGGGGTGTGACTGGCACCCTCTCGGCACACTTGCGGAAATGCGGAACTGCCATGCCAAGCAACCCGCGTGCAGGCCCCGCGGGCTCCCCCGCGCGCACTGCCCTCACCACCCGGAGCCGCAGAGGGTCGGAGGGCGGGCGGGCCGGCGCGGGGCCGGCGCGGGCGGGGGCAGACAAAGCGGCGGCGCGGGCGGGGGGCGCGGGCCGGGGGCGGGGCGGCGGGGAGGAGCCGCCCGCCGTCCTGTGCTGGCGGCGCGCGCCCGCCCAGCCCCGCGGCGGCGGCGGCGGCGGCGGCGGCGCGTCACGCTCCCCCCGCACGGAGCCAAGGAGCCGGGAGGCGGCAGGCGGCGGCGGCGGCTGCTCCTGCTGCGGAGGTGCAGGTGGCGGCGACTGGCGGCGACCGAGGCGGCGGCCGGCGGTGAGCGGGGCCCTCTCCCTTCCCCGTCCCTGCGCCCGCGTCCCCTCCCGCCGGGCCGGGCCCGCTCGGGTCCGGTGACGGCTGCCGAGCCCCGCGTGCCGGGCCGCCCCCGAGCGGAGCCGGGAGCTCCGGTGTGGGGACGGCGCTGGAGGCCGGCGGCGTCCGAGGTGCTGCCAGGAAGAGCCGGGAGAGCGGCCGGCCCTGCGAGCGCCGGGCCCGGCCTGGCCGCCCTCCTCCCGCCTCAAGATGGAGCTTGGACTCCTTGCCCTGCGCCTCCCCGGGAGCTGCTCCCTCCCGGCACCCCTCTCACTGCCGCTCGGCCCAGGGGGCAGGGGGCAGGCCGGGCCGGACCTGTTGCCCCCGGGCATTCCGCAGGCCCTGGGCAATGGTGCCCGCGAGCCGGAATGGAGGGCACCCTGGCCGTGGCCTCCGTGGCGGGCGCCGGCCGGCGGGATGGCCCCGGCCTGGCTGGCGGGGGCTCTCGTCCCCCCCACCCCCGACCCCCCAGATGGAACTGTGATTCTTGGAGAAGGTGGAGGGTAAAAGGTGACAAGGGTTTGTGAAATAACACCGCTGCTTTGTAACCCAGACCCTTCTGCCGGGGCAGGGGCTTGGTTCAGAAGACAGATGACACTTGTTCAGAGGTGGTTTTGAAAAGCAGAGCCTTCCGATTCCCCTCCCCTCAGGAGGGCCTGGGTTTCACACGTATGATCTGGGTTTGGGGATTAAATCCTGAACTCGGTTGTTTTCTCCACTTCATGTGGCTTTTCCATCTGGCAGGGACCGAGCGCCATCCTCCTCCCCCTTCACAGCCCCACCTCGTTGGCATGAAGAAATGGCACGTTAAATTTACAGTCCCTTTAGATAACCTGTTTTTAGCAAAACTTGGGCACCAAGTTTTATTTAAGGAGGAGGGTGGAAAAAAGGCTGCAATTTTTTTTCTTGGATTCAGCAGTCTTGCCTTCCTATGTTAGGACAGTGCCTGGCCACTGGAGCTCAGGAAGGGTTCCTGTTGCTGCTGCTGTTATGGTTATGAATCATAGCCATCAGTGGTAGTCAGCCTGGTCCCTACCGCCCACTAGGGGGCGTTCCAGCTTTCATGGTGAGCGGTAGTGGAGCAACCCAAGTATAAATAAAAAGATTTAACTATAGTAAATTGCTTTATAAAGATTTATTCTGCCAAACTTAGCGAAAATCCGACATAAAATACTTGGTAAGTAGTTATTATTATATGCTTTAACTTGCTGTAACTCTGCTTTATAAATTTTATAAAGTTACTTCCCTACTTTATAAATCACCATTACTGTGGAACAGGTGGGCAGTTAGAAAATTTTACTACTAACAGAGATACAAAAGTGGGCAGTAGGTATAAAAAGGTTGACTACCTCTGGTTATGATTCTGCTTGGTGTGACTGGTTTAGTATTATTACCATTATTATTACTTATAGTGTCCAGAAGTCTGGAGGCCAATAGTCTAACTTTGGCTTTAAATTTTTTTTTAAACTTACTGATTTTAGAGAGAAAGAGAGCAAAAGGGAGAGAGAGAGAAAGAAACATCGATTTGTTGTTCCCCTTATTTATGCATTCATTGATTGATTCCTGTATGTCCCTGACCAGGGATCTGACTTGCAACCTTGGTGTATCACGCCATCGCTAGTCTAACCAACTGTGCTACCCAGCCAGGGCTGGCTTTTTGTTTGTTTGTTTAAATTACAGTTGACATTCAATATTACAGTGTTTGACTTTGGCTTTAATGATAACCTTTTGGAAGAATCCTCTGGTATGTTGATGTTGCTCCCTAGCCTTGGGGCATTTTTTTCCTCTGAAAATAACAACAATGAACATTTATTGAGGCTTCTTGTGGTCAGGCTGTGGGCCAGTCTTTTATGTGTTTAATCTCATTAATCAAGCTAACTCAGTGAGGGTGCTATCCATTATCCCCATTTTATAGAGGAGGCATGGAAAGGTTAGGTGCCTTGCCCAGGGTCACTCAACTAATAAGTGGTGGTATCAGGATTTGAGCTCAGGTATTCTGATTCCAGGTGCTTAATAATTAAATTAGGATAGTCAATCTCTAGCAGAGAGCCAGATTGGCCTTAAAGCAAAGTGGGTGATTGCTTGGCCAAGGGCTGGTGCTGAGTTTTTTAGGGTTGGCAGAAAGAAGTGCATCCTAGGCTTCCCACTGGGTCTGGTTCAAATGAGTAAAAAACCAAACCAACCTAAAACTGGGTGGGAAGCTGCAGGTATTGTCTGAAGATAAAGATCACACTCTTCCCTGCAGTAACAGTTGATTAAGCTCCTACCTGTGCCTAAGCATGGTATAAGCTTGATCTAGTTTCTGTTCTTGAGCGGTTTAGAATTGGATACCCTTCTTTATATTTATTCATTTTTAGAGAGGAGAGGGAGAGACAGAGAGAGAGAGAGAGAGAGAGAGAGAGAGAGAGAGAGAGAGAGGAGAGACAGAGAGAGAAGGGGGAGGAGCAGGAAGCATCAACTCCTATATGTGCCTTGACCAGGCAAGCCCAGGGTTTCGAACCGGCGACCTCAGCATTTCCAGGTCGACGCTTTATCCACTGCGCCACCACAGGTCAGGCCCCTTCTTTATATTTAAAGTAATTTATTTTTACTAACATTGAGTCTGTTGCATCTCATGTGACCCATAAATACATGTGAACTTAACTTAGTAATGTTTGACTCTTGTTTTTTAAGTGCTGTCTCTGTTGGGATTCTAAACCTAATGAATGAAGTATAAGAGGTGAATTGATCCCCTTATAATCTGTGCAAAGATAGGCACCTCTGAATTCATCACATGTTGGCTGCCTGGAGTTCTTCATTTGCAGATATATGATAGTTCTGGTCTAACCCACACGTGTGTGTGTGTGTGTGTGGGTGGGTGGGTATCCTGCCATGCATAAGGTCCTTACCACATATATATTGCACTTTATAGCACCCTCTGCAGGATTCTGCAGAGTCCCATGCCCTCAGTAAATATTTATTACTTAGTGAATTGAAAATATGAGGTCTATAAATTTCAAGACTGGTTTTATAGAAGTCAAAGCTAAAGAAAGATAAAGAACAGAAGGTCGTGTGGTAAAATCATAGGCAAATGGCTTAATCGTTGTTAACATGAAAAGAAAACCTTGTCCATACAGTCAGTGTTAACTGAAGTGAGACTTTTCACCTCATATAACTTTCCACTTATCCAAATTATCAGCTTCTTTAATCCCTTCCTTGTACAAGTGAGCTGGGAGGTAGAGTGTCTTTTTCTATGATGGAAGAATGGACAGTGTTACTCATTGCGTGCCTGTGTTCTCCTGTACAGTATCTTTGAAGTGTTGTGAAGGTCTCCCCAAAGGCAGCTTGAGGTGCTATGGTTTGCCTGTCCCTGAGCTGTAATTAGCTCTCTTTCAGTATTCACGCAACAAATTTTTACTGAGCACCTACTGTGTGCCAGGTGCTATTTTGGGAGCCAGTGATACAACAGTGAATAAAACCAACAGAAATCCCTGTTTTCTTGGAACTTCCCTTCAAATAGGGGAGGCAGACAATAACCATATTAATAAAACTTATAGTAGTGATACATGCTAAGAAAAAAAAGAAACCATGGAAGGGGGAATATTAAGTTTTGGGGACAAGAGTTAGGATAATGGAAATTTTTGACAGGGTGGTCAGAGGCAACCTTGCTGAAAATGTGACTTTTGAGTAGAAATCTAGAGGAAGTAAGTAAGGGAATATAGATCGAAGAGGGAAGAGCATACGAGGAAGCGGGCACAGCAAGTGCAAAGGTCCTGACGTGTAGGTTTGGGAGCGGGCATATAATTTACGGCCGTATAATTTATAATCCTAAATATGTACTTAATAAAATTTTTTTTAAATAATGAAAGGTGCATAATTCCATGTTGTTAGTGATTTTTTTTTTCTTATTTTTATTTATTTTTTTTGTATTTTTCTGAAGCTGGAAACGGGGAGAGACAGTCAGACAGACTCCCGCATGCGCCCGACCGGGATCCACCCGGCACGCCCACCAGGGGGCGACGCTCTGCCCACCAGGGGGCGATGCTCTGCCCCTCCGGGACGTCGCTCTTTTGCGACCAGAGCCACTCTAGCGCCTGAGGCAGAGGCCAAGGAGCCATCCCCAGCGCCCGGGCCATCTTTGCTCCAATGGAGCCTCGCTGCGGAAGGGGAAGAGAGAGACAGAGAGGAAGGAGAGGGGGAGGGGTGGAGAGGCAGATGGGCGCCTCTCCTGTGTGCCCTGGCCGGGAATCGAACCCGGGACTTCTGCACGCCAGGCCGACGCTCTACCACTGAGCCAACCAGTCAGGGCCTGTTAGTGATTTTTTTTTAGTTTTTTTTTTTTTAATTTTTATTTATTCATTTTAGAGAGGAGAGGGAGAGACAGAGAGAGAGAGGAGAGACAGAGAGAAGGGGGGAGGAGCTGGAAGCATCAACTCCCATATGTGCCTTGACCAGGCAAGCCCAGGGTTTCGAACCGGCGACCTCAGCATTTCCAGGTCAACGCTTTATCCACTGCGCCACCACAGGTCAGGCCTGTTAGTGATTTTTTAAAAAAGATTTTATTTGTTGATTTTTAGAGAGAGGAAAGAGAGAGCGAGATGGGGGTGGGGAGGAGCAGGAAGCATCAACTTGTAGTAGTTGCTTCCCATTCATGCCTTCACTGGGCAAGCTTGGGGTTTTGAACCAGCTACCTCAGCATTCCAGGTTGAATGCTTTACCTACTGCACCACCACTGGTCAGGCTGTAGCGATTTTGATGAAGAAAGAGTTAAAGATAGGGGCACGGAGGCTCGAAGAACTTCACTAACTTACCTAAAGGGCCACACAGCCAGTGAACACAGGGCTAGAGATGGAACCTGAGTTTATGCTGTGTTAAGCAATGCACAGACTATGTTGGCAGTGGAACCTTCAGTATCTGGCAGAAAGGCCGGACCCAGTACTTGATGTTCAGACTTGCTGCTGGGTGGATCTTTGCTCAACCCTGGGAGGCCTTGTGACTGATATTTACAAATATACCTTTTTCCTGGAATTGTGCTCCTGGCAGCAAAACCTTCCTTTTTAAGCCTCAAAACTTTCATGGTTCAAAATTTGTGTTTAATAGAAACCTTTATGTAGGTCTCCTAAGTCTTTCATTGGAAAGCAGTGGCAGGATCACCCTGGATATGAATTTTTTTTAGAGATCTGTTTAGGGAGGCCTTAAAGTATGATAGCATCTTATATATTTTTAATTTGCATAGTGTATATTTCCCATGTAGATGGAACTCGGAGACTCCATATGCTTTAAATCAGCATTTGCACTTTTGTTTCTTAATTTTCTCATTGATTTGAGAAAAAGGGAGGGACAGAATGAGGAAGAGAGAAAGAGAAGCATCGATTTGTTTTTTAATTTTGTTGTTCCATTTCATTGTGCACTCACTGTTTGCTTCTCATATGTGCCCTGACTGGGGATCTAACCCTTAACCTCAGTCTACCACTCCTTACCCTGAGCCACCCGACCAGGGCCACATGCACTTTTAAGGGAAATCATACTGGCTGATGGTACTACACAGGAATTTTATCTAAGACTGACCTCTTCAGATTTCAATCAGGGGAACAGAAGAGACCATTTTTTTACTTTTGGTAGGTTGGCAGACTTAATTAACCAACCGTGAGTTTGGCAAGGACATCTGGGTTAATATCCTGGCCCTGGCCCAACTACCAAGGAACCGAGGAATCTTGGCCACAATTAGTAAAGAGCTCTCCCCCGCCTCCCCCCAACCTCCATCTGGCACTTCCAGAAGGAAAGATTCCACTTGTACTAACTCAATGGGTGTGTCTTTTTTTTAAAATTGTCTCTGTTATTGTGGTTCAGCAACAAAATCTGACAAGTATTCTTTGCAGAATATTAGAAAAGAGGAAGTAGTCCTGTTACAGAATCCCTATTGAAAACTTTTTTCTGGTATGTCTTTTCCCCTAGGGAGATGCATTCTTATCTGCCTGTTCTCAGGAATCCTAATGAGACTAGAGAGAGAGAGAGAGACATTTGGTGGCCCTAATGTTTTATATAAGCAGAAGGTTTAATGTATTTCTGACTTGAATTAAGTAGTTTGATATTTGTATTCCCTCTTGCTTACTTTGGTCTGAGTATAGCTTGGATTAGATCCCAGTGTTAAGTCTGCCCGCTTTTTACACTCAGAGTTGCCGAGTCCTTGACTTACTGTGTGTTCTCTGAAGTTAAGAGCCTACGATCCAGATGTTCACGATGTGCGTGTTGCCCAGAATTCAGGTTTGATGTATGAAGGACGTATAAAAGGAAGGAACTTTAATGTTTTCTTTTTTTTCCTTCTGATTCTACAAATCCCTAGTCAAATAATGCACTGAGATATTTGGTTTATCTTTTTCCTCTCTCAGAAAACATAAGAGATATTTGGGCTACTTTCCTAAAATTTTTTAAAAATTTTTAAAATTTTTATTTTTTATTCAGTGGGAGGAGGGGAGGGAGAGATACAGATTCCCGTATGCGCCTGGACTAAGATCCACCTAGCAAGCCTGCTAGAGGGCGATGCTCTGCCTATCTGGGGCATTGCTCCATTGCTCAGCAACCAAGCTCTTTTTAGCGCCTGAGGCAGAGGCCATGGAGCCATCCTCAATGCCAGGGGCCAACTTGCTCCAATTGAGCCATGGCTGCAGGAGGGGCAGAAAGAGAGAGCGAGAGACAGAAAGAGAGAGAGAGAGAGAGATGAGAGGGGGAAGGGTGGAGAAGCAGATGGGTGCTTCTTCTGTATACCCTGACCGGGAATCGAACCTGGGATGTCCACATGCCAGGCCAACGTTCTATCACTGAGCCAACTGGCCAGGGCCCTAAAAAATGTTTCAGTCAAGTCTGTGATCTCCTGCCTTCTCTCTTTATCTGATTTCCTCCATTAAATTATTTATTATTGGAGATGTTATATTTTAATACCTAAGGCAGGAAGGAACCTATTTAAACTTTTCTTTTCCAGACTACAGAATAACTAAACTTTATAAGCAGGGTAATATTTTTGTTTGCAGCCTCAGTGAAAGAAAATTTTTATCAATAATTTCATATATGGGTGACTAGAAAAAAGGGTGTATCACATGAAGCCATATTGATAATTTTTGTTGTAAGGCTTCTTACTTAGGTTGTTCCATTGAGAATCTAATGTCGCCTGACCTGTGGTGGCGCAGTGGATAAAGCGTCAACCTGGAAACGCTGAGGTTGCCGGTTCAAAACCCTGGGCTTGCCTGGTCAAGGCACATATGGGAGTTGATGCTTCCTGCTCCTCCCCCCTTCTCTCTCTCCCTCTCTCTCCCCTCACTATAATGAATAAAAAAAAAAAAAAAAAAAAAAAAAAAAAAGAAAAAAAAAAAAAGAGAATCTAATGTCGACCTGACCAGGCGGTGGCGCAGTGGATAGAGCGTCGGACTGGGATGCGGAGGACCCAGGTTTGAGACCCCAAGGTCGCCAGCTTGAGCGCGGGCTCATCTGGTTTGAGCAAAGCTCACCAGCCAGCTTGGACCCAAGGTCTCTGGCTCGAGCAAGGGGTTACTTGGTCTGCTGAAGGCCCACGGTCAAGGCACATATGAGAAAGCAATCAATGAACAACTAAGGTGTCACAACGCGCAACGAAAAACTGATGATTGATGCTTCTCATTTCTCTCTGTTTCTACTGTCTATCCCTATCTATCCCTCTCTCTGACTCTCTGTCTCTGTAAAAAAAAAAAGAGAGAGAGAGAATCTAGTGTCAGGATTTAGATTTTAGTTTTCCAGTGAATTTATTATTTCTTTGAGGTTCTCAGATTTATTTTTTTCCTTATATACTAGTTTCACAATCCAAGAGCCCCTCACATTTTCATAACATATCTTATAATATGTGGGTTCAGTGCATAAGGATAAAACACACTCACATGCAAAAACACAGAAAAAAAGTACATTATTTATAATTCTACTGTCCAGAGAAAATCATGTCAGTATTTTAGAGCATGTCCTTGCAGTCTTTTTTTTTAATACTTAAAATATTTAGGCTGGCCCTGGCCGGTTGGCTCAGTGGTAGAGCATTGGCCTGGTGTGCGGAAGTCCCAGGTTCGATTCTCCGCCAGGGCACACAGGAGAAGCGTCCATCTGCCTCTCTACCCCTCCCCCTCTCCTTCCTCTCTGTCTCTCTCTTCCCCTCCCACAGCCAAGGCTCCATTGGAGCAAAAGATGGCCCGGGCGCTGGGGATGGCTCCTTGGCCTCTGCCCCAGGTGCTAGAAGTGGCTCTGGTCGCGACAGAGCGACGCCCGGATGGGCAGAGCGTCACCCCCTGGTGGGCGTGCTGGGTGGATCCCGGTCGGGCGCATGCGGGAGTTTGTCTGACTGCCTCCCCGTTTCTAGCTTCAGAAAAATACAAAAAAAAAATAAAAAAAAAATTTATGTCTGGATCTTTATTTCTATTAAGTAATTAAAAGTGTAATATTTTCACTGGAAACATCCTTAGCAAACCCGCATGGGGAATCAGAATGACTATTAAATTTGAAGTCCTGGATGTGCTTCGGGCTTGACTTTGTGAGTCTTGTGAACTTGAACAAGTCACTTACCATCTCACTATCTGCTTTTCTCTCTGTATGACGGGGGTGATGATGGGGGTGACCTCGGCTCTCTCCACCCCATGGAGTTGCTGTACTGATGAAAAGGACTGGCCTCCATGGGCTAGAGATCTGCAGGACACCTTGTCGCCCTTTCAAATACCAGAGAGGCTAGGGAAGACAGGAAGGGCCAGTTCTGCCTCACTGGCCTGTGAGTCACCTGGTTTATTTTGTAGCATGGTTACATTGATAGCAAAGCTTTTCAGATGAATGTGACTAATAGAAAGTATCCTGTGGGGTGAGAGAAAGCTCTCCGAATGCCAGTTTATCAAACATTCGTTGAGTGCTTTGAAGACTGTGTGCTAGGGACACAGAACTCTCTGGCTGACAGGGTGAGACAACTGCTGTTGTGAGGCCTAGGCTGAAACCGTGCTGAGACAGCCCCGTGGAAGATGAGCAGCTCGTTTGCCCTGAGCGTTTGAGCGTGGGAGGCCGCCAGGGGAGGCTTCCGAAGTTGGAATGAGCCACTTGTGTTTGGCGTTGGTGGAGAGCTAGGGTTTCTAGGCAGGGATAGATAGGTGAGGTAGAACATTCCAGGCCAGATCGAGCAAAGATACGAGGCAAAAAGTGGTATGCTGAGGTAACAGCAGAAGTCTACTGCCCTGTAGTTTGCGGGCAAGTTGTAGGAAATAAAACTAAGAAGTTTGGGTTTATATCCAGAAGAGGCTTCCCTGCCCTGACGAGTCCATCTTACTGGTCTTTAGCTTTTTCTTTCTTTCCTGTTTTGTTTTTAGTGGGGGGGGGGGGGGGGGGAGAGAGAAAGAGGGCGAGAGAGAGAGAGAGAGGAGAAGCATCAGCTCGTAGTTGCAGCACTTTAGTTATTCATTGATTGCTTCTTGTATATGTCTTTGAGGGGGAGACTCCATCTGAGCCAGTGACCCCTTGCTCAAGCCAGCAACCTTGGGCTTCAAGCCAGTGACCCTTGGGCCCAAGCCAGTGACTATAGAATCATGATGAGCCCACACTGAAGCCGACGACCACGCCCGTGCTCACGCCAAATGCGAGGCACTCAAACTGGTGATCTTGGGGTTTCAAACTTGGGACCTCAGCATCTTAGATTGATGCTGTATTCACTGTACCACCAGTCAGGCTGGTCTTTATCATTTTAAAATCACTGAGATTTCTGCAATTCTTTGCTGGATGTTTGATCAAAAATATCTGGTTGTAGGGCTAAACAGGAAAACTGCTGGGAATATCAATTACCGTTTTTGCTCATAGTGTGCAATCATCACCCTAGGCAAGTTTTTTTCCCCCTAAGATTTTATTTATTGATTTTAGAGAGTGGAGGAGCAGGAAGCATCAACTCATACTAGTTGCTTCTCTTATGTGCCTTGACCAGGCAAGCCCAGGGTTTCAAACCAGCGACCTCAGCATTCCAGGTCGGCACTTTATCCATTGCACTGCCACAGATCAGGCACCACAGTTTTAAAATATTTTCTTCATACTGAGAATAGACTCTCCATACCTGTTAGCACTCACTCTTCGTTTCCCCCCAACTCTCCCAGCCCTATTTGTTTCGGTAGCTTTGCCTGTTTTGGACATTTCGTAAAAGTGGAATTGTACAATATGACTGACTTCTTCCCTCAGCAAAATACTTTCAGGTTTCACCTACATTGTAGCATGTGTCCATATTTCATTCCTTCTTTTTTTTTTTTTTTAGTGAGAGGGAGTGGGCAGACAGAGGCAAACAGACAAGAAGGGAGAAGGATGAGAAGCATCAACTCATAGTTGCAGCACCTTAGTTGTTCATTGATTGCTTCTCATATGTGCCTTGACTGGGGGACTCTAGCTGAGTCAGTGACACCTTGCTCAAGCCAGCAACCTTGAGTTTCAAGCCAGTGACCATCGTAAACACGACCTCATGCTCAAGCTGGCAACCAACCTCGTGCTCAAGCCGGCAAACCCCGTGCTCAAACTGGCGACCT
Organism: Saccopteryx leptura; assembly: GCF_036850995.1. Classification (NCBI taxonomy): domain Eukaryota; kingdom Metazoa; phylum Chordata; class Mammalia; order Chiroptera; family Emballonuridae; genus Saccopteryx; species Saccopteryx leptura. The sequence continues at coordinate 247,109,086 of NC_089504.1, read as the reverse complement.
CAGGGTTTTGAGCCTGGGTCCTCAGTGTCCCAGGCCAGTGCTCTATCCGCTGCGCCACCACCTGGTCAGGCACCTTGCCATTATTGAAGGGCATATTTTTCATGAACAGTTGTCACTGAAGAACTTGTCATTTCTGACGAGTTAGATACTCATCCCAGAAAAACAACTTATACTGCTCATGTCAGAGCTTGTGCCTTGCCGGGTTTCAGGCCCTTTAGTATGCTTGCCAGTTTTGTTTTCCACAGCTTAATGACAACTGGCGTTTCTCTTTCTAAGGTAGAACCTTCTATGTGTCTGTGTAGGTTACCAAAACAGGGGAAAAATAACCAACGATGAAGTTGAGTGTTAAGATTCAAATGAAACCAATTTCTCTTACCATTTGCAGCATGTAGGGTGATTGTATAGGAAACTGGTTTAGGGACTTCAGAGTAAATTTAGTAGAGTGGTATCTTCTCTTGAAATAGCCAGGACCTGGGGTGGCACAGTTTATAAAGTGTTGACCTGGAATCCTGAGGTCACTGGTTCAAAACCCTGGGCTTGTCTGGTCAAGGCACATATAGGAAGCAACTACTACAAGTTAATGCTTCCTGCTTTTCCATCTTTCTCTCTGTCTCTGTCTCTCTCTTCTCTCTAAAAATCAATAAATAAAATATTTTGCCTGACCGGGTGCTGGCGCTGTGGATAGAGCGTCGGACTGGGATGTGGAGGACCCAGGTTTGAGACCCCGAGGTTGCTAGGTTGAGTGTGGGCTCATCTGGTTTGAGCAAGGCTCACCAGCTTGAGCTCATGGTCACTGGCTCGAGCAAGGGGTCACTCAGTCTGCTGTAGCCCCCCAAAGTCAAGGCACATATGAGAAAGCAGTCAATGAACAACTAAGGTGCCGGAATGAAGAATTGATGCTTCTCAGCTCTCTCCCTTCCTGTCTGTCCCTCTCTCTGTGTCTCTGTCACAAAATAAATAAATAAATCAAAATTAAAAAAATAAAATTTAAAAAGTATATTTTTAGAAAAAAAAAAAGAAATAGCCAGGTATCTTTCAGTAGGTATTGTGAACATAGAAATGTGGTTATTTTTTCATTGGATCTAGAGACCTATAACTCTAGGGCAGGGGTCGGGAACCTATGGCTCGTGAACCAGATGCGGCTCTTTTGATGGCTGCATCTGGCTCGCAGACAAATCTTTAATAATAATAAAAAAATAACTTAAAAAATATAAAACATTCTAATGTATTACAATCCATTCATTTCCTACTGCTCATGGTCATGGTTGCAGGTGGCTGGAGCCAATCACAGCTGTCCTCTGGGACACCACCAAATTTTTATTGGATAATATGTAACATACATGGGTAATTGTATGGCTCTCACGGAATTACATATTAAAATATGTGGCATTCATGGCTCTCTCAGCCAAAAAGGTTCCTGACGCCTGCTCTAGGGGGAACACCAGTAAATGTACATCACTAGAGGGGAAAAAGGACTTCCCTGAGGGAGGAGGCATGTCCCTCCTGGTGGGGGGAACTTGTAGCAACTATTAAATTTGCTCATTTGCAAAGTGACAATAAGAAAGCTTTAATAAAGAGAATAAAAAACACAGAAGTAATTGATTCCTGTGAGTTGTCTTGTTCAGAACAAACAGTTGGGGTGCGCTTGTGTTTAGAATGGGCAGATCAGAAACTGATTTGTAAGTGTATTTTAGGTCAGGAGTCTCATCTGGAGATTGGAGTTTAAGTCCTAGACTGGTAAGTAACTGTGACCTTAACAAATGATTTCACTTTTTATTTATTTTATTTTATTTTTTTGTGGCAGAGATAGAGTCAGAGAGAGGGACAGATAGGAACAGATAGACAGGAAGGGAGAGAGATGAGAAACATCAATTCTTTGTTGTGGCTCCTTAGTTGTTCATTGATTGATTTCTCATATGTGCCTTGACCAGGGATCTATAGCAGACTGAGTGACCCCTTGCTTGGGCCAGTGACCTTGGGCTCAAGCTGGTGAGCCTTGCTCAAACCAGATGAGCCCGTGCTCAAGCTGGCGACCTCGGGGTCTCAAACCTGGGTCCTCCACATCCCAGTCTGATGCTCTATCCACTGCACCTGATTTCACTTTTTAGAAGCACTTTCCTTAGTGGAAAAATGAGGAAGTTGAACTAGATTGCAAAGGTCTCCTCTGAGTCTAAAATTTTATGATGCTATATTAAGCACATTTCCTCATTTTTACACATTAGTATAATTGACTGCTGTCGACCTATTAAGTAAGTTCTTCTGGGAGATACTAACCAGCCAGGTCTAGTAATTTCAGTCCCTTTTAAGATCTCTCTTAAGCTGGTGGTATTTAAGTTACAAAGCCACAGGATTTTGTGAAACTTGTGCAAATGAGCAAAATAGCTCAAATTATTCAGCTTTTTATATCTGCCCTCAAATCTCCCTTTTACAGGTCTTTTGCAGATGGAGGAGGAACTTTGGAGGCTGCTTATTTTTTGCTTAGCTCTGAGGAGCAGGAACATAATTTTCACTCAGACTGAGCTGTACCAGTATATTCATAGTTACAGCAGTTTGCACCCTGGCACAGAGTTCCAAAAGATTGTCTAATGGTCCAACTCTCCCCATACCTTGATTGGGTTTTGGCCCCCTCCTCATTTTTAAAACTGCATATGGGGCCCTGGCCAGGTGGTTCAGTTGGTTAGAATATTGTCCTGACACTCCAAGGTTGCGGGTATGATCCCCGGTCAGGGCACATACAAGAATCAACCAGTGAGCCTGACCATGCGGTGGCACAGTGGATAGAGCATTGGACTGGGACACGGAGGACCCAGGTTCAAAACCCCAAGGTCGCCAGCTTGAGTGTGGGCTCATCTGGCTTGAGCAAGGCTCACCAGCTTGAGTCCAAGGTCGCTGGCTTGAGCAAGGGGTCACTTGGTCTGCTGTAGCCCCCCCCCCCCCCAGGTCAAGGCACATATGAGAAAGCAATCAATGAACAACTAAGGAACTGCAACAAAGAATTGATGCTTCTCATCTCTCTCCCTTTCTATCTGTCCCTATCTGTTCCTCTCTCTGTGTCTGTCACACATAACAAAAAGAACCGGTGAATGCATGAATAGGTGGAATGACAAACTGATGTTTCTGTCTCTCTCAAAAACAAAACAAAAAACAAAAAAAATTCTGTATGTACTTTGAAACTGGGTATGAAGCTTGTAGTCTATACTATTATGTCATACACACTTTAAATTTTTAAAATGTAATTTTCAAGCACAAAATAATTTTTGAAAGGGTTATGTCTATCTATTGATACACTATTCTGACTTCATTCAGCAAACATCCTAAACTGAGTCTTTAATTACTTAAAATTTTACTTCGGACTTTGAAAGATGTGGCAAAGCTTTCTCAGTAACTTGTATGATATTCTCAAGCCAACACTTAAGGTTGGTAGGCTGACTTCATTAATTGCTTTTTAAGAGCTCTGCCAGTTAGAAATTGCAAGTACAACTCCCCTGTAGCACCATTTGGATTAAAGAGCCAATTAATTTTCTGACCCTTACTGACTTGTGTCAGTCCTTTAGTGTCTAAATGGGCTTTTCACATTGATCTTTTTAAACAGTGACTGCGCTATTTACTTATTTTTCATCTTTTGTACTTGTTTTCAATTAATTTTTTTAAAGTTTTTTTTTAGTCTTATTTCTGCTCTGATCTTTTTTTTCTTTATTTTTTTAATTTATTCATTTTAGAGAAGAGAGACAGAAAGAGAGAGAGAGAGAAGGGAGGGAGGAGCAGGAAGCATCAACTCCCATATGTGCCTTGACCAGGCAAGCCCAGGGTTTTGAACCGGCGATCTCAGTGTTTCAGGTTGATGCTTGATCCACTGCGCCCCCACAGGCCAGGCTCTTTTGATTAATTTTAATGGGGTGACATTGATAAATCAGGGTATATATGTTCAGAGAAAACATCTCTAGGTTATTTTGACATTTAATTATGCTGCATTCTCATCACCCAAAGTCCAATTGTCTTACGTCACCTTCTAACTCATCTTTTGTACTTTATCCTTGCTGGAGATAGGCAGTTTGTGTTTTTAATCTTTTTAAAAAAATATTTTATTTATTGATTTTTTTTTTTTAGAAATAAGAGAGAAAAAGGCAGTGAGGAGGAGTGGGAAGCATCAACTTGTAGTTGCTTCTCGTATGTGCCTTGACCAGGCAAGCCCAGGGTTTTGAAACGGCGACCTCAGTGTTCCAGGTCAACTATCTACTGCACCACCACAGGTCAGGCCGTTGGTTGATTCTTGTCTGTACCTTGACTGGGGGCGGGGGGCAGTGAATCCTATTTTGGCGTATTGGGACGACGTTCTTAACTGAGCTACCCAGCCAGGGCTCTTTTCCCTTCCTTTGAACTGATTTTATTATTTTGTGTCATGCTTTATACTGATTTATGAAATGAATAAATTTGGCAGTACAGGAATAGAAGTCATTGCCAGCTCTGTCTTCAGCTTGTGGATTAACTGTAAGTTTATCAAAAGAGGCACAAAAATAGCTTGACTGAACTGTGAGAGAGGCTTCGGGCAACGTGCACTCCTTAGAAGGTTCTGTTTCTTCCGCCAGGTGATCTTTGGAGAATGCTGGTCATTTTCAAGCCGGACAAAGATACTGCTTTTTCCCACATGTGTGAAAAATTAAATAATAAGCAGTGGTCTTCTTAACTTCATTTTTTCTTTTTACTCTACGTAGGGGCGTTGAGTTAGTTAAAGTCTTAGGCTCCTGCTACTCTACTCTACTTAGAAATTTTAGGCCTTGTACTGTATTTCAGTATTTGATGGTATTCTGCTCAGAAATCCACTATTTCCAGATGTTCTGGCCGCCTGAACAAATTGGAGACAGTGCCCCACCCTTTCAGGCACATGCCCTGGGAGAACCCAGTTGTTGCTCCGGAAGAGGGATTCTCTTTCTGTCTTTTTCCGCTCTAGAAAGTGGCTCTCTCTCGCATCTCACGTTTGTGTATTTTTGTCGGCACTGTTAGACCGTTCCCTCGGCTCATCTTTTCATTATGCTCGGTCTTGGAATGAGGTCCTAGAGAGGGGGGGTCAAGAAGTTAGTCATCTCCCCCTTCACCGGCTCAGGCACCAGCCTTGGTAGACTCCTCCCAGGTGGAAGATCTGACTGTGGCCCTTTAGATGCAACACTTGCTGCTGAAACCAAATGGCTCCGGTCCCCTGCTTGCTTTTTTTTCTCTGGGTTAGCTCACTCGACCCTGCACTCATCTGGAGCAACGGCCCTCTGTGAGGGCCTTTGCCCTCGGCTGTGTTTGGTGATATCACGCCCATTTCCTCTATGTTCAAGGGACAATCTTGGGGAGGCCAGCACAGTGATGGGTGGTGACCTCTGGTGGCTTCCTGTCACTCATCATCAGTCCACTTTGACTGACCACTGGTCCCTGCCTGGCCCTCTGCCCTGAGAGGAGATGCCCTTCTCCACCCCCCACAGAGGGGTCTGTGTCTTTGTCCCGACTAACAGGTTTCCCAGGTGTTAAAATGGGTTATAGCACCTGTTCTTTCCTGGGTCTTACATTTTTAAATTATAGTCAAAGGCAATTTACTTCTTTTCATTTTTTTAAATTTTATTCATTTTAGAGAGGAGAGGGAGAGACAGAGAGGAGAGACAGAGAGAGAGAAGGGGGGAGGAGCTGGAAGCATCAACTCCCATATGTGCCTTGACCAGGCAAGCCCAGGGTTTTGAACCAACGACCTCAGCATTTCCAGGTCGACGCTTTATCCACTGCGCCACCACAGGTCAGGCCAAAGGCAATTTACTAAATGTTGGGGGGGATTACCCGATTAATAAGAAACGAATAAGTGACACTGAAGTCACATCCTTTCCCTCTTTCTCTCACAGTGCTGCCCTCCAGACCCCAGGCCGGTTCCCACATTCTCATCCCGTGGGCCTGGCTCTCTGCAGTCAGAAGGTGCTCGATGGGGCTGGTCTGCTGCCTGGCTCACGGCTCCCCTCTGCTTTGTGCCCACCCGATGCGCTTCCTCCCGCCACTGCAGCCCTTCGTCTGTCTGCCGGGCGCTGGCTCCCAGACCCCTTCCTTGCATCTTGAGTCACATTTCTTAAGTTCTCATCTGGAACTCAGTCTCTGTACTTTTGAGTTTTGTGTGGGTGTATTTTCAAACTCTTCATGTTGAGCTGTCAGTTTTATCGGGCAGATCCTTGTGCTACAAGCAGAGTCTTTATACATTATGTAAGCCATCAAATGGGGATTTTATAGGTCCTTTTACTGTGAAAGCTATTTTTTTTCCTTTTTTTGTCTTAAAAACAATTAAATTATTCAGTTTTATATGCAAGAGTTTTCCTGCTCTTTTCCTCACTTATGGGTTGCAGTGATGTTGGAAAGACAAATGTTGCCCACCCAGGGGGGTTTGGACCATCTGAGTTTATCAGCAATGCCAATCTGAGAGCTACTTTCTCTCCTGCCTTCAACCTGTGCTCTAGACCCGCGCTGTCCAGTACAGTAGCCACCAGCCACATGCGGCTGTTCAGCACTCAAAATGAGAAATGTGGCAAGTCCAAGCTGGGATGTGCTCTTAAGTATAAAACACGCAGTGGAATTCAAAGACTTACTATGAGAAAAGCAGTGTGAAATAGCTCATTAATAATTGTTATATTGATTACAATTGTAAGTAATAATTTGGATATATTGAATTAAATAAAAGGTTATTTCAGCTTTTTTTGTTTTGTTTTAATTTTGAGAGAGAGGAAGGGGAGAAGGGGAAGGGAGAGAGAGAGAGATATTGAGAAGCATCAACCTTTTGCTTTACTTAGTTGTGCATCCATTGATTACTTCCCATACATACCCCAACTTGGGGCCAAGCCTGAGCCCTCAAGAATGAACCAACGACCCTGGGATCAGGCCCATGACCTGGGTGCTCCAGTGTGATGCTGTATCCCCTGTGCTACCAGCAAGGGCTTTTTAAAATTTTTCAAAACATGGTTGCTACCAAATTCAAAATTATACGTTCGTCTGACATTATATTTCTACTGGACAGCACTGTTCTAGAAGAGTACAGCAGTGTCAAGAAAGATAATGATATAATTTGAGACTCATGGCTCTTGTATAGCACTCACTGGAGGTAGTAATTGAGCCGTTTGCCCATGGCTTCATTGGCCTACTTTTAAAAGAAGGCTCCAGGCTTGGGAAATCCTCTAACACTGTTGTGCTCATCAAATGCTTAGAGGGTGAGTTTAGTTACTTGATGCTCTAGTTTGAAATTGCAGTAGCACACCATTTTATGGGTTCTTGTTTTGACGCTGAGTCAGTGCAAAACTTTTTAGAATTCTTAGTCTGTACCAAGTACATTTTTAGCTCCTTTGGGTGCAAAGACAAATCCTATCCCTGACCATGAGGGATTTAGTCATAGCATGATATGCAAACAAGACGGGAGTGTGATTCATTGTTCAATAATAGAAGACTGCACAGAGGCTGGAATAGCCCAGAGGGCAGGGAGAAGGGGCAGGAAGTGTAGTCAGAGGAGACCCTGAGAGGAGGTGGTGCGTCTGTGTTCTTGCGAGTCTGATTTCTGAGAAAGTACGGGCTTTGGGTGTAGAAACAACCTGTTCGCTGACGAGGCGTAGCTGTGCACTTCCCAGCCCTGGACCGTAAGTTCAGTTCAGTCAGGATATGAGATGTGTTTAAATTGGTCCCAGGCAGGCCTACATCAGCTTATTGATTAGGCTTTGCTAGTCCTCTGTGAAGTGAAAACCTTTCATGTTTTACTCAGGGATAGATGAACATATGTAAATGATTTCCAGCCAGTGTTGTTGCCTTCAGTCTTTTCTTTATCTGTGGAAAGATGAACGTGAATGAAACCGAAAGGGGAAAAAAATAGAATAACTTGCCTTTTTTTTTTTTTCTTTTAGTAGAAAAGCAAGTCAATTTGGAAAGCTACCCGGGATATTGTGTAATGTTTTCAGTGGCTGAAGCAGAGGAGCTCAGGTTACAGTGCAGTCTCCTGTGTTGGGGGGTGGGGGACAGCAAGTGACACAGCATGCAACAGACACTTACATAACCATGACTTCAGGGGACGGGATCAAGCTGTGAGCGAGCCTCCCAAGCTCAGGAATAGGATATTTGAACACAGCCTTTGAATTTTTTTTCTCTCACTTGGCTTGAAAGTTCGCGTGAGAAACATCTCTCTCTCAAACTCGACTTCCCATGACCCACAGAGCTCCTTTCCCTTTAGTTGTGACATTCACAGCTGCAGAGCACTTTAGGATTAGAAGGGAGCCCGCAGTCTCAGAGCGCACAGCTCTCCACAGGTAAGTCACTTGACCTGTGTACCGCTGGGTTTGCTCAGGGCTGCTCTGGTAGCGCTCACATGCAGCCCGTTCCTGGAGACCCCGTGCGAAACTGCCTTTCCTGGCCAGCTCAGGTCCTGGCCAGGTTCTTCGACTCGCCTTTGCCTCCCAACAGAACCTTCAGGTGCAGTCAGCAGAGGAGCATGTTTGTCTGTTTCTGCTGATGGGACAAAATGGACCGTGAGGGGACAGAGAGGCGCAGTGTGGAGGTGTGATTGGCCTCGGGTGATCCCGTGCCCAGCCAGAGAGTGCCAGGAGACGCTGGGCTTGTCAGAAGCCAGCCGACCTTATCAGATCCGGGCTCCTCTTCACGGGCGGGCGGGTTGCTTGGTGCTCCTCTTACTTCGGCAGCGCCAGAGCCTAGAGTTGCAGTCTCTTCTCTTTCACTGGTGAATCCCTGCCCTTGCACTTGAGTTTGGATTTGAAATTCAAAAACATTGGAGCCACAAAAGGATGGCCTTAGAAAGGGAGTCTTATTTGCCTTCAGGTTTATTTATCCTCGGGTTGTAGATGAGCATTTTGAGGCCTGGAAAGGGTTAGGATACTTGCTGAAGGTCATTCAGCTGGGACAGAATCCTGACAGACAGGAACGGAGCCAGATGAGAAGCATCAATCATTAGTTTTTTGTTGCGACACCTTAGTTGTTCGATCATTGATTGCTTTCTCATATATGCCTTGACCGTGGGCCTTCAGCAGACTGAGTGATCCCTTGCTCAAGCCAGCGACCTTGGGTCCAAGCTGGTGAGCTTTGCTCAAACCAGATGAGCCCGCGCTGAAGCTGGCAACCTCAGGGTCTCGAACCTGGGTCCCCCGCATCCCAGTCCGATGCTCTATCCACTGCGCCACCGCCTGGTCAGGCTACCTCTTTTTTTTATACATCTGTTTATTTAAGCCACATATTTTTTTTTAATGGGTGAACTAAGAAACAAAATAAAAACTAAACAAAACCTTAAGAAATCTGAAAGGAATTATGAAGACTATTATTTCTTTCTATCTGACCATAATTGACACCATGCTTGTTGGGGGAACTGCTTGTTTTGAGGAACCTCTTATTTCTGTAAACTGCTTAAGAGGTTTTTGGGTTATGAGGGGTTGACAGGGCAACGGGGTCTGGATTTTACTGAACTATCTCCACAACACAAACTTTCCTGTGGAAGGTGTCCAACATAGACAAGAGTAGAGAGAATGGTACCATCACCTGACTCGAACAGGTATCAACTCCTCATCAGTCTTCTTATGTAAGTTTTAGCTGGCTGTCATCAAACTTGTTTTTTTTAACCTATTTTGCTCCTGCCAGTAAACATACCTTTTTGTTTTTAAGAAACGATGGTACTTTTGTTTATTAGTCATATAATTATGCCTTTTGTGGTATGAGACATTTCTGTCTCAGGTGCCTATCCTAAAAGTTTCCTGGAGCAGGTTACTTAGCTGAGGTGATCCCGAAGCTCCAAGCAAAGTTTTTCTCCCTTTGCCGATGTATGAGGTCAGATAAAGTAGCTGCTGTCACAGAACCCACTGGTTTTAGTGACTTAACAGGTGAAAGTTTATTTTCAGTTATGAAAAAGCCCAGGGTAGGTTTTTCATGATGAAGAGAATGGGGAGAAGAGACTCAGGGATTCAGGCTTCTTCCACGTTGTGACCCTGCTGCCCTCAGTCCATGCATTTGACATTGCTCAGCTTGTCATCATGACAGCCATTGGCAGGGCCTCGGCACTGGGGGAGTGCACTTGGGAAGGCGTTAGGGGCCAGGCCGAGGAGTGCTGCGCTTCCCCCACACACCTCTCGCTACATTGGCTGGAACTCCGTCACATGGCCACATGAAGTTGCAGAGGGTGCTGGCAAATAAGGCCTGTTACTCCAGGAAGAACACAGGCCTGGTGACACCTACCCCCTGCATGTGCGTGTCCACGTGTCATACTGGCCCCGTGCCGCACTGATGCCCTTATTTAGAAAGCAGCCTCATGGAGTCGGCTTCCTAGCTGCCTGGTCGAAGCCATTTTATTGTGGCTCAGAAATCATTCAGTTTTCTTTCCTGCTTATGAAATTATACCTGTTCAGTAAATAAAATCTGAGAAACCGAAGAAAACACAAAGAAGATATAAAAACTAGCAATAATCCCAGCACCTGGAAATGAGGATTATTAATCCTATATAACATATACTTCCAATTAAGATTTTTTTTTTTTTTTTTTTTTTTTTTTTTTGTGGATTGCTTTTAGAGAGAGAGGAAGGGAGAAAGAAGAGAGAAAGAGGGACAGGAACATTGTTCTTGTATGTGCCCTGACCAGGGACCAAACCAGCAACCTCTGCACTTCAGGACGATGCTCTCAGCAATCGAGCTGTCCAGCCAGGGCCAGAATTCTTAAAGATAGCTTAATTTTCAAGGAGAGAATACTAACAAAATCTGTTTCAAACTGAACCCAAATAAAAACTTGCAAACATGAAATATATATAAAAAAAAAATATATAAATGCATTCCTGGTGCAAGCCGAGTTGTTAGGTGGGGGGGCTTTTTCTCTGCTTACCCACATTGCTCATGCCAGTCAGCAGTGGGGGCATGCTGCTGGTCCGAGATGAGAGGACTCTCTGTTGGGAGATGGTACATTTCTCTAGCCATTAGCTCCAGATTCAGAGATCCGGGATGTGCTGGGTTTTCCTCAAAGTGCTGAGGTGGGTGGCATCCCAGAGGCAGTCGGCATCAGAACTCCCGTTTGTGAGGTCATCATCCTGACCTCACAGCCCGGATGGCTCAAAATGTTCACCCAGCTCCTGGCAGGATACGAGCCGAGGCCTGGCCCTGTTCTACGGGCACCATGAGGTACCGCTTTGTCCCATATTGGTAGATCTGGGTTGCCTTTTCTGGGACTTCCTGTAGGTACCAAGTGATGACATCGATGGCAGCCTCCCCGTAGTTTACTGAGAAAGATTGTGTAACGACAATCACTGTGTTAAAACATCCTCTAGCAGGACGTTCACAAACAGAAGGCTATACCTGGAGCGGAAGCATGTTCTTGTGTGAATGAGTGTGCGGTTCACCATTCTCCTTGGCGGCGGTGCTGCTCTCGCCAGGCCCATTGGCTCCGTTTGCTGTGGAGTTTGCTATCAGTTTTCCTGTCCCCTACAAATATTATATATTTTTTTTGTTCTGTGAAAGCACATCTGTGGCACTAGACAAGGAATAATTTGAAATGATGAGATGCGGTTATCAGTGGTATCAATTATTTATGACCCAGAGAGCTAAATTCACACGCACCACAATTGAGATGTTGTCACCTTTTGGTTTTGAATGTATTATTGCTTTTCTCGTTGTACCTGTGTTAGTGGGAGTTGGGCGAAAAGGTGTTGGTTTACACGAATACCCAGAAAATGAGTCTCTGAGAGTTAATACAAGGGTATAATTTTCTTAACGATTGTGCAAGCACTTGATAATATCATTATCTATGCCCGTCTCTTAAGTAGATATTGGACCTCTTCTAAGTTTGATTCTGTGAGTTTTTTTTTTTTTTTTTTTTTTTTTTCATTTTTCTGAAGCTGGAAACAGGGAGAGACAGTCAGACAGACTCCCGCATGCGCCTGACCGGGATCCACCCGGCACGCCCACCAGTGGCTACGCTCTGCCCACCAGGGGGCGATGCTCTGCCCATCCTGGGCGTCGCCATGTTGCGACCAGAGCCACTCTAGTGCCTGAGGCAGAGGCCACAGAGCCATCCCCAGCGCCCAGGCCATCTTTGCTCCAATGGAGCCTTGGCTGCGGGAGGGGAAGAGAGAGACAGAGAGGAAAGCGCGGCGGAGGGGTGGAGAAGCAAATGGGCGCTTCTCCTGTGTGCCCTGGCCGGGAATCGAACCCGGGTCCTCCGCATGCTAGGCCGACGCTCTACCGCTGAGCCAACCGGCCAGGGCGATTCTGTGAGTTTTAAGTTCAGAGATTATGTGCCTCCCCCTCCCCCCATTTTTTTGTTCTGTTACCCCCCCCCCTCCGTAGCGTATCAGTATCAGAGGCTCAACATCCCATTCTTGGAAGTAGACTGCTTGTTTTAGAGCTTTGTCCTCTGTGTTCCCTAATTTTATCCTCCTCTGTAACAGTCACATGTCCATATTTTCTTCAGCATGTAAGACCCAAAGTCTTATAATGTACTTTTTCAGGGTGAGGAGCCCTTTATGGATTCCGTGGGTGTGCTCCCTTTCAAATGCGTCTCTTTAATTGGGATGCCTATAAGACCGCTGTTTAGAGAAGAGCCATCCTGTACACAGAGGCTGTAGAGATAAAATTGTCTGTTTCAAGCCAAGTGTCGTTACAGGGACAGTATGTAACTGCTTTAGAAAAGTTTTTATTAAAAACAGTTCTGGCCTAACCAGGTGGTGGCGCAGTGGATAGAGCGTTGGACTGGGATGCGGAGGACCCAGGTTTAAGACTCCGAGGTCACTAGCTTGAGCGCAGGCTCATCTGGTTTGAGCAAGGTTCACCAGCTTGAGCTCAAGGTCGCTGGCTTGAGCAAGGGGTCACTTGGTCTGCTGAAGGCCTGCTGTCAAGGCACATATGAGAAATCAATCAATGAACAACTAAGGAACCGCAACGAAGAATTGATGTTTCTCATCTCTCTCCCTTCCTGTCTGTCTGTCCCCCTCTCTGACTCTCCCTGTCTCTGCCACAAAACAAACAAACAAAACAGTTCTGTGCTTTCAGCATTTACTTTCATACAAAGGAGAACAGAACAGAATCTTGCACTTCGTAATTTCCATTCCCTTTGCAAGATCTCTTTCGTGGAAAGGTTATTGGGACGGGTGTGAATTAGTGGGTGTCAGCCGAGGGGGCTGACCCCAGAGGCATCCTGAACTGAGACTGGTAGTTTCCTGGGACAGCTGGGACAGGAACCTCACTGCGTGCCTTGTACAAAGTGTTCGATGGCCCTAGCTTCACCTCCAAGCTTGGGATTCATGACTAGATTTATTTATGAGTTGTTTTTTTTGTTTCAACTCCTCCCTTTTAAGGTCCTGGTAACCAACCCATTGTTTTTTTTTTTACTACAAGTATATTTTTTCCTTATCTGGCTGTTTTCAATAGTCTTACCTTTATGAGGCATATTTTAGGCGATTACTGTTAAAAGGAGTAAGTACAGTAAGCCTATGTTCTATGTTTCAAGTCTGTGGTCTTAAACTATATCCCCAACCTCTGAAAATTTGTTTAAATAGGAGACAGGGCCCTGGCCAGTTGGCTCAGTGGTAGAGCGTCGGCCTGGTGTGCAGAAGTCCCGGGTTTGATTCCCGGCCAGGGCACATAGGAGAAGCGCCCATATGCTTCACCCCTCCCCCTCTCGTTCCTCTCTGTCTCTCTCTTCCCCTCCTGCAGCGAGGCTCCATTGGAGCAAAGATGGCCTGGGCGCTGGGGATGGCTCCTTGGCCTCTGCCCCAGGCGCTAGAGTGGCTCTGGTCGCAACAGAGCGACACCCCGGAGGGGCAGAGCATCACCCCCTGGTGGGCAGAGCGTCGCCCCCTGGTGGATCCCGGTCGGGTGCATGCGGGAATCTGTCTGACTGTCTCTCCCCGTTTCCAGCTTCAGAAAAATACAAAAAAATTTAAAATAATAAATAAATAAATAAATAGGAGACAGATTTTTATGTGCCTCCTGTTGGAATAATGTGTGGTGGTAGAGGTTCTATCTGCGAGGAAAGTGGGGTGCTTGGATTCTTAGAAATAATAACAGCCAATATTCCTGGTGCTTACCATGTGCTAGCATTGTTCCCGTTGTTTGAAATCTCCCCAGATGCTGACATTTCCTAACATCTAACATGCTCTTCTTCCGGGAGGGCAGGACACATTTCTTTGTTGGACGGAAGGGGAAGAGTTCTACCTTCTGGAATCCTAACTTTGAGTTAAAACTGACCTCCTCAAGACACATAAAAGCACACTTCACTTTGGGAAATACCAGAGAGGCTCTGTTTTCTAAGGTTATTTGCTTCCCTGAAATAAGTATCTTCCCCTTTTAAAATTTGTTATTTAGATCAGATCTCAGAGTTAAATCACAAAGTAGGATATTCATCTAGTTCAAAGGTTTTGCTCATTTCAGGCCTGGCTTGCATTTTTTTTTTTGTCTCTTAAAATAAACCTGTAGGTCACACTGAAATAAACAACACTGTTCTGTCTGGTGTTGAGGTTTAACAGCAGTGCTTCCTGTTTGTAGGTGGAATCTTGAAGGTTTTGATGGGAGGGAAGAGCGGCAGAGGGACAGTGTGGCCGAACCCTCTGTGTCCGGGAGCCCTTTCCCCTGTTCCTTGGCTGCTGCTTGGAAGCAGATCGCCTTTCCTGCTTCTTCCTTTGGAGAATGGACAAGCAAAACAGTAGTTATTTTTGACTGTTCCGAAGTGAGTTAGTTTCTAGAGATAAGCATTTTCTAAGTGGCTCTTTCTTGGCTTGAAAGAATATTAGAACTATCCCATCAGTCAGTGGTGTAAATAGAGGATTCTGGGCTAGCGTATGTAGTATAGGTTGCAATCTTGTAGTTTGGAAAGTGATGTTATGAAGTACTGTGACTAACTTAAAAACAAATGAAAAATATCCCGACCTTAAGTTCTCCTGTGAAGGGAGGTAGTCATTACTACAGTGGCCTGGTGCTTTGCTGATACTTGCTGTCGCCCGTAAGAGAGTCAGGGTGGGAAGTGGGGTCTGTGCCAGTAGAGGAAGATGCAGGAGGGAGTTTATAAATAGCAGCAATTTTCTCTTTGCCCAGTTCTGATTTTAGGTGTTATGTCTAGAAATATTTTTTAAAATTTATTGATTGATTTTAGAGAGAGAGAGGAACAGAAACATCAAACTGGTTCTGTCCGTGCCCTGACCGGGGATCGAACCAGCAACCTTTGCACATCAGGAGGATGCTCTCACCAACTGAGCTATCCAGCCATGGCTAGAAATGTTTTTTCCATGTTCCAAAATCTCATACTCTTCTTCCTCTCTTAAAGAGAACATGACAAGATACGGTTTTGCCTGAGACCAAAGTCATAGATTCATACCTGGTCCTGAGTAAATGTGAGGTTTGTTGTGTTTCTCTAGACAGAATAGAGAGGGGTTTCCTGCAGCACTTCCTGGATATGGCTTTTTCTTAGAGTTTGAACATTTCTTGAATTTAACATATACGTGTTTTTATATTGAGTGTTACATAATTCTGTGACTTTAAAAAAACACACAGCTAAAACAGTCTTGTGGTCATAATACTCATGCAATGTAGAAGCGAATGAAATGGAAACCGGAAGCTCCCTTCTCCCTCCATTATGTGTGGTGCTTGTTTTTTCTGAACCCTCTTCTGTGGATTGTGTGTTTGTAGGCACTGTGTTGGGTGGGTGTTATTACGGTATACTGCAAAGAACAGTGAAAATATATTGCTCCTGTTAGCAACTTTGTGTTCAGGATAGCAAATTGCATTTAAGTCCATTTGAGTAGCATTTCATGTTTTTTTAACAGCTTGAGTTTTCCAGGCTCCTAGGTTCAGTGCACAGATCATTTATTATTCTATATAAGAAAAAGTGGCCTGACCTGTGGTAGCGCAGTGGGTAGAGCGTCGACCTGGAATGTTGAGATCACAGGTTCGAAACCCTAGGCTTGCCCAGTCAAGGCACATATGAGAAGCAACTACTACGAGTTGTTGCTTCCCACTCCTCCCCTCCCGTTCTCTCTCTCTCAAATCAATAAATAAAATCTTTTTTTAAAAAAAGTGTAGCCTGACCAGGCGGTGGCGCAGTGGATAGAATGTCAGACTGGGATGTGGAAGACCCAGGTTCGAGACCCCGAGGTCGCCAGCTTGAGTGCGGGCTCATCTGGTTTGAGCTAAAGCTCACCAGCTTGGACCCAAGGTTGCTGGCTCGAGCAAGGGGTTACTTGGTCTGCTGAAGGCCCACGGTCAAGGCACATAGAGAAAGCAATCAATGAACAACTAAGGTGTTGCAACGAAAAACTAATGATTGATGCTTCTCATCTCCCTCTGTTCCTGTCTGTCTATCCCTGTCTATCCCTCTCTCTGACTCTCTCTCTGTCTCTGTAAAAAAAAAAAAAAAAAAAAAAAAAAAAAAAAAAAAAAAAAGGTGTAACCTGACCTGTGGTGGCGCAGTGGATAAAGCATTGACCTGGAAACACTGAGGTCACCAGTTCGAAGCCCTGGGTTTGCCTGGTCAAGGCACATGTGGAAGTTGATGCTTCCTGCTCCTCCCCCCCTTCTCTGTCTCTCTCTCTCTCTCTCTCTCTCTACTTCTCCCTCCCCTCTCTCTCCCTCTCTCCCTCTCTCCCTCTCTCTCTCCTCTCTAAAATGAATAAATAAATAAAAAAGTAGAATAACAGACTACTATATAAGGGAACAACAACAAAAAAAAGTGTAGGCTGTGAAAGCCACTTCAGTAACAACTGTTATTTCTACCTTTTTTCTCCGACAGGCTCTAAACTCCCTTATGTTTTTCTCTTGACAGGTGTGACCTAGAGACCGATCTCACTATAGAATCACCCACAGTTGTATCCATGGTCCGGGAAAGATAGTGGCAACAGGCGAAGGAAAAGCAGCGCTGACCTACCAAGGACAATGAGTATGCTAAAACCCAGCGGCCTCAAGGTCCCTTCCAAGATCCTCAAGCCTGGGGCCACAGCCTTGAAGACACCCGCTGCAGGTGACGCTTCACCCTTCCCTTAGCTGCAAGTGACTGACAGTCCTCTCGGAAGCCTTCAGTGTAAAACTTATAGAAAGATTCTCTTCTACAACTTCCTGTTCTTGAAAACATTTGACAATGAACAGAATAGCATTTTATGTTTTTAAAGTCTTAATCAGTGAAGCGTTTACTTGTTGTAGGTTATCTTCATTTACTTTAGTTGATTTAGTGTCATGTGATAACATACTTGTCAAGTTAAAGACCTTCTGTGTGTGACCCTTACAATGACAAGGTATTTCTTTAGTTGTCCTTCCTGGGGGTCTTCCAAACTCATCCCAACCTTGGCATGGAGGGATGTGTAGAGAAAACAAAGACCAATCTGGCTTGAAAGTTGTGAGGATGCTCACTGAGCTGAAGTTGGCCGTGGGCATCAGGGTGCAGGCTGTGCCTTGGCACAGGCCTGGTTGCCAGAAGACAGGGCCCCATTTGAGAGATGGACCTGTACTCATCAGCACCCTGTTCTCACCTGTTCCTTGACTGTTTCTCCACTCCTTCAATCTGTAGCCCATGTGATCACCTTCAGTCTTTAATAGGAGAGATAGGAGAGAGGGCATCTAATGCTTGCTATTATGGTCTTTTTATGTGGCTCATATTCTATGGGACGTCTTATGTCGTCAGTCATTGCAGACAGGGGCCCACCATAATACGTTAAGTCCAACCTTGTTTCAGTCCTCCTGTGAAGAAGCTCAACTCTCCCATGAGGGTGGGGACCTTCGTGTCTGTTCCTTCACTGTTGTCTCACCCACATGCCCAGGCCTTTGCCTGGCACAGAAGAGGAGCTCAGCAAATGTTTGTCGATTGAATGGAGATCCCAAGTTTTATGTATCAGATAAAACCTGGTTCTTATCAGAAAGGCCACGAAGCATCTTAGGTGATAGGGAAGCTTGACCGATAGAGAATTGTGAAGAAATGGATTTGTTCCAGGGCTGTTTACCTTAGAGGGAAGCTGTCAGAGTTGACCTCTCTTGTTCTCCTTCCCCTTCCCTCAAAATCCTCCCTCCTGTTAAGACCTCCTCCAAATGCTAACCCTTCCACGAAGCCTTTCCCTGTGACAGTCACATTTTAGAATTCTCTTTTTCAGTTTTGGCCCTTTTCATGCACATTAACACTAGAACTTATTAGTACTAAAACTTATATGCTTAAAAGGAAATAAATGCCAAGGAGTTCAAGGCGCTTTTATGAAGACTATTTTTCAGAAATTTGTGCTTGCAGCACCTGGGGAAGAGGAGCTGCTGATGTACAAAGCTAGAACAGACCCCCAAAAAACGGAATAGTCAGGCCCTGTCTTTGACAGAGTAGTAACTGTTCTTCTTTTCTTTCTTTCTTTTCTTTTTTTTTTGTGACAGAGAGGGACAGATAGGGACAGAGAGACAGGAAGGGAGAGATGAGCAGCATCAATTCTTTGTTGTGGCACCTTAGTTATTCATTGACTGCTTTCTCATATGTGCCTTGACAGGGTGGGGTTGGGGCTACAGCAGAGCGAGTGACCTTGCTCAAGCCAGCAACCTTGGGCTCAAGCCAGCGACCTTTGGGCTCAAGCCAGCAACCATGGGGTCATGTCCATGATCCCGCACTCAAGCCAGCCATTCTGCATTCCAACTGGTGAGCCTGTGCTCAAGCCAGATGAGCCTGCACTGAAGCGGGCAACCTCAGTGTTTTGAACCTGGGTTCTCTGCGTCCCAGTCCAATGCTCTATCCACTGCACCACTGCCTAGTCAGGCATAACTGTTCTTAAAAAACAAACAACAACAAAAAGCTTGCCACAAATCGAAACTCCACAATCTCCCTCAGGGTAGTGTAGAGAGATGTTGGGCACCTGCTCTTGGCCGTGCAGACCACTGTGCTCCCCAGCCTTTGCGTGATTGACTCCTACTCATCAGGTTCTTAGGCCAGATGTCACCTTCTCCAGGGGGCCTTCTCTAACTGCTTAGCCCAAAGACGCTGTCTCCTCCACAGCACTTAGGCGACCTAACCTGAGCTGTTGTGTTTCTACTTATTGCCTGTCTCCTCACCTCTAGACTGAGCCCTCTGAGGGCATGATCGGTGCTGTCCTTCCAGCTTTCACCAACTATTCCGACATGGGAACAGAGTCCGTCTCGGTGGATCTGAGCGGTGTTTGCTCATGCCGTTCAGGGTGGGCAGTGAAATGAAGTAAAGAGTGAAATCAGATTTGTATTATGAGCTCTGGGAAAAGGACTAATTTTTTTTTTTTTTACTTCTTCCAATCTTAATTGCAAGTAAGGATTACCTTTCACCATCCCATTGAGTTTGGACAGCATGGAAAATGGTAGTGATGGATCAAGTACCTTTTTGCCTCCTTGCTAAAAAGGAAAGAAGCAAGAAAGAGAAGCAGAGTGCCTCTAGAGGAGTTGTGGCTACTCCTGTTGCTTGTGGCTTTCTCTTAAAGGAGAATAAAGGCATGTTCCCCTTTAAGGTGGGAGCTGTCCGCCTGAGTCTGAAATTGAATCTTTCCCCATCTTTTCTTCTGTTTTCAGCCCCAGCTCCAGTGGAGAAAAGCGCACCCAGTGAAAAGGCACCGAGCGCCCCTTCCTCTGAGACACAGGAGGAATTCGTGGACGACTTTCGCGTCGGGGAGCGAGTCTGGGTGAATGGGAACAAGCCTGGATTCATCCAGTTTCTGGGAGAAACCCAGTTCGCACCAGGCCAGTGGGCCGGGATCGTTTTAGATGAACCCATAGGCAAGAACGATGGGTCGGTGGCTGGTGTTCGGTATTTCCAGTGCGAACCCTCAAAGGGCATATTCACCCGCCCCTCAAAGCTGGCGAGGAAGGTGCAGGCAGAAGATGAAGCGAACGGCCTACAGACCATGCCCGCTGCCAGGGCCACTTCGCCTCTGTCCACGTCCATGGCCAGTGCACCGGTCCCCGCCCCAGCCACCCCCTCGAACATTCCTCAGAAAGTGCCCCAGCCGACCGCGAAGGAACCGTCAGTGACACCTCCGATCAGCAACCTGACAAAGACCACCAGCGAGTCGATCTCCAACCTCTCGGAGGCCGGCTCAGTCAAGAAAGGAGAGAGGGAGCTCAAGATTGGGGACAGAGTGTTGGTGAGTTCCAGAGCCTTCTGGAGTCATTGTGTTGAAGTGAGGCGTCATCCCTGATGAATGGTTGAAATACAGGCTCCGGGTGTGTGCGGAGGGGCGACTGCTCATTTAGAGAGAAATTAATCAGCTCTCCTCGTTGGTCAGGGTCTGAGAAGCCGTGCTACAGACTAGAACCTGCCCACGTGGCTGGAGCATAGCATGAGCACAAGTTTGCAGTGATCGATTCTAGTTTTATCTGCCAGTTTAGCCAAGAGAACATTGAGTTCATGCCTGACATAACAGGCTCAGAAATGAACTTAGATGTCTTTATAAAAGTAAAAAAAAAATGATTTTTTTTTTTTTTGCTTTAATAACGTACAAGCTTTTCCTTCCCACCAACTAAAGTGAGAAAAAATTAGAGTACTAGTCAGGTAGTATGCCGTTTGGATGCTAAAACAAAAAAATGACAAGATCAGGTTGCTCTAACTTAGAACAAAAGGTTTCTGTGAGGACGTCATGATTCAAGTAGACTCAAACAAGGAAGGACAAGAATTGACTAGGCAGAAGGAGATGGGAGGTGAGAGAGAACGTTCTAGCACAGGCAAGGGCAGACTCCCGAGATGAGAAGGGGTTGGCGTGTTTGAGGATGAGGCCACCGTCCTTTCCCGGGTGCAGTGAGCACATGATAGGAGAGGAGGCTGGTTCGCTAGGTGGGACCTGCAGGGACCAGTGACACAGAGCCTACCAGGATGGGGTGTGTTGAGCATTCTTACTTTGTCTTTAAGAGCAGTGAGAGTGACGAGTGATGCGATTAGGGTTATAGTTTAGCCAGAGTCCTCTGAGAGCTTGGTACCTGTAGAGGTGGATGAGAGTGGATTTGGGGTGACCACTCCTTGAAGAAGTTGGATGCTGAGGAGAATAGGGTGGTCAGGCAGATGCTGGACGAGTGATGGGTCTGGGGAAGAGTGTGTTTGTTTATTTAAAAATGGCAGAGTCTAGAGCAGGGGTCTCAAACTCGCGGGCCGCATGCAGCCCGCCCACCAATTTTGTGTGGCCCGCAGACTAATCAAACTTCGTGGATTAGTCTGCGGGCCGCACAAAATTGGTGGGCGGGCCGCGAGTTTGAGACCCCTGGTCTAGAGTGATCAATATCTTGACTGAAACGGTCTGGAGAGCAGTGTGAAGGCCCGTAGTGAGGGTGGATCAGTGATGGAACGAGCTTCCTGGGGAGGTAGCAGAGGAGGCATCCTGAGCACACATAGGCCTTGATTGACCTTTTTTTTTTTTTTTTTTTTTTTTTGTGACAGAGACAGAGACAGACAGGAAGGGAGAGAGATAAGAAACATCAGCTTGTAGTTGCATCACTTTAGCTGTTCATTGATTGCTTCTCACACGTGTCTTGATAGAGAGGGGCTCCAATTAAGCAAGTGACTCCTTGCTCAAGCCAGTGACCTTGAGCTCAACCCAGCGACCACACTCAAGTTGGTGAGCCTGCACTCAAGCTGGTGACCTTGGGGTTTTGAACCTGGGACCTCAGCATCCCAGGTCAATGCTTTATCCACTGTGCTACCATCAGTCAGGCTTGATTGGCCTTGGATTGAGAGGGAGGCTTGCTTCATTTTTACAGGGAAAAAGGAGACTCCGCAAATGCTGGTTGGTTTGGAAAGGTTTGAATGCCACATTTCTAGTAAATTTTAATTACGTGTTCAAAACTTGCACGCAGAATTTTATTTGAATCTGTGAGAGTCTGAAGACTTATGAGTGTGTTATTGGGGGTGATAAAATTATTTACTGCCTTTGGTTAGTGTTTCTGGGAGAAATTACTGGAGTATCTCTGAATCACAGAGTTGTAGAGCTGGAAAGGACCTTTTGAGTTCACTAAATGCCCCCTTTTGCCTGCAATACTACAGCCCAGAGAAGAAAGGTGACTTGCCTTCCAGTCATGTGGCTGTGTGGTATGTGGACTCACACGTCACTGTGTCCTCCTATCCCTAGTTCCTATGTTTTTTCTGCTTTAATATGCTGCTCTATTTAATAGAAATCTTTCATTTAGAAATCTAAAACATTTGTATTTCATTTTTTTTATCTTAGAGAGAGAAACATTGATTTATTCCACTTATTTATGCATTTATTGGTTGATTCTTGTACGTGTTATAACTGAGGATCAAACTCACAACCTTGGCATATTGGGATGACACTCTAACCAACTGAGCTACTAGGCCAGGGCCTAAAACTTTTGTACTTCAAAATTAATTTTTTTTTTTTTTTCTGAAGCTGGAAACGGGGAGAGACAGTCAGACAGACTCCCGCATGCACCCGACCGGGATCCACCCGGCACGCCCACCAGGGGCGACGCTCTGCCCACCAGGGGGCGATGCTCTGCCCCTCCGGGATGTCACTCTGCCGCGTCCAGAGCCACTCTAGCGCCTGGGGCAGAGGCCAAGGAGCCATCCCCAGCACCCGGGCCATCTTTGCTCCAATGGAGCCTTGGCTGCGGGAGGGGAAGACAGAGACAGAGAGGAAGGAGGGGGTGGGGGTGGAGAAGCAAATGGGCGCTTCTCCTATGTGCCCTGGCCAGGAATCGAACCCGGGTCCCCCGCATGCCAGGCCGACACTCTACTGCTGAGCCAACCGGCCAGGGCTACTTCAAAATTAATTTATTAAGGAAGTTAGATTTAAAATATTTGATTTGGGTTACCCTAAATAAAGAAAAATTCTGTCGATTGCCACAGTCCTATTGGAACTAAGGTTATTAGAACATTGTTATATGATGATTGGCATGGAATTTTCCCAGGCCCACTCACAGTGCCTGCAGTGTCCACAGGGCTCCCGCCATGTTGAGCCAGCACCTAGAGGGCAGGGCTGAGCCCACTTTCCCCACGCACCTGGACTGCGTAACCTCAGGGCTTCCTCTTATCGCAGGAGGAGTGGGATGGGGACTTCTGTGTTAGCTATGGTGTCGGGCCTAATGACCTCTGTAAGAGCCAAAGACGGGCTCCTGAGATCGGGCTGTTGAAGGTGCTCCTGCCTTGAGGAAGGCAGTCAGGGCGTGGCAGAGCTGCCCCTTGTCACCTCCATCCTATAGGCCCAGAGTGACCAGCGGGTGACCAGTGAGCTGTGCTGGCTGCGGTAGCATCTGGAGCAGGGGTTGGGAAACTTTTTGGGTGAGAGAGCCATGAACGCCATATATTTTAAAATGTAATTTCATGAGAGCCATACAATGACCCGTGTACGTTACGCATTATCCAATAAAAATTTGGTGTCCCGGAGGACAGCTGTGATTGGCTCCAGCCACCCACAACCATGAACATGAGTGGTAGGAAATAAATGGATTGTAATACATGAGAATGTTTTATATTTTTAACGTTATTATTTTTTTAATTAAAGATTTGTCTGCAAGCCAGATGCAGCCATCAAAAGAGCCATATCTGGCTCACGAGCCATAGCTTCCCGACCCCTGATCTGGAGACTCGAGGAGGGTCCCTCAGAGCCACTTAGAACAAACCCACCTGCGCCCTGTCCACCTCTTTCTGCCTCTTTGTTTTCTGTTTGTCCTCACGAATATTCCAGTGTGATGAATTACAGGTTCACTTGACTCAGAGACATACTTCCTTCCATGCCGGGTTCCAGCCACGGGGGGAATCCAGGGGTCCCACAGGAAGAGACGGCATCGGTACGAATCGAGTGAGAGAGCCGAATTCTTTTTTAGCATTCACTGCCAGGCATCTCTGGCAATGGCTAGTCTAGCTTTATTTTTATACACACACACTAAGTTACAATCACATGGTATTCAGAATACATTGATTAGCCCTGGCCGGTTGGCTCAGCGGTAGAGCGTCGGCCTGGCGTGCGGGGGACCCGGGTTCGATTCCCGGCCAGGGCACATAGGAGAGGCGCCCATTTGCTTCTCCACCCCCACTCCCTCCTTCCTCTCTGTCTCTCTCTTCCCCTCCCGCAGCCAAGGCTCCATTGGAGCAAAGATGGCCCGGGCACTGGGGATGGGTCCTTGGCCTCTGCCCCAGGCGCTAGAGTGGCTCTGGTCCCGGCAGAGCGACGTCCCGGAGGGGCAGAGCATCGCCCCCTGGTGGGCAGAGCTTCGCCTCTGGTGGGCGTGCCGGGTGGATCCCGGTCGGGCGCATGCGGGAATCTGTCTGACTGTCTCTCCCTGTTTCCAGCTTCAGAAAAATACAAAAAAAAAAAAAAAAAAATACATTGATTAATAATTGTTTTTGTTTCATTATGGTTACATATTTCTAGGCAACAGTTAATTCATTTCTATAAGCTATAAATCAGGTGGTAAGTCATTCTAAGTATGTTATACAATAACTTGAGTAGCAACAACAATATTGGCGCAAATTTCTAAAAGATCAGTATTGATTAATAGCTCTATTTTATCTAAGGGTCTGTTGTCTAGTCAAATTTTATTATCTACTATATTCATATGCTAGTTAAGTTCTAACTTTATTTTTCTCAGAGTGTTCCACCACCTGCAGGTCAGGTATGCAAGAGGAAAGGAAAGTTTCTCTACCACATGAAAAGGCTAAGGAGGTAAAGTAATGAATTAAGTGAAGGCTGAAAGGTGCTTCTATGTATAGTTACTGTTTCCTACCTATTCATAAGTCACAATCTATTTTTTCTAACATGATTAATAGGAAGGAATTTTCCTACAAACTTAACCCTTTTTGAGGGATATCATAGCCAGCCTCTTATGTCTATGAGCCCAGGCAAAGGGGCTTACAGGCTTTTCTGTGGAACTCACACCCTCTGTCTCATTTCCAAAGAAATTACTACGAATCTACAGGGAAAGCACGGTGTTATTATCCCTGTGCCATAAATGATAGCACACACACCCAGAAAAGGGGGGATAAAAGGCCAAATTAATTCAAAAAGTTAAAGGGGGAAGTATCGTTGCGCCTTTTCTCTGCTGTGACTTTGTCAACCAGCAGCCGTTGATTGGCTTCCGACACTTCCAGACTGGGAACCCCTGGGGTAACTAATTACCCTGAATGTTTCTGAGATGGTCTAGCTACCAGGCCAGGACCTAAAACTTTTGTATTTCAAAATTAATTTATTAAGGAAGTTATATACTCCATGATTCAGGAATTTCATTTCTAGATGAAAAAATAGGAGCAATCTAAGTGTCAGAGTATATATGGTATTTCAAGGATATGATGTCACGTTTTCTTTTTTCTTTTTTAATTTATTTATTTGAGAGGTAGGGAGGCAGAGAGAGAAACATTGATTTGTTGGTCCACTTATATATGCATGCAATGATTGATTCTTGTATGTTCCCTGACTAGGGATTGAACCTGTAACCTTGGTGTATCAGGACAATGCTCTAACCAGTTGAGCTACCTGGCCAGGGCTGATGTTCTCCATGTCTGGTACTGTATGTTCTAAGCTGGATTCTTAGCTTATGACTAGAAATGAGGAGGAGATTTCAGACTTTTTTTAATGACAAGCTTTATCTTTCTGTGAGTGGCTCCCAGGGCTCTTACTCTAAGAACCTTATAGTGCACATTTATAGGTCTTTTAGACACTGAGAGGGGAAAGAAATCCTGAGAATTAAAAAATACCTTTATGCATTTTTTTTTCTTTTTTTTTTTTTTTTTTTGTATTTTTCTGAAGCTGGAAATGGGGAGAGACAGTCAGACAGACTCCTGCGTGCGCCCGACTGGGATCCACCCAGCACGCCCACCAGGGGCGATGCTCTGCCCACCAGGGGGCGATGCTCTGCCCCTCCGGGGGGTCGCTCTGCCGCGACCAGAGCCACTCTAGCGCCTGGGGCAGAGGCCAAGGAGCCATCCCCAGTGCCCGGGCCATCTCTGCTCCAATGGAGCCTTGGCTGCGGGAGGGGAAGAGAGAGACAGAGAGGAAGGAGGGGGTTGGGGGTGGAGAAGCAAATGGGCGCTTCTCCTTATGTGCCCTGGCCGGGAATCGAACCCAGGTCCCCCGCATGCCAGGCCGACGCTCTACAGCTGAGCCAACCAGCCAGGGCCTTTTTTTTTTTTTTTTGCATTTTCCCGAAGCTAGAAACGGAGAGACAGTCAGACAGACTCCCGCATGCGCCCGACAGGGATCCACCGGGCACGCCCACCAGGGGGCGACGCTCTGCCCCTCCGGGGTGTCACTGTGCCGCGACCAGAGCCACTCTAGCGCCTGGGGCAGAGGCCAAGGAGCCATCCCCAGCGCCGGGGCCATCTTTGCTCCAATGGAGCCTTGGCTGCGGGAGGAGAAGAGAGAGACAGAGAGGAAGGAGAGGGGGAGGGGTGGGAGAAGCAGATGGGCGCTTCTCCTGTGTGCCCTGGCCGGGAATCGAACCCGGGACTTCTGCACGCCAGGCCGACGCTCGACTGCTGAGCCAACCGGCCAGGGCCAACAATACCTTTATGTATAAGATCTATTTTGCTTGTGTTTGAACCTTTAATAATTTTCAATTCGTCCAGTATGTACTTTTTTGTGTGTTTTTTTCCTTTGTTTAACATTTTTTGAGAGATTTCTCTATAATATATAAATTTAAAGCACACATAGTGGAGTCATATTATATATTCACCATTTCACAATTTACTTTGATAGATTTGGGGCTTTTCTGTGCTAGGAAATACAAATACTCATTTGAAATACTTAGCTGCTGTTTGGTGTTGCAGTTTGGCAGTATTGCACCTCATTTCACCATAGACACTTAGATTGCTCCTATTTTTTCATCTAGAAATGAAATTCTTGAATCATGGAGTACATAAACATTTAAGGTTGTAATAGATTCTGCCATATTACAATCTAAAAAGGGTTTTATTATTTTCTGTCCCACAACGAGTCCAAGTATGCCCTTTCTAATAATATGATTTCTTCTCCTCATCTCTTTACTGGTGACTTAGAAATCCCAAATCTATGTGGCTGGTTGTGACCTTGCACTTACGTTGGGTGTTAGTTCATCATCTGCCTGGGGGGGGGTCTCACTCTTGTTGGTATGGGGGTCCTGCTCTGAGGAGGGTGTTCTTTACCGTGGCCTCTCCTGACCTTGATTGTGGTACAGTGGTTATTAATAGAAGGAGCTGTCATGTCTGGCCCGAATCCAGATGTTCACGTTCTGTTGGAACTCTCTCTCTAGAGCCCTTGGCTGACCGTTGAGATTTTTCCCAGCACAGTACGGTTTACTTAGCCTCATTTCTTTGCAGTGAGGATTGCTGCTGATTTTAATTATTTTTTCTGCAGTTTGTTTTGATTTTTCTCATTTTCAGTTTCCAGAAGGCTTCAGCCTCGCTCAGCACAGCCTTGCAGGCGCCATGCTGACGGGTGTTAGTTCTGCCGCATCCCCCTCGTGCACAGCCACGTTCAGTGGAGCACAGTCTCTGCCTTCCACGTCCACGGGTGACACTGCCCGCCCCTGCTCATAGTAATGAGACAGCGGAATAAGTGTGTTTTCCACTTTCCCTTTTGAGGCTTGGGAGTGCATGCACTCGTCCAGCTGCCGCCGGACTCCACCTCTCTGGCTTCCCTGCCCACCCTCCCCTCTCCAGGCCTGAGTCTCGCAGTTCCTGGAGTTAGAGCCATCGTCACCTCTACCTGGACTTGCCAGCCTGGCCTCTCCTCAGTCCTGTGCCTCACGCATTACAGAGAGGTGCATGTAAATGCAGGCCTGATGGTGCTGTCCCCACAGAAACTGTAGCGGTGTCCCAGCAGGTCTGATGCTGCTGTCCCCGCGGAAACTGTAGTGGTGTCCCATCTGCTGCACCCTTGTTCTGTTTTTACATTTCCTGGAGAGTTTTCCACAGGCATGGGAGCTGGGCACTGGCTGACTAATGGGAAATTAGGGTTCTTTTCAGAAACCTGCGCCAGTACCTTAACCCCTGCTTTGGGACTAGGGGAGATAAAAGTTTGACCATGGCCCGGGCCTGAGTCTAAGGTTGAAATGCCTGTTACAGGATCATATCTTCTAACTTCTAATACTGATTTTGTGCATTCTTTAAGTGTGATTGCAAAGATACGTTGGAGCCTGAGACTCTTTGTAGCTTATGGTCTTAAATAGATTAGAAAAGGAAACTTTGCTTGTATCACTTTGGTTGGAATGGGTGCTTTTTTGATCATAGCAGTCATGTAAGAGAGTGACTTGGATGATTAACTATTCTGTACTTTATCAGCCCTAAGACTAGCAGGGTTAGATTTTTTTTTTGGTTTTCTATTAATTATTTAGTTAAAATATATTTTAAAAAATGAAACATTAGTGTAACCCTGGAAATATATTTGCCTAAATTGTCTACTTTGAGAACCATAATTATAGAATATACTGAGTTTTGTTTGCTTTTTTGTTTCATTGGCGTTTTCAGAAATTTGGGCACCAAAAAAAAACTGTATATAGAGATGAAAAAATTTAGACATATCCTTTGCAGTTTAGAAGGGATTGATTGATACACTGGGGAACAATTTTTTTTTCATTTTCTGTTGCAGGAGTTTTTAGAACTGTTTCTATATATTTCTGCATCACTGATTCCAAATCTGAAATCCGTTTTTTGGTGCATGCTCTAGTTTTTATGCAATTTTAAATTCTTTTTGTTACAGTTAATGGCAATGCATTGGTTTTTAAATTGGAGTTAAAGGGCAACGAATCTTGGATTGAACATAACCACAAGGCAATTAATGTTTTACAAACATCACTTTTACATAATTGTAGTTGTCTTTAAATGTAAAAAATTATTATCTGATAAAAACATCCTCTTATTTTGTTTTAAGATTGAATCATGGCTTCTTCGAGTAGGCGTAAATGTAAGAATAGTCCTGACACCTTCTATTATATATGTGGCTGTTACACACTTCAACATCAAAGGCGCAATATTTCATCATTTGTGACACGTGCCTATATTACCTATTTTCAAGTTCCCCTTGGCGACTGAGACAAGAATTGGCCTGACCAGGTGGTGGTGTAGTGGATAGAGCGTCAGACTGAGATGCGGAGGACCCAGGTTTGAGACCCTGAGGTCACCAGCTGGAGTGTGAGCTCATCTGGTTTGAGCAAAGCTCACCAGCTTGGACCCAAGGTTGCTGGCTTGAGCAAGGGGTCACTCGGTCTGCTGAAGGCCCACGGTCAAGGCACATATGAGAAAGCAATCAATGAACAACTAAGCCTATAAGGTGTCGCAACAAAAAACTAATGACTGATGCTTTTCATCTCTCTCCGTTCCTGTCTATCTCTATCTATCCCTCTCTCTGACTCTCTCTCTGTCACTGTAAAAAAAAAAAAAATAGAAAGACAAGAATTGGGCTTCTCATATTGTGTGTCATAATTGTGAGGAAATGCTTCATGACTGGACAAAAGGAAAACGCAAAGGAATGCCTTTTGGTATTCCCATGGTTTGGCATGAACCTAAGGACCACAGCAGTGACTGTTATTTCTGTTTGATCCATACAAAGGGCATCGGCAAGAAAAAACAGCATCTAATCATATATCCTAATATTCCTTCAACATTACAACCTGTCCCACACTCTGAGCACTCCTGGTTCCAGTTTTCAATGGTTTTATTTCTTCTAAGGACGAAGAAAGTGAACATTGTGATCAGGTCTATTTTGATAAGATGCATGAGGAAATGGTTGTAGAATCCTGATGGGTCTTCTGATGTCAAGCAGTCATTAACCCCTCAGCAGTTTAGCCAACCCAAATTGAATGACTTAGTAAGAATGACATAAAAATTGTCCTCGACTTTCTGAAGTATGAGGAGCATAACTAGATCATTTGTGTGGATCTTAAAATGGTAAACTTCCTGCTAGGACAAAAGAGAGGTTTCACGAAGTATCCTTGCTTTCTGTGTTTGTGGGACAGCCAAGCTCGGGAGAAACACTGGACACAGAAGGAGTGGCCGAAACGTGAAGCTCTAGAAGTAGGGATGCAAAATACTGTGAATGAACCTGTAGTTAATTGAGACAGGATCATTTCCCTCCCACTTCACATCAGACTTGGCTTAATGAAGCAGTTTGTTCAGGCTTTGGATAGAGAAAGTGAATGCTTTTGACATATTTCTGCTTTTCCTGCCTTGTCTTTCGAGAAGATAAAAGCACGTGTATTCATGGACCTCAAATTCAATCCCTCATACGTGATGAAGAATTTGCCGGGAAGATGAATAAGGAGAAAGCAGCATGGCAGTCTTTTGTGGCAGTTACAAAGAACTTTCTTGGCAACAAAAAAGCAGAAAACTATGAACTTCTGGTTCAAAGGATGCTGTTGGCTTTCCACAACATTGGATGTAACATGAGTGTTAAGATTCACTTCCTGAATAGTCACCTTGATAAGTTTCCTGAAAATCTTGGAGCTGTTAGTGATGAGCAGACTACTGTTGGAGCATCAAACAAGATTGACCTCAACAAGTACACAAACGCAAATTTTTGCCTGAATAGAATTTAAGTAAGTTTTGCGCAATTTTTTTTTCTTTGCATTTTTCCGAAGCTGGAAACGGGGAAGCAGTCAGACAGACTCCCGCATGCGCCCGACCGGGATCCACCTGGCATGCCCACCAGGGGGGCGATGCTCTGCCCCTCTGGGGCGTCGCTCTGTTGCAACCAGAGCCATTCTAGCGCCTGAGGCAGAGGCCACAGAGCCATCCCCAGCGCCCGGGCCATCTTTGCTCCAGTGGAGCCTCGGCTGCGGGAGGGGAAGAGAGAGACAGAGAAGAAGGAGAGGGGGAAGAGTGGAGAAGCAGATGGGCGCTTCTCCTGTGTGCCTGGCTGGGAATTGAACCCGGTACTCCCACACGCCAGGCCGACGCTCCACCACTGAGCCAACTGGCCAGGGCCTTGCGCAAATTTTATGATTAAAATAAGTCTTTTAATATGTTCTATTTTGAAATTGTAGGCAAATTCTGATGTAGTCATATCTTTTAGTGTATTAGTGTATTTACTACATTATACAAATTATTATATTTTCACAAAGATGATGTCCAAGAAGACATTCTACTTCATTATGTTAAACTAAATGTTGAAAATTTTACAATTAGATGAAAACCTAAAAATCTTGAATTGTAAAAAAACTATAGCTTACAGAGGAAAACTAATATCAGATTTGAGATCAGCACACTTGAATTAGGTAAGAACAAGTGTTTTTGTGGATGCAACAAAAATTTTGTTCCCCATTATAATGGATTTGTTTGACTTCTCAGATAATCCTTTCCAGGAGACAATTATTTAACATGCATCCACAATATGATTAGCTGTTACATTTTGGCTCATTTCTTTCTTTAAATTTTTTTTTTTTTTTTAGGTAGAGAGAGACAGACAGAAAGACAGACAGACAGGAAGGGACAGAGATGAGAAGCATCAACTCATAGTTGTTCATCTACTGCTTTCTCATGTGTGCCTTGACCCAGGGGCTCCAGCCAAGCCAGCGACCTTGGGCTCAAGCCAGCAACCATGGGGTCATGCCTATGATCCCACACTCAAGCTGGCAACCCTGCGCTCAAGCCAGTGACCTCAGGGTTGTTTTTTGTTTTTTTGTTTTTTACAGAGACAGAGAGTGAGTCAGAGAGAGAGAGAGATAGGGACAGACAGACATGAACGGAGAGAGATGAGAAGCATCAATCATTAGTTTTTCGTCACGCGTTGCAACACCTTAGTTGTTCATTGATTGCTTTCTCATATGTGCCTTGACCGCGGGCCCTCAGCAGACTGAGTAACCCCTTGCTGGAGCCAGCGACCTTGGGTTCAAGCTGGTGGGCTTTTGCTCAAACCAGATGAGCCTGCGCTCAAGCTGGTGACCATGGGGTCTTGAACCTGGGTCCTCTGCATCCCAGTCCAACGTTCTATCCACTGCGCCACCGCCTGGTCAGGCGACCTCAGGGTTTTGAACCTGGGTCCTCACCATCCCAGGTCAATGGTCTTTCCACTGCGTTACCACTTGGTCAGGTACATTTAGGCTTATTTCTTGTGTCAGACTCTAGAAATACTGTGAGCAATAAGGCAAAATATTCACAAGTTCATCTGGTGGTTGGATATACTACTATCTCTATACATCATTCTATGCCTTTTATTTTAAAAAACAAGTACAAATGTAAGAAGAAAAAACCCCAAAAAACAAGTACAAGTGTGACACCCAGTGGCACTTTGGTTTTCTGCATTGCCAGCCCATTAGGAAATACTGTTCTTGCTGCTCTGACATACATGTATTACCCTCTGTCTTATTTTAAGCTAAACCTATCTTATTTAAGTGATACTTTTTTTTTCTTTTCTTTTTTTTATTGCAGGGAAGAAAACTTTTTATTTTAAACCACAAATATTCAGCAGGTGACCACAAGTATCCATGTTTCATTAAAATCACATAAACATAAGTACAAAAGCACCACTGATCATTGCTCTAGAAAAACTGTGTGAAAACTTCAAATATGCACAGTAAAAACACCACAGTATACACAGGAATAATCTTTTAAAGCAAATGTATGAAATGCTGAATTTTACAGCCAGCTTCCAATATTTAATTTATTTTACTTGAGGATGATGGAAATTTCCAAAAAGATTATGAGAAGGTAAAATGTCCATCCTTGTATATTCTCGTATGCCAACTAGTAGAGTTCTAAAAAAATTAGCATTTACAAAACTTGGTAAAAATAGCTTTTAGAAGTTGTCCCAAGAGGTACGTACATAAAATCAACCCCAATTTTTCATGATAATTCACTTTTCCTCATTATCTACAGTTTCAGTTTTCTGTGCCTCTTCAACTTTAGTTTCACCATTTTCAGATGGTGCAGTACCTTCCTTTCCAGCTTCCTGCTTCTCCTCCTTCTTCCCTTTAGCACCTTTGTTACTCTTTGTTCCAGGTTCTTTCTTAGTAGATGTTTTTCTTGGTTTAGGTTTAGGCTCAGGTTTGGGCGGAGTGGGTTTCGCTGACAATCTGGCAGACCGTCTTGTGGGCTCCTGTTTAGTTACTTTCGATCCATCCTTGCCCTCTGTATTCTCTGGAGACTTTCTCTTCGGCATAATGACTATGTTCGTGCTGCTAAAAAGTAAAGCAACGGGCTGGAACTGTTGGTACCGCTGCTGGATGTTGCCACCGCCACTGCATCTGCTCACGCGCGGGCCCATCTTTTTCATTTTTAAATATATTTATGGAGGTATAATTTATGCATTCACTTTAACTATATATATAAATTCACTGACTTTTCATAAATGTAGAGTTATAAAGACAGTTTTAGCATATTTCTATCATTCCCCAAAACTTGCCTCATGCCAGTTTGCCAAGTTTTCCACCCTCCTCTAGCCACAGGCAGACACTGACCTGCCGTCTGTCTGCCTCTGCAGCTTTGCTGTCTGTCTGTCTCTGCACACTTGCTTTCCCTGCACAGTTCCTAGAAATGCCATCGTATGATATGCAGTTCTCACATGTCTGGCTTCTTTCAATTTTATATGTAAAGGTTCACCCTATTGTAGTTGATTGCTTTTCACAACCGAATATATTCCATTTCATGAATATACCACATCTTATTTATCCACTTGTCTGTTTATTTAGTTTTAATTAAAAAAAAAATGAAAACAATTCATGCTCATGGTTTAAAATGTCAAATTTTTGGTGCTTATATTAAAGAGCAGTTCTATGCCAATTCTCTAAGGTAACAAGTTAGCCTCTCTCTCTCTCTTTCTTTTCCTGTTTCTGATACTCTTGGGGCCCTGGATCCTGAAGGAGTTAAAATATGCTTTTCAGAAAGGGAGATTAGTTTCAAGAGTTGCAGTGCAAGTCGAGCGTAACTGTTTTACTTTTTCATCTTTTCACCGGTGTCTTCATAATTATGTCATCTGTTGTTTCCCTGTTCGTTTTAGGGAGAGTTAGAGTTTGTAAGAGGGTATCTGTTATACATCATCTTCTCTTGTCATGTTATTTTTTTTAAGAGGGTGTATGTAGATGGTGGAGGAAGGCTCATAATGACATCATAAGGAAGCCACCTCACAAAATTTTGTTGCTCACAAAATTCCTGTGAAATAATCCCTTATTATCACTCATTGGACATTTTATAGCTTTATAAATCAAGGCCCAGTGAGATCAAATGACTTGTTTGGGATTTGATAATGAATAGATTAGAGAGTTCAAGGAGGATTAAATTTTTCCTATTTCTTGTTTGTGGACCCATTCATTAGCACGGGAGAATCCATCAGTGCTGTTCTCTTTCCCGAGAGCTTAGGAGAAGGGTGCGTGTCTTGGTTCCCACAGCGTTTTTTTTTTTTTTTAATTATTATTTATTTTTTACAGAGACAGAGAGAATCAGAGAGAGGGATAGACAGGGACAGACAGACAGGAATGGAGAGAGATGAGAAGCATCTATCTTTAGTTTTTCATTGCACGTTGCAACACCTTAGTTGTTCATTGATTGCTTTCTCATATGTGCCTTGACCGTGGGCCTTCAGCAGACCAAGTGACCCCTTGCTGGGGCCAGCGACCTTGGGTTCAAGCTGGTGGGATCTTGCTCAAACCAGATGAGCCCGTGCTCAAGCTGAAGACCTTGGGGTCTCGAACCTGGGTCCTCTGCATCCCAGTCCTACACTCTATCCACTGCGCCACTGCCTGGTCAGGCTCCCACAGCGTTTTTAAAAAAACCTCTTAAAACCACTTAAAAAAAATTTTTTTTTTTTACAGGGACAGAGTCAGAGAGAGGGATAGATAGGGACAGACAGACAGGAACGGACAGAGATGAGAAGCATCAATCATCAGTTTTTTTGTTGCGACATCTTAGTTGTTCATTGATTGCTTTCTCATATGTGCCTGGACCATGGGCCTTCAGCAGATTGAGTAACCCTCTGCTCAGCCAGCGACCTTGGGTCCAAGCTGGTGAGTTTTTTGCTCGAGCCAGATGAGCCCACGCTCAAGCTGGCGACCTCGGGGTCTCAAACCTGTGTCCTCCGCATTCCAATCCGACGCTCTATCCACTGCTCCACCGCCTGGTCAGGCAAAACCACTTTTTACTAGAACTATTTATTTGACTCTCTCTCTGCATCAGTGGCCAACATTGTATTCTGTTTATATTTGTATCCTAAGGGCCCACGCACTCAAGAAATAATTCATTGAATGAATGAGTGAGAACTGAAAATTTTTGAGCTTTTCTAAAGCGTGAATATAACGAGGTCTTCCTTGAGTTGGGTTTCTAGTTTACATGAATTGTGTCTCCAGTAGTGATTATTCATTGTGACTTAGGTTGACCTCAGTGCGTATTCTGGGAGGAAGGAGAATGAATGGTAGGTAGTTCCTTGCGTTTGCCATGGAAATCTAGTTCTTGTTTTAGTGTTGACATTTTTTTTCTTTAATAATCTTGATCTCTGCCCCTAAAACATAAATTTGAAAGTTATGGCTAAGTGCACATATTAGGATTCTCTGGAACACAAGAGAAGTAAAACCTAACTTTGTAAATTCATGTCTAAATACTTAGAAAAAAATTTTGACTGTAGAATGTTTAAGTAGGAAAGGGTTTGAGTGATTTTTAGGACTTCATGTGACTTTCTCTTTGTCAAAGATATTTTGGATGATTACTCATGATCTTTTACAGGGAAAAGGAAAGCATCTTGTCTGTTTATCTGAGTCAAGGTTTAGTGGTGTGGGGGGGAAGTATAAGAAAATTGCACACTCTAGAAGCTAAACAAACTTAGTGACATGGCACATATTTTTTTCCAGAGTAAATGTATATTATATTATCTGCATTTAGAGAAATACGGAAGCTGCTATTCTGTTTAGTGGTAACTTTTTATAAAGCTTCTGATCTGAATGAAGCCTGTGGTTTGAATGGAGGTTTTACCAACAAGGCAGCCTGTTAGATGCCATGTCATGACAGTGACATAGACTCATCCCCAAAGAATTCAACAGAATATCTGAGGAGATTGCATCATCTCTAACTAATGTGCTGTGTTCTGCTCATGTGATATGGGTTAGACTATTGTTCTGAAGGCTGTGATAAGAAGAAGAGAGAAAACTGAGGCCAGTTTTACAGAGGTGACTATTTGTAGATTCCACAAATACCAATAAGAGTGTTAAAAAGTCAGGTGTGCCAAATATAGAACTGTAGTCTTGTTGGCATGGGCAAACTAGCTGTTAACATATACTGGACCGCCTGACCAGGTGGTGGCGCAGTGGATAGAGCATCGGACTGGGATGCGGAAGGACCCAGGTTCGAGACCCTGAGGTTGCCAGCTTGAGCACTGGCTCATCTGGCTTGAGCAAAAGCTCACCAGTTTGGACCCAAGGTCGCTGGCTTGAGCAAGGGGTCACTCGGTCTACTGAAGGCCCGCGGTCAAGGCACATATGAGAAAGCAATCAATGAACAACTAAAGTGTCGCAACGAAAAACAGATGATTGATGCTTCTCATCTCTCTTCATTCCCGTCTGTCTGTCCCTATCTATCTTTCTCTCCGACTCTCTCTCTGTACCTGTAAAAAAACAAACAAATGTATACTGGACCTCCTGCACTCTGTCAGACACTGATAAACAGTTTTACGTGGGCTATTTTTACTTAATTTTCTTCTCTTTTTTTTTGCAACAGACAGAGAGACAGAGAGGGAGACAGACAGACAGGAAGGGAGAGAGATGACAAACATCATTTATTTGTTGTGGCACCTTTGCTGTTCATTGATTGCTTTCTCATATGTGCCTTGACTGGGGGGCTGCAGCAGAGTGAGTGACCCCTTGCCAGTGACCTTTGGGCTCAAGCCAGCAATCATGGGGTCATGTCCATGATCCCATGCTCAAGCCAGCGACCCCGTGCTCAAGCTGTTGAGCCCACACTCAAGCTGGCGAGTCCATGCTCAAGCCAGTGACCTCAGGGTTTTTAATCTGGGTCCTTCACATTCCAGTCCAATGCTCTATCCACTGCACCACCACCTGGTCAGGCATTTTTATTTAATTTTCACATCAGTCCTCCAGTGATCCCTGTTTTAGTTGTGAGGAAATAAATTTAGAAATTAAGCAACTGGACTGGTTAATAGAGCTGGATTTGAATTTGTCCAGCTTTAGAGTTAGTGCAAGTATATTTCTTCCTTTGCTTGCTTCTGAGACATCAAATATAGCCCCTGCCATGGGATAGCTTTTCTCCTTAGTTGGAGTACATGGAGAAGTGGCCTTTTCTATTTAGGTCCCCATGGAGAAGGTCACCTTTCATTTGCTCAGCACGTCTTTGTGGAGTGCCTGCTCCACTCGGCTGGGTGGTGTGAGTTTCAGTGCCAGACACAACAGAGCCTCCGCCTGGAGCTTTCCAACTCAATCTTTCCCAGTGACCTCTAGGGAACCTTAAACCACAACTCCTTTCCTTTGAGGAAACTACAGTTTCTCAAGTCAGTTTCACCAAAAAGTTTCTCTTTCATTGTGACCCCCAGGAGTCCCGGGGTTCCACCCTCCAGTTCCCTGACTGTCCCACAACCCTATTGGTCCCCCTTGGCACCTCCCTGGATTCTCAGCCCCAGACGAACAGTGGGAAGGAGGAGTGCACAGTGCGTCTCGACACCCCGCCACACGGTGGTGCCCATATCTCTAGCTATGCTGGAAAGCCCCTCCTAGAGTCCTTAGGTTCCTGCAGCCAGCGGGGGCGGTACAGCATGCTCAGCATGAAGACCTGGTTGTCCTGGCTCCTGAACCTCAATTTTATTTATAGAGTTCTGAGATTTACAAGATGGCAGCTGAGTAGGCAGATGCACAGACTCCCAGCTCACACTACCAAACTGGATTACAAATTAATTTAGGAACAATCAGCATGAAAAACCAACTTTGGACTAAAAGAACAGGTCTCAAAAACCAAGGAGCAAAGAAGAAGCTACACTCAGCTTGGTAGGGAGTGTGGAGGCATGGTGGGGGTTCCCCTGCTTCCAGGAGCAAAGGGGGGGGGTGAGGCTGAGAGCCCAGAAGGGCTCTCATTACAAGGAGAGAGACCCTGAGAGACGGGGGCCCTCAGTCTCAGACCGGAGACCCAGCCTAGAAATCCAGAGACTAGAGGAGACAGATGGAAAAGAGCAAAGATATGTGAGTAGGAAGAGGTGGGGTTGCCTTAAAGGGACAGAACAGAAAATATAATTCACAGCCACTTGCCTGGGGTCTTGGGGACAAGGAGGGTTGAGAGGACAGGCTTGTCTTCCTAAAGGAAAGTGGGGAGAGTGAGACAGTTGGTGACAGGCAGAGGAATGCCTGGGATGACCTGAGAAGCTGACTCATCCAGTGCAGAGGCGGCCATAGCTGGGGGAGGTGTTGATCCCACCACACAGCACAAGCCTAAAGTGGTTCCCCATCACCCACCTCCAGAAAGCTCTCCAGCTCCAACCAGTGCAAAAAGACACAGCTAAAAACAGGAAGTGGGGAGGAGGGGCAGTAACTCAGGTTTCCAGGGAGATTTGAGATACACCTCCCCCTACTAAAGCTGAGAAAGCACCCCGCCCCTGGAGAGCAGCTGGCAGAACAGCCTTCAGAGTCTCAGAGGTTATACCTACCACATTCCTGGATACAGTTTCAAATAAGCCCCCTGCTGAGATCAGTAAACAAGATTACCACTGAGTTAAGAAAACTGAGAAGAAAACAAATGAATCAAGACTTCAAAGTGGCTCTACTAGGTAAGGAGACCACAAGTGGAAGAAGCCTACAAGCCATACAGAGAATAATGGGAAGGCAGAGAAGCATAAGTCATCTGCTTCAACAAGACAAATCCTCAGAAAAAGTCCTGGATGAAACGGAAATAATCAAATTACCGATGCAGAATATAAAATAATGTTTGTTAGAATGCTTAAGGATCTGAAAGCTACAATGGATGGACTTAATGAACATCTCAATAAAGAAATTGTAAGCATCAAAAAGGACATGGAAATCATAAAGAGGAACCAGTTAGAAATGACAAACACAATATCAGAAATGAAGACTACACTAGAAGGAATTAAAGGCAGGCTTGATGAAGCAGAGGATCAAATCAGCGACTTAGAGGACAAGATAAGCGAAAGCATGGAAGTAGAACAGCAAAAAGAAAAGAAGATCAAAAAGTCTGAGGAAACTCTAAGAGAGCTCTGTGACAACATGAAGAGAAACAATATTCGCATAATAGGGATTCCTGAAGGAGAAGAGAAAGAAAAAGGAATAGAGAAATTGTTTGAAGAAATTATAGCTGAAAATTTCCCTAAATTAATGCAGGAAAGAGTCACACAGGTTCAAGAAGCAGAGAGAACCCCATTAAAAAGAACCCAAAGAGACCCACACCAAGACATATCATAATCAAAATACCAAAGCTAAGAGAAAAAGAAAGAATGCTAGAAGCTGTAAGAGAGAAACAGTCTATCACCTACAGAGGAACCCCCTTAAGGATGACATCCGACTTTTCAACAGAAACACTTGAGGCCAGAAGGGAATGGCAAGAAATATTCAAAGTGATGCAGAACAAGAACCTACAACCAATACTTCTTTATCCAGCAAGACTATTGTTTAAAATTGAAGGAGAAATAAAAAGCTTCCCAGACAAAAAATAAAATAAAAAATAAAAAATCAAGGAATTCATCACAACCAAACCAATGCTGCAAGAAATGTTGAGGCATGCTGTAGACAGAACAAAGTGGGGGGAAAATATATATAGTAAAAGAGGTAGGTAGATTTAAAGAATAAAATGGCAATAAACAACTACATATCAATAATAACCTTAAATGTAAATGGATTAAATGCTTCAATCAAAAGACATAGGGTAGCTGCATGGATAAGAAAACAGGACCCCATACATAGGCTGTATACAAGAAACCCACCTCAAAACAAAAGATACACATAGACTGCAAGTAAAAGGATGGAAAAAAATATTTCATGCAAATGGAAATGAAAAAAAAGCTGGAGTAGCAATACTTATAGCTGACAAAATAGACTTTAAAACAAAGACTATAGTAAGGGATAAAGAAGGTCACTACATAATGATAAAGGGAGCATTCCAACAGGAAGAGATATAACCATTATTAATATCTACACACCTAATATAGGAGCACCTAAATATACCTATATAAAGCAGATTTTGATGGACATAAAGGGAGAGATCAACAGCAATACTATAATAGTAGGGGATTTCAATACCCCACTAACATCACTGGATAGATCCTCAAGAAAGAAAATTAACAAAGAAACAGCAGAATTAAGGGACACACTAGATTAACTGGGTTTAATAGATATCTTCAGAACCTTTTACCCTAAAGCAGCAGAAATACATTCTTTTCAAGTGCACATGGTACATTCTCCAGGATAGACCACATATTAGGGCATAAAATAAGTCTCAACAAATTTAAGAAGATTGAAAGCATATCAAGCATCTTCTCTGACCACAATGGCATGAAACTAGAAATCAACTACAGTAGGAAAACTGAAAAACACTCAAACACTTGGAAACTAAACAGTATATTAAGAATGGGTCAACAATGAGATCAAGGAAGAAATAAAAAATTTCCTTGAAACAAATGAAAATGAGCATACCACAACTCAAAATCTGTGGGACACAGAAAAAGCAGTCCTAAGAGGGAAGTTCATAGCATTACAGGCATACCTTAAGAAGCTAGAAAAAAGCTCAAATAAACAACTTAATCCTGCTATTAAAAGAACAAGAAAAAGAACAGCAAGTAAAGCCTAGAGGAAGTAGAAGGAAGGAAATAATAAAGATCAGAGTGGAAATAAATGACATAGACACTAAAAAAAAAATACAGAGGATCAATGAAACCAAGAGCTGGTTCTTTGAAAAAGTAAACAAGATTGATGAACCCTTAGCCAGGCTCACCAAGAAAAAAAGAGAAAGGACTCAAATAAAACTAGAAACAAGGGTGAAGAAGTAACAATGGACACAGCAGAAATACAAAGGATTGTAAGAAAATACTATGAAGAACTGTATGCTGCCTGACCTGTGGTGGCGCAGTGGATAAAGTGTCAACCTGGAAATGCTGAGGTCACTGCTTCGAAGCCCTGGGCTCGTCCGGGCTAGGCACATATGGGAGTTGATGCTTCCTGTTCCTCCTCCCTTCTCTATGTCTCTCTCTCACTCTGTCTCTCTTCTTCCTCTCAAATGAATAAATAAAAAATCTTAAAAAAAAAAAGAACTGTATGCCAAAAAATTAGACAACCTAGGTGAAATGAACAAATTCCTTGAAAAATATTATCTTTTCAAAAATCAATCTGGCCTGACCTGTGGTGGCGCAGTGGATAAAGCGTCGACCTGGAAATGCTGAGGTTGCCGGTTCAAAACCTTGGGCTTGCCTGGTCAAGGCACATATGGGAGTTGATGCTTCCAGCTCCTCCCCCCCTTCTCTCTCTCTGTCTCTCCTCTCTCTCTCTCTCTCTCTCTCTGTCTCTCTCTCTCCTCTCTAAAATGAATAAATAAAAATAAAATAAAATAAATAAAAAAAAACCCAAAAATCAATCTGGAAGAATCAGAAAACCTAAATAGACCAATTACAACAAATGAGATAGAAATGATTATCAGAAAACTCCCAACAAACAAAAGCCCTGGGCCAGTTGGCTTCACAGGCGAATTCTACCAAACATTCAAAGAAGAACTAACTCCTGTCCTTCTCAAGCTATTTCAAAAAATTCAAGAAGAGGGAAAACTTCCAAGCTCCTTTTATGAGGCAAGCATAATTCTGATTTCAAAACCAGGTAAAGACAACACAAAGAAAACTATAGGCCAATATCCCTGATTAATTTAGATGCTAAAATTCTCAACAAAATATTAGCAAACCAGATCCAGCAGTACATGAAAAAAATTATATATCATGATCAAGTGGGATTTATTTTGGGGAGGCAGGGCTGGTACAACATTTGCAAATCAATCAGTGTGATTCATCACATAAACAAAAGGAAGGACAAAAACCACATGATAATATCAATAGATGCAGAAAAAGCATTCGATAAAATCCAGCACCCATTTATGATCAAACCTCTCAGCAAAGTGGGAATACAGGGAACATACCTCAACATGATAAAGGCCATCTATGACAGGCCCACAGCCAACATCATACTCAATGGGCAAAAGTTAAAAGCAGTCTCCTTAAGATCAGGAACAAGGCAGGGGTGCCCCCTTTCACCACTCTTTTTTTTTTTTTTTTTTTCATTTTTCCGAAGCTGGAAACCGGGAGGCAGTCAGACAGACTCCCGCATGCGCCAGACTGGGATCCACCCAGCATGCCCACCAGGGGGCGATGTTCTGCCCCTCTGGGGCGTCGCTCTGTTGCATCCAAAGCCATTTTAGCACCTGAGGCAGAGGCCACAGAGCCATCCCCAGCTCCCGGGCCATCTTTGCTCCAATGGAGCCTCAGCTGCGGGAGGGGAAGAGAGAGACAGAGAGGAAGGAGAGGGGGAGGGGTGGAGAAGCAAATGAGCGCTTCTCCTGTGTGCCCTGGCCAGGAATCGAAGCCGGGACTCCTGCACGCCAGGCCGATGCTCTACCACTGAGCCAACCGGCCCGGGCCCTTTCACCACTCTTTTGGTTTTTTGTTGTTTTTTGTTTGTTTGTTTGTTTTTTTGTGGGTTTTTTTTTTGTATTTTTCTGAAGCTGGAAACGGGGAGGCAGTCAGACAGACTCCTGCATGCGCCTGACCGGGATCCACCCAGCACACCCACCAGGGGGCGATGCTCTGCCCATCCTGGGCGTCACTCTGTCGCGACCAGAGCCACTCTAGCGCCTGGGGCAGAGGCCAAGGAGCCATCCCCAGTGCCCGGGCCATCTTTGCTCCAATGGAGCCTTGGCTGCGGGAGGGGAAGAGAGAGACAGAGAGTAAGGAGAGGGGGAGGAGTGAGGAAGCAGATGGGCGCCTCTCCTGTGTGCCCTGGCTGGGAATCGAACCCAGGACTTCCGCACGCCAGGCCGACACTCTACCACTGAGCCAACCGGCCAGGGCTCTTTCACCACTCTTAATCAATATAGTTCTGGAAGTTCTAGCCACAGCAGTCAGACAAGAAGAAGAAATAAAAGACATCCAAATTGAAAAAGAAAAAGTAAAACTATCATTTTTTGCTGATGATATGATACTATACATAGAAAACCCTAAAGTCGCAGTAAAAAAACTACTGAACCTGATAAATGAATTCAGCAAGGTGTCAGGATATAAAATTAATACTCAGAAATCAGAGACATTTTTATACACCAACAATGAGCTGTTTGAAAAAGAAATGAAGAAATCAATCCCCTTCACTATTGCAACAACAACAAAAAATAAATTACCTAGAGGAGGAGTAAATTTAACCAAGGAGGTTAAAGACTTGTACTCGGAAAAAGTGGAAGCATATACCGTGTTCATGGTTAGGAAGAATAAACATCATTAAAATGTCCATATTACCCAAAGCAATTAATAAATTCAATGAAATTCCTATTAAAATACCAATGACATATTTCAAAGATATAGAACAAATATTCCAAAAGTTCATATGGAACCAAAAAAGAACACGAATAGCCTCAGCAATCTTGAAGAAGAATAAAGTGGGTGGTATCACAATTTTGGATGTCAAGTTATACTACAAGGCCATTGTACTCAAAACAGCCTGCTACTGGCATAGGAACTGGCATATAGATCAATGGGACAGAACAGAGAACCCAGAAATAAACCCACACATTTATGGACAATTGATATTTGACAAGGGTGGAAATAGCATACAATGGAGTAAAGACAGCCTCTTCAACAAATGGTGTTGGGAAAATTGGACAGCTTCCTGCTGTCCAAAAAATAAAACTAGACCACCAACTTACACCATTCACAAAAATAAACTCAAAATGGATAAAAAACTTAAATGTAAGCCGTGAAACCATAAGCATCTTAGAAGAAAACATAGGCAGTAAGCTCTCTGACATCTCTCGCAGCAATATATTTGCCGATTTATCTCCATGGGCAAGTGAAGTAAAAGACAGGATAAACAAATGGGACTATATCAAACTAAAAAGCTTTTGCACAGCTAAAGACAATATGAACAGAATAAAAAGACAAACCACACAATGGGAGAACATATTCGACAATACGTCTGATAAGGGTTTAATAACCAAAATTTACAAAGAACTTGTAAACTGAACACCAGGAAGATAAACAATCCAATCAAAAAATGAGCAAAAAAATGAATAGACATTTCTCCAAAGAGGACATATAGATGGCCAATAGGCATATGAGAAAATGCTCAACATCACTAATCATTAGAGAAATGCAAATTAAAACCACAATGAGATATCACCTTATACCAGTCAGAATGGCGCTCATCAACAAAACAACACAAAATAAGTGCTGGCGAGGATGTGGAGAAAAGGGAACCCTCCTGCACTGCTGGTGGGAATGCAGACTGGTGCAGCCACTGTGGAAAACAGTATGGAGATTCCTCAAAAAATTAAAAATTGAACTGCCTTTTGACCCAGCCACCCCACTTTTAGGAATATATCCTAAGAACACCATATCACTGTTTCAAAAGGAGAAATGCACCCCCATGTTTATGGCAGCATTGTTCACAGTAGCGAAGATCTGGAAACAGCCCGTGTCCATCAGTGGACGAGTGGATTAAAAAACTTTCGTACATATATACAATGGAATACTGTGGGGCCATCAAAAAGAAGGAAATCATACCTTTCGTGACAACATGGATGGACCTGGAAACTATTATGTTAAGTGAAATAAGCCAGGCAGAAAGAGAAAAATATCATATGACCTCACTCATTTGAGGAATTCAGTGAACAATGTGAACTGAGGAATGGAATTGAGACAGAGGAGAGATCAAAGGGACCAGAGGAAAAGAGGACAGAGGGAAAAGGGATGATAGGATGGGATAAACCTGAAGGGAGGGGTAGGGCGCTTTGGGAGGGGGTCAAAGGAGATGCTGAGGGGAATATGGAGGAGGGGGGATGCATTCGGGGCAACACTAGAATCTATGTAAACACAATAAATTAAAATCAATTAAATTAAAGCTTGTATATATATACA
Organism: Saccopteryx leptura; assembly: GCF_036850995.1. Taxonomy (NCBI): domain Eukaryota; kingdom Metazoa; phylum Chordata; class Mammalia; order Chiroptera; family Emballonuridae; genus Saccopteryx; species Saccopteryx leptura. Next base: position 247,064,145 of record NC_089504.1, on the reverse strand, counting down.
ATGAATACTATGTGGCCATGAAAAAGAAGGAAATATTAATTTTTGCGACAACTTGAATGGATCTGGAAACTATTATGGTTAAGTGAAATAAGCCAGGTAGAGAAAGAAAAATATGATATGACCTCACTCGTTTGAGGAATCTGACAAACAGTATGAACTGAGGAACGTAATAGAGACAGAGGCGGGATCAAAGGATCCAGAGGGAAAGCGGACAGAGGGAAAGGGGATGATAGGATGGGATGAGAGCAGAAAAGCAAATCCTGGAGGGAAAAGGGGACGCATTACGGGGAGGGGGACAGGGGGAATGTACTGAGGAACACGGAGGAATGGAGGATATATTCAGGGGTACACTAGAATCTATGTAAACACAATAAATTAAAATAAATTTCATGTTAAAAAAAGTTTCTTTTTCATAGAAAAAGTGTATATAGCTTTAAGGCTTTAATGTTTTCTGTCTTCAACCAAGGATTAAACAGAGCAGGGGAAAAATTACATGTCATCCCAAACTCATAAAAAGCTATATTTGGAGAAAAAGTAGAAACAAATGCCTTTAGTATTAAAAAGCAAGACAAAATATAAGCTTAGTATTGGTCTTAAGAAATTAGGAAGGAAAGAACAATAAGCCAAGAAAAACTAGGTAAAAGAGAATAGTAAAGATACAAAGTGAATTAAATAAAATAAAGAACATAAAAAACAAAAGAGAAAATCTTAAAGGTAGTTTCTTGTCAAGATCAATAAAATAAATTACTTTCCCAAAGTGATCTACATTTTTTTTTTTTTTTTTTTTTTTTTTCTGAAGCTGGAAACGGGGAGAGACAGTCAGACAGACTCCCGCATGCGCCCGACCGACCGGGATCCACCCGGCACGCCCACCATGGGGCGACGCTCTGCCCACCAGGGGGCGATGCTCTGCCCATCCTGGGCGTCGCCATATTGCGACCAGAGCCACTCTAGCGCCTGGGGCAGAGGCCACAGAGCCATCCCCAGCGCCCGGGCCATCTTTGCTCCAATGGAGCCTTGGCTGCGGGAGGGGAAGAGAGAGACAGAGAGGAAAGTGCGGCGGAGGGGTGGAGAAGCAAATGGGCGCTTCTCCTGTGTGCCCTGGCCAGGAATCGAACCCGGGTCCTCCGCACGCTAGGCCGACGCTCTACCGCTGAGCCAACCGGCCAGGGCGTGATCTACATTTAACACAATCCCAGTAGACTTTTACAAAGAATTAGCTAAAATGATTTTTAAATTTATTAAGTAAACACGCTGACTTAAGAGGAATGTTGCTCACAAAATTCACGTCTGTCAGTAGGGGCTGATTTAATATAATGCGTCCGTCCAGGAGTGGCATGTGATCGTGAACGCAGAGAAGGGTCACCATGCATGTAGCACACTGGCTTTGGGGTAAAAATAAAAGGGAGGACAAAAATATAAGTTAACTTTTGCTTCTGTTGTGCATAAAGAAATGCTGGGAGGAAGGTCGCACTGCACGTCAGTTACTATTATGGTTCTCTGTGATGGGGGAGGGGCAGAAGGGACAAGGGGTGAGACTCGTCCTTCCGTACATATTACAGTTTTGGAACCATTAGAATATATTGGCTATTGAAGAATTAACTTAAGCTTATGATGTATAAAAAGTTTTTTGAACCAATAAGAAAAAGGTAAACATGCCCAATGAAAAGTGAGTCACGTGCACACTATTGGCACACCTGTCTGGCACGCGTGGCCACCGTGGGACTATCGCAGGGATAGTGAGGCAGCCGGCTGGCAGTGACTCCCTCTGGCTGTGAGGGCACGGTTACTGCATTTATTTTTTGCTTGTAATGTTGTTGGTCTCCTGCAGTGATCTACTTCTTTTAAAATTGGTGGAATTAAAAGAAAGAAAGGAAATTGAAGAAAAAAGAGGAAGCTCAGAAAAAGAAAATGGAAGGCTATTCTGAAGAGGAGAGGGGAGTAAGGGTGACCCACACCCATAGACGAGGTGCGGGCTGTGGCAGCCGCAGATCCCGCACCTGTGGAAGGACCCAGACACATTCGTGTGGGGGTATGTGCACACGGGGGACCGTGCGGTACAGTGAACGTTTGAAGGAGAAAAATCATGGCAGGAGAGGTGCAATTAATAAATGCTTGTGGAATGGGATAACGTTAGAAATGACATGCCTATACTATCTCAAACAATGGCTGGGGCAAAGTCAGACCTTTACAAAAGAGTCAGCTTTGAACAGTTCACGTAAATTAATGTGTGAAAGAGGCGGGATCACTGCAATAGTTGTGAAGAGACAGAGAGCCTCGCCATGGAAAATATCAGTATTTCAGAGAACTTACCATTTCAGGTAACATATAGTTAGAGCAGCCAAAGGCAAAGGTGTTTGGATGCGCATGGATGTTTGTCCCGAATATGTACGTGTTACAGAGTTCCGTGTATAAAGGGAGTATGAGAAAACAAATGTAGTAATCATCACAGTGGATTATGGGTGAATTTTGTTTTCCTTCAATGATGTGATGGTTTTGTTTTTGCAGCAGATACTTACTTGGAAGCAGGAAGGTCGCTCTGGAATAATAAAGTATTTTTCTAAAGACAGGAATAATTGAATAAATGAGCAGCCTTAATAGTTCCATATTACACAGGCTATTTTGTTACTGGGCTGTATCAGGAATCGAATCGTCACTCAGGCCAGCTCTGCCAGCCTCTGTGGACGACTGTCAGCTGAGCGGCGGGGAAGGTGAAGGGAAGCCTGCTGATACAAGTGATGGCAGCGCTTTGTGACCAGCTGCAGCCGCAAAGGGTTTTGGGATTGCCTTCATCCCTGCCTCTTGACCTTCTCTTCCTCCAGGTTGGTGGCACTAAGGCCGGAGTAGTCCGGTTCCTCGGGGAGACAGACTTTGCCAAGGGGGAATGGTGCGGCGTGGAGCTGGATGAGCCTCTCGGGAAGAACGACGGGGCTGTCGCTGGAACGAGGTGGGTGTGGAACTGCGCAGCGTCGCCTCTCCCTCGTGCACGTGAAGGCGCTCTAGCAGACCTAGCCCCTTGTGTATACCCACGTGGGAATGAGCGGCTCACCTGCTGCCGGAGTTAGGCACACGTTTGTTTCCTGTTCCCTTTGTTTGGCAAGGTTCCGTCATGTGGGGGTCACTCTGTTGCTGTTTCCTCTGCTGATGGCAGAAACAGTCATTCCCTTCGGTGCCCGAGTAGCAGATGAGGGACTCTGTCTCTGTGTGTCCTGTCGTTACCTGTGAGGGTGTTTTCTGAAACACTGTTGAGGTCATTTTTCAGTCACACCCGTGGGATGTGTGCTATGTGCCACCCCAGCTGATCGGTAGAAGTGCCTGCACACCAGTCACAATTTAAGAGGAGAGCTTTTTTCATTCTAGTTGTTATTTCTCATAATTAAGTTTTTTGTTACTGTTTTTCTTATTGTTCCCTAAAGATATTTTCAGTGTCAACCCAAATATGGCCTGTTTGCTCCCGTCCACAAAGTGACCAAGATTGGCTTCCCGTCCACAACACCCGCCAAAGCCAAGGCCGCGGCCGTGCGGCGCGTGATGGCCACCACGCCCGCCAGCCTGAAGCGCAGCCCGTCCGCGTCCTCGCTCAGCTCCGTGAGCTCGGTGGCCTCCTCTGTGAGCAGCAAGCCCAGCCGGACAGGATTAGTAAGCCCTCTTTTCTTACCGCGTGTGTCTGCCGCCCAGGTGTGGTACATGCTCACGGCCCCGCACCTGCTTCTCTGACCCCTGTGCTAAGTGTCAGTTGTCGCTTGTGAAAGTCCTTACAGGTTGACAGAGTCAAACTCTAGCCAGAATACATGCTTTAAAAGAAAGCTTGTAACAACTCCCTTTCAGGATCTTAAGGCTTTAAGAGGTTACAGCTCTGGGCGAACTGTAGTAACTCCTGGTGAAGTGACTTCTCTGAGATTACTTTGGGCACAAGAATGGCAGGAAAATTGGGGGGGGGGTTCTTTTCCTCAAGGACATAAGCCTCTCTTTTATTTTAAACAATTTTAAGAACTAACAACATATTTTGAGAAATTTACTATTGATTTACTATCTTAGAATTTTACTATTGATGTAGTCTAGCCCCCTGAAAGCAGTGAATGTGTGGAGTGCTTCCGGCTGGGGCAGAGGACACAGAGGGGGACTTCTGGGGCTGGAAAGGATGCTCAGAAGGGCTGTTTCGTTTTGTCTCCTCTCTCCATTTCCCCCTCCTACCCCCTTGCTTCCCCACCCCCTTTTCCTATTCAGATCGCTAAAACTGGAGTCATCACAATTGAAAGAAAACAGGCAGCATCTCATTCCGGTTATTCACGAGTTTCATGAGGGTCAAAGCAATGACTTATTTTGGCTTTGTCCCCTGCCGTTCAAGTGTATTTGCTTGCAGGAGGGCAAATACCGTGTGAATTTGAAATGGCAGCCTTGTCCTCCAGACTGGATTTGGGATCTCAGCCTTGCGAGGGTCAGCTAAGACAGGAGTGGGCATGCTGAGGGGTGTGATTTTTTTCGTTTTGTCTTCTGTGGGTTGCTGCCTGGCTACAAGGCGGAGGCTTCTGTCCATCAAGTGGGGGTTGTGTCCTCTGCCAGCCACACTGTCTTCCTCCTGTGTTCAGGGTGAAATGAAAACCTGCTCAGACTGTTCCATTTTGCATTTGGAAAGAAAGTCTGCGCCTTTAACAGAAAAGTGACAAAGGGACTTGATGAAACAGCTTGACAAGAGCAAGGAGACGGTGAAGACACCCCGCAGTTTGGATACAGCCTTACTCCAGTGGGTCAGCACACTCCAGTGGGGACAGCGAGTGCGCTCCGCCTGTCCTGGACAGTTCCGCAGAAGTGTTGGGCCTGGGTCAGGAGTTCTTTCTTGAGTAATTTTTATTACGTTGTACTTTTAAGTCCATTTCTTTGGGAAAGAACCCAATTCCCTGTGCTCTCCCAGTCTCTCCTCTCACTTTTGGACCAGCTCTGCATCCCTTAGCTCCCCTTGCTCAGGGAAGGACGCTGACAGAAGAGCAGTGAGTCTTCTCCTGAAACGGCTTGCGTAAAGGATGTTTTTATACGGGTTAGCTATAGTTTCTAAATCAGAAATCACCGTCAAAGAATATAGAGAAACTGAAGTGTGACTTCCTAGAAATACTTCTCAGCAATATAATCCTATTCATGTATGTATATAAAAGTCTATAAAGATTCTTTCATGTGAAATGATCTTCTCAGAGTTCTCAGCGCAGAGGAGCCCAGACCTCCTGGTTTCATAGTACCTTTGGTGTTGGTTTTTTCATGGTGCCTCTAGGCCAAAGGAAAGAGCTGCAGTTCTATTTATTAGGTAATTAGGTTTAAACAACGTAATATTTATATCCCAGCAATTTAATAGCTGTTCAGAAAAAGATACCTATTAATTAACATGTGTAAGTAATTCAAGAAACCTCGCTAAATAGAAACCACAAAGGAGGACATGGGCCTGATTGGACCTCTTGACTCTCATCGCTGACAAATCACCGCGCTGTGGATCGATGGCAGGTCCTCATCCGAAGTCGGGTCCCGGACTGAAGCTCTGCTGGGCTGAGGAGAGGAGAGGAGAGCGCTGGAGCAGCACACGGCTCAAGGCCGCGTTGATGGGGCACCAGCTGGCCATGGCTAAGGAGTCGGCCTCGGGCAGACGCCCGCCAAGGGGACGGCTTTTCCTTGACTCAGCCTCTGGGCCTGACCTGGAAGAGCAGTGCTCCCTTTGCTCTGTTACCTGTTTGCATGCAAAAGGAGGTTCTTTCCGCTGTTTTCATTTGACTTCAGCCTCACAAGGGAGGACTTGGGTTTGTGACACAGACACCGGAACTGAAACACGCCCACCCCCTCACCCAGCGGGTCCTTCTCCCTCACTTCTCTGCATTCGCCCCACCCTCCACCCCTTTTCCTCTCCCTCCTCACCGCCCCTGCCTCTCTCTGTTCATACATTTCTTCCCCTCCTTTTCTCTCTTGTGTTCTCTTTCTTTCTCGTGTGTGTCCTTGCCTAGACGTGTGCACACGTGCCCCCCACCCCTCAACACACCTGGGGGCAGGGACAGCTCTCCCCTTGGCTGGTTGCGCCTTTATCTGTCCCTCTGGTGGTGGGTCCAGCCCCTTTAGGCTGGTGGCAGCTGAGGTGGCCTCTGCCTGTCACTTTGAAGCAATGATAAAGAAGGTCCTGACAAAGGTCCAGCTATTTAACCCATTGAGGGAAGGTTCATGATGCCAAGGGTAACCTATTGGTTACTTAATGGTATTTAGATGCTTAAGTTGGAAAAAGTCACGATCTCAAGTCTAAAGATCAAAAGATTGCCCAAAATGTCACGACAAGAAAATAGTTATAAATGAAGCGCAGGTGGAAATGGAGTTGAGAAAAAGCTGTTAAATGGGTTCTGTGGCATCTTTCTTTTGTCAGCTGACCTCAGGCGACTTTTGATTTGAGCCACTTACGCTTCCGAACATCTCCGGCTGTTCCATGACCCCTTTACGTTGAGTGTTGTGTGTGAAGTTTACAGACAGGAGGCAGTGCTCTGCTGTGTTGTTGATGAAACGCTATACCTAAATGACCGCATGCCAGGAGCCGGGGTGGCTACTGCTTTGCCGAGGAGATGCCTGCCTCGCGGGCAGCGCTCCCTCCACGCGACCTGGGCCGTGTCCTCGCCCTTCACGTCTCTAACTTTCCTTTGCAGTTGACCGAGACCTCCTCCCGGTACGCCAGGAAGATCTCCGGCACCACTGCCCTCCAGGAGGCCCTGAAAGAGAAGCAGCAGCACATTGAGCAGCTGCTGGCCGAGCGGGATCTGGAGAGGGCGGAGGTGGCCAAGGCCACGAGCCACGTGGGGGAGATAGAGCAGGAGCTAGCGCTGGCCCGGGACGGACATGACCAGGTGAAGTCTGGTGCTAGCCTCGTTGTGGCGACGGTGATGGGTTCTGAGCCGATCTTGCTGCAGAGACGGAAACAGGTTCTAGATCGAGGGGGAAGGCCAAACTGCCTACCTTGTGCTTGGAGCCAGGAAGCTAGTCCCGGGGGCACTAGGACTGTCTCTGCTGGGCTTGTTTGAAAGCTGTGACCCAGGGGACTGGTTTGCGTCATTGTAACGATGGAATTTTGTGCTTCTTGAGTCTAGTGTAGCTTTTTGGTCTTCACATCCAAGTCTTTTGGCCTGTCCATGTTAGGTGAACTTGTTTACTAGGACTTTGTTCACGATTGATTATAACTTCTGTTTTGTAGATTATTCTTTGTATGAGTTTCAGCTTCCAAGAGATGGGAGTTGTTTTTACATTGCCCTCAGTTGCCTTAACGGTGTGGTTTCCATCATCATCTTCGGGGAGTGCCGCTGAGAGTATCTATTAAGGACCATAGGGTGTATTTGAACGTAAACAGGCTTTAGAGTAGCGCCAGCCCGCAGTGGTACCACTTAGCCGAGGCTGTTCGGAGACCTCCCGGGGCCTGTCGCGGTCAGACGGAGGCCGCTCACTGACCCCCTTGCCTCCCCAGCACGTCCTGGAACTGGAGGCCAAGATGGACCAGCTGCGAGCCATGGTGGAAGCTGCCGACAGGGAGAAGGTGGAGCTTCTCAACCAACTAGAAGAGGAGAAAAGGTGATCCTAACCGGTTCCCTGGTGCATGCGAGCCCTTTCCTTTTAAGCGGCCTTTCCCATTAGCAGCCATGTTGATGGCAGCCCTTAGAACCAAAGGAGTGACCTGTTCAGTGGAAATGGGAGTCTTAATTCTGTGTGAGGCGGGTTGGACTTGTTTTGAGTCATTTGGAATCATTCATTAGACATGGCCTGATTAACTGAACAAATGTTATCAAGCACCTACTGTGTGCCAAGCCTCCTGGTGAGGAGCCTCAGCCAGCGCGGGGCGGTGGAGGGGTGGGGGTCTTCACACTCAGCTTCCCCTGGAGCCACTCCCAGGGAGGGGTACTCAGTCTGAGCTGCCTGGGCTGTTGGAACACCTTCTATGTAGCCAGTGAAAGTGTACTGGGTATGGGGTGACCTGAGGCCCTTGCCCCTGAGGAACTCAATACCTTATTAGAAAAACAAGACTCGTGTGAAACAATTAGAGAATTACCCAGGTCAGGATGAAATCAGATGCTAACCTGAGAGACAGAGAAAGCAAGCTTGGTTCTTAATAAAAGATTATTATATTTGAGGTCATTAACAAACAATGTCTCTGAAAAGAAAGGGGTCTTTGTGGGAACCACATGAACACCTCTGGTTAGTGTGAAGCAATTAGAGAATTATCCAGGTCAGGACGAAATCAGATGCTAACCTGAGAGACAGAGAAAGCAAGCTTGGTTCTTAATAAGATTATTTGAGGTAGTTAACAAACAACGTCTCTGAAAAAAAGGGGGTCTTCATGGGAACCCCCATGAAGTGAACACCACCTCTGGTTATGGGATGTTTGTCATATTGTTGCCCTTACTGCCCCTTCTGTCATTTCTGAGAGCAACGACCTAACTCACCAGTGATTTAGTGTCGCTGAGCTCAGGAGGGTCCTGGACATGCGTGGTGAGGGGACCACGTGGTGGTAGAGCACACTCTCAGCAGGGACACACTCCCTCCCCACCCCCCACCTCTGCGTGAGAGAGGAGCACAGTGCACAGGGACTTCTCCTTGCACCCTCCCTGCGGCTACAAGGAAAGGGGCGAGCGTGGCCAACCCCGCACCATTTGTTGCGTTCCAACACCTGCGCTGACCACCAGCAGGGGCACCATCCTCCCAGCCTGGCACTGGCTCTGGGGCTCTCACTCATTTCTGACTTACCTTAGTAGAATCTTGTTTTCTTAATTTTGCTAGAAATGCTAAAGATTATTTTTTGCATGTAAATTATGAACTTTGTCCCCCGTTTCTTCTCTTGCACCCAGTTCTATCAAGATTCATAATGTGGATGTTACCCAGATTTTGTGAATCCTCAGAATACTGTATTTCATTGGTTTTGTGATGGCATTGATTGAAACCCATAGCAGGAATCACAGATTTTAAAATGTGGAAAAAAAATGTGCATTTTAGAAGCAACTATGTAGAATTCTTGATTGTTTCTCCCCCAAAGCGTTCACCGCCTTATTCTCCCAGTCTTGGGACAGGTAGTGGTGTCTTCCCAGGGATCTCCGCCTGGGTAGCCTGCCTACCTCACTCTAACATAGCTGATATACAGTGCGATGAAGACGACTTGTCTTCCATGCCCCTTTCCCCTGTGTCTGTTACTGGGAAGTAGACATTGTAGACTTGCATTCTCAAACCTGTTGTGGTAGTGATCAGACCTTTTCCCACTAGGCAGATCTTGTCTTGATTAGATCCATTCTGGTGGTTATGATGAAGGAACTGGTTGATTTCTCCCCCTCCTATCTCTTGCCTTCTGGAATCTGTGCCTGGATGAAAGTCTGGAGCGTCCCGAGTGTAGTGTAGTGTAGTGTAGTGTAGTGGAGCTTGTAGGTGCATTAACCAGAGGCCTGGTGACGCATTTGCTCTCTGTGTCTCTAAGTCATCTCTTTCCGCGTCATCTGATTGTAGACACATGTGCGCATACACATACACACACATATTGGTAAAAGGGATAGACAGGGACAGACAGTCAGGAACGGAGAGATGAGAAGCATCAATCATTAGTGTTTTGTTGTGACACCTTAGTTGTTCATTGATTGCTTTCTCGTATGTGCCTTGACCGTGGGCCTTCAACAGACCGAGTAACCCTTTGCTCGAGCCAGCGACCTTGGGCTCAAGCTGGTGAGCTTTTGCTCAAACCAGATGAGCCCTCACTCAAGCTGGCGACCTCAGTGTCTCGAACCTGGGTCTTCCGCACCCCAGTCCGACGTTCTATGCACTGCGCCACCGCCCGGTCAGACTCCTTAGTTATCTCTTAAGTGCTTTGTTTCCATTTTGTTCCACAGGAAGGTTGAAGACCTTCAGTTCCGGGTTGAGGAAGAATCAATCACTAAAGGCGATCTAGAGGTAAAACCCTCCAATTCTCTAAAGCTTTTGTGGGTCCTGGTGATGAGAAATGTGTGGATGAGATCACTGAGCCCGCTGATGTGGCCAGGACAGGCAGCAGAGGGAATGGCGGGAGCCACAGTCTCTGGCCAGCAGGGCTGCGATTGTGGCTCCTCGGATACGGCTGAGGTGACTAGCCTGTCCTGCAGCTGTGCCGTCCCACCTCCTGTGCTCTAGGGAAATTTTCACCACTCTTTTCTTGTGCTCTGAAATTTAAAACCTTGAATTGGAGTTAATCGAGTCATAAATCTGGCAGTGTGTCCACAACATACTCCTCCGATGACTAGCAATGGCATTCTTGATGGGGAGTGTTTTTTTGAAAACTTTGTCATAATGGTCCCAGTTTTAGCCGCCAAAATGGTAACCCTCATAGTCCCAACACAAAGCTTTTTGCTTTATTTCAGTGTTGCTTTTCAGTTGAGCAGGATAAATCTTTTATAACCCTGTAAAAGGAATAGGTATATGTTCTAATAGTTCATTTTTCAAAAAGTAATTACCAGAAGAAAAAAAAAACAAGAGCAGATTAAATTTTAGCTTCTTTTCCTTCCATGGCATATTTTGAATTAATAGAGATTCTCCTTGACTATCAAATTTTTCATCTAGTAACAATGATTCATACTAGTTTTTTTTTTTAATTGGACACCAGAGTTAAATGCTTTTGATGCTTTTCAAACCACTGCTAGATCTATGTCAAATATAAATTATTAAATTTTTCAGATTTTTGGTACTTTAATCTGTAATATTTTAGTAAAAATTTAACTTTTCTGTGCAGTTCTCAGAATAGACATTTGTGCCACCATTAACAATTTTAGAGTCTATTGACTGCCCACACCATGCTTAAATTTCAAGGGTCCTTCCAAATAGGAACTCTGATTTCTTTGGAAATAAACGTATCTTTATATACTTAACAAAAAGTAAGTAAAACATTTTCTGAGTTTTAGTTTTCTAAAGCTCAGGATTTAATGGATTAATAATAATAATAACCCTTCACTCATTTCATATACTATTACATTTCTTTAGTTGACTTCTGTGTTATTCTCATCCATTTAAAAACACCCCAAAGTCTCATTAGAAGTTCCATGTCATCATTAATCCATTTAAAGTATAGCCTAGGGTATTTGTGGGAGGGACAAATTAAAATATTTACTTCAGCACTAGGCTAGTATATAGCCTGGTAAACTTACTTGAAATTCATCAAAGTTATTTTGAAGCCCGAACATTTTGAAACTTTAGTTGAATCTCTTTTCGTTGTTTAATTTTTTATTTTTTTACTGATAGCAAAAGAGCCAGATTTCTGAAGATCCTGAGAATGTAAGAGGGCACTTAACTGTGTGGATATTTCCCGTGTTAACACAGATCAATTACAGATTAAAATGCTTATTGATATACTCAAATACTAACTGCATAATCTGACCTTGAGACATTGGCCTTCATATTTCTGTGCATGTGGCTTTTAAAGCAGTTACACTTGTATCCCAAAGAAATTGTATGTAATGACTAAGCTCTATAAACCCATTTGTTTAATGCATAGTCATGTTTGCTTTATAAAGAATTTTGTCAAAATGGGGAGAAAGAAGAATTTTTGTCTGGGGGCCTGGCCTTTACTTAATTCAGAATGTCTTCTAATTTTAATAGAATTATTGCAAAAGGGATAACAGTTGACTGAAGCAAAAACCTATCCGATGAAGGAGACAGAAATCTGGGGGAAATTTTCTCAAGCTGTTTAATTTTATTCCCAGAAGAGTTAAAGGGATTTGGGATTCCCAGACTGATTGCCTTTGGTGCAAGTGCCCCCTGCTGGCCAGTACCTGTTCTTGCAGCTGACTAGAAATCCAAACATGGTCTTGATGGCTGCGATATTTAGCCTAGTTTTTTGAAACTAGGGCGAGTACTCTTCAAGGAAGAGACTGAATATTTTAAATTTATTGTGTTCAAAGTGAGGTTTTCAGGTAGCAGTGCTAGTAGGCATGTGGGTGTTTTTCTTTTCCTCCCTCCCTCCACTTAGAATCAAACACCCAGTTCCAATCTTACCAGTTACCTTGGAAGCCTGGCTTCTTGGTGCCCCTTGTCAACTGTGATACCAACTGAAAAAAAACCTAAAAACTTTAGACTCAATTTATCACCACAGGGGAACAAAATTAAAACAAAGAGTGTTTCTCCCTCCACCGCCTCCTGGCTGCTCAAATAGACAACTCAAGACTGGACTTTTAGAACAGCCTCCGTTCTGAAGGCTTCCTTCCTGTGACGCTACTTCAGTGATCTGGGTCTCCGCTGTCCTCCCCACACAGGCTCCGCTGCGTCCGGTGTCAGTCTGCATGGGCCTCCTCTGCCTCTCTGTGCGCTTCTCGCAGAGCCTCTGCTTTCCCTCTCAGCCCCCTGTCCCAGGACCACCCTCCTAGGATATGGGTCTGATTCCAAGAAAGTAGTAATTTAGAAAGGAGGGCTGTCCTGTCCAGTGTGACATTTTTACTGCATACCATGTCATGGAAATGGGTCTCTAGGTCCCTTGCTGGTGGCTGATCCAGACAGCCACCGAGTCCCAGGCCATCTGTATGCGTCCCTGCCAGCAGGGGGCGCCGCTGCAGTAATCTGGAAGGCCTCGGGAGGGGGAGAAGACCCCATTCAATGGATATTTATCTGTATTTTATTTTGAAGAGGTGACCTATCACCCACAGGACACTGAACTTGGTGTCCAGTGGAGAGGAAAGGTTGCCTTTTGCTTTTTGGATTTCAGTGCTCTGAGGCCGTGACCACAGTTAACGGAGATCTGAGTTAGATTCTTTTCCTGTAAAAGCAGGTAAATTGAACAACCACTCCCTAAGGCACTTAGGGACAAAGGGGCCTATCCAGGCAATTAGGTTTGCAATGTGATTATTTTTGTTGAGTGTAAGAGCTGAAGCAGGTGAGAGTTGTTTTTATATATATATTTTTTAATTTTGTGTTCTTTATTTTATTTATTTATTATTATTATTTTTTTGTATTTTTCCGAAGTTAGAAGCAGGGAGGCAGAGAGATAGACTCCTGCATTTGCCTGACCGGGATCCACCCGGCATGCCCACCAGGGGCCATGCTCTGCCCATCTGGGGTGTTGCTCCATTGCAGTTGGAGCCATTCTAGCACCTGAGGCGGAGGCCATGGAGCCGTCCCCAGTGCCTGGGCCAACTTTGCTCCAATGGAGCTTGGCTGCGGGAGGGGAAGAGAGAGATAGAGAGAAAGGAGAGGGGGAAGGGTGGAGAAGCAGATGGGCGCTTCTCCTGTGTGCCCTGGCCGGAAATCGAACCCGGGACTTCCACACACCGGACCGATGCTCTACTACTGAGCCAACTGGCCAGGGCAATGTGTTTTCTGCTTAAATATTCCACGATGCTTCCTACCTGGTTTACAAGCAGAGTGAGCTCTTGCATGCATCGGCCGCCGCAGAGTGCTGCTGGACAGAACTGAGGCATCTGTAGTGTCAAACATTCCACTGTCTCCCAGCCCTGCTCTTCTGCTTTTTGTTACTTTATTTAGTTTGTTGTCATTTTCTCATTGCCCATAATGGTCTAGCTGGAGCTGACCAGTTAGACCCACAGTGTATCTAAGTCAATAGAAGTGACGGGAAGCTTCCGGGGACAGCCCTCCCAGTGGCTCTCCCAGGTGATGATACTGCTGAATCCCTTGGGGAGTAGAGGCGAGTGGGGAAGAGGGACCCCAGACTGATACTGAGGTGATTGGCTAGGATTCTGCCGCACTGACACCTGTTAGGAAGGGATCACCGTCTGAGTGCTCCACCAGGGACCATCCGAGTGAGCGAGGCGGGGACCCCCAGAGGCTCTGAAACATGGCCAGCTCTCAGCAGCTCTTCTTGCATGGGGTTTAAGCTCGTGCTTTGTGTCCAGTCACTGTCTCTCACCTCTCAGCTGATACTAGCTATGTCTTAGGATCAGCATAGAGAGTCCAGTTCCGGCCAGACTGTTCTCCACTCTGAGCCTCCGGAATGGGGGCGGTGGCACATACTTACTACTGAATCTTCTTTTTGTAAATCTGACCCACCCCCCCTTTTTTTTCTCTTTCTGGTGACCAATAGCCTTTGGGGAAACCACTGTTGAAAAGAACTTTGAGCTTGAACGGCTCACGCCTGTCAGATGGGAGCACGTTGCTGAGAGTCTGGCTCCTCCTCCCTCATCTCAGCCAAGGGCGCTGGTGTGATTCCTCAGCTCCCGTTCCCAGCCCCCTTTGTCAGTGTCATGCGTGACCCTCGCTCGTGTCAGGTTGTACGCCAGAGTGCAAGGTTCTGCTCTAGGGATTTCCTGGACGCGTACAGGGTGTCCAACATTACCTTTTCCATATTTAGGTGATAGAAGGTCAGTCTACTTTTTAAAAAAGATTTCCCATGGATTTGATAGAGAGAGAGGCAGGGAAAAAGAGAGAGAGAAAGAGAGAGAGAGAGAGAGAGAGAGAGAGAGAGAAGCATCAACTTTTTGTTCTACTTAGTAGTTCCATTTAGTTGTACACTCATTGATTGCTTCTCCTACGTGCCCTGACCAGGGCTCAAACCCATGACCTCGGTGCCCATGACGATGCTCCATCCACTAAGCCACCCCATGAGGGCCTTCAATATACTTTTTAAAGTTACCAAGTCAGTTATATTTGACGTGAATGTCAAATAGCTGTTGTGGGGAGGAGGGGGGATACTAGTTTAGAGGGATATTAACTATTCTAATTTGTGCTGATAAACTTCACTTATCAATATAACTTCTGTTTGGCTGCATGCGTCTGACACTTTTCATTGTGCCTCACATGTTTTCCATTTTTCCTTTCTCGGTAGACTAGCCCATGCCCGCCACCCACCGCCTCCTTGTGTTGGTAGTGTTCATCCTCGCCCCAGCCCCCGCATCTCATTCCATCCTCCCTGCGCCACTGCCCGTCTTGTTGACCCTCTGGCGGAAGGTTCTGGTGGCTCAGCCTGCATGCCGCTGTCTCTCCTCTTGTGCTGGCATGTCATGGTGGCACTGTTGTGTTCTCTTCCTCTTCCTTTTTACTAACAGACGCAGACCAAACTGGAGCATGCCCGCATTAAGGAGCTTGAACAGAGCCTGCTCTTTGAAAAGACCAAAGCTGACAAACTCCAGAGGGAGTTAGAAGACACTAGGGTAATGGTTTTCGCTATTTAATGAAGCAGACCCATGTATGTGAATGGTGGACACCTCGGGTGACGTGCCTCGTGGCTGGCCTAGGTCTCGACCCAGTGGTTCAACCTGAGTTTGGTCTTGATAACTGTTCACGAGCATAAACGGATGGGTAGGCACAGGAGCTTTATATCAAATCTTTGGTCAGACGTCAAGACTCACTCGTTTGCTTCGTTCAACCAAAGTCACCATCAGGAGCTCTGCAACTGTGTACGTTGCGTGGAGGTTCTCTTTGTGAAAACCGTGACACACGTTTCTCTGGTCTGGCACAAGCAGTCAATTGTCCTCTGATTCTGACGGCCCCGGTTACTGGGGCCTCTGGTTACTGGGACTTGTGGTTGTTTCATGTTAGCACCTTCCCGCCTTCTTCCCTGGCCTCTTTGGGGGGAAGGGAGTTGACACATTGATTCTTTTTCATGAGAATTAAGGACTGTGACCCTGGCTACCTTCTCTTTTCCTGGATACCTGATCTCTCTTTATATTTCCATCCTTTCTGTCACCTAGGAGGTTAAAACCTCAGCTGTCAGGAAGGAAACGTGTGTTGGGCGCAGAATGGTTTCTCTCTAGTCCCAGCCCCCTCTGAGCACGGTACACATGTCAACTCACTCAGTCTTACCACAGCCCCGGGAGGGAGTTGGTAGTATTATTCCCCTTTTATAGATGAGGACAGCAAGACAGAGAAGCTAAGTAATTTGCCTAAGGTCACAAAGCTAATAGTAAGTTGGGGCCAAGATTTGTATCTAGGCAGTTTGGCCCCAGAGTCTGTGCCCTTAACAACATGGAGTAGTCTGTTCATTATGGAAATAATTTTGTGCTGAAACATTTACGAAATAATTCAAGTCATTTGCATAGAAGAAAACATGGATGTGTGTGTATATATATGAATTTGATTTAAATTGTTAATGGCTAAATTACCCAGATCCTTAACTTCAAAATTTCAAGAATCGCTCTACTTCTGATCAAATATTGGTACTCTGATTTTTTTCCTTTTTAATTATTAGTAGTTTTAGAAATTTCTCTTGTTGAGAAATCGACTGATTGAAAAATCTAGATAATCAAGTGATTTTCCCCCCCTCTCTAAATTGTAAGTTTTTTTCTTTTTAAGAAGAAAGAAAATGCTTTCAGTCAGCCTCAAAACTAAAGCTGTCTCCTGTGTGTTTGGTAAGAAAAACATCCCGGTAGTTTGGTGCTATTGCTTCCTGACTGAGAGCCAGAGACTTAACCTGGGTGGTAGAAGGGACTGGTGACATGCTTGAGCTCCTTTAGGATGACTGACTATGGAAGTAAGGCCACTTACTTACTTCTGAACTCCTCTCCCAAGCGGTTCGTGAGCAAACAACTTGGATGCCTTTATTTTATTTTTGGCCGTGAATAAGGAGATCTCCATTCACGGACTGGGTCATTCATGGTCAGGTTCCGGCCATTTTTCTATAGCTAGTCGTGTCTTCTGTTGACCTTCGCTCTTGGTTTGTCAAGTGTGAAACTGACCAGTGACCTGTAGATGTTTCATATCACCTCTGTCCCCTCAGCCAGTGAGTGCAGGTGGTAAACAGTGTGCCTGGAGCTGTTGGGACATTAGCGAAAGTAAAAATGATACCTGATGTGTCTGGCCTCCAGCTAAGAGGAAAGGCTGAGACAGAGATAGTTCTGCCTGAGGGCAGACTTTAGGAAATAAAATAAGAAACAGAAGCGCAGTGAAAATGTCCACGTGAAGTGTCATCACACTATTTGTTACTTCTACTCATTCGTTTTTACTTGGCGTTTCCTCAGTGTGACTGTTTTGTTCTAATTAAGAGCTATAGCTCTATTGGATTTATTTAGGTTACAGACCTTGTAGCCGTGGGGTTTATTAACATTCAGTGACTTATTTTGTGATTACAAACTTTTGAACTACCCCACCCCACACCCCAGAAAAAGTATGTTAAGGAATTATCATCACCTTTAAGCTGAAATAGCTATAACCCCACAACATGACAATTATAGTCAGTGCTAGAATATGTAATGACTTGATGATGTGGTTTTGGAGACCTGAGGACTTCCTTCTCCTATCTTTTCATGGACATTTTAGTCTGTATCAATATCACAGCCTGGTAAGCGGGCAGAGGAAATAAAGGCAGCGTATCAGTCCCTTTCTGTCCCGGTAAAGGCAGTGAGGAGGGGCTCGATCCTTGGGTCTGGGGCTCAGTGGTGTGTTTTAAGTCACTCCTGTTCCCTTCTACTCCCAGGTTAGTCCAGTAATTCTTGCTCCTGAAGCTGCCATTCCCCACATGTTCTGTGCACTCATCTGACTGCCTCCCAGGGAACAGAGGGAAGTAATTTCCTGAGGCTAAAAGGGCACACAGGTCATGAAAGTGTTTTTCTTAGTCCTGGGGTGTTTGTCTAAAAGAAGCAGGCTGCTGCTGCCTCCTATCCCAGAGCTGAAATAGAATCAGAATAGTGCGGGGTACCCAGGACCTGCACTGTCAACCTGCATCCCAGGGGGCGCGTGTGCACTAACGCCTGAGAACCACTGGGTTAGGGGAACAAGACACGTGCATCAGAATTCTCCCAGAATTAGAAAATCCAAAAGGGGCGCTCTATAGGATTCTTATATAATTGCAGGTAAGTAATCATTCTTTCTTTGTCATTAAAAAAAAAGGTTAGTAAATTACTTCGTCATCCAGTGAGGGTTTTATTTTACAGTTGGTGTGATATTCGTTGAAGCATTTGAGAGGTAATTTTACACCTTTGATACCAATGCTATTCAGTAGAAGTATAATATGAGCCACATGTAGATAATTGAAAAATTTCCAGTACCCACATTAACTTACTTTTTTTTATAAGAAAGAGGTGACATTAATACTGTATTTTATTTAAATGAATATGTCCCAAATATTATCATTTCTTCATGTAATCAATATAAAAGTCATTAACAAGATATTTTATGTTCTTTTTTCCCCAAGTCTTCAAAATCTGATGTGTAGTTGACACATACAGCCCATGTCACTTCGGGATGAGCCCCATTTCAAGTGCTCAGTGGCCAGATGTGGCTAATGGCTACCGTACTGGACAGCACTGTTCTTTAAAATCATCTCCCCCAGATCAATGAGGGCGGGAAAAACGGGCAGAGCAAGGAGGGTTCTTTCTTCAGGCAGGCAGATATACATATTTGAAATCTATAAAAGTTACTGTTTCTTTTAATGCCTTATCATTTCATTGGCACTTCCCCCATTTAAGCTTCTTAGGAGGAAAAAGAAATAGTCTTGCAGTTAAACTCGATACCCAGTTCAGATCACTTAACATCTGAACATGGTGGAAGTTTTTTTGCCAAAGATGATAGTTTTGAATTGGAGCTCCCAGAATTAGGCCTATGCCACAATCCCAGTTAGAGACAGCTTAACCTGCAGGCCTTTGGGGTAGTTTGACCTCTGCCTTGAGATGGAGTTAGTTATTTAAGATCTTCAAGGTTAAAGAAGATGATCCGTGATATGTTATTTAAATGATCTCTTTTTCTTTGGACTGCTGTGATTAGGTGGCTACCGTGTCAGAAAAGTCTCGTATAATGGAGCTAGAGAAAGACCTAGCGTTGAGAGTACAGGAAGTTACAGAGCTGCGAAGAAGGCTGGAGGCCAATAAGCCTGCCGGGGATGTGGACATGTCACTCTCCCTTCTGCAAGAGATAAGCTCTCTGCAAGAGAAGTTAGAAGCCACCCACACGGACCATCAAAGGGAAATCACCTCTCTGAAGGAGCACTCCGATGCCCGGGAAGAGGCGCATCAGAAGGAGATCAAGGCTCTCCAGGCCGCCACCGAGAAGTTTTCCAAAGAGAACGAGTCCCTTCGAAGCAAGCTCGATCATGCCAACAAGGAGAACTCGGATGTGATCGCGCTGTGGAAGTCCAAGCTGCAGACGGCCATCACATCCCACCAGCAGGCGATGGAGGAGCTGAAGGTGTCCTTCAGCAAGAGGGTGGGCTCGGAGACAGCAGAATTTGCCGAGTTAAAAACACAGATAGAGAAAGTGAGACTCGATTACCAGCATGAAATAGAAGACTTGCAGAGCAAACAAGACTCTGAACGGTCTGCTCATGCTCAAGAGCTAGAAGCCGTCAGGGCCAAGTTGACAAAGGTCATTCAAGAGAAGGAGAACAGCCTGGAAGCCATCAAAGCGAAGCTGGACAAAGCGGAAGACCAGCATCTGGTAGAAATGGAGGACACCTTAAGCAAACTACAGGAGGCTGAGATAAAGGTAAAGGAGCTCGAGGCACTACAAGCCAAATGCAGTGAACAAACCAAGGTTATTGATAATTTTACGTCACAGCTCAAGGCTGCCGAGGAAAAGCTCTCGGATCTTGACACTCTTCGGAAAGCCAGTTCTGAAGGTAAATCGGAAAGCGAGAAGCTTAGACAGCAGCTCGAGGCCGCTGAGAAACAGATTAAAGCTTTAGAGATTGAGAAGGATGCTGAAAGCTGCAAGGTTTGTATTGACATCCGCCATCATTTTCCTTTCTGTTTCTCATTCTTATTTTTGCACTGTGAATTATTTTTGAGTCGAGGTGACTCATCCTCCAAATTCCTGATTTAATTAAAACAGGTGGCTTGGTTGTAACATTTCTTAGTTGAGTCTACTATCTTCTGAGTGTTTTGAGGGTGGTTTTATCTGAGGAGATTTGAGAAAATGATGGGTCGGTTCTGTGAATTTTGGTTTCCTTTCCTGTTGTCTGGTAGTGAATTACTTTATCTCTGTGCTGTTCTGTGAGCTCCTGTTTAAGTACAGTTCCCATCTAGAATCTCTTTTTAAAACGGAGAACTACCTAAGCTGATGGTGTAAAGGTAAAAAATGCATGAATTAGATAGAAATTTATACGGTCATCTCCCTTCCCAACTGCCCTAATGGCCTCATCTGTGAGGTCCTGTATGGAGACAGGATGTGAACTCTGAGCGCACTTGACTGTGACCAGGTGACCATGCTGCGCTGAGTGGCGTTCCCAGCACAACGAAGGTTAAAAGCCCGGAGCCTTTTCTCTGCTGCAAGGAGAATGCAGTCTGTTTCCAGCTTTTTTGGGGGTAAAGCCTGGATGAGTCTACTTGGGTCAAGGCGTAGGAAATTATACGAAATATTCTCCGGCTACGTTTCTTATAGCTAGCCTTTGCTAAATGTCGCCTTCACTTTAAGGACCATTTGAGGCATCCAGAAGAGGTGCTGGTATTTGATGTTGACTGTTCTGTGCTTTTTGGGGGAGAAGCTGCTCTCTTGGCAAAGAAGGAAGGGTAGTGAGGGTTCAGTGGGTGGAGGGGGGGCAGACAGAACAGAAAAAGTGCTAAGTAGCCTTAATTGAAGATGATAAACCAATTACAGGACATTTTTCTTAAATCTCTTCACTTGGTTCCAAAATGCCAAATTACAAAAATTAATTAGTGAAGAATGTGTTGCTAATGGTTGGTCCACTTTTTTTTTTTACATCAAGATTTAAGAAGCCCATTTCTGATGACTGCTCTAGTGCCCAGTGCATTTTTATGTACATGTTGAAATACTTGTGGTATATAATGAATACAGAGAATAGTAACATAGACCACATGTATCCATCATCTCTATTTAAGGTTTTTAAAGCCTAGGAAATGAAACTGCTCAACTAACTCATTCAGAAAGTAAGCATCAGTACTTTCTGCTTTAAGTCATGCTGCTATTCCAAATTTAGATAGAAAAATACTCTATTTTGATTATCTTGAAATAGCCAGTAGACAATTACATCTGGAACGCAATGAAAAGTCATTGGTTTCTTAGCATTAACAAACAAAAAAAGATTTCTTATCCACACCTTTATCCCCTTCAGTTGTGTTTGGTTGTGTTTGTTTCTCATCAGTTTTTTGTGTTTGTCGTATTTTTTGTTTCTCATTCTTTTTTTGTTTTTGTCCATTTGCTTCCATCCGGGTAACTCTGTGTGGTAGGCTAGTAGCATTACCAAAGAGCTGCAGGGGAAAGAGCTAACGCTCAATAAACTTCAGGAGCACTTGAGCGAAGTCAGTCACGTGAAAGAGGCTTTGGAGAAAGAACTTCAGATTTTGGTAAGTACTTGTGGATCTGAATCCGGGCATTCATGGCCGTTTGAATTGTTCCTGTTTAAAAACAAAAATCTTAAAGAAAGACGTATGGCGTCGATTTCCTTGCTCTTTCAAAATGTTGATTTAAGTTGCATGTCCTAGTAATTGGCTGATAAATACCTTGAGGGGAATCGGATCAGACCCAAACTAGCAGTAAAGGTAGGTATTACAGGTCCCCCTGATCTTTAGGGGGTACATGCCAAGACCCCCAGCAGATGCCTGAAACAACAGATATACCAAACCCCAGCTATACTATGTTTTTTCCTATGTATACATAGCTATGATCAAGTTTAGTTTCCCAGGTAGGCACAGTAAGGGGTTAGCAATCACAATAACTAATAATAAAGTAGAACAATGATAACAGTACATCATAATAAAAGTGATGTGAATGTGGTCACTTGTTTCAGGGCCCCCTTGCTGACATCAAGCTCAGTATTTTGGGCATTGAACGTTGCTGTTAGTTGGGACATGTCCTCCCCTCTGCCTCACCTCCTGCGTCAAAAACTTGAGCTTAGTCAAGGCCGGTAACCATGGGCGCTGCTGGCGGTACCCACACGTGTCGAGAAAGGAAAGTCGTAGGCTTATGGAGACATTAGATACGTGAACCACACTTAACTACACACATGCACATACTTAAATAAGTATGCACACGTGTTTACAGGCACACGTGCATACCCAGGCATGCACACACACGTGCAAACCTCATTTGCTCATGCATACACATGCACAGTGTGTGCACATTGTAGTTAATTGGTGTAGACATGTTTTACGTGTTAGTTTCATTGAAACAAAACCAGCCGCAAAAGGTAAATAGCGTAGTTATATAACTGATTGAAACTTTTAGTTCTTATAAGTCGAAATCTTCCTGTTCTGAACAACCAATGCTTTTTCTTTAGAAAGACAAGTTTGCGGGTGCTGCGGAGGAGGCGGTCTCTGTCCAGAGAAGTATGCAAGGTACGTGTTACTAACGTGCGCACAGATGGCTTCAGGGAGTGCGCTGCTCTCACGGTGGAGCTGGCCTCTGGAGGCTGCAGAGGACACCCGGCCCATGGTCTGGTTTCCCTGTCTGGTGGTTCCCGCAGGACCCCCAGGCCACTGGCCTCCTCTGGCTTCCTGAAGCCTCAGACTCCCATTTGTGTTTTCCTTCTGTTGACTTAAAGTGTGTTTCATATTAAAGTGTAAGTTCACTTGGGAAAAGTGTTGTCTTATTTACACTTGAGTCATTGATAGCTCTGTTGAGGTTTAAGTGAAAGGAGGACAGAGCTGCCCGGAGAAGGAGGCCTCGTCCCTGCCTAACCCACCAATATGAGAGGCAGAAGAGATTGTTCACTGCTCAGTGTTTGGTTTGTGATGGGACCCTAGTATTCCTGTGACATCGTGTGATTTGATTTGATTTGATTGTAAGATAGCCAAGCTCTAGGTGGCTTATTAAATATGAAATATATTAAACTTTGAATTTTATCCTAAATAGAAACTGTAAATAAATTACATCAAAAAGAGGAGCAGTTTAATGCGCTTTCTTCTGAATTGGAGAAGTTGAGAGGAAATTTAACAGGTAAGGTGATGTCTCTGGTTACTAAACATTAAATGCAGCAGGCTTCCTAGGATTTGAGATAGTTGTAGTATGTTTCAATAACACGTCTACTCTTGGGCTGAACTTCTCCACTCATCTGGTCACATGATGGGATAAAACACTTGCTTGAGGTCTGTAACCTTCAGCCGAACCTCTCTGCCCTGTTTTTGAACCAGTCAGCGTCCAGCCCTCTCTCCACTCCTACTGCTGTCCTTGAGCCATGCCAGCTGTCTTCCCTCTGAGCTTCCGTAAGAGTAATAGCTGGCCTCTCAGTCTGCCTGCATCTGCCCTTGTCCCCTGCGGTGTCTTCTCAACACAGCAGCTGGAGAGACCCCTCTGCTTCAAGTCAGCTCGTGCTGCTTCTCTGGTCGGGATTGCCTGTGGCCCCCAGCTCACTCAGAGTGAGAGCTGTGGTCCTGGCCGACCTTGGGCCCTGCTTTCTCTCTGTTTTCCTCTTGTACTACTTTTCCCTTTGTTCTTTCCACTTCCACTATAGTGGCCTCCTTGGTGATTCCTGCATGACAAGCGCATTCCGGCCTCAGGGCTTTTGCACTTACTTTCCCCCCTCTATCTGAGATTTAAACTCCCAGCTTCTCCCTAGCACCTGTCTCTGCTTGTTTATTTCCTTTTAAGCACTCTTTTACACCATTTTATTTTCTTCATCGATTGTGTTTATCGTCTATCTGCTTTGCTAGGATATAACTTCTGCAGGGACTGCTATATGCATATATTCCCAGGGCGAGGGTTGGCGTGCAGGACACAGGCAGGAAGTTTTTGTTGATGACAACACAACAGTACTCTTTATTTCCTATATATATACTCAGACATGGAGGCAAAATTCAGAGAGCGAGATGAAAGAGAGGAGCAGTTGATAAAGGCGAAAGAAAAACTGGAAAACAGCATCGCAGAAATAATGAAGATGTCAGGGGATCATTCCTCTCAGTTGACAAAAATGAATGACGAGTTACGCCAGAAAGAAAGGTGTGTATGGGTGTTCACAAGCGCACCTGCCTTAGACTGGGCCCTGAAGCAAGTCTGAGCAGGAGGGGGGCCCAGATCCTCAGCGTGGCTGTGTTTTCGTTTCCTGTCTCTTCTTTCTCTGAGCAACACCTCAGTGTACCTTTGAATCTACTATTAACCTCTGAGGAACTCAAGACTTTCTATTGATTGGTTGAGGAAAGATAGACATTGACCAATGGCAGTAACATCTATAACAGGCAGTTAAGAATATTTTTAACCTGTTTCAATGTAACGATAGGTGACACTTATTAAGGGCTTACTATGTGCTATGCACTATGTTAACAGTTTTATATAGAAAGTGTAGCCTGACCTGTGGTGGCGCAGTGGATAAAGCGTCGACCTGGAAATGCTGAGGTCACCGGTTCGAAACCCTGGGCTTGCCTGGTCAAGGCACATATGGGAGTTGATGCTTCCAGCTCCTCCCCCCTTCTCTCTCTCTCTGTCTCTCTCTCCTCTCTCTCCCTCTCTGTCTCTCTCCTCTCTAAAAATGAATAAATAAAAAAATAAAAAAAAAGCATTAAAAAAAAAAAAGAAAGTGTATTTTCTAATTCTCATAGTCATCCTAGAGGTGTATTATTCCCATTTGAAAGAAAAAAGATGCTGAGGCTTTAATGAGGTTCAGCAACTTGCCAGGAGTTTCAGACTGCTGGGCAGTCTGGTCCTCGAGCCCTTGCTGCTCTTAACCACGCCCATGAACTCCCTCCTTGCTGATACTTCTGCGGTCTTAACCTCTGCTCTCGTCTTTGTCCTGAGGTTTGGTGTGATTTTTTTTCCTCCTGTTCATAGCCACCGTGTAAAAATCAAATGTTTTACAAGGCAAAAACTTTTAGAGGACATTTGGGGACCATTAGACTTCTGATTCTAAAGGTGTTGCTACTTGGCAAAGTTACACCTGGCCACACACCGTGCACAGCTCAGTGTCTGTTGTGCCTGGCAGTGGGACCCTGGTTGGGCGACTCTGGTCAGACTCGCTGCGAGGCAGGTGCAGCTAGTGGCTGTAGTCCTGGGTCCTGGGGAAGCCTCCTTTCTGTAGGTGTTTTTTTTTTTTTTGTATTTTTCTGAAGCTGGAAACGGGGAGGCAGTCAGACAGACTCCCGCATGCGCCCGACCGAGATCCACCCGGCACGCCCACCAGGGGGCGATGCTCTGCCCATCTGGGGCATTGCTCTGCTGTGACCAGAGCCACTCTAGTGCCTGGGGCAGAGGCCAAGGAGCCATCCCCAGCGCCCGGGCCATCTTTTTGCTCCAGTGGAGCCTCGGCTGCGGGAGGGGAAGAGAGGGACAGAGAGGAAGGGGAGGGTGGAGAAGCAGATGGGCGCCTCTCCTGTGTGCCCTGGCCGGGAATCGAACCCGGGACTTCCGCACGCCAGGCCGACGCTCTACCACTGAGCCAACCAGCCAGGGTCTCTGTAGGTGTTTTATAGGTGAGAAGCCCAGAGGTGCCGCCAGGCTCCCTGCCTGTCCTTTAGGCCGACGTCCCACGTTTTCTGTACCTCTTGTTCGACCATATGGTTTTTATGCTGGAAGAACTTCAAGTTATTGACTGCTGTTTTTATATCTTATGTTGTGAAGCATCAGTAGAATGAGTTTTTGATCATTTAGCCTGCTAAAATTTTGTAAGTGCCCAATATGTTTACTTTTCATTTTTTCCGTTATAGATCTGTTGCCATAAAATAACCCTAACAATTATAGTAACTGTTACTTTAAATAATGCATTTATAAATATTTATATGATAGTTATCAAGATTATTCTTCAGGGCAAGTCAAGTCTTCTGTTGTTGCTTATTACAGATGCTAATTGTAACTATTAATATAGTTATTATTAATAGTACCTTTTTAGTAGAACCCTGGAATTGAAAGAATTCTTTTGAAAAAGCTGACCCCTTGTATTGAACCTTGTTCTAGAGACGTAGAAGAGTTACAGCTAAAACTTACAAAGGCCAATGACAATGTAAGCTCTCTTCAGAGAAGTATTGGGGAAGTAACTCACAAAGCTGAGCAGAGCCAGCAAGAAGCAACTAAAAAGCATGAGGAGGAGAAGAAAGAATTGCTGGGGAAACTGCTGGACCTGGTGAGCAGGGAATAAACGGGGCTGTCTGTGGGCGGGGGCGGGGTGGGGGGAGTGGGGAGGCAAGGGGCGGGGCAGCCCCTGGGGGGGGGCACAGGGCTCATCCCTTCTCTCGGGGTCCCTGCAGGAAAAGCAGGTGGAAACGAGCCACCAGCAGGGCCAGGAGCTGAAGGCCAGGTACGAGGAGTCTAGCTCTGAGAGCAAGGCGAGGCATGCGGAGGCCCTACAGAAGCTACAGGGGTTGCTGCTGGCCGCGGAGGAGAGGCTGACGGCTGCCCAGGAGCAGAACAGGGACCTGTCGCAGGAGATGGTGGAACTGAGAAAGCAGGCCGACAAAGCCAGAGTACGTGGCGTGGTGTGGCGTGGCGTGTCATGGCATGGTGTGGCATGGCGTCGCGGAGAAGCTCACGTCCTGTCAGTGTGTGGTGCGCGCGGGCTGTACTTCCTCGGCAGGGAGGGCGCTCTGCCCGCGGAGGAGCTTGGTGGCACTGACAAGCATTCACCGTCCGATCATTATCGCGTGACCAGACGGCAAATTGCATTCCCTGTGGCTCCCCATGTTCTGTACCCGCTGCTGCCCCCTCCTCGCAAGTCCTGTCCTGTGTAGCCATCACCCCCCGCTGCTCTTCTCCAGCAGCCACAAAGAGTCTTCTGTTGCCCAAGCTCTCTGTGCCTGCTGGTGACAGTCTCTTCGTTGTGGGGAAGCTTGCTCCTCTCCCTGTGGCCCAGGGAAGCTTGCTCCTCTCCCCTCCCCGTGGCCTGGGGAAGCTTGCTCCTCTCCCCTCCCTGTGGCCTGGGGAAGCTTGCTCCTCTCCTCTCCCCGTGGCCTGGGGAAGCTTGCTCCTCTCCCCTCCCTGTGGCCTGGGGAAGCTTGCTCCTCTCCTCTCCCTGTGGCCCCGGGGAAGCTTGCTCCTCTCCCCGTGGTGGTCTGGCTGCCTCCTTACTTGGTCAGGGGAGCCCTGCTGCAGAGAAGCCAGAGCAGAGGCCGACGGAGGGCAGTGGGGAGGACCGAGGTGGGAGGAACGGACCTCCCGGGAAATTCAGAAGCAAGGCCTCAGAGAGCGCCTGTGTGTGTCCTCAGAACAGCACCCTGAGCTCATTGACAAGGGAGCTGGGTCCACCGGCTGGACCGTGAGGAAACACCCTGCTACCCAACTGAGTAGAATGGAAGCGTTGCATTTAATTCTGTGATGCCAGGATGGCTGGCATCTCTGCCCCAGCAGATATTTTTTTTGACCCTGGTAAGCTAATGAAGTTCAACTTCCGACTAGTATTTAGCTATTTCTATTACTATTGAACTTGTTCAAAGAAAAGTAAAGTTTTGTCTTTGCTTATTTTTAACGTGTCAAAGAAATGTTACTAGGAGGAGAGTTTACTAGGAGATAGAGAAAGGACATACGTAGGACCTGAAACTTATCCCATTAAGTGAACCGTGACATCATATAATGTCATATATAAGATGCCTGCATTTCCTGTCCCCTGCATGCTGACCACCAGGCCTTCCTCCTCTCCCTGTGAAACATTTCCACAAGCCACTTAACACTGCATGTAACTTCCGGACCTTCCTCTCTGCATGCCCTTGGTCTGGACAGGCTTGTTTTTAGGGTTTCCCTTAACAATGTTACAGCCTGCCCAGACCTCCGCATTCTAGCAGTTTGTGTCAAGTCACATTAACATAAATATATTAATGTGTGTGTATACATATATATATATATGTAATTTTTATTTTAAAAAAATTTCTTTTGTCCTGGCCAGTTGGCTCGGTGGTAGAGCGTCGGCCTGGCGTGCAGGAGTCCCGGGTTCGATTCCCGGCCAGGGCACATAGGAGAGGCGCCCATCTGCTTCCCCACCCCTCCCCCTCTCCTTCCTCTCTGTCTCTCTCTTCCCCTCCCGCAGCCGAGGCTCCATTGGAGCAAAAGATGGCCCGGGCGCTGGGGATGGCTCCTTGGCCTCTGCCCCAGGCGCTAGAGTGGCTCTGGTCGTGGCAGAGCGCAGCCCCAGATGGGCAGAGCATCGCCCCCTGGTGGGCGTGCCGGGTGGATCCCAGTCGGGCGCATGCGGGAGTCTGTCTGACTGCCTCCCCGTTTCCAGCTTCAGAAAGATACAAAAAAAAAAAAAAAAATATTTTTTTTTTTTATGAGGGCCATTTGGTTAACATAGCAGAATTGCTTCCCTTCCAGAGTTGTCTGGATATTCTATTTCTGTGGATTTCAGTGTTTGTCAACAGCAGTGGCTCACAGGCTTTTTGGAGAATGTGATGAAACCTTAAGATATTTTACCTAGGAACGTTTATATATCCACTCAGCAAGTTTCATATGAAATTTCAGGAGGCCTGTGGAGTCCATGAAGCATCTGTGTTCCCTAGTTTAGAGAACCATTGATCTATAGTGGTGCTATCCAGTATAGTAGCCACCAGCCTTATGAGGCCATTTAAATGTAAATTAGTCAGATTTTTTAATATATATTTTAAAATTAAATTTATTGGGGTGACGTTGGTTATTAAGATAAGTTTCAAGTGTACAATGCCATGATACATGATCTGTGTACATTGGACAGTGTGCCCACCACCCAGAGTCAGAGCATCTCCTGTCACCGTATTATTTGGCCTTTACCTTTACTAGCCCTGCCCAGGCCCCACCCCCATCCCGCCCCGCCCCGCCCCCACCCTTCTCTCTGGTACCAGCAGACTGTTGTCTGTGTCTGTGAGTTTCCGTTTTATATCCTACGTATGAATGAAATCATGTGATATTTAGCTTTTTCCTGACTTCGCTTACCATGATAAAGTAGTCAAATTTTTAATAAAATCAGCTCTGTAATCACACTTCTTGTGTTTCAAGTGCTCACAAGTCTCACACAGGGCTGGTGGCTGCCACATTGGATGGTGCAGCCCAAGGACACTAACACCCTTGCAGACAGTGCTGGACAGTGCTGTTACAGACATTGGGGTCACATTTTTATTTTATAAACCAATGCATTTTTTTTTAAGAAAAACGTTTATTTTAGTTGCTGAAGCTTAGCAAATTAAGTCTGTAGTATTTTTACTTTTTAAAAATTTTCCATTGATTTAAGAGAGAATGAGAGAGGAAAGGAGAGATAGAAAGGGGGAAGGGAGAGAGAAAAGCATCAACTCGTTCTACATAATTGTTCCATTTAGTTGTACACTCATTGGTTGCTTCTTGTATGTACCCTGACTGGGGATCAAACCCATGACCTTGGCCCACTAGGACAATGCTCTATGCACTGAGCCACCTGGCCAGGACCTGTATTTTTAATGTTATATGTAATATTGGGACTAATCAGTTTCAGGCCATTGATTGTCCATTATTAAGTAAGGTCCTACAGTGAGTTAGAAAGCAACAGTTTTTTCCACTCATTCTAATCCACCTTTTTTGTGTGTTGGATTGTATTTTTAAAGATTCTTTTATGGCCTGACTGGGCAGTGGCGCAGTGGATAGAGCATCAGACTGGGACACGGAGGACCCAGGTTTGAAACCCTGAGGTCGCCAGCTTGAGCATGGGCTCATCTGGTTTGAGCAAAGCTCACCAGCTTGAGCCCAATGTTTCTGGCTTGAGCAAGGGGTCACTTGGTTTGCTGTAGCCCCACGGTCAAGGCACATATGAAAAAGCAATCAATGAACAACTAAAGTACTGCAACGAAGAATTGATGCTTCTTATCTCTCCCTTTCCTGTCTGTCTGTCTGTCCCTATCTGTCCCTCTCTCTGTCTGTCACACACAAAAAAAGAAAAAAAGATGCTTTTATGTATCTTTTCTACGTTAGAAATGATTGGCTAATTAGAATGGCAGGGAAGAATCTTATGCCCTGATGTCAAAATCACACCATTATTTTTATCTTTGTAGGTAGCTATCAGGAATAATTTTTAAAATTCTTTCAAAGATAAAATAAATGAGTAGCTGAATGAGCCCTTTGCAGGACAAGACCTGCCTTGTGTTATCCTTTTATGGGCTCTGTTCACCTGGATTCTTTCCCCTATTAGCCAGATAGTTTCTGTGGAATTTATTGTAAATAATAATAATAATAATAATTAACTTTTATGATTCAGGTTACATTAAGCTATTTGGGCTTGCATTTGTCTGCTTGATTCATTTTGTTCCCATTCTTTCTATCTTTTGTTCCTGTAGTCGCTAACTTATTTGTTAACATCAGCCAAAAAAGAAATTGAACTAATATCAGAAGAGCTGAGGGGTCTGAAATCAGAGAAGCAGCTTCTCATTCAGGAGGGAAATGCTTTAAAGTTAGAGAAAGATTCGCTTTTATCCAAGCTCGTAGACTTGGAGGCCAAACTCACTTTGCTTCAGGAAGACCAGCAGAAACTGTGGTCCATAAATGAAGCTCTGACCGCAGAGAAGGAGCGAGCCCTCAGAGAGAAGCAGGACGCTGAGAAGCTGTGTCACCAGAAGGAAGCAGTGGCTGCCGACAGGGAGGAGCTGCTGAGAGAAGTCCGGGTGGCTCGAGAAGAGCTCTTGAAGGTCAGTGCGGACAATGATTCTCTGCAGGCTTCCAGAGCGACCCTGCAGGCTCTCGTGGAAGAACTGCAGGTCAGCAGAGATCACCTGGGGGCCGAGTGTCAGAAGAACCGGGAAGAAAAAGACCGCCTGAAAAGTCACGTCCAGAAGCTCGTTGCCGACAACCTTGCCCTGGCCAAAGACAAGGATGAGGTCATTCAGAAGCTGCAGAGCTCTTATGAGGAGCTGGTCAGAGACCAGAAAACCCTGGTGCAGGACATCAGGGACCTCACTGCTGAGAAAAAGTCGGCGTCTGAGAAGCGGTCAGGTCTGGAAAGCACATGCTTGGCCTTGAAGGTCGAAAGAGACAGCCTCCTTCAGAACAAGAAGGAGCTTCAGCTGGAAAAGTGGGCGCTGCTGCAGGACCAGGAGGAGCTGAGTGTGGGCCTGGCGGCCTCAGTGCAAACCAAACAGCTGCTAAGCAGCACAGCCAGTGGGCTCCATGCACAGCTGGGGGACAGCAGCAGGGCCCTGCGGACTGCCCAGCTGGAGGCTGCACAGCTGCAGGCGGCCCGCATGGAGAGGGGCCTGAACGACAGGATCGTGGCCCTGACCTCCGAGAAGGAGGCGGCGTGTCAGAAAATCTCCAAGATCAAGAAGCAGCTGGACAGTCTCCTAAAAGAAAAGTCTGCACTGGAATTGCAGAACGGAGATCTGCTAGCAGAAAGGGAGAGTTCCATCGATGCCCTGGGGGAGCTGAAAAGGAAGTACGAGCAGGAGTTGGCAAGCCGGAGGGTCCTTGCTCAGGAAAAGATGAAACTGCTCGGCAATCTCGATGCTCTGAAGAAAGAGCTGCAGGAGAGGAGTGAAGAAAACCAAGCGCTGACAGCCAGCAGGTGTGAGCTGTCTCTGCTGCTGCAGGAGGCCCAGGGAGCTCAGCAGCGCCTGGAGCGGGAGCACGGGGATGTGTGCCAGGACCAGGCAAGCCTGCAGGAGGAGTGCCGGATGCTGCGCGCTGAGCTGCAGACCTGCCACTCCGAGGAGGACAAGCTGCGCGCTGAGGTCCAGGCAGCGCGACGGTCCCTCGTCCTGGAGAGGGAGGCCAGGGCCCAGGAGAGCGAGGCGGCCCTGTCTGAGTGCAGCCAGCTCCGCAGCCACATGGCGCTGCTGGAACAGGAGCTGGGAGAGCTGCGGGCGGGCGCCCAGGAGCTCCGGTCCGAAAACTCGGCTCTGGTCCAGGAGAAGACCGAGTCAGAGCAAAGGGTGGCGGAGATCGTTCAGGAAAAGGAGTTCCTGGCGGCAGAGACGGCACGGCTGGCGGCCGACATCGATACTCTGAGGAGCGACTTCGCTGCCTTGTCCAAGTCCAAGTCTGAGCTGCAGGAGCTGCACAGCGACCTGACCAAGATCCTGGGCGACCTGCGGCTGGACCACGAGACCGCCCTGGCCGAGTGCGCCAAGGTGGTGCAGGACAACCAGGGCCTGCTGGCGGAGAAGCGGGAGATGGCGCAGAGAAAGGACGTGCTCCTGAAGGAGAAGGAGAAGCTGGCGGAGAGCTACTTTGTCCTCCAGAAGGAGATCAGCCAGCTGGCCAAGACCAACAGCCATATTTCAGCCAATCTCCTCGAGTCCCAAAGTGAAAACCGTATTTTGAGGAAAGACAAGAGCAAGCTCAGTCTTAAGATTAGGGAGCTCAAGAGTCTTCACTCACTCACGGTAAAGTGGGAGGTCCCAGCATTGAGCGCCCGACTACTAACACTGTGCACTAACCCATTAGAAGCCGAGGGACCTGTGTCCCTGTCCCTAGATGGAAGTCCTCCCCGTGTAGTAAGCCGCTTGTCTGTCTCCAGCTTGTCTGTTGCCACCTGGAAGAACAGGTTTTTACTAAATGTCTAATTGCAGTAGTCTCTTTCTCTCTCTCTCTCTCTTTTCATTAGAAAACATTGCAAACTGTGAATAACAAGGATATTATTTTTTTAATTTAAGGGGAAATTTTCTTGAAACAGATGTGGTTCTTAAAGGCTTACCCACCATAGTAAAATGGGCACATGTTGAAACACAGAGTGTCTTCTGTTTGGCTTTGAACTGTTTCATTGTGTCTGTCGGTTTGGCATTGGAAGATTCCAGCGAAACCTCCATGGCTGGTCATGGGGAGGGCACAACGCAGAACTCCTGTGAGCTGTATTAGACCACGTGAGGTTGTAAGCAAGTGCCTGTAAAGATTTTCATTTTGTTTTATGATTTTTTTTAAAACAGGTTTTCTGCCAAGGATTTGTTTCCTGTTGATGTTATCTTTTTTATTCATAGCCATGTTTATATTCATTTACCTTAGCTTCTCCTAGATTTTTCCATTCAGTGCTTCTCATTAAACACTTGCCCAAATAATTTTTATTTCCACTTGAAAAATTCCCAGCCTAAATTCTGAGCGATTTCAAAAGCCCCAAATTGGAGATAGCAAGACTAGCATCTGAAACGTGTAGCAGTACCTACAATTAAGAGGAAAAGCCCAGCCATATGAGGATGTTACTCTTCATCATACCTGAATGTTTTCTCCCAGATGTAGCCAAGGCGACCAGCACGACTTGTCAGTGTCACTTGGAACTGGCACTGGGAGTTGCAGGCTAAGAGGGGTCTGAGATTTGCAGGCTGCACCCGACAATTGGCTTATTCAAAAGATGGCCTGGAAAGACTGTGTTTGTTCTACTTGGGAGTAGAGATGGGTCACGGCTCAGTCTGTCTGTGCTGACGTCAGGCCTGCCCGTCCTCTCTGTGTGGATCCTGGACTGTGCAGACCTGGGGGGGTGGAGGGGTGGTGGTTCGGGGAGCAAAGCTGCCCACGTTTCTCACCGTGCTCTCTTGTATTCAGGCTGCACAGACAGCAGAAGATGCCCTGCAGATAATGGAGCAGATGACCAAAGAGAAGACCGAGACTCTGGCCTCCTTGGAGGATACCAGGCAAACAAATGAAAAGCTACAGAATGAAGTAATCAGATTTCAGTGGCTTTTTGTACAAAGGACAGCTTATCAGCTGTGTGATCACTAACTCGGGATGATTGTCTTATTTTTTGAAGTTTGGCCTCATACAGGTTTGATCGATGTTAGTGGAGTTGCATGTATATACATCAGAACAATGAGGGTATTAAATAAACTGTATGACTTCATTACTTATTTAGTAGAATCAACCTTTTAAAAATGAGGGGGAAACCCTAATGGCATGGCTTTCTATGGTAATTGTTCAGTGATAGAACACGTGAGGGGAGAGGCTGATAACATTCTCTAGCTGTAGCTTTTTTTTTTTTTTTTTTTGTATTTTTCTGAAGTTGGAAACAGGGAGGCAGTCAGACAGACTCCCGCATGCGCCCGACCAGGAATCACCCAGCATGCCCACCAGGGGGCGATGCTCTGCCCATCTGGGGTGTTGCTCTGTTGCAACCAGAGCCATTCTAGCACCTGAGGCAGAGGCCATAGAGCCATCCTCAGCGCCTGGGCCAACTTTGCTCCAATGGAGCCTCGGCTGCAGGAGGGGAAGAGAGAGACAGAGAGGAAGGAGAGGGGGAGGGGTGGAGAAGCAGATGGGTGCTTATCCTGTGTGCCCTGGCCGGGAATCGAACCCGGGACTCCTGCACGCTAGGTTGACACTCTACCACTGAGCCAACCGGCCAGGGCTGTAGCTTTTATCTTAGATCACATACATTTTTCTTTCTCAACTCCCTGCCAACTTTGAGCCACAAAATTTTATTCCTCAGCTTTGAGTTTGGCGTAGACATTTGTTGGCCTAATTCAGTACTGGTTCCCAACTGTGTCCTCTTGAATGAGTCACTTCTGGGTCTTGGACAAATTTGTGGCATCAAGATAATTTTGATCCCATCCAAAACTAGCAATTCTCATTCTTTACACCCTTCTTTGAGTTCCTTCTTGCACCCTCCCAACTCCACTCCTTTCCATCTTTGGAAAGATGTCACCTAAATCCTAAGCAGATTGAATCACCAAAATAGTTATAGTACATGATGTTCTATAGAACTTTGGGTGCTTTTTAAAGTGATAACGCAGGTAAGAGATTAAGTAAAGTGAGGGAAGGGACAGCCATACTGAATACCTGCTATAAAGAACCTTGCTGAAGGTTCAAGATGGAAACCTGTGAAAGACACGAACATGTTGAGATAATTATAGGGTAAATAAAACGACATAGGCCTGACCAGGCGGTGGCGCAGTGGATAGAGTGTTGGACTGGGATGCGGAAGGTCCCAGGTTCGAGATCCCAAGGTCGCTAGCTTGAGTGCGGGCTCATCTGGTTTGAGCAGAAGCTCACCAGCTTGGACCCAGGGTTGCTGGCTCAAGCAAGGGGTTACTTGGTCTGCTGAAGGCCTGCAGTCAAGGCACATATGAGAAAGCAATCAATGAACAACTAAGGTGTTGCAACGAAAAACTAATGATTGATGCTTCTCATCTCTCCGTTCCTGTCTGTCTGTCCCTGTCTATCCCTCTCTCTGACTCTCTCTCTGTCTCTGTAAAAAAATAATAATAAAAATAAATAAATAAATAAAACGACATAGGAGGGAATATATTCATAGAACTGACAGTCTTCAGAGAAGACTTGAGCTAAAAGTATAAAAGCATTAAAAAAAATCATTGACAATAATCAAAATTAGAAGCCAAAGTAAATGAGAATATTTTAGGGAATGTCTCCAACCCCTGAAGATAGAGCCGGGAGAATTGGGTGCTTCCATAATGTACCCCCAGTGTCTTTGTTATAACAGCCTGAATACAGGGCTGGGTGAATCATTTCTTTGGACCCACTGTGATATTTTGTTTTCCTTGTTCTGTGAACCTGGAACGTTAGAGGGCATTAAATGGAAGATGGTGATGTCAAAACTAGCAAGACACTTTTTAGGACTCCTTCCCGACTGGTGACATGTGACATAGCGAAAGTATCTCTGGCTGGGGGAGGTGACTGCATACTTCCCAGAAAGCCAGCGTGGCACCAGAGCACAGCTGGGGTGACAGGTGGCCCATAGCGAGCTCCCGTCCTCGGTGGGGGCGCCACATATTGGACCCTAGCTCCTGCCAGGGACTGTGGCCGGCCCCATCCCCAGTTACTGCTGGGACACGTCTGGGTTTCTTGCCAGGG
This sequence comes from Saccopteryx leptura, assembly GCF_036850995.1. NCBI lineage: Eukaryota > Metazoa > Chordata > Mammalia > Chiroptera > Emballonuridae > Saccopteryx > Saccopteryx leptura. Next base: position 247,028,673 of record NC_089504.1, on the reverse strand, counting down.
GCCAGGTAGGCCCTCGGTCGGCCGCGTGCCCTGTGGCAGGCGATGGGGCTGTGTGTGAGGGCCGCTTGGCCTCACTGAATGGCTCTTTCCTTTTCAGATGGATAACTAAAAATTTTCCCCATTGATGCACATTTTGATTCAAATAATTTTAAAATAAGGACGATGTACATTTGGGACTGGTATTGAAAAATATTATACCCTAAATTGCTAATTTATGAGGAGGGAAAGGGGTTTCACTTCGTTACAAAGAATGACACTTATTGGTATCATGTCTTTGCAATTTATTTCTTGTTTTTCTTTTTATGGGTGGTTCATACCTGACTAGCAAATTCAATGATAAATATTGGTAATTATGCACAAGGGGAAAGGAAGCTCTTGTTTTAACTTATGGAGTTTAGCCTGACCCTTGGGCCAGGTGTGCAGGAAGTGTCCATTAAAAGGGAAGGAGGGGTTTGCAGTTTGTGACAGACTCGTTTAGTTGTAACCTCTCCACCCAGCGGACTTAATTTATTTACTTATTATTTTTTACAAGCGACTGATTTCACCTATTTTTTTTTAATGTACGTTTTCATAAATCATCTGTCTGTATTCAGCTGTGCTGGAGAGTGAAGTAATTCCACCACGTTTTTCTCTCTTGGTCTTTAAGTTGGATACGCTCAAAGAGGACAACCTGAGAAATGTGGAGGAGCTGAACAAGTCGAAGGAGCTCCTGACAGCAGAGAACCACAGGATGGAGCAGTTCCGGAAGGAGATGTGAGTCTGTCCCCCGAGGGGGGAAAAGGGGGGAGGCTGAGCGCTTACCCAAAATCGCTGAAGTGAAATTAGTGCTAATTATTTTTTAAAAAATGCTTGTGAGTACATGAAATGACAACGGTCCCCTAACTGCAACCGCACCTGAGCGGCAGCCCCTGTGTGCGGCCAGTGCTCTAGGTCAGAACTCCGGGTATGGGGAGGATCACACAGGGTGTGCTGGTGGATGGTTAGGATGTTTGGGCTTCACATGTGACTTTGGAAAGGCTTATGAAAATGCAAGCGGGCCTGACCAGGCAGTGGTGTAGTGGATAGAGCATCGGTCTGGGACACGGAGGGCCCAGGTTTGAAACCCTGAGGTCGCTGGCTTGAGCACTGGCTCATTCAGCTTGAGCGTGGGATCACAGACATGACCCCAGGGTCGCTAGCTCTGCTGAGTCCTCCCCATCAAGGCACATATGTGAAAGCAATCAATAAACAACTAAGGTGACACAACTATGAGTTGATGCTTCTCATTTCTCTCCCTTACTGCCTGTCTGTCTCTGTCTCTCACATGCTAAAGAAAGAAAATACAAGTGGAATCACAATTTTGTAAAGTTGTATGATCACACGATAGCCATTTGGTAACATCAAACCTCCATTATTAATAAATCCCTCAAAACCCTTTCTAGAAGTGAAAAAAAAAACCCCCAAAACCTAGCATTACTGAGATTATGAATAATCTTGATTTTTTAAGAGTCATCCGGTCTCTTGGCGTGGAAATTAAATGGGCAGAATATTGCAAGATTTTTTTCTAATTGAGAGTTACCCGGTACATTGTTGGTTCAACACAAGGCGAGTGGCTGCCCATTTGTCCTTTGTCAGCACCGCCATCTGGGTTTGGTTAGCATCGCTGTGCAGGTGGTTATTTTGCTGGCATTTTTAAGGACAGCTCGGACGTGGATTTCATTTTGCTTTTCTGTTCTGAGAACTATGCTGTATCTGCTCTGCGAAACTAAAAACTTTAAGCTGGTGATTCTGGCGAACATTGGAGTGTTGTTTCCTTCAGGAGAGGTACAGGTAAGCCAAGAATGATACAGAGCTGGCCTGACCTGTGGTGGCGCAGTGGATAAAGTGTCGACCTGGAAATACTGAGGTCGCCGGTTCGAAACCCTGGGCTTGCCTGGTCAAGGCACATATGGGAGTTGATGCTTCCAGCTCCTCCCCCCTTCTCTCTCTCTGTCTCTCTCCTCTCTAAAAATAAATTAAAAAAAAAAAAAAAGAATGATACAGAGCTGAATGCTGTGTGGTCCCTGCCCCTCCAGGGTTTATACGATTTATGTGCAGTTCTGATCAAACAAATAGATGGGATTCGAACAGAAACTTTTGTTTCTGTTCACTTCCTGAACTGCAGCTCAAAGTTACGGTCCTCAGCACTACTTGCTTCTCACACGGGAATCAAACTGGTAGCACATGTCTGGTTCTTCAGAGAGTTCTTAAAAACCCCTGGGAGTCCTCTCGGCTGAGGTTTCCGGTGCTGGTGGCCGTTCCCTGCCTTGGTCTTGGTTTCCGTGGTACTTCTCCCGATGCCGTTCGGGCAGTTCCCAGCAGTTCCGTGGATGCAGATTTGCAAATTTGCAGTTGTGGTGATGGCCATTCAGAGAGGCTTAAACTCCTTGGCCTGCTACAGCCAGTGACACAGACACTGGTCACCATGATGGGGAACATGAACTTAGGGTCAATGTGGAGAGGGTGGGTCAGTACAGCTCAGAGTCCCCCCCCCACCGACATGGTAGTGAGGCTAACCTGGAGCGCTTGGAGCACCGAGTTTAACTTAAGTTCATATTTGTCGCACAAACAGCTGGTGAGGGAGGGTCTGAGCTGCAGGGGAAGGCTCCTGGGCCAGCTCCCCACCCACCGCAATCCGGCCTCTGGGCCCTCTGAGCCCTCTGGGCTGCCGGAGGTCACGGAGGGGCAGGGCCCGAGCGGGCTGGGCCGGGAGAGCTAGGGGATCTGATGAAATTCCTCTTTCCTACTTCATGACTTTGGAGTCTCTTTTTGTGGTCATTACATTGATCTACATCGGGGTAGTCAACCTTTTTATACCTACCGCCCACTTTTGTATCTCTGTTAGTAGTAAAATTTTCTAGCCGCCCACTGGTTCCACAGTAATGGTGATTTATAAAGTAGGGAAGTAACTTTACTTTATAAAGTTTATAAAGCAGAGTTACAGCAAGTTAAAGCATATAATAATAATTACTTACCAAGTACTTTATGTCAGATTTTCGCTGTTTGGCAGAATAAATCTTTATAAAACAACTTACTTTAGTTAAATCTATCTTTTTATTTATACTTTGGTTGCTCTGCTACTGCCTACCATGAAAGCTGGAACGCCCACTAGTGGGCGGTAGGGACCAGGTTGACTACCACTGATCTACATAGTATTCAATACATATTTAAGTGCTTGGAGTTCTTACTAAGCCATTCTATCATGCTAAGAGATCAGTTGTTTCTGTGCCCCCTTCCTTGAATGATCCCACTGAACAATAAAAGCTTAGCCTCATGCCTTTGGGAGCAGAGAATCGGGAGCAGAAGCCTGTGGCCCCTGCCACTGCCCTTCTGGCTTGGCCCGCTGTCTTCCCTGGAGCTGTATCTCTGGCTTAGACCCCTGAGGGGAGTAGTCTGAGCAGCCAGACTATGGGGTGGACAGACCTAGGCTGCTTTTGATTCTTAAGTGTTTTCTGGCCAGGGAGCCCTTAGAGCAGCGGTTCTCAACCTGTGGGTCGTGACCCCAGCGGGGTCGAACGACCAAAATACAGGGGTCGTCTAAAGCCATCGGAAAATACATATTTATTATACAATACATTTTTAAATAAAATATGTATTTCCGATGGCTTTAGGCAACCCCTGTGTTTTGGTCATTCGACCCCCGCTGGGGTCGCGACCCACACGTTGAGAACCGCTGCCTTAGAGACTCAAGTCTTCTGTCATTTACTTGCCTGGGATTCTTAGCAGAAGGGAGGACAGTGGGGGCCACCCCGGTGACATGTCAGTAGCTGGTGGAGGGGGACAGGAGGGTAGCCTGAGTGAGCCCCTGCCCCCAGAGACATGTTATTTCCTGCCCGAGACTTGGCCGCATCCCAAAGACCATCTGATACAAATGTACTTTGTAATGGGAACAGTGCTTCTCAAAAAATAACAAACACAAAACAACCCCCCCCCCAAAAAAAAACAGTCATTTGCCTGTTTCTTAGCTGCTCAGGGCTGAGAGCTAGAGAGCGAGCAAGTTTTTCTGTGGCTTAGCGTATACGGGGGCCCTGCCTGCCCTGGCATCTCCCTCACCCGACGGGGCTGCTGCTCCTCGAGGGAGCGGGACCCCAAAATAGACACGGGTCTACTAGGAATTGTCTCCTACACAATGTCACCCATGGCACTGGGAAGCCAGCACTTAGAACTACACGTTCCTTTTCCTCAAGGCCGCTCGCTAGACTCAAGTTAGGAAAACTTGATCTGGGTTAGCCAGCTCCTACGTTCAGATGGAGAAAACGAATAAAATGGTTTCTCTCCGCTGTGTAATATTGAATCCTAAGGGAAATGACATAAGCAGTCTAATTTTTGTCTTTACTGGCCTAGCACAGTGATAAATCTAGGATATGTTTAGCATGGCAGTTAATAAATAGCTTTAGGATCAATCCATAAGTCACATGTTAGCAACTCAACATTAACAGTGTTTATTTTGCTTCAATTTTGTAATGGACATTCTTCTTTTCTGTTTCATGGTATCTTGTCATGTAGAAGGAAAAGTAGCCTTAAAAATAGTTGAAGTACAGTGTGTCTGTAAAGTCATGGTGCACTTTTGACCGGTCACAGGAAAGCAACAAAAGACAATAGAAATGTGAAATCTGCAACAAATAAAAGGAAAACTCTCCCAGTTTCATACCTATTCAGTGTAGTTCGATGTGGGCTCACGCACAGATTTTTTAGGGCTCCTTAGGTAGCTATCCCGTATAGCCTCTAAAGACTCGTCACTGAGGCCCTGGCTCGGTGGTGGAGCGTCGGCCTGGCGTGCAGGAGTCCCAGGTTCGATTCCCGGCCAGGGCACACAAGAGAAGCGCCCATCTGCTTCTCCACCCCTCCCCCTCTCCTTAAAAAAAAAAAAAAAAAAAAGACTTGTCACTGACTGATGGCCTACCAGAACGGGGTTTCTCCACCAAACTGCCGGTTTCCTTCAACTGCTTATCCCAGGGGTCCCCAAACCATGGCCCACGGGCTGCATGCAGCCCCCTGAGGCCATTTATCTGGCCCCCGACACACTTCTGGAAGGGGCACCTCTTTCATTGGTGGTTAGTGAGGGGAGCACAGGATGCATCCACATCCTGTGCTCCTGAGGTACTGTATGTGGCAGCACCGCAAAGTACGGCGTCACTCACGTACAGTACTACTTCCGGCGATGCAGGACGCATGCGTCACGGCCCCGGAAGCATGTCATATCACTTGTTACGGCTAGCAGTGAAAAATATGGAACCGGACATTGACCATCTCATTAGCCAAAAGCAGGCCCATAGTTCCCATTGAAATACTGGTCAGTTTGTTGATTTAAATTTACTTGTTCTTTATCTTAAATCTTATATTTGTTCCCGTTTTATTTTTTTGCTTTAAAATAAGATATGTGCAGTATGCATAGGGATTTGTTCATAGTTTTTTTTTTTATAGTCCGGCCCTCCAATGGTCTGAGGGACAGTAAACTGGCCCCCTGTGTAAAAAGTTTGGGGACCCCTGGCTTATCCCACCGAGTAATGTTATTCCTATATGGTGGCACTTTGTTATAAACGCGCCGATATTCATGTTGCATTTTGGTCACGGATTTGAATTTAGTGAGCCACAGAACACACTGAACTTTCCTCTGTACCGTCCACATCTCGACTGGCATGGCCGTGGGCTGCTCCTCTGTATACACGGTGTTACGTCATCATCTGCCACATCATCCTACAGAAACTGGGAGGGTTTTCCTTTTATTTGGTGCAGATTTCACATTTCTATCGTCTTTTGTTGCTTTCCTGTGACCGGTCAAAAGTGCACCATGACTTTACGGACACACTGTATATCTGTAGGTATTTTCAGAATTATCCCTTAGCGTATTTCCGGGAGTTGGGCGGAACACCTCCTTCCTCTACGAAGTGCATGTGCCCACTGCGCTCAAAAGGAAAAAGGTGCTTCTGTATTTGAATTGTGTCTGTCTGCCAGCTTTAAGCCCAGTCGTCTAGCTTCTACAACTTACTGACTTTATGATCTGGGGCAAATCTTTTCAGTTCCCCAAGCTTCCGTTTTCTCATCTTCAAAATACAAATAATAATGGTAGCCTCCCTAGGCTTTGAGGGTTAAATGAGAAACTGTACATAAAAGCATTTTGTAGATTTTAAAACATTGGACAATTACTTAGGACATTTGGATATTTCTTAGACTCTTTGTTTTAATTTTCCCTGGAGTAGGCTCTTAATAGACACCAAGGAGTTAAAAAGCTTTAAAAGATGAAAATCTTTTTTTTTTTCTTTGAGAGAGAGAGACAGAGACAGAGGAAGGGAGAAAGATGAGAAGCATCAATTCTTTGTTGTGGCACCTTAGTTGTTCTTTGACTGCTTTCTAATATATGCCTTGACCGGGGTGCTACAGCAGAGCGAGTAACCCCTTGCTCAAGCCAGTGACCTTGGGCTCAAGCCAGCGACCATGGGTTTAAGTTGATGATTCCATGCTGAAGCTGGTGACCTCAGGGTTTTAAACCTGGGACCTCAGCATTCCAGGTCAACACTCTATCCACTGCACCACCATGTGCTAGGCAAAAGATGAAAATCTTTAATAGAGAAGTAGCAGGATCATAAATGTCACTCATAGGCCACACAAATACTGGGACCAGACATCCCCCGAGAAAGGCACTGAGGTGACTACCCGAGAACAAAAGGCTTGGCTTATGATTTTTCATCAGGAGCAAAATCTTCTGTTTTGTCAAGAAGTAATGGGTGTTAGAAGATGAACTTCATCTGTCACATAAGTGTGTTTATTTTGATCCACAGTTAAAATCAAGCCTCCTAGGTTTTGAATGACTCATTACCTGAGGCTAAAATTCCTCTATGTCATTTTTTCTTCACTTACTAACTAAGCATCTCTGTAAAATGCCATGTCTAATGTGCTAAGAGAATTGTTTGGTAGATTTATTGTCCTAAATCTTCATGAGGTCAGCCCAGTGTGCATCAGATAGGTGGATGGAGAATGAGAAATTAAGAGAACTGAGGTGCCACCCAGGCAACACCATCCCTTAGACGATTGAAGTTAAAAATAGATGTGCTCATGCGTCAGCAGATGGATTCATACACAGATGACTGGACTCAGGGCTCAGCCACGGAGGACAGCTCACTCAGTGGGGTACAGCCAGCACACAGACTCAAACTTATAGAGCATCACCCTGCTGTGGCATGAAATGGAAGTCCGGTGGATCACATGAAATATTTTGGATGTCCACGTGTAAAGGGTGACAATTTGGAGTGTATATTTTGGATTGCTTTTAATCTTGGAAAGATGCCAAATTAATGAGCTTACCCTGCTCATGTTTCATATGCTGGCATCCATGAGATAGGTTAGCCGACTATATATTTATTTACAAATTAGCAGTATGGGACGACTATCGTCCAAGTAAAGCACCTGATCCGTAACCAGAAAGCTGCCTTTCCTTTGACTGCACCTCTAGTTGACCAAAAAATATACCGGGATCCATGCTGGCACTTGATGCTGACAGATACCGACAAAGGAGACCAGTAGATTTTGATTTCGGCCAGGAAAAAACCAGACGACAGACTTGTGCAGTTAGAACAGAGCGCGTCAGCCACAAAGTAAACCCCATGGTCTACATAGTAGGTTTTAGTATATATAATTTTCTAATGGTTCAAGTCCTAAAGACAAGAGGAACACTGACCATCTCACTTGCCATTTATTTTAAAGTAACTTTGCATTTTGTGTGGGGAGTGTTTAGAAGTAAGGTAAATGTGGATGGTGGGAGGCTGGATGCAGTGTTCATTAGGTTTTAAAAAAGATAATAATTATGAGTGGCACTTCCCCCCCTCCAGGTGAAAGTCATTTAGCCCCTCCCACAGGGAGATAACACTGCTCCTGTTATTATAGAGCCTGTCGGGCACGTGACCCAGATCTGTTCTCGCCAGTGCTGTGGAGTTGGTCGTCTCCCACAGTTTCCCTGCCTGTCTTGTTCCTATGGTAACCCTGCACCCGCTGTCCATGCAGAGAAACCCTGAAGCAGGCAGCAGCTCAGAAGTCCCAGCAGCTTTCAGCACTGAAAGAGGAGAACGTGAAACTTGCCGAGGAGCTGGGGAGGAGCAGGGACGAAGTCACCAGTCATCAAAAGGTCAGTGGGCTGTGGGTGGGCGTTCCTCACTCTGCCTGGCCCGGCCCGGGTGCTGCCTGGAGCTCCGTGCGGCTGGTCCAGGTGCTTCCAGGTGAGACTCATGTTACCTGAGTCCCTTCTCCTTATTTCCCAGCGTGCTGCTGCTCTGGGGCCCAGGGTAGGACTCAGGTAAAAAAAAAGAAAGGACCGACACTGGGAACTTGCAAGCAAGTAGAAATTAAGATCTTCGTCAGCTGGCCTTACAGCAGTGCATCTAAACAGAGAGGGGCTGTGTCTTCTTCGTACTACTGCTTGAATTTTAAAATTAATTTTTTCTAAGATTTTTTTTCTTCCCCTTTCATCAAAATTGGTTTTAAGGAAACAGAGTCTGGGAGCGTGGCTTTGGTGTGAGGGTTGGCAGCTGTTTTTACACAGAACTCTGCTTTCCTCGAAATCAGACACAGTTTTGCAGACCTTGCTCAGTGGAGCAGTGCACGTGCGCGCCCTTGTGTGCACGGGTGCACGGTGCACAGAATGCGTGCTACACCCGGGGTGTGCGCCAGCCGCCCACAGGCTCCTGTGCTGAGATCACATGGGTCTCTGACAAGTTTGTTCAACACTGAACACTGATGTGAAAAACTGCCTTATTCTGCTCTTTATACTTGATCAGTTGGGTCAAAAGTGCTGGGTTATTAGTCTCATCTCATCTCATCTCATCTCAAGGCAGCAGCTCAAGATGATGTTGCAAAGAGAATCTTACCTGTAGCGCTTCCTGCTCTGCCTGTCGGGGGCAGTACTTCCCGCCTAGCATGCTCTGCAAATACCCTGCTCTCCGGGACGGGACGGGACGGAGCAGTCTGGGAGCTGCAGGGGCCCCGTGGGCTCCAAGCGGTCTGCCGGGAGCCCCTTTTGCAGAGCTGGTTTCTGACCTTAAAGTCCTCGTTGTAGCTCTCCACAAGTTTTTTACTTCACGAGAGGGGTGCCACATTTCTCTAGCCTCCAGTCTCCTCTGTTGGGTCCTGCTCTGTGACAGGCACTTACCAGTGACAGCTGTCATCTCAGTCATTCCAGGAGATGGCACTGTCCTCCCCACTTGTAAAAGGAGGGGCAGGGACACAAAGAAGAGAGTGCTTTACTCACCCCCATTCAGCCAGTGGTGTCAGGAGCTGTCGGTCCTCCTCTGACCCGGGCCTGGCAGAGTCAGGGTAGGGGGCCTGAGAGGGTGGCTGCGTCTCTTTTGATTGGTGTGGGAGAGGTCGGAGCACATGCAAGTGGGAGCCCTCTGACCAGAGATGGCTTCCTCCCTGGCACAGGCCTGAGCGTCTGACCGCCGGGGTGCCCCAAGGTCCATGTGTCTGTAAGGACATGCAAGGGATGGTCCCAGCTTCTTTTATCTCATTGGGACGAACTTCTCTGGAAGAGAGAGTGGATTCCATAAATGAGAGGGACACCCAGAGGTCAGCCCGTCCCCGGATGGTTGGTTCCGTTTTTGTTTCCGTCACCCAGGCCCAGACAGGGTTCGGAAGGAAGCATCATGGTGCTTGGGCAGAAGTTCTCAGGTCTCCTGTCCGACTTTCAGCTCTTTCTCTTTCCTGTATCAAGATCTGGATTAACTTCCTTTTGAAAAGGCTTTGTGACTAAACATTTGAAAATCAGTGACTTTAAAAAGGGTGTTAGAAAATAGCATCCACAAAGGAACAACTAAGACACTAACTTCCCTATAGGGATGGGGTTGTTACACCCTTTGCAGTTTTCTCTGCTTTACTCGGGAGAGAGAGAGACACACACACAAATGGATGTGAACTCAAGTATTCAGAGGCTCCGATGCTAGAAATCGTTAACAATATTGATCACTGAGAAAGAGCACAGATAGTTCTTCTTGTGATGTAGATCTAATATTTATATATATAGACATATGTGTTGCCAAAACCCCGGTCTTCCAATGAGTGGGTTTTGCTATGTGTGAATGGCGTATGCATACAGTGTGAATTAAGACGTCATGGCATAACTTCAAGATGAATGGAAACCATTCAGAGCACTATTTCTCCTCATAGAGAATACTAAAAATAATCCCAATAACGTGAGCTCTGTTCTGATAGTCACCTGAGGTAGTCACCTTGGAAATGTCTGATTTATCCTTCCCAACCTCATGCGTATTCCCCGTTGTAAGGATTACAGCTCCTCTCAGCTGTCACTATGGGAACAGTGCTGATTTTCCCCCTGGTTATTTGCAGAACAAGGTTACAGTTTGCCTGTGAAGAACGAGGCAGGGATTAGAGGCTCAGTAACTGTATTTCATACCCAGTCCTTGCTGACAAGAGGTTATAACACATGTAGTAGACAAAAAACTGGGGTTAGCCTCTCAATCAATGCATGAATGAATGCCTCCATTTTAAATAAGCCTGAATTCCCACACCTGAATGTTTAGAAAGGGAATGCTATTTTTAGCTTGTCCTGTTTTATCTTGGAGAAATGGTGATCATCAGCTACCAAAATTTTAATCTGGGGCTCAGGGGACTTCTGGGCAGGGAGAGCAGATATTTCTCTTAATATCTGATGAAATGAGCACACTTTCTTGATTGTTAAAAAAATGTCTCCAGGGCCCTGGCTGGTTGGCTCAGTGGTAGAGCGTCGGCCTGGCATGCAGAAGTCCCGGGTTCGATTCCCGGCCAGGGCACACAGGAGAAACGCCCATCTGCTTCTCCACCCCTCCCCCTTCTCCTTCCTCTCTGTCTCTCTCTTCCCCTCCCACAGCCGAGGCTCCACTGGAGCAAAGATGTCCCGGGTGCTGGGGATGGCTCCTCAGCCTCTACCCCAGGCGCTAGAGTGGCTCTGGTCGCAACAGAGCGACAGCCTGGAGGGGCAGAGCATCGCCCCCTGGTGGGCAGAGCGTCACCCCCTGGTGGGCGTGCCGGGTGAATCCCAGTCGGATGCATGCGGGAGTCTGTCTGACTGTCTCTCCCCGTTTCCGGCTTCAGAAAAATACAGAAAAAAATTAAATTAAATTAAATTTAAAAAATGTCTCCAGGAAAATCCTGCAAAGCCAGTCCACCTCATGCTGTAAACCTTAAAATAGACAACCAAGAAAAGCAAAACTGTGATTTAACCCTGACACTGTGTTCACAGTGGTAAGAGAAGGGAAAACAAATAGCAAAGTCCAGAGAATTTTCACTCTAATTCTTCCCATTCTCGAGTCCAATCCACTTTGGAGAAACTTATCCTGGGGGAAAAGTCCAGGAAAAACCTTTGAGGCTAGACACCATCTTCTGCCATCTCAGGAGTCTGTCTTGCTAAAATTCCTAAAAATGATTCTTTAAAAAAATTTTTTAACTTATTGATTTTAGCAAGAGAGGAAGGGGGAGAGAGAGAGAGACAGGAACATTGATCTGCTCCTGTATGTGCCCTGCCCAGGGATCGAACCCTCTACCGCTGCACTTCAGGACAACACTCAAACCAACCAAGATATCTGGCCAGGGCAGAGCATGTATCATTAATAGAGTGATTATTCTTTTAAAATAACAATTTAATCTACAATTGAGAAATCGCTGAAGCCAAAAACTCGGATTTGTTTGGGTTCTGCGGGAATCTTCCTTTCACCCAATAAGACGTTTGCAAGCATTGCCTTCAGGAAATGGGCCAAGGTACAAGTTTAGCTGCTGAAGGTCTTTCTCTTCTTACATCTTCTCTCTCTCATATCGTAAGTTTCCCATCTGAGACGTCCCTGTAGGCTTCTCCACAGTCCTCTCAACCTCTTTAGCTTTAGAGGAGATCTGTAGCAAGGCCATCCTCACACTGAGATGTGGTTTGGCCCGTCAGTGACCGCCAGGGTGTCTCAGCCATGGCATGCAGGTTGCCCAGCTTGCTTCTGCCCGGCTGAGGGAGTGTGCAGCTGCGCAGAGGATGCTTTTTTTTTTTTTTTTTTTTTTTTTACAGGGACAGAGAGAAAGTCAGAGACAGACAGACAGGAAGGGAGAGAGATGAGAAGCATCAATTATCAGTTTTTCGTTGCGAGACCTTAGTTGTTCATTGATTGCTTTCTCATATGTGCCTTGACCATGGGCCTTCAGCAGACTGAATAACCCCTTGCTCTAGCCAGAGACCTTGGGTCCAAGCTGGTGAGCTTTTGCTCAAACCAGATGAACCCGCGCTCAATCTGGCAACCTAGGGGTCTCGAACCTGGGTCCTCCGCATCCTAGTCCGATGCTCTATCCACTGCGCCACCGCCTGGTCAGGCGAGGATGCTTTTTAACTGCCCCGACCATGCCCGCAGCCTTCTGGGAAGAGCAGCTGCAGTCTCTTCAGCACCCAGGAGTAGAAGTGGACGGCCGAGGGGTGTGTGTGTGTGTGTGTGTGTGTGTGCGTGCGCGCGCGCGCGTGCACTATGGAGAGCTACTTCACGTGGAATGAATGGCTCATCCAGTTGCTGTTCCCCCGCCCAGCAGCCACACCATCAGCAGCATTCTTGGTAAAGGACAATGAGACCTATGTGTGCACGTTTTTAGGATGTGAATGTGTTTATATTTATTTCCTTACGTAACTCATATAAACGCAAGCCAGTGTCCGAGGCCTGCTGTCTTCCCGGGTCTTTTCTAAGAACGGGCGGTAAGTGAGCGCCCCCGCTCATGGTCCGGCTTCCCGGGCAGCTGGCTGAGAGTGTGGGGTGGTGTGCGCCTTGTGTGTGAGGCCGGGCCCTCAGACGCCCGTGGGAAAGCGGGCCTGGAGGCCCAAGAGGGCTGGAGGGGCGTGGTGAGCCCTGCTGGGGGCCTGGGCTGACCGCCCCCAGGGGGAGCTCTGGGGCTGGGTGGCCCTTTGCATCTGTCCCAAGTGGACCAGATAGCTGGTCTTTGATATTCCCATGTCTGTCAGTGGGGGCGGTCCATCCTGAGAAGGGGGTGTGACCTTGGCCAAAGGCAGCTCTGCTGCAGTGACCCCTGAAGGGGCCAACAGCAGGGGGCTGCCTGCCGACCACACCCCCAGAAGCTGGCGACAAGGCCGGACCTGAAAATGGGATCTATGCAGCACTTCCCAGGGTCCACGCCACCCTCCTTTCTTCTCTGAGAGATCTTGTCCACCGAAATTCCTGAACTCACTAAATCCTCTTCCTTCTCCCCACCCCCGTGTCCACGTTCGGCGGCAGCAGCCTGTGTGTGTGTGTGTAGACGGCCAGACTAGACTCCTCAGATGCGGGGGTGAGTGTGTGTTGTGTGTATTGTGCTGTCACGGTGGAGCTGCTATTTTGGACCTCAAAGCATTTGCTTGGAGAAGAGACCGAAATAGCCCAGATGTGAACCAGCCCAAAGCCCCACTGGGGAGTCGGTGAGGAAGGCATGGGCTTGGGCTCTGGCTTGATCAGACGAGTCCAGCAGAGTCCATTCTAAGACCCCAGTCCGGCTCACCCGGCCCCTGGGGATGGCAGGGGCTTCCCGCCAGCTGACACAGTTGTCCATCCATCACACAGCTTCTGGGTACCTGCCAGCGTGCCCGGGTGGCGGGGACAGCAGGGAACAAAGCAGAGGAGGAAATTGCTATTCCTTCCTGAAAACTTATTTAAGTGGTATTACTGAGCCTACAAAAGCAGGGGTTGTGTATGTTATAACTTCGAACTTCCGCACATCCTTCCTTTCACACAACCTAGTATTTTTCATGGCTTAAATGATAGCTTAAAAGCAAATTACCCGGCCCTGGCCGGTTGGCTCAGTGGTAGAGCGTCGGCCTGGCGTGCAGAAGTCCCGGGTTCGATTCCCGGCCAGGGCACACAGGAGAAGCGCCCATCTGCTTCTCCACCCCTCCCCTTCTCCTTCCTCTCTCTCTCTCTCTTCCCCTCCTGCAGCCGAGGCTCCATTGGAGCGAAGATAGCCCGGGTGCTGGGGATGGCTCCTTGGCCTCTGCCCCAGGCGCTGGAGTGGCTCTGGTCACAACAGAGCGACACCCTGGAGGGGCAGAGCATCGCCCCCTGGTGGGCGTGCCGGGTGGATCCCGGTCGGGCGCATGCGGGAGTCTGTCTGACTGTCTCTCCCCGTTTCCAGCTTCAGAAAAAATACAAAAAACAAAACAAAAACAAACCAAAGAAAAGCAAATTACCTGTGTTTAATATTTATAGAAGTTTTATGGATAGATAAGCTCTTTGAGACAATGATTGTTTGTATATTACCTTCACTGTAATATTATTTTCTTAATAGTTTTCTTCAAAATAATCTTCCGTTTTATTCAGCCTTGTATTATGAAAGATTTCAACCACACACAGAGGCAGGGCGAGCAGAGCAGCACAGGGGCCCCCACGTACCGGCTCCGAAAGCCATCGGGCTGCTTCTGCACTGCCCCCTCTCAGCCTGCACCCATCATGGATTAATACGAAGTAGGTCCTAGCTAGCCTATCATTTCATCTGTAGATATTTTTGTATCTAAAAATAAGAATTACTTATTATTCCTTTAGCGGTTCTCTGTGAAGCAATGGTGCCTATCCCAGCCCCTGCCCCCCCGACCCCTGCCCCTCCAGCCCCGCCAGCCCCTGCCTCCCCCAACCTACCCCCCCAGCCCTGTTGCCCGGCCCTGCCCTCCCCAGCCCCTGCCCCCTGGCCACTGCCCTTCCCCGCCCCCCCTAGCCCTGGCCCTCCCCCAGGCACGTTTTCCTGGCCCTTCTTCTGCCTTCAGAACTTGTTTCCCGAACCCATGTCTTCAACAGCTCACTTCTACCTCTGACTTTCTACATAAACTTTCTTACAGTTTGGAAAAAAAATTACAGCATTTTAAAATTAGAAATACATGTTTATAAATATGACATGATACAAACATATGTCATTTTCAAGTTATTGCTGCTTCTGCTGCCCCATTATAAATGGTTTGGTGTCTTTTCCCATACTGTCCTTCATGTGTGTAACAGCCTGTACAGATGCGGGTATACATACAGTTTTTGTTTCTAACAAAAGCTACATTGTAGAAATTACTACTCAAACTTGCCATTTTCCCCCATAGGCATATTTCTTTTTTTTCTTTTTTCTTTTTTACAGTGACAGAGAGTCAGAGAGAGGGACAGATAGGGACAGACAGACAGGAACGGACAGAGATGAGAAGCATCAATCATCAGTTTTTCATTGCGACACCTTAGTTGTTCATTGATTGCTTTCTCATATGCGCCTTGACCGTGGGGCTACAGCAGACCGAGTAACCCCTTGCTCGAGTCAGCGACCTTGGGTCCAAGCTGGTGAGCTTTTGCTCAAACCAGATGAACCCGCACTCAAGCTGGTGACCTCGGGTCTCGAACCTAGGTCCTCTGCATCTCAGTCCAATGCTCTATCCACTGCGCCACCACCCAGTCAGACCAAAGGCATATTTCTTAAGCTATGATTTGTATAAAATTCACTCTTAATGGCATATATACAGTCATAACTTACACTGCAATCAACATCCCCTTGTGTGACCTGGGGTGGCACAGTAGATCAAGCATCAACCTGGAACGCTGAGGCTGCTGGTTCAAAGTCCTGGCCTCTTGCCCGGTCAAGGCACATATGACAAGCAAGCAATGAATGGTGAAGTAGTTATGAGTTCATACTTCTTACTGCATCCCTACTCCCCTCTTCTCTCTGTAAAATCAATAAATAAATATTAAAAAAAAACAGGATTATTCTGAACATACTGTTTGTAGTATGGTCAGCTACTATAGCAAACTAAAAAAAAAGTAAAAGACTACATTTAACCTTGATAGACATGATAAATATAATCTAATGTTCAAAACATGTCTGTGTAGATTTAAGAACTTTTTAGGTATAAAGACCTTATAGCAAAGCATGTGCATAACAGATACATAAACAGAAATAAGGCCTTAACTACATATAGCTTAAATCCTAGGCTACTGAAAAAAAGTCATTACATAGTCTCTGGTGTTATACTTAAATAAAAGTCCCACACAAGAGCGTTTCACCCTTTGTTTTATTAACAATGTGAACTGAAATTAGCAGTTGGCTAAACTTGGGTGCAGATAGTGGTGAGGGTTCTTTCAAATTAACTAACGGAATATTTTGCTCTCTACCTTCTGTGGAATAATAGAGTTTTAGAAGTAAAGGGCCACTGGACATTCATTTGTAACTGCCGTCTTTCACAGGCGAGAAACAGGTGCTTGGAATATAGCAGGCTTGAAATGGGGCCCACGCAGAGTCAATGGCCTGCTCCCAGCCCTCCTCGAGTTAGTGACACTCGGCCTCTTGTTTCAGTAAAGGGGCTAGAATGTTCATGGTGGAGCTTCCCTTCAGTGCTTAACAAACGTGTATTGCTTGTCTAGGGTGTACTACGTGGATTGTTGAAGTGCTGTTACTATTTGTAACTCGCAAGTCCATGAGGAAGGGAGGTCAGTCGGGTCACCAGTGATTTGTAAACTAGTAACTGTATATCCGGTGATGTAGCGACCACTGCTTTTGCTGCCCTGGAGCCTGGGAACGTGACCCATGGTATGAGAGATAGACCTCTCTGTGGGCTCATGAGGAACTGAACTTCTTAATGTGTGCTTTTTTTTCCAGGTGGAAGAAGAAAGATCTGTGCTAAATAATCAGTTGTTAGAGATGAAAAAGAGGTAGGTTTCCCTCTTCTGTTTATCGTTGGCATGTGTGTGAGTGTGTGTGTGTGTTTTAAGGAAAACATTAGAACATGATGTGGATGGTGACTTGTAGAGAACATACGACCTTCTCATTCAGAAAATTGCGCTGTGATAGTTTGAGACTCATAATTGACAAATGACGAAAATTCACTTGCAGAAGTTTCAGTATCAGTTACTTAGACAAAGACGAGCTGAACTGTTAAGCCATGGTTGGTTGCACTTACTCAGAGGTGTTCTCTGGTTAGATCCTCTCACACTGCTGTTCCCTCCTCGTTCCAGTGACTAAAAACACTGTCATGTTATGTGGAGTCAGCAATCTGCGTGTAAATACTGATGTCAGTTTTATAAGATTTTAATTTTTTAGTTCTAATGGGTAACAGTTATAAATGATTCTTATCTATTTTCTGAAAAAAGAGCTTTTTTTTTTTTCATGATAAACAGCTTTCAAACAGAAGCCTTCAGTAAGGAAGGGGCCCACAGAAATAATCGTTTAGAAGCTTGATGCTTATCTATATCCCCTGACAGTAAGTCTGCTGTTCTTAAAATGTTTAGTTTGTATCTAGAGATATTACAAAAGAAAAAAAGGATGCTCCGTGCTCTTGCAGAGTGTTCTCTCCCTACCGGTCAGGGCAGAAGGTGCCCATCTGGACCGCTGTCCCACGCGTTTTGCCCAGGCTGCGGCTCAGGAACCCGAGGGCTTTGTTCGGCCCACAAAGAGATTTGGGTTCCATGAGCTACATTTGAAGAGCTGTTAGGCCTTGGCCCAGGGGGTGCCTTTCCGCCTTTCCCTCTTTAATTAAGGAATACC
This sequence comes from Saccopteryx leptura, assembly GCF_036850995.1. Taxonomy (NCBI): domain Eukaryota; kingdom Metazoa; phylum Chordata; class Mammalia; order Chiroptera; family Emballonuridae; genus Saccopteryx; species Saccopteryx leptura. Next base: position 247,011,162 of record NC_089504.1, on the reverse strand, counting down.
TCGATTCATTCTTCTTTAAAGTTTCTCACCAGAATGGATATGTTTCGGATTGCCACCCCTCTGGTCCAGCCAGGCATCCTTGTGGTGACTGGTCTCCTGTGCCTTAACCCAGCTCCTGCGTACAGGCATAGCCCTGCCTACGTGGGGCTCAGAATGTTTACTTTTCTATCCATATGGCTTTGTTTCTTTAAAAAGAACCTCATGTACAATGTTCTGCCAGATATGTGAAAAACTCCATAGGGCTATACTGTGACATTCTGGCCAGGGGACATATAAAAACAGGTTGATATAAGTACTAGTATGTCCCCTTGCATTTATGTAGCACTTCATAAATCACAGGTTTATATAATCTCAAACAACCCAGTGAAATACATGGTGGGACATGCATTTAAAAGGATGAAATGAAAGCTCAAAGAGCTAGGCCACTTGGCCGAGAACTCAGACACAGGCATGACACCCAGGTCCTCAGGTGTTTATGCTGGTTCTTGTCTTATTATACATTTATTTATTATTACTTAATTTTTTAAAATTTATTGATTTTAGAGAGAAAGAGAGAAACATAGATTTGTCGTCGCACTTATTTATGTATTTATTGGTTGATTCTTCTTTGTGCCCTGAACCCTCAACCTTGGTGTATGGGGACGATGCGCTAACCAACTGAGCTACCCAGTCAGGGATATTTATTATTACTTTTTAAAGAAAGATGTATGCTTTGTTCATCCTTACCATATGACTTTAACTAAATCATATGCCTTTCAAAATGCGATTGGGCATGTGAATTTTTTCATGGCTTCAAAAGATGGGACTGATGTGGGTACAGGTCCACTCCTGTCTTCATACTTTTCTGTCTCCATCCCCGTTGTAGCTGCTGGGTATGTTTAGGAGACTGTCTCTTGAAAATTACTCTTGCTAAGCAATGAATGCATATTAAGATCATTTTTTTCTGGGAGTGAAAAAATTTTAAATCTAGTTTGTCATATTTACAACCTTTTTTTTTTTTTGTCACATTGTTAATTAACCCTCATGAAAAGTTATGTCTGTTTCAGAAATATGAATGCAAATCTATATTTGAACAAGTAATTAGGCCCTTAAGTGCCTTCTAAAATCAGTCTGGTAAAAGATTAGTACGTAGGTCTATGTGTATAATAGTTGAGTGTATTTAGTATAAAATGCAAAAAAGAATTTGATACGCTCTTAATTGAAAAGCCTGGAAAGTCCTTAAATCGCAAAGATATTTGAAATGTAGCTGTTTAAGCAAGAACTGAGATCTTAGTGGACAGTCTAATTTAGAAGTGATCATTGAGTATACATAATAGTCAAGAAAGCATATACTGTAATTGCCAATTCACATAGTCATTGTATGGAAGTGCAGAACTCACACCTGATATAGGATGAAACTACTTATCATTAAGAAATTAGTAACATCATCCTCTATTGCTATAGTTTTTTGGTATCTAAACATTGAGTCGCAGGCAATAAGTACTTACTTAAAACTGTAAGATTTCTTTGGAAAACTGGCCTCTGAGTTAGGCACACCCCCTTCAAGCGGGTTCCAGGAGATGAGGCAAAGGTGACCTTGAAACTGCTGTAAGTGACAGTGTGTATGGGGTCCCTCTGACAGCTAATGCTTGCCCTCAGCAGGTTGGGGAACTCGTTTGGCTTCTCCCTCCTCGAGGCTTTTTTGATGTCAAGGAAGGGACTTCAGAGCCAGAAATTTTAGATGTGGACCCCGTGGAGTCAGAATCAGTTATGTTCGAGTAAACGCGAGGTCGCTGTCAGGACTGAAGCCCGGGCGGCGATCCTGTCACAGACCCTGCCGAGGCCTCTCGCTCCTCTGGCTCCTTACGCGCACTGTGGGTGGCTGGCTGACTGTCTCCAGCTCGCACTGCTCACCATGCTCATCTCACCCTCTCTTTTCCCTTCCTACTCCTGCTTCCTTTGCTCTATCTGTGTGTCTTTCATGGTAAGACTAAAGAAAGTCTATCCACGTTATAATAAATAAATTTCATATATTTTTAGTAAACCAGATTGTTGTATATATTTTTGGCTGCTTTTGTCCCTCTGTGTCTTGCTTTTGTTTTGTAAAATATTCTCAGCAGTGCGCACATGCGCACGCGCACACACGTATATGATCTTTTTTTTAATACCTAAATACAGCAAAGAACTTTAGTGCCAACGTAGTTCCCCTCACTGACTTGCATTTCTCTTCATGTTTCTAATATTTGGTTCTTGTTACCTTGCATTTCTGAAGCTTGCCCAGTCACACTTGAAGGTATTTGCTTCATCACTAGAATGTATTTCTTATGAAAGTAGTAAGGAAAGAATCTGGGTAGTACGTTCCCTTGGGAAAAAGCTTTCTGACCCATTCCGACCCTTCTTCCATATTATGTTTATCTTCCCTTTTTGATATTTTGAGTGACACCGAGTCATTCTAGTCAGGGTGGCTTAAAAGTAACTCGGCCCTCCTGTCAGCGTGACTTGCAGCTCAGATGTCAGTGGCGTTGGCAGAAACGGTTTAATCAGCCTCTGTTGGTTCGCACGGTGGGATTAGGGCTAAGAAACAGCCTGAGATGCCCGCAGTGAAGATCTGTCGCAAAGATGAGCTGCCAGTGTCTGTCCTGTCATCTTTCACAAGTTAGGTCCCTTTCTTAACCACGCATCTTTTGGTAACTTGGACAAGCAGCGTTCTGCTTAGATAGCAGCCTTGCTTACAGGTTGTTCGTGTCTGGTGATAAGCATGTAAATATGCCTGTACCTTCTCCTCCTGCCCGCTGACAGTCCCTGACCTGACACTAAGCCTCTGTGACATCTTGACCCACCAGGGTCCTGATTATGGAGATTCTGAATCGGTCTACTAATCCCCAAAACCTGGTGTTTATCAGTAAAAACATTTTAAATAATGTTCACATCTGAGCTGCATATATAATAAATGAAGATCTTTCTTTTACAATAGAGTAACCTCACAGGTAGGTTGAATAGAGGCCTAAACAGCCTAAGCTTTGTGGACTCTTTGGATAACATTAGATGTTTACTTTCCAGGTGGAAGAAGTCTTCGTACATTCCTTCCGTTAAAATCTGATTTGTTTCTACCTAAACGAGATCCTATTTCCTAGCAAGGTGTTACTCAGTACGTTAGAGTCACTGGTGCCCACCCCCCTTTTTCAGTGTACAAATAATGCTTGGGTGTTGAATTCAAGAAATGTCTGTAAGTCTCAAATTCTTTTCTTACTACTTATTCTGGAGTGTAAGGCGTAAGCCACACAATGAGATAAATACAAACACTTATATTTTTAACTCTTGTGTAGAATTTCAATTTCCCATAAATCACGAGAATTCTGTAATTCTTGTGCCGGATATCTTGGGTCTCACTAACCAGACATGCATTGTGCCATTTCTAACCTGGGCCTCAGTTTCCGATTCTTCCAGTTGGTCATGAAACAGACCGAACCGTGACATGCTCCACATGCATCCGGTTATTTCTCAGAACCGGGAGCAGTTTGGCTTGTTGTTTTTTAAGTTACGAATTCTCACTAGTTTTTAGCTACATTCATGAAGTGTGTAGGTTGTGTGGCCTGAGGGCTAGCTAGCTAGGAAAGTTTTCTCCAGTTTTGTTTTGCCCAAAATATTTTTGCTGTTACAAGGTCTTTTTCCTCGTTTCACACTGCATGTAACTTAACAAACAAAATGTTTTTATTTTAAAATTATAGAGTCACAGAAAAGTTGCAGAGGAGTTCTGAGTGTTTTCACATGCCCCTCCCTCTGGTGTGCATCTTACATTCCCTGGTCCATTTATCCAAACTTAGAAAGCGACATTGGTGTGTATATGCTTAGCCATAGAATTCTAGACGTTATTCAGATGTCCCCAGTTTTGTCCTTTTTCTCTTCCAGGATCCAACCTAGGATACCACCTTGCATTCAGTTGTCATATATCCTTAGCCTCTTCCAATCTGTCAGTCTGTGACAGTCCTGGTGACCATGACCGCGGCACTTGCGAATGTGTGTAATTTTTCCAACAAAGATGTGAATACGCACACACATAAACACATCATGACCGGCCCTTCTGGGCTGTGTCTGTTGTGTCTTGCCCTCTCTCCCTGTCTTCCTTCATCTTTCCCTTTCTGTCCCCACTCCCTTGCCTCCAAGGTCAGGGTCTTCCTCTCATCAAAGGCCCAGTCCCTTCCCTCTGCTGATAGCCAAAGGCTGAGCCAGGCTGAGACGGTGAGCCCAGTGCCCTGGCCTTCTTCCTCCACCGTCGCCCCCACGCTCTCACTCTGTACCTGGAGACCCATGTTCACGTTTCTGTTTGGCCCTTTCTGTAATGATCTCTCATTTCCATGAGCAATTGAACGTCCTTCTCAGATTCCATGGGTGAAAACTAAGAACCCTTCAGTCTGAATAGCAGGACTGCTTGCTACTGTTTTGGCCCATAAGATCTCAAAAACACATTCTTGGAATTTGCTTAAAAGTGACTGAAATTAGTGAGAACCAATCGATACTTCCAGCATAAAAACTGCTCTGCATGACATCCGTATACTCGCTTTGCATGTGTGTATTTTAATTGTTGTTATTGCTTGGTAATAATTTATTGACAAAGTAGCAGAATTCAGCTGGGGGGGTTAGATATTTAAAGGAATTAGTTGGGGGTGCCACAGTCTTGCTTTTTCTAACTGTACATCTTCCAGAGTCATTAACTTGTGTCTTTAAATTCAAATGGAGACAATGCTATGCAGAATCTGGCATGTCTGTGCGTAGTAAACTTTCTCTCCCCTCACAGTAAGTAAAATTTCAAGTAAAATTTGGAAGCATTAACAGCCTGAACCCCCTATAAAACTTACCTGTGATAGACTTTTTTTTCCCGTTATATTAACTAAAAGTTAATTGCGTGTCTGCTCTAGGACAGTGGTACAACGGATCACTCTCTCGGTTGACTTCTGGAATGTTTAACTCTTTGGTCTTTTAGAGAATCCAAGCTAATAAAAGACGCCGATGAAGAGAAAGCCTCCTTGCAGAAATCCATCAGCCTGACGAGTGCCTTACTCACAGAGAAGGACGCAGAGCTGGAGAAGCTGAGGAACGAGGTAGGGTGACTCCAAGGCGACTGTTCCCACCGTCCCCGCCACCCCCTTTCTGCGCAACACCACTCCTAAGCCGCGCACCAACGCTGTGTTTCAGGTCACGGTGCTGCGGGGAGAGAACGCCTCCGCCAAGTCCTTGCACTCGGTGGTCCAGTCTCTCGAGTCCGACAAGGTGAAGCTGGAGCTCAAGGTGAAGAACCTGGAGCTGCAACTCAAAGAGAACAAGCGGCAGCTCAGCAGCTCCTCAGGTGTGTGGTCCTGCTCTCCGAGCCTGCTGCTTCCCGGTGCTCCCGGCTGGGGGCGCCCTGGCGCAGTCACCCCATTAGGCAGCCAATGCTCTGCCCCTGTGAGTCCTCCACCCCCTGCTCTCGCTCCACCACCGTTTCATCAGACAGCGGGCTGGCCCGACCCGGGTCTCAGGCAAAGGAGCATGCCTGGTCTCCCCACTTCTGGTCCTTCCCACGGGCCTGAGTGTTGGGGGGTGAACTTAAGGTGGTGGGGACCGGCTGCCGTCCCAGTGCTGCGGGGGGTGCTGAAAGTGACCAGTGACGGAGAGCAGGGAGGGTCCCCCGCTTCTTTAGGTTCGGATGAATGGGAGGGCCCTTCTTACCCAGCAGAGAGCCAGCCCCGAAGGGAGACAGTGGAAGGGGCAGGGCCACTGCCGGTGCCGGTCCCCTAGGGACCGGGTGTGGGACAGTAGCTCATGATGTGTTGTTCTCAAAGAGGCCCGTCTGGGAATGCCGCAGAAAATGAGTTTCTAACACCAGCTGTTTCACTGGGATAGCAAGGAAGAAGGATTGCTATATTTTAATAACCCCTCTTCACTTTTGTTTTTATTTTTAAAATTAAGGTAATACGGATACTCAGGCAGAAGAGGATGAAAGAGTCCAGGAGAGTCAGGTAATATTCCTGCCTTTTGCTTTGCTTACTAGCTCTTTTTGAAAAAATCATTTCATCTTTTGAACAAGTAATACATTCATATGGTCTAAACATTAAACCGTATTAAAAATATAGACAGTAAAAAATCTCCCTCCAAACTTTTCTCTTCTGGTCAGATCCCAACCCTCCAAACAGGTAATTGCTGTTATTACTAATTGTTTTTAGATTTATTATGTTGACGTGGTTTCAGATGTCCCACTCAGTTGGGTTTTTTTTTTAAATCTTTTCAGGGGTTTTAAAAAAGTACATATAAGCCAAGACTCATAGTCTTTTCTTTCCTTTTTTACATAAATGATGGCATATTACATAAACTTATCTGCACTCATCTTTTTTATAGCTGTATAGTGTTCCATTATATGGACATACCTTAATGTAATTAGTTCTCTATGTGTTGATGTGACATTTGGGATGTTTCTGACCTTCTAGATACATTGTAAACAATGCTGAAGTGAATTATCTTAGACATCCCTCATTTTGCAGATATACTAATATTTCTTTGGGATAAATTCCTAGAAGTAGAATTGCTATGTCAAAAGGTCCCTTGCTTATCTCTACCTTAAAAAGATGGGGTTCTTTTATTTTTTTTTAAGTGGGAGGCAGGAAGGCAGAGAGACAGACTCCCACATGTACCCTGACCAGGATCCACCTGGCAAGCCCCCTTCAGGGCGATGCTCTGCCCATCTGGGGCCGGTGCATCGTTGTTCGGCAACTGAGCTATTTCCATGCTTGAAGCAAGGCCATGGAGCCATCCTCAGAGCCCAGGGCCAACTTGCTCAAACCATTTGAGCCTTAGCTGTGAGAAAGGGAGAGAGTAATAGAAAAAAGGTGGAGAAGCAGATAGTCACTTCTCCTGTGTGCCCTGACCAGGAATCGAACAACAGACTTCCACAGACTGGGTCAATGCTCTACCGCTGAGCCAACCAACCAGGGCTAAAAAGATGGGGTTCTTGAAAACTGTTTCCTAAAGCCAAAATGAACAGAACAGCCTTAAATTTAAAAATGGGATTATCTGGAGACAGTATGTTCTCTATTTAGAAATGTAATAGCACTTAGACAGCAAGTATTTAATCTTCAGTTTTAATAATATATTTTGGATATATTTATCCTGTTTAAAAACCACAGATACAAAAGCTACCTATCATTGTAAATAGGAGGAAAGCTCAGGGAGTTTGGGATTTGTCTGACAGCTGCTTTGAAAGGCATGGGGGGGCCCAGCAGACTACTAACTTCCCCTAGTTAGCACTTTCTGCTTAGTGTATATGTCTAATAAACAGCAACTTAATTAACAATGTTTTCTCTTTCTCCCCCTTTCCTTTCTGCTTCCGTTTGTTTCTGCTGCTGCCAACACTTTCCTTCCAATCAGCAAATGGTTTGTTTTATGTTTCCTAATTTGCAAGCACATGTGTGTGTATGTATGTGTGCGTGTGCATGTGCATGTGTATGTATGGTTTCCTACTATCCTTACATCCATTTTGTGCCTTTTTCTTCTTCCTGAAACAGAGCTCCTAACATGTTAAAGTCTTAGAAACTGCAGTTGAAAAAGTGAGAATGGATATGTAGAGTGGGTCTGCCTGCAGTGTTGGTAGGGATATTCTGCAGAGAACCACCAAGCTACTGACTGCTAGCTCTGTAGGAAGAAAAGGCCAACTGCTTTTTTTTTTTTTTTTTTTTCTGAAGCTGGAAACGGGGAGAGACACTCAGACAGACTCCTGCATGTGCCCGACCAGGATCCACCCGGCACGCCCACCAGGGGCGATGCTCTGCCCCTCCGGGGCATCGCTCTGTCGCGACCAGAGCCACTCTAGGGCCTGGGGCAGAGGCCAAGGAGCCATCCCCAGCGCCCGGGCCATCTTTGCTCCAATGGAGCCTTGGCTGCGGGAGGGGAAGAGAGAGACAGAGAGGAAGGGGGGGGTGGGGAAGCAAATGGGCGCTTCTCCTATGTGGCCTGGCCGGGAATCGAACCCAGGTCCCCCGCACGCCAGGCCGACGTTCTACCGCTGAGCCAACCGGCCAGGCAATTGCTTCTTTTTTGTGTGTGTATTTTTCTGAGGTTGGAAACGAGGAGGCAGTCAGACAGACTCCTGCATGCACCCGACCGGGATCCACCTGGCATGCCCACCAGGGGGCGATGCTCTGCCCATCTGGGGCGTTGCTCTGCCGTAATCAGAGCCATTCTAGCGCCTGAGGCAGAGGCCATAGAGCCATCCTCAGCGCCTGGGCAAACTTTGCTCCAATGGAGCCCCGGTTGCGGGAAGGGAAGAGAGAGACAGAGAGAAAGGAGAGGGGGAGGGGTGGAGAAGCAGATGGGTGCTTCTCCTGTGTGCCTTGACCGGCAATTGAATTCAGGACTTCCATATGCCTGACCGACGCTCTACCGCTAAGCCAACCAGCCAGAGCCTTTTTAAAAATTTTTAATTGATTTTGAGAGAGAGGAAGGGAGAGAGATACACACAGAGAGAGGGAAACCTCAATTTGTTGTTCCACTTATTCATGCATTCATTGGTTGATTCTTATATGTGTCCTGGTCAGGGACTGAACCCAAAACCTTGGTGTATTGGGATGATGCTCTATCCAACTGAGCCACCTGTCCAGGGCACATTTCTTTAATATTGTAAAGCAGGGGTTTTTTTCATGGCTATTTAGAGAAATGAGACCTTTTTATTATTTGTAGAAGAGGGAAGAAACTTGATTTCTCAATGAAAGTGCGCTGGGTTTGAAAGCAAATGTGAGGATGACCATCTCCTCCGGCTGGTCATCTCCTCTGGCTGGTCATTTCCTCCGGCCGGTCAGCCCGTCAGAGTGAACCTTGGCTTGTTGCTCTTCCCACTTGTGGAACCTGAACGCTGCCCCAAGCCTGAGTGTGTGCGAGTCCCCTCAGGTGAAAATGGAGCTTGAGCCTTCTTTTTAAAGTGTCTTCCATTTTTCTCTGAAGACCCAGTTACCATCCCACCATGATTCATCAGTCAATGTGGTATAAGGGGAATTTCCCCATACTTTCTCAGATCTACAGATGCTAAGTTGTGGATTGGCCCATCAGTGGAATGGGACAACTCCCTGGTTGTGCTTTCTGTAAAGTGTGTGTGTGTATGAAACATAGGTTTAGTAATGGCCACTGTGGCCGCTGTGATGTCCAGCACATTCTGCGGCCATAGCATGAGAATCCACACCCGTGCCTCCTTGATATTCTACTGTACACATTAGACATTTTACAGATCTGTTTCTTTTTTTTCTGAACAAATTAGATTGATTTCCTAAATTCAGTAATAGTGGACCTTCAAAGGAAGAATCAAGACCTCAAGATGAAGGTGGAGATGATGTCAGAAGCGGCTCTTAATGGGAACGGTGATGACCTAAATGATTATGACAGGTATTTCTTATAAAGCAATGCTGATCAGAACCTTAGTTCCACCTAAACATTATTTCTTTTTTTAGAAAATAGTTTTATTTACTTTTCCATTGATTTGAGAGGGAGAGAAGCATCAACTCATTTCACTTGGTTGTGCACTCATTGGTTGCTTCTCATATGTGCCCTGATGGGGGATCGAACCCACGATGTTGGTGCACCAGGATGATGCTCTATCCACTGAGCGGCCCAGCCAGGACAATAAATTGTTTTTAAAGTTAGGTTTTCCAGTGGATTGGAGAAACACTTGCTCTGTGGTTAATGGCCATAAATCTATTTCCATAAATTTGGCAAGAGAGTGAGATATACTGCAAATGAGTTTGACAGGAAACTTTAAAATATGGATTGTAGTGGTTACACTTGAGGCTCCCACATTTGGCCACAACTCATTGCTTATTTTTTATTCTTTACAAATGGCACTGTCTCTTGAATTTCTTCTGCTAGAGATGAGCTTCTGATTACACACATTACCATTTGCAGTGATGATCAGGAGAAACAGGCCAAGAAGAAACCTCGCCTCTTTTGTGACATATGTGACTGCTTCGACCTCCACGACACAGAGGATTGTCCCACCCAGGCACAGATGTCCGAGGACCCGCCCCATTCCACACACCACGGCCGTCGGAGCGAAGAGCGCCCGTACTGCGAGATCTGTGAGATGTTCGGGCACTGGGCAACCAACTGCAATGATGACGAGACCTTCTGATGATGCCGCCACCCAAGAACTGGGCTTTCTCAGGGGCACAAGCACAGAGGCAGCCAAACACCAGCATTCTGTGTGCAGATTTCAGGACAACTCACACTATTCTTTTGGACCCCCATCAACAAATTTTAAGAAAATATTTTGATCTTCAACAAATCGCCCTTTTAGTTTTCTCTTATAAGTTAGAAGAATAAATAACTTAATAGGTGAGTCTTCACCTCTCATTCTGTCTGCTTGATTTTGAAGTTCTCACAAGACGTTGCACCAGAGGCCATTACCTGTACTGTCCTGAGGGAAACCTTGTGGGACAATCCCTCCCCTTCCAGTACCTTATTTAAGTAACTTTAAATTATGCTGTTACTTTTCTTATTTGCACTAAAATCCTTCCAGGCTGCATTTGTATATTTAGGGGTTTTGGTTAAGCTTTGACACTGGAATGAGTTGAAAAAAAAATGTGCCATTTTGCATTTTCATCCTCCTCATTTAAAGTATTTTATTCGTAATTGAGGAACTAACTGAGCTCTTTGCACTACCTGCTGTCAGTAGTGCCTTTACTTCAGGCGTGGGGACACTTCAGTGTGCTTCTAAAGTCATGAGACAGGTAACGGGACGGGTGAGCCCCCAACTGCTGTGGCACGTTTTATAATCGATATGCTGCACTCATTCACTCTACTGTGGCATTTTGTTTATTGGTTTTGCATAATTTTAGTTTCTATATATTATATGTATATATTTTTTAAAAATCTCTATTTTGGAAAAAAGCATACACAACGTGTCTTTCTTTTTAGGTTCTTACCTTTATGAGAAACAAAAACACTTAGAACGTTTATCAGGACAAAGCGGACTAGGTCAGAAATAGCATCACACGGCTTGGGAACTATTTTTTCTTTCTGTCTTTGTTTCTTTACAGGATATAAATAAATAAATAGATAAATAATAAATACATACATACATACATATGTTTTTTCCTTCTCCAGCAGATACCCCCAGCAGTCAATTAATTAGGTAATCAGCCACTATACAACACCTACATCAACCAATCTACAATCTTTACAAGTTGTTCTTACTGTGTTTTTAGATGAATGTATGATGAGAAATTCAACATTAATAATTTTGGATTTTCTTATCACAAAAAATTAAATGAAGGACCTCAGCCACCAGAAGTTTGTCAAACAGTTTGAATCTATTTATCTTGATTTGAATGTCTTTTAGAAGATGTAAAAAGTAATAAATAAATGTATCTTCCATGCTACATGTATAATAAGAACTTCTATAATTGTATATATGCCTTTGATGTATTTTCCCCTCAAGATGATTACATGTTTGACAAGTGAAAATTTGTAATCAGTTGCAATTTTTGTTATAAACATAATAGGGATTGTTTCACAAACACTATGTAAAACAGTATTAAAATTTGAGCAAACAGATGTTCTGTACCTACTTTAATAAATGGTTATACTTTTTTGCCCAGTAGTAATATCTGATCATCATTTTCAGGTTTGTCATAATGGTTTTTCAAATTAAGCAAGTGCTGTAGATCCAAATAGCAGTTCCTACTACAGTTTTGCTGATAAGCAGCTTTTAAGAAATGTGGTATATTCCCTGCCCTGTGGTGGTACAGTGGATATAGTGTTGACCTGGAATGCTGAGGTTGCCGGTTCAAACCCTTGGCTTGCCCAGTCGAGGCACATAACAGGAAGCAACTACTATGAATTGATGCTTCTTGCTCTCCCCCACCCTTTCTCTCTCTCCTCTATCTAAAATCAATAAATATTTTTTTAAAAAAGAGAAATGTGGTATATCCTTATCTCAAAGCATTCTATGACTCAGCATAAAATAAATACCTAAGGTTGTTATCTGTTACTATGTCATACCATATAACCTGACAGAAATATAAGTGGCACAATGTAGTGCCAACTCTCAATCCATGAAACTTTAGAAAGAAACTCTGAAAGTTGCTGTAATATTTACCAAAATGCTTACTGAACCAAACATCTGGAGTTTTTTCTGGTGGTTTTTTTTTTTGTGGATTTTTTTTTTTTACTTTTTCCATTGATTTGAGAGAGAGGAAGGAGTGGGGAAGAGAGAGAGAGAGAGAGAAAGAGAGAGAAGCATCACGTTGTTCCACTTGTTCCATTTAGTTATGCGCTCATTGATTGCTTCTCCACATGCCTTGACCTGGCATTGACACCGTGACCTTGGCGTGAGGGAACAATGCTTTATTGCTTGAGCTACCTGGCCAGGGCCCAAACATCTACTTTATGAGCAGACTTTCACACATATATTTCCAAAGCAGACTTACTATAGTAGTTGAACAAGAACAATTTCTTTTACCTAAATAACACTGACAGTAGTCCTTGACTTCAGTATTGACTGTAGGGGATTAAAAGACTCAAAATATTATATTAAACTAATTGTAATCATTTCACAATACACACATATAGCAAGTTATGTACACCTAAAAAAGACAACACAAAACAAGTATGCAGTATGTACAGGGCAAATACATCAGGAATGCAAGATCTCCAAACATTGTATTCAAGTAGAACATCTCTGCTGGTCATCTCGCACCCTGATCCCGTTGGAGGAGGATAGTTGATCACCCTGGTCTGGCTTGCTCCCACTCTGCGGGCTTGAGATTTCACCAGCCTTGGGCGCTTTTCCTCTTAGATAACTTGTGCCTCACTTAACTGCTCATGACACAGTCTGCTGAGCTCAACATTTATTCTCACAGGCGGTGCTAAAATAATACATATTCTCTGTTGAGCACAAGACCCGCATGCTCATGGGATAATTTGTGATACAGGTTCAGAAATAGGTCGTGAACAGTCCGCATGAGTGGAAACTATTTTAAAATCTAAATGTCATTGATAGGATCAAGAAATTGAGAATGGCCCTGGCCGGTTAGCTCAGTGGCAGAGCATCAGCCTGGCGTGCAGGAGTCCCGGGTTCGATTCCCGGTCAGGGCACATAGGAGAAGTGCCCATCTGCTTCTCCACCCCTCCTCCTCTCCTTCCTCTCTCTCTCTTCCCCTCCCGCAGCAGCCGGGGCTCCATTGGCGCAAAGGTTTGCCCGGGTGCTGAGGATGGCTCTGTGGCCTCTGCCTCAGGCTCTAGAATGGCTCTGATTGCGGCAGAGCAACGCCCCCTGGTGGGCGTGCCGGGTGGATCCCGGTCCGGCTGACTGCCTCCCTGTTTCCAACTTCAGAAAAATGAAAAAAAAAAAAAAAAAAAAAAAATTGAGAATGGAAGGTTGTATAGATAGACGTATGATTGTTTTTTAAAATATCCCCGAATTCCTCTTTGCTCACTCGGGCTCCATGGTCATGTTTTGTCTTTATAACAAGAACAAAAGGCTGAAGGGGCAGACGGTGGGGTGGGAGGATTGGCCTTTCCCCAGGTCCCAAATAGCCGATTTCTACCTCAAAGTACTGAATCACATTTATCATCTTAAAATAATAGGTAATTACTGAGCAATTAAGTCCCAGGCACCCCGATAAGCTTTTTATGTGACTCACACGATCCTAGGATTCCCATAACTCTCAAGGTAGAGTAAAAAAAAAAAAAAGTTGCTGATGACTCAAGTGGCTTCCACATCGGACAGTATTTGCGTGAGATACACTAAAAGTCTACTAGGATGAGCTAAACCGACAAGGCACTCGAGGTTCCTCCAGACTCTGGCCATCTTTGTCAACATTGGCCCTCCGCCCCCAAAACCAAAAAAGCAACTTTTGGTTGCTACAAGTAAGATTTCCATGCACGCTTGGCTTCAAACTACCATTTCACAATGAGTACGCTTGCTGTTAAGAAAGTGGCGATTTAGCCTGACCAGGCCGTGGTGCAGTGGATAGAATGTTAGACTGGGATGCCGAGAACCCAGGTTCCAGACCCCAAGGTCGCCAGCTTGAGCGCGGGCTCATCTGGTTTGAGCAAAAAGCTTACCAGCTTGGACCCAAGATCGCTGGCTCCAGCAAGGGGCTACTCAGTCTGCTGAAGGCCCATGGTCAAGGCACATTTGAGAAAGTAATCAATGAACAACTAAAGTGTCGCAATGCGCAACGAGAAACTAATGATTGATGCTTATCTCTCTCTCCGTTCCTATCTATCCCTCTCTCTCTCTCTCTCTGTCCTTGTTAAAAAAAAAAGAAAAAAAGAGGCAATTTAAAAATATATATAGCCTGACCAGGCGGTGGCGCAGTGGATAGAGCATCAGACTGGGATGCCGAGGACCCAGGTTCGAAACTCCGAGGTTGCCAGCTTGAGCTCGGGCTCATCTGGTTTGAGCAAGGTTCACCAGTTTGAACCCAAGGTCGCTGGCTCCAGCAAGGGGTTACTGGGTCTGCAGAAGGCCCACGGTTGAGGCACATATGAGAGAGCAATCAATGAACAACTAAGATGTCGCAACAAAAAACTGATGATTGATGCTTCTCATCTCTCTCCGTTCCTGTCTGTCTGTCCCTACCTATCCCTCTCACTGACTCTCTGTCTCTGTAAAAAAGAAAAAACAAACAAACAAAAATATATATATATATTTAAACGGAACGAATAGAATCTAGCCTCCGCCTTTCAAGTCAGTTCTCAATGTCCAGCGTCCTCAGGCCCAAGACGGCGTTGGCGGAAGAAAGAGGCGGCGCTGGAGCCAGGAGCAGCAGACCAGCTGGCTCAGACTTCCGGGTATGCACGCAAACATCGGCGTGGTCACGTGAAGGGACGGTCACGTGACCTCGCCGGCGCGCCTGGCCGAGGAGCCGCGGGACGCGTTGGGTTGGAGGGCGAAGAGTGGGGACAGAAGGCGGAGGGGCAAGATGGCGGCGCACTTGTCCTACGGGCGAGTGAACCTGAACGTGCTGCGCGAGGCGGTGCGTCGGGAGCTGCGCGAATTCCTGGACAAGTGCGCGGGGAGCAAGGTGAGGGAAGGGAGGTGGCGACAGTGTTCTGGAGCCACATCCGGCCTGGCCTAATCCGGTGCGACCTCCTGAGCTCCTGGTGTTGGAGGTCCTTGGAGCTTCCGAGGAGGCGAGCAGACGGGGAGAGGGGCCTGGGGCAAACAGCCCGGGGTCCGCGTGGCCGTCGCACTGTTTGGTGGTATCAGAATCAGCCACCGTGATTTCTCAGCCCCTGTGAGGTAGCTTATGTCAGGTGCCCCACAGGTGCAGAGGGGGAGATCCGCTGTCCCCGGAGACTCCGGGACCGTGGGGTGGTGGTGTCATGCATTACAGAGATCATACATGTCGTTGCCAGTCATACGTGGGAACGTCTCTGAGGCATCAACACCTTCCAGTCTGCTGCTCACACGGATTGGAGAGGAGTTGTAGTTATGTGAGGATTTAACGGTGACCTTCCTGAAATAAGATTGTTTCTCCTGTTAGACGTCTACTAGCACCCAGCTCACAGTGGAATCAGAAACTGTAGGTCAAGGATTTCATAGGATTTATTTTTATTGATTGATTTTAGCGAGAGAAGAATAAGGAAAGAGACAGAAACATCCATCGATCTGTTCTTGTATGTGCCCCGATGGGGAATTGAACCCGCAACCCCAGTGCTTCCGAATGATGCTCTAACCGAACTATCCGGCTAGCGCATGGGATTTATTTTAAAACTTTTATTTATTTGTTTATTTATTTATTCATTTTAGAAAGGAGAGAGAGAGGGAGAGGAGAGGAGAGGAGAGGAGAGGAGAGGAGAGGAGAGAGCAAAGGGAGGGAGGAGCAGGAAGGAGAGGAGAGGAGAGGAGAGGAGAGGAGAGGAGAGGAGAGGAGAGGAGAGGAGAGGAGAGAGCAAAGGGAGGGAGGAGCAGGAAGCATCAACTCCCATATGTGCCTTGCAAAACCGGCGATCTCAGCATTTCCAGGTCGACGCTCCATCCACTGCGCCACCACAGGTCAGGCTATTTTAAGTGATATTACCTCTCCCCTTAGGACTTTTCTGCCCTTATAAATTACTGGCAGTACAACCTTGAACAGAAAAGGAGAACTGAGGAAATGCAGGAATCAGTCTTAGGAAAACTAGAAACCCAAGAGGTAGAGTGGGTGCTCCAGTAATTAAAGGAAGAAGAAAGCAGGCTAAGTCCTAGGTGCCCAGTTCATGCTCAGGAAATGATGCTGAAATCTGAATAATATCATGGATTGGCTCAGTGTCAATATCCTGGCTGTAATTGCGTTTTGTAAAATGCTCCCATTGGGAAACTGGGTAAAACGTAGAAGTCGCCTCTAAATTATATTATCTCGATGAAAATTTCAGTGAAAAGAAAAAGAGATGACCCCAGAATTTAGCAGTAGAAATGCTCATAGAGGCCCAGAGCAGTGACCTGTAGGTTGTTAAGTTCTAGGTTGGAGTCCTGACTCTCTTACACTCACTATATGTAAGGTCCTAGGTTCCATATCTGGCCTTCGATGTGTTACTCTAGTTTCCTGAGCCTTTTTAAAATTTCTTCTGTCAAAATAAGATTAGTAATACCTATCTCAAAGGTTTTAGTTTTATATGGGTTACTTGATACTTCTACATATATAAAATACTAGGTTGAACTTTGCCCTTGGCAGACTCCACATGGTTTAGTCTGAAATACCGTGACACAGATACACAGCGAACTACAGTTCCTTCTTTGTGTTGAGGACGGTGACGAAATCTTAACTGTTCCATGACCAACAATAGCGTTACTTGCCCTTGCTGTTTTTCTTGAGACCCGCAGGATATCAATGTGGTCAGAGCCTATTAAAATTTTTGTTAATTCAGAGTTCGAAATATAGTCCTAAGATGTATGACTGCTATTTTGTTACTGTTTGAAATTCCTGATGTATACCATAATAAGAGAATACTTCTCCCCCCTTATAGGCTATCGTTTGGGATGAGTACCTCACAGGACCATTTGGCCTGATTGCACAGTATTCACTACTGAAGGTAAGTGAGCTGTTCAGATTTTAATTTTTAATAATTCTGCACGTTAGCAATAATAATGGGGTCTTTACATTTCCTCCTGAGTAATTGGTTCGTAAAGCTGTTTGGTCTTTATATAATACTGATACTTCCTGACCAGGCAATGGTGCAGTGGATAGAGCATCAGGCTGGGACGCAGAGGAAACGAGGTTCAAAACCCCGAGGTTGCTGGCTTGAGTGCAGGCTCACCAGCTTGAGTGCAGGGTCACTGGCTTGAGCATGGGATCATAGACATGACCCTGTGGTCCCTGGCTTCAGCCAAAAGGTCGCTGGCTTGAAGCCCAAGGTCGCTGGCTTAAGCCTAGGGTTGCTGGCTTGAGCAAGGGGTCACTCACTCTGTTGTAGCTCCCTGGTCAAGGCACATATGAGAAAGCAATCAGTGAACAACTAAAGAGCAAACACAGTGAAGAATTGATGCTTCTCATCTCTCTTCCCGTCTGTCTGTCCCTATCTGTCCTCTCTGTCTCTCTCTCTCTGTCACACAAAAAAAACAAACACTGATACTAATTCATGACTAATGTTTAGTATACAGTGGTCCTTTGGCCCGCGATGCTATACTGATTCTAATTCTAGGGAGATTACTAGCATTGTATTGTGTGACCATTACCTGGTATCTTTGATAGTTCATCCTGTAAGAGTTGTGGATACAGATGCAACAGCGGCGACTTCATCCTGAAACTTGTTGCTTTATACATCTGACTTTGGAGAATCTAAATTTGGGCAATTAAGTATTAAGTGCATTTGATTGAATGTGTTTGACACCTGAGTCTGGATAAGATAGGGGAAGACAGATTTTTTTATTAATCTTTTGTGTGTGTGTTTTCATAGGAACATGAAGTGGAAAAAATGTTCACCCTTAAAGGAAGTCGTTTGCCGGCAGCTGATGTCAAGAATATTATTTTTTTTGTCAGACCCAGGCTAGAATTGATGGATATAATTGCTGAAAATGTGCTCAGGTATTTCTCAGAGCTTATGTTTGGTCCAAAAGAGGTTGGTCCTTCAGGTAGTCTTAATGTACTGAGCTCCTCACTGCAGCCCCCCTCCCTTCTCTTGCCAGTGTATTGGAAGGTGGTCTTTTGGAAATCTGGGGCAGGCCTGAAAGGATAAGAGGGGGATGGGAAGTTTGTCACATTGTTCAGACAGTTTGAGAGTTGAACACTATTCTTTAGGACAGCTGAATATTTTGGACCTGTATCAGTACTAGAGACCCTAATTTAAAGGGAAAAAAAGGAAACCTTTAATGGTTATTTTTCAATATACCAAATATAGTATGCTTGAATCTCAGAAGCAGAATTAGTAAGAGCTGATTAAACTTTAATACAGCATCTCTCTATAGAGGACAGTGTCCGAAACCAATCTGCACTCTGTGGTACAATTGATTGATGTGGCCCCTAAAAGCTTAAAAGCAAATGGACTATTTTGGGAAGTTTGCTGTTAAGTGGAGTAGAGGTGGGAGTCAAGCATGATCTTGCATTTTAATGTAAATCCCTATATCACCGCATTGGTTTGGTTTAAAGAGCCATTTGTTTTCAGGAAGGCACAGATATCCTGTTTCAGTAAACCTGAGAGCTTTTAAGTCCTCATCAGTCATTTAAGAGGAAGCTAGAAAATGCATTACAAAGTCATGGCTCTGAACCAGTGATGCTGTTTGGTCAGGGAGGAAAAAAAAGAGAGCGACTGGAACAATTTGGGTCTGAAAGTCAACACTGGTAGCCAGCATTTATTTAATGAAGTGCCTGCTGTGTACCAGGCATAGGAGCAGCTCTGGGAATCACATAAGCAAAATAATCTGAGAATCACATAAGCAAAATAGTCTGAGACTCTGAAACAGTCTGAGCTGATAAGCTAACAGACATCACCTTTTTTTGCAGTGAAGACAGACGTGGGCCAGCAAGAGATTTCCACATTCTGTTCGTGCCACGACGTAGCTTACTGTGCGAACAGCGGTTGAAGGATCTGGGTGTTTTGGGCTCCTTCATTCACAGGGAGGAGTACAGCCTGGACCTCATTCCCTTTGATGGGGATCTTTTATCCATGGAATCTGAGGGTGCCTTCAAAGTAAGTTTGGCATTTTCTTTTTGTAAGAGAGGGGTTGGGGAGGAGAAGCAGACAGATAGGAAGGGAGAGAGATGAAAAGCATCAACTCATAGTTGCAGCACTGTAGCTGTTCATTGATTGCTTCTTTTACGGGCCTTGACCGGGGTGCTCAAGCTGAACCTGTGACCTCTTGCTCAAGCCAGTGACCTTGGGACCATGTCAATAATTCCATACTCAAGCCAGATGAGCCAGTGCTTAAGCTGGCGGCCTCAGGGTTTCGAGCCGGAGACCTCAGTGTCCCAGGTCGACACTCTCCACTGTGCCACCACCAGTCAGGCTGGTGTTTTCTTTTTTAATGTCAGACTTTAACTTTGGCCAAATTTATGAGAATGACAATGTCATGGCTGTAGTTTTTATTTACATTTCTTTGGTTAGTAGGAAGCAGAGCTTTTTCACGGGTACATTAATGGTTAAGATTTTTTTTTTAGTAAATTGCATGTTTGTTTTTTTGCCCAGATTTTCTTTTTGAAGATTTCCTTATATATTCTGGATGCTTATCCCTGTGGGTTATAAAAGCTCCAACTCTCTTCTCCCAGTCTGTGGCTTGTCTCTTAACTTTAGTTATAACTTTAGTTTAGCATGTAGGCATTTCCAATGATAAAGTAGTTAAATTTTTTTAATAGCAGCTTTATTAAGACATAATTCACAAAACAAAACTCATTCCTTTCAAAAAGTGTACAAGTCAGTGGTTTTTAATATCCTCACAGAATTGTGCAGCTGTCATCACTGTCTATAATTTTGGAACATTTTCATCATCCCAAAAGAAACTCTGCCCATTAGCAATCCCTCCGTGTCTATTCCTCCCTCCCCTCCCCCAGCCATTGGCAGTCTCTAGTCTGTTGCAGTCTGTATGGACCTTCTGATTCTAGAGATTTCATATCAATGAATCTTATACTATGTGGTCTTTTGTGTCCTGGCTTCTTTCTTAGCGTCATATTTTCAAGGTCCATCTGTGTAACAGCATGTGTCAGTACTTCATCGATTTTTATGGCCAAATACAGTGTCCGTAAAGTCATGGTGCAGTTTTGAGCAGTCACAGGAAAGCAACAAAAGACAATAGAAATGTGAAATCTGTACCAAATAAAAGGAAAACCCTCCCAGTTTCTGTAAGATGATGTGGCAGCATGTGCGCATGCGCAGATGATGACGTAACATCGTGTATACAGTGGAGCGGCCCACGGCCATGCCAGTCAAGATGTGGACGGTACAGAGGAAAGTTCAGTGTGTTCTGTGGCTCGCTAAATTTGAATCCGTGACCAAAGTGCAACGTGAATATCGGCGCATTTATAACGAAGCGCCACCACATAGGAATAACATTACTCGGTGGGATAAGCAGTTGAAGGAAACCGGCAGTTTGGTGGAGAAACCCCGTTCTGGTAGGCCACCAGTCAGTGACGAGTCTATAGAGGCTATACAGGATAGCTGCCTAAGGAGCCCTAAAAAATCTGTGCATGAGCCCACATCGAACTGCACTGAATAGGTATGAAACTGGGAGAGTTTTCCTTTTATTTGGTGCAGATTTCACATTTCTATCATCTTTTGTTGCTTTCCTGTGACTTGTCAAAAGTGCACCATGACTTTACAAACACACTGTAGTATTCCATTATAATGCCATCCCATGTTTTGTTTATCATTTATCTGTGTTAGACAACTGATGACTTTCCACTTTTTGGCTATAATGATGCTGTGAACATTTGTACGAGGTTTTGTGTGACCTGTCTTCGTGTCTCTTAGATAGACCGACTATGAGTGGAATTGCTGGGATGCATGCTCTATAGTTAGCATTCTGAGGAACTGCCAAACTGTTTCCTGGGGGCTGTACCACTTTATACTCCCCCCAGCTATGTATGACGGTTCCAGTCTTGCATGCTCGCCAATATTTGTGAATGTTTGTCTTTTAAATTTTGCCGTCCTACTGGGCATGAAGTATTGTCTCATTGTGACTTCGATTACATTTCTGTAATGATTAATCATGTTGATTATATGTTCATGTGCTAGGGGTCCAACTTCATTCTTTTGCACATGGATATCCATTTGTTCTAGCACCATTTGCTGAAAGACCCGATTTTCCTTGAGAATTACCTTGTCTCTCTGGTCAAACATCAGTTTCCATAAATGAGTTTATTTCTGGTGTCTCAATTCTGTTTCATTGATCAGTATGTCTGTCTTTGGCCAGTCACACTGTCTTGGTTACCATCACATTGTAAGCCTTAAAATTGGGGGCTATGAATCCTCCAACATAAGTCATTGAATATATCACTTTTTTTCCTTTCAGTTTGTGCCTTTTGAGACTTAATAGATCCTTCTTCACCCTGAAGATTTATATTTTCCTTTAAAAGTTTTAAAGTTTTGCTTTTTACCTTGAGGTCTTTTTTTTTTTTAAATAATTTTATTTTTTTAATGGGGCGACATCAATAAATCAGGATACATATATTCAAAGATAACAAGTCCAGGTTATCTTGTCGTTCAATTATGTTGCATACCCATCACCCAAAGTCAGATTGTCCTCTGTCACCTTCTATCTAGTTTTCTTTGTGCCCCTCTCCCTTTCCTTCTCCCTTTCCCACCTCCCCCCATAACCACCACACTCTTATCAATGTCTCTTAGTTTCACTTTTATGTCCCACCTACGAATGGAATAATGCAGTTCCTGGTTTTTTCTGATTTACTTATTTCACTTCGTATCATGTTATCACCTTGAGGTCTTTAATCCAGCTTGAATCGTGTATTGATTTGTGTGGGAGTATGTGAAGTGAGGTAGGGAGTTAATTATTTCTCCCCAACGGATAGTCCGCTGTATACTCTACAACAGGGGTCCCCAAACTTTTTACACAGGGGGCCAGTTCACTGTCCCTCAGACTGTTGGAGAGCCGGACTATAAAAAACAACAACTATGAACAAATCCCTATGCACACTGCACATATCTTATTTTAAAGTAAAAAAACAAAACGGGAACAAATACAATATTTAAAATAAAAGAACAAGTAAATTTCAATCAACAAACTGACCAATATTTCAATGGGAACTATGCTCCTCTCACTGACCACCAATGAAACAGGTGCCCCTTTCGGAAGTGCGGCGGGGGCCGGATAAATGGCCTCAGGGGGCCGCATGTGGCCCGCGGGCCGTAGTTTGGGGACCCCTGCTCTACAAGATATACTTCTGTATATTTTATAAAGTAAAATACATTCTCTGAGAACGAGACTATGCTGTAAAGATTGTTCAACTATCCTTTTCCTGTCTCCTGATGTTATGGCCTTTATTTGCTGGGACATATGGAAACCTGCCTCTTGTCTGTAAAAACTGCAAAGCATTCTGCTGTGTGGTCATCTGGGACTTCGGGGCTCAAAGGACACATGTATTTGTGGGTTTTAGCATGTGGCCCTCCTGAAGCTTATATTCAGCACAGCGAATGAAAGAACCTGTGGAAGTCTTCATTCATCAGTCATTTCTGATAAACTAAGAGCTGGCAGGCTTGGTGAATACTTTTCTTCCAGAAGGCTCTGCCGCAGGAGAATTGCTTCCACAGCTGTACTCAGAGAGCTGAGGTGTTGGCTTTGCGGCCTAGAGTGCCAAATAGCAACTTTGTGAAAGGGACTTGGGTCCCGTTTCCTGCTTCCCTGGCAGAGTGGAGACAATCTTATCCACTGACAAATCCCACTGCCAGTCAGAGGCGGGCGCTCCAGTGACCGTGGTCTGACTGTAACTGACCCTTCTCCCCGCAGGAGTGCTACCTGGAGAGCGACCAGACCAGCCTCTACCATGCAGCCAAGGGGCTGATGACATTGCAGGCTCTGTACGGGACAATCCCCCAGATCTTTGGGAAAGGAGAGTGCGCCCGGGTGAGAAATGGCAGGTGTCTCTGGCGGTGAGGGGAGGGGTCCCCCAGCACCCATGCAGGGGGAGGGGTGGGAAGCCATTTACAAGCAAGTCCCGTCATTCCTTTCCAATTGGGAATTTGCCTGCTTGCTGAAACTCATTCAGAGCCCCAGAATTGATATGCAGTGTTTTGTGGACACTCCCAAAGCGACAAGACATGTGAGCTGCCCAACGTGCGTGTTGGCAGCTGAAGTCAACAAAGCAAGGCTCTGCCCTCTTGTTTCAGCTCCCACTGTAAACACTGTTCTTTCCGCCACTAACTGGGTCCACACTCTACTTAATGCTACATTTTTTGCATTTTTGTGGTCTTTGTTGGTGATTTTGCTTTTAAAACGGTCCAGTGCAGTGGACAGTGCTGTCCACTGTCCCTGCGCGCAGGAAAGCTGTGACAGGCCTTACAGAGAAGGCACATGGGTTAGATTCGTCTCATTCAGACATTAGTGGTAGGGCTGTTGGCTGTGAGTTCGATGGTAGTGAATCAACAATATATATTATTAAACAAAGTGTCTTCAAACAGAAACCCATAAGCAAGGTTCCACATTGACCAGGTGATGAAAATGTTGTGACCAGAAGCTCACAGGAACCTCACCTCATGTTTCCCCTTGGAACAGTGGCTCAGTAGCCACTAATTCATGTTCATGGTGACTTTATAGAACAGAGCTCCCAGGAATAACAAAAATAGATCGTATCAGACTTTGTACCTTGTTGAGAGAAAGCGGTGCCACTAAGTGTTGGAGTAGACGGCCAACAGCACATGATTTTCTGGAGCTCCTTATTTATCTATCTCACTATTCCACAGTTTTCCTCTTTTTTTACTTTTTTGACCATCTTTCTCTTTTTAGCCAAATTTTAAAATCTCATTCCCAGGAGGGTTCCACCTGATCCAATGTTTTGTTTCCAGCAAGTGGCCAATATGATGATCAGGATGAAGAGAGAGTTTACAGGAAGCCAAAATTCAATATTTCCTGTGTTTGATAATCTCCTGTTGCTTGATCGAAACGTGGACTTGTTAACGCCTCTTGCCACTCAGCTCACGTACGAAGGACTCATCGATGAAATTTATGGCATTCAGAACAGTAAGTAAAGTGCTGCCTCTTTTTACCGATAGGTCATCTGATGAAAAATATCCAGAAGGTCATTTTTTGAAGGTACTTTCTTTGCATATAGAACAGAGAATATTTAAACATATAAAAATAGAGCTTAACAGCATCCAAACGAACTGTTGGCCACACAAGGGCTGGTCGGATGTGTAGTGTGAAGATGTGCCTGTCCCTTCTGAGCAAAGACCCAGGGTTAATACAAGTGGCACCACAGCCTGACCAGGCTATGGCACAGTGGATAGAGCATCAGACTGGGATGCAGAGGACCCAGGTTCAAAACCCTGAGGTCACTGGATTGAGCGCGGGCTCATTCGACTTGAGGGCAGGGTTGCCAGCTTGAGCGTGGGATCATATGACCCCATGGTTGCTGGCTTGAAGTTCAAGGTCTCTGGCTTGAGACCTTGATCACTGGCTCTAGCAAGGGGTCACTCGCTCTGCTGTAGCCCCCCAGTCAAGGCACATATGAGAAAGCAATCAATGAATAACTAAGGTGCCGCAACAAAGAATTGATGCTTTTCATCTCTCTCCCCTTCCTGTCTGTCTGTCCCTATCTGTCCCTCTCTCTGACTCTCTCCCTGTCTCTGCCAAAACAACAACAACAAAAAGAAAGTGGCACCACAGTTGGAGAACACAGATCCTCATGGCTGGAAGTCATGCAAGAAAGCTGTGGGGAGTGGTCTTAGGGTGGGTTTGGCAAGGGGTAGTGTTTAGAGCAGGGGTCCCCAAACTTTTTACACAGGGGGCCAGTTCACTGTCCCTAAGACCATTGGAGGGCCAGACTATAAAAAAAACTATGAACAAATCCCTATGCACACTGCACATATCTTATTTTAAAGTAAAAAAACAAAACGGGAACAAATATTTAAAATAAAGAACAAGTAAATTTAAATCAGCCTGACCTGTGGTGGCGCAGTGGATAAAGCATCGACCTGGAAATGCTGAGGTAGCCGGTTCGAAACCCTGGGCTTGCCTGGTCAAGGCACATATGGGAGTTGATGCTTCCAGCACCTCCCCCCTTCTCTCTCTCTGTCTCTCCTCTCTCTCTCTCTCTCTCTCTCTCTCTCTCTCTGTCTCTCACCCTCTCCCTCTCCTCTCTAAAAATGAATAAATTAAAAAAAAAAAATTAAATCAACAAACTGACCAGTATTTCAATGGGAACTATGCTCCTCTCACTGACCACCAATGAAAGAGGTGCCCCTTTCGGAAGTGCGGCGGGAGCTGGATAAATGGCCTCAGGGGGCCACATGTGGCCCGCGGGCCGTAGTTTGGGGACCCCAGTTTAGAGGGTGCTGGTGAGGGGCAGGCAGCATAATCAGAGTGGGGGGTGATGAGGTGAAAGCCTGCTAAAGCAGAAACAATCGCTGGGGACGTCATGCTAGGGGAAAGCCTAATACTGGAGGTTGGGGACACTAGATGGGTGACAAGGCCTGCAGGCGTGTAGGGTTGGCAGATTTTTAGGTCAGAGGTCACAAACATGCTTGGTTTGGTCTTGGCCCACATGATGTTTGTTTCTGTCAGTGTTAAAAATTGGAGAAAATTTTAATAATGATTCCTGATTTACTTATTTATGACCAGAGTATGCTTTGATCATGAAAAAAGCCAAAACCCTCAGTGTTGTACACCATTTTTTCATAAAGGCGGCTTCCATCTCTTCCAAGTAGGAAAATTCTGCCTTGCGCGTAGGCACGCGAATGGTCCTTTTAGGTCCCACACAGGTGCATGTCCCCACCATGTTGTCCAGGTTATGTGAAGTTACCCCCAGAGAAGTTTGCGCCCAAGAAACAGGGCGATGGTGGAAAGGATCTCCCCACGGAAGCCAAGAAGCTTCAGCTGAACTCCGCAGAGGAGCTATACGCCGAAATCCGAGACAAGAACTTCAACGCTGTGGGCACCGTGCTGAGCAAGAAAGCCAAGGTGATCTCGGCAGCGTTTGAGGTGAGACGGTTTGGCTCACCCTGCCACTCTGGTCTCAGCCTAGACTACCCGCCACCAGGAGTGAGGGCTGCCCACGGGCTTAGCCACGAGCCGGACTCCAGTGTGGTGGCGTCTTTCTCGTCCTCAGAAACCGCAGGCTCCGCTGTTGGAGGACCCAGGGTTTCTTTTAAACTTTTCCCCAGGCCCATGAGAAAAGGTATCTTTTAAAATTTTTTTCCCTTTTTTTTTGGGGGGTGGGGGGAGGCAGGTGGTGGTGAGACAGTGTTTGCAGTTTAAAGCTTTTGTCATAAACATTGGTTTCCCATCTTTTTCATGATTTTCTACCTCATTTAAGAGGAAGTCAGCTGTACTATAAATAAAAGATCCTGTGTAATAGAACTTGCAATTTGGGGTGAAAAGTCCCAATTTGACAGCCTGCCAGTGGCTGGGGACCCCTGCAGACAGGATGGGTGATAATGAGAGTGAGGTCCCCAGGGCCTGGAGCTTTTCCAGCGGCAGCTTCATTGTTGCCTTCCTGCTGCTTGTGGCCCCATCCCCACTGGACTCTTGGTGACACTCATTTCTGAAACGCGGGCAATCAGTAAGATGACAAACCTAATCCTTAGACTTCAGAGACATGAATTTGGAGAATTTCTGAAAACTAATGTTCCATGGAGTATGTATTTCCAGATTTCATCTTTCTTTCTTTCTTTTTTTTTTTTTTTACAGGGACAGAGAGAGAGTCAGAGAGAGGGATAGATAGGGACAGACAGACAGGAATGGAGAGAGATGAGAAGCATCAATCATCAGTTTTTCGTTGCAACACCTTAGTTGTTCATTGATTGCTTTCTCATATGTGCCTTGACCGCGGGCCTTCAGCAGACCGAGTAACCCCTTGCTTGAGCCAGCAACCTTGGGTCCAAGCTGGTGAGCTTTTTGCTCAAGCCAGATGAGCCTGCACTCAAGCTGGCGACCTCGGGGTTTCGAACCTGAATCCTCTGCATCCCAGTCCGATGCTCTATCCACTGCGCCACCACCTGATCAGCAGCAGATTTCATCTTTCTTAGGAATTATATTCATTAATTGAGTTCCCTATGTCTGAAGTTACTTTTGGTATAAATGATTCAACTTTGTGGAAAAAATATTTTCTCATTGCTGAGGTTCCCTTTGTGTACAGACATTATTCAAGATTGAGATTCAGCAGGAAGAATGGATTTTTTCCCTATGATAGAGGGAGCTTTCTGCTATTTGTTTCCCTCTTAACATACTGTTTTCATTTTAGTGTTTTATAGCCAGTACTGTTCCCCAAAGATACTCAGACGCCCACAAAATACTGTTCACAGTGTGAGCTGTGCATCAGAAGAGAAAACAATGGCGGATTGCTCTCTGCAGTAGACTAATGCCTTTACCAGGCCGTGAACTTACCTTTTCTGTTCTTCTCTGTGATGCTGGAGCTGATTTTAGTTCGATTCATTTGTATCCCATTCTTCCTGTCACATTAAAAGAAACTAAACGTCCTCTAAGCAATACAGAGAACAGAACCCTTAAAAGTGAGTGTCTTCCCTTCTCAATGCTTCTGCCATTCTGCCCGGTTCAGGAAAGGCACAACGCCAAGACGGTGGGGGAGATCAAGCAGTTTGTCTCCCAGCTGCCCCACATGCAGGCGGCAAGAGGCTCCCTGGCGAACCACACCTCGATTGCAGAGCTGATCAAAGATGTCACCAGTGAGTGTCTGGCGGGGCGGTGGGCTGGTATACCCAGGGCCAGCCTTCTGCTTGCTTGCTTTCTGGCACGTCTCTTTTCTTAATCTTGCTGTGTTCATAACGGCACACAGCTCAGACACGTGGTCGTTTATTTCATTTCTAAGTTGTAAATTTCCTAATTACATTTTAGCTTCTGAAGACTTCTTTGATAAGCTGACTGTGGAGCAGGAGTTTATGTCGGGAATAGACACCGATAAGGTACATAAACAATGAAACTATGATGGATACTTCATCGAACATAAGATCATAGCTAGAAGTCAGTGGCTTTGACCCCAGTGTCTTGCTTAAATATTTTTAGGAGCAAATGCAAAATGTGACAATGCAGGTTTTGTCGAGTAGCAGATACTGAACGTCACTCTGCGGAGGGCGCTTTGTGCAGCATGGAGAGGTGGGACCCGGCCCCAAAACCAGAGCTTCAGGGCTGAGAGACAAGGTGTTCACTTTCAGAGAGACCTGGTCATATGACTTCATTACAGATTCACCTCTATTAATAAATTTTAAATGATTAATTTGTAAAAACTTCCATCCTGAAAAAACAAAACCAAAAAACTCCTGTCTGTGATGAATTGCCACTCTCCTGGGATAGACTGGGTCCCACAGGCCTCTCAGGTTTACACAGAGATGGATGAGTCCAGGCAGGCATCTAGTTCTCCGAGTGTGTCCTTGCCAGCCCACGCTCCCCGTGATGGGTGTGTGCAGCAGAGGTGGAGGGGCCTTTGGAAATGTGGGGTCAGATGAGCCTTTCTTCCCCTATCTCCTTTATTTGATTTTGAAAAACAGTCATGTATAACATGTCCTTGAGGTGCCCAAACCAGGCGCTTGTATGTGTCTGTGTACTGCTTCCAGGTCAACAGTTACATTGAGGATTGTATTGCCCAAAAGCATCCTCTGATCAAGGTGTTAAGACTAATTTGCCTCCAATCTGTGTGCAACAGTGGACTCAAACAGAAAGTTTTGGATTATTACAAAAGAGAAATTCTCCAGGTCAGTATATTTCTAAGTTATTAATATGCTGAGGGAGGAAACATTTTATTTTTAAAATTTTATTGATTGATTTTAGAGAGGGGAAAAGGTTGAGAGAGAGAGACACATCTGTTTGTTGTTATACTCATCCTTGCATTCATTGGTTGCGTCTTGTATTTGCCCAGACTGGGGATCGAACCCACAACCTTGGCATGTCAGGACGATGCTCTAACAAACTGAGCTAACCGGGCAGGGCTAAGGGAGAAAACATTTTTAAAAAGACTTCCCATATTTGCTGTTTTGGTGTATTGTTTCCACTGTATTTTAAACTTTTTAGCACTTAGAGGAATTGGCTTTAGTGCTAATCATTGTTTACTGTGTTTGCATAATAATAATAGCTAAGGTTTATTGAGCTTTTACATGTGCCAGGCTCTATTGGGAGGGCTTTATAGGTGTTCATTTGTTTAATCCTCACAACAGCTCTGTGATTCATCCCCATTATATGGATGGTAAAACTGAGGCACAGAGTAGTCATGTGCCTTACTGACGGTCACCCAGCTACCAGGTTTTAGAGCAGAGCCAGTTCTAAAATCCAGGCAACTGGTCTAGTGCCCTTGCTCTTAACCAGACAATTTTTTTTTCTATTTTTTTAAATTAATTTTAATGGGGTGACATTGATAATTCGGGGTACATATGTTCAGAGAAAACACCTCCAGGTTATTTTGACATTTGATTATGCTGCATTCCCATCACCCAAAGTCCAGTTGTCTTCTGTCACCTTCTAACTGGTTTTCTTTGTGCCCCTCCCCTCCCCCAACTCTCTCCCTCTCCCCCCCCACCCCATAACCTCCACACTCTTGTCCATGTCTCTGAGTCTCATTTTTATGTCCCACCTATGTATGGAATCATATAGTTCTTAGTTTTTTCTGATTTACTTATTTTGCTCAGTATAATGTTATCAAGGGCCATCCATGTTGTTGTAATTGATCCGATGTCATCATTTCTTATGGCTGAGTAGTATTTCATAGTATATATGTACCAAAGCTTTTTTAATCCACTCGTCCACTGACGGACACTTGGGCTGTTTCCAGATCTTCGCTATTGTGAACAATGCTGCCATAAACATGGGGGTGCATTTCTTCTTTTCAAACAGACTATGGTGTTCTTGGGGTATATTCCTAAAAGTGGTAAAGCTGGGTCAAAAGGCAGTTCAATTTTTAATTTCTTGAGGAATCTCTATACTGTTTTCCACAGTGGCTGTACCAGTCTGCATTCCCACCAGCAGTGCAGGAGGGTTCCCTTTTCTCCACATCCTTGCCAGCACTTATTCTGTGTTGTTTTGTTGATGAGTGCCATTCTGACTGGTGTGAGGTGATATCTCATTGTGGTTTTAATTTGCATTTCTCTAATGATTAGTGATGTTGAGCATTTTTATTTATTTATTTATTTTTACAGAGACAGAGAGTGAGTCAGAGAGAGGGATAGACAGGGACAGACAGACAGAAATGAGAGAGATGAGAAGCATCAGTCATTGGTTTTTCATTGCGCGTTGTAACTCTTTAGTTGTTCATTGATTGCTTTCTCATATGTGCCTTGACCGCGGGCCTTCAGCAGACCGAGTAACCCCTTGCTGAAGCCAGCGACCTTGGGTTCAAGTTGGTGGGCTTTTCCTCAAACCAGATGAGCCCGCACTCAAGCTGGCGACCTCGAGGTCTTGAACCCGGGTCCTCTGCATTCCAGTCTGACGCTTTATCCACTGTGCCACCGCCTGGTCAGGCTTGTTGAGCATTTTTTCATATGCCTATTGGCCATCTGTATGTCCTCTTTGGAGAAGTGTCTATTAATTTCTTTCGCCCATTTTTTGATTGGATTATTTGTCTTCCTGGTATTGAGTTTTGCAAATTCTTTATAAATTGTGGTTATTAACCCATTATCAGACATATTGTCAAATATATTCTCCCATTGTGTAGTTTGTCTTTTTATTCTGTTCTTATTGTCTTTAGCTAGGCAGAAGCTTTTTAGTTTGATATAGTCCCATTTGTTTATCCTGTCTTTTATTTCACTTCCCTGTGGAGATAAATCTGCAAATATATTGCTGTGAGAGATGTCAGAGAGCTTACTGCTATGTTTTCTTCTAAGGTGCTTATGGTTTCACAGCTTACATTTAAGTCTTTTATCCATTTTGAGTTTATTTTTGTGAATGGTGTAAGTTGGTGGTCTAGTTTCATTTTTTTACAGGTAGCTGTCCAATTTTCCCAACACCATTTATTTAAGAGGCTGTCTTTACTCCATTGTATGCTCTTACCTCCTTTGTCAAATATCAGTTGTCCATAAAAGTGTGGGTTTATTTCTGGGTTTTCTGTTCTGTTCTATTGATCTATGTGCCTGTTCTTATGCCAGTACCAGGCTGTTTTGAGTACAGTGGCCTTGTAGTATAACTTGATATCTGGAAGTGTGATACCTCCCACTTTATCCTTCCTTTTCAAGATTGCTGAGGCTATTCATGCTCTCTTTTGATTCCGTATAAAGTTTTTTTTGTATTTTTCTGAAGCTGGAAACGGGGAGAGACAGTCAGACAGACTCCCGCATGCTCCTGACTGGGATCCACCTGGCATGCCCACCAGGGGCGACGCTCTGCCCACCAGGGGGTGATGCTCTGCCCCTCCAGGGCGTCGCTCTGCTGAGACCAGAGCCACTCTAGCGCCTGGGGCAGAGGCCAAGTTACCATCCCCAGCGCCCGGGCCATCTTTGCTCCAATGGAGCCTTGGCTGCGGGAGGGGAAGAGAGAGACAGAGAGGAAGGAGGGGGGGGTAGAGAAGCAAATGGGCGCTTCTCCTATGTGCCCTGGCCGGGAATCGAACCCGGGTCCCCCGCACGCCAGGCCGACGCTCTACTGCTGAGCCAACCGGCCAGGGCCTGATTCCGTATAAAGTTTTAAAATATGTGTTCTATATCTTTGAAGTAAGTCATTGGTATTTTAATCGGTATTGCATTGAATTTATAAATTGCTTTGGGTAACAGACATTTTTTTTTTTTTTTTTTGTATTTTTCTGAAGCTGGAAATGGGGAGAGACAGTCAGACAGACTCCCACATGCGCCTGACCGGGATCCACCTGGCACGCCCACCAGGGGGCGACGCTCTGCCCACCAGGGAGCTAAGCTCTGCCCCTCCGGGGCATTGCTATGTCGCGACCAGAGCCATTCTAGCACCTGGGGCAGAGGCCAAGGAGCCATCCCCAGCGCCCGGGCCATCTTTGCTCCAATGGAGCCTTGGCTGCGGGAGGGGAAGAGAGAGACAGAGAGGAAGGAGAGGGGGAGGGGTGGAGAAGCAGATGGGCGCTTCTCCTGTGTGCCCTGGCCAGGAATCGAACCCGGGACTTCTGCACGCCAGGCCGACGCTCTACCACTGAGCCAACAGGCCAGGGCAACATAGACATTTTAATGATGTTTATTCTTCCTAACCATGAGCACGGTATATGCTTCCACTTGTTTGTATCTTCCCTGATTTCTTTAATCAGTGTTTTATAATTTTCTGAGTACAAGTCTTTAATCTCCCTGGTGAAATTTTACCTAGGTACTTTATTTTTTTGGTTGCAGTGGTGAAGGGGATTGCTTCCTTAATTTCTCTTTCTGACAGTTCATTGTTAGTGTATAAAAATGCCTCTGATTTCTGAGTATTCATTTTAAATCCTGCCACCTTGCTGAATTCATTTATCAGGTCTAGTAGCTTTTTGACTGAGACTTTAGGGTTTTCTATATACAGTATCATATCATCTGCAAATAATGATAGTTTACTTCTTCTTTTCCAATTTGGATGCCTTTTATTTCTTTTTCTTGTCTGACTGCTGTGGCTAGGACTTCCAGAACTATGTTGAATAAGAGTGGTGAAAGGGGGCACCCCTGCCTTGTTCCTGATCTGAAGGGGATTGCTTTTAACTTTTGCCCATTGAGTATGATGTTGGCTGTGGGTTTGTCATAGATGGCCTTTATCATGTTGAGGTATGTTCCCTGTATTCCCACTTTGCTGAGAGTTTTGATCATGAATGGGTGCTGGATTTTATCAAATGCTTTTTCTGCATCTATTGAAATTATCATGTGGTTTTTCTCCTTTCTTTTGTTTATGTGATGAATCACATTGATTGATTTGTGAATATTGTACCAGACTTGCCTCCCAAGAATAAATCCCACTTGATCATGGTGTATGATTTTTTTCATATATTGCTGGATCCGGTTTGCTAATATTTTGTTGAGGACTTTAGCATCTAAATTAATCAGAGATATTGGCCTATAATTTTCTTTCTTTGTGTTGTCTTTGCCTGGTTTTGGAATCAATTATACTCGCCTCATAAAAGGAGCTTGGGAGTCTTCCTTCCTCTTGAAATTTTTGAAATAGCTTGAGAAGGATAGGAGTTAGTTCTTCTTTGAATATTTGGTAGAATTCACTTGTGAAGCCATCAGGCCCTGGACTTTTCTTTTTTGGAAGTTTTGTTTTGTTTTGTTTTTTGTTTTTTCATTTTTTCCGAAGCTGGAAACGGGGAGGCAGTCAGAGTCCCGATTGCGCCCGACCGGGATCCACCCGGCATGCCCACCAGAGGGCGATGTTTTGCCCCTCTGGGGCGTCCAGAGCCATTCTAGCGTCTGAGGCAGAGGCCACAGAGCCATCCCCAGCGCCTGGGCCATCTTTGCTCCAATGGAGCCTCGCTGCGGGAAGGGAAGAGAGAGACAGAGAGGAAGGAGAGGGGGAGGGGTGGAGAAGCAAATGGGCGCCTCTCCTGTGTGCCCTGGCCGGGAATCGAACCCGGGAGTTTTTTGATAACTCTTTCAATCTCATTTATTGTAATCGGTCTGTTTAGATTTTCTGATTCTTCCAGATTAATTTTTGGAAGATTATATGTTTTAAGGAATTTGTCCATTTCATCTAGGTTGTCTAGTTTTTTGGTGTACAGTAGTTCTTCATCATAGTATTTTCTTACAATATTTTGTATTTCTGTTGTGTCAGTTGTTATTTCTCCACTCTCATTTCTAATTTTATTTATTTGAGTCCTCTCTCGTTTTTTCTTGGTGAGTCTGGTTAAAGGTTCATCGATCTTGTTTACCTGTTCAAAGAACCAGCTCCTGGTTTCATTGATCCTCTGTATTATTTCTTTAGCCTCTATGTCATTTATTTCTGCTCTGATCTTTATTATTCCCTTCCTTCTACTAGCTCTGGGCTTTACTTGCTGTTCTTTTTCTAGTTCTTTTAGATGCAGAGTCAAGTTGTTTATTTGAGCTTTTTCTAGCTTCTTGAAGTATGCCTGTAATGTTATGAACTTTCCTCTCAGGACTGCCTTTGCTGTGTCCCATAAATTTTGAGTTGATGTATACTCGATAACGAGCGTTTCTAGGAATTTTTTAATTTCTTCTTTGATCTCATTGTTAACCTATTCGTTATTTAATAACATGCTATTTAGTTTCCAAAGACAATATTTTATTGTTACTATTTTATTCTTAGGACTGTATTCAAGATCTTTCTTATCAGGGTGTATAGATCTGCCTCATTCTTTTTTTTATACTTATTTAAATCTCATGTAAATATATACTTCATAGCTGACCCTTGACCAACTTGGGTATTGAAAATTCACATATAACTTTTGACTTCCCAGAAACTTAATTACTATTTGCTTGTTGACCAGAAGCATAAACAGTCAATACGTTTTGTGTGTTCTATGTATTACATACTATATTCTTACAATAAACAAAGCTAGAGAAAA
The DNA here is from genome assembly GCF_036850995.1 of Saccopteryx leptura. Classification (NCBI taxonomy): domain Eukaryota; kingdom Metazoa; phylum Chordata; class Mammalia; order Chiroptera; family Emballonuridae; genus Saccopteryx; species Saccopteryx leptura. The sequence goes on along the minus strand of NC_089504.1, from coordinate 246,976,645 downwards.
GCAAATGTTAAGATTAAGTCAGGAGGAGAAAATACATTTACAATACTGTATGTATTTAGTGAAAATAGCACATGTGTAACCTGTGGAGGTCAAAACCCCGTTGTTCAGGGTTAACTAATTGATTTGATGCTCACTTTGCTTAGTTAAGTTGAGCCCATAAATTTTAACTCTAAACATGTCAGATCCCTCTCTGAAATAGTGAGTTGGGTTAACTGGAAGACCAGCAGTTTTGGGACCGGTTCCATCCCCTGTCCTCTACCTGCGCCCATGACGACAGTCATTACCTGGACCTCAGTAATGTACCCTGGGCTGCAACCCATGTTGGTTAAATGGAAGTGCTCTTTTTTGAAAGTTGCAGAAACCCTTTTCCTGAACTGACATCCCCATCCAATGGCTTCTCTTGTAGACGTATGGCTACGAGCACATTTTGACCTTACACAACCTGGAGAAAGCCGGCCTGCTGAGACCACAGACGGGGGGCAGAAACAATTACCCAACGATCCGGAAAACCTTACGCCTTTGGATGGATGATGTAAACGAACAAGTAAGGCACCCTCCCCACGTCTACGCAGTTAGTGATTGGTTAACCGTCTTGGTGACAGCCTCTGCTACTCGATCCCCATATCCAACTTGCTGTTTAAAAACAGTTTTCTGATGTTTGTGAAAAAGTCATGCATGTGCGTGTGTGTTACACCTGTCAGGATCCCAGCAGGAGACGGAGGTAGTTGGAGGAGAGTTTCAGTAGGATGGAGTGGGGTACCAGGGAGAGGCATGCAGTGGGCAGCCCTTCCCGGCCGAGGCCTCAGGGTGAGGAGAGGGTCTACCCCAGAAACCTGTCCCCACCACGACAGAAGAACAGCACAGAGAGGCTATCTACCAAGGCGAGGGGTGGGAGGCCTCTGGTCGGGGGGGAACAGCCAGCCTCCGGCACTGCCACAGAGAGGAGGACACAGTTAGGTGGCTCTGGGTCTCTATAGCTCCAGTCTTTCCTCCTGCATTACTGAACAGAACCCCACGGACATATCATATGTGTACAGCGGCTACGCCCCGCTCAGCGTGCGTCTGGCACAGCTGCTCTCCCGGCCAGGCTGGCGGAGCATTGAGGAGGTTCTCCGCATCCTCCCAGGACCCCACTTTGAAGAACGGCAGCTGCTGCCCACAGGCCTGCAGAAGAAACGTGAGTCCACAACGGGGCTGCAGATCGCTTGGTACTGTGAGCATGGTTTCCATGTATTATGCAGTTGATTTGTAAGATACATTTGTCAGATCCTTGGGAGTCAGAGTCCAGTGCACCCCTCTTGTTAGTTGCTAATGTATATTGTAAGCATGGGAGCCCATTATTCCCTTGGGGGTAGCAGCTTTCAGCTCCAGAGTTGAGGATCTCAGCAGTTAGAAAAAACAGGAGAGCAAAAATGTGTGCTTGCGTTTCCAATGAACTGTCGGACCAAGGCACGCTTGACTTTTTTATTTCCCTTATAAATGATGTGGTTTTTTAAGAGGTGGGAAGAGAAGCTCCAATAATAACTCTTAATTCTGAAATGTCCCAATTTCAGGTCAGCTGGGAGAGAACCGAGTCACCCTGATCTTTTTCCTCGGAGGCGTGACCTTCGCGGAGATCGCCGCCCTGCGCTTCCTCTCGCAGTTGGAAGATGGAGGCACAGAATACGTCATCGCCACCACGAAACTGATGAACGGGGCCACCTGGATCGAGTCTCTGATGGAAAAGCTTTTGTGAGGCATTTAGAGAGGGCTGCAAAGCAGACTGCTGAACCAACGGCCCCTTTGAAGAAGTGGCGAGAAGTTGCTGGAAGGAAGTGCAACCCCACAGAGGAATAACAGAAACACAGAATTCACTTGGGGGTCAGCCTCTTGAATGTGCTGTTTTCTCCTTCCTGTTTCTCTTTTATGTTGCTAACGTCTTGAAGAAAGGAGAACAGAAGAGAACAACCCAGGTAAAGAAACACCAGTTCTTCATGCTCTCAGCTCAGGCTGTTCGGTAGAGACCCCCAGAAATACACGAAGGGCGATGGGGACGGAGCATCCATACAGCTGCACAAAGGGGGCCAGGTCTCCAAACGAGAGCAGGGACCAAGCAGGTAAAAATGGAAATAAAAGTGAAAAGTTAAACCCCTACTAAGTAAAGCCAACTTTCTTGAAGTCACATGCCTAGGGCAGTGGTTGTGTTGGGGGCTCAAGGCGGTAAACCACCGGGTGGAGATTTCTTTTTCCTGCACAGTGTGGTACATCAAACTCAGTGTTGCCACCCTCTGTCTTAACCGACCATTAAGGCAAGTTTTGATTCCATGTTCTTTTGATTTGTTCCTATAAAGCAGGGGTCCCCAAACTACGGCCCGCGGGCCGCATGTGGCCCCCTGAGGCCATTTATCTGGCCCCACTGCACTTCCGGAAGGGGCACCTCTTCATTGGTGGTCAGTGTTCTGAGAGTAACTGAACAAGAACGAGGTACTGCGCAAAGGATTATGTGGCTGCATAATGGAAGACGTCCAAAAGCAGGCCCATAGTTCCCATTGAAATACTGGTTAGTTTGTTGATTTAAATTTACTTGTTCTTTATTTTAAAATTGTATTTGTTCCCGTTTTGTTTTTTTACTTTAAAATAAGATATGTGCAGTGTGCATAGGGATTTGTTCATAGTTTATTTTATAGTCCAGCCCTCCAATGGCCTGAGGGACAGTGAACTGGCTCCCTGTGTAAAAAGTTTGGGGACCCCTGCTATAAAGCAAGAGGTTTGGGAGAGCTTATATATTGCCACAAAACCAAGCTTATGACCTATCTGATCAGTTGCAAATGTGTGGCTTCTGCACTTATCCAGAGCTTTTTACACAGAAGGAGGTAATACCTGGGGAGCGGCTTCCTGAGAATTGAATCATTCAAGGACACAGTCTTAGTGCACATGTATTAACCCTAAGATATTTCAGTGGTGGATGCCTCTGTTGAGGTTTCAGTTATTTTTCCTGCCCATCATGGGCCCAACATACAACTGGCCCCACTGTGATGGGTGGCACCTTTGCTTTTTCAGCATCTTGCAGCTCCGTCTCCCTGCTGCATGGACTTTAAAGTATTTTATTTTAAAATCTATTGTATAATATGTATTTTCCGATGGCTTTAGGCGACCCCTGTGTTTTGGTCGTTCGACCCCGCCGGGGTCGCGACCCACAGGTTGAGAACCGCTGTTGTAGAGGATCTTGGAGTCCGGCAGCCATGCTGCCACCTTTCCTGCAGGGGCCTGCTAGGCTGTGGACGAGGGGTGGAGCATGGGTGCCCCATTCCAGCGCCTGGGGGCACTAGGGCCAGCTTGACAGTTCTACAGCCCTTGCATGTTATGTAGTGAAAAAGAAATTTTTAAAAAAAAATTCTTTAAGAATGAGAGGTTGAAGAGGCAATATTTAGAAGATTTGCTTGTCCTGGATTTAATTTGGCCTTGGCATTCAGTATTTGGAAATGGCTGTAAGGAAAATGATTCCTGTTTTAGAAAATCCTTTCTCAGATCCTTGTTATCCCAGGGAGATTAGTTTATACCTTCTAGCCTGGCGGTTGTCAGCCTCAGCTGCCTCCAAGAATGAAATGAATGCACCTTGTCCCTCAGTGTGTTTAGCTCATGGGATTCAATTCAAGTCTGGTCAAGTCTCCTTGGCCGAGGTTTTTGTGCCATGAACAGATACCCAGTTGTGTCTCATGTGTCCACATTCACTCGTGGCTCTCCACTTGCCTGCTGAGAGCATAGTTAGGTCAGCTCCTAAAACTGCATTCCACAGAAGACTTAAAAAAAAATCAATTGCTTCATTTGTATGCAAATAGAAAGTGGTGGATAATTATATATTATACGCCTTTGTGTTCGTTCACTTAATACTAGAAGCAGTCTTTGTCTCAAAGGAGTGTGGCCTTACTGAGAGAGAGTATGTGAATGGTACATTTATTCCTGGAGAGGGTGGATTGTTTACATCATGTCTGGACTTTTGTCTCCTTGGGTAGACAGTTCTGCTATACTAGCAGTCCCCTAAAAAGGAGTCTGCGTGGACAAAGGAGGCTACATAGGCACTGTTTTGTGTCTTACTATACACTTTTGAATGTTAGCCAGCAGAGAAATGAGTATTTGAATTGTAGTTTAACTGTGGAGTAAGGGTGTCATGGTTAAAAGGAGGTAGATCAAAAAGATCTAGAGCACATTGAATTCTTGGAGAGAACTGGGAGGGGAAGATGCCATATGGGTCCAGTCCATTCTAGCTCTGCCTTTCCTGGAAGTGGATTATGATTGATCATGATGTGCCAGTTTGTCTCTTGTTCTCAGTTGTACGTTAAAGATGGGCCTGTCAGCCCTGCCCAGGTGGCTCAGTGAATAAAGCGGTCCTGGCCCTGGCTGATTGGCTCAGTGGTAGAGCGTCGGCCTGGCGTGCAGGAGTCCGGGTTCGATTCCCGGCCAGGGCACACAGGAGAAGCGCCCATCTGCTTCTCCACCCCTCCCCCTCTCCTTCCTCTCTGTCTCTCTCTTCCCCTCCCGCAGCCGAGGCTCCATTGGAGCAAAAAGATGGCCCGGGTGCTGGGGATGGCTCCTTGGCCTCTGCCCCAGGCGCTAGAGTGGCTCTGGTCACGACAGAGCAACGCCCTGGATGGGCAGAGCATCGCCCCTGGTGAGTGTGCCGGGTGGATCCCGGTCGGGCGCATGCGGGAGTCTGTCTGCCTCCCCGTTTCCAGCTTAAGAAAAAAAAAAAAATAATAATAATAAATAAATGAAAAATAAATAAATAAAGCGGTCCTGATGCCCCGAGGTCATGGGTTCCATTCCAGTCATGGCACATCCGAGAAGCAGTCAAAGAGCGTGCAACTAAAAATGGAACTAAGTGGAACAAAGAGTTGTTGCTTCTCCCTCCCTCTCTCTCTCTCTCTCAAATCAATGGGAAAAAACTTTAAATAAAGACTGGCCTGCCTGACCAGGCAGTGGCGCAGTGGATAGAGCATCGGACTGGGATGCAGAGGACCTAGGTTCGAGACCCCGAGGTCGCCAGCTTGAGCGCGGGCTCATCTGGTTTGAACAGAGCTCACCAGCTTGGACCCAAGGTCGCTGGCTCGAGCAAGGGGTTACTCTGTCTGCTGTAGCCCCCCAGTCAAGGCACATATGAGAAAGCAATCAATGAACAACTAAGGTGTCGCAATGAAAAACTAATAATTGATGCTTCTCATCTCTCTCTGTTCCTGTCTGTCCCTATCTATCCCTCTCTCTGACTCTCTCTGTAAAAAAAAAAAAAAAGGCCTATCACCAGGAGGAAGTATTTATATTCAGCAGAGTTGAATTCAAGGAGAAATACTTTAAAGTAGCAAAGGGAACTGAGTGTCTGCAGACAGGAAGGGGGCTGTGATAGGGATGGCAAGGCCTAGATCAAGGCATAGAAATGCACACATTACATAGACCAGGGGTCTCAAACTCAACTCAGCATGTGGGCCGCAGAGCAAGATCACAGCTGTTCGGTGGGCCGCAGTAGGTCTACAAAAGGCAACTGTTACGCAACACTTTTCAGTGTCACAAAACGACCAGAAACTATAGTTCGTGGATTAGTCTGCGGGCCGCACAAAATTGTTCGGTGGGCCGCGAATTTGAGACCCCTGACATAGACCATGAATTGTGAACAGATCATGATTATACCAGAGCCTGGTGTGTTATATCATCACATGGTTTAATGATGGCATTCTACAGAAGGCAGAGGCTGCCTAAAATTTCTCAGATGCTCGCATTTCTAAATGAATGCATATGAACTTGAAGCCGCGTATTTTAGTTTCAGTTACTCTGTTGCTATAAAATATTCAGAATTGGGTGGTGACTAGTGGTTGCAAAGGCTAGAATGCCACTGCCTTGAGGCATTCATTTGAAGGGTGTGAGAGGTAAAGGAACAGAATGGGCCTATTTTAACAGCCTCTCTTTTCATCTATTACTTTGGAGTGGGATGAGGGTATAATCTTAGCCAGACTGTCTTTCCTGTGACTATGCAGGGCACAGAAGCCCTTCAGATGACCAATTCTCTCGGGGAGTAATTCCTACTTACTGACTTCCTGAGCAGGTTGGTAATGGACTGCTCTGGTTTTCAGCTGAGCTGCGGCCAGGACAATGATTTGATAATAAGAGATCCTGATCAAATTAAAGAGCCATTTGCTTCTGCATGATGATGTTGATAAAAGGATTGGTGTGCACACTGCCTGCTTTTTTTTGAGGGGGGGGGATCAGAAAAACAGTAACTATGAACTGCAAATAGCAAAATAGAAGCAGCATGAAGTTTGTGTTTTCTTGGACTGTTACATCTGGAAAAGGGTCTGTTCTGTATTTGCTGCAATACTGACTGGCTCTTTTTGCCTTTCAGTTAGAGGACCTAAAATTGGAAGTGGGCACATTGAAGAGGTGACTGTATGATGAGTCTCTAACCTGCTCAACTCTGTGAACCAAGCACTCAGGAGCTTTGGTTCTCAGCTCCTGGTTGTTACACGCATACTGACACTTCCATGTGTTTTAAGACAACAGCTTTTTTGGTCATACTGAATGTAGTTTGTACAGTAGTTCTAGTCTGCAAGTAGGATGGGGTTGCTCTCAATGTGTTAGAAACAGATTTGAACTATATCCCACCCACAGAGTTTAGAAAAGCAGACAAGAAAGGGCATGAAATACTCCCTACTGTACCATTTGCTCAGCCCATCTAAGACAGGAGCTTTGCAGGCAACCTGGGAGCTCTGTGGGCAGAGGTGGTGAGCAGTGGTGGTGACACAGGGAAAGGGGGCGGGCAGGGTTGCCAGTGCCCCGCCTGGCCTGGGATGGCGTCTGCGCAGCTCCATGGGTGCTCAGGGACCACGTGGAGATTGTGATTGGTCTGGAGACCACACCTAGTTGATGAGTGCAGCTGTTGCCTGAGAATCCCTCAGCTCTGTAGAGATCACTGGAGTGCACACAAGCTACCTTCGGACTGCAGATAAGATCCGGGAGGAAGCTCAGAGCCGCCCTGGCAGAGGAGCCCTGGGAACTTTGCTGAGTGAGTGTAATGGGGAGAGGGAAGCTAGTGGCTGGCGCTGAGGGGAGTTCTGGGCAGGGCAGCAATGGAGGTAAGAGCTCGTTTGTGATGGTTACCATCTGATTCTGGCTGTGCTGGACGAGCCGTGGGGCTGGAACAGATGGACAAGAGCACCATGAGGAAGGAGATAAGCCTAGCATCAAATTGAGACCCACCTCTCGGCACCCCTGCACTCCTGGCTGGCCCGAAGGGCTAGCTAGCATGTGGGACCACAGAGATCAGACGCTGCTATTGGCAAGCTTTGGGGCCAGAGGAATCGCGGAGGGGCGGCCGCTGCCTTCCCCTTCCCCAAGTGGGTCTCTCTTCTCTTCCCCTCCCCAAGCCGCAGACAGCTGCAGTAGCGGCTGAGCGACGGGAAAAGAAAGCTTTACTCCACTAGCCCATTAGCAGCACCCGTAGCATTAAAAATGCAGGAGGTGGATGGAAAGAGAGGGCCGGGATGAAGACTCACAGAGCAGCCAGCACTGTCCTCCGAGCCTCAATCTATTGTATATAGATCAGGAGCCCAAGTATGGGGTTTAAAAGAATTCTGTAGTTGCCTGACCATGCAGTGGCGCAGTGGATAGAGCATCGGACTGGGATGCGGAGGACCCAGGCTCGAGACCCCGAGGTCACCAGCTTGAGCACGGGCTCATCTGGTTTGAGCAAAAGCCCACCAGCTTGGACCCAAGGTCGCTGGCTCAAGCAAGGGGTTCCTCGGTCTGCTGAAGGTCGATGGTCAAGGCACATATGAGAAAGCAATCAATGAACAATTAAGAACATCCAGATGGTTAGTTAGGAGAAAATCAATACTTTGGGCTTCCTTAACTTTAGAAAAGTGTTTACTCTTTGGAGGGCGGGGACCTAATCCAGCCACCTGCAGCCACCTGCGTCCACGGTGCGGAGAACAGGGTTTGGCTCAGCAGCCTTGCTGTCGGATTGGGATCCGGCGGGGGCAGGAACCGTCCTCTGCGTACTCAGGATCTTCCGGTGCCCCTGCCCCGCAGGTCCTCGGGCCTCCGACGCGGGACGATGCCGGCCTCGTCCACCATCCACGTGCTGCAGCTGCTGAGGGAGCTGCTGGCCTTCGTGCTTCTCAGCTACACGGTGCTCATCGGGGCGCTGCTGCTGGCCGGCTGGACCACCTACTTCCTGGTGCTGAAGTGACAGCGCCTCCGCCCTGACTCCCCGCCCCTCCCGTCTTCCTCTTGTCCCGACCTGGCCGGAGTCTAGAGACACCGCCCGGACCCAGGCCCCAGTCCTGCCACTACGGCCGTCTTCGCTCCGCCCACTCCGCGCCGCTCAGGCCCAACCAGCCCCGTACGGAACCTCCGGCGGTTGGACACCAGACACGACCGTTACAGCCGTTTCCCTAAGCTCCGCCTTCCGCGCCTGTCCAATCCCCGACTGGTCCCTTGGGAAGGGGCGTGGTCACGGGGCCAGGCCCTCTCAAGCGGAAACCTGACCCCGCCCTCGATCGCGAGCTACGTCACTTCCGGCGTGCAGGTCCGGCGTCCGCCCTCGGTGGGATGGCGGCTCTGCGGAGTTGGTTGTTGCGGAGCGTGTCCTCCTTTTTCAGGTACCGCTGCGGCAGTGCGGGAGGGCAGGATGGAAGTGGGGACAGGTGACGCAGACAGCGCTGGGCGGCGGCCGCAGCGCAGGCCCTGCGGGCGTTCACTCTCCCTTCGGCCTAGCGGGCCGCGGCGGCCCGCCCCTCTCAGAGGTCTGAGGATGTCCCCCCTCCGCCGGGCCCGAGGCCCTCGCCCCCTCGGCCGGGACCGGGGTTCGTTCCTCGCCGACGGCTTCTCCGTTAGTGCACCTGCTGGAAGCCGGTCCCCCAGCCCCCGCAGTCTTCCAGGGGCGCCCGGCGGGCGGGGGAGACAGAGTTCCCCGGGGGCAGCGAGCCCGGGACTGGTCGGCACACACACCCCCCGCGCCCCGCCGCACCCGCGGCCCCCGGGTGTCGCCTATCCGCGACGCTTTGCTTCCATCCAGAGGAAAGCCTGCCTGCAGAAGCACTTGTTCGAGTGGGAGGCTTTTGAAAAGCCTTGAGGTCTCCCGTTCACCGGCCACACCTGGAACCTGTTGAACTCCAGACCCATCGGCCGCGTTCCCGCGCGGCGGCGGCGGCGGCGGCTCGCGCGAGCTGGGCAGCGGGTGCCCCTTGGCGAGTCCGGGACTCCCCAGTCCGCCCCGCCGCCCGGAAGGCCAACTCGACCTCTTCACGTGGGCTCCTGCGTAGCCCCAGGCTGAGTTTCCACCCCCTATGAAGAAGTGGGAGCAACTTGTACAGCTGAGGGGTGGTTGTGCCTTTTATTAAATCTGACTTCTGTGTTTAGGTACAGACAGTGTGCCCCTGCCATGGCTGACTTGAAGAGACGCTGTTTTTCGGTATTGATGAGACCGTGTCGCAGAACTGTGGCCGTTGGTTTTGGTGTGGCCCTGTGTGCCGTTCCTGTTGCACAGGTAGAGGACTGCCGTGTCACTTCGTGTTTGCTGTCTCGTGGAAAATAAAGTATCAAAAAGCTCTCACAGCCTGACCTCTGGTAGCGCAGTGGTTAAAGCGTCAACCTGGGAACACTGAGGTCGCCGGTTCAAAACCCTGCACTTGTCTGGTCAAGGCATATATGGGAGTTGATGCTTCCTGCTCCTTCCCTTTCTTTCCTTTCCTTCCCCTTCCCTTTCCTTCTTTCTTACTCTCTTTCTCTCTCTCTCTCTTTCTTTCCTTTCTCTCTCTCTCTCCTTTCTTTCTTTTCTTCTTTTCTCTCTTTCTTTCTCTCTCTCTCTCCCTCCCTCCCCTTTTCTTTTTTTTCTTTCTCTCTCTTTCTCTCTCTCTTTCTCTCTCTCTCTCTCTCTCCCTCTCCCTCCCTCCCTCCCTCCTCTCTAAAATGAATAAATAAAAATAAAAAAAATAGCCCTGGCCGGTTGGCTCAGTGGTGGAGCGTCGGCCTGGCGTACAGAAGTCCCGGGTTCGATTCCCGGCCGGGGCACACAGGAGAGGCGCCCATCTGCTCCTCTCTGTCTCTCTCTTCCCTTCCCGCAGCCAAGGCTCTATTGGAGCGGGGTTTGCCTGGGCGCTGAGGATGACTCTGTGCCCTCTGCCTCAGGCGCTAGAATGGCTCTGATTGCGGCAGAGCGACGCCCCAAGATGGGCGGAGCATGGCCCCCTGGTGGGCGTGCCTGGTGGATCCCGGTTGGGCGCATGCGGGAGTCTGTCTGCCTGCCTGCCTCCCCGTTTCCAGCTTCGGAAAAATACAAAAAATAAAAAATAATAAAAAAATAATTTAAAAAAAGCTCTCACAGTTAACCTGAGCTCTCACACCTGGGCGTGCGCACACAATGGTACCCTTACGACTACCACATCTTTTCAGAGCTAAACAAACATATTAATACTCCCATTTTGATTGTCTCTTTTGGTTGGAATGGTATGTCAGGTTGATCAAATTGTATAGAGGAGAGAGAAATAAGTATATTAGTCTATCAACAAAATAGTCTTTCATTTAACAAAAATTTACTGAGCACTTTTTGTGTATCACACACTGAGCAAAAGCAAAGTTCCTGCTCTCTTTTTCCTTAAGATCTTATTTTTTTATTGTAGGCAGAGGAGAGAAAGAGGGAGAGAAAGGCAGTGGGGGAGGAGCAGGAAGCATCAACTCCTAGTTTTTACTTCTCATATGTGCCTTGCCCTGGGCAAGCCCAGGGACAGGAACCTGCAACCTCAGCATTCCACTTCCTGCTCTCTTAAAGCTTACTCCGGGAACAAGAAAAGGAAGAAAATCAACAGAAAGTGCCAGGTGATGCCCTGGCTGGTAGCTCAGTTGGAGCAGTGTCCCAGGTTCATGGTGGTTGCAGGTCAGATCCCCTGTGTCAGCATGGGCAGGAGTCCACCACTGACATAATGGGAACAACAAAACGATGTCTCTCTCGCCTGACCTGTGGTGGTGCAGTGATTAAAGCATCAACCTGGAATGCTAGATCTCCTGGTCAAGGCACATATGGGAGTTGATGCTTCCTGCTCCTCCCCCTGTTCTCTCGCTCTCTCTTCTCTCTCTGATAAAAATGAATTTTAAAAAACTACCAAAAATGTGTCTCGCTGTCTCTCTTTTCCTTTCTAAAAATCAGTAAATTTTAAAATGCCAGGCGATGCTAAGTGCTGTGCAGAAAACGGTAAATGAATCAGAAGTGCTGTGAGGTAGCTGTTCTTTGTGAGATAGGGTGGTCGAAGGTTGCTGAGGAAGTGGTCTTTAGGCCGAGATCAGAGTCACCTGAGAGGAGACGGTGTGATACCCTGGGAAACAGCCTGCCAGGCAGAGGGAGAAAGCTGGGCTGTGCCTGGAGTGGAATGTGGCTGGAGGGGAATGAGGAAGACGATGGGGGCATAGACAGCTGAGGATTGAATTGTGTCTTGTATATTGTGGGCCATTGTAAAGTTTTAGATTTTTCTGAAAAGGAGGCCACAGAGGATTTTAGCACAAGATTATTACAATCTGATGTAACTTTTAATTTTTTATTTATATTTTCTTCAAAATAAAAAGTACAGATTTTCTAAGGATAGCAATCTATTCATTGCATGTATCTGAGACTGTTGTATATGACTGGAAGAAGTACATTTAGCACAGAGAGTTCCATACATTTAGCAGGCTGCTTAGAAAATACCACCTAGATATTTCTGTTTCTTCAGTTATGCAAAGTATATTTGTTTAATTGACTGGATTCTATTCTTGAATATTTAAAAATATAAAATAGAAATATTTTAAAGACATCTAGAAGATTCATTAATTTTTTTCCATTCTGGTTCTCTCAAATATGGTGAAAATAAAACTTTAAGCCTTATCAAATAACTTGTGGGTTCTACATAAGCAGTATTAATTTCAGTGAGAGGGAATTATGTTAAACCTCTGTTAAACACAGAGCCGTACTGCCTATGGCTCTGTGCCCCTCAGCAGTAATTACTTGTTTCTTATTCCCATCCCCTCCCACCTGGCAGCCATCTGCTGTTCTTTACATTTGTGTCTTCTTTGTTTATTCATTTATTTTGCTTTATTTAGATTACACATATAAGTGAGATCATACAGTATTTGTCTTTCTCTAGCTGACTTTTTCACTTTAGCATAATACTCTCTAGGTCCATCTATATTGTTGCAACTGGCAAGATTTCATTCTTTTTTTGTTCCTAAATAATACTACTGTGCCCTGACCGGTTGGCTCAGTGGTAGAGCGTTGGCCTGGCGTGTGGAAGTCCCGGGTTCGATTCCCGGCCAGGGCACACAGGAGAAGTGCCCATCTGCTTCTCCATCCCTCCCCCTCTCCTTCCTCTCCATCTCTCTCTTCCCCCCTCCCACAGCCGAGGCTCCATTGGAGCAAAGATGGGCCGGGCGCTAGGGATGGCTCTATGGCCTCTGCCTCAGGCGCTAGAGTGGCTCTGGTTGCAACAGAGCGACGCTCCGGATGGGCAGAGCATCGCCCCCTGGTGGGCATGCCGGGTGGATCCCGGTCGGGCGCATGCGGGAGTCTGTCTGACTGCCTCCCCGTTTCCAGCTTCAGAAAGATACAAAAAAAAAGAAATACTACCGTGTGTGTGTGTGTGTGTGTGTGTGTGTGTGTGTGTACATACACAGACATACATATCACATCTTTATCCATTCATTTATCAGTAGACACCTAGGTTGCTTCTGTATCTTGGCCATTGTAAATAATGCTGCCATGAACATAGGGGTGCATATATCTTTTCTAACTAGTGATTTTATTTTCTTAAGATAAGTACCCAGAAGTGGAATTTCTGGATCATATGGCAGCTCTATTTTTAATTTTTTGAGAAACCTCTATACTATTTTCCATAGTAGCTCCTCTAATTTACAATCCCACTAGCAGTGCAGGAGGGTTCCCTTTTCTCCACATCCTCACCAGCACTTATTTGTTGATTTGTTGATGATAGCTATTCTGACAGGTGTGAGGTAGTAACTCATTGTGGTTTTAATTTGCATTTCCCTCATGGTAAGTGATGTTGAACCTCTTTTCATGTATGTTGGCCATCTCTACGTCTTTTTGGGGAAAAGTTCTGTTTAGGTCCTGGTATTTTTAAATTGGATTTTGGGGGGGGGGGTTAAGTTGTATGAGTTAATATATTTTGGATATTAACTCTTTATTGGATGTATCTTTCTTTTTTTTTTTTTATATTTCTCTGAAGCTGGAAACGGGGAGAGACAGTCAGACTCCCACATGCACCCGACCGGGATCCACCCGGCACGCCCACCAGGGGGCGACGATCTGGCCACCAGGGGTGATGCTCTGTCTCTTTGGGCGTCGCACTGTCCCGACCAGAGCCACTCTAGCACCTGGGGCAGAGGCCAAGGAGCCATCCCCAGCACCCGGGCCATCTTTGCTCCAATGGAGCCTCAGCTGCGGGAGGGGAAGAGAGAGACAGAGAGGAAGGAGAGGGGGAGGGGTGGAGAAGCAGATGGGCGCTTCTCCTGTGTGCCCTGGCCGGGAATTGAACCCGGGACTTCTGCACGCCAGGCCGACGCTCTACTACTGAGCCAACCGGCCAGGGCCTGGATGTATCTTTTGCAAATATCTTCTCCCATCCAGTAAGTTTTTTCATTATGTTGATGGTAACCTTTGCTGTGCAAAGCTTTTTTGTTTGATACAGTCCCATTTATATTTTCTTTTGTTCCCCTAGCTTGAGGAGATAACATTTAAAAAGATACTGCTAAGAGCAGTGTCAAAGAGTTTATCGCCTATTTTTTTTTCTAAGAGATCAGTGGTTTCAGGTCTAACATAAGTCTCTAATTTACTTTGAATTTGTATATGGAGCTAGAAAATGTCCAGTTTTGCCAGCACCACTTAACTGAAGAGATTGTCTTTACCCCATTGTATATCTTCACCTTTTTTGTCTGATTGGCCATAAAAGCAAAGATTTATTTCTGGGCTCCCTATTCTGTTCTTTTTTTTACACTATTATTATACTGTGTGATTACTGTAGTTTGTAGTATAGTTTAATATCAGGGAGTGATAACACTTTGTTCTTTCTCAGGATTTCTTTGGTCATTTGGTTCCATGTAAATTTTAGGATTAGTTCTGATTCTGAGGAGAATGCCATTAGTATTGTAATAATAGGGACTGCGCCTGACCTGGTGGTGGCGCAGTGGATAGAGCGTCGGACTGGGATGCGGAAGGACCCAGGTTCGAGACCCCGAGGTCGCCAGCTTGAGTGCGGGCTCATCTGGTTTGAGCGAGGCTCACCAGCTTGGACCCAAGGTTGCTGGCTCCAGCAAGGGGTTGCTCGGTCTGCTGAAGGCCCGCGGTCAAGGCACATGTGAGAAGGCAATTAATGAACAACTAAGGTGTTGCAACGCGCAATGAAAAACTAATGATTGATGCTTCTCATCTCTTTCCGTTCCTGTCTGTCTGTCCCTATCTATCCCTCTCTCTGACTCACTCTCTGTCTCTGTAAAAAAAAAAAAAGAGCCTGACCAGGTGGTGGCGCAGTGGATAGAGCGTCGGACTGGGATGCAGAAGGACCCAGGTTCGAGACCCCGAGGTCGCCAGTTTGAGCGCGGGCTCATCTGGCTTGAGCAAACAGCTCACTCACCAGCTTGGACCCAAGGTCGCTGGCTCCAGCAGGGGGTTACTCGGTCTGCTGAAGGCCCATGGTCAAGGCACATGTGAGAAAGCAATCAATGAACAACTAAGAAGTCGCAACGCGCAACGAGAAACTGATGATTGATGCTTCTCATCTCTCTCTGTTCCTGTCTGTCTGTCCCTGTCTATCTCTGCCTCTGTAAAAAAAAAAAAAAAAAAAAAAGAAAAAATTAAAAAAAATAATAGGGACTGCACTGAATCTGTCACTTATCTTACAGTTGTAAGAGTACAGGACTTTCACCTCTTTGGTTAAATTTATTCCTAGGCATCCTTTTTTTTTTTTTTTTTTTTTTAAGAAATTTAATGGGGTGACATGATCAATGAGAGTACATAGGTTTCAGGTGAACATCTCTGTAGCATTTGAACTGTCAATTGCGTTGTGTGCCCATCACCCAAAGTCAGCTCATTTTCCATCACTGTATATTTGTCCCCCCTTACTCCCCTTCTTCTTGCCCTCCTTCTGGTAACCAGGTTGGTTTTTTTTTTAATATTTTAAAAAACTTACTGATTTTAGAGAGGAAGGGAGAGAGGGATACTGAAACATTGATCTGTTTCTGTCTGTACCCTGAGCAAGGATCAAACTGCAACCTTTATATACTGGGACAGGGTGCTAATCATCTGAATTATCTGACCAGGGCTGCACCACTGCAATGTTGTCCATGTCCATGAGTCCCAGTTTTATATCCCACCTATGTGTGAAATCATATAGTTCTTAGCTTTTTCTGACTTACTTATTTCACTCAGTATAATGTTCTCAAGATCCGTCCATGTTGCCATAAATCGCAATATGCCATCATTTCTTGGGCTGAGTGGTATTCCATTGTATGTATTTACCACTTCTTCTTTATCCAGTCCTCTATTGAGGGATACTTTGGTTGTTTCCATATCTTGATTACTGTGAATAATGCTGTAATGAACATGGGGGTGCATGTGTCTTTGTGTACCAATGTTTTTGAATTTTTTGGGTTGATACCCAGTAAAGGGATTGTTGGGTCATATAATTCTATTCTTAATTTTTTGAGGTACCACCATGCTGTCTTCCATAATGGCTGTACCAGTTTACATTCTCACCAGCAGTGAATGAGGGTTCCTTTTTCTCCACAGCCTCTCCAACACTTGCTATTTACGTCGTGTCTTGTTGATTACAGCCAGTGTGAGGTGGAATCTCATTGTAGTTTTGATTTGCATTTCTCTAATAGCTAACGAAGATGAGCATCTGTTCATATATCTGTTGGCCATTTGTATGTCTCTTTGGGAGAAGTGTCTGTTGAGGTTTCCTAGGTATCTTACACTTAGGCAGTTGTGAGTGGACTGTTTTCTTAATTTCTCCTTCTGATCATTTGTTATTGGTGTATAGAAACGCAACAGATCTCTGATGTGGATTCTGTGTCCTGCAGCTTTACTGAATTTATTAGTTCTAATAGTTTTTTGGTGTTGTCTTTAGGGTTTTCCATATGTAATATCATGTCATCTGGTGACAAATTTTGAAAGGTATATATGGAACTAGGAAGACCAATATGAGTCCAGGCATGAGGTAATAGTGTGCTTGGTCTAGGTGGGCAGCAGTGGAGGTGGAGAGAAGAGGGACATGTGATCAGCAGGGGTTGCTGAGGGGTTAGATGTGGAGTGTACTACCCAGATTCCAGTGCTTTCAGAAGACCTAAGCAGCTGAGACAGTGGAGTTGCCATTTACTGGGATGGAGAGAGGAATAGGTTTTGGGAAAAATAGAGTTCAGCTTTGGAAATGACAGTCTGAGATGTTTAGCAGACATATAGGTGGAACTGCCAAGTAGACAGACAGTTGATGTGAAAGTAGTACCTTATTACTTAAGATTTTATTTATTGATTTTAGAGAGGAGGGAGAGAGAGAGGAGGAGGTGGGGGGAGCGGAAGCACCAACTCAATTGCTTCTTGTATGTGCCTTGACCAGGCAATGCCAGGGGCTTCAAACTGGCAACCTCAGCATTCCAGGTCAATGCTTTATGCTCTGCCACCACAGGCCAGGCTAAAAGTGCTACTTTTTTTTTTTTTTTTTTTTTTTTACAGGGACAGAGAGTGAGTCGCGAGAGGGATAGACAGGGACAGACAGACAGGAACGGAGAGAGATGAGAAGCATCAATCATTAGTTTTTCATTGCAGGTTGCAACACCTTAGTTGTTTATTGATTGCTTTCTCATATGTGCCTTGACCATGGACCTTCAGCAGACCGAGGAACCCCTTGCTTGAGCCAGCGACCTTGGGTTCAAGCTGGTGGGCTTTTCCTCAAACCAGATGAGCCCACGCTCAAGCTGGCGACCTCGGGGTCTTGAACCCGGGTCCTCTGCATCCCAGTCTGACACTCTATCCACTGCGCCACCGCCTGGTCAGGTGCTACCTTATTTTTTAAAATCACTGGTTATATGCTTTATCAGGAAGAACTAAATAGGAAACCAGCAGCCTGACCAGGCGGTGGCGCAGTGGATAGAGCATCGGACTGGGATGCGGAGGACCCGGGTTCGAGAGCCCAAGATCGCCAGTTCGAGTGCGGGCTCATCTGGTTTGAGCAAAAAAGCTCACCAGCTTGGACCCAAGGTCGCTGGCTTGAGCAAGGGGTTACTCGGTCTGCTGTAGCCCCATGGTCAAGGCACATGAGAAAGCAATCAATGAACAACTAAGGTGTCATGAAGAAAAACTAATGATTGATGCTTCTCATTTCTCTCTGTTAATGTCTGTCTGTCCCTATCTATCCCTCTCTCTGACTCTCTCTGTCTCTGTAAAAAATAAAAATTTAAAAAATAATAATAAATAAATAGGAAACCAGCAAACTATTCCTGATACCAATGTATTTATCACAATAGGATTAATCCCATTTATTATAAGTGTTTTCAGCATCGTCCAAGGCTCACTCCTGAGCCCTCAGCTTTTTGGTCCTTACTCCAGTCCTCATCACTGCATATGGATGACTCTAACCCTAGAACCCTTATCTGAGCAGCAGGCCATTTTCAGCCACAATTAGGACATTTTGGGGTTTGGCCTTTCAGAGTTTATGTACTGTTCTCAAGCCTCTTTTACCTCTGTCTGGGCCCCGTGCCAGGCGCCTCTCGTTCTCCTGCAGCAACAGCAGTTCTGTTCTTCAGAACCTTCCCCTGCGCTCGTGTGCCCAGCCAGCTCACCCTCCTGCTCCCACCGTCCGGGCTCCACTCCTGAGCGTTGCCTGTTGCCTGCATCCTTCCTTCCTCTTTCCTCGGTTTCTTCCACCCAGGCGCCTGCCCTTCTAACCCTGCTTCTCTTCAGGCCCAAATCTACCTCTCTCTAAAACCCCTCCTAGTTCCAACAAGTCTCCATTTCTGACCACTTCATATTGTTGTTTCTATCTGCTGCTGATTTATTTGACGCTCTCCTGGCCATAATGGAAACCTGGGAGTTGAGGTCTAGATGAGGGCCTTCTGGGTGCCGTCGTATAACTGCTCTGCGCTGCCCTTTCCTTGTCTGTTAAAGAAGCGGTGCTGCCCAGACCGCAGTGGGGAACCGGTGAAGTGCACGGTGACATGTGGGCATCGTGAAGACATAAGTTGTCAGAATAGATCCATCTTAGCATCTCATAAGCACAGATAACATCATTCCTTCATTTCTAGCCTTTCAGTGCCTGGTATGTAATGAACACTCAATAATTTGGTTGAATGAAATATAAACATGGTAAATAAATTCTTGATTTGTTCATGTATCAATGATTTTTCCACTACCATGTCAGCCAGCACGATTCTGCGTGTTATACTCTGGCAAGAACAAGACAATAGAGAGATTGGTTTCTTCATTCTAGTACAATAAATGCTCTGCTGAGGAAGAAAAAGGCAAGGATATTGGCTCTTTTTTTTTAACATAATAGCTGAGGTCAGAGTGAAGAGTCCCCAAAACTGTACCGCTCATTCTGCCCACTTACTTTCCTCTATTTAGCTTACCCTCAGCTCTGAAGCCTTCGTAAGCTGTTCTCATTCACCTGCGAAGCAACTGCTCCCCTCCGTGGCCCCTGCTCTGGCCCATACAGACTTCTGCCTCAGCTCCCTGACACTGATTGCATGGATTTTCAAGTTTCTGTAAGCTCTGGCACTTCCCCTCTCTGTCTGAAATCTTTGAGGGCAGAGTATATCTTTTTTATCTTCATATCCCAAGCATTTAGTACTGTGGTAATAAATGAATCATAATGTCCTGAAATTTATTGGTCATAATTAATAGCCTTTTATATAAAGAGATTCTTTTGCTTTTTGGAGCAGAAACTAAAGGAGTAGGTAGAAAACAAGCTGGAGTTATTGCTATTTTAAATAGCCAAGAGAAAGCTTGAAAAGAAGCTGCTGGTACAAAGAAGCATGGTGCAGTTGCATGAGAATTTCATTTCTCACCTGGCCGTCTGTGGTGACCGACCATCTCAGCTAGGCTTTGGAAGTTGAGTGAAAATGTTTGTCTTTCAGAAATCAGAGCCTCATTCTCTTAGTAACGATGCACTAATGAGGCGGGCTGTGTCCCTGGTAACAGACAGCACCTCCACCTTTCTCTCCCAGACCACATACGCGCTGATTGAAGCCATCACTGAGTACACTAAGGTAAGTGTCCTCCTGTTAAGTCTTAGCCACCTAGACCAGTGGTGAGCAGACTGGCTCACAGGCTGTGTCCAGTTGGGTGTCTGCCTTTGTAGGTACCTGACATACCAGGTTCCCGTGTTTAAGTATCGTCAAGGGCTGCTTTTGTGACTTAATAGTTGCAACAGACTATATGGCTTACAGAGCCACTCTCACCCTGATCTAAGTCACAGGTTTTTAAAAGAAAGTCTTAAATATAGCAGCCCAGCTTATAAAACAGAACCAAGCTGATTTGGTTTGGTTAGGGGTAAAAGGGCCCCAAGTCTCCCACCAGCAGCAACACCAGGGCCTTCTCTGTGAGGACAGTTTGGACCCCATTTATCTGAGCTAATAGAGCATGTGAATAATCAAAATTATTTAAAATTCTCATATGGCCCTACTTCACACAGTAGTGCGGACTGAAGGGCCAGTCTGCAGTCATGGGACATCTGGAGGTGTCCGTCTCCCTGGCCCTACCCCGTAGGCCTCACATCATGCAGACCTGTTTGTTCTATATTTGCAGGCTGTTTATACCCTGGTTTCCCTATACCGACAATATACAAGTTTACTCGGGAAAATGAATTCACAGGAGGAAGATGAAGTGTGGCAAGTAATCATAGGAGCCCGAGTGGAGGTGAGCAGAAAGCTAGGCCTGTCTGTGCTGCGGCCCCTGCCTCGTGGCGTCTGAGGACTGGGGTAGAGGTCTCACCAGTGTTTGTGCTCTAAGTCTAACATTTTGAATAAGCCCGTTTAAATGTGCTTAACCTCTTCCACTTGTCTGCAGCACTTTGTTTAATTTACAGATGACTTCAAAACAACAAGAATATTTGAGGCTGGAATCCACGTGGATGACCGCAGTTGGTCTCTCGGAAATGGCAGCAGAAGCCGCGTACCACACTGGTAGGTTAACATCGTCTCGGTGGAGGTGCTGGTCTTTCCTTCTAGCTGTAAAATGAGGGCTTTGGGTTAGATGGTCTGAAGCCCCCATGGTTCTAACTTGGTGAGAAAAGGTCCCATTTCCAGTATATCCAGCATTTTATTTGCACAATAGGGAAGATTAATGCTTCTGTAGACCAGGCCAGCGGAGGCAATGTTGTCAATACCTAGACAATAAAAACCACCACCAGTTGAAAAATTTGGCTGCTTTCAAATAGTTTATTAAGCATTTTATTTTTTATAAAACAGATAATTTATGAATATTTCAGGCCTTGTGGTCAGCATTTTATAGGCACTTTTAATTTATATCCCCCCCCCCCAGTTCCCTTAAAGTAGGCCCTATTGCTCATTCCCAGTTTACAGGTGAAGAAACGGGACAGAGGGGCTGAGCAACTCCCCTAGGACATTGTGTGCGAGAAGCAAGCAGCCACACTGGAACTCAGCCCGGGCTGCATCCCCTGCTCCTTGGTGCTCCGTGTAGAAAATGCAGCTTCTCACTCACCAGCGTGTTTTTTGGGCCTACAGAATGTTTGTTTAATTAAATGTATTTTGAGAGAAACTCTAGTTTAACATCTTACCTGATCTGTCCCAAAAAGGTAGTTCACAGAAATGACAGCCCAGGACCAGCGCTTAAGAAACTGGTATGCTAAAACACTTTCCTGCCCAGCCTGTGGTGGCACAGGGGAGAAAGCCTGACCATGGAGGTCGCTGCCCAGAACCCCCGCCTGCCTGGTCCAAGCACCTAGGACAGGCAACTTCTACTAGGAGTCGGTTCTTCCTGCTCCTCCCCGTCTATCTCCTCTTTCAAATCAATAAACAGTTAAAAAAGAAACCCACGCCTGACCAGGCAGTGGCGCAGTGGGTAGAGCGTTGGACTGGGATGCAGAGGACCCAGGTTCGAGACCCCGAGGTCGCTAGCTTGAGTGCGGGCTCATCTGGTTTGAGCAAAGCTCACCAGCTTGGACCCAAGGTCGCTGGCTCAAGCAAGGGGTTACTCGGTCTGCTGTAGCCCCACGGTCAAGGCACATATGAGAAAGCAGTCAATGAACAACTAAGGTGTTGCAACGAAAAACTGATGATTGATGCTTCTCATCTGTCTCCGTTCCTGTCTGTCCCTGTCTATCCCTCTCTCTGATTCTCTGTCTCTGGAAAAAAAAAAAAAAAAGAAACCCACCACTTTTCTGATTCCAGGATATCAGACTTGGGACTTGAGCACCAAATCTTAAAAAGGATACAACTTTTTTAAAGTAAAAACAAAAAAGAATTCTTAGCTAACTAAAACCTAAGGAATCAGAGATTCTGGAAACAGAACTGGAATGAGGAGCCAAACAGTGGTAGTGTGAAAGGAGCCTGGGAGGGGCCTGCAGCAGGGCAGACCCCACCCACCCCGCCCACGGAGGGGGACAGAGAGCAAAGGAGAACGAGGGAAGTTGAAGTGTAAGCATCGTGAGAAATAGACATTTCCCGTAACAGATTGACAGGGCTCACACAAGTTCTGAACAGAATTAAAAAATAAAATGGCAAAAGAAGATTCAGAATGTAAAGTATACATAGAAAAAATAGACGTACTTACAAAGGAAATATAATCAGACATGAGTCTTAGCAACTCTAGATGCAAGGTGACAAACCTAATCACCTAGAATTTTATATCTAGCCAAATACTAAAATTGAGAATGAAAGATTTTTTTTCAGACATATAAGGATTCATGGTTTACCAAATATATGTTTTCTGGAAAAACTGTGAAGAAAAATTAGAAGCAACTGAGATACAAGAATAATGAAAAAAAATTAGTAAAACTTGACAGAGGTTGAGTATTTAAAAATCAACATAGGGAAGAAGTAAAAGCATGCTAAGCCTTCTTACCTTATTGGGGAAGGAGAGACACGTCTACTTAACATTAGATATTAAATACACTGCAAAGAGGATTAGGGAAGAGGCAGACACAAACAGGAGTGGCTGAAAAGAACGTCTGAAGCAACGTGATCAGACATCAGGAATCACAATCGTAGATTAAATTTATTGTTATTAAATGATTTTTTTGGATTGTGTTCAAAAAAATAATTCTAGCTGTGACCATTTACAGAAGCACCTCTTAAACAAAATGGCATAGGAAGGTTGAAAATTATTTTTTTTAAAAACTGAATGAGTGAAGAAACTCACAAAGAGTGTTACCCCCCAAACAGCTCCAGAGCAATGTTGGAATCAAAAAGGAATCAGAGGCCCTGGCTGGTTGGCTCAGTGGTAGAGCGTCGGCCTGGCGTGCAGGAGTCCTGGGTTCGATTCCTGGCCAGGGCACACAGGAGAAGCACCCATCTGCTTCTCCACCCCTCCCCCTCTCCTTCCTCTCTCTCTCTCTCTCTCTCTCTCTCTCTCTCTCTCTCTCTCTCTCTTCCCCTCCCACAGCCGAGGCTCCATTGGAGCAAAGATGGCCCGGGCGCTGGGGATGGCTCTATGGCCTCTGCCTCAGGCGCTAGAATGGCTCTGGTTGCAACAGAGCAACGCCCCCTGGTGGGCATGCCGGGTGGATCCCAGTCGGGCGCATGGGGAGTCTTAGGTTAGGAGCAGTAAAACTCCCACTCATGTTTAAGGCCTCATTTTTTCAGCTTCATATGGTACCAGATCAGTCTTTCCGTTTTCTTGTTCCCCCCTCAAGACTGTTGTACTTTAGAGCTGACTCTTCCAGACAATTTTGATAGATCTGCAGTCTTATTTCTGCTGCTATTTCTCTTGTCCCCACATCTACCAACTTCCTACTCCTGTTGCCTTTCTGATTTCATTTTAATAAAAGCAGCTGTTACCCAAAAAAAAAAAAAAAAAAAAGAATCAGGACAAAAAGCATTAAAGGGGACAGCACATCATCAAGAAGATAGCATGGAATGTGCACCTACTAAGGCAAAGACTGATAGACTTTCAGAGGGAGAAACTGGGCTTTATACACACCTCAGACTCTGGTTGAGACCAAAAAAATTAAATCTAAAAGGGTTGGAACAGAATGATTTTTAGAAGTTTAATAAAATATATATGCTGAAAAGAAAATTTTGCTCACTTCTTTCTCCCCAAATCTTTTCAAACACAAATAGAACACATACAAAAATTGATTTTGTGCCAGGTGACAGAGACTCGGGAAATTCCTTTGCACCTCTTCCCCACCAAAAATCAAAATGGAAATTTAAAAATATTTAGAATTGGTGATGACAAGTGCAGTATTTAGCAGACCCAGGGAGCTATAGACAAAGTAGCTTTAAAGAGACCTTGACAGCTTTAAAGGCCTTATGCGTCAATACCAATAACAGAGCCATGAGTGACAGGCAGTGTTCACTGTGCAAGAGGTACCAAGTTATCTTTAACCCAGAACTTAGAGAAAGAGCAAATAAATCCACACAGTATAAGAATAAAAAATAAAAGGTATAAGAAAAAGGCAAAATTTGGTTCCTTGAAGAGAGAGGGCAAGTATGATTTTCAGAGAGCAGAAGTAAATTGAGAAAGGGCTATTATAGTTAGGAAGATTTTTTACATTATATGAACATTGTTATGTGAATCCTGAATTGGCCTGAGAAGTAAACTTCCCAAAAAAGACCAATAACCATAAAAATTGAAACAGTTTTCAAAGATTCTGTGACCCAAAAGTGGACACTATGCCCAGGTTGCTTGTGGGGGAGTTTTATCAGCTCTTCAGGAAACATAATTCCTGTTCTAGAAAGTGTACCAGTACAATTGTACAGAGCCAGCACAGGCCTGATCCGAGGCTGCACTAGGCCAGCACCAAAATAAAAATACAGTTCAGGGTCACAAATACAAATGTAAATCAAATATAGCCATTAACCTGAAAATACAGTGCTAATTCAGCTTTGGAATAAAACTGTCAACATAATTCACTACTTGAGATTATCTATGTAAAGGAGAAAAGCCACCATGTAATCCTATCAACGTATGCCCCAAAAGCCTTTAGTAAAATGTAGTGCCCATTTATGATTTAAATCTGAGTCCATTATGAATAGAGAGAATTTTCTTAAATGATACAGGTTAAGAGATCCTACTTGGTAGTGATATATGAGAAGCATTTTCATGAAGGTCGGAAATAAGAGAGGGATGCCTGCTATTATACACTACCTTTCAACATTGTACTGAAGGTTCTCCTTAATGCAGTAAGATGGGAAATCACCCACATTGCTTGGCTAACTGAGAATTATACCTGGCTGTAGGATGAAATACACCAGCAGCTGGTAAAAGAAATAATGATAGAGCTCCAAGACATTTTTAAACAAAACTGCAAAATACATTCAATAAATACCTTTCATGCTATTATGTAAATTTACACCAACAGTGTTTTTCTAGGTATTCCATATGTACATGGTCTCATTTTAAAAGATGTCCTTTAAACTTCCAACAGGTTATATTTGAAGATTGGTTAGGGTGAGGAAAGAAATCTTTGACAATTTTATTAGTGATTACTTAATTTGTCAAAAATATGTGTAGTTAAAAATTAAATTCATAAACCATCTGTTTTAGGAGCTACGTAGCTGTGGGAATTGCATTTAACAACCATAATGCTAGCTACTCAGCTGGAGAAACATGCTAGGATTTTGACAATAAATAAAATGCAGACCTGAATGTGGAATCCCAGAGTTCTCTGTGGAGAGAAGGCTGGCATGGAGGACAGGGAAAGTGGCCCCAAGAGGGGCTCGGATGACAACATGGAGCCCCCCAGCTTCCCTTGTGTCCACTTGCACCTGCCATTTGCCTGCTCAGGCTAATTGTCCCATCTCTTGGCAGGAGCAGACCAGGCTTCCATAACTGCCAGGAATCACATTCAGCTGGTGAAGTCACAGGTGCAGGAGGTGCGCCAGCTCTCCCAGAAAGCAGAAACCAAGTTGGCAGAAGCACAGACAGAAGAACTCCGACAGAAAACCCAGGAGGGGGACGACAGGGCTGAGCCAGAACAGGAGGCTTACCTGCGTGAAGATTGAGGGCCTCAGCTACTGCCCACATAACCACTCAGCCTGGGGTGGGCACAGCTTGCTCTGCAGGGAGAGGCGACGCCAGGTCCTGCCCTGGCCCATCAGGTCAGAAGCCTCTGTGAGCTGGGAGTGTCTGCCCTCCCCCTGGCCGCCTGGGGCACTGCTCCCCCCTCCACTGCTGCCCTATCACCCACCGGTCTTACTTCCCACCTGCCTGCCTGGAGCACCTCACCAGCCTGGCCAGGGGCAGAAGTCCCTTTGTGTCACGCCCACAGGTTCAGTAGCTGTTTTAACCCGTTTCCAATCTTACATTTTCAAATAGGATTTCATTTTGCTTCCTCCATAGGGAAGTGAGTTTGGGGGGTAGAGGGGAGCCTGTCCTGTTGATAAAAGATCTCTTTGTTTCTCAACACCTCTGACCTGGCCCCACAGGCTGTAAGGACAGCTCAGGCCAGGGTGCCAAAAGTCAGTTACTCTGCAGGGACTGGAAGAGGAGTACTCCCTGGTGCTCCCACAGGCCTTACTCCAACACATGCTTCTCGTGTTCTTTTCCTTCATGTTTCTGTATTGTGTCCTGAGAAGAATTGTTTTGCATTTAAAAAACTGTGTGTGTGTCTTCTGGGACCCTCCGCAGCCTCCCACTTTGCAGCCTCCGCCTCAGACTGGCTGAGCCCCCCAGGGGGCTGGCAGCACTTACTGTGCTTGGCTCCCATTCAACACGAGCTGGTACAAGTGAGCCAGGTTTCAGTGCTTTTAATCAAAGTTAGAAAAGTTTGGGAGGGGATTACAAAAACTAAGCATTTCCTGTAGACCATCATGAGTCGTTGCAAGTGATTCATGATAGAAAAACACACCCAGTACACTCAGCCCACCCCTGGGAGCCGGGACAAGGGGGTGGCCGCACACTTGAGCCCCTGGTCCATCACCAGTGCCCACATGGTCCACATCTCCAGGGGGCTGAGGCGGTGCACCAGGAGCAGCCCTCTGTACAGGCAGGGGTCCAGGGGGTCCAGGGGCCGCCGGATCCCAAATGTCTTGAAGCCAGCATGGTGCATGGGGCTCACCCCCAGCTTCCTCAGACACATGCCCACAAAGACATCATCGATGGGGAAGAGCTCAGCCTCTTCCACGGCTGCTTGGAGGTGCTGCACAGTGGCTCTGGACATGACATAGCCCCCACCCCCAGCATAGGGCGGGTAGTGGCGGGCCCTGTACATGGAGGGCGGGATGAAGTATTTGACCTTGGTGTTCCTGTTAGGCAGAGCCTGGCGGATGACGTCTCCCACCAGGAGGTCCTGGTCTGGGTCCCAGCCCTCCAGGAACTCGAGGACATTGGGGACATGGACAAAGACATCATCATCTCCCTTTAGCATGAAGTGGACCTGGGGACAGGCAGCCGCCACCCAGCGCTGCAGGTGCAGCTCCTTGAGTGTCAGGTTGAAGAAGTCCTCAGCAAAGTCCCACTGCAGGATATCATCAAACTCCCGGCTCTCATAGGCCAGCAGCTGGGCCGGGGGTGTGGGTCTGGCCACCCCTAGGAGGAACACCAGCCTTAGCTTCCGGCTGCCAGCCCAGTCCCCCGCCCGGCCCCATGTGCTGCGGATGGCTGCACGCCGTTCCACATGGCCAGGCTGTGACTTGATGGCCAGGAGCAGGAAGATGTCCTTGGCACAGCCAGAAGGCTCCAGCAAGATGGAGAAGTTGCGGCAATGGCGATAGGTCAAGAAGAGGCGGTGACGGCTGGGCAGTGACTGGGAGGCATTAGCCACTGTGTAGTTGGGTGGACACTGGCTATGGTGGGGCCCCGGGGGTGCCCAGAAGGGCGGGTGGGCTATGAGTGTCCCTGCTGGCTTGACCTCCTTCTTCAGGAAGAGCAGGCAGCTGAGCAGCAGTACGGCGATGCTGTACAGGACAAGGCAGCCCAGCCTGCGGAGCATGGCAGGGCCTGCAGGGGAAGAGTGTGAGCAGCTGGCGCAACCCCAGCCAGCCTCCGCCTCCCCAGTCCCAAGAGCGACCATGACCCACAGCCCAGCAGCTAAGTCCTTGTTGGCCTTTGTCCTCCAGCTCTTTCCCAAGTCCCTCTCCCAGAGGACGGACTCAGCACACTTTGCTATGCTGGCTCTCACCTACCTTCTATCATCAAAAGGCTCTTAGGTCAACTTGTTCCCAAAATGACTTGCTGCCACTTTAAATTGAGGTACCAAGTCTCGGTAAGATTCTCAGCAATCCAAAGAGAAGACCCAGAAATGCTAACCAGCAGAGGCATGTGCTAAGGTCCTGAGTAGCAAAGCCAGGCCTTAATGCCCTCATCTTCCCCCTGGCCAAGTTGTCTGGGCCCCACGCCCTCACTCCATCCAGTGTACCACATTAGCCTCAGCCTGTTGTCTCTGCCACCACCACCACACAAGTGTCTAGTTGCTAGGGATGTGTGGCAAACAAAACAGGCAGGGAGGCTCTCAGCCCTCAGAAAAGAGACCCCAAAAGCCCAGTACAAACTTCAGACAATGCTGAGGACATTAAAGCAGTGTTGTGAAATCCAGGACAGTGAAGTTTCTTTAACCCCCAGTAGTTTAGAAAGCCCACCTTGATGGACATTTGAGCCAAACCACATAAAGATCTAAGGGAGAGTGTGCCAGGCAGAGGGGACAGGTAAGCGCAGAGCTGCAGACTGAGCAGCAGGCTGCTGTCCCCAACAGGAGCGCAGTGGCCTGGAGTATAGAGCGAAGAAACTGGCACGAAGGGGCACAGTAGATTCGTGTAAGGGTCGTGGTGAAGGGCAGAGAAAGGGCTTGGGTGTCACTGTAGGCGCCCAGAGACCCACTGGAGGATTTAGCAGAGGCAGTAAAAGAATTGGCATTGTGGCCCTGGCCGGCTTGCTCAGTGGATAGAGCATCGGCCCAGAGTATGGAGGGCCTAGGTTCGATTCTCGACGGAACACACAGAAGCGACCATCTGCTTCTCTCCCTCTTCCCCTCCCGCAGCCAGTGGCTCCACTGGTCCCAGCATCCGCCTCAGGCGGGGGTTGCCGGATGCATCACGGCGGGGGCGCATGCGGGAGTCAGTCTCACTGTCTCCCCTTCTCTCAAAAAAAAACACCTATTGTTTGAAAGGTCATTACAGCTGCTGCCTAGATAACTGATTGTGGAAGAGCAAAAACGGAGCCGAGCCCAGATGAAAACTGTTGGAGAGGACTCAGGACTCGGCCAGGGCGCTGGCTGCGGAGGGAAGAGCTGGATGGGCTTCAGGTGTGGACGCACGCGGGCTGGGAGTGCCGGCGTCCCAGGTGAGTAGTGGTGCCAGTTACCCAGAAGGGCGCAAAGAGGCGGCGGTACTCTTTCGTAAGCGTCTTGGCGCCCCCCACTGCCTGAAAAACTGCAAGCCCGCGCCGCAGTGACCCGGCTAGCCTCTGCTCTCCGCCCCATAAACCCCGGGGGCCCCACACCGCCGGGGCGCCCCACACCAAGCCTGCTAAAGGGATTCTCCCTCCCTACCGTGAGCCCACCAAGCCTGGTTTGTAACCGGCACCGGGGTCAGCGAGTGCACGGCCCCCTCTAAGTGGGGTGCCGAGTCCCAAAGGTCTGCAATTGTTTCTGGAGTGACAGCCGCCTCTGGTCCTCACAGGGCTGGGTGCCCCGACATGCCACGACAAGGCAGACGGCCAAAGGCTAATTCATTCCTTCCACGTGAGTCTACAGGGCTGTTGCGGGGTCGCAAAGCACGGATCAGGAGCCCCGTGGTGGACACCCTCCCCCCCAAAAACCTGGGCACAGCGAGCAGCGCCGCCCGTCGAGGCGTCCGGGGCAAGCGGCTCAGGCTGGCTCCGTCCCAACACCCGGGGTGAACCGAAGCCGAGCGGTCCTCACCGTCCACAGGGGTGCGGGGCCGCCTACCTGCCTGCCGATCACGGCGTCCCCCGGACAGGCGAGGCGCCCCTCTGCAGACGAGCCCCCCTCCCAGCAGCGGGGCTCCAGGCGCTCCGCCCGGCACGAAGCGGCCCTCGCGGACCTACCTGAACCGTGTCGCGGGTCGGCCCTCGCGGACCTACCTGAGCCTTGTCGCGGGTCGGGCACGGGCGAGGAATTAGGCTGGCAGCTCGCGCAGCGGAGCGGCGAGCGGGAGCACCAGCTGCACGCTCACGGCTCTGCTCGGCGGTGGGCGGAGCCCGGCCACGGGCCTACCGCTGACCACGCCCACATACGGGCGGGGCTTGTGGCCGGTGGGTCCGGAGTGGGCTCCCTCCCACCCGGGCTCCACTAAACTGCCGCGTCCCTCCCTCTACGCGCCCCTGCGGCCTCCGGGGGGAGGCCGCCCGCTCTCCGACGCGCCAGGGCCGGATAGGACAGACGCGGGGCGACAGTCGCCAGAACAGCCTTTAATGCGGCAACACTACGCGGCGATGGTCCGCAGCGCCTCCTCGGCCGAGCGGCACTGGTTCAGCTGGATCTGGACCTCCACTGTCAGGGGCTCCGGCTTGTAGTTCTCGCCTGCTGAGAAGACGAGCACGCGAGTCCGCAACGTGGGCGGGCCGTTCTCCGCCTCTCTGGGCGGGCACGTCACTGTCCCCAAAACACAAACCCTTCTCAGGCTCAGACTCGGGAATAGGGAATAAAATGAAGTCGCATTTAACTAGGGGACCACCGTTTTACTTAAAAAGACACTGACAGCCAGACGGTGGCGCAGTGGATAGGACCCAGGTTCGAGACCCCGAGGTCGCCACCTTGAGCGCGGGCTCATCTGGTTTGAGCAAGGTTCACCAGTTTGAGTCCAAGGTCGCTGGCTCGAGCAAGGGGTCACTCGGTCTGCTATAGCCCCCCCCCCCCAAAGCACATATTAGAAATCAATCAATGAACAACTAAGGAGCCTCAATGAAGAACTGATGTTTCTCAACTCTCTCCCTTCCTGTCTGTCTGTCCCTGTCTCTCTCTCTGACTCTCCCTGTCTCTGCCACACACACACACACACACACACACACACACACACACACACACACACAAATCCCTCTAGGAATATGAGATTCTGGTGAATCTATAGGACCCATAGAGCCACAAGGACTATGTGTCAGTCCCCACTCTGAATGTCCCTGTCCCACCTCAGCCTGGCTCCTACCCCAGAATGCTTTCCTGCCCATGTAATGACCCACATCAAGCCCCTCTTGTCTCAAGGCCACAGGGAAGACACAGAGCTTGGTCGTCAGGGTGGTTGTGGCCTCAATGCTGACTAGACTAAGATAGGATCCTCCATCCTTCTGGTCTTTGGTCCTAAATCAGGCTGATTCCTCAGCAGATCCTGCTATGACCTGAATGTTTGTGTCCTCCCCAAAAATGCATATGTGCAATCCTCACGCCGAAAGGTGGTGGTAGTGGTAGGTGGAGCCTTTGGGAGGTGATTAAGTCCTAAGGGCAGAGGTATCATGAGTGGGATTAGCACCCTCTTATAAAAGAAGCTCCAGGCTCTGGCTGGTTGGCTCAGCAGTAGAGCGTCAGCCCAGCGTGTGGAAGTCCCGAGTTCGATTCCAGGCCAGGGCACACAGGAGAAGCACCCATCCACTTCTCCACCCTTCCCCTCTCCTTCCTCTCTGTCTCTCTCTTCCCCTCCCGCAGCCAAGGTTCCATTAGAGAAAAGTTGGCCCAGACGCTGAGGATGGCTCCATGGCCTCCACCTCAGACGCTAGAATGGCTCTTGTTACAATCAAGCAACGCCCCAGATGGGCAGAGCATCGCCCCCTGGTGGGCATGCCGGGTGGATCCCGGTCGGGTGCATGCAGGAGTCTGTCTGCCTCCCCACTTCTAACTTCAGAAAAATAAAATAAAATTAAAAAAAATAAAAGCTCTGGAGAGAGCCCTCCCTCCTCCCTCCACCATGTGCAGGACCTGTGAGAATGCGGCTACAAAGCAGGATGAGGGTTCTTACCCAATGGTGCTGGCACCTTGGACTTCCCAGGCTCCAGAGCTGCAAGAAATAAACGTCTATTGTTCGTGAGCTGCCACATCTGTGGTGCTGTTAACCGCAGCCCCAGTGGACGAAGGCAGGTCCTCAGGGTATGCTCCCTGCCCGCGGTCACCATCACTGGCTCTTACGTTTTTTAGCTTTCTTATTCTTTGAATCCTGAGAGAAAGGACCACCAGATAAGACGCTCGCTCACAGAGTGAGAGATGCTGGGAGAGGGGTGGATGCAGATTCCGGTGCCTTCTTGTGGGAGCTCCCAGCCCTGCCAGGGCCTCTCCTGGTCCCCGATGGGGGCTGCGTCTCACAGGGGGAGCGGGGCCCTACCTGCCCTCTTGCCTTGTTCCTTGCCCCTGAGAAGGCTGCCTGATGTGCTGTGTCCCACAGAGCTGCCCCCCCCCCCCGCAGCCCCATGAGCTTGGGAGAGGCCCTGCCGTCCCTGGCCGGCCTGTACGTTCCCCGTTCCCAGGGTCCTGCCAGTGCTGCAGCTCCCTGAGGGGGGTCAGGGCTCAGGGCCCCTCGTCCCCCAGCCTCCCACCCCATCCCTCCCACCACCTGCCCCCCAGTACCCTTCCTGTGGGGGAGGGTGTGGTGGGGGCCCTGCGGTACCCTGGAAAGTGTCAGTCTGTCGGATTCCAAGGTGCGGATCACCCCGAAGTTGCACAGGGAACTCACAAGCGACTCCCCGGCCAGCAGAGGCTCCAGGACCACCAAGCAGCTGCCCAGCACCCGCAGGGTGGGCAGGTCCTGACGGAGCTCTTTAGGAAGCTCCTTCTTCTTCTTGGACCCCATCTGTTCCAGGGAGGAGCGGCCAGGAGGGTGACAGGGCCCAGCAGGGATGTGCCCGGCCCCCGGCGCTGCCACCCACGGCCCGCGGTACCTTCGTCATCTCTTGGTCCTCTCTAGCGGCCTTGCCTTTCCCTTTCTTGTCCTTCTCTCCTTTTCCCTTCTTGGAGGGCAAAGGACTGTCCACAGGAGGGGCCACCACAGGCCAGGAGAGAACCTGGGGGGCGGCGACACAGGCCACACTGGGACCCCCTGGGGTCTTTCCGGAAAGGGGCTGAGACCCGCCAACCAGGGAGCAGGGCAGAAAACCGGAAGGGAGGTGGGCAACGGTCCACCTTGGGGAACGCCAGTGCCCACCTTCTCCTCCACGATGGTCACGATGGTCCCCGCCAGCAGGAAGGCCTTGAGTGCCACCAGGTCCCTGAGCGTGTGCTGCATCTCGTAGCTGCAGGGGATGACGTCAGCCCAGGGCTTGCGGACGGTGCTGAAGAGGACTGTCCTGAGAGGGGACATGACCCCGGGGGCCGTCAGGCAGGGCCCACAGGCTGTGGGGCACTGTGGGACAATATGAGCCTGGCGCTGACCACGGCCAGGTGGCGCAGGGGGCCGGGGGGCCAGGAAGGGACACGGGCACAGCGGACAAAGCTGTGGGGACAGTGAACGCCGCATGGGGACTTCCTGCAGGGGGTGACTGTGCACTAAACAGTGGGTGGAAACCAACCAGAAATGAATCATAAGTTGAAAAAAGAAATCAAGGTAGGAGTAAAACTATTTTGAATTCCCTGAATTGTTACAAAGTGATTCTCTGGTGCCAATAGGAACTGGGGGAGTTCCAAACCATGCACTCGGGAGAGGATGCCAGGGCTCAGACAGATGTCTGCAGCCCGAGGTGCGCGCGGCACCCTTCGGAATGGCCCACGTCAGTCAACAGGAACAGATGTGGGATCACTGACCCCTGAATCTGAGCCTCAAAAAGGAAGCAAATGCCACCACGTGGATGAACCCTGAAGACATGATGCCCAGTGACATATGCCAGACACGAAGCAAACGCTGTGATTCCATTCGTGTGAGGTCCCTAGACTCCTCACAAAGAGAAAGAAAATAGAAAAGAGGTTCCTAGAGGCGGACGGATGGGAGGGGCGGGGCTCGTGTTTAATGGGAACTGGTTCAGTTTGGGAAAATGAAAACGTTTCGGAGGTGGATGCTGGTGATGGCCGCCCAATGACGTGAACGCACGGAATGCCCCTGAGCGGTGCGCTTACAGTGGTGAAAGCCGGCAATTTTCTGTGACCCGTCTTTTATCACAATAAAAAAGGATATGGTGTTGTGAGGTGTGACCCCCCCCCAGGAGTGTGGTGTGGCCTTGCTCGTTTTCATCCACCCAGGGCCTCCTTGTTTGCTTCCTGACACACTGCCACAGGTGCTGACGAACAGAAGGGGTCGTTCGTAAAGTGAATAAATGTTACTTATGCCAGCCAGATTCCAAAGCATATTGGAAAGTAAAAGTTCTCAAAGTGGTGAGATATTGGGTCAAAAGCAGAAACAGCGATCCCCCAGACCAGAATTCAGAATCCGTAATTAGAATTATACTAGGATTAGACACCATATGTGACCATGGTAGGAAATAGTGTAACATACATTGCTTTAAAAACTGGATTAGGGAACGGGGAGAGGGAAAGGGGGAGGGGGAGGGGCACAAAGAAAACTAGATAGAAGGTGACAGAGGACAATCTGACTTTGGGTGATGGGTATGCAACATAAGTGAACGACAAGATAACCTGGAGTTGTTATCCTTGAATATATGTATCCTGATTTATTGATGTCGCCCCATTAAAAATAAAATTATTTAAAAAAAAAACAAAAACAAAACTGAATTACAGCATGGAGAATTAATAATATAACAACATTATTTCAATTTTTTTATTGATTGGTTTTAGAGAGAGAGGGAGAGAGAGAAACGTTGATTTGTTGTTCCACTCATTTATGCACTCATTGGTTGATTCTCATATGTGCCCTGACCAGGGATTGAACTGGCAACCTTGGCATGTCAGGATGATGTTCTAACCAACTGAGCTACCTGGCCAGGGCCTAAATGATCACAAATTTGAAGTGATAAAAACTCAGAGAAAGTAGAATAAAATACTTCTTCCAGCACTGAGGTGGAAGAAACTTTTCCCTCAAAGGAGGATGCAAAGACAGTTATGAATTGAAATCCAACAGAAGTTAAGCCCAATAAAACAATTCAATCCAGAGCGTGCATACAGTGTGAATCAACTGGGCAAACACAAATGTTAAAAGGGAAACATGAAGTTGGAGGGAATGCCCTGGCCAGATAGCTCGGATGGTTAGAGCATCATCCTAAACTGCAGCCGTTGCCGGGTTGATTCCCGGTCAGGGCACATACAGGAACAGCTTGATGTTCCTGTCTCTCTCTCTCTGCCCCCCTTCCTCTCTCTCTAAAATCAATAAATTAAAAAAAAAAAATTAATGGAGGAAATATGTGGCTATGACGAATTTAAAAAATTAGTCCCAAAGCCCTAGCCAGTTGTGGATTCGATCCTCGGTCAGGGCCCGTACGGGAGATGCCAGTGAACGCACAACTAAGTGGAACGACAAATAAATGCTTCTCTCTCTCTCTCTTCCTGTCTCTGTCTCTCTAAAATCAATCAGTTAAAAATAGGTCTATAAAACATTAGTGCTATGGCCCTGGCCGGTTGGATCAGCGGTAGAGCGTCGGCCTGGCATGCGAGGGACCCGGGTTCGATTCCCGGCCAGGCCACATAGGAGAAGCGCCCATTTGCTTCTCCACACCCCCCTCCTTCCTCTCTGTCTCTCTCTTCCCCTCCCACAGCCAAGGCTCCATTGGAGCAAAGATGGCCCGGGCGCTGGGGATGGCTCCTTGGCCTCTGCCCCAGGCGCTAGAGTGGCTCTGGTCGTGGCAGAGCGATGCCCCAGAGGGGCAGAGCATCGCCCCCTGGTGGGCAGAGCATCGCCCCTGGTGGACGTGCTGGGTGGATCCCAGTCGGGTGCATGCGGGAGTCTGTCTGACTGTCTCTCCCTGTTTCCAGCTTCAGAAAAATGCAAAAAAAAAAAAAAAACCAAACAAAAAAACATTAGTGCTACAAACAGAATCTGAGACAGAATGTGACTAACTGTACTTCCCAGGCAGGGTAAAGAAATTCTATAACCTGAACTAAAACATACAGGCCAAAAAAAAAAAACCCCTGGTGATAAAATATTGTAAATAAATACTTTAAGAATAACACTCAAAAATGCACCAGAGGCCCTGGCCGGTTGGCTCAGCGGTAGAGCGTCTGCCTGGCGTGCGGGGGACCCGGGTTCGATTCCCGGCCAGGGCACACAGGAGAAGCGCCCATTTGCTTCTCCACCCCCGCCCCCCCCTCCTTCCTCTCTGTCTCTCTCTTCCCCTCCCGCAGCTGAGGCTCCATTGGAGCAAAGATGGCCCGGGCGCTGGGGATGGCTCCTTGGCCTCTGCCCCAGGCGCTAGAGTGGCTCTGGTCGCGGCAGAGTGACGCCCCGGAGGGGCAGAGCATCGCCCCCTGGTGGGCAGAGCGTCGCCCCCTGGTGGGCAGAGCGTTGCCCCTGGTGGGCGTGCCGGGTGGATCCCGGTCGGGCGCATGCGGGAGTCTGTCTGACTGTCTCTCCCCGTTTCCAGCTTCAGAAAGAAAAAGTAAAAAAAAAAAAAAAAAAAAAAAAAAAAAAAAAAATGCACCAGAGAGAGCAGGCGACACAATCTACTTCCAGACCATTGTCTCCACTGCAGTCACCTTCCCAAAAGGCAGATCTGATTTAGGTACGGCCCTGCTTAAAACTGTTCATGGTATCCCTTTAATAGAAAGTAGGCTATCTTTCTGTCTGTCTACCTTTCCAATCCCCACCTTCCTCCACATTCAAGCTCCTGCCATCTGTCCCCCCCTTCGTGTCACTATAGGGGCACAGACACACCCCGCCCTTCCCTGGAGTGCCACTTACTACGCAGGGTGTGGGATAACGACTGTTTGGTCATTTCCTTTTCGAGATGGGTCAGGGCCCGACAGGTCACCATCTATCCTGTTGTCTGTAGACCCAGAATCATGCCTGTTAAGAGTAATTAAGCCCTGGCCAGGTGGGTCAATGGGTAGAATGCCGTCCCAGTGCGCCAAGGTTGTAGGTTGGATCCCCAGTCAGGGCACAGACAAGAAGCGACCGATGAGAGCACAAATAGATGAACAATAAGCTAGTGTTTCTCCTCTCTCTCTCACCCTTCCTCTCTTAAATAAACAACCTATGAATGCATAAATAAGTAGAACAACAAATCAATGTTTCTCTCTCTCCCTCATTTCCTCTCTCTCTAAAATCAATAAAGTGACATTTTTTAAAAAAGAATTTTTTATCAAAGCAAGACAAACTGCAACACATGAATGCTGTGGAGAGGACCAGACGGGACTTAGGAAGGCGAGAAAGAGCCAGCACCCGGGTTGGAAGATCCGTGCCACACGCCAGACGCCAGAGTCAGTTCAAGATGGACTCAAGTTAAACCAGAAAGGTTTCCAGCCCTAAGGCCGAAGTGTGAAGGGCTGTGCATCTGTTTGTTTTCAGGTGACTGAAGAGTCAGGCCCTCAGGGTCCCCTGGCCCTTCAGGGAGGAGATGCACCTGCCTTCTGGGGGCAAGGTCAGGACCCCAGGAAAGAGGGTGAACACGGGGCCCAAACTCTCCCGAGAGAGTGGCCTCAGGGGCCTGGTGTCCGGACAGGCAGGGGAGGCCTGGTGACCCCGGGTCTTACTGCCACCGGGCCTCCATCCTTACCCTGGCAATGGGCAAAGCCGGGGGTCCACTTTCGGTCGCAACGTTGCCAACTTCTCTACAGAGTCCACGGACCTGGGCAAGGATATCGACCCGCCCGAGACCACCGAGCCCTCCAGCTCTGCCGACGGGAACTGGGACACGGTGGCCGACAAGGACTCTGCAACCTCCTCAGCCTCTTTGGGGACGGCGGCCGCAGTGGGCGCAGTGGGGGAGCCGACTTCTGCGGGCATGTCCTCGTCCAGCTGCTCCGCGCTGGCAGGGGGCTTGAGGATCTGCGGGAGGAGACACGGGAACAGGGCTGTGCCGCCAGGTTCCCCCAGGCGCAGCGTGAACGTGGGTGAGCCGACGTGGGTCAGCGTTTTTGGATGGACTTGCAGTGTGAGCACACACGGGAATGCAGGTTAAAAAGAATGCCAAGCTTGTTTCTCCCGCAAGGTCTGTGCCAAGAGTGTAAACAGTGACTACCGGTGCCTGAGACAGCGGGTGGCTTCCTTGGGGTTCCTCTGGATGGGGGGGATGGGAGGTGTATGGGTTGGACTAAGGATGTGGGAGGAGCGGTCAGTCTGGGGGTGAAGTTCTAGGCTGCTCCCTTGTGAGGCTGTTTGCTCATATATTTTTTTAATTTAAAAAATTTTCCATTGATTTGAGAAAGGGTGGGCAGGAAGGGAGAGAGGGAGAGAGAACAGCATCAACTCGTTGTTCCACTTGGATGTGCACTCATTGATGGCTACACAAACCCACAACCTCATCACACCAGGACAGTGCTCTATCTACTGAGCCACCTGACCAGGGCTGTTTGCTGACATTGGGGGGGGGCAGAAGAGTGCGTGCAGTTGGGAGGTGGCGCGGGAGGTGGTTCCTGGTTCCGAGCAGGGCTGAATCACAGGAACCCTGCTCAGGACCCCACCCCACCCCAGGGCCTCCAGAAGCAGATGCGCCTGCATGGAAGACATGGACCCCAGAGCAGGACTCCGCCCACCTACTCTCAGGACCCGCCCAGTACGCTCACCTCAGCCCGCGCCTCTGCGTCTTCATTCCCTTTGCCATCTTCATCTTCCATAAAGTCGTAGGTCACGTAGTAGCTGTAAGTGATAAAAGGGCCCTGGGGCCCTGGTTCTGGGTCCAAGACAGAGCTGTCCAGAACCCCTCTGATGTTTCCAATTGTCACCACCAACTGTGCCTCACAGGCCAAGAAGTCTGCCAGGAGAAACGGGCAGGGGTGAGGGCGTTGTGGGGTTGGAAGCGGCAGATGACAGGCAGCAAGAGGCCCGGGCGGTAGACTGCCGCGCGGGCTAAGCCCTGGAGTTTGCACACGGGTTTAATCACAGTGACTCTGGGTAAGTCTCTTGGGCGAGACACCCCTCTTGGGCCAGACGCTCCTCTTGGGCTTCCTGTTCCCGATCTGCATAAGGGGAATGACAGCAGCGGCTTTGCAGGATGGTTACAGCACATGCACCGTGTGGCTGTCATTGTCAACGTTGATCCTCTTGACCTGGAGACGGCCCTGGTGCTGCTGGTGGCGCCTAGGCCACAAGGGGGCGATCTCAAGTCACCACGGAAGACAAGATGCTGATCTAAAGAATGCCTTCCATTGGCCTGGGACGAGAGGGGACCGAGGAGGTCCCAGCCTCCCTACCCCTTCTGCCCCCAAATCCCAACCACAGGGACCAAATCTGGGCAAGAACTCCAACAAAGAAGGTGAGCTGCACCCAGCCAGGGTCTGGGCTGCCCAGGGAGCTGTGGCGACGCCCCCGATCAGCACGCTCACCCGCACTGTGGTGGAGCCCCCGGAACTGGTGCTTCTCGTTGGGAGACACGGTGATGTCGTCCAGCACGCAGAGGTGGGCCAGGCTGTCGATGGTGAAGCCGCGGTAGTAGGGCACCAGGGCCAGCGGGTTCCCCTGCAGCACCAGGAGCCGCAGGCGCTGCAGGGTGCTGAGGCTGGCTACCATGCCCTGCAGGTCCGTCAGGTCGTTGAAGCCCAGGTCCAGAGACACCAGGTTGGGCCTGGGAGGTGAGCAGAGAGGTGGGGACAGGCCTGCCTGCGTAGCCTCCCCGGCTCCCGGTCCAGGGCAGACAGCAGGCCTGATGCTGAGGGCCGCATGGCAGACTGGCACACTTTGGGCAGCTCAGGACCCAACTTAGCCCCCTCCACACACAGGCAAGGACCTCCTGGCTCCACTGCCCCCTCTCTCTGTGGCACTGCCATCCTCACAGGTCAGAGATGGCCCTTGTCACATCCTGCCTCTGCCTGACTCCTATTGACACAGATCTCTTACAGGATAAACATCTCGGTATCTCCCATGGAACCTGATACTGTTTTGTGCATCTAGAAGGTTCTTGACGAAGACTGGCCGACTGTCATGAAAGGCAGAGGGAAGGACCATGGGGAGGGGTGTGCGTGCGGGTACCCTGGAAGGTAATATGGAGACCGGGAGGGAGGCAGGAGACGTGAGGGTCTAGGCGTGGAGAACGCCTTCCCAAGCCGGACTGGTGGCCCATCACAGGAAGCCCTTTGGCTCCTCTCTTGGGGCCCATGGCAGCAGGAGAGCATACTGGTGGGGGGGAAGGGGTGAGGACCAGGCAGGGGGCAGGGTGGTTCCGCCCCCACCCAGAGAATGAGAAAGCAAAGTGACTTCAGCTCTGAGAACTGAGACAAGATAAACACAGGGAGACAGCTCCTCAGCACCCCCTCGCACGGCCACCAACCACCAGAGCGATCCCGCAGGCTGGCTCCGGTACTTCCCCCGGCCTGTCCCCCGCCCTCCTATGGCCCGTCCTGCCTGTGATGGTGGCCCACCAGTCAGTGGGAAACACACAAACTTTACCCAATATCAGCCTTTTCAACGGAACTAGGGGAAGCGTCAGCAAAGCCTAGTCACAGGATGTCTACCCTCCCTCCTTTTCCTTTCAGAACAGTGAAAGGTGGAGGTTTCGCATCTATGTATTTATGAAATCCACACTCAGCATTAACCAGGTTGCCTAGGTTTATGGTAAAGTATTATTTTCCAAATAAAGAGTCGGAACACCTGGTACCCTGTCCATGGCACAAGTCTGAAATCCAACATCCCTGACGGCTGTAGTCGGTGGGAGAGAGTGATCGGAATCGTCCAAACACAGCCAAGGCTGCGTAGAGGCAGCGTGGCTGGGAGTCGGAGACGGGAGGAAGGAAACGGTGGTCAGAGAGAGGAACCTCTGAGAGTGCACCCCCGGGGTACGTGAGAAAGCAGGGAGCAATGCTGACCTGTGCCCTCTGCCCCTTCGGGACCCGCAGTGAACCTCAGGTCCAGGGTTTTCAGTGTCCCACTCTCCACCAAGGACACAAAGTCAAACCAACAGTCGTATATAGGAAAGCCATTGTCAGCCCAGGGTGATTTTGTCCCCAGTGGACCTTTGGCACTATCTGGAGACATTTCAGTTGTCACAAGTGGTGTGGGGCGGTGCTACTGGCACTCGGTGGGTACAGAGGCCAGGGATGCTACTCAACTTCCTGCCGTGCACAAGACGGCCCCACCTGGAGAGTTATCCAGCCCAATGTCAACAGTGCTCAGTCGCGAGACCCCGCCCTAAAACAGGGCACCCGAGCAAAGGTCCGACTTACTCCCAGCGCCCCTCACTGTCCTTTCCTGGCCCTCCATGGGACTGTTTCACGGGGCCAGAGAAATAAACCTGAGGTCTGCAGTCAGCAGCCAACCAGGAGTTATAGAAAAGAGCAAAGCTGGGTCCTGCACGCTACCAGGGTGGGACCGCCCAAATCTAACGCTTAACCCCTTCCCCTACTCTCCCTTTTGAGGCTCCTGAGTTACCAGTGCTCCACGGTGACGTACAGACTTTGCAGGGAGCCCTGAAGTTTGTTGTGACCTAACCCCAAGTGCTGCAGGCCTGGCGGCGGGTGAGCGCACAGACACTCCGCGCTGGTCAAGACGTTGCCGTAGAGCTCCAACACCTGCAAGGGGCAGAGACGGCACCCGTGAGCCGGCACCGTCCGCCCGCCCGGGAAACGCAGCAGAGGAAGCACCCATCAGCCATGTGCGCCTCCCCAGCCCCCCGGCCCTCCTCATAGAAGTCTGGGAAGGAGCTATTCCTGCAGCCGGTACTGGGAAGTTTTTCTTTTGTGAAGGAAACTAAAATTGGGAACGGGAGTTGATGTTGGTGAGCTTGGGAGGGGACACGCCT
Organism: Saccopteryx leptura; assembly: GCF_036850995.1. Lineage (NCBI taxonomy): Eukaryota > Metazoa > Chordata > Mammalia > Chiroptera > Emballonuridae > Saccopteryx > Saccopteryx leptura. The sequence goes on along the minus strand of NC_089504.1, from coordinate 246,935,760 downwards.
AACACCTGGCGACTTCCCAACCCTTGGCGCTGAGTCTCTGTGTACCCCGCGCTACCATCCTTCTGACATTGTCCCTGAAAGTGCTGACTGACTGATCTGTAACTGCAGATAAACGGCATGTTGGTCCAGGAATCCTAGGAGCTCACTTCCATAGAAGCAGGCAGACTCCCACCTTTAGGTGTCCGGGCTCTGGGGCATTTGCTGATCTTCAACTGTCATACCAGGATGACATCAAGGCAAGATGACATAAAACCAGGGTAACATAAAACCAGACTGGCGTAAAACCAAGATGACACACACCAAACCGTTCTTTGACCCATTCGAGATCCTTATCGGAATAGACCGGGCCCGTCTGCACGCAGAGACCGGTTCAAGCCCCTGCCCTTGACCTCTGCTCTCCTTTCCCTCTCTTGTCTCATAACCACCTCTCCCTGCACCGAGATGTTCACAGGGCCTTGGTGACGAGAGTCCCACCCTCTTCCCAGGCTGCTGGCTCTTGAGTGAGCCCACTTTCCTTTCTCCAGCCCCCATCTCTCAATCCTGGGCTGTCGAGCAGCAGAGAGCTGCGCCGCCTGGGAAGCCAGAGTGGCCCCGCGGAAACGGCAGCGAGCTCTTGCGTGCTGCCTCCACGGCCTCGCCTGGTGTTGTCCTGAGCCTGGCACTGAGATGTCGTTCTCAGTGCCTTCTGTCACTAAATCTGCTCATCTCAGCCTCTGATTTTAATCTGAGACTGCTTTTGATGGGATTAAGCAGCACTCATTGGAAGTTCCACAGTGGTCATGGGGATGCACAGTACAGCACAGGGGAATCGAGTCAATAGTATTGCCCGGTGGGTACGGGGGACATCGGGGGACCCACAGTGTGCAGTGTATAACCACCCTCTGACCACTGTGCTGCACACCTGAGACCAACACAAAGTAATACTGAAGATAAGCTGCAATTAAACAATAAAATTTAAATTAAAATAATATTGAGACTATTATGATAGGCGGGGCTCAAGGCTTATGATAAAGCCTAGCCTACCTTTCCTTTTAAACTATTCTTTTTTTATTGATTGATTTTATAATAGAGGGAGAGAGACAAGAACATCAATCTGTTCCTGTAGGTGCCCTAACCAGGGATTGAACCCACAACCTCTGTGCTTCGGGACAATGCTCTAACCAACTGAGCCATCCAGCCAGGGCTAAGCTTTTTTTTTTTTTTTTTTCTTTTTTGTATTTTTCTGAAGCTGGAAACGGGAAGGCAGTCAGACAGACTCCCGCATGCGCCCATCAGGGGGGCGATGCTCTGCCCATCTGGGGCGTCGCTCAGTTGCGACCAGAGCCACTCTAGCGCCTGAGGCAGAGGCCACGGTAAGCTATTTTTTACTGTGCTAAAATATATATAACATAATTTACCATTTTAAGAATAAGATTCAGTGGCCTTAAGTGCATTCTCACTGTTATACAACCACCATCACAATCTATTTCCAAATTTTGTCATCGCCCCAAACAGAAACTCCGTACCCATTAAGCCACAATTCCCCACTGCCCACCCCCACCCCCACCCACTGCTGCTCCTGTTTGTCCCTTCTACATACAGAGGTGGAACCATCTAATATGTGGCCTTCCTGTGTCTGGCCTTTGTCATTTAGTGTAATGTTTTCAAAGTTCATCCTTGGTGTAGCCTGGGTCACTCCTTTTTATGGCCAAACAATATTCCACTGTAGGAACAGACCACAGCGGGGTTGTCGCCACCTCTTGGCTCTCGTGAATGATGCTGCCATGAATGAACATTGGCATACAAAGATCTGAGTCCCTGCCTTCGACTCTGTTGGGCTATTCCTAGGAAGGGAATGGCTGGGTCTACAGAAATGACACTTTTGAGGACTCTGACCCTCCTCTGACAAGCCTGGGGCAGCCTCACCACAGCCATGGCGGCCACACCTTCTGCGTGCGGGGCAGGGTGGAGCAGGCCTCTGGGCCTAGCTGGCTCACAGGCCTGAAATGGAACCAGGGCGCCTTACCTTAAGAGTTGGGGGCAGATTGACTGCATCAATCTCCTTGATTTGATTAGCACTTAGCACCAACTCTTCGAGCTTTGGAAATTTCAGGAGGTCTTTATCCACCAGGCTCACCTGGAAATGAAGGAAGAGATGCTACAAGCTCGGGTGGGCAAGACAGCGGTGGGGCAGAAACCCAGTAGAAGTGAGGACGGCGACAGCTTACCCATCTGCACAGAGTCCTCTCCCAACACCCCAACCCCCTTCTTCTCCTGTGAGCCTCTCCTGCCTCGTTCTGCCAGGATCTGAGCATCTCAGGCACTGTGGTGACCTCTCACCTCAGCCCTCACCCCTCCTCTGGCTGTGGGCGTGGTACAATTTCCAGCTTATGTCCTATGTCCTATGTCCCTTGCTGGACTGGGAGCTCCGGAGGACAGGAGTCCCACCTCCTTTGCTGTCCACCCCCGAACCACGGTGAACCCTCGGGTCTTAAGGAGTCACTCTGGTTTGCACACCGGAGCCTGTTCATGAGGCTGCAGCTCCCTGTGGCCCCAGAGACATTAAGGGCCCTTCTTGGCTGGGCCTCTCTTCTCTAGGGTGACTGAGCAGCATGCCAGCTTACCTAGGATTGAGGGGCTCCAAGGACATGAACATTTGAGCATTAAACCAGACAAATCCCAGGCAAGCTGGTTGCTCCGCCCTCACCCCTGAGGGTTGTGTTATGCACAGTCTCTCTGGGCACACAGGGGCGAACTTGGGAAGTCTGAGCCACGTTTCCGTGCATGCTTTGCGCTCTGCTCTTGATATAAGCACAGGCTTTTTAGTAACAGGACTTTATTATAGCACTACATTGCCCCCCAACCCAGACCTTGGCCCCCACAGTTAAAATGAAGTAAAACCAATATGAACACTTTGAAAGGTCTCTACTAGGACCCGGGAGGGTCGATGGCAGGGTGCTCCAGAGGTCAGCTCTTTAAGACACATGGTGGACCTCCGCCCAGGGTGAAGGAAGAGAATGTACAATAAAGAATAAGTGAGCAGCTGGCTCTGCTCAGTGGACGGGCTGGTGAGACTCATTAGGAGGGCAGAGCTATCTCCATCCATCCCCCCTCCACACAACACCCGGGTGTTACCCCGAAGTGCTCTAAGCAGGGTGGCCTCCTACCATCCCCTCTGCACCCCGTGCACTCACCTTCTTGTCCACCACCCGGAGGGACCTGAAATAGGAGTACAAGAAGTCGTCTTTGACCATCAGGGGATTCCGAACGGCTAGCTGTCTCAGGAAACTGTCCTCGGCGCTGGAGCCCTCCAGCAGAGCCCAGGGCGACTGGGGGCTGCAGACCAGGCCCAGCAGGTCTCCCACCGTCTCCTCCCAGGGGCTCCCGACCTCCTCCTCTCTGGAGATCAGCTCCCTGTGTGTCCGGCAAGTTTGAGGAAGAAAGCGCGACTTGTTCTGTAGTGGTGGAGATGGAGAATTTCTGTTTATGACTCCAACCTGAACAGACTGCACAATAGGACAGTCAGGGATAAAGAACTGAGAGACATGTACACAATAAGTAATCAATGCTTATGAGTGATCATCAGCCGTAGCTGTAACTATAAACGAAGGAAACGAAAAAATAATAAAAAGGTTCGTTCCCGCCTGTAGGAGTTTGCTCTTGACTGGGAACCCGGCAGACTCAAGTGAAAGGGATCAAACATTTAAGGCAAGACTTGTGTTCTGGAAGCCAGGAGGCCCCAGGGGCAACCTGTGGGATGTCACTAACAAAGGGAAGGGTTTTGAAGAGGTGGCAAGGCTCCAAGGTCAAGTCAGAACCTTTAGATGCCGTCCTGGGAGATGACCCAGTTAGACCCAGAATCTCCTTTCCCCCCTCCTTTCTCCAGGGAACTCTTGAGTGAGGCCTCTATGAAACCCTACAGCTCAGCATAATGCCAGGCACACAGTAGGTGCTCAAGCAATGTTTGCTGAGGAAACAGCGACTCCCCCTTGGCGCTGAGTGCGTGGGGCCCGACTTCCCACCGCGACCCTTCCAGGCTCAGGGCGTTTCCGCACATTTGAGAAGCCGCGTCTCCCTGTCCGGCTCCTCCTCTCCCCACCACGGGGACCGCGCTGATGACCCGGCCCTCTGGCCACACCGCGGCGGGGTCCCAACTGCTGGCCCTGCTCTCGGAATAAGCTCTTCGCCTCAAAAGGGGCCCGGAGTCTCCAGGAGAGCGGGAGACCCTGCCCAGGTCAGCCCGATGCGCTCTACCCCCGGAAACAGCTCCCTCAGGCCCAGGTGGGGGCCCTGAGCCCCGCGCCCACCTCAGCGCCCAGACCCCCTGCCCTGCCCGCCCGGCTCCCAGTCCCTAGACCCTGGATACTCCGTCCGTCCGTCCCCTCCTTCCACCTGCAGCTCCCTCCGGCCACCCCGGCCGGCGCCCGCACCCAGCTGCCCACGCCGCAAGGAAACTCGTGCAGACACAGCTGCCGCAGGTGCTCCCGGACCGCGGCGCTCACGGTGCCGCTCCGCTCCTCCATGGTCTCTCGGCCGCCACGCTCTCCCGGTTGCTAAGCAACTGCGGGACGCGCACGTACTCCAGGCAGCCCCGCGCGCGGCGGCGCTGGCGCTCCGGAGCCCCACGATCCGCGGGTGGAGCCCGCTTTTCCCACCCGAGACCCAGACTGAGCCCCAGGCGGCCCGAGCTTTCCCTCTGGACTGTCTGTGCTCGCAGCTGTTGTAAAGCGGGGCGACGGGACAGGTCTCACCGCGGCTGGGGGTCGGAACTGCAGCGGCTCTGGGCAGGTGCGAGCGCTTCCTGGAAGCTCATCCACTTCTCCCAAGAAAAGTGCTTAATATTCATACCGATTTGACAGCTCTGGAAAGGAGAAATGAGCCCCAAGCCGACCTCGAGACTCTAATCAATGGATTCCAAATGTGGATCTCTTTAACCCCTGACTCGGGTTTTAATTACTGTCTACATACATACCCGTTTCAGCACCAAGACCCATTTTAGTTTTTTATTTTTCTAATTTTTGAAAAGATTTTATTTGATGAGAGAGAGAGAGAGAGAGAGAGAGAGAGAGAAAGGGTGAGGAGGAGCAGGAAGCATCAAGTTCCTGGTCGGGTCACATGGGGGAGTCTGTCTCTGCTTCCCCTCCTCTCACTTCATTATAAAAAAATTTATTTTTATTAATTGCTTTTAGAGAGGGAGGAAGATAGAGACAGAAGCATCAATCTGCTCTTGTGCCCTGACCTGGGATCGAACCCGCAACCTCTGCGCATCAGGATGGTGCTCAAACCAACCAAGCTATCTGGCCAGGGCTCTTATCACTTTCTTGACTGTGTCTTTGGAGAAACAAAAGTGTGCCATTCTGATGATGTGTAATTTATCTATTTTTTCCTTTGGTCGCTTGTGCTCTTGGTCTCATCTTTTTTTTTTTTTTCTGAAGCTAGAAACGGGGAGAGACAGTCAGACAGACTCCCGCATGTGCCCGACTGGGATCCACCCGGCACACCCACCAGGGGCGACGCTCTGCCCACCAGGGGGCGATGCTCTGCCCCTCCGGGGGCGTCGCTCTGCGGCAACCAGAGCCACTCTAGCGCCTGGGGCAGAGGCCAAGGAGCCATCCCCAGCGCCCGGGCCATCTTTGCTCCAACGGAGCCTCGGCTGCAGGAGGGGAAGAGAGAGACAGAGAGGAAGGAGGGGGGGTGGTGGAGAAGCAGATGGGCGCCTCTCCTGTGTGCCCTGGCCGGGAATCGAACCTGGGACTTCTGCACGCCAGGCCGACGCTCTACCACTGAGCCAACCGGCCAGGGCCCTTTTGGTCTCATCTTGAAGAAACCATTATCTGATCCGTAAAATTGCATCTGACGACTTCCACGTCTATTCCACTCACGGGTCCTTTGTCAGACTTGTGATTAGCAAACACTTTCTCCTAGTCTAGACCTGTCTTTTCATTCTCTTCACAGTGTCTTTAGAAGAGCAAACAAATGTTTAACGTTGAAGAAGTCCAATTTAGACTGATTTTTTCCCAAACACACCCTGTGTGGGGGATAGCTTATCAATCTTTTTTTCCTTCCCTGTAGGCAACCACTCTTCCTATTATTAAGAAAAATTCTGCAAAACTATGAAAAAAGGTAAAAAGAGACTCGTGGTTTTTTTTTAAATAGTAAAATAAAGATCTGTGAGTCTATCGTGATATAAACCAATCAATGAGATGAGAATCAAGATTAATTCCTGGGATTTTGAATAAGCAGTTGGGTGGTTTCACTTTTATTCTCGCGTCTCAAACCACCATGATACAGCTTCCACCCCGGACGATTTGTTCAAACTCCCCTAGCAAAGTTCCCAGTGACCTCATGTTCCCACCGTAGTGACTGTCTTCAGCCCTTATCTTACCTGACCTCTCTGTAGTTTATGATGGGGCCGATCACTTCCTCCCTCTTGAAAACCACTTTTCATCTTGTTCCATGACAACATGCTTTTCTCTACGTCTCTTTTCCTCTTGAGAGCCCCTTCTCAGTATTCAGAACTAGATCATCATCTTCCTCTTCCTGTTCTGCAAACAGAGGTGTGTCCCTGAGCTCCACACTTGACTTATACACCTCATGGTGGTCCTACCTCATAGGCTTACAGTTCTCTCAACCACAACCTACACCAGGCACCCAGATGTATGCCCCAAGTTCCTCCCTTCAAGCTCCAAATCCAAATGTTCAGTGGCCTGCTCAACGCCTTTCACCCGAGAGGTCCCTACACATCTTTCTCTCCACATCAACAACTGAATTCACCACTGAGCCCTCTGGTCCTGTTCTCAGCACCCCCATCCATCCACTTGCCAAAACCAGACAGACACTTACCAGTTACCCTCCACTCCTCCCTTTCCATGCTCCCCACATCCAGTCAGTCATCACCTCCTGTGACTTCTTCCAGCTTCAGACTTCTCCAGGCCGTCCACATGACATCATCTCTGTGCTCGCCGGTACCCTGGTTCAGGTCCTCGGCTCTGGACACGTCTGTGTGGGGCACAGATGGGACATTCAGGTGGAGACGTCCACTAGGCAGTGGGACATTTAGATCTGGAGTCTGAAGGAGAGAAATACTGAAGTGTGAGAAGCATGAGTCAAGGGTGAAGCCTTTGGAGACAAGTCCATTAAAGGGCAATGCAGGAAGGTGGTTCAGCCTCAGAAGGGTCAGAGGGGCCAAAATGTATCAGGATTGTGTAATCGGGAAGGAGAAGAAAAAGAGGTTTTCAAGAAGGTGTAAGTAGCCCTGGGTGGGTGGCTTGTTGTATAGAGCATCATCCCGGGGCTCTGAGGTCACAGGTTTGATCCCTGATCAGGACGCATACAAGAAGCAACAAACGATTGCATAACTAAATGAAAAAACCAAGTGGAACAACAAGTTGATGCTTCTCTCTCCCTCTCTCAAATCAATGGAAAAATTAAAGAGATAACAATGTTGGTTTAGAAAAAGATGGTAGAAGTGGTTGGTATTACTGCATGCCATGGAGGGGACAAGCAAAATGAAGTCTATAAAGAACCCAGTAAGGTTGGCACCATGAGGTCCCTGGAGACCGTTGGTTCTTTTTTTTTTTTTTCTGAAGCTGGAAACAGGGAAAGACAGTCAGACAGACTCCCGCATGCACCCGACTGGGATCCACCCGGCACGCCCACCATGGGGCGACGCTCTGCCCACCAGGGGACGATGCTCTGCCCATCCTGGGCGTCGCCATGTTGCGACCAGAGCCACTCCAGCGCCTGAGGCAGAGGCCACAGAGCCATCCCCAGCGCCAGGACCATCTTTGCTCCAATGGAGCCTTGGCTGCGGGAGGGGAAGAGAGAGACAGAGAGGAAGGCGCGGCGGAGGGGTGGAGAAGCAAATGGGCACTTCTCCTGTGTGCCCTGGCCGGGAATCGAACCCAGGTCCTCCACACGCTAGGCCGATGCTCTACCGCTGAGCCAACCAGCCAGGGCCTGTTGGTTCTTTATTGCTGCTTTAAAAACGGAAACACGTGGTGGCGCAGTGGATAGAGCGTTGGACTGGGATGCCTAGGACCCAGGTTCGAGACCCCGAGGTCGCCAGCTTGAGCACGGGCTTATCTGGTTTGAGCAAAATAAAAAATACTCACCAGCTTAGACCCAAGGTCGCTGGCTCAAGCAAGGGGTTACTCAGTCTGCTGAAGGCCCACGGTCAAGTCAAGGCACATATGAAAGGGCGATCGATGAACAACTAAGGTATCGCAACGAAAAACTGATGATTGATGCTTCTCATCTCTATATTCCTGTCTGTCTGTCCCTATCTATCCCTCTCTCTGACTCTCTCTCTCTGCTCTCTCTCTCTCTCTCTCTGTCCCTGTAAAGAAAAAAATTTTAAAATATAAACTTAAAAAAAATTTAAAAAAATAAAAATAAAAACAGCAACACCTAGCAGTTTAAAACCATAGTTACTGTCTCACAGGTTCTGTGGGTCAGAAATTCAGAACAGTAAAACATGGTTCTCTGCTCAGGGTCTTACCCGGCAAAGGTCAGGTTATTGTCTGGGTCTATGGTTCTCATTGATGGCCCAGGGTCCTCTTCCAAACTCACTGGTCACTGGACACGGTCGTTTTCTTCTCTGGGTTTCCACGTGGCTCCCTCCATCTTCAGGCCAGCAATGGCACTTGAATCCTTCTCGTGCTTTGAGTCTCTCTGACTTTTCTGTCTTCCTCTTTGCTCTGACGGGCTCATGTGACCACATGGGACCCACCTGCTAATCTACCCATCTTAACATCAATTGATTAGTAACCATCATTACATCCGCAAAGTCCCTTCTGCTGTGTAACATAACGTAATTATGGAAGTGAACACCAAAGGGTGAAAGTCATGGGGGCCAGATCCTCCCTACCACGGACTTTGTTAGAGGATTTTGAATAGAGCGTTGGGGTGAGAACCATATTGTGGCAGTTAGAGAAGAGAGGTAAAAGTGAGCCTGAATTGCTCTGTCAAGAAGCTTGGATGAGGCCTGACCTGTGGTGACGCAGTGGATAGAGCGTTGACCTGGAACACTGAGGTCGCCGGTTTGAAACCCTGGGCTTGTCTGGTCAAGGCACATATGAGAAGCTTCCTGCTCCCCCCCCCCCCTTCTATCTCTCTCTGTAATCAATAAATAAAAATCTTAAAATAATAATAAGAAGAAACTTGGATAAAAAGAGGAAAGAGACCAGCAGTGGCTAAAAGGGGACTCAGGATTAAGGTGGGAGGTAGTTCGTGTCTGTGTCTTTGTTGTGTGTCTTGGGTTCTATGGTCCACCCTAGCCTGACCAAGGCCCTCCTCCCTGAGCTCTTGACTCCTATCCAAAGGGTGACTTGACATTGAATAGACAGATGCCCATTGGGTATTGCAAACTTAACTCATTCCAAACAGGACTTTTGGTTTCCCCTCTCTGGACTTCTTTTTCCTCACTGCACATCAATCACCCAATTAAAATCCCAGAGGTCGCCTGACCAGGCGGTGGTGCAGTGGATAGAGCGTCGGACTACAATGTCGAGGACCCAGGTTCGAGACCCCGGGGTCGCCAGCTTGAGCGCGGGCTCATCTGATTTGAGCAAAAGCTCACCAGCTTGGACCCAAGGTTGCCGGCTCCAGCAAGGGGTTACTTGGTCTGCTGAAGGCCTGCGATCAAGGCACATATGAGAAAGCAATCAATGAACAACTAAGGTGTCGCAATGCGCAAGAAAAACTAATGATTGATGCTTCTCATCTCTCCGTTCCTGTCTGTCTGTCTCTGTCTATCCCTCTCTCTGACTCTCTCTCTGTCTCTGTAAAAAAAAAAAAAAAAATCCCAGAGGTCGCCTTGATTCCTGTCTTCAATTCAACTCCATGTGATTCCATCAGCCAGTTCTGTGGACACCATCTTCATCCATTCTACCCTGGTCCAAGCCACCCTCACCTCTCGCCAGCACAGCTGCCGGCCCTCCTCATTGGCCTCTCGGCTGCCATATTGGATTCCCACAATCCATTCTCCACTCGACAGCCTCTCTTTCTTCTCTTCTTTTTTTTTTTTTTGTATTTTTCTGAAGCTGGAAACGGGGAAAGACAGTCAGACAGACTCCCGCATGCACCCAACCGGGATCCACCCAGCATGCCCACCAGGGGCGACGCTCTGCCCACCAGGGGGTGATGCTCTGCCCCTCTGGGGCATTGCTCTGCTGCGACCAGAGCCACTCTAGCGCCTGGGGCAGAGGCCAAGGAGCCATCCCCAGCGCCCGGGCCATCTTTGCTCCAATGGAGCCTTGGCTGCGGGAGGGGAAGAGAGAGACAGAGAGGAAGGAGGGGGGGGGATGGAGAAGCAAATGGGTGCTTCTCCTGTGTGCCCTGGCCGGGAATCGAACCCGGGTCCCCCGCACGCCAGGCCAACACTCTACCGCTGAGCCAACCGGCCAGGGCCTCTTTCTTCTCTTCTTAAAGTAAACCAGTTCCTATGTTTTCCTACTTGCCTCATCACACCTGGGATACAACCGAAGTCCTTATCCTCTGACCTGGCCTCTGCCCACCTGTCCACCATCCTCCCCTTCCCTCACTTCATTCTAGCTACCCCGACCCACGTCCTGTCCTTGGTCACAAGCTCATTTCTGCCTGAGTACTTTTGTAAAATGGTCCCCTTTGCTTCGAGTACACCTTCCTCAGGTCTTCCCACAGCAGGGCCATCTCATCTTTTGGGGTTCAGTTTATCACCTCCTGAGAGAGACATCTCCTGGTCACCTGACTTAAAGAGGCTCACCTGACGCTCTCTATCCCATCACCTTGTTAGATTTTTATAGTTCTTATTGCCTGATGCTGTCTTTTTAAAAAATATTTATTGATTTGAGAGAGAGGAAGAGAAAGAGAGAGGGAAACATTGATTTGTTGTTCCACTTATTTATGCATTCATTGGTTGATTCTTGTATGTGCCCTGCCTGGGGACTGAACTCACAACCTTGCCGTGTCGGGACGATGCTCTAACCAACTAAACTACTGGCCAGGGCTGATGCTTTCTCGTTTATTAATGTGGTATCCCTTGCCCACTAGAATGCCAGCTCCCTGAGGGCAGGGACCTTGTTTAACTTCTTTGCCACCATCCCTGAGGCCTTAGAGGAATGCCTGGTCGACTCTGGCACACAATAAGCACAAGTGGCTGCAACAAAGAACCCTTGAGCACGGATTCCGGTTCCAGGCCCTGCCTTGGCAAAGACACAGCTCATGACGGAGCAGAGGGGAGATAAAGCCTTTGACGCACCACATCTACAGTGGTTATCAGCACTGGCCTCGCACACTGGCACGAGCATGCTTCAGAAATTTACCAAGATAATGCATTTTGCAAACATGCTCCCTTCACGCCCACAGGCGCTCAGCTGTGGCCCTCCCCAGAAACTCCCTGTGGGGCGCTGGCCAGCCCCTCCTGTCTCATCAGTTTCTTGGTGGCCGTGACTGTCAACCCCGGACTCCAAAATTTCTTCTCGTCACCTCAGCAAGCACTTTCCAAGAAGTCCTGGCAAAGATGTGTGTGCCTTCCTGTGTGTGTGCCTGTACTGAGTCAGGCATCTGCCCACCTTGAGGGTAACCTCAGCATTTCCTTCCAGCCCTGCTTTCACTCAGCCCCGAGTGGCAGAGCTTTGAAGAGCGTTTTCTAGAGAAAAGCTGAGCAATAGTCCTGCCATGGGCGGGACACTAAGTGTCCTTCCTTGCTTCAGGCCCTTTATAAACCTCCCGCAGACATGGCGAGCACAGCTGGCTCCCGGAGCTGTCCCCGAAGCCGACCCTGCCCTTCGCCATGGTCTCCCACGCAGGTACAGCAGCCAGCAGCGAGGACCCCGGGCGGCGCGGCGCAGGGGCTGTGGCCGGGTGGGCAGGGGCTGCGGCCAGGTGTGCAGGGGCGCCTGGCCGTGTGCCTCACAGCCGCGTTCTCTCCCCAGGACCCTCCGGGCTTGCCCTGTTCCTGCTCTACTGTATGGGACCCTTGCTGTCCGTCCACATGGCGCCCGTCAGTAACGATCTACAAGTAATGATCATAGAATTATGGGACTCATCTAAGAAGCTTCTGGAAAACTACAGAAACGTAAGTCCCTGAAGATTTCTCTTCCAAGCCATTTCTTTAAAACACCTTTTATTGACCCCAGAAGAAGGGGCCCTTTTCAGACCTGAAGCTAGGGCGTGTCAGAAGGGACAGGGACAGACAGACAGCTACTGTGGGATTTTTATGTGGGTAGGGGTTAGAGGCAGAGAGGAGCCCAGAGAGCCCCAAGCCTAACGATCTCTCGTGGGCCGTGCTAGTGGGCCCGCCCAGCCCGAACACGTCTGGTTCACAGTCCCATGGAGTGACATTTCCCATCTGTAGTACATACCTTGGTGCGGGCCATCTTGCCACCTGGTCCAGGAGCCCACGAAGGAGTAGTGAACACCGACCCAAGTGTCAACAGTGTCCCTGTCAACGCTGGATGTTAGAATCCTCGCGTGGGTCACGGAAAGCATTGCTTACCGCGGAGAAGGACAGTGAACAGAAGGCGTCTGCTCCTCTGTGACTTCATGGTTCACGTGGGACCTCGTCTGTTTCTAGCTGAGGCCCGGCTGGGCCCGCCCCTTTGGGGGGGATGGCTGGGGTCGCCTCGGTGTCCATCGTCCCTCATTTTCTCAGAACCTCTTAGGCAGCTTTGATTAGACAGACAGCAACCAAAGCATGGAAACAATTTGTGATGTCAGCCTTGACCTTTCCTTCGACCCTGGCATTCAAACCTTGGCCTCCGTTTTCATAGACACAAAGGCAGAGAGAGGCTGTTGTCAGCGGGGTGACTAGGCAGCTCAGGCTGTTGGGTGCTCTTCGCTCTTCAGGTTGAACCCAAAAGCTCTTAGTCCCCAGGAGGAGGGACGGGGGAGGGTGTGGTCTGGAGTCCGGGTATGTTTGGACAAGCTCTCCTGGGCATCTGGGCGGCCTTTCCAGGGAGGCAAGCCCCCCACCCCCACCCCAGAGCCACCAAGAGCAAGCAGCAGCACGGGAACCCAGAGGGTCGCTTACTCCCCAGCTCTCTGAGTCCCAGAGCAGCTGAGACAGATTCCAGAAGGCTGTGGAGGCCTCAGCCAGATGGGGAGAGGAGGCAAGATGGGGCAGTGATCAGCCCAGGCTTCGCAACAGCTCCCAGGCGTGGGTCGGAATCCGGCCAGCCACTGGATCTTGGGCCAGCTCCACAAACCCGCTGAGCCTTAGTTTCTTCTGGGGCAGTGATGACCAGGGCCCCCCAGGGCCAGGGCACCAATATGAGGAGATGCTGGGGCGGGGGAGGGGCCCCATGCCGGTCAGAGGAAGCAACCAGAAGCTTCCCGTTGGGATGGTTAGCAAAGCTAATGCTCACCGTCTCTCCCCCTGTTCCGCCTCTAAAGAACGAGAATGGCCTGCCACCCTCTACGTCCAACACGCTGCCGGCCTTGGCCTTCGCCTCCGACTGCCAGAGACCGCACGGCTTCAATGGCTCAGCTGCCCTGCCTTACTTCCAGGCCATCCGACCACTCTTGGAGGACAAATCTGTCATCGATAAAATCATAGACCAGCTCAGTAAAACCAAATTGCCACGAGGACCAGAAGTCAAAGTTTCGCTGCCCACAGCTAGCTTTGAAGAGAAAAGGTTCACCTTGGCTGTTCTACATAAGTTTTACGACTGCATGAAATCCCTGTACCAGGCCATCAGGGCCTCGGTAAGACAGGGGTGACCGCGAAGTGTGCGAACTCTGCTGTGAGTTAGCAAGTCAGTTGTTCCAATGCGTGATCTCAGTGCACCGCCCCCAGAAGGACCAGTTCTTGGGGAAACTGACATACAAATACATGTGAACTTGAAACAGAACTAGGTCATTGTTGTTAGCCTTGGTATTTATTGAATGTTTCTCTTCTGCGGACTGATGTCTTATTTATATATTATTCTCCTGACACCGTTATGAGGGCAGGATGTGGCGACGACGTTAACTTATGGATATTTATTGTATGTGAGTGTTGTTAATGCTGCTTGGAGGAGCCCTTGGGGCCTATTTAATAAATTATTTTGAATTTTTCTCATTATCTGTCATGAATGTTGTGATGGGGGAATAGGGGGGTCATATATTGGGCATTTTCTTTATGCCAGGTCACGTAGGTACCATTATCGTCCTCTTGAGAAACTGAAGCCAAAAGTCCCTTGGTCACTTGCTTGTGGGCACAAAGCTGTTAAATGGTGCGACCCGGATTCAAGCTACCTCTTGAGCACTCTGTCCAACAACCTCTGTCTCTCCTTGAGCAGTGACGGTGCACAGGTCAAGCACTCCGGTGTCCCCTGTGTGGCCCTCACAGCCTTTCCAGTCCCGGCTCCTGTTCCTCCACTTGGTCAGCGACTTTTCCACGGTCAGGGCCAAAGCGCTGATCACCTGACTGGATGTTGAGCCCAGAGCTGCTAACCGGTTATTAGAAGTCATCTGGACTAGTGGTTCTCAAAGCATGGTCTCTGGGCCAGCAACAGTGTGTTAGAAACGCAGGCCTGGGGGCCCCACCGCAGACCTACTGAGTCCGACAGTTTGAGGGTGCAGCCAGCAACCGGCTCTTTAATGAAGAGCAGGCTGTTCACACACACACACACACACACACACACACACACACACACACACACACACTTACACCTGAGAATCCCTATCCTGGAATCAACCAGCACTTTCATCTTTATCTTAGTTGGGGAGAGACTGAGGCCCAAACAGGTAACATGACTTGCCCAAGTTCTTATATGGGGGGGGGGCGGTATAGAGTTAGGACTCTGCTATTTTAACCTTGAACTTCTCTTAAGTCCCCCCACCAGGCCTCTAACCCCGAAACATCCTAACCCCCAGTGACAATGCTTTGGTGCTTTGGTCAGTCCTTCCATAAGCACCCCCTGTGGAGAACCTCTATCATTCTTTCTGACTGTCCAATATCGGAACACCTTCACTATTATTGAGGAAAAAACTATTTGAAACTGGGAAATAAGGTAAATAGATAAACATTTATCTTTCCAAAGAATAAAATAAAAACCCACTAGTCTGTAGCAATATAAATAAGTAAATGGAGGAGAAGGGGTTGCTCACAGAATTCTAAGGCAGCAACGCAGGAGGAGGAAGGGGAACAGAGTGGCCTCCGGACCACAGGGACAGCTGCCACCGACCAGCTGGTCCCTGCAGGGACCTTAACGAGCCGGCACACCTCTGAGCAGAAACAGGGATGCACACAGCCTCACGGAAATCTCCCCAAACATGAACTGGTCAGTGTTACCGCCACAATTTCTCTGACATCCCTCCTCCAGGAGGTGGGGCTGGGCTCCCCTCCCCCTGACAGTCAGTGGGCGGGATGTGGGGACTCACTTCTAAAGCACAGAGAACAGAACTGGACAGAGGAGAAACACGGCGGCCAGTGCCCTGAGCACGGGAACAGGGCGAGCATCACTGCTCAGAGGGTGTCAGGGACCAGGGACCAGGACAGGGCATAGCCGTCCCGGTCACACTAGCCACGTTTTAAGCGCTCCTATAGTGGACAGCAGATTCGGAACAATTTCGTCAG
Source organism: Saccopteryx leptura (assembly GCF_036850995.1). Taxonomy (NCBI): domain Eukaryota; kingdom Metazoa; phylum Chordata; class Mammalia; order Chiroptera; family Emballonuridae; genus Saccopteryx; species Saccopteryx leptura. The sequence continues at coordinate 246,920,240 of NC_089504.1, read as the reverse complement.
TGCAGAAAAGTTCTGCCAGACAGCGATGGTCTCAGGGAATGGGCTTAGTTTGGCACAAGTTACTGTGGGTTAGCTGTCAGCGCCTGGGGACTTGTAGAAAATTGATATGATGCAAAAAATTCCCATCACATCAAGACGGTAACCCCTGAGGGGATGGTTTTGTTGATGGGTGGACATTAGCCCGTGGAAAGGCCACCAGAGCATTTTATTCTGGCGTTCACTCCTTCGGGCGGAGGAGAGACGGAGGAGAGAGAGGCGTCCGTCTCCTGTCCTTGGTTGTGCTGTGCTGACCGAGCCCTTCCTCGCAGAGGAAAGGGGAACCTTTGTCTCTGTATGAGTGAAGTGGTAATAGTTTGAGACTGACTTTGGTTTGGTAGAAAGAAGAGCCGAAACAGTGGCCAACATGGCCTCCCTGTAGCAAGCACGTGGGTGCACGAAGGAAGACATTTCTGCGCTCACCGAACACTCCTGACACCAAATGCGGGCTTACGACTCCGAGCAGTTCTTCAGCTCTCTGTGGGCACCAGCCAGGGGTCCGACAGGTCAGTCGGTTCTGGCACTGACCCCACGGATCACAGCTCGGCCCCACAACATGGTCCCCCACCCACGGACGGTCAGATGCCAATCACAGTCCCCCAGGTCACCTGCATGTCAGTCTCATGTCCCACCACTCCTTACTTGGGTTCTGATAAGGGACACAGACAGATGCACAGCCGGATGGAGCCGCACACGGTGAGGCCCAGGAGGGTCACAAGCTCAGGAGCTTTCTGTCCCTGCGGAGTGGGATGGGCCACCTGGCCAGCACCTGGGGTGTGTTCACCAACCCAGAAACTCCTCAGGCCCCGCAAGTCAGAGATATTTATGGAAGTTTCACTACTCGGGCATGACTGACTATTAACTCAATCTTCAGTGGGGCTGACATTCCTGGGCTCCTAACCCTGGTGTGGCCTTGCTGGTGGCCAGCCTCCATCCTAAAGCTGTCCAGGAGTCCACTGAGAGTTATCATTAGAACCAAGGACATGTCTAGTGCTCTGGAAACTAGCCAAGACTTTTTGGAGCTCTGGGTGAGAACTAGGGGGCGAGGGGCAAAGACCAACTCTCTCTCTATATATATCTTATTCTGTCACAGCGTGTGACCATGACAATACGATCAGACGGCGGCTCAGGGGCTGGTGCAGCAGGGACGGTGAAGGGTTCATAGCTGCAGGCAGGGGTGGCCAGTGCCCTGGGGCAGCCGCCGCTGCCAGAGCAAAGCTGCACACCACACCGAGACCAGCGGGCCCCCCTTCTGATCAGGCAGCCTGCCCCAGAAAATCCACAGCTCTGGAGATGACTCAGCGGCAGGCTGGGGGGCTGCGCCGTTCTGACTCAAACCACCCCAGCGTTCTTGCAGGGAAAGGAAGCCTTTTGAAGTTTCTGATTTCTCCTGGTGTTTCCAGCAAATCCACCTACAGCTTCTCCGAGGAGGAGGCTTATCTGCTAACCAACCACCTTCCTTCATTCGGGGACAGGGCCCGCATCCCAACGCAGGCCTGGGCTGCAGGGAGGGGGGCTCCTCGCCGCTTCCCTGCGGTCACACGGGCCCCGCCCTCACAAGGGCCCGCTCTGCTTCTGATGCACTCTTGTCACTATCCTGAAATTCATAACGATTCTTGAATAAGGGGGCCCTACACACTTTTGTTCTGCACTGGCCCTGCTAATTACGTCGCCAGTCCTGCTGGGGTGCTTGCTGAAGTGCTCATTTTTGGGTTTTTTTTTACCCCGAGATTCTGACTGAGCAGGTCTGGGCTGGGCCCTGGAATCAGTACTTTTTCCCCCCTTTTTATTGACTCTATTGGGGGTAACACTGGTTAAGAAAATTATACAGGTTTCAGGTGCACAATTCCGCAACACATCTCTGTACACTGTACTGTGTGGTCACCACGCCGAGTCAGATCTCTGTCTGTCACTATTTATCCCCCCATACCCTCCTCACCGCCCCCCAGCGATCACCACACTGTTGTTGTGCCCGTGAGTTTTTTCTCTTTTTTGTTTCTTTTCCCTTTTTGCTCAATCCCTCCACCACCCACCCAGCCCCACCCCCAACAGCTGTCAGCCTGCTCTCTATCTATGAGTCTGTCTCCATTTTGCTTGTTAGTTCATTTGTTTCTTTAGACTCCACCTATGAGTGAAGTCATATGGTCCTTGTCTTTCTCTGGCTGGCTTATCTCACTTGGCATAACTAATGCTCTCCAGGTCCATCCATGCTGTCCCAAGAGGGAAGGTTTCCTTCTTTTTCATGGCCACGTAGTATTCCATTGTGTAAGCATATCACAGCTTTTTAGTCCACTCATCTCAATGGAATTGGTGCTTTCTCCTTTTTTTTCCTCATATTTTTCTGAAGTTAGAAGTGGGAAGGCAGTCAGACTCCCACATGTGCCTGACCAGGATCCACCCAGCATGCCCACCAGGGGGCAATGCTCTGCCCATCTGGGGCATTGCTCCATTGCAACCGGAGCCATTCTAGTGCCTAAGGTGGAGGCCATGGAGCCATCCTCAGCGCCTGGGCCAACTTTGCTCCAATGGAGCCTTGGCTGTGAGAGGGGAAGAGAGAGATAGAGAGAAAGGAGAGGGGGAAGGGTGCAAAAGCAGATGGGCACCTCTCCTGTGTACCCTGAATGGGAATCGAACCCAGGGCTTCCACACGCCGGGCTGATGTTCTACTACTGAGCCAATTGGCCAGGACTGGAATCGGTGCTTTTAACAGCTTTATAGACGTATCATTGACACACCTCGAAGTCCCCCACTTGAAGTGTACAATTCCATGTCCTTTTTAGTAGGTGACAGAGTGGTGTAACCATCATCACTAACCCCAGAACACTGTCATCACTCCAGAGAGAATCTGTACTCGTGGGCAGGCCCTCCCCACTCCCCTCCTTTCAGTCTCCGGGAAACCACGGATGTACCTTCTGTCTGTGGACTTGCCTGTTCCGGACATTTCATATACGTGGGATCTTATAACATGTGGCCTTTGTGTCTGACTTGATGTGATGATTTCATGATCACCCACGTTGTAGGAGGGACTGATGCCTCCTTCCTTCCTTCCTTTCTTTTCAGGGTTGAGCCACACGAGATCAGAATTTTTTTAAACAGGCCCCCCGCGGCTGGACGCTGGTGGCCCACCAGCCAGGTCCCTGCCTTGATGCCTACTTTCCCCATTTCTCAGAAACGAGAATGATTTGAAAGGGATTAGGGCCAGAAATACGCCTTGAAATCAAGATCACCAACTACAATATATGGAAAAGGGAAAAAAAAGAACACAAACCAATTCATTCTCACCTTTCCTGAAAGTGACAACACGGAGCAGAAACACCCACATGTGATAAGCGTGACAAATGCTAAGTACGAATGCTGTCTCCTAAGTAATCAGTCCTTTCCGTGATGATCTGTCAAAACCAGGAAAGGGGCAAGAAAGATAGATGCTGGCGTTCTGTGACCAAGGTGCGGTCTCCTCCACCAAACGATGTCCATGGCAGGTCTTGCAATCACAACACTTCAAAAGAATGGTAAAAGTCAAGTGCCCCTTACAGAGTGAAAGAAGACAGATAAACCAATAAGCAAGGGTCGCAGAGAAGCAAAAACCAACTTGATAACAGGATTTATTTATTTCAGGGGGGAGCTTTCTGTGACTGAGTGACAGCTTGAACTTGCCGATTTATAAAGGGAAGGACGGGGGAGAGATAGAAAGCTGCAAGAAAACCGCTTTAAGCAACATCATTTTCTTATTCAGGAGACTTAAGAGGGGAGAGAAAAGTAAAAAGGAACTCGAAGGAGCAATCAGCTGACGAGAGAGACCAGAGAAAGAAGGAGGAGAAGGAGAAGGAGAAGAAGGGGAGGGAAGGAGATGTTTTACTATAAGATAAGAAATCAAATACACGTGAAACCATGCTCCATCTCACTTCCTAACCAAGAAGGGCAAATAAGCAGATCCTGTCTTCTGCCCACCGATCGGCAGCGGTTTCATAGTTGACATGGTGTGATGATGAGGTTGCGATGGGGAAAGCCTGCTCAGCCACTTCTGGAAGCTGCTGTCTGTCTTATAATAAAAAGATCCTACTCGGCCCTGGCCGGTTGGCTCAGTGGTAGAGCGTCGGCCTGGTGTGCGGGAGTCCCGGGTTCGATTCCCGGCCAGGGCACACAGGAGAGGCGCCCATCTGCTTCTCCACCCCTCCCCCTCACCTTCCTCTCTGTCTCTCTCTTCCCCTCCCGCAGCCAAGGCTCCATTGGAGCAAAGATGGCCCGGGCACTGAGGATGGCTCTGTGGCCTCTGCCTCAGGTGCTAGAATGGCTCTGGATGCAACGGAGTGATGCCCCAAAGGGGCAGAGCATCACCCCCTGTTGGGCATGCCGGGTGGATCCCAGTCAGGCGCATACGGGAGTCTGTCTGACTGCCTCCCCGTTTCCAGCTTTGAAAAATGCAAAAAAAAAAAAAAAAAAAAAAAAAAAGATCCTACTCTTCACCTGGTAACCCCCTCCTGGGATTTCAACCATCATGAAATTTCCCAAGGAGACGACCCTATGCTTGGACGGGATACGCTCGCTTTCTGTTTGATACGGCATTCATGATAACATGGAGAACAAATGAGGAAACTAGAGCGGAACCAACCTGTGTTAGCCCAAGTCTTCGGGTAAGTGGGCAGCAGGATGAAATTCTCTGGGCAAAGGGCTCATCAGCAGCCAAGCCTGCAAGGGGAGGGGGGCGGAGGAGTGGGGGGAAGGGAGGGGAGGGGAGGGGAGGGGAGGGGAGGGGAGGGGAAGGGAAGGGAAGGGAAGGGAGGGGAGGGGAGGGGAGGGGAGGGGAGGGGAGGGGAGGGGAGGGGAGGGGAGGGGAGGGGAGGGGAAGGGAAGGGAGGGGAGGGGAGGGGAGGGGAGGGGAGGGGAGGGGAGGGGAAGGGGGTCAGCAAAGAGGGCTGACCCAGGCAGGTCTGCTCCCTATGGAAGGAAACAGAAGGAAGGAGGGCTGGAGGCAGTCTCTGAGACTCAAGTGCTTTTCCAAGAGGGGTCAGCAAGGCTGTCGGGGAGTCCTCACAGTCACTGTCAGAGGAGGGAGATGGCCTCAGTGTCCCCATCGCACACAGTTATTGGCTCGGAGAGGTCTGCTGGAGGCACAGCCCTGTGTAATGGGCTGGGGGGTTTCGGAGCACAGCAGTGAATGACGGGCCCTCAGTCTGTTATATTTCCCCAAAACAGAGCTCAGAGACACATTTCCACAGTTGCCATATAACCCAAATGCCTAAAGTTAAGCAAATGGCTAAAATACAAAACAGAGCAAACTATGCTGTCCCTGGAAGATGACATTATGAGGCCATGCAAAGTCATTTTCTCAAAGAACACTTAGTAATAAAAAAAAGAAGAAAAAAAGAAATTCGCAAAATAAAGACAATTTCAAATTTAGAGGAAATGGTGACTAGAGAAAAGAGGGCAAGATGTGGAGAGGTTCGAAGGGCTTTACCTTTGGCCACCTCATTGTGGCTGTCCGCTGTCGCAGTGGGTGTGTGATCTCCAAGGTCAGACCCGGGTCCCCTGCTCACAGCTCTCCATCTGCTCCTCAGACTCTCAGCTAAATGCTGCAACCAAAGCGGCCTACAGGCAGCTCATTCCTTTCTTTTTTTTTTTTTTTAACAGGGACAGAGAGAGAGAGAGATAGGGACAGACAGAAAGGAGCAGAGAGAGGTGAGAAGCATCAATTATTAGTTTTTTGTTGCTACACCTTAGTTGTTCATTGATTGCTGTCATATGTGCCTTGACAGCAGGCCTTTAGCAGACCGAGTGACCCCTTGCTCAAGTCAGCGACCTTGGGTCCAAGCTGGTGAGCTTTTTGCTCAAGCCAGATGAGCCTGAACTCAAGCTGGAGACTTTGGGGTCTCGAACCTGGGTCCTCTGCATCCCAGTCCAATGTTTCATCCACTGTGCCACTGCTTGGTCAGGCTAAGGCAGCTCATTCCTTGTATAGCACAACTGATTTCTCCGCGTAGCCAGTGCAGTGTTATTTCTCCCTCCCCCTTTTTTTACAGATAGTCCCATACGATAGTATATACTTTGTCATGAGAAGAGATATGCAGAATGACACTTGTGAGGCTCTTGGAATTCCCAGTTTTATTCACTGACTTATTCAAAAACACTCTTTCCCCAACAAAAATTTGTACCCAGGCCAGATAATTCTTGGCTTCCAGTTTCTGGCCCTCAATGAACGATGTGAGGCAACCTCATCTGTATTCTGGGCATTTCATATAAATGTCATCATACAATCCAAGGTCTCCCGTGTCTGGTGGTCTCAAGGTTTGTCCACGTGGTAGCCAGGGTCAGCATGGCATTCTTTTTCATGGCTGCGTCATATTCCATCTAGCTGTCTACAGACACCATTTTGTTCATCCATTCATCAAGTCAAGGGCATTTGGGTGGTTCAACGGTTGGCTATTATTTTCTAATTTTTTTCATCGGGTTGTTTTTCATTTTATCATTGAGTTGTAGGAGTCATGTGTTCTGGACAGCAGACCCCTAACCAGATAACACAATTTGCGAATATTTTCTCCAATTTCTGTGGGTTGTCTTTTCACTTTCTCGATAAGAGTCCTTGACACTCAAAAATGATTATTTTTGATGAAGTGTAACTGATCAATTTTTCTCCTGGCTGCCTATGTTTTTGATGTCATGTCTGAGAAACTGTAGCCCAGTCCAGGTCATGAAGACTTACACTATTTTTTTCCTAAGTCCAAACACCATTTACTGAGAAGACTATGCCCTCCCCTCCCCTGGCTTGGCATCCTTGGAGAAAATCATTTGACAACAGATTAATCGGTTTACTTTTTGGACTTGACTCATCTTTTTAAAAAAGTTTTATTGATTGATTAGCTTTAGAGAAAAAGGGAGAGAGAGAGAGAGAGAGAAACTGATTTATTGTTCCACTTACTTACGCATTCATTGGTTGATTCCTGTATGTGCCCTGACTGGGGATCAAACCTGCAACCTTGGCGTATTGGGATGGTGCTGCAACCAACTGAGCTAGCCGGCCAGGACTCCAATCTAGAAGTCTTACACATCCTGGATTAAATGTATTCCTAAGTATTTTTTATTGTCTTTGAAGCTATTGTACATGCAATTGTTTATTGCTAGTACCCAGAAAGCAGTTGATGTTTGTACATCAATCTCGTGTCCTGTGACCTTGCTGAGCTCGTGCACTCGCTCTAATGGCTGTATGTGTGTCCTTTAGGGTTGCCTATATTTGGCATCGTGTACAGACCGTTTTCCCTTCTTCCTTTCCAATCAGAATGCCTTGCATCTCTGCATCTTGCCTAACCACCCCAACGGGGACCTCCAGAACAGTGTTGAACAGAAGTGGGGAGAGCAGACACCCCTGTCTCACTCAGTCTTCCACTAAGGAACCTGCTAGCTGTGGGATGTTGATGGATGCCTTTGTCAGGGTGAGGAAGTTCCCTTGACTCAGTTTGTTGAGTGTCCTTAACACAAAAGGTGAGACTTAGTTGTAAAATAAGGATAATAATTTCTACCACCCAGGATCCTCTGAGGATAAAAAGGGGATAAACAGAAACCACCCCGCTCGGGGCGGGGACATGGCGGCTGTGATCACTGGGAGGAGAGGAGGCTCTGCAGCCAGACACACCCACATCTGCAGCTCAGATTCACACTTGATGAGATGCAACTCTCCAAGCCTCAACTTCCTTATCTCTGAAGTGGGTTGATAACAGCACCCATTTTATCACCCTGAGCAGGGAGTGGTAGATGTGATTTAAATCAAAAGCTTACTAAGTGTGTGCCCGGGACACAGCAGCTTGGTGCCAGGGGAGATGACTGATAAAATGAGATGTTGGTCCCTGTTCTTAGGAAGGCTGGTCATGTGAAGGCCCATTTCCAAGCAGAAGGTGGCATGTGATGTGAGGGATGGAAGTGGAGCCTTGGGAGTCGTCCGAAGTGGGGTGGGCCCGGGCAGGCTGGGGAGGGGGCAACACCAGGGCTCCCAGGGGAGGGGGCGCTGGCGAAGGCAGAGGGACGAGTTGTGGGGTGTGGCTACATCGCCTCAGGGAGTCCCTTCTGCCTGGAAACCGGGCCACATCATAGGGAGTAGCGAGAGATGAGGTTGTATTTATTCATACTTTTATGCGTTATTTATTTATTTATTTTTATTTTACAAAAAGAGGAAGGGTGGGGAAAGAGAGAGAGAAAGAGGAAGACAGAAACATGGATCTGTTCCTATATGTGCCCAGACCAGGGATTGAACCTGCAACCTTTGCACACCAGAACAACACTAACCTACTGAGCTATTCGGCCGGGGCGATGTCACATTTAGAACACTGAAGGCCATGCTGAGGACTAGGGACTTGATTCTATAAGCGCAATAGGTTCTGAAATGCTAGGAGGATAGATTTTTGGAAAAGGGATGGATGTTAGAAAGCTGAAAGCTCTTTCCTGACCTTTTTAGACTGGAGCTAGGAAGGCTCTGTTAGGATCCACTCAATGCTGACCTGTACCGGCTGTGTCCATGGCACAGACACAGGATCTGACCAGTGAAAAGGGGGCAGGCAGGGTGCCGTAGGGAGAGGAGAATCACACAACTCCCGGACACTAAAAAGGAGGATGGTCTTTGCAGCAGCATTCATAAACGCTGAGAAATTTGAAAGACACGATTTGATGGGAATGAGGAAGCAGGCCAGGAAGAGAGGCGACGAGCAGCGAAGCGGGAATGTTTAAGATGCGGGACCACTGATCTTTGCAGCAACCCAGCAGGGGCCAAGTGCCACCACCCACAGTTGACAGATGGAGACTCTCTGGCCCAGAGACGTGGCACTAGCCCAGGGCAGTCAAGAGCCAGATGGTGGGGAATCTGGACTTTAGTCTAACGGCAACAGGAAGCGCTGGACGTTCATGCAGGGGAAAGACACAATGTGTCATGTGTCTCGTGTCTTTAAAGAGCCGATTCTAGTTCCGTAGGGATGAGGAGCAGCAGCCAGAGGTGAAACCTGGGGAACGTGACAGCGCGGGCCAGGCGATGGCGGCGCAGATGCTCGCGATGGCGGTGGGGCGGTGAGGAGTGCTGGACCAGTGATTATGTCGGAGGGAACACGGACAGGATGTCCTGACAGACTGAAGGCGGGAAGGGAGGAAGCCACCAGGCCGAGGCCTGAATTTCTGCCTTGAGCGATAGGGTGGGTGGCGGAGCCACGTATCAAGGTGCAGAATGGGGGCGGATGACATTTCTGCGGGCGAGATTGAAAGCCAAAGAAAGGCAGGTTAGAAGCAGAGAGACTCGAGAAACAGGTGTGTGGAGAGGAATGAGTCAATTGGAAGAGGAGAGAACTTCAAGAGACAGAAGAGATAACATAAGAAAAAGCCGCAGCAGGGAGATGGGGGGACCCAGCTGCGTGCGCCTAAGGGGTTAGGGTCGTGGGCCTTTCTGCCCATGGAAAGTGTTCTCCTGTGGGTTTTGTCCCTTTGCCTGGCTGACCCTGCTCGTCCTGCTGGCTCCTGGCTCAGGTGCCACCTACCAAGGGGACATTCCCAACCCCGGTTCCAGGACCTGCTCCTGCCATGCCTTGTGCACCCCAGGCTGACTCCATCACTCACACTCACAGATTTTGCTGTGTCTCAATACAGTCCCTGCTGTGTTCCCTGAGCCCAGTTCAAATTCAGCCGTCAGCACGTGCTCCTTGGACAGAGACTGGAGGGAAGAGGGAAAAACTGGTCAACTCAGGGCAGCTGGGGGGGGGGGGGGGAGGCAGACAGTATGCATATCCCAGTGGGTCATTCAGTTACACTGATGGGGGCTGGGGACCTGGGGACACCAACAGGCTGGAATCTGGCCTTGGGGGGGCCGGTGAGGGGCAGATGGGAGGGGCTACTGGCTTGGGCTCATGGGGCCCTCCCCTGACTACAAATCTGTGATGGAAACAGCCAGCCCCGTTGGGCCACATCCCCCAGGAGCGAAAATCAATCACACTTGAGATGAAGAGATTAGACTGTTTGCAGTACCATACCTATTCAGGCAGGAAAGCAGACGCTTATCTTGAAAGCTTTTCTCCTTTTTAAACGGTAAGGGTTTTCTAGCTAATAATTCTGTGAAACAATATCTGATCAATCGGGACTCCCTATTCCACGGGTTTCGCATTAACCATGACTTTGTCGCGTTTCACAAAGCCTTCAGGGAGCCTTTAAAGGACCCATGTGGCAGGCGTACATGCAATCCTGGAAGTGGCACTGCCCAGCACATTTATTATTCACAGATGATACCCGTATGGTGTCTGGGGTTTGCTTCAAAACAATGGGGGCGGGGGGCGCGCGGCACACAGAAAACAAAGCTGGCCCTCAGCTGGTCGCTGCTGAAATGGATGCATCCGCGGGAGTCGTTATGCTGCCCTACTTCTGTGCCTGTCAGAGGTTTTCTGACATAAAGAGATAGAAAAGCACACTTATTGAAATTCAGGGCCAAGTTCAATCACAGCACGCTACAGAGGCCAGATGCGGGTCCTGACACACCCCAGAGAGCCTGCTAGAGAGCCTAAACCGTTAGCCGCGGAAGTCAGTCCACATTGAGAGGTTTTGAAGTGACACGTAGAATTCTATCTACACCTAATTACTAAATCACTAACATTGACTTTTTATATTAGCTATGCACTCATAAGGAGTTCTCCATGACACCTCCCTAAAAGACTTACCCGGGTTCCAGGGCCCGCACCTGACGCGGAGGAGGAGCAGGACCAGCCTCCGACCTCTCCAGGTTCAGGCTCGTGCTGACCGGAAGACAGAGCGTAAGAGAATAATGGGGTGAGGGGCACCTTTATGGGAACTGGCTGAGGAAATGACAGTGACATGGACTTCGGTAATGGCCGCAGAAATGGAAAAGTGGGTAATGTTCTCGGAAGAAATTTAGAAGACAAACCTGATGGGGCTTGGTGTTAGGGGAAAGGAAGGACATCAAGAATAATGCTTGGATTTATTCGGTGCATGGAGAGCCATCGACAAGATAAAAAAAAAATGATGCTTTAGCCTTCTCGCTCCAACCCATGTCTCTCGCCTCTGTTCCTTTCTCTGTACCACGGGAGTGCCCGCCCAGAGGTGTGGAGGGCCCCATGGTGGCCCCACACCTGACAGCAGAACAAGAGTCACTCGTACACTGGCCTCATGCCTCTAGACACTCTGCTCCTCACTTCCCAGCCCATCCAAACTCCAACTTATTCTCCAAATTATGCCCCCAGCACTGTCCTCACGGGACATACTCAAACAAGGAAAAAGAACGGACACCTGATGCCTAGCTCAATGGCGACCGAACTCCTTCTAACCCAAAGAAACCCAGGTACCACTCACCTCTCTCCAGCTGTGAAGGCCCCAAACCTAGTTTTGTGCTATGAACTTTTTTCCCTGGGGAAAGCATGGAGGTCTGATCAGACAGGAAGCTGTGTATCCATCCAACCACCGCATGGCTGTCTAGAGATACAGATCTGGGCAGTTGTTCAGTGAAACAGCCTCCGCTCTGCACCGGGGGAGGGGGGCAGTGGCCTGCCAGGACAGCACGGCTCATCCGGTCACGATCCCCAGGTGCAGGCTCATCCGGTCACGATCCCCAGGTGCAGGAGCTTGGGTGGGGGAGAAGCTTCTAGATTCAAGATCATCAAAATCCCCTCAGCACAACAAAGGGACATTTCCGGTAGCCAACCAACGTCCCAGCATTTTCTCCTTCCGTGGTGGAGGTCAACGGTTAGCAGGGAGACCACAGCCATCTGGGGCCATCGCCACAACTAAGAGCCCTTTCAGCCCCAGGGCCAGTGTTGACCACACTGATGACAACCTCTGCTCTTGAGTGCAGCGCTTCATGGGTGGGTCACTGGGCACCCTGACACATGTGACTTGATGAGACCCTTATAACCACCCTGGGAAGCATTTAGGGCAGGTGCCGTCTGCCCACGCCGCAGATAAAAAAACAGGTAGTTTGTACAAGCATCACTGATATCTGTCCACCTGGTGAGTCAGAGGCAGGGACTGTCACACTGGGCATGGGTCATGACCACTGTCTTTCTGGACACACCTGCAGAGCCCCCCAACCGCTGCCGCTGCCTTGGCCCTCTGTCCGCACCCCCGCCTCCACACCAGGCTGCACGCATGCCCCAGGTCAGAACGAGCGAGTGGCTGCGCGCTCCTTTGTCCTCCTCTCCTCCCATCGCCTCTCCCGCAGATCAGCAGGGAGGCACTGAAGACCACACACCACAGGCTTTTCCAAAAAATACAGCTTTTTATTGTCATGGATGCAAATATAGTTTCAAACTGCACTGTAGTGTTGAATAAAGCTGGTGGAGATGTGCTTCTCGCGGCAGAACTCAAGGGCTCTGTTCTGGCGATGGGGCCTGAGGACCTCGGGCGAGACTCTGCGTCTGTGTCTTAGACCACAGGGAGCCCTGCTTCCCAGAGGAGTCCCCACACGCTCACAACAGAAAAGTGAACCATTTGCACACGAACCGAAACTGGAAAAGGAAAATGTGGTGTTCTGGCTGTGGTGTTACAAAGTAAGCGAAGGAGTTTCCTCTCACAGGCTGTAAAAAGATTCCGGTAGGGAAGCAGGGGGCGTCGTAGGCAGAGGCCGCCTCTCCCAGGGCTGAGTCCTCCAGACCTTCCAATGCAGGGTGTAAACTTGACGGAAATGTATGCAACTTCGGTTTCCCCCAACCCTCCACAACCTCAATTCTTGAGAGCAGCGCGTCTATGTTCAGAAACGCAGAAGAGAATTCTTCAAATTAGCGACGCCCAAGGTCTGATTGGGAGATGAAGGTGAATTTTGCTACATATTTGGAAGGGAATTTCTCAAAAATAAAATTCCATTAAGTAAATGCACACGTGCGCACCTCTGCGCACACTCACACACACACACACATACACAGCCAACATTCAATATAAAAAAGTTCTCTTCTTTCTCCAAAGCTGATTTTCACAAACCCCGACAAAGAAACAGCTTCTGCGTGGTGAGCTGGAAAAGCCACGTCCACAGCAGAAGAAAACTGGGTTGCTGGGCCACATGGAGGAACTCGGGCTTCTCCCTATTCCCGGAGCCCTGGGCCACTAGGATCTGCTGAATGGGCCTGGCCGAGACCAAGGCAGTTACTGAACGGGGCAAAGACACTGAGCTCCCAACTCTTCCGGCCTCTAGCCTTACTCTCCTTTCCCCTCCCCTATGCTCGCACATGGGGAAAATCTTTATATGTGAGGCATGGGGGGGGGCGAACCCAAACCCAGGCCTGCTGCAGGGGGGGCAGCCGGTGACCACTCCGCCACCTGGAGCTCCGACTCCCGACCCAGCCAGGCCCAGGGGACTGGTGGAGGAGCACGTAGCAAAGCTCGGTCTGGGGGCAGCTCTGTGGGGACACACCGAGCTCAATGGCCAGCAGTGCGTCCCTGGGGAAGGCAGTTCTGCCAGAGAGAAGGAGCAGCTCAACTTGCACCCCAGGCACTGGACAAAGACCATCAAAGGACCCAGGGACCCCTGGAGGGGTGATGTGGCCATGTTCCGAGCCACCCCACGGGAGCCAGTAAGATACAAGAGCTGCACTGAGGAGGGGTTGCGCAGGGCCTGGGCTGCAGGACCCTCCCCCATGGGTTGCCAGACCCCTTGGAGTCCCGCCTCCGATGAGCTCTCCTTCAACCAGACAGTAAAAACTTGTAACCTTAAAAACGAACCAGCTGCCCCCAGATTCATCAAGGTGGGAAGCCGGCCCTCCCAAGGAAGGGAGACCCAACCTGAGAAAGTGGGGGTGGAGTCAGCCAGGACCGCACAGGGAGCCCTCCTGGCAGCGGTGTGCCAGGACCAGGCAATGACATCACTCACCTGCACACCCCTTCACCTGGGGCGGGACCAAGTCTGGCACTACCCTGGCGTCCCAAGTCCCCTAAGAATCCAAGTTTATGTTTCTTTTGGCTACAACAAAACCTGCTGGCCTGACCTCTAGAAAGAGGACAGAGGGTCAGGTCAGATGGACAGGTGGACAAAGCTGGATTCCCAAGGACACATGGGAACCACTAACCACCCTTCCACCTACAGAGAGGCTCCAGGCAGGTGGCCAGGCTGGGGATCTCACTGCCGCCCCCAAGTCCCTCCCTTCCATCAACACTAGTTTCTGACGCTGTGAAGACCTCTGCAAACCTGCCGCTCTGCCGGGGCGGGGGGTCCTCCCGAGGGGGTGATGGTTGTGTGTAACCACCTGAGACAGGAGGGACGAGCCTTTCTTCAACTCTCAGAAAGGGCCCCTCGGCGGCCCTTGCCCCATCCTTGCGTCCCCACTCATTGTGAGAGCAAGCAGTGGTGTGCAGGGAGCTGATGGCACAGAAAGATTTCACAGATTTGCAGAAATTATTGTGCCAGTCGGGATTTTTTTTTTCCTTTTCAGATTAATTTGCTTATTCTCCAAAGTGTCAGCATTTTAATGTTTCTTTTATGAGAGCAGGGACAGGAGTGGGAGTGGAAGAAAGTGTAAACAAACCCCAGCCGCAGTCAGCGTCTCCCTGAGGCCTCCCACAGGGGGGCCTCGGTGCCCCCGCCTCCTGGCTGGGACCCCCAGAGAGAAGTCAAGAGGCCTTGGGACTGGCCAGCTTCCTCAGACAAGACTCCAAAACAAGAAAACCTCGAGGACAAGAAACAGTCGTGTCTGCATTAAGAGAAACAGCTTTGTGGCCCTACAGTCGTGGTAATCATGAGCACCAAGAGAAATGGATTTAAGTCAATATCTCAAAACAAAAACATGCCACACAGACACACACACTTTAAAGTCACACACAAACAGCCTTAAATATTTAACAAAAGAGAATCTGAACATTAAATCAGCAAAAGGGAGAGAGGGAGAGGTAGGCCAAAGAAGCAAGAGGCCCATTGTATATTCCACAGAGTGGTTTTTTTTTTTTTTTTTTAAAGTACTCCCAGTAAGGGGTGGGGAGAAAGCTACTAATTCAGGAGAGGTCCAGGCTGGGCCAGGCATGGCGGCCACCTGCCACCTGCGTGGTTTAGGAAGGCACAGGGTCTGGGCAGGGCCAAGCTTGTGACCCACCTAGCGCCTCGCAGCTGTGAACGTGGTTTTCCTAGTGGCACTCCCCCCCCATGGTGGCCTCCCCTTTTGAAAGGGACCTCATGTTTACTGTGGGGTGAAGGTGGCTCTGTGACCACTTCCCAGTAGAAACTGAAGGGCCGGGCCGGCCTCGTCTATGCTTGCTCCTTGGGAAAGGGAGCCGCCGGGTCTGTAAACATGTTTTCTGGGGAGCCTGAGGGGTGCCCCACACTGCTCTTGTGTGGGTTTGCAGCACAGACCAGGAAGCAGGGGTCAGTGACCTGTGGCACAGGTGGTGGCGTAGACAACAGGGAGAGAGCCCCCATCTGGCCTCCATCACCCCAGGCTGAGGCAGGGCTGCTCTCTGAGAACTTTCCCCGGGCCTCCAGGAACCAGGGGGAGCCTCCACATGGACTGTAACTTCAGGAGGTAGCTGTGGTCCCCCGCACTCCCCAGTGACAGGCCTCTAGGACCCCTAGCCTGCCCAGCATGATGTCTCCATCTCTGGTGGGGCGAACAGCAGAAAGCCAGCAGGCCCACTGGACTTCACAGCAGGAAGATAAAAGCACATTCATTCAGCGAGGAGGTCCCCTGGCTGGGCTTCCTGAGTGTTCGAGCGCCCTCCACCCACAGCTGTCCTTGTAGATACAGCGAGGACAACAGGCCTGGGCCACCCTCCTGCCACACTTTCCTCTGAGCCCTCCCCTCAGCAGTTCCCACACTTGCAAACATCCCCATGCCCCCAGGCGCCCTGCACCCCATCAACCAAGTAGTTCTTTACTGTGGTCGGGACGCCGCTGAGAGATAGCCAAGGTTGGCCACCTCGGAGTTCTGCCTTTAACACTCAATTCTTCCTCCAGACACAGGACAGGACAGTCTTCGGGCGCGTTGACATCATTGGTCCGACAATTGTTACGGTTTGGGGCTCCTGGGTAAACAATGCAGACCAGATGACCAAGCTGGTGTCGGCACCATGGGGTCTGGCCTTCTGAATGCTATATCCTGATGGCCACATGTGTCGTCAGAGACTGCTGGTGGGTCGGAGACTGAGTGTGGGGGCAGGCGGAGCGCAGAGTGGGAGGGCCGCGCTATGAGCGGGCTCCTGGTGATACCCCAGGCCAAGTCCCCACCACAATTCCCCAGTCAACGAGGAACGCTACAGCTGCCACTGGCCACACCAAGTGGAGCGGACTCAGGACACATCAGACACCGCCTGGGGCTTTCTGAGCTGGGGCAGCGGCTTTGCATTGTTTGTGCTTTCCTTCTCGTCCACGTGCATTCGCACCCTCCGCTTCTGCACACGTGAGTTCTGGGATTCACCCAGCAGCTGACTGTACGGAAGCCTGAGCAGCTGTCCAAGTCTGTCTACAAGGTCAGAGTCTGGGGAGGGAGAGAGACACCTTCCAATGGCCCTGGGGGCGAGCTGAGCAGGCATAGGCTGTCATTCAAAGCAGACAGCCGCCAAAAACATGAGGGAAGGGAACTGGGAAAGGCCCTGTAGCTCTCCAATTCCAGGGGCAGGTGCTGACTCCTTGGGCCCCATCTCCTCTGGGCCGGGCAGACCAGCAGGATAGGCCTGGAACTGCAGGTTCCCCCTGGGCTGCCCTGAGGGCAGGGACGTTGTGACTGAGGTCGCTGAGTAGGAGTTTACAGCAAAGGGTTCCCAAAGATGGGCTATTGCTGTCGGCAGGACCCAAACCTGCTTGACCTGAGTGCGGGTTCAAGCGGAGCATAGGGCCAACAGAGCTGGAGAGAGGCCCTGAGGCCCTGCACCAGGAGAGGCATGGGGCGCAGCTCCTCTCCACAGGCAGGGAAAGGTCTTCGTAGCCCCTCGTGTGGCATGTGCCTGCTGAGCATTGCTAAGACTCCCCCGATCTCTTGCCGAGTCTGATGACGGCCTCAGCTGCCTGCTCGGGCAGCCGGGACGGGTCTGTCAGGATGGAGGTGGTCGTGCTCAGGTGGCGGAGGGTGTTCAGCACCACTGGAAGACAGAGGGGCAGCTGAGGGCACAGAGCAGGGGCAGCCTCACCCCACCATGAGCAGCACACACACGTGGTCGTGCACACTTACACATACGAACATGGTGGTGACTCTCACACTTGCCAGAGGAGGGGCACCGAGCTTGACCGAGGGACGGACACAGGACAGCCCCTCTGCCTTTCTGCTCTCTGAATTCCGTCTGTACTGTGCAGGTAGGTGGAGAACCCTAAGCTCTCCCTGCTCATCCACTGGTATCACCACTACTCCTCTATGACCGTAACATATAGCCAGAGCTTTGTCAGTTAAGAATGAAAGATGGAAACAGGCCCTGGCCGGTTGGCTCAGTGGTAGAGTGTTGGCCTGGTGTGCAGGAGTCCCGGGTTCGATCCCCGGCCATGGCACACAGGAGAAGTGCCCATCTGCTTCTCCACCCCTCCCCCTCTCCTTCCTCTCTGTCTCTCTCTTCCCCTCCCGCAGCCAGGGCTCCATTGGAGCAAAGATGGCCCGGGCGCTGGGGATGGCTCTGTGGCCTCTGCCTCAGGCGCTGGAATGGCTCTGGTTGCAACAGAGCGCCGCCCCAGAGGGGCAGAGCATCGCCCCCTGGTGGGCATGCCGGGTGGATCCTGAGCGCATGCGGGAGTCTGTCTGACTGCCTCCCCGTTTCCAGCTTCAGAAAGATACAAAAGAAAAAAAAACAAAAAAAAAGAGGAAAAAAAAAAATCGGAAACATCTGAAAACACCTGAGACAGGGCCCAGCCGGCAGTAAGAGCTCAGTGAATGTAAGCTGGGTCTGAGCAAACTCGGGGAGCACCAAGGCTACGGAGCGGCTGGGAGTCTGCTCCCTGCCCCTGAAGTTGGCGTTTCTGGCTCAGAGCTCCACCCGGCACCATCCTCGTCTGCACGGGTGCTGGCAGGGGCCTGGGTTTCTGCCGCACCACAGGTTCCCCTCCCTGGCAGTAGCACCAAGGGTGACAGCCCTCCCCGCAGCCCCCCCCCCCCCCCCCGTGTAGTACCAACTCACTGGGCCTGAGGACAGGCAGGGAGCAGTGCTGGTCCAGCCAGGACAGCGCCGTGCGGTGCAGCTCTGGCAGGCTGCTGGTGGACACCATCCCCTTGAAGGACTCAAACAGCGGCTTGATGATGATGCTGAACTGTGCGCACGTGGGTTAAAGAAAAGGTAAGCGTGGAGGAGGGCCTGGGACTGGCTCCCTTTGGGATTGGCAAGTGACTGTGCACAGACAGCTGAGAGACGGAGAGCTAGACTACGCAAGTGTGCCCTTACATCTGCCAACCATGTGGCCAGCTGACTATAACTGACCACTGAGCAGGCTGGAGTCAGGGACAGAGAAGTTGCTTTGATCTAGAATGGGTCCTGGTGTAGTGACACGGACACAACAGTTTTCTATACACAGGTGCTCCTCAACTAATGACGGGGTTACATCCTGATAAACCCATCGTTAAGTCAAAACGAATTTAATACACCTACATTATGGAACATAGCTTCGCCTAACCTACCCTGAACGTGCTCAGAACACTTATGCTAGCACCTATAGGTGGGCAAAATCATCTAACACAGTGATTTTCAACTTTTTTCATCTCGTGGCATGCATAAACAAATCTGCAGTACACCAAAAAATATATATATATTTTGCTGATCTGACCAAAAAAAGGTATAATTTTGATTCATTCATACCTCACAGCTGTTGTTGTGTGGGCCAGCTACAGGGAGGCCCTGGCCCTAGACACAGGGTCCAGCACGCAGGCGTGCCCGCCTCATGCCAACATTCAAGGCCTGTGACGTAAGCTCAGGCACAACACGAAGGGAACCAGTTTCAAATCCAGGCTCTGCCACTTGGTTTCACGAGCCCTAGTTCCCCATCTGTCACACGGGGGGACTCTCCCTCCCCACTGTTTCAGGGACAATCTGGCTGGCAGGATGAGTCAGGCTAGATGCCACCTCCTTCTGCAAGTGGCTCCGGCATCGTCTTTACTCCTCCAGGGCCCTGAGAGCTGTGCGGCCTGTTCTCCCTCCCTGGGAGCCCCGACCCGGAACAGCCAATGACAGCCCACTGCAGACCGCGAGCCAGCGGTCCACGTCCAGGAGAAAACTAGCCTTGCTGTCTTGTGAACTCAGTGACAACCACTTAAAGAGAGTCTTTCTCAGGGACCAGTGTGGATGTCTGCTGCGTTTCAGCGAGGGAAAGAAACCCAAAGATACAATCCAGAACTTCCAATTCTGCAGTGTTCGGCTTTTCACATATTCATCAAACATGTCTGTCATGTGACCAAACTGGCACCGGCTGACGGGCACTCCCGTGGCAGGGAGCAGCTGCTGGCAGGAGCTGGAACAACAGGAAGAGTCAAGGGGAAGTGCCAGGCAGCTGGGACAACTACAGACCGTGGGTTGCCAGTGGGCAGGCCCATAGGAGGCTGGGAAGGAGAAGGGTGACAAGCAGCGACAGCGCTGCACCGAGGACCCAGGGGCCCTGTGTGCACACGCTGAGAGGACGATGTGCTGCCCGGGCCCTGGCTCACATGATGGTGGCATTGAGCTCCTTGATCTCTTCCCGCAGCCGCCGCGCCTCCTCGTGCATCTGGCTGCGCTCCTGCTGCAGCTTGGTGATGTACTCCACCGTCTTCTGCAGCGTGATGGCGTGGCTGGTCTGGGGGCGGGCGGGGGTCAGCGCAGGACCCACACCCCAGGACCAAGGCCGGTGCCCTCAGCCGGCCTCCCAGCTCCCCCCACCCCAGGCCCCCGGGCAGCTCACCAGCTTGGACTTGTTAGAGATCAAACTGTTGAGGGTGTCAAAGTCCATCTTGATGTTGAAGCGCCTCTTCTGCTCAGCTGAGATGTGCTTCATCTGGCGGTTCTGCTGGGGAACCGACTCCTCATTGTGACACACTGGCTGCAGGGCCACCTCCCACCTTCCTTTTCCCCTTCCTCCCAACCTGCTGCTGACTGTTCAGGGAGCAGACTGGACCCTGCAGCTGGTCAGAGAGCTAAGTGAAGGAGAGAACAGGAAGGGATCTAGGAAACACCCCTGGAGCACAGAGCGTGGCAAGGACCCAAGATGACCGGCCAGGAGCCAACACCGCTGACTCGGCACTTCCCAGGCACCCGCAAACCTCTCGTCTACCGCCCCTCTCCTGACAGCTGCCACAGGCCAGCTGATGGGCGGAGGAAGCAGGCTCCTTTCAAAATGAAAGCAGACGGCCTCACTTCCAACGCCACCCCAGCCTGGGGACTCCGGCCAAGCCCATGGTCCTCCCAGTGTGTCCCCATGAACGGAGAGAGCTCTCCCAAAGGACCCTTGATAGTCTCCTTGTTCCTGCCTCCCCATCCTTCCTGGGGATCCCCACCCTTGCTAGGGATCCCCATCCTTCCTAGAGACCTGGAAGAGGGCCGTGATACCTTTAACACAGCCACAGTTTTGGGCTCTGCAGAGTATTTCCCTGAGCAGTTGTTCTGAGGAGACTGAGGACTGGGGCTGTGCTCTGACGCGCATGGGGAGGCCTGCCCTGAGTTCAGGCCATCACGACCTGGAAAGAACAGAAAACCCCCATCAGGACAGGGCCGGAGAGGTGGGCTCGGCCAGGTGGCGCCTGCCACAGCCCTCACCCGGGAAAGGAGCTCCCAGCAAGTCCAGAGATTGAGCAACCCTCCTCCGTGGCCCCTGGGCAAAACCCAGAGAAACCTTTGCCAGCCTCCCACGAGGGAGCTGCTGGTCCCAGGAGAGGCTAGACGGGAGCTGGCCGCACGTGGAGTGGAACGTGGTCCGAGCTCGACCAGTCACAGGTCTTAGGGGACGTGGGAGAGTTCAGAGAGGAAGTCCCACTCCTAACAGCCTCCTACCAAGCCACCTAGCCACAGCCAGGGGTCTCTGCGGAGTGTGAAAGCCTCCTGTCCGCACCCCCCCCCCCCGTAGTGAGAACACAGGCCATCTGTTCATTTGTTCTTTAAACTCCAGACACGTTTCCTTATACTTTGTTCAGTCTTACCCACTCTCCAAACTCTTCTAATGAAAAGAAACAAAAGCACGCTCGCCCAGAGACCATGGCCTGAGCTGGCTGTGCTGCAGTCACGGGGTTCTCTCAGGAGCCGCCCCCCAGGAAGGCCACGCTGACACCCCCAGCCTCTTCCACTTGACCCACCCAGTGCCTAAGGCTCCCGGCCCCTTCTGCTCCCCTTTGTGCTCGTGCTCACGCTCATGCGTGCTTTCCACCACAGCTCTCACTTCCTGCGTTGGAGCCTCAGGGGACAGGGGGCATCACCTAAGCCCTTCCTCACATGACTTCTGGGCCTCACTCACCACTAGCCTGCACCTGTTTCTACTCTGAAGCTCATGTTCTTTGAAAGCCGTCCTTGGACGGGCCCCTGTCTGAGCCCTGCCGCAGAGGCTTTTCCTCCTCGTGTCTTCCAGGGTGGAGGGAAGACAGGGTCCCAGAAGCCGCCGTGCCATGGTCTCCCTCAGACAGGACGACACTTCTGTTTCACCTTCCCGAGAGGAAGGAGTGGGTCTGGCTCCAATCCCAACAGTGGCACAGCTTCGGGCCAGTCCTTTCCCCAGGCCCAGCTAGTGCCCCCCACTGTCTCCTTGGTGGAAGGCCACGCATAGAAATGCGCTCACAGGTGGCACCAGCCGCACCATGCCTGCTGCTGTCCCGCTCCCACGCTTGGCCTGCCCACACCAAGCCGCTGCCCCAGCCGGGGCCTGCGGCAGGTCCTGAGACCTCACTGCTCGGTCTCCAAGGCTTAATCCTGGGGTGCCCACAGGCAGCCTCCCCAGTCCAGGGGTGGGCAAGTTCCTTTCACTGACAAAGTCCTAACTGTCCCAACCACAGTGAACACTCACTGGAACCCACGACAGGGACCTGGGGACTGCCCCCGCGCAGAGGGACCTGCTCGCCCTTCACCAGGGGGTCGTGCACCGTGCTTGGAGTAAAGAGCCGGGATACGGGGCTGGGCTGGCTGCTCGTACTATGGCCCAGCTCTGTCACCAGGATGCCGCTGTGGAACTCGGTGACTCCAGGAGCCTGGGGTGACAAGAGGAGAGAGGGGTCACCTCCAACCACAGTCACATTGGGCACAGGTCGCCTAAGAGCAGGGCCACGCTGTGGGTTAAGGACATGGAGGTCTGTCCAGGGCCCTCACCCTGGTGATAGGAGCAGGCGTGATGACCATATTGGACTGCGACACGGTGGAAGCCAACATCCCTTCTCTCTTCAGAGGGCCCGTCATGATCACTACTTGTTGTCCTGAAAAGGCAGCTGCTGGAACAAGGAGACCAGGAGGGGCCCTGAGCCGTGGGACTGCTTCTGACACTGCTGCTAAACACAGCAGGCCAAGATGGGATGGGACCTCCCCAGGGGAAACATGGCCCTCTGGCTGCCACTGAGATAGCTGTCCTGGCCACAGGGCATGGAAAGACAATGCCACCAAGGCCCCTGACATTTCTGTGTAATTTCCCCTCAAAGGGGTACAAATACAGACCCAGGAAAGAGATGGCCAGGACCATGTGTTTTCAAAGTGGGTTGAGACTAACTTTAAAAGAACAACACAGAATAGAAAATAGACTAGATCACAAACACACAGTATTTCATAACTTTTTCCACATGACAATGTGTGTGTGTGTGTCACAAATTTTCAAGCCTTGGGGACAGGGGACTCTCCCAGGGGTGGGAGGGTCACACTCCAGTTGCTCTCCTCCCACTCACCTTGGGCAATGCAAGCATTCTTCAACACCAAGGACACAGGCTCTGGTTTGGGAGCAGGCACTATTTTGGGGGGCTGCTTGGGCCTCCCTCCAGTCAAGGATACAGGTTTGGGATGCACAAAAGTTAAGCAGGGTTGGGGAGGCCCCACAGCTGGCGGCTGGGTGACTGGAGACAGGGCCAGGCCACAGGAGGATGCGGAGGGGGTAGGGTGGCGCGTGGTGATAACAAGGCCCTGGCTCTGGCTAAAGGTGGTGGCAGAGGCGTCATGAGTGAGGGTGGCAGAGGCCGTGTGGGTAATGACAGCAGGTGACTTGTTGGCTTCAGCAAACTTCTGTGACTGCAGGAAGGCGGGTGGGGTTGGGGGGTTCAGGGCAGTGGCAGGAGGGGCAACTAATGGCACAGCAGGGGATGTGGGCGCTGGGGCTGGGCTGGGCGAGAGCACAGGCATGGTGAACACAGGGACGAAAGGCTGTGGGGCACTCAGGGGGGGCACAGAAGGACCGAAGTCTGCGGGCTGAATAAAGGGGTCCCCGGGCTGGGAAGCGCCTTCACAGCCCGGCCTGTCCGGGGGGTCCAGGGCAGCGGCCGCAGGGGATGCAATGAGGCTGTCAGGGAGGCTCACGGTGGGGAGGGCGGTAGTGGGCAGGATGCCCTCCTGGGAAGGGAAGAGGAAGAAGTGAGGAAGAAACGGTGCCATCGCACAACTCGCCATCGCTCTGGTGCTACACACCACCAAGTCCATAGCGCCTGCCGGCCCCCGAGACAGACCCTGCATGGAAGGGACAAGGTGGTCCTCCCGTCCCACTACTGCTGGCCTGGGGCGAAGGCTGTCTCTCCAGGCATCGACAGGGGTCTTGTTTCCAATAGGAACTGAATGATAAGACAGGGCTCAGACAAGCGACTGTCTGTACACGGCTGGCTCTCTGCCTAGGCATATCTTGTTTCTGGAGTTCAGCAGGGGTCCCCCAAAAGTCCCCGCCATCTTTTGTTACAGAGCAGAGGCAGCCTGGCTCGCAGCTGCTCGTGGGGTTCCCTCAGGACAGTTTCATGTAACAACTTCTAGAGAGGTCATCTCTTCCTAAAAGGGAAATGCTATAAGGAATCGATTGTTCTGATATCAACCTCTATAGAAGGAATTCTTCCCAGAGCCAGATGGAAGAAGATGGGCCAAGTTACTGGTATCTAACAGGATACAGGCACCAGCCAGAGGGCCCCATCAGGGCAACGGGCTCTGCCTCACCTGGCTCTGTACTGCTGAGTAAAAAGAGAAAGAAATACACAGAACTTCTTTCTACTAGCAATCCACGTTTTCCTTGGCTATCTTGCTTACAATGCCTTACACGGTCAGAACAGAGCTCACTGCACAGAGGGTACATGGAGCCGTGGGCAGGAGCACAGGACTATGCAGCAGTCTCCACTGCATGGACCTCTGGGATGTGTTCAAGGAGAGCTAGAATAATGTCATGGGCTCAGCACGAGCTCTAGCGACCCCTATCAGTTTGCTTATGACAGTGTGGCTATGTCATTAGCCCAGCCCGCTGCAGAGGTTTCATGAGCAGCCCTGTGCCCTCCTCCCGGCTCCCTTTACCTGAGCAGGTGGACTGCTGGGGTCTGGGGTAGGTGCTGGGGCAGGTGCAGGCAGCATGGAGCCAAAAATGGAGCGACTGGAGGAGAAGAGGTCTGAAAGATAACACCGGGGCTTCTGAGCTCCAGGTGCCCATCACTTGCTTGAATTAAGATGCAAACGCTTCAGGTACTGTACCCCACCTTACCCTGAGGAATGCCATGACCAAAGGGTACCCCCTGAGGCAACCCTGCAAAAGAGCCCTCTGAGTGGAACTGCACGTGCTGGCAACTAGTATGGGCTCTGGAATACTTCCAGGCCTGGCATTGCATCCCGTCCTTACAATGGCAGCAGCTCATTGATCAATTCTAACCGCTGGAAACTGCTGGGAGGCAGCCGTGTCATCGGCGCCCTCTGCTGCCTACTAGGAGAACTGCTCACAGTCAGGGCCAAACCAGAGGCCCAGGAGACCGTGAGCGTGAGACCCATTTCCTTAGGAACAATGTCTCAGAGGAGCTTCCCAGACCTTGCAGGTACAACCATAACAGAAAACAGTTCTGCAGAAATTCTAAGCGCTCCCTGCTCCCTGGCCCATTCTAACAGTGCCCTTTATGGGAGGGAAGCACCAGCCTGCTCTGTCCTGGGCAGAGAGGATGCAGGGAGGATGCACACTCGCTCTCTGCTCTGTGTCCTCACCCTGGAAAGGCTCAAACGTGTCCATGAAGTCCAGGTTGGGCTGCAAAGGAATCAGCCCCGGCTGAATCATGTCTGCGTTCCCCAGGTGTGCTGGAAGAATCAGAAAGCGGACAGAAGGGTCACTTGGCCTTCTCTGATCAAGTTGTGGGAATACGTGAAGGGCCTGGCACAGATCTCCCTGGCCCTGCTCACATCCTTCCAAGAAGAAATGCAGGCAGCTAAGATGTCTGCCTTCTTGTGGATCCATGGCCATTCTCCACCCTCAGAATGCAAGAAAGAATGTGAATTTTTGTAGAAAAGGTGAATTGAGTATCAGGTACAGACATTCCCTGGAACCTGTGAACAGCGATGCAGAGACCCCCCCGCAGCGAATCAGAACAGGGGGTTCTAATTTTAGCCTGTGGGCTCTTCCCTGAGGGGTTACTGAACAACTGAATGCAGCCAGCTGAGTGGTCATGCCCAGGAATGCTTCTGGTAGTCCTTAGAGTGAGTCACAGGCCCTGTCACTTGGCCTAGGGACATACCCTCTGTTAATGGGACAGAATCGGAAATGTGAAATCTATTCAGACCAAAGGCCCCGCTGTTTCCTCATAGTGACACCACAGGTCTGACAGCTGCCTAGGCAGGCTCCATCTACAGTCCCCACCTTTAATGCATCAGCTGTCAATGAGGCTGGTCAGTCCTCCTTACTGCTTGCTCTGAACCAGTGGCATGCAGCACCCAGAGATGGCCGTGAGGGGAAGCCGGCCCCGGGGGGGGGGGGGGCTCACAGTCCGGGGCCTGGGGCGGTTACCTATTTCCCGTGGGTTGGGCCAGGCCACAGGCGGGTGTGAGGAGAGTGTGGAGAAAAGTGTGTCGCTGAATTCTGACATCAGCATGTCTGTGTCCAGCAGTGGGTCCTCCTCCATTGGGACTGGGGTCTTCCATCCATCCCCATGTTTGTGCCAATAAAGCATGTCATCATCCTAGCGCCAACAGAGGGGAAGAAGAAATCGAAGAGGAAACGGCAGACTCAGTTCCTAGCCATGCCCCACCAGGACGCAGGTTCCCCGGGACACAGGTTCCCTATCCTACAGAGTGGCGGGGCTGCCGCACAGGTGAGGCAAGTGGGCAGAGGAGTGTGGGGGAAGCGCCCTGCAGCCCCCCAGCAGGAACTGGTCCGCTTCCTCAGCCCTTCCTGTCCTTCCTGTGAGAGGGGTGCCCCGCATCTAGCCACAGGACGAGGCTGTGTCCCCTGCGCTGCGGGGCTCAGTCAAACCATCTGAGTTCCTGCTGTGAGGGTTCTCTCAGCCCCCAAGTCCCTCACCTGGGCCAGGCTGGAGAGGTCCTCATCCTTGTGCTGCTGTAGCTGGAAACAAGGAGAGAAGGGCGGTCACCAAGGCCCCTAAGGGGTGAGACACTCTGCCTCTCCTTCCTCAAAATGCACGAACTCTTGAGGCATCCAGGCCTCTTCCCCGGGAGGCCAGTGGGGAGCCGGTTCGCTCCCTCATCCCCAGGCCAATGCCAGGAGGAGGCAATTCCTCACCCAGGTTTGTGAAACACAGTCCCATCCATGGCTGGAGACGCAGCAGGTGACTACAAGGCAGGCCCACCCCCTGGGCGGCTAGAACGCCAGGTTCCACGGGTGGGCAGCATGGAGCTGCAGCCTCGGGGCCAGAGCTCCAAACACAGGACTCGCCCTCCCCTCCTCCGGGAACTCCCCAACATGCTATTTGGAGCCCAAGCCAGATACCCTCTTCTTGAAGTAGGTCCTCCACTTGTGATACTCCCGGATGACGATCTCAATGCGGCTCTTCCAGTACTTCCCTTCTGTGGTAATGGCCTGGGGAGAGACATGGGTCAGCACGAAGAGGCGGCAGTGCAGCGGGACAGCAACATCTCTGATGCCCAGCAGGGAGCCGGCCGCTGGCCGGCCAGCTCACGAGCCTGCCACGTGCCTACATCTTCAGTCCCCATGTACGTCCCACCCTTCTGGCTGGCAAGTGGCCTCTACCTGAAGGAAGGTGTGCCTGTGTGTCACGGCCTACGATAACCAAGGAGGACTCCTGCAGGGCGGTCTGGGGGGGCCTGGACTGGGTGGGGTCAGCCACTTACCTCGGGCCGGCGATGCTCATCCACTTCAACAGAGCCGTCCAAGGGCGTGACGAAGTGGCACACGGGGTTCTGGCGCTTCTCCAAGTCTGGGCGGAGAGGAGGCAAGGCGTCAGCATACAACCAAGTCCCCTAAAGGAGCCCTGCCCCTCTGTCCACCTCCCACTCCCTAGGGTGTCCCTCCCAACACGTCCTTTCCTTCTCTGTCCCTTAGAAAACAAGATTTCAGAGAAATAACGGGTTCAGGTTAAAGAGAAAGAGCCTGTCAATAAAGCGTGGGTAAGAGAGGGAGTCCGGCTTACGGAAACATCAGCCTCATGCAAGGGTGGGCTGGGGATGCTGATCTCCTGCAGAAGTCACCCAGGCCAGAGGGAGACAGAACGAGGTCTGGGCCTGCATTTTCTTAGTCCTGCTGAACGTCATCTCTCCCTGCTATACTCTTCCCGACTTCCTCGAAAAGAACTAACCCCTCCCTCCACCTCTGCCTTAACGACGCTGGGCCCAGGTGTCTAGCATAACAGTGGACATATTGTGCTGTTGTGAGCAACCAGATAACATAGACAGTCCTGCAGACGTCAAGACACAGACCACTTGGTTGGGCACCTGTGTCTGACAGCCAAGAAGTGTCCCGTTCACTAGGATTGGGCTTGGTCTCCTCTCTCCACAGACTGCTGAGAGAGGGTTCTCTTTGAAGCACAGTGTTCCAACAGTGGGCTCTGCGACCCAAGGGGCACAGGCCTCCAGGGGATGAACCCAGCGGGCCACCCCTCATAGGCCTGAGGGTTCCTGCAGCCTCCCTGCCCAGCTTGGGTGGGTGGCACTCACACTGCATGTACCACGCCCGCCAGATGGCGTTATTGAGCCGGATCTTGTCTCTCCACTGGAGCTTCAGGCCCTTGAAATTCTTCCACTTCGGAGACACCAACTTTCCACTGGAAGGCAAGAAAGAGGAGGAAACTCAGCAATTCCTCTGAAAATGAAATGAAATCAGGAAGTACCATCCGATCATTCCAGACCCTTCTGCATTAATCCATTATAAGCCACAGGTGAGACTCGACAGAATACACAAGTCACCCTGGGATTTCTTCAGTGACACAGAGTAGAGAGGCTGGTGGCGGTGGCCACCGAGTCAGGGTTCAGAGGAAATGGGGCTGGCTGTGGGCTGCTAACTGCTGGAGCAGGGTAAGGGTAGGGTTCACTATCCTATTGTCTGCTTCTTTTCATAGCTTTAGAATTTTCCATAATGAAAGTTAAAAAGAAATCTCTTGATTTTGCAACATATATAAGCGCCACATCACATCGTACACCTTACACTTACACAATGTCATATGTCAATTATACCTCAATGAAGCCAGAAAGAAAAAAAAAAAGAAATCTGATGAGCACTGTGTGAAAGCCAAGCTCCTTTCACCTGGTCTCGGCCTACCTCCTTTGCCACCAGGCCCCACCAGGCCTTTACAGTACAGGCACCGGAACATCCCACTGGCCTTTGAACCTGAGGGCCCTCTCCTGCCTCCAGGCCTTTGCACACACGGTCCTCACTCCTCATGGAGTTCCCTGTGCTCCTGGCCACTTGTCATCCTTCAAAACGCTGCTCAAACACCACCTGCTCTGGCAGGCACTGGGCTCTCACTGAACGCTGTTCAAATCCCACAGGGCACGCCCCCCACAGCCCACACAGCACTGTCCGTGCCCACAAGCCCCTCTGCTAGGCTGCAGCTCTAGAGGGAGGGCCCTGGGGGTGGTACTTGTCCTCCGCACCTAGCCCGAACTTGGCACACAGCAGGGCCCAGGTAGCACTTCTCTATTACTGAGTTAAAGAGGCCTCGCAGAGCAAGGTGACACCGTGCAAGGAGCGTGCCCCGGGGCTTCACTCTCCAGGGCCTTTGCCAGAAGCCTCCTCTGAGCAGCTGGCACAGGGCTCCCCTTTCTCAGATGGCTTGAGATAGGCAAGGTGCTATATTTGGTCCACACCAAATGGGACTCTCTGGGTCCTTGGGACCGCAGACCACAGCCTTTTCCCTCTCCTAGACCCACTGAGAAAGTTTAGGTGACAAGCACAGCCGTGCCAACAGTCACAACAGCTCAGGTCTTCAAAGACAGCACCCAAGTCATACACCTGAGTTGAACCTGAAATCCTGGGTTACAAAATAAAAGGCCATGCTATGCACTTGGCAGAACCTCGAGGCTCTCCTCACCTGACCCAGTACCAGGCCCGGATGGGAAGCACGGAATCCCATCAGCGAGAAGCCTGTGACTCCCCCAGACATAATGTCACAGCACATCCGCTTAGAATCTGCATGACTGCCAGCAGCAGCCTCAGCTCAGAGTGCCAGGGGCCTCACACCAGTCACGCACCTTCACCCTCCTGTCCCCTGCAGTGGCACTGTGCACCCAGCCCACGCCGCTCTGCTTTCAGCCAAGATCAGCAGCCAGCGGCCCGGGTGCTGGAGCCTCTCCGGCGTCACTGCACCCCAACTGCACTTCTACGGTCACTTAACTTTTCTGGCACACATTTCCTGGGTAAGGTCAGAACAATACCTCCACCTCCACAGTGTTTTAATAAGGATTAAATGTGGGTACACACACGCACACGCACACAATGGACTAACCCTAAGGTAAAATATAAATATGAGATATTACTAACCACTTCAGTGAGTTAGATTTGTTATTTACCGAAAGGCCTGACTTTTAACACCTCCTGACTTGAAACATCCTCTCTCTTGTGTGTGCCACTACTGACAAGTGGCTCTTCCTCCTCTACTGGAGGAAGAAGAGCACACCATGTGTCTACTCTCAATACCAGTGAGCAAAGACCTGGGCCAAGGCCACCCCAAATGCCACGCAGCTGCAGCACCATCAGCTTCTCGTTCCCTCATCTGACAAGTGTTAAGGCCCGCCCGTGCCATGCATGTGCCAAGGACTGAGGCACAGCTCAGGCGAGGCAGATGAGGTTCCCTGAGGCACAAGTCCTGCCTACATGCTGAATGTCATAAAGATGGGCAGAGGGCTCTGGGAGCACACAGTAGGTCTAACTGCCCTCTCTGAGCAGGCAGGAGAGGCTTTCCAGAGGAGCTGACATCTAAGCTAAGGTCTAGAGGATAAGGAACCTTTAAACCAAGGGGAGGGGGGCTGTCCCTTCTGTCTGTCTTAGGGTGTCCCTGAGGTGAGCAAGCCCATGCCTGGTCAAGGCAGGGGAGAACACCCAGGCTGGAGCCTGGAAGTGTGGGAAGATGGGGAGAGCTTCCAGAGCAGGCCGGAGAGCAGAGCTCACCCCAGTGTGTGCTAGGTCCCAAACTCAGCAAAACCCACCTTCTCTCTCCAACTCTGTAAGACCTTTCAGCAACCGGGTGTGTAGCCAGGCAGGTAGTTCCAGGAGAAAACCAAACAAAACAGAAAACTGACCCTATTTCTTTATTACCCTAAAAGGATAAAAAAATCCCACTTTTCTACAGCTGATCACTTCTTCACATTGAAGCCCAGGACAGAAGGCTGCTCTCTATGTGGCTGACTCCCAACCCGGCCCGTGCCACCTGCAGAGATGGCCACGGAGGACAAAAGCAGGAGAAGGGATTAACAGACAGTGAGGGCTCCTGGGAAGAGGACCAGCTCTGGTGCCTTACAGGGTTCAGTTAAGAACAAACCACTGGCCTGGACAACAAACGCGACCTCAGCTCTGCTTTGTTTGTGAGCGTGAGAGCACCTTCCCAGAGAAGTGTGGTTATGAGGGCAGCTTCAATCACAGAGAAGGGGCTGAGAAGACACAGAGAGATCAAACCCTGGAAGCTGGGAACCAAGTCTGACCGGGTGGGGTTTGGGGATTCTCATCCTCTTCCTCCTCTTTTGCTGAAATGTTTCACTTTTCCTTGATGTGTATGTCAAATCTGATCAAACTTCAGCAGGACTGGGTCAGACTCCCAAGAGTAAACTGCTGTCACACCATCATCCCAGGTTTCTGTAATGTCTCTAGAGCCAACAGGTGGCGCTCAAACAACACAAAGAAGAGTCCGAAACCAAAACCAAAACCACCTGGGGAGGTAGAGAGGGTGACAGGAGAGGTCCGGGATGTTTCCTCCATGACTAACCAACCCTCCCTCACAACAGTTTCAAGACAAGGGCTGAAGAAGCAACACACAGAGATCTATGGTATTAAGGATTCCATCGGCATATTGCTAGGAAGATGCGGTATCCACATCTGTAGGTTTCCCTAGTGACTGGCTTCTCAGAGCCTTTTCATGTGCTTGTTGTCAAGGTCAGCCTTAAAGGAAAGGAAGAGGGGACATTCCCTATACCAACATCCACAGACAAAACTTGGATTGGGACCCTTGTAAAAGGGCTACCCAGAGTCTAGTTTCCCACGCAACGAACTAGGAAAGGCTGCTCCAAGAAGTTCTGAGACGCGCAGCTCCTTGGCAGAGATTCCTAGAGCAGTATCCCCAGAAAGCATCTATGGTGGGCCACTGCTCCACGGGCACTAACCCAGCTTTATTAATCTTCCAGGCATGGCCAACTGGGACACTCTTGGTCTAATTCAAGATTATGCCATAGTCCTTCTTTAACATAGTGAATAATTCTGAAACCACTAGCTTCCTCCAAAAGATGAAAAGACCTCTTCTGGGCCCTGGCTGGTGGCTCAGTGGATAGAGCATCGGCCTGGTGTATGGATGTCTCAGGTTTGATTCTGGTCAGGACACACAGGAGAAGCAACCATTTGCTTTTCTTCCCCTCCCTCTCCCCCCTCTTTCCCTCTTCCCCTCCAATGGCTTGGTTGGTTTCAGCATGGTCCCGGGTGCTGAGGGTGGCTCGGTTGGTCCAAGCACATCAGCCTCACATGCTAAAAATAGCTCGGCACGCAAGCATCAGCCCCAGACAGGGTTGCTTGGGTGGATCCCAGTCAGGGCAGATGAGGGATTCTGTCTCACTATCTCCCCTCCTCTCACATAAAAAACAAAAACAAAACAAAACAAAAAAAACACCCTCTTCTAGCTTTAACCTCCCAAACCTGCCCCTCCCATATGCCTGTGTAGCTCCCGGAGGGGGGCTTCCCCGACAGAACAATGACCCTGGATTCACCTCACACCCTCCCACTCAGACCACGGGAGGACCAGGGCTGACTTCTGTCTGACTCATCCCAGTACAGTACCTGGCACCGGGGAGGTGCTTTTAAATGAGTGCTAACCTTTTCCATATAGAAAACTCCTCACACTTACCCTGACTGCACCCTTCCTAGAAGACAGACAGGTTCATGACACGAAACAGGAAGTTCACAGCACAACAAAGGTCCCTCTCAAAACTGTTGGTTAGAACTAGCAAACTCTGAATTTCTCAGAGCTCTGGCCAGAAACCGCTTTGGAATGGAAATTTAAGAGCAAGCCTTGCACTGTCCGGAGCTGGAATTAAGAGCAGGGCAGGGTGGTACTGAGGCAAGGACTTGGGATTCCCTGGGTGCCAGGCAGGATTAGCTCCTTACTCCTTGTCAGACCATTCTCCCCAAAAGAAGCAGGTCTATCGCGATAGGTCTCAGGACAGCGGTGGACTCCACTTGCTTGTTATGGGACATTTCTTCACCATTCCTGATGCTTCCTAGATGCCTAGTAGCCCCGCCTCTCCCCTCCCAGCTAGGTCAGTCAGCATGTCACTAGTGAGTTTAGGAGGAACTTACACTCACTGTGTGTGGGTGGTCTGGGCTCTTCCCCTTTTCCTGGGAGCAAGCTGCCCACCGAGGGCCTACACTCCTCAGAGCCCTGCGGAGGGACAGGCCTGTCCAAACCCTGGAACTGCTGTTTGGGGCTCATTTATAAGCCACATCCTCCACCCGATCAACAGTAAAGGTAATGTTATGGCCAGCACCTGCTGACGTTTTCATTGTGGTAAAGGACATACTACATAAAAGTTACCCTTTTAACCATGTTCCAGGGTACTGTTCAGCGGCAGCAAGTACATCCTCAGCGCTGTGCAGCCACCACTGCTGCCGAGTCCCAGAACTCCTGTCATCACTCCACAAGGAAACCCTGTCCCCACCAGCAGCCACTCCCCATGACCTCCTCCCCCAGACCCTGGCAACTATTCATCTACTCTCTGTCTCCAATAAATTTGTTTCTTCCAGGCATTTCTTAGAAACAGACTCATAAAATACATGGTCTTTTGTGTCTGGCTTCTTTCAGTGACATCTGCAAGGTTCGTCCGTGCTGTAGCATGAGTCAGTGCCCGTTCCTTTTTATGGCGGAATCATGTTGCACTGGATGGATAGGCCACGTTTTGTTTATTCTTTTGCTGGTGAATAAACATTTGGGTTGTTTCACCTTTTGGCCGCTGTGAGCAGTGCTGCTGTGGACCAACTCTTCCGCATTACTTCCCCAACAGCTCAGAACCCTGGCAGAAGAGACAGGTCTGACCACTGAGCCAGCACTGGGGCATAAAGACGGGCAAAACGATTGCAAACCCTGTTGTAGGGCAAGTAGACAATTGTCTGTCAACATTTTAAATGCACATCCCTTCTGACTCGCAACTCTACCACTGGGAATTGATTCTATAGACGTACTTGCACATGAGCACAAAGACATAAACAGAAGGACCTTCCACTGCAGTGGGGTTTCAGGCAGCAAAAAGCTGGACTCAAAGGGAAATGGTTTAAAAACTGTGGTATATACCAGTGAAATACTATGGGGCAATTAAAAACCAACACTCATTTATGGGTGCTGATATACAGGCAAGATCGACAGGATGTATTAACTAGGGGTTTGGGGGACAAAGTAAAAGACATCAAGTATAGCCCTGGCTGGATAGCTCGGTTGGTTCGAGCATCATCCTGAAGTGCAGAGGTTGCCAGTTCAATTCCTGGTCAGGGTACATGCAGGAACAAGATCAATATTCCTGTCTCCCTGTCTCTCTGTCTCTCTTTCTCTCTCCCTTCCTTTCCCTATTAAAAAAAAAGAAATAAATTTTAAAAACCCTGACCTGTGGTGGCAGAGTGGATAGAGCATTGACCTGGAATGCTGAGGTTGCAGGTTCAAAACTCCAGGCTTACCCAGTCAAGGCACATTCAAAAAGCAAGCAATGAACAACTAAAGTAAAGCAATGATGAGTTCATACTTCCCCCTCCCTCCTTCTCTCTAAATCTCAATAAATGAAATCTTAAAAATTAAAGATATATATAGTATGGCCATCATTTGTACTTTTAACAGGGAGATATGAAAGACATACAGAAAAAAAGGGAGAGGGGAGAAAGGGGGAAAAGGGGAAAGAGGGAGAGGAGAAGAGAGGGGGAGGAGAAGAGAAGGAAAGAAGGGGAGAGGGGAAAAGGGGGAGGGAAGGGAGGAGGGGGAGAGGGAGAGGGAGGGGCAGGAAGACAACCAGTCAGGCTTAGGAAAGATACACAGAAACAGGTAACAGTGAAATGGTGACTTCCTTTTGGAGAGCTGAATTACAGGATTCATTCGGGGACTTAGGTTTCACTGTTGACTGTTTAGTACTGTTTAACTAAAACACAGGCATGTATTCTATTTTCAAAATAAACAAGGGAAAAAAAAACCAGGTACAGTCCAAGACCTTATTGGGCCTCTAGTTAATTGGGGAAGACAATCACACAAGCAGATGGGAGATTTGTGCCAGTCAGTTTTGTGCACCAGATAAAAGTATGCGGATAATGGCTACTAAGTGGGTCTCTAATGAGTGAGTGGATGAGTAAAGCGCAGACTGGTCTCTCTTCCAGACTCTGGTATTTTTTCTTCAAAAGAGTGGTCTCTATTGGCTTTTCCTGGCATCTGGGCCTGGTTCCATAGGCTGCTAGGAGCCAAGACTAACAGGCTCCACACAGACAAAAAGATTCATTGAGGAGCCAAGACGTGGGGAGCAGCCCCCAGAGAGGCAAGGCAGGAGGATGGCAGCCTCTGGGAGCTGTGTGTGGCCCCGACCTGGGCCAGCCCGGCCCGTGCAGTGGCGCCTCCCAGGGGAAGCTGGTGAGGTTTTCAGGTCCTGCTCCCATGCCCAGGCGTGGGTCCTCCCAGCTGCACCTGAAATTAGTCCTCGGGGTCACTTGGTGTCTATTTCTCTTTTTTACATTCACAGAAAAGTCCCGCTGGAGAAGCAGGATGAGGGGGTGGGGGCTCCTGGGAATCTCCTCCCAGATCTGTCCTACCGACAGGGTGAGCGACTGTCCACGGTGTGTGTGTGTGAGGGCGGTTTTGTGTGTGGTATGTACTGTATGCTGTGTATGTGGTGAGGATGTGGCTTGTGTGTGACGTGTATGGGGTGGCCATCAGAAATTAGAGCAACCTGATGGGCGTTAACAGTGGGCAAAATGGAACAGCTGCAGTGGGGACTTCCCTTCACCCTGACTGAACCCCAGGGACCCACGTCCTTGCTAGGAGCAGTCCTACCTGCATCCTGGCCTTCCACCTGCGGACAGACACTGCCGTGCTCATACCATTTTCAAGCAAATGAGGAAACAGAGTGGTTTCCATTTCTAGACACGTGACATAAGCTGTCTGAGCCCTGCCTTCAGTGAAATGGTGACTGTGCCCACCCGACAAGGGAGCCGGGAGAATTACTAGTCTGAGTGACAGATCTGGGCCCGGCAGGGAAGTGTGGCCAAACTGGGCATGTTCCTGAGTCTTTTTTTTTTGTCTTTTTTTTACAGAGGCAGAGATAGACAGGGACAGACAGACAGGAACGGAGAGAGATGAGAAGCATCAATCATCAGTTTCTCGTTGCGCGTTGCGACTTCTTAGTTGTTAATTGATTGCTTTCTTACATGTGCCTTGACCACGGGCCTTCAGCAGACCGAGTAACCCCCTGCTGGAGCCAGCGACCTTGGGTCTAAGCTGGTGAGCTCTTTGCTCAAGCCAGATGAGCCCGCGCTCAAGCTGGCGACCTCGGGGTCTCGAACCTGGGTCCTTCTGCATCCCAGTCCGACGCTCTATCCACTGCGCCACCACCTGGTCAGGCTGTTCCTGAGTCTTAAGTCCTGGGGTTTGCCAGAATCTGCCCACAATGGGACTCCCAGGCAGGAGC
Source organism: Saccopteryx leptura (assembly GCF_036850995.1). NCBI lineage: Eukaryota > Metazoa > Chordata > Mammalia > Chiroptera > Emballonuridae > Saccopteryx > Saccopteryx leptura. Next base: position 246,884,111 of record NC_089504.1, on the reverse strand, counting down.
AGGGCCGTTGGGCCACCACCATTAAAGCCATACCCACATTTATTAACCAGGAGAGTCAACTTGAATCCAGAGCCCAGGGTATTCCTAGCTTCTTTGGACAGGGGACAGGACAAGGCTTCTAACAGGACAAAGGTGGCCTCTCACATCAACTTGCATCATTTGTTAATAAATTTTAATACTTAAAAAAAAATTGTGTACTAGCCCTGTGTCTCTTTTACTCTGTGAACTCTCTGTGCCCTTTGTCTTTTTTTCTAACGTTTTATTTTAAAATAATGATAGACTCACAAGAAGTCTCAAACAGTAGTACAAAGAGTTCCGTGAACGTGGCCCCCACTGCCCCAGGGGGGCCTCTTCTATGTCTGCAGCACAACCTCAGCACCAGGAAACTGGCTTCGGTACATTATTGTTAACTAGACTACAGACCGTACTCAGTTTTCCCATCTGTTGAAACATTAGTCCTTGCTATTTTATGCTGGTAATTCTGTAACATTAATGCCATTAACTCTTTGTGGTGTTTCTGCCAATGTTTCCCCTAAGTTTCTGAGTTTTACCTTTTACAGCATGTCTTTGAATTAATAGGTTAGGAATTTGGGTCGCCACATCTGCTAGTTTCTTTCATGGCCTCCTTGCCTGCCCATCACCTCTATCTGGAGATTTAGTTTCCATTTGAATCTTTTTTTTAGTCATATTGATTATTAAATAAATTATATACCCAACACTGAAAGAAAAGTCAAACCACACAGAAGGAAAGCAAAATCACCTGCCATTCTGTCTCCTGAAAACAATCAAAGTTTAAATTTTGGAGATAACATTGGGTAGTGAAGAAATAACCGTAACCGAAGAGAAGTCTGGCCTTTGCCCTCAGTTCCCGGGTGGTGACCTCTAGGCCTCTGTGGTGTCTTACCTGAAAGGAGTGTCTTTTTTGCCTGGGGCCTATGGCCATAGGACAGTCTCACAGTGTGACCTGTCATGGGGGCTTGAGGGCTTTGGGCCACACGGTATTCAATCTGAATCTACAGAGGATCTGTTGGGAGGGGGGCACTGGAGGCTGAAGGTCAGCCTGTTGGCCAGTGTGTCACAGAGTTCTGTAAAACTCTGAGCAGCACACTCAGATGAATTCCCTGAATGGCAATACTCTGCACGTCACATGTCGTGGCCGGAAGCAGGGAACACCGCCATCCAGGACCCCACTGGTAGAGAACAACCAGAGCACCACCTTTGGGCCCTCTTGGACTCTGCCCATTATGTCTCTTCCTTGGCTCTTCCCTGTCACAGCTGTAACTGTGACTATATCAGCTTTCAATGAGTTCTGAGTCCTTCTAGAGAATTACTGAAGCTGTGGTTGGTTTGGGGAACTCCCTCAATGTGCAACTGGTATTAGAAGTGAGGACAGTCTTGTGAACTACTCTAACTTTGTAGTTAACCCCTAAGTTTTTGTAATATATATTTATCTGTATACATATATTCATATATTTGTCTAATCATATATATTCAGATAAGTATATGAATAAACATAAAATATGTATATGGCATTATTTTGTTTTATAACCTGTTTTTTTTTATTACAGCCTGTTTTTTAGTTACATGTCACAGACATCTTATGCCAATAAATATAGTTTCCTTTCCATTTGCTATAAAACATTCTACTGCTTATATTTATCCAATCTACTTAACTGTTTCTACTTAAAGATATTTGCTTAAGGCCCTGGCCAGCTGGCTCAGTAGTAGAGCGTCAGCCTGGCGTACAGGAGTCCTCGGTTCAATTCCCGGCCAGGGCACACAGGAGAAGCGCCCATCTCCACCCCTCCCCCCTCCTTCCTCTCTGTCTCTCTCTTCCCCTCCCGCAGCCAAGGCTCTATTGGAGCAAAGTTGGCCCAGGCGCTGAGGATGGCTCTATGGCCTCTGCCTCAGGCACTAGAATAGCTCTGGTTGCGACAGAGCAACACTTCAGATGGGCAGAGCATCGCCCCCTGGTGGGCGTGCTGGGTGGATCCCGGTCGGGCGCATGTGGGAGTCTGTCTGACTGCCTCCCATTTCCAACTTCAGAAAAATACAAAAAATTAAAAAAAAATAAAAATAAAAAATAAAGATATTTGTTTACATTAATGGACACATTTGTTTCTAGTTTTCACTATTATAAACAATGCTGTGATGAACATCCTGCTACTTACATTTTTGTGCAATTGCGTGACTGTTTCAGTGAGATAAATTCCTAGAAATTGGAAAGCTGAATCAGAGGATATGTGTTCATTTATAACTTTGATATATAATCACTAAAGACTCTTTCAGTTTATACTAAGTTATAATCCCAACAATTTGGCAACTTGGAGAAAGTGCCTATTTCCCCAAACCATTACCCATATTCGTTATTATTTTTTATTTATTTTTGTATTTTTTGTATTTTTCTGAAGTTGGAAACAGGGAGGCAGTCAGATTCCCGCATGTGCCCTACCGGGATCCACCCAGCATGCCCACCAGGGGGCAATGCTCTGCCTATCTGGGGCGCTGCTCTGTTGCATCCAGAGCCATTCTAGTGCCTGAGGCAGAGGCCCGGGCCAACTTTGCTCCAATGGAGCCTTGGCTGCGGGAGGGAAAGAGAGAGACAGAGAGGAAGGAGAGGGGGAGGGGTGGAGAAGCAGATGGGCGTTTCTCCTGTGTGCCCTAGCCGGGAATCAAACCCGGGACTCCTGCACACCAGGCCGATGCTCTACGACTGAGCCAACCGGCCAGGGCCATATTTGCTATTATTAATGTTTGCTAACCTGACAAGCAGAAGTTTAGTTCACTGATCTTTTGGTTCCCACTTACTCATTTCTTTTATATTTATTAGCCATTGGGTTTTTTTAATGTTAATGGTCTACATAGCTTCTGCTCATTTTCTATTGTCAGCAGCACACATGACAGAGTTAACATGCCCATCTTAACAATTCCTTGACTATGGTGTATTTTGGCTCAGTTTTTACTCTACTTAACTCTTTAATGTATGGTGGGTTTTTTGTTATTTTTAGTAAAAAAAATTTTCATTCCTGTAGTTGAAAATTTTTTTTAACTGTTATTTCCATATTGCCTTTTTTTTTTTTTTTTTTTTTTTTTTTTACAGAGAGAGGGATAGACAGACAGGAACGGAGAGAGATGAGAAGCATCAATCATCAGTTTTTCGTTGTGACACCTTAGTTGTTCATTGATTGCTTTCTCATATGTGCCTTGACCGTGGGGCTACAGCAAACCGAGTAACCCCTTGCTTAAGCCAGCGACCTTGGATCCAAGCTGGTGAGCTTTGCTCAAGCCAGATGAACCCGCGCTCAAGCTGGCGACCTCAGGGTCTCAAACCTGGGTCCTCCGCATCCCAGACCGACGCTCTATCCACTGTACCACCGCCTGGTCAGGCCATGTAGTTGAAATTTTAAAGCCCTTTCTTTTGTTTCTATTTATTTGTGCTGTTCTTAAAATGCCTTCCCCACCACAAGCCTGTGAAAAAAAATCCATATTTTCTGCCTGACCTGTGGTGGCGCAGTGGATAAAGCGTCGACCTGGAATGCTGAGGTCACCAGTTCAAAATTCTGGGATTACCTGGTCAAGGCACATATGGGAATTGATGCTTCCTGCTCCTTCCCTCTTCTCTCTCTCTCCCTCTCTCTCTCTCTCCTCCTTCTCTCCTCTCTAATATGAATAAATAAAGTCTTTAAAAAAAAAAAAAGTTGAGCCTGACCAGGCGGTGGCGCAGTGAATAGAGCATCAAACTGGGATGCAGAGGACCCAGGTTCGAGACCCTGAGGTCGCCAGCTTGAGCGCAGGCTCATCTGGTTTGAGCAAAAAGCCCACCAGCTTGAACCCAAGGTCCCTGGCTCCAGCAAAGGGTTACTCAGTCTGCTGAAGGCCCGCAGTCAAGGCACATATGAGAAAGCAATCAATGAACAACTAAGGTGTTGCAACGCGCAATGAAAAACTAATGATTGATGCTTCTCATCTCTTTCCGTTCCTGTCTGTCTGTCCCTGTCTATCCCTTTCTCTGACTCACTCTCTGTCTCTGTAAAAAAAAAAAAAAAAGTTGATAAAAAAAATCCATATTTTCTTCTAGTATATTTACAGCTCCACTTCTATGCATTTCTTCTGTATTTTCATGGCTTCATTTTTAACACTCAACTCTTAGTTCCACCTGAAAGCTATCCGGCATAATGGAAGATTCTGGGACCCCCTTCTAGTCAATGGTTCCTACCTACTTACTAAATAAGCCATCTTTCTCCTGACAGACTAACATACAATCTTTATGATACACCACATTCTCATATACAGGGTAGGGCAAACGTAGGTTTACAGTTGTATGTGAAACAGTTTATTCTTGTATTATTATTTATTAATTATTGTATTATTTTCCACACAACCACCTGTAGACCTACTTTTGCCCCACCCTGTCCATACTTGGAACCACTTCTGAATGCCCTACTTCTTTTGGTGTTTTTGTGTATATTTTTAAAAAATAGTTTTGCTTTTTTACATTTAACTCTGATTCATCTGGGGGAAAAATAATCACTTTCATTCTTTACAGAGCTTACCACTAAATTCCAACTAGCTATCTGATTGTCTCATCTTTCCATTAATTTATGACACTTCCATTAACATATATTAAATTATAATTTAAACTGGGGTCTAGTCTGGGGCCTCCTGTATCACTGAGTCACAGCCAATCCTGTGCTAGTGTTACGCTAGTTTTATAATTACAAATTGTGATGTACTTTACTACGTAGGTAAGCTTAGTGCCATCATTGTTTTCTTTTTTAAAGATTTTATTTATTGATTTTTGAGAGAGGGGAAGGGAGGAGAGGGTGAAAGAGCGAGAGAAAGTGGGGGGAGGAGCAGAAAGCTCCTTATAGTAGTTGTTTCTTGTTTGTGCCTTGACCAGGCAAGCCCGGAGTTTCAAACCTGGGACCTCAGTATTCCAGGTTGACACTCTATCCACTGCACCACCCACCACAGGTCAGGCTAGTTCCATCATTTAAAAAAAGTTTTTGGAATTCTTGCCTATTCATTCTTCCATATGAACTTTACAATTACGTTGTTAAATCTCAAAAGAAAACTATTTTGGTATTTTTTTTTTTTTTGTATTTTTCTAAAGCTGGAAATGGGGAGAGACAGTCAGACAGACTCCCGCATGCGCCTGACCGGGATCCACCCTGCACGCCCACCAGGGGCGATGCTCTGCCCCTCCGGGGCATCGCTCTGCTGCGACCAGAGCCACTCTAGCGCCTGGGGCAGAGGCCAAGGAGCCATCCCCAGCGCCCGGGCCATCTTTGCTCCAATGGAGCCTTGGCTGCGGGAGGGGAAGAGAGAGACAGAGAGGAAGGAGGGGGGGGTGGAGAAGCAAATGGGCGCTTCTCCTATGTGCCCTGGCTGGGAATCGAACCCAGGTCCCCCGCACGCCAGGCCGACGCTCTACCACTGAGCCAACCGGCCAAGGCCTATTTTGGTATTTTGATTGAGGTTGCACTTAATAAGTAAATGTCAGCAGCGTGGCCGGTCCAACTGGGTCATTACCATCCTAGGTCAGCATATGTTTTTCCAGCTATTCCAGTGACTTAACTTACAGAGTCAGAGAAATCTGAAGCTGTGCGATACTCTATAATATAGTTTCTCCCCATATGTCCTTCACGTTTCTAATCATAACACTCTCATTAACATTTAAAAATAGTGTAAAAAAGAATACAGAAAGAGAAACCAGCAAGACAAAAGTACATAGTTACATGCCCAAACACAAGCACTATCCACATTTTATTACAGTCAACACAGCCCCACCCAGATGACAGAGTAACTGCCACCCTCACCTGATCAAAGTGGCTAAGCCACAGATCAAGTGACACATTTCTATCACATTCAGCACTAGGAATAACTACCTCAAAGAACTCAGCCTTTCCTTAGCCCTCTCATCCAATCTGTGGGAAAAGGTAATTAGTAGGTTCAAATATTCACCAAGGTTAAGATTTTTATGTAAAGAATAAAGAACTTGGCCCTGGCCGGTTGGCTCAGTGGTAGAGCGTCAGCCTGGTGTGCAGGAGTCCCAGGTTCGATTCCCAGCCAGGGCACACAGGAGAAGCGCCCATCTGCTTCTCCACCCCTCCCCCTCTCCTTCCTCTCTCCTCTCTCTTCCCCTCCCGCAGCTGAGGCTCCATTGGAGCAAAGGTGGCCTGGGCGCTGGGGATGGCTCTACGGCCTCTGCCTCAGGCGCTACAGTGGCTCTGGTTGCAGCAGAGTGGCACCCCAGATGGGCAGAGCATCGCCTCCTGGTGGGCATGCCAGGTGGATCCCGGTCGGGCGCATGCGGGAGTCTGTCTGACTGACTCCCCGTTTCCAACTTCAGAAAAGAAAAAAGAAAAATAAAAAAAGAATAAAGAACTTCACCCCAGCACAAACATCTGGCTTAAACAGAAAGTAAATTAATGGAGGTCTCAAGCCGGAATACACACCTGGAGTCAGGACTCCAAAAACCAGCTACCAGAGATACAACAGGAATAGACCGTGTTTGCAAATGTTTCTGAGCTCCTAGGAATGCTGGCAAGAAACAAGTGGTATTATCACCACTGTTAGTCATTTTTAGGCACTACCAAACTACATAACCTACTTAAAAGGCAGAGAAATCTGACACTGTCTGATGCATTTCAAAGGATAAGGTAACACTCTCCAGGTAGCCAAGATCTATAAATAGGCTTTAAAAAGCACTGGATCCTTTTCTAAAAGTCAGTTTTGACTAATAAAGAAAACCCATGGAATCTGTTCTCTACTGAGCATTAAAACCCCAAACCTTGGCTTTGACCATAACTAGGGTCACAGTGACATTAGGGTAAGTTAACAGAAGTTAGTAAAGATGGATACATCCATCAAATTCTAATCTTTCTGAGGCCAGGGTCTGGAGCTAGTAGTTAATACTATGTAGCCCCTACACCCTGTGCTAAATGGTGCTTAACAAAAGAAATGGGTTGGTGATAAGAAGTGGGATCTTTTCAAGTCGCATGTGGCTATCCTAAGCATGAACACTGGGACCAGGTTAATCTGGATGAAATACCACTTTCTTCATGACACTATCCTGATTCGTCCACTCAGTTCACTTATTTAGCGCTGTTCTCAGTGCTAAGAATAGAGCAGTGGACAAAACCAAGCCTCTAGCTCATGGGGTTTACATCCTACAGAGAAAGGCAGACAACCAAATATGTGCTGCGTCAGAAGTACGCAGTGGTGTGGAGCAGAAGCAGGGTGGAGAGGGAGCCAGGAGGTGCTATCTATATAGGGCAAAGGGAATGTGTGAGCAGACATCCAAGTAAAGGGTAAACAGCGCAGACACTGGATGGATCCTGGCTTCTGTCTAAACAAGCCAACAGAACTGCTCTGGCCAAGGATGCTGATACCATCCGCACTGTCAATCCCACAGTCACTTTCAGGCCTCATCTGGAGAGAGCTCCCTGTAGTATCTGCTGCCGCTCCCTGGGCCTGACGCCTTGCCCACTCCTGGCCTTCTCCTGGGCACCCCAGCCTGCCGGTCACTACAGCTGCTCCTGTCGAGTCTTTCTTTCCTTTGCCAGCTTGACCTCCTCTGTCCCTGAGCCCCTAACTGTGATGTCCTCAGGACTGTTCCTTGGCTCTTCGCACTCAGCTCTGTCCCTCCGCTCCCTTCCATGTGTGCCCCCAGGCTTGTACACAAGCTGCCTGACTCCTCTCTGGGCCCCTCCCTGCACGCCTCCTACCCGCCCAGCAAGCCACAATGCCTGGACAACGCACGTCTGTTCACATTACTCCCAGCTGGAACACCTTCTGAGGTTTCCCTGCTTATAGAGGAGAACCCCTAAATGTTTGCCAAGGTAGAGTTCCCCCCAGCAGCACACCTCTGGTTTTAACAAAACCTCATCCACCTAATGCCTTCATCTTCCAGATACTAGCTTCCTGCAGGGGCTCTCCTGAATCACTCTCAACATAAATTAGTTAGCTATGCCTCTCACAACACCACGGACCTCCCGCAACCTGTAACGACCAATTTATTTGTCTGCTGACTGTTCTTACAACCAGCTTGCATTCTCCATGAAGGAATGAATGACCATACCTGTTCTGTTCACCACTGCCTGCCCGTGCCCAGCACAGTACCAGCACACAGTATGTGAAGAATGAACTCCTGAATGAAACTCCACCATCTTCCTACTGCCCACGGCGCCCCTTTCCAAAGAGAACAGCCCCTGCCCACTGACCACGTCCACGCCTCCCGCACCACTACGGTGCCGATCCTCCAAGCAGTCCTCCCTGTGTCAGACCACACTTCCATCCTCTTCGCCTGAACCCTGGACACTCACATGGATGTGTTCTTGTCCGTTGACCTTGGTTTATGTTTCTTTCCATCCCATCTGCCTACCCCTCCCCCCACCATTTAAAATCAGATAATACATCTTTGTAAATCAACCGATTCTCACTCTGTCCAGGTTTGCTTCATTTCAGAGAACACAAAAGAACAGTGCAGATGAAGAGGAGTAGTGCACTGCAAACTGAACAAGACTAAGCCAGGAGTCAGAATCTCGCCCTGCAGTCTCAGTTCTGATGCTAAATAACAGTGTGACTTTAAGCAGGGTGCCATTTCTGCTTTACAAGTCATTTCCTACCCCTGGCCCACAGTTTTCCTTTTTTAGATGAGAGAGAAGTGAACTACCTTATCCCAACTTCCTTTCCTGTTCTAGGCATCTAGAACTGCACCCCTCCCCAGAAAGGGAGATGTTAGTTAGCACTAAAGAATACGAATGAGGCCCTGGCCGGTTGGCTCAGCGGTAGAGTGTCGGCCTGGCGTGTGGGAGATCCGGGTTCGATACCCGGCCAGGGCACATAGGAGAAGCGCCCATTTGCTTCTCCACCCCCCACCCCCTCCTTCCTCTCTGTGTCTCTCTTCCCCTCCCGCAGCCAAGGCTCCATTGGAGCAAAGATGGCCCGGGCGCTGGGGATGGCTCCTTGGCCTCTGCCCCAAGCGCTAGAGTGGCTCTGGTCGCGGCAGAGCATCACCTCCTGGTGGGCAGAGCCTCGCCCCTAGTGGGCGTGCCGGGTGGATCCCGGTCGGGCGCATGCGGGAGTCTGTCTGACTGTCTCTCCCCGGCTTCAGAAAAATACAAAAAAAAAGAAAATAAGAATACGAATGAGAGGTACCTGATGTAGGCATATTGGGGTAACCTCAGCTGCCATTAAGTGCAAGAAAGGAGGATCTGTAACAACCCCACACACACACATACACAACCACAGCCACAGACCTCTGGCTCAGCTCTGAGGAGGGGATTTTAAAAAGCAAGCAAACCAATAAAAAACTTTGCCCAGCCTGACCAGGCGGTGGCGCAGTGGATAGAGCATCGGACTGGGATGTGGAGGACCCCGGTTCAAGACCCCAAGGTCGCCAACTTGAGCGCGGGCTCATCTGGCTTAAGCAAAAAAGCTCACCAGCTTGGACCCAAGGTCGCTGGCTCGAGCAAGGGGTTACTCGGTCTGCTGAAGGCCCACGGTCAAGGCACATGTGAGAAAGCAATCAATGAACAACTGAGGTGTTGCAACAAAAAACTGATGATCAATGCTTCTCATCTCTCTCCGTTCCTTTCTGTCTATCCCCATCTATCCCTCTCTCTGACTCTCTCTCTGTCCCTGTAAAAAAACAAAAAAAAAACGAAAAAAAAACTTTGCACAGCCTTCCGCACATGATAAAAATTCCAAAATAAAATCTGTTTTACCTTTGCCTGCTAAAGATGATTTCCCCTCCACCTGCTCCTGAAAATCAGCTGTCACCCTAAACCTCTCCCTCTCTCTGCCCTCCCCCCAGGTGTACTGTTAACCTCCAGGAGCAGGGTTTGGGAGGGCGGAGAGCTGGAGGCCAGACCCCTACACCAGAGGCATGCCGGTCACTATTCCAGAAACTCTCAGTCTCTGCACCGACTCCACCAAGATGAACCCCTTCTGCTGACACTGTTTCCAGAGATATATGAACAGGCAACATCTTTATCAAAGTACCTATGTGCTTTCCTTTGTGATATGCTTATTTCCACTCCATCCTTTCTGTCAAAAGCAACAATTTGTCGTTCATAGACTTAAACTTAAATACAGGAGTGGAAGATGAAGCTTTGGTTTAGCTTTGCACCCCAATTTTAGTCTCCAGGCCTTATTAAGCAGGTGCACTGGTATTTCCCATCCCAACTGCTGCTGCCAACGCTGAAAAAGAAGAGTGTGCCTTCAGAGCTCCATGAGAGGGTAAACACACCTTTAAAAATCAAGGTCTAGCCCTGGCCGGTTGGCTCGGTGGTAGAGTGTCGGCCTGGCGTGCGGGAGTCCCAGGTTCGATTCCCGGCCAGGGCACACAGGAGAAGCACCCATCTGCTTCTCCATCCCTCCCCCTCTCCTTCCTCTCTGTCTCTCTCTTCCCCTCCCGCAGCCAAGGCTCCACTGGAGCAAGGATGGCCTGGGCGCTGAGGATGGCTCCTTGGCCTCTGCCTCAGGTGCTAGAGTGGCTTTGGTTGCAACAGAGTGATGCCCCAGATAGGCAGAGCATCGCCCCCTGGTGGGCGTGCCGGGTGGATCCCGGTCGGGCGCATGCGGAAGTCTGTCTGACTGCCTCACCATTTCCAGCTTCAGAAAAGTACAAAAAGGAAAAAAAATAAAAATAAATAAAAATCAAGGTCTAGTAACTTACATCTCATTCATCACCCCTGCTTCAAGGTCTCTGGGGAAAATAGACAAAAACACAATGACAATATCTAAGGCACAAATAATTTAACAAGCTGCAGAGCAGAGGGAAAAAGCCAACACCGAAAGTGATGGACATTTATTTTCTCAAAACTGAAGTCCCCCATGTCCTGTTCCTTCCCCTCCACATTCCCAGACCAAACTAACAAAGTGGTCGGGCAGGAGCTTGAAGTATATAATTAAGGAAGGACTGAACCACGTGGCAAGATTTTGTACTTCCTTATCCCACAGATCTTTGGGGACCGGTGTGCATTCTGGAGGGGGGAGGAGGAGAGAGAGAGGTACTTAAGAACAAAACTTGAAACCAACCATTTAAACCAGTCTTTGAACTATAGTTTTAGAGTCTTCATGCTATTTCAAGGGCCTGCTCCACTTTCCTGGCATGAGGAAGAATTGACTAACATTTAATTGCTCTCAAGTCAAAACCTGAGATTTTACCGAGGAAATCTGATCCTGTCCACTGTGCAGGTCCTGGTGTCATAAAAATTCATCTAGCCCTGGCCAGTTGGCTCAGTGGTAGAGTATTGGCCCAGCGTGTGGAAGTCCTGGGTTCGATTCCCTAGCCAGGATACACAGGAGAAGCGCCCATCTGCTTCTCCACCCCTCCCCCTCTCCTTCTTCTCTATCTCTCTCTTCCCCTCCTACAGCCAAGGCTACACTGGAGCAAAGTTGGCCCGGGCGCTGAGGATGGCTCCATGGCATCCTTAGGTGCTAGAATGGCTTCGGTTGCAGAGCATTGCCCCCTGGTGGGCATACCGGGTGGATCCCAGTCGGGCACATGCGGGAGTCTGTCCTGTCTCTCTGCCTCCCCACTTCTCACTTCAGGGAAAAAAAAAAAACATCTATCACCAGAATCGCAGGCCAGCACCCCCTTCACGGGTGGAAAAACAGTGTGCCTTCCCATAAGGGCCAACTCTGAAGTACAACAGCAGCTTTTCTAACTAGAGGACCCTTTCAAAATCACCTGTCACCTGCCGCTGGCCACAGAGCAGGTGAAGATACGATGGTGCCCCCACTTGCCTACCACGCTGCCTTGGGCAGACCTCTGGCCTTTCGGAACTTCCTTTTCTTTGGGGAAAAGAAAACAACCTATTTTACAGAGTGGAGGTAAGAATGAAATAAGGTATTCAGAATGAGCTAACAGTGTCTGGAACACAGGAGACTCAATAAAACAGATGTGTGCATTCAGTTGATGTCCCAGGACATTCAGAACCGTGCTGGCTCTCTACGCCAGGACAAAGCGCAGCCGCGGGCCTCTTGGACACAGCAGCCAAGCCTCCCAGAGGCCATCGGGGTGAGTGATGAGCAAGGGCCTTGAGAGCAGGAGAGCCCACCATTCAGATAAGATGCGTTCTTTCATGACAATGCCAGCAAGTCCCAGCACCCTCTGCGGCACAGACACAACTGTCTTTTTCTCATTGGCACAGTTCACTCTCTACCACAGACGAGCATCTGCACAATAGAAAAGTCTGATAGCTCTTCAACAGGAATTGAAGTCAGGGGGTTTCATGGTCTCCTGTCAACTGCACCTGCAGCCACCTCAACCTCCAAAGTACCCTCAGGCAAGAAAAGGCACTGGGGGACCGATCACTCACTTTCCAAATCAGTTCTGGGGTGTGCTTCTCAGTAATGTCCCTATCAAGCAACACTTAGTCAGGTTGGGGGTGGGAAGCCTGGGAGAGGGCGGGCTACCGGAGAGGAGGGGAGGAGACGAGGAGGACCGCAGTGATGTCCTAAGCCCCATCGGTGCTCCAGGAGAAAGTGCAAAGGCCTCCAGGTCCAAGTATTTCGTAGTGTAGCTGATTGCTAGGCCTCTTCCAGCCCCAAGTCCATGATTCTATGACTCTTTAAGAACAAAAGGATAATGAAGGGCACCAAATGAGAAACAGCTACCCTAGAATGCTAAGAAGCCAGCTTTGAGGTAGATGGAACAATGGAAAAGGGAAAGGCTAAGAGTTTCAATTCTTCAGTTCTTTTTAAGGTACAGATAAGTGTGTATATTGAGTTAAAAAGGAGGGGGAGGTCCTGGCCAGTTGGCTCAATGGTAGAGCATCGGCCTGGCATGCAGGAGTCCCAGGTTCGATTCCTGGCCAGGGCACACAGGAGAAGCGCCCATCTGCTTCTCCATCCCTCCCCTCTCCTTCCTCTCTTCTCTCTCTTCCCCTCCTGCAGCCAAGGCTCCATTGGAGCAAAGTTGGCCAGGGCACTGAGGATGGCTCTGTGGCCTCTGCCTCAGGCACTAGAGTGGCTCTGGTTGCAACAGAGCAATGCCCTGGATGGGCAGAGCATCGCCCTCTGGTGGGCGTGCCAGGTGGATCCCGGTTGGGCGCATGCGGGAGTCTGTCTGATTGCCTCCCCATTTCTGGCTTTGGAAAAATACAAAAAAAAAAAAAAAAAAAAAAAGGAGGGGGGACTGCAATTACAACTTGCTTTCCCCACCAGGAAGCAAATTTATCCATGGCTATGGAAGAAATCCCCCGCAGGCCAGGGGAGACACCCCGGCAAGGCTCACCAAGACCCCAACGTGGCAGGCTCTGCACCAAGGGCTGGGTGACAAAGCCAGTCTCCAGCTCCCATCCTCAGGACCTCACCTGCTAATGGGAAAGACAGAATGTCGAGGCTCCCTGGAATGTACGGAAACACAAAGGGCACAGAACAGCACAGTGGGCCCAGGACGTCTTCCTCAAATAGGACGGGCGGGGGTTAACCAGGTAAGGAAAGGCAGAGAGAAAGGTCTTAAGCAGAAGGCATAAAGGGGTCATTCTCAAAATATCAGCAGTTTGGCTCCTGGGAGCCCTCCCTCCCTCCTCCATCCTTAGCTTTGAAAAGGGAGGTTAAGATTAAGAGCCACTGGCTGCTTGGAGCCTTAAGGATCAAAGTCTCAGCCTCACTGCGGCCTGTTTCCTTGCAGGGAGTGCTTGGGCCAGGGCAGCAGCTGAGTTCTGGGAGAAAGAAGAGAGAGCTCTGGGAAGGTCAGTTCACTCACACCTCACATTTAGGTTCAGTGTGATATTCTGAATCTGCAGTCCAAAAAGATGATGAACTAGGAGGAAGAGGGGCTGGTCATACCAGCTTCTGAAGTAAAGCAGAACAAGAAAACAAGTAATAGAATGTGGGACATTCTTCAAGACAGCTGGGCTGGCTGCTTCAAAAAGCCAGTGCCAAGGGGGAAAAGGGAGAAGGACTATTCTAGATTAAAAGAGACTGAAAAGGTGAAAACCAAAAGCAAAATAAAACTTCGACCAAGTCCTGACTCATAAAAACTAGTGACAGATATTTTGAGAAAAATTGGGGAAATTTTAATATGGACTGTATACGACATGAATTAGTATCTTCTCTGTCATGAAAATGGCAATGATCAGGAAAGGGAATGTTATTTTTAGGAATAGATGTCATGCAGTATTCAACATTTTTCATGAACCATCTGAAAGTCAGAGAGACAGATACATAAAGTAAGCAAGCATGGCCAAAAGTTAACAAATGTGGGCTCAGTGACAGGCTGAACCTTATTTCAACTTTTCTCTAAGATTTCTTTTTATAATAAAAAGCTGAGGCCCTGACCGGGTAGCTCAGTTGGTTAGAGTGTCATCTGACACACCAAGGTTGTGGGTTCAATCCCCAGTCAAGGCCCATACAAGAATCAACCAATGGATACATGGATAAGTGGAGCAACAGGTTGATGTCTCTCTCTCTCTCTCTCTCTTTCTCTCTCTTTCTCTCTCTCTCTCCCAATTCCTCTCTAAAATCAACTTTTAAAAAATGAACCCTGGCTGGCTGGCTCAGCGGTAGAGCATTGGCCCGGTATATGGAAGTCCTGGGTTCAATTCCCAGTCATGGCACACAGGAGAAGCGCCCATCTGCTTCTCCACCTCTCCCCCTCTCCTTTCTCTCTATTCTCTCTCTTCCTCTCCTGCAGCCAAGGCTCCATTGGAGCAAAGTTGGCCCGGGCACTGAGGATGGCTCCATGGCCTCTGCCTCAGGCACTAGAATGGCTCCGGCCACAAAGGAGCAACACCCCAGATAGGTAGAGCATCACTCCCTGGTGGGCATGCCAGGTGGATCCCAGTGGGGCGCATGCGGGAGTCTGACTGCCTCCCTGCTTCTAACTTTGGGGAAAAAATAAATAAATAAATAATAAGAAAATGGTTAAAAAGTACTGGAAAAAGACCTACATCACAACTTAAGAAAGAGCAAAACAGAAGAACTACAAGGAAATTCATAAATATAAAATAAACGGTAAAATTCAGGGAATAAAAAACTCACTAGAGATTAAAAAAATGCAAATTAAAACACCTGCAATGTCATTTTTTGTTTGTTTGTTTTGGCCTATCAGATCAACAAAGATATTTAAAAGCACAGTAATAATAGTATTCTTTTTTTTTTTAAGGTACAGCCATTTTGAAAAACAGTTTGGCAGTTTTTTACTATGTTAAACATACACTTATACATGCCCCAGAGGTTACCCAAGAGAAATGGAAACATGTCCATAACAAGACTTGTACATGAACATTCATAAGAGCTTTGAACAATAAAACGGAGACAAAGCCAAATGTCTATCAACAGGTGAATGGATGAAACAAACTGATGTATGCATGCAATAGAATATTAATTAGGGATCCATGCAGCGACACAGATGCCCCTTAAAAACCTGCCCAGCAAAAGAAGTTAGGCAAAAAAAGAGTACAACTGTGTGGTTCCACTTATATAAAACAGAAGGCAAGGCAAATGTGATCCACAGTGAGAGAGAGCAGATGGGGGACAGGAAGAACACCCAGGAACGGTACAAGGGAACCTTCTGGGGTGCTGAGAACGTCCTGTCTCTTGACTGGAGTTGTTACACAAGTGAAGACATTTGTCACAGTTTTAGAACTGCACCTTTTGAGAAGTGAATTTTATTTACATTTTAAACCTCAATAAAACTGATTTAAATTTTAAAATTGCGGTCATGATACTCAGAGTTGGAGAGGATATGGGGGAATGGGCTCTCTTATATACTGCTAGTGGGAATGTTAATTGTTAGAACTTTTTTTTTTGGTAGCAGCATTACTGGGATATAATTTACATACCACACAATTTGCCCATTTAAAGTGTACGGTTCAAGGGTTTTTTGCACAGTCACAGAGTGTGCCACCATCCCCACAATCAATTTTAGAACATTTTCACTGCCTCAGAAAGACAAGCTGTACCCCTTAGTCATCACATGCAAATCCTAAACAACTATTAATCCACTTTCTGTCTCTGTTATGTGTGCCCATTCAGGACACTTCAGAGAAACAGGAATCATATAATATGTGGTTATTTTGTGATGGGCTTCTTCCACTTAATGTTTTCAAGGTTCATCCATGTTGCAGCAAGATCCCTTTCCCTTTTTTTATTTTAAATTAATTTTTTTGTGTGTGTGACAGAAAGAGACAAGAGAGAGGGACAGATAGGGACAGACAGACAGGAAGGGAGATGAGAAGCACTGTGGCATCTTAGTTGTACGCTGATTGCTTTCTCATATGTGCCTTGATGGGGGGGGGTCTACACCAGATTAAGTGACCCCTTGCTCAAGCCAGTGACCCTGTGCTCAAGCTGGTGACCTCGAGGTTTTGAACCTGGGTCCTTCACATCCCAGTTCGCATCCCAGTTCAACGCTTTATCCACTGTGCCACTGCCTGATCAGGCTCCATTCTTTTTTATGGCTGAATAATAAGTTCACTGTATGGTTATATCACATGTTGTTGATTTATTCATTAGCTGATGGACATTTGGGCTGTTTCCACCTTTTGGCCATTAGGAATAATGCTGCCATGGGCCTTCATGTACAAGTTTTTGTATGGACATAAGCTTTCGTTTCTCTCTTTTTTTTTTTTTTTGTATTTTTCTGAAGCTGGAAACGGGGAGAGACAGTCAGACTCCCACATGTGCCCGACCGGGATCCACCCGGCACACCCACCAGGGGCGACGCTCTGCCCACCAGGGGGCGATGCTCTGCCCCTCCGGGGCGTCGCTCTGCCGCGACCAGAGCCACTCTAGCACCTGGGGCAGAGGCCAAGGAGCCATCCCCAGCGCCCGGGCCATCTTTGCTCCAATGGAGCCTCAGCTGCGGGAGGGGAAGAGAGAGACAGAGAGGAAGGAGTGGGTGGGGGTGGAGAAGCAAATGGGCGCTTCTCCTATGTGCCCTGGCCGGGAATCGAACCCGGGTCCTCCGCACGCCAGGCCGACTCTCTATACCGCTGAGCCAACCGGCCAGGGCCTCGTTTCTCTTGAGTATAAACCTGGAGGTGCAACCACTGGGGCAAATGGTTCTTCCACGTTTAACTTATTAAGGAACCACCAGACTGTTTTCCACACCAGCTGCCCCATTTTACCTTCCCACCAGCAGCGTGGGAGAGCGCCAATCTCTACATCCTTGCCAACGCTGATGTCACACACTGGATGGTGTGAAGCAATTATCTCCAGGGTTTTGACTTTCATTTCCTTAATGATCAATGAATGACATTTAACGTCTTTTCATCTGTTTATTGGTCATCTTTACATCTTGGAGAAATGTCTGTTCAAGACCTTTGCCAGTTTTGTAACTGGATTGTTTGCCTTTTTATTTTTTAGTTATATAGCTCTTTATATATTCTAGACACACGTCCCTTATGAGATATATGATTTGTAAAATGTTTTCTTCCATTCTGGGGGTTGTCTTTTCTAATTGGTACAACTTTTGAAAACCAGTCCGCTAACATACACCAAAGATTTCAGCACAAATACTCTCTGATCTTTCCATTTTATTTTTTTTTTATTTTTTTATTTTTTTACAGAGAGTCAGAGAGAGGGACAGACAGACGGGAACAGAGAGAGATGAGAAGCATCAATCATCAGTTTTTCGTTGCGACACCTTAGTTGTTCATTGATTGCTTTCTCATATGTGCCTTGACTGTGGGCCTTCAGCAGACTGAATAACTCCTTGCTTGAGCCAGCGACCTTGGGGCCAACCTGGTGAGCTTTGCTCAAACCAGATGAGCCCATGCTTAAGCTGGCAACCTCAGAGTCTCAAACCTGGGTCCTTGGCATCCCAGTCCAATGCTCTATCCACTGTGCCACCTCCTGGTCAGGCTTTCCATTTTATTTTTAAGAATTTGTCCTCAGAAAATAAATAAGTAGAATGAGAAGAGCTATATAAAAGAACATTCATCAAGGTACTACTTAACCTGAATCTTAAGCCTTACCTCACACTATACAAAAATTAGCTCCAAATGGATCACTGTCCTAAATGTAACAGCTAAAACTATAAAATTTCTTGAAGAAAACTTAAGAAAAAAAATCTTAGAGGCCTTGGGCTTGGTGTAGACTCCTTAAATAGAATACAAAAATTACGGCTACAAAAAACCCCACAGATACACTGGACCTCATCAAAATTAAAAACTTTTGCTCCTGAAAAGTCAACTGAAAATGATAATGCAGGTCTATTTTTACTTGCACAGGTACAGAAAAAGGTGAAAAAGACACAGGAACAAAAGAACAGGAGATATAAATCCAAGAACAGTGTTTCAGATGGTTCTGCTCTTTCCCTTCTATCTTTCTGCAATGTCTGAATTCTCCATTTCTATATAATGAGAAGGGGGCTGGAGGAGGCCCTTCACAATGTAAGTCCATTTGAAAAAGAAAAAAAGTGCACTTCCATCTTATAACTGATGGAAAGCAATATTCAATTACCCAGGGGACACGGTTTACCATACTGATTTGTAGTTTTTATTTGCCACATTTCAGAAATAAGAATGCACTGTAATTTTCTTAAGAGTTTAATATCTTTGCCCTTATACATGACTGGTACATTATTTCTACCGTCCACACAAGTTAATCTGGTCAACAAACTTCGGTGATGCAATTGGATAAATAATGGCTTAAGATGATTCTGTAAGAGAAGCTTATACACACAGCATTATCTCATAACTATGCCAAGTTTAATTTAGTTATACGGAAGTGAATAATAATAATTCAAGATGGATAATAAATGTCTGTGCATGTGGTTGTATCAAAGGAGAGTCTCTAAACCCTCACTAAGTTAATTACTCCTATTTTACACTCAATTTAACAAGTTATGCAAACCAACAGAAAGTGGGAGGCACCAGACAGAAAGGGAGAGGAGGAGGCAAACTCTGCAGAGCAAGTGGAGCCATGAGCCTGAGGAGACAATCGTTAGAGATCTGAAAGCCCACTCACAACAGAGTCCGAGATCATCGGTTAGAAAAGCAAATACACCTTTAACAGTGCAAGAATATCAGGAGGTTACTATAACAAGACAATAAATAATATTCAGAAACAGACTTCTAAATAATTAGAAGTTATGTTATCGTCAATGTGTTCAAGAAACAGTGAAGGTTATCATGCATTTGAGAGAGATTTCCACTTTCCATTAACAATGGCTAAGTTTATAAAAGATATGACTAACAAAATAAACAACGGTGACCTGGAACACTGGCTTATAGCACAGGAAGCTCTATTCCTTAAGAGAGGGCAGGGTATTTTTGCAAACATATTTTAATAGCTACTCAACTTCAATGCCACAGAACTCAAAAGACTGAACAAAAGAAGTGATTTGGATGCACTGATAGATTCTTCAGTGCTCCTCAAATCCATACTGTGTGGGAGGTTCCCAAGACTATCTCTGAGAAAGAACTAACCCTGTGGCTAAGGTCATTTCATGTTACTACCCTCCCATCCAGCCCTATCTACCTCATATAACTCCCTCTCCCCCAGCCATTGCAGCTCTGTCTTTAAGAAAAGCACTTTAACTTGGCTGTCTGGGGCCAGGGAGCTTTAAAAAACATTTTTTTTTTTCATTTGTCCCAAGCTCTTCAAATGCCACTCTTCAACCACAACTGCATTTGGAGAGCGATCCGATCAAATGTGCAGAAACAAAGTTTCCGCTCTGGCTCTGGGAGGAAATGGAGGCTGGCTCTTGTCACCACTGTGGGAGCTGCCTCGACCCCCAGTGAGTTCCTGCTGCCCTTAGCAGCCAGGCTGGAATTCCCACAAGGACAGCCGATATGACTAATCTGACCACACAAATATGAAATTGAATGAGGAGCAGAGGTGCGACAATGTGACCTAAGTCAGCATCAGAAAGGACCCAAATGCTGAGTTTCTGTCCCAGTCTTGAGGGACCGCGTCTAGGAATCCAGCCAGAGGTCGTACTCACTCTGCGGGCTAACTCTCCGGCTTAAAGCATCACACACATGATGGAGGCAGATGCCAGGCCAAAAGGTCGGCAGGAATGTCAGTGCGACAGCAGGTGGGGACCCTGGCCAAAGCAGGTGGTCTCCTGTACTGGGCAGGCGAGTGCCAAGTAAGGCTGAGGGCACGAGCAAGCAGGCTGACTCCTGGAGGCTCCAGGCCAAGAGGCCATGATGGCTGTCACCCAGCTGGGGGCCAGGAGTGGCCTGGGATGCCCACTGACCGGGAGACAGCTGTCTCTTCTGGAATGGCTCACTCATCGTCTCAGACGCTGCTGAGCAAAGAGGGCAAAGGAAGCAGGCCTCCCCTCCAGGCCGGGCAGTCCTCCCCGCCCCCCCCCCCCCCCCCCAGGAACACGGCTGAGGTGGAAGAAAAACAGCCCGGTTCAGAGCACCAGAGCGATTCAAACCGACCAACTGGTGCTTCAGTCAAAACAATGATGGCTTTGTCAGGAGACTGCAACAGCCCAACACGAGCCAGCTGAAACACCTGCCCTCCCCAACTCATTTCTAGCCCTGGTCCCTATGACTTGGAGACATCACACTAAAAAAGGGATAAAAGTTACATACATGAACATCAGCCAGCCCATGTGATACAACAGGGACAGCTGCCACTCAGACATGACACATCACAGTGCTGGCTGCAGGCAGCCGCAGCTCTCCTTCCCGTGAGCTGAGCTCCCAGAACATATTTCAGTCTCACTTAGTGATATATTTCCAGTGCTCTCAGCCCACAAAAAACAAGGGCTGAAATGTCATGTTTTTCTATGGTGCTGCCGGGTCAATTTTCCAGTCAATTTGGAAGGGCAGCCCAGTCGGGCTACCAAGCTGGGGTGGCTGCTCCCAGCTCTACAAACGCATGAAAGCTGCTACCCCAGGGCCCGCTGGAGCAAGAAACAAAGACCTCCTCTCTGCGGGAAGGACTTGTGGGGGGCGGCACCAGCAGATGACTATAGTTCTTACCCCACAACCTGCCTGTTCACTTCATCCATATTTTACAAATCAGTGGCAGTCATCTCAAAGCACTATGCTAACACACCCAAAGTTCCAAGGAGCCAGCAACAAGCACAAAAACAGAGATAAGCAAACAAAGTTATCGGGCAAAAAGCAGCTGCCTACACATAACCCATGCTGGCTCCAGTGATCAGCAGGTCCCCGGGAGCTCTCTGAGAGCATTTGGGGGAGGCCGTGCAGACCACAGGTGTGCTTCCAGCACCACCTGCCTGCTGGCTCTCAGGAGCTGTGCAACAACGCCACCAAGGACAAGCAGAGGCTAAGCTGGTAACTGGGTTCCTTGCTTTCATGAGAAGGCTTTTCTCCATGGGACGCCTTCAGCCATAGTTTCTCTTGGAGAAAAAAAAAATTCCAAAGAGAACTAGGAGGCTGAGGCCAGGCCAGGTTCTGCTGGATTTGGGCAGGGAGCCCTCAGTGAGGAGTTCTGAGCTAGAATGTAGCTGCTGGACATGGCTGCCACAGGGGACAACCTCACCTCTCCACTGGACCAAGGGAGCCAGATGGCCTGATCCCGTTTCTAAAACATAACCCAAGTCGTCAGGTCTTCAGGCAGCCCCTCCAGCACATGCTCTGCCAGTGTGGGGAGATGGAACCACAGACACCCAGAGCTGGCTACGCTGATGAGTAAGGCCTGAAGCCAGGATCAGCATCTCTGGACTCAATGTGACAGGAAGTGTTTAAACTCTTTCCCAGAGCATTGAGTCAGCTCCTCCTGCATGTTGCAAGGCACCCAGGGCTGTTTGTAACTCACAGGGGTTTGCATCCACGACACCACTCCCCATCCCACGTGCGCTTACTCGCCATAGCTGTGCGAACTCAGGGCTGGAATCACAGCCTCTCGCCAAGCTCCACGCTCTCCCTGCCTCCAGAACAACAAAAAGCCAAGGGAGGCATCCACCTGCTCACATCCCTGCAAAGCCCTGGCCTCGGGCACAACACAGGCATGCGAGCTTGGAGTTCAGTCCAGGCGTGCACACTGCTGACGGCTGTGTCAAACACTATCCGTCACGTCCCCCACCCCTCTGCAGGCCATAGGGACATGCAGGAAAATGCAGGGAGCTCTCCCATTAGAGCTCAGGGCACACACAAAGGTTACTTTCCAGCTGTGTACCTGCTCACCACCTTCCTCCACACTCACCTAAAGGATGAGGGGGAGGGGGTGACAAGGCAGGTGGGCCCTAAAGTGGCAGTGCCAATTGCCACCTTTTTTCAAGAGTCCTGCTGAAAAGTTCTCAGGCTAAAGGGTGACTGCTGTCAGGAAGAAGGCGGCGGCACAGGGACATTTTCAGAGAAAGTAGCCAACCTGGTGTATAGGAACAAAGAGGAATGAAACAGGGGCCCAGAAACACCTTAAAGTTACCCAAAATACCATGAAACATTCTCAGTGACCAACAGAGAGGGAGAAAATAAATAACAGCACAACCACACGATGAAACACTATTCAGTCACTAAGAAATATTGCAGATAAATATTTGGGAGCTTGGAAAGGTGTTCCTAATCTATAAATGAAAAAAAAATACACTCACCATGCAAAAAAGAAAAGAAAAGGAAAGAAAAACAAACAAAAAACCCACAAGGTCTGGAAGGATAAACACTAGGGAACTGACAGTGGTTATCTCTGGGTATTACAATTTTTTTCCCCTGGATGGAGGCCTGGAAACACAGTCAAATTCCAAAAAGTCAGTCCCTTAGCTTAGAAGAATAATTTCCCAACTTTTCAGTGAACACATCTCAGCAGAGAAAACACTGTACCTCTAATAAATTCAAATTCTATTTCAATCTGGCTTAGAAGCAGAACTTATAGCATGTAAGAACCATACAGCTATCTGCCAACACCTTTACGGGTCAGGTCAAATATGGAGAGACAATCTGAGAGCTAGAGAGGGGAGGGAATGTGTGCAAGGGGCTGCACAAGCCATACTTCTGTATGTGAATGTGTGTGTTGGGCGGAGGTTCTAAATTGGACCTATCCGTTCCTTTTTTAAGCACCTCAACCACACGCGCACACACACATACACACTTATACTGGGAAAGCAAAGATAAGAGGCCTGTTATGTAAGGTCAAATATGCAGGTTAGAAACTTTAAGCAAGAGCCAACAGAGAGGCCTCCTCAGTCTCACTTAAAGTTACAATTTTGTTTCAACTCGAACCAAACCAACTGTCTAGAGTTAAGTCAAATTATGATCTTTATTTCACCCTAAAATCAACCCATGAAACAGCCCCACCCCAGTGACGCATGGTGGTGAAGTTAAGGGGTAATAGTCCGAAATGGAATGTAAAGCTAAGAGTTGCCTACGGTCCAAGAATTTAACAAAATGGAGAATCAACCCTCCACCTCCAAGACAGGATTACTTATATAATTGCCCATGTTCCTCATAACTCAGGAGTTACTTTCTACTTAAATTAAGCATGCGTACTTCTGGGGTTTACTAGGCAGACAGTCTTAGGTTTTGTATCTAGAGCAGCGGTTCTCAACCTGTGGGTTGCGACCCCAGCGGGGATCGAACGACCAAAACACAGGGGTCGCCTAAAGCCATCGGAAACCGGGTCGCGACCCACAGTTTGAGAACCGCTGATCTAGAGGATTCCGGTCTTGTGACTTTAAACGGAGCAGGGGGCAGAAGGTACAGGTGAGAGTAAGGACACCTAAAATGTCTCTTCTTGTGCTTGTGGCAAACAGCACAACATATTCCTTCATCTGGTTCATCATTATAGATTGAACCAAAACTTAAAAGTAGAGTTCACATACAAATTCAGATCTCTTCTAATTTTTCAAATATGCCAGATCTCATAACCCTGGGCGCACATTCCCAAATAGCAAGAATCACCTAGAGCTGAGTGATGGCGTCCCCCTTTAGACCAGGCAAACACTCTCTCATTCACCACAGACCCCACTGCTCCCTATTGCCTTTCCATCACTGAGACCAAGTCAGTTTCAGTTTATGCTTGCATGGTTTTGATAATAAAGAACTGTTTCTCTGTAACCATGACTCTACTCTATCAAAAGGCAGAAAATAAAAGATAGCAAAAGGTCCTCTTAGCCTTACAGAAGGCTCACTTTAGTTCCTGGCCCTTCTGGGCATTTTGAGTTTGTGACAACCCCCTGACAATGTTAAAAGGAAAAGAAGTTTTAACAGGATTATTTTATAGAGGGTGACCTGGCAACCCAGGGGGCAAACTGGAGAACCAATTCCTCAGTTGGTTTTAATCTAGGGGAAATGCTCAGGGCAGGTCACTTTCCCAACCACTCTCATTTACTGTACACAGAAGAAATAATGTTGAAAACCTGAACTGTTTTTGAATATATTTTTTTCAAGATTTTATTTTATTTATTGATTTTACAGAGAGAGGAGAGAGTTCGGGAGAGGAATGAGAAGTATCAACTCACAGTTGCTTCATTTCAGTTGCTCATTGATTGCTTGTCATATGTGCTTTGATTGGGCAAGCTCAGGGTTTCAAACCTGCGACCTCAGCGTTCCAGGTTGACGCTCTATCCTACTGCGCCACCACTGACCAGGCTGAATATTTTTTTAAATATTAGTATTATTGAGACATAATTTACACACCGTGAATCTCACCCTTTAAAAGTATTCGTTGGTTTTAGGATATTCAGAGTTGTGCAACTATCACCATTCTCTAATTTTTTTTTCTTTTTCTGAAGCTGGAAACGGGGAGAGACAGTCAGACAGACTCCCGCATGCGCCCGACCGGGATCCACCCGGCACGCCCACCAGGGTCGATGCTCTGCCCACCAGGGGGCGATACTCTGCCCCTACGGGGCATCACTCTGCCTCAACCAGAGCCACTCCAGCGCCTGGGGCAGAGGCCAAGGAGCCATCCCCAGCGCCCGGGCCATCTTTGCTTCAATGGAGCCTCGGCTGCGGGAGGGGAAGAGAGAGACAGAGGAAGGAGGGGGTGGGGGGGCGGGGAAGCAAATGGGCGCTTCTTCTATGTGCCCTGGCCGGGAATCGAACCCGGGTCCCCCGCACGCCAGGCCGATGCTCTACCGCTGAGCCAACCGGCCAGGGCCACCATTCTTTAATTTTAGAGCATTTTTATTTATAACTCTCTCAAAAAACCCCATGACCACTCGCAGTGACCACATTCTCCCCTCCCCCTGGCAACCACCCCTCTCTCTCTACTTTATGGGTTTGCCTAATCCGGACCTGTCAGATCAATGGGGTAAAAAGCGGTCCTTGGTCCTTTTGCTCAGCATCATGTTTTCAAGGCTCGTCTATGTTGTAGCATGGGACAGTACATCATTCCAAAAGTTGTTTTTAACATTTTTAACAGTATTTATTTGCCCATGATAAAGCCACAGTGGTTATTCTTTAAATAAATACAATTTTTCCCAGTTTTCCAGAAGTGATATCACAATGGGAATGCAAAAGCAGATATGAGCATCCAACTATCTTCTAGCTAAACAAATTTGCAAATGTGTAAAACAATGTCACTCTTATTTATTTATTTTTTGAGACAGAGAGAGAGAGGAAGGGAGAAAGATGAGAAGCATCATCTTGTAGATGTGGCACATTTAGTTGTTCATTGATTGCTTTCTCATATGTGCCTTGACGGGGTGGGTGGGGCTCCAGTCAAGCCAGTAACCCCTTGCTCAAGCCAGTGATGTTGGTCTCAAGCCAGCAACCTGGGCCTCAAGTCAGCGACATTGGGCTGCAAACCAGCATTAATCTCAAGCCAGCAACCATGGGGTCATGTCTATGATCCCATGCTGAAGCTGGCAACCCCGTACTCGAGCCAGCAACCCGGGGTCTCAAACCTGGGTCTTCAGCATCCCAGGTCAACACTCTATCCATTGCGCCTCCACCTGGTCAGGCTCTGTTAATTTTTTTTAAACTTATTTTCTACAAAAATGTTATGTTAACATGTAATGGGTTTATTTTTCTTAAATGTTTGAACAAATATTTTACATTTTGCCTGACCTGTGGTGGCACAGTGGATAAAGCATCGACCTGGAAATGCTGAGGTCGCCGGTTCAAAACCCTGGGCTTGCCTGGTCAAGGCACATATGGGAGTTGATGCTTCCTGCTCCTCCCCCCCTTCTCTCTCTATCTCTCTCCTCTCTCTCCCTCTCTCTCTCCTTTCTAAAATGAATAAATAAAATAAAAATTTTAAATATATATTTTATATTTTCCTCAGTTTTCATTTCTAACATGGTAAGCATCAGTAGAAAAAATGCACAAAAACAAAAGCTCTTTGGGGTTCTCAATATGTAAGAGAGCAAAGGGGTCCTGAAACCAAGAAGTGTGAGAGCTGCTATTTGAAAGAACTTTAAAGTAAGAAGCAGACATCAGTGCCCTTCACCCCTAACACCTCAGTATGCGTAACATTAGCGAAAGTTCAAAATTTGTCCTTGGTTCTTTTTGGTTTTGAAAAGATCAATGTACAATAAAATGCATAAATTTGACATCATTCAACGAGTTCTGGCAACTGTATACCCAAGCCCCTCTCAAGATATAAACATTATCATCACCCGAGAAGTTTCTCTCATGCCTCTTCCCTGTCAGTCCCCTCTCCAACCTCCCTCAGGGGCCAGTACTGCTGTGACTTCTCCCCCCACAGATGACTTGCACCTATTCTAGAACTTCACCTAAGTGGACTCAGTATATATTGTACTATTTTGGTTAAGGCTTATTTGCTTATTCCATTCAACATAACGTCTGAGAGTCACCCATGTTGTTGCACACCCCAGCAGTCTGTTCTTTCCCACGCGCTGCAACCTATTTCTATGGCAGTATCTCTCAGACGAAAGGTCCATGAAGAAAAATAGGGCTGGTAACCATGATTCTAGTCAAATCCCCTTTTCTTTTGCCTTTTTTTTTTTACAGTTAAAAACATCATGACTTAGAGGGGCTAAGTGGTATGTTGTTTATCACTGTCCTGTGTTGCTAATCAGTGGCATCACTGTCCTGTGTCATTTTTCTACCATATTCATTGCCATTTCCTAGTCTCGCTGTGTAAGAAAGTCCCTATAACTTTGTTACAGGAAATGGAAAGCTAATACCCAAATAATGAAGGTAGTAGGCTTCCCTCAAAGATGTGTCTCAATGAGTAGATAAGCCAAATATTGTACACTAATACAGTGGAATACTGTTCAGCAATAAAAAGGAACAATATGCCGATATGCACTACATCGTGAGATAATCCCAAAAACATTATGCTAAGTGAAAAGAGTCAGACATATAGTATGATTCTATTTAGATGAAATGTCTAGAAAAGGCAAACCCATCAGCACAGAAAGCAAATCAGTAGTTGTCTGGGGCAAAGGTGGGCTATGGGACTAACCATAAAAGGGCATGAGGAAATCTTAGGGGGTGCTGGAATCCAGTTTTAAAACTGGACTGTGATCGCCTGACCAGGCGGTGGCGCAGTGGATAGAGCGTCGAACTGGGATGCAGAGGACCCAGGTTCGAGACCCCGAGGTCGCCAGCTTAAGCGCGGGCTCATCTGGTTTGAGCAAAAGCCCACCAGCTTGAACCCAAGGTTGCTGGCTCCAGCAAGGAGTTACTCAGTCTGCTGAAGGCCCGTGGTCAAGGCACGTATGAGAAAGCAATCAATGAACAACTAAGGTGTTGCAACATGCAATGAAAAACTAATGATTGATGCTTCTCATCTCTCTCCGTTCCTGTCTGTCTGTCCTTATCTATCCCTTTCTCTGACTCAATCTCTGTCTCTGTAAAAAATAAATAAATAAAATAAAATAAAAAAATTTAAAAAACTGGACTGTGATCACTGATTGCACAACTAAAAACTCAATGACGCACACACTTAAAATGAGTACATTTTATGATATGTAAATTATACTTTGACACCTTAGTTGTTCATTGATTGCTTTCTCATATGTGCCTTGACCGTGGGCCTTCAGCAGACCAAGTAACCCCTTGCTCAAGCCAGTGACCTTGGGTCCAAGCTGGTGAGCTTTGCTCAAACCAGATGAGCCTGCACTCAAGCTGGCAACCTCAGAGTCTCGAACCTGGGTCCTCCACATCCCAGTCTGATGCTCTATCCACTGCGCCACTGCCTGGTCAGGCCAAAGGAGGCAATTTAAAAGTCCCTGCTACTCAACTAGAAAATAGTTATTTAACATAGCAAACTAATATAATCATATGTGATTTTCAGAATTCATTGCAAGTGTTTCATTTTAATAGGCAAAGGGATTTATAAATTAACTTTCTCCAAAGCTCAGTACCAAGCTATCTGGGTAGGTCCCATAAGACAAAGTAATCCACTTGCAAATGGGCCAGTTACCATGTGAGCGTAGGAAGAGCTTTTCCAAAGCTAAAACTTTGAGTAAGTACCTGGGAACTAGGTTAACCCCCTTCCTTTCTGCATAAGAAGCTGCTTCTTGTTATGATGACTGAATCTGTCTCATGGTGACTGCCCAAAAGAGGCCCATAAGCTGCAGAGGGAACGAACAGTAACTAGTTTCCCAGACAGATCCGCCCACTTGGAGAGGAGCATGCCTCAGCAGTCACACCATGCTGCCACAGTCCCCACTTTCCTCTCTCCGTGGCAACTGACACACCCCAAACCTCTTTTTCCACCTGGAGCCGGGCTCTCTCTGCTGGCCCCTTATGAGCTCTGGCTTAGCCTTCCTCTCCACTGTTACTCAGTCGGATTTTTTATGTTCACTTGAGACTCAAAAGCTAATGACAAGGAATTATTTCTGGAATTATTTTTCCAGATCTTAGATAGTTTTCTGGAGCTACCAAAAGAACCCCTCTTACACTCCTGCTTCTGGAAGCCTTCTTGCTGATGCCGTCTAATCCTGAACAAATTAAGAACGCTAGATTTGGTGATGTGTCTTTGAGGGCATCAAGACCAGGCAATATTCCTCCAACACAACCAGTCTCAACTGAGTAAAAATGCCATTCAAGATAGATGATAGCATATATTTCAGCAGAAAAACATTACTTTCCAAAGGCCAGCTCAAAACTCCAAAACCTCCCCTCCCTGATCAGGTCCTCATGAGGCACAGCAGAGGTTAGGGACGCAGAACAGAGCAGCATGGACAGAGCCAAGGCGCCTGACCATGTCCGGCTAAGCGGGGACTTGCCCTGGCAGTAGTGAGGACCTCCCTGGGTCACCGTGGTGCCCGGACACTGACTGGCCCCGGCAGCCCCTTGTGAGGGAAGCTGCCCCGCCCACAGGTCCGTCTGTCAGGGCGGCCCATGGCAGCCAAGTTCAGTGTGCAGAGCAGCAGTGGCCACACAGCTGATGAGGCCTTCTCAGCTTCCTCATTCCGGTAAAGGCTCCCAGGGCTCCAGCCAAAACCTCAGCCATTGTTAATTCCTTTTTCTTCTTTCATCCCTGATGTGCAATCCATCAGCACGTTCAAATCCCACCGTGAATCACCCACACCTCCTTACCCCCACTACTAGCGTCCTGTCTGAGAACGGAGCCAGCAGCCCCCAGAGGCACCGCCGCTTCCACTCACGGCCTCCTCCTGACAGGTCTCCACACACAACCTCCATGTGTTCCCCAGGGCGACAAGCAGTTCCCCAGCAGGCCCCAGCCCTCTCTAGTCTTTCTGACCACTCGCGCCTGCCCTCAACATTCCAGCCACATTTTGCTGGCCCTTCTTCTGGCCCTGGACTGTGCCAACTTCATCCCACCTTGGGCCTCTGCCTGTGGCTCTTTGACTGCTGGAATGACTATCCACTCAGGTTTCAGTTCAACCTGAAATGTCACCTCCTCAAAGGACTTCTGTGACCAGCCGAGATAAAGTATCTGCCCACCCCAACCCCTGTGACCTGCCATCTTCCCTCTCGTTCTATCCTTCGCTGCATGAACACTATCGGTCTGCTTTGCTTACTGTGTCTCCCGCTAGAATATGAACTCCGTGAAGGGAGATGACTTGTCTGTCTGTTTCCTACTGCACCCCCAGTGACTAGAGCAGTGTCTGCCCCACGACAGAGACCTGATGAATACTCTGAAAGGAATAAGCGCCTGCACTGAGCGCAGCCAGTCCAAAGACCAGGACAGATGCATGCTCTGCAGCGGGGAGGGTCTGCTCAGAGGGAGGCCAGCAAGCCTCCTCCTCAAACGTGCGAATTGAAGGCTATGAGGCTCAACTTAAGTAGACAACTGGCAAACAGCACTGGTGGTGACAGGGAGCTCTAAGTGAGGTCTGTATGTGAAACATGGGCCACGAGCAAGCTCCAGCCAGGCCGAGGCAGAAGCTTCCAAGCAGAGAACAGGACAGCAGGTAGGAGGGCCAGGTGGTGGCAACAGAAGTAAGGCCACAAAGAAAAGCAGAGCCGAAGAGAGGGGACCAGTCACCCAGGAGCAGTGTATCAGGAAAGGGCACACTCCCCAGCAGAGGATCCAGAGCTGCCAGGCACCCAGCTGCAGCCTCCACTGGAATCAGGCCGTCCTAGGAGTTCTGGAACTATTATGAGATGACCAGCACCCTTCCTAATGCTTGTACCAAACCCCACTGCATGGGCGATGGGCGAGAGGCTACCTGACCCCTGTGCCTCAAAGAGCTCTGGCTGAAACACAGTCCTGTAACCTGGAATTCAAACTGTAGACAGACTTCCAGCAAAAGATGAAATCACCTACGCTATTTGCTGTCTGGACTGTACATATTATATCCAAGAAGTAATTCAATTCTGGGGAATAGGACCTTACATGGAATTTTTCATCAGACATTATATAAATCCTTAAAAATATGTAAAATCGCCCTGGCCCGTTAGCTCAGCGGTAGAGTGTCGGCCTGGCGTGCAGGAGTCCAGGGTTCGATTCCCGGCCAAGGCACACAGGAGAGGTGCCCATCTGCTTCTCCACCCTTCCCCCTCTCCTTCCTCTCTGTCTCTCTCTTCCCCTCCTGCAGCCAAGGCTCCACTGGAGCAAAGATGGCCTGGGCGCTAAGGATGGCTCTGTGGCCTCTGCCTCAGGCACTAGAATGGCTCTGGATGCAACAGAGCAACGCGCATCACCCCCTGGTGGGCATGCCGGGTGGATCCCGGTCGGGCGCATGCGGGAGTCTGTCTGACTGCCTCCCCGTTTCCAGCTTCGGAAAAATGGGAAAAAAAAAAAAAAAAATATATATATATATATATATATATATATATTAAAAATATGTAAAATTAACTTTCTACAATACCCTACTTGTAGGAATTTTTTTTTTTCATACTTGTAGGAATTTTACTGGGGAGCAAGGATAAGACCCCCTTTACAGACTTTTCCTTTTATAACGAGGGCCTTCCTATCACAAAATCCACTGAACTGGCGCCTATTATACCCAGTGAACTTGCTTACTCCAGGGCAGGCAGCTGTGTTCTCCTGCGGTGGAAGAAGAGGGAAGAAAGACTTTTATACCTTGGTCATGTGCTTAAAAACATTACCTCAAGAAACTCTGGAAACCAGTCTGTACTGGTTTCCTTTTGCTCCTATAACAAATGACAACAAAATTAATAGCTTAGAACAACACAAATTTATTTGATCCTGGAGATCAAAAGTCTGAATTGGGTGTCAACGGCTAAAATCAAGATGTTAGCAGCCTTCATTCCCTCTAGAGAGGTAAAGGAGGATCTTGCTCCTTGCCAGCTTCTAGAGAAGGCCCACATTCCTCAGCTTGTAGCCCCTGCCTCCCACTTCAAAGCCAGCAATGTCAGGCCACAGCCCCCACCCACCACCCACCCCCCGCAGCTCTTTCTCTCTGGTTCTCTTTTTGATTTCCTCTTTGACTTTTATGGAGGACCCTTGAGATTACATTGGGCCCACCCAGATAATCTAAAATAATCTCCCCATTTTAAAGGCAGCTGATTGACAACCTTAACTCCTCTTTGCCCTATAATCTAACATATTCACAGTGGTGGGGATTAGGTGTGGACATCTTGGCAGGGTGAGGGCATTCGTTGCCGACCACTCTAGTCCACAGAGCCACAATACACACACCACCTAGCAAAAGCACTCAGCCTGTTATCCCACTCTAAAGCAATGTGCCCTAAAGCACTGTTCCACCCAGGTGGTTTATCTCCGCACAAATGAAGATAAACAAGTCACTCGGAGCAAGCCCAGGTGCCTGAGCGTCCTTTTCAATTCCATATATATTTCTTCATCACACAGTACGTGCCAAATACTGCTAGGCTCTCTGTGGGCAAATCAGAGGTGAAGAAGGCAGGAATCCTGGTAGGTCAGGTCTACATAAGGACACGTGGCAGAATCAGTAAGGGTCATGGATTTACAGAGGACCATGGTGTTCACTCCCTTTGGGATTATTAGGGCAACTTGTGCTCAAACCGAGCCTCGAAAGAACGGTAGGATTTCACCAGTGGGAAAGGGCAGCCATGAAAGGGCATGGAGCCACCTACAGGCAGTCACGTCCCCCATCCTGGATTCCCCATGCCTTCCTTAGGAGAGGACTTGGCAATTTTGACCTCCTCTCTAACAAACCTGCAGACTTTTGTGAGCAGAACATTTCAGCTCTAGACACAGTCTTGGACAAGTTGCCTGACCTCTCAGTGACAGGGCAAACTAACTTCTAAACTTAGTTTTCCTTTCTTTTTAAAAAAAATATGAAAAATAAAAACCCTACCATCCCCTACCTGAGAGGGTTATTGTGAGAAATGCTTAAGATAACACAAAGAGAGTCTGGAATATATTAGTTGCTCAGTTAATTTCAATGATCTACTCTTCTCCTACCCTAGCAAATACAGCCCCGGCACCCTGTCCTCCAGCCTCTTTTCCCAGGCTCTTCCCAATTCTATCACCCTTTCCAACAGGACGGCGGTTAGCCAGTCGACCTCAACACAGAAAGGAAATTTGGTCCTGAGCCACTGAAGGGGAAAAGACAGGGAAAAGAAATAGTGGGGCACCCTCCTGGGGAATGAGTCATAATTTTTGACAGTTAAACTGGGGAAGGGGAGGTGCAGATTGAACCCTGAAGTTAGGGAAATGGTCCACACGGATACCGATGATGGACACGTGCACACTCAGTCTGGTTTCAGCACCCTTCCTCGGTACTACCATAGACCTGGTTCACGTTTATCATAGCCCTCACTAACTGTTCTACAATGTCTGTTTTTCTTTCCCTCACCCCAAGTTTGTGGGTTCCTCGAGGGCAGAGCATGTCTTGCTCATCCCTGTAGCCCTTGCTCCCATCTAACTCTTTACTGGCACACTGTGTAATAGTTAAAGGTTAAAGAAAGCACAGGAGAAGAAAAACTGCTTGTCTTTGGCATGGCTGCTGAAGAATAAAACTAACTTAGCCATTCGTGTAAAAGGGGCCCATTTACAACCAGTTACCAGGCCTGGCATTAGAAAGTTTCTCTACTGAAAACTTAAAATTTGAAGGACACAGGGCTCTAAACCTTTAATCCCTGCTATTCCCTGAGTTTGGCAGAGACTCTGTGTTGGGTAAGGAACAGAGGGTACTATACAGGCCACATTTCCTCAAGGTCACAGTCCACAAACTTGTATCCCAAGGTTATCTATCTTATGGGTCCAAGTTAAAAGGTCTCCTCAAATCTCCACTTCAGCCCAAACCCACTGTACAGAGAGCTGCTTATCTCTAACGACATAAAAAAGACCATCAATCACCCCTCACCAGACATTAACACCAAGCCTCCCTAATAAAGAGCTACATTAAAAAGTAGAGAATTAAAACCAAAACCAGTCTCAAAAAGCTATATACTCGATGTGTCCAGAATCTGCGTGGGTGATTTACATGTGTGACATTCCTAAAAATGCTAAGAGGGCAAGAACCATGAATTATGTTCTAGAGTACATAACTCCATTGTGGGGCCTTAGAAAGGACCGGCAAACCAAGAATGCATCTATTTAGTATTTGTGGAGAAGACATTTGAAAGCCACGTTAAAAGCCCCCAGTCAGATATGTTATTTTCTTCAGTTTACAGATGAGAAGCCTGGGCTCCCAATACATGTCAGTTGAATGAGGACACAGAGCTGGACTGTGCCTGTTAAACCTTCTCTTGCCTCTTATTCGCCAGGTACTAGACGCATTCACAGACATCATCTCAGTTAATCCTAACCTTCACTGGGCAGATTTTTTCCTCCCCATTTTACAGTGGCAGACAGAAAGGCTGAGAAAAGGTAAGCTTCTGTCATATAAGTCTTGGGGAAAAGCAACCCTCCCCCCCCCCCCCCACCACCAATGTTCCAGTCATTGAGCACACGATGAAGAATAAAATCAAGATGTTTAGCTACAGGACTATGTGGCATCACAGAGTGGGAAGGACATGGGTTTCAAGGAAGCGACATGAACATGAAGCTGCAGCCCCCCTTGGCACTGTTATTTACCCACGTGGGCCAGTGGGCACACGGTCTGGATTTCTCAAACTCCGATTTCCCCACCCCAAGCCAGTTTTGCCAAAGACCCTTCAGGAGTCCAAGACTTTGCATGTTCAGGAACAGATCAAATTCAGAATCCCTAGACCACTTCACAGGACTGGAGGCGGGGGGGGGGGGGGGGGGGGGGGGGGGGGGGGGGGATAACCACAACTTCCCCTGCACTTCATTCCTCCCCAAAAGAGCTGTTGAACCTCATCTGGAAACAGCTGGAAGGCAGCAGTTTACAGGAAGCCGAATGCACACACAACGAGCACAGAGTGTACCAGGGAGAGTTAGGCAGCTAGAACTAAGGGGCCAGGGGAGAGACAGGAAGTTGAAGTTAGAAAGAGCCCAGGCCAGAAACAGTCACACAGATGGAGGCCCAGGGGCCTTCCTCCAGGCCGAGGAGGAGGAGAAAGCCGGGAAACAGTGGAGATTGCTTAGGCCCCACTGAAAGGAAAGTCAGACCACCTCTGACACTACCCTTCTGCCCTGGCTGCCCCCCATTTGGACCCTACTTCTTTGAAAGCCGGCCTGTGGTCATGACATGACAGCTGAGGTCACAATCTCCAGGCTGTTCTCGCACTGCTATCTATGCCAGAGGCTATAGCCTAGACAACTGGTTTTGAGTCACTCCTCTGTCACCCGGTACTAAAGTTCCACACTGCCAACTCAACTAGAGGGCCATCCAAAACAGCCTTCCCCAGAGAGACAAAGAGCATCTTCATGAGACACTACTCGGCAGACACCCATTAGGGACCTGCTGTGGCAGGACTTGGGCACAGAGAGTAGCAGTAAAGCAAGGGAGCCAGCAGGTAGGAGGTGTTAAGAGCAAGGTAAGGCCCTAGCTGGTAGTTCAGTTGGTTAGAGCACCATCCCAATACACCAAGGTTGTGGGTTCGATCTCTGGTCAGGGCACATATAAGAATCAACCAATGAATGCATAAATAAGTGGAACAACAAAT
Source organism: Saccopteryx leptura (assembly GCF_036850995.1). Classification (NCBI taxonomy): domain Eukaryota; kingdom Metazoa; phylum Chordata; class Mammalia; order Chiroptera; family Emballonuridae; genus Saccopteryx; species Saccopteryx leptura. Next base: position 246,848,871 of record NC_089504.1, on the reverse strand, counting down.
CAATGTTTCTTTCTCTTTCTCTCTCTCTTTCTAAAAGCAATTTAAAAAAGAGCAAGGTTAGGCAGGTGAGGGACAGAATTTCTGAAGGAGGCTGAGTGGGGGAAGGACCGCAGCATTTGCCCAGAGCTGTGCTTCAAGCCTAGCCCAGCCTCACCATGGTGGATGCCTTTGCAGGCACCTGGAAGCTAGTGGACAGCAAGAATTTCGATGACTACATGAAGTCAATCGGTAATAAAAAAAGATAAAATTTAAAAAAAGAACAAGGTAAGTCTTCAACTAAACCGAGGATGCATTGTGCAATCAAGAAAGTTAATTGAGGAATGCCCAGTTGCCAAAATATTTTGGAACGACATGGGGGTACGGGGATACCTTACTACAATTCCTTGGTGTTATTTAACAACAAGCCTTCAGGTTATCCAAACTGAGGGCAAAGGTAAGGCCGGTTTAGTTATTCCTTCAGCAGAGCTTAGGTGAGCGCTTTCTAGTCCACACCTCCTGCTCCTCAGCCATCCATTCTCTCCCTGTACATGGAGTTTATATTAAAATAAAGAAGAGGATTCAGTTCTTTTAATAAAGCACATTCCTGTCATTTACCCCTAGTTTTGTATGAAAGGGCTCACTCACACTTGAGCACACGCTACCACCTAGTTGGGTTTGATTCCGATGGAAGCGCTCAAAATTTGAGATGGAGTAAGTAGGGCTAAAAGAAGGCTTTGGGCTACAATCCCAATACCATCTGTTTAAAACAAAACAAAACAAACAAAAACCCAGAACATCTTCACAGGCTCCATGCCAGCTCAAACTGGCAAGACCAGAGAAGCAGAGCAGAGCTGGCCAGAGCGCCATTAAAGGGGGTGGGTAACCCACTGCGGCCATGTGGCAAACAAACCATCAGGGAACACTTCAAGAGGAAATGGGAGGGTGGGGGCATTTTTAGGAACATAACAAAGGAACAAACTGATTAATCATTTATTCCAGAGGAGGAAAATGTCACCTGGAGCCCTGTATTTAGTGTTTTAACTTCAGGTAAATGTGTAATGTTTTAACTTGGATGGAGTCCATGTTCATGGCTCTCCAAAAAGAAAGGGGGGTAGGAGGGAAGCAATGTTCCTACTCTTCTTTACACTTTTCTGCAATCTCCTAGGAAACTTCCTGTGCTGACTGCAGAGTGGACCTAAGACAACCCCAGCCAGTCCAGTGACTAAATCAATAACCCCCACTTGGCAGCGATCCTATCACGAGCGTGGTGCAGGGCTGGGTTCTCTGCACTGCAGCTAGTCCAAATGAGTTCTGTTGCTGAGGCAGAAGCTACCTTCGGCAAATACCTAGCACACACCGAGGAAGAGAGTGTAAAGGGCGGGCCCGGCGTTTTCCGTGACTTAGAGAAAAGAGACCTCCGCCCAGCGCCAAATCCACAGGGCAGGATGGTGTGTCCCGGGCGCCTGCCCTAAACACTGACATCTCCATATAATGTTTCAGGGCTAACCGGGAGAACCCTCCAACTTGCCAGGACAGACTGACACCTCCAACAGCTGTGGCTTCAAAAGTCTTCCTGGGAGACACCCAGGGCCCCTCCTCCCAAGTTGTGGGAGGGCTTCCCAATAAAGGGGATGCGAGGAGACCCAGCCTCCCTCTGCTGGGACCACAAGGGAAGCAGCTAACGTTAAGGGAAGCATCTAACAATGAGCCAGACACTGGAGTAAGCCCTTTACCCATCTTGTCCCATCCCCACAACAGCCAGTGGAGGCAGGGAGGGCTGGCACCCCCTCTTTATAAAGGAGGAAACAGGCTGGAACTAGCAAGCAAGCCACCCCTGGGCAGGTGGGCTGGACCACACACGGCTGGAAGCACACAAAGCGTCTGGCGGAAGGGGCAGCTAGAAGTCGAGCTATACAAGATGTAGCCTCTATTTACACTTCTTTCTTTTCCAAAATCGGGAGCCTCAGGACCCTGGAGGGGAGGGACTGGCTGGGGACCGCGAAGCCGGAAGAACCCAAGCGCTGCTGACAGGCGGAGAGGCCGGGACACCAGACCCTCTCGCTTCCATCGGAGACGCCAGACCCATTCACCCTCCCGAAGGGGGAAGACTCAAGGAGAAAGCGTGAAGTCAGGGGTCTCCCCAAGCGGCCCAGCTCCCCCCCCCTCCCACCAGCGCTTGTTCTGTCAAAGAAGGGAACGCAGCTCGACAGGTGGGACCGGCCGGGTGTCGCCGGGTCCCCTACCTATAGGCCAGGGTCATGCACTCGAAAAGCTTCGTGAGCGAGGCGTCGATGGACAGGTGGCAGGAGCTGGTCTTGCCGAAGCTGTAGGTCTGGCACGTCTGCTTGTTGACCGTGTCGAAATCGTAGCCCTTCTTGGGCGGGTGCTCGCGGTGCGGCGACGACACCATGAAGTGGCCGCTGTGGATGATCTGCTGGCGGCGCGGCGGCTCCTCGCGGCCCGGCCCGGCCCAGGGCGGCGGCGGTGCGGCGCTCGCGTGGGCCCGGGCCGCGGTGGCCGCGCCGGAGTCGGGCGGCGGGGACGGCTCATCCGTGTCCGAGTCGTCGTCGTCCTCAGGCACTGGTGGTTTGAGTAGCACCGGGCGGCCCTGGCTGCTGGGCCGGCGCGGGGAGCACATGAAGACGTCGGCGGCCATGGGAGCGCCCGACCCGGGGCATCCCCCGGGGGTCCTGGGCGACGCGCGCAAGCGAAGCTGAGCGACGCCGTCCCGGCCCGCGCGCGGACTGTCCGCGAGCGCGCCGTGGGGCGTGAGGGGGAGGGCGCGGGCTGACGGGGCGGCCACGGCCTCGGCCCCGGCGTGACGTCACTGGCCCGTCTTGGCCAATCGGCGGCCCGCCTCGGCCTCTTAAAGGCGCAGGGAAGCCTTTCCGTATCTAGGCGGACAAAAAGAAAATAAAAAAAAGTAGGAGAGCCGGGACCACGCCCCCAACCCCCGCCCCTCGCCGCCCCCTCCCCTCGGGTCGGCCCCAGTGCCGTGAGACGCGCTAGCTAGGTAGTGGCACTCTGGTACTTTGGTCCAGGAGAGGCGTTGGCCGAGCAGGCGGTGCTGACTCCGCCCCGCGCTCCGGAGAATCGCCCAGCGGCCTCTCTGCGGGCGGGGCGGGTCCTCCACGTGGTGGGTGGGGGTAGGGCTCCTTCCCCCTCCCAGGCCTCGCTTTGCCCCGGAGTGGCCCGGAACTGGGTTCTAACAGCTCTTCTCTGATAGAGCTGGATACTGGGATTGTCGTCCCCATTTTGCTGATGAGAAGACTGAGTCGCTGAACACCAAAGGAATTTTTTCAACGTGGAAACAAGATTGAGAAAACTCACCGAGACCTCACTAACAACGGAGGAGGCAGAAACAGGCTCTGCCAAAGTGAAGACATTTTCCGGGGGCATCACAGTTTGGAGAGAACGCCAGGCCCTGAACAAATTCCAAAAGGGGAAACTCTGAGTCATGGTTTTGTTTTCTGTCAAGTGGGAAACAAGTCCTGTGCCTCAAAAAGTTGTGACGGTTAAAACATAATCACAAAGTGCTTAGCACAGAATGAGTGCTAAATAAACGTACGACGGACTGGAAGAATTGAACCAGCCAGAGCAGAGAAGGACCTAAATAATGCTGGTACTCAACCGGTTTTGACTTACAAACGCAGCAATTTCCTTTGGTTCAACCCACTAGTTAACACTTCTAGAAAGCTATCAAGGTTTCAGGGACTCAAAGCCAGCCTGGGATGGGGGTGGGGAGGGAAGGGTGGGGGTGGGAGGGCATCGAGAAGCCCCGGGAGGCCTCGGTACAGAGCGCCCATCATAGTCCCTGCAGATCCTCGTGAGTCCGCCACGGAAGCACCCGTGCTCTGCTTTGAAACCAGTTTCACTTCCAGATTTGGATGGAGACTGATTGCCTTGCCCCACCCTCCTCCTTGAAGGGGAGGGTGTTGGGAATGGAAGGGAGGAAGGGCTCACCGAATTGGCTGCAGTAACGCCTTTCCTAGATGTCTCTACGGAGGAAGAGGTCGCAAGGGACTGCCAGCTTCCAGTGTGAATTTGAGGTCCGCCTCCCCCCCCCCTCCGACCGCACCCCCCCCCCCCCTCCCGCCGCTGCCATCAAAGCACCACTTTGAACTTTGGTTGCAAATATCGGAACGTCCAGTCTTTGAGTTGCCTTCCTTCATCTGAAAATTTTTTTACTTGGTAAACTCTTAAAAGCTCAGCTACATTGGACACAGCAATTCTTTCACTTCTAGAATTTTCTCCCAAGGATATGTGTGCAAGGATGATGATTGTAGTGCCGTTTATAAACCGGAACAGAAACAATGTAACGTCTGTGAAGAGGGAAGTGGCTGGATATATTATAGCCCCAACTATTGTATAATAGAACACTCCATGCTAAATGATACAAATATCCATGATGCATTGTTGAGTGGAAGAAACTTTTAAAAAGTTATCTGTAGCTTGATATCAATTTCAAAAATAAACAAGTTCAGCGGTGGCGCAGTGGATAGAGCGTCGGACTGGGATGCAGAGGACTCAGGTTCGAGACTCCGAGGTCACCAGCTTGAGCGCGGGCTCATCTGGTTTGTGCAAAGCTCACCAGCTTGGACCCAAGGTTGCTGGCTCGAGCAAGGGGTTACTCGGTCTGCTGAAGGCCCGCGGTCAAGGCACATATGAGAAAGCAATCAATGAACAAATAAAGGTGTCGCAATGCGCAACGAAAAACTAATGATTGATGCTTCTCATCTCTCCGTTCCTGTCTGTCTGTCCCTGTCTATCCCTCTCCCTCTCTATCTCTGTAAAATAAATACATACATAAGTTCACATATTTATGTGTATATGTCAAAAGGGTACCATGTTGCCTGACCTGTGGTGGCGCAGTGGATAAAGCGTCGACCTGGAAATGCTGAGATCGCCGGTTCGAAACCCTAGGCTTTCCTGGTCAAGGCACATATGGGAGTTGATGCTTCCAGCTCCTCCCCCCCCCTTCTCTCTCTCTGTCTCTCCTCTCTCTCTCTCTGTCTCTCCCTCTCCTCTCTAAAATGAAAAAAAAAAAAAAAAGGGTACCATGTTAATTGACACTAGTTATCTGGATTATCTCTGGGTGGGTGAATTTTTTAAGATTTTATTTATTCATTTTTAGAGAGAGAAAGAGAGAAAAGTGGTGGAGGAGCATCAACTCTCCTGTGCCTTGACCAGGCAAGCCCAGGGTTTTGAACCAGTGACCTCAGCATTCCAGGTCGAGGCCCTATCCACCGCACCACCACAGGTCAGAACTGTGTGGGCTGATTTTTATTTTTCTTCTTTATGCTTATCTATTCTAATTTCCAAAAGAAACAGTTATTACATGTATACTTGTTTTTGGAGTGTACTCTTTATTTCTGTTTGGTTTCTTAACACAAAGAATATCCATGAAGGAGGATGTATACTTTTTATAATTTAAAAAAGTAAACTCAATCCTGGAAGATGATAACCTCTTTTTATTTTTAACATTTTTTATTTATTGACTTTTTAGGGAGAAAGAGAGAGAGAGACATCAATTTGTTGTTTTACTTACTTATGGCATTTATCGACTGATGCTTGTATGTGCCCTAACGAGGGACCAAACCCTCAACTTTGGTGTATTGGGATGGTGCTCTAACTGAGCCACCCAGCCTGGGCTAGAAGGATATAACCTCTTAAGGCTGATGTTAGAATTTGGCAACCTATGGGCCATATTTGGTGCACACATATACTTTGTATAATCCTCACTATAAGTTCCTAAAAACTGTACTAAAGAAGAAACAAGATGAGGAAAATCACAGTTAAAACTGCAGGAAGCCTGACCAGACGGTGGCGCAGTGGATAGAGCGTCAGACTGGGATGTGGAGGACTCAGGTTCGAGACCCTGGGGTTGCCAGCTTGAGCACGGGCTCATCTGGCTTGAGCAAAAAGCTCACTAGCATGGACCCAAGGTCACTGGCTCGAGTGGGGGGTTACTCAGTCTGCTGAAGGCCCACGGTCATGGCACATATGAGAAAGCAATCAATGAACAACTATGGTGTCGCAACGAAAAACTGATGATTGATGCTTCTCATCTCTCTCCGTTCCTGTCTGTCTGTCCCTATCTATCCCTCTATCTGACTCTCTCTCTGTCCCTATAAAAATAAAAATAAATAAATAAAATAAAACTGCAGGAAGCAGAGAACCACCAAGAGTAAGATGGGTGCTCCAAGCTCACAATGGCTACAAGGAGGTCTCAGGGGCAGTTTTCCAGAAAATGGAGAATGCTTGTGGAGGATCTAGGCTGAAGCCCCCACCTTCCTTCTTACTGAGTGGCAGGCAGCAACAGCAGGTGCACAGAGGGACATGCAGTGCTGCTGCTCCAAAAAGCTGAGAACTCCCATGAAGGACAAAGAGCTCCCACACCCCGCGCACCACAAGTACACAGGTAGCCATCTCCTCTCCAGAAATCAGAAGCATTGTAATCATTCCATTGCAATCAAATCAGCAAGCAGGCAAATAGGAATTCCCAAAATCAAAGTATCACAGACCAGCAAAAGTCAGCAAACAAGTAAAGAAAGCCAGTGCTCTGGAAGAAAGTTCCTGAGAAGAAACAAGTAGGGGAAAAAGTTAACAGAACAGAAGACTTTTAAAATAATAACTTTACAAAGACTATGGAAGATCCTTCATGCATTAAGCAACAACCCATATGGGAAAGAAGCAAGGAGAAGTCTTGGACAATAAATATAAATTCAAAATTGTGAATAAGCAGAAAAGGCTGGGTTGAATAGCAAAATGAATAGGGCTGGAAAACACAGCAGTAAATCTGAGAATTTCTCCCAGAAAACTGCCAAAAGGACAAAGGGAAATTAAGTGACATTGGAGTATACAGTCAAAAGTTCCAACACCTGCCTAATAATTCCAGAAAGAAAGAGGAAAGTGAGAGGGACAATGGAAAAAATAGAGGAAATAATAAAAGCAGTAATAAAAGAAAATTTCCCAATGTGCAAAAAATACAAGGCTTCCATATGCATCAGTACAGATTGTGCTGAGGTAACAAACCACACTCAAATCTCAATGGCCAAAACCCACACAGGTGTGCTTCTGGTTCAAGCTACCTATCTATTGGCTGGCTACCTGTCTATCACAGGTTGGCAGTGGACATTCCAAGACTCAGGCAGACAGAGCAGCCACCATTGCCAGTGGCTGTGACAGGGGGAAGGGGGGGAGCGCTCAACTGGGTCTTGCATTGTTAATTGAATGCTTTGGCCCAGAAGGGACATGTACTCACAAAGTAATGGTCAGAACTAATGACACGGCCACACTCAACCACAGGAAGCCAGGAAGTACAATCTGATCTTATGACGGGAAAACAGCTAGCCAGAAATATTTAATGAATAGCACTGATGACTGATGACAACTATCCCTTTGGATTTCAAAGATCCCCATAAATGCAATCCCAGAAACAACCCTCAAAAGCATTATTCTAAGTGAAAGGAGCCAGACTGGAAAGGCCACAGTAGTCTTGCTGTTCGCTCTGCCCACTGCCACTAAATAGCCACCAATTGCCGGCAGCCTCTTGGCACTTCCCTGAAGTCCTCTGTGCCTGCTGTCCCTGACTCTGGAATCTCCCTGATTTAATTTTGCACTAAATCTCCAGCCTCCAGCAGAAGGGAGAGAGGGGCAGTCAGCCAAGGCTCTGCAGGATGGTGGGGAGGGGGACTGGCAACCTGGAGGTCTGACTGCTTCATATGCACACTTTTCAACCAAACCCTGTTTTTAATCCTCTGCTTTCTGCAGTGCCTGCTGCTTCCAATCCCTGAGGCTTTCTAGGATTCAGGTGAGGACTGACCTGCGCCGTGGGATCTACCCCTGCAGCACTTGGGTCTGTTCTTCTTCCATCATCCTTTATGTAGTGGTTTGGGCCACAGATGTTGCCTTATTTCACTAACTATGGATTTTCTGCCTCTGTTCCTTGTTTTCTTATATTTTGGGAGTGAGTCTGAAGAAAAAGAAAGGGGTGGGCCCTGCCCAGTTGGCTCAGTGGTAGAGCGTCAGCCTGGCATGCAGGAGTCCCAGGTTCGATTCCAGGCCAGGGCACACAGGAGAGGTGCCCATCTGCTTCTCCACCCCTCCCCCTCTCCTTCCTCTCTGTCTCTCTCTTCCCCTCCCGCAACCGAGGCTCCATTGGAGCAAAGTTGGCCCGGGCGCTGGGGATGGCTCTGTGGCCTCTGCCTCAGGCGCTAGAATGGCTCTGGTTGCAACAGAGCAACGCCCCAGATGGGCAGAGCATCGCCCCCTGGTGGGCATGCTGGGTGGATCCTGGTTGGGCACATGCGGGAGTCTGTCTGACTGCCTCCCCGTTTCCAACTTCAGAAAAATACAAAAAAAAAATAATAATAATAATAAAAAGAAAGGGGTGAACATGTCTTTACAATAGTAAAAAACAGTATCTAAAAAAAATTTTTTTAGCCTGACCAGGCGGTGGCACAGTGGATAGAGCGTCAGACTGGGATGTGAAGGACCCAGGTTTGAAGCCCCGAGGTCACTGGCTTGAGTGTGGGATCATAGACATGACCCCATGGTCGCTGGCTTGAGCCCAAGGTTGCTGGCTTGAGCAAGATGTCACTTGTTTTGCTGCAGCCTCCCCCCGCCCCCCCGCCCCGTCCCGTTAAGGCACATATGAGAAAGCAATCAATAAACAACTAAGGAGACTAAGAAGCCGCAACAAAGAATTGATGCTTCTCATCTCTCTCTCTTCCTGTCTGTCTGTCCCTATATGTCCCTCTCTCTGTCTCTCTGATTCTGTCACACACACAAAATAGTTTTTTTTTTTAAATGTGACTTATTTTCTAACATTTTTAAAATCATGACACAAACATAAGAATGTTAGGATTTTCTTGAACTAGCAGATCCAACATCCCTGGGCCCATATTTTTCCACTTGGTAGCAGCTGGAGCTTAGGAGTGACTAACCCATTGAGACACAGCACTCCACAGTCCCCACCATTCCCTATTGCCCAAGGTTTTTTGCTGATCCATATTCATTACCTGCTAGTTCCTGTAGGCATTTGAGTTTGAAATCCCGGTTAAGTGTCATTGCTAGCTGTATGCCCCTCAGAGGGGCAAGTCAGTGGAAACTTTTCCTATGCGGCGTGAGAGAGAAAAGACAGCCACAGGAGAAGTGAAGGTCATAGAAGGAAGAGAATACTGGGGACCAGACTGAGGGGCCGGAAACCAAGAAGGTGAGGGGGCTCTGGGGACAAAACTTTCACCGTTTGGGGATAATTCATACTTACTTCATAAGGTTGTTGTGAGGATTAAGTAAATTAACATATGTAAAGCACTTCAGTGTCCCGCATGGAGCATGTGTTATGTTGGCTATTATTAGTTTTTTTTGTTTCGTTTTATTGGAGTATGAATTACACACAGTAATGTTCTCTCTTTTTAAAAAGTTTTTTCTAATTGAATTTATTGGGGTGACATTGATTAATAAAATTACATAAGGCCCTGGCCGGTTGGCTCAGCGGTAGAGCGTCGGCCTGGCGTGCGAGGGACCCGGGTTTGATTCCCGGCCAGGGCACATAGGAGAAGCGCCCATTTGCTTCTCCACCCCCCCCCCTCCTTCCTCTCTGTCTCTCTCTTCCCCTCCCGCAGCCAAGGCTCCATTGGAGCAAAGATGGCCCAGGCGCTGGGGATGGCTCCTTGGCCTATGCCCCAGGCGCTAGAGTGGCTCTGGTCGTGGCAGAGCGATGCCCCGGAGGGGCAGAGCATCGCCCCCTGGTGGGCAGAGCGTCGCCCCTGGTGGGCGTGCCGGGTGGATCCCGGTCGGGCGCATGTGGGAGTCTGTCTGACTGTCTCTCCCCATTTCCAGCTTCAGAAAAATACAAAAATAAATAAATAAATAAATAAATAAATAAAATTACATAAGTTTCGGGTGTACAATTCTATAATACATCATCTGCATATTGTACTGGGTGTTCACCACCCCAAGTCAAGTCTCCTTGTATCACTATTTATCCCCCTTTACCCTCTTCTACCTCCCCCCACTCCCCTTTCCCTCTGGTAATCACCATAGTGTTGTTGTCTGTCTCTGTCAGTTATTTTTCTCTGCTTAATCCTTTTACCTTTTTCACTTAGCCCCTCAACCCTCACCCCTTCCAACAGCTGTCAGTCTGTTCTCCATATCTATAAATCTGTTTCGATTTTGTTTGTTAGTTTATTGTGTTCATTAGACTCCACATGTAAGTGAAATGGTATGGTACTTGTCTTTCTCTGACCGGTTTATTTCACTTAGCATAATGCTCTCCAGGTCCATCCATGCTGTTGCTAAAGGTAAGTTTTCCTTCTTTTTCATGGCTGAGTAGTATTCCCTTGTGTAAATGTACCACTGCTTTTTTATCTACTCATCTACTGATGGGCACCTGGGCTGCTTCCACTTCTTGGCCGTTGTAAATAATGCTGCAGTGAACATGGGGGTGCATATATTCTTTCAAATTAGTCTTTCGGGTTTCTTTGGCTATATATATACCAGGAGAATAATGTTCTTTCTTTTTTCTTTTTTCTTTTTTGTATTTTTCTGAAGCTAGAAACGGGGAGAGACAGTCAGACAGACTCCTGCATGTGCCCGACCGGGATCCACCCGGCACGCCCACCAGGGGGCGACACTCTGCCCACCAGGGGGCGATGCTCTGCCCCTCCAGGGCATTGCTCTGCCGCGACCAGAGCCACTCTAGCGCCTGGGGCAGAGGCCAAGGAGCCATCCCCAGCGCCCGGGCCATCTTTGCTCCAATGGAGCCTCGGCTGCAGGAGGGGAAGAGAGAGAAAGAGAGGAAGGAGAGGGGGAGGGGTGGAGAAGCAGATGGGTGCTTCTCCTGTGTGCCCTGGCCGGGAATCGAACCCGGGACCTCTGCACGCCAGGCCGACGCTCTACCACTGAGCCAACTGGCCAGGGCAATAATGTTCTTTCTTGCCCATGCACAGTTCCACAAGTTTGACAAAATATACAGTCATGTACTCACCAGCGCAATCATGACGTGAAATCGTTCCACCACACACACACCATTCCCTCTGCCCTTGGCAGTTAACACCCCCTTTCTCCGCCCAGGCCCTGCTAACCACTGACCTGCTTGTTGTCTCTCTAGTTTGGCCTTTTCCTGAATTTCATATAAATGGAATTATTCAGTAAGTAGCCTTGAGTCTGGCTTCTTTTCACTTCACATAATGCGTCCGGGTTCTTCCCTATGATTGTGTGTATTGTAGTCCATTCCTTTTTTATTTCTGTGTGGGATTTCATTTGATGAATGTAGTAGTTTGTTGACCCCTTCACCAGTTGCAGGCCACTTCAGTTGTTTCCAGTTTTGGGAAATGATGAATGAGGCCACTGTAAACATTCATATACAGGCTTCTACATAGTTTCTGTTTCTCTTACATAAATACCTAGGAGTGGAATTTGCCAGGTTATGAGGTAAGTTTATGTTTAATGTTATAAGGACCTACAAAATTCTTCCCAATGGCTGTCCCACTTTTTCTTTCCACCAGCATGTAGGAGAATGTTCGTCTCTGCATCCTCACCAGCATTTGGGATGGTCTATCTTTTCAGCTTTTAGTGTGAACGTAGGGCATCTCATTACAGTCTTAGTTTGTCTTTTCTTAACTAACGATGCTCATCCTCTTTCATGTGCTTATTTGCTTTCTGTATATTTTCTTTGATGAAGTGTCTATGCAAATATTTTGCTAGCTTTTGGGGGGGGGAGGAGGGTGGGTGCTGGCTTTCTTATTATTGAGTTTTGAGAGTCCTTTATATATTCTAGATACAAGTCCTTTATCAGATGAGTATTTTTCAAAAATCATCTGCCCATCTGTGGCTTGTCTTTTCATTCTCTTAACAGCTCTGCAGCAGAGCAGAAGTTTGGAATTTTGATGAAGTCCAATTTATCTTTTCTCTTTTATAGTTAGCACTTTGATGTCTAAAAAAGCTTTGCCTAACCACAAGGTCACAGTGGTTTTCTCCGATGTTTTCCTCTAGACTTTTTAGAGTGACATTTTGGTCTGTGACCCGGTTTGAGTGAATTTTGCTTTCAGGTTCGAGGTAAGGGCTGGGGTTCATTCATTTTGCACAGGAATGTCCAAGTGTCCGAGCATCCATTACTGAATACTGGCAGTGAGTATCATCAGGATCTTCGGTGTTCTGGGGGCCGGGGTCAGCAAGAGCACATCCTGGCCCCACACATTCCTCCCACCTGACAGCGTGGCCTGTTGCAGTCTTTTGCTGGCAGGGAAATTGAGTTCAGGTTATTTTAGGGCCTCTCTCTCCTCCTGAAATTTTTTACATAAAACAAACCATGAAAGGGCACGGGGTGGCTGAGCGGTCTGGCAACATCCCTTTAAAAATAAACAAGTGCAGGAACTGAAAGGCAGGAGCCATCTCTGGGGACCACTTCGAGAAACAGTTTGGGGCCTGGACATCCGCCGCGCGTGGCCCTCCTGCCCCTGCCAGATGACAGGTCTGATACGGTGAAGCCAAGCAGGATGTTTCACATGTCACCTCTGGCCAGGGAGACCCCCCCCCCCCGCCTCCAGACGTACGCCTTTGCAGGACAGGTCATACTGGTCGAGCGTCTAACCTTAGGGGGAACTGGAAAACTTCTGTGGCTGAACAGCCCTCAACAGTCTACACAGCCAACCACACACCTCTAGGGGAAACTGAGGCACAGGGAAGGTAAAGAAAGAGGCATGTGGATTTGGCTTGTTTTGTTTTTAGCTTTATTGAGCTGTATTTTACACCCCGTGAAATTCACTTGTTAAGTGTACAGTTCAAAATCATTTCCTCCTGCCTCCAATCCTTGCTCCCCATCCCAGACAACCCAGGCTCTCCCTTGTCTCCATAGTTTTGCCTTTTCTAGACATGTCATGTAAATGGAATCAGACAGTCTGTAGTCACAGTGGGATTTCAAGCCAGGATCTACCAAGGAAGGCAGAGAGCCAGGACAGCGAGCACCCCCACCTGCACCCAGCGCTTTCCCTGCGTGCTATGCCACCTGGCGGGCAACACTCTGAACTTCCATCCCCACATCTTTAAAATGGGGCTACAAATTGGTGGTACCCTGCCTCAGGGTTCCTCAGGGTTAAAGCTAGGTAGAAACGAGGTAATGGAGGCCCAATGTCTTGCAGGTTCCTGATACTCCACAGAAACGGGAAGCAGACCAAGTGCCCAGCAGCAGGAGGGGTGGGCAGGTCCACTGTCGTGTCCTCACCCCGTGGAAGCCTCTCCAGCAACGACAATGACCACGAATGGACTCCAGTGGCATGCAACAGTATCGGAGGATCTCACAAACATCACCCAGAGTGAAAGAAGCCAGACACAAAAGAGAATACCCTAGATGAATCCATGAATATAAAGTCCAAAAACAGGCAAAATGCATCTGCAAAGAGAAGTCGGATAGCAGTTTCCCTTCAAGGGTAGTGACAGGAAGGGACGGGGGTACGTCTGGGGCTAGTTATCTGCTGTTTCTCTATCCAGGTGCTGGTTCACAGGTGTATTCAGTTGTGAAAATTCACTGAGCTACACTCTTACACATGGATAAAAAATACAGAAAAGTCTAGCATGGCGCCTCTTAGTAGATAATAATTATTATTACAATGATACAGTGTTACAATAGGAGAGTGTGGTTGAGTGTAACAGTTGGCAAATTTTATCTGTAGGGGGCCAGCATGGTGCATATTTTTGACTTTGCAAGTCAGTCTCCATAGCAACTACTCAGCTCTGCTGCTGCATCTCGAAAACAGCCCAGGATAACAAGAACAAAATGAGTGTGGCTCTGTTCCAATAATACCTTATATATAAAAACAAGTGGTGGCTGGCTTTGCCTCCTCTAGTGGTTGAACTGGATTCCAAAGCCTCCTTATCAAGTCCCTGCAGGATCCTGTTCAATCACTTCCCTGCCGTTGGTTTTTCTATCTGTATAATGGGTGGCTGATGCCAGCTCGACACTATTATTCAAGGTAGCAAGGAGATAAAATGAGCTAGTATTTGAGGGCGCCCACAGGGAGGAAAAAGCAGGAGTTAAGAGCCCTTGAGATTCTTCACTACAAAACAGACTGTTATTTCTGCCAAAGTCTGAAGAGAGAAAGATGTTGACCCCAAGTCATCCAGTCTCCCAGGAGTATCCCAGGGGAAGACAGGCCCTCATCCTAATTGTTGTCTCCCAGAGGCCTTGCCCACAAGAGCCTGTGGAGGGGAAGCAATGGTGGAGGAGAGAGACGGGAAAAATGCACCCGCGGTGAGCTGGCCCTCTGAGGCCCAGGGCCCGGAGCTCCCTGTTTGGGCCCACATTGCTCAGCAGCCAGTGCCCGCGGCAGGGATGTGGTGGCGGCAGGGACATGGGGATGTCTCGTCATACCACCTGCCTTTTGTTCACACCCTTCCCTCATCCAGAGTTCTCTTCTGCCTGTTTCCTGATGGGCTTCTTCCCATCCCCCCAAAGTATGACTCAGGCCTGGGTCATCAGGGGTGCACTGGGTGGATAAAGTCCAGTGTCAGACATTTGGAGAAGAGGTGAGTGTTAGGAGAGCAAGGTGTACCTCAGAGGGTGAGCCCAAAGCAGCTGGGGGTGGGGGAATAGCGCTTTTCCTTGTGTCTCATTTCCTAGGAGCTGGACTTCTGAAATCTAAATATGCTTGATGATAATAATAATAATAATAATAATAACAACAACAACAACAAAAGCAACTAACATTTATTAAGATTCACTATGTACCAGGGCTTGTCCCAAGCATTTTACGTGTTATTAATTCATTTAATCTTCACAACAACTCAAGTAGGCACCTCATTCTCCCCATTTCCCAGATGAGGAAACTGGGGCCCAGAGGTTGAGACACTCACCTGAGGTCACACAGCCCTAAGGTGCTCGAGTTCTGAGGACCATAGAAGAGGTTGCTTCAGAAGTCCCAAATGGGTCCATGTTATCTTCTGTTTATTTCCTTGTCCTAGCTATGAAATTTCAAAGTACTTGTCACATGGAATCATTGAAAGGGTCACAGTTTGGAGGAGGGAGGGAGACACTCCCAGTTACGAGTCAGAGGACTGTATCAATAGCCACTCCCTCTGGATTTGTCCAGGAGACCCTCCATGCCCTGGGTGAGGAAGGGTGGGGCTCACATGGGAAAGACCCAGTGAAAACTGACCTACACTACCAAGGGCATCTACTGGCTCACAAAATTGAGACGTGCCAGGGCGGGCTGTAGCCTAGTGCTCAAATGCTGCTCACACCATCTTTCAACTCTCTCCTGGGTTGGCTTCATTTTCAGGGAGGCTTCTCCCCACCTTGGAGCAAAGCTGGCTCCAACAGCTCCATTTAACAATGCTGGTGAACCCTCCCACAGAACTCTTCCCCAACAGTTCCTGCAAAAAAATTCCAGGGCTGACCCTCATTGGGCCACTTTGGGTCATGTGATAACCCCTGGACCAATTGCTGTCACCAGTGAGAAGGACACTGGCCGCCTAGATCACATGGCCACCCTTGGGACTGAGTGGGTGAGAGGGGGTCCTCTAGTGGAAGAAGAAGGGAATGCAACTAGCAAAGGCAGCTGGTGTCTACTATAACTAGTGCTCGACTTACGACCACGATTGGTTCCGACAGACCGGTCGTAACACAATTCGGTTGTAAGTTCAGTAGGCTATATGTACAGTACTGTAAAATATTATAAAAATATTTAAGTCATACTTTATCATAATTTTCTTTCATTATTGTTATCATAATTTTCTTTGTTCATTTTATGCCATTTGTATCATCTCTACACCATTTTGTTTCTTATTTTTACATCCGTCAGGTTTAAGTAAAACACTGCATTAC
The DNA here is from genome assembly GCF_036850995.1 of Saccopteryx leptura. NCBI lineage: Eukaryota > Metazoa > Chordata > Mammalia > Chiroptera > Emballonuridae > Saccopteryx > Saccopteryx leptura. Next base: position 246,833,066 of record NC_089504.1, on the reverse strand, counting down.
CAGTACAACCGGTTTAACATTTGCAAAGACAATTTCCTCTTGGTAGGTATCTTGGGAGGGGTTTGATGAAAAATATCCAAGACACAAAACACAAATTGCTGTACCGAGTCTGGAATAACAGTTGAAGTGACGCACACAAAGATGGTAGTGCTCCCGGAAGCTGATCCGCACTGTCGTGTGCCCAGCTGGGCAACGCTTGTGCTGCCAGATGCGGAGCAGTCGTGGCTAGCGATTGTGGTCGTAAAGTCGAATGGTCGTAAGTTGCATAGGTCGTAAGTCGATCAATATTTGTACAGGCATTTCGTCCAGAACAGGTGGGTAGACTTAAGGCGTTTAGGGGTTGTAGTCCCCACTGAGACCAACCACTGACCTCCATGACACTTGTTTAGAACCAGACCTGGACAAGAGCTTTCTCTAACTGCCTCCCCCAGCCCACTTGTCTGTGGTACTGCCTTATATCACCTGGGGGCACAGAGCCCCTCCAGCTAACACCGAGCCTCCTGCCTGGCCTACGGTCCCAGTTCCCAAGCTGTTCTGCCCACACCTCCAGTCTGGCCTTTCCCAATCCATGCCACCCTAGCAACCCAGCCCCACAGTCCAGCAGAGCCCTGGCTCAGAACCTCTAGCCACTCCTTATCAACAAAGAAAAACAACAAGGTTCTTAGCTTCATGCCTGGGTTTCCTCCACCATCCTAGGAGCCTCCCTGACCGTGCCATCAAAATGTGCCTCTCCCGTATTTCCACACTGTCACACACCGTTGTGGACCGGCTGGCTCACTTCTCTGCCCAGAGGGAAAGGGCCAAGTTTGAGCCGCTGCTGACCCCGGCTCAGCACACAGATGGTGCTCAGTGGATGCCTGGAAAGTCTTGCATAGGACTGCTCCCTGCATAGGGAGATGAGGAAGCTGGACAGCTCCGGACAGAGGGGGAGCGGACACGGATGGGGAGCAGACACGGACGGGGGCGGACATGGACAGGGGGAGCGGACACAGACAGAGGGGGAGCGGACACGGACGGGGGTGGACATGGACAGAGGGGGAGCAGACACGGACGGGGGTGGACATGGACAGAGGGGGAGCAGACAAGGACAGGGACAGAGGGGGAACAGACACGGACACGGACAGAGGGGGAGCGGACACGGACACGGACAGAGGGGGAGCGGACACGGACAGAGGGGGAGCGGACACGGACACGGACAGAGGGGGAGCGGACACGGACACTGACAGAGGGGGAGCGGACACGGACACTGACAGAGGGGGGAGCGGACACGGACACTGACAGAGGGGGAGCGGACACGGACAGAGGGGGAGCAGACACGGACACTGACAGAGGGGGAGCGGACACTGACAGAGGGGGAGCGGACACAGACACGGACAGAGGGGGAGCGGACACGGACACTGACAGGGGGAGCAGACACGGACACTGACAGAGGGGGAGCGGACACTGACAGAGGGGGAGCGGACACAGACACGGACAGAGGGGGAGCGGACACGGACACTGACAGAGGGGGAGCGGACACGGACACTGACAGAGGGGGAGCGGACACAGACACGGACAGAGGGGGAGCGGACACGGACACTGACAGAGGGGGAGCAGACACGGACACTGACAGAGGGGGAGCGGACACTGACAGAGGGGGAGCGGACACAGACACGGACAGAGGGGGAGCGGACACGGACACTGACAGAGGGGGAGCGGACACGGACACGGACAGAGGGGGAGCGGACACGGACACGGACAGAGGGGGAGCGGACACAGACACGGACAGAGGGGGAGCGGACACGGACACTGACAGAGGGGGAGCGGACACTGACAGAGGGGGAGCGGACACGGACACGGACAGAGGGGGAGCGGACACGGACACTGACAGAGGGGGAGCGGACACGGACACGGACAGAGGGGGAGCGGACACGGACACTGACAGAGGGGGAGCAGACACGGACACTGACAGAGGGGGAGCGGACACGGACACGGACAGAGGGGGAGCGGACACGGACACGGACAGAGGGGGAGCGGACACGGACACTGACAGAGGGGGAGCGGACACTGACAGAGGGGGAGCGGACACAGACACGGACAGAGGGGGAGCGGACACGGACACTGACAGAGGGGGAGCGGACACGGACACTGACAGAGGGGGAGCGGACACGGACACGGACAGAGGGGGAGCGGACACGGACACTGACAGAGGGGGAGCGGACACGGACACTGACAGAGGGGGAGCGGACACTGACAGAGGGGGAGCGGACACAGACACGGACAGAGGGGGAGCGGACACGGACACGGACAGAGGGGGAGCGGACACGGACACGGACAGAGGGGGAGCGGACACGGACACGGACAGAGGGGGAGCGGACACGGACACGGACAGAGGGGGAGCGGACACGGACACGGACAGAGGGGGAGCGGACACGGACACTGACAGAGGGGGAGCGGACACGGACACGGACAGAGGGGGAGCGGACACGGACACGGACAGAGGGGGAGCGGACACGGACACTGACAGAGGGGGAGCGGACACGGACACGGACAGAGGGGGAGCGGACACGGACACTGACAGAGGGGGAGCGGACACGGACACGGACAGAGGGGGAGCGGACACGGACACGGACAGAGGGGGAGCGGACACGGACACGGACAGAGGGGGAGCGGACACGGACACTGACAGAGGGGGAGCGGACACGGACACGGACAGAGGGGGAGCGGACACGGACACGGACAGAGGGGGAGCGGACACGGACACGGACAGAGGGGGAGCGGACACGGACACGGACAGAGGGGGAGCGGACACGGACACGGACAGAGGGGGAGCGGACACGGACACGGACAGAGGGGGAGCGGACACGGACACGGACAGAGGGGGAGCGGACACGGACACGGACAGAGGGGGAACGGACACGGACACGGACAGAGGGGGAGCGGACACGGACACTGACAGAGGGGGAACGGACACGGACACGGACAGAGGAGGAGCGGACATGGACATGGACAGAGGGGGAGCAGACACGAATGGGGGGGTAGACACGGACAGAGAAGCTTAGAGACACAGAGAACATAAAAGAGAATGGAGATGAAGAAACTGGGACCTGAGGGTTTGGGGACAAGAAGGGAAGAGAGTGCGGGGAAGATCCTTAGAGACAAGTAAGGAAACAAGGGGACTTCATCCATAACAGAGACCCAAGGAACAGACATACAGTGGGGAGAGAAAAGGGCAGAGGGAAAGGGTACCGACTAAAGCATTTGTTGTTAAGCCAAGGCCCCCATGGCCTGTGTCCTGAGCTGAACTTTCCTTATCAAGAGTTTATTTTGCACCTAACCAGGCGGTGGCGCAGTGGATAGAGCATCGGACTGGGATGCAGAGGACCCAGGTTCGAGATCCTGAGGTCGTCAGCTTGAGCACGGGCTCATCTGGTTTGAGCAAAAGCTCACCAGCTTGGACCCAAGGTCGCTGGCTCGAGTAAGGGGTTACTCGGTCTGCTGAAGGCCCGCGGTCAAGGCACATATGAGAAAGCAATCAATGAACGACTAAGGTGTCGCAACGAAAAACTAATGATTGATGCTTCTCATCTCTCTCCATTCCTGTCTATCCCTCTCTGCCTCTCTGTATCTGAAAAAAAAAAAAAAAAAAAAAAAAAAAGTTTATTTTGCGGAGTAACCAGTCCTGGTAAAAAGACAGGAACACATCAGAAAGGGAAGGGGTGGGGAGGGGTAAGGCACACAAATGCAGAGGACATCTGCCTCCAGGTCAGTCAACAGGGTGAGACCTTGAGCAGGCTCAACAACTCCTCCCCTCTCCTTAGCTCCGCTCCCCTAGGGTGGGGGTGGGGGGGTGTCAGGCGGCAGAGGGAGACTGGCCAGAGGGGGAAGAAAGGAAAAAGGAAAACAGCTCAGGGATGAATCCTGACCTGTGGGGGAGACGTGCCTGAGCCACTGGGGGGAAGGAGGGCCCTGGGAAGGTTCAGGCTCTGGTGAGAGCGCCTCACCAGACGGCGGGCTAACACAAGTCAAGACAAAGTTGCAATCCACCTGTGCTGTGGACGGACCTCTCAGAGCCCCTGCCATGGGCCACAGCCTCCCAAAGTCAGGGACATGACAAACTGGTGTCCTCGGCCAGGACCCAGGTTGGGGGGGGCCAGGTGTGGCTTTTCAACATGACGCAAGCATGACAGTCCTAAAGTTGCCTCCCTGGTGTTAGTTGGTCAACCACACCCACCCACAGCACCCACTGGTGCCTAATGATGGCAGCCAGTGTGACTGTGGGAGACACCAGTCCCTGCGTGCAAGGGACACTTTGTACAGGTGTCCTGTAGAAAGTTGGGGCCACGCAGCCATGCCCGAGGCCTGAGCAGCCGCCGGGGGACATTCTGACCATCAGTCGGGTCTTTGCTCTTTACTAAACATTACAAAAAGCACATAGTGGTGTTTGTGACTTGAATTATTTATTTCTGAAATGGGACCATTGTACATTGTACAAACCATATCTACTGATGGAATAAATAAGTGAAAAATTATACTGCTGTACAACACACCAAAAAAAAAAAAGAAGAAAAATAATTAGATAACGTGAAAAAAAAGGTCTTTATACCTCTAACCAGGTCCTTGGCGGTAATGAACATTCCAAATCATGATGTCGTTTTTTGTAACGGGAGGTCACCACCCTGTGAGTCGGTCAACTGCCCGCCGGGTGCGGGTGTAAGTGCCAGCACTTTGTGGAATGTGTAGCCGCAGCTTCCCCAACTTCAAGTTTCTCGGGGAATGAGTTTGCCCTGGGAGCCCTTGAGGCCGTGGAGCCCAGTGTCCACGGAAGGCAGTCGCTTGGGGCCCCGCCCTGGCTCGGCAGGCCCAGCTGAAAGGTCTGAAAGGTCTGAGATTCCGTGGCGGGAGGGGGCTGGGCGGGGAACAGCGGCTCCTTCCGGGGAGCGGGCTGCCGGAAGGAAGGAAGCACATCTGGATTCTCCGTGGAAGGCTCCCCCAGCCGCCTCAAGGGGGGCCCACTGTCTGACCACCGGCCCATCCCTACCTTCAGGCACTTCAGAGAAAAACTAATGAGAACCTGGGTGGCCTGAATGGTGTCCTTATTCTCCACCATGTCAACTCCCCTTGCCTGCCCAGCGAGGCCCACAGAAGGGGCGCAGGGGACCCTGGAGGACCGGCGGTTTCCATGGGTGCGTGTGTGTGACTCTCCTTCAACTGTCTTGGTTGTCATGTCACCTCTCGTGTCCCAAAAAAGAGCAGGAAAAGAAACATCCAAATTCACCTGTCACCAAAATGGAGCTTTGCTGCAAAGAAAAATGTGACTCAAACTCTATGGGATCTGGAGGTAAAGCCGCCGTGAGTCGCTGAGAGGTAACGGTGCCCAGTTCTCAGTAGAACCGACTGCCTGAGGGGTGAAACTGATAAGGATAAAAAAAAAAAATTTTTTTTTTTAAGACAGAAACCTTTCGGCCATCACTCACTTCAATGATGAGATCTCCAAAGTTTGTTTGCTTTCCCTTATTTCAGGAGACATTTTTGCATGAGGTATTTGAAATTCAGGAAACGTTTCGATTCTTCTTGAAGTGCAGGAAATAGACTGGCTCCCTTAAAAAACAACAACAGTAAGAGTCTCACCCTCAGAAACTCTTAGAAAGTGGAACCTGGCAGACACTTCCCATGGTGGTCAGGAGATCCACGCGTCAAAGGCGGTACCTGAATATGCACCAATCAGCAAAAAACAAAAAATCAAAACACCCCAACAACTCCAAAAAACAAAAAACCACCAACAAAACCTGCCCTGCAACCCCCCCCCCCCAACACACAACTCAAAGGGAGTTGGAACTCCAGTGCAGTAAAGAAAGCTCAGTAATAGGGTGGAAGTCTGAGGAGTCCACATAGGAACTAAGAGCAACCGGGCCTCTGAACCAAACATTTAGGCAGCTGGTCCAAGGGGGGCAGCTCCACATTAGTGAGAGGCAGCTGCCCCAGCCAGGCGGGGCGGGGGTCAGGGATTTGATCACCCCTTCCTGGAGGAGTGCAAAGCTTTCCAGCTCCTTGGTGCCTCCTCTGGCCCTGCAAGGCTGACCCATCTAGGCTTGCGTCCCTGGTGGGGATCGACATCGACAACGGGGTGTCCTGGGAATGAGACAGGATCCAATTTGGTTGGCTCGGTGGCATCAGGAACATTATGCAGAAGAAGCAAGCAGATTCCCTGGACTGCAATCTTGCCCCCCACCCTGGGGCAGGGCCGGCGGACCAGGGGAAGCAGAGGGCAGCAGGTTACTATGGATTTGAAATCCAAGCAACATCCTGTCCTGTGAGATGGAGTTCTGCACCAGTGACTCCTGCTGTTTGCACCGGGCCTCCTCTGCCCTGCTCTCGTCTTGAGACAATCCTGCAGTAGGCCACAGAAGCCACTTCCTCTTCAGAGGCGTAGGAGAAAGCAGAACGGTGAGGGCTGAGGCTGGAAGCGCCAGAACAACCTAAGTGGAATCTGCATGTCCGTTGGGACCACTTGGAAACACCAGGCTCAGATGCCTTGAGCAAGTGAGCATGTCAAGTCGTCAGCCTGTGGGGCAGTGCCCTGACATCTGAGACTTCTCGTACCCTGGAGGCTTGGCAGTTGGCTGAAGTCCTACTCTTCTTCTGCAGCCTCGGGACTCTCCTCCACCCTGCCCAAATCTATTCCCACTGAAGTTCTGGGGCAGGGAGGAGCAAGAAGTGAGGGCTGGGGCAGTGGCAGCCTCCACAAAACCGAGCGGGCACTTTTGCAAAGGGAGATGCAAAACAACCGGGAAAACATGCCAGAGGTCACCTCAAGGGCACAAGGCACAAAAAAAGAAAGCGGGAGGAATCGGTGGAACAGTGAAAAGCCCCGGAGGAGAAACGCGGATTCCTGATGGGCACCACCCTCAAATAGCTTATATATCGTTAGAGAGAGAAGTGGGGGAAAGGAAAAACAATTACAGCAGCAACGCAAATGTAATCTTGGCTTCAGAGACAGTGTCTGACACTCCTGAGCTGTCGACCTGCCTCCACAAGGACAGTCACTTCAAGATTTGAGTGTTTTGCTTCACAGCAGAAAGTTCTTCAGTGTCTGAGAAGTCACGCCATCTAGGTGTTCTTGGATTTGCACTTGGTAAACTTGAAAAGTTAGTAGTTCTAACCCCAAGGGCTCGCCTGGGGGGGGGGGGGATTGTAGAATGAAGCCTGCTGATGGACCTCCCGTGAGAGGGGGACCGGAGATGGAGCCAAGCGCCTACATCTCTTCAGAGTTTGGTTGCGAAGCCTCCAGTTTCATCTTTTTAGAGGGCGGCCCTCCTTCCAAATCCTGGAGGGGTGGGGAGAGCAAGAAAAGAGAATGGCAGGTTAACAGGCCAGGAGATCAGTTTAGGGCAGCTGGGAGGTTCAAGGTCCGCCCAGGAGGGAAATGAGGGAAGGACCCCTTCGGCCGGCCCAGTGAGTGTGGACGTTAGCTGGTGCACAGACCTGTGGGGAACCTCAAACCCAAACTCCTGCTGCGTCTCCCCAGCTTGGAGTCCCATGGGCCCCGTCTGTCCCTATCACACTGGCTTCCCTCCGGGTCACCCTCTGTTTACCCCTCTTGGACACCTCTTGGAGCTGGTGTCCTCATTACCTGTCTTCCAACCTGCAATTAATAGCTAGGGTAATTATTTATGCACAAGTTTCAAGTTTACGTTTCCAAGCCTGAAGGCCTAGACCAGCCTTACCACGCTAACTATGGCTCCTGGGGGCCCAGGACTGGTGCCTGGCCCGGGCTGACACTCAGCATTTGTTAAAATGTGAACAGGCCTGAGCAGGCAGTGGCACAGTGGATAGAGCGTCGGGCTGGGATGCAGAGGACCCAGGTTCGAGACCCCGAGGTCGCCAAGCTTGAGCACGGGCTCAACTGGTTTGAGCAAAAGCCCACCAGCTTGAGCCCAAGGTCAAGGTCACTGGCTCCAGCAAGGGGTTACTCGGTCTGCTGAAGGCCTGCGGTCAAGGCACATATGAGAAAAGCAATCAATGAACAACTAAGGTGTCGCAACGCGCAATGAAAAACTAATGATTGATGCTTCTCATCTCTCTCCGTTCCTGTCTGTCTGTCCCTGTCTATCCCTCTCCTCTGACTCACTGTCTCTGTAAAAAATAAAAAATAATAAAAAATGTGAACAGGAGTGTTATCCTGGGGAGAGGGTCCACAGTGGTCACTAAATTCCCAAGAAGTCCCTTGACTCAAAAACAGGTTCCACAGCTGCTCGCCCACCTCCTTCCTTGACTGTTCTGCTCAGTCCTCTCAGGCATCTCCAACCTGACCTAACACCCGAGACTAACTCTTTCTTTTCTATTGAATTTACTGGGCTGACACTGGTTAATAAAACTATACAGGTTTCAAGTACACAATTCCTGTTTTGTTTTAAGTGAAAGAAAGGGAGACAGTGAGACAGACTCCCACACACACCTCAACACCCCCGTCTGGGCCTGATGCTCAGATCACCGAGCTATCCCAAGCGCCTGAGGCTGACGCTTGGACTAACCAAACCATTGGCAAACCAGCCAGGGTCTCAAGTGTACAATTCTATAATGCATCATCTATATGTATTATGTGTTCACCACCCGAGACCAACTACCAACTCTTTTTTTTTTTAATTTAATTATTGCCTTGGCAGGATAGTTCAGTTGGTTAGTGTTGTCCAGAAGCACAGGGGTTGCCAGTTTGATCCCTGCTCAGTCAGGGTGCATACAGGTACAGATCAATGTTCCTGTCTCTCCTTCACTCCCTTTCTCACTAAAATCAATAATAAAAAATAGGCTAAAAATAAATTGAAAAAGAAAATATATTTGAATAATTCATTTAAAAACGTATTGACTGATTTTAGAGATAGGAATGGAGAGCGAAACATCAACTTGTTGCTCAATTTATTTGTGGATTCATCAGTTGTCTCTTGTCTGTGCCCTGACCAAGGACTGAACCCACAACCTTGGGTATCGGGATGAGGCTCTTAACCAACTGAGCTACCCGGCTGGGGAACCAAGCCTGATTCTTGACTTCCCCCATTCCCAATGGGTGCTCCTGCGTCTGCTGGGGGCACCGACATCAATCTGGGGTAAAGCTTGCCAATGCCTGGGAGGTCCCCCTCTCTCCACAGGGCCACATCCAGCCTAACAGCAAGTCCCTTCAACTTCATCTGCGAAGACCCTCCAGCCGGCCCACCTCTCCCTCCGCCGCCACCACCTCTCCCTCCGCCCACCTCTCCCTCCAGCCCGCCCACCTCTCCCTCCGCCGCCACCACCTCTTGCTGCGATGACGCCTCTGCCTGCTCCGCGGCCTCCCTGCGCATGCCGCCTTCCATGCAGCCCAGGAGCGCTTTTCAAAACAGAAATCCCACGCGGGAGATAAAACCCGCCGACGCTCCCCCGCTGACCTCACAACAAAACCCCAGCTCCTCCTCAGGCCAGGTCCACTCAACCTCTCACCTTCGCCCCAACATGCTCTCCCGGTCGGTCCGCTCGGCATCCAGCGCCCTGGGCTCCCGTCCATTCACCGGGCTTGCACCTGTCTCCAGGCCGGGGCACCTTTGGTTCCCTTTGCCCAGAAGGCCTGCGCTCCCGGCCCTAACATCTCATCCTTAGATGCCCGCTCCCAGCCCACGCCTCTCTGCCCACACTGTTCCAGAAGAGCGTCCCACCCCATCAGGCTTCTCTGCCTCGCCCTGTACTGTCTCCGGCACACGTGGTCACTGTGGGATCCCTATGTCCGCGGCATCCTGGCCGCGTCTCCGCCTCCCCGATCCCGATCCCGATCCGTCCCTGTCCCAAGCCCCAGAAGAGCAGGGAGGGACCTCAGCTGCTGGTTTACCCTGGGTCTCAACCTGGCCTAGTGCCTGGGAGACAGCAGGTGCCCAATTAATGTCAGATAGAGACCTCGGGTCTCCATGTAAGATGGGCATGCGCATTCCGTGCCACTCCTGGGAGCAGGGATCCCAGGGAGATAAACAGAGACTCTGTCTTTCCCCTCCCCCGTCCTTCTCCTCAGTGCTGAGAGCTCAACCCGGGAAAACAAAGCCGGTGAGCCACTGTGACCTGGAGGAAGGTGGTTGCTGCTCAGGAGAAGGTCGTCTTCCGCAGGGCCCTTCGATGGGAGCGGGGACCATATGTGAGCCTGCGAGTGGAATCCAGACAGAGGTGAACAGCTCTGTGTGACACGGAGGAGGGAGGGCCAGGAGGCAGCAGGTGAGGGAGAGAGGAGACTCATAAGCTCGGCAAGGGAGATGCGCTGAGGAATCCTCTCGACAGGGAAGTGGGCTGATGCAGGACTCTTCTTTTTAAAACAGACACGGCTGAAGTTCAACGTCAAATTGTCTGCTTCGCCGAAATGCACCCTAGGTCCTGCCGGCAAGCCTAGCAGCTCTGCAGGTGAGAGAGTGTGAGTCTGTGTGGGCACAGCGAGGACAGATGGGGGTGGAGATGGGGCATACTGGAACGAATGATTCCAGGACTTTCAGACGTCAGGGGGCGGAGGGAGCACCAGATGTCCCCAAGGTGTGGACCTAAGTTTCAAGCTGATCTTTCCTCCACTGAGTTCAAGAGTCCGGGAGACCCCAGCTGACATTTTTTGTTTTATTAACTAAACACGATGCTTTGACTTTTATTTTCCATCTGAGAGGCTCACGCAAGGCCTGAGGCTTTGTGACTTGCTCTTTACATTTCACACAGGGGGACTACTTCTTCACTCTTTTTTTTTCTCTGTATTTTTCCAAAGTTAGAAGCAGGGAGGCAGTCAGACTCCCACATGCGCCTGACCTGGATCCACCCGGCATGTCCACCAGGGGGTGATACTCTGCCCATCTGGGGCATTGCTCCATTGCAGCTGGAGCCATTCTAGCGCCTGAGGCAGAGGCCATGGAGCCATCCTCAGCACCTGGGCCAACTCAGCTCCCATGGAGCCTTGGCTGTGGGAGAGGAAGAGAGAGACAGAGAGGAAGGAGAGGGGGAAGGGTGGAGAAGTAGATGGGTGCTTCCACATGCCAGGCAGACGCTCTACCACTGAGCCAATCAGCCAGGGCCTACTTCTTCATTCTTTATCTGTACCTGGGTCAACTGTGCCCCTTTTAACAGCACCGTGCCAGTCTGTTCTATACATGACCCCAGATTTATTAAAGCCAGATCTCTTTTGACAAACTTCCCGCCACAGCGCATGTCTTCCGACCACACTTCCTTGGTGTCTGGGCATTGGAGAGTGTGCCATAGGATAAAGGGGAGAGGCAGGCCCACGGGTCTGTATATGCTGACGTCCGAGAGGCACGTCCTCTGGGGAGGCCTGGTTCAAGGCTCCACATGGTGCACAATGTGCAGAAAGAGTATGGCCAGCTGCTAAATATTTCTAAAGACTTATTCTATGCAGCATTGAGGATCCTGAAGAATTATCTCCTAACTCTAAAAGACTCCTGCTGAGTCCTGTCCTTTCCTGTTTCCGCTGCTGCGGGTCAGTTTCTCCTGCGGTTCCGGAAACTGCTCAGCATCGTGGAGACGGTTTCACTTGTTGACGCTGGGTTACCGCTGAGTCCCCACTCCTCTCGAATGAGCAGAGAAAGGGTTGACAGTAAAAGCTTTCATGGTGGTTGGGGCAACACTGAGGCGTCTCTTGTGTCCAGCCCCACCATGTGTTCCCTTCTTTCTGCCACCTCCTCACACGCTGGCCCTAGGACAACTCTGCAACCCCATTTTGGCAGCTGGAGGAGACATGGAGGCTCAGTGTGGGCTAAGTGACCAAGTTGGGATTTGAACCCAGGACATCTGCTCCCATCTACTGGGTCACCTGCTTCTGCATTGATTCAGCCCGGATTCTGACAAACAGCGATGACCCAGAAAGGGGTCTGGGCAGGGGGGGGGGTAATGTCAGTTGCAAAATATTTCCAAAGACTTTATTTGATCTAGCATTGAGGATTCTGAAGAATTATCTTCCTAGCTCTAAAGGAAGTTGAGCTGGGGTCACTGAAAGTAGGCCATGCTTTTGTGGAGACAAAAAAAAAGGGGGGGAAAAGCTGAGGCTGGGGTCAAGGACCCTTCCCCTTCCTATACCCTCCAGGGTCTCATCCTTCGGGGCAGCCCCAGCACCCAGGGCGGGACCCAGACGATTGCTCACGCATAACTGCTGAACGAACGAATACACGCAAGTTCCAATCGTCTCAACGAGAAAAAGAAAATAACAAAACACCTTTCAACATACCCCCGACCCCCCGACGGGAGCCTGGCCGCTCTGGCTGCCCCCGAGACCTCGGTCAAGGTACCTGAGAGACTGAGGACGGCTCCGCCGCTAGACCCGTGTCTCCAGATGGCTGCCGCTCGACTTTCTCTAAACTGCTCATCGCGTTTTCCACCGAGGACTGTGAGTTCTGTTCGTCAGAAGTATCTGAGGGAAAAGCAAGACGACAGAAGCTGCTTTCAGACACGTGATGTATGGGGCCAGATGGACCAATTACTAAAAATACCTGGAAAACTGGGTAGTTTGGGGACCTGTCGGCTTGCCAGAGCTACAATAAACTGCGGGAGGGGGCAGCACTTGGGAAGCTTCTTGCTTATTTTTTAGGGATGCCTGATTTAAGCAGCCAGTCCACGTGCTGGCCCTGTGGTCTCCAACCCTTTCCTGCACACCCATTACCTGCCACCATCCCCCTAGAGGACATCTAAAGGATGCTCCATGCTCTGTGCTGTGTGCACCCAGCGCCCTCTGGTGGACACGGCGCACTCCAACCACCATGGCTGCGGACTCCTGCTTCTTCCATTATAGGGCCTACCTTTTCCACCCAGGGGGAACGGGTAGAGAAACTGCCCCCTGGTCAACATTCCCCTTAATAATGTGGGTACTATTCTGATCGTCAGAGTAATGACTGATCTTTGCAAGAAACAGAAAATACAGAAAAAAGTCTAGGTAAAATCGCCAATTATCTCACACCACCCACCGCTTTACCACCCCACTAACATTGTAGGGGATTTAGTCCCATTTTTCCAGATGTTTTTTCAAACCCTGAGGGCACATAATTCCCCTCTCTCCTACATGGGATGACACAGTATTTTGGATGAAATTTTCATGTCTTTAAAAATCCTCTAAATAGAAGAGCGGACAAGGTGGCTACACAGTAGTCTGTCAGCAATCACTTATTTAATGAATCCCCTTTCGCCAGTTACTTGGGCTATTTCTTTTTTTTTTTTTTCTGTATTTTTCTGAAGCCGGAAATGGGGAGAGACAGTCAGACAGACTCCCGTATGCGCCTGACCAGGATCCACCCGGCACGCCCACCAGGGGGCGATGCTCTGCCCACCAGGGGGCGATGCTCTGCCCCTCTGGGGTGTCGCTCTGTTGCGACCAGAGCCACTCTAGCGCCTGGGGCAGAGGCCAAGGAGCCATCCCCAGCGCCCGGGCCATCTTTGCTCCAGTGGAGCCTCAGCTGCGGGAGGGGAAGAGAGAGACAGAAAGGAAGGAGGGGGGGGGTGAAGAAGCAGATGGGCGCCTCTCCTGTGTGCCCTGGCCGGGAATCGAACCCAGGACTTCTGCACGCCAGGCCGATGCTCTACCACTGAGCCAACCAGCCAGGGCTACTTGGGCTATTTCTTAAGCACTGGCCTCCTTGCTCTGCCACCGCGTTTCTTCCGCAGAGCAGAGCTCTGGGGCACAGAGCAGAGCTCACAGAGGGAGCGGCCACATCCTGCCCATGGTCCTACTCTGCAGGCACTCAGGGGCCCCTGTCACATATCACCCTGATTTTTTTTTTTTTTTTTACAGACAGAGAGGGATAGATAGGAACAGACAGGAACGGAGAGAGATGAGAAGCATCAATCATCAGTTTTTCGTTGCGACATCTTAGTTGTTCGTTGATTGCTTTCTCATATGTGCCTTGACCGAGGGGCTACAGCAGACTGAGTAACCCTTTGCTCGAGCCAGCGACCTTGGGTCCAAGCTGGTGAGCATTTGCTCAAACCAGATAAGCCCGCACTCAAGCTGGCGACCTCAGGGTCTTGAACTTGGGTCCTCCGCATCCCAGTCCAATGCTCTATCCACTGCACCACCGCTTGGTCAGGCGATTTTTTTAAAATTTATTCATTTTAGAGAGGAGACACAGAGAGAGAGAGAAGGGGGGAGGAGCAGGAAGCATCAACTCCCATATGTGCCTTGACCGAGTGAGCCCAGGGTTTCAAACCAGTGACCTCAGCATTCCAGGTTGATGCTTTTTATCCACTGGGCCACCACAGGTCAGGCTCACCCTGATTTTTAAAGAGCACACTACGGTACTCAAGAATGCTTTGCTTTCTGGGGTTTCTGAGACACCCGGCCAGGACCTGAGCTGGGGCTCCCTGCTGCTAATGGTAGGGTGGTCGGTCTGCTGTCTCCAGGGCTGGGCTCTGCATACAAGCTGATGTCTGTTTCCAGACAGACCTGGGTACCCATGAGGCCTCTGTTACTTCTCTCCTGCGGGACTGGGGTCCTCAGTCTCAGATTACCCCTGCCCTCGGAAAATCAAGACTGATAAGAACCACCCTGTCAGTCACTGTGAGGATTAAAGGGAATGGCAGGAAAAGTACCCCAGGGCAGCGTAATTCAACTGGTGTGTACCTCAAGAATCTTTAAAACACGTAACACCTGATGATTTAGTCAGGGGTACTGACCTTTTCCCCCTTAGATTGGTAAATAAAAAATGACAACAGCCGACACAACAATAGCCAGTCCATGTGAATGAATCAACACGATGCCTGTTTTTGTTCCCCATCAGATGGGGGGGGGGGGGGTCTTTTTTAGTGTGCGACAGAATTTTAGCCATTAGTTTACGTGTGCCATGAGATGAAAAAGGTTGAAAATCGCTGATCTAGGGCACAGAAAGCAAAGCCCGCACAAGCCCAACATTTCTTTGGTCTTTTTCGTTTTTACCTTTAAAACCCGGGTAAACGGCAGCTCCTCACAAAGTCAAATACAGTGATACCTCGGTTCTCGAATGCCTTGACTTTCGACCAAATCGGTATTCGACCAGGAAATTCGAGAAAATTTTGTCTTGGAATCCGAACAAATATTTGGAACTCGAACGTCCGAGATTAGCCGAGTTGAGCCGAATGGCGTTCATTCGGCCGAGCGCGCCTTGCCTGCGTCATCAGTGTGAGTCACGCTTTGTCACGCTTTGTGGAGAGAGAGAATCACGTTTTTGTGGAGAGAGTCACGCTTTGTGGTGAGAGTCACGCTTTGTGGTGAGACTCACGCTTTGTGGTGAGACTCACGCTTTGTACACTGAATTTAACCCTTAGACATGGGTCCAAAGAAAGCCAGAAGTGGTAATGCAGACAAAGGTAAGCGGAAAGCTGTGAGAACAACGATTGAGCTGAAAAAAGAAATCATTGCCAAATATGAACAGGGCACACGTGTTTCAGATCTGTCTGCTGAGTATGGCATGCCAAGATCTACTATCTCAACTTTCCTTAAGAATAAAGCTGTTATAAAGGCTGCCAATGTTGCCAAAGGTGTTACATTGTTAACAAAGCAAAGGCCTCAGATAATGGAGGAAATGGAGAAGCTGCTTCTTATTTTCATTAAAGAAAAAGAGTTAGCAGGTGACAGCATCAATGAAGTCGTTATTTGTGAGAAAGCACCAGTAAATAGGCATATTTTGGGGGCTTGGAACAAATTAATCCAGTTTCCATTATTTCCTATGGGTTTCATTGTTTCGGTTCTCGAACAATTTGGTTCTCGACCGTTCTCCCGGAACGAATTATGTTCGAGAACCGAGGTATCACTGTACAGAATTACTTACACGACCCAGCAACGCCAGCCCTGGGAGTAAGACAGCTGAACACAGCTCCCAAACTAATACAGACACCCAAAGGTTCACGGCAGCCCTATTTATAATGGCCCAAAGAAGGAAATGGCCCCAATGTAAGTGAGCACATGCATGGACAAACCAGGCGTGGTCTGTTTGACTCAGCTGCAGGATGGAATGAAGTACTGATATCTGCTACAAGGCAGCTGAACCTTGAAAATACGATATACAGTGATACCTCGGTTCTCGAACATAATTCGTTCCGGGAGAACGGTCGAGAACCAAATTGTTCGAGAACCGAAACAATGAAACCCATAGGAAATAATGGAAACTGGATTAATTTGTTCCAAGCCCCCAAAATATGCCTATTTACTGGTGCTTTCTCACAAATAACGACTTCATTGATGCTGTCACCTGCTAACTCTTTTTCTTTAATGAAAATAAGAAGCAGCTTCTCCATTTCCTCCATTATCTGAGGCCTTTGCTTTGTTAACAATGTAACACCTTTGGCAACATTGGCAGCCTTTATAACAGCTTTATTCTTAAGGAAAGTTGAGATAGTAGATCTTGGCATGCCATACTCAGCAGACAGATCTGAAACACGTGTGCCCTGTTCATATTTGGCAATGATTTCTTTTTTCAGCTCAATCGTTGTTCTCACAGCTTTCCGCTTACCTTTGTCTGCATTACCACTTCTGGCTTTCTTTGGACCCATGTCTAAGGGTTAAATTCAGTGTACAAAGCGTGCACAAAGCGTGAGTCTCACCACAAAGCGTGACTCTCTCCACAAAAACGTGATTCTCTCTCTCCACAAAGCGTGACAAAGCGTGACTCACACTGATGACGCAGGCAAGGCGCGCTCGGCCGAATGAACGCCATTCGGCTCAACTCGGCTAATCTCGGACGTTCGAGTTCCAAATATTTGTTCGGATTCCAAGACAAAATTTTCTCGAATTTCCTGGTCGAATACCGATTTGGTCGAAAGTCAAGGCGTTCGAGAACCGAGGTATCACTGTACTAAGTAAAAGCAACCACCAGACACAAAATGTCCCATATTGTAGGATCCTATTTATAGGAAATACCCAGGACGGGTACACCTACAGACAGAAAGCAGAGCGGTGGGTGCCAGGGGCTGGGGGCTGAGGGGAAATGGGTAGTCAGTGCTAACGGGGACGGGGTTTCCATCAGCTACCAGGGACGGGGAGATGAAAACATTTTGGAACTAGAGGTGATGGTTGCACAACTGAATGTATTGAACGCCACTGGCACGTGCACTTTAACATGGTTACCTTTATCTTATGTGTATTTCATAAAAAGAAAAATCCATATTAATGTTATATTCTATTCACAATATGTTTGCCCTAACAAACGTTTTCAATTTTAACTGCCTTCTCTCTGACCGCAGTTCCTTTTCTACCCTACAGACTGGGCTCTGTGGTGCGGTGTGGAGTGGGAAGCAGGGCCCCAGATGTAGGCAGAGAGATCCTGAAGGTGGCTGGCAGCCTGGGGAGTCACGCTGACCCCCTTGCCTGGCCGTAGCGCTCAGCGGGAACTGGCCGTGGAGCTCGGGGCGTGCTCTGGGGTTCGGTGCAGTGGCCTGGTTCTCTTAGCACGATGGGGCTGGAACTCACCCAGGGAAAATTATTTTCCTGGGGCCTAAATTTAGTCCAGGGAGTTTGAACATTATGTCATTCCCTGAACTCACTGGGCAGTAAACAAGTTTGCAGCAAGGTCAACAGCTGGCAACCAAGCGGCCCTGTCCCACAGGCCGCATGCTCACACCTGGGAGAGGCACGGTGGGAGCACTGGTGGCCCCTGGTCATGGGCGCATGGGCCCAGCCCGCTGTGGTGGTCCCACCTGAGTAATACCGGGCGACTGTGCAGGCCCATGGCCTGGGGTAGTTAGAAGAGGACTGTGGTAGGGCTCCCCTGGACTGTACAGCTTGTGGGGTGGTGGTGGGTGGCGGTGGCAGTTACCAAAGTGGGGTGGTTATGGAAGGAAGCTTTTACCCGAGCTATGATTCCTGCACCCAGCCCTTTAAAAGGAGAGACAGACCCCAAACAAGGCCATGGCCAGACAGGAAGCAGGACGGAAAAGAAGCCAGGACATGGTCCTGCAGGGCCCTGCCCCTAGTGCCCCTGGGGCGCCCCTGCCCTACTCGGGGCTCACCAGGCCCTTCCCAGTGCCAGGCTCAGCTGAGCAGTCTGCCCTCTAGCTTACTTCCCTGCGGTGACCTGGCAAGAGAGGCAACGGCAACTTCCATTTGCCTCACATTATAAATGAGGAAGCAGAAAGGCGTGCGGGCAGGGACGCTGGCAGCCTAAGGCCACACCGCTGGCGCGTGTCGGCCCAGGTGTGACCAGCTCATCCTGTGTCCACAGTGCCCGGGACTGTGAGAGAGGCGATATGGGGACAGCACTGCCCCGGCAAAGAGCAAATTCAAAACACTACGGCTCCTGTTGTATGCAGATGGCTTTCATATCAGTATAAAATCGAGGGACCTTCTGCATGTGAAAATGTTCATTTAAAGGGGGTCCAGAGACCTCAAACATAAACACCCATACACCTCTGCTTCCTTCCACAGTCAGACCACTTCTTACTGCTTCCTCCATTCTTAGCGTGGTGCACCTGCCACCCTCTCCCACTCGACAACCGCGGCAGCCCCCCCTCCACTGGTCTCCTGCCTCCATCTGCCCCTTCTCCCCCATCTGTTCTCAACCACAACAACAACCGAAGTGATCCATCAGATCATGGCCCTCAACCTTCCAAAGGCTCCCGTCTCACTCAGCATGAAAATCAGGGGCTGCTAACTGGCCTTCTGAGCCCCAAACACTCCGGGCCCTGTCCCCTCTCCGATCCCATTTGACTGTCTGAGTCCCCCCCCCCTCCAGCCACACTGAGTGTTCTCCTGCCTCAGGCCCTTTGTACAGGTTCTCTCTGCTTGCAGTGTTCTCCCAGTTACCCAGGCGGCTTGCTCCCTCGCCTAACTTGAGCCTCATTTGCTTGGTGAGGTTTTCCCTGGCCACTGATTTAAAATCTCAGCACCTCCCCTTTCCCTTCCTAACTCTATAATTCTCCAGAGTGCTTATTTTCCAAATACTAAATGGTGGGATTTTTAAAATGTCCCCCCCCCCCCCCCCCCCCCCCGCAAATACAAACCCCAGGCCTTACCTTTCTTCTGGGGCCAACATATGGCAAGGTCCCCTTAAAGACCTGTCAATCAGCCTCTACCTGAGCTGAAGGCTGGATAAAGAGAGGAACCTTCCCCAGCCCCCCAAGCCCGGTCCCGAGGGCACATACCTTCGGCCCCGGGGAGCTCTTTCCCGTCGGCCTGGGCCTCATCAGCCTTGGTGTTGGTGCTGTCACCAGGCATGGACGAGTTGGGCTCTGGCGCGGGGCTGGAGTTGCTGCTGTTCTCCTGTTTGATGGGGGAGGCGTCTGCTATGGAGCTCTGGTTGCTGTTGTCATCTGTGTGTGGGGGGGACAGAACCACAGGTGAACCCCTGCAGCCGCTGAGGAAAGGCAGGCTGGGGGGCGGGGTTTCAGCTCCTCCACGCCTAGCCGCCCGCAGCAGGACACTGTCCCGGGAAAGGAGACACTTCCTCCTCTAGAACCTCTAAGCCGGTACACCCAGCACCGTCCCTCACGTCCTGCAAGGCAAAGGGCTCTGGGAGTTGGGCTGGTCTGCCCCCGCCACGGGCTCCCTGAGAATCTGTGTTCGGACGCAGCCAGCCACAGACAGTGGCCGGGCACATCCGAAGTCTTTGGGGGGGCCTCTGAGGCCTCGTTCTGGGTAAGGGAACCAGACTTCTCGTGCACTGGGCACTGAAGTACTTGACCCTGATCTGAACAAACCTCTGGACCAACTTCCCCTGGATCTGAAATAAAGGCCAAGCCCAGCCACACAAAGTGGGATATCCCACAGCACGGTTGGCCCAGGCTCTTCAAGTCAGTAACAAACAAACAAGCAAAAATCAGAGAAGACTACTGTAAACTGAGGAAATTTAAGAGCTCTAACAGCTGCCTGGCCAGGCGGTGGTGTAGTGGATAGAGTGTCAGACTGGGATGCCGAGAACCCAGGTTCGAGACCTCGAGGTTGCCAGCTTGAGCACAGGCTCATCTGGTTTGAGCAAAGCTCACCAGCTTGGACCCAAGGTCGCTGGCTCGAGCAAGGCGTTACTCGGTCTGCTGAAGGCTCGTGGTCAAGACACATATGAGAAAGCAATCAATGAACAGCTAAGGTGTTGCAATGAAAAACTGATGACTGGTGCTTCTCATCTCTCTCCGTTCCTGTCTGTCTGTCCCTGTCTATCCCTCTCTCTGACTCTCTGTCTCTGTAAAAAAAAAAAAAAAAAAGAGCTCTAACAGCTAAACGTGACCTAGGAGAAACTGATCTGAAACCTGTTTCAAATGAGCCAGTTGTAGGAGAGGTGTTGGGACAATTGGGGAATCTGAATACAGCCTGGAGTTGAAAAAACGTTAAAGGCTTACTGCTAATTTGGTGAGGGGTGACAATAGCACAGAGGATGACAACGTCATTTATCAGTGACGTGTGCGCGGGTGTTTGGGCCCAGACTTGCAACAAGAGAAATTTTTACTTTAATATGCTATCACACAAGTCCCACACCGTGGTCAGAGTTCCCCGAACTGTATTCTCAAGAGCCGTGCGGTGTTTTTTTATATGGACATTGTATTTCAATTTGAAAAAAGTTTACATGTTTTTAAAAAATAGATGAGGCCAACACGGCATAATATTAGTGGAAATCTAGGTGGTCGGTCTACGGGGATGGTATATCTCACTATTCTCTCTGTTGTTCTCTATTATAAAATTTTTCACCATAAAAAAGAAAAAGTGAAGAAAGGTAATTGGACAATGACAGAGTTGGGGGGGTGGTCCCAGGGCACAGACACCCTTGCTTTGGAACCCCTTCCTCGGACACAGAGAGCCATCTTGAACTCCAAATATCCTACTCTGGTTTCTCTTCAGATTGCATAAATCTTTTGCCTTTTTTGAACTCCAAATATCCTAGTAGTGATTTCAAAAATAGTACTATAATCTTATGCTGCTTTTCTGGGCCATGCTGCACACCTGGGACCAAGGCCACTTTCGTAAAGATGAGAGAGGGCAAGGAGGGATGGGTCAGCACGTCCTAGGCACCTGCTACATGTTGGCACTGGGTTCAAGAGTCACCGTGTTTAATCCTATCAACAAATAACGAGGTAGGAGGTCCTGGCCGGTTGGCTTAGTGGTAGAGCGTTGGCCTGGCATGCAGAAGTCCCGGGTTCGATTCCCGGCCAGGGCACACAGGAGAAGCGTCCATCTGCTTCTCCACCCCTCCCCCCTCCTTCCTCTCTGTCTCTCTCTTCCCCTCCCGCAGCCGAGGCTCCACTGGAGCAAAGATGGCCTGGGCGCTGTGGATGGCTCCTTGGCCTCTGCCCCAGGTGCTGGAGTGGCTCTGGTCGCCAGAGCGACGCCCTGGAGGGGCAGAGCCTCGCCCCCTGGTGGGCGTGCCGGGTGGATCCCAGTCGGAGGCATGCGGGAGTCTGTCTGACTATCTCTCCCATTTTCCAGCTTCAGAAAAATACAAAAAAAAAAAAAAAAAAAAGAAACAAAAAAAACAACGAGGTAGGAACTGTTAACACCCTCACTGTGCCGAGGGGAAAACTGAGGCTCAGAGCGCCCCTCACTCAGGCTGGTCTGCCCAACTCCGACCCCCCCCCCCCCAAGTCTTTCTTCTACTTCCCCACCACCGCCCAGGAAGCGCCAGGCAATCACACGCCCTAACCGGGTAAATTGCATCGGATTTTAACTGTACTCTGGGGTGCTCATAACACAAAATGTTCTCTTGTGAATTCTGGGACTTAAAAGAATAAAAATAAAAAAGATGTATGCTCTTTTGATTTACCTTTCGAGCAAATCTAAACTTCCTTCCTAGGCCAACATACGTGTGCACGTGTATAAGAAGCAGAGAGGGAGGAATGGGTCCCTCCATGAGTTATGTTAATAAGTGACAATGGCTCGGACGTTTAGCAGGTTAGCTGCCTGTGTCTGGTCTCCCGACACAGCGTGACCCCGACACAGGTCTAACCTTGGCTGAGACTGCAGAGTGGGGTGTAGATGCCCCCTTCTTCCATCTCCGGCTACCCCACCCTCTCACCGGAGCCTTCCGGAGAAGTCCAGCCTGACCCACACCTTTCCAGGCACCGGCACACTCACATGCTCTGGGCCGGACTAGCCTGTGGCCGCATGCGTACCAAAATGAAAGTAATACCAGGAAGGCTGTGGCTACTGGTTTGTTCAGCATTCTAGTTTTTTTTTTCTGGAGTGTTTGTCTGGATTTTTCTAGGGGCCACAAACTTGGGATCCTGTCTTCAAAGGACCCCTCACATGTTAGCACTGAGATTTATAAGCTTCCTGGCTCTGGGCAAGGGACCGGCACCTCTCTCAGCCTTGCTGTCCTCGCTCCGCCTGGACAATGGGACTAAATGAGGTCATGAAATGGACTTAGCAAGGTGCCTGGCACCCTGGGACAGCTTCTCAAATGTTAGCTACTAACCTCCCAGGTTTTAAGAAATCACCGGATTCAATACCCGCAATGACCTTTTTACAAAGTAGGCATTACCGCCCCCCTTCGACAGATTAAAAACAGACAAACTGGAAGGCTTACGAGTCAAACGACTAGCCCAGGGTCACGAGGCTAGGGAGAGTTTCTAGGAGAGTCGAATCTGAACCCAGGTAGGATCTCTGCTCTAAAAGGTCCTTCCTCATCTGCAATTCTATGACTGACCCAAAAACCCTGAGCCAAGCCAGGAGTTTTCTAGACTCCTGGGAGCAGAGTGCTAACCAATGCCAGGGAGACAGGTTACGTCCCAGCCCAAATACCCACAAGACAGCCTGCCCGGGTCTGGAGGGTTAAAAATTTGATCAAATCGATATTCCTTTTTGATACACTTATTCACCTAACACCACCTCGTTGTGCAAAAGGCTCAGAGTAGTCACCAAGTACAAAGACAGTGAACTAGGATCAAGAGATGGAAAAAGGCAAGTGTTGTGAGCTCTATACCAGAGGCGGCCCAGGCAGGTGACAAAAGGAGGCAAGCCAGGTGGGCCTGGAGGGGCCATGCCCCCCCCAGGGGACAGTACTCGGCTTCCACAGGCTGGGGGGGGGGGTGCCCAGGGCTGCCCTAGCAGATCTTCCCAAAGATGGCAGGAATGCAGATTTCCTGATTTATAAATACCACAGAGTCAGACTTTTTTTTTTTAGAAACTGCACGTTTGACTCTCTGAGGTCAGAACGCAGGGGGCCATTTTCCGGGTAGGGGTGGGGGAGGGGACAACCAGGAGGGAATGGCAGGGGGATTACTGGGACCGTCTGGGCTGGGCACGTGGGTGTGTGTGTTTGTGGACACTTCATGGAGCCACAGGCTCTGGACCTGTGTGCCTTTCCTCTCGGATCAAAAGGTAAATGGAGACATAAACACCAGCGATGTCACAGACAGCTGCAGACTGGCTAAAGTGCGTCCCTAGCTTAGAGGTGCTCGGTGGGATGCCGGTGACAACTTTTGATGTAAGACAATCAAGGAAGGCAGACTGCCGATGTGGATTCACATGAAGTCAGAAACCCAGGATGGAGCTTCCCAGGAGCCAAAGCAAAATGGGGAATGGGACACACAGTCATGTGAGTGGTACATCAGGCCCAGGAAGGAAAAAGAACCGTGCACACCCCAGAACATCTCCTCTCGCTGGGTGAGAAGAGGATCTTATTTTATGTTTCCTGGCTTGTTGGGCTGGAAAAAGAAGTTTCTTCTCCTTCCCTGGGCCTTTTGGTTGGCACCATGGCACCAGTCCTGCCCAGCCCTCCTACCCCGTGCCTGGAATGTGGACAAACCTGCTGGTGAAACAAAAGCTGACTGGGTTTCTGCCGCGGCCCAGGGACCTGGTGGGACAGGGCCTGGCAGCACTGGGGGAGCTCACCGTGCATGTCCATCATCCCTGGGGAGGAGCTGTTCTCCGGAGTGGTCACCTCTGAGCCACATTTCTCATCTTTGCCCTTTTTCTTGTTCTTGTTTTTCTGGAGGAGAAAACAGCAGAAACCGAGTCACTAGATCACATGTGTGCATGCAGGCGTGAGGCCCTGGAGGGTGGCGTGCACGTTTCATCCCACAGACTCATTGCAGAGCCCCCGAGGCCCTGGAGGGCCTTTCTTGGCCCGCATTTGAACTTGTCCCATGAGGGACCTCGATGGCTTCGGAACCACAGCCATGCACAGGGAGGCTTCTGGCGCTGGGGAGGAACCCCAGTATTTGTGGGGGCTGGCACCAGCAGGCATGCAAACACCCTCACTGCGGGAGTCTCCTCCTCCTTTAGGTTAGGGACAGCATGTGGGGAAAAGGCATGGTCACCCACCCAGAGCAGCTACAGCGATGCCAGGTAAGCCAGGAAAAACAGAGCTCACACATCCCCGCTATGGTCAGGCCTGAGGGCTCCCTTTCTCCACACCACAAAGGAAGACAGGGGTGGAGGTGGGATGGGGGTGGGAGGGGCAAGGGATGCTGTTTTTTGCGCATGGTGCCATTTTTTATAACCGGAAGAGAGTAGTAGTGTTAGAAGCATCCTGTATCAATGGGTAAGAGGCTCATTAAATAAATTAGGGTGCATTCATTCAGTGCAATGTGATGCAACAATTACAGAGAATAAGGCAGCTCTTCATTAATAATGAGGAATGACCCACAAAAACGCCACCCTGAAACACCATTTCCGCATCTCCAAGACGTTTTTATAGCAAAGGCGCGGAATGGAATGCCACCGTTCGCAGTGCAAGAACAAACAAACACCGGGTTGCATGTTCACAGGTACGGCTCTCCCGGGGAAGGGTAAACACTGGCCACCTCCAAGGGCGGAGCTGAGTGGGGTGGGGGGCGTGGGCTGGGACAGGGAACAATTTATGAAAAGATATACATTCAAAAAAAAAGGTAACACTTGAAGGTTATGCAGACTTAGAAAGACAGAAAGACTGGTTTCCAGGACCTTGGGGTGGGGGCAGCGTGGTGAATGCTACATTTTCTTTTCGGGGCGATGAAACTGTTCTGAAATTACAGAGGTGATGGTTGCACAGTCGTGAATATAGAAACATGACTTGTGCACTTTAAAAGAGTGAGTTTTAGGGCAGGTGAATGGTCTCACAGTTTAACGTTCTTAAAGCAATGTTTGAATTTTGTAACACGTTTTACCTACTGTATTTAAAGGACAGTTTTCAAGTTCTGAAGAAGAAAAAAAAATGGTGCAACCATGTCATAATTGGGTGTTTAAAAAGAAAAGCTGTCCTCCACAATGCAGCGTCTAGGCCACAATCCACAGAGAGGTGGATGCAGCTGTCTGGGATGGGGCCCAGAAGCCTACATTTCTTCAAGATTCCCAGGGGATCAGATGCTCAGCCAGGTGGTGGGACCCTCCTCCCCAGAGGGAACAAGGGCAGGGAAATGGCATGCTCGTCACGGCTCAGAGATGATAGCGAATTAGCTTTATCTGAGCGCCGTCGGTGTGGCCACACTGGGTTATGTTCTCTCCGTGTGACGTATTGCTTCTGCTCTGCGGCTGACACCCCGGGACCTGGATATGATGGCTTCATTTCATGGCATGGAAGAGGGAACTAGGTCCCAGCGTGCTGGGGTCCCCGGCAACACCACAGACCCATCGGGGGTGGTCTGTCCAACTCCAAACCCAGAGCTTGCTGCCCAGCCTGGAACTGCCCTGTCCTTCCCGACAGCCCACATATTAGGTTTTCTCCTTGATCACGATCCATTTGGCACTTCCCTGATGTCTGTTTCATACTATTCTATAATTATCTTTCCCCAATGAGATTATAAATTCCTTGAGAGCAGGGACTACATCTTCTCAAATGCAACGGCGTGTGTACAACACTTAATGAAGTGCAAGGCACAGACAGAGGCCGGGGCCGGGCAGGGGCTGGAGCAGCCTGCAAGGAGCCTGGTCACACTCTGCTGCTCTTCCTCTGGGAACGTCCAGCACCAAATGCGGCGACGGTCTAGGTCTTGGGCCCCTGGGGAAGGCAGCTGTGGTGGCTCCAAGAGCCCAGGCCAAGCCAGAAGGGGTGACAAACACCTGTGTTCTCAGCTCAGTGCCCCTCTACCCAGGGGTAGGTGGTCAGAAGGTCAAGAATGGCACCTCAGCCCTGGCTGGTTGGCTCAGCGGTAGAGCGTCGGCCTGGCGTGTAGGAGTCCCGGGTTCGATTCCCGGCCAGGGCACACAGGAGAAGCGCCCATCTGCTTCTCCACCCCTCCCCCTCTCCTGCCTCTCTGTCTCTCTCTTCTCCTCCCGCAGCCAAGGCTCCATTGGAGCAAAGATGGCCCGGGCACTGAGGATGGCTCTATGGCCTCTGCCTCAGGTGCTAGAATGGCTCTGGATGCAGCAGAGTGACGCCCCAGGGGGGCAGAGCATCGCCCCCTGGTGGGCATGCCGGGTGGATCCCGGTCGGGCGCATGCGGGAGTCTGTCTGACTGCCTCCCCGTTTCCAGCTTCGGAAAAATGAAAAAAAAAAAAAAAAAGAATGAAAAGAATGGCACCTCAGGTCTGCCTGGAGACCCATGGCTGGTAACCAAAGACAGTGGAGGGAGGCTTTGTAACTCTGCCCTTACGGCCCCCTAGAAACCTCCAATCACCAGACTGTTGCACCCAGGAGCAAATGGAACCATGCAGCTTAGTGTCAGCCATCTTCCTGGAGGGCTGTGTACATGAATAAGAAAGGTACTCCAGGCCGAAGGCACAGCCCATGCCAAGGCCTGGAGGTAGGACTGTTCAGGATTTTGACTGGAAATGACAGTAGCTGACCTGGGATCTTTGGAAGTGAGCGAATGGCCTGGGAGCCAGCCACTAGGCTGAAAAATGGCCAAGGAGGGGCTGTCACCAATCCCTGGATCAGATCAAGCACAGCTGCTGGGGCGCCCTCTAGTGGTCAGAGTCACCATCCCCCCCCCCCCCCCCCCCCCAATCTGCCCAGGCTTCCTGCCTGCAGAAAACTCATTCTGGAGTAAAAACCAAAAGGTGTTCCAGGAGTGGAGGGAGTATGTGCTCTGGGATCCTACCTGCAGTGTGACTCTGGGGAAATGGCTTTGCCTCACCCAGCCTGTGTCCTCACTGTACAGAGAGGATAGATCAACTCCACAGGCTTGGGATGGGAAGGAAGACCCTGAGCAAGACCTAGCCTACGGTCGGGTGCTCAGGAATGGTGCTACGAGGATGGGGGGAGCGTCTGCTTGTCTGTGGGCACCACTGCAGCCTCCCCCACACCATGGTGCCCAGGGCCCTGGGGAAGGGATACCTCTGTAGTAAGGTACGTCCTCACTGATAAACCGCGGGGCTCTCAGCCCAGGAAATGACATGCAGGGGACATTCCAGGGGATAGGCCCCTCATACTCACATCGTCAACCTTTGGCTCCGTCACAGGAACCCACTTGTAGATTCGCAGGGAGGTGTCACCCACGGTCACCCACTTCTTCTCCCTGCAGAGGAGGGGGAGCAGCCGTTACCAGGGGCTTCGGTGGCAGCCCTGCTCACCCTTTGGGGCAGCTGTGATGCCGTGGCCATTCGAGGTTAAGAGGACAGGGCCTGGGTCACACAGATATGGTTCAAATCCCAGCTCTGCCACTCACGGGGCCCCTGGGCAAATAAATTGCTCCCTGCCTCTGAGCCTCAGTGTCCCTATCCACTAGAGACCGCATGTGGTTGGTTGTCAGTCTCTCCAGGGTGCCGTGAGGCTCGCCTAGGAGAATGCACGTTCGGGTCTTTCTGGTGCCTGGAAGGAAGTGCTTGGTAAGATGGGGGGTCGGGGGAGCCCTGGGGAGATGCCTCTGGATGGGGGGACCAGGTCCCAGGTTCTCCCAGTTTTCGCCCCAAGGAGCCAGCAAATGGGGGCCACCCAAGCCCCTCCGGGCAGCAGAGGCGGCTTCTGTCAGACCAGCCAGGTGTTTCCTCCTGCGGGTGGGAGTAGGGGTGGGGGTCTGCGGTCAGGGGGTGGGGAGCAGGAACACACAGCTGGGCTAACCACGTCGAGCCCCGCCACCAAGGACAGCTGAGGGTGTAGGAGGGCAGGGCCAAACCTGGATGCCCAGGGGCCTTGCCCCAAAGGCAGTCCTCAGGCACTAATGCCAAGGGGCTGTGACAGGGAAGCCCAGCCTGGACTGTGAGCCACAGCCGGTGGGAGAGATGCCCGGGTCCCTGGCTCCTCAGTCCTGAGACTGGCCCGCCCCCTGCCCAGCCGTGTCCTCAACTCCTTGGGGACAATGTCTAGTGCCCTCTGCCGCTAGAGGCAGGTTCATGGGTGAAGAGAAAATCAGAAGCCAGCCCTGGCCGGTTGGCTCAGTGTAGAGCGTCGGCCTGGCGTGCAGAAGTCCCAGGTTTGATTCCGGGCCAGGGCACACAGGAGAAGCGCCCATCTGCTTCTCCACCCTTCCCCCTCTTCTTCCTCTCTGTCTCTCTCTTCCCCTCCTGCAGCAAGGCTCCATTGGAGCAAAGATGGCCCGGGCGCTGGGGATAGCTCCTTGGCCTCTGCCCCAGGCGCTAGAGTGGCTCTGGTCGCAGCAGAGCGACGCCCCGGAGGGGCAGAGCATCGCCCCCTGGTGGGCAGAGCGTCGCCCCTGGTGGGCGTGCTGGGTGGATCCCGGTCGGGCGCATGCATGCGGGAGTCTGTCTGACTGTCTCTCCCCGTTTCCAGCTTCAGAAAAATACAAAAAAAAAAAAAAAAAAGAAAATCAGAAGCCACAGAAGGAAAAGGGATGACTGGCTTTTGTTAAGGATAATAATGGCCCCCCTTTCCTCCCCACCACTCTGCTCCAAGCCATCATCATTCTCTAGATTACTGTCACAGCCTCAGACTGTTTTTGACCCCCTGCAGTATATAAGCCAGGTGTATCACTTCCTGCCCCAAACATGGGAGCAATACCCAGAGACCACACGGGCTCAGGGAGGAGAACACACCCGAGGGAGAGCTGGGATTCAAACCCAGGCAGTTCCGGCTCCAGGGTCCACGCACCTTGCCACCGGGCTCCGCTATCTTGGGAGAAGTGGGAGGTTCATGAAAGATCTGCCTACTGCTCGATGGCGACCGACAGCAGGAGGTCAGGGCCAGACGCCCGTCGGGGCCAGGTGGCATAGCTGCCAGGAGCCCTCAGCAATTTCAGCAACAAGGTTCCCCAGCACCAAGAACTACACGTGGCATGGGCACCCGTTAGTGATCTGCTTGGCAGCCTCTCCAACTGCCCTGCCCAGATCTCAGCCTTGGTCTTCCCCTCCATGCATGTGGCGGGGCTCTCGTGCTGGTGGGACATGTGACAGCCACTGGGCGCTCCACCACAAGGGGTTCTGGGTCCCTGGGCATGCTTAAAGCCACCTAACCCATGCCACACAGACCTCTGATCCCGAAACAGTGCCTGATCAGGTCCCACATGTTCCCCCTGGAGCAAGCCAGGGCCTCGCTTTTTTTTTTTTTTTTTATTCATTTTAGAGAGGAGAGAGAGAGAGAGGGAGAGACAGAGAGAGAAAGAGAGGAGAGAGAGAGAAGGGGGGAGGAGCTGGAAGCATCAACTCCCATATGTGCCTTGACCAGGCAAGCCCAGGGTTTCGAACCGGCGACCTCAGCATTTCCAGGTAAATGCTTTATCCACTGCGCCACCACAGGTCAGGCAGGGGCCTCGCTTTTATTATTATACTAGTGACCATTTCCAGTGTGCACCTCGTGTGGCAGTAACTGTCACGTTCCCCATCGGACAGATAGAGAAACTGAGGCACCGGGAGGTGAAGTTGTTCTTCCCAGAGCCAGGGTTCAAACCTTTCTTGCCGCATGGCTGTTCAGAGCAGCCTCTCCACCCCCATCCTTGCCCCTTTTAGCCCAGAGAGAAGGAAGTCAAGGCAGGTCTCTAAGTCACCACCCAGCCACCTCCTCCTGCCTCCTGGAGGCAGGACAGACAAGTCACAATCCCAGTCTTCCCCCACCTCCATTCTGAACAGTCAGAAGGTGCCAGGAAGGGACAGGGGCGTTCCAAGAAGCAGTCTCAGTGACAAAGCAACAATCCACAATAGCCATTGTGTGCCGAGGCTCGGTGCCAAGCCTTTCATCCATATGCCCTCTCTCCCAGAGATCCCGACAGTCCTCGCAAAGGTGGACTACCATCACACCACTTTACAGGTGGGGAACAGGGGGCCCAAGTTCATGGCCACAAGGCCAGTCAATGGCAGAACTGGGACTGGAACCAGGCTCTGACCCCAGCGCCCACCTTCTCCTATTCTGTCTCCTGTGGAAACTAAGACTCCAATCCACAGGGCACATCAGTAACAGATGCTGGACAGACGTGCCAACTGCTGGAATCCCGCACCAGTGACCAGACGCCACTGCTCACAAGCCCTCGACTGGCTTCCTGGGCCTGTGCTCCCGTAAGTCAGCAAATCCACAGTATGAGGTAAATAATAATAATAATAATTGACTTGCAATACACAAAACACCTTTCAGGGCAGAAAGCACACCAGATCTAGGTGTGCCGGCTGCACACGAGCCAGGACAAATGCTCACAGTTGCCGATGCTTCCCAAAGAGGTTATGGGCTCCTCAGGTTGTGAGCTCAACACAGCCAGGCTGCCCCGTTGCCCCAGCTGGTGACCTTTGGCCTGAGTCCCTGGCTCACCGTGCTTCAGTTGCATTTCTAGACGTGGACACTGAGAGGCTTCAGGACAGAGGACAGAGAGGGAAGAGCTCTACCTCAGGCCTGCCACTTGGCCAGCGGTCACCAGAGCAGAGACAGAGCCCCGGAGGTCAGGTGTAAGTCACTGAGCCAACACCAGGGAGGACAGGAAGGGGCTTCACTGACAGGCGGCATGAGCTCCAGGGGTCTCAGCAAGCTGGTGGTTTGGCACCGTCTTGGGAAACAACACCACATGGGCTCATGTAGAGGAGCAGCTGGGTTCCCGCTGCTGTCCCCAAACCCATCAGCCACCAACACAGCCCCCACCCCCAAGGAGGGGAGTAGGCTGTAGTTATCATCAATCTTGGGTGGTAAACACGTGGCCAGCAGGCATGTTTTGCCTGGCCAGCATGGTACTTTTAAAAATTTGAATCAATTGCCAGTCTTTACAAAAAAAGAAAAAAAAAAAAGAAAAGACAGAAAAAAGTCAGACGACATAAAAATCCAGATTCCTGGCTACTCTCAAAAACATGACCTGATCATAAGGGGTCCACAGCCCCCCTCCCATACCCAAGGGGCAATGGTGCTCCCCCAATGGGGCTCTGAGGCTCCCTCAGACACCCCAGCTCTCCCCGCCGGCAGCCACTGGACCCAGTTGACCTCAGGCATTCAGGCACCACACTGCACCCCTACCTCTCTGAGAAGCTGTCCCTAAGCGCACCCCAAGCCCTCTTGCCTTGATGGCCTGCAGTAACTCGCCATGCTTAAATGTCTCTCTTCCCCCATCAGACTTGGGCCCAGATGGAAAGACCAGTGAGGTCCTGGTGACAAGAGAGCCTCCTCCCTGCAGGCTCCTATATCAACTCCAAGCACCCATCCCAGAGTCTCCAGGCCAAAGCCAATTCCTAACGTTCTCCGAGGGCGAGACCGTCCTGGGGCCTCCTGGCTTCCTGAGAGAGAGCTCCACTTTGTATTCATTTCCCGAGGTTAGTCCCTGAAGCCTCAGGAGGCCAGGCCAATGGCTGGCCTTACCTTCATGAGGCTGAGAGGCACCTGACCTACCCTGCGCCTGTCAGGAGAGTGCCCCCAGAGGTACCAAGGTAAGGCCCGAGGCACAAACCTCCCTCAGCCCCAGGGACGGGCGGGAGGTCTCAGGAACAGGCCTCTCTCTCGTCTCCACAAGTCATTGAGGGACCCTTCGGACCAGACCCGCAGGGTCTCCCTCATAAGCCTACCTCTCATCAATTCAAGCCTTTGCTTCCTGCCCAATGACTCAGCCTCCTCTGCTCTCCACCTGCATGGAGCTTCCTAACCCTGGCCCAGCTTCCCAAAAAGGGGCCACCATTTTGTCCTTCCTTCAGCCATCTTCTGGCTCCCTCACACTCCGCCAACCGGCCCTGCTGGGACATCAGACAGAAAGGAGAGGAGGAACAGCGGCTCCAGACAGTGGTCACGGCTGGCTGCAGGCTTTTTCCCGGGGCAGGGAAAGGGTGGAGCTGGCAGAGGGTGGAGGCTGCTGGGGTCCCTGGGGCTGGGGAGAAATATCCCCCTAGGCTTCCAGCTGAATGGTAGCCAGGCACGTCCATTATCCTCTGGGTAACATGCAGACTGCTGCATTAAATCTGAATTTCAGATAAACAATGAGTAATTTTTCAGGGTAAGTATGTCCCAAATAGTGTACAGGACATCCTTGTGATTTTAAAAGAGGTATTTAAAAAAAATTGTTGTGTTGCTTACCTGAAATTCAAATTTAACTCGGGGTCCTGTGATTTCATTTGCTAAACCTGGTAACCCTGCCTCTCAGCTAGCGGAGAATGGCATGGTTGGTGGCCACACAGTTAATAAACAACCCAGAGTTTGGAGGACGGACTGGAAATCCCATCCTAAAGGCATAGTGAAGGTGAGATTTCGTTTCTCTGGCGCTAAGGCAGTCTTTTTTGCTGAGAAGGGGCAGGAAAAAAAAGGGAAGGAAGGAAGAAAGGAAAGGAGGGAGGGAGGGAGGGAGGGAAGGAAGGAAGAAAGGAAGGAAGGAAGGAAGGAGGGAAGGAAGGAAGGGGAAAGAAAGAAAGAGAGAAAGAGAGAGAGAGAGAGAGAGAGAGAGAGAGAGAAAGAAAGAAAGAAAGAAAGAAAGAAAACATCAGCAAAAATTAAGTTTCTATGGAGTCCACCTTATAATAAAGACAACATTTAATGACCACTCCTGTGAGCAGAGATAAGCTCTGTTGGAGACAGGATCTTATTCTTGGGGGGGATGGGAGGGAGGGTATAGAAATCACAGGACCCCCTTATGGTCATGGTTAGAGAAGTTACATAGTCCGCCCAAGGTCAAGGCAAGGAAGTGGTCAACGGACTCTCAGGCCCTGAGATCCCAAAGCCTGAGGTCTTTAGAGAGCATGACAAGTTGTTTCCCAAAACACAAGGAGGGAGGAGGTCTGTTCCTCCCACCCCCACCAAACACTGGCCTGGCCTGCGGTGGGGCCCACAAGGGTGGAAAACCCCATAGCTCCATCTGCCCTCCCTGCAGGGCAGCTGGCAGGCAGGCCCTACAAGAGCAGCTAGCTGTCAGGGTGCAGGGGCCTCTGCCTGGCTGGGAACCTGGGGCAGAAGGCCCTACTACTCCTTGAACAGAGAATGTGTTGCAGCTTATCCCGACCCCTTTCTCACCTCCAGACCGGTGACAGAAGGGACTCAGGCGCAGACACCAGTTCTTTCTTTTGCACAGGCGCTAAGGGGACAACTCCAGCCTTCCCTCTGGGAATCCCAGAGGAGAGGGGGCTGTGCGCTTGTTTTCCTGTGTGTGTTTTGGCCTGCAGCTGTTTCTGCCATTTTTAAATGGCTTCAGTTGGGCTCGGGGTGTCCTGCGCACTTGGGGAGCTCCCACAGCACCCATAGGCTTGGATCTCAACTTTGGAAAGCCTCCCCTTCTCACGGTTCTGAAAATTCTTTGTCCCACTGGAGCCAAACCCAGCCCTCCGCGGGCATCCGGCCATCTGCAGGCAACCCTTTCCATAGGAGGCCCCGGAGCACGTGGACTTTATTGATTTTCCTCTTGCCTTTTTTGTTGGGTTTGACTCAGAAAGGACAGCTAACTTGCGACACGGCTAGACTGGATCCTCGCCCCCTGTGGTTTTTAGAGACCAAGGTGTTACTCAAGAAATGACACCCCTAAACATAAACATGGCCCGCCACGGGGAGCCTAACCAATTTTCAGGTTTTAAATAAAGGGTCGGGACGAGCTCGCTAGCGCTGACACTCAAGAACGTCGCGGCTGCTCCTCTCTCTCCCTGACCCTGGTGAAGCCGTGGGAAAAAAATAAAGTTGAAATCAGGGAGCCAGGAGTTTTCAACAAGTCGGCCTCAACCTGGCGATCTGCTGAGCCTCGGGCCTGGCCCTGGGGCCGATTCCTAGCCAACCCCGCCGAGACTGAGCAAATGTCCGGCCCTGTTAATTACAACAAGGCCACGCCGGACACTCTAGCGCGAGCTGGAGAAACACGCGCGGCCGACCCCGAGTCCCCCTGTGCCCCCACTCAGAGAACAAAACAACGGCTCCCTCCGCAAAACAAACACGAGCTGCTGGTTTGGGAAAGACAGACGCGGCCCAGGACCGGTTTCTGGCCAAAAACATTCTCTCGTCCAAGCCCCGCGCCCGGATGCCAGGCGGAGAGGGTGCAGGGGGTGCCTAGCGCCCCGGGCCCTGCGACGTCTCCTCCTCGCGCTCGCCCCCATCTTGCTTCCCCGCCAAGAGCCCTCGCTCCAGGCAGTCCAAAGCGCTAAATTTAAACGGCTCGCGCTCTGCAAACTCCGCAGACTCGAGGGCGCCGGGCCTGGGAGGCGGGGAGCGGGCGGGCGGGTGAGCCAGCCCGGGAAGGAGCGAGGGAGGGAGGCCCGGCGCGGGCAAGGGCGCGGGGGCCGGCGCTGCGCCGCCCGGGGCGCGCGGGGAGGAGGAGACGGAGACCGCGGCGGCCCGCTCCGCGCCGCACAATGGAGCTCGCGCTCTCCCCTCCGCCGCCGGCATCGCGGCCCGGGCGCGCGGGAAGCCGCTTTCATGTGACTTGCACAAAACGAAATGGCTTCTGGGGCCGGCCCCGAGCCCCCCTCCCAGGAGCCCAGCGCCGCGGCGGGGACTGCCCGCCGCTCGGCCGCCCTACTCCGGGCGCCCCCGCCTCCAGGCTGCCGCCGCCGCCGCCGCGCCAGGTGGGCGACAGGCGCGAGCGCACCTGGGCAGCGGCCGCGGCCCCGGCCCCCGCCTCGCGCAGGTGACCCGGCTCGCGCGCCGCCCGCCCTGTCCAACTCCCGGGCCCGCGGGCGGCCGGGGGCTGCGCCCGCCGGCTTTCGGTACGTGGTCTGGGGTCGGCCGGCCGCGGCGCCGAGCCGCGCCTCCGCTTACCATTTGCGCACTTTCTCGATAGCCGCCATGACCCTCTTGATATCATCTTTGGCCCGGCTCCTGGTCTCGGCTCGAACCGACCTGCCCGACATGGTTCTGGCGGGGAGAGAGAGGCTGCGAGCGCGCCGCCGGGTCCTGCTCGCGCTCCGCGGCGGCCACACTCGCGCCCGCCGCTCACTCACTCGCACACAGACTCACACACACTCTCTCACACACTCTCACACACATACACACACACAAAGCCGGGGCCGCCGCGCGCCCGGGCCCAGTGCGCAAGCGCCGGACGGCAGCTGCACCGAGCAGGGGGAGCAGCGCCGCCGCGGCCGCCAGCAGTGCGGCCTCCCAGCGCCGCTGCCGCCGGGCCGCCGGCCTCCCACCCACCCCCGGGGGACCGCGAGGGGCGCCCAGCGACCCCGCACGCGGCGAGGGCTGCGGGCGGGCGCGCCGACACTCACCCAGAGGCCGCAGGTGCCGCGGGGTCCTCCGGAGAGGGCTGGGCGGCCGCGTAGGGGGCGCGTTCCTTGGGAGCCAGCCCGGCCGCGCGTCCGCCGCCCCGGGTTTGCGGCAGCGGGTGCAGTAACGCAAGTTTCCTGCGGGGCTCCTTGACTTAGCGGAGTTGAAGGCGGCGATCCGGAACGCGAGGTGCTCTTGGAGAGTTGAGAAACACTCTACTCCGTGTAAACGCGCTATCTAGGATGCCGCTCCCCTTTCATGCGTCCTTTTGGAAAATGGGGGTCGGAGGAAACGTGCCTGGGGCGGGGCAGACCCTGAGAGACACTCGCCCTTGCTTATTAAATGGCTTTCAGCAGGGAAAATTCAATGACGATCAGAATTTTGGAGGACTCTTGAGGTTGTTCCTTCCTCATCCCTTCCAGGCCAGCTCTGTGGAGGAATCTACAGTTGTCAGGACAACCCAGGTGCCACATCTTTGGGTTCAAGTGCAGCTAAACCGACTTGACCAGAGTTAATTCAGCCCAGATGGATGCTGGGCAAAATGGGAGCGACCCTGTCAGCAAGCTCAGGGCCTTGGACGTAAACTATTCCAAGACCAACCATTTTACACCTGGGGAAAGTAAGTCACGAGGAATTTCAAGGTCACAGCCATAAATTAGACCTTGGACTACCACTCATTCTGGAACCAAGCAGTTTGCCCTGAGGTTTTGGTACCCTGTAATGGAGTGGGAGGCTGCACTGCAGGCCTTTTCCTAGGCGTGTCTTCCTACCATTCTGAACCACAAGTTCCTAATGTGAGAAATGGAGAGAACACCTACCTCAGAGAATCATTCTGAGGAAATAACGCCACAGCAAGTCTTAATGCAGAGGTCTCATATTGTCAGCCCTCTGTCCGTGTCAGGCCAACAGATATGTGCTTAGGGTCACAAAGAACTGTTTATATATAATATAAACATATATCTAATAGGAAGATAGCATATCAGAAATCCAATTATCCATTGATTAATACATTATCTATCAGTCATTAAGACAAGAATGAAGGCCTGACCTGTGGTGGCACAGTGGATAAAGCTTCAACCTGGAACGCTGAGGTCACTGGTTTAAAACCCTGGGCTTGCCCAGTCAAGGCATGTAGGAGAAGCAACTACTATGAGGTGATGCTTCCCACTCCTCCCCCCACCCTTTTTTTCCCTCTCTCTCTAATAATAATAATAATAATAACAACAGTAGTAGTAGTAATAAAATAAAATAAGACAGGAATGAAGTACTGACATATGCCACAACATGAATGAACCTTGGAAACATACTAAGTAGAAGTAGCCAGTCACAAAAGATATCATAGGATTCCACTTAGATGAGCTATGTCTGTTAGACAAAGCCACAGAGACAAAAAACAAACTGGTGCTTCCCTGGGGGCCAGGGGAATGGGGAGTGACTTCCAATAGACATGGAGTTTCCTTTTGGGGTGATGAGAAGATTCTGGATGAAAAGGTTCTAGTGACGGTTGCACAACCTTGTAAATGTACTTAATGCCATGGAACTGGACAGTTTAAAATGCTCAATTTTATATTATGTGTATTTTACTACAATAAAATAAATCCAAATACCAGCTTTTCTAGAAATAGCAGGTCTACAACCTGGGCCCCTAGTGCCACATGGCAACGATCAGCCCTGTGCCCCTCAGACAAAGCTCTCAGTGTCACCAGTCACTTCACTTATTTGTGTTACCAGATGGCCCCTGAAGGAATCTGGTTTTGATCTCTGAGTAAACTGTAAAGCTTTCTACAAACGTTCTTTATAAATCTAGTATGTCACTTTTTATAGTTTCCTGACCCCTGCAGATCCTTTAAAATTTCTTTCTTTCATCAAAGCAGTTGTTTTATAGTCATCTGATCATTCTAGTATTTGAAGTTCCTGAGGGTGTTTTTTGCTAGTTCTTGCTCATGGTGTCCTATTTCCTTGTGATCTGTCTGGTTCTCTTTGACCACGCTGAACACTGTACTTTAAAATGTATTAATAGGGATAATTTGAGGCCCAGGGTGAAGTTACCTTCCTACATCCACATTCAAGGCTCCTGGGTCCTTGGACCACCCAAGTGATGCCACTATAGGGTGTACAATTGAGTAAGACTGGTTTGCTTATTGTACCCTGAGTGTGGGGTCCATGATGTAGGGCAGCTGGCTGACAAACCTGCACTTCCCAACTCTGTTCAGTGACCTCCTGTTGGTAGTTTGAAATCAGCCATGTTGGGAGCATCTACACTATGGAAATTGGCAAGTGCTACATACATCTCAGGACCCTTTCCCCAACCGCACCCAGAACTGGTCGGTCAACACTTACCAGCATACTACTGGAAGAGCCTAATGGGGTTCCAAATTATTGTGGGCAAGTCTCCCCTGAAATGTGAGCCTTATGATGAGTTTCAGACTGGGAGACCTTGAAAAAAAAGTTTTTTGATAAACCAAACATTGCAATCTGCCTCTCAGGACTTTTTCTTTTTTTTTTTTTTTTTTTTTTTTTTAATTAATTAATTTATTTTTTACAGAGACAGAGAGTGAGTCAGAGAGAGGGATAGACAGACAGTAACAGAGAGAGATGAGAAGCATCAATTATTAGTTTTTCATTGCACGTTGCAACACCTTAGTTGTTCATTGATTGCTTTCTCACATGTGCCCTGACCGCGGGCCTTCAGCAGGCCGAGCAACCCCTTGCTGGAGCCAGCGACCTTGGGTCCAAGCTGGTGAGCCTCGCTCAAACCAGATGAGCCTGCACTCAAGCTGGCGACCTCGGGGTCTCGAACCTGGGTCCTTCCACATCCCAGTCCGATGCTCTATCCACTGCGCCACCACCAGGTCAGGCTCAGGACTTTTTCTTGCCTGTAACCACAACCATAAAAACCGTCACCAGCTCAGACGCTACTGGATTGGCACCTCACTTATCCATTGATGCAGACATTGGCTTGCCCAAAAGTTGGGCCACCTAAAGTCATATGAAAATAAAGGGAGAGTAGATATGCAGTGCTTTGGAAGACTAATGTGTTCAAAGGTGAGACAGTGTAATCCAGACGTTCCTCTAACAATGAATCATTAAATGCAGACTATCTGGTCATGACCCAGTGACCCGGAGCAAAGTTGGAATCCGTCCACAAACAGGCTGGGCGAATTTTCAGGCCAGGAATCTATTGTAAAAGGCTTCCCAGGTGTCAGCTGCCTCTCTGCCGTGTATGCAGTCATTTCAGCTGCCCAGCATCTGAATACCCCTCCGAATTCTGGGAGAGCCTTTGGGTAAGAAGTCACCTCCCACTACAGAAGCTAGAAAGGGCCTGTCTCTCTCTTCACCCAGGGAATTAGGTCCTGGGCATTAGCCATTTGGTGGATGGTCTAGCCAGTTTTGTTTTTTTTAAAAAATAATAGCTTTGTTGAAATAATAACTAACCTACCATAAAATACATCCTTTTAAAGTGGTTTTTACTATGTTCACCGAGTTGTGAAACCATCACCACGATCACTTTTAGAACATTTTTGTCATCCAAAAAAGGAACCCTCTACTCATTCATAGTCACTCTTCTCCCCCTCTCCCCAGCCCCAGCAACCACGAATCTACTTCCTGGCTCTATGGATTTGCCCATGGACATTTCACATCAAAGAAATCATATGTGTCCTTTTGTGTCTGGCTTCTTTTACTTGATATATCTGCAAGGTTCATCCATGTTATGGCATGTTAATACCTCATTCTTTTTTTTTTGTATTTTTCCGAAGCTGGAAACGGGGAGAGACAGTCAGACAGACTCCCGCATGAACCCAACCGGGATCCACCCGGCACGCCCACCAGGGGCAACGCTCTGCCCACCAGGGGGCGATGCTCTGCCCCTCCGGGGCGTCACTCTGCCGCGACCAGAGCCACTCTAGCGCCTGGGGCAGAGGCCAAGGAGCCATCCCCAGCGCCTGGGCCATCTTTGCTCCAATGGAGCCTTGGCTGCGGGAGGGGAAGAGAGAGACAGAGAGGAAGGAGGGGGGGGGGTGGAGAAGCAAATGGGCGCTTCTCCTATGTGCCCTGGCCAGGAATCGAACCCGGGTCCCCCGCACGCCAGGCCGACGCTCTACCGCTGAGCCAACCGGCCAGGGCCCCTCATTCTTTTTTATGATTGAATGCTATTTCACTGTATGGATTTATGACATTTTGTTTATCCAGTCTTCCATTTATGGGCATTGG
This sequence comes from Saccopteryx leptura, assembly GCF_036850995.1. NCBI lineage: Eukaryota > Metazoa > Chordata > Mammalia > Chiroptera > Emballonuridae > Saccopteryx > Saccopteryx leptura. The sequence continues at coordinate 246,793,545 of NC_089504.1, read as the reverse complement.
CTTCTTTTCACTTTTGGGCTACTATAAATAATGTTGCTATGACTATTCATATACAGGTTTTTATGCGGATGTGTATTTTCATTTCTCTTGCCTGGATACCTAGGAGTGGGATTGCTGGGTCATGTCGTAATTCTAAGTTTAGGAAGTGCCAGACTGTTTTCCAAAGTGGCTGCACCATTTTACATTCCCACCAGCAGTAAATGGGGCTTCCAACTTCTCCACATCCTCACCAACACACGTTATTATTTGTCTTTTTTATTTCAGTCGTCCTAGTGGCGGTGAAGAAGTATCTCATGTGGCTTTGATTTTGACTTTGATTTTTTGAGAGAGAGTAGGGCCAGGGGAGAAATGACTCTCAGCAGAGTGGCCGTTGAAAAGCCTAAGAGAATCAGAAGCACTGAGCTGCCAGAGTGGGCAGTGCCATTGGCATCCTGGTTGCCTTTGGTCCCTGTTCATTTTCAGAGCTTGCTTCTCCAGTCTCCACATTAATTCTGTGAGCTACCTGATAGTCTTCAAATAAAGTCCCTAGCCACTTAATTAAGCTAACCAGAGACAATTTCTAATGCCACAAACCAAAGGTCATGACTGATACTATATTCAAGCTGCCCCTTAGTTATTATCTTTCCTGAATGCCTCCCCTCTTGTAATCCTTCACTTCTCCCCAAACTATTTTTTTTCTTTCTTTCTTTCTTTTTTTTTTTTTTTTTTTTTTTTGTATTTTTCTGAAGCTGGAAACGGGGAGAGACAGTCAGACAGACTCCCGCATGCACCTGACCAGGATCCACCCAGCAAGCCCACCAGTGGCGATGCTCTGCCCACCAGGGGCGATGCTCTGCCCATCCTGGGCGTCGCCATGTTGCGACCAGAGCCACTCTAGCGCCTGGGGCAGAGGCCAAGGAGCCATCCCCAGCGCCCGGGCCATCTTTGCTCCAATGGAGCCTTGGCTGCGGGAGGGGAAGAGAGAGACAGAGAGGAAGGAGGGGGGGGGTGGAGAAGCAAATGGGCGCTTCTCCTATGTGCCCTGGCCGGGAATCGAACCCGGGTCCCCCACACGCCAGGCCAATGTTCTACCACTGAGCCAACCGGCCAGGGCTCCCCAAACTATTTTAATAGTCTCCTCACTCTTGTTCCTTTTCCCAGACACACCCTCCTGCCTATCACCCAGTCTTATGCGTCTAACATGCAAATTTAATCCACTTCTTTTTTTTCCCACTTTATTTATTTATTTATTTATTTATTTATTTATTTATTTATTTATATTTTTTGTATTTTCTGAAGCTGGAAACCGGGAGGCAGTCAGACAGACTCCCGCATGCGCCCGACCGGGATCCACCCGGCACTCCCACCAGGGGCGATGCTCTGCCCATCCGGGGCATCGCTCAGTTGCGACCAGAGCCACTCTAGCGCCTGAGGCAGAGGCCACAGAGCCATCCCCAGTGCCCTGGCTATCTTTGCTCCAATGGATCCTTGGCTGCGGGAGGGGAAGAGACAGAGAGGAAGGAGAGGGGAAGGGGTGGAGAAGCAGATGGGCGCTTCTCCTGTGTGCCCTGGCCGGGAATCGAACCCGGGACTTCCGCACGCCAGGCTGACGCTCTACCACTGAGCCAACCGGCCAGGGCCTTTTTTTCACTTTAATCATCAAGTTTAACCTCCTTGATTCAGCACACAAGGCTATTCATTGTGTGACCATTGCCTTCTCTGGCCATCGCCCCTAGGAACCGCTCAGATTGGCTTCAAGTGCCTCGCTTTGGTCATTTCTCCTTTGCCTTTTCTGATCTCTTCCTCCTTCCCGCCCCTGTATTATATCACAAGATACTGTAATTGTTGATGTTTCCCTCACTACAATGTCACCTTCTTAAGGACAAGAATAGTGCTTTGTGCTATATTGTACCTTGGCTTACCACACTGTGTTGACACTGAGGTCACTCTTAGTTAAAGGAGCTGTAGACCACACGTTACTGCCTTCTAGAAGAGTAGGAAAGACAGAGGTACCAACAAAGACACTGAGGACAGAGTAAGTGGCAAGCATTTGCTGAAGCTCTACGACACACAAGGCCGCCTTCTGCCAATTACCGGGGACTCAGGCAAATGCACAAACGCGATCACATGTGAAGGGACAAGATCTCTGAGAAAGTTGTGGTACTGTGAAGCCAGTAGGCACGGCCACCATCATAGCAGCCTGGCCCATGCAGGTTCGCATTAGATTTGGACAGTCGGTAAAGAAACAATGGAGCCAAAAACTGATGGGCCATCATCTTTAATCCTAGCTTGCACCCGGTGGGCAAGTAAAAACACACACTGGGTTCCAAAACCCACTCATTCAGTGCTCACAAAGCTACTGACTTTATCTGAGTTTCCTAGAATCAAAGGTTTCTAGCTCACCAGCCTTATTCACCTCTGTTCCCCATCTCCTTCCTTCTCCCTGCACAACTGCACAAACTGGCTTTTCCTTCAGCACTCTGCCATCTTGGCTGCTTCTCCTGGCCTCTTCCACCTGGCCTTTCTCTGCTCTGCTCTCTAATGCTAATCTCAGGAACTGAGAGAGCAAGCTCCCTGTCTGCCCCCACTTTATAGTGCAGAAATCAAAACCTTTAATCCAATATACAAAATAGAGAAGTTTCTAATACAAAGTCACTTATCTGAGGTATGATGGAATTGTACCACCCCACATCAAAAAAGGTGGGAAAGGCTTAGTCCTAAAACCAAGCCCCAGGCTACAAGGATCCTGCCTGCCCACAGCCTGCCCCCAACACACATTAATATCACCTGGGCGACGGGCCTCCCCATGGGCAAAGCTATCTTCAACAAAGTGAGCATAATATATTTTATCTGCCCAACAGGTACCATGTTTAAAAAACATTGGGATCCCTAAAAAGAAGAAGAAGACATACCAACTCAGGACGTAAGGTTGACAGGGCTGAAACCCGCTGTGAGTGTTTCTGCCTTGGGGTGTGGTCGTGTGAACGTACACAGCCACTTAAGGACTGGCTCCACTGGTGACTTATCTGTGGCTTCCAGCTTTGATGCACACTGTCCCCTCTGTCTGGAATGTTCTCCCCCTCTCTTTCCATGAGCGGCTCTCAATTGTTCTGTGCTTTGGACCCGTGATCCACCATCCCACCCACTGCCCCCTTCACGAGGGCAGAAGCTGGCTGGCGGAAACTCCGTAACACACACTTCTATATTGTTTGATGTGCTGGCTAGGAGCAGGCGTTAGTTATAACTAAACATGTCCCCTTACCAAAGAAAATACCCCCACTTGCTTTAAAGAGTAGGAGATACAAAAAAATAAATAAATAAATAACACGCTTACATTGCTGTGCTTTGTGACTTTCAATTAACACAAGAGAACAGGAGGGGTGCGGGCAGGACACAGTGGTCCAGCCCCTTTCAGCTGAGTGACCTTGGTGGCGAACTTCCCTGAGGCACCATCAGTGACTCCAAGCTATCCAGAGAGGAAGTGGAGCCAGCAGCCGGCAGCAGTCTCTCTGCACCTGATGATGCCTCTCGCCTGCGCATTGAGAAATACCCACTGTTACCTAGAAAGACAGGCCTTTCAGCAGCCCAGGAAAACACGAGCTTAAGGTATGGGAACCCCGCTATTAACTGTCCCCTGAGGTCAGTCCCTATACTCAATATTGCACTGCCGTTGAAGAATGTTGCATCAACCTGGGTTTCTTTTTTCTTTTCTTTTTTTTAAATACTCCTTTAAGCTAAGCTAGCAGAGGGTAGCTATATGACATATGAGTAGGGTAGCAACTTACTATAGATCCCCAGTGCCCTGTGTCTATTTGTTATAGTCAGGTTAGAAGCACCTGCCTGCCGGAAACGCTGGCCAAATCCCAGAAGGACACGATGGGGCTGAAAATGCCCGTAGCCATAGCTTAAGGACCCAGAGCTTTAGGAAAAGACCTGTCTGCATAGCCTTGAGGTGTTTGCAGAAGTGAGGTGGTCAACAAGTGAGGTGATGATCCAGGGGCACCCTGCCCAGACTGACTCTAGGAGCATCTGTTTGGGAACTGAGAGGCATAGGGCAGGTCATGGACACAATCAGGAGCGACTGAGTCACATGGGCGGTACAGATATATATTTTTTAAATAGGCCCTGGCCGGTTGGCTCAGTGGTAGAGCGTTGGCCTGGCGTGTGGAAGTCCCGGGTTCGATTCCCAGCCAGGGCACACAGGAGAAGTGCCCATCTACTTCTCCACCCTTCCCCTTCTCCTTTCTCTCTGTCTCTCTCTTCTCCTCTTGCAGCCAAGGCTCCATTGAAGTAAAGCTGGCCCCGGGCACTGAGGACAGCTCCATGGTCTCTGCCTCAGGCAATAGATTGGCTCTGGTTGCAACGGAGCAATGCCCCAAATGGGCAGAGCATCACCCCCTGGTGGGCATGCTGGGTGGCTCCCGGTTGGGTGCATGCGGGAGTCTGTCTGACTGCCTCCCTGCTTCTCACTTCAGAAAAATACAAAAAAAAATTTTTTTTGAAATAAGTTTTAAATTTACAGGAGAGTTGCAAGGGCAGAATCGAGAGTTCCTATAGACCAGTGGTCCCCAACCCCTGGGCCGCAGACCAGTACTAGTCCGTGGGCCATTTGGTACCGGTCTGCAGAGAAAGAATAAATAACATACATTATTTCCGTTTTATTTATATTTAAGTCTGAATGATGTTTTATTTTTTAAAAATGACCAGATTCCCTCAGTTACATCCATCTAAGACTCACTCTTGACGCTTGTCTCGGTCACATGATACATTTATCTGTCCCACCCTAAAAGTCGGTCCATGAAAATATTTTCTGACATTAAACCGGTCCATGGTCCAGAAAAGGCTGGGGATCACTGCTATAGACCCATCACCCAGCTTCTCTCGTGTATACATCTTATGTAACCATGACACAGTGATTGAAGCTGAGAAATTAACTGAACTACACACTCTGTGTGGACTTGACTGGTTTCTCCAGAAATCCAGGTTCCCACTTGGCTTTCCATCACTGTGTCTCTTCAGTCTCCTCCCGTCTGTGATGGTTTCCCAGTCTGTTCTCGGTGGTCATGACCTTGACATTTTTTTTAAAGAGTACCAGTCAGGTATTTTGTACAGATCCATTGCATTTGTAAAAAAAAATATGCTAGGCCCTGGCCGGTTGGCTCAGCGGTAGAGCGTTGGCCTAGCGTGCGGGGGACCCAGGTTCAATTCCTGGCCAGGGCACACAGGAGAAGCGCCCATTTGCTTCTCCGCCCCCCTCCCCTCCTTCCTCTCTGTCTCTCTCTTCCCCTCCCGCAGCCAAGGCTCCATTGGAGCAGAGATGGCCCGGGCGCTGGGGATGGCTCCTTGGCCTCTGCCCCAGGCGCTAGAGTGGCTCTGGTCGCGGCAGAGCGACGCCCCGGAGGGGCAGAGCATCGCCGCCTGGTGGGCAGAGCGTTGCCCCTGGTGGGCGTGCCGAGTGGATCCCGGTCGGGCGCATGCGGGAGTCTGTCTGACTGTCTCTCCCCGTTTCCAGCTTCAGAAAAAGAAATAAATAAAATAAAAAAAATATGCTTGAAGGAGTAATCCTGGCCTGGGAGGTAGTTACAACAAACTCTAGTCAGGGCTGCTGTTTCTGTGTGGTCCGCGAGCTAAGAATGGTTTTCACATTCTTTAAATTAAAATTTTTTTTAAATATATATTTTTTAATCTTTTTTTTTTTTTTTTTTTTTTTACAGAGACAGAGTGAGAGTCAGAGAGAGGGATAGATAGGGACAGACAGACAGGAACGCAGAGAGATGAGAAGCATCAATCATCAGTTTTTCGTTGTGGCACTTTAGTTGTTCATTGATTGCTTTCTCATATGTGCGTTGACCATGGGGCTACAGCAGACCGACTAACCTCTTGCTCAAGGCAGCAACCTTGGGTCCAAGCTGGTGAGCTTTGCTCAAACCAGATGAGCCTGCGCTCAAGCTGGCGACCTCGGGGTCTTGAACCTGGGTCCTCTGCATCCCAGTCCGACACTCTATCCACTGCGCCACCGCCTGGTCAGGCTAAATTAAATTTTTTTAATTCATTGATTTTAGAGAGACAGGGAGAGGAAGGGGGAGAGAGAGAGAGATAAAAAAAAAAGAAGCATTCATTTGTTGTTTCACTTAGTTGCTTGTCCGTTGGCCACTTCCCGTATGTGCCCTGACCAGGGATCGAACCCGCAACCTTGGTGTTTTGGGATGACACTTTAACTTGACCAAGCTAACCAGCCAGGGCCAGTTTTTGCATTTTTTAAAATGGTTGAAAAAAATTAAAAGAGGATATTCTAGTGATATGGGGGTGTTACCATGGAATCCACATTTCAGTGTCCACAACTCAGTCTGAACAGAACGAGAAGACCGTCATTCTTTTCTGGACTGTCTGTGGTTGCTTTGCCCCTGGTCCCGCTCAGGAGCTGAGACACAGCCCGTCTGAATGACGGAACCTCTGTATTGACTCTCTGGCACTTTGCAAGGAAAGTCTGCCAGCCCTGACAGAGAGGGCCTGTGAGGATGGCATTCACTTGTATTCGAGAGCTAAGTCAGCAATTTAAAGGGCACTGAAGCCTGACAGGCGGTGGCGCAGTGGATAAAGCATTGACCTGGAATGCTGAGATTGCTGGTTCAAAACCCCAGGCTTGCCTGGTCAAGGTACATACGAGAAGCAACTACTACGAGTTGATGCTTCCTGTTCCCCCAACCCCCACCTTCTCTATCTCTCTTTCTCTCAAAAAGAGGGGGGCATTGAAGCTTCAAGTTCATTCATTCAATCATCCCACAAATATTTATTGAGGGCCCATTGTCAAAACCAGCAGAGCCTGACCTATGGTGGCACAGTGGAGAAAGCATTGACCTAGAACGCTGAGGTCACTAGCCAGTTCCAAACCCTGGGCTTGCTCGGTCAAGGCATATATGGGAGTTGATGCTTCCTGCTCCTTCCCCCTTCTTTCTCTCTCCTCTCTAAAAAAAATACATAAATGAAATCTTAAAAAAAAACAACAACAACCCAGTAGAAAGTGCTAACTAGTCCTGAATCTCCAGAATCAGAAGAGGTTAATTCTCATCAGCCATCTTCCCAAGTCTCGGGCACCGTGTCTGCCTGTAATAATACTAGCTGCTTTCCTATTCTGAGCGCGACCTTCTTCCAGTAGCTAACTCTTCACTCGCACCGTCTCTTGTCATCCTCACAACCACCCCAGAGCTTGTTCCAGGAGGACCTGAGGTTTAAGAGATGAGCCACATCCAAAGGCACCAGGACCCCTATAGTAGCAGAAGGAGAAAAACAACCCAGCCCACCGGTGGGCTTCCAGTGCTGAGGCATACCTGGGAGGGGCCTGGGCGTGTGGAGTGGAGAGTGGGGCTTGGGGGGAGGCTTCTGGTGGCTTCCGGAAAGCCATTGCTATTATTCTGCATGCCCCTGAACTCTGAAAGCCACAGACCCAGATGGGTGGGTCAGTAGCCAGAGGCCCCATCTGGTCAAAGGGACACCACTGTGTGCTTTGTGGTGTTCTGGGTCTTGTCTCTAAGGCAGGATGTACAAGCTAAATGAGCCTGTCTTCAGTCTCTCCTTCCTCCCTCCCTGGCGCTGCTGCTGTGCCACCCACACTGTTGGAGAGTCTGAGTTCTCTGCGCACTTGGCAGGAAGGTGGCCCTGGGAGGGACGTCTTTCCTCCCCACTACATGGGTGGCCAGCAGACTGGGCCTGCCCGGGATGGGAGGTGGGAGGCCCTTCTGGGGCTGGAAGGCGCACCCTGCTGCTCTCTGACTTGGTCAGACAAGCTGCAGAGAGGGGTCCCCAAATGGAAAAAGGGGCCCGGCGGGCCAGGCTGGGCCGAGAGTGGAGTGGGAAGTCATTGACGCGGATCTCACTGTCCCTTGCCATTTTGGCCTTCCGGGATGAACATCATAACCGGGACCCCACGCTGACTTTGAGGCGCAGGGAGCTGGCTCAGCGCGGAGGGAGCACCTCAGCCTTGGTCTGACAGTGGTCTGGCCACCGTGGGGCCAACTGGCCCCCGGTCAGTCCTGCTGAAGACGATTAGTCCAATATATGGAGTCAACGAGAACAAAATCAGAGTGTGTCAGATTCGATGGAAGAAGCCACTGCTGGGTGTCCAGACTGCATCCAATTCTGAGTTGTTATTTTTTTTTTTTTTAAGAGAACCAGTCATTTGAGGATTTCCTATTCCCTAAAATGTCCCCAGGAACTAGTTAACTGGCTTGGTAATATGTCTCTAAAGCCCTTAGCAGCTGCAAAATTGATTCATAAAGCTTGCTTTTTTCTTTCTTTTTTTTTAAAGAACAAGATGTAAATGAGCCCTGGTGGCACAGTGTGACCATGAGTGCCTGTGGAACCTCAGCCCAATGTTGCAGCGACACAGCCTGGGTCAGGGCAGCTGGTTCCGTTCTATGTTCCTGAGCGTCTCCAGGTGGGCGCCGTGCAGCGGGGAGGCTCTGCGCATGGATGGACAGGGCGGCTGCTATTGTTTCTCTCGCACAGACCTGACTCCTTAGCATAGAGTGCCTCGACAGGGACCAGAAATGTCATCTGACATGCTAGTTCCTCTGGGAAGGATCTGGTTTTTTTGGGGGGGGAGGTCATGATAGACTGAACGTGAGCTGAGAGTAACATCCGGCACTCTTGCCTGAATAAGGAGACCTGTAACGGAGGACAAAACTCTAAACTCAGACCATAACTTTATTTTTCAGGTCAAAACACCACTGAAAACTCAGTGATGTTCCCTAAACATGCCCCCCGGATGGGGACCTGGCCCCATTCTTGCCTACTGCGTATTTGTTTGTTTGTTTGTTGACTTTACAGAGAGAATGAGAGAGAGAGCTAAACATCAATTTGTTGTTGCAGTTACTTATGGTTGATTCTAGTATGTGCCCTGAATGGGGATTGAACCCACAACCTTAGCACATCAAGATGATGCTCTAACCACCTGAGATACTGGCCAGGGCACCTACTGTGTGTTTTGAAGACCAGCATATTGTGAAGCAGCGAATCAACCCCGTGGATGTCTGCTGTGTGTGTGTGGTGGGGGTTGGGTGGTGGCTCCCAGACTCGAGTTGGTGAGTTCTGCTCCGTGGGCTGGCCTTGTGGTTTCTGGTCCAGGTGCAGCACACAGAGTTCTGGGGTGCTTTTTGCATTCTTTCTGACAGTTGCCACCAGGGTTAAGCATGGCCGGTGATGCTTTTCATAACAGCCACATGCGACTGCTTGGGTGTTTTGCTGATCAGAAGCCATAAGCAAGAAACTATCAGGAGCCCAGAGATCCCAGCACCCGCCCCAGCCTAATAGCAGGCAGGGGCGACCCAATCCACATGGGGCCACATTAGGTCAAGGGTCCAGGAGGGCATTCGAGGGAAGCGGGGCAAGCTTGCATGTGTCACTAGGGAGGCCTGCTACTGGCTGAGGCCCTCTCCGGCCTCAGGGACCACACCACCTCCGGTCCCATTCAAACCTCCCTTTATGGGGGCCTCCACCCACACGTCTGTTTCAGAGACAGTGGAACATCCAACTTTGTGAATTCCTTGGCTTAACAGAAATTTGCTTTTAATGCCTAAATGTTCTAAAGATCAGAGCGGGGCGGGGGGGGGGAATGCAGGAAAAGTACTGACTCTTGGAGGGTGGAGGTGAAACCCCACAACACACAAAGTCTTTTGTGTTTCAAGCATTCCTCACAACATCACTGACCGTAGGATCTTGTCTGGAATCGGGTGACATGGTCAAGCCAAGAATTTCAATCGCGAATATTTCTGCAGTGATTTCCTCCGGAAGTTTTTCGAAGCATGTTTCTGAACCTAGCCACACAAGAAGAAAAACAAATGTCTTCACAATGATAAGGTTCCCAACTCAGAAGCAGTTTCCAAAAATACAAGGAAACTAACATATGAGAGGGGCTCTGTGCTGTGGTGTGGCTTTGATTCCTCAAAAACCCCTGGGTGGAAACTGGCTAAAATCCTTCCTTTATATGGTTTGAATCACTTGTTACCCGAATATCTGCAGACCTCATTGGAAAAACCTAACTACATGATGCTGCTGATTTTACTGTTTTGAGACGCGTAGGAACACAACATAAATACCTAACAATTGGCAAAGTTACATTCTGAGACCTCAAGTACACAAGGGTCAGTCAGGTTGGTAGGGACTGATCAGACACCGAAGTCTAGAACTGACTTGAGGAGCTCTGTCTCATTTAAAAATGGGGACAGACAGCACAAGAAGAAGCAGGAGGCCTGACCAGGTGGTGGCGCAGTGGATAGAGCGTTGGACTGGGATGCGGAGGACTCAGGTTCGAGACCCTGAGGTCCCCAGCTTGAGTGCAGGCTCATCTGGTGTGAGCAAAAAGCTCACCAGCTTGGATCCAGGGTCGCTGGCTTGAGCAAGGGGTTGCTTGGTCTGCTGAAGGCCCACAGTCAAGGCACATATGAGAAAGCAATCAATGAACAACTAAGGAGTCCCAACGAGAAACTGATGATTGATGTTTCTCATCTCTCTCAGTTCCCGTCTGTCTGTCCCTATCTATCCCTCTCTCTGACTCTCGCTCTGTCTCTGGAAAAAAAAATTTTTTTAAAAAAAAGAAGAGGCGGGAGGAGGCCTCTGACCACCGTGGAGTCATCAGCCCAGCATCCCAGGCTTGTCACTGAAGTCACTGACACATGGGCAGGCCTGGGAGAAGGGTCTGGATTGGTTCCTCCTGAGCTTACATTTGCAACCCAAACTTGAGTGCCATTTCCCCCTGTCCAGTGGACTAGAAGGAGGTAGGAAGTCCTCAGGAGAGGAGAGAAGGTGGATTGTTTAAAACTTTGAAGTCTGGCATCTTGAAGTCGGGCTGGTGCCACCTGCCATGTCACTGCCCTCTCCTAGTTGGGTCCCTCTTGACAATTCCTCTTCTTCTGAGGCAGCGTCTGAACTGTATTCTCTACCAGTGGCCAATAATCAGCCATCTGAGCGGGAGGATGAAGACCAGGTCAGTGGACTGAAGGAGAAAGCCAGGCCAGAAGACACCAAGGAGGGACAAACACAGGAACAAGTGCTTTCATGGCTTAGACACGGCCGCCATTCACTGGACTTTTCAAAACTTATCCATGTTGGGTTCCCAACAGGCTGGCTGTGTTGTGCTTAGGGTTTTTTTTTCTTTCTTTTTGTGTGTGTGACAGAGACAGCAAGAGACAGAGAGGGACAGATAGGGACAGACAGACAAGAAGGGAGAGAGATGAGAAGCATCAGTTTTTCGTTGCGACTCCTTAGTTGTTCATTGATTGCTTCCTCATGTGTGCCTTGACCAAAGGGCTACAGCAGAGCAAGTGACCCCTTGCTCAAGCCAGTGACCTTGGGCTCAAGCCAGCAACCTTGGGCTTCAAGCCAGCAACCGTTGGGACTCAAGCCAGTGACCATGAGGTCGTGTCTATGATTCCACGCTCAAGCCAGCACCCCCACGCTCAAGCTGGTGAGCTCACACTCAAGCCAGTGACCTCAGGGTTTCGAACCTGGGTCCTCTATGTCCAAGTCTGATGCTCTATGCACTGCGCCACCACCTGGTCAGGCGTGTGCAGGGTATTGAGGAGGGTGGCTCGCACCAGCCAGCAGAGATCAATGCACTTAAGTCCACGGTGGGTGAGTGAGCGGCGGCTGTAGGCCCAGACAGAGCTGGCCCCAGTACCTTTGATAGAGGAGGCTGCCGGCTCGGATTTCCAGCCCTCAGGGTTCAGTCCCAGCAGTGAGGCAAAACAGTCAGACATCTCCTCCTCCGTCATGTGCTCACCTGGGCACGGAAAAGGAAAGGGGCAACCAGTCAGCTGTGGGGATGAAGCATGACGTCAGAGCTTAGAGGCACCATCGCGAGGTCTCAGAATTATTTTATGATTTCTTTTCCTTGAGATGCAAAAACAATCTAGAGGGAGTCCCAGGTTACTGTCACGTCTACTTCCTTTTTTTTTTTTTTAATTTTATTTTTATTTTATTTATTCATTTTAGAAATGAGAGAGAGAGGTAGAGAGATAGAGAGAGAAGGCGGGAGGAGCAGGAAGCATCAACTCCCATATGTGCCTTGACCAGGCAAGCCCAGGGTTTTGAACCGGCGACCTCAGCATTTCCAGGTCGAAGCTTTATCCACTGTGCCACCACAGGTCAGGCACGTCTACTTCCTTATATGGTGTTAAAGCTGGGACTCCCAAAGGGGACAGACCTTGGGGCTTGTATGGAGAAATCAGACAAGTCCCTGATCAAAACTGCCCTCGGCTTTATTTCCAGTTGCCTCACATTCGATCCCCCAGGTGTGATGCAGATAAAAGGACCACCCACAGAGAAAGCCTCCATGACTTCCTCACACAAAATGAGGAAAAAAACAATAGGGATAAAGGAAAAACAGGACTTCGGTGTGGTTTTATTTCACAACCGCACCTCATAATCGCCCTGTGAGGTTGAGGGCTGGCACTTTTGTTACCACTTAACAAGTGAGGATGCTGAATCTCGAAGTTTTGGGAAGCGGGACTGACACTGGCACCCTCCTGGTTCCCGAGACGGCACCCTTCCCGTCACCCCACATTTGCCGCTTGCCAGCTGTGCAGGTCCCTCGCGCCGGGAGTCTGTCTCCCAGCTCACCTCCCTCCGGGGGGAACGGCCTGCAGACATTAGGAGGTAGCCCCGCTATTCACCTTTAGTCAGAAGCAGCTGCAGGAAATCCTCTCTCCGGATGACTTTCTTTCCTTCTGAGTTGGTGTGACCAAGAATGTCAAAGCTCTTCTGGACGTTCCTCATGGTGTTACCGAAAGGTGGGCGGTGATTCAGGTAAACTTTGAGGAAATCGGGCAGGTTGATTTTGCCGATTACCTCTCCGGTGTCCACATACTCACTAAATTTGATTTCGTTAAACATATCTTCAATCTAGGGAAGGAGTTTAAAAAAGAAGACCATGGTAAGCAGGAAAGCACTTCTGATATACTCGTAGAAATCGGAGAGTAACCGACAAATGTTCACAGTCAGCTTAGAACAGGGGTCCCCAAACTTTTTACACAGGGGGCCAGTTCACTGTCCCTCAGACCGTTGGAGGGCCGGACTATAAAAAAAACTATGAACAAATTCCTATGCACACTGCACATATCTTATTTTAAAGTAAAAAAACAAAACGGGAACAAATACAATATTTAAAATAAAGAACAAGTAAATTTAAATCAACAAACTGACCAATATTTCAATGGGAACTATGCTCCTCTCACTGACCACCAATGAAAGAGGTACCCTTCCAGAAGTGCGGCGGGGGCGGATAAATGGCCTAAGGGGGCTGCATGTGGCCCGCGGGCCGTAGTTTGGGGATCCCTGGCTTAGAATATTGCCTGTTATGGGTTGACTGTCTCCCTCAAGAGAGATATGTGGAATTCATAACCCCAAGAACCTCATAATGTGACCTTATTCAGAAATAGGGTCACCTGACCTGTGGTGGCGCAGTGGATAAAGCATCGACCCAGAATGCTGAGGTCACTGGTTTGAAATCCCAGTCTTGCCCGGTCAAGGCATAGATGGGAAGCAACAAAGAGTTGATGCTTTCCGCTCCTCCCAACCCCTCTCTCTCTCTCGTCTCTCTAAAATCAATAAATAAAATCTTTAAAAAAATAATAATACATTAAAAAATACCCAAAAAACCCAGGGTCATGGCAGATGTAATTACAGTAGTTAAGATGAGGTCCCACTGGAGTCGGATGGGCCTCTAATCCAATGTACAAGGAGAGGAGAGACACGCGGGGATAAAATGGGCCTGAATGGTGAAGGCAGAGAGTGGAGTGGTGCGGTTTAAGCCAAGCAATGCCCAGGATTGAATGCTAGTAACCACCAGAAGCTAGAAGAGGCAAGGAAGGATTCTCGCCTGTGGATGTCACAGAGAGCCTGACCCCACTGATGCCTTGATTTCAGACCCCTGGGAGAGAATGAATTTCTTTTGTTTTTAAGCCGCCCAGTTTTTGATGCTTTCCACAGCGGCCCTAGTACACAGCATCCGGTTTGTCGGTACCGTTAGCATCCGCACAAGCCCTGCCACTTTTGACCAGTTTTCACCTGTGTGTCTCACACTGAGTCAACTACACCTTGCTTTGTGGGGCAGACAATAGTTTCATTGAAAAGACAGAATCCTCAAGCATTCAAAAGCTAGTTTATGAGAATAAGCAAAGCATTTAGTGTGGAGCGCAAACACAGGAACAAAGGCCCTCGTAAGTTTCTTAAGACAGTTAACCAACAGCACCACAATTCCATTTTCCTTCCTTCCTTTTCCATTTTTATTCTGCAGTGTGTTTATAGGTACAAAAGATGATATGGAAAATATATGTAACTTCTGTGGCACATTTTTTTAAAATGAACACCTAAGAAGCCACCATTCATTGAAAAGATCAACAAAACCTACAAATCTTTAGACAGACTTGCCAAGAAAAAAAAAAGAAAGACAAATCAAATAACTAAAATCAGGAATGAAAGAGAGGATGTCAGCCTTTCAGAACTACATAGGCAAACGCCGAACAACTGTATGCCAACAAATCAAATAAATTAGATGAAAGGGACAAATGCCCAGAAAGCTACAAGTGACCAAAACTGACCCAAGAAGAAATGGAAAAATCTGAGTTATACCTATAACAAATAAAGAGATTGAATTAGTCATTCTAAAACTTCCACCAAGAAAAGCCAAGGACCAGGTAGCTTCACTAGTGGATTCTAGCAAATATTTTAAGAAGAATACCTGTACTCCACAAACTCTCTCCCCGCCCCCCAAAAAAGAAGAAAAGGAAACACTTCCCAATTCATTCTGGGAGGACTTCTTCCTGATTTGGGAAGTCATTCTTTGTGTATTGTCCAAATTTTCTAGAATTGAGCATAGAGTGTGGACATGTCTACAGATTCCGATGGAACCATGGTGCTGTCTAATGCGGGTTTCCACCTGGGGCTCTTTCTGTAACTGGCAAAACACAAAAAAAGGGAGAAATATAGGAACACCACCACCCCTTACGGCCATTAGCCTGAGTCTGCAGTATTTTCTGTGCTGTGCATGTTGCAGTCGACTGAAGTTTGGCAACCTGAATTATGCCTGGCAAAGGGCTAGAAATGAGTAATTTATCTCAGTGTCCATATTTTAAACTGATGTGTCTCCCAATAAATTGTGGGTGTTGGAATTTACAAAGAGAGAGAACAAGAACAGAAGAGTGGAAGATAATTTCTTCCCTCAGAACATGCGCTCTACCTTGGACTGTAGAAATGAATCAGGAAGTGAATCTATATTTGTACACAGTATCGATCAATTATTTATTACCAGTTTCTCCCTGTCCACTCAAAAAATGTAGAATGAAAGCGGAAAGAGCACTCGTTTGAAGCTATGCCAAGTATCAGCCTGTCTGGGGCACCTGGGTGTCTTAGTCTGGCCCCAAATATGAAGAAAAAAATAAAAGCCTCACAGTCCAACCATCCAATCATAATTTCTGGGAAAAATCTGAGCATTTTCTTTCCATTTTTTCCCACTCATTCAAAATATATGTGTTTGTTTTGCAAAACAGGTATCAGATATAGATATAGATATAGATATATACACACACATATATACAGTATATATTGTATATATACTTTTGTATCAGATATATATATGTACTATATACATATAGTATATAGTGTATATATATATATATATATATATATATACACACACACACTTTTGTATCCTTTTTTCCTTTAATTGTGTCTTAGTAATCACCCAGTACTTTCAAAGAAGCCACATATTCTCAGTACAATATATTAGGGATGGTCTTTTGAAATAACATCATTGGTTAGGATACAAATGAACTGTAATTGATAGCATAAAAGTAGCTTCAAATAGTAACACCCTTTCATACATTTACTGAGTTTCTATTATATACAATTGCATATTAAACCACGAATAATTTTATCTATAAATAAAACACTATCCAGAAGCATATTTTTTATATTGTACTATGTAATTTTAATAAGTGTTATTGCATACATGTGCTACTATTCACGTGAGCCAGTGGATACTGAGGCTAAAAGTATGATCATGATGACTGACCTAGGTTCAAACCCTGGGTCTGCTACTTTCTATGTGGCCTTGGGTGAGTAACTTAACAGTCTTCATCCCTGGTTTCCTCATCTTGAAAAAAAGGTGCAAAATGGACAGTTTTGAAGCTAACTATGACAATGTATGCGGAGCGCTAGATACAACGCCCAGCACATAGTAAGCACTCAGCAAGCAGTAACTGTTCTTGTGGTTATACTTTGTGATGTCCTTGCCAATGCCATATAATTAGAATAGAATAGAAATGAAGACTTTAGAATGGTGTTAACAATCATCTCACTGCTATGTGGAAATTATAGATGTGATACATGATTTGACTCGATTCAGACATCGGAAACTAACTCAAAAATAACACTTAAAGGAATCCCAGGGTGCCTGGAGGTACTTGTGTCCAGAGCGGTGCGAAGATCTCGGTGAACATCCTGGGCACAATCCACTGCGCAGGCGACACACCTGTCACTCCTTCCCTGTATGACTGATCAAGCGTCACCGCTCAACAGGCAGATTGGCAGTGTCGGCCTTGCTGACACTTCTTTCCCGAGCCCATTTTGCTAGGGTTAGATGGAAAGGCAGGTTCTGCCACACGTTGAAACCAAGTTCGTGCTTGGAGAGGAACCTCAGAGACCCAACTGGGACACTGTGAGCCTTCCCGATGCCCCCATGTGATGCCGACTCGGGGTGGGGGGGAGCGGGAGGCCCACTGCCCTGCCTAGGGCGCTCTGGTTGGCATGTGCTGGCATTCTTACACGGGCCCGCCCTCCGCCACGGAGGCGTTCCTCAGATTCACCCAGGAAGCTCTTGATGACGTTCCAACGCCCAGGCCTCATTCCCAGAGGTCCTGACCGAAGTGGCGTGGGGTGGTGGCTGAGCTCCCTGAGTGACTTGAATGTGAGGCCAAGATTGAGAAGTGTGGCTTTAAGGCAGAAGTTCTCAGACCAGTTCAGGCATCAGAATGGCCAGGAGAGCTGGTGGAAACACAGACTGCTGGTCCCCGTGCTTGGAGTTCCTGATTCGGTGGGTCTGGGATAGGGACCTAGAATCTGCATTTCTTTCCTTTCTTGAAATTTTTTTTTTTATTTTTTATTTTTTTACAGAGACAGAGAGAGAGAGTGAGGGATAGACAGGGACAGACAGACAGGAATGGAGAGATGAGAAGCATCAATCATTAGTTTTTCATTGCGCATTGCGACACCTTAGTTGTTCATTGATTGCTTTCTCATACGTGCTTTGACCGTGGGCCTTCAGCAGACCGAGTAACCCTTTGCTTGAGCCAGCGACCTTGGGTCCAAGCTGGGAGCTTTGCTCAAACCAGATGAGCCTGCACTCAAGCTGGCGACCTCGGGGTCTCAAACCTGGGTCCTCAGCATCCCAGTCCGATGCTCTATCCACTGCGCTACCGCCTGGTCAGGTGAAATTTTTATTTCTTGATTTGAGAGAGAGGGGGAGAGCGAGAGAAACATTGATTTGTTGTTCCACTTACTTATGCATTCATTGGCTGATTCTTGTATATGCCCTGACCGGGGATCGAACCTGCATATTGGGATGATGCTCTAACCTACTGAGTGACCCATCCAGGGCCTAGAATCTGCATTTCTTGCAAGTCCCCAGGTGATGCTGGTACTGCTGGTTTGGGGGCTGCAGCTTTGAGGACCACCACTTTTAGACAGCAGGGCTTCACGAAGGCGACATTTGTGCCAGAGAGAAAAAGTGCCGGCCTTGTGATCCTTGTGAGAGGGTGACTATGGTGGCGGCCGAGGCGCATGTGCTGCTTCTTTGGGCCTGTGTCTGTCTCCTCTATTAAAGCCATAGCGTTTGCTTTCAGCTGTTTCCTCTGCAGCTCACTCGGGAGCCCGGCATGTTGTAGGGCTCAGAGAAACGGTGGGTGAACGAAGTAAATGAACAGCAGGGGCACCAGTGAGGGCAGGGAAGAACTTCTCTTCCAACTCACCAAAGTGGTTGTTTTAGAATGACTGCTTTACTGCCCTAGTTAATTTTGTTCGATCAACTAGTAGGGGCTAAGCATTGGGTTTTAGTGCTGGGTGAATAAAAGGCAAGTCAGTTAATAATTACGTACTAGAATAGCCCTGCGGTTTGGGAGTTTACGGGCTCAGTCAGTCTGCAAATATGTATAAGCACCTACTAAAGGCCAGGGATCCTGTCTTGGCCATGTTAAGGGGCACAAGAAACAACATACACGCACGGGGCGGGAATGAACAGGAAGGTTCAGTCAAGGCTGTTCTCAGCCCCCGGTGTCCTTGAGAAGAACCTGAGGGCTTTAAAAAAAAGAAAGAAAAACCCTTTCCAGGCTCCACCCCTTGATTTGATTGGTGGAGGTGGGGCCCAGGCATCAGTATTTTTTTTAGGCACATGCACAGGATTTTGTCATGGTTGAGCACTGTGGCTCTAAAAGATTCGGTGCCAAAATGTGGAACAGCAACATCAGTGGCTGGAGGAGCTCTCAGCTAGGTAGGCCTGGAAGGCTTCCTAGAGGAGGTGAGCCTGGGAGGCAGCCACAAAGGACCCAGCCAGTAAGAGGTGGGAAATAAGTGTGAGGAGTAGGGTGCGGGCAAAGGGGGAGCCTGTGACATTCTTCCAAAGCACCTTCCTTACGTCTCATCGCGACTCTAACAAACGAATGCACACTCTGTGGTGCAGAGATGCCGACTGACCTTACAGTTCTCAAGGTCAGAAGTCCGAGGTGGGTCTTAAGGGCTACGATCAAGGGGTCGGTGGGTCCGCGTTCCTTCCAGAAGCTCTAATGGAGAACTGCTTCTCTTCCTATCCCAGCTGCCAGAGGCAGTGCCGTTTGGGGGCTCGTGGTCCCTTCCACCTCCAAAGCCGCAGCCTCATCACTGGCTCTGACCTCTCCTTCCCTCGTCCTGTCTCCTTGGACTCTGACTCTCCTGCCTCCCTCTCATAAAGACCCTTGTGATGACATCGGGTCCACAGGCTGACCCAGGATCACCTCCCCATCTCAGGATCTTTAAGTTCATTGCAAAATATCCCCTTTTTCATGAGAGCTGGCGTATTCACAGGTTTCAGGGATTGGGACAAAGACATCTCTTGGGAGCATGGTTGTGGCTACCAAGCCTTCCTTTTGTGCTGGGGAGTCCTGAGGAGAGTGGGGGGGGGGGTTACAGTTGGGCCAGGCGTCCGAGGCCCTGGTGCTACCCGCAGGTAGAGGAGGCAGACCGGTGGCCCAAGGGCTCCAGCTGCAGGCGTGCTTTGTTTGGTTCCCACAGTGCTTTGAAAATCAGGAGATTTCAAAGAGTCTGGATTTCGAACTGCTCTTGAGAAATCAGAGGAGTCTGGTGACTGTAGGCCTGCATTTCCAGACAGTGAGATTTGAATGAGCTGAGAAGAAACCGTCCCCTTCAGAGAAAAGTGTTATCTGGCAGTGACAGCATGACATCCAGGCAAGAGGGGGCCCCCGCCCCAGGCTAAGGACTTTTGAGGTACCCCTCTGACTACCCCACCACCCAGGGTCTAGGTCCTATGCCCTGCCAGACTAGACCACATGCTGGGAACCCTGAACCCCAGGCTCTGCTCCCCCCAAACAACAAAAACCCATTCTAGGGCCTGTGTGGGTCTTTTCCAGAAGTTGTCCCCCTGGGAGTGACCTGCCCCCTTGTTGTGCCCTCCCATAGGCTTGAAGGGAGGCCACAGATGGAGTCAGAGGTAGGATAACAGCCGGCAGTCACCAGCCTGGCTCTTACCATGCTGACCCCCCAAGCGCAAAATTAAAAGAAGCCCAGATTCTTTGTTTGAACCAGCCTGTGTTAAAGGTAGAGTGGTCAGGGTAGGCATTTATTTAACAGCTTGTGGCTTGATTTATATATAACTTTTAAACATGTAGACCCTGGTTGGACAGCTTAGTTGGTTAGAGTGTTGTCCCAATATACTAAGAACTGCAGGTTCGATTCCTCAGTCAGGGCAGGTACAAGAATCATCCAATGAATGCATAGATAAATGGAACAACAAATTGATCCTTCTCTCTGTCTCTCTCCCTTCCTCTCTTTCTAAACTCAATAAAAAGTAAAAATAAAAATAGAGTTAGACATATGGCACCTAGACCGCCATTGGCATTGCCACCCAGGCCTGTGACACAAGGGTGACCTCTTCCTGGTGGGCCGAAGCCCCCTACCCAGGGGTATTTCACTATTGCCTCTGCCATCCACCCCACAGGCCTTGGAGCTTGGGCTCCTGCCATCAACCGCAGGGAGCCATTGATGTCCTCAGAATTATGTTTTATAATCAAGTTTTACGGCCTCCTCGTTAACAGGAGGGGAACACGATACATCTGAACCGAGGCCCCTCCTCATTTTTATAAACAGGCTCCCGGTGTGGGCCGGGTTCTTGTGTAATAGTTCCACAGACCCGCAGCCTGGGAGGGCTCTCCCTCCCCCTGACGCCCACTTCCCAGCACGCACAGAGCTCTCCAGAACACCCGCCACAAAGGAGGAGGCGGCCTTGTGTCACAGCACGTCCCCCTGTCTCCCACCCTCTCCCAGTCGCTGGCTGGCCCAGCGTTTCTGCGCTGACCTGGGGCCAGGGAAGTGGGCCGAGGGGGTGGTCTCAGGGCTGGGCAGCGCCACTCTGTGGTCACATCTGGAGACACCTCTGCTCTCTCTGCTGCGCCCTGTGACTCACAACAGCCCTCGCTTCCGCTGGTAACTCTATCGGACGACAGCTGCCTCTTTCTGCAGAAGGGGGGCACGCAGGGCTCAGGTCCTGCCCACTGGATGCAGTCACAGGGGAAAACCGGCCTTCTGCACTTGGCCACGGTGCTGTCTCCCATTGTCCCGGGAGGAGGAGGGGTGGGGGAGGGTGGCTCAGAAATGACAATACCACCCATTCCCAGGGTCCTTTCTGGTGACTTTCACCCAGCCCCTCATTGGAGCACGGTCCTCAAACAATCCAGGGCCTTCTCCCTGCCCTGGGTGAATGTTTCTGAAACGTTTTTAAATCAGAAGGACAAGTCTTTCATGTCTTCCCAAAGCCACAATCAAGGGTTTGTGAGGGGTCCAGAGCTCCCCGAAGCCTTAACCCTTCCTTGCAGCTGCACCCAGAAATACTGTGGGTAAAAACACTGCCAGTTCCTCACATGGGTCAACGTGAAGTCACCATTGCCACAGCGATCTTACTCCTCAGTATGCATACAAGAGAGATCGAAACACACCTCTGCACAGAGGCTTGCACACAAACATTCACGGCAGTGTTATTCGTAACACTCCAAATAGAGAAACAAACCCAAATGCTCATCAGCCAGTGAACAGGAAACTAGAATGAGACCTGTCCGTGTGAGTGGACAGAATACGGTTCAGCCGTAGGAAGGAAAGAAGTCCTGATTCACACCTATGGCATGGCGGCCCCGCAAGCACAGTGAAGGAAGCCAGACAAAAATACCACATGCTGTATGACCCCATTTATAATGAAATGTCCAGAATGGGCAAGTCCACAGAGACAGCAAGTAGCTTCATGGTGGCCAGGGGCTTGGGAGAGGGGAAACGGAGTGACTGTTCATGGGGATGGGGTTTCTTTTCTAAGGGGATGAAAACGTGCTGG
The DNA here is from genome assembly GCF_036850995.1 of Saccopteryx leptura. Classification (NCBI taxonomy): domain Eukaryota; kingdom Metazoa; phylum Chordata; class Mammalia; order Chiroptera; family Emballonuridae; genus Saccopteryx; species Saccopteryx leptura. Next base: position 246,771,929 of record NC_089504.1, on the reverse strand, counting down.
GATTAGACGGTGGTGATGCCTGCACAGCTCTGAGAACAAACTAAAAGCTGCTGAAGTGTACACTTTTAAGTGGCTGAAAGGATACCTGATACATCACTACGAAGTTATTAAAAAGAAAGGAAAATCATATGGGGATGAAGCCAGGACAAAGGCAAGTAGCAACACCAATGATCTTAGTATTTCTCAAAATATTTGTTCCACCAGCACTATGGCCTAGCCTTTTAAAAGCAGTAGAGATTAATAACATAGTTTCTTTAAACATTTCAAACGATGGAGATATAAACAAGAGAGATAAACACCCTGTCATTCCCCACCCCTCAGCAATCACCAGTGTCTGACGTCTTGACGTTTAAGGGTTTCTCACTTGTGTGTCCTTACGGGAATGCACACATAGAAACAGAACGTGGGGCTGAGAGTCAGCCGGCTGGGAAAGGACCCCAGCTCCACCCGCGGCAGCTGAGTGGCGGCACAAGTGCCCCTGTCCCCCTAAGCCTCACTTTCCCCGTCTGTAAACCGGAGACAATGAAAGCATCACCGTGCAGTATGGACAGATGACACCAATGGGGTTGGCACAGTCCTTGGCACATGGCAGCGAGAGCTCAGGAGAGCAGGCCCGTCCGTTGCCATTGGTGGTGACAGTACCGTATTATCACACCTACATCCTTTTCTAGTAGTGGCATGGCATTTCCGGATTTCTTTCTTTAAATACATTATGTGTGAAAAACAGAAATCGATTGGCTTGCCCAATCGTCTCTGCGCGGGGAGGTGTAGGGACTCTTGGGCACCGGGATGACCTCCCTGGAACAATGGGCCATTTCTCTTCCTTTCAGGATGGAGATACCACCTGATCTTTTTGTTTCAGAGCAGATCTAACGTACAGAGGGCCTCTCTGCAAAGTGCAACCCTCCAAATCCCCACGGGGTCTTCACTGGAGCAGAAATGGTGCCCGCCCACGACCCTTGGCTCACATTTCTTCTCCCCGCCTAGGGGAAGCTGGACCACTTGGCTGCAGTCCCTGCATCCCAGCTGGGCCCACCATTCAGCCGCTAAGATTAGCACACGGGGCTTTGCGAGGATTTGCTAGTTGATCTTCCTGGGTTTTGTTTTGAATACAAAACCAACACAAACTCCGTGCTTGCAGTCCAGAAAAACTAACTAGTACAGAAATGCATGCATGTGCCACCCCCACACCCCCAGTTCATAACCACAGCTGTCTTCTGAGGAGTGGGGGCACTAATGGGTAAGTTTTTCCTCAACAGACGCTCTAGATGGGCTTATAAGTGCAGGCTGGGAAAGAGAGGCGAAGGAAGGCTGAGTCACCACTCAGCAAAGGAAGAAGAGTGTGGGGGTCCTGGGGTGTCCCAGGACGCAGAGGGAGCAGAGTGCCCCGAACTGCGTAGGGCAGAGGCCCGCAAGGAGGCCCGTGGGGTGGTCATCAGGATGGAGGAAGGTCTGATATGTGGTTTTAGGGAAAATGGCTATGAAATGGGGTTATGTGGGACCCCTTCTGGTAACTCCCAAATTTTCAAGAAAGTTGTTCTGTATGAGTAGACTTTCTGTTTTTGTAGGAACTCTTAAAGGAGGGACTGAGTATTGGGTCAGCAATGATGTGGTGGGGGGTGGGGACAGAGTCTGCACATGAGGGAGCCCTGAGGCCAGTGAAGCATAAGCCCCTAGTGCAGCTCCAAAACCCTGATTAATGGGGGGCCAGGGCTGGGTCCCAACTGGCACCAGAGGGCCCGCCCGGCTGACAAGGGGTTATGTGCAGAATGTTGAAAGAATTCACCCAAACTTCGACCCTCAGAAACCAATATCATTAAGGGTTTGGAACATGATCTCTCAGAGCTCAGCCAGATATATACAAATACATACATATTATTAAAGAAATGAGACTGTGCTTTACATGCTGTTTTACAATCCGTCCTTTAATTAAAAAAAAAAATCCCTCACATTCTTTCTGAGTCAAGAAACAGGCCAACTTCACTTCTGAACGACTGCTGAGTTTAGGTATGCCTCATTTTATATGTCTCATCTCCTATGGATGGACGTTAAGGTGGTTTCAATTTGATGCTGTTATCAACTATGCTGTAGCAATTGTCTCTTCCATATACACATCCACTACTGTTTCCTTGTGTGAGCTTTTCTGTAGGACACACTCCTAAAAGTACATTGGCTGGGTCCAAAGATAAGCATGTTTAAAAACAAAGTGATCGGTCTGACTTGTGGTGGCGCCCTGGATAAAGCATCGACCTGGAATGCTGAAGTCACTAGTTTGAAACGGTGGGCTTGCCTGGTCGAGGCACACAAGACAAGCAACTACCTGTAAGCTGATGCTTCCTGCTCCTCCTCTCTGCCTTTCTCTCTGTCTCTCCGCTAAAATCAATAAATAAAACCTTAAAAAAAACATAAAGCGACTGTTTATTTCCTCTCTACACTACTAACTGATGCTAAAGTTCCCAAATAGAACAAATGCTTTAGGGCTACTTAAGATTACTCTGAGGTCAAATAGTCATATCAGGGGTTCTGTTGTCCTCATTGTCTTTGTGGGCAAACATGACCAAGGAGCGTCCTTTGGTCATCCGTGCGCTCCTTCGAACAACACTGCGGAATCCACTGTGAGGTCATTTGCCCCGCATATACCTCCTCACCAGGGCTGGCCTGATGTTTGTAGTAAGAAGGACAGGCACAGCTGTCAATTCATTGCAGAGGCCTCCCAAGATTATAGAGCGCTCTGCAAGCTAAATAGGAATGTGGTCCCCAGTGACCAGGGAGCGCATGGGACGCACGGGCCCTGCCCCAGCATGATATTCCAAAGCACCGGAGGAAAATATATATCCGTAAGGATAGAAGATGAAGCTTTCTCCTAAATCAACTATAAAAACCACAACACCTACGTTTTGGTTCCTTCCGTGATGCTATAAACATTGCAAATTCTTCATTTAAAAAAAAAAAGGTTTGTAAGAGCAGCCCACCCGGACCACGCTCTGGCCATGTTCTGCCTAAATGCAGATTCTGCACAAGATGCGTATGGTGAGGAATTCTTTTCGGGGGGAGGGGCTGTAGTCGCGTATAAGTTGGCTTTTTTTTGCCGCACGGACTAGATTCAAATCCCCAAGGCAGCTGAAATGACGTAGGAAAAAAATATAAATAATGTATAGCCTTTGGGGGAGCTGGCTTGAATCTCTGTGTCTGAGTCTTTTATGTAACTAAGTGTTAAAAGGCTCTATTAGCCTGACCTGTGGTGGCGCAGTGGATAAAGCATCGACCTGGAAATGCTGAGGTCGCTGGTTTGAAACCCTGGGCTTGCCTGGTCAAGGCACATATGGGAGTTGATGCTTCCTGCTCCTCCCCCCCTTCTCTCTCTCTGTCTCTCCTCTCTCTCTCTCTCTCTCTCTCTCTCCCTCTCCTTTCTAAAATGAATAAATAAAAAAATAATAAAAATTTTTTTTAAAAAAAGGCTCTATTAGCTGGTTGGAGCCTCCTCTATGCAGCTTCTTGGGGAGGCGGCTGTATCATGATTAGGAAATGTTCCGTTCACCACGACAAAGCCCGGGTTTAAAAGTTTCAACCCATGAAAATATTTTTTTAATTAAAATTGCTATAAGTCTAACATGAAAATGAGAGGCCGAAAAAGTTCTCCCCATACGGCTTCGGATATGAACTAACTCATCAGCTCACGACGCCTATACACGGATGTGGCCATGTCTGGGTCACAGGGCCCTTGGAAAATATTCTCGGAGAGTAAGTATGTATGTGTTTTTTTGTTTTTTTTGTGTGTGTGTATGTGTGAATTTTTCTGAAGTTGGAAACAGGGAGGCAGTCAGACTCCCGCATGCGCCCGACCGGGATCCACCCGGCATGCCCACCAGGGGGCGATGCTCTGCCCATCTGGGGCGTTGCTCTGTTGCAACCAGAGCCATTCTAGTGCCTGAGGCAGAGGCCACAGAGCCATCCTCAGCACCCGGGCCAACTTTGCTCCAATGGAGCCTTGGCTGCAGGAGGGGAAGAGAGAGACAGAGAGGAAGGAGAGGGGGAGGGGTGGAGAAGCAGATGGGCGCTTCTCCTGTGTGCCCTGGCCGGGAATCGAACCCAGGACTTCTGCACGCCAGGCTGACGCTCTACCACTGAGCCAACCGGCCAGGGCTATGTGTGTGTTTTTTTAAGTGGATGGGAAACCTGGGGTTGAGGATCGATGAGACACTGACTGGGGTGCTGATGCCCCGGTTCTCGGCAGCAGTGGGGATGGCAGGGGTCTGCAGACAACACCCAGTGAACACCTTACAATAACTTTTTATTTCTCTTTGTTTTTATGCCAGTAAATAATGCTCAATGTTACTTTATAACATTTATTGCAACTACCTTTTTTCTTTTCTGGGTACTTTTCACTTTTTAGCAAGATTTTTATATGTTGTTAGCTATATTATTATTATTATTATTAGGGTTTTTTGGGGGTATTTTTCCCGAAGTGAGAAGCGGGGAGGCAGATAGATTCCTGCATGTACCCGACCGGGATCCACTTGGCATGCCCTCTAGGAGGCTATGCTCTGCCCATCTGGGGCATTGCTCATCTGCAACCAGAGCCATTCTAGGGCCTGAGGCAGAGGTCATGGAGCCATCCTCAGCTCCCGGGCCAACTTTGCTCCAATGGAGCTTTGGCTGCGGGAGGGGAAGAGAGAGACAGAGAGAAAGGAGAGGGGGAAGGTTGGAGAAGCAGATGGGTGCTTCTCCTGTGTGCCCTGGCTGGGAATCAAACCCGGGACTTCCACATGCCGGGCTGATGCTCTACTGCTGAGCCAACCGGCTAGGGCTTATTATTATTGATATTATTATTATTATTGCCAATGCTGGGATCACGGAAGATTATCCTATCAATGAAGGATAACCTTCCATGATTAAACTTCCTACTTCCACAGGAAGCAGGAAAGGACGGGTCCCTCTGCACCCACCCTCTCTTTCGCCACACTTCCAATGACAGGTGGGTGCCGGTCACGAAGGCTAAACACCAAGAATTCCCTCATCAACAAAGCAGGACTGCAGAGAAGGACACATTCATGGCCCGGCCACAGTGACAAGGACGTTGGGGACTGTGGTGGGGGCTCTGGGACAGAGGCACCTCCTGCCTCTGGGGTTATGGCCACTAAACATGGCTGTGTGACACACTGAAAAAGAAGGCAGCGTGGAGAAAAGCAAGGTCCAGGGAGAGCAACACCTCCGGGGGACAGTCTGAGGCCCTGGGAAAAGGGAAAACGCAGACCCACCCATCCCTGCTCTTGGAGAGTCTGATCAGCTAGATCTAGGATGGGGCCCAGGAATCTGATTGTTTTAGTGAATGCCCTGGGTCATGCTGAGGCAGCTTGCCAGTTTGGAAAACACTGTCCTAAGGAACCTGCTTTGGACACACAGCCCTAAAGGGCACATCCCTGTGGGCCACACAGATTTTCTTGGTGGCTGCTTCCAGTCCTGGCCATGGACCTTGACAAAATGCACACAGGTCGGGAGAGCCCTGGAGGAGCTTGAAAGAATGCCCGGTGTTTTCCAGGTACTTGCTCAGGACTCAGCATGAGCCTGAGAGCTCCCACAGCTTACTCCCCCCAGCCCCCATTATCTGGAGAATACAAATCAGCTTCCAGTCACACAAGCAGGAGGCCTCTGGGTAGGCCACCGAAGCCTAGAGAAATGGCCAGGACCACAGCTCACATCACAGCAATGTGCTCAACCACCTAATGTGATCATCAAGTGTTAGCTGGGTGCCTGGAGTTATGCCTGCTGGATGATGACCCATATAATGCTCACCATTTTTGGAAAGCTGTTTAGCAACAGGGCATCAGAGTTCATATTGTGTGGCTCAGTAATTCTATTTCCACAACGCTGACCCAGGAAGACAATCAGAAGAACACAGAGACCTCACACGGAGGGCCTCGCTACAGCCTTGTCTCTGACAGCCACGACGCTTTGGACAACATGTATGCCCGTCAGCTGAGGACAGTTCAATGGTGTGTAATAGATCACGTTGTTCGCATCAAGCTAATAAGTGTCTGCACAGCAAAAGAAACAATCGACAAAACAAAAAAGCTGCCTAGGGGATGGAAGGAAATATTAGCAAAGCACACTATTAACGGGGATAATCTGTTAAGGGGTTAATATCCATGATGTATAAGGAGCTCATACAACTCAACAGCAAAAACAAACAACCCATTTTAAAAATGGGCAAAAGACCTGAATAGACATCTTTCTAAAGAACATATTCAAATAGCCAACAGACACATGAAAAGGCGCTCATTGTCACTAATCAGCATGAAACGCAAATCAAAACCACAGTGAGATGTTACTTCACACCTGTTAGAATAGCTACCATCAGAAAGACAGGAGACAGCAGGTGTTGGTAAGGAGGCGGAGAAAAGGGAACCTTTGCGCACTGCTGGTGGGAATGGACAAAGAAAATGTGGCTTGTGTGTGTGTGTGTATTGTGTATATGGTTACTGGGACTATTGATATACATACATAGATACATATGTGTGTGTGTGTGTATATATATATATACACACATTCTGTACAATGTTGATATATATACTAATATGTACCTATATATATACTCTATGATCCCAATTATTTGTTTAAAAGCATAGATCTGCCTGACCAGGTGGTGGCGCAGTGGATAAAGCATCAGACTGGGACACAGAGGAACCAGGTTTGAAACCCCGAGGTCACTGGCTTGAGTGCAGGGTCACTGGCTTGAAGCCTAAGGTAGCCAGCTTGAGTCCAAGGTCACTGACTTGAACAAGGGGTTACTCGCTCTGCTGTAGCCCCCTGGTCAAGGCACATATGAAAAAACAATCAATAAACAATGAAGGTGCCACAACGAAGAATTGATGCTTCTCTCTGGTGGGACATAAAAGCGAGACTAAGAGACATGGACAGGAGTGTGGTGGTTACGGGGGGGTGGGGGGAGGGAAGGAGGGAGAGGGGGAGGGGGAGGGGAAGGGGTACAAAGAAAACTGGATAGAGGGTGACGGAGGACGATCTCTCTTTGGGTGATGAGTATGCAACAGAACTAAATGACAAGATAACCTGGAAAAAAAAAAGAATTGATGCTTCTCTCATCATCTCTCTCCCTTCCTGTCTGTCTGTCCCTATCTGTCCCTATCTCCGTCTCTCTCGCTAAAAAAAAAAAAAAAAAGCATAGATCTATCTAAATCCATATATAAAACAATAGAAGGAAGTCCGCTAAAACATTAACGGTGATTATCTCTGAGTAATTCCTATTTTCTTCTTTACAATTCTGTATTCTAAGTATAGAATAAAGAAAAGTTTATAAAACAAAGATGTAGCTTTTAAAAATCATGTTTTCAGTCCTGGCCAGTTGGCTCAGAGGTAGAGCGTCGGCCTGGCATGCAAGAGTCCCGGGTTTGATTCCCAGCCAGGGCACACAGGAGAAGCGCCCATCTGCTTCTCCATCCCTACCCCCTCTCCTTTCTCTCTGTCTCTCTCTTCCCCTCCCGCAGCCAAGGCTCCATTGGAGCAAAGTTAGCCTGGGCGCTGAGGATGGCTCTGTGGCCTCTGCCTCAGGTGCTAGAATGGCTCTGGTTGCAACAGAGCAACGCCCCAGATGGGCAGAGCATCGCCCCCTGGTGGGCATGCCGGGTGGATCCCGGTCGGGCACATGCGGGAGTCTGTCTGACTGCCTCCCCGTTTCCAACTACAGAAAAATACACACACACAAAAATAACAATAAATAAATAAATAAAAATCATGTTTTCAGAGAATTGTTAATAAAATGAAAAATGCTTATGATATATCAAGTGAAAATATAGGATAAAATATGTGTTCAATATGGTACCAGTTAGCTTTTTAAAATTTATGCATATAATTTAAAATACTAATAACCATTCAGTCTGTGTAGTGGGTTTATTTCCACTTACATCTTTTCCAAGCTTTCTACAGTGAGAATGCGTTAACATTTCAAGTGAGAAAAAAAATCCTAATCAATTGCTTTATTTATTTTTTTATTTTTATTTTTTGTATTTTTCTAAAGTTGGAAACGGGGAGGCAGTCAGACAGACTCCTGCATGCACCCGACCGGGATCCACCTGGCATGCCCACCAGGGGGCAATGCTCTGCCCATCTGGGGCGTGGCTCTGTTGCAACCAGAGCCATTCTAGCACCTGAGGCAGAGGCCACAGAGCCATCCTCAGCGCCCAGGCTAACTTTGCTCCAATGGAACCTTGGCTGTGGGAGGGGAAGAGAGAGACAGAGAGCAATGAGAGGGGGAGGGGTGGAGAAGCAGATGGGTGCTTCTCCTGTGTGCCCTGGCCGGGAATCAAACCCGAGACTCCTACACGCCAGGCCGACGCTCTACCACTGCGCCAACCAGCCAGGGCCTATATATTTTTTAAGATGAGATAATGAGGCAGACTCCTGCATATACCCCAACTGGAATCCATCTGGCAACCCCCATTTGGGGCCGATGCTCAAGTACCCAGCTATTTTTAGTGCCTGAGGCTGATGTGCTCAGTGCCCAGGGCCATGCTGAAACCAATTAAGCCACTGGCTTAAGGAGGTAAAGAGTGAGAGAAAGGGGGAGAGGGTTGAGGAGAAAAGCAGATGGTTGCTTTTCCTGTGTGCCCTGACCAGGAATCAAACCCAGGATGTCCATACACCAGGCTGATGCTCTATCCACTGAGCCACTGGCCAGGGCCATCAACTGCATTTTAAACCAGAGTTTCAGTGCAGAATATTCTTCCTGGAGTGCTGCTGCTCCCATTTGGAGGGCCCACACACACACAGCTGGGGGGTATCTTATGAGGTCATGAGGAGATGATGTCTCCTGAACCCCACAGCCCAGGATAAGCACCCACCACTGCAAGGCACCCTATCAACCACACAGGCCAGGTTAATGGCAACTGGACAGGAAAATATCTAACAGGGAGCGTTTACTCAGCCCTTCCTGTGCCATGTGCTTTGCAGGCATCATGTACTTGAATCCTCACTCAACGCAGGGCAGCTCGTCTAATCCATAAACCTGTGCTCTCACCAACATCCAACTGTGGTCAGAAGCATGTTTTTTAGGAACATCTTGACAGGGAGTCTGTTTCTAAGGAGTACAGCTGCCTGTCCCAAAACTTTCTTTCTCATCCATTTGTGCAAGAATAATGTCACATTTTCATGGTGACCTATACTTATTGTTCTCAGAGGTCGTTTTCATAAATAACACGCATCCCACAGCTGTCCTTGTTTTTATTCTGCCTACCTTCTCCTCCGATGGGTAAAAGCCAATTGCTCTCATGACAAAAGGCAGCTCCGACAGGCAAATGTGTTCCGACACTTTCCTGGTCTCCATTGTGTCGATACCTTGACTACGGAGCTGAGAATAGTAAAAATAGTCTTCCAGCTCCTGCGTGGAAATAAAATGGAAACACAACACGCATTTTGGCTTAAGCCTGAAGCATCCATTAAGACTTCAAGGACATTTTCTACAAAGTACATTTTGAGCTCAGTGAGAAAGAGAGCTTTGGAAACAAAACAAAACAAAACAAAAAACCAGGAGGGTTAACCCTGGACCCGTGCATTTTGCAAACTTAACTAGATGTTACCAGGCAGTGTTTACTCGGAGGACGATTACCCTGTAGAATTGTCCTTCCCTGCCACCAGACATCAGACCATAGAACGGGCTCAGGTCTTCACCCCCGAGAGAGACAGCTGCCTCCAGGGCCCTGGAACAGCGACAGAAACAGGGCTGTTAGGGAGCTCCCGGCCGCTGGCAGCCTGAGCCGGGAGGCCGCTGGGCACAACCCCCACAGGCCATTCCCGGCGCAGACATGATTAGGGTCTCCAGAAGCTTGTTAAGTGAATGCCCTCCCAAAATGAAGCTGAAAAAAATGAAACATTCCATTTCAAGTGCGGCACCCGGTTGGTACGGGGCACCCACCTTAATGATAGTGCTATTTGCTGGCTGATGACAGGGTGGGTGGCTGGCAACCTGTCTCCAATCTTTGGGGAACATGTGTCCCCCCGAGGGAGGGCTCCTGTGTGCTGAAACCACCGTCCTCCCCAGCAGGACGGCTCTGCCCGTAACTTTAGATGGGCACATGGCCAGGGCCAAAGGCACGGGGGTGGTCCAGATGAACCAGCAATGCTAATTGCTTCCCCAAAAACTTGGGAGGCCACCAGGGGCCCCGCCAGTCAGATAAAAATAACCCTCTGCTCTCTAACGTGGGGTCAGGTCTTCCAAAAATAGGCCCTTTCAGCAAGAAAACCTACTTTTCTGTATGAGACCGACTTTGCCTCATGCAAAAAAAAAAAGGTACTACTAATAATATGAAATTGTTATAATAATCCACTCACTGGATTTCTGCTGTCGGGCCATGAGCCTCCTTGTGCTTATTAAAACACACTTCGGTGTAGACCACAGCAGGGAAGTGGTTTAGTATCCAGACTCTGGACTCCTTCCTGGCTCTGCTGCTTGCAAGCAGTGTGACTATGAACAAGGAACTTAACCACCCTGGGCCTCGGCTTCTTCTTCCGTGAAGTGGGAATAATTGCAGGGTCTGCTGCACAGGTTGTCATGAGAATTCAATAAGTGACGGCAATAAAGGGCTTGGCACAAAGCCTTTTATTTTTGTCCTGCGATGAATGTCTGCTGAGGTACGGGCCTGGAGCAGGAAGACCCGGCTGGAGTCCCACCCCACCACGGATTCCCTCCGTGGTTTGTGCAGGGCATGTGGCCCTCAGAGCTGGTTTCCGGGTCAGCAAGGTGGGGACATCGACAGTCCAGCTCTCACAGTGTGTGGGAGGCAGGGACAGGGCTGGGCCCAGAGAAGACCCGTTCCAGGGAGGTTAGAGTGATCAATACCGTTGACTGGGTACTGACATGCACCTACACTTCTCTCAAAAGAGTCAGCCCCAAAGCTGCCCTCGATCCTCCCGCCGGGGCCCCGCACAAGCCATGTGCAAGCAGCTGCATTAAGGTCTGTGGTGGTGGCATGTTCTCCGGGTGGGCCCCGTCCTCACCCAGCTCTTGGCTCTGTTATTAGCCATCGAGGCAGGTGTCCAGCTGAGAGGGCCCCCTCTCTGTGGCCTCCAAGCCAGGCCAAGGCCACAGCCAGTCCTGACAGGCTCCATCAGCCGCGAGGCCACTTTTAGCCATGCGGTTCCGGAGGAGGGCCAGGTAAAGGCCAGAAGTAACACAGAGGAGTCTGTCAACACTAGGAATGCCCAAGGGGACAGGCTCACCAGAGCTCCGGGTTCTCTGAGAACAGCCCTCTGGTGGTCAGAGCTATACGGTGTCCCCTGTTCCTGGCTACTGTCAAGGGGCGGGAGAGAGTCAGAGGGGTGGGAGTAGGGCTTGTCCAGCCAAAGCTGGGGAGAGAGACTCACTCTCTCTGCTGACAGCAGCAGTTTGTGAAACTTGGGGGCAGTCGGTGGCCACATTCCAGCTAAGTGACGCCATCAGCCCTGCAGAGAGTGGAGCCACCGGCAGAGCTGGGCACAGAGCACGTGCTGCGGGCATCCGAGTGTGCGCGTCCCTGCTCCTCCCGCAAGGTCATGACCTGAGGTCCCGACGACCTTCCTGGAGGTCCCCTTTTTTGCCTAAGTTGGCTTGTCACCAGGGCACAAAAGGGAAGCACATTTATTGAAAACCTACTATGTGCTAAAAGTCAGTCCACACAGTACTTCCGGGAAATGAGCTAAACAAAGCTCGAGAAGCACGAAGCACCTGCTCAGTAAATGCTCCCGAGGGGAAGAGAAGGAGGGGTCACAGCGATGGCAGTGGTCATTATTCTCACTCATAACAACCAAAGGGGGTGATTAACCTCCCATTTAGCAGATGGAGAAACGGAGACTCAGAGAAGGTAAGTAACGTGCCTGAGGTCACACAGCAAGTAGGTAGGGAAGGTGGGACTTAGATCTGGGTCTTTCTGCTCTTGTCTGACCAGGGCAGAGGGATGACAGGTGGGTGTGAGGTTAAGTATAAATGCAGGGGATTTTTTTTTTTTTTTAAGCAAGAGTGAGAGAGAGATGGACAGACAGGAAGGGAGAGAGATGAGAAGCATCAACTTGTTGTGGCACTTTAGTTGTTCACTAATTGCTTTCTCATGTGTGCCTTGACTGGGGGGCTCCAGCTGAGCCAGTGACCTTGGGCTCAAGTCACTGACCTTTGGGGTCAAGCCAGCGACCATAAGATCATATCTATGATCCCACGCTCAAGCCAGCGACCCCATGCTCAAGTTAGTACTTAAGCCTGTACTCTGGCTGGCGACCTCGGGGTTTCGAACCTGGGTCTTCCATGTCCCAGCTCGATACTTTATTCACTGCGCCACCACCTGGTCAGACAGTTAATGGCAAGATTTTAAGACATGCAAAACAAGAAGAGAAAAGGGAGGCAGGAAAGCAAAGGTGGGAAGAAGGGAGAGAATGTGCAGAAAGAACTCTGGGGGAAAGTGAAAGGGGGAGCCTGCAGGGGGAAGGTCTTAAAACAGCTGGAGCGGGAGACGATTCCTCATATCCGTTCCACCCAATGATGCTGATACCATCAGTGGGTCTGGTGACAAATTTGGTTTGTTGACTTCATGGTTTTTACATTTCTTCCCATTAGGGAAGGACTGAACATATTCAGACCCCAGAAGCAGCAATGAAGCGCTAATTAGCTGATAATGATCCTTTGTCCCCACAACAGATTAAATTGAAATTCTCGGAAGCCTGGACTCTGGCCAGGCCTAGGAAAGCTATTGAAAGGTGCCTATCCCCCCCCCCCCTTTTTTTTTTAATTTTAGATCTCTACCGTTACAGATCCCAAGGTGAACAAGGAGAGGACAAAAAGCAAAAGGGAAGACCTAAAGGCAAGGCCTGGGTCATTGGTCACCTCTGTCCCAGGAGGCCTGGCACAGGGCCAGCATGTCGTCAGGTTTAACCCTCGTCCACTGTTGCCGAGAGAAGAGAAGGGGTCTACACATGACGCCTTCCTCAGGGAGCCGAGCTTCTCGCCCTGTCACCTACCTTAGGTTGATTTCCCACTGCATCACTGATCGGTCCCATCCTCCTGCCGTGAAGGCATAGTGGCCGTCGTAGGACAGGGCCAATCCAGCCACCCCGTCTGGGTGGCAGACAATGGCAGCTGTCTTATGGGGATTGCCGTCAATTGGTAAGATCTGAAGTCCAACCTGGAAAGGAATATGTAATTGGATATTCAGACTCGGGTAACTGGGCCGAGGCTGGGCCTGCCCCGCTCACACGCACCCTCCAGATCTGTGAGTGGAAGGACCCGTGTGTCAGAGCCCTCTCAGTGCGTGCGAGCCGCGCTTCCTGTGGCTGATGGCTTGCACGCACTATCCCCTGCAGGGTGGCCCCTTAGGAGGACACATCAGGTTTCAGCAGGAACCCTCAAGGGGAACCTTCCTCCTGTCTTCATAGTCAGATAGATGCCCACAGTTTCCCAGAATAATCCTAACATCCTATGATTTTTATGCTTTCCCATATAGATTATTTATTAAATGTTATCGCTGCAGGTAACTGATTTGTCTTTGTAAGACTTTTATTTTTCCACGGAAATAAATCAGGAAGAGAAAATCCTTTGGTGGACCATGTGTCCACTCAGAAATGCCTTCGAAAGGTCCTCCTCACCCACCGACGGCAGCTTTCGGTGTCACTGGGGACCCGAGTGGGAGGCGTTGGGCTCGGCTAAGAAACCACGCATCCTTGCTATACATCAATACTCGGGACTGACTGCTGCTCAGAACACACAGAGCCATCTCACAGAGATAGACAGAGAGCAGACAGGATACCTTGTCTCTGTTAATGAACACCAAGTAGCGTTTCTGCAGCTCCACAGCGGTTTTCACGGGGAGGATTTGTACCTGCTCCATGGGAGAACCGTAGACAGGCCCAAGAAGCGTCTTTCTGCGGGAGGAGAAAGAGCCCTTTTTATTTTTCAATTCCACAAATCAGATCCTAGGTTTGATGACTAAGCTACCTTTCATGGTACCCCCCCCAACATTTTACACTCTGCGTTTCCTGTGCTGTCACTCAGCTGAGCCCAGCTGTGATGATCTCTCCCTGCACCGTGGCTCACAGCTGTCAAAAATAAGGGGCAACAGCTCCAAACGGCACATGCTCCGGGGGAAGTGGGCTGCAGAAAACGCTTTTAGCTGCGGAGGCTCTAACTTGCCTCCTTGACAGCTGGGTGAAGGGAACGTTATGCCTTGAGAATGTGGACAGGAACTAGGGACGAGAACGTGGCGTCAAGGAAGTCACACGCCGACCAGCGGGATGCAGGTCAGCGACCCTCTCTCAGGGGCCAGCTGAGAGGTGAGAGGGGTATGCGCAGGCCTCTGTGCCGCATGTGGATTTCCAAAATGCTATCAGGGAATCGAGTGGTATGAATCGTATCCCCCACGACGGGCCGGCTAATCTAATTCAGTACACTAACAAGGAATCAGGTCTGAAGGGAAGTTCACAGACCGGGCTTTATGTGCAGAGCTGGACTGTCCTGGAGCCAGCACAACCTGAGCTCAGGACCCTGGGGTCATACCTGCTGAGGCTCTGGAAGGGGCCTGGCCATTTTATTATTATTATTATTATTATTATTATTATTATTATTTGAGAGAGAGACAGCAGGGACAGACAGACAGGAAGGAGAAAGATGAGAAGCATCAGTTCTTTGTTGTGGCACCTTAGTTGTTCATTGATTGCTTTCTCATATGTGCCTTGACTGGGGGGCTACAGCAGAGCGAGTGATCTCTTTTTTATTTTTTATTTATTTTATTTTATTTATTCATTTTAGAAAGGAGAGAGAGAGGGAGAGAGAGAAGAGAGAGACAGAGAGAGAGAAGGGGGAGGAGCAGGAAGCACCAACTCCCATATGTGCCTTGACCAGGCAAGCCCAGGGTTTCGAACCGGCAACCTCAGCGTTCCAGGTCAACGCTTTATCCACTGCGCCACCACAGGTCTGACACGAGTAACCTCTTGCTCAAGCCAGCGACCTTGGGCTTAAGCCTGCGACCATGGGGTCATGTCTATGACCTCATGCTCAAGCCGGATGAGCCCAGTGCTCAAGCCAGTGACTTCAGGGTTTTTTGGTTTTTTTTCTTTTTTTTTTTTCAGAGAGAGAGAGGGATAGACAGGGACAGACAGACAGGAACAGAGAGATGAGAAGCATCAATCATTAGTTTTTAATTGCTCATTGCAATACCTTAGTTGTTCATTGATTGCTTTCTCATATGTGCCTTGACCGCAGGCCTTCAGCAGACTGAGTAACCCCTTGCTGGAGCCAGCAACCTTGGGTTCAAGCTGGTGAGCCCGCACTCAATCTGGCGACCTCAGGGTCTCGAACCTGGGTCCTCTGCATCCCAGTCCAACGCTCTATCCACTGCACCACCGCCTGGTCAGGAGTGACCTCAGGGTTTTGAACCTGGGTCCTCAGCATCCCAGGCCAGTTTTCTATCCACTGCGTCATCACCTGGTCAGGCAGCCATCTTTCTTTTTTTTTTTTTTTAAAGATTTTATTTATTCATTATAGAGAGGGGAGGGAGAGAGAGAGAGAGAGAGAGAGAGAGAGAGAAAGGGGGGAGGAGCAGGAAGCATCAACTCCCATATGTGCCTTGACCAGGCAAGCCCAGGGTTTTGAACTGGCAACCTCAGCATTTCCAGGTTGACACTTTATCCACTGCGCTACTACAGATCAGGCCATTTTTCTTAATTATGGACCTTTAATAAAAGATAGAGCAGCCCGACCAGGCGGTGGCGCAGTAGGTAGAGCATCAGACTGGGATGCGGAAGGACCCAGGTTCGAGACCCCAAGGTCTCCAGCTTGAGCGTGGGCTCGTCTGGTTTGAGCAAAAGCTCACCAGCTTGGACCCAAGGTCGCTGGCTCAAGCAATGGGTTGCTCGGTCTGCTCAAGGCTCACAGTCAAGGCACATATGAGAAAGCAATCAATGAACAACTAAGGTGTCGCAACGAAAAAACTAATAATTGATGCTTCTCATCTCTCCGTTCCTGTCTGTCTGTCCCTATCTATCCCTCTCTCTGACTCTCTCTCTGTCTCTGTAAAATAAATAAATAAATAAACAAATAAATAAATAAAAGATAGAGCACACAAAATTGCACACACTTCACACCCCACTACACTGGATGTGCCCCCCCCCCCCATATGAGGCCAGGAGCTATTTCACCTTTATCATATTACGAGCCTCTCATTGTTTGGGAGTGTCCCCATCCCCCACCCCCTCCACAGCCCGGTACCCAGCCCGGGTCTGGTGGGAACAGTTGATTCTCTGTGTACACACACATGTGCTGAATAAGTGAAATGCAAATCCACTCACAGCCATTTTTAACACCATGTTAGTTACTTGGGACACAGAAATGAGTAGAAGCTACATAACTATTATCTGATGTTGTTCAAATATCTAACCATTACTCAAAATTAACATTTTTCTTCTGATTGAGAAAATTATGTAGGCACTGTGAAAAAATTTCAAACATGTCGGCCTAAAGAGAAAGATCTTGCCATGACTACATTGCCACACCCTTTATCCCAAGATAATCACGGGAACAGTTTGGTGTGGATGACTTGAGAATTTTAAAATATACATTCTAACCAATATAATTATAATTTTATATGAAAAATATATATAAATCGTATAAATATAATTTTACATGAAAATGTATTCATGCTTATGTGGCAGTTTGCTTCATCTTATTATAGCTTGGAGATATTTCCACGTTTCTATGCAAAGAGCTTATCTTTCTTTTCCTTTTTTTTTTCTTTTCTAAAAACAGCATCGTGTTTTTGGTGCACTAACAAGCCACCATTTAACTAATCCTCTATTAATGGTCGTTCAGATTATTTCCATTTTAAAAAATATTTTCAAACAAGACATCCTTTGACTTATGTCTTGGCACGCTGTGTGTGCACTTCTGTGGGCTGCGTTCCTAGAAGTCAGAGATACGATCGAATTTAATCGAGGGTAACAAACGAATGAACGGCTCTCGAGGAGGTCACCCGGCTGCCACCCCAACCCCCAGCAGCAGTAGCAGCTGGGGGGAGGTGCCCTCCCCCGTGGCCCACTGCCAGCACCAGGTGCCATCTATCATTTTTATCCTTGCTAATCTGATTTGTGGAGACGCTGCCTTGCTTTCATTTGCGTCTACGTTACGCCAGTGAGCATCTGCTCCTAGGTTTATTGGCCTTTTTTCTGTGAACTGCCTTTTTGTGTTCTCTGAAATATCTTTAAACGCATTTAAACATCGTTCTGGATTTATCCTGAAAGGACCTGTTCCTTCCCCAACTAAGGCACGGTCACAGGCTTTTATTATTCCGGCAGCTTGCAAGGTGCTTTTTTTGCAAGGGGTTCTCCAGGGAAGGGTGGAGATGTTTTGGCAGCTGTGTAGCTCTGTGAACAGACCAAGTGCCTCCGACTTGTCCAATTCAAAATGGCGACCTTCACATTACACGAAAATTTGCCTCAAGAAATGATTTCCTAAGAAAGGTGCTCCCTGCTAACTTCAGGTTGATCTTCAAGCACAGAAACTCCAGAGTGTGGCTCTGGGTCCCCAGTTAGTAACGGGGAGCAGGACCCTCAAGTCGGCATCCTCCGGCCTCAGCCTGGTTTGTTCAGCAAGCTCTTAATTTTTCTCAACACTGGGCATACCTATTGGATAGACTTCATCCCAAAATTGGCGCCCGTTATGGTGATGTATAAAGACTCTGAAATCTTCCTATCACTCTGTTTTACATATTTCCTTCAAATGTCTCAGTCCCTGTGCTTTAAAAGTATTTTTTTATATTTATTTTTCCTTAAATTGCACTGGATTTCTCTCCTGTTCCTGCCACATGACAGGGCACTTCTCAGTCCTTTTCCCTTGTGCCCTTCTAGAAAAAAATTGGGGGGAAATGATTCTGGGTGATTGTCGCCTTTTGAGGACCTACCTGTCTTACCAAGATACATTTCAAAAAATGACCTTCTTCAAGTCTGGGGCTAAATGCTGTTGGCCAGTTTTCCAAATCCTTTCTCCAAGTGGGGTCACCAAAGCATCTAGCCCTGTCTCTCCTACCTCGGGGCCCCTGTTCTTTCCAGCCATACCCACGAGGCAGCCAAACCACAGGCGGAAAGAGGAAGCCCTCTAGGGTCCCCAAGCTGGGGCTGCATCAGGCCTACTTGTGACAAGTGGACAACAGGGTCAAAGCTAGGTTCAAGGGTCAAGCCCTGCTCTTTGACCTTGTTTCGCTGCCTGTCTGGGCCTCAGCGGAATGCTACGCTGCGGGGCTGTTCAGGATAAAATGAGGTGACTAGGGCAGAGGCCGGGCTCAGGGAAAGTGCACAGTAGTCAGATTTTGTCATGAGGAGCAATCCTGGGAACCCTAGGCCTAGCAGCCCGGGAGGCCAACACAGATGCAGACGTGTTTTGGGATAGAGGAGCTGCTACTCTACAATGCCAAGCCTTGGGTGCCTTAAACTGGGTCCTCTGACCTCTTCTCTAGCTACGCCTTCCCTCCCTGAATCTTCTCTCCTGGCTCATGGCTTTAAAGCACCGTGTGCTCCTGCCCTCAGCGTGGGTCTTCAGCCCAGCCTCCCCCACGAACTCCACTCCCCCGCTAAAATGCAAACTCAAGGATGAGAGACCACAGTTTCGTTTCTGTCCTCACCCTGAGCACCTAGAACAGCACCCACTCCTGTTGGGGCTCAGGAAACACCCAAATGAACAAAGGCAGAGAGTCCGGGAAATGCAAAGTCTTTCAGAGCCAAGAGCCAGAAAAGTCAAACAGTTGGTGGCATTCAAGCGAAAAAGTGTGTTTTTATGCAGGAGGGAAGAACAGGAGATGCTGGAGAGCCCGGTGACTTTTCTGGTTCCTTCACTGAGTCTCAGCGCCCAGCGCTGGGGGCCTCATCTCTTCAGGGCTGGGCTCAGAAGCAGTAGCTCTGGGCTGGAATCCTGCCTTTGGGCACTTCCTCGCCATGTGCAGTGAGTAAAAATGACTTACCTTCCCTGTGCCTTGGTTTCCTCCTCTGCAAAATCAGTGATAGTCGTGGTAGCCAAGCTGCTCCTGGGTCCTTAAGTCGGGAAGTAAAGTTGGCCAGGGGCTGAGAAACTGATTTACGCACCGTGTTAGCTAGGGGGAAGCTTCCGGGGCCTACCTGCACATTTTGGTGGTAGAATTAAAAAGCTTCACTTTGTAGCCACTGTTGGTGATGAGCAGGAAGAGTTCCTTGGTGAGTGGGGGGTACCAGATCATACAGGTGGGGTAGTTGCCCTGGTCGGTCTGGTGGATGTCCAGGACTTCCAGGTGGTCTTTGTAGCTCTTGAGAAGATCATACTCGATCTGCAGAGGAGCCCGGATGGGTGGCCATGAGGACTAAGCTGAGTGAAATCAGCCCATAGTCCTGTTCTGATGGGAGACAGTACTAGGCCTCCTAAGAGAAGACTGGCCTACACCCTTAACCTGACAAGCTACCATGAACGAGCGTTCATTATTAGCAAAATGAAGAGCTAAGTGTTCTAAAACGTGGTACCATTCAATGCTCACGACTCCCCAGCCAAATAGTGCTGCTGTGCCCATTTTACAGATGGGAAAAGCAATGTTCACAGAGGTTCAGGGGCTTGCTCAGGGTCACACAGCTAAGAAGTGGCAGGGTGATGGCTTAAATTTAAGTCCAGCCGCCTCCAAAACCTGAACTCTGACAGTGAACTCTTCACTTCCCATTATCTTGGGAGTTCTTCAAGGGTAGAAACTAACTCATATCTAAACCTCAGCACTTCACACTCATAAGTTAGCAGCCTGCTGAATTTCACCCACAAGGTCGGTTTTGGTAGCCAGACCGGGATGGATGGATGGATGGATGGATGGATGGATGGATGGAAGGAAGGAGGGAGGGAGGGAAGGAAGGAAGGAAGGAAGGAAGGAAGGAAGGAAGGAAGGAAGGAAGGAAGGAAGGAAGGAAGGAGAGAGAGAAGAAAGGAAGGAAAGAAGGAAGGAAGGATGAGTGGGTGAGTGGGTGGATGAATGGATGAATGGATAAGTGAGTGGGTGGATGGATAGGTGGGTGGGTGGATGGATGGATGGATAGGTGGGGGGGTGGATGGATGAATGGATGGATAGGTGGGTGGATGGATGGGCGGGTGGATGGATGAATGGATGGATAGGTGGGTGGATGGATGGGCAGGTGGATGAATAGAATAAAGGAAGGAAGGGAAGAAAGGAAGGAAGTTAAGATAGATGGATAGGCCTGACCAGGCAGTGGCGCAGTGAATAGAGCGTCGGACTGCAATGCCGAGGACACAGGTTTGAGACCCCGAGGTCACCAGCTTGAGGGCGGGCTCATCTGGTTTGAGCAAAAGCTCACCACCTTGGATCCAAGGTTGCTGGCTCGAGCAAGGGGTTACTCAGTCTGCTGAAGGCCTGTGGTCAAGGTACATATGAGAAAGCAATCAATGAATTACTAAGGTGTCGCAATGCGCAACGAAAAACTAATGATTGATGCTTCTCATCTCTCCGTTCCTGTCTGTCTGTCCCTGTCTATCCCTCTCTCTGACTCTCTCTCTGTCTCTGTAAAAAAAAAAAAAAAAAAAAAAGATAGATGGATAGGTCCATAGACCAACGGACTAATTTTGAATTCTTTTAGCTTGATCACATAACATCACATTTGCCACTGTTTCTACCTTTCCTTCTTATCTCACACCCTCTATTAGTTACCACATATAGGTAACAGCCTGCCTCCTACCCCTAGACACAAAGAAAGTGTCAGTGACTGCTGGCTTTCCAAATTACACAGAGTGGTGAGGGTGGCTGAGCTCTCCATGCTGTGGGAACACCATCTCCATGCTGCCCGACATGCTGCTTCCCAGCACCCTCCTCACTCAGGATGTGAGGGCGACGCAGTGTCAGAGCCGTGGTGAGGCCAAGTGCCAACTCGGAGAGGTTTATGCTACTTTATGGCACACTCATTTTCTCCAACAAACGCATGTTATTGTAGGCCCGGTTCCGTGCCAGACACCAGGTCTGCAACAAGAAGGACACAAGTCCTGGTGGCCAGGTGCAGGAACACTGGACGGCTCACCAAGAGTCTGTCTCTCCCCAGGCTCAGGAGCCGAGGATCGTTGCTGTCCAGATGAACCCCGAACAGGAGGGTCTGAATGCTCTTGCGGTGCGAACGAAGTCTCGCCAAATATTGCCAGACCCTCTGTCCATTTACGACCTGGACCATGTAAACGGCCACGGTAAAACTGATGTCCTGAGTAGGAGCAAAAGAACAGAAGTTACTCCTTGCTACATTTGGTAACTTAAAAACCATCATTATGTTTTTCCTACCAATTTTGCTGTTAAATATTTTATCCGAATAGAAATGTTTGTCTATTGGAGCAAGTGGTAAAATAACCCCTATTTTACAGATGGGAAAATTAAGGTTAAAAGTAGATAATTCACAAAGGTGATGGTGGGAGGGGGAGAAAGTGTCTCTCTGACACCCATAGTCTTGCTCTCCTTTCTAGTCCCTCCCTCATTCTCCATGGAAGCCCGGACCCTTTTTGCCTTTGTCTGCCCTTTCTCTTTTTATAACAGCTTGATTCAGATAGAATCTACATTGCAATTCATTTCAAGCATGCAGTTCCATGGGCCTTAGTATATATATTCAGAATGGTACAACCATCCATCACAATTTTGGAGCATTTCATCACCTCAGAAAGAAACCTTGCACCCTTTGGCTGCCACTGCCCACCACCCCAGCCCCCTCTGTCTTTCCGTTTTAAATGAGGTTGCTAAAACCACGGGGACCGCACTCAGCAGAAACACTTACAGCAGTCGCCATATACTTGGAGTCGTGGGAGAAGCTGATGTGAGTCACGCTGGTTCTGGAATATTTGAAAGGTTCTGGGATTGCATTTTCTAAGGACATGGCGTCCAGAATGTAAACCGCCCCATCTGTGAAACTAGCTCCAAGAAGGGCCCCTGAAACCACAAGCCAGAGAACAGCAATCAGAAAGGACGTCACGCACGTAAGAACCGCACGCTCCGCGCCAGGCCCTTGCTCTAGCTGCCGAGGAGACAGCCACGAACGGGACACACACGGTCTCTGGAAGGAGGTAAAAATCTGAAAAGCATGATGACACCCCGGGGTGAGTGCTCAGATGCTACTAAGCACAGAGGGCTGCAGGATGCAGAGGGGTAAGGTGTGTCAGCTAGCCTGGTGGGGGGAGGTGGGGTCAAGGAGAACTTCCAGGAGCGGTGACAGCCAAGGCCATAGCCATGTGGGCTGGTTTTGATTTGGAACCTAAAATAGGCTGATAAAAATGAAAATACCTTCGGGGTTGTAGGTCAGACTCTGGACTCCACGCCCCTTCTCGAAGACCCTGCTGAAGAGGTACTTTTTCCTTGCATAGTCCCACACTTTGATCATCCCACAGAAACTCCCGATGGCGAGGAGGGGCTGATATGGGTGGCAGGAGATGGCACAAATGGCTCCCTTGGGCTCTACAAATAACTTCTCAAGTTTGGTCTTATTTGCCGTTAAGTGGTACACAGTTGCATCAGATGTTCCGATGATGAAATCCCTGTTTGCCAAGGAGAGAGCAAATGGCGTCGCTGTTTGCGGGGAGCGGGCGCGCCAGCCATGCGGCTTCTAATTGCACCCAGAACGCCTCTGTCGTCTGTAATTTAGTGACATTATTAACCCAACGTCTCCAAAAATATACCGCTCATACCCAACAGCCTCTATTTGCAAGTGAAAAAGCCCACATTTCTACATGTAAATTGAGTCATTAAGCATGCAGATGGACAGTCAGTTGTACAATTAGCTAATCTGCGCATGCAAATATTCATTTGTGTATGCAAATATGGAGTTTGGTGCACACATACAGCCGTGCCTGCAGATACTGCAAGGGTAATTAAGCAGACTCACAGATAATTCCATCTTGAAATGTTATGGCTATTGATTATCAAAGGCCTTTAACCACACTGCTAGGACAAACTCAGCTTCAAGAAGAGACCAATGTGCAAGCAAAGGACTCCAGACGGAGCAGAGATTAGAATTCAGGAATAAGCCCTTTCCAGCCTCCAGTCACGAAAGAGTCTTTTTTTTTTTTTTAATACAGGGACAGAGATAGAGTCAGAGAGAGGGATAGTTAGGGACAGACAGACAAAAACGGAGAGATGAGAAGCATCAATCATCAGTTTTTCATTGGAGCACTTTAGTTGTTCATTGATTGCCTTCTCTTTTTTTTTTTTTTTTTCCTGAAGCTGGAAACAGGGAGAGACAGACAGACTCCTGCATGCGCCTGACCAGGATCCACCCGGCACGCCCACCAGGGGCGAGCTCTGCCCACCAGGGGGCGATGCTCTGCCCATCCTGGGCGTCGCCATGTTGCGACCAGAGCCACTCTAGCGCCTGAGGCAGAGGCCACAGAGCCATCCCCAGCGCCCGGGCCATTTTTGCTCCAATGGAGCCTTGGCTGCGGGAAGGGAAGAGAGAGACAGAGAGGAAAGCGCGGCGGAGGGGTGGAGAAGCAAATGGGTGCTTCTCCTGTGTGCCCTGGCCGGGAATCGAACCTGGGTCCTCCGCACGCTAGGCCGACGCTCTACCGCTGAGCCAACCGGCCAGGGCCATTGATTGCCTTCTCATATGTGTCTTGACCGTGGGCCTTCAGCAGACCGAGTAACCCCTTGCTCGAGCCAGCGACCTTGGGTCCAAGCTGGTGAGCTTTGCTCAAATCAGATGAGCCCGCGCTCAAACTGGTGACCTCGGGGTCTCGACCCTGGGTCCTCCACATCTCAGTCCAATACTCTATCTACTGCGCCACCGCCTGGCCAGGCAGTTTTTTGTTTTTGACACCTTAGTTGTTCATTGATTGCTTTCTCATATGTGCCTTGACCGCGGGCCTTCAGCAGACTGAGTAACCCCTTGCTCGAGCCAGCGACTTTGGGTCCAAGCTGGTGAGCTTTTTGCTCAAGCCAGATGAGCCCATGCTCAAGCTGGTGAACTCGGGGTCTCGAACCTGGGTCCTCAGCATCCCAGTCTGACGCTCTATCCACTGCGCCACCGCCTGGTCAGGCACGAAAAATTCTTATAATGAAAATAATGTTTCGTTTAAAAAGAATGATTAGTGATTATAATTAGCCAAAGAGATCCACCGACGAGCCAGGTAAAGGATCGATGAGGAAGGCCTGTCCTCTCTACTTCACACCCCAGGGACAAGATGGACATTCCAGGGCACGCCGACCTAAGGAAGACGTCGATCATTGCTGACCATTCAAATGGCCGGATTCGTTAACAACTTACCTCACAACAAAAAGGTCACCTTTTAAAGTGCAGTCTGAAGGGTAGTTTGATTGTTCAGTGGGAAGAGTCGCTGGAGTCTTTGAAAAGGACAACGTTCTTATGGCACTGAGTTTGAAGTCACTATACCAGTTCACAATGGACAGGGTCTGATCATAGAACTTAATGCTACCCTTGACGTCACCTGTGACAATATAGCTGACATGAAAAACAACATCAGTTTGCTATAGAACAGTGGTAAGTGCCATCTATGGAACACTTAATCTTGTGTTCGGCTCTAGAATCCAGGTGTGGCAAAACTTCACTTAGCCCCCCACCCTGCGAGGCTGGCTCTACTCTAATCCCCTTTATATCTAGAAAAGGCTCAGAGAAGGTAGGGAGGAGATTTGCTCAAAGCCTGGGGTTGCCAGATTTAGCAAATAAAAATTCAGGGGGCCCAGTTAGATTTCTATTTCAGATCAACAATGAGCCTTTTAGTATAAGTATATCCCCCATATCGCATGGGATAGACTTATGCCTGCAACCCTAGCAGAGCCACATAGCTAGACTAGCAGAGATCCAGGCGTATCTAACACAACGTCTACGCTCTGCTATTCCCTGCCCTCCACGATCAGCCATGGTGACTTCCATTCTCCATCATGAGACCCACAGATAACAACAGAGGCTCTACCAGTCCTCCAAAATCACAAGCCACTCGATGGGAAAGCCTTGCTGTTAGAGCAATCATAAATACCCTGTCCAGTCATTCCAGCCAAAGGCAGAGCTACGTGACTAAGTGGCTTTGATTTCCAGTCCTCAGATCCATCCCAAACGGGCTTGCTTTTTTTAAACCTCTGACATAATTCTAATCATGAGGGAAATGTGTAGGGGGGCTGAACTTCTTCTTATATATGCAATTAAATGAGGTTCCTTATCAATAAGCAAGGCAGGTAGGTGGGCAGAGTAACTGACTAAAACATCTTTCACTGCCCTCTGCTGGACAGCAATGGCAAAAACAGACCAAGTGTTGCAGGGGTCCCCAAACTTTTTACACAGGAGGCCAGTTCACTGTCCCTCAGACCATTGGAGGGCCGCCACATACAGTGCTCCTCTCACTGACCACCAATGAAAGAGATGCCCCATCTGGAAGTGTGGCGGGAGGCCAGATAAACGGCCTCAGGGGGCTGCATGCAGCCCGTGGGCCGTAATTTGGGGACGCCTGGGAGACCTTGGTCTTCATGGTCTGGCTCACCTGCCCTGGCTGGGTTTCACTGAACAAGAATAGATGGGAATGGAGGCCTAGTCTTTAACTGGGCCCTAAGCCCCAACTAATTCAAGGTCAGTTGCACCCTCAACGGCAATTCTTCTACTCGCTCTCTTTGCACTGCTGAGTGAGGATAACAATTTGCATTTCTCTGTGTAACGCTGTGCCAGGATCTCAGTGTCCTTGTACTTTAAAAAAAAAGTTTTTTAATTTTAAATTTATTTTTTTTTCTGAAGCCAGAAACGGGGAGAGACAGTCAGACAGACTCCCACATGCGCCCAACCGGGATCCACCCGGCACGCCCACCAGGGGGCGATGCTCTGCCCCTCTGGGGTGTCACTCTGCCGCAACCAGACCACTCTAGCGCCTGGGGCAGAGGCCAAGGAGCCATCCCCAGCGCCCGGGCCATCCTTGCTCCAATGGAGCCTTGACTGCGGGAGGGGAAGAGAGAGACAGAGAGGAAGGAGAGGGGGAGGGGTGGAGAAGCAAATGGGCGCCTCTCCTATATGCCCTGGCCGGGAATCGAACCCGGGTCCCCCGCACGCCAGGCCGACGCTCTACCGCTGAACCAACCGGCCAGGGCCTCCTTGTACTTTTTTTAAAAGAAAGGAAAAGGAAAGCAGGTGGCAGAGTGACTCCAACCACATGGGCAGGGTCCTGGCCACTAGGGGAATTCTCTCTGTCATTTTTGGGAACTTCATAGTACACAAATAATAACTAATAATTTGACTCAGAGGCCCCTCCCCATACACTCGTGCCAGACAGTGAGTGAAGACTTTTACATGCCTGTCTCACTAAGCTCTCATAAAATCACTCTGAGATGGATACCACTGTTGTGCCCATTTTACAGACAGAAAAATGGAAGCTCAACCAAGTTTCAGTTCCTTGCCCGCTCAGCAAGACAGAACGTGTCTGGAATGTGAAAAAAAAACCCTCCTCTGAGGCAAGGGCTTTTATTCTTTTATTTTCAATTTTATTTATTTATTTATTTATTTTTCCTTCTTTTCCAAGTGAGAGGAGGGGAGCTAGAAAGACAGATTCCTGCATGTACCTCAACTGGGATCCACCCAGCAACCCCTATCTGGGACTCATGCTCTGCCCATCTGGGGCCATGCTCACAATGGAGCTATTTTTAGCACGGGAAGTGGAGTCTCTATGGAGCCATCCTCAGCACCCGGGACCAACTCGCTCAAATCATTCGAGCCAAAGCTACAGGAAAAGAGAGAGAGAGAGAGAGAAGAGGGAGTTGGAGGGGTGGATAAGCAGATGGGCACTTCTCCTGTGTGCCCTGACCAGATATTGAACCTGGAACATCCACATGCCGGGCCAATGCTCTACCACTGAGCCAACTGACCAGGGCCATGTGAGGGCTTTTAATCATCATCCATGAGCCCCACACAGCCTCTCAAAATCAAAGGGTTAGTTACCTTTATAAAGTTATGTTGTATTTTATCTTTTCATAATGGGTAAAGGCCGTTTTGTTTTTTTAATTTTTTTTTAATTTTTATTTTTTTACAGAGACAGAGAGAGAGAGTCAGAGTGAGGGATAGACAGGGATAGACAGACAGGAACAGAGAGATGAGAAGCATCCATCATTAGTTTTTCGTTGTGCATTGCGACACCTTAGTTGTTCATTGATTACTTTCTCATATGTGCCTTGACCATGGGCCTTCAGCAGACCGAGTAACCCCTTGCTCGAGCCAGCAACCTTGGGTCCCAGCTGGTGAATTTTTGCTCAAACCAGATGAGCCCACGCTCAGGCTGGTGACCTCAGGGTGTCGAACCTGGGTCTTCCGCATCCCAGTCCGATGCTCTATCCACTGCGCCACTGCCTGGTCAGGCAAGGCCGTTTTGTGAGTAGAAAAACAATATAGCTATTCATGTTATTTTCTGAAAGTGTGTAAAATTAAGGGTGCTAAACAAGTCTGTTTAGTGGAGAAGAAAAAAAGACCAGTTACTTTTTGTCTCACCAGCACAAAGGGATTAAAAAGAAAAAAAAAGTAATATAGGCCTATGGTTTAAAAATAAAGCAATCCCATTAGCACCAATGAGGCTATAAAAAGGAGTCAGCCCACCCCCAGCCTTGATCCTGGTCCCCAGTTCTTGTCCTCAGAGGCAGCCACCATGCCCACCTAAGTCCTCAGGAAATAGTCTATGCAGAGACATATTACAGGTATGCATGCAAAGGGTTTTAAAACACTTTTGTCCTCATCTTTAGCTGCTTTTTTTTAGTTAAGTGAATTACCTGTCAACTGTAGTAAGCACAGTGATACCCTCTTTCTGCAAATGAACCAGTTTGCAGGGTTTGATATAGGGGAGGCCCAGACACGGGGAGGCAGATGGCAGTGCACGGTGCACATCCCAGACGACCAGCTTCCCTTCCCCGGTTGCAGAGAGCACCTGAGTTAAATTCAGATGGAAGACGGACTGGCTGAACTTTCCCACGAGCTTGTTGAAGGTCTGCATTTCAAAAGGCAGATTATGAGTTACTGTTGGTAATAAATATAAAACAAAGCTTTTATCAACACGCAGTGTTTTATAACATGACACTGCAAAACCACTCCCCCATGGGTTGCCCAGGTCCAGGAAGCTCTGGGTTGTGTACTCTGTTCATTAAACTGTTTAAAGTGACAGAGCGGTCAATTACTGTTTATAGCTGTTAGTTTCTTTACTGAGGTTTCAGAGACTGACAAAGAAACTAAAATCTGTCATGTGCAAAAGCAAGCCCTTGGTGTAAAAGATCATAAAATAATTCTCCTGGTCTCCTTGTTGATCATAAATTACTTTCTCTTGGCCCTGGCCAGTTGGTTCAGTGGTAGAGCATCAGTCTGCATGTGGATGTCCCAGGTTTGATTCCCGGTCAGGGCACAGAGAAGAAGTGCCCATCTGCTTTTCCAGACCTCCCCCTCTCACTTCTGTCTCTCTCTTTTTCCCTCCTGCAGGCATGGCTTGACTGGAGCAAGTTGGTCTCGGGCACTGAGGATGGCTCCATGGCCTCCATCTCAGGTGCTAAGAAGAGCTCAGTTACCAAGTAACAGACCAACACCCCAGAAGGGCAGAGCATTGCCCCCTAGTGGCCTTGCAGGGTGGATCCTGGTTGGGGCACATGCGGGAGTCTATCTGTCTGCCTCCCCTTCTCTCACTGAATAAAAAAAAATTACTTTCTCTCCAGTATAAATTAAGTACTGTACACTGGAATGCCCCCTCAGACTCCTTAGTACATTGGTGCTACATACAATAAGGCACGAGGCCATCTTTCTTAGACAATGTCTTGGAGAGGAGGTATAGGAAGAACCCAGAGCAGCAGGTAAAGCCCCTTGGTGAATGTGCGGCAGATGAATAAATGACAGCCACTCCACAGTCTGTCCTAGGATGCAGTAGGTCTGCCACTCAGTTGTCTAATCAGACAGAGAGCATCCTGGGCTTTACCTCTTCTGACCTGAATGCAGGAGGGTCAGTAAAATAACAACTGGTTGGGCCCTGACCGGTTGGCTCAGTGGTAGAGCGTCGGCCTGGCGTGCGGGAGTCCCAGGTTCGATTCCTGGCCAGGGCTCACAGGAGAAGCGCCCATCTGCTTTTCCACCCCTCCCCCTCTCCTTCCTCTCTGTCTCTCTCTTCCCCTCCCGCAGCCAAGGCTCCATTGGAGCAAGGATGGCCTGGGCGATGAGGATGGCTCTGTGGCCTCTGCCTCAGGCGCTAGAATGGCTCTGGATGCAACAGAGCGATGCCCCAGAGGGGCAGAGCATTGCCCCCTGGTGGGCATGCTGGGTGGATCCCGGTTGGGAGCATGCAGGAGTCTGTCTGACTGCCTCCCCGTTTCCAGCTTCGGAAAAATGAAAAAAAAAAAAAAATAATAACAACTGGTTAAGCAAGGGCATCACATTTTTTTTCTAAGAGCAGCCCCTTGTCAATACAAGGCATTTTTATTATTTCAAACCGTAGAGACTTTATGGAACATAGCTGCCACAAATAAATAGAACTGGCTGTATTTATTTGTTGATGATTTAAAAAAATTTTTTTTAATTTTATTTATTCCTTTTAGAAAGGCGGAGGGGGGGAGAGGGAGAGAGAGAGAGAGAGAGAGAGAGAGAGAGAGAGAGAGAGAGAAAAGGGCGGGAGGAGCAGGAAGCATCAATTCCCATATGTGCCTTGACCAGGGTTTCGAACCTACAACCTCAGCATTCCAGGTTGATGCTTTATTACTTGTTGATGCTTTGATGTACGAGAAACAGAGTTTGCAGACAGACTTGTCTTTCCCATGCCTCTATGTCTCGTCCTTTTCTTCCCCTTTGGCATGCCCTCTGAAAAACTGGATTTCTGCAAGTCATACCAAGAGAGAAGACAGGAAGCAGAACAATCCTGTCTTTTCTCTGTCTTCATCCTGTGTGGTTCTCACTGGGAGCAGGTCACATGGGTCTTGAGTAAGGATGCACTGCGGAAGACGGGACTCAGTCCCACCTCACGTGCAATGGCTTTCAGTAAGCAAGTAGGATAGGTGTTTCCTCTGACACCTGGCTCACTAGCTTTCTAGGGGCTCTTAACATCTAAATACCCAATATCACTTCTTGTTACTCTGAACCCTGAGCGGCTTAAAAGACATCCACCCATGTTCAACTACTCTGCTTACACGACTCCATCTTAACTTCCTCCTTTGTCCTATGCATACATACCTTACAAAAGCCATGGCTTGCCCTGGCCGGTTGGCCCAGCGGTAGAGCGTCGACCTGGCGTGCGGGGGACCGGGTTCAATTCCCGGCCAGGGCACATAGGAGAAGTGCCCATTTGCTTCTTCACCCCCCCTCCTTCCTCTCTGTCTCTCTCTTCCCCTCCCGCAGCCAAGGCTCCATTGGAGCAAAGATGGCCCGGGCGCTGGGGATGGCTCCTTGGCCGCTGCCCCAGGCGCTAGAGTGGCTCTGGTCGCGGCAGAGTGACGCCCCGGAGGGGCAGAGCATCGCCCCCTGGTGGGCAGAGCGTCGCCCCTGCTGGGCGTGTCGGGTGGATCCCGGGTGGGCGCATGCGGGAGGCTGTCTGACTGTCTCTCCCCGTTTCCAGCTTAATAAAAATACAAAAAAAAAAAAAAAAAAAAAAAGAAGTCTGGGCCCAGAGTACATGCCCAGTAAAAAAAAATAAAAAAATAAAAGCCATGGCTTTTTCCTTTTCTTTTTTTCTCATGGGAGTAGACTTCCTTTTCTGTAACACTTTATTTTTAACAGTACTTTCGTTATTTTCTAATTCAATATAGTAAACGATCCAACTAAAATTTTCAAATTATTTCCCCAGATTAAGACATACAGAGTAGCCCAAAATGACTACACTTAAATGTACAGGTTTATTCTCCACAAAATAGTATGTATAAAATAGCTACAGGCATACTCACTTTTTCTGTGAAAAGTGGGGCACTGTGAGTAAGTATCTCTCCCTCTTCATACTGGTAAATACAGAAAAAAAATCATCACTACTAAAAAAAAAGAGCTGGTTTCCAAAGGAAGAACTAGGTAACAACAAAGTCAAAACAAATGCTTCTAGACAGAGTCAGAGCTGTGCAAGAACTGCTGCCTCCAGGGACAGCTAACAACATTCAGAGAGAGAAGCAGCTAGATAGGAAAGGCCACAAGTGGTTGCGACTCGACATGGCTGTTAATGCAAATCTGAAATCTATGTGTATAAGGCTCCCAAGCCACCATAAACACCTGAAGTAATAATGACCATCACTGAAAATCAGACAATCAATGTGTTTTTTTTTTATTGATCGGCATCCTTTATTGAGATAAAATTCACATCACACAAAATTAACCATTCACCATTTCAAAGTGTATATAATTTAGCGGCATTCAGTATGCTTTTTTTGGCATTCAGTATGTTGGCAATCCCATGCAACTGCTACACTGTCTCACTCCAGGACTGGTTCGTCCCCTCAAAGGAAGCCCCGACCCACAAAGCAGCCCCACCCCATCCCTCCCCAGCCCTTGACAACCACCATTGTGTGTTCCATCTCAATGAGTTTACCAATTCTGGATATCTACTATACACTCTTACACTACTATAGACTACACTGCTATAAATAGACTACAATACTATAGTAGTGTAATTCTTACACTACTGACGTTTTGTGTCTGGCTTCTTCTACTCAGCATCATATTTTCAAGATCCATCCACACTATGGGATGAATTGGTATTTCATTCCTTTTCAATGGCTACGTAATATTGCGTCGTATGGGTGGACCACTTTTTGTTCATCCATTCACCTTTTGAATTAACACCTGGTTTGTTTCAACTTTTTGGTTATTGTGAATGCTGCTGGCGCTCCTGTATTTGTTGGTTTGCCTGTTTCCAGGTCTTTCTAGGAATTGCTGACTCATAGGGTAATTTTATGTTTAACTTTTTTGATGTTGTTTTAATCTCATCATTTGCCCTGTGTCAAGGACATCTATTGCTGATCTGTTGGCTAAGTCCTCTCTAAAAGGAAATAAAGTCCAAAATCTTAAAACAGAAGAAAACAAAAAACCCTGTAATTTAGACCTAGTAAACATACTCACATAAATATTTGCCTTATTATTTTAAAAAATTAAATAAAATTTAAATTACTTCTGATTTAATATGCTAACTTCCAATGTGACTAAAATAAATAGTTATTAAATCAAAACATTTTAATATATATTTATTGCTTCCTAAGTCCATAAAATATTGTTTCATTTCCAAAACACCTGTACTCAAAGAATGAACATGGAACTTGTCCGTACATTGAAAACAAATCAAAATATTTTTACTTACCCAAAAATAATATATCACCTGTGTTTTACTATTGCTCACCAACTCTTTATTATTTCTTGGATTAAAAACAAGGTAGTTCTGAAATATATAAAGAATGAAGACGTATTCCGTTATAAAAAAAAAACAAAAAAAAAACTTGCTGTTTCTTTCTGGTTAAGCTAAATGTTGAAATGAAGGGGCAGTTTTATTAAAATAAATGAGCAGAGATATAAAACAGAAAAGACATGACATTTTATAAGCAACGGGAACATAATTTAAATACTGAGGGTTAAAATTAATGGTCTTGATGTATTTATTCCCTCTCTTATTTAGTCTCATTTATTATAATTAGTCATCTAGAAATTGGAGCAAGCAGAAGTAAATCAGTATTCACCAATAACCTTTATCCTGTGTCCTTTGGGAGAAAGACTGTTGCATACACATTTCTAAATCTGATCGGGCCACAGGGTAGCTTGGAATGAATGCCCAATATTGGATGTCGGTGAACAGCAGGGGTTGCCTGGCCCTTTTCCCCAAAATCCACCCCGCAGACACTACAGAAGGGATGGAAGCATGAAGTGCAGAAACTAAAAGAGAACACAGCAAAAAGTGAGAAATCCGTGGGGAAACTTTCCTCACGCCTCTGAAAATGGCCTGGGTGCGGGGGTGGGTGGCTGCAGCCCGACATGCTCGCCTGCAGGAGCAGCACTGAGAGTCAGGGTGGAGAAACGCTTTGTACTGCCCACTCCGGCCACGCCCAGCCCACCTCCCATTCTTGCGCTTCTGCCGAGGTGGCTTCACTTGGGAACAAAAACGACCCAAGCGGGGGCTGAGATTTCCTATCAGGTCAGCGCGAAGGCAAGGGCGGGGTGAAGAACCCAGGAAACCAGGTGCCTGGATGAGACCTCACAAGGACGGAAAACCAACCGCAAACCACCTCGATCTCTGATTAGATGAAAGTGGCAGCTTTGGGACATGCCTGTAAGAAGTAAAAAGTTATGTCTTCCTTGGAGGAAGTTATTGTCCTGAGCCTCAGATGAGATCCCTACAGATTTTAAAGCACAACATTGGGCATCCAATGAAAAATAACCAGGCACATGAAAGAGACACATCCAAATGACTGAAAACCAAGGAGAAAAAGCAGTCAACAGGAAGAGACCCACAACCCTGACCAAATAGCTCATTTGGTTGGAGCAATGTCCAGATACACAAAGGTTATGGGTTTGATCCCAGGTCAGGGCACATATAGGAATAGATCAGTGTTTCTGTCTCTCTCTCCTTTCCTCACTCTTTAAAATCAATCAATCAATGAACTTTAAAAAAAAAGAAAGAAAAAGAAAAGAAAGAAACCCACAGGAGATCCAGGTACTAAAGTTACTACACACAGACTTGACAGTCACTGTCATTAATACATGTAAGAAATAGAGGATGAGCCTGACCGGGCAGTGGTGCAGTGGATAGAGCGTCGGACTGGGATGTGGAAGACCCAGGTTCGAGACCTCGAGGTCGCCAGCTTGAGCCAAGGGCTCATCTGCTTTGAGCAAAAGCTCACCAGCTTGAGCCCAAGGTAGCTGGCTCGAGCAAGGGGTTACCCAGTCTGCTGGAGCCCCCCACCCCTGTCAAGGCACATATGAGAAAGCAATCAATGAACAACTAAGGTGTTGCAACAAAAAACTGATGATTGATGCTTCTCACCTCTCTCCATTTCTGTTTGTTTGTCCCTATCTATCCCTCTGACTCTCTCTCTCTAAAACAAAACAAAACAAAAAAACCTGCTGAAAACCAAGAGAAAAATCTTAAAAAGCACCCAAGGGAGGGCGCAGGAGGGAGGAGGAACACACGTAACAAAACTCCACTAGAGCAAAAAGTCATCATGGCCTGGCTTGAGTGCAACTTTAGGTAAATCTTTACAGGTTCCAGTGGGACTCACCTGAAAGCCATACTCTCTGGGAAGGTCCAGGGTACAGGCTGGTGTCTCAGCTGCTAAAGTCCACCTCCAGATGCAGACTCTCTGTAAGTGAGAGCAACAGGGGAATGAGGTTTCTGAGGGCCGCTGACATAACCACACCTCTTGCGGTGACCCTGTAACTTCCGTGAACTGAGCCCAGCACCATGAGCTGAGCCATGAGCACGGAGCCCCTGACAGCGCGCTGTGGAGTCCGGTCACCCCGAAAGCATCACAGATGTCATACGGCCCAAGCAGAGCTACACCTGGGGACACTCTTAATGGGCTGGCCAGCCCACTGAGGCCACCCCAAAGGTCCCTATACCTGGATTTCAGCGTCTGAGATGGTTGCCAGATACTTGGCGTCATGGGTAATGGCTATGGCTTTGATGCCACTGCCTTCTGGGCAGCTGTCAAATATTGTGTGCACAGGAATCCTGCAAAACAGGATGGGGGTGGGGGTGGAGACAAGCATTCACTGGGCCTGCCTTGGTTCCCAGAGCGACCCACCTCAAAAACATAACCACTATGGATAAATAAATGTGGTATTTCCACACGATGGAATACGACACAGCCATGAAAAGGAACAGAGCACTGACCCCTACTACAACGTGGGTGAACCTTGAGAACATCATGCTGAGTGAGAGAAGCCAGACACAGAGGGCCACAGATGGTCTGACTGCATTTCCATGCAACCTAAGGACAGGCAAATCCGTAGGGACAGAGAACAGATTGCTGTTTTTCCAGGGCTGGGAGTGACTATTAAATGGGAAGGGGGTTTCCTTTTGGGTCGATGAGAATGTTTTGGAACCAGATAGAGGTGGTGGTTGCACAACCTTGTGAATGTGCTAACTGCCACGGACTTGTTTGCTTCTAAATGTCTCATTTTATGTTAGGCAAATGCTACATCAAGAACTAAAATGGCTGGGGGCAGCTCCTCTCTTCGTGAGCTCCAAGCCTCTCTCCATGGCTGAGTGCCAGCTCTAAGCCAGGCGTCAAGGACGAAAATACGACAAAAAGGTGCCCAGGATGAGATCCGTCCTGGCTCTCAGGAAAATGGCGTTCTCTCACATGAGTGGGAACGTCAAGAAGCACAGGCTTCCCGGACAGCAACCTAGCTGTATCTTTCCAAGTTTTCACCACACCCGACAGTCCCACCTCCACAGCAAATGTATGCAGAGGCTGATCTCCTTCATGCTCACGATGGCATGACTTTAACAGCAAATGTCCAGAGATAACACAAATCTCCATCAACAGGGGAATGGTTTAAAAAATGTTATGACATAACCACAATAATGAAAAACTACTAGACTGCCCTCAAGAAGAATGAGGCAGATTGGGTAAAGTTACCAAAACTGTGTGAAATAAGCAAATTGCACACAGTATACACAGCCCGTCCTGACTGGGTGTGCACACCTATCAGCACAGAGGAAATCTGGGGGACTGACTCCAAACTAAACAACGGTGACTCTGGAGAAGGGGCTGGAGTGAGGAGGGACTTGCATTTTTTTTTTAACTTATAAACTTATACGTCACTGGCAAGACTTTATTTATTTATTTATTAGAGAGAGGGACCTACAGAGACAGACAGACAGGAAGGGAGAGAGATGAGAAGCATCAACTCATATTTGCGGCACCTTAGTTGTTCATTTTTTTTCTTTTTCTTTTTTTTTTTTTTTTAAAGAGACAGAGAGTCAGAGAGAGGGATAGACAGGGACAGACAGGCAGGAACGGAGAGATGAGAAGCATCAATCATTAGTTTTTCTTTGCGCATTGCAACACCTTAGTTGTTCATTGATTGCTTTTTCATATGTGCCTTGACCGCGGGCCTTCAGCAGACCGAGTAACCCCTTCTTCAAGCCAGCTACCTTGGGCTCAAGCTGGTGAGCTTTTGCTCAAACCAGATGAGCTGGGCTCAAGCTGGAGACCTCAGGGTCTCGAACCTGGGTCCTCCGCATCCCAGTTTGACGCTCTATCCACTGCGCCACCGCCTGATCAGGCCTTAGTTGTTCATTGATTGCTTCTCATATGTGCCTTGATGGGGGGGGGGGGTGCTCCAACCGAGCCCAGTGACCTTTTGCTCATGGGGCTCATCTGGGGCACACAGACTTGGTGCCAGCCAAGCGGGACATGGATGCGGGACCCGCGCTCAAGCCTGATGAGCCCATGCTCAAGCCAGCGACCTCAGTGTTTTGAACCTGGGTCCTTAGCATCCCAGGCCAACGCTCTATCCACTGTGCTGCTGCCTGGTCAGGCCTGGCAAGACTTCAGAACTATATGATGCAGACAAAGCCTTGGCACATGCAGTATCTAATCAAGCGACATTTAAACATCTTAGTGAGCCCAAGAAATACAGGGAATGGTGGAATCAATGATGGAAGTACACTGTCATGTTGGGGCCCCCAACTTCCATTAGAAATGAAGAGTGGGCCCTGGCCAGATAGCTCTCTATCTGGAGTGCCGTCCCAAAGCACAGAGGTTGCCAGTTCTATCCCTGGTCAGGGCACATACAGGAACAGATTGATGTTTCTCTCTCTTCCTTTCTCTTTCTCTCTCTCTCTCTCTCCTTCTCCCTCTCCCGACCTCTCTCACTAAAATTAGTAAATAATTTTTTTAAATTCATTTTAGAGAGGAGAGGGGGGGGGAGAGAGAGAGAGAGAGAGAGAGAGAGAGAGAGAGAGAGGAGAGAGAGATAGGGGGGAGGAGCTGGAAGCATCAACTCCCATATGTGCCTTGACCAGGCAAGCCCAGGGTTTCGAACCGGCGACCTCAGCATTTCCAGATCGACGCTTTATCCACTGTGCCACCACAGGTCAGGCTAAAATTAGTAAATAAATTTTTTTAAAAAAAATTAAAAATGACTGGCCCTGGCCGGTTGGCTCAGCAGTAGAGTGTTGGCCAGGTGTGTGGAAGTCCCAGGTTCGATTCCTAGTCAGGGCACACAGGAGAAGTACCCATCTGCTTCTCCACCCCTCCCCCTCTCCTTCCTCTCTGTCTCTCTCTTCCCCTCCCGCAGCCAAGGCTCCATTGGAGCAAAGTTGGCCCCGGGCGCTGAGGATGGCTCCATGGCCTCTGCCTCAGGTGCTAGAATGGCTCCGGTTGCAATGGAGCAACCCCCCAGATGGGCAGAGCATCGCCCCCTGGTGGGCATGCCGGGTGGATCCTGGTCAAGCATATGTGGGAGTCTGTCTCTCTGCCTCCCTGCTTCTAACTTTGGAAATATACAAAATTAAATTAAATTAAATTAAAATTAAAAATGAAACGAAGAGTGAGTGGGGGCAGGAAGACTTAACCCAGGAACAGGGGCTATTAGCTCCTCATTTTCTTTCCCATTACAGAGCTGTTGTCACAGCGAGTATGAACAGGCCTTGGCATGTGGCATCCGTGTCCCGCTTGGCTGGCACCAAGTCTGTGTGCCCCAGATGAGGACCAGTCTGGTTCCATCACTTCGGAAACTATCCCACTGAGGGGCTGCTCCAGACATCACTTGGGAAGGTGGTCCTCACATTGTTGAGAATGACAGAATGATGCCCTCAGCTGGCAAAGACATCTTACCCCTGGGGATGTTTAGAATTAAATATAAAAGCCCTGGCTGGCTGGCTCAGTTGGTTAGAGCATCATCCCAAAGCACAGAGGCTGCTGGTTTGATCCCCGGACAGGGCACATACAGGAACAGATTGATGTTCCCGTCTCTCTCTCTCCCTTCCTCTCTTGCTAAAATCAACAAATAAACATTAAAAAAATTAAATATAGAAAAGATGAAATCAGTCAGATCTACACTATTAACATACCTGTGACCAGAACACTGGTCCATTTTTTTTTTTTTTTTTAGAAATAGGTGGCATTTAAGAGAATTTAACACATCAGAGTCTCTAACAGATTATATTTGTGATTCTAATTTAAAGTACGTAGTTGATTTAGACTTGTAATTTTAAATTCAAATCATATTAGGTTTATAAGCAATATTAGAATACTTAAGAGAACTTAAACTTTGTCATTTATGTCTAATTTATTAGATTTATGAGAATTACTTAAGTTCTGGTGAAGGATTTATTTGTTAATGAGACTACTAAAGAACTTAAAAATAAAGCCAAATATATTCCATTTCTAAATGCAGTGTACAATATTTAAAAGCAGTTAATAATCAGATTTGTAAGTGGAGTCAAACATTAATCAAAGTCCTCTTAAAGGAGATTGCAAATATATGCTAGATTTATAAATAGAATGCAATCTATAAGTTGAACAAAAAGCTTAAGGGAAAATGGATGGTTTTTAATTTGTCACTTTAATAAAGTGAACATTGGCCCTGGCTGGTTGGCTCAGTGGTAGAGCGTTGGCCTGGTGTGCAGGAGCCCTGGGTTAGATTCCTGGCCAGGGCACACAGCAGAAGTGCCCATCTGCTTCTCCACCCCTCCCCCTCTCCTTCCTCTCTGTCTCTCTCTTCCCCTCCTGCAGCCAAGGCTCCATTGGAGCAAAGTTGGCCTGGGCGCTGAGGATGGCTCTGTGGCCTCTGCCTCAGGCGCTAGAATGGCTCTGGTTGCAACAGAGTGACACCCCAGATGGACAGA
Organism: Saccopteryx leptura; assembly: GCF_036850995.1. Classification (NCBI taxonomy): domain Eukaryota; kingdom Metazoa; phylum Chordata; class Mammalia; order Chiroptera; family Emballonuridae; genus Saccopteryx; species Saccopteryx leptura. The sequence goes on along the minus strand of NC_089504.1, from coordinate 246,733,165 downwards.
GCATCGCCCCCTGGTGAGCGTGCTGGATGGATCCTGGTTGGGCACATGCGGGAGTCTGTCTGACTGCCTCCCCATTTCCAACTTCAGAAAAATACAAAAAAAATAAAATAAAATAAATAATAAAGTGAACATTAAGTGTAAAACCAAATAATCTTTTCTGGGTCCCAAGTCATCGCTGGTGATATCATAAAACTCATACCAACGTATTGTCTGAATTGTTAGCCACAGATATGCTTTACTTCGTAATAAATATATCTACATATATCACCGCCCTCACGTTGCTCCCAGTCTGGTGGAGGGCAGAGGGGGGGAGACAGCTTTGTAAACAAGAACAAAAATTGGCCCTGGCTGGTTGGCTCAGCGGTAGAGCGTCGGCCTGGCATGCGGGGGACCCGGGTTCGATTCCCGGCCAGGGCACATAGGAGAAGCGCCCATTTGCTTCTCCACACCCCCCCCTCCTTCCTCTCTGTCTCTCTCTTCCCCTCCTGCAGCCAAGGCTCCATTGGAGCAAAGATGGCCCGGGCGCTGGGGATGGCTCCTTGGCCTCTGCCCCAGGCGCTAGAGTGGCTCTGGTCGCGGCAGAGCGACGCCCGGAGGGGCAGAGCATCACCCCCTGGTGGGCAGAGCGTCACTCCTGGTGGGCGTGCCGGGTGGATCCCGGCCGGGTGCATGCGGGAGTCTGTTTGACTGTCTATCCCCGTTTCCAGCTTCAGAAAAATACAAAAAAAAAAAAAAAAAGAAAAGAAAAACCCAAAAAACAAGAACAAAAATCAAAAGGGAAGCAGTGTGAGGGGCCAGCTCAGGCTAGGAGAAGGAACTTCCGAAAAGAGGCTCACTGAGGGGAGCCCCCCAACCTCTGCCACCACCTTTGAACTGTCAGTTGCAGGAGACAACTTCTCCTCCTGTGTCAGCTGGATGGCCTATGCTTGCAGCTGATGGTGCGTGACAGCTCTACGGAGGCTCAGCATGCAGATGGGGAGCTTCCCTTTCAGGGGCAAGTGTTCGCACAGCTAGGATGCAAGGTGTCTAGCTCCCAAAGCATGGGCCGAGTGGGCAGCGGGCAGCCTCCGAGGGGTGGTGAGTAGGGGGGCAACACGGTCAGGTGCTTGTGTTTGGAGAAAAGGTCACGCTTCAAATGTGGTGGAGAAAAACCACGTGACATGCGTCATGTCCACACATGTGTCTTTAAAACGACAGCAAATGTTTTGGAAGGACACACACCAAACTGACCACCCTGAGGAAGACGGCTAGAATTGGAGATGGCAGCCAAAGGAGACTCTTCCTTTCGGTTACATGATTAAAAAAATAATAATAATAAGTCACCCCATGAGTGGATAAACAAAAGGTGGGGTTGGGTTTGAAAGTCATTGAGGAGGTAGGTGCACGGGGAGGTTTGAGGATCTTAGCAGGAATGCCTGTGAGACACCCAGGGGGCATGACCTCCTCAGCCTCCTCTAGGAAGAAAGCAAAGCAACAGGAATGATTGGATGGGGGTTACTTAACTTCTCCGGCCTCCAAGCTAGGTTCACCGGCGCTAGGGACCCTAGGCCTAGTCTGCTCTGGGACACAAACAAACCAAGTTTCTGGGGTGAAAGAGCCAAGAATCGTAAGTGGGAGGTTCCCCATGGTAATGTCACCAGACCAGGCCTCGGGGCCACTGACAACCAGGCCCCCTGGCAGCCTCCTCCTCCCAGTGTCCTGTCCCTGGCTCTGCATGCTCATGCCGGCTTGTTCATTCTCTGCTGGTCACAGTGGCGGATGCTCTGTAAGAATGAGGTGGGGAGTGTGACTGCGCAGGGCCTACCCTGTGAAGGAGTCCCAGATGATGATCAGGCAGTTGGGCCCCTTGTCGGCTGTGGCGATCCACCGCCGGTCCTCGCTGACACAGAGGCAGGAGATCACGTTGGGGTGGCCCTGCAGGAACAGTGAGAAGCGGCTGAGACATCATGGATGCAGCCCAGGCTCGGTATCGGTATCAGCAGGAAAGGCTGGGGCCCCCGATGGAAACCTGAGCCCCTTCCTAAGCTCATCTGTCTGAACATTCTCCCTGGTGTTTCTCCAGAGCCGGCCATTTTCAGACATTCTCTGAAATGCCTAGGGGATAAGCTACACTCCCCACAAGCACAGTAGTTTCCTAGGGGTCTCTGTACGTGCCCAACTCTGAACTCAGGTTGAGAGTAAGTTCCTGGGCTCTGCCCATTGGGGTCGGGTCACTGAGCAGCTCTGGAGAGAAAGCCTCCTCACTGATCTCTCCAATACTCCCCCCACTTCACAGAGGAATCTTTTAGAAACACAAGATGGTAGCACTCCCTGCTGGAAGTAGCCCGTTTCCTCCTCCCCCCTCTCTCCTGCTCATGGGGTACCCAGGCCTGAGAACTGGAGCCCTCTCTGTCTGGAGTGCTCGCCCCTACCCCAGCCCCCAAATGGTCCCTGGGTGGCTCATTTTCACCCGTCGGATCCTAGCGTAAATGGCGCTTTTCTGGTCCCTGCCCACCCAACCTAACTTCAGTCTCTTCTCAGCCTTTCATTTTCTCTTCTGTAGCATTTCCACTTGTTACCATCTGTAATGATATGTTCATGTGTTCTCCTGTTTAATGTCTGTCTCTACACTAGACTGTAAGCTCTGTGAGGGGGGACTGGGTCTGTTTGGTTCATGACTACAGACCTATAACCCAAAACACAGTTTTTATAGCAAGTACTTGTGGGATAAAGTAATGAACAGTCAGGCCGTCTCCAACCATCTAACTCTGGGGAAGTGGGACTCCTGCCCACCTCAGCCCATCTGTCAACTGCCCACCCTCCTGGCTCTCTGAGCTGCCTGCAGGACCGCCCCTTCTCCCTCTGTGGGTGCCCCTGAGCTTGCTTGGCACTGCACACCCCCCACGACGGCAGATGCCTGAAGGGGTACCCCCATGTCTGGGATCCCTGGCACAACACTGAGTATTGACTGAACTTCTGGAAAATACTTCGTGATGTTTTTAGTTCTAGGCCTTGACTAAGGACGTCTTTATTAATATATGGGCTAATTGAAAGGGTAACGTAGAACTGTCCACCAGGTTAACCATCAGACACCGAGAAAACCTGCCGCTCGGATGGGAGGGGTCAAATATGCGGGAAGCAGAGGAAACACAGGTGTGGGGAGGGCGAGCAGGTAGGCCACATGGGAGGCGCAGAGGGGCATGAACAGGAAGGAAGATGCGGGGGAGGGGAGTGCAGGGACAGGACAACTGTTCTACTTAATACTTTCAAGTCAGGAGACCTAGGTTTCAGACCTGGCTTTACCATGAACTAGCGTAGTCTTGGGCAAGTCAGTTAAAATTGCTCTGGGTCTGCTTCTTCTTGGAAAATGGGGATATTAACACCCACTCCTCAGCATGGCTAAGAGGATCGGAACCCTTTGAAATCTGGACAAGGACATAAGTGGTAATAAGGCCGCAAGTGCTGATCCCTCCTGGCCACATTTTTGCAGAAATGTAAAAAATACAGGTGTTTTGAATTCTTGTCACTATGCAATTAAAATCACCTGCAGTTTGTAAATTGATTCTGGTGAGAATCAGAGAGACAATGAACAAATCAATGTGTTTCTAAAGGTAATATTTGCTAGACAGTTCAGAAGAGGGGCAGGGCCACGTGAGGGTGATACGGTGAAGCCGACCCTCCAGATAAAAGACCAAAAGCTGTGTCCAAGCTCAAGACGACCCCCTTGACGCACCATCAGAAAGACGCCTGCCCACCTGGAGGTGATGCTGATCATTCTTGAGCACATTGTGGATGACCGCGGTGTGGGCACTGGCATACAGGACAACCCTTGGGTTTTGGTCTCGGATATAGTACACAGGAAGGGAGCTATTCCATCCAAACGACCGAGTCATAGTCTGAAAGACAAGGGTGAGACCTATAAGACACCACAAATGTGCCCAGCCCAAGGCTGTGAAACCAGGAGCGCCTGGCATGAGTCTCTGGAGGAAGGATTTTACACCGTCGGTCCGAGGAAATCACTTTAAAAAAGTCCTCCATGACATGATGCCACGCGCATGACTCTTGACAACCTGATGTGAGGTGCAAAGAATACAGGCACAAAGGAACACATAGTGTATATTTCCATCGGTATAAAACATCCAGAACAGGCAAATCCATTGAGCAGAAAGCATATTTGTAGGTGCCAGGGGCGGGGGCTTCTTTAGGGGGTGCTGAAAATGTTCTGAAATTAGATAGTAGCAATGGTTGTGAGTGTGCAAAAAACAAAAACAAAAACAAAAAAACCAATGGATTGTACATTTTACTTTCCCCCACATGGTCTTTTTTTTTTTTTTTTAACTTTTCAAGTACTGAATTGTACACTTTATTTTTTTATTTATTTTTATTTTTTTTTTTATTTTTTTTCATTTTTCTGAAGCTGGACACGGGGAGGCAGTCAGACTCCCGCATGCACCCGACCGGGATCCACCTGGCATGCCCACCAGGGGGCAATGCGCCGCCCCTCTGGGGCATCGCTCTGTTGCTTCCAGAGCCATTCTAGTGCCTGAGGCAGTGGCCACAGAGCCATCCCCAGTGCCCAGACCATCTTTGCTCCAATGGAGCCTTGGCTGCGGGAGGGGAAGAGAGAGACAGAGAGGAAGGAGAGGGGGAGGGGTGGAGAAGCAGATGAGTGTCTCTTCTGTGTGCCCTGGCCGGGAATCGAACCCGGGACTTCCGCACGCCAGGCCGACGCTCTACCACTGAGCCAACCGGCCAGGGCCTGAATTTTACACTTTAAATGGGTAATTTGTCTGAAGATGTGGAGAAATTGGAGCCCTGGTGCATTCTTTGTGGGAATGCGAAATGGGGCAGCTGCTACGGAAAACAGTGGGGACGTCTCAGAAAGTTGAAAGCAGAACTACCATATGACCCAGCAATCCCGCTGCTGGGCACACACCCCAAAACAATGGAAGGCATGGTCTCGGATTGATATTTGTCTACCCGTGTTCATAGCAACATATTTCACAGCGGCCAAAACATAGAAGCAACCCAAGTGTTCACCCACAGATAAACAGATAAGCATAATGTGACTGCTCTTTGGCCTTCAAAGGGACGGCGATTCGGACACATGCAAAAAACATGGACAGACATGGAGGGCGTTCGGTGACTGAAATATACCAGTCACAAAGGATAGTACACCAGTGACATAGACCGGTCACAAAAGGATTGATACTGTGTGATTCCACTTATATGAGGTTCCCTAGAACAGTCAGATCCCAAAATAACAAACAGACACTAGGACAGCTGTTGCCAGGGGCTGGGGGAGGGGAATAGGGAGCTGTGGTGGAACAAGTGCAGACTTTCAGTTTTGCAAAATGAGCGCTGAGGATTTGTTGTTACACAACAGTATGAGTGTACGTAACACTTCTGAACCATATACTCAAAAGTGGTTAATACGGTCATTTTTACCCTCTGTATATTTTACCACCATGTAAAGCTTTTTAAGAAGGTGAATTTTATGGTATGTGAATTATATCTGTTTAAAAAGAGAGTCCTCGACAATAGAAAGGAACAACCTCCTGTTCTCCCTGCTGCCCAGGAGCTAGAGCTAGCTCAGCACCAGACACAGAATGAGCTCCTGATGCTGCAAAGTTCAGTTCACTCCACGAAAGTAGAATGGACAAGTGACAGTGAAGCTACTAGATAACTTTGTAAGAAAGGCAATTATTCAGTCTGGTTATTTGGTCCTTAGGCACCATCTTCCCTAGAAGAATCAAGTATAGAGAGACAAAATTGTCATGGTAGGCTTAAAACTTCTATATTGCCAGGCATGAATCCAAAATAAAAATGTTATAAAGTGAAAAATTAGGCCCTGGCCGGTTAGCTCAGTCAGCTAGAGTGTCGTCCCAAGACACCAAGGTTGCAGGTTTGATCCTGGGTCAGGGCATATACAGGAAATGACCAATAAATGTACAACTAAGTGGAACAACAAATGAATGCTTCCTTCTCTCTCTCTCATCTCCCTCCTCTCTCTGTCCCTCTAAAATCAATCAATTAAAAGAAAAAATAATGTGAAAAATTATAGGTACTATATATCTGAATACTGCTTTTAATTCAAAGGTAGTTAATTTATATCCTTTTCTTTTTTTTCTTTTTTTTTTGTATTTTTTTGAAGTTAGAAGCAGGGAGGCAGTCAGACAGACTCCCACATGAGCCCAACCAGGATCCACCCGGCATCCCCACTAGGGGGCGGTGCTCTGCCCATCTGGGGCATTGCTCCGCTGCAATTGGAGCCATTCTAGTGCCTGAGGAGGAGGCCATGGAGCCATCCTCAGTGCCCAGGCCAACTTTGCTCCAATGGAGCCTTGGCTGCGGGAGGGGAAGAGAGAATTAGAGAGAAAGGAGAGGGGGAAGGGTGGAGAAGCAGATGGGCGCTTCTCCTGTGTGCCCTGACCAGGAATTGAACCCGGGACTTCCACATGCCGGACTGACACTCTACTGCTGAGCCAACCAGCAAGGGCCAATTTATATCTTTTTATGTGCTCGAAGTCTTTTACAAAAATGACAGATGAACTGTGGTCGGTTCGCCCAATGGAATATTATTTAGCACTGAAAAGAACTGAGCCAGAGAGTCATAAAAAGACATGGGAGCCCTGGCCGGTTGGCTCAGTGGTAGAGCGTCAGCCTAGCGTGCGGAGGACCCGGGTTCGATTCCCGGCCAGGGCACACAGGAGAAGCGCCCATTTGCTTCTCCACCCCTCCGCTGCGCCTTCCTCTCTGTCTCTCTCTTCCCCTCCTGCAGCCAAGGCTCCATTGGAGCAAAGATGGCCCGGGCGCTGGGGATGGCTCTGTGGCCTCTGCCTCAGGCGCTAGAGTGGCTCTGGTCGCAACATGGCGACACCCAGGATGGGCAGAGCATCGCCCCCTGGTGGGCAGAGCGTCGCCCCTGGTGGGCGTGCCGGGTGGATCCCGGTCGGGCGCATGCGGGAGTCTGTCTGACTGTCTCTCCCTGTTTCCAGCTTCAGAGAAATGAAAAAAAAAAAAAAAAAAAAAAAAGACATGGGAAAGCCTTCCACACATGCTGCCGAGGGAGAGAAGCTGGCCTGACAAGCTATATCCTGGATAGACTCCGACTGCACGACCTTCTGGAAAAGGCTAAAGCAGAGGCAATAAAAAGATCAGCAGCTGGCGGGGGTAGGGGTAGGGGAGGAATGAGTCAGTGGAGCCGTGTAACTATTATTCTCTGAGACACACCATGGTAGATGCCACTATACATTTGTCAGAGACTAGAGAAGGTACAACACCAAGACTGAGCCCTAAGATCAACTATGGACTTTAGTTAATAATAACATATCAGTACTGGCCCATCCACTACAACAAATGTACCACATTAATGCGAGGTGTTAATAAAAGAGAAAAGCAGGGGAGGAAGAGGCACAAGGGGGTATATGGGAACTCTGTACTTTTTGCCGATTTTTATATAAACATAAAACTGCTGAAAAAAATAAAGTCTATTTTAAAAAAAATTAACAAGTCTGGTTCATCCAAGGTGGTAGTGTTTAACATGATGGTTAAGTGGTTAGTTATTTTAAAAATCAGTGAATTAGGCCCTGGCCAGTTGGCTCAATGGTAGAGCGTCAACCTGGCGTGCGGATGTCCCAGGTTCAATTCCTGGCCAGGGCAAACAGGAGAAGCGCCCATCTGCTTCTCTACCCCTCCCCTTCTCTTTTCTCTCTCTTTCTCTCTCTCTTCTCCTCCCTTCCTGCAGCCATGGCTCAATCGGAGAGAGTTGGCCCCAGGCACTGAGCATGGCTCCATGGCCTTAGTCACAGACACTAAAAAATGGCTCCAGTTGCAAGGGCCCCAGATGGGCAGAGCATCGCCCCCTAGTGGGCATGCTGGGTGGATCCTGGTCCGGGCAGATGTGGGAGTCTGTCTGTCTGACTCCTCTCCTCTCACTGAATTAAAAAATATATATCAGTGAATTAAACTGGAGTATAGAAACAATCTGGTGAGTTTCCTTTCTCACCTCTGAACAATTCTTATAAGGTTGAAATGATATACACTGTAACACATGCTTCTCCCAGGACAGAGTGGGCAGTGTGGTGGGATTTTCTCTCCTCCGGTCCTCATTCCCCTATTCTCCCCTGTTTCTGTCTGCTCATCCCCTGTGATTTATATTTGTATGTAGGTCTTTTATTGTGTGGGTGTGAGTAGTAGAATTATGGAATCACAATTTCCTCAAGCTGCAACTTCTAGGAACAGAACTATTTAATACCCCAGCCAGTTCTTAAAAGCCAATTCCTTCAAATGAGATCCTTTTGGAAACTTGCTAGTCCTAAAAGGCATTTTCTTCATCTTGGTTACTTATTTTGCCGTTTAACAAGTTAGTGATGAAAAGGAAACATTCCTAACTAGACTTCTGCCTCCAGGAAAAACAAGTCTTCCAAGTTCAGAACCAGGCTAACTACACTCAGCAGTAACTGAATGTACTCACATAGCACCCGTGTGAACTGAAATTACACTGTTTTCACTGCTGCCTCCTGCACAGGTTTTAATATTCATGATGAGTGATCATGGAGTTCTTATGTCAATCTCTCCCTAAAATGTGGTGATTTGAAAAACAAAACTTTGTTGAAATCAGATTTCACTGTATGTGATCGTCATAAGATTTTCTCTCATAGATCTACGATACCTTGTTTCTTGGCTGAAAAATAGCATCCATGGCTATGCCAATTTAACCATGGGGAGAAGGCAGGGGACCCCAAGGAAAAGGATGCTGCAGAAACAGACAGAAGTAGAGGGGCACATTCACTGCATGAAGAGCCTCTAGTGAGAGCAAGAAGTTAGAAGACACATAAATGGCTGTCAACAGAATAGTTGAATTTAAATGAGGAAGTGGATCAACATGCAATGATATAAAAAAATTCTCCAAGACATATTAAGTGGGAAAATATTTTGCAGAAATACATAATAGCTCACTAGTTAAAAACAAACAAACAAACAAAATTTCACCACAAGCCCTGGCCAGATCTAGCTGGGTTGTTTAGAACATCGTCCTAAAGTGCAGAGGCTGCCGGTTCGATCCCCAGTCAGGGCACGTACAGGAACAGAAGATGTTCCTATCTCTCCTTCTCTCTCTCTAAAAATCAATAGAAGGAACATTTTTTAAAAACCACAAAAAACAAACGTGTGGCAGGTGTGCACACACACACCCATGAGCACACAGATAACACGTTTTTATATGCACAGAAAACGGTCTGGGGACTAACAGTAGTCATTTCGGGTAAAAGGGACTGGGGGTGTGTGTGCAAAAAGTGGAATCTTTGCCTTTAATTATTTTTTACAAAGGGCACATATTCATTTTAAATGAAAGAAAAACCAATAACGGCAAGAAGAACATGAAAAGAAAGAAGGAAAAAGAGCTAAACAAATTTGCAAAGAGAAATGTCTAGGAAAGTTTTGGTTCTGCAGTGAGCCCAAGGTGAGCAGGGGACCCACACCTGGACAGTGGCTTTTGTCAACTCCAGATAGTGGGGCTGTGACACAAAATTACTTGCTCTTGTTAGTAAAAGTCCCTGATTTCTTTTTTCAGAGAGGCAGGGAGAGCGAGACAGACAGGAACATCGAGCTGTTCCCACATAAGCCCTGGTGGGGGAATTGAACTGGCAACCTCTGCACTCCAGGACAACGCTCCAACCAACTGAGCTACCCAGCCAGGCCTAGTCCCTGATTTCTTGGTAGCTGGCTAATCAGGAAAAGCAGTTGCAAGCTTTAACCTTTAACTCCACTGCTTAGAGTAGCCAAATTGATATGAAAGGAGGCTCTCAGGTGTGTGCATTTTACCACCACCACCACCATCATCATCATCATCAAGAACACTTGTCAAGTGCTCACAGTGTGTTAGGAACTACAATGTTATATACAGTCAATCGCTTACAAATCTCCCAAAGGCATGAACCCACAGCAGGGGGCGGGGAGGGGGTGTAGGAGATGAATCCTAGAAAACAATTTTCAGAAAACAGCAGATGGAGGAAGAAGGGGAGGAAAAAAGCCTTCTCTTCCTCCTCTTGGTAAGTGATAATATTTTCACTCCTCGCAGATGGCACCTCCTGGAATAACCATCCGTGGCAGGGAAGGCGGGTTCCTCTGGGCCGCCTGGTGCTTTTCTCGGCAGCTTTCAGTCCCCCCTACCTTTCCCTTGATGATCTGTCTGGGAATAGAGAGTTTCAGAAGCGTGGAATCGTTTTAGGAGCTTGTAAAGGTATCAGACCAATGAAGGCAAAAGAGGGGAGGAGGCAAAAGTAAGAAATGGAATGGAGGCCCTGGCCGGTTGGCTCGGTGGTGGAGCGTCGGCCTGGCATGCAGGAGTACCGAGTTCGATTTCCGGCCAGGGCACAAAGGAGAGGCGCCCATCTGCTTCTCTACCCCTCCCCCTCTCTTTCCTCTCTGTCTCTCTCTTCCCCTCCCACAGCCAAGGCTCCATTGGAGCAAAGTTGGCCCGGGCGCTGGGGATGGCTCCATGGCCTCTGCCTCAGGCGCTAGATTGGCTCTGGTCACAACAGAACGACGCCCCAGATGGGCAGAGCATCGCCCCCTGGTGGGCGTGCCAGGTGGATCCCAGTCGGGCGCATGCGGGCGTCTGTCTGGCTGCCTCCCCGTTTCCAACTTCAGAAAAATACAAAAAAAAAAAAAAGAAAAAAAAGAAATGGAATGGAATGGAGAAGGAGGAGTTGTATGATGAGAGAGAAGGGAGGAGAAGGAAGAGGTAGAGATGGATTTTGAGTCTCCCACAAAAGAAAACAGCACCCTGTGCAACAGGCGAACTCCATCGGAATTTCCTGCCTGCTGAGCAACACTGCTGAACCCAGGAGCAGCGCTCACATCCAGTCTGTCCCACATGATCAGCCAGAGCTCCAGACTGAAATTTTAAAGTCACAAGTCTACGATTAAGTTTTAAAAGGATCTTTCTTGTGATATTTTCCCCCAAAATGCATAAAACCCCTCTCTTTCACAATACTCTCAAGGCACCGAGGGGAAATTCAAAAAGCATATTACACTTACCAAGGGGTACATGTTGGCACTGTCATCCTTTTGAAACAAAATGTCCTCGGTGGTGGTGGCCACCAGGGAGTCCTCCAGGATGTGGGCTTTGGGTTGGAATTCTTTTGCTTCCCCCTCAATGAAGTGGGAGACTCTCTTCTCTAGTCTCCCTTTCTCCTTCTTTGGGGCCACTTCTCTCCTTTCTTGTCCCAGTTCATCTCGGGGCGTCTGCTGGATTCTCTCCCCAAGCTCACCCGAGGGTGGGCTTTCAAGGGCCTGTATCAGTTGTTTGTCAGAACTGGATAGATCCAAAACTTCTAGTTGTGAGCCCAGGCTGTGCAGACTCTCTGATTCTGATGACTTCTCTGACTCACTATTACTATGGATTTTCTTTAAAAAGAAATAAAAGAAGATTATGATTCCAAATATGGTACATTCTCAGTTAAGTATTTTCCTTTCTTTTCCTAATCAGCCAGGTTGAGTGTTAGCCTCACACTGAAATTGTGAAGTGTTTTTTTTTTTGTTGTTGGGTTTTTTTTGTATTTTTCTGAAGTTGGAAACGGGAGGCAGTCAGACAGACTCCTGCATGCTCCCGACCGGGATCCACCCGGCACGCCCACCAGGGGGCGACGCTCTGCCCATCTGGGGCGTTGCTCTGTTGCAACCAGAGCCAGTCTGAGGCAGAGGCCACAGAGCCATCCTCAGCGCCCGGGCCAACTTTGCTCCAATGGAGCCTTGGCTGCAGGAGGGGAAGAGAGAGACAGAGAGGAAGGAGAGGGGGAGGGGTGGAAAAGCAGATGGGCGCCTCTCCTGTGTGCCCTGGCCTGGAATTGAACCCAGGACTCCTGCACGCCAGGCCGAGTCTACCACTGAGCCAACCAGCCAGGGCCAATTGTGAAGTGTTTTAATAAGGAGCTTGGACATTTTTGTACTCAAATAATATGAATCATGGGTGTGTCAGGTTTATTGCTGGCCTACTAGCAGACCCACAAAAGCAGACCCATTCCTCTGGTGAACATCTGACTAGTCACAGAGCCAGTTCTCCTTGGGCCAGAGCTGAGTTCTCCTGCAGGGAGGGTTTCTCGGAAGCTTATATTACTATTACCACACTAACTGTTTTAAGATAAGCAAACTCCAGCTAACCCCTACCAGCCCTTTGTTTTTTTGTTGTTGTTGTGGGGTTTTTTTCCTGTATTTTTCTGAAACCGGAAACAGGGAGAAACAGTCACAGACTCCCGCATGCGCCCGACTGGGATCCACCCCAGCACGCCCACCAGGGGGCGACGCTCTGCCCAGCTGGGGGTGATGCTCTGCCCATCCAGGGCGTCACTCTGTCGCGACCAAAGCCACTCTAGGCCTGGGGCAGAGGCCGAGGAGCCATCCCCAGCGGCCGGGCCATCTTTGCTCCAGTGGAGCCTCGGCTGCGGGAGGGTAAGAGAGAGACCGAGAGGAAGGAGAGGGGGAGAGGTGGAGAAGCAGATGGGCACTTCTCCTGTGTGCCCTGGCCGGGAATCGAACCCGGGACTCCCGCACGCCAGGCCGACGCTCTACCACTGAGCAAACCGGCCAGGGCCCTACCAGCCCTTTAAAGTCAGTTCCTCCTCCAGGAAGCTTTCCCTGACCATTTTCCAAGCTATGTTAAGTTGTCTTGTTTTGAAAAATGTCTCCTATATTTCTCTCCGTCTCTCCACTTAGCTTATCATTTTATGTTTAGTTCTGGGTCTGCCTCCCTACACACCCTAGAACTCAAGAGAATGGACTGTGTCTTACCTGGGTTTTTGTTTGTTTGTTTTGGGTTGTTTTTTTTTTGTATTTTTCTGAAGTTGGAAACGGGGAGGCAGGCAGACAGACTCCCGCATGTGCCCGACCGGGATCCACCCAGCACGCCCACCAGGGGGCAATGCTCTGTCCATCTGGGACGTCGCTCTGTTACAACCAGAGCCATTCTAGCGCCTGAGGCAGAGGCCATAGAGCCATCCTCAGCACCCAGGCCAACTTTGCTCCAATGGAGCCCCGGCTGTGGGAGGGGAAGAGAGAGACAGAGAGGAAGGAGAGGGGGAGGGGTGGAGAAGCAGATGGGCGCTTCTCCTGTGTGCCAGGAATCAAACCCGGGACTCCTGCACGCCAGGCCGACGCTCTACCACTAAGCCAACCGGCCAGGGCCGTGTTACCTGGTTTTTGTATCCCCATAGCTTGGCATATAGTAAGCATTCACGGAATGGCTATGAATGAACGAATAAATGAATAAATGAATGACAATTACTACTTACTGAAAAAATTTCTGACTCGATTGACTGGGAATCAGCCAATGGAAGTCTCTCCAAACTGATTGTGGACATGGAGAGTTCTCCGGGCTTCACTGTGGTTTCTTCCAGGACTCCTGCAGCCACCTCTTCCTGTGCTGCTCCAGCCTCCTCCTCCTCCCTCTCCTCCTCCACCCCTTCCTCCTCTTCCCCTCCCTCCTCCACTTCTTCCTCCTTTCCCTCCTCCACTCCATCCTCCTCTACCTCCTCCCCTCCCATCTCCATTCCTCCCTCCTCTACTCCTCCCGCCTCTTCCCTTTCCTCCTCCACTCTTTCCTCCTCTTCCCCTTCCTCCTCTCCCTCCCCTAGAGAGTCTCTCCATGCTAATGAGTCATCTTTTCTTGATTCCCAATGCATAATTTCTTCCTCTTCATAATAATTAGGATTATACTCGTCTTCCTCTTCCATTTCTGTTTCTCCATCTTCTGCTTCTTCTAGTGAGTTTCCCTCTGCATCTGACATTGTTCTCTGTGGCGTTTCCTCTAGAGAAATTGGACCATAATAATCAGCAACACCCTCTGCTTCCCCATTTTGATTCCTTGACGCACTAACCTATTGATAAAATGTTCAACACCGGTCAAAAGAATGTCACACTCCTGGAAAAGCCTGTCCCAAATCTTGAAAATATTGATCCCAGGACCTCTCATCTTTCTAGGAATATCTTTAAAGCTCTCTAACTCATTTTAAATACATTTATATTCCAACAGGTAGCAACATGCACAACCCTGGCATTAGCCACAATTCTAATATGACTCAAGCAGTGTAGCTTAGTGGTTAAAAGCGCAGGCTTTGCATTAGCCTCTCCTGGCATCCCAGTTCCACCACTCACTTGGTGCTGTGACCTTGGGCAAGTCACCCTATGCCTCAGAGTCTATATTTGCTCAAAGACAAAATGAAAGAAATACCCCCCTAAACCTGGGGTTATGGTGAAGATGAGATGACATACATAAAATTCTCAACACAGTGGCACCACATAGTGCTTGGGAAATGGTAGCAATTGTTTAAAAAGTTTAAAAGCTTTTTTTCTCTTATTCCTTATAACAAACTTAAGAATTTGAGGCTCTGATGTTGAAGTGACTTATTCACGGCCACACAGCTGGTACAGCAGCAGGGTCTAGGGCTCTTGACACAGAGCCTCTTCCAATGCCAAACTTTGCCAGTGAATCTTGATGCGGGGGGGGGAGGCAGGTGTGTGGGTCTGCGAGGCCCTTTCCTCCCAATCAGGTCTCCCTGGGGCCACAGAGGCCCGGCTCCGCCCAGCTAGGGTGAGCACCCCCCGCGAGGCACCAGGTCCCGCTTTGCTGGGCACCCCCAGCCCCGGCCGCGTGGCCTCCATCCGACTCACAGAGCTCGCCCACCAGGTCCTCAAAGTCCGGGATCCTCCCGCCACCTCGACCCCCGCTCAGCCACCTCCCGAGCCTCCAGCTGCCACTGCTTTCTTCAGCACCGGTTCCCTGGTGACGGTTGCCACCCAAGCCTTGTTCCCATAGTAACCGCCGCCGCCACCACCAGGCCGTAAAACTAGAGGGCTGGACGGTGGTAACGTGCCCAGAAAGCAGCTGGAGCAGGCCGGCGCGCCCCCTGCTGGTCGTATCAGAGAGGCGCCACTGCGACTGGGGCGATGCAATTGGCTTTCCTGGCCTCCCGTTTTTTCCTTCCGTCCACTTTTTCCCGTGAGAAGCTGCAGCGGGTAATACTAGCAGTTTTGACTTTCTGAAGGCTTGACAAGATTAAGTGAAGAAGTATGAACTGTTTAATAAAACTCTGCCAAAAGCAATCTAAATTTCCCGGTCTCGTGGAGGCGACATCCATTTCTCCTCCACACCTTTCCACCGGGGCAAGAAGCGCTGTGTTGAGAAAGAAGCGCTGTGTTGAGAAGTTAAGCTAGCTGGAATTAAGTACTGTATTACATAGGTTATTATCTTGCTGTTCTTATCACAAAGCGTTTCAGCAAAACCAGTTTGGTTAAACCTGTTAGGATCATTCTACCTCCAAGTGACCTTCCCCTGGAATCTCAGACTCATGAAGCTTCTAAAGGGAGGCCTGCAGGGAACCAGCCACAGCACGGATGCAGAAGGCTCTTTGCTGCTGTTCTTTTAGGAGAATGTGAATGATCCCCCCCACTCCCCATGCTCCAATGCTGATTAATTTATTATACATACATCTCAAAAAGAAGGGGGGAAGATAAATTGAATAGGAGAAGCTGTTTATTATAGTCTAGGGCTCAAAAAACGAAAATGAATAGCACTTGGAATTAGAACACAATTTAAACAGCAGAGGTTGGTAAGCACTGTGGCCATGTGGGAAATACATGGGGATGTAGGGCTGGAGTGACAGTCTGGGGAAGACACTAGACAGGAAGGCTTTCCAGTTGAGCATGAGAACCCACGGCTGGAAGCACACCCCAATACCGACTCCCGTCGGGGCAAGCTGGATTCTTATCCAACCCAAGCACATCCAGTCTCAGGAACACAGGCGTGCCTCAGGAAAACAGCCCAGACATCTGAGAAGGGTCTGTGGAAATAAACACTGTGATACCAAGAAGAGAGAAAGACTAGAGGCACTAGGAATCCCGGAAACCCATCTTGCCATGTTAAAGAGAGAATGAAAGGAAGGAGGAATTGGCATTTTCAAGGGGTCAGATGTGCACACACTGCTTATTGCCAACAGCAGTGTCAGGCACACCTGAGTGGTTTATAAAACAGTGCTGACCTGAGGGCATGACAAGGAGGTGCACATAAAAAGTCAAATTAGAAGCGAATTTGCAGGCATTTTTATTCTAGCAGTGAAGGGAGCTTGCTGCCCTCTGGTGGGTTATGGACAAGAAAGCCAACCCCTCGCTGGGAAGCCTGGGGAGCCTCCTGGTTTCTCTATTCTTAAAGGGAGCAGCTGTGGCTCTGGAGGTTCAACTGCTGAGGATGCAGTTTCTGTATTTAGAGCAGCAAGGCCACAATGCAAACACAGGTGGGTAGCCAGAGCGTCTGGAAACCCCCTGCAATAAACAATGATGTTCCTCAAATGTTGGTCAGACGTGACTTTGGCACAATTGTGGTTCTACCCAGCTTTCTATGAGGATAGTCTAACTCCAGTCTAAGCTTTGATCTGCAAGGTTTATAAAAAATTCATTTGGGGTTGTATCAGTACTATAAAACTGTGTTCACTTGGGGGGAAGTTTTTCTAAAATAAAGTCACAGCAGCATCTGTCAGAATAACTCCCACCCTCTTGCCCACAATTAGAGGATTTCCACTTAGGGCCACGGCCTAATTTGCGAAAGATGCTAAGAAGCACTTCTCAAGTTTTTAACAAAGCCCCAGGAGATAACACTTGGAGGCCACAGCATATTCACCACCTAGAAGTTCAGGTTCCCAGCCTCCTGCAGATCCTTAAACTTCAGGGACAGAAGAGTTGGAAGAAGGCCCCCCTAGACCCAGGTCCAGGACAACAGAAGATGCTTTCCTGTTACTGCTCCCCAGGGACAATCATCTTTGCAGAGGAATAATGTTGCAGCTGGAAGGGAAAAAAAAAGAAACAGTGTAAGTTTGGCAGCTTCATTCAGGAAGATCAGAAGGTGAGCCCTCCTGAGCTTGTCACTACATTCTGTAGTTAGCTCTGTAAAGCAAATGGACAGTTAATGAAAGAACCAGAGACCAGGGCTCCCCCACCCCGTACGTGCAGTCTCATCCTACCACAGGTATTCATCCTGGAGTCCTACTGGTCACCTGGGGATGCCCATCATTTCCCAGCACCGCCCCCAGGCTTCCTATGTAACCAGCACACAACGGAAGCTGCGGTGTGAGCGAACCAAGGAAAGGGAGATACCTTACCCCAGCAGTCCCTTCCCCGCCCAGCGTGTCGGGACAAGTCTAAGCTGGTGTTTCTCCCCTCTGCGGATCACTGTCACATTCAGGGGCTTCTGAAAGGAAAGTAGCTCATTTCAGGTTCAATCTCTGTAGTACTCAAAGAGATTCAGGCTAAAATGCTGAGATATATTTTTTTTGCCCATCAGATTGGCAGAGATGCTTATTTTAAGCACTAGCCTGCAATTCGTGCGTGTGGGGGATGTGGCACTCTTGGGGCAGCCAGTGGGGCTGCAGATCAGCACCAACCTCTTGCAGAAACACATCCCCCCCCCAAAAAAAAAAAACCTCTTTAAAAGGTATATACAGGAGAAAGGCTGTAAAAAATAATAAAATAAAATAAAAATAAATAAAAGGTGCATTGGAAATACATTTTGCAAAAGTACAAGATGATATACAAACAAAGTGTTCCTCCCAGGACTGTTTATAAATTTAAAAACTGAAAACACCTAATGTCTCTCTTAATAAGGTATTGTTGAAATATAGTATAGTGCCTAACCAGGCGGTGGCGCAGTGGATAAAGCGTCCGACTGGGATGCAGAGGACCCAGGCTCAAGACCCCAAGGTCGCCAGCTTGAACGCGGGCTTGCTCATCTAGTTTGAACAAGGCTCACTAGCTTGAGCCCAAGGTCACTAGCTCGAGCAAGGGGTCACTTGGTCTGCTGTAGCCCCCCAGTCAAGGCACATATGAGAAATCAATCAATGAACAACTAAGGAACCGCAACGAAGGATTGACGATTCTCATCTCCCTCCCTTCTGGTCTGTCTCTCTCTCTGACTCTGTCTCTGCCACAGAAAAAAATAAAAGAAAAAAAAGCAGTTTTAAAAAACAAGGAATTGAGGGAGGAAAAGCATTCTAGGCAGAGGGAACAGCACATTCAAAGGCCCCAAGCAGGGACTATGCTTGAGTAACAGCACTTTGAAGGCAGCAGTTAAAGGCGCTGGCAATTCTAGGGTTACCGACCAAATGCCACATGACCCCCAACTCACCCCCTCGCTGTGCTGTACCACGCTGCCAACGTTTTGCAGCGACTGGAAGTTTTGAGTGTTCACGGAGCCAAACTCCACAATCTCATCATCCACTTGCAGACCCTAAAGAAGAGAAATGGAAAACCAGGATAGAGATTAAATGTGCTTCCAGTGTTCTTCACCCTTCCATACCCAATTTAAGGTCAAGATCAACAGATTATTTTCTACAGGGGACAGTGGAGGCCCAAAGCAAAGAGGGCAGGGATTCAGATACCTCATGTAGAGGGTGGATAACTGGGTCACCTCCTCCAGGGACTCCTCCTAGGGTAGATCTAGTAGAAGGTGGCCAAGTCTGCCCAGTGTCTGAGAAAAGCTGGTAGTTCTAGAGGTCTTGAGATGTATGGGCAAAAACCAAATGCTGCTCTCCGGGGTCCTGACCCAGGTTCAGGGGCAAATGAACATCGGCCGACTCAGTCAGGGCCTACTTTGTTCAGGGGTCAAAATTCAGACAAGTTTTCCCTAGAAGCCCTCAAATAATCTGCCACAGGCACAATACTGACCCAGGACTAGGGTGACTCTTTCATTCTAAAAGCCTGGCTGGTGATTCACTCATCCCCTCTACAAATAGTATTTGACACGAGTCAACTATAACACTGTGCTAGATGCTGTGGACATGGTGCCAAAGAAAACAGCCGATGTCCAACTAGGACCTTGTGACGCTAAAGAGGACCTGGAATCAGGACCTTGCTCCCTGTCTTAGGATGTGCCCTGGCACAAACTACTTCAAGGCTCAGAGGCTTTTCCTCATGGGTGAAATGGAGTAAAGTTAGCACCGACTGCAGGAGGTGGCTGTGGGATTAAATATTAGATACAAGCCCACATGAAAACCTGCATGTGACGTTCACAGCAGCATCATTCATAATAGATAAAAAATGGAAACTAAAAACTCCATTAATGAATGAGAAACAAAATGTGATCTATCCACACAATGGAGATTACTCAGCTCTAAAAAGGAATGGTACACGCTCCTACATGGGCAAGCCTTGAAAATACAATACTAAGTGGAAGAAGCCAGTCACAAAGGACCAGATAGTGTATGATTCTATTTATACGATGTGCTCAGAACAGGCAAGTCCATAGAGACAGAAAGCAGACTGGTGGTTGCCAGGGGCTGGGGAAGATGGGAGGGTTTTGGGGGGAATGACTAAATGGTATAGCTTCATTTTAGGATGATGAAAATGGGCCCTGGCCAAGTGGCTCAGCGGCAGGCAGCAGCCCAGTGTATAGAAGTCCCGGGTTCAATTTCCAGTCAGGGCACACAGGAGAAGCAACCATCTGCTTCCCCCCCCCCCCTTTCTCTTCCCCTCCTACAGCCATGGCTCAAATCTTTGAGCAAGTTGGCCCTGGGCACTGAGGATGGCACCATGGCCTCACCTCAGGCACTGAAATAGCTTAGTTGCCAAACAATGGAGGAGTGGTCCTAGATGGCCGAGCATCATCCCCTAATGGGCTTGCCGGGTGGATCCCAGTTGGGGCACATGTGGGAATCTGTCTCTCTGCCTCCCTGCCTTTCACTTAATAAAAAATATTTTAATTAAAATGATGGAAATGCTCTAAAACAGACGCAGAGCTCTGTGAATACATGAAAAGCCACAGAATTGTATACTTTAAACGGGTAAATTTTATGGCATGTGGATTACATCTCAATAAAGCTGTTTAAAACGTTTTAAAATACCCCATGAAAGATGTAGCTCATCTGGTGGGACAGCAGCTGTTATCCCCATGTCTACCAGTCAGTGTCCGGCTACAATGAGTACCAGGAAGAGATTCTCCATCCCTCCCTTGCAACACTTGCCACCTTCCACCATGTGTCCCATATCATTCCCTGACCAGTTTAGTGGGCAGCAGGGGCTGACTCCTCTCCAAAACCCTGGCTGGGCCCTCAGCAGGTTTCAGTGTTTGCTGAATGAGAAAGTGAAGTCAAGCTGCAGTGCAGAGAGAGCGTGGCTCTGGCTTCCCATAGTCCCCCCCACCGCACCCCTGCCCTAAGGCACCCACTGGGTACAGATTTGGGTGGCCAGGCCTTGGCTTACCGCGATGCTGGCAGGGGAGCCGGGGCTGATGCTGTTCACCTTGGCAAAGGCCTGAGAGGGGCTGAGGCCCTCACTCTGCTCCAGGCTGCGGCTCCTGGCTTCTTCGTGGGCCTCGGCCATGTCCCGGGCCTGCTTCTCCTTGTCCCGAGCGTGCAGCTGGTGCAGAGCCTCCTCCACCTGCTTCATCACCGCCTTGTGATCATTCTGCAAGCCTGGGAGAAGAAAACCATATCAGGGCTAAGGATGGCAGCTGAGGACACCAGGCTCCCACATTCACTCACTGAATATTGAATAAGCACTTCCTACGTGCTCGGCCTTACACCAAAACACACTCAGGTGGAGTCATGATTCAAATGGGTAGTAGAAGTCAGTAAGAAAACGTAGACAACAGTTCCCTTCCAATATGATTTGGTGGTAGACTGCTGGTTGCCCACCTGCAGCAAGGTGAACAATGGTCCCTCAAAGAGGCTCCTGTCCTAATTCCCGGAACCTGTAACTATGTTACTTTACCTGGCCAAAGGGACTTTGTAGATGTGATTAAGTTTCAGACTCTGAGATGGAGATTACCGTGGGTTATCCAAGTGGTGGGCCCAGTGCAATCAACAGGTCTTTGTAAGTGAAAGAGGGAGGCAGAGTGCGAGAGAGACGTGACAGAGTTGGAGAGCTGTGATTGTTGGCTTTGGAGATGGAAGGCGCCATGATACAAGGAGCGTGAGTGACCTCTAGAAGCCGGAAAAGATGAGAGCCCCACCCACTCCCCTGAGCTCCACCCACTCCCTGATCTTAGCCTAGTGAGACCCATTTGCACGTCTCACCTCCAGAACTGTGAGATAACACATTTGTGACGTTTTATGTTACTAAGTCCAGGGTGATTTGTTATATCAGAAGCAAAAGACTAATATGCTACCCAACCTCTCTTCTCCCTCTGTTTCATAAGTCCTAACACATAATTGGTTTGAGTAGGATTGTAAGCAATATCTGACTTGGGTTTCTATTGTTATTTCAATAAAGTTTCCACCATCAAGTCAAGTTCTTAAAAACAAAGTGAAAAATGAAACTATAAATATAGAACCCTGAGCTTAACCCATTCCCTGAGTTCTCAGTCCTCTCACGGGGACAATGAGATGACCCTGTCAAGGCAGAAGTGAGGCAAGCAGATAACATAGACTCCTGGTGATTTCATTTGTGTGCCTTTAACGTCTCCTTCTATAAGGTGGGGTACGCCCCACCCGCAAGGGTCACTCACAGACGATGTTGTGCCTGGCGGTTCGAACTTGGTACAGGTCCACGTCTGACCGGGGGTAGCCCTCGCAGTCCACCAAGGGCTCGTTCATTCCAATGCCTTTTTGCTGAAGGGAAGAAATGTGGATCAAAAAAACCTGCAAGGTATGAAGTCCTCAAGACCCCTTTCCTCAGACTCTCTTCTTCCACAGTCTTTGTCAGGCGACAGTAACGAGAGCTGCCTTCTGTTGACCACTTGGCGCAGACCACGTGTTTTACCCATATCCTCTCACAGGAACTCTCAAAGGTGGGCCCTAATTTTTAAATTGCTTTTTGATAATACAAGTGATTCATGAATCATTCCTCTTCTGAAGATGGAACTGTGCAGATAAAATTAATGACTCCTTTGAGCACGAATCCCCCAAGGCCAGCCTCCTCCTCCAACTACCCTGACCCCCCTCCTTCCCACAGGCAGCTGACACCTGGCTGGCTGATGGCCTTGGAAGTTGGAAGGGAGTGATACCCCCTGAGAGCACCCAGCTGTGGCAGGCCTTTGCTTCTGCTGAATATAAAAAAAAATCTAAAAGGGATATCAAAAAGAGGCTCTCACCCCTGGATGGATACACTGATATCGCCAGATGGCCCCGAAGGAGGGGAACTGAGTGGCTGGTGGACAGGGGAAGGAGACAGACTTTTCATTTTACAGCCATTAGTAGACTTTGAATTTTGACAATGGGAATGTATTCCCTATTTGAAATAATACATTTCCTACATAAGTTAGATCATGGCATACAAAAGCAATGAAACATGTTACACACTGATGACGATGTAGGGCAGGGAATTTGCAGTCAGCCTTTGACATGATCCCAGTTCTGCGACGTACAATCTGGGTGCCCTTGGTTAAGACCTTCACCTCTTTACTTTATTATGTTTTTAAGATTTTATTTATTCATTTTAGAGAGAAGAAAAAGATAGAGAGAAATAGAGAAGAAAAGAGGAGCAAGAAGCATCAACTCCCATCTGTGCCTTGAACAGGCAAGCCCATGGTTTCAAACTGTCAACTTCAGCATTCCAGGTTGATGCTTTATCCACTATGCTACCATAGGTCAGGCAAGACCTTCACCTCTTTAAGTCTCAGCTTCCTCAATTATAAAATGGGAAGACTTAAGCCAGCAATCCCAGGATCTAGCTGGCAACCTTGGGCTTGAGCTGGTGGCCCACAGGATTGAGCTAGCACCCCTGGGATCCAGCCGACAACCTCTGTGTTCCGGGGCAATGCTCTATCCATTGCATCACTGGCCAGGGATGAAATTTCCTTTTAAAATAAATTTATTTAAATTCTGGCCAGATAGCTCGGTTGGTTAGAGCATCATCCCAAAGTGCAGAGGTTGCAGGTTTGATCTTCAGTCAGGGCACATACAGAAACAGATGTTTCTGTCTCTATCTCCCTTCCTCTCTCCCTAAAATCAATTTTAAAAATTATTATAAAATAATTTTATTTAAGTGAAAAAGGGGGTCAACTTTAAGAAAAACATAAAGGGAATAACAGTACAGGAAGTATATGGATACAGCATCCTGCTCATGGTAGACAATAACTTAAGTTTAAGAAATTTCTGGCATAACACTTGAAAGCACAACAGGCCTAAGCTCTAAATGCCACTTTGTGACTCTGAGCAAGTGACTTTTTCATAAACCAGCACCCTTCTGGCATATATAGTCAGCACCCAGTAAAACAGTACGCTGGCCTCCATCTGGTACTCTATCTTACTCCCATTATCTAAAATGCATTCCATCTGCCCTGTATGGGACATAATTAACCTACTCTCTCTGCAAATTGACTTGTGGTTTTACACTAGGTGGCTTAAGAAAAACTATCAGTTTTGGAGCCAGACAGACCTTGGGACCTGATCCACCATTGCCACTTCTTAGCTACAAGACTTTTTTTTTTGTATTTTTCTGAAGTTGGAAACGGGAAGGCAGTCAGACAGACTCCCGCATGCGCCCGACCGGGATCCACCCGGCATGCCCACCAGGGGGTGATGCTCTGCCCCTCCAGGGCATCGCTCTGTTGTGACCAGAGCCATTCTAGCGCCTGAGGCAGAGGCCACGGAGCCATCCTCAGTGCCCAGGCCAACTTTGCTCCAATGGAGCCTCGGCTGCGGGAGGGGAAGAGAGAGACAGAGAGGAAGGAGAGGGGGAGGGGTGGAGAAGCAGATGGGTGCTTCTCCTGTGTGCCCTGGCCAGGAATCGAACCCGGAACTCCTGCACACCAGGCCGACGCTCTACCACTGAGCCAACCGGCCAGGGCCAGCTACAAGACTCTTGATAAGGGTTTTCCCGACTCTGGGCCTCAGTTTTCTCTTTATACAGTAAGAATAATGAGCCTTCACTGTCACTCAAAGGTTAGTGCTTAGTCCCCTGACCAGTAGCATCAGCACCGCTGGTAATCTGCCAGAAATACAGCACGTACTCCTCATCAGAATCTAATTTTTTTTTCAGAATCTGATTTTTAACGTCCACAATAAAGTTTAAGAAGCTCTGAGGTAAAGTTAGCAAAGCACAGAACACCTGGTAAACGTTGAACAAAGATTGATGGTAGTGGTGATTATCAATCACCCGGCCTCTGCAAACTTCTTAGCTCTGTAACTGGAGGCAGGTCTCAGTTAAGTAGTGCCTTAGTTTCCTCACCCCTAAAGTGGGGGGAATAATAGAGCTCACCTCAAAGGGTTTCTCGAGGACTAAATGAGCCCACCAGTGCTGAGCGCCTAACAGAGCGCCCGGCAACACAGTAAGGGCTCCATAAACGCTGTCAGACCAAATACTGTTCGCAGTTCTCAACGTTATCTGCCCGACTGCTGCCGACAGAGGCCGCAGTTAAGGCGCGTTGGGCCTCCCAAGGAGACCGATCCACAGCTGAGAGCTCCAGCGGAGGCCGCCCCGGTCTCCCAGTCCTCCCGGTGTCAGGAGACCGAGTCCGGAGGCCTTGGGACGCCCCTTAAGCCACCCAGGAGCCCCGAGCCCACACTCACGCTCTCCAGAACCTCATAATTGGCTTTGATCTGCGCTTCGATCTCCTCCTTGCGCCGTATCAGCTCCTGGACGTCGCTGACAGTCACCGCGCTGGTCTGTGGGGAGACCCTGCTCGACCGCGCTTCCTTCTCCGACATCTTGGACCTCAGCCCGGGATTCTAGACACCTCGTTTCCGGGTTGCGGACCCCCGAGGAAACTTTGGCTACGGCTCCGTCAGTAGACCAAAACACCACGGCCCTTCGTGAGCGCGGGGAGGGGCAAGGGGCCTGGTTTCCTTTGAGGGCGGGGCCACCTGAAGCCACACCCTCCTGGAAACGTGGTCTTGTGGCGCCTCCAACTGAGGCAATATACGGAGGAATGGTTTCCCGGTACCCCGGCGTGCTGGCCAGGACCAGGGTAAGGTGATTTCTCCCTAGCTGGTTCATTTTCTGTCCTCATTCATTCACCTAACATTTATTGAACGCCTACTGTTTGTATCTGCGAAGAGAACTGCGCGTGGTGCTCCAATCCAGCTCTTCATGTCTACACAGCTCTGGATGGGTTACAAAGCAAATTCATATTCCTATCCCTCGTTTTTACAAACCCTACAAGCTTGGGTGCAAATCCGATGCTCCTGCCACCTATTGCAATGTAGTGACCTAGGTAAATTACCTCACTTCTCAGAGGCTCAGTTTTCTCACCTGTATATACTGGTCCTATATCAATAGAAAACTATTTCATAGAGCTGTCATTTTGCCAACAAATATTTATTGAATGCCTCCTATGTGCCTTACACTGTCCTGGGTGCTAGAGGTAAAGAATTGCTGGGTTTAGTGCCTGTCACATGTTTAGGTCTTTATGAATTTGGGTAACAATAATAGTAATATTGATCATGTATCAAATAGTTACAATGTGCCCAACACTGTTTAAGTGTCTCTTAACATGTATAATAATCCTATAAACCAGGATTATTATTATTACCCCATTGGACAGCTGAGAAAGTCATCTCAATAACCGCACTTGCCCCACTAGCAAAACAAGCCGCCCAAATTTCAACCCAACTTAAAACCAAACAAGAAACTTTAATATCTTCACATGTGGCCCTTATATTTTGCAATGAAAAGGACACACCATCACTTTTGTAGTATTCCAACATGTTCTTCCTGAATACAAACATGGAAAACAAACAGACAAATCCTAACCGAGGGACATTCTGCAAAACAACTGACCTGAACTCTTCAAAAAGGTCAGCATTGGAAAATAACCCTGAGTGCTGGGCAATCACCAAGAAGACTAAAGAGATGCAACAATGAAATGCAAAAGTATGCTTCTTGATTGGAACCTGGTTCCCCTCAAAATAAATAAATAAATAAATAAATAAATAAATAAATAAATAAATAAATGCTGTGAAGGATGTTTTTTGGGACAATTGGGGAAATTTGAATATGGGATTTTATATTAGATTATAGTGTATCAATGTTAAATTCCCTCAGTAAGACAATGGTATTATGATTATATAAGAAAATCTCCTTGTTCAAAGGAGCTATTGTTTAAGTCACTATCTTATGTTGTTATTGTCAATTTTGTTGTTGTTATAATAAACCTAGATCCCATTCCTTCTCCTGCCCTTAGAGCTCTTGAAGCCATTGGTTGCCTCCATCTCTACTCTCACCCCATCACCCCAAAATTTTTTAGATTGCGGTGACCGCAGCTTCTCGGTTACCCCTTTCATCCATTCTCTACAGGGCAGCCAGAACAACCTGCCCAAAGAGTGACACTGTAGCCCTTTCTGGAGAGCTCAATCAGTTAGAGCATTGTTCTGAAGCACAGAGGTTCCTGGTTTGATCCCCGGTCAGGGTACATACAGGAACAGCTTGATGTTCCTCGCTCTCTTTTCCTCTCTCGCTGAAATCAAAATAAAAAATAAAAAAAAAAGAGAGTGACTCTTGTAACTCCGCCATTGAGAAGCTGTCAGTGCCTTTGCAATGCCCTTCTTTTGTCTTTCCGGATGCTTCTGATCGCTGTTTGCCTTTTGGACTCACACCCATACAACCCTCAACACACACATACAACTTAGGTTCCAGCCACACTAAGCTCCTAGCAGTTTCTGGCACATTTATTGTTTCATCTCTCTTAGCACAAGGCCTTAGCATCTGCTCATCTCTTCTCTAGGACATCGTCTCAAGCCAGGCCGATTTCAGCTCCTCCTTCAAGATCCAGCTCAAACATTCCCTCCCCTGAGAATCATTCTCCAACCCAACACAAAGATGGGCTGTTCACTGTACCATTTCCCTGGTATTGTAAATGTATGCTTATCCATGTATCCACCCATTGAGGACTCAAAGGATGTTGGCTGAGGCTTGTTTATCTTCAAATGTTTGCCTCCATCAAACATTTGAAAAAGACTCCTCCACAAATAACAAATGTGAAGTAAAATACCCAACATATACTTTATCTCAGCATCAGTTCTTACTCTAGAGTAGTCAACCTTTTTATACCTACTGCCCACTTTTGTATCTCTGTTAGTAGTAAAATTTTCTAACTGCCCACCAGTTCCACAGTAATGGTGATTTATAAAATAGGGAAGTAACTTTACCTTATATAATTTATAAAGCAGAGTTACAGCAAGTTAAAGCATATAATAATAATTACTTACCAAGTACTTTATGTCATATTTTCGCTTAGTTTGGCAGAATAAATCTTTATAAAATAATTTACTATAGTTAAATCTATCTTTTTATTTATACTTTGGTTGCTCCGCTACTGCCCACCATGAAAGCTGGAACGCCCACTAGTGGGCGGTAGGGACCAGGTTGACTCCACTGCTCTAGAACATCTTCCTCCCATGGACCCACACACAGAAGCAATATACTCTTATCTACTTGACAGCCAGTGTTTAACCAGATTCTAAGGGAACAGACTAAGAGAACAACCCTTGCATCTTACCTTCAGGGCCACAGCCAGCCAACAAAGGCTTTGTTTTAGAAAGCTGCCAAGACCTCCGAGAACCTGAACTGTTTGCCTCTTCCAAATGTCTGTATTGTGCTCATTTCCACTTCAGAAGGAGGAGGCCAAGAGAAACAGAATTGAAAAATAGATCCAGGAAGCTAGAGCTATCCCAGGAAGATCTGGTTGGTCATAATTCATACTGCCTGCCTTCAGGACTCGGCAAACTTTCCATATTTCCCCTCTGCCCTGGTGTAGGAGCCACGCAGACTATACTCTGCCTGTCAGTTACACCCTGTTCCTGCATCAATAAACCAAGGGGTTGAACTTCAAGGTCCCAGTTATTGACAGGCTTGTGGGAGCTGGCTCACTAAGAATTTTTTAGAATTTTAGCTTAGTCACTGAATCAGTTCAGGGCTACATCATGAAATAACTACCACACTCCAAAGGATACTTACAGGGTGTTTAGTGAAAGAACTATTTACAGAATCAAGGACAAGCTTAAGAGAGCAAATAAGGAATGATAAAACCATCTGGGGGCCCTGGTCAGGTAGCTCAGTTGGTTAGAGCATCATCATAATACATCAAGGTTGTGGTTTTAATCCCTGTTCAGTGCACATACAAGAATCAACCAGTAAGCCTGACCTGTGTTGGCACAATAAATAAAACATCAACCTGGAACTCTGAGGTCGCCGGTTCAAACCCCTGGGCTTGCCTGGTCAAGGCACATATGGGAGTTGATACTTCCTGCTACTCCCCTACTTCTCCCTCTCTCTCTCTTCTCTCTAAAATGAATACATTAAAAAAAATAAGTTTAGCTTGACCAGGCAGTGGCGCAGTGGATAGAGCATCGGACTGGGATGCAGAGGACCCAGGTTCGAGACCCCAAGGTCGTCAGTTTGGGCTCGTCTGGTTTAAGTAAGGCTCACCAACTTGAGCTCAAGGTCGCTGGCTCCAGCAAAGGGGTTACTCCATCTGCTGAAGTTCACGGTCAAGGCTCATAGGAGAAAGCAATCAATGAACAACTAAGGTGTTGCAACGCGCAATGAAAAACTAATGATTGATGCTTCTCATCTCTCTCCATTCCTGTCTATCCCTGTCTATCCCTCTCTCTGACTCTCTATCTCTGTAAATAAATGAATAAATAAATTATAAAAATTAAAAAAAAAACTAATGATTGATGCTTCTCATCTCTCTCCGTTCCTGTCTGTCCCTATTTACCCCTCTCTCTGACTCTCTGTCTCTGTAAAAAAAAAAAAAAAAAGTAAAAAAAAAAAAACAACAACATAAGAATCAGCCAATGAATGCATAAATGAGTGGAACAACAAATTAATCTCTCTTAAAAAAAATGCCAAGGGTCATGAGTAGTTTCAGAACCTAGACAAGATGTAGCCACCAAACCAGAGTGTGGCCTTCATTAGAGGGCCACAGCAGTCCAAACAACATCTGGCAGACAGGGAGCTGGACAGGGAATAGCCCTCTTCTCTGTCCTCTTGCCTGAGACTCTGACTTGCTGAGGATAAAGGAGGTTGGAGCATGAAGTAAGGCAGGGAAGGAGGGACTTGGAGGGACAAACAGAACAGCCAACATGGTTACCAGTATTTAGACACTTGGGAAAATAAAATGCAGAGCTCCATATGGTGCGTGACCCTATTTTTACACAACAAAGTTGGCTCTCCCACATACATGTCTATATACGCTTACATGTGATTGCATGAGAAGGGACAGAGGTGGCTTGTACATGTGAGATTTAACATCTAGTGCCTGGGCAGCGTGTGGAGCAGAGGAGAAAGCAATTGAGAAAGTAGAACATTTACTTATATGAATTCAGAGGAACTTAACAAGGAAAATCACTGTCAAAGCATATGAGTCATCACCTGACCAGGAGTGGCGCAGTGGATAAAGCATTCACCAGGAAGGCTGAGGTCACCTGTTTGAAAACCTCATGGCTGGTGGCTGGTTTGAGGGTAAGGGGAGGAATTGTCCACGCAATCCCAAATCTTGCCAGCTTAACCCTTTGAGGAGTGAGTTTTTTCCATACTCGCTGACCCCGGGAGTGAGTTGTTTTGTTTTGTTTTTTTTTCAAAAAATGAAATTAGTTCCAGTTACAGTTTTATTAACTTAAAATCATGTTTGTTTGATAACCAATTTATGGAAACAAGAAGAACATACATACATTTGCCTTTTTTCCTTTTTTTTTTTTTTTTTTCTGAAGTTGGAAACGGGGAGGCAGCCAGACAGACTCCCACATGCGCCCTACTGGGATCCACCCAGCACGCCCACCAGGGGGCGACGCTCTGCCCATCTGGGGCGTTGCTCTGTTGTGACCAGAGCCACTCTAGCGCCTGAGGCAGAGGCCACAAAGCCATCCTCAGCGCCTGGGCCAACTTTGCTCCAATGGAGCCTTGGCTGCGGGAGGGGAAGAGACAGAGAGGAAGGAGAGGGGGAGGGGTGGAGAAGCAGATGGGCGCTTCTCCTGTGTGCCCTGGCCGGGAATCGAACCCAGGACTCCTGCACGCCAGGCTGACACTCTACCACTGAGCCAACCGGCCAGGGCCCATTTGCCTTTCTTTAATGTTGCTTTACACGTTTTTAAAAGAAATTGATTGTGCTCTGGATGGTCAGGAGGCATGAGGACATACATGAATGTTTGTACTACTCAAAGGGTTAAGCCCAAACATTGCTGGCATGAAAAGGCCAAGGTCTCTGTCTTGAGCAGGGGACACTTGCTCAGCCCTAGTCAGGGCATATGAAAGCAGCTCAATGCACAACTAAAGTGAAAGCAGCTATGAGTTGATGTTTCTCACCCTATCTCACCCTTTCTGTCTGTCTCTCTCTCTCTCTAAAAATAAACAACATGACCTGTGATGGCGCAGTGGATAAAGCGACGACCTGGAAATGCTGAGGTTGCCGGTTCGAAACCCTGGGCTTGCCTGGTCAAGGCACATATGGGAGTTGATGCTTCCAGCTCCTCCCCCTCTTCTCTCTCTGTCTCTCTCTCCTCTCTCTCTCCCTGTCTGTCTCTCTCTCTCCCTTTCTCTCTCCTCTCTAAAATGAATAAATTAAAAAAAAAATTTAGCCCTGGCCGGTTGGCTCAGTGGTAGAGCGTCGGCCTAGCGTGCGGAGGACCCGGGTTCGATTCCCGGCCAGGGCACACAGGAGAAGCACCCATTTGCTTCTCCACCCCTCCGCCGCGCTTTCCTCTCTGTCTCTCTCTTCCCCTCCCGCAGCTGAGGCTCCATTGGAGCAAAGATGGCCCGGGCGCTGGGGATGGCTCTGTGGCCTCTGCCTCAGGCGCTAGAGTGGCTCTGGTCGCAACATGGCGACGCCAGGGATGGGCAGAGCATCGCCCCCTGGTGGGCAGAGCGTTGCCCCATGGTGGGCGTGCCGGGTGGATCCCGGTCGGGCGCATGCGGGAGTCTGTCTGACTGTCTCTCCCTGTTTCCAGCTTCAGAAAAATGAAAAATGAAAAAAAAATGAAAAAAAATTAAAAAAAAAAGAAAAACATCTCTTATTAAAAAAAATAAAAATTAAAAATAAAAACAAACAACAAACAAAAAAAAAAAACAAACAAAAAGCAGCCCTGCCACAAGATTGGTTAGAGCATTGTCGCAAAGTGTAGAAGTTGCCAGTTCAATCCCCAGTCAGGATACAGAAACAGCTGGATGTTCCTCTTTCTCTCTCTCTCTTCCTTATGCTCATGAAAATCAATAATTTTTTTATTTATTTTTATTTTATTTATTCATTTTAGAAAGGAGAGAGAGAGGGAGAGAGAGAAGAGAGGGAGATACAGAGAGAGAGAAGGGGGAGGAACAGGAAGCATCAACTCCCATATGTGCCTTGACCAGGCAAGCCCAGGGTTTTGAACCAGTGACCTCAGCATTTCCAGGTTGATGTTTTATCCACTGCGCCACCACAGGTCTGACAATAATTTTTTTTTTGACAGTGACAGAGAGAGGGATAGATAAGGACAAACAGACAGGAACGGAGAGAGATGAGAAGCATCAATTTTTCATTGTGGCACTTTAGTTGCTCATTGATTGCTTTTTCATATGTGCCTTGATCAGGGGGCTACAGCAGACCAAGTAACCCCTTGCTCAAGCCCGTGACCTTGGGTCCAAGCTGGTGAGCTTTTTTTTTTTTTTTTCAAGTACAATTTTTTAATAAAGATAATTACAAAAGATGGAAAAATCAGCTCAGAAAGGCCAATTACTTCTTTAATAGATCAGCTTTTTTGACATAATAACACATCAATTTTAAATACTATCACATAAAGCATGGTGGAGAAAAAAATTTTGCTTCATAATTAGAAACTCACACTAAACTTGCCAAGAAAAACAAAAACAAAATCCAAAAAAAGCCATTTTGAAAATAAATACAGTCCATGCCAAAATAGTATAAAATGGATCCAGAAGTCTTCAAAAAGAAAACTTTTCTTCCCAATATTTTCTCATTGTTTTATGTTTTCTGAAATTGGAGAAACTTTCAAATTCAAGGGTTGCTGAGCTGTTCTGATTTGGCTCCTTTGGTATCTGTTTTTTCACCACTATTATCCTTGGATTTATCTTCCTCTTTAACATCTGCTTTTTTGTCCTCTGTTTCCTTCTTGTCTTCCTCAATTCTAGCTTTCTTTGCTCCTTTCTTATGATCAGCCACATTTCTACGGCCTCCTTCTCCTTCATCCTCTGAATCTGAGAATTCTTCATCACAAGCTATCCGTTTGTCTGATGCTCGAATAGAAATTCTTTTGTCTGGATCCTCTCCATCTTCATCTCCACTGTCTTCATGAACAGCATCTTCTGGAATAGCTTGCATTTGGACACCAGGTGCATGAGGTAACATGCGTAAATTTTCAAATAAACGCTGTTTTATTTTTTCCATATATTCTGGAGTGTTCTGGTTTGTCATATTGGAAGGACTAATATGCAGTTTGAAGTCTGGTCCAAAATACTCAAAGTAATCATTATATGGCAATTCATTGGGAATCTCACAGTCAAGGGCCACTGCATTCTCCTATGTCCAACAACGAGCAACGTTCCGGATTGTGTAACCGCCTCCCCCAAGCATCAGTAATGGTAAATTAAAAGTTTTTACAACTTCTACACATTTAGCATGACCTTTGACTGTTAGATTGAAGCAACCAAGTCTATCACCAGATAGTGAGTCTGCACCACACTGTAACACCACAGCACTAAGTTGATACATCTTCATCACCTTTGAGATAATAGGCTTAAATATCTGACCATATGACTCATCATCTATACCATCTCTCATTGGAAAATTGACAGCATAGTACTTGCCTTTTCCTGCACCTATATCCCTCAAGTCTCCTGTTCCCGGAAAGTATTCCCCATATTTATGGAATGATACGGTCATTACACGATCTGTTGTATAAAAAGCTTCTTCAACACCATCACCATGATGGATATCAATATCAATATATAAGACTCTCTGATGATATTTTAGTAACTCAAGGGTGGCAAGCACAATATCATTAACATAACAGAATCCTGATGCTTCTGATTTCTTAGCATGATGTAATCCTCCAGCCCAGTTAACAGCCATATCAGTTTGCTGTCGGTTTAACTTCACAGCCCCAGCAACTGAGCCACCAGTCGAGAGCTGACAAAACTCAAAGAGTCCATCAAACACAGGACAGTCTTCTCCAACATTAAATCTCTGCATCTGCTTACTATACTCAGACATGTTATCTGGTCTTATTGAACGTAGAAATTTGATGTACTCATCACTGTGGTATTTTGTCATTTCTTCAGCAGTGGCTTTATGGGGCCTGTATATTTACATTTTTCTATATAAGCCATAATTTAGCAGCAAGTTATGTGTCATGCTGATTCTATGAGGTTTTATAGGATGGCCCTGTCCATAGTAATAATTTCCAATATCACCATTGTACTAGTAGCACACTTTCTTTTTGCCGCCTCCCTGACTGTACGCCATGGGCTCCTCCTCCTCCTGCTGCTGCCGCTGCGGCTCGGTGGGAGTGAAAAGGGCTGGGGCTCCGGTAGGGGCGGCCGTCTCACGGGAAATGGCAGGCCGTGGGAGGAGAAGAAGGGGCGTCGGGAAGACTCGGTCCGGCTGGGAAAGCTGGTGAGCTTTGATCAAACCAGATGAACCCGCGCTCAAGCTGGTGACCTCGGGGCCTCGAACCTGGGTCCTCCACATTTCAGTCCGACACTCTACCCACTGCGCCACTGCCTGGTCAGGCAATGATTTTTTTTTTTAATTTTTATTTATTTATTTATTTATTTTTTTACAGAGACAGAGAGTGAGTCAGAGAGAGGGATAGACAGGGACAGACAGACAGGAACGGAGAGAGATGAGAAGCATCAATCATTAGTTTTTCATTGCGCGTTGCAACACCTTAGTTGTCCATTGATTGCTTTCTCATATGTGCCTTGACCGTGGACCTTCAGCAGACTGAGTAACCCCTTGCTGGAGCCAGGGACCTTGGGTTCAAGCTGGTGGGCTTTTCCTCAAACCAGATGAGCCCCTCAAGCTGGCGACCTCGGGGTCTCGAACCCTGGTCCTCTGCATCCCAGTCCGACGCTCTATCCACTGCGCCACCGCCTGGTCAGGCTTGTTTTTAAAGTAAAAGTGTACATTCAAGTGAGATAGATCATTGCAGATGCTGTTTCCTGTCATTTGGTTAAAGTAATTATGAAATAGCCTTTAAATGAAACCCGGCCCACAAAAATGATGAACGTAGGTATTTCTTACCATGAAAAGTGTTCACAAAACATAAGTAAAAAACTATGTTACAGGAAAGTATCATATCTGTACATGTTTATATGTTTTCAGAAGGTAGTCTGGTATGCTTAAATTGTCTACGGTGGTTGCCAATGGATGAAGAATTATGGGTGGGTTTGTTTTCTGTATTTTCTCCTCCCTCCTTTTTTTAACTTTTAATTATGTGTATTTTCTCTTTTCCCCCCTCACTTAAATTGTATTAATTCTGGCCTGACCTGGGGTAGTGCGTGGATAAAGTGTTGAGCTAGAACACTGAAGTCGCTAGTTCAAAGCCCTGGGCTTGCCTGATCAGGGCACATATGAAAATGGATGCTTCCTGCTCCTCCCCCCTTCTCTCTCTCTCTTTCTCTAAAATGAGTAAATAAAAAATTTTTAATTGTATTAATTCTATTCTAAAGAATAAAATAAAACACATCTGAGCTGGTTAAATTGGTGCATTCAGTTTGTGAAAATTCTGAGGTGCAAACATTTCGCACTTTTTCATGTACATTAATCTTCAGTAACATATTTCCCGATTTCAACAAATATACAAAATTATAAAGAACATTTTAAAACCAATACAAGTTTTTAAAATTGAGACAAGCATAAAATTAACCATTTTTTAAGTGAACAATTCAGTGGCGTTTAGCAAATTTACAGTGTTGTGTGACCACCACCTCTGTCTAGTTCCAAAACATGTTCATCACCCAAATGGGAACCCTAAGCCCACTGAGCAGTCACTCCTCATTTTCCCCACCCCCACCCCTGGCCACCACCAATCTGCATTCTGTCTCTATGGATGTACCTATCCTGGATTTTTTTTTTCTTGTGTGTGTGTGTGTGTGTGTGTGAGAGAGAGAGAGAGAGACAGACAGAGACAGAGACAGAGAGAGACAGATAGGGACAGACAGGCAGGAAGGGAGAGAGATGACAAGCATCAATTCTCTTTTGTGACACCTTACTTGTTCATTGATTGCTTTCTCCTATGTGCCTTGATGGGGTGGGGGTCTACAGCAGAGCAAGTGACCCCTTACTCGAGCCAGTGACCTTGGGCTCAAGCCAGCAACATTGGGCTTCAAGCCAGCAACCTTTTGGGCTCAAGCCTCGACCATGGGGTCATGTCTATGATCTCCACTCAAGCTGGTGACCTTGGGGTTTTGAACCTGGGTCCTCTGCATCCTAGTCTGACACTCTACCCACTGTGCCACCGCTTGGTCAGGCTGGATAGTTTATATAAATAGAATTTAAAACAATAAAATCTTTTTGTTTTTGACAGAGACAGAGAGAGAGTCAGAGAGAGGGATAGATAGGGACAGATAGGAAGGGAGAGAGATGAAAAGCATCAATTCTTTGTTTCAGCACCTTAGTTGTTCATTAATTGCTTTTTCATATGTACCTTGATGGGGGGGGGACTACAGCAGAGCAAGTGACCCCTCGCTCGAGCCAGTGACCTTGGGCTCAAGCCAGCGGCCATGGGGTCACATCCAGGACCCCATGCTCAAGCCAGTGACTCCACACTCAAGCTGGTGAGCCTGTGCTCAACCCAGATGAGCCCATGCTCAAGCTGGTGACCTTGGGGTTTTGAAACTGGGTCCTCTGCGTCCCAGTCTGATGCTCTACCCACTGTGCTACCGCCTGGTCAGGCAAAACAACACAATCTTTTTTCAGTCAATGGATTTCTCATAAAAATTCAAATTTCCAGCTTCTTTTTTTAGAGGGAGGAAGGAGAAAGAGAGAAAGGGAGTAAGGAGCAGGAAGCATCAACTCGTAGTAGTTGCTTCTCATATGTGCCTTGACCAGGCAAGCCTGAGGTTTTGAACCGATGACCTCAGTGTTCCAGGTCCATGCTTTATCCACTGCGCCACCACAGGTCATGCACAAGTTTCTAGCTTCTTTTGATAAAATCTGACCAAACAAGGCCCATGTCCCCACACGCATCAACTGGCTGAAGCTGAATAATCATCACCCTTTTTGACAAAGTGTGAGTGTGACCTCCAAACCCTCCCAGCTCTCTTCTCTGTATTACTCTCCTGGCTCCTGGAGCATTTTGGGTTCAAGTCCTTAGGTAATGGCCTCTCAGACTCTTTCACTTGTTAACATCCTGAGGGTCTCCCGAGACAGTGATACACACCAGAAAAATAGGATGAATTGGGCCCTGGCTGCATGGCTCAGTGGAAGAAGTGCAGTTCTAGCGCGCTTAGGTTGCAGGTTCGATTTCCCAGTCAGGGCATGCAATTGATGATTACACAACTAAATGGAACAACTAAGTGAAACAGTGAGCTGATGCTTCTCTCTCTTTCTCTCTCTCTCTCTCTCTCTCTCTTTCTCTCCCTTCTTCTCTCTCTCTTCCCAAATCAATGGGGAATTTTTTTAAATTAGACAAGGAATAAAGGGGAATGAATCTCAATGTCACAACTTATCAGTATGACCACTTCGCTTCCCTGAGCATCAGATTCCTGGGGCACAATAATAACACCTACCTACCAGGGTTGTGCTCAATGCGAAGCGATGGACACAGGCACTCCTATCCCTGTGGGCAGCAGAAACTCTGTTCCTACAGCTCTCCCTAACACTGTATTCAGAATTGGGAAGGGAGGCTCAGAGAGGTTAAGCAATATACAGAATGTCCTTGGGTTACAACAGTCTTGACATACGACATTTCAAGTTTATGACACTCTCATAAAAACTAAAAAAAAATAGAGACATGAGTGTTTTGGCTTACGCCGAGTGTTGTACTTACCAACTATGTGGGAGAACTAGTTTGGTTAGAAAAAGCCATCAATCTTCCAGACTAGCCAGGAATAATTCTTTAAGAAGGTAGAGAGACCTGAAACAGATTCTGTACCCTCTACATCAGCTGCTTCTCAAGATGAAACACTTGTATTACAAGGAGAATCATCTCCAGCATCTCCTGCATGTTCCTTAGGCAATCCTGATTCCCCTGACTCAGTATCTCCAGCACCTTCTGCAGGTTCTCCTGCCTCTCCAGCTTCCTCCTCCCCATAGGTCACTCTCTCCCGCCTTGCAATGCCCCTTCCAGTGTGCGAGGCAATCACAGGAATAAAAGGTAAGGGATTTTTTATTACACTCATTTTTTGTCATTTTTTCTGTTACTACAGTGCAGTGTACAGTACAGTGTGTTTATGTCTTTTTCCTTTTTCTGTGGCTTAGTTGTGTTTTTATGCTCTAGATCAGTGGTCCCCAACCTTTTTTGGGCCACAGACCGGTTTAATGTCAGAAAATATTTTCATGGACCGGCCTTTAGGGTGGGACGGATAAATGTATCACGTGACCAAGACAATCGTCAAGAGTGAGTCTTAGATGGATGTAACAGAGGGAATCTGGTCATTTTTTTTAAAATAAAACATCGTTCAGACTTAAATATAAATAAAATGGAAATAATGTAAGTTATTTATTCTTTCTCTGTGGACCGATACCAAATGGCCCATGGACTGGTACCAGTCCGCAGCCCGGGGGTTAGGGACCACTGCTCTAGATTATGATTTTACAACTGTGTTAGGATAGGTAAGTGACTTGGGTTAGGGTGTGTTTCAACTTACACCAAAATTCAGGTTATATCACTGTGGTAGGAACAAAACTGTGTTGTAACCCAACCCACCCCCCCAATTTGAAGGTAACACAGCAAATCAAAGGCCAAAGCTAATTCCCCTGTTGCCCTGGGAAGAAGAAAAGTCAATGCTCCGACGTAAAGGGTGGGAGATGTTGGAAGGCTTGGATGGTGAGGACACAGGTTCATTCTGGAAGGGATCAATGATTGATCTTGAGTAACTTCATCCTCGGCTTATGCAAGTGATAACGGTAATGACGTCATGGTAGTTTGGCCTAAGAGGAAAGAAGAAACCCCTTTGATGTGCTATGAGCCTTGATGTGACAGCAGCTGCTCAGTCTCCACGGCCACTGCCTGTCCCCAATCATGGGGGCTTCCTGCCCCCTAAACTCAGGCAACCAGAGAAGGAGCAGCTCCTACTGGCTCCAAAGAGCCTACTGTTAATCCTTCAGGAAGTTTGAGAACCAATTTATTTTTTAAACACCAGCATTACTTAAGATTAAATTCTATTAAAGAATAAATTAAAAAGAAACAGAAAAATCAATAATAGAATCTTATAAGTAAATAAACATCATTAAAAACAAAGGAATAGCCTGACCAGGCAGTGGTGCAGTGGATAGAGTGTTGGACTGGGATGCAGAGGACCCAGGTTTGAGACCCCGAGGTCGCCAGCTTGAGCGCAGGCTCATCTGGTTTGAGCAAAGCTCACCAGCTTGGACCCAAGGTCGTTGGCTCGAGAAAAGGGTTAATCGGTCTGCTGTAGCCCCACGGTCAAGGCACATATGAGAAAGCAATCAATGAACAACTAAGGTGTCGCAATGAAAAACTGATGATTGATGCTTCTCATCTCTCTCTGTTCCTGTCTGTCTGTCCCTATCTATCCCTCTCTCTGACTCTCTCTCTGTTTCTGTAAAAAAAAAAAAAGGAATAGCCTGCCTGTGGTAGCACAGTAGATAGACCATTGACCTGGAACGCTGAGGTTGCTGGTTTGAAACCCGGGGTTTGCCCAGTCAGGGCACATAAGACAAGCAAGCAATGAACAGCTAAAGTGAAGTGACTATGAGTTGCTACCTCTCGCTCCCCCCCTCACTTCCTCTCTCTGTAAAATCAGTAAACAAAATATTTTCAATAAATAAAAAAATAAAAACAAAAGAATAAATGCTCAAATCGCATTCCTTCCTAATTATTTTTACCACATTTTAGTATTATCTACGTTTTTGTGCATTATGTCAGTGTTGCACATTCCTACATATGCCATTCTCGACCCCAAGATCAGTGACCTCATGTTGGTAGCATGCACTTGGCGATAAGAGAGTATTTACACCATAGAATTCAAATGCTACAAGCCAAGACTTCATTTAGTATTTTGTTGTTTGTCTAGGCAGGGGTGGACAAGCTATTGGCCTTTGGTCCAAATCTGGACAGCTATCTCTTTTTTCTTACTGCCTGTTTTTGTAAGTAAAGTTTATGGGCACATAGACACACCTATTTATTTGCAGACATTCTCCTTTTTGTGTTGGCCAGGTTTGGATAGTGTAAATGCCAGAGACCCAACTCAAACTAGCTTAAGCAGAAGAGGGCGCATTATGGCGGACCCAGGAGCGGGGCTGGAACAAGAGGCTCAGACATCAGGCAACAGCGTGTCTCGTTTGCTTCTCCCTGCTTTCTTTCGATTTCCCCACAGAGGCGGACTTGGCCAGCACAGCGCCGCTCCATCAGTTCAGCGAACCCCGAGCTCAGAGAGAGGCTCTTCTCAAGCAGAAGTCCCAGGGCAAACCCACACTGGCCGGCTTGGGTCAGGTGCCCACCCTTGAACCAATCACAGGGATTCTCATTGGCCAGTCCTGGCTCACGGGCTCCAACCACATGGACAGAGAAGGGGAAGGGGTGGTTCCCTAAAGGAAAAGTAAGGTGCTGTTAGATACGGTAGGAATAGATGCTGGAGACGCAAAAACAACAAACATCCTGAACATTCCTCAGTGCCCCCAGAGCCAAGCACAGAGGACGTCCTTCGGACCACGTGGATCCAGGGCACCCTGCTGGCAAGGTGCCCTCAGACAGAGCCTGGGAGTGGCCCACAATCACAGACCCCAGAGCCCAGGGATCTCATATCCGGTGCCATTGACCCTCAGGCTATTATGAATGATGTCTGTTGATACAACTGCCTCCCACCCCAAAGCTCAAGCACATGGGCTCTGTGCCCCGAGAGATAAAGTTCAACTTTACCCAGATGGCCCTGCCCTGTGGCGTGAGCCCTGATAATGGATGGGCACCCAGATCAGCGCTCACCCCTTTAGGTCTGCAGCTAATATCTTAGCTCTTGGTTGGAGGGCTGTAGGACCTGGCAGGAGACAGGGAAGTTACTTATAGGCTCTGAACCCTCATTAGTTCTATTTGGGGTGAGTCTGCAGTTACAGATTGTAGGAAGCAGAGCCCAAGGCTGTTTGACTGTTTTTGGGTCCAGTTTTCAAATGGAACTAAAGTCTCTCGATTTATTTATTATCCTCGAATATAATAACGACTCACAAATAGTCCACTGGGCCACTCTAGTCCAAGCACAGTGGCTACAGACAGCTAGGTTTCATGCTCAGCTCTCTTTCCTGTGTTGACCTTGATCAGAGAAGCTTTTAAAGTCCTGATGCTGTTGCAACTCTGCTATAAAACCCTCCATCAATGAACAACTAAAATGCTACAACTACAAGTTGATGCATTTCATCTCTCTCCCTTCCAGTCTCTCCCTCTCTCTCACACACAAAAAAAGGAAAAACATATTTCATAATCCAGAGTAACCCATAATTCCACCACCCAAAGATAAATAACCACTGCTATAGTATATTTCATTTGTTTTTTTATTTGCATATTTCTGTTTTATTTGCATATATCTATATTCTATTATATGTGTGGTTATATGTGTGATTTCATATCCTAATTGAGAATTTCCACCCTAAATGAAGTCTCTTAATGCATTCTTTTTAAATAACTGCATAATATTCCAGCATATGCATATATTTTGATTTATTTAATCATTCCTCAATTAAGATACTTTTTAAGCCACATATTTTGAAAATGCATAATAAAAATACATAACAATAATGCCATCTAAATGTTAACTGTTAGGTCTCCAAAGGAGGAACGCATAAGGCCTGATGAGTTTTATAAGAATTTTTTTTTTTGTAACAGAGAGACAGAGAGGGACAGATAGAGACAGACAGACAGGTAAGAAGGGAGATGAGAAGCATCAGTTCTTTGTCGCGACACCTTTGTTGTTCATTGATTGCTTTCTCATATGTGCCTTGACTGGGGGGCTACAGCAGAGCGAGTGACCCCTTGCTCAAGCCAGTGACCTTGGGCTCAAGCCAGCAGCCTTGAGCTTCAAACTAGTGACCTTTGGGCTCAAGCCAGTGGCCATGGGGTCATGTCTATGATCCCACACTCAAGTCAGCCAACCTGCGCTCAAGCCTGCGACCTTGGGGTTTCAAACCTGGATCCTCTGCATCCCAGTCCTACACTCTATCCACTGTGCCACCACCAGGTCAGGCGAGTTTTATATTTATGGTCCTGGCGGGTTGGCTCAGTGGTAGAGTGTGGGCCCAGCTTGCAGATGCTCAGGTTCGATTCCCAGTCAAGGCATATAGGAAAAGCACCCATCTGCTTCTCCCCCTCCCCACTTATCTGTCTCCCTTTCTCTCTCTCTCTCTCTCTCTCTCTCTCTCTCTCTCTCTCTCCCTCCCCACTTATCTGTCTCCCTTTCTCTCTCTCTCTCTCTCTCCCCCTGCCACAGCCATGGCTCAATTGAAGCGAGTTGGCCCTGTGCACTGAGGATGGCTCCATGGCTTCCACATTGGCACCAAAAATGGCTCTGGTTGCAAGGGAGCAAGTGCCCTAGATGGGCAGAGCATCGCCAAGGGGCTTGCCAGGTGGATCCTGGTCAGGGCACATGCAGGAGTCTATCTCTCTTCCTCCCCTCCTCTCACTGAATTAAGGGAACAAAAAAAAAGAGAAATTTATTTATGCATCTGCAAACAAATGGGCTGAGACCCTCCTGGCGTCAGCCCCGAGGGTCTGGGAATTTAAGCCTTTACAGGGTTGCAAGGCTTAGTTAATTAGCTAGGAAGTTAGTACTGGCGTGAAATTTGGGGGTGGGGTGAAAGGATGTGCTCAAGCCGGAGGTTGGGTGAGGGTCTCAGGAGAAGTCAGGTTCGCTCCAGTGGAGAGTTACGGGAACCACCCCAACACCAGATGACTTTAAGTTTAGCCTTGCTTACTTAAGGTTTTTTGGTAAGGACCCCTGCACCCGAACCTAACATTAACATTTGATGAAACTAGATGGTGAGTCTATGGGTGTTCTTTGTACTATTGTTTAAATTTTCACTATTTGAAATATTGCATAATTAAATATCTTTTTTAAAACTATTGAGACTTAGGTGTGGGGGTGCTGGGGAGAGCCCTGGCCTTCCTCCTTCCTGCTCCCAGAATCATCAACTTCACACCTCCACCCTCCCTACCCCCCGGAGATACTGCGAACTTGGGCCAGGGGCAGGGCCATAGCTTCTTTCCCCAAACTCAGACTGTGGCAATACCAAGCCCCCCCGCCCCGTTCTCCATCGGCACCCACCAAACCCCAAAGAAACAGAATTCATCCTAATTAACAGAGACCTTACTGTGCACCAAGTTCTGTGGCAAAGACATGCTTTATTGCATCTAGTCCCTACCACACTCCTATCACTCTCCCTTTACAGATGGGGAGACGGGGGCTCAGAGGGGTTTGGTGACTTTCCCCAGCTACACAGGATGTAGCAGCACCAGGAGTCAGACCCCACATCTGTGCCTCTACCTCGTGTAGAATACAATGAAATGCAACCCTTGAACCCAAGTAGGAACCATACACCTGCTGTGCAAACGGGGCTTCCAGACCAGCCCCTAACCCCCTCCCCCAAACTCTCCCTGGAAGAATTCCAGAGCCACCACTGCACTCAAGCTGGCCCTGGCTTCTGGGCCGAGGAGGGCAAAGAGCACAGTCCAAGCCCAGGGTCCTAGAGAAATAATGCCCTTTACTGCTTTCCCTGGCCATTGGCTGGTGGCCATGAGCCAGTCACTCCCCCTCTCCAGGCCTGACGGCATGGCCCTGTCCAGTGAGGCTGCAGTTGGACCGGAACCTCCCCGGACTAGGAGCTTCCAGGATTGGGACCACGTTCCACCCCGATCAAGGCCAAAAGGCCAGAGGCGGGACCTGCCAGGGGTTAAATACTTCTGCCCAGCATTCCTCCCGGCCTCTCCTCTCGTGTCCCAGTCCCAGCAGGAAGTGTGACCAAGATCAACCATGGTAAGTGTCCGTCCAGGGCCAAGGCAACCTCCCTAGGGTGGTGCATCCTTAGGGAGACCTCCAGAAACACCCATGGCTGAGCCTCCAAGCCTTACTGTCCTTTTCTTTCTCCTTAGACATCTTACAGCAACAAGGGAAAGAAGGTAAGCAGGAGGGGCAGTGTGGGGTCAGGGATGTCAGCAAACTTCAGAAGAGGACTAAGTACAGTGGGCGTGTGATGTCTAGGATGTGCAGTCAACGTCACCTCTGCCCCCCACCCCCACCCCAGACTGAGCTGGACTCAATCTTGCCCTCCTAGGAAAAACGTTTCTCTCTTCTTAAACTGCTGCCAATCTCTGAATCCTATCTGGAAGTCCTTTCTAAGGTCCAACTGAAATCCAGGTTGCTGTAGCTCTAGGTTGTTTCCGTCTGGTACCTGGGCAGGCCTCCCAAGGGGGCTTCCCAATCCCAACCCCCCAGGAGCTCAAGTTCTACATGAGAAACCTGTTTAGTGGCTTGGCAAGACTGTTGAGGTGTGGCGGTGGGGGAGGGGGGGGACAAGGGAGGTGATCCATGTCCGGGGACTCAGCCTTACCCCTCCTTCCTTCTCAGCCCGAGAAAGGCCGATTTCTCCACTTCCATTCTGTGACCTTCTGGGTTGGCAATGCCAAGCAGGTAGAGACGAGGCCAAGGTATTGGGATGGGCATAGGGGTGGGAAAGAGGGCCTCCATGGACAGGGCAGGCCTCCCTCCTACTCTG
This sequence comes from Saccopteryx leptura, assembly GCF_036850995.1. Classification (NCBI taxonomy): domain Eukaryota; kingdom Metazoa; phylum Chordata; class Mammalia; order Chiroptera; family Emballonuridae; genus Saccopteryx; species Saccopteryx leptura. The sequence continues at coordinate 246,689,388 of NC_089504.1, read as the reverse complement.
TGATTGGCTCCCGGAAGGGGAGGATCATAGCTAGTGTTGGGACCCTTCCAGGAAGGACAGATACTCTGGGTCCTATTTACCCAATCAGGGCTGGACCCCAGCAGGAATCTAATCTGAGGTCAGCAGGGGTCAGAGAGCAGCCTTTCTTCCCAAGAGGGGCTCTGTCCTGGGATGAAGGGGCAGACAAGCTGAGGGGGCCTGGCAGCTCTCACTGGGCTCCCCCCAGCTGGCCCCATGCCCTCACGAACCAGCCTGCCACTCTGATCCAGGCCGCGTCATTCTACTGCAGCAAGATGGGCTTTGAACCGATAGCCTACAAGGGCCTGGAGACAGGTTCCAGGGAGGTGGTCAGCCACGTGATCAAACAAGGGCAGGTGAGTCCCCGCCCCAGGACCGCTACCCACGGAACCCTGTCCCTCTCTTCCTGCTGGTCTCTGAGCTCCCAGAGACTCTTGTGCCTTTGGGTGAAGTGAATCAGGAGGCCATTTCCCCAAGGGGGCCCAGGCCTCTCCCAGGGGCACAGCCCCCACTGGGCCTTCCACCAGACACCTCTGCACAGCACGCAACAGGAACCTTCTTAGTTTCGTCTCCTCCTCCAAGGCTGGCCTCACAGATGTTCAGGGAAAATTGGCAGAGGTCTTGGATGTCAAAGCTGAAAGTCTGGACAGTGCCCTGGCCCACAGGGTCCCCGGAGCTCTCCCCAAGGGGAGGCCTGATTCAGCAGCTCAACTCAGGACCTCTGGGGTGTCAGTGGTGGGCAGGGAGGAGGAGTGGGGTGCACCAGTGCCCATGGCCGGAGTCGCCGCTCACCCCCCTTCCCCTCTGTGTCTTAGATTATGTTTGTTTTCTCCTCTGCTCTCAACCCCTGGAACAAAGGTGAGGGCCCCCCCTCCCCAGGGTTCAAGGTGCCAGGGGGTGGGGACCTGGTATTGTGAGTGGGGTCAAGGACATAGGGACAGGTCAGGGCTCAGGGAGGGGGCCTCATCCTAGAAGGCGAGGGGAGCCAGCATGCTGGGAGGACAGGTGAGGGGGCCGTGACTCCAGCGCCACCCCTGCCACCCTGCCGGCCACAGAGATGGGCGATCACTTGGTGAAGCATGGCGACGGAGTGAAGGACATCGCATTTGAGGTGGAAGACTGTGACTCCATCGTGCAGGTGAGAACACACCTGGTTTGTCTCCCGTAGCCTCAATTCTGGGCCTCAGTTTCCCAATCTGCCAAACGGGCATGAGGGTAGCAGAGGCAACAGCAGGAGCTGGCTGAGGTTGTCTGGGACTGGATCACGCAGAAATGACCCAGCAGGAGCAGCTGGCAGAGGCTCTGGGAGGATCCAGACCTCACCGCCCCGCCCACCCCACCTCCCCTGCAGAAAGCCCGGGAACGGGGCGCCAAAATCATCCGGGAGCCCTGGGTGGAAGAAGATAAGTTTGGGAAGGTGAAGTTTGCTGTACTGCAGACGGTGAGTTTACTTCCGTGCCCTCCCCCTGCCATTCGCCACCACTAAGATGAAGATGCCAGGGTCCCCTGCCCCCAGCCAGACTCCTTATGGCACCCCACCTGTGTTTCAAAGCACAGACTTCTCGGCGGAGTCTGATCACCTGTAATGTCCAGCCAGTGTGCAGAGGCTGATGAGAGCTTCCTGCCTCTGCTGGAGCTTCCCTTCCTTCCCAGGGGGTGGGGGTGGGGGGCGGACATCATGGGGATGTAAGTTTCAGGCAGGGACTTTGAAGAAAGTAGAGGAATCAGGTCTGGAAGCCCCACCCCACACTAGTTTTAGGCTTTGGACAAATCACTTCTCTGTGACTACATTTGAATGAGCCAAGACTGGGGTTGGACCCCTGTGCAGTCTGAGAGGCACTATGTAACCTTCCTGTGCTGTGATCCCTCCTAGGGTTATTTATTGTAAGGTCAAATATCACCTGGGTACAGCACTTTGCAGAGTGCAGACACTCCAGCAAAGATTACCAAGTATGTTTAGTACCTGTGTGATCATCATACCAACACACATTCTCAAGATGAAATGCAACTTAAAAATGGTTAAGACTGAAAAGCCCATCAGTATAATTTGGTCGATTGCCCTCATCATTTTTTTTTTTTTTTTTTAGTTTCACATCTTTTTTTTCTTTGGCAAGAGAGACAGAGAGAGAGAAAAAGAGAGACGAGAAGCATCAACTTGTAGTTGAGGCACTTCAGATGTTCATTGATTGCTTTCTCATACGTGCCTTGACCAGGCGGGCTCCAGCAGAGCCAGCAACCCTTGCTCAAACCAGTGATCTTGGGTTCAAGACAGTGACCTTGGGCTTCAAGCCAGCAACCTTTGGGCTCAAGTCAGCGACCATAGGGTCATATCGATGATCTCACGCTCAAACTGGTGAGCCTATGCTCAGGGTTTCTACCTGGGACCTCAGTGTCCCAGGTCGATGTTCCACTCACTGTGCCACTGCCAGTCAGGCTAGTCCACATCTTTTTATTGCACCAAGCACTATGGTCCCGTGGGGCAGACAGACTGTCAAAGAGATTCCCAAATGACAGATTGAAATTCATTTCAGAAAGGGGAAGTGAACTGCCCAAGATCACACATCGAGTTTGGGTCAGTCCCGGGCTGCTACCCAGGGCTGTGTTGGTGCCATGCCATGTGGCCCGGCCTCAGAGGAGGTGGGAGTTTAGGGGCCACACAGACTATTTTTCCTCCCATAGTACGGGGACACAACACACACCCTGGTGGAGAAGATAAACTACACTGGCATATTCCTGCCTGGATTTCAGGCCCTGGCGTTCAAGGACACCATACTCTCCCAGCTGTGAGTACTCCTCGAGGCACAGCTGGGCTGGAGGACGATGCCCCTCTCTTCTGGGCTTCTCTGCAGGGGTGGAGCATTGCAAATCTGCTAGGCAGCTTCCGAGAGCCCCCAGGGGTGACTTGGAGAGGAAGCAGAGCAGCTAAGTACATAGGATCTGGAACCAGATTGCCTGTATTCAAATCCTAGCTCTGTTACTTCTTAGCTATTTAACCTTGGCAAGTTACTTTATTTCTCTATAACTCAGTCTCTGTCTGTAAAATGGGGCTGGTAAGGGTGTGTGAGTTGAGAGAAATAAAGTGCTGATAGTAGGGGTTTTGTAATAATGAGCTAGTCTTGTTATAGAGGGGCCATTGGGAAGGGGGGTATATTTAGGGAGTAACCTTCTCACCCCTTGATCGTGTCCGCCCCCCCAGGCCCCTCTGCAATCTTGAGTTCATCGACCACATCGTGGGAAACCAACCTGATCAGGAGATGGTGCCTGCCACAGAATGGTGAGTCCTGGCCCAAGCCCTTCCCACAAGGCCTGCTCTCGGGTTCTTCTTGTCTCGAGACACCAACATGGGACACAGAGCACCCGGTAGTAGAAAGCTGGCTTGAGGCCACCCATTCATCTGTTCCCTGTAAAACTGTCCCCATGGAGAGCAGAGAATTTAAGGCCCTACATGACCCACAGTTCCTCCCTCTGAGGATTCAGCACGAGGTGGGTGTCACAGTTCAGGGAAGCTCGGAGGAAGACTGTCACTACCCACACAGCACCCTTGTGCAAATTAGAAGCAAGTGACCCTTCTCAAAGCACTTGCATCTTTTGGAGTGTGGCCTTCCTATAAGGATCTGGCTAGAAGGCATATTTACTGCCACTGGAAGGAAAACTGTCACAATAAAGGTACAAATCTATGACATGTCTAACGGGAATGCTGGCTCCCTTTCAGAGTCTGCTCAGGGAACAAGTTCTGGAAGGTGGAATATAGGCATGGGGACAGTCCCAGAGCCAGTGTGTGTTTCCGGTCACCCCACAGGTACCTGAATAACCTGCAGTTCCACCGTTTCTGGTCTGTGGATGACACCCAGATACACACAGAGTTCAGCTCTCTGCGTTCCATCGTGGTGACCAATTACGAGGAATCCATCAAGATGCCCATTAACGAGCCAGCACCAGGCAAAAAGAAGTCACAGATCCAGGTGGGGCTGTTTGTCCTGGGGGAGAAGAAAGCAGGAAAGAGGTGGGAGGGCTCTTGTGGTGACGGGGCCAATGACAGAGGTTTCCTTCTTGCCCCCCCCCCCCGCAGGAATATCTGGACTATAATGGGGGCGCTGGGGTCCAGCACATCGCTCTCAGGACTCAAGACATCATCACATCGGTTAGAAGCCCATTCCTGGCCCTGATTCACCTCCCGTTGGGCTCCAGAGCCAATCTCTGTAAAATGGTGTGGGTGTAGCAGTGCTGTCCTGGGCTCCCCTTGCTGGTCCCTGCTGGTTCCTGCCACTCGTGGGCAGGCATGTTCCCACCCTGGAGAGCTCAGTCTTGTTTCAGAACAATGCTCTGGACTTTAGAAACAGCAGGCGCCAGAGTTAACAGGAAGCCTGGATTCTCTTCCTGGTTCTGCCAGTGACTTAACTGCGTTTCTCTGGGGGTTTCAACCTCCTCTCTGGGCTTTAGTTGCCGCACCTTGAAAATTAGGATCTTAGGCTACGAGACTGATTTAGATCCTAGAGCCCAATACAATGTCCTGAGTCCATGGCTCCAGCCCCTGAGGCAGTTGGGTCCTACATATTTCCTTAGGTAGAGTGTAAAAGAGCCTGACCCATCTCATTCAATCCTGGCCCAACCAAGGAGTCACCGCATAACCCTGGGGATTTCATTCATTCACTTAGTCAATAGATGTTTATTGAGCATCTACTATGTGCCAGGCACTGTTTTAGGTACTTGGGACCTATCAGCCAACAAGACAATAGTTTCCACCTCTATGGAGGCAGACAGCAAAACCAGTAAAATATATATGTTAGATGGCAATGAGTTTCTAGAGGAAAATAAAGCAGGGCAATTGGGAGAGGGAGGAGGGTGCCATTTAAATAGAGCAGTCATGAAAGACCTCATGGAGGAGACACTTGAGAATGCAGAGTTGGAAGGAGCAGATTTGGAAGAAGAGAAATGTGTGGATACCTGGGGAAAAGCACACCAAGCAGAAGGGACAGCCAGGGCAGAGGAAGGTTGAAGGAACAGCAAGATCACGTGGCTGGAACTGAATGAGCAAAGGAGAGAGGGTAGGAGACAAGGTTAGAATGTCGGAGTGGGGGCAGATGGTGAGGACTTTGATTTAGACTCTGAGACTGGACACCACCATGGGGCAGACAGAGGAGTGACATGACTTGTATTTTAATAAAACCACTCTGGTTATGATGTTGAGAATAGATACTTAGTCTCTCAATGCCTCAGCTGTGAAATGGGGATAACGTCATCCAAATGCCTCCAAAGATCACTGCAAGGATGTAACAAGGCACTATGTAGAAAGTGCTTGAGACAGGTACATAGTGAGCATTACATAAATGTTAGAGACTGCTGTTCTTCTGACCGGATGCACAAGATCCTCCTGGCACTTTGCGGGGGGAGGGTGGGTGGCTAGGGCCGGGACCCTGCCTCCTCCTCCTGGCCCAACACATCATCTGGGTAGGGGTGTTGATTGTGGAGAGAGAAAGTACCCTTGACCCTGCTCCGAAACAGATTCGCCACTTGAAACAGAGAGGCATGGAGTTCCTGTCTGCTCCTTCCACATACTACAAACAACTGCGGGAAAAACTCAAGACAGCCAAGATCCGGGTGAAGGAGAGCATTGACGTCCTGCAGGTGAGGCTAGAGCAGGCTCCTCAGTCCACTGGGGGAACAAGCCAAGTTCCATCTTACCTCACAAATTTGGCCAAACTTCTACCCTTGCAGCAGGCACCGGGACACAGAGGGAGACCAGACCAGGACCCTGACGCCATGAGACTTGCATTCTCGTGGGGAGACAGATGACAAAGAAATAACACAAACACCATCAGAGAGGGAGTCAGTGCCATGTAGAAAATTAAAATGGGCCCTGGACAGTTTGGTCAGTGGATAGGGCATCGGCCCAGTGTATGGACGTCCTGGGTTTGATTCCCAGCCAGGGCACACAAGCAAAGTGACCATCTGCTTCTCTCCCCCTCCCTTTCTCTCTTCTTTCCCTCTTCCCCTCCAGCCAGTGGCGAGGTTGGTCTGAGCATGGCCATAGGCACTGAGGATAGCTGGCTGGTGTGAGCATGTCATCTTCATGCACTAAAAATAGCTCTGTACTCGAGCATCTACCTGAGATGGGGGTTGCTGCATGGATCCTGATGGGGATGTATGCAGGACTCTGTCTCACTATCTCCCCTCCTCTCACCTAAAAGAAAGAAAGAAAGAAAGGAAGGAAGAAAGAAAGAAAGAAAGAAAGAAAGAGAGAGAGAGAGAGAGAGAGAGAGAAAGAAAGAAAGAAAGAAAGAAAGAAAGAAAGAAAGAAAGAAAGAAAGAAAGAAAGAAAAAAGTTAAAATAAGCTATGACAAAAAGTGACCTGTGACTACTTTACAGGATTTAGTCAGGGAAGGCTTCTCTGAGGAAGTGACATTTCAGTAAACTCTAGATGATAAGAAGGAGTTGGCTGTGTGAAAGGCTGAGGAAGAGCAGTCCTGGCTAAGGGAACAGCAAGTGCAAAGGTCCTGAGGCAGGAGCAAGCTCCAAGTGCTTATGAAACAGAAAGAAGGCTCGAGTCAATGAGAGGAGTAGTGGCCTAGGTCACAGAGAAGGTATGCAGGAGCCAATTCCTCTTGCAGGCTATTTAGGACTTTGAATTTTGTTCTTCTGTGGCTAGAAAGCACTGTAGTTTTTTGTTTTGTTTTTAACAATTTAATAATATGTGAGTCACATAACATATAAATCACTTTTTCAAATCACATAATTCAGTGGTTTTTAGCTATTCACTATGTTGTGCAACCATGATCAAAATAAATTTTAGAACATTTTCATCACTCTAAAAAGAAAGGGTATATAACCTTAGCCATCACCTACCAATCCCACCAATTCACCATCCCCTCAACCCTGCAGTCCTGATCTATCTTCTGTCTCTATAAATTTGCCTTTTCTGAACATGTCATATAAATGGAATCTTACAATGTGTGACCTTTTGTATCTGGCTTCTTTCACTTAGAAACACATTTGCAAGGTTCAGCCATGTTGTAGCAGGTGTCAGTGCTTCATTCATTTTCATAGCTGAATAATATTCCCTTGCATCAATAGACCACATTTCACTTATCTATTCTTCAGCTGGTGAACATTTGGGTTGCTTCTGCTTTTCTGGCTATTATGGATAATGCTGCTATGATCATTTTTGTAAGAGTCTTTGTGTGGACATGAGTTTTCATTCTCCTGGGTAGAGATCTAGGAGTGGAATTGTTGGGTTGTCTAGTAACTCGATGTTGAGCCTTTTGAGGACCTGCCAGATGGTTTTTCACAGCAACTGTACCATTTTACATTCCCACCAGCAATCTAGGAGGGTTCCAATTTCTATTGGAGGGTTTTAAGCTGGGAATAGCATGATCTGATTTTTAAAAGATCGCTCTATGTCTGTGGAGAAGACAGACTGTAAAGAGGCAAGAGCAGAGCAGGGAGATTTCTGAGGAGGCTGGTAGGGTGGTCCAGGCCAGCCGTGATGGTGGCTTACGCAGGGACGGCAGCAAGAGGATGACAATTTGGGGAACTGTTCTGAGGTGTCTGGAAATGCTGGAGAAACAGATCTTTAAGCCCTTTCCTATGGACTTTCTAAGGATCCCACAGTGCCAGGCTAGAGGCGCAGGTCAGCCTTCCCCTAACTCAGCCCCCTGACTCCCACGTAGGAGCTGAAAATCCTGGTGGACTACGACGATAAAGGCTACCTTCTGCAGATCTTCACCAAGCCCATGCAGGACCGGCCCACGCTTTTCCTGGAAATCATTCAGCGTAACAACCATCAGGTAGGTGCCACCTGTCCCTAGCAAGCCCTAGGGGTCATGCAGGTTAGCCTGGTTAGCTTTCTGAGCCCGCAACTCACTTCCTCTCTGCTACTCCAGGGCTTTGGAGCCGGCAACTTCAACGCACTGTTCAAGGCTATCGAGGAGGAGCAGAACTTGCGGGGCAATCTCACAGACACGGAGACCAACGGGATGAGGCCGGGCATGTAGGCCCCACCCACCTCTCCGAGGCCCCGCCCTCCCAGGCGCAAGGCGGGCCACACCCCTAGTTCTGGAGCACGCAAGTCCTTACTGGCCATTTCCTCTAGACCCCGCCCACCAGCCTGCGGGGGACCCAAAGTTACTTCCACCTCCTGACCATGCCCGCATCTGCAGTCCCCCTGAATAAAGTAGGCCGGTATCCAACGCTGTGTCTTGGCGTTTGTGCGGGGCTGGAGTAGTGACACCATCTGGACGCCAGGAGGCAGCAGCGCTGCAGGAGGCGTCCGCGTTAGGGGTTTGGAGCACTGCAACAGTGGAGGAACCGGGTGCAAACGCTTTGCTAATAGGACTGCCTGCACGGGTCGGGGGGCATTCTGGAACCAAGGGGAGTAGAGGGCTTACACTGTAGAGAACACAGACAGTATCATTTCATGGAGTGCTAAATGCTATATTAAGAAAATTAAGCAGCCTGACCAGGAGGTGGCGCAGTGGATAGAGCGTCGAACTGGGACGCGGAGGACCGAGGTTCGAGACCCCTAGTCGCCAGCTTGAGCACGGGCTCATCGGGTTTGAGCAAGGCTCACCAGCTTGAGCCCAAGGTCGCTGGCTCGAGCAGGGGGTCACTTGGTCTGCTGTAGCCCCCCAGTCAAGGCACATATGAGAAGTCAATGGACAAGTAAGGTCTCACACACACACAAAAAAGAAAAGAAAGCAGGCTCTGTCCGAATAGCTCAGTTACAGAGCCATCCTGAAGTGCAGAGGTGCAGAGGTTGCTGGTTCGATCCTCAGAGCATATACAGTGACAGCACTATGTGTTTTCTCTTGGTTTTGGAAAGGTACTTGAGTGAGGGGCTTTGCCCAGATTTACCAGGCACATCCTCCTCACTATTGCAACCTGGTCTGCCCTGTGCACGCAGATGTCTTAATTGGGGCTCCCTTTTTGGTCTCCACAGCAGAACCAGTGAGGAAAGGACTTATAACATAGGACTGAGAGGCAAGGCGAGAGGTGGATGGTTTGAAGAATAAGGGAGGAGAACCATCTGACTTGGTAGCTGAGGGCAAAGGAGATGTCCAGGATTTACAGGTTTTGAGCTTAGGTAACCAGCGGCAACTGTGGGCGGTGGGGAGGGATGGGGAAGAGAAACACTGTTGCCTGACAGCAGGAGGAGCAGGTTTGCGAGGCAAGACTTAGGAACCTCAAATTTGTATGTGTGTTTCCCTTGTGTCCCTTGTACTGGACGCCCTGGGTTGTCCTCACACTGCTCTGCGATGTTTGACAGAGTCTGGCTCCCCTGCTCCCCCCACAGTACCTTTCAGACTTTCTCCTTCACTCAGCTGCAGCCTTGCGCCATGGTGCTCAATACATCAGGTGGGGTCCTACCTCAGGGCCTTGGCACTGATTGTTCCTTCTGCCTGGAATGCCTTTCTCCAAGGTGTCCACAGTGAGATAATGGACCAAGGGTTCAAGGAAATAATGGATCCTTACCTCCTTTGACTTTTGTGCCCATATTGGTTAAGTGGATTTTCCTGATCACCCTATTTAAAATTTGACTCCCCTCCCACTGACAGTCTCTTCTCATAGCTATTTTTCTCCTGACTATAGCATTTATTCTTCTTGTTTGTCTGGCTCACCCACAAGAATGGTCACCATGAAAGCAGGGACTGTGCTTTATCCACTCCTGTATCCCCAGTGCCTAGAGGAGTATCTGGCACAAAGAAGGTGCTCAATAAATATTGGTTGGTTGAATGAATGGATGGGCGGGAACTGTGTCTGCCTTCTTTCCTGGCTCAGCGCTTTTTCTGTTCCCACGAATCCACCTGCAGTGATGTTCACCTGTCTGGATGCACAGTTCCAATAACCAGCCCACCACTGATGGTCGTCTGCCCTGCCTTTATTTCTTTGCTCACAGTGAGGCTGCCAAGACCATCCTTGTACAGCCTGCTTCTGCTTATCAGGCTTAATTCCTGACAGTGGAACATTTGGGCTGAGAGCTTATGTGCATTTTAAATACTAATTGTTAACATCTATTTTTCCCCCTAAAGATGGTAGCAATTTGTTTCCACTAATAACAGTGCATGAATGCCCCCCCCCCCCCATGCTTGCCAACATCGGGTATTTTCCAACTAATGATATTTGCCACATGATGGGGATAATTTGCATCTCTCTAGTAAGAAGTGAGATATAGTATCTTTTCAGTCACACTGCTCCTTGCTTAGGTTTGAGTCTGTCCTCAGGGGTAAGTGGACATTGTTGAGCAAATTCTGTGGGCCTCTCCACTGGATCAAAGTTGAGACCTACCTGGAATACCACAAACACTACAGACATCTAATTCCTCTCAAACTATATTTTATCAGTCCTCCCCCGGCAAACGCAGATAAGAGCACCGTCTGCTTAAACATTGAACATTTTGAGTTCTTCTAATGATGGCAAGTTTCCTTAACTGCAGACTATGTATGAGCTGTGTTAGATACCGACAGTTTTAAGAAAAGTTCTAGAAGGAAAATATGGAAAACTTTAAAAAGCTGTGGAAGATCTAGTCTGACTATAACTTGCCTAGTTCACAGAACTCACCTGCAGGCTTAGTTTTAAGATCTGCTGGTCTGAGTGGACCACACCCCACCTATCCCCCCCACCCCACCCCCCGCACTCCCGCAGCCAGCTCTCCATCCACGCAGCAGGGTATGTCCCCAACAGAAAGAAAGAGGTAGAGGAAGAGAGAGGAGAGCAAGAGAGATGGCGTATCTGTAAGAAAAGTCAGTATATTTATGGTTTGCTTTATAAAAGTTACTATAATACAATGGTACATAGTATTGAATTCACAAAAATATGAACAAATATTTACAGCAAAACACTCCCACAACGGAAACACTTCTCTTCAAAACAAGCTGCATATGGATGACAGAGCCTATATGCACAAACACCCCTAAAACTCATGGGTTCTCTTCTTTGCGGGAGGAGGGAGGCAGAGGGGCGCGGGCAAGGAAAACAAACAAAAACAGAGGCAGAAACCCCAAACTCTTCCAAAGCAAAGATTTGTTCAATGAAAATGAAGGTATTAAAGAAAAATAATAAGCCAACACATTCCTCTATACGGCAAACCATTTCAGGGGTGGGGCGGGGGGTTCCCAGGGACTGGGAGGCCCGGCCCCCACGCCCACTGCCCGCCGGTGGGGTCATTGGGCGAGGTGAGGCTGTCCCAGACTCTGGCTCCCCCACATCCACCTTCTGCTTCTTTTGTGTAGGGGGGGGGGGACAGAAGGAAGGCAGCCCCTTGGGGGCTGCGCAAGTAACTTAAATCAGTCATCTCTACAAACTACACATTTCCTCATGTGAAAAATAAATATTTCCTCTTTTGCACAATTAGGTAGAAAACCGCATATGGGAGAGAAGGTCGCCGCTATGCCCAGGTCCCCCCTGTGTCTCCGTGCCACCAACTTCATGGGTCTTGAAATGGCCCGCACAGTCTCAAACAGAGGGCCTGGAGTGAAGAAGAAAAAAAAAAGAAAAGCACAACAAAACCACCAAAGACAAAAAAAAAAGAGAAAAATAACAATTCTTTGTACAGAATTTACATGATAACAAGCTTGACACAAGCTGAGATACCAGAGGCCCGGTCTGCAGGGTCGCAGGTGGGGCGGCCCCACCGGGAGCTCTCCTGTCTTGGTGAGGATGAGTCCTGGTCACAACAGTCACTTTCCATAAATTATTTACATGTCTGCTCTGCTTTCTGGGGTGTGGGGTGGGGAGGGGGACACGACATGTGTGTCGGTGTGATTTTTTTTTTTTAGAAGTACAAAGAAATGAGCAAAAAAGTCTTCCCACGTGTTTCTACAAGAAACAAGGTTCCCGAGAAAAAGTCCTTTACAGCAGCCTATATACAGAAGTTGGTTCTGAACTTCAAAAACCTATTTTTTGCCCCCTTCTGTTTGATTTTATACACGCACAAGGAAAAAAAACCTATGGAAATAAACCCTGAAGAGGATGATTGGAAGGAGGTACAAAGGGTTAAAAAAAATCTGTCAGATTTAGATCTGAGTTTTAAAATCTTTCCCAAGATTTTCCTTTCTCTGGGAGAAATAATCTCACTCCAAAAATAAATATGGTTTTGATGTTTTGGGGTGAGGGGCTGCTGGCAGGGTGAGTTGGGGTGCAGGCTGGGGGCAAGCAAGTGAAGCTTATAAACAAAACAATGCCGCACGCATACATGGTCAGACACCCGTAGTGGCGGGACGGGGGGTCGCCTGCCCTGGGACGCTCTCCTCTCGCCTGTGAAGGTGAGGGCAGGGGAGAGTCAACGTGACCCTTCCCAGTGCCCCCCTGCCCACACTGGGGCCTCTTGGAGGCTCCCTCATTGCTGGCATTCGAATGAGAAAGTAAACATTGAACCCAAGATTTGGGGGGTGGCAGGGGGCAGGAGTGGCAGAGAGAGCCCAGAGGGAAAATTCCTGCCTGGGACCAGCTCAGCTCCACCAGGGTCTGCGAGGAGAAATGATGGCCCCAGGCTGCTGACTGGGGGTGGGGGTCTGTAGGAGGGTCTTCTCAGAGTCCACCGGCAGAGAGGGGGAGCCTTCCGTAGTGTTCTGAGGTCAAAGCCACCTGGCTGGACCCCCTCCTCTCTGCAGCACCTGGCCCAGCACCCTGACCCGGGGATTCCGGAACATGGGCCAACACACCATCAAACCGAGGCCTCTTCGGCGCCCGCTGGGGGTCCCTGCCCTCTGATTCTGCCTTCACATTTCAATGGTTAAAATGTCTTTTCTTATGACAAGAAAGAAAATAAAGGGAAGACAAAACAACATAGCAGCTTTCATGGAAAGAGGCTGATGATGAAGACAGGAAAGGGGAGAGAGAGAGAAAAAAAAAGAGATAGAGAGAAAGAGGGAGGGAGAGGGAGATGGACAGCAGGGAAAGCAACACAGGAACAGAGAGAATCATGTTGAACAGAAATCCTCAAGGGAGCACTTCAAGAAATGACAAGACACAGGCTGACAGACAGAGAAGCCCTTTCCCACTGAGGGGCTGGAGCCGGGGTCCTGGGGGTAGTGTTGGGGGCGCCAGGCCCTGACATGGCCGCTGGGTAGAGGACAGCACCTGAAATGGGGGTGGGAGGTGGGGCCAGGCCCTGGGGCCATGGGGGTTCACGCTGGGAGCCCCAGTGCCAGCTGACATCTTCCTGCTGGGTGCTGGGTCTAGTTGAGGGTCCCCCGGCAGTTCTCGGAGCTGCAGAGGCAGGGGATCTTGACATCCTCGATGGGGAACTTGTAGTCATAGGTGATCTCCTCATTGACATTGATGTGCTGCTTGGAGTAGATGACAATCTTCTTCTGCGACTCCACCGTGATCACCTTGGCATAGCAGTTGGGCTGTGGGCCGAGCAGGAGGGCAGGGTGAGCTGAGGGCTCCTGGGACTCCAACCCTAACCCTCTACCATGACTCCCAGGCACTGCCACCTGTTCTAGGACTCAGCTCTCCCTCACAGGCGACAAAGACCCCTTGCCTCTGATTGTAAGTAAGAATGAAGATGTTGGTACTAATAATCAATTCCTTCCTGGGACTTCAATTTCCATTTACACCACAGGTGACCCCTCACTTCTGTGCTCTAGAGAAGGGGTCAGCAAACTGCGGCCCCCAGCTGCCTGTTTCTGCAAATAAAGTTTTATTGACACAGAGCCACACTTATTCATTTACATATTATCTGTGCTCGTTCTGTTATAACGGTAGTTAAGCAGTTGCTAAGAGATGGTATGGGCCACAAAGCCAAAAATATTTACTAACTACCGAAAAAGTTTGCTGGCTCCTACTCCAGGCCCAGAAATCCTACTAGTGCCCCATATCTGCAGTTCCAGGAGACATCACTGATTCAGTAATCCCAAACCCAAGCTCTGGGGAGCATGGCACCACCCACCCAGGCTCCCAAGCCTCCACCTGTGTTCCCCTCTACCAGGGCCAGGTTGGGCCCACTGCTACGCCCAGGAGACTCTCCAAAAGGCCTCCTGATCCTGTTCATGGCTCTCCAGCCAGTGCAGCAGCCAGTCAGGCCCCCATCATCACTTGCCTGGATGGCCACGGTCCCTCCGTGTACTGAGAAAACCTACTCCTGACCCAGCTGCCAACGAGATCTTTCCCAAGGGATGGCAGATACTTTCACCCCATGGCTCAAAACCTTCCAGTGGCCTGCCCTGGCTCTGAGAGAAACTCCTCAGCTCTGTCGACAAGGCAGGGTGACTTGGCCACTCCAGCCCTGCCAATCTCATGCTCCCACCCTGCCCTCCTGCCCCCTACTCTGTCCCTACTGCCCCCGCCCCGGCCGATCCTCAAACAGGCATTCTCCCTCCCTGCTCCAGGGCCTGTGAACAGAACCCTTCCCCAATCACTACCTCACTGGGTGGTTCCCTCTCAGCCCTCAGATCTCACCAGGGAATCACAGGAACATCCCTACAGCCCCAACAATGACCAAGTCACAGCATGGCCCTCAAAGCAACCTACACGGAGGAACGGTTTTCATTCCTGTTTTACAGATTAGGAAACTGAGGCACCAAGACATTCAGTAAGTAGCTTGGTCACCCACTAAGTAGCGATGTCAAGACCTGAAACTAGGGTTGGGAGTGCTCCCCTGGTACTGTCCAGCCTCCTGTTTGAAACTGCCTCTGCTTGTTTGCAGAGAATCACCCCTGTTACCCACAAGCCCCGCCCCCAGATCTGCACCGTCCACTACCATCATCACTAGCCAGGGCACAGAGAGGGAACTCAGCATTGTGCAGGCGGGGAAAACTGAAGCTCAGAGGAGGAAGTTTCCCTGCAGGGAGCTCCCTCCCCTCCTCCTGCACCCCTGCAACCTCCCACCCCCACCTCACAGAGGCAGGAGCAGCGTGGCCCCGTCCCACACTCACGTTGCAGCTGTGGTTAATGAAGCGAGCAAAGTTGCCGCACTTGGTGGCGTCGATGATGGTGTCGTGGTCCACCCGGAACATGTAGCTGCTCCCGATGCCCTCGTCCTCATAGCGTTTTTCCCGCATGTCTGCGATCACCTGGCCGGGAAAAGGCCTCAGCACAGGTTGCGCAGGTCTGTTCCCGCCCCCGCCCCTGCCCCTGACTCCGGCTGGCCCCCGGCGGCACCTACCTGGCGGATGTTCTGGCCCACGTACTCGATGACCATCTCATCAGCCGCAATGGGCTCCATGGCAAACAGGCCCCAGTCATGAATGTGGCTCTTGCAGAATTTGAGCTTTTTCTTACGGAACTGAGGGAAGGATGGAAAGAGAGGCGCGGTGAGTGCCCTGGTCTCAAGTCCCAGGCCACCCAGCTGCCCTAATGGGGCCCGCTTCACCTTGAGCTGGTTGAACTTGAGCAGGTCGCTGTCACAGCTGCCAGTGAAGGAGGACAACAGGCGGCGCTGCTCTGAACGCCTTTCGGAGCCGGCGCGGGTGGAGGCATGCGGCTGTGCCGGGATGCTCATGCCCTGCCCAGGGGAGGAGGGCAGTGATGGGTCAGAGGAGGGCGGGGCTGCCCAGCAGAGCTGGCCCCACTGATCACTGTCCGTGTCCCCATCATGTCCTTGGCGACCCTGCCCTCAGCTCTGGGCTCCTGTCACCCCAACTTCCTTGCTCTGGCCTTATCTGTGCCTGTCCTAATTGTCACCACTCCTTCCCACCAGAATTGAACGTGCTCACGGCCCTCCAGTCTTCAAGGTAATGACACCCTTCTCCTTCTCCCTGGCCATCTTTTCCAGTCTCAGCTAGAAGATCTGCAACTGTTTCCGCTTCTCCAGTGGAAGATGAAGGCTGTGTTTACCCCAACCCCCGTGGTTCTCACCACGGCCCCTCTGCCCACTCCAAACATTCAGAATCACACCTTTGTCAACACTCTCCAATGACTTCCTTCTCTTGCCCACCCCCACCCCCTCCCTGGCCCAGCCCTTAGCACTTGGAGCTGCGCCCCACCCCACTTGCATGATCTCCCCTCCTCACCTGCAAGATCTCATTCCTACTGTGACCTGTAATTAACAACATCTCCATCCTGACAGATGTCTGCATTTAGGTCCCTGGACCAGAAGTCTCTCTCCCCATACTTATAATACATATTCTGTATATCTAACTGCCTTCCAGGCCTCAACTTTCCACAAACCCTAAAACCCAAGCCATCCCAGAGTAAAAGTGCCACCTTCCTTCCCACCTCAGTACTTGGGATCCAGCTGTCCAGTCCCCCAAACCAGAGCCATCCAATGCCCTTGTCTCATATCCAGTGCAGCTGCCAGTCCTACCAATTCAACTTCTTAATATTCTAATAGTGCCGATATTCTTTCAAACCATCCAATTTTTTCTTCACAGCCGCCTAAGTCCAACCCACCAGCACATCTGAAACAGAAACTGTAGCAACTATAGCAGTCTCCCCTCTGGACCCCTGCAGTTAACACTCTAAGCGGCAACTAGTGTGGGCTTTGAAAATCATAGACTGAATTAACCATGTCACCCTCATCCCCTCTTAAAACCCTCCTGGGGCGTGCTGTCATACATAGAATACAAGTCTAAACTCATCACTCAGCCTTCCAGGCCCTGAAACCTTCTTTGGCCACAACTAACCTTCCCTTTCTACCCATTGAGTTCCTCCCTGCCTCAGGCCTTTGGCACGTGCGACCTACCGGACTTAGTAAACCTCTGGGTTTTTTTGCAAGAGACAGGGAGAGAGATGAGAAGCATCAACTCTTCATTGCAGCTCCTTAGTTGTTCACTGATTGCTTTCTCAGATGTGCCTTGACTGGGGGCCAGTGACCCCTTGCTCAAGCCAGCGACCTTGGGCTTCAAGCCAGTGACGTCTGGGCTTAAGTCAGTGACCCTGCGCTCAAGTTGGTAAGCCCAAGCTCAAGCTGGTGACCTCAGGGTTTCAAACCTGGGTCCTCTGCATCTCAAGCTGATGCTCTAGCCACTGTGCAACCACCTGGTCAGGCTGTTTTAACTTTTTATTGCAGCCTTTTGTATTTCTCTGTGGTCTCTCCCAGTTATCCACAGGGCTTCTTTACTTCATTTAGGTCTGGCACAAATGTCACCTTCTCTGACCCCCTGGCTCACTAATCTGTAACCTCCTCTCCCATTTTCTCTTTAAGACAGCAGATACATCCTATTTGTTCACTTATTTCCCACCCCCCATTAAAATGTAAGTTCCATGAGGAAAAGGATTTTGTTCCTTAGTTGCTGTAGCCCCGGGGCAGTGCCTGGAACACAAGCACTCAATAGATATTTGCTTACTTTGAAAAAAGAATGAACGAACCTTCTGGAAATGCAAATGAACTCTCTCACATCCCTCACTAAAATTCTTCAAAGGCTCTTCAGGGGCCACCCCTCACTTCTCACACCTGAGCAGCCAGGTCATGCCCTCCATGTGCCAGCCCCTTGCTCCACAATCCCTTCTGTGGGAGGACCCCCCACACACACACACTGGCCAGGCCAGTAGGCTCCAGAGTGCCTGGGCACCCAGCAGCAGTACCTGGGTGTCTGTGGGGGGCTCATCTGTGCTGGCGCGGGTGTTGTTGAGGTATCTGATCTTGTCCTTCTTATCGATGGTGTAGAAGCCCTCGCTCCGGGCACAGCCTGTCACGTGCTCGGGGATGTCATCATCCCGTTTCTTTTTCTTAGCTGAAGAGAGGCTGGTAGGTGGATGTGGGTCAAGGGCCACGTGAACATGGTTGGAAAGCCCCTCCTGGTCCCTCATGAGACCGAACCCACCAGGCCGGCTTCTCCACCTCAGACCCATCTCCAGATGGCTGTCATACCCCACTTCACTGCCCACACCCAAACCATCTATCTCCAGGGGACTTTACTGCCCACACCCACACCACCTGGCCTGCTGACCAAGTGCTCTGCTGGCCAGAACTCTGTCAGGGGTACCTAACTGCATGGCCCTGGGTGATTTTTTTTTAAAATCTACTCTCTGCCTCAGTTTCCCCATCTGTGAACTGGGTTAACAATGATGTATCTCTGGGTGGTTACCTATGCTTAGGGTGCTAAGCAGAGTTTCTGACACAGAGCTAGTGCTCATTGTTAGTTCAGTACAGCCAGGAGGATGAGGGCTTCAACCTAAAGGTACTGTAAACAATGGACTATCACAGTAGCATGTGGTTAACCACCTGCCCCTGGATCTAGAGCTGAATATGCCTGGGTTCAATTTCAGCTCTGCTACTTTGTAGCTATGTGATTTAGGCAGGTTGCTTAACCTTTTATGGCCTTGGTTTCTACATATTTATAATAGGCATGAGACCTCCCCTCACTGAGCTATTAGAAGGTTTAGTGATGGGAGCCTGTGAAGAACAGGCCCTCGGGTTAGTTTCTGCTACCGTTATATTGTGTGAGCATGTTATTACATGTGGCCCTTGAGACCTTTTGGCTCTGGGGGTGAGCTGGGCCTGGCACAGGGGGTATGTTTGAGTGCCACTGAATCTGTATGGATCCTAGCCCAGTGCGGGCACACAGGTGACGGTGACTTGTGCTATCGCCTTTGTGGGCATTGAGGGAGACAAGCCTCAGAAAGGTAGTACTAGGAAGTATGCCTCCCACCCCGCCCCACTGACAGGATATAGGGATGGTAGACCCAGAGTGTGTCATTGAGCCAGTCCATGCCATTATCCTGCTGCAGCAACCGCTCATAGGTGACACACAGGAAGCGGATGTCCTCCTCGTCGATGCCACCATTCCAGATGTCATACAGGATGGTCATCTCCTCAAACTCTGTCCGGGGCCGGAAGAGGGGCTGTGGTGGGGAGAGCTCAGGCGAGGCCGAGGCTACCAGGTCTTCGTGGCGCTTCTTAGGTGGCCGGCGCCAGGGACCCCGCACCTTGGCCAGGTCTATGAACTCCTCAGTGACTTCGTCACGCCCACGGAGACCCAGAGGGATGCCCTCGGAGAGCCACTGGTTCTCTAGCTCCTTAAAGGGCAGCTTTGTGGGCTCAACTGGTGGTGGGGGTGGGGGTGGGGGAGGCTGAGGAGGCAGGGGTGGGGGAGGTGCCGGGATCCCCGTGTTCCGGAAGTCCAGGGTCACGGCCCGGGGGTCATGGGTGCTGGGGAAGACAGGGGTCTGTGGCTGGCCTGGCAAGAGCAGAAGGTCTCTGCCAAGGGCAGTGCCCCCTGGTGGCCGGACCAAGGGCCCATCCAAAGAGAGCATGGCAGGTGGGGATCGCCGGGGCCGGCCCGGCTTCCTCTTGATGGGGGGCGGGCAGGGGGCCAGAGAAGCAGGTAGCAGGGGTGGTAGCTGGGCAGGTGCCCGAGTCTGGGGCCGCAGGACAGGTACAGGCAACGCCAAGGGCAGGGACAGGGGCAGGGGCAGAGGGAGCGGCAAGCCTGTCTCCAGGAGCACCTGGGAAGGCAGGGGGCCAGGCCGCTCATCACGTCGGCCGGCTGGGAGGTGGCAGACGGGCAGGAGCAGGGGCCCACCGGGCTCGGGGAAGGTAGGTGTGAAGCTAAAGTCTCGGCCAGGTGTCCTTGGCAAGCCCCCACTGCTCAAGCTGGGGGACTGGGACGGGTAGGAGAAGGGGCTGCCGGGTACTTGCGGGGAGCTCAGGGACAGGCTGCTGCTCCCCGACAGCGGGGGCTCCCCGCCGGGAGTGGCCGGCATGGTCTCTGTGCTCTGTGACTTGGCCAGGCTGGGAGTACGTGGGGGCTGGTCCTCGGGAGTGGGCTCCAGAAGGACAGGTGGGTGTGGGGGGGCTGGGGTCTCCGGCTCAGGTGGTGGGCTGGGTGGCCGGGGTGGTCGAGGGGGTGGCAACGGTGGCTGCAGAGGCAAGGAGAGCAGCGTAGGGGGCTCGGGCTTTGCTTCTAGGTCCTCCCCTGCAGAGAGATGGGCAAAAACCAAGCCATTATTAGTTGATCCAAACACTTCTCAGTACCCTATTTCTACTGCCCTGCTATGTGCTTGATACCTGACCAACTCATAGCCCCAAGACCCCCAAAATTCTTCTGAGTATAAAGACTGCCCCCACCCCCCAACTTAACTACTCAAGGACTGCTCAACATGCAGCCCAGTGTTGGGTATACAGTAGGTACTTAATAAATGTTGAAGTAAATCAAAGGTGGAGACATGGTTGCCAGCCTTTGACATTGTCCGTAGAACAGTGTTTCTGTGAACAGGGAACGTCTTGTGAACCAAGAAAGTGGGCTCTACTATTAGATAAAATTCAAGACGTTTCTTTCCTGCAAGACTTGTCAGAGCCTTTAAGTTTTTCTCCTAGCATTTACCTCCACTGTCATATAATACATTTTCTAACTTATCTGCTGTTATCTACCACCCTGCCCTAGAATGTAAGGTCTACAAGGACAAATATTGTTGTTTGTTTGGTCCACTGCTGCCTTTTTAGTACTGGGGATGTAATAAAACCTCAATAAAATACTTGTGACAATATTTAAAGACCTGTGGTTATGTAGCCATATAACAGAATTAAACATGATATACAGGTTTCTTTCCTGAAGGACTTATTAGAGCTATGGACTAACCACATGTAGCTATGTGAGTTTAAATTAATTAAAGTTAAGTAACATTACAAATTTAGTTCCATAGTGCTACTCCCCACATTTCAAGTGCTCTTATGAACGATATGTCCAGTGGCTACAGTATTAGACAGGGCAGATAGAGAACATTTCTGTCACTGCAGGAAGTTCTACTGAATGGCCCTGCAAGGGCCGTTAGTAAGCTCTGTGTGGCTTTATCAGGATGGGGGACTGGGACGGGTAGAAGGGGCTGCCGGGTACTTGCAGGGAGCTCAGGGACAGGCTGCTGCTCCCCGACAGCGGGGGCTCCCCGCCGGGAGTGGCCGGCACGGTCTCTGTGCTCTGTGACTTGACCAGGCTGGGAGTACGTGGGGGCTGGTACGTCCACAGCCACTCCCACCTGGCCTAATACCCCAAAACCTCCCCCACCTCCTGTCGTTAAAACAACCGTGCATGCCTGCCCCTTTTGAGAGGGAGCATCTCGTAGGACTAACGGTCCAAGGACTGATCTGTGGGGAGATACCGACACTGAGGAATGGTGCCAGCAATGGTCCCCTACTTTGGGGAACTAACAGGTGCTAGGCACAATGCTGCCACATCACAGGTCCTCTCACTCGCTCCTCTGGGCATCACCCATCAATCCAACTTTACAGATGAGGAAACTGAGGCTTGGGAAGGTCATGTAATTTACTCAAAGGAGACCCACCCCCACTAGCCTCTGAGGGGCTGCAGGTGTTACCTTGGGTGGACTCCGGGGACGGTGGGAGGCGCGCCTCCACTTCTCCTGCAGGGGGCTCTGGAGACAGTGACCTGGTCCCTTCCTGGTTCAGACCCGGCTCCTTGAGGGGCTCAGGACAGCTGGCCGGCTCCGTCACACCCACAGGCACGGGAGGTTCTTCCAGCGTGGGGGTTCGCTCCTCGGGGACTTCATCCTCAGCCTCGATGTCCACCTCCTCTTCTTCTGTGCCCAAGGCCTTCCTCACCGGTGCCCCCACGGCCACCTCCTCCTCAAAGTCCTCATCAGGAACGGCAGGAGCCATGCTCTCATCTGTCGCTGGCTCCTCCTCTTCTTCCTCCTCTTCTTCCTCCTCATCCCCTGCTGCCAGCTCTTCTTCATCCTCCGAGGATGACGATGAGGACTCAGAACTCGAGTCAAACTCGGAAGACTCAGAACTCTCGCTGGAGGACCTGGCCTCAGCCTTGTAGGTGGCAATGCTCGCCGTCTCCTCTGGACAGGGGACAGAGGCAAGGGACTCTCTCATTATCCGCTGGGCCCCAACCAGATGCTCCACCAGAGGGCTCAAACGGGTAATACCTGGCCTGAACATGGCCCTTAGAAATATGGGGGGAATGAGTGTGTGTGAACTAGTTGTCATTTTTTAAAATTCAGGTTAAATCCCACATAACAGAAAACTATTTTAAAGCATACAATTCAGGGGTACTTAGTATTCATGATGTGTACAGCCACGGCTTGTCTAGGTAGGTCCAGAACATTGTCATGAGCTTAATAAGAAACCTATGCCCTTTAGCTCTTATACCCCTATCCCCCAACCCCTTTCCCAAGCAACCACTGGTATACTTTCTGGCTCTATGGATTTGGATTGAATTATGGACATTTCATATGAATGGGATCATATGGTATGTCGAATGTGTGTTTAATGAGTTCACATTGCAAAGGCAAGAAATTTTGTCCTGAAAGTACTGGCAGCTCTTGCTTAGGCTCTGCCCTTGGCAGAGGGACCCAGAGACACAGCCTACCCTGCTCACCTCCGTCTGAGTCTTCTTCCTTATTACTCGCCTCCGACAGGGCCACGTCTTCATCATCATTCTTAGACTCTTCCTGGCCGTCACTGTCATCATTGTCGTCATCCTGGGGGAGAGGGATGGGTAGGTGAGCCACAGGGTCCCCCTGGCCTGGCCTGGCACCCCAGGCCTCCCCAACCTGAATGGCACCTTGTCTGACGTGGATGAGGTGGAGGAGGAGGAGGAGATCTGGCTTCTGGGGACTTCATCCTCTTCCTCTTCCTCTTCCTCCTCCCCGTCTTCATCCTCCTCAGTGCTTTCCTGCTCCTCCTTGTCAGAGGCCGAGGATGAGGGTGAGGTCGTCGAGGACCCCGAGGAGGAGGATGCCGATGATGATGAGGACACCGACAATGACTCCTTCTCGTCCTCCTCCCCGCCACTGTCCAGCTCCAGTGGCCGAGCCGGGCGCCGTCGCACACCCACGCCCTTGGGATCTCGCTTGGCGAGCTCGCAGGGGGCATCTGCCACGTCCCGGTCGCGTTCACGCTCAGACTCTGTGTGGGGGGGGGAGGGTGTCAGAACTTGGCTGGGAAGACACAGGAGGAGGAGATCCCCAGATCTGGTGGCAGACAGGGGCCACGAACCTTCGTCCTCCTCATCCACTGAAGTAGAGGGCCGCAGCCGCTTCTGGTCTCCAGAGGAGGTCGTGTCCGGCGGTTCCTTCCTCTTGACCTTGAAGGACGGCAGGCGGATGGCCCCACGCAACCCAATGCCCAGGCCAAGGCCCTCATAGCCCAGGCCTTCACCCTTGCCCCATGACTCCAGCAGGCACGAGGTGATGCGGTCCTTGGGTTTCGGGCGGTCCTCGTCCTTGTGCTCGCCTGACTTCACTGGCGTCAAGGAGGCCTGGGGTGGGAGAGAAGGGGGACAGTCACATGGTTATGGTGTTGTAGTGACCCCATTGGGTGGCCCTCCCTGAGCAGCCTGCCTTCCTCCAATAGTGACAGCCACAGGGTAATTGACCACTTCCTTCCCCAGAACCAGACAGCCTTCTCTGCACACCGCTCAAGATACCTCTGGAGCTGGCCGCTTCATTGAACCTCTATTTCCTCCCCTGCCAAGCAGACTATGACAGCCACCTGTACCAGATCGGCGGCTTTCCCACGTAGAGATTGGAATGCATGAGAAACACACTGTAAGGGCACAGTTGTATGGCTAATATACAAGCTTCACAAGATGATAGTCACACCATCCTTTTCTGGGGGTATAGGGAGCAGAGTTTCCAGGGACGTGTCTTGGGAGAAGAGAGGTGCCTGGCTAGGTTCCTGCCTTCTCACCTTAGCCATCCGCTCCTTCTTGTCCCACCACTCATCGAAGGCCCGGAAGGCCACCACCTCCACCATCTTGCGGTTCAGGTCACGCTTCATGATGGCCTTGAGCTCTTTGAGCACTACCAACAGGACACCATCCACAGTGGCCTTGTGTGGGTCCTCCTGGCGTGGCATGTAGCCTGGCGGCGGCACTGATGGGTCAAACTTGGGCAGAGGTGGCCAGGGCTGCCCGCGACCCGGGCCCGTGTTACTCAGGGAAAAGGGGCTCCGGTAGGGGGGCAGATTGACAAACTGCAGCCCGGCCGCAGCAGCCATGAAGGGTGGGTAGGGGCAAGCGCCGTGGCCGGTCATTAGACGGCTTAGCATCTGGGTTTGCATCTGGAAGGACATGGGCATGCCGCCCCACTGGCCACCCAGCACGTGGCTCATGTCCACCTGCATCACAGGAAACAGCCCGGGCGGGAAAGGCGGCAGAGGTGGCAGGATGGGTGGGGGCGGGACGCCCGGTGGCGCTGGCAGCGGGGGTGGGGGGACGGTCACAGCTGGGTGGGCTGGGGGCGGTGGAGGCGGTGGAGGCGGCAGAGGTGGGGGCATGGGGAAGCCAGGCTGCGGTGGGGGTGGGGGTGGAGGCGGCGGTGGGGGCAGTGGCGGAAAACCGGGGGGCGGGGGCAGCGGCAGGTTCGGGGCCAGCACGGATGGGGCTCCCACAGCCGCTGACCCTGGTGTCACCACCATGGGTTTGGGACACTCAGCACTGGTGATGGGGGCTGAGGGCATCTCGTCATCGGAGATCTCCATGTCCTCGCCGGAGGACTGCTGGCCCTGGGGAGAAAGGGAGACAGCAGTGAGGGGGGAGCCTGGGAGGCCAGGCATGTGTCTGGAGCCCCCTCTGAACACCAGAACACTGGAGAAGGTTCCACAAGACTGTTCTGCACAACTGCACTCTGCAGCTCTGATCCTGGTCTTCTCCCTCTGCACATTTGCCTTGGCAAGTCATTTCACCTCTCTTAGCCTCAGTTTCCCCAGTGGCACATAGGGCATCATAGTACCTCCTGCCTCATGGGATTATCATGAGGATTCAGTCATTTCTCAAAACATTTACTCAGCAACATTTACTGTTCTATGTGCCAACAACAGCGATGAACAAGACAGACAAAATTCTTGCTCTCACAGAGCCAAACTTCTGGAGGGAAGAGCCAGAAGGTAACCAGGGTGAAGAGTAAACAATATCATCTGTCCTGGAGAGAAAGCAAGCAGGGAAGGGAGACAGGTGAGAATAAGAAAACAGTTTCAACTGGAGAGATTGTTTCAGTTTGTATTCAGAGAAGGTGATACTAATTATTAACAACTCTGTAGCATTTTCTGTGTGCCAGCCATCTTTCTAAGCACTCTGCATACATCAACTCAATTCATCCTCAGAAGAACCCTTAAAAATGGGCCTTTATCTCCATTTTTACTGAGAAAATTGGAACACAGAGAGCTTAAGTAACTGGCCCAAGGCCACACAGCCAGTAAGAGATGGAGCCAGGGCCCTGGCTCCAGGGTAGCTCACATGCTTAGAGTATTGTTCCGATATACCAAGGTTGCGGGTTCAATCCCTGGTCAACGGCACACACCAAAATCAACCAACGAATGCATAAATAATAAGTAGAACAACAAATTCATGTTTCTTCTCTCTTTAAAAATCAATTTGGGGGTGGATGGAGCCAGGATTTGAACCAGGAAGTAGCTTGGGAGAGATAGAAGGATGGAGCCAGGATTTGAACCAGGAAGTAGCCCGAGCCTGGGCTGCCAGCAGCCTGCTAGCCTCACCGTGGCAGAGAAAGCCAGTGGAGACGTGACACCTGAAGGGGAAGGGAGGAGTAGCAGTGCTAAGGGTACATAAATAGAGGTATGTCTTTGTGTTTCCTTCATTACTCTTTCCACCTAGTATGGGCTAGTGTGGGGCTGTCTCACTTATTGTTTTTATATTATTATTATTATTTTTTTTTTTTTCATTTTTCTGAAGCTGGAAACAGGGAGAGACAGTCAGACAGACTCCCGCATGCGCCCAACCGGGATCCACCCGGCACGCCCACCAGGGGCACCGCTCTGCCACCAGGGGCGATGCTCTGCCCATCCTGGGCGTCGCCATGTTGCGACCAGAGCCACTCTAGCGCCTGGGGCAGAGGCCACAGAGCCATCCCCAGCGCCCGGGCCATCTTTGCTCCAATGGAGCCTTGGCTGCGGGAGGGGAAGAGAGAGACAGAGAGGGAAAGCGTGGTGGAGGGGTGGAGAAGCAAATGGGCGCTTCTCCTGTGTGCCCTGGCCGGGAATCGAACCCGGGTCCTCCGCACGCTAGGCCGACGCTCCACCGCTGAGCCAACCGGCCAGGGCTTTATATTATTTTTTAAGTTGAGTTTATTGGGGTGACATTGGTTCATAAAATTATATAAGTTTCAGGTGTACCATTCTATAATACATCATCTGCATATTGTATTGTGTGTTCACCACCCCAAGTCAAGTCTCCTTGTATCACTATTTATCTCCCTTTACCCTCTTCTACCTCCCCCCACTCCCCTTTCCCTCTGGTAATCACCATAGTGTTTTTGTTTTTTGTTTAATCCCTTCACCTTTTTCACCCAGCCCCCAACCCCCCTCCCCTGATAGCTGTTAGGCTGTTCTCTATCTATGAGTCTATTTCTATATTGTTTGTTTATTTTATTCATCAGATTCCTCATTAAAGTGAGATCATATGGCACTTGTCTTTCTCTGACTGGCTTATTTCATTTAGCATAATACTCTCCAGGTTCATCTATGCTGTCGCAAAAGGTAAGATTTCCTTCCTTTTTACAGTTGAGTAGTATTCCATTGTGTAACTATACCACAGCTTTTTTATACACTCATCCACTGATGGGCACTTGGGCTGCTTCCAAATCTTGGCCATTGTAAATAGTACCGCAGTGAACATACGAGTCTCATTTCTTATCTGCACTGTAGCCTCACAATGTGGGGCTCAACTCCTGCTTCTTGACAAGTGAGGAAACTCTCAAGAGAACGGAAAGCCACTGGCCCAAGAGGCAGAGCCAGACAGAAACAGGGCTAGGACTCAAGCCCAGAATGTCCACCCAGTGAGGGGGCTGTTGTCAGGATCCGGGAACCTGGGACCTGGTAAACAGGGGAGCCAAAGATGACTCCAGCTCTACAATGGGCACTACAATGGGCAGGGGCCCCTTTACATTGGGACACAGGGGGAAGCATGGGGGGTCCACATCGGTGGAGGTGGGGCGAGAAGGCAAGCAGGGGTAGGGAGAAAAGGGTCAGGCTACAGTGTCAGGACAAGAAGCCAGAAGATACCCTGAACGAATCTGGCTGAGGAGACAGCCTTTGTAGTCTGGAAGACCCGGAAGTGTGTTTGAAGGCTGAGGGAGCACGGTCTACGCAGGCTGTAAGGTCAGAAGTCAGCCTGCAGATGAGGGAGGCCTCAAAGGAAAATGGGGGGGATACACCAAACTTATGGCAGCAGCAGGAAGCTCTGGATCTTGCTAGGTCCTCTCTATTCTCCTTCCTCCATATCTCTCCCTCTCTCTCTTTCTCCCTCCCTCCTTCCCTCCCTCCCTCCCAGGGTCCCTGAACACATGCTGAGAGAGGGGCTGGCAGGCTCAGCCTGGTATTCAGCGACAGCGCCCAGCAAAACCGAGGCAGCACGCAGTGGGTTAACTAGGCTGAGAGGCCAGCCAATCAGGAGACCGGGACCTGCGCTACAGCCCTTGGTCAGCCCCTCCCTCCACCCCTTGGGCGCCTAGGGGTGAGAACCCATAGGAACTAGCCGCAGAGCGCCCAGCACCAACCCACCAACCCGCGCAGTGCCTGGGGCTTTCCTTGCGGCACCTCCCTTAGAGACAGTCTGAGACGACAGGTGCATTCACCATCCCATTTTACTGACAACGAAACTGAGACTCAGAGAGGGAAAGTGCCTTCCCCAAGGTCACAGAACCAGTGAGTGGCAGAGCTGGCAGTCAAGGCCCAAGGCCTGGAGCCTGCAGTTTTAACCACCAGTCTCCGGGAAGAAAAGGAATCTACCCCCGCCAGCCCTCGGCGGGCCGACGTGCGCTCTCTCCAGCCGCGGTTGGAACTTCGGGTTCAGTCCCGAGCAGCTGGTATGCTGCTCTCCCGGCTGCCAGCAGGGGGCTCCCGAGCGCCAACCCAGAGGTTATCAGGACTCCCAGGCTTCCCTGGGCTAAGATCTTCAGGCGTCTGGACCTCAGCTTCCCCTCCCCTACAGCGACAGGGTGGCAGAGCCCGATCCCTCCGACTCCTCTGTGTCTCCCAGTCCTGGACCCGCTGGCCAGCATGGTAAACATCCTCTAACCCCAGGCAGCAGAGACGAAGGAGAGGGAAGAAAGCAGTGCCGGCAGCCCCCACCTCTGCACACCTGTCAACGCCCCCTTCTTGGACCCCTTGGCACCTGAAACCACTTCCCCAGAACTGCCTGGAGGCCCTCTGGAGCCCCAGCCAGCTGTAGTCCCCTCCTGGGCAGACCAAGTTCTTCTCTGTTCCTCCCTGAGGCAGCCAAACCTGCCTAATCAAAGGGCCTGGGAAAGGGGCACCCCCTTCCCTGCCGCCCACAGCGGCAGGGAGCTCTGTCTAAGCCTCTGGCTGCTCAGGTCTCCGGGAGGGGGGAGGGCAGGAGCTGGTGTCTGGACCAGGAGGGGGGAGGAGAGGAGTTGAGGACAATGACCTAATACCCCCCTCCCAGAGAATATGGCACATAGCAACCCTCCACCCCCAATCCTGAGGCAATGAGACCCCAGGAGAGGGTGAGGAGAGTGGAGGGTGGACCCCTTGGCCTGCTCTTGGCTATGGCCCTCCCCCTTGGCTAGCCCTTAACCCCTTCACTACTGGAGCCAGAGAAGGGAAGTTTCAGTGTCCGCCCTGCCTGCCTGCCAAGGTTCTCCATCCCTTTCAAAGGCACCAGGTTGGAGGAGACTGTGCTCCAGAGCTCCCACCTTCTCTCCAATCTTCCTGAGCCTCAGGACCAGTCCTGACCATCCTCAAGCCACCCAAGAGAGAAGAGGGCCCGGAACCATTACCACAAACTGTACTCTCTGGGATCTCAGCAAACTCCTACCAAAGGTCAAGTCAGAACTGAACCCCAGGAAGAGCCCTGACATCCCGCACCTAACAGGGAGAGAGCAACGGAACTAGGTCATGTTTCCCTTCTCTTAATGGCTGCTAGGGAGCTCAGAGCCAAACCAGCTGCTCAGTCAAAGCCTGGTGCTTTCTGTATCCTCTTTTTACTCTCTCCATATATTGACCTGTTATTTTGGCTGCCTAGCCCTGTTGCTTCTATGTCTTAGCTAGTTTTCCAAGAGGATCATGTTTCGAAGGGGCAAAGAGGGAGACACAGACAGAGATAGACAGACATGGTGGTACCTCATCCATCTTCTCTGAGGTTGGGGTCCTGTCTCCAGCCAGGTCCAAGGCCACCTCAGTTGTTGGGCCCAGAAGACCTGTAGGGTCCGGGGGGCCTGGCTCGGGAGGGGGCCGGGGCCCCAGCCCCAGGTCGAGCTCATCGTCTTCATCGGAGTCCGGCAGTGGCGTGGGGCTGATATCCTCCAGGCCAGTGCTGGAGGGGCGTGAGGAAGGTGGTGTGGGGCCTCGAAAGCCAGGCTGGGAGTTAGTGCCGAAGGGGGCTAGTGGGGACAGCTGGGAGGAGGAGGAGGAAATGGGGCTGCCCTCCATCTGCAGCTCCGTGTCCGAGTCCTGCTCTGGGAGGAAGGGCAGCTTAGTGCGCTGCTCCTTCAACAGCATCTCGATGCGCGAGTCCAGGCTGTCGTGGGGCTTCTCCAGCCCTGCAGGGGACGACTCCAGCGTCGGAGTGCCCGGACTGTCACAGGGCTCGGGGCTCCAGCCGAAGGTTGGCCGGCCACCCAGCTCCATGCTGTTGGTATCAGGGGGCGGCGTGCCGGGCGGCGTGCCTGGCTTCTCCTTGGCAGGGGGGTCTGTGGGCAGCGGGGGTGGGGGTGCAGGTGCTCTCCGGAATTCTCCACTGTCACGGGCCCCAAAGGCGGCTGTGGTGGTAGGTTCCTCGAGGGCTGGGGGGAAAGGGTGCACAGGGGTCTGATAGGGAGAGAAAGCCGACTTGAACGTGACTCCAGGAGTGGGGGTTGCTGGGGCAGGGGGTGGAGTGTGGGCAAAAGTGGCTGAATCCTGTGGCTGGGCCTTGAATGGTGGGCCGCCGCCAGCCCCACTGCTGCTGACTGTCCCGAAGGGGAGGTCCACGGAGCCCCTGAAGGCAGCTGTGGCCCCCGCCACCACAGTGACTGCAGAAGAATTATGGACATAATGGTGCTCATGGCGGCGGTTGTAGGCATCCGTAAACTTGCTCTCGTGGCGCCGGGCCTTGAAGGTCACTGTGGGGTCCTGGCTAAAGAGGTAGGAGGGTGTGGGCTGGCGGCTGGAGTAGTTGGAATCCTGCGAGAAGGGGGTGCCCAGGCGTGGGGTGAGCGGTGTGCCCTGTCCATAAGAGTTCGGTGTGTCCAGGCGACAGCTGGAGTAAGCAGTGTCCTGGGAGAAGGGTGTCCCGCCGCTGTTTGGGGTGACAGAGGAGGAGCCAGAGCCACAGCCAGCAGACAGGCCACCATCCTTGAGGCGCTTTAGGGCATCTGACAACTAGAAAGAGAGAGAGAGGGAGGGAAGGAGGGAGGGAGGGAGGGGGAGAGAGAGAGAGAGAGAGAGAGAGAGAGAGAGGTGTGAGAGGATGTGCAATGGAGTCCGGTTCTTCTCCCATCTCCCTCTGGAGCCCAGAGCTCAGAGCCAAACTGGTTGCTTTCAGAAAACTGCAACATGGTCAAGGTTGGTGGGGGGACGACTGAAGAGAAGTGTCTGGGGGGTCCTAACCTTTCTCTACTCCTGGCTAGGCCAGTTATCCTCAGGGACTCTCAAGGGGTTTTTCTAATCCCTGAAGTAGGGAGAAGAGAGCATCCTGACATCTCCGTCTGAACTGACATTTTCTCCCTGTCTCCGGCTGGCAGCAATCACAGACCTTCCAGGCAGGGGTGGCAGGGGTGGCAAGGCAGCAGGGAGAGCTACAGTCTTGGGAGTGGGGAGGGGCCTCCCAGTGTTTTAGGATTTAAATAATATGACATGATAAATTTGCCTGATGAAAAACCCATCTGACCAGCAAGTGCACAAAGTCTCTCCATTCCAGAAAAGCTACCTCTGAGGAGGGCTGGGCTGGGCCCCCTCAGGTGAGTGTCCTGGGAAGCAGGGATCAGGGAGAAGTCAGCCTTGCTCTGGAAGGAGAGACGTGGGCGCAGGGGTAGGGGGAGCCCAGGACACTGGATGCAGCAGTTTCAGCATCAAGGGGTTCAGGGAGGGCTCTGGGCCTGTGGGAAACCAGCCTGCGTGTTGCCAGGCTCCTTCTTCCTAGGCCCTGATGTCCAAAGCTGGAGAGGGTAAAATGCGGGTGGGGCCAGGTCAAGGGGCTGGTGATGGGGGGGAGGGAGGAAACTGATGGTGCTCAACCCACCTGCAGGGTCTCGTTCACTAGCGGAGAGACAGCATCCAGCTCACCCACAGGGAGGGTCTGGGGTGTGTATCGGCCCGTGACCAACAGTTCATAAAACCGCATTCGGGTTTCCCCTGCGGAGGACAAGGGAGGTAGGGTTCAGCCAGGTTCCTGGATGGGGTAGGACCCACAAGCTGGCTTCCCTGTGGGTCCCTGAGACACCAAGCCTGGGGAAGCTATATGACCATAACCAAGTTCCCACCTGCCTTTATATCTCAATCAGGAGTCCTAGGTGCTCCACAAAGCTACTGAACTGTATGATTTTTCTCATTCTGAGACTCAAAATGTAATGCCTCATGGGGCTGGAATTCCCCCAAATACAGAAATGCCATCTCCAACACAAAGCCCCTTCCTGTCACCTGGATGTCCAAAGAAAGAGTCAGGTCTTCCACACCTGTCCTTTTACCTTCCCGTTTAAGTCAGGGCCTGGGAGCACGTGGAGAGGAGAGGTTTGGGGAGCCAGGTGACCAGCAGTTCATAAATCACACTCTAATAGCAGGTTCCAGTGAACTCCGCAGGCCTCCTCCTCTGACCAGGCTCCCCAGCTCTGAGGAGCTGGTCCCACTGGGCCCTGTCTGGTAACCTACTAGCCCTCCCAGTAGAGAGAGGCCTCTACAGACCAGGGGGCCCCAGATCACTGGTATTTATAGAGCCCTGTGAAGCAGCTGCTTACATATGCAAAGGAGACGCATTCCTTGAGCTACACTTTACATTTTAGTGGTCTCTTTCTTGAAATACAAACTTAGTTTGCATTCTCTAAGGGCCCCTCTAGCCTCCCCCCCCCCCAAATGAAATTTTGATGAGAGCTGGTTGCTCTTTGGAATGGGGAGGGGTTCACATTTACTTCTCAGGACTGCAGCCACCCAAGGGGCATGTAGACTCAAAAGGGTCTGGACTCCTCTCACAGAGACTGAGAAACTAGAGCTGGCAGTGAAGAGGGCTGTGCCTTGGATAGGAACCTAGACTTGTGCCCTTAGGAGACTCAGAACTAGGTAGAACTCAGCAGAGTTTATGGGACAACAGTGCCCGCCAGGACCAGCATCTCTCCACAGCACCCCAACCCCAACAAGATCTGAGAGACTCAGTCAATATGCATTCATTATTAAAAACAAAGATTTAGAGTTTTCTGTCTCGGGTTTTGTGTGCCCTGGTAGCTCACAAAACCCCCTGGAAGTCTCCCACTTAAGCCCACCCAGAGACCTCAAGGGGCTCTGGATCAAGTCACAGTATCTACCCAGTCACAGTGTCTGCCTAGTCCTCAGAGTGCCCAGGACATATCTCATCACCTTCTAGCTTGGTGGGAACTAGAGGCCTTGCTCACCCCTCCAGCCAACATTCAGGAGCCTGCAGGGACCCAGAGGGTGGGAGGTGTGGCCTCCCCAGCAGGCCTCTCCCACTAGCCAGCAGGGTGAGAGTGAGCACAGAGCCTGGGAGGTGCTGCTGTCTCTTTAAGAGAGAGGAGGGAAGAGACGGTGTCAACCCTAGAGCACCCAGAACAGCCCGCCTGGCACTATCTGGAACATTATCAATGAAACCACACTCTGGGCCCAGATTGGTTCCCCTTCCAGGGAGAAGGGGTGGCATGGAGTGGGGAGCTGGATCCCTAGAGAGCTCTCTTTTTAGTTGAGGGACCTACTCCTTATGCATTTAAAGACATCCTAGTGACTCTCCTTCAGCTCCCCCTCACAAATAAACAAACCTAGACTCCACCCCTCACACAAAGGGCAACACTGGGAACTGTCTAAACCCAGGCCACCAGGGCTCTAGAGAGGCCTTCTCTGGTGTCAGCAGTGGGGGAAGCCTCCAGGTGGTCCCGAGGGGTGCAGTGGCCAAGGACCCACACATTTGGTAAATTATAGCTTGTCTCCTAGCAACAGACAACATATTTAGCTGCATGTGACTCTACCCACAGGAAGGGGGGGAGGTTGTACTAGGGCACCCAAGGAAGAGTGAAGGGGTCCCCAACACTGCAGGAGGGGCTCTTGGAGGAAAAAGAGCCACACTGATCAGTCTTGAGCTCCTCGGTGGTGTCCTGAGCCGGCCTGCACTCACCTTTGGTGTCCAGCTCCACGTGGATGATATTGCCCATGACCGAAGTGCTATGCAAGTGCTGAACCGCCTCCTTGGCTCCCCGGACGGTGGCAAAGACCACCTTGGCAATGCCCAAGTGCTTCTTGGTCTTGGGGTTGTACAAAATCTCCACCTCCTCCACTTCCCCATACTTTTTGCACATATCCCTCAGGAAGTTTTCTCGGATGTTATCATTCAGTTTGGCAAATGTCACCTGCTTCGGAGGCACCGGGCCCACGTAGAACTCATCGATCTGGCAGGAGATGAGGGGGAAGGGAGTTTGGAGAATATTGAAATCAAAGGGAAAACACAACATTCCCCACTGGCCTGCCTACTCTAAACAATGAAAGGTAAAAAAAATTTAAAAAAAAAAAAAAATTTTTTTTTGGAAAAAAAAAAATGCACGCGGGCGGGCCCGGGAAGCGGAGGATTAAATCGTTTGGAACGTGGAAGTCCTCTGGGTTCGAAAGGAAAGGGGAAAAAGAAACAGTTTCTCTTTACCCACACCCCCATTCTGGCCTTCTCTCCCTGCTGCCGGGTCAGAGGCGACCCCTTGGGTTAGGAAACTGTCCCTCTAAAGCTACAAGGCTGGGAAGGGGGGCGGGTCCCGGGGCCAAGCCCCCGGACTGGCAGGAGTGAAGTGGGGACCCAGAGCCCCCAGCTGGGCGGGCAGGACATTGTATCAGCACCTTGATTACAGTATCACCGCAGTGTTACTCTGTTTACAGTAGCTCAGAGAGACGCCCCTCTCGCAGCAATTCCCCCCTCCCCGCCAAAACTTCCCGGTCCCGAACGGCGGGAACTCAGAATCCGGGTGGGCTCGGTCAGGACTGGCGTTATTTTCGAACTCGGGGAGAGGGAGGAGGGACCACTGGGACAGGGGGGTCCTACCTTGAATTTGGGCACCGACAGCTCCAGCTCCTTGTTTTTGGTCCAGATCCCGACCACCCGGGGATCTTCGACAATATCCACCGGGCGGTTGCTGGACATCTGTGGGGAGAAATGGGGGAAGGGGCGGATGGGAGGGCCGGTCCCATTCCCCAGGGGCAGAAGCAGGTCCCCCCCCCCTCCCACTCCAGGCACTTGTCAAACTCGAGGGCTGGGGACCAGGCTGACAGTTGGCCGGGTGGTCGGGACGGGGGTCTTCAGGCCACTCGGACCCTTCTCCTTGGGCACGGCTGAGGGTGGGTGGGGGCGGCGGGAGGCGCGCCGGCTACTCACCGCCAGGCTGAAATGCTGCCCATCGTAGCGGTACAGTTTATGGTGTCCCTTTTTCAGAGCCGGGTCAATCATCAACTTGTAACTTCTCCAATGGTGGTTCCTCCTCTCGCCCGAAGGGCCGGGCTGCGGCGGGGGCTGCTGGTGGTGGTGGTGGGGGTGACTGTTCTCCATGCCGTTAACCCAACCTGAAAATGAGCAAGTTGTTGTCGCCGCCGCCGCGGCGGCCGCTTCTACACACACGCGAAAGAATCAAATCGTCCAGCCTTCACCCCCTCCCACCTTACCAGCGCGCCCCAAAAGGCGCTGTCTCCTTGGCTCCCCCCAAAATAAGAATGGAGCGAGAGAATAACCCTTCCGGGAGAATTAGAAGCCCGCCCGCTCGGCCACCGTCTCAGGACGGCAGCAAGGGGCTCCCGGGGGCCCCCGGTGCAGGCTGGCGGGGCCCGGGGCGCCGGGAGGACGTGGGCTCCGGCCCATGGTGCCCGCCCGGCCTCCTGGCGTGGCGCGCACTCACTCGCTCGGCCCGGCTCGGGCGCCGGGCTCGCGGCAGGCCTGGCGCCGCCCGCCCGCCCGCTCGGCTGGGGCCCCGGGGCCGGGGGCTCGAGCCGCGGGGCTGCCGGCCGCGGCCTCTCCCTTCCCTAGCCGCGCTTACATCCCCGCCGGGCGCCGGCCTCCCTGCGCCGCCAGCCAGTACATGGTGTCCCCCGCGGGAGCCGAGGCCGGGGCTGCCGGACGGGGGGCCGGGAGGGGGGAGCGCCGCCGCCGCGGCTGCCGGGCCCGGAGCTGCTGCCGCCGCCGCTGTTGCTGCTGCTGCTGCTGCCCGGGAGGCGGCTGGCGGCGGAGGCTCGGCTCCCAGTAGCCGCACATCCCACAATACACCGCTAAGGAGCCCGACCCGAGCGCTCACCCTCCTCCTCTTCCTCCTCCTCTTCCTCCTCCCCTCGCCTTCCTCGCCGCTTCCCCAGGCACTCTCCCGGCGGCGGCAGCTGCGCCGCCAAAGCCCCGGGCCCCAGCGGCCCCCCACCCCTCACTTGCGCGCTCCCACACTGCCTCCCCCCTCCCCAGGGGGAGGCCTTTTAATTTATTTATTCTGCTGGGACCTAGGTGGGGGTCTTGGCGGGCGAGGGAAGGGGGGTCTCCCCGGACTCTACCTCCCGCCGCTGAGGCTACCCTCCGAGCCGCGGTGTGCGCCTCCGGCCTCCACAACTGTTTCCAAACTGCCAAGGCCGGAGGTGGGCTCGTGGGGGCTCAGGGGACAGGACTGGGGTTTTGGGGTGTAATTTTGTGTCTGGAGGCTTGAGCCGCGGGGGGAAGCAAGACGGCTCAAGACGAGTTGCAATCGAGGTATCTCTGCTCTGGCTTCCTCTTCAGCCCCGCGACCCCCTTCCTCCCCCCCCCCCCCCCTCCCCGGAGCAGAGCTAGCGAGGGGAAACCAGGATTTTAACCAAATTAGCATTCACATTCCTAGGAGGATGCAGCCTTCGCCTGGACCGAGCTGATAGGAGCTTTTTGCTCTGTTTTTATTTTTGGAGAGCAGCGCCCTGTAATTGTCCACAACACATGCTTCTCTCCCCCCACCCCTTCCTCAAGCCACCAGCAGAGGAGTCCCCCTTTTTTGCATTTATCTTTTCCTTCCCCTTTCTTTATTAAAGGTCCGGGAGTGGCGGCGGCCAATCAGCGCGCAGCTTCCATCTTGTGAGTTCAACTCCGAGGCTCCTGGGCGTCGCGAAGACGCATTTGCAGCCCCCTCTGCCTCTCATATCGGGTGGCCGAGGCGAGAAGCCACCTCGCTGGGGCTTCATAGCGGTGTATTTCATATTGGGGCTCTTTTCGGGGTTTGTAATTTGGCCGTGGGTAGGTAATTGGCTGGAGCAGGGCGGTAGGGCGCGGCAGCCAATCAGCGCGCGGCTTCTATAGGGCTTGAGTTATTAGACGCTGATCTCAAAACATCCTTCATCAGACACCAAGGAGAGGCCAACAGATGAGGGGAGCCATTTTTCTGCAATGGAATTAAATGGCCAAGTGGGTTTTTCCTTTGTTGCAAATGGGGAATGTTTTTCCTTTGACTCCACCATCCAGTTCAGGACGCCTCAGTGTTGTGTTTAACATTTGTCAACAGGCTAAAGGACTCACAATTGGAAGAATGAAGACTTTTTAAAAAGATCTGGATTTTTCCTTATGACTTGGAATCCATCTTTGTCTTGTGTAACTAGGTCATAGCACACCATTAATGTCAGCAGTTAACAATTTTGAATTCCAAAAAACCTAAGTAAATGACATTTATTTTTTCTTCCTTTTTTTTTCTTGGGTGGAGGGGGGGAGCTTGGAGCTGTCTTAATCTGTATTCTCTTGACTGAACAATAAATTTTTAAATATATAGTTTCCTCTATTAAACACTTAAACCTGGCCATCTTATTAACTCCTTCTGCTCTCTTTTTTAACAAGGTAATGTTTTAAATGTGTAGTTTTAGGACTAGCGAAATGGCAGCAACAAAAATTGTAAGCAGTTGTTAACTCTTTTTAAGTTTTTAAAAACCTTTTACATTGTAAGTACCCAACCATTCTGTCCTTACGCAGTGCAGTTTTCATGTTAATGTTGCTGAGATGTCCTTAATTTTCTGAACCTTCATCTGCATGTATGTCTTTGTCGCTCTTGTCTAATATAAGCCAGTTAAAATGCTTTTAGACGATTTTGCTTTTATAAAGCTAAGACTTCGGCTTTAAGCTTTTGAAAATGTTTACAGTAATAAATGCTAGTCAGCTTTCTTCCCAGTAACATGTACACTTTCTTTGAAAATCGATCTATTTGAAAAAAAACAGCTGTTTTTCTGATCTTGGTAGAGGGGTGGGTGAGGGAGGGAAAGGAAGACCTCTTTGTGTAAAGAGACTAAAGCCGTCACAGGAAAGTAGATTAAAACTGGAAAACAAGTCCTGGCTGGTTCGAACCAAACACCAACGTTAACTCGCGAGTATTTTCTATGGTGGTTGGGATGGCCGCGTGTCTTTTTGCCTTTTGTTTGATTTGACTGTGTATTTTCGCCTTTTGTCTCTTAATGACGGTCACACCATTGCTATATCCAGAGCAGTAAACAGCCCTCAGCGAAGCCGCCTTTTGCCAATCCAACCCTGGAAAGGTTACAGAAGTGGAAGGAGCAGAAAATGCCATGAGAGTGTAACTTACAAAAAGGTAACAACAAAAAAGACACTACCATTTCCCAAAATATTCCCAACTAAACAATCCCCCAAAGATATTTTTTCAATAACACCTCCCAGTCCTCCGCCCAGCTTGTTCGTCCAGACTCCATAAGCACCGGGCTGAGCGGGTAAGTTTTTAAAAAAGAAAAAAATGCTTTTGCCCTTTCGAGGAAATCTTTTTTTCTGAGCAGGCCAAGGGCTGCAAATGTGTGGGAGCTGCGGGGTGGAGGCTTCTGGAGCTTTGTGTTTGGCAGTCAGGTCCGAGAGGGTGGGGGGCCGAGGAGGGCTCTTCCAACCCTTTTGCCCCTTCTGCCCGGGAAGCGAGAAGAGGCTCCCCAAGTGACCCCGGACATGTGTGGAGCTGCCTGCGCTCGTCCCTCGCTCTTCTAAGTCTGAACCTTGGTGGGGATAAGAATTTGAAGTGCTTTGGAAATGGGGGAAACTCAGAAGTCGAGGAACGGCCCCGCCCGACCTAGCGCCCCTTTCCTTTCGGACAGGGAGGTCTGGCCCTCTGGAGCCGGCGCTTCGGTGCTGCGGGGCGCGCCTGCGCTTCCTAAGCAACAAAGAACAAAAGGCCGGCGTCCATGTTGGCACAATGACGCAGCATCTCTCCTGCCTGCAGCCCGGGCGCCGCCGGTTCTGCGGGCCGCGCTCGCTCCTCCCTCCCAAACACGAGTTTTATTTTCAGGTTCAGAGCAGAGCCGCCGGCTGGGGCTGGGGCTGGGGCTGGGGCTGGGGCTGGGCGGCTCATGGCGGCCGCTTCCCTCGTCCTTCCTCCCTCCTTCTCTGGTTGTCGTTGGCTGCCCTGAGCCAGTGGGGGTCCCTGGGCCGAGCCCGGCCCCGACAGCCCACGGGACAGAGCGCCCCGGGCCGGGGGCCAGTCGCGGAGGCTGTTTCAAGGGCCTGGGGCCTGGGGGCGTCGTGCGCTGGGGCTTCCGCGCTCGCCTCCGCGGGGCGAGGCAAACAGACCGGCGCCATTTCGCGCGCCGCCCGCGGCTCGGGCGGTGGCGGCCGCTGTGCGCCAGGCAGGCGGGCGGAGGGAGGGAGGGAAGGAGGGAGGCCGGCAGCAGGCGGCGGGGGGAGGGGAGGCCTGCGCTCCGGCGCCCACGCTCCAGGCCGCTGCCGCCGCGGCCGTGGATTTCCCTGGCCCTGAGGCCTCGACGCCAAGCCCGGGCTGCGCGACTGGCTCGGACCCCACGCCCGGGCCGGGGGTCCTGGCGAGCACCAGGAGGCCGGGGTCCCCCTCCCTCCCGCGCAGGAGCCAGTAGCAAAGAGCCTCGGGGCTGCTCGGCGCTTCGAGGCCGCCCCCTGACCCCGGGATGCACACCCAGGCCTCGGCGCCCAGGTCTGGCTCGCAATCGTTCTTTGATAGTCGAACCCCAGGCGCAGGGGGCCCCCTTTGTCCCCACTTCGGGCATGAGGCCCTCTAAGAAGCCACCGACGCTGGTTGTCCAGGGCACGCCCTCAGACCCGGCGCTCTTGAGGCTGAGGTGGGGGTTGAGGCCCGCGGAAGGCTAAACCAGCACTCACACACACACACACACACACCCGCGGAGTGCTCCGGGGTAAACCCTTCACGTCTCTAGCTCGTCCTGGGGGAGGGGATGCGGCCGGGCGGGCCTTTGGAAATGCAGATGAGTCGCCTCCTGCTGCTCGTCTCCCAGGCTGAACCTTGGTGACTCAGCCACCCCCCCTCCTTTAACCATTCCAGAGTGAGGATTCCTTGGCAGCTAGTAGTAGGGGGGTGGCGGCATTTGTAAGGACCCCCGTCCCCCAGGAGATGCTGTCTGGTTTGTGGCCATCAACTCCCCAGTAAGCCCTCCGGCTTCCCTCTCCCGTCTCCCAGGCTCTGGGCCAGAGAAGGAGCAACATGCCGGTACCCAAAGTGGACCATCCTCCTCTGACGGCAGGAGCAGGCCTAGTTTGATTCTGAGAACCCTCCTCCTAAGGTAGGTGTGAGCCCTTTCCCAATCTGCAAGGGAGATTTGGGGGGCTTTGGCCTGGAGTCGTGGGAGGCCTCAAACCCGCCAGGCCGGTTCTGCAGCCCCTCCCCCACACAGATGTGTGGGAGTGTGTGTGTGTGTGTGTGTGTGTGTGAAATCGGCGGCCTGTGTGTGTGTGTGTGTGTGTGTGTGTGTGTGTGAGTGAGTGAGTGTGAAATCGGCGGCCTGCCGGGACCGCTGGGCCCATCCATCCCGGCCTGTCAGCTTCTGTTGTCAGGAGTCTGGGGCGGGCAGTTCTTTGCCGGCTTTAGTAGCACAGGGGAGGCAGCACTGGATAGTGCTTCCCAGTGATGTTTTGTGGTGGGGGAGGTCCCTGGATGCTGCTGGAAGACACCTCTGCTGCCAAGAAGCCAGGTCCTGCCCCCGCCCTTCCTTCCTGACCCCAGTGGGGCATGGGGAGTGACTGTATGAACTGGCCTCTTCCCTTCTGATGTTTCGCTGTTAGGGAGGTGGAGCAAGGACCTGAGGTCTGGGCCAACTTCCTCTCAGAGTTTTCTTACCTCTTCTGCTTCCTGGGAATTCCCACGATGCCACCTCCACCCCACCCCCACACCAAAATGAGCCCCTTCTCTAAAGTCACACAAACCAGCTAGCCATTTACCTGCTGTTACCTTGTACGTGCTGCAGTCTCTTGGCCCCTCCGCACTACTGGGCTTAGGTCAGTGATTTCAAACAAGAGTGCAGCCGAATAGCACAGAACTGATTCTGGGCAAGCCCTCAACTTTCTGATTCAGTAGATGGGGCCTGAGAACTTGCATTTCGAACAGGCCCCAGGTGCTGCTGACACTTCCTTCTGGGAACACATGTTGGGCTAGGTAACACCTGGGGTCTTGTGAGGATGAGAGCTGTTGGCCTCCTAATAATGGCAACTCTCCTAACAAACGGTGTGTGCAGTTTCCTTCCTCTGTCTCCGGGAAGCACCACAGCTGGAGACGGTGTGGCCCTTGATCTCTGACCCCTACCCCATGTGGTCTCTAGAATGTGGTGACTTTGATGAACCATTTGGGTCCAGGTGCCACACATTGAATCGCCTGCTCCTTTTGGCGCAGCACGGCTTGGCTTCAGTATCAGATCCGCCGTGCCCACTTGCACGCCACCCCTTAGTGTAAGGGCAGACCTGAGGTTTGGGGGAGCCTGTAGGACCCTGAAGTTTTATTGCGAGCATCTTGTTGGTTAATCAAGGGAGGCTGCAAGTCAGGTGTCTCCTGGCTTAAATCTCTACATGCTGGTTACCATGGGTGAGTCTTCTAAAATGACAATGATGCGTGCTGAAAAGGGTGTTGGGAGGATTAAGTACAATTAAGGGGGCTGGCCTCACATTCAGGCTGCACCCTTGTTCACCTCCATTCCCCTGTGGCTGGAGGGGGTGGGCACTGGGCTGCCTTCCAGCTCCTCCCCCACAGGCCTGCCCGGAGCACGTGGCTAAAGCCTCAGGGCAAAGGGGAAGACTGGCTCTCCAGGGGAAGGCTGAGAAGTGGAATTCTTCCTCTTCTGTAGTTTGAATCCGGATGGGGGTCTGCCCCCTGCTCGTCAAGATTTGGGGTCACACACCCCTCCCCAGACTACAAATGACTCACCCAAGGTCACAAGACCACCTCCAGCAGCCAAGACATGGTTCCAGGTGTCTTGACTAACAGCCCAGTGCCTGTGTCCATGGCAGCCCCTTTCCCCAGCTGTCTGGGTTATTTTGGGCTCCCTCCTGTGCCAGCTGTCTGCTGGCATCGCTATGGGGATCTAGGAGGGCTGTAACCCGCGTGGTGCACTTGGCTCCTGGCTACATGCCTTGGCCTCTGCAGTCCCACATGAATCGGGTTAGGTCCCTCCTGTCCTTGGCTGTGGACAAGGGGGGTGCACCCCACCATACCCAGCACCATCTTTCTTCCCTCCTTCCACAGTCGTCCCCTGACCTCAGGTTTAAGTTCAGCTCTGTCTTGATGAGCCTGGTCGGCCCTCTCAGTCCTCACATAACCGGTCAGTGGGTCCTGTGTCCCTCTGGATAGAGCCCTGGGGCTCCTGGGGCTCCCGGGGCAGGGGTCTTTACCTGCTGTGGGTGTCAGATTGTTCAGTAATTGATTCAACCCTCCCCTTTCAGCAGTTGCTTGGAAAGCCTCAGCCGGTTCTTCCACTCTGCCCTGGGACCAATTAGGGAGCAATTAGGTGCTAAACTGTGGTCTGGGTGTGATTCTTGGAAGAAAAAGGTGTCCCCATGACCTGGAAGGATCATCTTCAGGAGACCTCCCGCTTCCATTTATCTTTTCACCCTCCTTTTTTTTTTTTTTTTTTTTTTTGTATTTTTCGGAGGTTGGAAACGGGGAGGCAGTCAGACAGTCAGACAGACTCCCGCATGCGCCCGACGGGATCCACCCCGGCATGCCCACCAGGGGGCGATGCTCTGCAGCAGTCAGAGCCATTCTAGCGCCTGAGGCAGAGGCCACAGAGCCATCCTCAGCGTCCGGGCAAACTTTGCTCTAATGGAGCCTTGGCTGCGGGAAGGGAAGAGAAAGACATAGAGGAAGGAGAGGGGGAGGGATGGAGAAGCAGATGGGTGCTTCTCCTGTGTGCCCTGGCCAGGAATCGAACCCGGGACTCCCACCCTTCTAATTTCTTTGTGTAGTCCATCACCACCACCACCACCGCATTACCTCCTGGGCCAGGGAGGGGCGGGGCAGGCTGTCATTGCTCCTTGCTTGGAAGGCTCCCTGCCCAGCGGTCGCCCAGGGAGCAATGGGCGGGGCCACTCCTGGCCCCAGAGAGGGCCACGCCAGCTGGGGAAAGCAGCCAGGCCCGCCTTACCACTAGCAGCCAGGGTCCTGCCTCTTCCGGCCCAGCCACCCTGAGCCCCAGTATGGAATATGACCTTTGGACCCTCTGGGTGGAGACACAGTAGTGTGGACTGTGGAGAGAGGCACTCTGCCACCTCAAGGCCATCTGGGTCCAGTGCTGTCTCCAGCTGGCAAGTGACCTTGGCAGGTCCCTGCCCCTCTGAGAACAGTGGTCTCCCCCTGTGAACCAGCCCGAGCACGTTGGCAGATAACATTTTGGCTGTTTTTGAGTCTTGTTTCGTGAGGGGAGCTTTCTGTATAGCAGTGACTACACCACCCGGGCCACCTCCTATCTGGTATAGCAGTGACTACACCACCCGGGCCACCTCCTATCTGGGATCTCAAGAGTCTGAACTGCCTTCAGTCTTATGGAATGGTTGAGCCCTCGAGTGTGTTGTGACCTCTTGGGATGTGATGCACTGGGGAAGTGGAAGTCAGGCATTGTCATTCACGTCATTCACCATCCTAACCTGTGCTGCTAGACTTGGCCCTGACAGGACAGTAGTGTGATCCGTCCTTTTCCTTCCTGGGCTCATCTGGCCTCACTGTGGCCCATGCCAAATGGGTTCACCCCACAAAGTCACCTGGCTAGCTTTCCTACGCTTCTGTGTCTCAACAGCTCAGTGGCAAGGACCCGTTAAAAATATCTTTCTTGCCTTCCTACATCTCTCCAGGAGTTCCTGGTGAATAGGAGAATGAGTTGGGGCCTCAGAGCATCTCACAGGTAAGGAAGCAGCGCCCTGCGCATATGGGTGTGTTGGGCTCCTCCGCTGTTCTTCCCTGGCCCTGGCACCTCTGAGGAAGCTCTGAGCAGGTGGCCTGCCTGCTGGGTATTTTTAGCTGCAGATCCAGCCCCTACATTACCACGGGGGCTGGGACCAAGTCAAACACTCCAGGCCCGCTAGGGCTGGGGTTCTGCCGCCTCTTGGCAGGGCGGGCGGGCTGAGACCAGTGGCAGCTGTTCTGCCCGGACCTGGGCGGGGCTGGGAAGATGCATTTCACCTCTCCCCTCTACCCTCAGCTTTGTATAAGCGGTTTGTTCTGTCACAAGTCCAAACTGTAGGCCCATTTCTCATAAAGTGGAAACTGAGGTCTGAGGATTTTGAGGATAGCCAGGAGCCCTCCCACAGGCTCGCGTGGTTAACTGTTTCCTATGGCGTAGTTTGCTCAGAGTGGGATGACCATTCTGTGTGCTCTCCCCAGGCCCTGCACAGATGAGGCTGCCTCCTCTTTTTTTTTTTTTTTTAACAGAGACAGAGTCAGAGAGAGGAATAGACAGGGACAGACAGACAGGAACGGAGAGATGAGAAGCATCAATCATTAGTTTTTCATTGCGCATTGTGACACCTTAGTTGTTCATTGATTGCCTTCTCATATGTGCTTTGACCATGGGCCTTCAGCAGACCGAGTAACCCCTTGCTCGAGCCAGACCTTGGGTCCAAGCTGGTGAGCTTTTGCTCAAACCAGAAGAGCCTGCACTTAAGCTGGTCGGAGTCTCAAACCTGGGTCCTCGGCATCCCAGTCCGACGCTCTATCCACTGCGCCACCGCGTGGTCAGGCAAGGCTGCCCCTTCTTATTCTCCCAGTTCCTCCCAATGTCTTAGGGTCCCTGCTGTAGGCTCGGGCCGAGATGCCAAGGGTACAAAGATAAGTGGTCTTCCTCCCTTCACTCAAATCCCTCTCCTCCCGTCCTCACCCTCCTCCTGTGGTCTTGGGACATTTCTGAAATGGCTGGCCCTGGTCCCTTCTGCCACCTCAGGTTTCCTCACTAGCCAATTGTAGCTTCTGTGTTGTCACTGAAGAAAACCTGAGTATCCAGACACAGGGCCTGTTCAGGAGCCTGGCCCCCAGGCCCTCCATGATCTAACCTTCGTTACCTTGACAACAGCATCTGGCTTCCTTCCTCACTCCCCAGCCACTGCCAAACCTGCTGGGGTTTTCCAGCCACTGTGCATTTGCCCAAGCTGGGTACCTATCTGGCCCTCCCTCCCAAAACTGCCAAGCTTAATTCATGTACCACCCAGTCTCAGCCTTCTTTGAGTTCCTTACAGGCAGAAACACAATTGCTTCTCAATAAACTTGTATTGCAAAAAAAAAATGAATGAGTCGCTGTAAATTTTTCTGGAGGTGCATCAAGCTGATGCCATCTGGCTTGGTGACAAGGTAGGGCTTGGGACCAACAATACAAAACTACCATAGGTCTTACCTCCTGTTCCCAGCGGCTTCCATGGGCGGTCACTGCTTCCCTCTGCTGGCCAGACCCTTGCTTTGCATCTGCTAAAAACCTTGACCCGGCATTTATGGAACTGCCAGGTTGGCAATTTCCTCCCTGAAGTAAGTTTACCTCATCTTTGCTGAGAACTTGAAAATTGTTCATCTTTGGGGTGCGGTAGGGACAAGAAGAC
This sequence comes from Saccopteryx leptura, assembly GCF_036850995.1. Classification (NCBI taxonomy): domain Eukaryota; kingdom Metazoa; phylum Chordata; class Mammalia; order Chiroptera; family Emballonuridae; genus Saccopteryx; species Saccopteryx leptura. The sequence goes on along the minus strand of NC_089504.1, from coordinate 246,644,574 downwards.
CCTGAGTCCTACCGGCCCCTCTCGGAGGGCACTTCCAGACATCCTACTCCAGCTAGGAGTGCCCTACTCACTTGGCTATGTCCCAGCGCCTAACCTGCCTGCCTGCTGCGCAGCTGCTCCAGGAGTCCACTGCTGCTCCTACCAGTGGCCTGACTTGTGAAAAGAAGTCAGCCCAGGGTTGCAGGGAGGGACGGGATGGGGGACAGGGGTGAGAGCAGCCAGCCGCCCTATAGAGCTTGCGATGGTGGTGAGTGTTTTAAGAAATAGCTGCTTTGGTCGGGGTGGGAGAATTGGGGGGAATCCCTGGGATGAAGGGTGTGCGGCTGCTTTCTGGAAAACAAAAGTTCTGAGTGGAGACAGGGTTAACAGTCTCCAAATGGGCGAGGGGCCCACCCTGCTAACGTTGCTCTGGCGTTACTCTGGCCTTGCTCGGCTGTGTCCTGCTCGGTTAATGCCTCTAGCACCTGATAGCTAGAGGCTGCCGCCCGCTTGGTTTGGGGCACTCACCTGCCGCCCGCGCCGAAGCCATTGCCCAGCAGAGGGCGCCAGAAGTCCACCTTGCACCCCAAGGGAAGTGGGGGTAGGTAAGCGGAACCACTATTGCCCACCACCCCCGCATCCACGCCCACACAGGCACCGGGAGACCCAGACCAGGTGGACAGACACAACCCCCTGTGCCAGCATCTTTACTGGCACCACCAACCTACCTCCTGGTTACAGACGGACTTGCCCCAGGCCACAAAGCTGGAGCTGGGCAAAGCCTAGAGGGCTTCTCCCAAAGCTTGAAACAGAGGCTCCACGAACCAAAGTGCTGGTGGGGGGAGGACAGCCCGCCAATCAGAGTCCTGTTCGAGTCGGCCAATCAAAGAGCCCCTGACAGAAGGCGGAGCCTGCCAATTAGGGGTGCCCAGCGAGGAGCAGCGGAAACAGTGGGACCTTGACAGTGAGGAGGGGCGCTGTGATAAGCAGGGGAGGGAGTAGGAGCTGCGTTTGCCGCTGAGCACCCCGTTTCTTAGTTGCGTCAGTTGCCTACGAATGAGAGGTGAACATGCCGGGTCCGGTACCCTAGCATCAAGGAAACTGAGGCTAGGAGGTCTGCCTGGGTGGCTGCCTGACAGAGGCGGTGGCGGCTCGTAAGGGGCGGGGCTTAGCCTAACCCCACCCCGTCTGCAAGCTCTTAGCCCCAGCACTCTGCTGCGCGCGCTGTTGCCAGTACTGCTGGCTCCCGGCTATGGATGCCTGCGGGACCCCGGGAACGACCGCCGTCCCGGACCCGGCTAGGAAGGAGCTGAAGATCGTGATCGTGGGTGACGGCGGCTGCGGCAAGACTTCACTGCTCATGGTGTACAGCCAGGGCGCCTTCCCCGAGGTGAGGCCGCTGAAGGGGGTGGGGGGGGGGCTGGAGGTGCGTATGATGGGGAAGGTCGGACAGGATTGGGACCAGAAGGGGCGAGGGACAGCCCTCAGCCTATACATGAGCCCGGGCCCTAGGGCCCCGGCGTCCTGCGCTCCAAGAGGCAGCCACCACCCTGGGGCGCCCCCTCGGGAATTCCAGAGCCTAGCGGAGTGAGGGGGGCAGAGTCGGATGTGGTGAAGGTGGAAGGTGGGGGCGGGAGTCCAGCTAGACCCTGAGACCTCGCCCCACTGCTTAACAACCAGCCCTCCCCCCTTGTCCGACAGCACTACGCCCCATCTGTGTTCGAGAAGTACATCGCCAGGGTGACCGTGGGCAGCAAGGAGGTGATCCTGAACCTCTACGACACCGCCGGTGAGTGCGCCTGCGGGCTGAGTGGCCCGGGGTCCACCCAGGGGGTTTCCCCTACGTGGGCATCCCCGGCGGCCCGCTGCCAGCCTCTGCGGGGCCCTGACAGCCCATCACTCCTGGAGGCAGCCAAGGGGTGCTGGCTGAGAGCCGAATGACCACCGCCTGGCTGAGTGGCCCTGGCAACAGAGAGGACCTCAGTCCCCCCATCTGTAAAAGGAGGGTATTTGGACAAGATGAGCTCCTGGGCCAGCACCCAGTGCTAATGTATTGAGAGCCCAGGGCTTCGTTCCTCTCCTGTGGTTCTAGAAAATTGTGGGCTTCCTTCTGCTTCTTGTGGAGCCAGAATTTCATGTGTTAATTGCTGTGGTCTCCTAAGAGTCTGTGAGCTGCAGATTTGGGTCCTCTGGTGCTAGGATTCGGTGGGCTTCATCTCTGGGTCCTAGGCTTCTAGAATACTCTGGGCTACATGGCAGAGCTGTGACTCCAAGATTCTGTGGCTGACAGCCCTGAGGCTCCAGGGTCCTATGGACACAAAGCTTGATTCCTGTGCTTTTGGGATTCTACGAGCTAGTGTGCGGTTCGTTGATTCTGTAGCGTACTGTGTTGAGCCTGTGGCTGTAGGATTCTGTGGCTCCAGTTCTGTGCCTTCCTGGTTCCCTGAAAGAAACCAAGCACTGAGGGAAGAACTGAGCTTTAGGGAATGTCCGAATGAGGTTCTCTCTGCCACCTGCAGCTCTGTGCTGCTGACATCAGTCATCGGAGTCCCTGTTGTTGGGGGATGGGTAGGCAGAGCACAGCCAAATGGCGGGGGGGTCGGGGAGGTGGGGGGGTGGATTTGGGTAACACTGGTGGTGGTGTTGACTGCCCTCAGGGAATTCCCATCTTGCTCAGGCATCCCTCTGGGATGAATAAACATTGGGGAGCAAAGGTCAGGGTCCCCAGCTGGGGCCTCACCCAACCTCTATGATTCAGTGATTAGTGACCTGCATAGAACCCTGTCATCTGGTGCCCCTTCCCCAGGCAAGCCTTGTATATATGAAGTGAGTCTCTGACTGGCCTTGGATGGAGCCAAAATCAAGATGCCTCCCCCACCCCTACTCCATTCCCACCCCCAAGCTGCCATTAGCATCTCATTCTATTCTACCTGGACAGCGTCAGGAAAGGGACTGCTGTCCAGCCCCAGACCACTCCCTCTTCCTGACTTCATTCCACAATGAATGGGCAAGCTTTGCTGTTTGCTTGTATCCCCCCTGCGGTGGCCTCTAAAGACCCCCCCTCTTGTTAGATGAGGGCTCCACTGGGAGGCCCCCAGAACAAGGATGTGCTTCCGACCCCTTTAAGTCTAATGAGGAATTCCCAAGGGTGTGGCCACAAGAGCAGTAAATGTCACGGAGTATTTGGGGTACTTGGAGTTTCACATGTTTCCAGTCTGGAGTTTCACATGACCCCTGGGAAGGACAAGTTCATTAACCTGTGCTGTGGGTGGAGTCCCTAGTAAGGCCGGAAGAGTAGAGTCCAGGGGAGGGGTCTCTCTCCTCCTTCCTCTGCCCTCTGGGTGTCTCCTCTCAGGTCCCCTGGTTTACTGTTCCCCGCGCTGCCTCCCCCATGGCACCCATCACGGGGACCACTTCTGGTCTTTCTGGCCTCACCCAGAGAAAGATGCTCAAAGAACATGTCAGGGGAGGTTGTCATGTGAAGGTTCTGGAAAGCTTCTGCTTGTTTTGTGAAAGGATTTGCTCCAAGAGCTCCTTCAGGATGGATGGAGGAAGCTGCGTCCCCTGAGTCATCAGAATCATTTGACCACCCACATGCTTTGGAGTCAGACCTGAGCTTTCACGCCAGCTCCCCCGGCTGAGTGTCACTGGGGATGCCTGGGCCTCAGTTTCCTTATCTGTAACCAGGGCCACAATAGTTGTGAGATCAGATTAGGTCCATGTGACCTGCAGCACTTAGCACAGGGGCTGGCCCTGGGGGAACCGTTACTAAGTGTTGTCATGGTGATATTTTTGTTCCCACCCCCCCCCCCACCCTATTCAGGCTGGAATACAATTCAGGGCCTGTGTGTTCTGTGTGTGTGTAGGGGGTCGCACCACTGTTTCCCCAGCAGGACTCTTCCAAGTGGTTTGAACCTCTCCGGGGTGTCTGCGGGAGTAGACTGGCCCCATAGGCAGCAGGTCAGCCCGGGGAGGGATACTCAGGGAGACAGAACCATGGTTGGCTCCCTCCCCATGTGTGTCCCACTGTTGGGAGAAGGGGGAGGGAGACACCGGTTGCTTGTCCTAGTGCAAGGTTTGGGGAGTGAATGAAGCTGGAATCAAGATGCAGAGACACCCCTGGAGAGGTCATGTGTGGTAAAAGCGATGGCAGTTGTCTTTACCTGTAGGTAGACAGTTGCCTGGAGAACATGTCAGAAAGGGGATGGCCAGGCGACCAAATAGAGAAAGATAGACACTCTGCAGTGAGGGGAGTGACTGAGCTGGAGATGAGTCTAGTGAAGGTCGTTGTAGAACCTTCTAAAACTGATGGGTTAGACCCTGTGGCAAGGGGTCAGAAGGTAGCATCTTTCCAACCAGCCAGTGGTGACCAGAGCTCTGGAACAGGGGTAGCTCCTGGAAGGCTGAATTTCCCCATACCTAGTACCCAGTACCCAGGGCCATACCCAGGACTCAGGACTCAGGACCATGCCCAGTACCCGTGACCCATGACCCAGGACCTAGGACCATACCTAGGACCCAGGACTGTACCCAGGACCGTGCTGTAGGGGTCCATGTGGGAGGCCAGTCTGACTGCTTGTCTCTGTCCTGCAGAAGCTGTTACAGACAAGCAGTGGTGGGAGGGTGGTTGGAGGGGTAGTGGAGCTCTTGGGGCTCCAAGCCATAGAGGGGCGGGAGCTGTGACACTCACTGCCCTGGCAGCTGCGCCTGCCGCCCGGCACCTCCCCAACACCTCGGGGACCGGAAGCTGTGGTGAGGTCTGCAGTTTCCTGGACCGGGGTGGCAGGGTGGTGGGGGTGCGAGGTGGGAAGTTAAGACACCAACCAGAGATGGAGCTATCTGGGCCTCGGGCTGGGGCCCAGGGCTGGGGTGTCACAGGACGGGGTGGGGACTGCCCAGGGAGGTAGGGCACTGTGCTTTGCTTGCCAGCCTGCAATGGGAACGCTAGGGAAAGTGGGGGGAAGAGCAGAGGACTTGCTAAGACAAGGAGTCAGGGACAAGAGGGGTGTCTAGGACCTAGAAGCACTAGGAGGCTTGGGGAGTCGAAGCAGTGGGCCATCAGAACAGGCTGCCAGCTGCAGACCGGTGCTGCCCCAGCCCAGCCAGCTACTCCGGTCTCCGGGGAGGATCCGCAGGTGGGTGGGCCCCAGAGCACTAGTGAAAATGGGTTCCTCTTCTGGCGGCTTCTCCCTCTCACAATGCCTGCACCCAGCACTAACCAAGGCCCTGGCTGGAGCAGGGCCCACCTCCCTGTGTATGTCCCCCAGCTCATTTGGGGAGCACTGTGGCTTGCTGACACCCTCTCTGTCAGCTCAGCTCCACGCTGCAGAGACTCCTGCTGGGGAAAGATGACTGCCATGGCCGAGCTCTTTTCCACAAAGGAAATACCCTCTCGTGAGGCGAGAGCTCACTTCCCCACAGACCTTGGTTCTCTAGAAACAGATGCCGCCTTTAGCACATAACTCGGGCTTTTTTTTTTTTTTTTTTTTAAACATCTGAAGCCCATCTGCAGAAGCCAGGGTAGGATACCTGTAGGCCTGTAGACAGGTAGGTGGCTTGGCCTCTTCGAGCCTTGGCATTACTGTGGGTAAACCGGGAAGGTAATACCCGAGCATTGTGGCTCGAGGACTCCCTAAAACTTGTGGGTCTAAAGAGCCAGGGCTAGAACCCCACCACCACCCCACCCCCAGGACTCTGTCCCTCGGGAATTTCTATTTCAGGAATAACTACAGTAGCAGTCCCTGACCTTTGCCCAACATTGCTCAGCCTACAAGCCCTTTCCTTCCAATATTAGGGGCAGGGTTATCACCCTCCCCCCTTTTCCAGATAAACTGAGACCCAGAGAGGGGAGGCGCCCGGGTCAGGGAACGTGAATCTCAGTGCAGCCTGGCCATCCTGACTCAGACGGGAGGTGTCTAGGTAGGACACTCCACCCCTCCCAGGGAGGCATGAGGTCCACAGCACCTGGAAGTCTGTCACCTGCACACCTGGTCTGCGAGTGGAGGCCCACCTGAGTCCCGGGGAGAGCCGCACCAGGCACCATCAAGCCAGGAAGGCAGCACGGAGGAGGAGCTGGAATCTGGGCTGGCTGCCCATCCCCTTTCAGAATCCCTCTCTTCATTTTTTTTTAACACATTGATTTGAGAGAGAGAGAGAGAAAGAAACACCAGTTTGTTGTTCCACTTATTCATACATTCATTGGTTGATTCTTGTATGCGCCCTGACCTCCTGGGGTCGAACCTCATCCTTGACATATTGGGACGATGCTCTGACCAACTGAGCTACCCAGCCAGGGCAAAATCCTCTCTTCTTGAGATACCCTTTTCCTCACCTGCTCAGGGCTGGGGTTTGCTGGGTGAGGACAGCTCCATATCCTTTGGGATGTACTGAGAGAATGGTACCTCGATAGTCCTACCTACGGACTTCTGTCATTTACACAACTTCCTCTGAGCTGTGTGACCTTGGACAGGTCACTTCACCTCCTCTGTGCTTTGGTTTCTGCTTGTGTAAAGCAGAGGTCATGACAGCCTTGTCTTACAGGGTCATCGTGAGGAGTGATGAGTCAGATGTCAGTCAAGGGCTTCGAATGGGGCCTGGCATATGATGCGTCGTACTGCCCAATATTATATATATATATATATTTTTTTTTTTTTTTTATTCATTATAGAGAAGGGAGAGAGAGAGAGAGAGAGAGAGAAGGGGGGAGGAGCAGGAAGCATCAACTCCCATATGTGCCTTGACCAGGCAAGCCCAGAGTTTTGAACCAGCAACCTCAGCATTTCCAGGTTGACGCTTTATCCACTGCGCCACCACAGGTCAGGCCTGCCCAATATTATATTATTGTCATCAAGGCTCACCTGCTTCTCACATACCCATTTCAAAGATGAGGAAACCAAGACAGGAAGGCTGGGGAAGGCTTCCTGGGAGAACTAGTACCTTTAGAGTGGCTTGGCAGGCAGCTGACCTTGGACATGGGGACTGAATTGGCGCTCCAGCTCCCAGGGAGTCTATGACCTTGAAAAAAATGTTCCCTTAACAGGAAGAACCCGCCCCTACCACCTTGCTTACCTCCCCAGCTGGCGGCTTAAATGAACACAGGTGGTGAAAGGGCAGTGCCCTCGCCAACACTGACAGCCGTGGGCATTATCACCACCCTTTCTTTACCATCCGTCCGTTTGCTCCTTCATCCACCGAACGGGACTGAGCTCCCCGGTGTCCAGGGGTAACAGTGACTATAGCACAGACAGATGGCCTCAGTCCTCAGAGGGGAGACCCCTCCCTCCCCCCCCCAAAAAAAACCCCGGAAGAATATTGTGACATCACTTAGTGATACGTTCTAGAAATCAAAGCCACAGTCAGTCGTGGGACATACTGGGAGGGAGGATGTGTCATAGCAGTTCTCTTGGAGGAGTGGCCCTTCGTCAGAGACCTGGAGGAAAGGAAGGGCCCAGCCATGCTGCCACCTGGGGAAGAGCTTTCTAGAAGAGGTAAACACCGACGGGGGAGTCTCCAGGGAGCTGATTTGACCTGACTTCCCCTTCAACCCACGGCAGTGCGACTTCTGCCCTCATCAATGCTGCTGAAACCATCGCAGCCGTAGTTTTAGGCAAGCCAAGTGGCGCCTCTCGGCCCTCTCATCTCCATGGCATGACAGGTGGTGAACAATTTCAGAATAACAACTGGTCAGTCTCGACTAGACCCCAGCCAAGTGCCAGGAATTAACTTTTAAGGGCAGCCGTGGCCCCTACCGTCAGGGTGCTTAGAATCCACAGGGAGACAGGTAGTAAACAAGCACACAGGTGAGTACAGATTGTGGACAAACAGGGCACTTTGAGCCGGGCAGGAAGAGGGGAGATGTGTGTACACAGTGGGGTGTGTGTGTGACAGAGTTAGAGAGAAGGACAGACAAGAAGGGAGAGAGATGAGAAGCATCAACTTGTAGTTGCAGCACCTTAGTTGTTCATTGATTGCTTCTCATATGTGCCTTAACTGGGGGCTACAGCAGACTGAATGACCCCTTGCTCAAGCCAGCGACCTTGGGCTCAAGCTGGTGAGCCTTGCTCAAACCAGCTGAGTCCACGCTCAAGCCGGCAACCTAAGGGTCTCAAACCTGGGACCTCCACGTCCCAGTCGGATGCTCTATCCACTGCGCCACCGCATGGTCAGGCTAGGCCCCATTTTACAACAACTTGCCCACTCTGCCCACATTTCTAAAGAGGAATAAGGACCATGTGTATACCACAATTATGAACCATAACATACCTGGCAAAGGCCCAGAACCTACATTTGCACAGAAGCAGAAAAGAGGATTGCTGTGTTTTTGCAGATGGAACACTCGACTTGGAATTTACCAAACTGGGATTGAGTCCTGGCTCATTCACTGATTCAGTGGCCAGGGGCGGGTCACTTCACTTCTCTGAAACTCAGTCTCTTTCTGTATAGATGCGAGTGTTCAGAAGTTCCCTGACTAGTGCATCATGGTTGCTGTCAGGATTTTTTAAATCATTTACAGGCAAAAGCACTCAGAAAAGTATATGAAACATAGGGTGGAGTTATTATAAAGTAGAAATAGAAGGCAAAAGGAAATAATATGGATGGTCAGTCTGGGCAGTATCATTCATCATTTATTTCAAAAATGAAATACTAGAAAAAAAAATGGGGAGCCTGACCTGTGATGGTGCAGTGGATAAAGAGTTAACCTGGAATGCTGAGGTCGCTGGTTCAAGGCCCTAGGCAAGGCACATATGAGAAGCAACTCTGAGTTGGCACTTCCTGTTCTTGCCTCTCTCTCAAATCAATAAATAAAATAAAAAAGGAAGTGGGGAGAATACATGAGGGAAAAGCATTCCAGGTGTGGGGAACAGTGAGTGCAGAGACTCTGAGGCACAGGAGCTTGGTGGGTTTGGGAAACAGACAGGAGGCCAACGTGGCTGGACTACAGCGAGGAAGGGGTGAGGAGGGAGGGAGATGAGGTCAAGGTCACTCGGCCCACGTCATGTGGACCACTGGGAGACCCCCGGTGGCTTGGATGAGGCTGGTGCCATGCTACATGATAGATCTTTGCAGTGATGGGAATGTTCTGCACCTGTGCTGTCTATTTCAGCAGCCACCAGTCCTGTGTGGCATTTAATCACTTGAAATGTAGCTAGTATAATAGAGAATCTGAATTTTAAAAAAAATAAATTTTTTTTAATTGATTTCAGTGAGAGAGGAAGGAAGTGAAAGAGAGAGAAACAGGAACATAGAGCTGTTCCTGTATGTGCCCTGACTGGGGATCGAACCAGCAACCTTTGTACTTCGGGATGATGCTCTAACCAACTGAGCTATCCAGCCAGGGCAAGAACCTGAAATATTTTTAAAAAATATTTTTTAAGGCTTTATTCATTTTAGAGAGGAGAGAGAGAGAGAAGGAGGGGGAGGAGCTTGAAGCATCAACTCCCATATGTGCCTTGACCAGGCAAGCCCAGGGTTTTGACCCGGCGACCTCAGCATTCCAGGTCGATGCTTTATCCACTGCACCACCACAGGTCAGGCAAGAACCTGAATTTTTTTTTTTTTTTTTTCCTGAAGCTGAAAACGGGGAGAGACAGTCAGACAGACTCCCGCATGCGCCCGACCGGGATCCACCCGGCACACCCACCAGGGGGCGATGCTCTGCCCTTCCGGGGCGTCGCTCTGTCATGACCAGAGCAACTCTAGCGCCTGGGGCAGAGGCCAAGGAGCCATCCCCAGCGCCCAGGCCATCTTTGCTCCAATGGAGCCTTGGCTGCGGGAGGGGAAGAGAGAGAGACAGAGAGGAAGGAGAGGGGGAGGGGTGGAGAAGCAGATGGGCGCCTCTCCTGTGTGCCCTGGCCTGGAATCGAACCCGGGACTTCCGCATGCCATGCCGACGCTCCACCACTGAGCCAACTGGCCAGGTCCAAGAACCTGAATTTTTTATGTTAATTTAAATAGCCACACGGGGTTGGATGCTACCCTATTGGACAGTAGTCTAGAAAGACATGGACAAAGATTAGGAGAGGGGACAGTTTGGGAACAGAAAGGGGGAGACGGGGGTTGGAACAGCGTGCTGGGCTGGTTCTCCATTGCCTCACCAGGATTCTTCTAGCTCTGTGGCCTTGAGGGCAGGAGGGTCTGAGTGTGCTGGCCCTGCCTACCCCGTGCCCCTTCCTTCAGTACTCAGGAGATTGCTGCTGAATGATAGCCTGGACAGTCCTCCTGGCCCAGCCTTTGTCACAGCTGTGACAGCCATTCACTTCACACCGTCGGGTCCCTGCTGTGAAGGGGAGCCAGGGGGAAGAGAGAGCGTGGCTGTGTCCTGTCATCAGTGGGAGGCCAGAAGCAGGACATGACCTGTCTCTGCTCACTCAGTAGAAAGGCCGCTTGTCCTGAGAAGCCTTTGGCAGGGAGGGAGGGAGCTGAGGGCACCCACCGGGGTCCTGGGCTTCTGTGTCCCTGTTCAATGGTTCAATGGAAGGAAGTCACCTTGCCTTTCTGCAGAGGTGGCTGCAGGTTTGCCAATGAGCCTGAAAGGCTCTCAGCTCCCACTATGGGTGTTTTTCAGAAACAGCAGTCATGACAGCTAAGTGCGGAGCTTCAGTGCAGTGCCCGCTTCTGGACCAGGGAGGGAACACACCCTGGAGGGCATTTGGTAAAATCTGAACACAGGCCGTGGACAGGATTTAGAGCACAACCTCAGGCTTGCTTTGCTGAGTTTGGTAGTTGCCCAGTGGTTGGGAAGACCACCATCCCTATTCTTAGAAAGCCTATGGAGCCTGACCAGGCGGTGGCGCAGTGGATAAAGCTTTGGACTGGGATGTGGAGGACCCAGGTTCGAGACCCCGAGGTCACCAGCTTGAGCGCGGACTCATCTGGTTTGAGCAAGGCTCACCAGCTTGAGCCCAAGGTCGCTGACTTGAAGCAAGGGGTCACTCTGTCTGCTGTAGCCCCCCAGTCAAGGAACATATGAGAAATCAATCAATGAACAACTAAGGTGTTGCAATGAAAAACTAATGATTGATGCTTCTCACCTCTCTCCCTTCCTGTCTGTCCCTTTCTCTGACTTTCTCTTTGTCTCTGCCACAAAAAAAAAGAAAAAAAAGAAAAAGAAAAAGAAAGCCTATGAAAAGTCCACAGGGAACTAACTGTGCTGGGTGAAGAAGCCCATTGTGTACCACTGCCTCTCACGTGGTTCCAAAGCATTCCTGTACTGATAACCCCAGTGGGAGAAACCTAAATGGTGAATCTGAGGAATGGAGTTCTTGGTGCAATCTTTTGCGATTTTTCTGTACATTTTAAATTGTAAAAGAAATTTTAAAAAACCCACCTACGACTGAGCCAGCTCAGCCTTGGGTTCTGACTCTGTTGGTGCCCATGAGGGGCTAAGCATCTGGAGCGCTAGTCTCCCCAGGTGCACCTGACGTGCGGTGGGGGTGACCGCTGTGTGGGGTGGATGCGGTGGAGAGCTCACTGCTAGGTCCAGCCGTCCCTGCTCTTAGCGTTGGCTGGAATGGCAGGATGCATTCCGCCTGACGTCTTCTTGGCCTGGGGGACACCCTCCTTTAACTGAAGTTTCAGGAAGGGGAGATGTGGCTTCCAAGTCTGCCCTTGCGGCCTGAACATCAGGGCAGGGGGTGGTCGATCTCCAGCAGGACTGCCAGCAGCCTTTCGGCACTTCCCCTGTAGTCAGGACCAGCTCTGAGCCCTGCCTGGGTTTTATCTCATCATCTTTGCTACCTTCCAGAACAGGAGGTTGCCACCTGTTTTCCACGTGAGGAAACTGAAGCCCAGACACGTCACTTGTCCGGGAGCGCCCCCTACCAACCCCTCGCCCATCTGTGCCCAGACCAGGGGACTCTGTTGAACAAGGAAGGTGTGCCTCCCTGACCCCCACTTGCTCTCTGGTTTCAGGACAGGAAGACTATGACCGGCTGCGGCCCCTGTCCTACCGGAACACCCACCTCGTCCTCATCTGCTACGATGTCATGAACCCCACCAGCTATGACAATGTCATCATCAAGGTGAGGCCTGTCCCCCAGCCAGCCTGCCTCCAGGGGTGGGGGCCGTGGATCCAGCCCCAGCCCTGATGCCCAGCCCCTCCCTCCGCAGTGGTTCCCCGAGGTCACACATTTCTGCCATGGGGCCCCCATGGTGCTCATTGGCTGCAAGACAGACCTGAGGAAGGACAAGGAGCAGCTTCGGAAGCTCCGGGCGGCGCAGCTGGAGCCCATCACCTACACGCAGGTCAGCCAGGGGCCCCCTCCCCTCCCACCTACCCCTCCCACCCCTTTCCTCCTTTCCCCATTTTCCCCCCTCTTCTAACCCCAGGAGCCCAGGTCCCCTTTGGCCTCTGCAACTTGGGGTGCCTTAGTGGCTTTTTGGACCGTTGAAGCAAACAGGATTCTCAGAATAATAATCAGAATAATAATTTTTAAAATATTGATAGCCCACTCATCTGAGCATTTCATTTACCTCATTTAATCCTTATAACCCTGATGCTGGCCCTGTTAGTATTTACAGGAGATAAATGGAGACCAGAGAGGTTAAGTAGCTCTCTTAGGGTCACACAGCTAACCTGAAGTGAAATTCGGGTGCCATCCCAGTCAGAGCGGCTCTAGAGTCTGGGCCCCTGACCGTCACCCATCCCATCAACCCGGGGGAACCCGAGGGCCCTTGTTTGAAAGGTTTCCCCTACCTCATGAGAGTCCTGGGCAAAACCTAGCCCTTCAGCTTTCTGAGTGAGGCATGGGAGAATAAAAGGAACACAAAAGAAAACTAATGAAGTTTAATAAATGGGAATAAGCATCAATAAAAGTAAGTTTGATTTTACAAATAGGTCTTTTTCACTCTAATAGCAAGCTATTAGTTACCTAGTGGTGCCTTGGAGAAGAGAGAGGAAGGGGTATATTGGAAGCCCTCCTGGGACCTTCAACCCTTCTCACAGGTCTGGCAGACACAACAAACCACCCCGGTTCTCAGAATTCACCCCAGTTTCTGCCTGAGGTTGGAGGGTGGGGTGGAGGCCAGGACAGGGCTCCTCCCAACAGGGACACACCCAGCAGGCGCTTCTGTTGGGGCACTCTCTCTGGTCTCTGGTCGGGGCTGGCTCTGGGATGGAGCGGCACGGGTGGGGGGCACACCAAGGCCGGGCAGTCCCTAAAGCCAGCCACAAATCTCCAGGGGGTGTCAGGAGGCACCCCTGCTCCAAACCCCTCATATAAGGCTGCTCCCCTCCCCCAGGGCTTGAGCGCCTGCGAACAGATCCGAGCTGCCCTCTACCTGGAATGCTCAGCCAAGTTCCGGGAGAACGTGGAGGACGTATTCCGCGAGGCTGCCAAGGTGGCCCTGAGCGCACAGAGGAGAGCAGAGCGGCAGAAAAAGCGCCGGCTGTGCCTGCTGCTCTGACCCTCCAGCAGGCAGGCACACTGCCCTCAGGGCAAGACGGACCTCGGGACCTGGTGCCCTCCCCTGCCGGGATCCTGCCCCACCCCCAGCACTCAGAGGACACTTGGAGCTGGGCGTCACCTGCAGCTGCTGTCTGGAGCCTGTGGCGAGACGTTTCTCCTTTCCCAGCTAGGGCTTTGGTCACGAACTGTGGGGCTGTGTGTGGTGGGCCGGAGCACATGGTGGGCCGGAGCACATGGTGGGCCAAGTCCCTCTGTTCCCCAGAACTGACATTTGTCCCCAGGGCTCCAGAGCGCCCTCTTCACACCCTCCCCCCAGCCATGGTATCCCCCTTCACACACCCAATGGGTCCTCCACTTCGGTGTCTGAAATGAGCAGCCATGTCGGTAAGTTGGTAAACAGGGATTCAGCAGCAATGCCCAGGGCCTCCCACGCCTGCTGCTCCCGCATCCCTGGGCTCAGGAGATAGGCCTGGCCGCATCCTCCGGCTCCTCGCTTCCTTCCCCCAGGAACACCCGGGCCACAGCGGGACCGGGCCTATCAGGGGAACACAGGCCCCAGCCCTGGACGGGAGGGCTGGTGCCACACCCACCCGGTCCCCTCCGCTTCAGTTGCAGCCTGGCTTGGCTGACATATTTCCAGAGGTGCACAGGACCAGAGGGAGAAGAAACTCAAAGCAAAACGAACACCCTGGAGCACCCATCTGAACCCTGCTTGGAGTCCCCTCACCTGCAGCGCCCCCCTGCCAGAAACTCGAGATGAAAAGGGACATCAGCTGCTGGTCTCGGTCAGTCCTCTATAGACTGTCCCCATCTGCAAAAGGACGGCACCGGCTCCTTTAAAGAGCTGTGGAGCCCCCTCTGCCCCTTAGCCACCTGTCAAGATGTGTTCTGGAGCCAAGACTGTCCTGGCCTCCTTTGAGAATGGACTTGCCCAACCCCCAGCCGCAGAGTCACTGTGTCTCCTTCTGGAAGGTCTGCGGTCAGGGGTCCAGGAATTGTTAAACAAATGCCTGAGGTGATTTCAACAGCCCAGAGATTAAAAGCCACTTGGTTCCTGAGTGAGCTCAGGAGTCAGCATCACCTAAAATGGGATGATGGCTTCAGGTGGCTCCTGCCCCCCTGGGATCTCCTGCCTCAACCCCCTTTGCCCAGTGCTGCGGCCACTAAGCCTGAGAACCTCTGAAGTCCACCCTACCCCACCCAGGTTCCCTGAGGCCCTGCAGACTCAACAGAGTGCTCAGACCAAGGACATCTTGTTCTAGCAGAGTCAAAGACTTTGTGGGCCAATGAGGGCTTAGGACAAAGATCAGCAAACTATGGCCTGTGAGCCAAATCTAGCTGCTGTGTGTTTTTGTAATAAAGTTTTATTGGAACACAGCCATGCCCAAACATGGGCTGCTTTTGCCCTACAACTGCAGGCTAAAGTAGTTGTAACAGGGACCATCTGGCCCTTTATAGGAAAAGTTTGATGATGCCTAGCCTAGGACAAACCCAGGTACCTCAAGGGCAGATGGGAGGCCTGGAGAGCGAAGGAGGGCAGGGGTAAAAGGGAGTGGTGGGGTCTGCGGCAAACAACAAAGCACCATCCAGGGCAGCTCAGCTGTCCTGTGGGAATGTTGCCAGATCTTCCCATCTTTCTAGGGAAAGTAGCAATGTGGATTTTTATGTGGAATCTTACTGGGGAAGGGATGGAATTTCTTATTTTAAAAATATTTAAACCAATTTGAGGGTCAAAGAATGGCCATGGACACCATTTGTGAACCCTGGTCGGAGAGGCTTTGTTAAGGGCAGCATAGGCTTGGATGTGGGAGGAGGGGCAGAAAATTCTGTTCTGGGAATTTTCTGAACCTCTTCGCTTCTTCACCCTCCCCACGAATAAAGAATGGAACATGAAGGGACCAGCGGACTTGCCCTGTGCAGCCACCTGAAAGTAAGGTTGTTCAGGCTCCCCACCTTCTAGAACCCTTGAAGTTAAGAAGGGAGGGAGGTAGTAGGTTGGGCAACCTCTGTGGTGGCTGAAGTGCCGGCCAGCACTGGGGGTCTTGGTCTTATTCCCTGAATTCCTACTGCAAGAATTCAGAAAGGAAGGTGGGCTGATGGGTGAGGGTCAGGAAGACCACAAGAACAGACCCAAACTTTCAAGTGTCAAATTACGCCCTCAAACCACCCAAACTATGCAGAGCCCAGGGCACCCTCTGGTGGTGACCCTCAGAAAACCCTCCTGCCTCAGGCCCCGCCCACCCTCCGTTCTTCCCGGGGCCAGGAACTCCTGGCCCCAAGAAGGTAGGGCCCCTTCCCCCAGGTGGCCAGCATTCAGGGGGTTTGGGGAGCACAAAGAGCACAAGGCACAGGCAGACAGTGGTTCTCTGAGAATTAAATACCTGCCCCCCAGAGAAACGGAGGCCAGGAGGAGGTGGGAGCTTACAGCAGAAGCAGGTGCCCAGGGAGGCGGGCTCCACAGGATGCCGGGGCTTCCGTCCACCCCGCGAAGTCCCACCCTAGGAGGCACGTCCACACCCTCCCCTAAGAAGTGGGGACAGAGAGGCTCCCTGCAGCTCAGCCACCCCTCAGGAAGGCTTACCCAGTCTGGCCACGAGCGCACAGGGAAGGTGAAAGGTTCTGGGGAAGTAGGGAGGCCCGGTATTAAATATGTCATAAATACGGAGGGGGCAGCTAATACTGCGCAGACAGGCTGGGGTCACATTCCTCTTGTCCAGTCGGGGACGAGGGCCTTGGCCTCGCACCTGGCAAGGCCACTGGCCCCTGAGGTCACTGCTGCCAGTAGCCACTGGCACTGCTGGGGAGGAAATGGGCAGTGAAGATGCCAATGGAGACCCCCGCAGTCACAGAGTCTGGGGGCTTGGGGGGCACAGTCCCATGCTGTGGATCATGGCTTCTTTGCTTTGTTTCTGTTCTTCTGGAGTTTGGTGTGTACAACTCTGAGCGTGGTCAGGAAATTGCCAAGGAAGAGGACCAGGAATGTGAGTGCCAACACGAACACCTGGTGGGACCCAAGGGAATGAGGGAAGGAAGAAAAGGCTGTCAGCTCCCCCTGCTGAGGCGCCAGCTCACCCTCGGACATCAGAACCCCCTTAGCACAAGCTGTCTGCAAACTGCATGTGTTTGCAGAAGGCAGAGACCTGAGCCAGCCGGGTGAAGGGCATGAGTCCTCACAGTCGGGCAGTGTCCTGGGGGCTCCTCTTTCGGCCCCAGTAGTAGTATTCAGTGGGGACCCTCACTGAGGGGCTTCCTGGCCTCACAAATACCCTCCCACCGTTGCCCAGGCCCCAGCAGCAGAGAGGTCTGGGCCCATGGGGAGGAGCACAGGGAATGGATGGCTAAGGAAAGAATTTTCCCCAAGCCGGCCCCGCCTTCCCCAGGACCACTGCCACACGGCAACATGCACGCACCACGCCCCCATACCTGCCATTCTCTGCATTCCTCGTGGCTGGAGAGCTCAAACAGCGTGACTGCATTGTAGAGTTGCCAGAACTGCAGAAGGAGAGGCAGGTCCTGCTCAGCCACCAGCTCCCCTGGGGACCCACATGGGAACACCCCGGAGATGCACCAGGACACCAGCTTCTGCTCTCAGCTGCCCTGAGATACTGAACCCCCCACCAAGTGCTGGCCCCTACCTCTGGCCTCCCTGGACCCAGAGATTGTCCCAGTCCCGGGATCCTATGAGGCCCAGCCTGGGTATGACTGGTGAACGGGGAAGAGGCCCAGAGTTAGGGATACCCACAGACTCCAGGGGTACTCACATGGCCACAGAACAGGAAAGGCAGGAGGAAGGTGAGGCCTCGCCACATCCAGGACTGGAATCCTTCTGTGGAGAGGAGGGAGGGAGGAAGGGAGGGAGGGCAGGCTTGTGTGAGGGGGTGTGGCTGCTCCCATGGCCCACCAAGCACCCATGGCCCAGCCTTGCCAGTCACCTGAGATTGCCTAGGCATGATCTCACAGAGGGAAGCAGCCCTCACCCTTCCCAGGTGCATGAGTGCTATGAAAACCCTGACAACACACAGAGCGTCTGTCACCAGGCCTGACCGTTCTCATGCCTCAAGTCACCGTGACCTAAGTGGGCTTAACAACACTTGTGGAAAACTGATGTACCTACCAGGCAGTATGCTTTTTGTTTGCTTGTATTTTTGTCTTTTAGCGAGTGAGAAAGAGACAGGAAGGGGGAGAGATGAGAAACATCAAGTCATGCTTGCGTCACTTTAGTTGTTCACTGCTTCTCATATGGGCCTTGACCAGGGGGCTCCAGCTGAGGCAGTGAGGCCTTGCCCAAGCCAGTGACCTTGGGCTCAAGCCAGTGACCTTGGGATCGTATGGATGATCCCACACTCAAACTGGCAGCCCTGTGCTCAAGCTGGCGACCTCGGGGTTTCTAACCTGGGATCTCAACATCCTAGGTCAACGCTCTCTTCTACCCACCGTCAGGTCTAGTCACTATGTTTTTAATAATTTCTTTAATTTGCATTGTAGAGTGGATTTTTCTTTCTTTTTTTTTTAAAGCATCATTTCAATCGAATCTTAACAAAGTAGGGCCTACTTTGTGGAGCAATTCAACAGAAATGACCATCTTAAAAGAGAGCAGTGTTATTAAAAATAGTTTCCCCTGAAAGTTTAGATGGAAGGTCTCTAGGTTTTAGGTTTTCTGATTGGAAACCCAGCCTTATGAGTTAAAAAGTTACACACACAGGCCCTAGCCAGTTAGCTCTATCAGTTAGAGTGTCGTCTTGAAGCACCAAGGTTGCAGGTTCGATCCCTAGTCAGGGCACATATGGGAAGCAACCAATGAATGCACAGCTAAGTGGAACAACATATGAATACTTTCCTCTCTCTCTCTCTCTCCCTTCCTCTCTCTGTCTAAAACCAATCAAAAAAATCATCATATAGTCTTTAGAAAAGAAGTTATACACACATTCCCATATATATATATGTGCAATAACACTAGGCTAACATTATATATATACAATAAATCCCAGACCCCCCCCCCCAAAAAAATATAGGTATCTGAAAAGAATAGGAGAGAACTTAGCACTGAGGACACACAACTGGTCTCACACATGCTGAACCGGAATCCCCAGTGACCTATGCAAAGCAACTCAGGCAGTGGCCAGCAGCCCTGGCTTTACTATGGCAGGCCTTGTTATGTCCTTACTGGCATGTGTTCCAACTGTGGGGAGGTGGGTGCCAGGTCTGCAGGAGCAGGCCGGGCAGCTACGTGTCTGTCCACCTCCCCAGGCGGGCTACTCACCCACTGTGAGGTCGAGATGATTCCTCTCCCCCAGAGCCCGCAGCCGGTAGAGGCAACCCCTCTGGTAATAATACTGCAGAAACTGTACACAGCCTGTAGGGGGAGCACAGCGCCCGGAGGATTGAGTGACACCTGCGCCACGGAGGGGTTGGGTCTTCACTGCCCAGAAGGCAAGGGGCGCCCTGGGGAACAACCCTCTGCCAATCCTGGCACTTATGCACACGTCTGAATTCACTTTATCCTTTCTCCAGAATACAAAGAGAGTTCAGGATATCTGAGGACTGAACTGAGCCCCGGCTAGACTAGAAACTTATAGTTTTCCTAGGTATGCAGCAGGCACTCAAAAGATACTTGCTGGATGCAACGCCAAAACAACAGACAATTCTATACTTGTACTGGAATACTTGTACTGATGTGGGAAAATGCCTATGGTAATTGTTAAAAGAAAAAAAACAACAACCCAGGTTATGAGCAAAGCTATAGGTACACTGGGTTGGGGTCCCATGCTTGTAGACGATACATAACGATACTACTTGTGAATAAAAATGTTAGAAAGGACATAGACCTATTTACAGTGACCACCCCTAAGGGCGGGAATGTACATAACTTTCATTTCTCAGCTTTTGTTTTGCATTTGTTTGTAAGCAGGGTTTTATTTAAAAATTAAATTGGACTGTTTTTGAAGTGGCAATATGCACACGGTATAAAATTCAAAGGAAAAAAAGAGGCATAGGGTGAAAAGTAAAACTCTCTCTTCCTCCCTGTCTCCAGCCATCCAAGCTCCCCATTCCTAGAGGCGACCCCCGCGACCAGGGCATTGTACGTAAGTCAGAGAGCTATTCTTAAATGAGAAAAAGAATATATATTTTCATTTTGAGAAAAACAAAATGAGTGCCCCCGACACCAATGGGTTCCCAGGGGTTGCAACTGGTCTGGTTCGGGTCCAGGGGGTCAGGGTGGGGCAGGCCACCCCTCCTCTGAGGCTGGGGGTTGGAGGGTAAGATGGAGTTGACCTAGGGGGGCGGATAGCTCTTTTCTAGAGTTCTGGACCCTGCCCCAGGCTGGCCAACCAGCTCCCCTAGTTTCTTCTCCCTTCCGGAAAAGCCACACCCCTTACAGAGACAGGGAACTGTGACCCCTCCCCGAATCCAGGCAGGACACTCACTCTGAAAGATGGAAAACGCTAAAAACTGATTGCGGAACTTCTGATAAATGAGTCCGTTAGGCCTGCAGAGAAGTGGGAGAAGGCAGAGGTGAGGTGGGCTGGGAAATCAGACGTTCACCCGCCCATCGTGTTCCAGCTGGGAGAAGGAGAAGAAAAGTTTTTACAATGAAACCAGTCTCCAATGTCTACCCTTCTTTACCACCGGAGTCCCTGGGGCTTGACCCAGTTAATTCCATCTTTGCTCCAAGTTTGTTCTGGGACCGAGGAAGCCCTTCTAGTTTTGAAGCCTAAGTTCCCACAAGTTGCCCCTCCCTCTGTGCCAGTCTTTTTGGTGCCCACAGACCCACCCCTGAGCTATGCTGTCCAGCCTCGCTCCCTGTCACCTCTGCCCCAGCCAGCAGGCAGAAGACAAGGTCCCAGGAAAACTACCTATGGCCCAGTTGTAAGTTCTGACTTTCCTTCTTGGCCCAAAGTCAGCCCAGGCCAAGGTCCTCAAAAGCCATCTGGTCCACATCACCTACCACTGGTCCCCATTCATAGCTACCTGGGGAGGGCCAGCAGAGGCTGGGGGGCAGGGCAGGAGATACTCACCAAGTCAGCATCACTCCCGACAGGAACGTGGACACATAGTGGTGAGACACCCACCAGCCTTTAATTCTCGGAGAGAACAAGAGGAGGGAAAGCTCAGGCAGGGAGAGGAACACATGCATCTCCCCTTTGCCTGGCCTAAGTGTGCAGGGACGTGGCCCTTCACCCTGCCCGACAGAGACCCATGATGACACAAGCTACCCATCGATGAGCCATGAGACCCGGAGAAGCACACGGGTCTGCAGTGGCTCCCAGAGACCCTGAGAACACAGCTCTGACCTCACGACCACATGCCCCACCACCCTGTCCTCTCCTCCTGGACCATTGCTGTCTCAGGACCTGCAGTGGCCTCAACTGTTTCTCCCCCCCAAACTCACATGTTGAAACCCTAGCTCCCAATGTGATGGTATTTGGAAATGGGGCCTTTAATGAGGTCACTAAAGCTAAATGAGGTCATAAGGACGGGCCCTGATCCAATAGGACTAGTGTCCTTATGAGAGGAAGAGACACATGAGGAGGGTGCATGCTCACGGAGAAAAGGCCACGTGAGGACACCTGGATGGTCTGCAAGACAAAGAGCAACCAGACCTGCTACTGGTCCCTTGGTCCTAGACTTCTAGCCTCCAGAATTGTGAGAAAATTAATTTCCATTGTTTAAGCTGCCCAGCCTGTATAGTTTGTCACAGGAGCCCAAGCTGACTCACAGGGCCTTTGCACTTGCTGTTCTCTGCGCCCAGACTCTGGCCTGCCTGGCTCCTGGTCCAATGTTAAGTTTTGCCTGTTATCACTTCCAAAACCTTCCCCAACTAACTGATCTCAGCCAGACAGTCCCACTCTGGATCACCTTATCCTGTTTCATCTTCTTCACGGTGCTGACCACTATCTGTAATTATTACTGTTATTTTTGTTTGTTTTCTGAACCCCCTTCCCCACTCAGACATCAACACCAGAACTGTCTGGTTCACTGATGTACCTGCTCAGAGCAGGTGTTCAGGAAGTGTGCTGAACAAACACAGAACACACACACACATTTACACAGTGCAGCAGCTACCTACATTACCCCAAGCAGACAGAGAATTGACAGCACATGCACGGCTGCTCCCTGGGGGCCCCACACCTTGGGGGAACCCGCTGCTCCTCTACAGCAGAGGTCCCCAAACTTTTTACACAGGGGGCCAGTTTACTGTCCCTCAGACTGTTGGAGGGCTGGACTATAAAAAAAACTATGAACAAATCCCTATGCACACTGCACATATCTTATTTTAAAGTAAAAACACAAAACGGGAACAAATACAATTTTAAAATAAAGAACAAGTAAATTTAAATCAACAAACAGACCAGTATTTCAATGGGAACTATGGGCCTGCTTTTGGCTAATGAGATGGTCAATGTGCTCCTCTCACTGACCACCAATGAAAGAGGTGCCCCTTCTGGAAGTGCAGTGGGGGCCGGATAAATGGCCTCAGGGGGCCGCATGCAGCCCGCGGGCCGTAGTTTGGGGACCCCTGGTCTACAGCAAGCCCTCACCCAACAGATTTCATTTCTCTAGTCCAGAAGCTGTGGGACCCTGTTGCCAGAACCCAGTGTTCCCCTAGTTCTGGGCTCTCTCCACAGCAGGGGGAATCCTGGTTGTCACTCCCTCCTCAGTGTGTGTGTGTGTGGGGGGGGGGGCAGAGCCTAAGAAGAACGCGAGACCGAACACCTTTGCCCTCCAAAGACCCTGAGTTTGTCTTAGGCCTTCTCTCGCTCTCTTTCTTTTTCCCTCCCCCCACCCCTGACAGGGGTAGGGGCCAAGCAGTGCCAACTCCAGGGCACTGCTGCTCACAGGAAGCAGGAGCTTGAGGATCTACTGGTCTGTGGGATGAGCTGCTGGGTCAGACTTTCTTTTTCACTCAAATCAACCTGAAGCCGGCTTTCTGGTCTGGGTTCTCAGGCTACTACTGCCTATAGATTCGTCACTGGCTTCTTAACTGCCACATGGCATTTCAGGATGTGGCTCTGTTGTAGTCTACTTGGTGTTCCTCAATGGTCACAATCATCCTTGATGCTGCCAAGACATCCCTGTGGAAGTCCCCTAGTGGGATGACACTGTTTCTCCAAGAAGTGAGATAGCTGGCGCAGAGGGTGTGTGCATTGTGACTTGTCAAATTACCCTCTAAAATTGCTATCCCAACTTACACTCCCATCAGCAGTAGAGGAGACTGGTTCCTCAAACCCTCACCAACGCCTGATACCAAATTTTTAAATTTCTGCCCAACTATTGGGTGAACATTGGTGTGTCATTGAGGTTTTCATTTGCATTGTGCTAATATGTGGGTGTGAGCAGTTTTAAAATCTTCCAGCCGGGCCCTGGCCGGTTGGCTCAATGGTAGAGCGTCGGCCTGGCATGCAGAAGTCCCGGGTTCGATTCCCGGCCAGGGCACACAGGAGAAGCACCCATCTGCTTCTCCACCCCTCCCCCTCTCCTTCCTCTCTGTCTCTCTCTTCCCCTCCCGCAGCTGAGGCTCCACTGGAGCAAAGATGGCCCGGGCGCTGGGCATGGCTCCTTGGCCTCTGCCCCAGGCGCTAGAGTGGCTCTGGTCGCATAAGAGCGATGCCTCGGAGGGGCAGAGCATTGCCCCCTGGTGGGCAGAGCGTAGCCCCCTGGTGGGCGTGCCGGGTGGATCCCGGTCGGGCGCATGCGGGAGTCTGTCTCTCCCCGTTTCTAGCTTTGGAAAAATACAAAAAAAAAACACAAAAAAAAAAACCCACCTTCCAGCCGGAACACAGGCATCTCAAGAGCAGGGACTGGCTCTTACTCACCCCCTCTTCTCTTTTCAGCCCCTCAATAGTTCTGGGAGTAAAACAGTTTTTCAGACAATGGCCTGTGGGTCCCTCAAGGGTTATGGTGAGGGACAAGGTTTTTTCCTTTACCGTTAGCACTAACAGTACTAGGTAAGCAGTAGGGACTAAATAAATGTTGAAATGAATGAAGCAATGTTCAGGAAGTGCAGCTGGTGAAAGCCATAGCTGGTCTGGATGCTACCAGCACAGAGGTGACAGGAGACAGTTGTCGGTGCCACATGAGTTCAAGGGACAAGACATGCATTCATTCACTTTTTGGTTCCTCATGTCCCCGTCTTGTCTATAAGAGTCACTGAGGCCCCTGGCACTAATTTTCTGATTAATAAAAGACAGTTGGCCTCACTCTCAGACTTTTAGCTTGAAGGGCACCCAAGCAGCCTCTCTGGAACCTCCCCAGTTCTCTGCAAAGCCACACACAAGTCCTCAGGTCTTGGCAAGCGCCATGCTCCTTTGTCCAACTTCCCAAAGCTCTCCTGAGAAATGCCCTGTCTCCCTTGGCGGCTGGAGCCAGACACTGGCTCTGGGCAACAAGCCTGTCTGAGCAGCAGCTTTTAATATCCCAGCTTGCTGTGCCCAGAGCCCAGCAATGACAGCTGACACCAATAAACACAGCTCAGTGGCAGTGGGAGAGGCTAGAAGGCACTTCTTCCCCAGTGCCATTGTCCACCTGCACACCCCAGGGCCTGGGCAGCTTTCTGTGCATGTGTGTGTTTCTATAACACTTTTATTGTGATATCATTCAGATACCATACAATTCACCCATTTACAATGTAGATTCACAGCGTTTGTGCTAGTGTCACCACGATCAGATTTAGGACAAGTTTGTTACCCCATGAAGAAATGGGCACCTAGTAGCAGTCACTCTGTGGACCTGTTCTAGACAGAAACAAAGCTTTCAGGGGCTGGTGGACTTTTCCATGAGCGGACAGCAGCTGCCCCAGGAAGAGTGGCGCACTCCTGCCAGAATACAGGGGCAGCAAGTCCTGGTATCCGGGGATTGAGTCCAGTACACCGTGGCCCTCCCTACAGGACACTTTGGCCACATGTGTATGTTTGTACAGAATATGGGCGCCAGCCACTATTTATTTCCAGGCTGTTTCTGGCTTTGTGCTTCTAGGAATCTGGGCAGTTGTTGGAATGGCTCCTACACTAAGGATCCCTTGCTTGCCAGCACGACGCCCCTGTGTCCCGGGAAAGGTCACTATAAAAGCTTGTTAGAGCCTGATCTGTGGTGGTGCAGTGGATCAAGCGTCGACCTGGAACTCTGAGGTCACTAGTTCGAAACCCTGGGCTTCCTGGTCAAGGCACATGTGGGAGTTGATGCTTCCTGCTCCTCCCCCCCTTCTCTAAAATGAATGAATAAATAAATTTTTTTTAAAAAAAAGCTTGTTAGAGCTAGGTGTCCACCAGCAGACTAGCCAGAAAAATGAATATGATTCCTGCATCATTATTTGTCCCCACACAGAACTATTGGAGACATCTGCTGTTTTACCTTCCTGTCAATCACCCCAATTCTGGTTCCAGACCTCAGCTTTTTTGGGGAACCAGCTCACTCCCACACCCAGTCTGAATGGTTGGGTGGAGCTGAGAAATATAACTGGGCACATGACCCACCACCAGCCAATCAGGGCTCTGCATCCCTTCAGCCACAGTGATTGGTTCAGGGATGAACATATGACCCAAGCCTAGCCAATCAGAAGTCTGTCTCAAGATTACAGCTAGATTTGTGAAGGAAAACAGTTCTGGGATTGCTGATCCAGTGGGATGCTAACCTGGGGTGCTGGGAGGTAGTGCTGGGACAACAGAATAAGGAAAAGGAAAGGGAATAGTTAACATTGAGACCTTTTTTACTTCTTTTATCTATTTGTATGCTCCCATAAATACCCTGCATGTTTAGTCCTACCAGGTGGTTTTCCATCATTTGCAAAATTTGCAAGGAAAGTTGACTTGCTTCTTGCACTAACTGAGTTAATGAGCTATTTCTCACTTAGGAGGCATCAGACACAAAACAAGGGTGGCTCCACTACAGGTGGGGAGTTCCCCTCCCCACCTCTGCAGGCCTGCTTCCCTGACCACACCGCTAACTCAAGTCTTAAGGGCAATGGAGAGAACAAGATGAAAGAGGCTCAGACAGACCAAAACTGGGCACCAAGCCTCCAGGAAGCCCATTGGCTCCACCTGTCCTTAGAACACTGGTATGACCCCAAGGACCCTGCCTCAGTGCAGAGCTTGGGTTGAATTCATTTCTACAAAGACCATGGGGCACTTACTGGATAGCTGAGTTCCTGGATGGGCCCTGGGACACTTCAGACATGAGAAAGGTAGAGTTCATTCCAACCTGAACCCTTCCTCTTCCCCCTCCCCACCGTGCTCTCCCAGCTATTGGTTTCTTAGCTATTCACTGGGAAGGGCCAAGCGTGAGTGGAAGGAAGCCTCACAGGCATCTATCTCCCCTGCCTGCTCCCTGGAGAAATCGGTTCTGACAAAGAGCTGGCAGAAGATGAAGGCTAACAGATGTTGAGGATGAGTCACAAGGTTAAGTCACCCTGATCTGGCCACAACCCCCATAGTCATTCCAAACAGATAAGGCACCTGGATGGGCCCACCACACCCATTCCAGGCTGTCCGCTGCCACTACATCCACAGCTGAGCGGCCAGACAGGCCTGGAGGAATGGTGCTGTCATAACTGGAGATTCCTGAATGACTGTTGCCATGAATGTTTTGTTTTTTTTAAACTCTATGAATGCTCAGAAAGGCACCAGAGTGTGAGCTATCTTAGAGTCCTTAGCTCGGTGTCTCACAACCAGGAGATACTCAATAAATGTGATGAGTGATGGTTAAGGGGCAGAGTGGACCCATACACAAGCTCTGCATTACAAGCTCAGAGATTACACTTCCTGCTGTCTTGTCAGAACATGAACTCCAGAAAAGGTCTGGAAAAGCCCCAGAAATGCCCCTGCTAAAGCATTAGGCAAACAAACCTTGGCTTTGGAACCCGACTTTCTCCTTTTGTCCCCTTCCCATTTTCCTGGTATGCCCTATGCCGGCAGGGGCTCCACTCAACCCTGATCCCTTCTTTCTAGTGAACCCCCCATCCACAGCTCACCACACTACAGAAAGGGCTGACCAGAGTAACTCTTACTAAAGTGTTAGTGACCATTAGAGACACAGCATGCCCCAAACACTCTTTTTTTAATTGATTGCTTTTAGAGAGACACAGATAGGGGTGGGGGAAGGAAGAGAGAGAGAGAGAGAAAGAGAGAGAGAGAGAGAGAGAGAGAAGCATTCACTTGTTGTTCCACTTAGTTGTGCATTCATTGGTCACTTCTCATATGTGCCTAGCCATGGATCAAATCTGCAAATGTGCTGTTTCAGGATGATGCTCAGTCTAACTGACTGAGGTAACCAGCCAGGACCTGAATACTCTTAATGTGAGTCCATCCCAGTGGCACAGTGGATTGAGTTGTCCTGGAACACAAAGGTTGCTGATCTGACCCCAGAGTTACCCGCTAGATCCGAGTTGCCGAACCTGAGATCACTGGATCAATCCCAGGGTCACCGGCTTGACCCAAAGGTTGCCAGTTCAAGCCCTGGTCAGGGATCAACCCCGAGAGTGCTAGCTTGATTCTGAGGGTGCTGGCTTAATCCTGAAGGCACCGGCTTGGCCCTGAGGTCACCGGTTTAAACCCCAGTCAGGGCACATGTGAGAAGTAATCAATGCATGCACAAGTAAATGGAATAAGTTGATGCTTCTCTCTCTCTGTCCTTTCCTCTCTCTCAATAAAATAAAATAAAATAAAATAGTCGATTAGGAGAGTGAAACTCTAAGACTGACAGCAAGCCCAAAGTACAGAAACAAAATGAGTAACTAGGAGGCCTTGCCAAATGCCCTGGCCCCATTTTCCCACTGTATGCTGCCCTGGCTCCCCTCCAACCACACCCCAAAGCAGAAAGATACACTCTTCACTAAAATCAAGGTGAACTATGAATGTTATTTATCGGGTAAGATTTTCTACTTCAGTGTTTCCCAAAGCACGAGGCACATATCACCAAGTGTTAGATGATACTCGAGGGTAACACTAGGTGACATTTCATTCTCTCTTCCAGTCTCTTTCTATTCCCCTGTTAGATGCCGGGACTACATCTTCAACACCTCTCGAGATCTGTTCGTTTCCCTTCCTACACTTGTACACACACAGAGAGAGACAGCAAGCCTCAGGCCCAGAGCCTTCAATAAATCAGACAGTGAAAACAAAAAGATATTTTTATACTACTTCCTCTTTCCTGCCATTGATGCTGTTTTTCCCTGTAAGGTGGTGAAACAACATTTCCTTTTTAAATAAATATTTAAGTGGGGAAAAAAGAGAGAGGGAGAGAGAGAGGGAAGGACAGTTGATTTGAAATGTGGTAAACGACTGTCCAGATGATATTTGGCCACGGCAAAAACAGTGTGGCTGGGATGGGAATCGGAGCGGTTTGAAAAGCACTGACCTTTTCTAAAGGGCTGCCCGCTACGGGGCTCCACATCTAAGGGCCACCTTCCCCTGATCCTTACCTGGCGGCTCTATGTTCAGGGTAAGGCCCAGCAAAGCAGGGATCTTCCCTAAGAGACCACTGGGCAGAAAAGTGAGAAGGTGGCAATTTACTTGGGGGTTTAGCAGATGCCCCCAATTACATACTTGCTCCTGGTTGTTCCTTACTAGCCCCTGGTGGGGGGGTGTTGCTATTTCTTGTTTTGGGAAAGGACAGGGGCACAAATGGTGTATAAAGGTTCAAATGGCCCTCTCATTTGAAAATGGGACCTGCAGGTAGCAAGCCTTGGATCTTAACTGAGTCCTGACACTCTCAACTCCCTATGGAAGACCCCATTACTCTTGTCACCAGAATCCACGCATCCTTCTAGTGACAGTATTCCTGTTTTCCTCTGGGGAACCAGTCCCCTTCTGACACTTAAGTTTTTAGGCTTCCAGTGACAGCCATAGGGGTGAGCACAAAGCTGGAGCCCAGCCAATCATAGCACCTCACTCTCTGGCTACAGTGATTGGCTCAGAGATGGGCACGTGATCTGGTGAACGCCAATAGGACTCCATGTGCCCTATTTTGCTGGGAATGCTATAGAAGCAAGCATGTGAGCTTGGAGCTGCTGGATGCCCATACATGGAAACTGAGAAGAGACAACACAGTAGAAGGCAGAGGTGAGAGACAGAGAGAAACTGAGTCCTGATGACACTGTCTGAGCACCTGGATTAAGCCTTACCTGGAGTCAGTCCCAAAGGACCTGCTTCTTGATATGACAAAACAAATTTCCTGTTATGTGGAGCCCATCTGAGTTAGGGTTTCTTATAAACACGAGACTGACACGGCTAGTGATGCTGCCGCCGCAGCAGACACAGCTTTCCTCTTCCCTGGGTCTAAATCGTCACGGACACCCCCCCCCCCCGAAAGAAAGGGATTGCAGGCTGAGGGTGACAGCCCTCACCCGCCACCATTTCAGAACAGATCTCCCTTTGGCCTCCCCTACGCACCCCACCATGCCAGGCCCCCAGTTACCTGGAGCCATTGCTGATGAGAATGCTCTCCCGGATTGTCAGGGTGCAGTAATACCACACCAGCAGGAAGTTAAAGACTTCATCCGTGACCCTGGTGTGGAGAAACAGGCCCAGGAAGGGAGCAGGCATGAGAACCAGGGACAGCTATCTGTCTCGCCTCACTGAACAGAACGGCGAAGCAGGCCAAAGGCTGCCCCCACAGGCATGCCTGCTGGACCCCCCCTCCGAAGCCTGGGAAGGCAGCTGGCCTCCCCAGTGCCTTCCCTTCACCGGGCTCATCCCTCTCCTCACCTATCTACCTGAATTCTACCTGCCCTCAGTACTCCAGCAGACATACCCCCCCTTCAGGGGCCACCTAGCCCACCACAACCTGTCTCCCTCCCAGAGTCTTACTGTCCCATATGAAATTTCTGGTGGGATGGCGAAAGGAAGACTTTCAGCAGGAAACCTGAGATGCTATTTTAAACCATCTGCAGGGTCATGATGTACACTCCCCCTGTCCCATTAAACCAGCTCTAAACTTCACTGCACATACAAAACAATTCTGAACTGTCTGTAAGAGGAATTTAAAAGAATTTACTGCCTCCTGTATAGCAACCACAGCCCAGAGCAGGCGCAGGGGTCTCAAACTCAACTCAGCATGTGGGCTGCAGAGCAAGATTACAGCCGTTAGACGGGCCGCACTAGGTCTACAAAAGGCAACTGTTACACAACACTTTTCAGTGTCACAAAATGACCAGAAACTGTAGTTCGTGGATTAGTCTGTGGGCCGCACAAAATTGTTCGGCGGGCCGCATGGGCCGCGAGTTTGAGACCTCTGCTACAGGCAGGTAGACCAGTCAGCTGGTGCCCTAGCCAGAGTGAAGGGCTGGCAGACATGCTCTGTGTAACTTTGTCAGAAACCTGCCTGGCCTCAGCTTTTCCATCTGTAAGATAGGAAAACCAATTCCCCCCATGAGCATTCCAGGGAGAAGGATCCTGGGAGAGAGCCTGCAACAAAGAGCTCCTCCACCATGGCCAGTCTCTCTGATGAGACCTAAAGAAGGCTCTAGATTTTACCTCAATGGGGAAGAGCCTCTGTACCTCCTGGTGTCATAAAGATCCATTCAGAATGGGAATAAAAATAACTGGAGAGAGAAAACATGCCAGTCCCCTCCACGTCTCTCCCTGAACTGGGAGATTCTTCTCCCTGACTATAAAGGCCCTTGGGTGGGTGGGGGTGGAATGGAAGGAAGACACAACTTGAACAATAAAAGATGTTGCCCACGCCCACCCAGCTGCAGACTTCGAGGCACCATGGAATGGCCCTTCTGGTGGAGTGAAACAGCTTTAAGCCAAGGAACATCTTCTAGACCAGGGGTTGGAAAACTATGGCTCACGAGCCAGATGTGGCTCTTTTGATGGCTGCATCTGACTCGCAGACAAATCTTTAATAAAAAAATAATGTTAAAAATATAAAACATTCTCACGTATTACAATCCATTCATTTCCTACTGCTGATGTTCATGGTTGCAGGTGGCTAGAGCCAATCACAGCTGTCCTCCGAGACAACACCAAATTTTTATTGGATAATGCATAACATACACACGTCGTTGTATGGCTCTCACGGAATTACATTTTAAAATATGTGGTGTTGGCCCTGGCAGGTTTGCTCAGTGGTAGAGCGTCAGCCTGGCATGCAGGAGTCCCGGGTTCAATTCCCAGCCAGGGCACACACAGGAGAAGCGCCCATCTGCTTCTCCACCCCTCCCACTCTCCTTCCTCTCAGTCTCTCTTCCCCTCCCACAGCCAAGGCTCCATTGGAGCAAAGTTGGCCCGGGCGCTGAGGATGTCTCTGTGGCCTCTGCCTCAGGCGCTAGAATGGCTCTGGTTGCAACAGAGTGACTCCCCAGAAGGGCAGAGCATCGCCCCCTGGTGGGCGTGCCGGGTGGATCCCAGTCGGGCGCATGCGGAAGTCTGTCTGACTGCCTCCCTGTTTCCAACTTCAGAAAAAAATACAAAAAAAGAAAAAAATAATAAAATAAAATATGTGGCGTTCATGGCTCTCTCAGCCAGAAAGGTTCCCGACCCCTGTCTTAGATCCCCAGGAGCTGGAAGCAGCCAGGAGGAGCTTTAGCCCTCAGAGTAAGGTCAGGCCTGCTGATACCTCAGTTTTAGGCTTCTGGTCTCTAGACTGTGAGAAAATCTAGTTGTGTTGCTTTAAGGCACCCAGCTGTGGTGCTTTGTGATGACACCCTTTGGAAACAATACAGGAAGGGATGGGGAGAAATGGAAACACAAGAGCCCTCAGTGAGCTTTACAGATGGTCAGCCCACCACAGGTCTGCCCTTCCAGGGCCCTGATGTTCCAGCACAAGGGAATCTGGTTGTTCATTAAGAACTTTTACCCCCTTCCAGAAGGGCGTGAGCAGGCATTACTGATGTGTGCAGCCTTTGCCCTCCAGGGAAACGGGCCAGGCCCGAGGCAGCAGGCGGGCACAGGCCCAGGACCTAAAAGAGCCTTTGTTTGGACATTCAAGTGGCCAGACCAACAAGTGGACTCCCAGCCAAGCTCCTACTAGGAAATAAACCCTTAACATGTGGGCCAAATGCCCAAGCTGTGCTTGGCCGCCCTCCCTGGGGCAGAACACCCAGGGCCACCCGGAGAAAAGAAACTCCCTGGGGCAGTATGGCTGCAGCCCCTGGCCTCCTCCTACTCACACAGCAACAGTGGGCGCTCTCAACGCACCACTGGGTGCCACACACTAGGCAGAGCCCTCCACGGACAGTTAATGCACTGAATCGTCACAACAACCCTGTGAGGGAGGCACTGATGTTACCCTCATTTTACAGATGGGGAGACTGAGGAGCCCAGAGGGAACCTGCCCATGGTAACAATCAGTTAGTCTCAAAGCCAGGATCAAACGCAGGCTGTCTATGATCTATCCCTCTCTCTTTCTCTCCTTTCTTTGTCTTTCCTTCTTCCCTCTCTCCCTTCCTCTCTTTTTTATAATTGAGATACAGGCCCTGGCCGGCTTCCTCAGTGGTAGAGCATCGGCCCAGCATGTGGATGTCCCGGGTTTGATTCCTGGTCAGGGCACACAGGAGAAGAACTCATCACCTTCTCCACCCCTTCCCCTTCCCCCCCTCACTTCTCTTTCTCTCTCTTCCTCCTCCAGTCAGGGCTCTATTGGAGCAAGTTGGGCCAGGCACTGTGGATGACTCCATGGCCTCTGCCTCAGGTGCTAAAAAGCCTCTAGTGGGCTTGCTGAGTGGATCCCAGTCAGGGTGCATGTGGGAGTCTGTCTCTCTGCCTCCCCTCCTCTCACTGAACAACAACCAAAAAAAAATTGAGATATAATTCATATACCACAAATTTCATCCTTTTTTTTTTTTTCTACAGAGACAGAGAGAGAGTCAGAGAGAGGGATAGGGACAGACAGACAGGAACGGAGAGAGATGAGAAGCATCAATCATTAGTTTTTCATTGTGACACCTTAGTTGTTCATTGATTGCTTTCTCATATGTGCCTTGACCATGGGGCTACAGCAGACCGAGTAACCCCTTGCTCGAGCCAGCGACCTTGGGTCCAAGCTGGTGAGCTTTGCTCAAACCAGATGAGCCCGCGCTCAAGCTGGCGACCTCGGGGTCTTGAACCTGGGTCCTCCGCACCCCAGTCCGATGCTCTATTCACTGCACCACAGCCTGGTCAGGCAAATTTCATCCTTTTAAAGTACACATTTGAAAAAATAATTAAGTAAAGTATACATTTGGTGGGTTTTTTGTATATCCACAAAGTTTTACATCCATCACTACTGCTCTCTACATCCAGAACATTCTCATCACTCCATAAGAGACGCCACCCCCATTTGTAGTCACTTTCCATTTCCCCTCTGGCAACCACTGATCAATCTGTTTCAGCCTTTACGGTTTTGCCTATTCGAGACATTTCATATAAATGGGACCGTACAGTGTGTGGCCTCCTGTGACTGGCTTCTTTCACATAACATATTCATGTTTTCAAGATGCGTCTGTGCTGTAGCCTGTCAGAGCTTCACTTCTTTCTCACGGCCAAACAATATTCCCCTGTATGAATATGCCAAATCGGGCCCTTTCTTTACCACATTCCAAGGCCTCCGCATCTGCTGCTTAGTAGATACGTGTTGGGGGATATACGGCGGACAGGACTGCTATTTCTCAGATGAAATGGCCCTTCTCTATCGACACCTTGTCTCACCAAATACGGCAGATGCAGGAGAGACCCTGGATCCTGCTCTCAGGACCCCTCTCCACGCACTAGCCTGTCCCCACGCACCGCCACACTGCATTACCTGTAGTGAAGGACAAAGCGACAGGCCACAGCCCCCAGGAGCAGGATGATGGTCAGGTAGAGCTTGAACTTCTCATACTCATCCTTGTAGGCAAATCTACGGCACAGACAGGCCCAGGCAAGGTCACATAACTATTACTACCTGTACAGTAATATAACTATATCCCACCTGGGGCGGGGCCCTTGCCCCACCAGATCCTTGATATGCCGCCACCCACATCCCATAAGGACCTGCCAATCCCACTAACGGGAGAGACCTGACCTAGAATGAATGGTGACGATCGATTAGGAAATGAAGATTGAAGTGCAAAATCTCCCATGTCCCTGGACTCCTGCTTTAGGGCTCCAGGAGCCATGGGGATGGTCAAGAAGCAGAGGCAGGGGTCCTCCCCCAATCAGCAAATGCAGTGGAAACACTCGGCTCCATTTCCCTAGGCATGGATAGATTTTCAGTGGGCACAACTGTCTGCTTCCTTGGAGATGCGTGGAACCTTGGATGGTGCGTGGAACAGGGAGCAGAGCTATTTCTCGTGGGAAACTGGCAGTCATGTCCACCCAACACATGGACTTCATGAAGGAAGGAAAGAAGCCTTCCCAGGCAGTCTTCCCACTGAGGAGGAGAGTGCCAGAAAGACCCATCGGCAGAGCATCAACTGTTAACGTTTTTCCATTGATGCAGAAAGTCTAGCTTGGTCCATCTCTCCTGAACTGAAAGAGCAAAATGCCTGGATTCCATAAAGCCAGTTGGGGGTCTAGGACACTTACTTGGCTTGGTTGCTGAGAAGGGTCACATTTACGTTGCCAAGGACCAGATTTAAGTAGAGCCTAGAAGGAAAGAACTGTGAGACCGCCACGTCCCTAATGGCCCCGGGAGCAGCCCCAACCGAAAATATTCAAACTTAATAGGCACACCCTAAGCCACCAACATAGAACATAAGATGCTAAACTCAGCAGTACAGTGGGTATCACAGCAAGTGTGAATAATGATTAACTAGAGAATGTGAGGACTGTGACACATGACAGTCATGACTGACTTAATTTCACCATATTAGCTGGCTTAGAGATCATAATTCCCAGCCTCCCTTGTAGCTAATGTGAACATGTGACCAAGCTCCACCCAACAGGGTGAAGGCATATGTACAATATCTAGGTCAATTTAAAGTTGACTCTTTTTAAAACTGAGGCATAACCTGAAAAAGTGCACAAGTCTTAAGCATACAATGTGATACATTTTTACATATTTATACATCCATGCAACCAACACCCAGATCAAAGACACTTCTAGCCCCAGGAGGCTCCTTCTTGCCCCCACCCAGTCAGTACCCCCAACAGTAGCCACTGTCGTGTTCATGGAGAGACATGTGAGGAAGCCTCCTTCTCTCTCCTGCCCTCACTTCTGCCTTTCCCCTCAACCTCCGTCCCAACGGGAAGGTGAGAGTTACTCAGACCAGATGTCCTAGGCCTGGGCGTCTGCCCACAGTAGGGGGCCGGGTGTGGGGTGTGTGTGTAAGTTCTCAGCTCCTACCCGTTCTTCTTGGGCAGGTAGGCCTCCATGTCAAAGAAGATATTCTGCCGCTCCTTGATGTTGGTGCCTATCTGCTGGACCAGCTCTGCCTCCTCAAGACTGGCATGGCGCTTGTACCTGTGGTCAGAGGGGTGGTACAGGGGAAGAAGGGGTGCTACTCAGGCAGGAGGAAGAATCTGGAAGCTCTGTGCACCTCCCTCCCATCCTTCCATTTCAATGCTTCTCACGACCTCAATTCTCAACCTGTATTTTCTGAGTTTGAGTTGCCCTGTGACTGTGGGAATGTCCTTTAGTCTCTCTGCCTTATTTTCCATATCTAAAAAACAGGAATTACATCAAGCCCTCCTCGTGGATAATACCATTGTGACAAGTAAGTGAGTAAAGGCAATTAAATGTATTCAGAATGACACTTGACACAGAATATATAGGATCAGTGAAAATCTACTAGCAATATTATTCTTCTTGCTATTCTTTTTTTCCCCTCAAACAACTTATTTAATTACAGGAAGCCAACCAAATGGAAAGTTTACAAGAGGAGAATTATATGTCCATGCCTTTTGCAGACTAAGCTGCGACACAAAGGGACTGGGGCTCTGCTCGCTATTCTAAAGGGATACCTTCAAGATTACTAAGAGGGCTGACAGGGAGGCGCTTTAAACATGTAAGCAGTCAACCAATCAAGGTCAAACTATTATTTGGTGATATATAACTCTCAAAGCTAGAAAAACAAGTCAT
The DNA here is from genome assembly GCF_036850995.1 of Saccopteryx leptura. Taxonomy (NCBI): domain Eukaryota; kingdom Metazoa; phylum Chordata; class Mammalia; order Chiroptera; family Emballonuridae; genus Saccopteryx; species Saccopteryx leptura. The sequence goes on along the minus strand of NC_089504.1, from coordinate 246,609,214 downwards.
AGACACTCTTGCAATAAGGGTCCTCGGGCCTGACCTGTGATGGCGCAGTGGATAAAGCGTCGACCTGGAACACTGAGGTCGCCGGTTCAAAACCCTGGGCTTGCCTGGTCAAGGCACATATGGGAGTTGATGCTTCCTGCTCCTCCCTCCCCCTTTTCTCTCTCTCTCTCACTCTCTCTCCTCTCTAAAAATTAATAAAAGAAAAATTAAAAAACAAAACAAAACAATAAGGGTTCTCGGGATAAGAACCTAACTCATGAGTCAGTCTTCTAACCCAGTGGTTTTTCCACTGGGGATGCTTAGCAATGTCTGGAAACTTTTTGGTTGTCAAGACAGAGTGGAGGGTTTTACTGGCATCCAGTGGGTAGAGGCCAGCGATGCTGCTAAACACCCTACAATACACAGGACAGCCCCCACCACAAAGAATCATCATTGGTGCCAAGGTTGAAATACCCTCGACAGATAAAAGTCTCTTAAGTCCTGCCACCAGTAAGATGCATTTTTCCAAGAGGGCGATGCCACTGCCTAGAACCATCTACATTTTACCCTATGACTCTGGGCCTCCAATTCCAAAATGGTCAGGCTAAGGTTAGAGATATAATCAATAATCTTCCCAAAATTTGTCCACTAGAGAAGGGAAAAACTGACCAGGAGTCATACGCTCTGGATAGAAGCCCAACTAAGGGAACTTGGGACAAGGTACTCAGAGCCTCAGCTGCCCTGCCTGACTAGGGAATCACAGCATCCACTGGACCCCTTCACCTACGGGGGATGAGAACACTTCCTAAATCATGAAGACACAAGGACTGGGAACTACACGTGATGATCCTGGCCTTAGGAACTGAACTAAGTTATGAGCTCTAGTCTATCTCCACCAGGGAAGCCAGACTTCTTACCCCCTACACCAGAGAGCCTGGGGGGTGGGGTTGAGCCCCCACACCCATGAGAAGGGTACTTACTGTTTACCTGTCCAGAAGGACAGCTTTCTTTGGGGGAACTAACTGTTGTCCTCTTCCCCCACCTCCATATGGTTTAAGTGGGGCTGCCCCATTCCCAAGGTCCAGAAACTGAGCATATGACCCAGTCTTGCCTAACCAGTCTAGGTGATTGGTTCACAGATGGCATGTGACCAACTCGAGTCAAGGAGGATCACACCAAGACCTTTTGCCAAAAAGGCAAGTTCTCATACTGGGGTGGCCATGCCAGTAGGAAGAAAGGCTGGAAGATACAAGCCTGGCATTGCTGATGGCCGTCCCGGTGACCATGAGAGGACCGTCAGCCTGAGAGTGAAGTCCATCTAGAGGAATGCACAATTTAGAGGAGGAAATAACCCAGATTCCTAAAAACATCTTTTGACCCCCCTGGATCCCAGTGATGCCTGAAGCCACGCCTGTTTATTTTCCGTTAAAATTTCCATTCTCTGCTCAAGCCAGTTCTGAGCTGGGTTTCTGACCCTTCGAACCAGGGGAGCGTGGCACCACAGCCCCGCCTACCGACCTCTGGAGTGTGTGTTTCAGGTCCTTCAGCCGTGTCTTCTGCTTGTTGATGGAGCTGCTACACAATGTCTGGAGTGCAGTCAGTTCCTCCAGCTTCTGCTTGTAGATCCTGTGAGTTTCCTGAGGGATGAAGCAGCCCGGGCAGTGTGTGTGAGAAAACATAGGAACAGGTCATTTTCATGGTCTGCTTGTGTCAGGGAACATGACTTCGGAGGTCACAAGTTGACAGTTATGATAATACAACTACAGCTATCAAGTGTGTGGCTTAGAGACCTGGGCGAAGGTGGCGCAGCGCTGTGGAATAAGGAACTACTGTTTTATTTGCTGCCCACATTCCATTCTTCCTTTTTCATTTTTTAAAGACTTTATTTATTGATTTTTATAGGGAGAGGAGAAACAGGGAAGGTCACGGGGAGTGAGAAGTTTCAACTCGTAGTTGCTTCATTTTAGTTGTTCATTGCTTGTCCTATGTGCCTTGACCGGGCTAGCCCATGGTTTCGAGCCCGTGACCTCAGCGTTCCTGGTCGACACTTTATCCACTGCACCACCTAAAGCCAGACCCTTTTTTAAAAAATATTTATTTTGGCCCTGGCCAGTTGACTCAGTGGTAGAGCATCGGCCTGGTATGCAGGAGTCCCGGGTTCGATTCCTGGCCAGGGCACACAGGAGAAGCGCCCATCTGCTTCTCTACCCCTCCCCCTCTCCTTCCTCTCTGTCTCTCTCTTCCCCTCCCGCAGCCAAGGCTCCATTGGAGCAAAGTTGGCCCAGGCGCTGAGGATGGCTCTGTGGCCTCTGCCTCAGGCGCTAGAATGGCTCTGGTTGCAACAGAGCATCGCCCCCTGGTGGGCATGCCTGGTGGATCCCAGTCAGGTTCATGCGGGAGTCTGTCTGACTGCCTCCCCGTTCGTTTCCAACTTCAGAAAAATACAAAAAAATAAAATAAAATAAATTATTTTATTGATTTGAGAGAGAGAGCAAGGTATGGAGAGAAGGATAAAAAGAGACAGAGACAAGAACATTGATCTGTTCCTATATGTTCCCTTACCGCTGATCAAACTGGCAACCTCTGTGTTTCAGGACAATGCTCCAACCAACCAAGCCATCTGGCCAGGGCCCATTCTTTCTAATAGTAACAGCAACCAAATATGACTTTGACAACCACCTCTTGTCAATTCTTAGTCCAGATGGTTTGAGTCAAGCTGACAGTCCCCGTGCCAAGAGTAGTCATGTGATCCAGACCTGGCCAGTGGGTATCTTCTAATTCTTTGGCAACTGATTGGTTCAGACATAGACACATGACTTAAATGGGCCAAGGAGTCAGCCCTGGGACCTTGCTGGAAATGCTGGTTTAGAGAGACTCTCTTTCTCCTAGGTTTATTAATCTGGTAGCAGGTAACTTGGGGCAGATGAATAGGGAGAACCTGAGAATGAAGCCAGACGGCAAAGCAGAACTGAGACACGATAAGAGACAGAATTCTTGTAGCCTCATTTCAGCCCTCAGCTCTAACCAAGTCAGAATGGAACGCTCTCCAATATTCTTGGTTATATGGAAGTCATAAGTTCCTTTTTACTGAGGCCAGTATGAGTTGGGGTTCTGATCCTGGCAATGAAGAGAGTTCTTACTAAGTCACCTAAGAAAAGATATATTACCTCTTCCCTTAAAGCCAACCCTCCCGACCTCAGGTGCAGTCACTTCAGTGAACTGTAGCTCTTTCCTGCATATAACTATTCTGGGCCACAAGACCAGGGGAAATACAGGAGACTCTTCTCAGCCCTGGGAGAAGGGGACATAGTAACTTTTTGACATTGTTGCCATTGCACACTTTCCCCCAAATAATGACACATGCCGGGAAACAGGCCCTTCCCTATCAATTTGATCATCTAAGACAAAAACCAACAATTTGGAGAAACCAGTATGAGGGACAGGAACCATGAAATTAAGTCCAATAATCCAATAAACCCATTGAAAGTGACTATTTCCTCAGCTGGTAGAGAAATGCATTTAGCAGAGGGAGAGAAAAAGGAGATGGTCAAACCAAACTGTGAGGCCAGAGCCTAAATTCCCATGCCTGCCAAGCACAGTCCCTGCACAGGCAGAGTAAGCCAAAAGATAAGGAAGACAAAAAGACAAAAACAAAATGGAGGGACTAGACAACAATTAGGGGCAACGCTGAAGAACACTGACCGTCAGCAAGTGTCCCTTGGCTCCAGATGAGAGGGCTCAGTCCCTCGTATTCAAACAGTATCAGAGTCTCTCCTTCCTGAGCCCCCAGAGAGGAAAATTCCGCTTCTATTTTACTTACCATTTTACTTCTAAATAATTTCAAACATGTGCCTGACCAGGCGGTGGCACAGTGGATAGAGCGTCAGACTGGGATGCGGAGGACCCAGGTTCGAGACCCTGAAGTCACCAGCTTGAGCATGGGTTCATCTCGTTTGAACAAAAGATCACCAGCTTATACCCAAGGTCACTGGCTCGAGCAAGGGGTTACTCGGTCTACTGAAGGCCCGTGGTCAGGGCACATATGAGAAAGCAATCAATGAACAACTAAGGTGTCGCAATGCGCAATGAAAAACTAATGATTGATGCTTCTCATCTCTCTGTTCCTGTCTGTCTGTCCCTGTCTGTAACTCTCTTTCTGTCTCTATAAAATATAATAATAATAATTTCAAACATGCAAACGAATTATAAGAAGAGGACAGGCCTGACCTGGGGTGGCACAGTGGATAAAGTGTTGACCTAAAACATTGAGGTCGCTGGTTTGAAACCCCGGGCTTGCCTAGTCAAGGCACATATGAGAGTTGATGCTTCCTGCTCCCTACCTTCTCTCTCTCTCTCAAATGAATGAATTTTAAAAATCTTTAAAAAAAAAAAAACTAAGAAAAAGAAGAGTACAAAGAACTCCCCTCAACCCTTCACCCAGATTAACAAACTGCTCACATTATGTCATATTTGCTTTACTACCCCGCCCCTCGCGCCTGTGTGTGTGCATGTATGCTCGTGCACGTGTTCTTTCTCTATAGCAGGTGTCCAGGCTGCATAGCCCACAGGCCAAATCCAGCCACATGATTCTGTATAGGCAGTAAGGAAGAAATGGTTTTCTCCTTGGTTGAAAACGAAAAAAATCAAAAGAATATTTTGTGACATGCGAAAGCATAGGAAATGGAAATTTCAGCCTCATAAATCAGCTTACTGGAGCACAGCCACACCCGTTCATTTATGTATTGTCGGTGGCCTCTCTGGAAAGACAAACAGCAAGAGTGAGCAGTTGTGACAGAGACCATATGGCCTGCACAGCCTAGCATTCTCACTACGTGGCTTTTGCACCAAAAAAGTTCCCCTCTTTTCTTGTTTTTTAAATTAAATTTAATGGGGTGACTCTGAAATAAGACTACATAGGTTTCAGGTCAACATCTTATAGCATGTGAACGGGTGATTGCGTTGTATGCGTATCACCCAAAGTCAACTCATTTTCCATCACCGTATATTTGTCCCTCTTTAGTCCCCTTCCCCTGACCCTCACTCCCCTGCCTACTCCTTTGCTAAACCATTAGGGGATTAGCTATACAGACAACATGCTTCTTTATGTCTAAATACTTCATTGTGTATTTCCTGAGAATAATGACTTTCTCTTACATATCCACGGTACAATTATCAAATACAGAAAACATAACCTTGATGCAACACAATGCCACGACCTCAAATACCATCCAAATTCAAATACTGCTAACTGTCCACCCATGGCAATTTCCCCCCAGATCCTGGACCTGATCCAGCCCCTGCCTTGTACTATCGCTCGTATCTTTTTAGCCTCCATTAGTCTATAGAGAAGCTCCTCAAGTTTTCTTTATCTTTCATGACATCCACATTTTTAAGTTCAGTCTGGTTTTGGAGAGTGTCCCTCCCCCATCAGGGCTTGTCTGTTATTTCTTCATGATTGGATTTTGGTTCTGCATTTTGGAGCAAGAATGCCACTAAAGTGACTTTGTGTCCTCACTGTCTCCCATCAGGAGGAACATGGTGTCTGTGACATTAACATTAATTGCTTTGCCCACATTCTCCATTGTACAGCGACCAGCTTTCTATCTATAATTAATAAGTAATCTATAGAGAGACAGGCTATGTTTAAATCACTTTGGAATTCTCCAGTGCCAAAAGAGCCATCTACTTAACAATCAATATCTGCTGGTAATAAAAGGAACCCTCTAGACCTGGACAGGGAGGAGGGAGACAGAGAGACTGACTAGACCACAGTCTTCAAGAAGGTGGGGCCACCTGACTGGTGGAGGCACAGTGGATAGAATGTTAACCTGGGATACTGAAGACCCAGGTTCAAAACCTCGAGGTTGCCAGCTTGAGAGCGGGCTCATCTGGCTTGAGTGCAGGCTTGAGCGCATGATCCCATGGTCACTGGCTTGAGCGCAAAGGTCATTGGCTTGAGCCCAAAATCACTGGCTTGAGCAAGGGGTCACTGACTCAGCTGCAGCCCCCAGTCAAGGCACATGTGAGAAAGCAATCGATATACAACTAAGGAGCCATGATGAAGAATTAATGCTTCTCATCTTTCCCTTTCTCTGTCTCTGTCTCTGTCTCTCTCTTGCAAAAAAAAAAAAAAAAAGAAAGAAAGAAAGAAAAGAAAAGAAAAAGGGAAAAAAGAAAGAAGGTAGGGCCTTTGAATTGAGGATCCAGGCAACACCAACTGAGGCTTCTGGAAGATAAAGAGCCATGTGACCTCCTGGCACCCTTGGGAGTTGGGTGCCACCACAGGGAGATAAGACCAAAATTACAACATCAGCAACCACATGCTTACCAGGCTCTCTTCAGTTTGAATTAATATTTAATTTCAAAGTAAAATGTCTAAACATTATCCTTGTTAAAAATTAAAACACTACAAGTCCTGACTGGATAGCTCAGTTGGTTAGTTAGAGCATCGTCCCGATACACAAAGGTTGTGGGTTGGATCCTGGTTCAGGGCACATACAGAACCAGGTCGATATTTCTGTCTCTCTCTTTCTCCCTTCCTCTCTCTCTGAAATCAATAAATAAATTTAAAACATTAAAACACTGCAGCTATGGCTGGAGTCAGCTTTGAACACACCCCTATCTTCCCCCCAGAAGTAACCACTTCTCCAGAAGTAACCACTGCTACCAGTTTCCTCTATACCTTTTACTAAGTATTCTTCCAGACTGTATTCTATGTATCTATGTATTTCTATACTTCATATAGACCTGTTTCTATATATACATATAAACACATGAAATACACACAGATATATGAAAAACACACTGTTGCAAAAACTAAGTGCCCCTAATATTTATACTCCTTTGCTTCCTTTTAACAACAGGATCCCACAGAGTTATAGCTGGGCATATGGCCTACAGACTCCATTTCCCAGCCTTCCTTGCAGCGAGGGGTAGCAATATGACTGAAAGTTAGATACCGAGATGCAAGCAGAAGCGGTGTATAAAGTTGTGAAGCACATTTTTATAACAAATTGCTTGGCTTCCACTCTCCCTTTCCCTGGTTGGCATATGGCAACAACGGGTCCAGTTACACTGAAACCGGAGACGGAAGCTACGTGATACAAATGACCAAGCCCACCCTCCCTTCCCCAGCCAAATCAACCTGGATCCCAGGTGACCTCATGTGACAGAGTTTCCAATCTTGGATGACTTTAAAAACACGATCAGCCTGACCAGGCGGTGGCGCAGTGGATAGAGAGTCGGACTGGGATGCGGAAGGACGCAGGTTCGAGACCCCGAGGTTGCCAGCTTGAGCGCAGGCTCATCTGGCTTGAGCAAAGCTCACCAGCTTGGACCCAAGGTCACTGGCTCCAGCAAGGGGTTCCTCAGTCTGCTGAAGGCCCACGGTCAAGGAACTTTTGAGAAAGCAATCAATGAACAACTAAGGTGTCGCAACGAAAAAAACTGATGGGCCCTGGCCGGTTGGCTCAGCGGTAGAGCGTCGGCCTAGCGTGCGGAGGACCCGGGTTCGATTCCCGGCCAGGGCACACAGGAGAAGCGCCCATTTGCTTCTCCACCCCTCCGCCGCGCTTTCCTCTCTGTCTCTCTCTTCCCCTCCCGCAGCCAAGGCTCCATTGGAGCAAAGATGGCCCGGGCGCTGGGGATGGCTCCTCGGCCTCTGCCCCAGGCGCTAGAGTGGCTCTGGTCGCAATATGGCGACGCCCAGGATGGGCAGAGCATCGCCCCCTGGTGGGCAGAGCGCCGCCCCATGGTGGGCGTGCCAGGTGGATCCCGGTCGGGCGCATGCGGGAGTCTGTCTGTCTCTCCCTGTTTCCAGCTTCAGAAAAATGAAAAAAAAAAAGAAAAAAACTGATGATTGATGCTTCTCATATCTCTCCGTTCCTGTCTGTCCCTATCTGTCCCTCTCTCTGACTCTCTCTCTGTCTCTGTAAATAAATAAAAAATAATAAAAAAAAAAAACTAAAAACACGATCACCCATCCTTTAGCACTGCTCACACAGGCAGGTGGGGTCTCTGTTCCCTCCCCTTAAATATAGATAGGCACTCTTGAAGCAAAAAGTTCAAATACACAGGGGCCACCATGCTGTAGGGAAACCCTAACCACATAGGGAAGTCACACTTAAACACTCTGAACAGTAGACCCAACTGGAATGATAAACCTTGCCAATCAAGTCTCCCCAGATAAGGCCTCTGGCACCATAGAGCACAGTCAAGCTATCCAAACTATGCCTGTCTAAATTCCTGACTCACAGAATCCATAAGCAAAAAGCAATCATTGCCAGCCTCACCTGTGGTGGCTCAGTGGAAAAAGCGTTGACCTGGAGCGTCTGAGGTTGCTGGTTCGAAACCCCTGGCTTGCCTGGTCAAGGCACAATTGGGAGTTGATGCATCCTGCTCCTCTTTCCTTCTCTCTCTCTCTCTCTCTCTCTCTCTCTCTCTCCCTCTCTCTCTCTCACTCTCTCTCCTCTCTCTCTAAAATAAATAAAATTTTTAAAAAATTTAAAAAAAATCATTGCTGTTTGATGCAGCGACAGATAACTGGAATACCACACACCCTGGACCACACCTCCCTCTGGACTGTTATGTGAGAAAGGAAGAAGATACTTCATGTTAGGCTTTTTAATTCAGGGAGCTCTCTGTTATAACATAGCTTCTACCCTAAAGCACATGGTTTTGATTTTAAAAAATATATTAACCATATCAGAATGTACATATGATTCTACAACCTTCTTTTCTTACTCAATAATATGCCTTGAAAATCTTCGCATGCAAGAACAGGTTTTACTTCATTCTTTTTAGTGCTGTGCAGTATTTCCTGCAGTGAATGAACGACAGTTTATTTAAGCCATTCCCTTATTGCTGGATATTTAGGTCGTTTCCCTTCTCTGATTATGACCAGTGCTGCACCACCGATTAGTGTCCCTGCACTGCTTCCCTGGGCACACATACTAGTTAGTATCTCTCTGGGAAAGATTCTCTCTGGGGAAAAGAAATGGAATTGCTGGATCAGAGGGTACAGACTTGTTTTTTGTTTAGTTTTGTTGTTTAAAATTATCTTTTTTTTTTTTTTTTTTGATAAAGAGGGGGGGGGGAGCATCAACTCATTGCTTTACTTTAGTTGTGCATTGATTGCTTCTTGTTTGTGCCTTGACTGGGAACTGGACTTGGGCTCAAGTCAAGCCAGCAGCTCCTTGCTCAAGCAGGGAACCCTGGGCTCAAGCCAGTGACCTTAGGCTCAAGCCAGCAATCTTTGGGCTCAAGCCAGCAACCTTGGGTTCAAGTTGATGATCCTGCACTCAAGCCAGTTACCCCTCATTCAAGCTGATGACCTTGGGTTTTGAACAAGCGACCTCAGTGCTCTGGGTTGATGCTCTCTCCACTGCACCACCGGTCAGGCTTGTTTTGAGGTTTTTTTGTTTGTTTGTTTTGTTTTGTTTACAGAGACATAGAGAAGGTCAGAGAGAGGGATAGATAGGGACAGACAGACAGGAACAGAGAGAGATGAGAAGCATCAATCATCAGTTTTTTTCATTGCGACACCTTAGTTGTTCATTGATTACTTTCTCGTATGTGCCTTGACCACGGGCCTTCAGCAGACCGAGTAGCCCCTTGCTTGAGCCAGCGATCTTGGGTTCAAGCTGGTGAGCTTTGCTCAAACCAGATGAGCCAGCGCTCAAGCTGGCGACCTCGGGGTCTTGAACCTGGGTCCTCCACATCCCAGTCCAACGCTCCATTCACTGTGCCACCGCCTGGTCAGGCTTGTTTTGAGTTTTAATAGATCTTGGCAAACGGCCTGCAGAGTGGCTATACCAATTTGCTGTCCCACCCACAGCATATGACAGGTGTCCACATCCCACCAACACTCAATGCGATCAACATTTACTTCTTTACAGGCACTTTTGTAATGCTCCACTGGTGATATTTCCTGCCAGTCTTAAGACACCAGGCTGGGTGAGGTTAGGAAGTCCACGGGGCTGCCCATAACATTATTTCCTGGTATATGGAATCATTCCTAATCCCCAATAGTTCTCTCTCTCTCTCTTTCTCTCTCTCTCTCACTCTTTCACTGGCCAGAGCCAAGTCCCAGGGGAAATATGATACTGGAGACCACACACCCGTCTACTCATGTCCTCAACTCCAGGTTCAGGATTTGCCAACCACGAGGAGGACAATGTGGGGTGGGGAGAGCAGAAACAAGGCCCTTCTGGTGACAGGCTCTCCGCCCACTGGGCATTCCTCGCCCATGCCCAGTCTCTCCTGATTCCTAGTGCCCACCCTGCAGCAGTAGGAAAGATTATCACTTTATTTCTTGGATTCTTACCTTTCTCAAGACAGCTGTCTTTCACTGGCTCTTTTTTTGAATTGTCATAAAATTTACCATTTTAATTCTTTTACATTTTTCATTTTTCTAATTATCATACAATACACATAAAATTTACCACCTTAACCATTTTTAAGTGCACAAGGCAGTGACATTAAATACCTCACCTTGCTGTGTAACCACCACAACTATCCAGCTCCTTTTTAAAATCATCCCAACTGAAACTCTGAACCCATCAAACAATAACTCCATTTCCTGTTCTCCACAGCCCCTGCAAACATCATTCCAGTTCTTTCTTCCTTCACTGCTCCCTCCCTCCCTTCTTTCCTTCCTTCCTTCCTTTTTTTAAATTTATTGTGTTTACATAGATTCTAGTGTCTCCCCAGTGCATCCCCCTTACCCCATATTCCCCTCAACATCTCCCTTACCCCCCTCCCAACAGGTCCCACCCCCTTCCCTTCAGGTTTAATTCCGTTCCTCAGTTCATGTTGTTCCTTGGATTCCTCAAATGAGTAAGGTCATATGATATTTTTCTTTCTCTGCCTGGCTTATTTCACTTAACATAATAGTTTCCAGGTCCATCCATGTTGTTGCAAAAGGTAATTCAAAAGAAAAGAAATGCGCCTGACCAGGTGGTGGTGCAGTAGATAAAGCGTCCAACTGGGACACAGAAGATTCAGGTTTGAAACTCCAAGGTCCCCAGCTTGAGCGCGAGCTCATCTGGTTTGCGCGAGCTCATCTGGTTTGCGCGAGCTCATCTGGTTTGAGCAAGGCTCACCAGCTTGAGCCCAAGGTTGCTGGCTTGAGCAAGGGGTTACTTGGTTTGCTGTAGCCCCCAGGTCAAGGCACATATAAGAAAGCAATCAATGAACAACTAAGGTGCTGCAATGAGGATTTTTTTTTTTTTTTTTTTTTTTACAGGGACAGAGAGAGAGTCAGAGAAAGGTATAGATAAGGGACAGGCAGACAGGAACGGAGAGAGATGAGAAGCATCAATTATCAGTTTTTCGTTGCGACACCTTAGTTGTTCATTGATTGCTTTCTTATACTTATGTGCCTTGACTGTGGGCCTTCAGCAGACCGAGTAACCCCTTGCTTGAGCCAGCGACCTTGGGTCCAAGCTGGTGTGCTTTTTTTTTTTTTTTTTTTTTTTGCTCAGGCCAGATGAGCCTGCGCTCAAGTTGGCGACCTCGGGGTCTCGAACCTGGATCCTCTGCATCACAATCTGACACTCTATCCACCGCGCCACCGCCGGTCAGGCTGCAATGAGGAACTGATGCTTCTCATCTCTCTCCCTTCCTGTCTGTCTGTCCCTATCTGTCACTCTCTCTGTCACAAAAAAAAAAAAAAAAAAAAAAAAAAAAAAAAAAAAAAGAAATGCACCCTCATGTTTGTGGCAGCATTGTTCACAATAGCAAAGATCTGGAAACAGCCCAAGTGTCCATCAGTGGACAAGTGGATTAAACAGCTATGGTACATATGTATATACCCAATGGAATACTATAGGGCCATGAAAAAGAAGGAAATATTACCTATTACCTTCCTTTCTTTTTAAAGAGAGAGCCGGGGAGGAGCAGGAACCATTAACTCATAGTTGTTGTTTCTCGTATGTGCCTTGACAGGGCAAGCCTGGGGTTTCAAAATGGGGACCTCAGCATTCCAGGTCAACGCTTTATCCATTGCGCATTCTAGTACTTACTGACTCCACGAATTTGACTCCTCTAAGTACCTCATATACCATATTTCCCCATGTATAAGACACACTTTCCCCCGAAAAATTTGGGGTCTAAAAACTGGGTGTGTCTTATACAGTGGTTATAGATTTTTTTTGCTTGCATTTCCCACTTTTTTGCAGGGATAAGTTATATGAATTTTATGATGAATAAAATTTGAGTTTAATAACTTTATATAACACTTTTTTCCCCCCCAAAATTCAGGCCCCAAAATTAAGGTGTGTCTTATACATGGAGAAATACGGTAAGCAGACTCACACAGTATTTGTCCTTTTATGTCTGGCCAATTTCACTTAGCATAATGTCTTCAAGATCTATCCATGTTGTAGCCTAAATCAGAATTCCCTTCCTTTTTTTCTATTTTTAGATTTTATTTATTCATTTTTTAGAGAGAGGAGACAAAGAGAGAAAGAAGGGGGAAGCGCAGAAAGCATCAACTCCCATATGTGCCTTGACCAGGCAAGCCCGGGTTTTGAACCAGCAACCTCAGCATTCCAGGTCGATGCTTTTACCCACTGTGCCACCACAGGTCAGGCCTCCCTTCCTTTTTTAAGGCTGCATAATATCTCAATGCATGTATATACTACATTTTTTTTATCCATCCATCTGTTGATGGACACCTGGGTTGCTTTTTTGGCTATTGTGGAAAATATTACTATGAACATGAGTGGATTACTACCTCTTCAAATTCCTGCTTTCATTTCTTTTGAGTAGAAACCCAGAAGAGGGACTGCTAGATTATACAATACTGTAATTCTGTGTTTAATTTTTTGGAGGAACTGCCACACCATTTTTCACATAGGGTGCATGCACCATTTTACAACAGCTGTCTCCTGATGCACTGTCCAAGGGCTGGTTCTGGCAGGGTGGGGAGGTAGATATAATTCCTGTCTTCCCTTGGAGTCCCAGGCTAAACCCATACATGAGGGTATCCCCAACAGACCCTTGCCTGGACCTGTGCTTGGAGATCCTTTTTCCAGGGCATGGTAGGATGATACACATTGGGGCAAGCCAATTCTTCCCTTTATCCAATCAACCTTGACCCTGAGGCCTCAACTGAAACAAGTCACCAGATGGAGGCCTTCTGTTGTTTCTGCCAAAGAGGCAGCTAGTCCCCTTCTCGTTAATGTCCCCATGGTTCCTTTGGAGACCCATCCCTCCCTCACACTCAGTCTGTGAGATCTGCCTAGGAGTGGGGTTGAACCTGCCCCAGGCTCCATGACTTTGACGCAGACCAGGCCACTCAGAACATCAGCCTCCCAATCCAGCTGGCTGATTCGGGGAAAGACATTCAGAACCAATGAAACTCAATTGTGGGTTGTTTTAAAAATCAGAACTGCTGAAAAATAAGAGACTCTTTTTCTCCTAGTTGTGAAGGTAGTATGATGTAAGCCCTGAGTTAATGAGACTGTCCTGCCTGAGAATGAAGCCAACAGAGAGGAAACAAAGCGAAGGTAGAGGAAGGCTGAGCCCTGATGATTTCACTTGAGCCCCTGGACCAGCTTGTAGCTGAAGGCAGCTCCCCTTTGACTTCCCTATTACATGAGCAAACATCCTCTGTTTTGTTCTGTTGGGTTTTGCTAGTCGGTTTGAATGTCTTCATTTCAGAGGCAGGTGTCAGAATCCAGATTAAGACACCAAAAAATAGAGTTTTCCTCTTCAAAGTTAATCACACCAGGTGAGGGGAGAAGCCACAAACCTTAGACTCATTGTAACGAAGTTCTTGCTCAGGGCACTGTCAATCGCAAGATGCCAAAAGAAGCAACTTGGAGCCTGGGTGAATGAATCCTTCATTAAGCCGGTAACTCAAGAGTCACCTCAAAAATGTACTCCAGCCCTGGCCGGTTGGCTCAGCGGTAGAGCGTCGGCCTACCGTGCGGAGGACCCGGGTTCGATTCCCGGCCAGGGCACACAGGAGAAGCGCCCATTTGCTTCTCCACCCCTCCGCCGCGCTTTCCTCTCTGTCTCTCTCTTCCCCTCCCGCAGCCAAGGCTCCAATGGAGCAAAGATGGCCCAGGCGCTGGGGATGGCTCTGTGGCCTCTGCCTCAGGCGCTAGAGTGGCTCTGGTCGCAACATGGCGATGCCCAGGATGGGCAGAGCATCGCCCCCTGGTGGGCAGAGCGTCGCCCCTGGTGGGCGTGCCGGGTGGATCCCGGTTGGGCGCATGCGGGAGTCTGTCTGACTGTCTCTCCCTGTTTCCAGCTTCAGAAAAATGAAAAAAAAAAAAATGTACTCCACTGAACAACCATATTGGGTATTTTTTTTAAACCAAACTAAGAACCTAAACTATTATTATTTTTTAAACAACTTTACTGAGGTATAATTTACATACTATAAAAGTCACTCATTTTAAGTGTACAGTACATTGGTTTTTACACATTGACCAAGTTGTACAACCATTACCATATCCAGTTTAGAACACTTGACCACCCAATAAGATTCCTAGTATCAATCAGTTCTCATTGTCCCCCACCCCCGTCTCCCTTCTTGCCAGTTCCTGGCAACCTCTAACCTATTTTCTACACCTACAGATTTTTCTTTTCTGGATAGTTCATTTTTCTGGATAGTCTATATAAACTTTTTCTGGATAGTTCATGTAAATGGAATTCTACAATATGTGGGTTTTGTGTCTAGCTTCTTTTACTTAGCATAGTTTTTTTTTTTTATAGGGACAGAGAGAGTCAGAGAGAGGAATAGATAGGGACAGACAGACAGGAACGGAGAGAGATGAGAAGCATCAATCATCAGTCTTTCGTTGCGAGACCTTAGTTGTTCATTGATTGCTTTCTCATATGTGCCTTGACCGTGGGCCTTCAGCAGACCGAGTAACCCCTTGCTCGATCCAGTGACCTTGGGTCCAAGCTGGTGAGCTTTTGCTCAAACCAGATGAGCCCGCGCTCAAGCTGGTGACCTCGGGGTCTCGAACCTGGGTCCTCTGCATTCCAGTCCGATGCTCTATCCACTGCGCCACTGCCTGGTCAGGCACTTAGCATAATTTCTTTTTTTTTTTTAAAGGGTACATTTTTTTTTAATTCATTTTAGAAAGGAGAGAGAGAGAGAAGGGGGGAAGAGCAGGAAGCATCAACTCCCATATGTGCCTTGACCAGGCAAGCCCAGGGTTTCGAACCGGCGACCTCAGCATTTCCAGGTCGATGCTTTATCCACTGCGCCACCACAGGTCAGGCCGCTTAGCATAATTTCTTGAGGTTTATTTACCTTGTACCATGTATTAGTATTTTTTTTTTGCTGAATAGCAATAAAAAATTTGGTATAGAGATACCACATTTTGTTTACCCATTTGCCAATTATTGGACATTTGGGTTATTTCCATTTTTTGGCTCTTACGAGTAATGCCATGATGAGATTTATGTACAAGTCTTTGTGTAGACACATATTTTCAATTCTCTTGGGTAGGTATTTAGGAATGGAATTGCTGGGTCGTAGGGTAAATGTACATTTAACTTTTAAAGAACACGCCAAACTGCCAAACCATTATTCTTATTTCTAAACTTGGCAGCAGTGGATCGGAATGTAGGAGACACCAAAAACTAGGAGTCAGTTCTCTGCACACAGCTCAGGGAGCACCAGCTTATTAAACGTGACTGACTCTCACATCAAGTCACTACCTCTAAAAATAACCCAGCGTGCTGGGGGCACCAGAGCAGACAGACAGCTGTGGAAGAAAGGACCCATTCTGCAGCACAAAGCAAGCCCCAACCCCCCTCCTAACTGTCTAGTTCAAGGCCAATCCAAAAAAAAGAAACAGAGTTGACAGAATATGTACAGACAAAGCTTTGGGGGGGAGGGTACAGGGAAGAGAAGTATAAGGCAAACATCCCCAGTAAAGAATCAAATGCTAAGACACTTATTTCTCCAAGAGAGAAAATACAACCACAGTACACACTACTCAATTCTGTAGTAACTGGTATTTGCATGGTCACAATCAAGTAAATGGCTGACATGGAGCCTATAGAGCTGTTTTTCTTTATAAGAGTTTTGGTACTGTTGGATTACTTTCTAGTATCCTGCTGCATTTTCAGAACTATTTCAGGCATATTAAAAAGGACAGAAAAATCATAGAATAGAAAATAAACACAACATTAACACTCATATTCTCCCCCTCAGTTTAAGAAATAATAGTAGTACACATAAGGTTAAAGCCCTGTGTATTCTTTCTAGGGAGAATTCCCAACTCCTTCCCCCAAAGAGGTCAACCCCTATATTGCTTATTTCCACCACTGCCCTACTCACTCCAGATCAATCTAGTCTTCTTCTATTTCCTGGGCTCTCTTATACTCTGCCTCCGACTTAGGTTTAGCCAATGAGAGGCCTGGATAGAAGACTGGAGGGTGGGAGGAGAGAGAGGTGGGCGTATTTGTTCCTCCTGCCTCTTCTGTCCCTGGGTTTGAATCCTGGCTCCAGCACTTACAAGCCATGAGACTTTGTGTAACTTATCTTCTCTCTAAAAAACTCGTGATAACTGCATCTATTTCATAGGTTTCTAATAAAATAATGTCATCTTCCTACTTAAAGCTCAACCCCCTAATGTTTAGTCTATACACAGAAGCTAGAGGGATACTCAGTTCATTGCTAGTAAAAGCCAAAATCTTTATAATCATCTACCTACTGTGAGGTCAGGTTTAGGGAAAGGCCTCTTCCAGCTATCTCCTTTCCTGGTGGAAGGGGCAAGGTCAGGTTTCCAGGGACATAAGGCAAGTCAGGAAAGGCTCATTGAACCATCTGCCACCGTATCTGTAAGTAACTTCTGTCGTCATATCACAGGCCTCAGGACCACACTCAATTCACCAGTAAGGCTGAAACCCCAATCAGTCAGAAACAAAGTCCCCATAGCAACCTGACCTTGCCTTGAGTCCAGTGGGGCCCTGGCAGATGCAATCACAATCAAATGAAATGAGATCCCTTCCCCTGGAAATTCCCAGAGATTATGACTTTTGGGGGGAGGGAGGAATTCTAAAGACCTTTCAAATCCTCTAAGGCCTGAGAATTAAGTTTCTTCTTTCCTCCCTTCATTTGTAAACGGGAAGGAGAGGTTAAACCCAGAGACATTATACATCGCCCTGGGAAAGATAAAATCAAAGGGATACAAGCATGAAACACATGAATCCCAGATTCTGAGGTAGCTATAGGAAAATTATGATAGACCGAGATTTTCTGGTGGGAAAAATAAAACCTTCCTATTGTTAACCTTTCTACTTCCCATCTACCCACCTGCCTACCTGTTGTAACCTCCTTGTTCCCCAACAAATGTCTTATACTGAAAGTCTATCCAATATGTACACAATGTACAAGGTACATCCCACTTAGTACACGCATATTTCCAGAGACTTCTGTCTCAGGAGTTCAGAGCTCTCACATTTAAAATAACAGAGGAGGGACTCCCAATAAAAGGACAGACATCTGAACTAAACATTTAGAGAACTAAGTTCTAGCCCCAACTTTATCACTAAATAGCTGTGTGACCCCATTCAATTAGCATGCCCAGTCTTCAGTGTCCTCATCTAGAAATGAAAGATGAAGTGGTTTTTACCACTAGCCTCTGACCCAGCAGGTGCCACCAAAGCCTGAGGCCAACAGGGTCCCTCTTCCCTAAGGTAAGGCAGTCCATTCCAGTTGCCCTGTGTCTGAGGAACTAAACAGGGGACATCACAGTTTCCACTGGGTCAGCCTTTCTACAACACTTATGATACCCCAAGGGAAGAAATCCAGAATGAATATCCAGTTCCTCCTCGTCCCTCACACACCTGAGCCCCAGAGACACCAAGTAAGAACACAACAACAAATCAGACTCTTTGCAACCCTCTGCCTGCCAAGACTTGCTGTCTACATAATTGCTGTTAATTGCAAGAATTGCATAGCTCTGAAGTGTTAAGACTCCTCCTCCTTCTATTAGTCTAAGGCAGGGCAAGGGGAAGGAACGATGAACAACAAAAGCTCCACACTGCACATCTCTTCTCACACTCCTGACTTTAATAGCCTCTCCGTGGCTTCAAGGCTGGACATGATGTGAGAGCCCAGTAGGACAAAGCATGAAGAAGTGGTTGAGTTTTCTCAATAGCAGTGGCATCATAAAGGTCCCCTGGGAACTGGGTGTGACCTACGCCTTAGAGAGGGCACCAACCTAACCATGCTGGACAGGCCAAGAAAGGGATACCCTTCTGGTTCCAGGCACCTTACCCTCTGCTCATGCCTTAAACAGCCTAAAACTGTTCCACTGCTCCAGCACTCCTCTCTATTCATCCGGACCTGCTGTCTCATTTCTAGAAAGACCCATTACAGACACCCTTGGCAATCTCCTTTCCCCTCCTCTGGACACTGTAAGAGGCCAATCAACTGCAGACAAGAACTGCATATTCAGGGAAAATGTCATTGCTCCAGCTGAGGACGAGGAGGAGTGGGGCGGAGGTGTGTGATGTGATTTCAGGCAAGCAGAGCCCAACTGTGAGGGAACACACAGGATTCTCATAGCGGCAGAGGAAGCAGCCCCACTTCCAAAAATGGTCCAGGAGTCCTAGTAGCCAACGCCAAGGTTTTCTGAGGCGTCTCTAGCTGAGGCCTCTGAAAACTCCCATCAGTAACAAACTCTCCTGCCAGGACCCCACAGCGGCAAAGCCGTTCTCCCAGGGGGTTTTCTCTTGCCTCCACCCCCATCCCCCTAGTCAGGCTCTGGGCCAAAAGGATGAGGGATGGGAGCAGCCATCCCAGCTGTCAGACCTGACAGATGCTATCCATCACGCCAAACTCAGCCTGCAGCAGCGTCAGAGCCCCGAAGATGAAGAACAGAGATCCCAGTCCCCAAGCAAAGCCCACGAGTTCAAGGTGAAGCACATATTCCAGGCCAGTACTGCAGCGGGGGGCTACCCCATCAAAGCAGAGGGGGAGCTGGTGGCCAAAAGCCAATGGGCGGGGGTGCGGTTAGGGGACAGTCCTGCGGAGGTTGGGGCTAGGCTGTCCTCTCTTGAATCCCAGCACATACCTGTCCCCTCAGGCCTCCCCCACATGGACACGCCTGGAACTTCCCGTCAGAAGCGACCGAACAACTTTCTGCAGCAAAGAGCCGGCGCGAGGGCGGGGGAAGTGGGGGGCTTCGACCGGGCGCCCCAAGTGGATAAAGAACCGAAGTGCTGGGAGATGAGAGGGGGCTGGCCCACGCGGACCACCAGCATCCAGGGCCAGGCCAGGGACACCCCCACCCACTCAACCCCCCGGGCCCTGATGGTGCCCACCGTGCGGGCTGGAGATGCAGGAATGAGAAGGCACTGCACCTTCAGGTACCCGAGTTAGGGACCAGCTGGCCCGGCCTTACCTGTAGTTCCTGAAATTCTCCATCCAGCTCGTGCCACTCGCGTTCGCAACGCTCCAGCTGGCCCGACATGGTGCAACGGGGTGAGAAGCGGGGGCTGCTCCTGCAGCGTGGCGCGGCGGGCCACCAGCTCCCCACGGCCGTCCGCTCGCCGGCCGCCTTCAGAGGCACCAGCTGTTCCTGCGCAGCCGGAGCCACGCGCGCACCTGACGTCACAGCCCCCGCCCCAGCCCTGCGGCCGCTCCACCCACTCTCCGAGAGGCCGGGCCTGCGCTTGCGCACGCGCCTCCCCTGGCTCCGCCCCCGTGTGCGGCGAGCCAGCTGGTAAGCGTGTGTATATAGTTTTGCAGGTCTCAATGTGGTCTGGTTCTGGGAGTGCGTCTACGCCTCCAGAATCCCTCTTCTAGTTAGGGCTGGCTGGGGGACTTTTTCGCAAGCTGCATTTGCAGAGCTTATTTTATTTAGGTTAATTAGACTTCTATTTATTTGGGGTGTCTGGGGTGGAGAGGGAGAAAGGCGATTTGGACGTGAAAGCTCACCATCCCTGGGCGTTTGCCTGGCCTCGGCCAAAACCGACATCCTAGAATGCTGGAAGGGACACTATCTAACAAGGTCGAGCAGGGCGGAGAAGCAGAGAGGATTCTGTCATCTCATATTGTCATTATTTACTGCAACTAATAACATCCTAGATTCCTACCCTCTAAGACTCTGGATGACTATCTTGACAGCTGTTTCTGCCTCTCAAATGACACAACCGCTTCAAAGCTAATTGAATCCAAAGCCCTTCCCCTCGAGATATGTCCCTGCCTAGCTTTCCAGTCACATCTCTCATCTCACTCCCATCTCCAGCCCTTGCCCTCTTCCTGCCCTTGCATGGAACATTCTTTCCTCTAAATCTTCATACCGTTGCCTTTTGCTGTCATTCAAGCCTCAGTTCAAATGATACCTGTGTTAGTGTCCCAGGGCTGCCCTAACCGCAAACTGGATGGCTTAAACAACCGAAATGTATTCTCTCACAGCTCTGGAGGCTAGAAGTGCAAAATCAAGGTGTCACCAAAGCCATGTTCCCTTTGAGACTCTGGGTGGTGGCCGTCAATCCTTGGCATTTATTGGCTTGCAACTGTATCATTCCAATCTTTGCCTCTGTCATCACATGGCCATTTTCCTTGTGTGCTTGTCTGTGTCCTCTTGTCTTATAAGAATACCAATCTTATTGGATTAAGAACCCACTCTAGTCCAGTATGACTTCACCTCAACCAGCTATATCTGCAAAGACCCTGTTTCCAAATAAGTTCACATTCTGAGGTAGTGGATATTAGAAGTTCAACACATCTTTCTGGGGGACACAATTCAACCTGTAACAATACTTCTTAAAAAAGGCTTCCTGAACACCCTAAGGTTCGTGTCTCCTCCCAGTCACATATATATCTCCTGTTTTATTTCCTTCATACAACTTACTATTATATAAAAGTGTTTGTCTCACTGTTGGTTGTACGTTTTCCTCTGCCAGTATATAATCTCCATAAGATCTCAGGGATCTTGTCTCTATCTTGGTTGTCACTGGGTCCACAGAGCTTGGCACAGAGTAGGTCCTCAATAAATACATTTTTTGTTTTTTGGGGGGTTTTTTTAGAGAGAGAGAGAGTCAGAGAAAGGGATAGACAGAGACAGACAGACAGGAACAGAGAGATGAGAAGCATTGATCATTAGTTTTTCGTTGTGCATTGCGACACCTTAGTTGTTCATTGATTGCTTTCTCATATGTGCCTTGACCGTGGGCCTTCAGCAGACCAAGCAACCCCTTGCTGGAGCCCGTGACCTTGGGTCCAAGCTGGTGAGCTTTTGCTCAAACCAGATGAGCCCACGCTCAAGCTGGAGACCTCAGGGTCTCAAACCTGGGTCCTCAGCATCCCAGTCTGACGCTCTATCCACTGTGCCACCGCCTGGTAAGACAATAAATACATATTTATTGAAGGAATGAACATTAAATATCATCTAATGGAGAGGTTCTCAACTTTTGAGGTTCACAGACCCCTCTGAGAACTCTGAATGGGGAATATACACATAAACACACAGAGAAATATTTGCAATTTATTTAAAAATTCTTAGCCCTGGCCGGTTGGCTCAGTGGTAGAGCGTCGGCCTGGCGTGTGGAAGTCCCGGGTTCGATTCCCGGCCAGGGCACACAGGAGAAGCGCCCGTCTGCTTCTCCACCCCTCCTCCTCTCCTTCCTCTCTGTCTCTCTCTTCCCCTCCCGCAGCCAAGGCTCCATTGGAGCAAAAGATGGCCCAGGCGCTGGGGATGGCTCCTTGGCCTCTGCCCCAGGCGCTAGAGTGGCTATGGTCGCGACAAAGCGACCCCCCCCCCCGGATGGGCAGAGCATCGCCCCCTGGTGGGCATGCCGGGTGGATCCCGGTCGGGCGCATGCGGGAGTCTATCTGATTGCTTCCCCGTTTCCAGTTTCAGAAAAATACAAAAAAAAAAAAAATTCTTATTATTATTTATTGATGGTTTTTAGAGAGAGAGGAAGGGGGAGAGAAAGAGAAACATCAATTTGTTGTTTTACTTATTTATGTATTCATTGGTTGATTCTTGTATATGCTCCAACCAGGGATGGAACTGGCAACCTTGGCATATCAGGACAACACTCTAACCAACTGAGCCATCCTGCCAGGGATATCAATGTTTTTAAATTTAATTTTTTATTTTTTTTTTTTACAGAGACAGAGAGAGAGAGAGTCAGAGAGAAGGACAGACAGACAGGAACGGAGAGAGATGAGAAGTATAAATCATCGGTTTTTCGTTTTGACACCTTAGTTGTTCATTGATTGCTTTCTCATATGTGCCTTGACCACAGGCCTTCAGCAGACTGAGTAACCAGCGACTTTGGGTCCAAGCTGGTGAGCTTTTTGCTCAAACCAGATGAACCCACGCTCAAGCTGGCGACCTCGGGGTTTCGAACCTGGGTTCTTCCGCATCCCAGTCCAACGCTCTATCTACTGCGCCACCTCCTGGTCAGCCTAAAAAAAATTTTTTTTTTTTTTTTTTTTGTATTTTTCCGAAGCTGGAAACAGGGAGAGACAGTCAGACAGACTCCCGCATGCGCCCGACGGGGATCCACCCGGCACGCCCACCAGGGGGCGACGCTCTGCCCACCAGGGGGCGATGCTCTGCCCCTCCGGGGCGTCACTCTGTTGCGACCAGAGCCACTCCAGCGCCTGGGGCAGGGGCCAAGGAGCCATCCCCAGCGCCCGGGCCATCTTTGCTCCAATGGAGCCTCGCTGCAGGAGGGGAAGAGAGAGACAGAGAGGAAGGAGAGGGGGAGGGGTGGAGAAGCAGATGGGCGCTTCTCCTGTGTGCCCTGGCTGAGAATTGAACCTGGGACCCCTTGCACGCCAGGCCGACGCTCTACCACTGAGCCAACCGGCCAGGGCCTAAAAAATTTTTTTTTACATAAAATTCAGACTTTTGCCTGACTTATGGTGGCACAGTGGATAAAGCGTCGACCTGGAAATACTGAGGTCGCCAGTTCGAAACCCTTGGCCTGCCTGGTCAAGGCACATATGGGAGTTGATGCTTCCTGCTCCTCCCCCCTTCTCTCTGTCTGTCTCTCCCTCTCTCTCTCCTCTCTAAAATGAATAAATAAATAAATAAAAATTCAGACTTTTATTTTCTATTGAAAAACGGGAAGATCTGGTCACACTGCACTTAGGTTTCTGCACAATAATGGGCTGGGACAGAGTAACAGTGTCCCTTTCACATGGGACTTACCAGATGCCACAGTCCCCACCATGATCAATTGTGTTGCCCCATCCTACTTCATGTATTTATGTAATCTGTGGGCCCTGGAGACATCTGAGTCAGAGACTCACAACCTAACGAGTCGTGAAGATGGCAAAACTGCCTAAAATACTGAAATGGTGGTAAAACACAAAATGGTTAATGTAATTGGAGTTAGTAGAATCAAAAAGAAAATATAGGGCCTTGAAGAATCAATAAAGTGTCACAAAGAAGAGGGTTTGGGAAGAAGAAGCCTCCTCACCTCTGCTTACAGTTAATCCTATAGGGTCCACCAGCCTGAGGCTGCCCCTGAGCAGATGATGTCCCCCAAGGGAGGTCTGGGCAGGTGCACCTTATCTTTAGGTATCTACAGGCTAGCCACATTCAGGGTGCAAATCTAAGGGACTGTCCTCTCCATGGGGTCAGATTCCACATGTATTATTCTTGAGCCTATCTGTAGATGGCCACCTCCATCACGTAGCCAGCCACTCAGGTGCCAGAAGTATTGGATCTTACCTGGCTGCCACCCTGTCCCTGTTCCTGCCCAAAGCACTTTCAGAGTCACTCGTCAGTTCTCTGAGGCCGGATCTGGCTCTTCTTAGGGACTTTGATCATGATATATGAGAGAGTGTGTTGCAAGGTTACCCTCCCCAGCCCCTGCCCACACCACCAGGGGAATCTTCCCTATTTGTTCTCTTTAAGGCATTCTACTTAGGGACCTGACAGCAGAATATGCTCATCCAGTTTGGGAGAGTCATAAAAGTAGCAAACATACAGTACTCACTAGGTGCCTGAAACTCGTCTATATGCTTTACATATGTACGTTATTGCATTCAATCCTCACAGTGACATTATGAGAAAGGCTCTTTATTATCCCCATTTCACAGGTAAATACTCTTTTTTTTTAATTTTATTTATTCATTTTTAGAGAGGAGAGAGAGAGGGAGAGAGAGAAACAGAGAGAAAGGGGAGGAGCTGGAAGCATCAAATCCCATATGTGCCTTGACCAGGCAAGCCCAGGGTTTTGAACCGGCGACCTCAGCATTTCCAGGTTGACACTTTATCCACTGTGCCACCACAGGTCAGGCCACAGGTAAATACTCTTAAGGCAGCGATTTTCACAGTGCCGCAAGAAATTTTAACACATGCACTACCTGGCCTAACCAGGCGGTGGCGCAGTGGATAAAGTGTCGAACTGGGATGCGAAGGACGCAGGTTCGAGACCCTGAGGTCGCCAGCTTGAGCACCGGCTCATCTGGTTTGAGCAAAGCTCACCAGCTTGGACCCAAAGTCGCTGGCTTGAGCAAGGGGTTACTCAGTCTGCTGAAGGCCCACAGTCAAGGCACATATGAGAAAGCAATCAATGAACAACTAAGGTGTCACAACGAAAAAAACTGATGATTGATGCTTCTCATCTTTCTCTCCGTTCTTGTCTGTTTGTTCCTATCTATCCCTCTCTGTGACTCTCTCTCTGTCTCTGAAATAAATAAATAAATAAATAAATAAATAAATAAATAAAACATGCACTACCTGACTATTTACTCAGGGGCACTGACCTCTTTTCCCTTAGATTTTCAAATTAAAAAAAAAAAAAGGACAAAGGACAACTACCAACAACAATAGCCATCTGGTGCAAATGAATTTTTTGTCAGATCATCAAAAATATATTATGGTGTGCTGCAGAAATTTAGTAACTAGTTTATGTGTGCCATGAGATGAAGAAGTTTGAAAATCGCTGCTCTAGGGCATGGGTTCCCCAACGTTCATGAACCACTCCTGGAGAGCTTGTTAAAATGCAGATTCTGCCTGACCAGTGGTGGCACACTGGATAGAGTGTCTACTGGAAACGCTGAGGTCACCAGTTCGAATGAGAGCTCCCCAGCTTGAACCCAAAGTCACTGGCTTGAGCAAGAGGTCATTGGCTCGGCTTGAGTGGTCACCAGTCCTATGTCCAGTCAAGGCACATATGAGAAGCAATCGATACACAACTTAAGTGAAGGAACAGCCGTGGCCGGATAGCTCAGTTGGTTAGAGCATCATCCTGAAGTACAGAGATTGCCATTTGATCCCTGGTTGGAGTACATGCAGGCAGCAGATCAATGTTCCTCTCTTTCTCTCTCTCCCCCTTCCTTCCTCTCTCGTTGAAATAAATAAAAATAAAGTGAAGCAACAATGAGTCGTTGCTTTTCTCTTTTCCTTTCTCTCTCCCACTTTCTCTCCTGTTAAAAAAATAACTAAAATAAAATTCTGATTCAGCAGATTCTAGAAAGGGACTGAGATCCTGTAATTCTACAAGCTCCAGCCACTGCTGGCCAGAGGACTACATTTCAAATGGCAAGAAACCAAGGTGGAGAGCTTCCCCAAGACCACCCAGTCACGACTGTTACCTCTATGAAGCAGAGTGCCAAGAGCCAGTCTAAATAAAGAGCACCTGTCTAAGAAGAAGTGAAAATTCTAGGGACTTTTCCTTCACTCAATTTCCACAGATGTCCTTGCTCAAAATAGCCCCAAAGATTGAAATGCAAAAACGTTTATAGCAGCGCTTTTCTGATCAGCCAAACACTGGAAACATCCCAAGTGCCCCACAACAGGGAAATGGTTAAATAAGCTATAGTCTGTGCATATCGTGTATTTGGCTGTTAAAATGACCGTTATGGAACTAAATGCATGCCTGTAAACAGGTATAGAAAATCATGGAGGTCCTGGCCAGTTAGCTCAGTGGCAGAGCGTCGGCCTGGCGTGCAGGAGTCCCGGGTTTGATTCCCGACCAGGGCACACAGGAGAGGCGCCCATCTGCTTCTCCACCCCTCCTCCTCTCCTTCCTCTCTGTCTCTCTCTTCCCCTCCCACAGCCAAGGCTCCATTGGAGCAAAGATGGCCCGGGTGCTGAGGATGGCTCTGTGGCCTCTGCCTCAGGCGCTAGAGTGGCTCTGATTGCGGCAGAGCGACGCCCCAGATGGGCAGAGCATCGCCTCCTGGTGGGCATGCCAGGTGGATCCCGGTCGGGCGCATGCAGGAGTCTGTCTGACTGCCTCCCCGTTTCCAACTTCAGAAAAATGCAAAAAAAAAGAGAAAGAAAATCATGGGATGATCAGGCGGTGGCGCAGTGGATAGAGCGTCGGACTGGGATGCAGAAGGACCCAGGTTCGAGACACCGAGGTCGCTAGCTTGAGCGCGGGCTCATCTGGCTTGAGCAAAAAAAGCTCACCAGCTTGGACCCAAGGTCGCTGGCTCGAGCAAGGGGTTACTCGGTCTGCTGAAGGCCCACAGTCAAGGCACATATGAGAAAGCAATCAATGAATAACTAAGGTGTCACAACAAAAAACTGATGATTGATGCTTCTCATCTCTCTCCATTCCTGTCTCTCTATCCCTCTCTCTGACTCTCTCTCTGTCCCTGTAAAAAAAAAAAAATCTTAATAAAGAAAATTATGGGAAGTAGAAAAGTGGAATCCAAAATAATGTGTGTAAACTGATTAAAGTTATGCAATCATTTGTGTATCCTGAGAAAGATTGGGTGAATTTAGCATAACAGAAATAGTCAATCATGTCAGTTGATGAAATTTTTTTTTTTTTTTTGTATTTTTCTGAAGCTGGAAACGGGGAGAGACAGTCAGACAGACTCCCGCATGCGCCCGACCAGGGGCGACGCTCTGCCCATGGGGGGAGGTCGCTATGTTGCGACCAGAGCCACTCCAGCGCCTGAGACAGAGGCCACAGAGCCATCCGCAGCGCCCGGGCCATCTTTGCTCCAATGGAGCCTTGGCTGCAGGAGGAGAAGAGAGAGACAGAGAGGAAGGAGAGGGGGAGGGGTGGAGAAGCAGATGGGCACTTCTCCTGTGTGCCCTGGCCGGGAATCGAACCCGGGACTCCTGCACGCCAGGCCGACGCTCTACCACTGAGCCAACCGGCCAGGGCCAGTTGATGGAATTTTTATTTCCTGAAATGTTGTGCAGGTGTTTGAAAGAAATTTTCAAACCCCAGTCTTGCTCCTGATGGGTTTAGTAACGGAAACAGCAAGCATTAGCTATTAAATTTCATGTGTTTAATGTTTAGTCTTCAGGTATCAAGATGTCCTTTATGTTTTTATCCAGTTATTTGCACTACTGGGCCTACCTGGGGCTAGATGGGGCTGTGTGATTTATTTGGTCCAGTCAGAGAGACCTGAGTTCAAATGTCAGTTCTACTACTTGCTGAGTGTGGGATCCTGAGAACCCAATTCACCTTCTCTCTGTACTGGGAAGTCGCTCTGGTAAGATTGTTGTGAGGATTCAGTGCAATGAATAATGTAAAAAGCTAGGTAATATGTAAGCAAGAAAGCACTGAATTTATGTTTGAGTTTTTCTAAAAATGTTTTATTTGGGGGTGATATTTTTAGATTTATAAAACTGCAAAGATAGTATAGAAAGTTCATAACCGCCTGACCGGACAGTGGCGCAGTGGATAGAGTGTCGGACTGGGATGAGAAAGACCCAGGTTCGAGACCCCAAAGTCGCCAGCTTGAGCAAAGGCTCATCTGGTTTGGGTAAAGGCTCACCAGCTAGAGCCCAAGGTCACTGGCTCGAGCAAGGGGTTACTCGGTCTGCTGAAGGCCCGCGGTCAAGGTACGTATGAGAAAGTAATCAATGAACAATTAAGGTGTTGCAACGCGCAAAGAAAAACTAATGATTTATGCTTCTCATCTCTCCGTTTCCTGTCTGTCTGTCCCTGTCTATCCCTCTCTCTGACTCTCTCTCTGTCTCTGTAAAAAAAAAAAAAAATTTATTCTGACATTAAAAAGCATTTTAGCCTGACCTGGTGGTGGCGCAGTGGATAGAGCGTCGGACTGGGATGTGGAAGGACCCAGGTTCGAGACCCCAAGGTCGCCAGCTTCAGTGCGGGCTCATCTGGTTTGAGCAAGGCCCACCAGCTAGAGCCCAAGGTCGCTGGCTCCAGCAAGGGGTTGCTCGGTTTGCTGAAGGCCCACAGTCAAGGCACATATGAGAAAGCAATCAATGAACAACTAAGGTGTTGCAACGCGCAATGAAAAACTAATGATTGATGCTTCTCATCTCTCTCTGTTCCTGTCTGTCTGTCCCTGTCTATCCCTCTCTCTCACTCTCTCTGTAAAAAATATATAAATAAATAAAATTTAAAAAAAAAAAAAAGCATTTAAAAAAAAAATGCCTGAGCCTGACCAGGTGGTGGCGCAGTGGATAGAGCGTCGGACTGGGATGCGGAAAGACCCAGGTTCGAGACCCCGAGGTCGCCAGCTTGAGCGTGGGCTCATCTGGCTTGAGCAAAGAGCTCACCAGCTTGGACCCAAGGTCGCTGGCTCCAGCAGGGGGTTACTCGGTCTGCTGAAGGCCCACGGTCAAGGCACATGTGAGAAAGCAATCAATGAGCAACTAAGAAGTCGCAACGCGCGCAACAAGAAACTGATGATTGATGCTTCTCATCTCTCTCCATTCCTGTCTGTCTGTCCCTGTCTATCTCTGCCTCTGTAAAAAAAAAAAAAAAAAAAATGCCTGACCAGGCGGTGGCGCAGTGGATAGAGCAGGGGTCCCCAAACTTTTTACACAGGGGGCCAGTTCACTGACCCTCAGACCGTTGGAGGGCCGGACTATAAAAAAAACTATGAACAAATCCCTATGCACACTGCACATATCTTATTTTAAAGTAAAAAAACAAAACGGGAACAAATACAATATTTAAAATAAAGAACAAGTAAATTTAAATCAACAAACTGACCAATATTTCAATGGGAACTATGGGCCTGCTTTTGGCTAATGAGATGGTCAATGTCCAGTTCCATATTTGTCACTGCTAGCCGTAACAAGTGATATGACGTGCTTCCGGAGCCATGACACGTGCGTCCCACGTCACCAGAAGTAGTACTGTACGTGAGTGACCCTGCACTTTGCGACCTCTCACTGACCACCAATGAAAGAAGTGCCCCTTCCGGAAGTGTGACGGGGGGGGGGCAGATAAATAGCCTCATGGGGCCACATGCGGCCCGCGGGCCGTAGTTTGGGGACCCCTGGGATAGAGCGTCAAACTGGGATGCAGAGGACCCAGGTTCGAGACTCCGAGGTTGCCAGCTTGAGCGTGGGCTCATCTGGCTTGAGCAAAAAGCTCACCAGCTTGGACCCAAGGTCGCTGGCTTGAGCAAGGGGTTACTTGGTCGGCTGAAGGCCCACGGTCAAGGCACATATGAGAAAGCAATCATGAACAACTAAAAACTGATGATTGATGCTTCTCATCTCTCTCCATTCTTGTCTGTCCCTATCTATCCCTCTCTCTGACTCTCTCTCTTGTCTCTGTAATAATAATAATTTTTTAAAAATTAAAAAAAAAGAAAGATCATAACCATGATACCTTTGTCAAAAATGCGGAAGTTAACACAGGTGTATCACTAGCAACTAAACTCCAGACTTTATTCAGATTTTGCCAGTTTTTCCACTGATGTCCTCTTTCTGTTCCAGGATTCATTCTGCCATTGCATTCAGGTATCATGTTTCCAGAGTCTCCTCTGGCCTGTGATAGTATCTCAGTCCTGACCTTGACAGTTCTGAAGAGTAATATATTTACTGAGGCCCTGGCTGGGTGGCTCAGTGAATAGAGCATTGTCCCTGTGCACCGAGGTCACAGTTCAATCCCCGGTCAGGGCACATACCAGAAGCAACCAATGAGTGTACCACTAAATGAAACAATTAAGTGGAACAAGTTGATGCTTCTCTCTCTCTCTCCCTTCGCCCCTTCCCCCTTTCTTTCTCTTTCTCTCTCAAATCAATAGAAATTTCTTTTTTAAATAATAGCTTTATTGAAATATTGTGACGATTAATTTTATGTGTCAACTTAACTGGGCCATGCCATGCCCAGATATCTGGTTCGTTATTCTGGGTGTGTCTTTGAGGCTGTTTACAGAAGAGATTATTCGAATGGTAGACTGAGTAAAGTAGATTATCTCCCTCAATGTGTGTGTGTGGGGGGAGCTCATCTCATCAGTGGAGGGTCTAAATAGCATCAACAGGTAGAGAATTCTCTCTTTCTGTGCTGACCTTGGGACACAGGTTTTCTCCTCTCCTCAGAATGGAACTTCCACCATCAGCATTTCTGGTTCTCTGGCCTTGAAACTCAGGCTGAAACTACACATTTTGTTAATCCATTCACCAGTTGATGGATATCTGAGTTGTTTCCACTTTGGGGCTATTATGAATAGTGCTGCTCTGGACATTCATGCACAAGTTCTAGAGTGGTTGTATGTTTTCTTTTCTCTTACACTCAGGAGTGGAATGGAATTGCTGAGTCAGAGGGTAACTGGGTTTAACTTTTTTTTTTTTTTTTTTTTTTAGCATGCATGCACAGGAGAGAGACAGATAGTCAGGAACAGGCAGACAGGAAGGGAGAGAGCTGAGAAGCATCAATTCTTTGTTGTGGCTCCTTAGTTGTTCATTGATTGCTTTCACATATGGGCCTTGACGGGGGGGGGGGGGGGGACTCCAGCTGAGCCAGTGATCCCTTGCTCGAGCCAGTGACCTTGGACTCAAGCCAGCAACCTTGGGCTTCAAGCCAGCAACTATGGGGTTATGTCTATGATCCCATACTCACACCGGCAACCTCTGGCAACCCTGTGCTCAAGCTGGACAAGCCCACGCTCAAGCTGGTGAACTCAGGGTTTTGAACCTGGGTCCTCAGTGTCCCAGGCTGACGCTCTATCCACTGCACCATTGCCTGGTCAGGCTGGATTTAATATTTTGAGGAACTGCCTGACTATTTTTCCAAAATGGCTGCACCATATAACCGCACCAGCAATGTATGAAGACTCCAATTTCTCCACATTCTGGCCAACACTTCTTATTGTCTGTTTTGGCATTTAGCTGTCCTGTAATTTTATGTGAATTATATCTGAGGTTTAGATTTTTTGTTTGCCTAATGGCTAAGAATGTTGACTGTCTTTTCATGTGCTCATTGGCCAACTTCTTTTGGAGAAATGCATATTCTAATCCTTTCCTCATTTTAAAATTGTGTTATTTCCTAACACAGAGATACGGAGAACAGGGTGGCAATAGCCAGAGGGAAGGGGGGTGGAGGTAGGTGGAGGAGGGCAAGGAAGGGGAGAAATGGGGTTGGAAGGGACTTTGCTTGGGGCAGAGGGTGCATGAAGTGGTATGTAGATGGTGTTCTATTGAGTTGTACAGTAGAAACCTTTTGACAAACCAATGTCAACCCAATAAATTTTAAAAATATATAAATAAAAATGGGTTAGTTCCCCTTTTATTGTTGAGTTGCAAAGATTCTTTATATATTCTGGATACAAGTCTCATCATATATATGATTTGCATTTATTTTTCTCCCATTCTGTGAGTAGACTATATATATAATATATATAAAATGTATATATTTGCCTGACCTGTGGTGGCACAGTGGATAAAGCGTTGACCTGGAACACTGAGGTTGCCGGTTCGAAACCCTGGGCTTGCCTGGTCAAGGCACATATGGGAGTTGATGCTTCCTGTTCCTCCCCACCTACTCTCTCTCTCTTTCTAATGAATAAAAGCTTTTTAAAAATGTATACATTTTATATATGCTAATGTAAATATATAATTTCTATAACTTACTCAACAATCTGAAACTTAAAGAAAAGTTATAAATACATTACAAAGAACTTTTTTTTCGGACCCATTTGAGCATAGATTGCTGAACCCTCTGTCCCATCACTGCTAAATGCCACTTTAGTGGGCATTTCCCACAATCAAGCCAAAGTACAAGAAATTAATACTGAAACATTACTACTCTCTAATCCTCAGCCCCCATTCAAGTTTTCCAATTGTGCCAATAGCATCCTTTATAGCAAAAGGATCCAATCCAGGGTCATCCATTGTGTTTGGTTGCTATGTCTCTAGTCTCTGGTCACACAGAACGGTTCCTCAATCTTTCTTTGTCTTCCTTGTCCTGATATTTATAAAAAGGACAGGATGGTTACTTTGTAGAGTTCTCCTTAATTCGGGCTTGCCTAATGCATCCTCCTGATTAGATCGACATTAGGTATCTTTGTCAGGACTGCCATGGAAGTGACCCTGTGTGCTCATTGCATCTCAGCAGGTGGGACAGGATTTCAGTCCTCCTACTGCTGCCCATGTTCACATCACTTGATTAAGGTAGTATTTTCCAAGCTGCTCCATGTAAAGTTACTATTATTCCCTTTGTGATTTGTAAGTATTCTATGGGAGGCACTTGATGCAAATATTTGCTCCTTTGTGTGTGTGTGTATGACAGAGACAGAGAGAGACCTTAGTCTCCTTAGTTGTTCATTGATAGCTTTCTCATATGTGCCTTGACCAGGGAGCTACAGCAGACTGAGTGACCCCTTGCTCAAGCCAGCGGGCCTGGGCTTAAGCTGGTGAGCCTTGCTCAAACCAAATGAGGCTGCAGTCAAGCTGGCGACCTCGGGGTCTCTAACCTGGGTCTTCTGCGTCCCAGTCCAATGCTCTATCCACTGCGCCACCGCCTGGTCAAGCGCAAATATTTCGCTCTTCATCAAAGTATCCCTTTATTCATATCATCATGAACTCATAGCTTTCTATTTTAGTCAATGAATCATAATCCGTTATTACAATTATTTATTTTGATGCTAAAGTTGTCACAGACTTAGTCACTGAGACCCACTTCAAGCTGGCTTCTTTGTCTTTTTCACAGCTCCCTGTCATCTTTTAAAGATAATTTTTTTACATTTTTGACACCAAATCTTAACACCTTCACTGCTCCAACTCTGGAATTAGCCCTTTCTTCACCATTCCTGGTTCCTTTTAGCAAAGAATGGTATTTGGAAACTAAGTTCTGGGTATTAGGGTGTGTTTTTACCACCATGGGATGTCACCACTCTTGGCTTTCTCCGGGGACAGATCTAAGGACTATGTTTATGTATATATGTACATATATATTTGTGGACATTTACACCTTTATTTATGACTGCCCATAAATATTCAAAACCATGATGTCACACCCATACACAATTTCAGTCCCCAGATCTCATTCTCGTTTCCTCCCTTTCCCATCTTCACGACTCACTTCTCCAGCTGCGGGAAACCGGGCTACCTTCATCCCTGTACTTCCTCATCTGATCATTCCTCCCCGCATAGAACCAACCTCCTCTAGCCACCCCCATCTTCTCCCTAGTCCTGATGCCAACCTTGTCCCAGATAAATGCATCTGAATAAAAGAAATGATGAGCAGCCCTTTCTTGGTGTTTTGTCCAGATGGAAATGACTTTCTAAAAAAAATAAATAATGCAAATTGCCCCAATCTCTCATGGCCATAATCAGTGAGATGTGAATGACAGTGCTTGAGAAAGATTTAGAAATTGAATACTTCCTAATTCATCTCAAAAGCCATCTAATAATATTTGAGGAATGGATCCATTACTGGACACCTTTGCTGTTCTCATTTGTTGTAGACACACACACAAAAAGCCCTCTATCCTGGGTTCCAGCCATCCTATTATTTTCG
Organism: Saccopteryx leptura; assembly: GCF_036850995.1. Taxonomy (NCBI): domain Eukaryota; kingdom Metazoa; phylum Chordata; class Mammalia; order Chiroptera; family Emballonuridae; genus Saccopteryx; species Saccopteryx leptura. The sequence continues at coordinate 246,575,590 of NC_089504.1, read as the reverse complement.
TTTGTCAAGTAACAGGGAGAAAACATTGAGCATCTTTTTATGTCTTTCACTTTGATGCATTTGAAGAATTAGAGCTGACAGTTCCCCCAGTGAATCCATATTGACCAGGTTCATCTGTATGGTGGCAGATATTGGAAGAAGATTGTAGGTAGTGGGAACTGCACCAAAATGTTTTCCAGTGACTAGATACAATGTTGGCCGCTTTTGATGTGTTTTTCTGGGGGAGGTTTGTGTTTGTTTGTTTTTTTTTACAGAGACAATGAGTCAGAGAGAGGGATAGACAGGGAAGACAGACAGGAACGGAGAGAGATGAGAAGCATCAATCATTAGTTTTTCATTGCGCGTTGCAACACCTTAGTTGTTCATTGATTGCTTCCTCATATGTGCCTTGACTGCGGGCCTTCAGCGGACGGAGCAACCCCTTGCTGGAGCCAGTAACCTTGGGTTCAAGCTGGTGGGCTTTTGCTCAAACCAGATGAGCCTTTGCTCAAGCTGGAGACCTCGGGGTCTCGAAACTGGGTCCTCTGCATCCCAGTCTGAGGCTCTATCCACTGTGCCACCGCATGGTCAGGCTTTTGATGTTTTTGTTTTTGCCTTTTTTTTTTTTTTTTTTAAGCCTGAGAGATTAAATCTTATTTTATTGCGCCACCTGCTGGCAGATTCTCAGAATTTCTGTTTCTTCCAACAAAAGGTAAAAAGGCTTGTTGAACAAAGATTTTTTTTAATTTATTTTTTTTAATTTATTCATTTTAGAAAGGAGAGGGAGAGACAGAGAGAGAGAGAGAGAGAGAGAGAGAGAGAGGAGAGAGAGAGAGAGAGAAGGGGGGAGGAGCTGGAAGCATCAACTCCCATATGTGTCTTGACCAGGCAAGCCCAGGGTTTCGAACCGGCGACCTCAGCATTTCCAGGTTGACCCTTTATCCACTGCGCCACCACATGTCAGGCCATGAACAAAGATTTCTTAACAAATTATATATATATATATATATAAACAAAATTATATATATATATATATATTATTTTTCCCCCATCTGAAAAACTACCACTCACAGAGTTTAGGTAGTAGAAATATTTCAGTGTTCTTCACTTTAGTAAAACAAATTTTTTTTTCTACAGAGACAGAGAGAGAGTCAGAGAGAGAGATAGATAGGGACAGACAGACAGGAACAGAGAGAGATGAGAAGCATCAATCATCAGTTTGTCATTGAGACACCTTAGTTGTTCATTGATTGCTTTCTCATATGTGCCTTGATCATGGGCCTTCAGCAGACTGAGTAGCCCCTTGCTCAAGCCAGCGACCTTGGGTCCAAGCTGGTGAGCTTTGCTCAAACCAGATGAGCCCACCCGCACTGAAACTGGTGACCTCAGGGTCTCGAACCTGGGTCCTCGGCATCCCAGTCCAAAGCTCTATCCACTGCACCACTGCCTGGTCAGGCAAACAAACATTTTTTTATTGACAGAGACAGGGAGAGATTCAGAGAGAGGGACAGACAGAAAGGAAGGGAGAGAGATGAGAAGCATCAATTCTTTGTTGCAGCTCCTTAGTTGTTCATTGATTGCTTTTTCATATGTGCCTTGACAAGGGAACAATAGCAGACCGAGTGACCCCTTGATCAAGCCAGTGACCTTGGGTTTCAAGCCAGTGACCTTTGGCTCAAGTCAGCGATCATGGGGTCATGTCTATGATCCCCTGCTCAAGCCAGCGACCTCAGCATTTCAAACCTGGGTCCTCCAGGTCTCAGTCCAACGCTCTATCCACTGCACTACCACCTGGTCCTGGTCAGGCAAAATAAAACATTTTCTTACCAAGTTATCAAAACGGTGACCTCAGCATTCCAGCTCAAGGATTTAACCAAGTTTTCAACAATGAGAATATCTTACCTTTCTATTGTGAGATAACATATAGTTTCAATAATAATTATAAAGCAAATCTGCCTGACCAGGTGGTAGCACGGTGGATAGAACATTGGACTGGGATGCAGAGGACCCAGGTTCCAAACTTTGAGGTCGCCAGCTTGAGCGTGGGCTCTCTGGCTTGAGTGCAGGGTCACTGGCTTGAGCATGGGATCATAGACATGACCCCAAAGGTTGCTGGCTTGAAGCTCAAGGTCACTGGCTTGAGTAATGGGTAACTCACTTTGCTGTAGCCCCCTGTTCAATGTACATATGAGAAAGCAATCAATAAACAAGGTGCTGCAATGAAAAACTGACGCTTCTCATCTCTCTCCTGTCTGTCTCTACCTATCTGTCCCTCTCTCTATCTCTGTCATAAATAAATAAATAAATAAATAAATATTGGTGTATCTGGCCCTGGCTGGTTAGCTCCATTACTAGAGCATCATCTCAAAACGCCAAGGTTGTGCGTTCGATCCCTGGTCATGGCACATACAGGAAGTGAGAAATACATGGACAATTAAGTGGAACAACAAATGAATGCTTCTCGCTCTCTAAAATCAATCAATACACTTTTTAAAAATTGCTGTAGCTATATAATATGAACACTTACATAGTTATTCCTGCACTTAGCAAATATATATGGAGTTCAACACCATTTGTCATTAGGGAAATACAAATGAAATCATGATGGGATACCCCTTCACACCCACTAGGATGGCTAAAGTTAAAAGACAACAGCAGGATGTGAGGGCGATCTGGCTGCGACATCTGTCACCCCATTGATCGCCAGGGTTGATTCGGCTGATCTGGCTGGCTAGGCGGGTGTCCCCTTTCTCCCTCACCGCTCCATGTGCGTCCCTCCCGAAGCTGCGCGCTCGGTCGAAGAGGACAACCTTCCCCGCTAGAGGAGAGGACCGTTCTTCGGTCAAGGGTATACGAGTAGCTGCGCTCCCCTGCTAGAACCTCCAAACAAGTCTCAAGCTCCATTTGTAGGAGAACATAGGGTAGTCAAGCTTCCAAGACTCCAGACACATCCAAGTGAGGCGCTGCATGTGGCAGTCTGCCTTTCTTTAAAAAAAAAAAAAAAAAAAAAAGACAACAGCAGCCCTGCCTAACCAGATGGTGGTGCAGTGGATTGAGCGTTGGACTGGGATGCGAAGGACCCAGGTTCGAGACCCCTAGGTCACCAGCTTCAGCACAGGCTTATCTGGTTTGAGCAAAAAAGCTTATCAGCTTGAGCCCTAGGTCGCTGGCTCGAGCAAGTGGTTACTCGGTCAGCTGTAGCCCCACGGTCAAGACACATACGAGAAAGCAATCAATGAGCAACTAAGGTGTCGCAATGAAAAACTGATGATTGATGCTTCTCATCTCTCTCCATTCCTGTCTGTCTGTCCCTATCTATCCATCTCTCTGACTCTCTCTCTGTCTCTGTAAACACACACACACACATACACACACACACACACACACACACACATATACAAAACAAGATTATAAAAAATAAATAAATAAAAGACAACAGCAGCCCTGGCCGGTTGGCTCAGCAGTAGAGCGTCAGACGGGTGTGTGGAAGTCCCAGGTTTGATTCCCGGCCAGGGCACACAGGAGAAGTGCTCACCTGCTTCTCCACCCCTCCCCCTCTCCTTTCTCTCTGTCTCTGTCTTCCCCTCCCGCAGCCAAGGCTCCACAGGAGCAAAGTTGGCCCAGGCATTGAGGATGGCTCCATGGCCTCTGCCTCAGGCACTAGAATGTCTTCTATTGCAGCAGAGCAACACCCCAGAGGGGCTGAGCAGGGGGCCCATGTGGGATTCTGTCTGTCTGCCTCCTGCCTCTACCTCCCAATCCCCCCTTCTCACTTTGGAAAAATACTCCAAAAAAACAAAACAAACAAACAAAAAAAACAACAGCAGATGTTAGCAAAGATATAGAGAAATTAAAACCTCCACACATTACTGATGGCAATGGCAAATAAATGGTGCAGCCACTTAGGAAAGCAGTTTGGCAGGTTCTCAAAAAGTTAAACATAGAGGCACCATCTGACCCAGCAATTCCACTCCTAGGTGTAGTGCCAGGAGAAAACATCCATCCACACAAAAAGTTGTACACACGTGTTCATAGTGGCAGTATTCATTATAGCCAAAAAGTGGAAACAACCTGCATGGATAATAAATAAACTGAGGAATGGAGAAACAAAATATGATATACCATACAATGGACTATTATGTTTTTGTTTTTGTCTTTTGTGGGTTTTTTTTTTAACAGAGACAGAAAGAGAGTCAGAGAGAGGGATAGACAGAGACAGACAGACAGGAATGGAGAGATGAGAAGTATCAATCATTAGTTTTTCGTTACGCATTGCGACACATAGTTGTTCATTGATTGCTTTCTCATACGTGCCTTGACCGTAAGTCTTCAGCAGACCCAGTAACCCCTTGCTTGAGCCAGCAACCTTGGGTCCAAGTTGGTGAGCTTTTGCTCAAACCAGATGAGCCCACGTTCAAGTTGGCACCTTGGGGTCTCGAACCTGGGTCCTCGGCATCCCAGTTCGACACTCTATCCACTGCGCCACCGCCTGGTCAGGCCATACAATGGACTATTATTCAGCCATAAAACAGAATGACGTTCTAACACCTGCTACTGTATGGAACAATCTTGAATACATGATGCTGAGTGAGTCACAAAGGGCCGCATACTATATGATTCCATTTATATGAAATGTCCAGATAGGTAAATCCATAGAAACAGAAAGCAGATTGGTAGTTGCCAGGGGCTGGGGATGAGAGAGACTGTTAATGGGTCCAAGGTTTGTTTTGGGGGAGATAAAAACGTTCGTGGATTAGTAGTGATAGTTGTACAACTCGTGAATATACTAAGGTCCACACAACATTTTACACTTTAAAGACTAAATTAAAAAAAAAATACTGAATTTTATGGTAGGTTATGGGTTTTGGGGTTTTTTTTGGGGGGGGTTGTATTTTTCTGAAGTTGGAAACAGGGAGGCAGTCAGACTCCCGCATGCACCCGACCAGGATCCACCCAGCACACCCACCAGGGGACAATGCTCTGCCCATCTGGGGCGTCGCTCTGTTGCAACCACAGCCATTCTAGCGCCTGAGGCAGAGGCCACAGAGCCATCCTCAGCGCCCCAGCAAACTTTGCTCCAATGGAGCCTTGGCTGCGGGAGGGGAAGAGAGAGACAGAGAGGAAGGAGAGGAGGGGGTGGAGAAGCAGATGGGCACTTCTCCTGTGTGCCCTGGCCAAGAATCGAACCCAGGACTCCTGCACGCCAGGCCGACGCTCTACCACTGAACCAACCGGCCAGGCTTGGGTTTTTTTGGGGGGGGGTTGGGTTTTTTTTTAAGTGAGAGATCAGGAGATAGTAAGACAGTCTTTCGCATGTGCCCCTAGTGGGATCAACCCAGCAACTCCTGTCTGGGGTCAATGTTCACATTAACCGAGCTATTTTTAGCACCTGAGGCTGACAGGCTCAATGGAGCTATCCTCAGTGTCCTGGGCCCACACTCAAACCAACTGATCCACTGGCTGCAAGGTGGGAGAACAGCGAGAGAAGAAGGGGGAAAGAAGCAGATGGTTACTTCTCTCATGTGCCCTGACCCAGGATCAAATTTGGGACGTCCATATGCCGGGCCAATGTTCTATCCACTGAGCAAACTGGCCAGGACAAGTAGGTTACATATCTTAATAAACCTGTTATAAGTAAAATTTATTTAAGTGGCTACTAATGCCAGGCACTGGGGTTACAGTAATGTGCTAAGCTAGATAGGGCTCCTGTTCATATGTAGTATGTATAGTGTCAAATATTGATCACACAAAAAATATTAAAGGATCTTCCAAGGGAAGGCAATGTCCAATTAATAATACGAGACTTCTCAATTATTTCTGCCTAGTAGAATTCTGTTTTGTTGAAACATAGTTCCAAATCTCTTTTCTCAGTTTAAGGAATTGGAGGCTAATGCCTGACCCCCCTGTACCCCAGCATGAGGATAACTAACAAGTGAGCAGAGATCTTAAACATAGAATGGGAAAGATGAAAGCACAATGTTACATACATGCTTATTTCTTTTGGTTTAAAATTTCGGAAATTTCTTTTTTGTTGTTGTTGTTGTATTTTTCTGAAGTTGGAAACCGGGAGGCAGTCAGACAGACTCCCGCATGCGCCTGACTGGGATCCACCCGCACGCCCACCAGGGGGCGATGCTCTGCCCATCTGGGGCGTTGCTCTGTTGCAACCAGAGCCATTCTAGTGCCTAAGGCAGAGGCCACAGAGCCATCCTCAGCGCCGGGGCCAACTTTGCTCCAATGGAGCCCCGGCTGTGGGAGGGGAAGAGAGAGACAGAGAGGAAGGAGAGGGGGAGGGATGGAGAAGCAGATGGGCGCTTCTCCTGTGTGCCCTAGCTGGGAATCGAACCCGGGACTCCTGCACACCAGGCCGACGCTCTACCACTGAGCCAACTGGCCAGGGCCAATTTCGGAAATTTCTAAAGGAAAGAAAAGAGAGGGGGAAAAAGGAAGAAGGAAGGAAATTTTTGTGAAATATGCATACAGAGCCTGACCAGGTGGTGGCACAATGGATAAAGCATCTGCTGAGATGCTGAGGACCCAGGTCCAAACGCTGAGGACCCAGGTCCAAACCTTGAGGTCACTGGCTTGAGCATGGGCTCATCCAACTTGAGCACGAACTCACTGGCTTGAGCACAGGCAGCTGGCTTGAGCCTGGAGCTGCTGATTTGAGTGTAGGATCATGACTTGACCCCATGGTCGCTAGCTTGAGCAAGGGTCACTGGTTCAGCTGGACCCCCTGGTCAAGGCACATTTGAAAAAGCAATCAATTAACAACTAAGGTGCCACAACTATAAGTTGATGCTTCTCATCTCTCTCCCTTCCTGTCTGTCTGTCCCTGTCTGTCTCTCGCTAAAGAAAAGAAAGAAATATGCATACAGAAAAGTGCAAAAATGTTACATACAGCTTAACAAACAATTATGAGGTGAACACCTATGTGACTACACCCATGTTGCCCTCGGAAGCCTTGCACATGCTGGTTCTCAAGTGTAATGCCTACCTCTCTCCAAGAGGTGACCACAATCCTAATTTTTTAAAGTTTTTTTTTAATTTATTCATTTTAGATAGGAAAGAGTGAGAGAGAGAGAGACAGAGAGAGAGAAGTGGGGAGGAGCAGGAAGCATCAACTCCCATATGTGCCTTGACCAGTCAAGCCCAAGGTTTCGAACTGGCGACCTCAGAGTTCCAGGTTGACGCTTTATCCACTGCGCCACCACAGGTCAGGCAATCCTAATTTTTATGGTAACTTATTCACTTTTCCTTGCCTTTCTACCACTTACATTTGGATCTCTACCTAAGATGAATTTGTTTTTCCTAGTCTGGGACCTTTAGAAAGGAAATTATATCTTATTGATTTATGGTGGTTTGTTAGTTGGTTTTTTTTTTTTTAAGCTTAGTTTTTTTTTTTGTTTTGTTTTGTTTTTTTGTTTGTTTGTTTTTTTAATTTATTTATTCATTTTTTAGAGAGGAGAGGGAGAGACAGAGAGAGAGAGAGAGAGAGAGGAGAGACAGAGAGAGAGAAGGGGGGAGGAGCTGGAAGCATCAACTCCCATATGTGCCTTGACCAGGCAAGCCCAGGGTTTCGAACCGGCTACCTCAGCATTTCCAGGTCGACGCTTTATCCACTGCGCCACCACAGGTCAGGCTGTTAGTTGGTTTCGATGCTTATCTTCTTTGCATTCAATATTATGTCTTTAAGACTCATCCACGTTGAAGATGACAGTAATACATTTGCTTTCACGGCTGTGACATTCTATTGTAGGAAGAGTACATGAATGGTAGTCTCATGCTATCACTAATGAAAATGCAGGGCATTTCTTGTTTGGGATTTAAAGAGCATTGTGGTGATGGGCATTCAGGCACATGTATCCTGGTACATTAAATCCCCCAGATGCAAGGTTACTGTATCAACAGCTTTACTGGATTCTCCCCAACTGCCTTTCAAAGTGGTTCACATTCCCTAAGGGTTCAATTCTTCTGCATTTTCAAATTACCTTTGAAAGGTATATTTCATATGGTTGATAATTTAAAAACTTTTTAAAAAATTGTTTTTATTGAGGAAGGGGGGGAGACATTCATTCTTGTTGTTCCACTCAGTCCTGCATTCATTGGTTGCTTCCCCTGTGTGTCCTAACCCTGAACGGAACCGGAGGACACTTTACCCACACTTTACCCGACCGAGCTAACTGGGCAGGGCCTTATATATAATTTTTTAAATTTTTACTTATTGACCAATATTTAGAGAGAAAGGGATGGAGGGAGCAAGGGAGAGAAGCATTCATTTGTTGTTCCCCTTAGTTGTGCATTCACTGGTTGCTTCCTGTGTGTACCTTGACAAGGATCGAACCCTTCAGGACCTCAAACGCACCTTTACTGAGTCTTTTTTTTTTTTTTTCTTTCTTTCTTTTTTTTTTACAGAGGCAGAGATAGACAGGGACAGACAGGAACGGAGAGAGATGAGAAGCGTCAATCATCAGTTTCTCGTTGCGCGTTGCGACTTCTTAGTTGTTCATTGATTGCTTTCTCATATGTGCCTTGACCGTGGGCCTTCAGCAGACCGAGTAACCCCCTGCTGGAGCCAGCGACCTTGGGTCCAAGCTGGTGAGCTCTTTGCTCAAGCCAGATGAGCCCGCGCTCAAGCTGGCGACCTCGGGGTCTCGAACCTGGGTCCTTCCGCATCCCAGTCCGACGCTCTATCCACTGCGCCACCACCTGGTCAGGCTTTACTGAGTCTTGAAGTCTTCTAGATATGTAAGTATTCGTGGGGAAAAACAAAATTTAGGGAAAATCTTCCCTCTCCTTAAAACCTTAAACACATGTGTAAACAAGAATAATCTTGTAAAAGTTTTTTAAAATATAGAAGTTCTCAGTGGTTATATTCTGGTCGTTACATTTCAATGTTTAGTAATTTTATAGCAGGGAGTCGAGATCAAATCGTAAACTCAGCTTCCGGCTCAGGTATACTCAGCTTATCCGAGCTTCCTCCCTCCGCCCCTTCCGCTTTGGAGCACGATTCCGCCCACTTCCGGTAGGGGACAGACAGCAAGCAGGAGCCATTCACCAAGCTCATCTAGTGCTGAAGTATGCGCGTGTGCGAAAGGGGGCGTGGCTGGGCAATTGCGCGGGAGAATGTAGGCTCGCCGAACTCACGCGACTATACCTACCTAAATAGGCGGGCGGAGCCAAGAGTCTCCTCCAAGGTTCAGGCGGCGCACGCGCACTGAGTACAGGAACGTGGCGTTGGCGCAAGGGGAGTCCTTACGCATGCGCAGGTAAATAAGGCCAGGAATTTATACGCTAGCGTCAGGACCCGCCTCCTTTCTTTCCTCACCCTCCTCTGACTTTTAAAGGGCCAGAGCCTTCTTTCAACGAATTGCTTTTTTAAAATTATTGAGAGCCTACTACGTGCTAGGCCCAACTTTCATTGTCTACTGTGTGCCTTTCCCAATTATTACTTTTGTAATCATTGTAATAATTACGTTCATATGTATATTTTTTTCATAAATTTCTTCCCTCGCCCCAATTGTGCCATTCCCCCTAGGGACAATAATTTGAAATGGGAGGGAAAATGGTGTTCCGGACAGCTCTTTTTAGGTCAAGAAGTCTAAAACTGAATCCTGGCTCCGCCACTGCCATATTCTTTTACTCTAGATATGGTACCTAACTTCTGTGAACCTAAGAGTTTGCTGATTTTTTTTTAATTTAAATTTTCTTTTTTTACTTTTCAATTACAATTGACATTCAATATTATTTTATATTAGTTTCAGCTGTACAGCATAGTGGTTAGATGGTTAGACATTTATATAATTTATGAAGTGATCTTCTGGATAAGTCTAGTACTCACCTGGCACCACACATAGTTATTACAATATTATTGACTGTATTCCCTATGTTGCACTTTACATCCTTGTGGCTGTTTTATGAGTTTGCTGATTTTTTTTTTTTTTTTTTTTTTTTTTTCCTTCATTTTTTCTGAAGCTGGAAACAGGGAGAGACAGTCAGACAGACTCCCGCATGCGCCCGACCGGGATCCACCCGGCACGCCCACCAGGGGCGACGCTCTGCCCACCAGGGGGCGATGCTCTGCCCATCCTGGGCGTCGCCATATTGCGACCAGAGCCACTCTAGCGCCTGGGGCAGAGGCCACAGAGCCATCCCCAGCGCCCGGGCCGTCTTTGCTCCAATGGAGCCTTGGCTGCGGGAGGGGAAGAGAGAGACAGAGAGGAAAGCGCGGCGGAGGGGTGGAGAAGCAAATGGGCGCTTCTCCTGTGTGCCCTGGCCGGGAATCGAACCCGGGTCCTCCGCACGCTAGAGTTTGCTGATTTTAAAAATGCTGATAAGATCCCTGAACGGTTGGCTCAGACAGGTTAGAGCATCATCCCAAAATGCCAAGGTTACAGATTCCATCTTTGGTCAGGGCACATACAGAAAGCAATCAATAACTGCACAAATAAGTGGAACAACAAATTGATGTTTTTCTCTTTCCCTACCACTTTCTCTAAAATAAATAAAATAAATAATTTTTTTATGCTGATAAGATTCCTACCTACCTCATAAGATTGTATATTTTAAAAAATATATGTGTAGGGTACCAACACTATGCCTCACACCAGCTATCTATTAAATAAGTAAACAGTGGTCATTAAGTGAAATTATACACTTAATTATCCTGGTTTTCTGGCTTCTGTAACATAGTTCCAGATGGTTCTTTAGGAGGAAATACTTAATTGCCGGATGGCTAGCAGAATGTAACAGTGCCTATTTCCCAACAATGTTGCCAATATCACAGCCCATCATTTTTACACATTTTTCCTAGTCTAGACAGGATGTAATTGTATGCAGGGTTGTTTCAACTTTCATTTCTTTTTTTTTTTTTTTTAATTTATTCATTTTAGAGAAGAGAGGGAGAGATAGAGAGAGAGAAGGGGGGAGGAGCTGGAAGCATCAACTCCCATATGTGCCTTGACCAGGCAAGCCCAGGGCCCTGAACCGGCGACCTCAGAATTTCCAAGTCGATGCTTTATCCACTGCGCCACCACAGGTCAGGCAACTTTCATTTCTTTAATTGCTAGTGAGGCTGTGCATTTTTTCCTTTAGATGATTTGTTATCTGTATTTCTTTGCCTAACAACTATTTTCAAACACTGTAATTTCCATTGGCTTATCCCTGCAGACATTATGTTAGGTTCTGACAAAGCATTTTTCTGACCAATTAAAGCCCTGGCTGGGTAGGTCAGTTGGTTAAAGCATCATCCTGATATGCCAAGGTTGTTGGTTGTATCCCAGGTCAGGCCCAGACAATAACCAACCAATGAATGCATAACTAAGTGGAAAAACAAATCAATGTTTTTCTCTCTCTCTTCCCTTCTCTAAAATTAGTTAATAAAAAATTAGCCTGACCTGTGGTGGCGCAGTGGATAAAGCGTTGACCTGGAACACTGAGGTTGCCGGTTCGAAACCTTGGGCTTGCCTGGTCAAGACACATATGGGAGTTGATGCTTCCTGCTCCTCCCCCTTCTCTCTCTCTCTCTCTCTCTCTCTCTCTCTCTCCCCCCCCCTCTCTCTAAAAATCAACAAATAAAATATTTTTAAAAAATGAAAAAAAGAAAGAAAGAGGACTGGGGTGGATGGAGAGAATTAAAATAAAACTTTCATAAGACAAAGATCTAAGAAACAGTACGTCCAGTAGAATTTTCTACAATAAAGAAAATGTTCTGTTTCTCTACTGTTCTGTATGGTAGCCAGTTGCCATATGTGCCTACTGAATACTTGGAATGTGGCTACTGTGACCCAGGAATTGAATTTTTGTTTGAATTTAACTTAAATTTAAATATTATATATCCACCTCACTGATGGCATAGCTCTAGAAATTATAAAAGAGAAGGGAGCAGGATGAGGGGGGTGAAGGGTCCTACAGAGTCTCTCCAAAGTGGCCTCATAAATATGAAGAGACTCAAATTTAGACTTTTGGCATTGTTCCCAAGACAGTCCCAGACAAGGGTGTGTTCGGTTTGCAAAAATCTATCGTGCTATACACTGATGCTATATACACTTTTCAATTGCATTTTACACTTCAATAAAAACATCAACTACATTTGGCACACTTTGTGTTACACTCTAGACATTTTTCTGATTTTTAATTTAGTTGAAGTCTCAAAAATATAGAGGTGGACTGTGACTCACTCTGGACATCTGAGAGACCGTAGAGGGCGCTCATCCTGCACCAGAGACTTCAAGGGTGTGTTGAGAAAATACACACAGCGTACAATTCATTCTTTACCCAGTATTGGCTCCAGGAGCTCAGGGACAGTCCTCAGAACTACAGGTGGAAGAATAAGCCCTTGCCTCTGGTCAGGCTACTATTTGGAGGGGGAAAAAAAATCCTGGCAGAGGGCACAGAAGAGGCCGAGGTCCTGAGGCAGGATCGTGCCCAGCATTTGCCAGGAAACCAGGAAGCAAGTGTGAGGGGCTGGAGCCGAGTCAGACGGTGTGCACTGAGTAGGGTACAGCCAGAGAGGAAAAAGTGGGGAGGTGGACAGCTGAAGCAGGGCTTTGAAGGCCACCAGGACTGTGACTTTTCATCTGAGTGCCAAGCGGAACCCCTAGGAAGATGTGAACTGAGGAATGACTTGGATATACTTGTGTACGTTTAAAATGTATGCATCTTTGGGTATCAAATCCCCACAAGCCTAGACCCCGTGTGATGTTGGTTTTCCCTTCAAATTTCGCCGCTTCAACTTTGCATCTAGGCAGAACTCCCTTTAATTCTCTTCGGTCTGTTTCCGGCGTCGTTATTTGCTCTGGGGAACCCCACACCGCCAGAGGGGTGGGAATGGAAAGGACTGTAACCTCCAGGGCACACCGCGACACTCGCTCCGCACTTCTTTGGCCCCCCAGGCGGGTGCACCAGCCAGCACCCGCCCTCCACAGGCCCGAAGACTTCCTTCCCCGGCCGCGCGAGGCCCTGAACCGTTCCCCAGGCGCCGCGCAGCGAGCGCATGGTCTCCACAGAAAGGGGCGGGCACTGCCAGCTGGCGGTGTGGTAGCAACACGTTTCCAAAGCGACCCTGGTGGGGCCTGGGACACCGGAGCGCGCGCTGCGGGCTGCGACTGAGGCTGGAGGTTGCAATCCCTCCGCTCCCGCCCGGGGCAAGTGAGAGCAGGTGAGAGGGCGCAGGGGAGACGGAGCTGGGGTTCGGGAAGGTCTCCTATCCCTCCGGGCCCAGCCCCTCCGTCTTCCATTGTGGTAATTATTGTTATTCAGTATCAAAACAACCCAGCCAAGTCTGTGCACCGCGTTTCAAGACTTCCCCCCAGCCCCCATCAGTAGCTCATGTACATTCAGTCCTCAACCTCTCTTTTTGTGTGTGTGACAGAGAGAGATAGAGAGGGACAGGCAGGAAAGGAGAGAGATAAGAAGCATTGCCTGGCCTGTGGTGGCGCAGTGGATAAAGCGTCAACCTGGAAACGCTGAAGTTGCCGGTTCAAAACCCTGGGCTTACCTGGTCAAGGCACATATGGGAGTTGATGCTTCCTGCTCCTCCCCCCTTCCCTCTCTCTCTTTCTTCTCTCTCTCTCTCTCCCCTCTCTATAATGAATAAATAAAGTCTTAAAAATAAATTAAAAAAAAAAAAGAAGCATCAGTTCTTCCTTGCGGCACCTTAGTTGTTCATTGATTGCTTTCTCATATGTGCCTTGACTGGGGGGTAGGGGCTACAGCAGACTGAGTGACACCTTGCTCAAGCCAGCAACCTTGGGCTCAAGCTGGTGAGCCTTGCTCACAACAGATGAGCCCGCGCTCAAGCCGGTGACCTCGGGGTTTCAAACCTGGGTTCTCCAGGTCCCAGTCCAACGCTCTATCCACTCGCTCTATCCACTCACTCTATCTATTACGCCACCGCCTGGTCAGGCCTCAACCTTCTCTTTAGTAGAGCCTATGACCCCGAAAGTGCGGGACAGAGGACGAGTTTATGTGAAATTGATGAGGTCTTAAGTAACCCCCAGTGACATCATAAGAAAGTTAGTATTAAAATCCCTGCAGCCTGACCTATGGTGGTGCAGTGGATAAAGCATCGACCTGGAACACTGAGGTCGCCAGTTCGAAACCCTGGGCTTGCCTGGTCAAGGCACATATGGGATTTGATGCTTCCCGCTCCTCCCCCTGTTCTCTCTATCTTTTTCTCCCCCCCCTTTCTAATAAAAATGAATAAATAAATTTTTAAAATCTTTAAAAAAAAAAGAAAGTTATTAGTTATTAAATCCTAGGTTCTCTTACAATTCTGAGTAAACCAAGGAGAAAATGCCAGTTTGGCATTAACACCTTTCTGAACATTTGCTAATTAATCTTAATCTAGCTAAGACTTAAATTGGTTTCTTTTCAGAATTTTTATTTTTACAGTTACCTTATGCTTTGGGTACCTAACTGGTTTCGCGTTTATACTAATGCTATATAAAGTCTGTTTCTTGGATAAATGTATTGATTTTAAAAAGAGAATTCATTTAGCCTGACCAGGTGGTGGTGCAGTGGATTGAGTGTCAACCTAGGATACTGAGAAACTAGGTTCGAAACCAAGATGATCGCCGGCTTGAGTGCGGGGTCACCAGCTTGAGCATGGGATCATAGACATGACCCCATGGTCACTGGCTTGAGTCCTAAAGTTGTTGGCTTGAAGCCCAATGTCACTAGCTTGAGCAAGGTGTTATTGGCTCAGCTGGAGCCACCCCCCGCCCTGACCTCCCCACCCCTATCAAGGCACCTATGAGAAAGTAATCTATGGGCCCTGGCCGGTTGACTCAGTGGTAGAGCATCGGCCTGGCGTGCAGGAGTCCCAGGTTCGATTCCCAGCCAGGGCACACAGGAGAAGCACCCATCTGCTTATCCACCCCTCCCCCTCTCCGTCCTCTCTGTCTCTTTCTTCCCCTCCTGCAGCTGGGGCTCCATTGGAGCAAAGTTGGCCCAGGCGCTGAGGATGGCTCTGTGGCCTCTGCCTCAGGCGCTAGAATGGCTCTGGTTACAACAGAGCAACGCCCCAGATGGGCAGAGCATCGCCCCCTGGTGGGCATGCCGGGTGGATCCCGGTTGGGCACATGCGGGAGTCTGTCTGACTGCCTCCCCGTTTCCAACTTCAGAAAAAATACAAAAAAAAAAAGAAAGAAAGAAAGAAAGAAAGAAAGTAATCTATGAACAACTAAAGTGCCGCAACTATGAATTGATGCTTCTCATCTCTCTCCCTTCCTGTCTGTCTGTTCTTGTCTGTCCCTCTCATCTCCCCCCCCAAAACAAAAGGAGGGGATTCATTTAAATATCAAGATAGTGTACAATATAGGTGGTACTTTGAGATGGGAGAAAAAAAACGCACTAAATTTAGGACCTAAGACTATTTCGCCCCTCCCAGCTTTAGCCCTTGCTGTTTTCATTGCTTGGAATGACTTTCCCTATTTCTAGGCATGATTGTCCAGATCAGTACCAGACTGCGGTTGGTCAGTCTAGTCAGACCCCTGTGGTCCCTGCTACAGCCCAGCAGAAGGAACTCCTTGGTGAATGGGGCTCAGTGGAAAAGGAAGATGCAGGGCCCTTGCTCAGAAAGCATAAGAATTCCAAAACTGTGACAGTAGAGAAGTAAACCAAGCACAGGCCCTTCTAAGGGCAGCGACCTGTGCAACTGCTCAGGTTGCATACCCGTGGCACTGGCCGCGAGTGGAAGATGCTTGGGCCACCATGATCTCCTGGACCTGCTCAGCCCTGAGGTCATTCTGATTGTCTGATTGGTCAGTAGCTCTGGGTGCTGATGGCCAAATATTTTACTCTAGCCCCTGCTGCTAGCACTGCTGATGTGTGTATGGAGTGTGTGTGTATTTTCTGAGGGGGAACAAAGATCCCCAGCTTTGGAAGGAACCATCTTTATCACCTTGTGCAAACCCCATGGAGACAGACAGGTGGACATGGATGTCTGCACTGGGGCTCTTGAGTACATGAAGAACACAGGTGGCTCCCAGACTAGGGAGAGTCTCTCTGCAACACCACTAGGCAGGGCAGGGAGAAAATCTGGGTCTGATAGAACAACTTAACTAGGTGATGAGGCAGACAGGTAGAGGACCAAGGCAGGGGTCAAAGGTCAGATGTAGAAGAGTGACCAACCATCCTAATGTGCCGGGGACTGTCCCAGTTTTAGTACTAAAAGTCTAAGGTCCTAGGAAACCCCTCCGTTCTGGGCATATGGGGATAGTTGGTCAACCTACAGGCAGTGTCTTTAGTTTGTGAGCTCTCTTGCGAGCTTGCAAACTCTGCAAAGCCAGCCCTGGACTTTTCTGCCATCCTATCCACCAGACAGATGATGCAAGTCCAAGGGAGTTAAAGCACTGGGTGCCTGGCCGGTGTGTGTGTCAGGGGGTGACACACATGTGGGCTGTCCGCCAGCCCAGAGCAGCATGACTACCCCAACCTCCCACTCCCTGGAATGGGTCCCATTTCTCACCACGGGGAGCTCCAGGCCAAGTCCTAGCCTTAGGGCCAGCATCAACTCCGATTGGTCGTACTGGTTATCAAACATGTGCCCATCACCCCCTGGCTGAGGGCAGTTTCTTCCTAATGCCATCATAAACCCAGCTGCTCTACTGGTTTCCCTGGGTTCCCAAGTAATTGTGGCATCAGACCCCCCACCCCCACCCCCTGAGGGGACCCCTGGAGTAGCAAGGGAGGAGACAGCTGAGGGTCAGTTCAGCATAAGAGGACCCCTCCAAGGGCAACTCACCTTCCCCAGGGACTCAGAACACACATGACTCACCACACTCGAGCTCAGACAGTTGCTTTCCCAGGAAGCTCCAGAACCCTGGCATAACACAAGGCAGACTGAACCCCTGATGTCCCTAACCTTTTGTCAGCACCCTCTGGCCCAGCAGAAGCAGCCAACATGCCTATCTCCAAGTGCTCACAAAAGTCAGAGCCACTGTGGAAAGACTGGGACCGAAAGGCTCAGAAGAATGGACTGAGACACCAGGTGTATGCTGTCAATGGTGACCGCTATGTGGGCGAGTGGAAGGACAACATGAAACACGGTCAGTGGGGGACCCTTCGGGGATTGGGTGTCAAGTGTGGGGTTGGCGTCAAGGAAACTGTACAGAGCTCACTGAGGATATAAGATGTGTCCCTGAGGCTCCTCCAAGGGGTGAATGCTGACCTGGACCAGCCTCTATGTGCTGGGGTTCTGGACGGGAACCTAGCCCTGACTTCAGCTGAGAGAAAATCTCAGCGGCCCGCGGGCCACAAAGTCGTCTTGAGACACCAGCCTCAAGCACAGTTGGAGTTCAGGATACTTCATCTCTGTCCCTACACTCTGAGACTGGGGCTGAGCATGGGGCTGGCTTGCAGGAGGAAAAGGCAGACCTCAGAAAGGAGCTTGCAACTGGGATTCTGTTCCTCACACCTGGCCCTGATGTGGCTGGAGTCTAACAGGGTGGTGAAGGAGGAGTCTCCTCAAGTAGCTGGGGCTCAGACTTTAGCTGAATTGGGTTCTTGGTCTAACCAGCAGGGGGCACAGGGGTCCTTGGATACAAATTAAGACTGAAGGAAAATAAAAGTGTTTACAATATTTTAAAAAGGTGGCGTGACTTTTCACTCCAGTTCCTTACAATTCCAGATTCTATGCTCTTTACCACTCTTCTCTCCTGCTTTCCTGCATTGAGTGTTTTGGCGTTTATAATCCAGGGTGAGAATCTTAGTTCCACCAACTATATATGACCTTGAGTGATCACTACAGCATTCTGAGCCTCAGTTCCCCCATCTGTAAAATGGGAATAAAACCTATCTGTAAAGATAAGGGATAACATCTATCAAGTGTGTGTAGCCTAGGATCTATGCAGCAGGAGAACTTATGGAATGTTCTCTGAGGGCTGATCTTGGCAGGGGTGCCACTCAGAAGGTTCCTTGTCCAAGAAGTCCTCTGAAGCTGACCCTATTCATCCTGGCCAGGTAGCTCTGAGTTGGTTAGAGTATTGTCCTGATATGCCAAGGTTGTGGGTTTGGTTCCCAGTCAGGGCACATAGAAGAATCAACCAATGAATGCACACGAAAGTGGAACATTGAGCCTGACCAGGTAGTGGCGCAGTGGATAGAGCGTTGGACTGGGATGCGGAAGACCCAGGTTCGAGACCCTGAGGTCACCAGCTTGAGCGAAGGCTCATCTGGTTTGAGCAAAAGCTCACCAGCTTGAGCCCAAGGTCGCTGGCTCAAGCCAGGGGTCACTCGGTCTGCTGAAAGCCCGTGGTCAAGACACGTATGAGAAGGCAATCAATGAACAGTTAAGGTGTTGCAATGTGCAAGGAAAAACTAATGACTGATGCTTCTCATCTCTCCGTTCCTGTCTGTCTGTCCCTGTCTATCCCTCTCTCTGACTCTTTCTCTGTCTCTGTAAAAAAAAAAAAAGAAATGGGCCCTGGCCGGTTGGCTCAGTGGTAGAGCGTTGGCCTGGCGTGCAGGAGTCCCAGGTTCGATTCCTGGCCAGGGCACACAGGAGAAGCGCCCATCTGCTTCTCCACCTCTCCCCCTCTCCTTCCTCTCTGTCTCTCTCTTCCCATCCCGCAGCTGAGGCTCTATTGGAGCAAAGTTTGCCCCGGCGCTGAGGATGGCTCTGTGGCCTTTGCCTCAGGCTCTAGAATGGCTCTAGATCCCGGTCGGGCACATGCGGGAGTCTGACTGCCTCCCTGTTTTCAGCTTCGGAAAAATACAAAAAAAAAAAAAGAAAAAAAAAGAAACGTCTTTGTTCAACAAATATTGGTCATCTACAACATGCCAAGCACTATTTCTCATTGCTGGAAATAGAGCAATGAACCCAAGAGACCAAAGTGTGTGCCTTGATGGAATGCATATTCTCCTGGAAGACACAGACACTACAGAATAAACAATAAATAAGTGAATTATTTATTAAGTTAGAGGTTGACAAGTGATATGGAAAGAAACAGCAAGGTAAAGGTTAATTTAATTTAATTTTTTGAGGCTTGTAGTCTTTTTTAAAAAATATTTTTGTTTATTTATTTTAGAGAGGAGAGAGAGAGAGACAGGGGGAGGAGCAGGAAGCATCAACTCCCATATGTGCCTTAACCAGGCAGCTCCAGGGTTTCGAACTGGCAATCTCAGTGTTTCCAGGTCGACACTTTATCCACCGTGCCACCACAGGTCAGGCCGAGGCTTGTAATCTTAAATGGAATAGTCAGTGTAGGCCTCATTGAGAAAACGAAATTTGAGCAAAGTCTTGCAGGAGGTAGGGAATGAGTGAATATTTGAGGAAGAGTGTTCCAGGCCAAGGAACAGCAGATGCAAAGGCCCTGAGGTAGAAGTATGCCTTGTCGGATCCAGGAACACCATGGAGGCCATAGTGGTTGGAGGACAGTCAGAAAGGTAGGAGTGGAGGACACAAAAGGGGTTGAAATAGCAAGAGATGGGTCTCCATGTGTGTTCAGAACTAATGAAATATGCAGAACATTTTCTAGGAACTGTCCATGAAAAAATTCCAAACCTAAGGAAAGGTTTAGCGTTTATTATGAGCCAAGAGTTTTGAGGCTTGTCCCAAAAGCAAATGTCAAGGGATTGAGATAATGCTCCCGAAAATGGCAGTTTTGCAGTTTATTTTATACATTAGAATCCAAGGAGGAGACATAAGGCAGGTGCATGAAATCCACAGGTGGCAGAAGGAGGAGGCAGGAGAAAGTAAAGCAGGGAAATCTCCAGGATGGGACAAAAAGTAAAACAGAATGATAGATACTTTTTTTTTTTTTTTACATTTGGTGAGTGCAGGATTGTTAACATTTCACATACATAGTTTACAGAGGTATGCAGGTAACAGATTATAATGAGGAATGTTGGACTTGTCTTGCCCCGTGCCAGGGGCTGGAGAAGAGATCATTTTACATTTTAAGTGTGGTTTTCTATTTTTTTTTTTTTTTTTTTTTTTTTAAGCTGGAAACGGGGAGAGACAGTCAGACAGACTCCCGCATGCGCCCGACCGGGATCCACCCGGCACGCCCACCAGGGGCGATGCTCTGCCCACCAGGGGGCGATGCTCTGCCCCTCCAGGGTGTCGCTCTGCCGCGACCAGAGCCACTCTAGCGCCTGGGGCAGAGGCCAAGGAGCCATCCCCAGCGCCCGGGCCATCCTTGCTCCAATGAAACCCTGGCTGCGGGAGGGGAAGAGAGAGACAGAGAGGAAGGGGGGGGGGGTGGAGAAGCAAATGGGTGCCTCTCCTATGTGCCCTGGCCGGGAATCGAACCCGGGTCCCCCGCACGCCAGGCCGACGCTCTACCGCTGAGCCAACCGGCCAGGGCCTGAGTGTGGTTTTCTAGATGCACAAAAACAATGGACAGGGCTTGTTCGAGGTAGGGATTCATCTAATCATACAGGGCTTAAGATGTGGTCTCCTACCATAACTTGCGCTGTGATGATTTTTTTTTTCTTTTTTCTTTTTTTGTATTTTTTCCGAAGTTGGAAACCAGGAGGCAGTCAGACAGACTCCTGCATGTGCCTGACCAGGATCCACCCAGCATGCCCACCAGGGGGTGATGCTCTGCCCATCTTGGGGCGTCGCTCTGCCACAATCAGAGCCATTCTAGCACCTGAGGCAGAGGCCAGAGAGCCATCCTCAGCGCCCTGGCAAACTTTGCTCCAATGGAGCCTTGGCTGCAGGAGGGGAAGAGAGAGACAGAGAGGAAGGAGAGGGGGAAGGGTGGAGAAGCAGGTGGGCACTTCTCCTGTGTGCCCTGGCCAGGAATTGAACCTGGGACTCCTGCATGCCAGGCCAACGCTCTACCACTGAGCCAACCGGCCAGAGCTTGTGATGATTTTTTTAATGATCAAAACATCCCTTGAGATTACTTGTCGTTATTGAGTTTGTCAGACTTGCCAAGGCAGCCCCTTTTTTGTTGACAAAACCCCAGCCAGCTGCATATCCATTCCGTATTATTAAGAGATGAAGCTGAAATGCTGAGGGGGTGGGGTGAGTCTCCACTTGGGTTTGCTATGTCAGTCTGGCTTCAAGACAAAGGGCTGGAGAACACCATTTGGAGAATGGAACTTTCTTGGGGTCTTCCTGGGTGCTGGGGATTTAGAGACAAACACAAGTCCTCAAGAATCACTAAGTCTAGGGCATCCCGAGGCTCAGGCAGACTCAGCAATGGCCCCCCCAGCCCCATGGTGGCCATGTCTGAAGTGTTGGCTCATCTGTATGTCCTCAGGAAAAGGAATACAGGTCTGGAAGAAGAAAGGGGCCGTGTATGAGGGGGACTGGAAGTTTGGGAAGCGTGATGGCTATGGCACCCTCAGCCTTCCTGACCAAGAGACGGGAAAGTACAGGAGAGTATACTCCGGCTGGTGGAAAGGCGATAAGAAATCGGTGAGTGGTTCCCATCATACCCTGGGGCGCGGGCCAGGCTGTGTGTGTGTGTGTGTGTGCGCGTGTGTGTGTGTGTAGGGGGAGGAGTCAGAGAGGCCTGGGAGAAAAGGGGGGTGGATTTGAGGGGTACTGTGTGGGTAGGAGAAGGAAAGGGTGGGAGGGATGTCAAGGCTTTTCAGAACAAAACCCAGGAAACAGGAAGGCAGAAGAGAGAGCCCAGGGAGGAGCCTGTGAAGCCCTGTGGCTGGCTATAAGAAGCCAGCCAGGCTGCGGCCTTGGTGGTGGTGGGGAGGGGAGTATCCTCCCCTTACTCCCCCTTCTCTCCTACTCATTTCCTGGCTTTCTTTTCTCTGGGCGGCCCTTTCTGAGAATCCCCCTTCTGTTGGACCAGGATAAGGGAAGGCTAGGAAGAGTGAGAGCAAGAAAGCTGAGGGCACGCCCTTATCCACTGGACAAGAGAGTAAGGTCCCAGGTCCGAGGGGTAGAAGGCAGCCATAGGAATGTCCTCACCCATAAACACCCAAATCCTCGCCATAGGCAATGGAAACAAAAATACAGTACTGCTACTAACAACTGCCATTGCAGTCCTGAAATAGGACGTGGTCCTTCAGCTAATTCATCATCATCATCAGCTAAGTCTCATATCATTACCATCAGTATCATCATCCCCATTTTACTTCTGAGGAAACAAGCTCCGAGAGGTGAAGGGCCTTGCTTGGGGTTGCACTGCTGACAAATGGTAGAGCCCAGGATGTCATAATCTATGCTTTCAAACTGTTTATTGGCCAGTGGGGAGAGAGAGCCCCAAATAAACAATTTATATATATAACGGTGTTAAGATAGAGGTTTGCATCGCTTCTCAGCCTTTTGGCTAAGATCAAGTGAAGATAGAGGTTTGCACAGGAAGCCCAAAGGAAGATCATTGGGTGTTCATGGCAGACTTCCTGTAGGAGGTGACACAAAAAAAAATGCAAAGAGTTAAACAGGGAGGGAAAAAAAGGAGAAGGGGAAGTAGCAAAGGAGGCAGAAGTAACAAAAGGAAGGATATGTCAGCAAGGTGTGTGTGCCCACAGGCGTGGGTGTGAGGCGAGCTGTAGGTGTGGGCTTTGATGTGTTGGTGAAGAATCAGGACTTTGAGGGCAGACTTCAGCTGCTTAACCCAACATCCTTAGGTGTGATCTGCAGGGAGCCCATGATTTTCTGTGATTGGATGTTAAATATGGTGTTGATGTTCATTTTTCTGGGGAGAAAGTCTATAGCTTTGATCTGATTCTCAGAGGCATCTGTGACTTTTTTTTTTTTTTTTTTTTTTTTACAGGAACAGAGAGAGAGTCAGAGAAAGGGATAGACAGGGACAGACAGACAGGAATGGAGAGAGATGAGAAGCATCAATCATCAGTTTTTCATTGTGAGACCTTCGTTGTTCATTGATTGCTTTCTCATATGTGCCTCGACCACGAGCCTTCAGCAGACCGAGTAACCCCTCGCTCGAGCCAGCGACCTTGGGTCCAAGCTGGTGAGCTTTTACTCAAACCAGATGAGCCCGCACTCAAGCTAGCGACCTCGGGGTCTCGAACCTGGGTCCTCTATATCCCAGTCAGATGCTCTATCCACTGCGCCACCGCCTGGTCAGGCCATCTGTGACTTTTAATAGGGTCAAATCAGAGTTGGGGCAAACATAATTGGATGGGCAATGTAAAGATCCTTCCAGCTGCTGTATGGAAGATGCATGAGGGTGGGAGAATGAGAGAGAGGAGGAAGGGACCAGTGAGGAGGTGAGAAATGACGGTGGGCTGCATGAAGGCAGTAGCAGAGAGATAGAGGGAAATGGATAACCTGGAGTGATTTTTCAATATGGGATGTAGGACTGAGAGAGTGTAAAGCCAGTAGCCACCGCCACCATCACAGCCGCCTGGCCCATGCAGGTTCACATTTGATTTGGACAGACGGTAATGAAACAACGGAGCCAAGAATTGGTGGGCCATTAGCTTTAATTCTAGCTTGCACCTGGCAGGCAAGAAATACACACAGTGGGAAAACAC
Organism: Saccopteryx leptura; assembly: GCF_036850995.1. Lineage (NCBI taxonomy): Eukaryota > Metazoa > Chordata > Mammalia > Chiroptera > Emballonuridae > Saccopteryx > Saccopteryx leptura. The sequence continues at coordinate 246,552,193 of NC_089504.1, read as the reverse complement.
TTCCCTTTACACTCAGGGCTCCCAAAGCCACTGACTTTTCCAAGTTTTCTAGAATCAAAGCTTTCTAGCTCACCAGCCTTATTCACCTCTGTTCCCCATCTCCTTCTCTCTGCACAAACTGGCTTCTTCTTCAGCATTCTGCCATCTTGGCTGCTTCTCCTCTCCTCCACGTGGCCTTTCTCTGCTCTCCTCCAGCATGGGCTCCTCTGCCCCATTTTATAGTATAGAAATCAAAACTTTAATCCAATATACAAACAAGGAAGTCTCTGATACAAAGTCACTCAGGGTGGGAAAGGCTTAGTCTTAAAACTAAGCCTTAGGCTATAACACCCTGCCTGCTTACAGCCTGTCCCCCACACCCAATGCAAACTATAAGCGAGCAAACATATACATCATACTTACAAACTTATTTGACCAACAGAGAGGAAGCAAGGAAGAAGCCCAGGTGTGTGTCTTAGGTGCAAGGAGGTTTGTGGGGCTTCCCTAGGGGCGGGGGGCGCCAGGAACAGGGATACTTTTGTGCTTTCAGGGCTATGGGATCCAGTTTTTTGGACCCAAAGAATATTACGAAGGTGAATGGTGTTGCAACCAGCGTAGCGGATGGGGCCGCATGTACTACAGCAATGGTGACATCTTCGAGGGCCAATGGTGGAATGACAAGCCAGAAGGGGAGGGCATGTTACGCCTGAGTAAGTGCCCAGGCCACCCCAAAGGCCTGTTGGTCACACCCCTTTACTGCTGGTTCCGACTCCCTCAGGGCCGCACACCTGTGGGCCCTAAATGTTTGCACCCCCAACAGACCACATCCAGGCGAATCCCAGGTCCAGAGTGGGTTAAGGTGCGTGACTGGACCAGATCCCTACCCTCAGGGAGTTTATACTCTAAAAGGAGAGCCTAACAATAAACATGAACAATTAAGACGTTTTCTTATAGTCATAATAATTATAGCTATATAGTACTGAACTCATTTAATCCTCACTATAATCCTATAGCATACGTACTCTTATCCTCAGTCTACAAATGAGCAGAGGCACAGAGAGTTTAAGTCACTTGTTCGAGGTCACACAGTGTTACTCATGAGGTCAAAATGTGCTAAAGAATTTCCCTTAGAAATAGGGAGATGTGACCCTGGCTGGATAGCTCAGTTGGTTAGAGTGTTGTCCTGATACAACAAAGTTTGCAGATTTGATCCCTGGCTAGGGCACATATAAGAATCAACTAATGGGCCTGACCTGTGGTGGTGCAGTGGATAAAGCGTCAACCTGGAAACACTGAGGTTGCCGGTTCAGAACCCTGGGCTTGCCTGGTCAGGGCGCATGTGGGGGTTGATGCTTCCTGCTCCTCCCCTCTTCTCTCTCTCTCTCTCTCTCCTCTCTATAATGAATAAATAAAATCTTTAAAAAAAAATCAACTAATGACTGCATAACCTAAATAAGTGGAACAACAATTCAATGTTTCTCTCTTTCTCTCTCTCAAATCAACAAGTTTTTTTTTTTAATGCATGGAGCCAGGCTCAGAGTAAGTACTGAAAAAACACTGCCAATTCATCTTATTAGCTACATTTCTTTATAAATAGGAAACCATGTGGCTCCACCAAGTTCAAGTGACTGGTGGAGGCACGATGTGAATCAGGTCTGCTTCTGGAAGTCACCAACACCCCAGGGCTCTGATGTTTATAGGTCAGTTGTCTCGGACTCCACTCCACCTACCAGCCCACCACACTCTCGTCAACACAGTTCCGTTGGGCTTCCGGATGGGCCTGGCACCTAGCCTGGAAGAGGCAGAGAGCCAGCGAGGCATGGTGGCGGGGCTGGCCCGGCAGTCTGGCCTGGTTTGCTGTGCCCAGCACCCACATCTCCCTGTCCTTTCTTCTAGAGAATGGGAACCGCTACGAGGGCTACTGGCAGCGAGGCCTGAAGAACGGCTTGGGGCGTTTCTTCCACCTGGACCACGGTCAGCTGTTTGAAGGCTTTTGGGTGGATGACGTAGCCAAGTGTGGCACGATAATTGACTTCGGCCGCGATGAGGCCACTGAGCCCACCCAGTTCCCCATTCCTGAGGTGGGCAGCTCTCACCAGGGCCCTGTGGCCACGCCCAGAAAGAGACAGAGAACAGCAACCCCCAAACCACACCCAGCCTGGCCTGACCCAACCCAATCCAACCAGAGAACAGATGAGGTTTTGTTTTCAGTCAGGGAGGCCAGCAGCACCCCACGAGGCTGACAGCATCCTCAGAAGCAAGTAACACCTAATAAAACTGGCATCTTGGGAGTTCTGTGTTCCTCAAGCCCACCCCTGTTGTTCCTCCCCGCCTCCAGGTCAAAATTCTAGACCTTGATGGTGTGCTAGAAGCTTTGCCCATGTTCCAGAAGACAAGAGAACAAGAAGACTGATGCCAGGTGAGGGGGCAGACATACCTGTCACCCTCTATGCGGGTGAGGCCACCCCTGAGGTCTTCCTTTGGCAGTAGGGTTCAGGGGTGGGACGAGAGAGGGCGGGTTTCCTGCCTCCTGCCGCCCTGCTGGTCCTTATTTATTTGTCCCCTTCAAAACTCATTTCACTGAAGACCAGTTCATTCCAATCCTGCCTAACTCCTCCCATTTATATACCCTGGGCTTACTGGGAGGAACACCGCTTGGAGTCAGGTGGCTGGCTTGCCCCTGAAGGCCATCAGTAAGGTGGTTTGCCCCAGGCCTCCACTTGTCCATCTGTCCAGTGGATCTGTCCAGTCCTAGCCTCTCCTGCTCTGGGTACAAGTGGGCTTTACAGGAAGGGCGTTGGTACAGTCTCTGAAACACCAGCTCCCACTGCTGCAGAGACTACCAGAGCTTCAGGAGAGAGTCAAGCCCACGTCACCCAACTGCTCAGACCGGTGCAGCTCCTGCTGGAGGAGTGAGAGGTGACTCCGGCACTCCCTTGGCACCTTCAGAGGGCACCACATTCCTCCCAGCACTGGATCATTCCAAGAGGGGGCCCGTGCTTCTCTCCCTAGCTGGCTTCTCTCCCTTACAGCCTTCATTCTACGACCCTATCCCTGAGTGCATTTGAATAAAGGAGAAGCTGATGGCATTAGCCTGAGGTCTGTGGTGTAAGTTTTGGGGGTAGGAGAGCCATGGGAGTGATTTTAGATAGAGGCGAGTGAAGATGTCTCCATGGCCCGCATGGATTGACCCTGGAGGAAAGAGAGAGAAGGCGTCTTCAGGCCTCTAGCTCTGAGATACTCCAGGGAGGAGAAAGCCTACATCTGATCACATTGGTCACTGAGACTTGGGGTTAAACCTGACCTGACTTCTTGGTTTAACACAGGGCCTCTCAACCTTGGAATCCTGTGGGAGCTTTTAAAGCTACAGACGCCCAGGTTCCCCGCCCAGAGTTTCTCATCTGTCAAGGGTGAGGACTAGGCCTTCAAAAGCTTCCCCAGATCATTCCAGTGGATAGCTGAGGCCAAGAACCCCCAATTTACTGGATTTGTGACCCTTAGTAATTGACCTCTGTGCCTCATCTGTAAAATGGGAATTAAGAGGTCTCACAGGAGTATTTCGAGGACTTGCTAACAGTTGTAATCATAACAAACAACATGTATTGAGGTTAATTGTGAAGCAGATATCTGGGCAGGGCTTTGCATAATTCTAATCTAGGCAACATTCCTGTAAGATAAGAGAAACTCTTACATAATGAGTAGGAACATGAGCTCTGCAGTCAGATTGCCGGGTGTGAATTCAGTGTGCTTAGCTGTATGTTCTTGGGTACATCACCCAATTTTTCTTTCTTTTTTTCTTTTTTTATTCAGTGAGAGGAGAGGAGGCAGAGACAGACTCCTGCATGTGCCCCAACTGGGATCCACCTGGCAAGCCCACTAGAGGGTGAGGCTCTGCCCACCTGGGGTGTTGCTCCATTGCTCAGCAACTGAGCTCTTCTTAGTGCCTGAGGCCAGGTTATGGAGCCATCCTCAGCACTTGAGGCCAACATGCTCCAATTGAGCCATTGCTGCAGGAGGGAGAGAGAGAGAGAGAGAGAGAAGTGAGAGGGGGAGGGGTGAAGAAGTAGATGGGCACTTCTCCTGTGTGCCCTGACTGGGAATCAAACCTGGGATATCCACATGCTGGGCCGATGCTCTATCACTGAGCCAGCCGGACAGGGCTCCAACCTATTTTCTAGGTTTCCTCCCCTCTAATATGGGACAATAATAGTATTTACTACCCAGGGGTGTTGTGGTTACTGTGAGGATCAAATAAGGGATCCCGTCTCCTTCCCTGGTGACATGTGGCATGTCCGAAAACATTTTGGTTGTGATAGCTGATTGAGGATGCTACTGATACTTAGTAGGTAGAGGCTGGGGTTTCTGTTAAACATGCTACAGTGTAAACATTCTACAGAAGAATGACTCAGCCTGCCCTCCACCACGTAACCCTGAAATATCATGATGTTCATAAAGGCTTCACCAAGCGCCTGGCACATAGTAAAGATTCAATAAATGCTGACACTGCTAAGATTCTTCCTACCTCTTAAGTCATAAACAAGGCATGGTCTGTGCTTCTGACACCAAGAAGCTGAGCCTGGCTACCCTTGGACACAGAATTAACCAGATAGGCCCTGGCTGGATAGCTTGGTTAGTTAGATCATCATCCCCAAAGTGCAAAGGTTACTGGTTCGATCCGTGGTCAGGGCACATACAGGAACAGATCGATGTTCTCGTGTTTCTCTCTTCCTCTCTAGCTAAAATCAGTAATAAAAAAATTAACCAGATAGAGCACTCACTTAGGTGCCAGGTCCTATGCTGACAGCTTTACATGTGTACCCCCCCCCCCCATAACCCTCAAAAACCTGCTATTATTGTGCCAATTTAGAGAAGGAAACAGGTCCAGGGAGGTTCACAAGTCACCAAGCTAGACAGTGCTTGTACTTCAACATAGGTGTCTGTATACTCTTGTGGTACAGAACGGTGGCAGCGTGTACAGGCTACCTACCATTTTTTCAAGGAAGGTGGCAGGGGGTGCTGGTTTATGTATAAACTCTAAATGGGAAACAAAATGAACTGGCAACAATAGTTGTCTCTGGGACAACTGGGAACCTGGGAACGGGGGAGGGCAGCTTTTCACTGTGTATTTGGAAGCATGTGAATATATATTATTTACTCAAAATAGGAATAAAACAAATTAAAGAGACCAAGTTCTTAACAACCAGCATTTCCCTAAGTCACCCAGGTTTAAATGGGTTTGTTAAAAACAGAATCAGACACACCCAGGGAGGGGCTTGGATATCTGCGTTTTACAAGCCAATCTTGTGATGCTTGAGTTCAGGCAAGTTTAGGAAAGAAAACATAAGACTAGTCACAGCCCAGAAATCATTCCAGGGGGACCGCAGGCCTCTCCAGAGCCGGAGGTGGATCTCTCAGGAGGGTGCTGGAAGATGCCTTTGTCTTCTCTGGGAAGCAGTGGAAGGCTTCATTCAGGTGCCCCTGCCTCGTCCTAATTGTCCTCCTTGGTCCAGCCCGTCCAGGAACAGGGGAGGGGTGGGTCCTGGTGCATGTGATGCAGGATGGAGGCAAGAAGCTGCCACAGGAGAAAAGGATGGGCCCCTTTCCAACTCAGCCCACAAAGCTGCTGTGGGATAACTTCCAAGTCAGCGTAGGACAAGAACTGAAGGCCACACTTTCCCCCAACCTTCACTTTAGTCAGAGCACTTTGTATTTATAAAACCACTTTCTGAAAGAGACAGAGCTCTCAAACCCCAAGGCCCGTAGGGACCAGGCAAATAGCATAGATGAAGCTGGCCTGGTATGAGGTATGTTGGGGCAGTGGGGACTGTAGCATATATATGTTCCCGCTCACTGTTGCTCTACAAGGTGCACCCCATGCTACTGCTCAATCTTCCTTTTTATTTTTTGTATTTATTGATTTTTAGAGAGGGAGACAAAGAGAAAAACATTGATTTTGTTGTTCCATTTATTCATGCCATCATTGGTTGATTCCTGCCTGTGCCCTGACCAGGGATCAAACCTACAACCTTGCCATGTCAGGTCGCTGCTCTAACCAACTGAGCAACCTGGCCAGAGAATCTTTTCTTTTCTCTCTTTATTCAGTGAGAGGAGGGGAGGCAGAGAGACAGACTCCTGCATGTGCCCTGACCATGATCCACCCGGCAAACCCACCTGGGGGCAATGCTCTGCTCATCTGGGGCGTTGCTCAGCAACTGAGCTCTTCTTAGCACCTGGTAGCCATGGATCTATCCTCAGTGCCCAGGCCAACTCGCTCCAATCAAGCCATGGCTAAAGGAGGTGGGAGAGGTAGAGAAAAAGAAGAGGGGGAGGTGTGGAGAAGCAGATGGGTGCCTCTCCTGTGTGCCTTGACTGGGAATCAAACCCAAGACATCCACATACTGGGCCAATGCTCTACCACTGAGCCAACTGGCCAGGGCACATCTTCCCATTTAAAAAAATATATATTTTAAATTTTGAGTTGAGTGGGGGGGCGGGGAGAGAGACAGAAGCATAACTTATTGTTCCATTTAGTTGTGTACTCATTGGATGCTTCTCATGTGCTCTGACCAGGGATCGAACCTGTGACCTTGGCGCACCGGGACACTTTATCCCCTGAGCCACCCTGCCAGGACCCTCCATTTCCTAAGCAAAGCCAGAATCTGCCCATGTAAAGATTCCTGTGGAGGTCCAGGCTCTGGGCCAGACTTTCCAGGTTTGAATTCTGGCCAATTACTTAACCTCTTTGGGCATCAACTTTGTCATCTGCAAAAAGGAGACAAATATTCCTGCCAAAACGCACAACCTGATTGTAACAACGACAAAAGAGCAGAGAAACCAGACTGAGGCAGCATTCTACAAACCACAGGTCTGGGCGCTTCAGAAATGTCCATGTCACAGGGATCAAGAGAGGCTGGTCCAACTCCAGGCAATGCCATGCTTCCAGATGGAAAAACCACTGCTGGAAAGTACACGACTGAGAGAAGCAGGAAAGTGAACGCAAGCGGTCCTTCAGTATCGCATCGCTGTCAGATTTCTTGAATGTGATCACTGAACTGTGGTTACATAAGAAAGTCCTGGGTTTTAGGAGGAAGTATTTAAGTATGAAGGGTCTTGACATCAGCAACTAATGCATATGGCTCGGGGGCAGGGAGGGGGTGTGACACACAACACACTGATCTTCATGATTCCCAGTCTCTATATTTGCAAATCTGCCTACTTGCTGAGGTTGAATATGGAAACCCTCTGCTCTGTTTCTGTTCTCATCCTGTAAATAAGGATCTTTCTCACGTTCTAGTGAGTACCACGTTTCCCACTTTTTGTTGATTTTGCTATTTAAAACGGCCCTCAAGCATCACGTTGAGGGGCTGTCGTGCACCTGGTGGAGAAAAGGCTCCTTCCTATCAGGGAGGCACGCTTCCTTTCAGGCATGAGAGGTGGTTCTGCTGGCCCTGAATTCAATGCCAGTGAATCGACACTATATATTAAATAAGGTGTCTTTACATAGAAACATATATAAACAAGGTTACTTATCCTTCAGCTGACAAAAGTACTGTGACCCGAGGCTCACAGGAACATAACCCCGTCTTTCCCACAGGAAGTGTTCACGGTCATGTTATAGAACAGAACTACTGTGAATAAAAAGAATTGACTGCATATGTATTTCAGTTACTGTTCGTGCCACTCTTTTGTAAGGTCTGAAATTTCTCAGAACGTTGGAAAAAGCAATCTGTTTAGAGGCTTACCTGATCAGGGCACCAGAAGAAGTAACACCAGGCAGCCCAGACCCAACAAATGCAGACACGAGAGAAGGCATTATGAGTATATTTATGTATACACACACACACACACGCATACACGCACACACACACACACACTCAACGCTGAATAGGGCAGGGGAGGTCAAGAGGGAAAGGACAGGAAGCATCCAGATGGCACTGTCATGGGCGAGGAGTAGGGACAAGAGGGGCATCTGTCCCAGCTCTGGCTCCCATCAGTGGCCTCCTAACAGGAGGTGAACCCGGAGCTGGAAGAATAGGAAGTACTTCGTCTTCCAGAGGAAAGTTTCAAAGTGCAGTCATTTCTCTTTAAAAAGAGCCTCTTCCTTCCACTCTCTGCCCCCGGCAGAAAGCCTGCACCCTGAGCAAGCGGTCCTTGAGGCCGGGGCAGGACGTGGCTGTGGGGAAGGGCGGAAGGCCAAAGCTAGGAAGAAGTGCCCAGGCCCAGGAGGGCTTAGGCATAGTGGCTGCCAGGTGTCAGGGGGTGGTCCCCTCTGTGGTCCAGCTGGTCCTGCAAGCGGGCGAACTCAGCCAGCTCGTTGAGCTCCTGGAACTGTCGGTCCGTCTTATGGCTGACCAGTGAGCGGTAGAAGTGGACGGCAAAAACGATGAAGATCAGGCCGAAGGGGACCATGATGGTGGTGGAGGCAATGGCGGCAGCCTGGCCCGGGGTGATGCCACTATTGCTGACATTGGCGACCACACCAGGTGCTGGGGGCTTTGTGGTGAGCTGTGGCTGGTCTGGCTGCTTCTTGAGGGGCAAGAACTTAACCCAACAGAGCAGCACGACCTCGGCCAGGAAGAGCAGCGTGCCGATGACGGTGGAGAAGGCCCAGGCCAGCTCGATGTGGCGGTGCATACGCTCGTGGGGCGACTCCTTGACAGAGTTGAGGTTGTGCACGTTGCTCACCGCCTCGATGTTGGGCAGGATGCAGGTGCTGATCATGAGCGCGAACAGGTGCACAGCCACCAGCACTGTCGTGCAGGCACTGAAGGCGATGAGCAGCCCCGGTGGGTAGTCATGGGCAGCATCTAGCTGCACCTCCACCATCGCCACCTGGGGGGAGGGGGCGGAGAGGCGGACTGAGCACCAGGGCAGCCTCAATCCACAGAGGCTTTCTTCCTGTCATAAACCTGGGACCCTGGCAACATCACCTGACCTCTCTGAGCCTCAGCTGCCACATCTGTATAATAAGAACCGTAAGACCCATCCAGGCCCTGGCTGGTTGGCTCAGCAGTAGAGTGTTGGCCCGGCGTGTGGAAGTCCTGGGTTCGATTCCCAGCCAGGGCACACAGGAGAAGCGCCCATCTGCTTCTCCACCCCTCCCCCTCTCCTTCCTCTCTGTCTCCTCCCCTCCCGCAGCCAAGGTTGCATGGAAGCAAAGTTGGCCCGGGCGCTGAGGATGGCTTTATGGCCTCAGTCTCAGGCGCTAGAATGGCTCGGGCCACAATGGAGCAATGGCCCATATGGGCAGAGCATCACCCTCTGGTGGGCATGCCAGGTGGATCCCAGTTGGGCGCATGCGGGAGTCTGTCTGACTGCCTCCCTGATTCTAACTTCAGAAAAATAACAAAAAAAAACCCCCAAAAACAGAAAGTACATGAAAAGCTACAGAAAGTACTGGTAAAGAAAGTAGGCTTGGAGCCCAGGCTGCCTGGATTTGAATCCCAGTTCTGCTGCTCAATAGCAACGTCCTTAGAAAAGTCACAGAATTTTTTGAGCCTCAATTTTATTGGTAAAATAGGAACATCACGTTATTTTAACATAGAGGAGCTCCTGGCATGTGGCAGACAATCTTCCAAACAGCAACCGCTGCTCTTACCACCCAGCCAGGTATTAAAATCCAACTGCCACAAATGGGTAAAATGGTCTTACGAATATGTATATATATAATTTTTGATATTACAGAGAGAGGAGAGGGTGGGAAGTGAGAAGTATCAACTCATAGTTGCTTCACTTTAATTGTTCACTGGTTGCTTATTGTATGTGTCTTGACTGGGCAAGCCCAAGATTTCAAACCCATGACCTCAACAGTCCAGGGTAAGGCTTTATCTACTGCGCCACCACAGGTCAGACTATGAATATTTTACTATGACAAAAAGTTTGCATTAAAAAAAAAAAAGAAAGAAAAAGCAGCTTGACCAGTGATGGCACAGTGGATAGAGCATCTATCTGGGATACTGAGGACCCAGGTTTAAAACCCTGAGGTGGCTGTTTTGAGCACAGGATCATCAACCTGATCCCAAGCTTGTTGGCTTGAGCCCAAGGTCGCTGGCTTGAAGCCCAAGGTCACTGACTTGTGCCTCTTGGACAAGGCATGTATGAGAAGCAATCAATGAATGAATAAAGTGATGCAACTACGAGTTGATGCTTCTCTTCTCTCTCTCCCTCTCTCCGAGGAAAAAAAATTTCTTTAAAAAGAAAAAGCAGCCTGACCATGTGGTGGCACAGTGGATGAAGCGTCAGACTGGGATGTGGAGGACCCAGGTTCAAGACCCCGAGGTCGCCAGCTTGAGCGCAGGCTCATCTGGTTTGAGCGAGGCTCACCAGCTTGAGCCTAAGGTCGCTGGCTTGAGCAAGGGGTCACTTGATCTGCTGTAGCCCCCGGTCAAGACACATATGAGAAATCAATCAATGAACAACAGAGGAACCGCAACGAAGAATTGATGTTTCTCATCTCTCTCCCTTCCTGTCTGTCTGTCCCTATCTGTCCCTCTCTCTGACTCTGTCTCTCCCACAAAAAAAAAAAAAAAAGAAAAAGCAACCACCCACCACCTTCCCTGTTGGCTCCATACCACCTTTTCAAGCAGAAGCACAGGGATGGAGAGGAAGGTCATGCCCAGGTCCTTTCTGAGAACACACCACACAAACCAACAAGGAACCACGAGAGGCTTCCCAGAAGAGACGGGCTCCAGCTGGGGGCAGTGGGACAGGCCTCAGGCCATCTACTCCAGGCACAGGGCCCCATGGCTGACGCACGAGCTGCTCCCTAGTTCCTGAAGAACTATGGGTCCGGGGTCACCTGGGGCACACTCCAGGATTGCCACCCACTGCTTTTCACCCGGGCCTTGCAGATCACCCCCATGTGAAAGTGCAAGCTCATCAGATCTGTGCTCCGGGCAGCAGGTGGTGGGCACACTGCCAGGCCTGGAGCAGTAAGTACCAACAGCAATACCATTAAGGAGAGTGACCCTTCACGAAGTGTTCACTACTTATGTGCCAGGCTCCGCGAGTGGGAGGTCTAATGCTGAAATGTACCCATCAGCCCCACACCAGCCTGCCCTGAACCCTCCTTCCTCCTGGGCAGGGTGGTAGGCTCCTTCCTTCCCCACTGGCTCTCCTTCTGCCTGTCGTGTCTAGCCCTGTTTGCTTTTATTTCTGGCTGACTGTTATTTAGCTGTAACTCTGGCAAGTTTCTCCAACTTTCTGGGCCTTGGTTTCCTTATCTGTAAAATGGGAATAATGGCACATGGCTTGGCGGGTGGTTGTGAGGGCAGAGTTAATCTGATGTAAAAGACTGATACTTATGCCCTGGCTGGTTGGCTCAGTGGTAGAGCATCGGCCTGGCGTGCAGGAGTCCCAGGTTCGATTCCTGGCCAGGGAACACAGGAGAAGCGCCCATCTGCTTCTCCGCCCCTCCCCCTCTCCTTCCTCTCTGTCTCTCTCTTCCCCTCCCGCAGCCGAGGCTCCACTGGAGCAAAGTTGGCCCAGGCGCTGAGGATGGCTCTGGTTGTGGCAGAGTGACACCCCAGATGGGCAGAGCATCACCCCCTGGTGGGCATGCCAGGTGGATCCCGGTCGGGCGCATGCGGGAGTCTGTCTGATTGCGTCCCTGTTTCCAACTTAATAAAAATACACACACATAAAAAAAACAAACTGATACTTATTACCCTGGCATTGTTTTTTGTTTCGTTTTTATATTTTTCTGAAGTGAGAAGCAGGGAGGCAGAGAGACAGACTCTCGCATGAGCCCGACCGGGATCCACCTGGCATACCCACCAGGGGCTGATACTCTGCCCATCTGGGGCATTGCTCTGTTGCAACGAGAGCCATTCTAGTGCCTGAGGCAGAGGTCATGGAGCCATCCTCAGCACCTGGGCCAACTTTGCTCCAATGGAGCCTTGGCTGCAAGAGGGGAAGAGAGAGATAGAGTAAAGAGAGGGGGAAGGGTGGAGAAGCAGATGGGCACTTCTGTGTGCCCTGGCCGAAATCGAACCTGGGACTTCCACATGCTGGGCTGATGCTCTACCACTGAGCCAACTGGTCAGGGCCTACCCTGACATTGTTGTACAGAGTAAACCCTCAGGGAAAGTGAATTTTATTACTATTATTCAGTTCAGAACCGTCATCCCCAGAACCACTGTAAAATCCTGAGGTCTCTCTTCTCTGGCTGGAGAGGTATGCACAATCCAGAGCTGATTTTGGGGTCTGACACCTTTGAGAATCTGATGACAATAATGGACATCTGCCTTAAAAGGCCCAGGTTTATATAGTCATAGGATTTTTCAGATAAATTCATTGGGCTTCACAACCCTTTGCTCTGGAATTCCCACAGCTGAGGACTGTATGAACTTTTCAGCCCAGGAGTTTATAAAATGTTTCAAGTTTTTCTAAAGATGGAGCGGTGACATTAGCATTTTGGCTGTTTTTAAGACCATTGCTGGCCTAAGGCCAACCCCAGAAATTTAGTCCATGTCAGGGAGGGATGTGGGGCATCAGGACAGGCCACCAGGGCATGGTGAATTCAAGGCCAGGTCCGGAGGCCCCATGGTCTCTGTCCCCAGGGCTGCCCACAGGGAAAAGGGGGCACACCCCCTTCAGCGAGGGATGCCTTCTGCCACCTACCCACCCCCAATACTTCCTCTTCCTGTTTTGGCTTGCTGCCCCGGAACCTGAAACCAGAGAAGGGACAGCAGGAGAGCCCGCTGCTTGGCTGCCCTGGACCCACTGGCTATTTATTCACTCACTGGAAATGTCCAGACCCTTTAGGTGTGCCAGGCCCTGAGCTGGACACGGGGAGCATGTTGGAGGGGGCATATACAGGTAATGCTCCCTTACCTGGTAGGTACCTCCCCCTGTCGATGGCTGTCAAGAGTGAACTGGCTCCTCCACTCACAAAACTGTGAACCTTGAACAAGTCTCTCGACCTCTCTGCCACAGCTTCCGCATCGATGCAACGGGGGCCTACCTCTACCGGCTGTTAGGAGGATTCATGAGTTCACAAATAGAAAGCCCTCAGAATAACACCTGACAAGCCCACAATAAGCTTAGTCAAATGTCAACCATTATTCTTTCATAAGTGAGGGAACTGAGAATCAGAGAGGTGAGGTCAGTGGTCCCAAAGGTTCACTTGGCTCGGAGCCTCGTGGAAAGGGAGGCACAGGAGCCCTTCTCTCCCTGGTTCTGCCACTGTACACTGCCTCTAACCCAACTCTCACACTGTATCCCTAGCCCTAACCCCGCCCCATGTCATGGTGTGAGGAGGTGAGGCCTAGGGCAGGCGAGGAAGTCCTGAGGGCAGAGAGTCCATGATGGAAACAGTGCTGCAGAGACCCTCCCAGCCTCCCGCCCCAGGAGGACACAGTGAAAAACGGTGTCCATCAGCCTGGAAGTTGGCCTGTAACACTTATCAAATCTGCAGGTGCCTTGATACTGGACTTCCGGCCTCCAGAGCTGTGAGAAATAAATGTCCGTTGTTTATTAGCCATCCACCCAGTCTGCGGTACTCTGTTATAACAGCCCAGTGGGATGAAGACAGTCACCGAGGAGATTAAATGAGGTCTTGACATGTGTTTTAACACCGGGCCGGCCCACAGGAGGTGCTCAATAAATCTTAGTTAGAAAGAAAAACACAGGGCTTGAAGTGGACGCCCTGCGCTTAGGCTGAAGACAGCTGACCCCTCACGCCCATGTTCTGCCCCTTGGGGTGGGAGGGGGGGCTGGACCCCCATTCTGGGCCTTGTTTGACCCAGCTATAATCTCTGGGCACAAGGAAAAAGCATGCCCCAGACCACAGCTGGCCAGATGGCCATGTCAGCAGGACAGAAACCACCGTTTCCACACCATCTGTCACAACCACAAGCTTCAGGGCCAGATGCAGCTGTGGGGACACACCTGGCCTGAGGACACCAGAACTGGCCGTCCATCCTCCAGTTCTTGGGCCAGGGAGAGGCTGGGCAGGCGGTTCTGTCTGCAACACTGGGTCCTCCGAGGAAGAGGAAGGGGAAGGGGCCTCTTGCCGTGCTCCAGAAGAAACCCAGTCACCTGCGCTGGACCCTACAGCTCCTGGAACTGCGACCAGGAGGGCTGGCTGTATGCATGTACTGTTCCCACACTGGGGATCAAGTTCCACGCCATGGGGCTTGCATAAAGGAGCAGCTGGCAAAAATCATGGATCCCGCTAGAAACTGCTCACAGGAATGAAGCCACTGCTCTTTCCAGAATGCTTCTCACCTGGGAAATCTCCCTAAGAAAAGGGAGAGTCCAGTCACAGGGGCCTCCCAAACCTGGCAGGGGACTTGCCAGCTGAATCCGGGAGAGACAGATCAGATTACAAGCAGCTTCACAAGGTAAATATAGCTGGGCCCGTTACACCAAAATAAATAGCTCTCATCCAGCCATAGGCCTGCTTGAACCACAGGGGTCCTCAAGGGCTAGGAAGGGTGAGAGACCACCAGTCCCACCTCAGAATGGTCCATGGACTGCCAGCACATGAGACGCCGAGACGCCAATTCTCAGATGTTGATGAGTCAAGAGGGCCATGTGATTCTGAAAGGTAGGGCCCGGCTGGCTCTGCCAGCGTCTGCCCACAACGCCTGAATGCCGCTCCTCACTTCTGCTGGACTCCATAGAGGCCCGGGTCACCAGGCGCCTGGAAGGCCAGGCCCTCTGGAGGCAGCCCTCCTGTGTCTGGCGCGACCCGAGCACCCACAGCTAGGAAGCATGGCTCTCCTCTTCCAAGCCTAGGCTTCTCTTGTTCCCTCTGAGGAGGGTGGGTGTTTGCAGCCTGGAGCAGGAGAGCCGCCAAGCCACAGTCACCTAGGGTCACCCAGAGCTGTCTGAGCCTGCCCGTCCCACCTCAGATGCAAACCATCTATTAAGAGAGGGCTGAGGCCTCGTCCAGCAGTTTATAAACTCTTTGACCACGACCTCCAGTACTTCGAATGTTTCTATAAATAGATACACGCCCATGCATAACAGAAACAAAAGTTCCACCAAACAATACTTATCCTTAAAAGCACCAACGAGGTCTGTTCTTACAACACAGGATGCATGCTGCTGCTTTCCATTTCATTCTATACTTATTTCATTAAAAAAAATGCTGGTTCAAACTCACTCCATTTATGCCATAAACCACTCACCTAGGCCAAACCTGCAGATTGGGGGAGATGGGGGAGAGAAGAGACCTCGACTCTCTCTTCATCTGGCTAATTCCGACTTCTCTAGGTTTTCCACCAGGTCACCCCTGTTCCATGGCTTCCCAGGCGAGGACAGGGCCACTCATTCATTCATTCATTCATGAAAAATATGTATGGAGAACCTATTATGTGCCTGGAGGGTCCTGTGGCTCTGCAGGAGAGAAAGCAGGAAGGAAGATGGCCAACTCCCCACCCACCCCCCGCCCACCCTGGGAGGAGGACAGGCCCTGAAGTTCAGGCTCGCCCTTTCAGGCCGTGGTCAGCATCCTTCAACACGCTTCCACCATGGCACTTTGCTGCGGTGTTCGGAAGATGTAACGGCAGACCATGTTTCCTCCACCCCACTCTACTTCTCTCTGTTTCTCCAGCACCCAGCATGAGGGCTGGGTGCCTGTGTGCTTCGGTGCAAGACTGGTGAAGGGATACACGGAGGTAAGACTTGCCTTTTAGGTATTGCAACCTAGGGCCTCTGAGGTATTGGACAGACGATCTTACGTGATCTGCTGGAAATCGGAAGACCATACCAGAACTTGGAGTGGATTTATTCAGCTCACCCTTTCTACGTTTCAGTCTTGTATTTTCACATGTTTTATTAGAACACATTATCACACATACAGACATACGTATACAAGCATACAAATACTGAGGCAAGTACTAAGAATTTTTGAGAGAGGTGTGCACTCAGAAGTGTGGAGACCGCCACTGAGACCAGGGGCTGGCAAACTGTGGCCTGCAGACTCCAAGTTTTACTTTTTTCATTGTTTTGAGAGAGAAAGAGATGAAGGGAGACAGGGAGGGAGTGAGAGAGAGAGAGAGAGAGAGACAGAGAGGGAAGAATCAACTCGTTTCACTTAGTTCTTCCATTTAGTTGTGCACTCATCAATTGCTTCTTGTGCATGCCCTGACCAGGGGTCGAACCCACGACCTCTGGTGCACCGAGTTGATGGTTTATCCACTTAGCCACCCGGCCAAGGCACACTACAATTTTTACTGGCACACAGTTATGCCCATTCATTTACCTATCAGCTGAGCTAAAATGGCAGATTTTATTTATTGATTTTATGGAGAGAGGAGAGAGAGGGATGGGAAATCAGAAGTATCAACTCATAGTTGCTTCACTTTAGTTGTTCACTGCTTCTCATATGTGCCTTGACCAGGCAAGCCCAGGTTTCTAATACATGACCTCAGCATTCTAGGACGACACTTTATCCACTGCGCCAACACAGGCCAGGCTCTGGGGAGCATATTCAAGACCCCTGTAAGTCCCATCAGAGAAACCTGCTGGCTTTTGATTAAACGTTCTCCAAGTCCCCTATACATCTTGAAATGATTGTGCCCCCTTGGAAAACCTTGGATTCCTTCACCAGCCCTGGACCCACAAACCAGAAGAGCTCAACACAGATGAAAATTCCAGAAACATGCCCCAGGCACTTGTGAATTTTTACAAAAGGCTTCTTATCTGAGGCAGGGAGTACTGTCCCCTTGGGGCATTCAGCAAAATTCCATCTGTACACAGCTCCAAGAGCACGGAACTGGACATCTGGAAGGCTTCAAGGGCCCAGCTGTCAGCCAGCTACAGGGGACTTAGAGAGAGTATAGCTGAGTAGAAAAGGCTCCAAGTCAGAGTAGGGCTTGAACTTTACTAGCCGGATGATCATAACCTATATGAGCCTTAGTTTTCCCACTGACAGTACATACCCTTAAAAAGTGGTTCTGAGGACTAAATAAGACTGAAAGAAAAAGGCCCAGGCACATGCCTGGTGTTCAGTAAAGTCACATCATTAACATTATTCTAGAATTCATCACGTTAACTCCTCTGATTCAAAACCTTCCGTGGCTCCCCATTGCCTTTCCAAGAATTCAAAGGCTCTAAATAGCCAGTCAAGGCCCTGTACCATCTTGCCTAGCTAGATTCCTATTTCTCGACTACTTTCTACACACCCTCAGCTCCAGCCAGAGGAGTCCCTCTGCCTCTCCCTAAGACCCTCTAGAGCAGTAGTCAACCTTTTTATACCTACCGCCCACTTTTTTATCTCTGTTAGTAGTAAAATTTTCTTTTTGTAGTTTTTTTTTTTTTTTTTTTTTTTTTTTTTTTTTTTACAGAGACAGAGAGAGAGTCAGAGAAAGGGATAGATAGGGACAGACAGACAGGAACAGAGAGAGATGAGAAGCATCAATCATTAGTTTTTCGTTGCGACACCTTAGTTGTTCATTGATTGCTTTCTCATATGTGCCTTGCCCGTGGGGCTACAGCAGACCGAGTAACCCCTTGCTCGAGCTAGCGACTTTGGGTCCAAGCTGGTGAGCTTTGCTTAAACCAGATGAGCCCGCACTCAAGCTGGAGACTCGGGGTCTCGAACCTGGGTCCTCCGCATCCCAGTCCGACAATCTATCTACTGCGCCACCGCCTGGTCAGGCAGTAGTAAAATTTTCTAACTGCCCACCGGTTCCACAGAAATGGTGATTTATAAAGTAGGGAAGTAACTTTACTTTATAAAATTTATAAAGCAGAGTTACAGCAAGTTAAAGTTATAATAATAATTACTTACCAAGTACTTTATGTCAGATTTTTGCTAAGTTTGGCAGAATAAATCTTTATAAAACAACTTACTATAGTTAAATCTACCTTTTTATTTATACTTTGGTTGCTCTGCTACTGCCCACCATGAAAGCTGGAACACCCACTAGTGGGCGGTAGGGACCAGGTTGACTACCACTGCTCTAGAGTCTCATCTTTGCAACTTTGTTTCCAACACTTCCTCTGATCAGAGGGCTCTTCCCCAAGCCCTAACTTGACCGCCCTCAAGGCTTGCTGGAATCACATTCTTCCAAATCAGTTAACTTGATAAAAGCAGTCCCAACACCATGAGAACAGGGTGGGTGAGATTCCTGGATACCTGGGCTAGGTATATTCTAAGTACAAATACAGATGCTCCCCCACTTACAATGGAGTTGCATCCCAGAAAACTGACTGTAAGTTGAAGATATCAAAAGTCAGCCTGACCTGTGGTGGTGCTGTGGACAGATTATCAACCGGGGACACTGAGGACCCCGGTTCAAAGCCTTAAGGTCACTGGCTCACCAACTTTGGCACAGGGTTGCTGGCTTGAGCGTGTTGGGGTCACAGACATGGTCCCATCGTTGCTGGCTTGAGCAAGGGGTCACTGGCTTGGCTGGAGCCTCTCAGTCAAGGCACATAAGAGAAGCAATCAATGAACAACCAAAGAGAAACAACTATAAGTCGATGCTTCTCATTTCTTTCTCTCTCTCTCTCTCTCTCATACACAAATCACAAATCAAAAGTCAAAAATGCATTCAGCCTGACCAGGCGGTGGCGCAGTGGATAGAGCGTTGGACTGGGACGCAGAGGACCCAGGTTCGAGACCCCAAGGTCGCCAGCTTGAGCGTGGGCTCATCTGGTTTGAGCAAAAATTCACCAGCTTGGACCCAAGGTTGCTGGCTCAAGCAAGGGGTTACTCGGTCTGCTGAAGGCCTGCAGTCAAGGCACATATGAGAAAGCAATCAATGAACAACTAAGGTGTCGCAATACGCAATGAAAAACTAATGATTGATGCTTCTCATCTCTCCATTCCTGTCTGTCCCTGTCTATCCCTCACTCTGATTCTCTGTCTCTGTAAAAAATAAAAAATTAAAAAAATTAAAAAAGCATTCAATCTACCTAACCTACCAAACACCATAGCTTAGACTGGCCTACTTACATGAGCTTAGGACACTTACATTGGCCTACGGTTGGGCAAAGTCATCTAACACAAAGCTTATTTTATAATAAAGTATCGACTATCTCATATAATTTACTATATGTATCACTTTTACACCATCATAAAGACAAAAAATTTGTTAAGTCGAACCCCCTTAAGTTGGGAACTATCTGTACTAATTCAATGAATCCTAACCCCAATCCCACGAGGTTGGTACAACTATTGCCCCCATTTTACAGTCGAGGATACTGAGGCCCAGACACATCATGTGACTTCCCCATGATCTCACAGTTGTAAATGGAAAAGCCAGGACTTGAACCCAAGATGTCTGGCTCCAGCCTCCCACCACTGTGATGCTTCCTCTCCCATAGCAATGGGGCTACACAGGCACGTAAGAGAAGCTTACGTGCAGCTTACCAGGCAGGTAACTTCAAGCAAGTCATTCAACCCTCTGTAGGTTGTGTGAAGATCACAAGAAATGACACAAATATAACACTTAGCATAAGGTCTAGCCTCTTCCAAGAGCCCAACCAACAATAGCCATGATCACTACCTGTAATGAGCACTGAGAATAGTAATTCTTACTCATCTCTATCCCCCTCTGGATTCTGAACACACGTTACAGAGGCTCAATAATGTCTTATGATTTGAGCCTTACCTGCCAACTCATTTTCACAGAAATTCCAAGCAACTTCTGAACCTGTCCAGGAACCTAGAAACAAAAGGGTGTTGGCTGGCAGAGGCAGATAATCCAAAAATAATTGATCCCAGGTCGTAAAAAGCATTTTGTTTACTGCAAGAGGCTGACCTTCCCAATTATCTTCTGCTTAGGCTAACGTTACAGCCTGCCTTCCCCAGCACACCAAGATGGCCATGTGTGCTCGCCACAATCCTTCAGGGGACAGGGTCAGGCCAAGGCTGGCAGCCTCTCACTGAGAGGTAAACTGAGGCACAGATAGCCTGAATCACAGCCTTTGAGGGTACCTCTGGCTCAAGAGCACCTGCAGGATGCTGATCCTGTGCCACATCCAGGGCCCCTTCTTGGGAATCTGGATGCTGAGCCCAGACAAGGCTTGTTGTTTCAAGAAATGCTGTCAGGACTGGGAATCTTGTTTGCAGTCTTGAGGGTCCACTAAGGTGTTTAACATCAAATCCTTAAAATTCTTCAACCTGTCAAGGGCCCAACTGGGCCTTCGTAATGAACCGGCGCACAAGTTCCTCTGTACACATGAGAAAACTGGCCCCAAAGAGTGAAGCTACTGGTCTGAGCCTATCTCCCCATGCCTGAGGAGGGGCCAGGCCCTTCCTCCAATAGTGGTGGGTGGGGTTCTCTCAATCTCCTTCAGGTTCTTGGGAGACCCTCCCTCATCCCCACCTAGAGACCTTAACTCTCCTATCCCTGAAGATCAAAGGTCACATCAGCTCCTCTGGTTTTCCAGGTCTCTGTGGAAGTAAGCCCTTGGGGGCAGGAAGTTGATAGTGCTGACTCACAGGACAAGAGAGAGTAGTCCAGGAAGCTCACTCACTCTGTTTCCATAGTGCCAGGCTGTGTGGCCCCCTGCCTCTCAGAGGCTCCCTCACAAAGCTAGGTGTCTGTGGTTGGGGTGGGGCGCAGGCCAACCTGCCCTACTGAGCCCCTCTCCCCACCCCGATCCCATCTCACCCAGATTTCCAGACACGTGGCAAACAGTTACCCTCTTATAACTGCTTCCCCAGAGCCGAGGCCGTCATGAGATTCAGCCCTTTCCTGCTGGCAGAACTTCTGGGGATTCATTCCATCAGCAGAGCCAAGAAGTCTTTGCCACCCTGACCAGGGAAAATAAGGGTCCCCAAAAGACAGTCTGGGTGAGCCAAGGGCCCCCCAATGCCACTGGTGGACCCTGCCTCCTGACTTCCCCACACTGTTTTTAGCAAAAGGAAAAGGGATGTGACATATGTTTAGAAGGCCCACTTCTTTGTGAGGAAGAAAGGGCTAGAGAAGGCAGAAGAGTGTCACCCCCCCCCCATTCTCACTTCTCCTGGAGTGGGAAGGGGACTGGGCAGCTATAAATTTATGACCCCAAGAAAAAGGGGAATGGGTATCCCACCATCTTCAAAGCACTGCTCTGAAGAGTTGACAAACAGTGGTGTCACTCTCTTCTCCTAAAGCTGTAAAATTTTGTTTTGCTTTAAAAAAAAAAGGCAAAAACAACACTGCCCCAGCCAGTTTGCTCAGTGGGTAGAGTGTTGGCCGGGCGTGCAGATGTCCCGGGTCTGATCCCCAGTCAGGGCCCACATGAAACGTGACCATCTGCTTCTCTTCCCCTTCTTTCCCTCTTCCCCGCCTGCAGCCAGGGGCTGGACTGGTTAGAGCATGGCCTGAGGTGGAAGGTTGCTCGGTTGGTTGCTTCTCTGATTGATTCTAGAGTGTGGATCAGCCCCAGATGGGGTTGCTGGGTGGATCCCGGTTGGGGAGCATGTGGGAGTCTGTCTCACCATCTCCCCTCCTCTCACTTAAAACAACAAAAAAAATTTTTTCTGCTATATTTCTCATTCCCTAGGGAGCCTAGTCTTAACATGTCCCACTGAAATGACAAAAGTACCCAAGAGAGCCAGGCCTGTAGTGGCACACTGGATAGAGCATCAAACTGGAATGCTGAGGTCACTGGTTCGAAACCCTGGGCTTGCCTGGTCAAGGCACATTAAGACAAGTGACAAGGAACCAGCAACAAGCAATTAACAACTAAAGTAGAGGAATTATGAGTTGATACTTCTCACACCCCACCCCTCTCCTATCTTGTAAAATCAATAAATAAAATCTTAAACAAAAAAAAAGTGCCCAAGAGAGTCCGTGCCAGCTGACCTGGGTCCAACTCCCACTCCAGCAGACTAGCTGGATGGCTCTGGGCAGTCCCATGACCAAGTCACCCCAAAGGGTGGGTGAGGAGTTAGTGTGGAAGTTAAGGCACCCCACACAATGCCTGGTACATGATGGGTGTTTGGCAAATGCCAGCTCCTCTTAGAGATTCCTCAGGCATAGGCAGACTTGCCTCTTAGGATCTGAGATCGATAAAAAAGAATTTCATCGTATCAGCGTAAACTAAAAACTAGAGTACCACTCCTGTACAACGCACTCCCTTCCCCTCAAGTCTCCCTCAATTTAATTCTTAATGTCAGAAAAATTCTGAGTAGCAGCCTTCAAGTTTTACCAACTCAGAAATCAAGGCCCAGAGAGGGATTTATCTGAGGTCACACAGGCAGCAAGTAGCAGAGTTCAGAGAGCTCTTCCCACCCCAGTCTCTGGGTCTTTGCACTTGGCCCAGTGTACTCTGGGCCCGCTCAGGGTTTCTAAAAAGTTCAAGCTCCAATGCCTTGGCCCACTTGTTTGTAGATCACAGGGAGAGTACCAGACAAACTCCCTTTCCAGGAAAACATAAAGGGTGTGTAGCCACTCCCTTCCTCCCTCCCTGCGGACTAAGGGCTGAGCACACTCACTGACAAGCAAGAGTTGGGCTAGAGACCCTGGGGGGTTGGAGAGGTGGGACCCCATTCATGCAGGCAGATAATCAAGAAATGTTACTAGCACCCTGCCCTGGGAAACTCGGAGATTCCAGGCCTGAAGGCATTCCCAGAGCGACTTCTCTGCCCCAGCAGCAGCCTGGCCTACTCCAACCCTCTCTCACATCAGCTCAGCCCTGCACAAGGAGAGGAAACTATGCCGACCCCCTAAGTTGAGAAAGAGCCCATTCAAAGGGAACATTTCCCACCCTCCTCCCCCACACCCAGTGACTCAGTGGCAGGTTGCTGGAGAAGAAACTGAGGGTGGGGAGTGGTTGTCAAACCCCCAGCCTGAGGCTCTGGGGGGAAAATGTGGTAGGAGAAAAGGGTTCGGGAAATCCCCTCTACTAGGCGGTAAAAGAATGTGACGATACTTTGGGCCTCAAGTGTAAGTGCAGAGAGCGCTCAGGGGTTCACCTCCCCCTCCCCGCCTCCTGGCACCTGCTTCCAAGGAGATCAGACCTTTGATGTCCCTTCCTTTACCCTGAATACTTGTGGAACAGTGTCTTGCAGAACTACTTCGAGGATCCTGCTGTTTTTCCCTCCTTGCTGCATGGAGCTTGACCATCTTAAGGTACCTGAGTCCCCCGCCCCTCCGCCAACCATGGACATTTGTATGACACTCAATCGCCCACATCGGGAGTCACTTGTCGCCCACCTCCCCTCATGTCCACGACCGCCTTCTCCCAGCTCTTCCCCTCACCCTCAGCCCGCTGCCCCGTGGGCCCCGTCGGGGCCGCGGGCGGGTGTCGCCAGGACAGGAGAGGGGGCAGGGCAGGGCGGCCCGTGCTCACCATGGCGAAGCCGGAGAGCAGAGCCGAGGTCCGGCTGGAGGCTTTGAGCTTGGCGCGACTCAAGTAGAGCTTGCGCCAGGACAGCGCCTGCATCGAGTGCTCGTTGAGGCTCATCACCTCGGAGTAACTCTGGCTGACCCACTCCGGGTAGGTGACGGCGGCCGGCGGCGGCGATCCTGGGGGCTCCCCGTCCCCACTGCGGTGGTGGCTCCGGTAGCTGCCGCTGGTGGTGCTGCCGCCGCCAAGGGGAAGCTCAGGACTGTTGTTGCTCGGGGGCGGGGCGGGCTCCGGATACATGGAGCACGCTGCAAAGGCGCGGGCCGGCCCGGGCGCCAGCGGAGGCAGCGGCCCCCACTCCCCGCTGCACGTCCGCCTTCGCCGGAGGCAGCCGCCGCCTGCCCCTCGCGCGGGCCGGGCCTGGCCGGCTGGAGAGGCCGCTGCAGCCGCAGCTTGTAGGCACGCAGCCCCGATAGCAAAAGTAAGGGAAGCAGCGGCCGGAGTCTGCGCGCCAGCCAGCGTACCGGACCCCCCGGTCCGGACCCTCGGCGCGCGCCGGGATTGGCCACCGCCCCACGCTGTTTTACATGAGCCCCGCCCACCTCGACACCCGCCCACGACGGGGTAGGCGGTACCCGTGCGAGTCATGTGACCTGTCTCCTCCGACGGCACCGCCCATAGTTCCTGGCGCGAAGCCGCGGGCGCCCGGGTCTCTTCCTGGAAGAACCTCGGGTCCCTCGGCCCCGCTGCGCTTGGGCAGCCGGCGCCTTCCACCTCCTCGGCTGCCTGACGGCCCTTGTCCCGGACTCAGGACACTCCTTGGTCGGGTCGCCTGAGGTCTCCTCTGGGCGGTTCCTGAGGCCAGTTTCCCCCTTGGAACAAGGTTAGCTCAAGGTCTGCAGGAAAAAGCAGGCAGAGATCCAGAGTTCATTCTGTATTGACTGACCATCTCCTGGGGGCCCGCACGGTTCTAGGCGCTGAGGGTAGAGTGATGAACCAGCTGGACAAGATTCCTGCCCTCGTGGAGCTTTCATTCTAGTTGGGAAGACACACCAAGTAGTAAATTGTAATAGTTTATAAAAGTGATTAAAATAAATAAATAAAACAAGGTAAAGGGGATGAATAGGGCTGCAATTGTCATTTTAGAAAACTCCCGGCAGGGATGTTTGGATCCGTCTTGTCCAGTTCATTCACGCACAGTTCAGCAGCGTCTGACACCCAAGTAGGCCGGGTGGGCACCCCATAAACACGCCAATTCGGCAAATGTTTACCAAGCCCTGTTAAGTGCTAGGCTGAGGATTCCAGGAAAATGGTAACTTTCATGGAATCTTATATGTTAGTGGGGAGAACAGGCGATAAACAAATTAAGTTCACACCTTTCTGACTTGGTCGTATTTGAGCAGAGACTCCCTGAACCAGCAGTGTAAAGAGCCAGAAACCTGCTTTCCCAGGGGAATGAGAGGCAGCAGGTGCGAAGACCCACCCAAGCAGAACTATCTGGCTGGAGCATTAGGAGGCCAAGGTAGCTGCAGAACAGTGGAGGTCAGAAGTGAGGTGGGTGTAGAGCACTGACTCTGGTGAGAATTGTCCCCGGGGAAGGCAGGACCCTTTACTATCGAATTCTACCCCCAGCATCTGGAATATCACCGGTCCGTACACGGTGCTTAGTAAATATTTGTTGAATGCATAATAAGTGTAGGAGAGACAGGAATGATCAAAAAATCACAAGCATGTAGCATCCAGGTCAGCGGTGTGAAATTTAACTGTTGTTGCCACCAGAGGGCGCCCCTCCACTCACCTCAGCATGGGATAAAACTGTAGCAACCCCCCTCCCTCCTAAAAAAGTCTGTGGGACTCCCCCAGAGGCCTTTGTCTGTTTTGTTTGTTTGTTTGTTTGTTTGTTTTAATTTATTTTTTACAGAGGCAGAGATAGACAGGAACAGACAGACAGGAACAGAGAGAGATGAGAAGCATCAAGCATTAGTTCTTGTTGTGCATTGCGACTTCTTAGTTCATTGATTGCTTTCTCATATGTGCCTTGACCTTGGGCCTTCAGCAGACCAAGCAACCCCTTGCTGGAGCCAGGGACCTTGGGTCCAAGCTGGTGAGCTTTTTGCTCAAACCAGACGAGCCCATGCTCAAGCTGGTGACCTTGGGGTCTCGAACCTGGATCCTTCTGCATCCCAGTCCGAAGCTCTATCCACTGCGCCACCGCCTGTTCAGGCCTTTGTCTGTTTTTATATGAGCACTCGGGTAAAGAACTTGGAACTTGAAATCTCACCCCACTGGACTTGCTTCTCGGGTGGCCTTTTGTACTCGTTACTCCCTCCACTTACCATCTGTGTCTCAGCTCTAATATCACCTCCAAAGAGAGGCCTTCTCCATTTCACGTTCTACCACCTCACCTCACCCTGTTTTATTTCCTTTATAGCTCTGACCCCTACAGTATCTGAAATCACCTAGTTGAGGTATGGACTCGTTTGTCCGTGTCCCCCACTCTCCCACAGGTGATGAGGGTCCTAAGAGCAAAGTTCATGTCTGTTTAAATTTTTTTTTTAATTTTTATTTTTTATTTATTCATTTTAGAAAGGAGAGAGAGAGGGAGGGAGGGAGGGAGAGAGAGAGAGAGAGAGAGAGAGAAGGGGGAGAGGAGCTGGAAGCATCAACTCCCATATGTGCCTTGACCAGGCAAGCCCAGAGTTTCGAACTGGCGACCTCAGCATTTCCAGGTCGAGGCTTTATCCACTGCGCCACCACAGGTCAGGCCATGTCTGTTTAAATTTTGCTGTCACCCTAGGGCCTCTCACAGGGTCTGGCACATGGCAGACTCCCTATAGAAAATGTTCAATGAATAAAATAATGAAACGTCCCTGGTTCAAAGAAGCCCCCAGCTCAGAATTGGGTATACACAACATTTGGAGGCTGCTGGGGCCTGAATTAGCCAGCAGGTCTAGGAGGGGAAGAGGCTGGAAGCTGGGAAGAGAGGTTTGCAGATTAAGGAGAACAAAAGGATGTGTGTGTGTGGGGGGGCGTTGCAAATCAGCATGGGGATTGGGGGGGATGGGGCCAGGTTTCCTTTCTCCTGCTCCATCATGCCCATCCCCCTTCCTTCGAATTCTCTGGAGTTTTAATCCCACCATGTGCACAGAGTGATATATATATTTTTTATTATTCATTTTAGAAAGAAGAGAGAGAGAGAGAAGGGGGGAGGAGCAGGAAGCATCAACTCCCATATGTGCCTTGACCAGGCAGGCCCAGGGTTTCGAAACGGCAACCTCAGCATTTCCAGGTTGACGCTTTATCCACTGTGCCACCACAGGTCAGGCCCAGAGTGATATTATAATAGTAATAGTAGTAATAATAAAAGTGTTATCCAGACTTGAGGGGCAGGTGTCTGAACAATCTGTTTCCCTAGGGTCCCAGGATCCTGAAAGACTGGTGTGATTAGATTTCCGGACCCTGTTAGAGCCAGCTGGGACCATGAGATACGCCTACCCCATTGCAAACACCTGTTTAACACAAACAGATGGTGAAACTGAGGCCCCAGAGAGAAAGCACTTGGTGAAAGTACACCAAACAAGCCAGTGAAGAATCAGAATTGGATGCTAGGGGGCCCACCCCTGTCCCTGCAGTACCGCCAAGCACCCTGTGTGACCTCTCCTTAAGGGCCAGGGAGGTGTGCTCTCAGCCTTTTGGTGTTTATATCTGAAGAAGCCAAATAGAATATTCAGTCAACTCTGTGCAGGAGGGTGTAAAGATCCAACTGAAAGGGCTATTGCAACTGGCTACACCACCTCGACCAGTACGCATAGCCCAGGGCTGGTCAGAGATGGTGTGGCCTTCCTTGGCAGGTAGCAAGCTCACCATCACATGGGGTAAAGAAAATAGTGAACATTTATGTAGTACTTACCAATGACAGCCACTATGCTAAACCTTTAATATTAAATAATTTATATATTTATTTTAAATATAAACTATAATTTAAATAGAAGTATATATTAATTATGTTCATGTTATATATTAAATTATCTTGTTTATTGTTATTTAATTGAGTATGTTACATTGAATTAGGAAATTCCTTCTGACAAGCCCCGGTATTACTGTCACTATATTATAGATGAGAAAAACGGACAGAGGGCCAGTAAGTTAGTAGTACAGAACGTTAAACCCATTTGGTGGTTATCCAGAGTCTGGGGCTTAACTACCACCCAAATCACCTCTGCCCATGCATCAGAATCCCCGGACAGTTTTGTTAAAATGCAATTTACTAAAATCCACCCAAGTAGTTTCTTTTTAGCAAAGTCTTCCAGTAAAGTTTGAGAACCAAACTAGATGAGCTTGCATCTTTAACTGTTTTTTCGTCTTGTTTTAAATTAGTTTTTATTTTATTTTATTTATTGATTTTAGAGAGAAAGGAAGGAGGACGGAGAGAGAGAGAGAGAGAGAGAGAGAGAAACATCGATCTGTTTCTGTAGGTACCCTGACCAGGGATCAAACCATCAACTTTTGTGTATTGGGATGCCACTCTAACCAACTGAGCTATCCGGTTAGGGCTGCTTTTAGTCTTTGACAAGGAATAAGGTTGACAGTCCCCTTGGCCACTCAGTTGCAGTGTGACCTTAACCTCTCTGAACCCCCAATCCTTTTAGCAAAAATGGAGATATTATAAAGACCTATTTGTGGATTCTGAATTTGGACAACTAGTCACCCATCCCCAGGCAGGTTTTTAGGAGAGGTAAACCTGATGCCCATGTGAAGAGGGACCCCCACACACACCCATTCCTGCCCAAATAAGGCCTTAAAGAAGTCACCACTTTTACTTCAGTTCAAAAAGAGGGCATTTGAGGCCCTGGCCGGTTGGCTCAGTGGTAGAGCGTCGGCCTGGCATGCAGAGGTCCTGGGTTCGATTCCCAGCCAGGGCACACAGGAGAAGCGCCCATCTGCTTCTCCACCCCTCCCCCTCTCCTTCCTCTCTGTCTCTCTCTTCCCTTCCCGCAGCGGAGGCTCCATTGGAGCAAGGATGGCCAGGGCGCTGGGGATGGCTCCTTGGCCTCTGCCCCAGGTGCTAGAGTGGCTCTGGTCGCAACAGAGCGACGCCCTGGAGGGGCAGAGCATCGCCCCCTGGTGGGCAGAGCGTCGCCCCCTGGTGGGTGTGCCGGGTGGATCCTGGTCGGGCGCATGTGGGAGTCTGTCTGACTGTCTCTCCCCATTTCCAGCTTCGGAAAAATACAAAAAAAAAAAAGAGGGCATTTGGTCAGAGCCCATCATAACTGCTTGCCTCCGTTTTCTCCTTCCCCTAGCCATGCCTCCCTCTGACTGCTCTGAGTTAAAATCTCTAAATTAATAATAATAAAAAGAACCACCATTTCCTGAGCTGTGCCTCTCTAGAACACAGCTCCCCAGTTCCTGGGCTCATTGGGCGCCCTCTTCCCTCTGATGGGAAGCCATGGCGGGGATATGGCTTCATGCCCATGCCTTTTATGGTTAGCGCTTTTTGTGTCCTGGCTAAGAAATCTTTGCCAACTTCAAGGTCATGAAGATCTGCACCTGTGTTTTAAAACTTTAAAACATTGATTTTTTGGCCTGACCTGTGGTGGCGCAGTGGATAAAGCGTCGACCTGGAAATGCTGAGGTCGCCGGTTTGAAACCCTGGGCTTGCCTGGTCAAGGCACATATGGGAGTTGATGCTTCCAGCTCCTCCCCTTCTCTCTCTCTGTCTCTCTCTCCTCTCTAAAAAATAAATAAATAAATAAATAAAAATAAAAATATTGATTTTTAAAAAGTTGTAGAACCCTAAAAAAATTAAATAAATAAATAAAAAAGTTGTAGAACCCTGACATGATGTCTCGATTGGTTAGAGCACCACCATCCTGATAGCAAAAGTTGTGGGTTCGAACCCCAGTTGGGGCACATACAGGAACATATTGATGTTTCTGTCTTTCTCTCTCTCTCCCTCTTCTTTCTGTAAAATCAATCATTAATTTTTTTAAAGGATTTAAACTTATTTTTAAAAAGCTGTAGAGGCCTGACCTGTGGTGGTGCAGTGGATAAAGCGTTGACCTGGAATGCTGAGGTCACCAGTTCAAAACCCTGGGCTCGCCTGGTCAAGGCACATATGAGAGTTGATGCTTCCTGCTCCTCCCCCCTTCTCTCTCTGTCTCTTTCTCTCCTCTCTCTAAAATGAATAAATAAAAAAATAAATAAAAAGCTGTAGGGTTTTTTTGGTTTTTTTTTACAGAGGCAGAGATAGACAGGGACATACAGACAGGAACGGAGAGAGATGAGAAGCATCAATCATTAGTTTTTCCTTGCGCGTTGCGACTTCTTAGTTGTTCATTGATTGCTTTCTCGTATATGCCTAGACCGCGGGCCTTCAGCAGACTGAATAACCCCTTGCTGGAGCCAGCAACCCTGGGTCCAAGCTGGTGAGCTTTTGCTCAAGCCAGATGAGCCTGCGCTCAAGCTGGTGACCTCAGGGTCTCGAACCTGGGTCCTTCCACATCCCAGTCCAATGCTCTATCCACTGCGCCACCACCTGGTCAGGCTAGGGTTTTTGTTTGTATGTTTAGGTGTGTGTGATCAATCTGATTTTTTTTTTTACAAATTAAGGTTTATTTTTTTAAATTTACTTATTGATTTTAGAGAGAGAGGAAAGGGGAGCGAGAGAGACAGAGAGACAGAAACATCAGTCTGTTTCTTTTTTTTTTTTTTTTTTTTTGTATTTTTGTATTTTTCCGAAGTTGGAAGTGGGGAGGCAGTCAGACAGACTCCCGCATGCACCCGACCAGGATCCACCCGGCTTGCCCACCAGGGGGCGATGCTCTGCCCATCTGGGGCGTCACTCTGCTGCAATCAGAGCCACTCTAGAGCCTGAGGCAGAGGCCATGGAGCCATCCTCAGCGCCCGGGCCAGCTTTGCTCCAATGGAGCCTTGGCTGCGTGAGGGGAAGAGAGAGACAGAGAGGAAGGAGAGGGGGAGGGGTGAGAAGCAGATGGGCGCTCTCCCTGTGTGCCCTGGCCGGGAATCGAACCTGGGACTCCCGCACGCCAGGCCGATGCTCTACCACTGAGCCAACCAGCCAGGGCCCCCATCTGATTTTTGAGTGACCTGGTTTTCTCATTGAAATGTAGGGACATTTTTGTCAAAAATGAAGTGACTCATTCACAGTGGATTTGGAAAACTTGGTACCGATAAAAGGAATGTAAATTTTCTCGAAGGAAGGAAGGAAGGAAGGAAAGAAATGACTCTGTTTCTGGACTCTATTCTAGTCCATTGCTCTATTTGTCTATTCTTCTGCCTATATACATTGTCTTGATTACTCTAGCTTTCAAATAAGTCTTTCAACTTTATTCTCCTTTTTCAAAATTGCTTTTGTTATATAAGGTGCTTTATATCTATGGATTTTGGAGTAAAATGTCGGGATAAATTTTGTCAATACATACTTGATTTAGGAATCATTGTATCTCTTAAAGGGGTGGGGTGTCAGCAGAATGGAATATCTTCCTGGGTGATCTAACCTTCCATTAGCAAAATGGGACCACTGGGTCACACTGTAGAGACTGAGCACCTGAGATCAGAGAGGACTGTTGTGGGTTAAATTGTGCCCCACTCCCCAAAAGATACATTCAAGTCCTAACTCCCAGCACCTCAGAATGTGATCTTATTTGGAGAAAGGGTCTTTATAGAGATCACCAAGTTAAAATGAGGTCATTACAATGAGCCTTAATTCAGTAGGACTGGTGTGTTTATAAAAGGGAAATTTGGGCCCTGGCCAGTTGGCTCAGTGGTAGAGTGTTGGCCTGGCATGCAGAAGTTCCGGGTCCGATTCCCGGCCAGGGCACACAGGAGAAGCGCCCATCTGCTTCTCCACCCTTCCCTCTCTCCTTCCTCTCTGTCTCTTTCTTCCCCTCCCGCAGCCGAGGCTCCATTGGAGCAAAGATGGCCCGGGCGCTGGGGATGGCTCCTTGGCCTCTGCCCCAGGCGCTAGAGTGGCTCTGGTCGCAACAGAGCGACGCCCCGGAGGGGCAGAGTGTCGCCCCCTGGTGGGCGTGCCGGGTGGATCCTGGTCGGGCGCATGCGGGAGTCTGACTGTCTCTCCCCGTTTCTAGCTTCGGAGAAATACCAAAAATAATAATAATAATAATAAATAAATAAATAAAAAGGAAATTTGGGCACACAGACCTGCCCAGAGAGACAACGATGTGAAGGGACCCAGGGAGAAGATGGCTGCCTATAAGCTAAGGAATGCCTGCGGCTCCTGGAAGCCAGGAGAGAGGTCTGCAATAAGTTCTTCCAAAGAGCCCTCAGAGGGAGCGTGGCCCTGATGACACCTTGATTTCAGACTTCTGGCCTCCAGAATTGTGACAATAAGTTTCTGGTGTTGGAACACAAGATGGCGATGGAGTAGGCGGACATACCAACTTCCACCTCCCAGAACCAAAGTGGATTACAAACTAATTTTAAGAACCATCATCTGGAAAAACCAACTTTGGACTAAACTAAGAGGACTCTTCAACCAAGGAACACTGAAGAAGCCACACTAAGACTGGTAAGAAAAGCGAAAACGCGGAGAGGGCTGCCCAGCTCCCCAGAGTGAACGGCAACTGGGAGAGACTTGCGTGGTGGGAAGTGAGTTTAGCAAAGAGGGGAGGATCCTGAGTCCCAGGAACAAAGCCCCAGCCTGCAGCCCCAGAGCCTAGAAGAGGCATATGGACAATAAATTTCTAGTGTTCTCCGAGGGCCACACAGTGTGTGGGGCTTTGTTACAGTCGCCTGGGGACTCATGTGAGTGCCCCCGGAGAACTGAGGTGGGATCTTCAGCCAGCCAAAGAAGCGGAGTTCCAATGGGTTTCACAGGGGCTGCAAGTGTGTTCAGGATGTCAGCACAGATTAGAAAAGGGCACAGACTTTAGAGCTTGGCCCACCTTGATTCGACTCCCAGCTTTTGTCACTTTACAACTGCGCCTCTTTGGGCAAGCAATCCAACCTCTCTGTGCCCCACCAGCCAAACGGGAATAGTAATGAGACTTGGCAGAAAGGGTTGTTAGGAGTGTTCCATGAAAGAACATTTGTCTGGCAATTAGCACAATGCTCAATAAATTGTGGTTATTGTTGTATTTTCCCTCTCGTGGCATGTTCTGTGCTCAACGAAAGGGGATCATTTCATTCCAAATCTAATGAATTGGCTGTTCACAAAAGGCAGAGTATCAGTAAGAATCCAACTAGGAAAAACCTACCAGACTAGGGGAATTTATAGAGAGAAGTGCTTCGTAGGTGATAGAAGAACTATGGAAGAAGGCACACCGCAGGGTGGTGCACCTACAGGTTAGCCATGGCAAGAGGGTCGGTGCCACTCTTTGGGGTTGGAGGGACAGAAGGAGGAGGTGTTTCTGCTATCCGGGAAAGACTGAAGTCACCAGATAGAAACTGGATCCACAGTGGACCTGTCTGGTGGGCGGTGGGGACACAGGACATGTGACTGCTGCTGAGGATGCTACCCAAGGAAGAGAGAGAGGGAGAAATACTCTGGCTTCTCCCTTCCTCCCGCCCACCAGGCTCCTATCCCTGCCTCCCATTAGTGGATCTTTGAAGGAAGCTAGTTGATTGGCAGCCTGCAGGGATTGGTCTCCCTGTGATACAGAGCAGAGGAAGGGCAAGGAATGGCTTTGAGGGCAAACAAGCCCAGGCCCAATGTTGAGGTGTAGGGGTTAAGTTTAATCTCCCTGAGCCTCAGATTCCCCATCTAGAAAATGGGGATGTGAGTATCTGCTCATAGAATAGTTGAGTGCATAAAACGATTTAACCCAGTGCCTGGTGTGTAAGAGGGGGTACCTTGTACATGTGAATGGAAGATCTAATTCGCTGTTTTCTGCTTGGAAGATGAAAGGAAGGAAGAGAACAGAGGCCTGGGAATGAACTCAGGGTACAGGAGCAGTGCCACGGCGAGTGATATTTTTATCTCGGATACGTGCCCATCTCTCCTCTGTCTGTTCTAAGCTGGTGACTCTGTCAGTCTCCTTTTAGAAATCCTGAGTCAGGGCTGACCACACTGAGCTCAGGGTGGATGGCAGTTCGGTCTCCAGGCTCCTTTAAACGGATTTCAAACCCACTGAACTTTTTATTTAGTGTCTCTGCTTCCAACTGCTGCCAAACTTCCTCGCTTCCTCCATCCCAGGGCTGTGCCGTCTCCAGACTCTCTCTTTGTATAATTAAAAAGAAAAATAGAACAGCTGATGTTGCCAAACACATATTTAAAATGACACCCTGGGTCCAGGGAGTGAAAAATAAAAGCGCTTAAGGTTTAGATGAAAAGTCTCCTTGCTCAGCTGTCTCCTGACCCTGGGCCGCCTTTAATCCCTTGCCCTGGTTTGCAAAAGCCTTTTAAGGGAGGGCGTTTATTTCCCAGAGAACTGTTCCAGCCTAATCACAGAAACATGGCCAGCCTCCCGGGGACAGCTTGTCAAGTGCCATGGGTTCTGTGAGGCCCCCGGGGAGGTGGGGAAATTGGGGTGCTCATCACCCTAGGAGCCACCTCTGAGTCCTTGCTTTTCTTCCCCCATGACCCCTAGTCCGTCAGAAAACCCAGCTGTGTAGCCCTTAACATTTTCTCAAAAATCTGTGCCCTTGCCTGACCTCTGGTGGCGCAGCGGATAAAGCGTCGACTTGGGAACACTGAGATCGCCGGTTCAAAACTCTGCACTTGTCTGGTCAAGGCATATATGGGAGTTGATGCTTACTGCTCCTCCCTCCTCTCTCTCTCTCTCTCTCTCTCTCTCTCTCTCTCTCTCTCTCCTCTCTAAAAATGAATAAATAAAAAAATAATAATAAAATTTAAAAAAAAAAGGCTAAAAAAAAAATCTGTGCCCTTCTCTCCAGTATCCTTTTCCATCTTCCCCAGGTCACCATCCTCACTGGCCCAGGGACGTCTGCAGTAACAGCCTGCTCCCTGGTATCTCCGCTTCTGCCCTTGATCCTCCTAAAGCCATTCTGTAACAGCAACCGGAAAAATCTTTCTCAGACAAATCTGGTGCTGTCCCTTCGCCGGTTGTATGAGTTTCCCATTGCTGCTGTGACAAACTACCAAAAATTAAGAGGCTTAAAACAGTTCAAGTTTCTTCTCTTACAGTTTGGAGGTCAGAAGTCCAAGGGAAACGATTAAGGTTAAGGCTGGGTCCTTCCGGAAGCTCTGAGGGGAAATCCATTTCATTGCATTTTTCAGCTTCTAGTGGCTGCCTGTGTTGCTTGGCTTGTGGTCCCTTCTTCCTCCTCCTTTTTTTTTTTTTCTTTAAATTTAATGATTTTAGTGAGAGAAGAAGGGAGAGAGAGAGGCAGAGACAGAAACATTGAGCTGTTCCTATCTGTGCCCTGATCTGGGATCGAACCAGCAACCTTTGTGTATAAGGACAGCACTCTAACTAACAGAGCTATCCAGTCAGGGCCCCTTTCACCTTCTTAAAAGAGAGGTCTAATCTCAGTTTCCATAGTCACATCTTCTCTCTTGGGTTTTCCTGTCCACCTCTTATAAGGACCTCTGTGACCATGCCAGGCCTACCTGGGTGATCCTGGATAATCTCCCCATCTCAAGATTCTTGACATGACTTGATGACATCTGCAAAGCCCCTTCTGCCATATGAGCTAACATATTCACAGGTTCTAAGATGTGGACATCTTTCGGGGGAGGGGAGCTCATTATTCAGGTGATCTCACTGTTCAAAGACCTCCAATAGCTTTGCATTGAGTTAGAATAAAACCCAAGCTCCTTACCTGTGATAGGAAGGCCTTATCTGATCTAGCTCTTTCTGTCTCTCCAACACCATTTCATGCCTGCCTTCATTCCAGCTTATCTGCATAGGAGCTATTTACTCCTCACTGTTCTCTCTCTCTCCTTTTTTAAGAGAGAAAGAGGCCCTGGCCGGTTGGCTCAGTGGTAGAGCGTCGGCCTGGCGTGCGGAAGTCCCAGGTTCGATTCCTGGCCAGGGCACACAGGAGAAGCGCCCATCTGCTTCTCCACCTCTCCCCCTCTCCTTCCTCTCTGTCTCTCTCTTCCCCTCCTGCAGCCGAGGCTCCATTGGAGCAAAAGATGGCCTGGGCGCTGGGGATGGCTCCTTGGCCTCTGCCCCAGGTGCTAGAGTGGCTCTGGTCGCGACAGAGCGATGCCCCGGATGGGCAGAGCATCGTCCCCTGGTGGGCGTGCCGGGTGGATCCTGGTTGGGCGCATGCGGGAGTCTGTCTGACTGCCTCCCCGTTTCCAGCTTCAGAAAAATACAAAAAGAAAAAAAAGAGAGAAAGAGGAACAGACAGGAAGGGAAAGGGATGAGAAGCATCAACTCATAGTTGCAGCACCTTAGTTGTTCAATGATTGCTTTTTTTTTTTTAATTTTTTTTTTTTTTGCATTTTTCTGAAGCTGGAAACGGGGAGGCAGTCAGACAGACTCCCGTACGCGCCGGACCGGGCTCCACCTGGCACACCCACAAGGGGGCGATGCTCTGCCCATCTGGGGGGTCGCTCTATTGCGACCTGAGCTACTCTAGCGCCTGGGGCAGAGGCCAAGGAGCCATCCCCAGCGCCCGGGCCATCTTTTGCTCCAATGGAGCCTCAGCTGCGGGAGGGGGAGAGAGAGACAGAGAGGAAGGAGAGGGGGAGGGGTGGAGAAGCAGATGGGCACCTCTCCTGTGTGCCCTGGCCGGGAATCGAACCCGGGACTTCCACACGCCAGGCCGATGCTCTACCACTGAGCCAACCGGCCAGGGCCAGTGATTGCTTTCTTATATGTGTCTTGACTGGTGGGTTCCAGCCAAGCCAGAGACCTTGGGCTCAAGCCAGCGACCTTTGGGCTCAAGCCAGCAATCATGAGGTCATATCTATGATCTCATGCTCAATCCGGTGACCCTGCACTAAAGCCGGTGACCTCGGAGTTTCAAACCTGGGTCCTCAGTGTCCCAGGCTGATGCTCTATCCACTGCACCACTGCCTATACAAGTTTTTTCTTATTAAAAAAAAATTTATTGATTTGAGAGAGAGAGATTGATGTTGTTTTGCTCATCCATGCATTCTTTGATTTTTTAAAAAATTAATTGATTTTAGAGAGAACGGGAAAGCGAGAGACAGAAACATCAATCTGTTCCCATGTGTACCCTGACTGAGGATCGAACCCACAACCTTTTGAGTGTCAGGATGACGCTCTAACTAACCAAGCTATCTGGCCAGAGCCTCTCACTGTTCTTTCCACAGGCCAAGTCCTCAAGGCCTATGCACATGCTGTTCACACTACCTAAATGCTCTTCTGCCAGATCTTCATATGGCTGGCTGCATCTTCCCTTTTAGACCTAAGCTCAATGTCACCTTCTCTTAAAGAGGTCTTTCCCTGATTGATCCATCTCACCCACCACTTCCTGCAGTCTCTCACATCACTGGGGTTTCCTTAACATCAACATCAGTTCTTTTTTTTTTTTTTTTTTAATTTATTGTTTACAGAGACAGAGAGTGAGTCAGAGAGAGGGATAGACAGGGACAGACAGACAGAAACGGAGAGAGATGAGAAGCATCAATCATTAGTTTTTCATTGCGCGTTGCAACACCTTAGTTGTTCATTGATTGCTTTCTCATACGTGCCTTGACCGCGGGCCTTCAGTAGACTGAGTAACCCCTTGCTGGAGCCAGCGACCTTGGGTTCAAGCTGGTGGGCTTTTGCTCAAGCCAGATAAGCCCGTGCTCAAGCTGGCGAGCTCGGGGTCTCGAACCTGGATCCTCTGCATCCCAGTTTGACGCTCTATCCACTGCGCCACCACCTGGTCAGGCAACATCAGTTCTTAACCTTACCTGCTTGTTTGTTTTTTAGATTTCTTTACTTTTCTTAGTGTCTCTCTCCCCAACTGGCATGTGAGCAAATGAGAGAAGAACCCTTCCTTGCTTTCTTTTTGCTGCAGTATCCCCAGTGACCGGGGGACAGTAGATCCTTATTAAATACTTGTTGGATTGATGGATGGATAGGTGATGGTCTGTACCTCCAGTGTGGTGTCTGTACTTCAGTTTCTAGGATTCAGGCTCAGGATGGAGGTAGGTTAGAAAGGCAGGAGAGCCTGACCAGGCGGTGGCACAGAGGATAGAGCATCGGACTGGGACACGGATGACCCAGGTTCGAGACCCCAAGGTTGCCAGCTTGAGCACGGGCTCATCTGGTTTGAGCAAGGCTCACAGCTTGAACCCAAGGTTGCTGGCTTGAGCAAGGGGTCACTCAGTCTGCTGGAGCCCCCCGGTCAAGGCACATATGAGAAAGCAATCAATGAACAACTAAGGTGCTGCAACAAAGAATTGATGCTTCTCATCTCTCTCCCTTCCGACATGTCTGTCTGTCCCTATCTTTCATCTCTCTGACTCTCTCTGTCTCTGTCACCAAAAAAATAAATAAGAATAATAAAATTAAAAAAAAAATAGCCTGACCAGGTGGTGGTGCAGTGGATAGAGCATCGGACTGGGATGTGGAAGGACCCAGGTTTGAGACCCCCGAGGTCACCAGCTTGAGTGCGGGCTTATCTGGTTTGAGCAAAAAGCTCACCAGCTAGGACCCAAGGTCGCTAGCTCCAGCAAGCGGCTGCTCAGTCTGCTGAAGGCCCACGGTCAAGGCACATATGAGAAAGCAATCAATGAACAACTAAGATGGCACAACGTGCAACAAAAAACTGATGATTGATGCTTCTCATCTCTCTCTGTTCCTGTCTGTCTGTCCCTGTCTATCCCTCTCTCTGACTTTAAAAATAAATAAAGAAAGAAAGAAAGAAAGAGAGGCAGAGGGTGTAACCCTCAGTGAGTAGAGTACTTCTGGTGTATCAGGCCCTGGGCTAGTCCTTCCTTCAGGAAGTTCAACATTTATTGAACACCAACTGTGTGCCAGTTCTGGTGCAAGTTATGTATACAGTTCAAGGAACATTTATTGAGTGCTTACTGAATGCTAGGTAATGTTTGTTAAGCATCTGCTCCATGCCAGCTGTCCCGAATCAGTGCCTGTGTACACAGTTGAATAAATGCCTGAATCAATGAATGCCCTCAAGGAACCCCCAGTCTTCCTTCTCCAATGGCCTGTAAATAAATAACTCTAACACACAAAGATAAGGCTATATGATGTGGGTGTGTTCAGACTGTAGAGGGGCCCTTATCATCTTGTATTGTCAGGGACCTCTCCCAGAGTCTTATCTCCTCGCCTGTGAGCAGCTCTTTGAAGGTCAGGTTGGTGGACCTGTTCCGTAGTCACCTGCCTGTCCATTCCCTGAGCACCCAGGAAGGACCCTGCCTGGAGCGCATGCTCAGTCCGTGCCTGTCGTCTGATGCCCGCGGCCTCTCCTCCTGGCAGTGGTCCTGCCATTCATACGCTAGATGAGAGGGGGCAAGCTGGTCCTAATGCTGCCGGCAGGCTGGGGCACCTCCAACAAGCAGCCCACTCCCAGTTGGCTTGACTTTTCTAGCTTAAAAAAAAGGGAAAGGGGAACTTGATTCTCCCTCTTTGATAGAACCCTTTGCCTAGACTTCTTGTAAAAATTCAGACAATGCATAGAAATTGTTAAAACCTCAGCATGACCTGTGGTGGCGCAGTGGGATAAAGCGTCAACCTGGAACACTGAGGCCGCCGGTTCGAAACCTTGGGCTTGCCTGGTCAAGGCACATATGGGAGTTGATGCTTCCTGATCCTCCTTCTCTCTCTCTCTCTCCTCCCCTCATTCTTCTCTCTCTAAAAATCAATAAATAAAATATTTTTTAAAAATTAAAAAAAAAAATTGTTAAAACCTCAGATCCTTACCACAGTCACAAGGCTTTGCCTGATCTGACACTTTCCTTCCCTCCCTCCTTCCTCCTCCTGCTTCTATTTTAAATTGTGGCTAAAGATACACAACAATCCACAACAATTTACCATCCTAACCATTTGAAAGTGTACAGCTCAGTGGCAGTAAGTACCTTCACATTGTGCAGCCATCACCGCCCTCCTTCCCTTCCTTCTTATTTCTTTTTTTGTTTCTGTCCCTCTCTCTCCTTTCCTCTCTAAAATCAATCAATCAATAAAAAAAATGGAGGTAACATATTATCACCATTACCTTAAGAAACAAATGTTTACCACCTTCATAGTTATATTATTCACTGTAACCAAATGGTAGAAACAACCCAAATATCCATCAGCAGATGAATGGAAGTAACTAATGTGCTATACATATACCATAGGTTATTATTATTCTGTCTTAAATAGGAAGGAAATCCTGACACAGGCTACAATATGCATGAACCTTGGAGACATTATGCTAAGTAAAATTAGCCAGATATAAAAGGAAAAATGATGGTATGATTCCACATATTTGAAACACCTATAGTAGGCAGATTTATTTGTTTATTTGTTGTGACAGCGAGAGGGGGGGGGGACAGATAGGGATAGACAGACAGGAAGGAAGAGATATGAGAAGCATTAGCTCTTTGTTGCAGCACCTTAGTTGTTCATTGATTTCTTTCTCATATGTGCCTTGACCTGGGGGCTACAGCAGAGCGAATGACCCCTTGGCTCAAGCCAGCTACCTTGAGCTTCAAGCCAGCGACCTTTGGGATCAAGCCAGCAACCCCACACTCAAGCTGGCGACCTCAGGGTTTTGAATCTGGGTCCTCTGTGTCCCAGTCCAACGGTTTATCCACTGTGCCACCGCCTGGTCAGGCTATAGAGGGTAGATTTATAGCAACCGAAAATAGAATGGTAGTTGTCAGTGGCTGGCTGGAGGGGGAATCATGGGGATTTATTTAGCCATTAGGTGTAAAGTTTGTTTGGGATTGTGCTGGGCTGAATATTTGTGCCCTCCCCAAGCTGATAGATTGGAGCCCCAACCCCCAGTGTGATGGTATTTGGAGCTAGAGCTTTGGGGAGATGATTAGGTTTAGATTAGACCAGGAGAGTGGGACCCTCATCGTGAGATTAGTGTGCTTCTAGGAAGAGGAAGAGGGAGCTTTCTCCATACACAGACCAAGGAAAGGCCATGTGAGCACACAGGGACAAGGTGGCTGTCTACAAACCAAGACAGTTCCTGGGGCCTCACCAGGAACTGATTGTGCTGGCACCTTGACCTTGGATTTCCCAGCCTTCAGAACAGTGAGAAATAAATACTCTGTGTGTGAGCCATCTTGTCTATTTTGTTCTGGTAGCCCAAGCTAACTAAGACAGAGATGATGAGAAAGTTACCGAGTTAAATGGCAGTGATGGTTGCACAACAATGTGAATGTACTTAATGCCACTGAACTGTAGACCTTAAGATGGTAAAGCTGCCTGACCAGGCGGTGACACAGTGGATAGAGCGTCGGACTGGGATGCGGAGGACCCAGGTTCGGGACTCCGAGGTTGCCCGCTTGAGCGTGG
Source organism: Saccopteryx leptura (assembly GCF_036850995.1). NCBI lineage: Eukaryota > Metazoa > Chordata > Mammalia > Chiroptera > Emballonuridae > Saccopteryx > Saccopteryx leptura. The sequence goes on along the minus strand of NC_089504.1, from coordinate 246,511,595 downwards.
GCTCATCTGGTTTGAGCAAAGCTCACTAAGCTTGGACCCAAGGTTGCTGGCTCGAGCAAGGGGTTACTCGGTCTGCTGAAGGCCCACGGTCAAAGCAATCAATGAACAACTAAGTTGTCACAACAAAAAACTGATGATTGATGCTTATCTCTCTCCGTTCCTGTCTGTCCCTATCTCTGACTCTCTCTCAGTCTCTGTAAAAAAAAAATAAAATAAAATAAAAATGGTAAAGCTGACATTATATCAATTTTGTCACAATTTTTTTTATCTTTCTGAAGCTGGAAACAGGGAAAGACAGTCGGATAGACTCCCGCATGCGCCCGACCGGGATCCACCCGGCACGCCCACCAGGGGCAACGCTCTGCCCACCAGGGGGCGATGCTCTGCCCCTCCGGGGCGTCGCTCTGTTGCGACCAGAGCCACTCTAGCGCCTGGGGCAGAGGCCAAGGAGCCATCCCCAGCGCCCGGGCCATCTTTGCTCCAATGGAGCCTCGGCTGCGGGAGGGGAAGAGAGAGACAGAGAGGAAGGAGGGGGGGGTGGAGAAGCAAATGGGCGCTTCTCCTATGTGCCCCGGCCGGGAATCGAACCCGGGTCCCCCGCACGCCAGGCCGACACTCTACCGCTAAGCCAACCGGCCAGGGCCACAATTTTTTTAAAAAAGTGCCCAATTCAGCAGTACAATTATTAAAATTGGAACAATACAGAGAATATTAGAATGGTCCCTGCACAAGCATGACATACAAAGTTGTGAAGCATTCCATTAAAAAAAAAAAAAGAGCCTGACCTGTGGTGGCGCAGTGGATAAAGCATCAACCTGGAAATGCTGAGGTCGCCGGTTCAAAACCCTGGGCTTGCCTGGTCAAGGCACATATGGGAGTTGATGCTTCCAGCTCCTCCCCCCTTCTCTCTCTGTCTCTCCTCTCACTCTCTGCCTCTCCCTCTCCTCTCTAAAAAATAAATAAATAAAAAAGAAACAAAGATTAAAAAAAAAAAAAAAGAACAGCAGCAACAACAAAAAATACCCTTTCTTTGATGTTTTCCATGGCCCCATCTCAGTCTCCTCCTCCTAACTCCCAGGAAGGAACTTCTGTTCTCAGTTTTGGATTTATTCCTTTATTGTCCCTTGCTTTGCTATAGAGTATACTGTTTACTTTGACCTGTTTTTGAACTTTATGTAAATAAGCTGTACTGTATGGCCACTTCTGCAACTTGCCTTTCAGTTCAACATTTTTGGATCCGAGTCATCCACATGGATACCTCAGCTGTATGCTTTTTCACTGCTGTATAGTTTTCCTCCTTGCAATGTACGTATCCCAGGCCTATCTAGATTCTCTCAGCCTCCCCTTCTTAGGTGATCTCTTGGCTGCTGGTTCCATCCCGACTCTTACTATGGGGACCGATCTTGTGTGGGTTCTGACCAGCTGGCCTCCATCTGGGCCTTCTCTGTGTGCCTAGCATTGGCAACACTCAAGGAGGGACCGCCTAGGAGCTTGCACATGGTTATGTGGAAGTAGTCGGGAGTTTATACTCCATGGGACAAACCTCTGACAAGGTGTCAGTAGAAAATTGTTCTCCTTTTCCCCACCCTCTCCAGTACTACCCTTAGATGCCATAGTAAGTACGGCCTCTCCTCAGTACTCTCATAGTGACTTACCTTTTTTCCCTGCCTCAGCCCCCGTTCTTACTCTTGTTTCACTAAGACAGTAGCACGGCACTGACTCTTGATTCAGACTCTGCTTTCTGATTTCAGACTGCAATCTGTCCACTCTCCTGTAGATGAACATTGGAGTTGTTTCAAGTTTTTTTGAGATGGCATACCATGTGGCCAGGATTAACATCCTTGTTGATGCTTCCTGGTGTGCTTGTGTCTGTTTCTGTAGAACGTTCCGAGCAATGGGGCTGCTGTGTTGACTTACATTTATAGGCTGCTTACTCCTTCAGCTTTACCCGATATTGCCCAATTAATTCCCGAAGTGCCTACTTATTTTCCCAGTTTACTTTACCCCCAACCCCCGCCTTCGGCTTACATTTGTCTGGGTCATCTGGGTCTTCTTTCAGTTCCTTTAGCACATTGTGCCCCCCCCCCCCACCACCACCAGAAGGCTGTTGCATCTGTTTTTTCTGCTGAGAACACTCCCCACACTCGGCCTAGCTAAAACCTCCTCTTTCCACAGAGATCAGCTCAGCACCCTCCCTTCCCTGGAACAGCTCTCTGACTTCCACTTCAGTACAAACCATGTCAACCCCATCCCCCCTCCCCGCCCCGTTCTTCCCTGCCCACCCATTTTGTAGATCTCAAGCCTCATACACCTCTTTATTGTGATAGACTTAGCAGTTACAGTGTTTCATTTATCTGTGCAACTATTGGAGCAAGGTCTGCTAAGTTTCACTAGCCTAAAGGTAGTGACCTCCCAGTTTGTTTTTTGTGGTTCTTTCTGTAACAGAGACAGAGAGAGACAGAGAGAGGGACAGGGACAGACAGACAGGAAGAGAGAAAGATAAGAGCATCAATTCTTCGTTGCGGCACCTTAGTTGTTCATTGATTGCTTTCTCATATGTGCCTTGATGGGGGGGGGGCGCTACAGCAGACCGAATGACCCCTTTGTTCAAACCAGATGAGCCTGCGCTCAAGCTGGCAACCTTGGGGTTTTGAAGTTGGGTCCTCCGCATCCCAGTCTGATGCTCTATCCACTGTGCCACCACCTGGTCAGGCACCTCCCGGTTTGTTTAAGTTCACTCCCATATGTCCAGCACCCAACACCATGCCTGGCATCGAGTAGGCAATTCATATTATTATTCTAATGGCTATTCTGTGTTCTTACTCATATTTGAGTCCAGTGTGTAATTTTTCCAGCGTGGTTTAGCGTTCATTAGTATCTTCTAGGGCCAAGATTATGATAACGTCAATAAGCACAGATAAAGGTCAATAAACACTATTGAGCTGGCTGGACCTTGACATGTTTTAAGTGCTTAGCAACTATTGAATTGATGCAGAAGTCACCTGTAGTCTGAGTATTATGGTTAACTGCTATTTTGTTTTGGTGACAGGGACAGAGAGAGACAGTGAGAGGGACAGATAGGGACAGACGGGGAGGGAGAGAGATGAAAGGCATCAATTCTTTGTTGCGGCACCTCAGTTGTTCATTGATTGCCCTCTTATATGTTCCTTGACTGGGGGACTACAGCAGACAGTGATCCCTTGCTCAAGCCAGTGACCTTGAGTTCAAGCTGGTGAGCCTTGCTCAAACCAGATGAGCCTGTGCTCAAGCTGGCGACCTAGGGGTTTCGAACCTGGGTCCTCCGTTTCCCAGTCTGACTTTCTATCCATTGCGCCACCACCTGGTCAGGCGATGGCTGTTGTTTATTGGGCACATACTATGTGCCTGGCACTTTACGGAGTGCTTCACAGTGGCCATCTCATCCTGTCCTCACATCCTACCAGGGAGGTACTTTTATTACCTCCATTTTATAGCTTAGGAGACAGAGCCTTAGGAACCTGGAAGCTAGTAGGCGGTGCAGACAGGATTTCTCAGCCAGAGCTCCTAACTTCCTATCATGCCAGTTTTCTTCTGTTCTCATTACACCGCCTTCAGCAGGGGCCGAGTTCTTAATCACAATGGTAAATCAATGATATCTGTTATTATGGGGCATTCATTGAGTACAAATCACTTTGCATCCCATCCATTCATTTATCCAACAGGTATTTACTGAGAACCTACCATGTGCCAAGCTGTGTTTGAGGGGCTGGGGGACCACAGTAGTGAATACAACAGAATGAAACACTGCCTTTGCAGAGTTGATATCCTAGTGTGAGGAGGAAAAACTTAGAACAAATACCTGATTATGATCAGTGCCACAGAGAAAATGAAAGCAGAAAAAGGAACTCTAGAGTGGGACGACTGGGGTTTCCGTGATCTCGTTTCATGCTCCCAGCAGTCTTATTTTCCCCATTGATGATGAGATTCAGAGAGGGGAAGTTACCTCCTCAGGCCCACAGCTCACAGGCTGGGAAGGCAGGTCTCTGGTCAGACTGAGGATCCCATCCTGCCCATCACTCTTTATTGTGTGTCTAATGAGCGCCTAGTATTGTGGTGGAGACATAAGGGACATCAAGCATTTTCCCAAGCGTTTATTTAGTTTGATAGGCAGGTAAGTTGACCCAGGTGCGTGGAGGGCTCATACAGCTGGATGGGAGAGTCCATGCTGGGCCCAGGGCAGATATGAAGTGTGACCGCCTATGGGAGTTGTTAAAGCTGGAGTCCAGGCTCAGGTGGACAAATTGATTCCAGAGATCTGGAGCAGAAGACTAGAGCCGCTCATACTCTAGGGCCGTTGGTGATTCACAGGCGTCGCTTCCCTGCCCCCACGACCAGCTCCGAGCCCCGCCCCTTTCCGCCCTAGCTCTCCAGCCCTCCAGGCCATCTAGCGGGGAGAAAGTGGCTAGTGACCAAGTGATAAGCTCCGGCGCTCCCTGGGGAAACCACATGCAAATTCAAATAGTGGTTCCGCTCTCCCCACTCAGAATCAACTGCTTTGGGGGCCTTCCAATAGGGACTGACAGCTGGTCCCCTGCCCTGAGTTGGTGGTCCTCGGGACTCAGTTTCTGCCCAGCGGATCGCTTGAACCGGGAAGGCAGTCTGGAACCCTGGGGAGGAGAGCCTGGGCTTTGGAGCTGCAAAGGTGGCGAGCACCACCTCCCTCAGGCAGGCCAACTTCCGTGGGGCACTTCATGAGGGCCTCTTAGAACATTTGCCCGTTCTTTAAAGAGGTATACTGTTAGGTTTCCTTGATCAAGCTGAAAATAAACATCTTTGGGAGTCTGATGAATTCATTCAATCAACTAACATTTGTTGAGTATATTTTATGAGCCATATCTAGGGGCTGAGGATAAGCAATGAACAAGAAGTCCAAGCAAGGTCAGTCTCCTCAGGGACTTTTCAATGAGGGAGATGGACATTAGACTGTGACACACATGAATATTTTATTACAATTGTGAGAAATGTTCTGCATGAGAAAGGGTTTTGTGCTTGGGTAAACTGGGCAGACTGGCTGGCTCTTTACTTTCTTTTTACTTTTTGAAATGGAATTTATTAGTGTGAGTTTTTTAAATGAAATTTAAAGGGGCTCTCCAGTTTCTAAAGGCCATTTCAGAGATTTCTCCCTTCAGACCAGGACTAAGAGGCAAATCTTCATTTCTTTCTGAACACCCTCACCTCACCGGGTCAAAAGGCCTGCTCTCTGCCAGGAATAGGTGCTGCGGGGTGAAAAGGAGGGCTTCCCATAAAGGCTGCTCTGTGCATGAACCTAGCAGACACTCAGTAAATAATTGGTAAATTAATGTCATTTCAAGGAGAGATAGCTTAGTTGGTTAGTGTTGTCCCAATATGCCAAGGTCATGGGTTTAATCCCTGGCCAATGAACTTGTGAACAGATGGAACAAGAATTCCATTTTTTTTTTCTCTCTCTCTCTCTCCCTTTCCTCTCTCTCTAAATCAAGAAAATAAAATTTTAAGTTTTAAAATGGAGAGATAAAAAGCCACTGATTCCATCTGCAAAGGGGGATTGTCTCAATGGGAAAAGAGGAAATCTCAGCACTGTTACTCCTCGATTTCTGGAAGGGTGAGGAATTTGGGGACTAGGGGAGGCATGATAGGGACGCTGGACTTCCATTAGACACATACTTTTAGAGCAGGTGCTGGCACTGTGTTGGGTAGGAGATACATTGATGAAGAAGACAGACGCCTGACCTGTGGTGGCGCAGTGGATAAAGCGTTGACCTGGAAACGCTGAGGTCGCCGGTTCGAAACCCTGGGCTTGCCTGGTCAAGGCACATATGGGAGTTGATGCTTCCAGCTCCTCCCCCCCTTCTCTCTGTCTCTCTCTCCTCTCTCTCCCTCTCTCTCTCCTCTCTAAAAATGAATAAATAAATAAAAAATTAAAAAAAAAAAAAGAAGACAGGCAGGGTCCTTGTCCTCCCAGGCCTCACAGTCTGGTGAGAGCAAAAGGCAACAGGAAGACAATGTGATATGCATTATGAGGGGGCAGAGAAGACACCTAAGTTGATTTCAGGAGAATAAGCGTTTTGGAGAGGAAGAGGGCTGGTAGGAGAAAGTGTGCAGGACCAGGACCGAAGAATCAGCATATGCAAAGGCCCTGGGGGAGAGAAAGCTTGATTCAAAGAACTCAAAGTAGTTCAGCATGTTCAGACTTTGGAGACTGATTAGGGGTTGGTAGGATGTTGGAGAGAAAAGCAGAGCTATTTCACCCACCTAGGGCAGGCTTTCCCTTCAGTTTTCCCCTTGGGGGAAAACTATATTTCCCCGATGCACAACTAGTTAGGGTTATGAAGTCCAGGAGGTCCACGTTATAGAACATCGGCTCATTCAATCCTCATACAACTCTTAGATGTTTGATAAAATGACTTCCACTTTACAGATGGGACAACTGAGACTGTTTGGGTGCCTGGTCCAAGGGCACATAGCTCCTGATGTTTGAGAGTTTATATGTTGTTTTATGTTAATGCTTCTGTTCTAGCAGTTCCTTTTACATGAGGAATTGTGTGTAAATGCTTTCTTTGGTAATAGAACCATGTAAACATGAGGCATTATTAGTTTTCAGCCTACAGCCATTGGGGAGCCCAGGAGGGGGCAATAATGAAAGCCAAAAGGCCCAAAGGCCTCTCTTAAAATTTCCCCACATCTATTCTGGTTCCCTCTCTGGGGCACCTCCAGATTATTATCTTCTGCCAAGTAGACAGTTTGTTTCTCAGAAGTTACAAGACGTGGGAGGTTAAAAAAAAACAACACATCAGCACCAACAACGACAAAAACTTCTGCAGCAGCCTGAACACAAAGAGTATGCATTTTGAACAAAGGGCAGGGTGAGACCTGAAAGTAAATGCTGACACATCCTCTCTCCAGCTGTGAACTGGGGGTCTGAGGGCTGCAGCAAAGGTCATCTGTCTCCACATCTTTGGGCAGGAAATGCAATTCAATCCTCTCAGTGACTGATGGGTCTGCTAGATTAATGGAATGTCCCTAACCCTGGACTCTGTTCTGACAGCACAAAAAGGAAATCAAACTTCTCTCCTCCCCTCTCTTCTTACTAAGCAAGGTCAGCTGACTCCTTATTTTAAAAGTTCAAAATTTTTCTCCCAGAAATCTGCCCTCAGGGTGTCCCTTAAAGATCTGGGAACCATTCCAGGCTTTTCTTCTGTCCTGACTTCATCTTTCAAATAAAAATTAATGTAAAGGGCATGATGGTCCCTGAAAAGGTTAACTGCCAGCCCTGCTGTCCGGCCCTTGGGGATTGACAACCAATGACCATTTAGCATGATGAAGTAATTCTTGGATTTTGATTTCTATTGGTTAATGCACTTGCCCATCAACCCAAAGATGCAAGTTTTGAAAGTATCTTTGAACTTTCACAACTCGCTTCCTGGCGTTAACCCCTTCATAAACTGACCTGTTATTTCCAACTTTCCTTTCAAAGCTTACACAGAAAGAGAGATATTAGAAAATGCAGAACTCTAGGCATAAACTTGTCTTCCCCAATGACCAAAGCTACATGTAATTGTCCTCTTTTCTCACTCTGATACTTCAGTCCACAAGGAACTGAGGAATGGAAAAATGAAAAATGCCTTTGGGAACTTCAATCATTTTGACATAGTGTGGTCTATTGTTTCCCAAAGTATTCTTTAAAATCTTATTGATTTTAGAGAGAGAAAAGGGAGAGAGCAGGAGAGAACCAGGAACATCTGTTACTGTATATGCCCTGACCGGGGATCGAACCAGCAACCTCTGTGCTTAGTTTAGGGACAATGCTCTAAACAATTCAGCTATCTGGCCAGGGCCCCAAATTATTATTATTATTATTATTATTATTATTATTATTAAGTGCATGAAATAGCTGTAGAATGCATGCCTATTTTTTTAAATTCATTTTTAGAAAGGAGAGAGGGAGAGAGAGACAGAGAGGAAGAGAGAAGAGAGAGACAGAGAGAGAGAAGGGGGAGGAGCTGGAAGCATCAACTCCCATATGTGCCTTGACCAGGCAAGCCCAGGGTTTCAAACCGGCGACCTCAGCATTTCCAGGTCAACGCTTTATTCCCTGCGCCACCTCAGGTCAGGACCAAATTATTTTTTAAAAATTGCAACAGTAAAACAAAATATGGCAAAACTTTTTTTTTTTTTTACAGAGACAGAGAGAGAATCAGAGAGAGATATAGGCAGGGACAGACAGACAGGAACGGAGAGAGATGAGAAGCATCAATCATCAGTTTTTTGTTGCGCGTTGTGACACCTTAGTTGTTCATTGATTGCTTTCTCATATCTGCCTTGACCGCGGGCCTTCAGCAGACCAACTAACCCCTTGCTCGAGCCAGCGACCTTGGGTCCAAGCTGGTGAGCTTTTGCTCAAACCAGATGAGCCCGCGCTCAAGCTGGCAACCTTGGGGTCTCGAACCTGGGTCCTTCTGCATCCCAGTCCAACGCTCTATCCACTGCGCCACCACCTGGTCAGGCATGGCAAAACTTTTAAGTTTGGCAAAGCCAGGTTCTGGATACAAAGTCCTTGCTGTATACTTTTGTTATATTTATATCCTATCCCTTTCTTTCTGTTTGAACTATTTCATAAACTTAAAAAGACACAATGGTTGTTAAAAATGCAAATAATATTTAAGTATAGTCTCTAAATAACTTCTTCAAAATTTTTCTCCTCTCCTCAGAAGTGTTCAATGATTTGCTGCACCATTTGAGCTTTTCTTTTCCTTTCTCTTATATATTACCTCTATATAGTTTAACATAAATGGGATCATGACATACACGTTATTCTGTGACTCACTTTTCATTTTTTAACCAATCCTGCACTTTTTCTGTATTTACCTTCAATGTATTTACATTCAAATTTACCTCAGCCTTAAAGGATATTTTAGAATGAGGCAGTTGGACATATGCAAAGATCTCCAAGATCATATTAGTGAAAATGGAATGGATAGGACAGTGTGTCTACTTGTGTTACACACTGATAAAAGAAAATGTATATGGAGGTTTGTAAAAAGGCATAAACTATTTCTGAGAGGTTACCCAAGAGCCTTGCTAACAAGCCTTCTGGGGTGGGAGTGTGGAGGGGAGAAACTGGATGGATGGAGAGAGGGAAGAGAAAGACTTATAGCAATATTCACACAGTTTTTAGCCCTGGCCTGAGAGCTCAGTTGATTAGAGCATCGTCCCAATCCGCAAAGGTTGCTGGTTGCATCCCCTGTCAGGGCACAGATAGAAAGAGATTGATATTTCTGTCTGTCTCTGTCTTTCCCTCCCTCGCTCTCTAAAATCAATCACTAAAAAATAAATAAAGGCAAAATTTACCTATAAAAAAGAAAACAAGTTTTATTTTATTTTTTTACAGAGACAGAGAGAGAGTTAGAGAGAGGGATAGACAGGGACAGATAGATAGAAGAGAAGCATCAGCCTGACCTGTGGTGGCGCAGTGGATAAAGCGTCGACCTGGAAATGCTGAGCTTGCCGGTTCGAAACCCTGGGCTTGCCTGGTCAAGGCACATATGGGAGTTGATGCTTCCAGCTCATCCCCCCCTTCTCTCTCTCTGTCTCTCCTCTCTCTCTCTCCCTCTGTCTCTCCCTCTCCTCTCTAAAATGAATAAATAAGAAATAAAAAAATAAATAAAAAAAAAGAAAAGAAGCATCAATCATTAGTTTTTCATTGTGCGTTGCAACACCTTAGTTGTTCATTGATTGCTTTCTCATATGTGCCTTGACTGTGGGCCTTCAGCAGACCGAGTAACCCCTTGCTAGAGCCAGCGACCTTGGGTTCAAGCTGGTGAGCTTTTGTTCAAACCAGATGAGCCTGTGCTCAAGCTGGTGACCTCAGGGTCTCGAACCTGGGTCCTCTGCATCCCAGTCTGACACTCTATCCACTGTGCCACTGCCTTGTCAGGCAAGGAAACAAGTTTTAAACTGGACACTATTTTATAATTATAACAGAACTTGTAAAATATTTAAATATACTTTATTTATTTAAAAATTTTCTTTTATTTTACTTTTTTTTAAAGTACACTTTAAGCAATTATATTTGGGTGCCCACCATATAGATTCAGAAAGAGAAAATTACCAGTACCTCTCACTGTTCATATTATCCCCAGAGTTGAGTCTTTTCCTGCAATTTTTTTGGTGAAGATTTTAGAAAGAAGAGAGGGTGGGGGTACAGCGAGAAATATCAACTCATAATTGCTTCACTTTAGTTGTTCCTTGCTTACTTGTGTCTGTATGTGCCTTGAGTGGGCAAACCTGGGGTCTTGAACCAGCGACCTCATAGTTCCAGGTGGATGCTCTATCCACTGCGCCACCACAGGCCAGGTGTTTTCCTGGGTTTGTGCTAATCACTCTTTGCTTTTACTTGTGCTTTCCCTCTATTTATTTGGTTTAGATTTGCCTGATTTTGAAACTTGAAATGAAATTCATTTTTGAAGAGGTAATACATTTACATAGTACAAAAATCAAAAGGTACTACAATCTATAAAAGGAAAGAAGTCTGTAAGTTTCAAAATCAGGAAACATTAATGCATACAGTTGGTAAAACTCTCACACTGTACCAAGTAATACATTTCCTTCTCTTTTCTCAGTTCCTTTACCCATATTTTGATTATTATTATTTAAAATTTTTAATTATTTATTCTATTGATTTTAGAGAAACGGGGGGAGAGAGAGAGAGAGAGAGAGAGAGAGACAGGAACATCTATCTGTTCCTCTATGTTCCCTGGTGGGAGATCAAACTGTCAACCTCTGCACTTTAGGATGATGCTCTAATCAACAAGCATCTGGGCAGGGCATGATTATTTCTTTCCAAAGAAAATCCTATGCAGCCTGACCTGTGGTGGCGCAGTGGATAAAGCGTCGACCTGGAATGCTGAGGTCACCGGTTCGAAACCCTGGGCTTGCCCAGTCAAGGCACATATGGGAGTTGATGCTTCCTGCTCCTCCCCCCTCTCCTCCTTCTCTAAAATGAATAAATAAAACCTTAAAAAAAAAAGAAAAGAAAATCCTACGCATATAAAATATATGTATGTAGATATAGAGATATATCTACATATGCTTAACATCAGTGGTCAGCACAATTAAGTATTAGTATTCTGCACCTTGTTTTGTTATAAGGCTACGAAATCATTCCACATCAGTATATATTGAGCTACATTTTTATTTATTTATTCATTTTAGAGAGGAGAGAGAGAGAGAGAGAGAGAGAGAAAGAAGGGGGGAGGAGCAGGAAGCATCAACTACCATATGTGCCCCAACCAGGCAAGCCCAGGGCTTCGAACCGGTGACCTCAACGTTTCCAGGTCGACGCTCTATCCACTGCGCCACCCATATTATTTTTTGGGTTTTTTTTTTTTTGTGTGTGTGTGTGTGTATTTTTCTGAAGCTGGAAATGGGGAGAGACAGCCAGACAGACTCCCGCATGTTCCCGACCGGGATCCACCCGGCACGCCCACCAGGGGCGATGCTCTGCCCACCAGGGGGTGATGCTCTGCCCCTCTGGGGCATCGCTCTGCCGCGACCAGAGCCACTCTAGCGCCTGGGGCAGAGGCCAAGGAGCTATCCCCAGCGCCCGGGCCATCTTTGCTCCAATGGAGCCTTGGCTGCGGGAGGGGAAGAGAGAGACAGAGAGGAAGGAGGGGAGGGAGGTGGAGAAGCAAATGGGCGCTTCTCCTATGTGCCCTGGCCAGGAATTGAACCCGGGTCCCCCGCACGCCAGACCGACGCTCTACCGCTGAGCCAATCGGCCAGGGCCTATTTTTTAAAATGAAATAATAACATTTCACTGGGCACACAAATGGTCTAAGCATTACTTAATCAGTTCCTCAACTGTCAGACCATTTGAATTTTTTTCTGTTGCAAATAGAGCTGTGATGGCTTGTATCTTTGTATTTGAGTCTATCAGTAGAAAATAGATCAGGGAGTGGTTATCACTTTCTAAGGCGTCCTGGCCCCATCACTACTTACCTGTCCTTGACAAGTTTCTTAGATCCAGGCAGGTGGGACAATCTTTTATCCAACAGGCATCGCCAGGTGCCTCCAGTGCCTTGCTCTTGGCAGGCACTCTGAGTCAGGGGGTTATGGGCTAACCCTGCAATAGTCACATTGTACCAGGTGGCCCCATCTAGAGAACCTTGCAGATATCCCAGGCCCCCTCCCCCACTCATCCTTACAATACTTCCTTTTCTTCATTCCACAAGTATTTCTAGAAGGTTGACATGGGGATCCAGTGCTAAATTAGACCATGAGGTAGCTTGATAGGTGAATTATGACCATTCTGGAAAAACACTCTCAGGTTGTACTGTCCAATCAGGTAGACACTAGTTACCTATAACTATTTAAATTGAATTACAATTAAATAAAATTTAACATTCAGTTCCTAATCTCACTACCCATGTTTCAAGTGCTCAATAGCAACATATGGCTAGAGGCTCCTATATTAGTGCAGACAAAAAAACATTTCCAACCCCCCCCCTCCCAAAAATAAACATTTCTCTGATGCTCTAGGGACAGCCTTAAAGGGAGGCATGGCAGTAAAGCCTGTGGGCTCTGGATTCCTGGAACAAGCCCTGGGTTCAAGTCCTGCCTTTTGCTATTTCACAGTGTAAAATTTGGGCAAGTAACCTGAACTCTTTTTTTTTTTTCCTTACAGAGACAGAGAGTCAGAGAGAGGGATAGACAGGACAGAGAGATGAGAAGCATCAGTCATTATTTTTTTGTTGCGCATTGCAACACCTTAGTTGTTCATTGATTGCTTTCTCATATGTGCCTTGACTGCAGGCCTTCAGCAGACCGAGTAACCCCTTGCTCGAGCCAGCAACCTTGGGTCCAAGCTGGTGAGCTTTTGCTCAAACCAGATGAGTCCGCGTTCAAGCTGGCGAGCTCGGGGTCTCGAACCTGGGTCCTCCGCATCCCAGTCTAACACTCTATCCACTGCGCCATCACCTGGTCAGGCTGGGTTGGTTCTTCTATATACTCTTAAAGCACAGAGCTGCTCAATCAACTTTTTTTTTTTACAGAGACAGAGAGTCAGAGAGAGGGATAGACAGGGACAGAGAGAGATGAGAAGCATCAATCATTAGTTTTTCATTGCGCGTTGCAACACCTTAGTTGTTCATTGATTGCTTTCTCCGCCTTGACCGCGGGCCTTGAGCAGACCGAGTAACCCCTTGCTGGAGCCAGCGACCTTGGGTTCAAGCTGGTGGGCTTTTTGCTCAAACCAGATGAGCCTGTGCTCAAGCTGGTGACCTCGGGGTCTCGAACCTGGATCCTCTGCATCTCAGTCCAACACTCTATCCACTGCGCCACCACCTGGTCAGGCTCAATCAACTTTTGATGAATTAAGAAATGAATGAATGGGGCCAACACAGGGTCTGACTGAGGCTTTTGTAAGAATGAGCAGGAGGGTCCAGGAAGTCATGATTAAGATGTCTCAAATACAACTGGCCTGGTCCTTTTTTTTTTTTTTTTTTTCAAGGAAAAGTACCTCTTTTGGAGAATTACCTTAATCTTCCCTTTTATACCTACTGCCTGATCCTCTAGAGGACAATTAGCTAAAACTAGGAGCTCAAGGGTCTTGGCCCTTCCCCCTTTGGCCCAAAATAACCTCCTCCCCCACTTTGAGCAAATGCCTGAAATTCTTTCAACAGAAGGACAAAGCCTTTCATCTGCCAATTACTGATAAAGGGAAAATGCAAATATCGCTGGGGAAGGTGATCCATCAAGGGCTCAACATTTATTGAGTGACCACTTACCATCAGGCTGCAGGGTAGGCATTCTGGGGTAGTCAGAGGAGAACAAACCCCTGGCTGGCCCATTCTTCTCTCTGCTCTCCAGTTTACTCGCAGTTTGTAAAGGGAGGAGATTAAATTAGGTGACTTACTCTACCCTTTCCCACCCCATGGCCAGGAACTCCACATGGGGTGATATATGGACTTAACTGTTTTACCCTAAGTTCCTGTCATTGGATCTTTTCCTGACACCAGATTTTGGGGACACCATAGGCTTCATGGGGAGAGAGAAGGGTCTTTATGGGCCCAGCACGCTTCCGCTGCGCTACTCTACTAGCAGTGAGAGAGAAGTGTCTTTAGCAGGACAGGAGAATGAAGATAAACCCTTCTATTTCAGTTTTCCTTTATTCCACTGAACTCACTTTCCTCCGCCCTCCAGGCCACACACTCTCCTTGGAACGTTTTTATTTCATTATACAGGAGCAGTAAAGATGGGCAGTATCTGAAAAAGCATGTGATGCCTGAGGCTCTGGTTTGAGCCCCAGTGACTCCACTTAACAAGCTATGTGATCTCAGGTGAATGGCTTTGCCTTTCTGAGCAGTAGTTTTTTTGCAGATGAAGAATAACAAGACTATTTCCCTTAAAGGGTTTCTTGTGAGAAAGAAGCAAATCAAATGGTCCCTGGTCCCTGGTTCTTGACAGAGGCCAAAGGCAAAACTCTTCTCACTCCCACTGAGCCAATGTGAAACAATTTTTGATGTTTGCAAGCTAGTGGACTTGGATTAAAACAAACTTCTAAATAGTCTTTGGCAGAAGTGGGGGGGGGGCTACAAAAAGATAGGACAGGATCCTGGACAGGTAGCTCAGCTCAGTTGGTTAGAACATCATCCCAACATGTCAAGGTTGTGGGTTCAATCCCTGTTCAGTGGTATAACAAATCAATGAATGTTTCTCTCTCTCTTTCTCAAACTTCCTCTCTCAAAAAAACAAAGAGCCTGACCAATGGTGGTGCAGTGCAGAGAGCACTGACCTGGGATGCTGAGGTCCCCTCCTGCCTCCACCTGAGGTTGCTGGCTTGAGCACAAGCTCACCAGCTTGAGCATGGATTCACTGGCCTGAGCGTGGGATCATCATCATGATCTTACGGTCGCTGGCTTGAGCAAGGGGTCACTGGCTCAGCTGGAGCCCCCCCCCCCCCCAGCACATGAGAAGCAATCAATGAACAACTAAACACCAGTTGATGATTCTCATCTCTCTCCCTCTCTCTCTCTGTAAAAGAAAACAAAAACAGAACAGGAAACTTTAAGGTGAGTGAGGGGGGAAGGTGTCTCTTAGGGTGACCAATAAGAACTGATTGTTCACATCGGATCTCAGATGGGGAAGCCACTTCCTCTCCACATGTCTGCTGATTGTTGTGTTGACAGAAGGATGACAGAAGGGCAGAGCCATCATCCAGATTTATAACTTTTCTGTGGCTCAGTTTCCCTGTCTGCAAAATGACTTGCTCCAACTATCACACAAGGTTAATGGCAGAAATAAATGAAAAGAATGGGAAGTATTTTTACCACACCTGCTATAAGCATCTATAATGTTCCTTTATTTAAGTCCTGGTGTTATGTCTTCTCATCGTGATCTTTACCTCCAGGATCAGGCCTCATTGGCCTACAGGAATGTTTAGGGCCAGCTTTTCTCACAACCAAAGACAACCTTCCTGATCATGATGGAATTACAGGGCAACATATTTACCGTTTCCCTGCAAATAAGACATCTCCCGAAAATAACACCTAGTGCAATTTTTTTCAAGCTTAGAAAATATAAGGCCTCCCCTGAAAATAAGACCTAGCGCGTCTTCAGGAGCAAAAATTAATATGACACTGTTTATTTTCAGGGAAACAGGGTAGATTGTTTTACATGGAAATAGAGTCACAAGAAATTCTTGATGGAATTCAGAGTTTGGCTGGTTATGCTGATGTTTGTGATGACATGATTAAGTATATTAATAAATGTTGGGTTTTTGTTCAACAATAGATGTGAATTCTTGTTTATGGAAAAATAAGACATCCCCTGAAAATAAGACCTAGCGTGTCTTTAATTAATCAAAAATTAATATAAGACACTGATTTTTGGGGAAACACGGTAGGATTCCGTTTTGGGGGGTGGTCACAGCCAACTAGATATATGGCCAGAGAAACATACCTAGACCTAATGAGAGGGTGCCCATATCTCTGCCAAGAAGCCCAGTGGGATTAATCAGGGGAGCCCAGAATTCCCGGCGCTCCATCCCAAAGCGTCTTTCATCTTTTCAGACTTTTATCTTTATAAACGGCCAATAAGGGCTTACCCTCTGCCTGTTTGCCAGCTGCGTTAGGAGGCGCCAAATCCAATTCTCTCGGTTCATTCCTGAGCCTCTATTTCCTCCTGTTGGCGAACGCAGGGACCTTTAAAAAATGTTGAATGAATGAATGAAAGGCAACGTCTTCCGGTCATCTCGTAGCTGAGAAGGCTCTGGTCTGACTGTATTTCCTGTACCTGTGTGTATGTGTATGTCTGTTCAGATCTTGAGTCCGGGAGTTTAAAAGTTGGCAGTTCGTACAGGTATGGATGCTGCGCTAATTTCTTCCCGAGCCGCCAAATGCCTCCTTCTTATGGTAGGTCCGCCTGTGGGGTAGATCCATCGCCCTACCCTAAAAGAAAAGACTTGCAGCAGGAAAAAAATAATAAAATAAACAAACAAATAAAAATGTTTTGAATTTGGGTCGGCCCCGTAAGTAATGGGGTGGGGCGGCTGAAGGAAGAGGAAGAGGGGTAGTTAGCTCGTGGGCAATAGGGATAGGAATTGAGCTGGGGGGTCTTCTTTTGGGGTGCCAAGCACAGGGGGTTTTCAAGCCGGCATGCTCGGCTTGCATTTCCGTGCCTCCCGCTGAGGCCAGCCGTGCAAATCTGCATCTCCTTCCCCACGCCCTCCTCCTTCTTTCCCTCCCTCCCTCCCTCCCTGCCCCGCCATCTCCGGGATGCGCCCTCCGCTTGCAACTCAGCCCTCCAAAAGTCAGCTCTGCACACAACTCCCGGGCGGCGGCGGCGCCTGCGTGCAGAGGCACACTCGTGACCCAACAACAAAACAGCGATGCCAGGGCGCTAGCGGCGCCCGGTGCCTCCCGGGCGCCCTCCCCGCCCTTCACCTCCTCGAGCCGCCGCCCCCGCCCACCCCTCCGGTCTCGGGCCGAGTGCCCCCCTACCCCCCCAGCCCGGCCGCAAGCTCAGAGCGCGATCCGCAACAATGTTTACGTTCCGGGGATTATGACGTCGACGCCTCCCCCCCCCACACAACTGCTGAAAATGGTTTCCTAGGACTTTGCAAACGGATCTGCTTAAGTGTTGGTGCAAAACTTTGTAGATCTCGGCTCTGGCTTGCGTTATTTATTTTTTTGGTTTGTTTTCTTTGGTCTTCTCTCCTTACCCCCTCCGCCAAAATGCAGGGGGCAGGAGTGTTGACAATTAATTGGTGAACTCTCCTAAAAAAATGGAGGCAGAGAAAGACTCTGGAAGAAGATTGGTGTGTAGCTCCCCCCCCCCAAATCTGTATCTGGTATATGATAGATCTATTTTTTGTTGTTGTTTCTTGCTTCCTTTTCTTTCCTTTTCTGTATTTTGCAAGAGGACCGGAAAAAAAATATAATAAATTGCATGCAAAAGGAAGCCAGCAGCTTACTCCTCCAGTCCCTTGTGAGGCTCAGAGTCTCAGACACTTAAGTGGCGAGGTGGTAGCGGGGAAAGGCTTGGAAGGGGGTTGAGCGGACTCCGGGTTCGCCCGGAATCTGGGGGGCTGCCGGGTTGGGCGCTGGGCGGCGGAGGGAGGAGGCAGGGGATGCGGGGAGTGGCGGGGGAGTCTCCTTAGGAAGTGAGTGTGCGCGCGCGCTCGTGGGGAGATGAGGCAGCTGCTGGTGCGTTTTGGGGTCTCGTATGGGAGCTTTGTGGCGGCGGTCTGCCTCTCCCCCTCCCAAGCCCAGACCCCCCCTCCCACCTCTTCTTGCACTGGAGGGCGGTTGGCGGGGGCGGCTGGGGTCTCAGTCCTTCCATTTCTGCTTTCCAGCTTCCCGGGTAGGTCGGGGTCGGCTCCAGTCTTAGAAATGCCGCCGGCCCCGGGTTCCGGCTTCCCGGCTCTGCCGCCGCGGCCGCCGCGGCTGCTGTTAGCGCCGAGCCGGGCGCCGCCGCGGCTCCTCCTGGGGCCTACAAATGCCTCGCCAGCCCGTGCGAGGAGCCCCCTTCGGGGGTTACATAACCAGGCTCCCGGCTGAGTGGGCAAAACTCAACACCTCTCGGGGGTGGGGGGCAAGGGAGAGCCCCTCCCCAGATGTCTCTGCCACGGCCTCCAAAGATGTAGGAGGGGAATGCCCTGTGTAGGGCGCAGCCAGACACTGGGGGTGCGGCCCCTCTTGTTATCCCGATTTTCATCATCTTTGGCATTTACGCAAAGTTGCTCGTGTCGCGGTGGTAGGGTACAGGGGGCGCGCGGCTTCCGCACCTGTTCGAGCTGGGCCCAGGGTGAGAGGCGACCCCCAAGTCCCCCAATAACGTCCCGGGCTCTCTGGCTTGGGTCCCCGCAGCGCCCGATTGACCGCCAGAGATACGACGAGAACGAGGACTTGTCGGACGTGGAGGAGATCGTTAGTGTCCGCGGCTTCAGCTTGGAGGAGAAGCTGCGTAGCCAGCTATACCAGGGGGACTTCGTGCATGCCATGGAGGGCAAAGGTGAGACGCCCCCTCCTTCAGTCGCCCTCCGCGCCGCGGGCCGAGCGCACGTGGGGAGGGAACTGCCGGTGTCTGGGTTCGTATTTCGCGCCCGCGTCCCCCATTCCAGGGGATCCGGTGACGAAACGAGACCGAGCACTGGGGGGTGGGGTGGGGGTGGTGGTAAGGAGGAGGGCAGGCTGGAACCCGGGCCGGCCGTTGGCCTAGGCCCGGCCCTTGCCCACCACCAACCTCAGGGTGGTCAGAGCCAGCGGTCTGGCCGACAGAGGGACCTGGGGACGAACGGATGGACTGGCGGATGGAGGAAAGGCCGGTGCTCCGCGTTCAACCCCTCCCGGAGCCGGCCCAGTTTCTTGCGCGCTGCCCAGCTCCTTGCGCGCTGCCCAGCTTCTTGCGCGTTGCCCGGCAGGAGTCAGATTGGGGTGAGGGTCGCCCAGGCCTGAAGCCTCCCAAACCCAGTGCTATGTCGGGGCCCTGCCTTTTAGGGACTGGCGCTGGGGGCGCCCAGGGGTCACTGAGTGATGAGCCTCCTCAAGCCTGGGGTTTAAGGAACCCCATCACCTGGTGGGCTCTGTTCGCTTGGAGTTGGGTCTGGGTGACCTCCAAGTTGTTGTGCCGGTCCCCCACTTAAGCCTGAGGCCTCTAGCCCTGCAGCTCTGACAGTTTGAAGTGGGGACTGGGGGTCAGAGAGCGATACCTCTTCAGATTTAAGGCTGGGTTCCTTGTCCTCTGGCATTTTAGAGTGAAGACTTGGCGCACCCCTCTAGGACACAGGGTTTCTTCCTGGGCCTGAGACCTTGAGAGCTCTGTCGCTTTTGCGGGCTGTGCCACTTTAAAACATTGTGGGGAAGCCTCTGGGATTTTGGGGTGCCAACCTACCTGAGACCTTCAGGGCTGGAATTTCTCCCTGATCCTGATAATGGGACCATGTTTGGGATGTCCTCTAGACACTGGGGTGATGTGATGCTCTGGCTTGGGTCTGAGGGCTCCCAGAGGTCCTGTGGGATTGGTATTTTGGAGGTACCCTTGCCTAAGTAGGCATCTCCCTTTGCTCTCCTGGGATTTCTAAGTTCATCCCCCCCGCTTCAGATATTCGAGTTTCCTTTTTGTTACTCCCTCTCCATTTATCTCCCATCCCCTCCCTTGGAAAACCCTTCCATCCCCCCCCTCCCGTGAGTTGTGAGTTGATAACTGAGAAGCGCCTCCGCCCCCCAGGTTCCGCTTGGCTGGCTTGCCTGTGGGGTTAGCCTCTAGAAGAGACTGTCCAGGCTTTGCATTTTTGAAGTTTCTCTTTTGTGCCCACTGTTTCCTGGGGCTCTGGCTTCCTTGGTAGGGGGTCGTTGTGGGGGAGGGAAGACAAAATTTCTTCCAGCCTGCCTTGTCTTTAAGGGCAGCCTTGCGAAGTCCGGGGGCCATTCTCCACTTCCTTTAGATTTCCTTTGCACAAATTGGATTTTCATTCCTCTCCTTTCTTCCGTCCTGGTAGAGTGTTTGGCGGATCCTAAGCGAATACAATATGCAAACTCTTCCTAGTCATTTGGGAGGAATTCTCTGCCCGGGATGTCAGAGAATTTTCTCAGGCTCATTTAAGGAAGCTGACGCTGACCCCAGGGGTGGGCTTTGGGTGTGTGTGTGTGTGTGTGTGTGTGTGTGTGTGTGTGTAGCGGCCAGGGGTCCCAGTGAGGGAGATTCCTTAAATCTGCTGGCTGTTCAGGCTCCTTTCAAAGGAGAGAGCCCTAGGGTTTTGGTAGTTAATTCAGATCTGGCCCCAAAACTCTAGGGGAGGAGCTGAGAAACAGAAGGAGCCCTTCGCCAGGATTCAAAATAGAAGCTTCTTAAACTTCTCTGCCTTTCAATCTTTAGGAATCCCCATTCACTCAGAGCCCCTGGGGATCTGGGCTGCTGAGGTCAGGGCTTTCCTCAGCTCGGGTTTTGTTCTCTCCCTTTCTGAGCGGAGCTCCCCCCCACCCCCCAGTGCCCTGGCGCACTGTTTCCCTGGAGCAGGGGCTTCTGCCACCTGAGAGCTGTTCTGTCTTCCTTTCCTTCTGGCCAGACAAGGAGGCCTGGTGCCCTTGTGGATTGCTTCCGTTACCTGAGGATTTGGGGAGGTGAGGGTTAATCTCAGCTTCCCCCAACTCCGCGAATAGGGTAAGGATTTGGGGGTCTGCACTAGAGGGTCCCCACCCAGATGGAAAGCTGTTCTGTGAATTTTCTTTGGGTCTCTCCATGTCCCCATTGCACAGCCTTCGCGGGGGCGGGGGGAGCATCTCCCCCACTGGTTATCTAGTTGGAGCAGCAAGCCTTGTGATGGCTGCAGCAGAATTTCACCGTTAAGACAACAAAGCGGTGCCCAGTTCCCTAGTTATTTTGGCACCAAATACACAGTTTCCAGGGAAACCGGCATTTCCCCCCTCCCCTTCGCTATGCAGGATATAACAATAAGATCTTCTCTGATGCTCAGCTACAATGAGAACCCTCGTCCCAGCCTCCTCTCTGGGCCTTCGGATCCTCCCAGGTGGCATTCTTCAGTTTTGCCATCTCTTGACTTTCCGAGCTCAGCTTGGGATGCATTTCTCTGTCCCGCTTTCTCAACACTAGCCGGGCTCCTTCTGTGCAGGGCTCTTTCATGAGTCTCCCTCCGCAACCTTCGCCAGCCTTGGGCTGTTCATTGACAAGTTCTGACCCGTGGGGCATGCCGGGAATGACTGAGTAGGCAGAGGAGCTGAGGGAGTTGGCATGGCTTCTTTTGGGCTTCGCCTAATCCATTTTCCAGGGAGCTTTTGCTCTAAAGCTGGTGCCTGCATCTAGTATATAACCCTTGCCCCTTCCTCCATCATTTTTGTCCCCCTAACCAATTATCATGGTTCCACTGCTCCTTCATGACTTCACCAGCTTGTTTTAATTCTAATATCTAGATTTCAACTATGAGTACGTGCAGAGAGAAGCTCTCAGGGTCCCCCTGATATTTCGAGAAAAGGATGGACTGGGAATTAAGTAAGTTGCTGAAACTAATCGCTTTCCCCTCCCTGTCTCTCTCCCTAACACGGTTCATAGCTTGGGATGGATTTCTTCTATCCTTTGTCTCACCTCTCATCCCTGGGAAGGCTCTTTCTTCATTATCTGGGGGATACAGGATCTCCTTGTTCAAGATGCGGCAAAAGGAAAAACTTGCCAGATTGGTCTTTTTCAGAAAATTTGGGCAAAAGAGGATGCAGGATGCTTAAACAGTGATGTCTTTTTCCCCTGATCCACTCCCTTGGTTCATGTGCAGTGACTTCCTAAAGAGAGTGTGTTCCACCCCACTCCCCCTCCAAATCAGGAAACTGAGGCCGGGCCTGGGCCAGGAAGGGAATGGCCAGCCTCTAGGCCCAGAGGCAGGGCACCTGGATACGTATTTCTACTCAGACTCCCACTGGGTGGAAACTGGTCCTTTTCTGTGGAGGTTTCTAGGATGCAAGGCCCCTGTCCGGCCTTTCTCAGCCTGGCCCCAGCACAGCGCCCGCCTGCCTTCGCACTAGGTCTTGTTTGGTTTATGTTCTCAGAGATCTGTCAGAGCTCCAGGTGGGAAGACATCTGGGAGGCAGGCTGGAAGAACAGGTTTCCGCCCCTTGGGCAGGGGTGGGGAGGAGGCTGAGGGTGTCACCTCAGCCTGCTGTCCTTTGCAACATCTTCTTGCCAGGCTTGCTCAGGAGTCTCACGCCTGTGGGTAGAAATTAAGCCTGCGGGCATCATTGTTAATTAGTGGTGAATGTCACCATAATCATTAAGAGCCGTGTTACCGTATCCCTGGAGTTGGTATGATGCGTGTGCCTCTCTCCCCTCTGAACTTAAAGGGTTCCTCCCACCCTCCATAAACTCATTACGTGGTCTTTTCTAGAGGGTGGCTCACAGGGAGGGGTACCCACCCTAAAAGGAACAGGTGTTTGAAGGCCCAGTTCTGCTTCTTACTCTTGACAACACAGTTTAATGTTCCCTGGAGAAGAGGGTGGACAGTGGGCGTCCTCTCTCTTCTCTGGAGCCATGCTGAGTTCAGGTGTCGGGGAGAGTGTGCAGGTTTGGTTTGCCCACTGGAGTGAGGAAGGGGTTCAGCAGTGACCTTCCTTGAAAGACCAGCGGGTCTGTCACCCACCCTCTGGGTTCCCAAAATGAGAGCAAGTAAACCCTTTTGGAAAAATACTCCCCGAGTTGAGTCGAACTCTGTCGTTTCTGGCTTCTCACCAAAGTCTGCTCCCCCTTCTCTAGGATGCCTGACCCCGACTTCACAGTGCGAGACGTCAAACTCCTAGTGGGTAAGTTGCTTGCTGTGTGTGTGGCTCAGTGATGCCAAAGGAGGGAGAAGGAGAGAGGGAAGGAGGCCTGACCACCTGCCTGTTTAGGTTTTAACGGCCTCTGACAACAAAATCCCCGTGGGAGGAGGCAGCAGCAGGTGTGAGCTGCCACCATGTCATTGTGGGGAATAGGTCAGATTGCAAAGTCCTGAGAAGCTGGATCAGAGGGTGTCTGCCTGGGCGGTTTGATGAGGCTGATTTGGACCCCAGCCTCCAATTTCGGTGTCCCAGCCACGCAGTCTTAGATCTCTCCTTTGTGTTTGTGAGTTGCCGGGTAAACACTGCGTGCCTTATGACCTCTGAAAGACTTTCAGATTTTCCGGGGGAGGGATCATTCATTCATTCTTTCCTGTTTCCTGAGCACCCAGCATGCGCCGATGAATGCCCTGAGCACCTGCAGAGTGCCTGCTCACTCAGTGCTCTGGACCCCTGACCAGGTAGCAGGTGGCATTTTAGATTTCACAAGAAGTCCTTCAATAAAGCCATTTTCCCCAGAACTGTTTCTCAGGTAACTTCTACGTGGCAGACAAGTTCAGAGCTGTGAACGTGACAGACAAGGTCTCTGCCCTTTGGTTGGAGTGACGGGCAGCAGAGAAGTCAACAGTTTTTAAAAACATATATCTTTTTTTTTAATTTATTTACTTTTTTAGATTTTATTTATTCATTTTTATTAGAGAGAGAGGGAGAGATAGAGAACAGGGGGAGGAGCAGGAAGCATCAACTCCCATATGTGCCTTGACCAGGCAGGCCCAGGGTTTTGAACTGGCGACCTCAGCATTCCAGGTCGACGCTTAATCCACTGCGCCACCACAGGTCAGGCCACATATATCTTTTTGAAGGGTGATCATGGCTATGAAGAAATAGAGCAGGGTAGTAGGTGGACCGTGCTGGTGTTCTAGGTGGGGGTTCTCAGGGAGGATCCATTTAGACAGAGGTGTGAGGACGTTTGGACAGAGACCTGGGTGATGAGAAGCCAGCTGTCAGAAGGAACAGTCCAGATGGTGGGATGACCAAAGGAGAAGGTACTGAGATGTGGGAGGAATGGAATAAGCAAGGGGAAAGGGAGCATGAGAAAGGAAAGGTGACAGGGCCAGGTGCATGTAGAGCCTGGTGGAATAGGAGATTTGGGTTTGACTCCTAGTGTGAGGGGAATGCCATTGCGAGTTTATTTATTTAAGATTTTATTTATTGATTTTAGAGAGAGAGAGAGAGAGAGAAAGGTGGGGGGAGGAACTTCTGGTATGTGCCTTGATTGGGCAAACCTAGGGTTTCAAACCGTGATCTCAGCACTCCAGGTCAATGCTCTGTCCACTGCATCACCACTGGCTAGGTGCCATTGGGAGTTTTAAAGTGCAGTGCACTTAAAGGGTAGCTATGCAATCTGGTTATTTTCTTGGGGGTGGGGGAAGGGTTTAAGCATCTTTCTAAATGAGATAAAACTCACCCTTTACTTTAGCCATATTGGAGTGCACAACCCAGTGGTTTTTAGTATATTCACGATGTTGTACAACCATCACCACAATCTTTTTTTTTTTTTGTGGCAGAGGCAGAGAGAGTCAGAGAGAGAGGGACAGACTGACAGGAAGGGAGAGAGATGAGAAGCATCAATTCTTTGTTGTGGCATCTTAGTTGTCCATTGATTACTTTCTCATATGTGCCTTGACTGGGGGGCTACAGCAGACTGAGTGACCCCTTGCTCGAACCAGCGACCTTGGGCTCAAGCTGGTGAGCCTTGCTCAAATCCGATGAGCCTGTGCTCAAGCTGGTGACCTCAGGGTCTTGAACCTGGGTCCTCCGCATCCCAGTCTAATGCTCTATCCACTGCGCCACTGCCTGGTCAGGCAGCCATCGCCACAATCTTATTACAGAACACTCTGTTACCTCCAGCATAAGCCCTGTACCTTCCAGTTTCCCCTCTGCTTTTATCTCCTGTCAACCACTGATTTGCTTTTTGCTTCTATGGGTTTGTCTGCTCTGGACATTTCATAAGTGGAATCATGTAACATGTGGTCCTCTATGTCTGGCTTCCCTCTGGTGGCATTGTGTTGTCATGGTGTACATCCATTTTGTAGCAGGTGTCAGTGCATTATTCCTTTTGGTGGCTGAATAATATTCCATTTGTATGGACAGACTGTGTTTTGTTTACCCATTTTTCAGCTGATGGACATTTTTGTTTGTTTCTTGTTCTTAGCTATTATGAATAATGCTGCCATGAATATTCATGTACAAGTCTTGTGTGGTCATATGTTTTTCTTTCTCCTGGGTATATCTGTAGAAATGGAATTGCTGGGTCATTCAGGAACTATATTTAACCTCGTGAGGAACTGCCAGATTGTTTTTCAAAGCGGCTGCCCCAGGCCTGTCCTGAAGCACAGAGGTTGTCAGTTCGATGCCTGGTCAAGGCGCATATAGGGATCTCTCTCTCCCTTCCTCTCTCTCTCTCTTTTTTTTTTAGATTTTATTTACTCATTATTATAGAGAGAGGAGAGAGAGGGAGAGAGAAGATGGGGAAGAGCAGGAAGCATCAACTCCCATATGTGCCTTGACCAGGCAAGCCCAGGGTTTTGAACCGGCGACCTCAGTGTTCCAGGTCGAGGCTTTATCCACTGCGCCACCACAGGTCAGGCCCTTCCTCTATCTCTAAAGTCAATTAAAAAAGAAAGGCAGCTGCCCCCTTTTACATTCCCATCAGCAATGTTAGGAGGGTTCCAATTTCTCCACATCCTTGCCAACACTTGTCATTGTCTTTTCGATGAGAGCCATCCTAGTGGGTGTAAAGTGGTATGATCTGATGGAGGTTTTATAAAACCTGACCCTAGTGCTATGTGGAGAGTGAACAGCAGACCAGCGGGTGTGTCAGATAATCCAGCGTGCATAATTGGCCCAAAAGTGTGTTAACTGATACTCAGAGGGGAGGACGGATTGGCTGGAGGCGATGGTACCGATGACAGAGGGATCTCAGTTAATTGGCAAGGGCTAACTCAGGAGGCAGATTTGTTTTTCAAGTGGGATACCAGAAGTGCTGAAGGAAGTGTAAATCAGAGCAGAAGGCGGCAAACTTTCCACGAGAGGGCAGATGGGACAAGGGTCCCTGTCAATCAAGTCTTGGCCCAGGCATCATGCCCTGGTGCCTCAACCCAGGCCCAGACTTTGCTGTTAAATAACCTTGGTTTGAAGCCCTACTGTACTAGATGACAGGTGATTTGGGGCAAGCTATTTAACCTCCCTAAGCCTCAATTTCCTCATCTGCAAAGTGGAGCTAATTGCAGAATCTGCCTCAAAGAAGGACCCTATAAGAGAATAAATGAATGCTTAGAATTCTGCTGGATGATGGGTGTTCAATCAGTGGTCCCCATAATTATTTATTATAATGGCAGGGCATGGAGCTGATGAGATTCTCTTTATGAGCAAAGATTAAAGCCAGATTCTCAAATCCGGGAGTCAGGCAATGTCATAGTCTTTTAAAAAAATTTTTTTTAATTTATTAATTTGAGAGAGAGAGACAGAGAGAGAGAGAGAGAGAGAGGAAGGGGTAGAAAGAGAGAGATAGAAAGATTGATTTATTTATTTATTTATTTTTTAAATTTTTTTTTTAATTTATTCATTTTAGAACGGGGGGGGGGAGAGAGAGTGAGAGGAGAGAGAGAAGGGGGGGCAGGAAGCATCAACTCCCATATGTGCCTTGACCGGGCAAGCCCAGGGTTTTGAACCGGCGACCTCAGCACCTCCAGGTCGACGCTTTATCCACTGCACCACCACAGGTCAGGCAAGATTGATTTATTATTCCACTTCTTTATGCATTCATTGGTTGATTCTTGATTCTTGTATCGAGCCCACAACCTTGGTGTATTTGGGATAGTGCTCTAACCAACTGAGCTACCTGGCCAGGGCAACATCAGAGTCTTCACAACTTTGCTTTTGGCCCTTTTGAGGAATGTTCAAGCCCTTGGTGGTTCATTATTCTGCCTATGTCCGGGCCGCCTCTTCCTTCTTTGATCCTTCTTCTGATTGTAGAAACAAATGTATAGTCCCGATGTCTTTGCTAGCTCTTGGAAAGTATAGGATGGCCAAGAAAGCAGGACTAGTAATACCTGCACAGTCTCTCCTGGCACTTCTGTGATAAGTACACGGTTGATGAATATGACAGTGCCTTGTGGAGACACAGCGAGCTCTGATGCTGAGAGATGCCTGTCATTATGGTGCACGTGGGGTATGATGACACCCATCTTAGTGCACACAGATATCTGGAGAGTGGCAGCGGGACACCTTTGTCATAGTGGCTTAAGTGACAGGTGTAACTCAAGCTGGCCTGAGCAAAATAGACTTACATAATAAGTTCAAGGGGTGACCTCTGGGCACCTATAGATCTAGGTTCTCCAAGAAGATCTCAAGAAGTTGCCTCATATTTTTCCTTTCTGCTTACTTCTTTTGCTTTTTTTTTCCTGTTTCATGCCCCTGCTTTAAAAAATTTTTCCATTGATATGAGAGAGAGAGTAAGGACTAAAGAGAGAGAGAGAAGCATCAACTCATTCCACTTAGTGTGCCCTCATAGATTGCTTCTGTAAGTGCCTTGACTGGGATTGAACCTGTGACCTCAGTGCGCCAGGATGGTACTTTATCCACTGAGCTCCCTGGCCAGGGCTGGGTTGTCTCTTCTTGATTCCTTCTTTTTTTATTAAGATTTTTTTTTATTTATTCATTTTAGGGAGGAGAAAGAGAGAGGAAGAGAGAGAGAGAGAGAGAGAGAGAGAGAGAGAAGGGGAGGGAGAAGCAGGAAGCATCAATTCCCATTTGTGCCTTGACCAGGGAAGCCAGGGTTTTGAACCAGTGACCTCAAGTGTTTCAGGTAGACGTTTTATCCACTGTGCCACCACAGGTCAGGCATCTTCTTCATTCTAAGAGGTATTAGTTTGCTAAGGCTGCATAACAGAGCCCCACAGGCTGGGTGACTTAAACAATAGATACTTATTTTCTCGAATTCTGTAGCTAGAAATTGAAGATCACTCTGTCAGCTGGTCTGGTGTCTTCAAAGGTCTGTCTCCTTGGCTTGTAGCTCACCGTCTTCTTCCTGTTTTCACATGGTCTTCCTTCTGTATTTATCTGTGTTCGATCTTCTCTTGTGAGGATACCAGTCTTATTGGATGAGGGCCTACCTTAAAGAACCCATTTTAATTTAAACACCTCTTTAAAGACCTTACTTCCAGCCCTGGACAGATAGCTTGGCTGGTTAGAATATTGTCCTGAAACACAGGTTGCTGGTTTGATCCCCAGTCAGGGCACATACAGGAACAACTCAATCTTCCTCTCTCTCTCTCCCTTCTTCTCTCTTTGAAAACGAATTAAAAAAAAAAGTTTCGGCCCTGGCCGGTTGACTCAGCGGTAGAGCATCGGCCTGGCGTGCGGGGGACCCAGGTTCGATTCCCGGCCAGGGCACATAGGAGAAGCGCCCATTTGCTTCTCCACCCCCCCCTCCTTCCTCTCTGTCTCTCTCTTCCCCTCCCGCAGCCAAGGCTCCATTGGAGCAAAGATGGCCCGGGCGCTGGGGATGGCTCCTTGGCCTCTGCCCCAGGCGCTAGAGTGGCTCTGGTTGCAGCAGAGCGACGCCCGGAGGGGCAGAGCATCGCCCCCTGGTGAGCAGAGCCTCGCCCCTGGTGGGCGTGCCGGGTGGATCCCGGTCGGGCGCATGCAGGAGTCTGTCTGACTGTCTCTCCCCGTTTCCAGCTTCAGAAAAATACAAAAAAAAAAAAAAAAAAGAGTTTCTTTCTATATTCTGGATATTGGTACACATTCCAGAATCATCTCCTACTTTGTGGTTAGCCTTTTCATACTCTTAAAGATATCTTTGAATAAACAGAAGTTCTTAATTTTAACCATTTAGCTCATCTTGGTTCATTAGTTCTTTTTGTGTCTGGTCTAAGAAATCATTTGCATATTCCAAGGTCACAAAGATGTTCATATGTTTTTCTTTAAAAATCTATCTCATTTACAACTGTAGTTCATCAGGAATTTATTTTTGTGTTTGGTTTGAGATAGGGGCCAAGGTCATTTTCTTATATAGATATCTACTTGATTCAGTAGTGTTTGTAAAAAAAATTCTCACCACAAGGCACTGAAGGCATGAAGGCATCTTTGTTGTAAATCAGTTGACTGCAATGGTGTGGGTCTGTTTCTGGATACTCTAATTTGTGTTTCTTCAACAGGATCTCTATCCTGTATAGTTCACTTAAGAAGACTGGGATGTTGGCCCTGGATGGGTAGCTCAGTTGGTTTGAGTGTCATTCTGATACCCCAAGGGTGCAGGTTCAATCCCCGGTCAGGGCACATACAAGAATCAACTAATGAATGCATAAATAAGTGGAACAACCAAGCAATGTTTCTCTCTTTCTCCCCCTTTCCCCCTTTCCTCTCTCTTCTAAAATCAACTAAAAAAAAAAAAATAAAGGAGAGCTATAAAAAAAAAAAGACTGGGTTGTTTTCATAGGCATGAGTTGGGAATTGAGGGAGTAGGGAAACTGAGGAAGAGATCATTGTAGTTGCTTCTAAAGATGATTTAAACCACTGAAAAAACTGTGTCCATAAAATGATTCATTGTTCATATTATGTCATTGAGGATTGGATGGCCTACAGCTATGGGGTCTTGCATATTATCGCTTTATTGTATTCCTCTCTACTGAGGATGCCCAATGGATGCTATGTTTTATTTGGCTCCTTTTTTTGAAAAATCTTCATGATAGATCTCATTCAATATTCATTTATTCTTCCAATTATAGTAATAATCACCTATCTTTTACTGGATGTTTACCGTATGACCTCATTTTGTCCTCACAAATAACTATATAAATGAAGTGTTATTGTTCACTTTTCGCCGGTGGGCAGTGGAGCCAGGGTCTGAACCCAGCTCGAGGTGTTTCCAAAGCCTATGCTTTGGCTTTATAATTTACCACCCTAACTAACCCTAATCCTGTTTCCATTTAGCTCTCTTTTATTTTTTTTCTATATTTTTATTCATTCATTTATTTATTTCTCAGAGAGAAGAGAGAGACAGGGAGAGAGATGAGAAGCATCAACTTGTAGTTGCAGGATTTTAGTTGTTCATTGATTGCTTCTCATATGTGTCTTGACCGGGGGCTCCAGCCGAGCCAGTGATCCCTTGCTCAAGCTGGCGACCTTGGGCTCAAGCCAGCGACTGTGGGATCGTGTCAATGATCTCACACTCAAGCGGGCAATCCCGTGCTCAAGCTGATGAGCCTGCGCTCAAGTTGGTGACCTCGGGATTTGAACCTGGGTCCTCAGCATTCCAGGTTAACACTGTGCCCACTGTGCTACCACTGGCCAGGCTAATTTTTATTTATTGATTTTAGCAGGAGAGGAAGGAAAGGGGAGAGACAGACAGACAGACAGAAACATCAACCTGTCCCTATATGTGCCCTGACCAGAGATCTAACTGGCAACCTTTGCACTTCGGGATGACGCTCTAACCAACTGAGCTATCCGACCAGGGCTAACCCTCTTTCATTCTTCACTCACAAATGTACAGGCTGTCTGTGTCATGTCTGGTTAGGAGACTTCTGAGACCTGGGCTCTGCCTTTGACTGGCTGTGCTTAGGAAAAAAGCTAAATCCCCACTCCTTAGAAAGCAAATGTAGCTGGCCCTGGCCAGTTGGCTCAGTGGTAGATCGTTGGCCCGGCGTGTGGAAATCCCGGGTTCGATTTCTGGCCAGGGCACACAGGAGAAGCGCCCATTGGCTTCTCCACCCTTCCCCCTCTCCTTCCTCTCTGTCTCTCTTTTCCCCTCCTGCAGCCAAGGCTCCATTGGAGCAAAGTTGGTCTGGGTGCTGAGGATGGCTCCATGGCCTCTGCCTCAGGCGCTAGAATGGCTCCAGCCACAACGGAACAATGCCCCAGATGTGTAGAGTATTGCCCCGTGATGGGCATGCCAGGTGGATCCGGTCAGGGCATGCCTGAGTCTGTCTGACTGCTTCCCAGCATCTAACTTCAGAAAAATTAAAAAAAAAACA
Source organism: Saccopteryx leptura (assembly GCF_036850995.1). NCBI lineage: Eukaryota > Metazoa > Chordata > Mammalia > Chiroptera > Emballonuridae > Saccopteryx > Saccopteryx leptura. The sequence continues at coordinate 246,480,721 of NC_089504.1, read as the reverse complement.
CAAAAAAACAAATGTAGCTGACTTGTCCCCAGACTTTTTTTTTTTTTTTTACAGAGACAGAGAGAGAGTCGAAGAGAGGGATAGACAGGGACAGACAGACAGGTCCGGAGAGAGATGAGAAGCATCAGTCATCAGTTTTTCATGGCAACACCTCAATTGTTCATTGATTGCTTTCTCATATGTGCCTTGACCGTGGGGCTACAGCAGACCAAGTAACCCCTTGCTTGAGCCAGCGACCTTGGGTCCAAGCTGGTGAGTTTTGCTCAAACCAGATGAGCCCGCGCTCAAACTGGCGACCTTGGGGTCTCAAACCTGGGTCCTCCGCATTCCAGTCTGATGCTCTAGCCACTGCGCCACCGCCTGGTCAGGCTGTCCCCAGACATTTTTTAAGTGTAAACTCTGAAAGAGTTCTTAGGACTCTTCTCTTGTCCTGCTTTCCCATTTCACAGGTGAGAAAAACTGAGGCTTGGAGAGAAGGGAGTTGCCCATTGCCCAGACAGTAGATGGCATATCAGATTCAGATGTAGGTTTCAGTTTCAGCCCGTGGGAGAAGACGATGCTGGTAACAGAACCCCAGAAGAAAAGTAGATGTGTGTGTCTGCGGTGGGGTATGGATGAGTTCACTTCTGGCCACTTTGAATTTGAGCTCAGGAGAAACGTCAAGGTTGGACAGACAGGTGGGGGAGGCATCCGATTGGCAGAACAGACAGAAATGCAAGGAGGGCAGGGAGGATGAAATCAGGAGAGCTGAGGCGCCTGAGCCCCCAGGGAGGAGGGCTTTGGAGGGGTTAGCTTATGTTCTCAGATGTTCTCTCTGTTTAAGATTTACACTGATTATTTTATTTCCCTTTTCCTAGAAAACTAGTGCTCTGAATTTGAAATCTTTTTTTTTTTTTTCCTCATTTTTCTGAAGCTGGAAACGGGGAGAGACAATCAGACAGACTCCCGCATGCGCCCGACCGGGATCCACCCGGCATGCCCACCATGGGGCGACGCTCTGCCCACCAGGGGGCGATGCTCTGCCCATCCTGGGCGTCGCCATATTGCGACCAGAGCCACTCTAGCGCCTGGGGCAGAGGCCACAGAGCCATCCCCAGCGCCCGGGCCATCTTTGCTCCAATGGAGCCTTGGCTGCGGGAGGGGAAGAGAGAGACAGAGAGGAAAGTGCGGCGGAGGGGTGGAGAAGCAAATGGGCGCTTCTCCTGTGTGCCTTGGCCGGGAATCGAACCCGGGTCCTCCGCACGCTAGGCCGACGCTCTACCGCTGAGCCAACCGGCCAGGGCCTTGAATTTGAAATCTTGCCTGACCTGCGGTGGCGCAGTGGATAAAGCATCCACCTGGAACGCTGAGGTCACCAGTTCGAAACCCTTCACTTGCCTGGTCAAGGCACATATGGGAGTTGATGCTTCCTGCTCCTCCCCCCTTCTCTCTCTCTCTCTCTCTCTCTCCCCCCTCTCTAAAATGAATAAAAAGAAAAAAAAAAAATTTAAAAAAAAAAAAAAAAAAAAAAAAAGAATTTGAAATCTTAATCGTGCTAAGGGCCAGGGGGAACTCTGCTTCTGCCCACTGTTTGTCTAATATAATAGAGGTCACTCCCCTAGGGGATGTCTCCTGGGAGGATAAATAATATTGGCTTCTGTTCACAGAGATTTTAATTTGAGCTGGGGACCTTGCCTGTATTATTGCATCTGCTCTAGATAAAACTATATTTATCACTGTTCCTATTTATAGATGTCAAAACTGAGGCTCAGAGGGACTTGTCCACAAACAGCAAGTGTGTGAGAGAGCTGAGGTTCGGGCCCACCTGTCTGGCCAGAGCGCAGTGGCTGGCTCTCGGCGTCTCTCCTAGTCTGGAAATGTTTGCTGTTCTTTCCCTGGGTGTCTTTTCAGATCTTCTCGCCCAACTGAGTCCTGCCTTGATTTGTTAGTCTGGGTTTATAACTTATGCTCATCTGTCTGTGCGGGTCAGGGTCTTGGTCCTGGGGCGCAGAGGACAGCCTGGCACTGATCTTGTCCTGGGGATCATTTCATAAGATGCAAAAGTGAGAACCCAGAAGATATTGGTGATTTGGGGGAACCCAGGCATCCTCTCCCTTCACAAGGAGGACACGGAGGCCTAGACCTGGGAAGAGATTTGTCCCAAGCTTAGTTTGGGACAGTGCCTTTAATGAGACCCCTGCTTTTATGTTTGCAAACCATTGCTTTCAGTAATGGTGCCAGGTCCTGTGAGTTCTGCTTTCCAGATGTAGAAACTGAGGCCCAGTGATGTTCAGGGATACACCCAAGACCTCACTGCCAGGAAGAGAAGAGCGGAGTTGGACCCCATGGCCAGTGCTCTTGCTAATAAGCACTGCCTCTGTGAGATGGATCAGGAAGGACTCCCAAGGAACAGGATAAAAAACAAAGCAAAACAACAACCAGTATAGAAACTTGAGGATGATAGAGAAGGTTCCAGCACAGTGATGTGGGCCAGTTGCATGCACTCTCTGGAGAGCGGGCTCAGCAGAGTTTGAGGTCAGAGCAGCTTGTGTGCTTCACATTAGTGTTCAAGGTGACCTTCAGCAGCCTCTCCTCGGCTCCGAGCCCGTGACTCTTGGAGCTGACTGATGAAGCCTTCAAAGCAAGGGCCAAAGGGCCACGGATTAATTTCTGCAGCTGGAATTTGTTGGATGTGTGTGTGTAGCCTGTGAGCCCGGAGAGCCAATGAGACTAGGAGGGAGGGGAGGAGGGGAGGGGAGGAGGGGGAAGGAAGGGAGGAGGAGGAAGAGGGGGGGGGAAGGAGGGCTGGGCTGTTGGCTGACTTAGGAACACTGCGCTCCCATCCCATGTGGAAGATTTCTCCTGGAACCCATTGCCTTTGGGGGCCTGAGAGTGTTCCAGTGCTGTGGGTCCCTTACAGGCTCCAGAGGGCAGCTTGTCCATGTAACCTGCTGCAGGGGTGGCTGTTCCCCAAAGCTCAGAGGGCCACATGCCATCTTAGCACGGATCTGTCCCTTCTGTGTCTACGGGCATTTGCTGGGCTTCCTGTTCAGAGACGGGGCACTTGTATCCACCTCTCCTCTGCCACTGGTGGCAGATCAGGCCAGGAACCTGAGAAGACTGAACGCCAATTCTTAATCCCTCAGCTCAGACTGAAAAGGGACTGGCAGGCCCCAAGTGTCCCCGGTGACCCTCTGGGTCTCTTCTGCCTCCTCCTTACCCCTAGTTCCCATTTGAGGGCTCTGATCTGAGATTTAGGAACTAGGCTAAAAGTCAGTGCAATATAATCCTGGAAGAGGACCCACGAATGACCTTACCCAGCAGTTTTCTGAGGGAAATCCCGAGAATCTGGGTGAAAATTCTAAGCGCCCCCACCCCCTTCCTGCTCCAGCCTGAGCTCTTGTTTTTATTCATGCATTTGGCTCTTGTCAAAGCTTCTATTTGAAGAAAGAGTTTGGTGGCAACAACAACAACAACAAAAAGTATAAAGGTCAAGTACTTCCTGTCTTCACACACTAGGCAATTGGGGCCTGGAGCAGGGTCAGTCAAAGTGTCTGGGGCTGGAGCTCAGTGCTGGACTCTTTGCGCTGTCCCAGGTGCCCTTGTTGCACTCACCACTCCTTCCCTGACTTCCCATTGGCCACCACTAACGGAGGAACAAGTCAGGCACCTGTCTCCAACATGGATCTTCAAGAGCGAGAATAAAAGAATAAAGGAGACAAGGCTGTGGCTTCAGTGTTAAAATTGGGGTGCCTGAGAAGTCCACATGTGGGAGAAAGAGCTCCCTTTCCCTTTCGTCTGATAGGAACGCCTCCTCACTTGGTATTCAGAGCCTCATGGTTTCTTTTTCCTTTTTTTACTTTATTTTTTAATTAAGTGAGAGCAGGGAAGTCAGAGAGACACTCCTGCATGTGCCCCAACCAGGATCCAACCACCAAGCTCCCTATAGGGCAATGCTTTGCCCATCTGGGGCATTGCTCCATTGCTTGACAATTGAGCTACTTTTAGCACCTGAGGTGGAGGCCACGGAGCCATCCTCAGCACGAGGGGTCAACTCGCTAGAGCCAATCTATCCATGGTTGGGGGAGGGGAGAGAGAGAGAGGGAGAGAAAGAGAGAAAGAGGAGGGGGAGGGGTGGAGAAGTAGATGGGCGCTTGACCAGGAATCGAACCTGGGACATCCACATGCTGGCTGACACTCTACCACTGAACCAACTGGTCAGGGCTTTTTTTTTTTTTACTTTTTAAAAATTGATATAGTTGACATATTAGTTTCAAGTGTACACATAATAATTCAATATATTTATATATTTCAAAATGATCACCACAATAAGTCTAGTTAACATCTTTCACCACAGTTACAATTTATTTTCTTTCTTTTTTTTTTTTTTTTTTTTTGCTTCTTCCTAGGATGGTTAATTTTATATGTCCACAATTTATTTTCTTATAATGCAAACCTTTAATATCTACTTAGTAACTTTCAAATATATAATACACTAGCATTGTTAACTGTAGTCACCATGCTGTATGTACATTACATCCTAGGGCTTATTTTATAACTAAAAGTTATTTTTTAAATTTTTTTATTTAGTGACAGGAAGGGAGATAGAGAGACAGACTCCCGCATGCGGCCCCAACTAGGATCCACCTAGCAAGCCCACTAGGGGGTGATGCTCTGCCCATCTGGGGTGTTGCTCCGTTGCTCAGCAACTGAGTTCTTCTTAGCACTTGAGGTGGAGGCCATGGAGGAGGCCTGGGGCCAACTTGCTGTAATCGAACCATGACTGCAGGAGGGATAGAGAGAGAGAGAGAGAGAGAGAGAGAAGCAAGAGGGATAGAGGTGGAGATGGGCTGGCTACCATTTTTAAAATTTTATTTATTGATTTTAGAGAGAAGAGAGAGACAGAAAGGTATGTGGAGGGGGCGGGGAGAAGCTTGTAGTGGTTGCTTCTTGTATGTGTCCTGACTGGACAAGCCCCTGGGGCTTTGAACCAGCGACCTCAATGTTCCAGGTCAATGCCTCATCCACTGCGCCACCACAGGTCAGGCAGGCTGGCTTCCACTTTTGCCTCCACGTTACTGATGGGGCAGCCGATTCTCAAAGGAGCTAGGAGGCCCAGGGCCCAGCTGGGGTTTGAACCCATGAAGTCTTTGCTTGATCACTGCGTTGTGTTGATAGGGGCAGTCAAGCTCCAAGCTTTTGTCTCTGATTTGCATGAATCTCTGGATCTGTGATCCCATTGCCTACCTACCAGCAAACCCCCTTCCTCAGGGGGCTTTGCTTCCATGACCTTGAGCAAGGTTAGGGAAAGAAGGTGGGAGGTGGGAGGCTGGCAGAAGGGTGAGGGTGTGAGCGTCTGTTCTGTACCCTCCTTCCAGACTCGAACAGCAGGCTGTCTGCCAGGTGGGCTTTGTAGAAAAGCTGAACAGAGCCCACCTGTTCAGCCAGCAGGGCCAAGAGCTCACCGGTGTTTCCAGCAAAGTCCGGGGACGCCCCCTGGTGGATCTGCACTCCCAATGCAGAAATGAAGCTCTTCTCCCTGCTTTCCCAGGATGGGGTGGGGGGCCAGGAGCCAGCCACGGAAGAAGGCAGGATCGTTTTTTTCAACCTTAGCATGTGATCAGGATTCACCGTAGCCAAGGACAGGGCAAGGGTGGGGGGTATGCAAGCACCCTGGGCTCTGGCATTAGTTAGAATTGGCTTCAAATGCCACCTCTGCTGCTTCCGACCTGGACATCTTGGGGCAAGGTAGTTGTCCAAGCCTCAGTTTCTCCACCCATCAAATGGGTATAATTGAAGTTCCACCTCACAGAACTGTGACCACAGTGAACCAAGATAACCCCTGTAGAGAGCTTGCTGTGCCGAAGTGCTAAGTAAGTGTTAACTATTCTAGTTGGTAGAAGGACTATGTTCTGGGGGACTCGCACCAGTCACATCTGTCAGCAGACCTTTGCTACCTCGTTAATAAGACAGGAACAGTCCTGCTTACCTTCTGGGGTGAGTGTGAAAATTAGATACTGACTGTAAAGGATAGTGACATCCAAGTGCTTAAGGCATTACTTGTAGCCTGACCAGGCAGTGGTACAATGGATGGAGTGTCAGACTGGGATGTAGAAGATGCAGGTTCAAAACCCTAAGGTCGCTGGCTTGAGCGTGGGATCATAGACATGACCCCATGGTCACTGGCTTGAGCAAGGGGTCACTCGCTTTGCTGCAGCCCCCCCATCAAGTCATATACTATAAGAAAGCAATCAGTGAGCAACTAAGGAGCCACAACGATGCTTCTCATCTCTCTCCCTTCCTGTCTGTCTGTCATTCTCTCTGTCTCTGTCACAGAGAAAAAAAGAAGACATTACTTGTATTATTCACTTCCAATCAGGTGAAAGGCACTATGTATTTATTCAGTTAGTACTGACCATGGGTCTCTCGTGGGGCAGACGTTGTGCGCAGGGTTGTGTTTGTAGCAGTGAACAGGATGGGAATATTCCTCGCATTGGTGAGTAAGCTCCCTGAGGGTTTACATCTAGTTCAAGGGTCTGCAGACTTTCTTGGTAAAGAGCCAGAGAGGAAATATTTCAGGCTTTGCCAACCATTCAGCTTCCGTCAGATACTCAACTCAGCCGTGGTAGCTTGGCAGCAGCCAGATGTGAACCACTGCGTGGGGGGCTGTGTGCCCACAAAACTTTATATATGCACCCAGAAATGTGAATTTTATGTAATTTTCACATTGCAAAAATATTATTGTTCTTTTGATTTCCTCCCCCCCCCCCACCACTTAAAAATGTAAAATCTACTCCTGGTTTGTGACCTGTACAGTAGTGAGTGGCAGGCCTGTTTATTACTTAGTTTATTCTGTAAAAGAAAATTTTTTTATTGAATGATTTTAAAGGGAGAGAGAGAAACACAGAAATTTGTTGGTTTGCTTATTTATGCATTCATTTGTCGATTCTTGGACGTGCCCTGACTGGGAGTTGAACTCACAGACTTGGCATATGAGGATGACACGCTAACCAACTGAGCTACTTGGCCAGGGCTGCTTAGTTTATTCTTTATTCCTGGGATAGCTTTGAACAAGGTGCTCGCTTGCCTCTTGTTCTTTCCTCCCTTTCTTTTTCTCCTTTAGTTTATACACATTTCTAAGTCTCCGTAGACTGTACATTTGTCACTGAGGTAATGGCTTCTCATCCCAGTCCTGACAGATGGGAGGTACCAGCTTTTGTCCTAAAGCCCCATAGCTTTGGTGGTCTGCTCTGCGTCTGTGTTCTTCCCCTGCAGAGCACGGCCACGTAGCTTCAGTAGTTGCTTCCGCCTTGGCTGGAGTTCTGGAGCCATCGTGATTCCCATTTTACAGATGGGGAAGCAGAGTCCCCAAAAGGGTCATGATGTCCTTGATGGTTTGTGTTCAGTGGTGGTCCCAGGGCTAGTGCCAATGGCTGCTGTCTCCTAGTTCAGAGCTCATCCCCTCCTCTCATGGAAGGCTGAACTTCCCAGAGGAGGGGCACTCACTCAAGAGTGGAGTCATTCATATGAGAAGCCATGTGCCACATGCTGTACAAGACCGCCACATTCACCGTTTATTTGTTCCACAAATACCTACACTCAGATCAGGGCCTTTCTGTTGTGCGGCACTAGAATAGGACTTATCTCTATGGATAACTAGCTGTTTAGTAGTTCCCCTCCCTAGTCTGGGAAGCCAGGAAAGTTACTTGATTTCCTACTATGTTACTGAGTTCCTACTGTGGTGCAATGTTTCCTATGTGCGTGGGGTAAAGGAGTGAACGGGACAGATAAGACTCCCGCCCTCATGATGGTTGTACAGTAGTAAGGAAGAAAGACAAAGCAGACGAAGAAATATATGATACTTAGGAATTGCAATGTGTAGAAGGGATGATCAGAGGGACCCCTTCATTTGAGTCCCAGACACAGTGCTGAGGACTTTGGTAATCATCATCTGGCTTAGTCCTCATAACCAGCCTTTGAGAAGAGATGGCGGATGAAGATGTGGCTGTTCAGAGAAATCAAGTAACTTTCCTGGCCTCCCAGACTAGGGAAGGGAACTACTAAACAGCTAGTTATCCATAGAGATAAGTCCTATTCTAGTGCCACACAATAGAAAGGCCCTGATCTGAGCGCCATGCAGAGGATTCTTTGGTTGGCAATGGGGAGCCATGGATGGTTTTAAGCAGAGGGAGGGGTGTCTTTGGTCAGGTCTCTGTTTGAGAAAGCTCATGCCGGCAGCAGTATGGAGGATGGGGAGGGGGTGTAGCTTCCCCTTGGGAAGCTCTGGAGGTCATCTTGGAGAGCCGTAATGGTGGACTGGACTAGAGTGGAGGCCATGGCGGTGGAGGGAGCAGATGGATGGGAGAGATTGAGTAAGGAAACTGGACAGGATGAGGTGGTAGAGTTAACATGGCACAGGGGTGAGATGCATGGGGGAGCCCTGGAGGAGGAGAAGGTTTGTGTTAGGGAGGTTCCCGCATGGGATCTGGACCCTCCAGGTGGCAGGAGCTACCAGCATGTGGATTCCACCCCCAGGTAGCCGGCGGCTGGTGGATGTGATGGATGTGAACACTCAGAAGGGCACAGAGATGAGCATGTCCCAGTTTGTGCGATACTACGAGACACCAGAGGCTCAGCGAGACAAGCTGTACAACGTCATCAGCCTGGAATTCAGCCACACCAAGCTGGAGCACCTGGTCAAGCGTCCGACTGTGGTAGGCCCTGGGCCATGGTTCCCTTCCTGATACCCTCCATTACCTGGCCTTGTCCTGCCCCCACCCCGGCAGACAGGAGGCTGGGAGGGATGCTGGGAACAGGAGAAAGGGGTCCAGGTGACGGGGAGCCCAGTTTGAGGGCAGGCAAAGCTAGGAGGCACTGACGGGCGTCTGGCTTTCAGGTAGACCTGGTGGACTGGGTGGACAACATGTGGCCCCAGCACTTGAAGGAGAAGCAAATGGAAGCCACAAATGCCATTGCGGAGATGAAGTACCCAAAAGTGAAGAAGTAAGACTGCCAGGCTGGCAGAGGGAGCTGGGAGGGGCTGACTCCCACCCCGGGGGGCAGGAAGTAAGCTCCCACGGAGGTCTATGGGAGGCGTGGGGGTCCTTGGTGTGGGCTGATCGGCATCTAGCTTCCCTGGAATTCAGGAGCCCTGCGTTCTGTTCTGGGGTTGCTGGCTCCTTTCAGGTAGAGTCCTTTGGCATCCCTGCCAGCTGTCCCCTGGGGGTGGTGATCTGAGGAGGAGGAAGAGTCATGGGAACTGTTTCTGCATATGTGTATGCATGTGTGCACCTGCATATGTTTGTGCACATTTAAACCTATGTCAGCTCAGGCTGTGCATTCTCAGGGAGTCCTGCCTGTCATGCTCTTGCTGAGAGATAGGGAGGGTACTACCATTCTTTTGCTTCTTGCTGTTGAGACCCAGTGCCTCTGACCCAGAAGAGCCTTTTTCAAAGCAAGCCCAGGGGCCACTTCCTCACACTCCTCAGATATTCCTCTAAGTGGGAGGTTGGCACCGTTCTGGGAAGGGGGCCACATCCCGTCTCAGGGACATCACTACATGCACCGTGGCCGGCGAGTCATGAGACCGATTGCTGGACATGGGCAGAGGCACCTACCTGTGAGCGCTTGTGTGTTTGAGAATTTAAGTAACATACCCTGGGGAGGCAGAAGTCACAGTGGGGCTTCCACGAGCTCTGGCCGTCTTGGTTTCTGTCTCCAGAAAGGGAAGGAGATGCTGGCTGTCCCCGGCGGGGCTGTTGCTCTGGGTTTCCTCGAAACCTTCGGTGGCCCAAATCCATTAGCATCTCTCTGCCGGGCTCTGCTGCCCCCAGAAGCTGAGAGGCTGTGAACGTGTCACTCATCCTGCCCTTCATTCAGTGCATATTGAATGCGGACTCCGTGCCAGCCTTTGTAAGGGAGGCCAAGGCCAGCATGCTGGCCCTGGGCTTTTCAAGGTTTTGCTTTCAAGCTCTCTCTCTCTCTTTCTCTTTAATTACTTCTAAGGCATTTTTCCTCCACTTAGAGCTGAAGCCCCCATACACTCCTTGGATCCGGGCTCCATCAAAGACAAGTGGGCTCAAGGAGCCCCTGAGACAGGGAAGTAAAAAGATGAACGAGAGTAAAACTACTTTCCCCTGGGGAACATGCCATGGAAACAGGGATAAGGTGCAGCTCTCATTTCTGCAGAGGGAAGCATTCCCAGGAGGAAGCCTTTTTGGCTGCTGGCACAGAGAAGCCCCCTCAGAGGGGACACTGAACCTGGGCTTTAAAAGGACAGAGGAGATGGGAGTGAAGTGGGCAGGCATGCCAGGGGCCTGGAAGCAATCATGAGAGTCGAGCTCAAGGAAAGAGTGGGGGACTCAGAGATTAGTTAGAGGCAGATCCCAGTTTACATTGATTGATTGATTGATTGACTGATTGATTGATTGATTGATTCATTCATTCATTCATTTGGCATGTGGACTGAATGTCTAATTCGTGCTAGGCCCTGGGAATACAGCAGGGAGAAAACTAGATGAGTTCCCTGCCCTCACGGAGCTTACAGTCTATCTAGACAGACATTAATCCAGTAACCAGAGAAACAGATGGAAACTTGCAGCTGGGATGAGGCCGCAAGGCAGAGACCCACTGCCCTTTGGGAGCACGAACCAGGGGACCACCCGGTCACAGAGGGCAGGGCCAGCATCTCCGAGCTGGCATCTGAAGGGTGAGGGGTTACTGAGGTGAAGAAGTTTGGGAAGAGCTCCCCTGGCTATGCAGAGAGCCCAGGCGGCAGGGCAGGGCCAGGAGAAGGACTGTGGAAGGGTGGCCGGTGGGGCTGGGTGGAGATCAGGGGAGGGGCCGTGGATGCAGGAGGAGGGTGGTGATGGGGACGGCACCAGGGCAAACAGGATTTTAAGTTGAGAGGGATGTGTTCAGAGTTGCATTCTGCAAGTTCGCTGGCTGCAGTTGAAGGAGGGGGGTTGGGATAGAAGAATATAAGAAACCAAGCACTGCATCGTCTAGATGGGGGTGAATGCTGGGACAGGGGGAGGAGAGCAGAGGACAATTGGATGTATAGGAAGGTAAAATAGTGGGTGACACATATTTCAGGGGATTTATGCCTACCTTGCCTCCCTGAGATATTTAGGAAAGCATTTAACTTTCTTGAAAGATTCCTCTATAGGAAACTCTGTTACTACCTTGAGAAGCCCATCTAATTACCAAATAAGGGCTCACACGGTTTTCTAGGACTACCTGTCCAGGTTTTCTAGGACCACATTGGTTGGATTGTGTGCCACACAGATCTACCAACTTCATCCGTGGCTGTGGAAACTTGTTAGAGGATTTGAACCTCGTTAGGGGGGAAATTGTCACCTTGGACCTAGTCCATTCGTTCGGCTGAAAAGAATGCTGGTTTCAGTTCATAAACGAGGTAAAAATCCCACGACGATGAAATCCTCTGGGACTGTAAGCATGGTTATGTGGAATTTGATTAAAATGACACTGTTTCTGGAAACCACAGAGCTTTCATGCCAGAGGTGCCAGGAGAGTGGAGACAGTTGACAGGCCACCTGAACGGAAGGTTTGCGGGGAGGGGGATGGAAGTATTACAAACCGTTACTGCCGTCTCCCTGGCTCCGGATTCAGTCTGAAGGGTTAGGAGTTTTAATGGGTTTTGGTTGAAGTAATTAAGGCAGAGGGTGGTGACAGTTGTCGAGGGGGTAGTTACAACTGTGTAGGAGACAAAAGATTTGTACGTCAGTATATTTGTTATCTATGGTTGCATTTATTGAGTGTCTAGTATGTACCAGGCACTGTTCTAAGTAGTGGGTAGACTCTTTATTCCTATGGAGCTTATTGTCTGGTGAGGGGAAGAGACAAGCAAGCATACAAGTGAAGAATATAATTTAGGTGACAAGTGCTGTGAAGAAATGTAAAGGGGAAGGAGGAGGACTGGGTGGGCTGGATGAATATCTGTTGTACCTTGCATGTCTGCCATTGCCCGCCCCTCTACCTTTATCCTGCAGTGTAGAATTTTATTTTTTTTATTTATTTATTTGTATTTTTCTGAAGCTGGAAACAGGGAGAGACAGTCAGACAGACTCCCGCATGCGCCCGACCGGGATCTACCCGGCACGCCCACCAGGGGCGACGCTCTGCCCACCAGGAGGCGATGCTCTGCCCCTCCGGGGCGTCGCTCTGCCGCGACCAGAGCCACTCTAGCGCCTGGGGCAGAGGCCAAGGAGCCATCCCCAGCGCCCGGGCCATCTTTGTTCCAATGGAGCCTTAGCTGCAGGAGGGGAAGAGAGAGACAGAGAGGAAGGAGGGGGTGGGGGTGGAGAAGCAAATGGGCGCTTCTCCTATGTGCCCTGGCCGGGAATCAAACCTGGGTCCCCCGCACGCCAGGCCGACGCTCTACCACTGAGCCAACCGGCCAGGGCCTGCAGTGTAGAATTTTAAAAAGTACTGTTTGCTGTATAGAATTGTCTAGGAAAATACCTTATGATCATATAAATAGTGATGACTATTTGGGAGTATCCTTGTATTTGCTGTTTATTGCTGCATAACAGATTACCCTCAAAATTCACAACTTAAACAAAAATCTGCCTGACCAGGCAGTGGCACAGTGGATAGAGCATTGGCCTTGGACTCTGAGGACCCAGGTTTGAAACCCCAAGGTAGCCAGTTTGAGTACGGGCTCATCTAGCTTCAGCGTGGGGTCGCTGGCTTGAGCATGGGATCATAGACATAACCCCATGGTCACTGGCTTGAGCCCAAAGGTCACTGACTTGAGTCCAAGGTCACTGACTTGAGCGAGGGGTCCCTGGCTCTGCTGGAGCCCCCCACCCCAGTCATGGCACATACGAGAAAGCAATCAATGAACAACTAAGGTGCTAATAACTATGAATTAATGCTTCTCATCTCTCCCTTCCTGTCTGTCTATCCCTGTCTCTCTCTCTCTTTCTTTCTCTCTTAAAAAAAAAAAATCTTAGCATTTCAAACAACAAACAGTACCTCACAGTCTTTGTAGGTCAGGAATCCGGGAGTGGCTTAGTGATGCGGTTCTGGCTCAGATCTCATGAGCTCATGTCAGGATGGGCCTGGGCTGCCATCATCTGAAGGCTTGACTGGGGCTGGAGGACTTGCTTCCAAGAGGGTGCACTCACATGGCTGTTGCTAGGAGGCCTCAGTTCCTTAGCATGTGGGCTTCTACGGAGGGATGCTTGAGTATGGCAGCTAGTCTCCTAGAGCAAGTGGTTCAAGAGAGCAATAAGGAAGTCAGAGTTCCTTGTGAAGCCCAGTTTTGGATGTTGCCTACTATTTACCTCTGCCATATTCTTTTTTTTTTTTTTTTTTTTGACAGAGACAGAGAGTCAGAGAGGGACAGATAGGGACAGACAGACAGGAAGGGAGAGAGATGAGAAGCATCAATTCTTCGTTGCAGCACCTTCGTTGTTCATTGATTGCTTTTTCATATATACCTTGATGCTACAGCAGAGTGAGTGACCCCTTGCTCAAGCCAGCGAACTCAGGGTTTTGAACCTGGGTCCTCCGCGTCCCAGTCTGACGCTTTATCCACTGTGCCACCGCCTGGTCAGGCTATTTCTGCCATATTCTATTAATAAAAAGTGAGTCATTGCATCTGGCCCACACTCAAGGGGAGGGGAATTTGGCTCTGCCTCTGGAAGGGAAGGGTATAAAAGAATTTGTGGACGTGTTTTAAAGGCTCCACAATCTCCTAGGTCAACAATTTTCAACCTTTTCCATCTCATGGCACACATAAACTAATTACTAAAATTCTGCGGCACACCAAACAATACATTTTTTTGCGACCTGACAAAAAAAATAGGTATAATTTTGATTCATCCATGTCAGATGGCTATGGTTGTGTTGGCTGTTGTCTTTTTTTTTTTTTTTTTTTACAGAGAGAGTCAGAGAGAAGGATAGACAGGGACAGACAGACAGGAATGGAGAGATGAGAAGCATCAATCATTAGTTTTTTATTGCGCATTGCGACATCTTAGTTGTTCATTGATTGCTCTCTCATATGTGCCTTGACCGTGGGCTTTCAGCAGACCGAGTAACCCCTTGCTCGAGCCAGCGACCTTGGGTCCAAGCTGGTGAGCTTTTGCTCAAACCAGATGAGCCCGCGCTCAAGCTGGCGACTTAGGGGTCTCGAACCTGGGTCCTCGGCATCCCAGTCTGACGCTCTATCCACTGTGCCACCACCTGGTCAGGCCTTTTTTTTTTTTTTAATTTGACAATTTAAGGGAAAAGAGGTCAGTGCGCCTGACTCAATAGTCAGGTATTTCATATTCTAAAAATTCTTGTGGCACACTAGTTGAAAATTGCAGTCCTGGGTGTTCGTACCTTTTTCACTTGAGACTGTTGGGTATTAAAATGCATTCCAGAAGGAAATATGCAAGTCTCTTCCTTCCTCGCCTGCTCCTGAGAGCACACAGGGCTGGCAAAAAAGGGTTTCCTGGTGTGATGGGGATAGGCTGTGGACTGAGAGCTCTATAGTCCACCAAAAAGAGGATCTCACAGGAAGCACATTTGTCTCCCAGATAATTGAGAGTTGACTGCTTTTTTCTGCCTGTGTACTTCCTGGAATTGGCAGGAAGAACTGGGGAAATTTGTGGATGCAAAGATTAAACAGTGTAAAAATAGGTATGGTGTGAGCCCGTTTCAGGCAGAGTGGCTACCTCTGCCACTCTGGTGGCCTCAGGAAGTCTTTCATCTTCTCTTAGTTTTCCGGGCTCCTTTAGTCTCTGTCCCACCTCCCCCATGCCTTGGGGAAGATGGAGCCTACAGTGGATGTGAAATGTGGATGGGACAAGATGCTTGTTCATGAGGCCTCGGGTAGTTCCCCCAGGGCTCCAGTGACCATTGGATTTCCTACATCCTCTGCTTTACCATCTCTACCCCCTGCCTGACCTGATGTGGTACAGTGGGTAGAGTGTTGACCTGGAATACTGAGGTCTCTGGTTCGAAACCCCAGACTTGCCCTGTCAAGGCACACGTGGGAGCTGATGCTCTGTGCACCTTTCCACTTCTCTCTCTCCCCCCACCTGCCTCTGTAAACTGAATAAATACATAAAAACCCCAAAAACAAATCAATCACAACCCGCTTACATTTGCGTAGGGCTTTTATCTCTGCAATCCACACCCACCTTATATCATCCTCACTCATGTTTCTAGGCATTGTAAATGATCATTCCTGTGTAATAGGTCAGACAGGGAGACTGACCTAGGGAGTCACACTGGGAGGAAGCCAGGGGCTGTGCCCCAGACTACAGGCCTTTTTTTTTTTTTTGAAGAGAGAGACACAGACAGACAGACAGACAGAGATGAGAAGCATTGAGAAGCATCAACTCTTAGTTGCAACACTTTTAGTTGTTCATTGATTGCTTCTCATATGTGCCTTGACCGGGAGCTCCAGCTGAACCAGTGACTCCCTTGCTCAAGCCAGCAACCTTGGGCTCAAGCTACCTTTGTGCTCAAGCCAGTGACCATGGGGTCATGTCTATGATCCTACACTAAAGCCAGCGATCCCTGGCACTCAAGCTGGTGCATCTGCGCTCAAGCCGGTGACCTTGGGGTTTTAAACCTGGGTCTTCAGCATCCCAGGTCCACATTCTGTCCACTGTGCCACCACCCGGTTATGCTGACTCACTACCTTTAAGAGGAACCAGGTGCTATTAGACCAGGGGTCCCCAAACTTTTTTACACAGGGGGCCAGTTCACTGTCCTTCAGACCATTGGAGGGCCGGACTATAAAAAAAAAACTATGAACAAATCCCTATGCACACTGCACATATCTTATTTTAAAGTAAAAAAACAAAACAAGAACAAATACAATATTTAAAATAAAGAACAAGTAAATTTAAATCAACAAACTGACCAGTATTTCAATGGGAACTATGGGCCTGCTTTTGGCTAATGAGATGGTCAATGTCCGGTTCCATATTTGTCACTGCTAGCCATAACAAGTGATATGACGGCTTCCGGAGCCGTGACTCATGCGTCCCGTGCTCTGGAAGTAGTACTGTATGTGAGTGACGCCTTGCTTTGTGGCGCTGCCACATACAGTACTCTAGGAGCACAGGATGCGGATGCACTGACCACCAGTGAAAGAGGTGCCCTTCTGGAAATGTAGCGGTGGCTGGAAAAATGGCCTCAGGGGGCCGCATGCGGCTCGCGGGCCCATAGTTTGGGGACCCCTGTATTAGACACTTAGCACACATATCCCAACAGTTCTGGAAGCAGGTTTGACTACGTCCATTTTACAGACAAAAATACTGAAGTTCATAGAGCTTTAATGCAGGTAACAGGTATAGCAGCTGAGTGTAGTACTGAAGGGGCTGGTGTGGCTTGTGGATTAACTGGACAGGGAGGCCTTCAAAAAATAGTTGTTTAAAACAGTGCTGGCCAAACCAAGCACCTCTAGGATATGATTTGACCCAGTAGAGCCACTAGTTAGAGGCCCCCGACTAGTTCAACAAATGTGGATGCCGAGTTCCAGAAGGGGGAAAGATTTAGTCCGGTGTCACACAGCTGATTAGAATAATTCATTCCAGGTCTGTTGCCGGGGGCTGCCCTTAAACAGACGAATCTGATCTGGTTCCTGCCGTCAAGGAGCTGAGGTGTATATGTGACTAAGAAAGTGATAATAATTCTCCCATGTGGATAGTTCGTGTAACTCCACCTCTATTTTTTTTTTTTAATTTTATTTATTAATTTTAGAGAGGAGAGAGAAAGGGATAGAGAGACACAGAGAGGGAGAGAGAGGAGAGAGAGACAGAGAGAGAAGGTGGGGAGGAGCTGGAAGCATCAACTCCCATATGTGCCTTGACCAGGCAAGCCCAGGGTTTCGAACCAGCGACCTCAGCATTTCCAGGTCGTCGCTTTATCCACTGCACCACCACAGGCCTCCACCTCTATTTTGTGAGTGAAAAACCCCTGGCTGAAGGACACCTGCTCAATGACTGCTCAAATCCTAGGTGGGGGAGGATAGTTATTGTAATGATTACTTTTTCTATTAATTAGGCAAAACATACATATGGTGAAGAATTCAGCCAGTTTCAGAGAGTTCACATTCTAAACTCTTGGTAGGCCATCCTATGAACAACACCAGGAGGTGATACCCTGGTCCAAGGCACTGACCACCTTGAAATGCCTTCAATGTTGGCTTCCCTAAAATGGGGATTATAAAGATGTATTAAGGGTGAAAGGATAATCATGCATGTAAATAGCTAATATTATTAGCACTTGATAATTGGACCTGATAATGAACGTTGGTGGGCTATTTATTTAGCACTTGACAATTAATATTGATGTGTAGCCCCAGTGGATGGGGTTTGGTCAAAGAATGGAGAAGCTTGATGATGGCCCCTGTAGAGGTTACACTCTGTGGATCTCCTGCCCCCTTGTAACTAAGGGTTTGGGGGAAGGGTGTGGAGACAGGTTGGGAGGAGGGCTGTGGCCCTGGTGAGCATGCCCTGAAGGATGGGACTTCTGATTGGACCTGGACAAGCTCCTTCAGCAGAAAGTCAGTGGTAGAGGTTTGGTTAAAACTGCAGAGACGGCTTCTTGAGAGCCTTAGGATTTGCCAGGTAGACCTTTGGGAGAAGGACTGAGAAGCTCTAAGACACGCTGTTTGGGTAAGCATTGACACGAGGGTAGTGACTGGGCTGAGTACCAACCTCTGAGCCTCTGCTTTCTCGTCTGTATAATGGGGACAATCCTGCGAAAGATCTCATAGGCTGTTGTGAAAATTGTATTAAATAATCAACGTATCATAGTGCCAGGTATGTGTTAACACGTATTTATCTCAAAGAATTGGCACGATAAGTCTGTGATGTAGGGTTGTGGAGCTACTAAGGTAGGGGGGAGGGTGGCAAAAAAGCATCTTAGAATGCAGAGTTGAACTTCATGTCACCTCCCTGCCTTTAGGACCAGGAAATTGCTCAGAGAGGGGAAGTTGTTCAAGGTCACACTACTTGTCGATCTTAAAGCCAGGGCCGCTTCCCTGGTCCCTGGACTGCCATACTCTAGATATGACACCCTTCCAACCCCTAGCACTGGTCATTTGTCTAGTCGTGCCCCCATGAGCACGTTTAAGGAAAGTGGCTTAGCTGGGTTGGCACCTCCAGCAGCAGGATGGAGTCCACGCTCCCTGAAAACAGCGGTGTGGTGGTTGCCCTAGAACGGGGATGGGTAGAGCTACCCTCGTGTCCCCACCCTGCAAGGGCGAGGGGGCGACTGTGGGCGGCGGCGGCGTCCCCTGGCGCCGGCCCGCGCGTTTCCCTGTCGCCGCCGCGGCCTCCCTCCGCCTCCTCGGCGGCCGCCGCGCCGCGCGGGTATTCAGTTTCAGCGCGGAGATGAGCGCAGCCTGCGCCCGGCTTCCCGAGGAAGGAAGGAAGCGAGCGGGGGCTCCAGGGTCCTGGGCTGGGTGCCTGGAAGCTCCTTAGAGGGGGCTCGGTTCTGGTGACCAGGGCCCGGCGCGCGTCAACCCTTCGCCGCCAAAGGGGACGCCCGGGAGCCGCGCCGCCACCGCCGCCGCCGAGGGTAACCGCGGGCGCGCCGGGCGGGGCCGGGCGGGGCCGGGCGGTTGTGTCTGCGCTGTGCCTGGCCAGCCAGGGGCTGCCCCAGCGTCCGGCTCCTTCGGGGCGCGCCGGGAGGGGTGGGGGTGGCCTCCCGCCCGCGGGCTGCGCGGTGGCGTCGCGGAGAAGCTCTTTGTGTCTCCCGGCGCTGCGTGTAAGTGTAGAGTGTGCGCGCGTCGGCGCCTCCAGCTCCGTCACCGGTGCCAGCTTCCCAGGTCCTCGCGCCAGACCTTCGCCCGAGGGAACACCTCCTGGCTTGCCAGGGGAGTTGCGCGAAGTTGGAGTGAACGGGCGGAGTGCGGCCGCCCCGCCTCTCCAGACCCCAGGCAGCACCCCAAAGTTGGCGCGGCAGGTGCAGCGCCCCCTCCGCCAAGCTCCTCCCCAGCCAGCCCGGCGAGGTGGGAACCCCTCAGAGGCTTCGCTCCGGGCCTCCCGACTGACAGCCCCGAAATCGGAGGGTGCCCTCGGGCACCGAAGCCCCTGGGCGGGGTGGGAGGTGTGAAGGGGCGCGGCTTTCCAGGCAGGGGGCGGCCGAGGCGGAAGCCGGGCCGGCCAGCCGCGGGGAGAGCTTAGCCGCCGTGGCACCGAGCCGGGGTGCCCATGTGACTGCGGTGTGCTTTGGAAGAGGAAGCTGTAGAGGTCAGTGCAAAGACGTCACGCCAGAGCGGGCGAGAGCAGGAGTGAGGGGGGAGTCCTGGGATGAGCGCGGGGCTTGGGAGAGGGCAGGCGGGGGTGGAGGCTGCCTGCTGCGGGCGCCGGGACAAAGCCGCCCTGTCACAGCTACACAGCTTCCCTGGCCCCTCGCTCTGATGCGTGCAACGGGGCGGGCGGGCGGGAGGGGCGCCCCGGGCCTGGCAGCCAGGAAATGAGGGACATGGGAGGAGGGGCCGCTCCAGGACAGGCGGGTGTGGAAGTGGTTCATCTGTGCTCCGAGGGTCCTCAGAGGATGCTGGAGGGCGACTGGGAGGGCAGGTCAGACGCAGGCTCAACTTGGAGAACTTTGCCTGCACACGGCAGCAGCAACTCTCAGGGGTTCTGTTTTCCACACGTGCTGGGAAGGCTGGGGCTTGGGGCCTGGAGCCCAAGAACCTCAGCTACAGTCTTTCCCACTGCTCATTGGGCACCTGGGCGGGTAGCCGACTGCAGACTGAAGGAAGTGTGTCTCTTGCTCCGCCCTACAAACAATTTTGTTTTCCTTAGACCGACTGTTCTGCTGAGGTTTGGAGGGGGTGGAAACCAAGGTTAAGATTTAAAAAAAGAGGAAAAAAACGAAAGGAAGAGGTGGTTTTAGGAAAATGAGGACTAATATTTTGAAGTGGTGCTTGAAGTAGCGGTGGTGTGGCCCATGGGACGCTATGTGAGAAGGGGACGTCCCCCCACCCTCTATCCCCGCCCCCAGTTCCTTGGGGGGAAGAGGATCACCCAAGCCTTGTGAGTGGGAGAATGGGGACAGGACTTGGGCTGGGCGGAAGTGGGAGAGCGTGGAGCTGGAGTCCGGAGCTGGGACTTGAACAACCCCAGCGCCAGCACCTCACCGCAGCGCAGCCCGCGCCACCTGTCTTCGTGACAGAGCTGCGTCCTGTGCTGTCCACTACACCCCTCTGATGGGGTTGCTAGGCAGCGGGGCTCTGATGTGCTGGAAGGCCTTCTGATTTGTCAGGCTCCTGCAGACACATGCTTAAGGCTCCTTCCAGCCTATCCCGAGAAGGGACGCAGCACGCTGCCTGCATACTGCCTAGCCCCCGGTCCACCTGAATGTGAGGTGCAAAAGGCAGTTAGAGGGAGGGGCACTTGGAGCCCTCCACCCTCCCCCCCCCAAGCTCAGTCAGCCCCGCCCTTTATTATCTCCGCTCTGCCAGCTGCCTGCTCCTCCCGGCCCTCCCACCCTATTTCTCCCCTCTTTCCCAAACCGTGGAAAAGCGGAGTGCTCCGGGGAAAAGAGGTCAGTGGGGTAAGCGCGTGTGTGAGCCGCAGGAGCTACCAAGATGCGTGAGCTCTGGGCAGGCTACCCCATCTGTGCCTCTGGTGGCCCTTGTGCAAAGGGGCGGGTGGGAGGGAGGAGACCCCAACAATCCAGTCGGCAGGGTCCTGGACTTGGAAGCCTGCTCTGTTCTCCCACCTCCTTAAGCACTGCCGCCCCCCTGGAGGGCAGCTTGTTCAGGGAGGAGGGAGGAGACTGGTGAGTTCCAATAAGGACTCAGAAGGGGGCAGCCTCCCAGTTGCTTCTGCTCCACCCCCAAGCATCCAAAGCCCAAACTCCTCCTCCTTCCCTCCCCCTCTGCCTGTATACCACCCCACCCCCAGGGTCTTCTCTTAAACCCTTTTACTTTTCTTAACAGCTTTATTGAGGTATAAGTCACACACTATTCATCCATTTAAAGTGTGCAATTCAGGGATTCTTAGTTATATTCACGGAGTTGTGCAACTGCAATCAGTTTGGAACGTTTTTTTATCACCCCCAACAGGGAACTCTGTACCCTTTAGTAGTCACCCCCAGGCCCTGGCCACCACGAATCCTCTCTACCTCTGTAGACTTGTCTACTCTGGACATTTCATAGACGTGGAATCCGTACATGGTGTGGGTATTTTTGTGGCTGGTACCCGCAGAACTTTGAGCTGCTTTGCTTACTTTGTAGTCAGTTGCAGTGGGTCTTGCCAGTTCACTTGCCCCGTGCAGTGCTCCTGGAGTGTCCCATCCTTCAGGGCGGGGTTATTTTGCATTCTCTTAAGTGCATGCCTCGCTCTGGGCAGGAGCGCTGGTTGGTTCTCAGCAAATGATTGTTGAATGAATGTGGATATGAATGGGGACTAGCAGTTGGCAAACTATGCAGGTGGTTTACAACTGAATTCCAGGGGGCCCAGTGGCTTTAAAGGGGGCTGGCAGCCGGGCAGAGCTGTGCGTAGAGAAGCTTCAAAGGAGCAGAAAGGCAGACAGACTCCCTTGATAGGAGCGTGGGTGAAGCAAGGGTGGAAACCTGCGAGGAAGGACCCTAGTGGCCTGTGGGTTGCCAGCTCTCGTGAGAACCTGAAAACAAAAGTGCCTCCCTCACCCAGCCTGGGGGGACAGGTGGCCAGTGCTTGAGGTTGGTCGCCTGATCACAGGGGCTTCCCCTGTGGGGAACTCCAATTAGATTTGGGTTAAAAGAGAGAGAGAGAGAGAGAGAGAGAGAGAAGAAAATTCCCCAGTGTCAGCGTTTATAAAAGGGCAGCAGGTCAGGCGTCCCCGAAGCTGTTTTCTCTCCTGTGATTCAGGCGTTGAGTTGCTTTTTTTCTGCTCCCCTGCTCCTGTGCTGCAGGTACTGTCTGATGAGCGTGAAAGGTTGTTTCACGGACTTCCACATCGACTTTGGAGGCACTTCCGTTTGGTACCATGTTTTCCGGGGTGGGAAGGTGAGTTGAGCTGCATCTCTTCAACTATGTGTCCATCTCTGGCTGTTTGTGCATCGTGGGACTCGCTCACCTTTCTCTTTCCTCCCCCACCCCCCACCTCTGGCCAGTCCCTGCTCTGTGAGTACTGGTAGTGTCTCGGTCCCCCTGGGGCCACCTCCTCACTCTTGTCTTTTTCTGGAGGGAAAGATCAAGGTCACTTGTTTTGTTTCACATCACACACACGCACACACACATACACACACACACCGTTCAGACTTGTTCGCCCAGTCCAGTGCTCTAAGCACTCTAGGCCAGACTGGAACTCCAGATTGGGTTCCTGAGAATCTCCCCCATGCATTTCCCTCGGCTGTAGTTCAGCTCCAGTGCTGAGACATTTTAACTTAAAACTCTAGTGGCCAGCATCACCTGCCTCCAAAAACATTTCACATCGGGGACAGGTGTCACGCAGAGAAAGGACGTGTGGGGCGTGTGTTCAGGATGCTCCTGCTGTATTTGCTTCTGAGAATGTCCACGTGGGGGACGTAGGAGCGTCCCCATGGGACGTCAGTGCCCCCTGAGAATACATGTTTGCCGCCCTGCTCGTCTGGGTCTGCGTGAGTGCGCTTGTTTTAACCAAACTTGTTGAATGAAATTCTGGCTGGGAAGTCGTCCTGCTTGGTTCCAGATGTTTTTCCTCCTTCTCCAGAGTGAGCATAAGCTGAGTTTATTTATTGGGCCGTTTTTATCATACAGCTTCGGAAATTGCCCTTCCTCTCCTTCCCCCACCTTCCCGACAAGCCTGCGGCTCAGGAGAAAGAATGTTCCACTGAGTCCGGGAAGTCTTCCCACCCTGGGACAGAAATCCCCTTAAGGGGTGTACAGGACATTCCAGAAAGGCAGCACCCCCCTCCCTCCCTGGCACCCCAGAGACCCTTCGGCCGGTCCTGGTCCGGAGGAGACCATCTGTAGGGTGGGTCCTCCTCGCCCTCCCCCATCCCAGGCAGGTGGGGCTGTCTTCTTGGCTGTGGTGGAGTCTGGAGGAAATCAGAGACTTGGCCTGGATCGTCAGCTGACTGCCTCTTTTTCCTCCCAAGATCTTCTGGCTGATTCCTCCAACCCTGCACAATTTGGCACTGTATGAGGAGTGGGTGCTCTCAGGCAAACAGAGCGACATCTTCCTGGGAGACCGCGTGGAGCGCTGCCAAAGAATTGAGCTGAAACAGGGCTACACGTTTTTCATCCCTTCCGGTAGGTTCCAGCGAGGCTGGTGCTGAGCTCGCGTGTCCCTGTATCCCTGCGGCTTCAGCCAGGGTTTTAGTCCAAGCGAACGGGTTTCTCTGGGCCTCCTGGCCATTGGCAGTCCCTGAGAGGAGAGGCTTCGGGCTGAAGGGAAAAACAGCGCTGCTGTTTTCCTCTCACGTCTAACCTGTAGCTCTCCGCCTGTGGGTCAGAATTCTCCCGGGAGAATGTCTAGGGCGCTCCGTCAGAGGAAGTTTGAATGCCTTCCCCAGGACTTCCTGCATGGAGATTTCTGGGTGACAGGATGGTCCTGGGGGAGAAGGTTCCTGAGGACTCTTTTTTTTTTTTTTTTTTTGCATTTTTCTGAAGCTGGAAACAGGGAGAGACAGTCAGACAGACTCCCGCATGCGCCCGACCCGGATCCACCCGGCACGCCCACCATGGGGCGATGCTCTGCCCACCCTGGGCGTCGCCATGTTGCGACCAGAGCCACTCTAGCGCCTGAGGCAGAGGCCACAGAGCCATCCCCAGCGCCCGGGCCATCTTTGCTCCAATGGAGCCTTGGCTGCGGGAGGGGAAGAGAGAGACAGAGAAGAAGGCCCGGCAGAGGGGTGGAGAAGCAAATGGGCGCTTCTCCTGTGTGCCCTGGCCGGGAATCGAACCCGGGTCCTCCGCACGCTAGGCCGATGCTCTACCACTGAGCCAACCGGCCAGGGCCCCTGAGGACTCTTTGAGGCAGGCCCCTGGGAGGGGCAGACACGGGGGCTGGCGGTGGGGGTGTATAGGGGTGCCCCAAAACCTGGGTCATGAGGGAAGGACCCAGAGTGGCAGCCTCCTTCCGGCAGAACAAGATGTAATATAATTGGTATCAGGGGCAGCTCTCACACTTGGACGCCCGGCTCCAAAACCAGAATTAACTGCACAGTTACAGCAGAGGGTAGTAATTATAATAAGAGCACCAGCCCTGGAACCTGGACTATATGGTCTTAATTCAAATTTCAACTCTGCTATTGACAAGCTGCGACTTCACAGAAGTGACTTAACCTCTCTGTGGTTCAATGTCCTTATCTGTAAAATGGAATTAAGTCTTCCCAGCGTGGTTGTGAGGACTGAGTGAGTGAAGATCTATTTGTTTAGAGCTATTTTGAGATGGACTGAGGGCTTTTGGCCCGTTATAGGCTGAGTCACTGGTGAATGTGGCAGATGACCTAGGAATAAGAGAGAGCAGTCTTAGGTTGCATTAACAGAAGCATCTTTCCTGAGATGAGGGAGGTGACAATCGTACAGTGTAGAGTGAGGACATCAGGCCACACATAGGAGGTTGTGTTCCTCTCTTTTTAAAGACTGGTTTTATTTATTTATGAATGACAGACAGAGAGAAGGACAGATAGGGACAGATAGGAAGGGAGAGGAATGAGAAGAATCAATTCTTTGTTGCGGCATTTTAGTTGTTCATTGATTGCTTTCTCATATGTGCCTTGACTGGGGGGCTACAGCAGAGTGAGTGACCCCTTGCTCAAGCCAGCGACTTGGGCTCAAGCTCGTGAGCCTCACTCAAACCAGATGAGCCCGCGCTCAAGCTGTCGACCTCGGGGTCTCGAACCTGGGTCCTCTGCATCCCAGTCCGGCGCACGTTCTATCCACTGCGCCACCACCTGGTCAGGCAGTGTGTTCCTCTTGATTATATTTTGGAAGCTAAGTTGACTTGGAAAGAGAGGAGTCTGGATACCGTGTCAGATGAGATGAATCTGAAAGAGGAATTGGGTTGTTTTACCTGGGGAAGTGAAGGTGTATGGTCCCGCAGTCAGCCAATCAAAGGATAGTCCCCTGGATAGAGAGGTATAGCCAAGTGGTATTTGAATGACTTGGTCTATCAGGTAGTGAGTTCCCCGTCACTAGAGGTATACAAGTAGAGGCTATATATGTTTGGGATAAGGAGCCTGCAGGGCATTTGCCACTGAGCAGATGGTTGGACCTTACGATAGGAATATCTTTTGAGGCCTCTAAGGTTCATTGGATGGAGAAGCTGGGTAACACTTAAGTTTCTGAGAATTGGGCTAGGAGCTGGCCTTGGGTCTGGACGTCAAGCACCAGTATGGTGTCAGGTGAAGTGGGGGTGGATGTGGTAGCAGTTCCTGCTGTCGGGATGGGGCCTGCACACCTGGGCTCTTCTAGAAAGTTGGATGGAAGGTGGAGGCTTCTCTATTAAGAAAATTTGGAATTTGGAGGTAGCAGGGTTTCATGGGGTGATTTTTTTTTTTTTTACCATGGTCCCAGGTTCATCCTCAGACTGTTTGGCTCAGGGAGGGTGGCTTGCCCTGCTTGGGACAGGAAGGGATTGAGCTGGTGGGCAGCATTTATAGTGTGAACCCTAGTAGACATGGCATGGAGAATTGGGAAGGAGGTAGTATCCTTCTAAAGCGTGTTCAAGCCCTTCTGTTGGTGTTGAAGGCCTGGCTCTGGTGGAGTCAAAGGAACTCGGATATGCTCTTGGCCTTGCTGAATGTCTGTGACCTTGGGCTGGTCTGTTCCCTTCTCTGCACCTCAACTCTCCCATCTCTACAATGGAGACAGGGTGGGGCTGAACTCTGAGACCCTCAAGATCCTTCCCAACCCTGTCTCCTGAGTGCAGGCTTCCCAGTGTCCCTGGGAGGACCAACTTTATGCAGAGCTGGGAGGTGGCTCATCGCTTTCCCCAGCTCATGTGACTTCAACAAGTTGGAAAAGGTCTGGAGAAACAGCATCTGAGCCACAGCAGGGGTGTGACTGTTGAAGTCAGGAAGTGGATTTGAACTGCCCCAAGCAGGCAAACTTTCTGGCCCTAAGGGTCCTTGAGACACAGGACTTTTTATTCTGGATTTTTGGGAAGTAAAAAAAAGGACAGTTGGAATTTGTCACTTTCTCAGAGGCAGGGGGCACATGTGGACCAATGAAAATTAAAAAGTTGAGAGTCCATGCAAAATTACTAACATATAGTTATGGTTAGGTAGACATTAATTTAAAAAACCAACCTGGAGCCTGACCAGGCGGTGGCACAGTGGATAGAGCGTTGGACTGGGATGTGGAAGGACTCAGGTTCGAGACCCCGAGTTAGCCAACTTGAACGTGGGCCCATCTGGTTTGAGCAAAAGCTCACCAGCTTGGACCCAGGGTCGCTGGCTTGAGCAAGGGGTTACTCGGTCTGCTGAAGGCCCACAGTCAAGACACATATGAGAAAGCAGGCAACTTCCCTGGTCTCCATCTTTCCTCAGGGCCAGGGAACCTCATCGGGCGGGATGTGCTGTACTAAATAAAGCTTTTGTTATTCCACACACACAAAAAAGAGAAAACAATCAATGAACAGCTAAGGTGTCACAACACGCAACGAAAAACTAATGATTGATGCTTCTCATCTCTCCGCTCCTGTCTGTCTGTCCCTGTCTATCCCTCTCTCTGACTCTCTCTCTGCCTCTGAAAAAACAAACAAACAAACAAAAAACCCAACCTGGAATCTATGTACATTAGTTGATTATCCCATGAAAGGAAGACTAGACTGACACTAAAAATTTCAGAAGGACATAATTTCAGAATAAAGGACAGCACGTCAAGTTTGATAGTGTTGAGTTTATGAAAATTCACACCATCTTCATTCATGAGCTTGGCCACCCCCTCGGTCTGCACCTGCCCAGGGGAACTATAGTTAGGAGTAATAATAATGGGTATCACTGAACAACAGATACCTTCTATTTTTATATTCTCTGTAAATAAGTAAAAAACAAAACAAAACATTCCCCCCACTTTTTTTTTTTTTAAATAAAGCCAGCTCCTGAGGCCGAGAGAGGTAAACAAACTAGCCCAAGGTCGCATGGTTAATAAGGGACAGGGTGGGTGAGAACCCAGGTATGTGTCGTATTAGAGCCCACCTGGTTCCCCATTAGCCTGGGAGTCAGCAGATTTGAGATGTGGTCCCCCTTCTCAGCTGTATGACTTGGGGAGAATTATTGGCTCATTTAACAGACTTTCTTAAAAGTCCACTTGGCAGTCTGGAAGGTGCTGGGGAGGATTTGAGACAGATTCCCTCTGTCCTGAGCACATATTTTGCCAGGCAACAGCCAGCCAGGATGGTGGAGCCCAGTATAGGGAGTCCTCGAAAGGACTCCGGGGTCCGTGACTTGGGCTGACTTGAAAGGATTTCCCATTACTGCTTTATAGTAAGAACTACCCAAAATTCTTGGTAGCTCCAGATGTTTCTTAGACTTAGGCATGTCTGAGAAACTGTAACTGGTAGCTATTAGTGTAAGTTGGCTTGGGCCTCAGATGATCCATTTGTAAAATGGGTACAGGGCAGGTGGCAAAGAAGCAGGCTGGAGGTGAGGCCGAGGGTGGTGGGGTTGTGGAAGCCGGACCATTGCTGCTCATCTCTAACCAGCTAGGGGCCAGGCAGGAATGGGGCCTGGTGGGTTCACCTTCTTATTTCTCTTGGAAAGGAAGCAATTCAAATTGCCCTGTGAATTTTCTCTATTCTTTGGTAACGTGGGTGGGGCTCAAATGAAACACATCCCTGGGCCCTGATGCATCCCGTGGCCTGCCAGTGTGGGCTCCTGTTGACAGCTCCCAAGTCTCAGAGAAGGGAGGCTGTCTTTGTGTCATCGTGGCAAACCCGGGCCTGGCCTGGCATGCGGAGCGGGTTGATGCTGGTGAAGGATGCTGGTCAGGGCCTCTGCGAGGCACCACTGCATTCTGTGGCCTTGGGTTTCACCTCTGCAGCAGCTGCAAAGATAGACCAATAAGGCCTTTGGATTCTGAGCATCCACCTTGTGGGCAGGACTCCATGTACCCCTGCTGTCCTTGGCTCCCTCAGGTCTCAGAGACTACCCATCGGTAGGTTTTGTGGGTCGCCCGCTTTCCTTCCACAACCACATCTGTCCCTTGTCGCTTGGCCTGAATAGCCTGTGTTATTGCCTACATATCGTCGTTGGTGACTCTGGCCTGGGACCGGGAGGCAGATATCTGCCAGCCTCCCCAGCCCAGTAATCAACCCGGGACACCTGCTCTCTCCTGCTTCCTGGGGTGCAGCCAATGAGACGCCTTTGGGAGGGTGGAGTCCAGATGGGCTTATAGACATATTATTTCCCCTCGTTGGTTCTGGAGGGAACTGTTTAAGTAGTAATGAATCAGATGTGGGGAGGGGCGCGGGGGATGGCTCAGCAGTGACTAATCCAGGGGAGGCTGCCTGACCCACCTTGGAACCCCTGGCTTGGGGAGGAAAGGAGAGTGGGCAAAAGCTTCTAGAATCCCTTGACTGAGAGTACAATTGGGAGTCCATGTTTCCTGCTTCCCTAGGTGCACCTCACTTCTATTCTGTTGTCCTCTTTGCTCACACATCAGGGTAACAGATGTAAGTCGGGTGTATCTGTTCCTACCTGCCAGGAGAGAGGGGAGAGGTGGGGGCCGGTCGGTGCGGTTTACGTGGGCGCCCATGTGCGAAGCCACCGTGGACATCGGGGCAGATGTTTATATGGAGAGGGTTCGTATTCCTCAGCTTGGCCACATGGGAGGTGGTTGTGTCTCTCACTTCATGTGGGCAGGTGAGGCCATGAGAGGGACAGTCAGATGCCCTCTGTCACAGGATGGGTCGGTTCTGTGGACAGTCTCGAACTCGGGTCCCTGAACCTAGCCTTTCTGTAGGGTGGTAGATGGGCCTGTGTGGTATGTAGGAACAGGTCCCTGGAGTCCTTGTCCCCACTCAGGCTTCACCCCGCCACGTGCGTCTGCAGAAGTCTGGTGGTCCTTGGTCCGACATTAGGAAATGCTGCTTAAACAACACCGATGGTGGTCACAACCGCAGTAATAATAGCATCGCGCCTCTAGGTTGAAACATAAAATGTTGAGAAAATCAGGTGGTACACAGCTGAGGCGGAGAGGCTGGAGGCTTTAAAGGCATCTGCACAGAGGGTTAAGGGGGCGGGGGGGGGGGGTACAGAGCCCAGGTGACCGGCAAGGGCACACCCGCATGCAGAGTGGCTCTCGCTGCCATCCCCTACCCTGGGCCAGAGATGCAAGGAGCTAAAGGCGCAACCAGGTTACATAAAAGCCTTTATTCTGTGTTCTTGGCTGGCAGTCTTCTCCTGCCCTCCCCCCATAGCCGCCAACCTTGTCCCACCTGTGTCCTGCGCAGGAGAGGGCCGCTGACCCAGATGCCAGCAGCAGCCTCGCGGTTTTTGAGCTCTCTCTCTTCCCTGCGGCAGCTTTGCTCCAGCAGCCGTGACTGCCTGTGGCTGCCCGTGGCTGCCCGTGACTCCGGGCTGGCTTGTGTCAGCTCCTGGAAGGGAAGAGGCTAGAACAGCCTGGCGGGCGGGAGGAGAGGGGACTGCAGCACCCAGCTGGGGACCCCGGCTGGCCCCTGCCTGTCTCCTCTCCCATCAGCTCATCCTGTGTCTTTCACTGGGAGTGTCTGCCTCTGTCTGTCCTCTTGGCCTCCGTGTCTTGTTTCTCGCTGCGTCTCTTTCCCTCCACGTTTGCAGGCCTGCCTGCCTCCCGGGACTCTCTATGCCTGCGCTATGCCTTTGATGCAGTGACTGCGGCATAGCAGTTCAAAACAGAGGAGCTGTCACTTACCAGCTGTGACTTCATTCAGCAAGTGACTTCTCTTCTCAGCTTCGGTTTCAGTATTTCCACACAAGATGGATTGTGACATCACCTGTCCCCTCGCTCTGTGCTGTCCCTTCTGGTCGCCGGGATCCACGTGTAGGTGTGGTCAGCACTTGGGATCTGTCGTTGAAGGAATTAGGTGGCCTGCTTCTGTCCCTGGCCTTTATGGACCAAGCAGAGGCCGACTCCCTGGGTTCCAATCCTGATAAGTGACTTTATTTTTCTCTGTCTCAGTCTCCTCATCTGCAAATTAGAAATGACTTTCCAGGATTTTATGAGAATTAAATAAGTTAAGCCCTTAGACCAGTGCTTGGTCCAGGGTACCATTCAGGAATCATTTTCATGTTTACTGTGCCAGGCTTTGGGCTCCGAGCTCAGGCAGAGGAAAGGGCCCCCAAGTCCCCCAAGCTGCTAAGAAGTAGCAGGCAGCAGGAAGACTTGTCAGCAGCTCATGGCCTGACGGGCAGAGCTGATGTGGGGGTACGGGTATTGTGTGGCTGAGGAGGCGCCTGAAATCGGGCCTTCGCGGGTTTTGATGGCAGGAGGAGGAATTGAGCAGAGAAAAGTGTCTGGGTTCTACAACCCTGGCAAGATGTCACTTAGTTATGGACCCAAGCAATCCTTTGTGACCTTTTCTGAGACTGGCGGTCCCGGGTATAATCCAGGAGAAGGCTCAAGGACGTCCGAAAAGCTTGAGTGATGAGGGGTTTTCAGCTCCCTGGTCGGTATGGGAGGGGACAGGGCCTGCATCTCTGTTGGCTGCTACAGCCGGGTCCAGAACAACACAAGGAAACCTTTGTCATCAAGGTCCTCAACAGGTGGGGGCTGGTCTGCAGCTGCCCAGCACTCAGCCTGAGCTAGCCAGCATCACTGCCTGCAAGCGGTCCAGCTGGCGGCCCTCCTGCGTCCTCGAGGCTCTAGCTGGAGCCTCGGCTTCCTGCATCAGGCAGCCCGAGCATCCTCACCTTGGTCCTGGGCCTCCTACGCCCTCCTGTATCTCCAGCACGCTGGCATCGGTGGGGCCAGTGGCTGACTTTGTCTCTCCCTCCCCACCCTAGGCTGGATCCATGCCGTCTACACCCCTGTAGACTCCCTGGTGTTCGGCGGCAACATCCTGCACAGCTTTAACGTGCCCATGCAGCTGCGGATCTACGAGATCGAGGACAGAACGCGGGTAAGACGGCTTCCTTCCCTCTGCGTGCACATGCCCGGCTCCTGAGCTCTGTGTGTGTCTGAAGACAGGTTGTACCGAAGTCCTTCTCAGGGCCCCATCCCTCCTGCCCTCTGCCTCAGGCCAGGCCTTGGTCCTGCTTCTCCCGGGGAGGGGTTCCCATAGGAGCCCCTCCTAGGGCCCTGGCAGTTTTCTGTTTACCTCTAGGCTGGTGGCAATCAAAACCCCCTTGCCGAAGAGGAAGTCTCTTGAGAAAGCACCTTGCTATGTCAGGCCTCTTCCTCCTTCTCTCCTGGAGAAGGGAACGAGGGAGTTAGGGGAATTTTGCCGTGGTTGGTGCCGTGGTTCACAGGGGGGGGGCTAGGCCTTGGACAGAAGGTCATGTCTTGGTCATGAGTCCTCTGGGGACCCTAGATGTGATGCAGAGGCTGAGGAAGCCAGGGTCTGTGATTCCCCCGGTGTAGCCTCTGAGCTCCGTCTCCATGTCTGCAGGGGTGCGGGTTGACGGTGATGGTTACGGCTTCTCAGACATTGAGTTTCCCCCAGTCCTACACCCCAGGACCTGACGTGTGCCCTCTGCTCCATTCCATGAGGGTCCTCTGAAAAGCACTGGCTACTGGGAACTTACCACTTTCTTTCCTGTGCTAGAACTTGACCAAGAATCCTCAAGCATTTGAGGCAGGTTGGCAGGTGGGAAACTGGGGCAGAAAGGGCCCATTTCTTCCTCTTTTTTGTTTT
Organism: Saccopteryx leptura; assembly: GCF_036850995.1. Classification (NCBI taxonomy): domain Eukaryota; kingdom Metazoa; phylum Chordata; class Mammalia; order Chiroptera; family Emballonuridae; genus Saccopteryx; species Saccopteryx leptura. Next base: position 246,449,005 of record NC_089504.1, on the reverse strand, counting down.
TCTTACAGTTATTTAAATATTTAGCCTCTTTTTTTTTAATTGAGTCAAGTCACATACAATTAATCTCTCCATTTAAAGTGCATAATTCTCCCTGACCAGGAGGTGGCGCTGTGGATAGAGCGTTGGATTGGGACACAGAGGACCCAGGTTCAAAATTCTGAGGTCGCTGGCCTGAGCGTGGGCTCACCAGCTTGTGTGCGGGACCATAGATATGACCCGATGTTCACTGGCTTGAGCCCAAGGTCACTGGTTGAGCAAGGGGTCACTCGCTCTGCTGTAGTCCCACCCCCACCCCCGTCGAGGCACATATGAGAAAGCAATCAATGTACAACTAAGGTGCTGCAATGAAGAATTGATGCTTTTCATCTCTCTCCCTTTCTGTCTGTCTGTTCCTGTCTGTCTCTCTCTGACTCTCTCTCTGTCTCTATCCAAAAATAAATAAATAAAAAATAAAGTGCACAGTTCAGTGGCATTTAGCACGTTTGCAGTGTTGTGCAGCCATCACCTGTGTCTAGTTCCAGGACATTCCTCGCCCCTGAAAGAAGGATTTCTCTATTTGTGGTCACTCCCCGTTCCCTCTGCCCCAGGTTCTGGAAAGCACTGATCTGCTTCCCATCTCTGTGGACTTGCCTGTTCTGGACCTTTCATATACATGGAATGGAACCCTGTGACGTGGCCTCTTGTGTCTGACTTCTCTCTCTCAGCGGGACGACGTTCGGCCCCACCTGTGTTGGAGCAGGTGTCGGTGCTTCCTTCCTTCTCGTGCCTGAGTCACATTCCACTGAGTGGACAGGCCATATCGTGTCTTCTCGGTCTTTGCCACAGAGATGACGTTTGTGCCCCAAAGACGGGTTGCTGTGGTTGGACCCTTGAAACATCTTGTAGGGGCAGGAGCCCTGGGCCCAGCATCCCTGCCTTTCTTGGTCTTGCTTTCTGGCCTTGGTCTGCATGGAATCACATAGATGAGTCAAAGTCTTAGCCACTGTGTGTGTGTTTGTGTGTGTCTGACCTTTTTAGCAGCCCTGTCCTTGACGGACCCTGTTTCCCAGGGGCCACCTCAGCCACATTCTGTGGCCAAGCGCAGAAAAGGGAGCGTGCCCATTGTTAGAAGGCGTGTTTGCTGCCTGGGAGGCCCAGCACTGCAAAGACTGTGTCTCATCTTGGACGTTTGTTCCTTTCTTCTTTGCTACCCGCCCAATGTCCCTTTCACCATGTGGGGGGAGGCCTGCCCAGCCCTGGGCTGGAGGATGTCATACCGTGGTAACGGCACCATTTGGGTGCGAGTGGTCATCTCAGAGTCTGGATCAAGTGCTGTCTGGGGCTCTGGCCAACTGTTCTCTGGCCGGTGCTGAGGAATGGGCCAGTTTGTTTGGGAGCAGACTAGGAAGGGCGGGTGGGGTAGAAAAGGGAAAATCTAGAAAGAGGAGTCAGGCCCGTGACTTTCCAGGCAATTCCTGAAAGCCAGAGTCAGGCTGGGCTTTCTAAAACTTTAACTACCCCTCCCCACCCCAGGAATCTGTACCGTACATCTCAGTGAATTTGGGCCCCACCATTCTGTGAGGAGCCCAGTTCCCCTCCCCCCTCAGCAGGAGACGGGGGGGGGGGGGGGAGGTAATGGAGTGTAACTTCAAGCTTCTATGGAATAACACACACACACACACACACACACACACACACACATGTCCAGATGAGCTTTCAGGGTCCCCTCCCCCAAGGCCCACTGTCCCTGTTGTCTGAGTGGACACCCCATCTGGTTTCCCCCAAACAGGTTGCTGGGCGGGGGTCTGGTGGACAGGCTGGGCTGGAACCAGCGGCAAGCTGTTTAATCTGCTTTGATTTCTGGTCCTTGGTGAGGGCTTGTCCACAAGGCCCAATTGTTCATGTCTTAGGAGTCCAGGCAGACAAAAGAGGCTGGGGGGAGGGCGCCGGAAGCCCGAAAAAGTGCGGGGGCTCCTGGTCTGCTCACTATGGCTTAATTCATTCCTTCCCTGCAAGCTGCTTAAGGAGGTTGTGGCCCTTTTCATGTAATTTTTCAGGAGTCCTAAAACACGGCTTTTCTTGGAAACTAAATGCAGGGGGCAGAACAGAGGACATTGTCTGTCTCTAAGCCTCGTGGTGTGAGTTCGTCTTAGAAAAAAGAATTTGCTTTTTGTGGTCCAAACTCCAATGGCCCTTTGAGAACTCAGACTGACCCCTGGATGGGAACCCACTCCCCACCCATCTGGACCCGAGGAACCCAAAGGTTCTCCTAGGTTTAGGAAGCCATTGTCTAGCTCTCACAATTGTAATTTTTCCTGGACTGGATGACCAGTGACTTGACCTGGTGTCCCGATGACGAGCACAAACAGGGGTGCTTTGGGACTGGGGGTTTCCCTCTCCTGCCCCCGTTGGAGAGTAAATCTTTCCCCTCTCGTTCTAAAAACATCAGAGGGTGGAAGAACCACGCCAACGAACGGATGTGGTGAGCACATTTACTATTTGAAGATAGGGCCTCAACAATAATCACTACATATTTTTAACTCCAGTTAGATTGATAAGGGATAGGGATGGTCCAGATGATCATTAAACTGCTGTCTCTTTTTTTATTTATCTCCCCCTCCCCCCATTGGGTCTGGTGACAGCAGCCTTCTCAGAAAAGGTAATGCCCGCATGCCCCATTCCGTTCCAGCCAGTGACTCTATTTGGAAATTGCAAATAATTTACCCTTTCTCTCACCTTTCTCTTACCATTGGACATTTTTTCCCCATTGATTTTTTTTTTCCAGGAGAAAAACAAATTTTTAAGCTATTTCCACCCACCCTCCTCTATTTTAGTTTTTCAAGTCCTGAGACCTGGGAGTTCTAGATGCACTGAAATAATACCTTCGGTTCTGTCCTCCTGAGGTCACTCTGCTGTCCGAGGAAGAGCGAAGGCCGGGCGCCTCTCCAGTGGGCCTTTGGGAACTCAGGCTGAGAGTCACCCACTGATGAACCCCCCCACCCCCGAGGCAGGGAGCAGTGCATGCTTTCTGACCGCCTTGCCTTTTGGCGGCGAACGACTCAGTTTGATGAGGCTCCGATTTTGTCAACAAATAATGTTGAGCAATCGTGTGTTTAATGTTCCCAGGCATGTGGCTGAAACCTTTTGAAGGCGAAGGGTGGAAGGCGACAACCCATTTGTAAGTCAATTCTTTGCCAATTTTGTTTCCCTGCCGTGTGCTCTCTTGGAAAAAAAAAATAAAGTAAAATTAAAAAAAAGAATTTTAAGTTTTTCATCAGCATTTGTTTTCATCTAGCTGGTTTCCCTTGGATTCAGCCACAGGAAGGGGAGACATGTCTTCCTCTCCTGACATATAGCCAGAAAAAAAAAAATTTTTTCCCCCCTCCATGATCTACAAAGATTCTCGGGCACCAAGGTGCCTGTCCATGCAGAGTTGGTTTGGACAATCTCCCCAAATTGCAAAAGTCAAAAGCAACTTTCGTGTTTTACCAGTCGGGTCAAAAGACAGAAGATGAAGTGAGATGAAGTGAGAAACGGTCTGAGAAGAGGCGGGCCAGCCTGTCCTCAGATTGCTTGAGGTCTTGGCCGTCTGTTCCGGAGCAGGGCTGGGGCTGAGACACCCCCAAACCTTTCTTCACAGGAGGTCAGGGTCTGCCTCAGGCTAAAGAGCCTCTTTTCCTTTTTAAACTCCAGAGGGCACTGATCTGGTGACTGGGAATACAAAACAAAACAAAACACAAAACAAAAAAGGTCATTATTAAATGTACTATCCCAGCAATAAAACTGGGGTTCTTGGGAAAGTAGCTGGAGCCAAGAAAACCACGAAATGATGTTCCGAACACCATGCATATCTCCGCCCCCCCCCCCCCCCCAAGCATGCAGCTGCCAGGATCTCATTCCCAAACATACCACCCACCAGAGAGGCAGAGAGGTCACATGGACCCAATCTGCAGATGGGAGAAGTGAAGCCCCCCAGCGTGGGAAAAGGGCCTCGCAGTGGGGTCTGGATGAGGAACTGAGAGCTGGGACTCTTAAATGGGGCAAGGTTGGGGGCTTTTCCAGGCGGGCACTGGCAGAGAGGCAGGTTATAGCATCTGAGGGTACATGGTGGACTGGGGTCTGCTTGTCTTTGTCTGCGTCCTACATGTAGAATGTTGCCTGTTGATTGTCATCTCAGAAAGGAGAGTATGCTTTTGCTTAATGCCCCACTCCCTGAGTTCCTGCGAGATAGGAGAGGTGGATGGGGGTCTCTGACCCCTGCAAAGGTCCCTTGAAGCAGACATACCCTCAGCGAGAAGGCAGGTGAGCAGGTCAGGCAGGCATGAGTGTGGACACACAGGGTCTGTAAGTAGCCTTGGAGAAGAGGGGCCTGGCGGTAGGAGAGGGACCACCCTCCCAACACTGTCCGTCCTCCCTTGCCTGCTCGGGATGGAGTTTCTGGAAGGTTCATCTGGGCCAGGGCTGCCTGTGGTATTGCTTCTTCCCTTCTTTTGCTCTCATCTCACCCATATAGACCCCATGTGCTGCCACCCATTGGAATCCCCCTGGGCCCAGCCAGGGCTTTTCACAGTTCTGGTGCATGAAGCTATGAGCATCTGTATTTTCCTCTCCTATATGAAACAGCCGAAAGGGGATCTGTCTGGACTTCTGCTCCAGACCTGGGGGTGTATCCCTTGGTGTTGGGGTTACACGGAGGACTTCCTTGGGCCCAAAGGACTTTCTTGGGAATACAGACTGGGCAGTGCCCGGTGGTGGTGGAGAAGGAACAGGGAGTCGATTCCTCTGAGGCCCCGCCCCTAGAGCAGGCGAGGCCACACCCCTCCACCCTCATTGTCCAGCCTGGTGTGTGGCCTCTTCCCCCAGATTGTAGGAGATGCTTACTTAGTAATAGCCTGTCTGCACGTGGGTAAGGTTTGGGAATTGATTTCTGTTTTTCAAAGGGGAGGGTGGGGATGGCAAAGTTGGGGAGAGCATTTTTTTAGAACAACCAGGAGCCCATTTCTGCTGTAGCTAGAATCAGGCAGTGGCTTGCATTGGTGGGTCCCCGCACCCACAGTCAGCAGATCAGGGGACAACTTCTTTCTCTGCTCCTCACAGAAGCACAAAGCGGACCTCATCTGCCTTCCCCAGCGGCGCGCGGCTCAGGGAACCTTAAAATGAAGCTCTCACCTAGGCCCCTTCCTCCCCTATTCCTCCTCATTTGAGCATGCTACTGGTGTTTCCCCTCTCAGCGCCTTCCTCCTGCCCTGCAGCCCGCCCCCCCCCCCCATTATTTTCCTTCACACCATTTGTGCTCTTGAGAAGATGATGAAAATAACCGCCCCCCCCAAACCTCCATCCCCTCGAATCTCTCCTGCATTTTCTCCTTGGCCCTCCAGAAACTGACCTTGGCCCCTGGCTTTTTGCTTTCAGGTGCAGCCCAAATTTCGTTACCCCTTCTACTATGAGATGTGCTGGTATGTTTTGGAGAGATACGTGTACTGTGTGACCCAGCGGTCCCACCTCACCCAGGAATACCAGAGAGAATCGATGCTGATTGGTGAGTGAGCAGCAGGCCACACTGCCTCGGCCACTCGGCTGGGGCAGAAACCATACTTTTTTATGTTTTAGTGGGGCCCTTGAGAGTCCCTGGGTTCTGGGGATTCGTCTGAGCCCAAGTGTTGGGCAGATTCCTAGAAACACCTTTGTAGGGGGAAGCCTCTTGTTAGCTTCTCACTTGGAATACAGAGAGAAAATGAAATCATGACCCTAAGAGAGTCACGTTGGTGGACTTCAGGTCTTGCTGGTGACTCTGTGGTTGTGGGGAGGGCCCAGTCCTGGACATGACTGCTGAAGTGGGTTCTTTTTATTCCGTAGTAGACACCAGCGGACTCCCCCACCACCACCACCCTTCGTGCCCTGGAAGTTGTTTTTTTGTCTACATAAGAGCAGGCCCATGAGATGCAGCCAACCTCCCAAATACCAGGCCAGCTTTGAGCCAGCCAGGGGTGTGGCCCGGGCTGGAGATGGGCAGGAGACACAAGCCTGGCAGAGCGATGGGATGGGTGGTTTTGAGCCGCAGCTGCAGTGTCTTGCCCCGCTGCTGTTACTTAAAAGGACATTCTTCCTCTAGAATGCTCAGGCCTTGTATCTTGATGCACAGATGCCCGCCTCGAAGTTGCATTTAGCTGTGACAGTCCCGCTTCTTCCCCTCTGCTCTATCACTACTGAGGGGTTTTCCTGGATGCGGAGTCCGCTGTGCCTCCGTGATTTCATCTTTCTCATCACGGAATAGAAAAACTATTTTCCTCACTAAACCTTCTTCCTTCCTTTGACTCCTATCCTTAGTGACTTTAGGGATTGGTTTCAGGTGGGCATATGATGGGAATCAAATATATCTACTGGGTTTTTTTCTGTGAGAGAGAGAGAGAGAAAGGGGACAGACAGGGATAAACAGGAAGGGAGAGAAATGAGAAACATCAGTTCTTTGTTGTGGCATCTTAGCTGTTCATTGATGGCTTTCTCATATGTGCCTTGATTGGGGGGGGGACTACAGAAGAGTGTATGACCCCTTGCTCAAGCCAGCGACCTTGGGGTCATGTCTTATGATCCCATGCTCAAGCCAGCGACCCCACACTCGATCTGATGAGCCTGTGCTCAAGCTGTATTATCCCACATTCAAGCCGGCGATTTTGAGGTTTGAGCATCCCAGGCTGACGCTCTGTCTACTGCGCCACCACCTGGTCAGGCTCTGCTGAGGTTTTATTGGGAAGTGTTCATCCGTCTCTCAGAAATTGAGTTTGACTGGTGGGGAGCAGGGGTTGGGAGTTCTGTTGTAAGTCCTATCAGGTGATGCGACATTCTGGTGTGAAAAATACCGAAACCCTACAACCTGCTCTTCTGAAGCAAGCCTCCAGCCTGGGAGGGGATAGAAATGAGTCTGAAATAGTGTGAGAACCATGGCGATTGCAGTTGTTATATATACATTCCTGGGGGGACTGAAGGCTTGATTTGGTGGCAGTTCCCAGCCTGGGAAATGAGGGTCACTTCTCTCATGTGGCTATTTAGCTGTATATCCCCGATTCCGGGAGGCCAGCTTGAGCCAGCGTTTGGGTCATTGGTACCCACTTGTTTCTCAGACTTTCTTGCCACTGTTTTCTCCGCCTCTCTAGTCCCTCTGCCAAAGAGAAGGGGGGATGTCAGGGAAACACCTCATGAATGGAATGCTAGTTGTACGACAGGCATCATGCTCCGTGATGCCTTGTGTAATCCTCACACCAGGGCCTTCAGAGGAAGTAGTCTTTGCCTTATGTTTTTTAAAGAACGTTATGGGAACATAGTTCACGTAGCCTACAAGTCACTGAGTGGGTTCTCTAATGCAGTGGTCCCCAACCTTTTTTGGGCCACGGACCGGTTTAATGTCAAAAAATATTTTCACGGACCAGCCTTTAGGGTGGGACGGATAAATGTATCACGTGACCGAGACAAGCGTCAAGAGTGAGTCTTAGACGGATGTAACAGAGGGAATCTAGTCATTTAAAAAAAATAAAACATTGTTCAAACTTAAATATAAATAAAGCGGGAATAACGTAAGTTATTTATTCTTTCTCTATGGACCGGTACCAAATGGCCCACAGACCGGTACCGGTCCGTGGCCCTGGAGTTGGGGACCACTGCTCTAATGGTTTTGAGTCGTGCAGCCATCACCACAGTTAAGTTTTAGAGCATTCATTGCCCCGGAGTGCAACCTGCACCCTTCTGTTACTGTCTTACCTCATACCCTCTCCCTCAGCCTGCAGCACTCATTTGGTTTCTGTCTCTACGGATTTTTTTTTTCTGTTACTTATTTATTTATTTTGTAACAGAGACAGAGAGAGGGACAGACAGGGACAGACAGACAGGAAGGGAGAGAGATGAGAAGCATCAATTCTTTGCTGCTACGCCTTAGTTGTACATTGATTGCTCTCTCATATGTGCCTTGACCGTGGGGCTACAGCAGACCGAGTGACCCCTTGCTCAAGCCAGTTACCTTGGGTTCAAGCTGGTGAGCTTTTGCTCAAACCAGATGAGACTGCACTCAAGCTGGTGACCTGGGGTCTCGAACCTGGGTCCTCCGCATCCCAGTCCGACGCTCTATCCACTGCGCTACCGCCTGGTCAAGCTCTACGGATTTTTTATTGTTGTTCTGGACATTTAAATGAAGGCGATCACACATACTATATGCTCTTTTGTCTTACTTTTTTTTTTTTTGTAGTGAGAGAGAAAGAGGGACAGACAAGACAGGAAGGGAGACAGATGAGAAGCATCAATTCTTTGTTGCAGCACCTTAGTTGTTCATTGATTACTTTCTCAGATGTTCCTTGATCAGGGAGGGGGTGCTCCAGCAGACTGAGTGACCCCTTCCTCAAGCCAGCAACCTTGGGCTTCAAGCCAGTGGCCTTTTGGGCTCAAGCCAGCGAACAGGGGGTCATGTCTATGATCCCACATTCAAGCCAGTGACCCCGTGCTTGAGCTGGTGAGCCTGTACTCAAGCAGGATGAGTCCATGCTCAAGCTGGTGACCTTGGGGTTTTGAACCTGGGTCCTCAGCATCCCAAGCCTATGCTCTACTCATTGCGTCACCACCTTGTCAGGCACTATTTTTTTTTCTTAATTTTTATTTATTGGGTATAGAGAGAGAGGAAGAGAGAGAGACAGGAACATCTATCTGTTCCTGTACATGCCCTGAACAGGGATCAAACTGGGCAACCTCTGTACTTCGGGACAATGCTCTAACCCACCAAGCTATCCGTCCAGGTCTCTTTTGTCTTACTTTTATATGTTGAAAACTAAAATAGCAGGTGTGTTCAGAGAAGTGCAGCAACTTATCTGGGTACACACAGCTGGAGGAAGCTGAGCTGGGATTTGAGCCTGTGTCTGACTGACCCCACCTTTCTAGAAGCTGAAGGATATCCAGACCTTTAGATCGATCCCCAGAGCAGCAGGGAGACATAGTGAGTAAAGGTCCAGGGACTTCTGGCAGGGAGTTTGGGGCATTCGTCTCAGTCTTTCTTGTGATCCCTTTGTCCACATCCCCTGTAGATGCCCCAAGAAAGCCCAGTATAGACGGCTTCTCATCTGATTCCTGGCTGGAGATGGAGGAGGAGTCTTGTGAACAGCATCCCCAGGAGGAAGAAAAAGAGGAGGAGGAGGAAGAGGAGGAGGAGGAAGAGGGTGCAGATAAGGTGCCCAAGCCACCTGCCGATGGCCCTGCCTCACCCACCAGCACCCCCTCTGAGGACCAGGAGCCCCCCGGGAAGAAGCCCAAAGCGCCTGCCCTGCGGTTCCTCAAAAGGACTTTGTCTAACGAGTCAGAAGACAGTGTCAAGTCCACGACGGTGCCCGTAGACTACCCTAGGACGCCCACTGGCTCGCCTACCACTGAGGTCTCTGCCAAATGGACCCACCTCACCGAGTTTGAACTGAAGGGCCTGAAAGCTCTGGTGGAGAAACTTGAATCCCTCCCAGAAAACAAGAAGTGTGTCCCCGAGGGCATCGAGGACCCCCAGGCACTCCTGGAGGGTGTGAAGGTGGGCAGGGAGCCATGTCTGGGGCTGGGCAGCTCAGGGCTGGGCAAGTTCTGTTCAAAGCATAGCTTTCCAAGGACAGCTCCGCTCAGAGTGGCTTGGTGCAGGCCATCCTTGGGGCATGTCCATGCATGGAGAGGGGCCTCTGGTCCAGGCGAGCTCATCTAGGGTGTCCAAGTGGAGGCCGCTGTTGAGACCTGCAGGGAATCTCGGTGGAAACTGGCTCTGTGGTTGATGACTTCTTTCTCATATTTGTTGGAATTTGAGGATTTGTCGGCAGTAGGCGCTGTGGGTACACGGAGAGTGCTGCTGTCGGTTTTGGGGTCAGACTCCACCTTCCTGGTCAGAGAGATTTGTGTTCTGAGTTGGCTTTCTCTGGGACAGGGATCCATTTGAGAATTCTCTCTCTTTACTTTTTTTCTGTTTTCTTGTATGTACCGGGATTGAACCCACAACCTCGGCATATTGGAACGACGCTCTAACCAACTCAGCTACCTGGCCAGGGCAGAACATGTATCCATTTCATTTGACCAAGTGGTGCATCCTGGTGGGCTACGTGGCCCCCCGGGGTTCAGAGGTCTCCCAGTAGAGCCCAATTATTGAACCAATTTTCACTGAGCACCAGCTGTGCTGTCGGTTGGGGAACAGAAAGAAGGGGGTCATAGTCACTGCCCTCCGGTGATTCACTGTCTAGCAGGAAAACGGGCAGGTAAGGAAAGGAGACAGGGAATTAAATGCCAGTGAGCATTCTGTCTGTACTCAGGGTGTGAAAGCAGGCCAGGGCCCTGGGGTAGTTATGCAGAGGGCATTTGAGCTGGATTTTGGAGGCTGCGTAGGAGTCCTGCAGATGGGGAAGGCCGTTAGAAGCAGAGTGCTGAAGAACAGGTGTTTTAAGAACTCGGAAATAGCCTGAACAGGCAGTGGCGCAGTGGATAGAGCGTCAGACTGGGTTGCCGACGACCCAGGTTCGAGACCCAGAGGTCGCCAGCTTGAGCGCGGGCTCATCTGGCTTGAGCAAAGCCCACCAGCTTGGACCCAAGGTCTCTGGCTCGAGCAAGCGGTTTCTTGGTCTGCTGAAGGCCCGCGGTCAAGGCACATGTGAGAAAGCAATCAATGAACAACTAAGGTGTCCCAACAAAATACTAATGATTGATGCTTCTCATCTCTCTCCATTCCTGTCTGTCTGTCCCTGTCTATCCCTCTCTCTGACTCTCTCTCTCTGTCTCTGTAAAACAAAAACAAACCAATATATATAATAAATAAAAGACATTAAAAAAAAAAAAAAAAAAAAAAAAAGAACTCGGAAATACACCGGGCAGCCTTGTCCTGTTGTCATCATAATCGTGACACTCATTGAAAGCTTACCACTACCAGGTAAGAGAGCTAGGAAGGTGGTAGCTAACCTTTTCATCTACCATTCCCCAATGAGGACGTCGGCTCAGAAAGGTCAGGGGACATGCCTGGGGACAAGCCTCCTAGAGTCACAGGAAAGTTGGAGCGTCTGCTAGCATCTCTGAATACGACGTGGCCAGGAGCCGGCCTGGATAGAGTGGACAATGGTGTCTTCCGGCGTTGGGGAGTTCCTGCTCGTCAGGCCAGGCTGTCCCTCCTTCACAGCCTCTGACCCAGGAAAGATTTTTGAAGCCAAAGCTGACCTTCAGAGTGCGAGTGTTGTCACAGGGTTAGCAGCTTCCTCCTGGCTGCACACTCAGGCCCCTGTCCCATCTTCCCAGATGTTGGGGGTTTTTTTGCACTGGCTGAGAAATAAAACAGCTCAGGAAAGTGGGTCCAAGAAAGAATTCTTAGCTGCCGCCTACTGCCGCCACTACCAGTGAGTGAGTCTTTTTGTTTGTTTGTTTGTTTTTGTTTTTTGTTTTTTTTAATTTTTATTTATTTATTCATTTTAGAGAGGAAAGGGAGAGAGAGAGAGAGAGAAGGGGGGAGGAGGAGCTGGAAGCCTCAACTCCCATATGTGCCTTGACCAGGCAAGCCCAGGGTTTCGAACTGGCGACCTCAGCATTTCCAGGTCGACGCTTTATCCACTGCGCCACCACAGGTCAGGCCAATGAGTCTTGTTTTTGATCAGTGGGCTTTCCTCTCTGATGACTGACCAGTTATGATCTTTGGCTGGTGTTGCAAGACGAAGTCTTCTTTCCTTCTCTGCATTTTTCCGGGACCTCAGATGACTGCTTGTGATGGCTCACAATACTCAGAGCCCTGGGATGGGAGACGGTCCCCAAAATGAGTCAGTCTGGAGATGGCTAGGTCTTTTGGCTTTTATCGTTGTTCCTTTCATTTATAGTATATTTCCTGATTCTTAATTTTTTTTTTTTTTAAGCGAGACAGAGAGACAGACAGAGACAGAGAGGGGCAGACAAAGACACACAGGAGAGAGAGATGAGAAGCATGAATTCTTCATTGCGGCACCTTAGTTGTTCATTGATTGCTTTCTCATATGTACCTTGACTGGGGAGCTCCAACAGAGCGAGTGATCCCTTGCTCAAGCCAGCGACCTTGGGCTTCAAGCCAGTGACCATGAGGTTATGTCTATGATCCCAGCCAGCGACCCCACGCTCAAGCTGATGAGCCCACGTTCAAGCTGGTGAGCCCAAGTTCAAGCTGGCGACCTCAGGTTATCGAACCTGGGTCCTCAGCCTCCCAGGCCAACACTCTATCCATTGCGCCACCACCTGGGCAGGCTCAGTTTTTTGATTTAGGCATTTATGAAACTTTATCAGAGACTTCTGCATTGTGGGTCGGAGGTTGAGAGAACAAAGAAGGGACATGGTGGCTCCTTCCACGTGAGTCTTCTCAAGCTTTTCTCTCTCGTCTGTGGCTGGCGGTGAAGAGTGTTGTGGGAGGAATACTGGGCTCAGCGACAGCGGACCTTGGTTTGATGTCTGCTCCTTCGGGTTTTAGCGGTGTGACGTGGGCTTGTCACGGAACTCCTCTGAGCTTAATTAAAACGAAACCTCTTCCATTGTTCGCTGCCCAAATGCCCACAATGACTTCAGATGAGGAAATGTGTTTGAAATCATCTGATAAACTGTGACACTAAATGCAAGATGACTTGTCGGTGACTGTTGAACAAAGGCTGATGGGAACTGAGGTGTGGCCAGTTAGTTACCTGTCACAGGGAAGAGTGGCTTTGGCGTTTCTCCACAGAGGAGACATTTGGTGCTGGTTGATGCACCTGAGTTCATTTTGTTTCGGCCGGGGGCTCAGGTGGGACTCCCTGATGATGGGCCATCCACGATAGACTTGAGAAAATCGCGTGGCTCAGAACTGCGACTGTGTTCCTTTCAGAGTGGAACTAAAGGAGACGGACTCCCTCCCCCCTGCTCCCGCCCATCTCCTTTTATTGAATTTATTGTGGTGACACTGGTTAACAAAACTATACAGGTTTTGGGTGCACAATTTCACAAAACATCTCTGTACACCGTGTTGTGTGTTCACCACCTCAAGTAAAACCCTTTATCCTTCCTGAACCCCCGCCCCCTGTCCCAGGAGACAGGCTGTTGAGAGGCACAGGCTTGGCTGACAATTTCAAAGTCATCTGCTCAGGGAAACCCTGGGGAGGCCTGGGAAGGAGGATCTGCAGAGAAAACCCTTTTTTCCTAAACACTGTTAGGTTCATCTTCAACCCAGCGCTCCCCAGTCCTCTGGGTTTTACATTCCAGGCGTGTTTGAATATAGTCACCCAGTGGTGGCTCGTGGGGCTGCGCCCCCCTTCCCAAGTTCCGGAACCATCTGGGCTCCCTGAGAATGGGGGGGGGGGGAGCAGCGTACCTTTCAGAAGGGAAAAACACATTCAAGAGTCCAATGTAAGCTGCCTTCTTGGGGAACAGATAATGTAACTTTTTTTTTTAATTGTGGTAAAATATGCACAAACACTTGCCGTTATTTATTTATTTATTTATTTATTTATTCATTCATTCATTCATTTTACTTACTTGATCAGCAGGTTAGATTCTTTAAGAAGGAAACATTGTAACCACTGCAGTGTACAGCTCAGTGGCAACAAGCACATTCACAATATTTGTGCAGCTACCGCTGCTCTGTCCAGTTTAGAACCTTGTCACCCCAGACAGCACCTTATGCCCCTTATCAGTCACTTTCCATGTCCCCTTCCCTCCAATCTGCTTTCAGTCTTTATGTATTTACCTATTCTGGGTATTTGCTATATGAAAACTTTTTTGTTGTGGTGGTGACAGAGAGACAGAGAGAGGGACAGGCAGGGATAGACAGTCAGGAAGGGAGAGAGATAAGCATCAATTCTTCGTTGTGGTACCTTAGTTGTTCATTGATTACTTTCTCATATGTGCCTTGATGGTGGGGGGACTACAGTAGACCGAGTGACCCCTTGCTCAAGCCAGAGACCTTGGGCTCAAGCCAGTGACCATGGGGTCATGTCTGTGATCCATGCTCAAGCTGGTGATCCCGCGCTCAAGGTGGCGACCTTGGGGGTTTCGAACCTGGATCCTCCATGTCCTAGTCCGACACTCTATCCACTGTGCCACTGCCTGGTCAGGCATTCTGTATGACAGCTTTAAGTGTGATAGTGTTACATGGTCAATGGAAAAGAAAAAGTTAAACATTATCATCTAGAAGATAGAACGTGTGCCCCCTTCCATCCTCACACCCCAGACATAACCCCTTCTTCTCACCTGATTAACCTATTTTGGGGGCTCTCCTCTCATCCCCATGTATACAAACACATGCATAATTTAAAAAAATAATTAGATCATACTGTCTTGCAACTTGCTTTTATCCCTTAAAGCTGTGTGTGTGTGTGTGTGTGTGTTCCTATAAGTCTTATTCTCTTTTGTGGGCGGAACTTTTGCGAGTTGAGTTTGTCCTTGCATCCATGCTGATGAGAGACGCGCGGCGACTTGTGTCTTGTGGTTTCAGCAAGTCTAAATGAGCCTGACTTGGGGGACATCTGGGTTTAGATTCGGTCCACAATGATTATCCTACTTCATTAGCTCTGTGAAAAGAAAGATTTCATGGGTCTCGTAAAGGTCTAAGAAAAAAGTCTAAGAAAGACATTTTCTTGCCTGTCCTACCCCTTTGGGGTTGGCGCCCAGGTGTCTCCAGTGACTGCACTCTGTGAAGACATCTGATCTGCTGGAGGGAAGGGGCAGTGTGTTAGACTCGACCTGATGGGAAAACAAGACCTCAGCATGCAAGAGACCCTTGAGTTTCCTTTTGGCTTCTGTTCTTAGCTACCTGCTGTGTGGCCTTGGGCGAGTCACTCCACCTTTCTTTTTATCTGTATGTAAAAGAGGATGTTGGACTAGATTTGCTTTGTTTTTTTCCAGGGACCAGCATCTGTGGTTTCTTGGCCATTCTGAAGTGCTTAACAGGTTGAAACCTGATTGTCCTCACTGTAAAAAGGGAACAATAACAGGGACCTATGTCACTGAGTTATTTTGAGGAACAATGAGGTGATGAACACCTAGCTCTCCGAGGTGAGCCCTGGCAGGAAGGGAGATGAACTATGCATAGGTCACAGTCCGAGGAGAGCCAGACTGGCTCTGGCGGCTCCCGCCCTTCCCTGGCTCTTTCCCCGCCTCCCAGCCTCCCCCAGCCTCTTTCAGGTTTACATTGAAATCTGTATTGGTCTCCAAGGGCTGCATAACAAAGAACCCCAGGCAGGCTTGAAACAAAGGGGATTTCTTCTTTTAGTACCGGAGGCTGGAGGTCCGAAATCAGTGCCCATCGGAAGAGGGGAGGCTCCTTCCTCGTCTTGTCTCTTCTGGTTTCCCGGGGTTGCTCGCCGTCCTTGGCGTTCCTTGGCTTGTTGCAACATCGCTCCGTTCTCCGTCTCCATCTTCACACGGCCACCTGTCTTCTCTTTGTCTCTGAGTGCCCCCTCTTTCTTATAGGGACATCAGTCATCGGATTAGGGCCAACCCCGGCCCATGTGATTTCATTCTTAACATGATTACATCTGCAAAGGCCCTATTTCCCCATAAGGTTTTGAATAGACATGAGTTCTTGGGTGCACAGTAACCAACCCAATATATCAGCTTTTCCCTCTTTCCTCTTGGATTGACAAGCATTGATTGGAGGACAGAGTAATTCACAGCACGATGGACCATTACCCTACATGCTGTCTCTCCCAGAAGAAATTTGTACTTTAAACTAGTACTCAGGAGGGTGTGTGGCTCTGTGGGGGAGGTATAGCCCCCAAGTCGATTGTGAATGACTTGAAAAGAACCAGCGCCTTGTCAGGTTGTGAAGGGCTGTGCCTTAGGTGGGCAGTGACCACTGGGGTTGGAGGTGGGAGGGTCTTTGTCAGACACTCCTCTGCAAGGTAATTCTGCAGCTGATCATTCTAGGATCTCTTTCCAGTGATGCCAGAACTTCAGGTGGGGGTGGAAATGCCAGCTCACTATAGAAAACAGCCTTTCTTACTGGGTAGAATTATGGGACCTCAGGGAATTATGGGGCCACAGGGAATTATGGGACTCCAGGGAATTACAGGATGACATGGAAGTCCACAGGGAATTATGAGCTATGGGGAATTATGGGACTCCAAGGAATTTTGGGACTGCATGGATTTCTTACAGGAAATGATGGGGCTGCAAGGAATTGTAGGACCATATGGAATTAAGAAGCTGGAAGAGACAATAAAGGGCTGTTGTTTTCAGGTGTTATCTCCTTTTTCTTTTTCTTTCTTTTCTTTTTTGTATGACAGAGACAGAGTCAGAGAGGGGGACAGATAGGGACAGACAGACAGGAAGGGAGAGAGATAAGAAGCATCAATTCTTCGTTGCGGCATCTTAGCTGTTCGTTGATGGCTTGTTCATTGATTGCTGTCTCATATGAGCCTTGACCAGGGGGCTACAGCAGAACGAGTGACCCCTTGCTCAAGCTAGTGATCTTGGGCTTCAAGCCAGTGACCTTTGGGCTCAAGCCAGCGATCATGGGGTCATGTCTAGGATCCCATGCTCAAGCCAGTGAGCCCACGCTCAAGCTGGATGAGTCTGTGCTCAAGCCAGCGACCTTGGGGTTTCAAACCTGGGTCCTCTACATCCTAGTCCGACGCTGTATCCGCTGCCTAGTCAGGCAGATGTTAGTTATCTCCTTTTAACACACAAAGAAGATTGTGTTGCTCATTTATCGAAGCCCAAATATAATGGAAAATAACCCTAAACGAAGAGTCCATTATCCAAACAGATGTTACTTTTTAAGACCAAGGGTTCTGGAGTTGGGCTGAGTGCGCCCTGTCAGCTGTGGTGCTCGGGGATCGTGGTAAGATGGGGACGGTAAGAATATGGAGCTCATCGGGCTCATGGAGGTGACACCAGCCTGGGACCTGGAAGTGCTCAGAAAGCTAAGCTGATCTTGTTATTATTATTATTATCATTATGTTAGACACCAGCCATCATGGAATAAAAACAGGCCCATTGTGATATTTTGGGGAGACCCGTGACCGGGGCAGGGCGTGCACAGGTTTTATGTCTTAGGGTTCATCAGGCCCTGGTCTTGGAGCACACCTGCTCGTTGCAGTTGCTCCTCAGTCCTGCTGTGTGCAGGACAGTGAGGTGTAGAACCCAGACCTCCAGCACTGTTGGCTTTCTGGGGTCACCACACCCCTTCCCGCTTCAGCAGAACCAAAAGCAGGGGACAGTGGGAGGGCCGCAGCCCGGTCTGCTCACACCCTGGAGGTGACCCAGAACATAGAAAGCAGGGCACAGCTGGATTCAGCCTGGCTGGGGAGCGGGGTTGTCAGGCCCCCAGTAATGGCTGAGGCTTGCCTGCTGGGGGCTGGATGTGATACTGAGCCCCGCGTTTGGTGTTTTTGGAGGGCAGTGCGGTCATAGAGGGTTGGTCAGAAGGTGTAGGAAGATAGACCTCTCACCTGCGGAGCTCCCAGTGTGACCACAAAGTAGTGCATGTGTACCCTGAATCCATTGTCTGTACCACCTCCGCAGAATGAGGGAGGGCAGCCAGGGGCCAGAGAGCTCAGGTCTGGACATCTAGGCCACCATAGATCTGAACAATGGTTTGGTTGATTGCCACTTGCTGCATTTTTTGGCCTCAAATTAACTTCTCGGCCCCTGAGTCACTTTGGCTCCTGAGTCCCATTTATTATCCCTACTAGTTAGGCAGCTAATCAGCTTTTATTTATTTTATTTTATTTTATCTTTACAGAGACAGAGAGTCAGAGAGAGGGATAGATAGGGACAGACAGACAGGAACGGAGAGAGATGAGAAGCATCAATCATCAGTTTTTCGTTGTGACACCTTAGTTGTTCATTGATTGCTTTCTCATATGTGCCTTGACCGTGGGCCTTCAGCAGACCGAGTAACCCCTTGCTCGAGCCAGCGACCTTGGGTCCAAGTTGGTGAGCTTTGCTCAAACCAGATGAGCCCGCGCTCAAGCTGGCGATCTCGGGGTCTCAAACCTGGGTCTTCCGCATCCTAGTCCGACGCTCTATTCACTGCACCACTGCCTAATCAGGCGCTAATCAGCTTTTAAACTGCCCTTTCACAACTAAATAAACTAATATTTCCCTGTCCTGAGAATTTGTTGAATGGATCAGTTCCACAGAGGACAGGGGCACCGTATCCTAATAGGAAATATGGTGTAAGCCGGAGGATTGGCCAGCATTGGTTGGGCATTTACCATGTGCATGGGATCTTCAATGCGTGTGATCCTCACTACAACCTGGAAAGATGGGACTGTCTCTGTTTCCTATCCCATTTCCTGGGCAAGGAAACAGACTCAGAGAGATGTGATGACTTGCCCAAACCACGTAGCTAATAAGCTTTCAACTACGAGGCACTATGGCAAGGGTGTGTATGTGTGTTAGTTTCTGGTGGTTGCCGTAATGAATGACCATGAACGTCGTGGCTTACAAGAACAGAAATTTATTCTCTAGGAGTCCCAGAGGCCAGAAGTCAGACAATAAGGTACCGGCAGGGCTGTGCTCCCTGGAAGGCTCTAAGGGTGGGTCCTTCTGTGCTCTTCCAGCTTTTGGTGGTTGCCTGGCGTTCCTTGGCTTGTCACAGCATCACTACACCAAGTAATGTCACCTTTACAGGAGCCAGGAGTTGAGACTTGAATATACCTTTGTGAGGGAGGCATCCTGGGAGACCCAAGATGTGATGACACCTGGTTGCAGAGGGGCCCTTTACAGAGCAGCATTCTGGGCTCCTCCCGGCCTGTGCTTAGTGATTCTTGCTGCCTGCCTCTGCAGTGTTATCTCACTGGTGGTATTTTTAGTCACCGTGTCGATGGAGATTCTAATTATTAACAGCCCACCCCTGAAACAGTGGGGCCTGAATCCATTTTTGACATTAAGCTCTTAGAGGGAAGTTGGCATGAGGTGGAGGCCTGGGATGCGCATTGACGGTGGTTATCTTGTCAGGTTGTAAACGGGACAGTTTTCAGGAGAAAGGGCCCGGTGGCCCAGATCTGTCTGTTTGAAAGCCTGCTCGGGGCTATCCTAGTGAAGGCTGGAGGGGTGGGACTGACAGTGGCTGGGCTGGGGTGAGCACCCAGGCTCCCCTGTCTCTGCTTCCAAGAGCCCCAGGGAGTGTATATATCCTGGCAGAGCCTAGAGAAGCTGGTGACATTATTCCCTTTGGCACAATTGATTTCTCAGAGAGAAAATCTCCAATTAGAATAATCTCCTCCTGCAACCTGTCACATACAAATGGAAATGGGCTTCTCCTAAGGGGCAGAGCCCAGGGCACCCCCTGGTGGCCAGTGGGAGCCATGCAAGGAGGAGAACTGCTTCCTGTAGGAAGTGTGTCTGAGATTTCTGGACTCCCAAGGTACTTGGGGAGGTCTCTTTACTAACTTTTAATTATCATTTTATCACTATTCAAGAATTAATTAATAATACACTTCAGGAATAGGTTTCTGTCACCAGATATCTCTGAAGAGCCTCACTTGAGTGCTTGGGAGTAACCAACTCTAGCTCTGGTATCGAAGTGACAAGAAATCTTGAGACAGTTCAGAAGGAAACTCAAAGAAAACTGAGGGACGTAGGCATTATTTTCAGTCATAATGCTGAGCAGTCTTTGTAAATTGGGTGGCCTATGGCCCAAACCAGCTCACAGATATATTTGGTTCATAGTAGTTTAAAAACATCTTTTTTTTTCAATCAGTTGTCAACATTAAAAAGTTTAACATTTCGATTGAATAGCATTTCTTTATGTTAAAATTTTTTTTTTAATATATTGAATTTAGAGAGAGAAAAGGGAGAGAGAGAGAAACATTGACTCATTGTTCTACTTATCCATGCATCCATTCATTGGTTGCTTCTTGTCTGTGCCCTTACTGGGGATCGAACCCAGAACCTTGCTGTATTGGGACGACACTAACCAGCTGAACTACCCAGCCAAGACTCGTGTTTCCTCTTTACAGAAGGGGCAAGAGGCCTCTAGTTTGCCAGAGGCCACGTCACTCTCCTCTCTGTCATCCTGGTTCACTTACATCTTTCACTTGACCTGCTTGATTCTTGGAGGCATTTGAGGTTGCCCCCCCACCCAGCCTGGGCGGGGGGACAAGGCAGCAGGAAGTCCTCTGGGGGTGATGGGCCTTCTCTCCTCCCTACCACATGGGGAGATGTCGATATAGATACAGAAAGGCTTCGGCTGAACGCAGAGCATCTTCCTAGAAAGCTTTTAAAAGAATTGATTGATTAATCGATTTGAGAGAGAAATATCAATTTGTTGTTCCACTTATTTATGTATTCATTGCTCCTTGTATGTGCCCTGACCAGGAATTTAACCCACAACCTTTGTGTATCAGAACAAGGCTCTAACCAAGGGATAGGGCAGGATTCCCTTCTTTCTTAAGGCTGAATCATATTCCATCGTATGGATACCACCGTTTTCTTATCCATTTATCCAGTGAGGGGCACTGGATTGCTTCCACTTTTTTTTTGTGTGTGTGTGTGCCAGACAGAGAGAGGGACAGATAGCGGCAGACAGACAGGAAGGGAGAGAGATGAGAAGCATCAATTCCTCATTGCAGCACTTTAGTTCATTGAATGCTTTCTCTTATGTGCCCTGACCGGGGGGCTACAGCAAACCGAGTGACCTCTTGCTCAAGCCAGCGACCTTGGGCTCAAGCTGGTGAGCCTTGCTCAAACCAGATGAGCCCGCGCTCAAGCTGGCGACCTCGGGGTTTCAACCCTGGATCCTCTGTATCCCAGTCCGACGCTCTATCCACTGCGCCACCGCCTGATTAGGCAGTTGCTTCCACTTTTTAGCCATTGTGAATAGTGGTGCTATGATCACGGGCCCCCTCCCTTTTTATTAAAGAAAAGCTGAATGATAACATGATTAAAGAGGACAGGTTGTAGAGTGAAGGGGACTCCACCTCTTACTGGCTGAGTGGTCTGGGACAGTTCCCTTCACACATACCTGTCCCCCTGAGTCCTGGTCTCCTCACCTGCACTGTGGAAATCGTGACAGTCCATTTTACAGGGTGGCCAAGAGGATGGGATGAGAGAGTGAGTATGAAATAGTTGTTATGGTGCCCAGCATAGAGAAAGGACTCCATACATCTTACCGTCGTACATTCATTCAACAAATGTGTGGTGCCCGCTTTCTGCCATTTACACAGGCGCCCCCACCTAGCCAGTCCCACCTGCGGTGCATTTAAAAACAATAACTAAAAACTGAAACTGCTGAAAAGTTGTTTGGCTTTATATTGTCACCGGGAACTGGCAGTTCTAAACAATGTCCTACCCTAGGCAAGGACAGTTCCCACTGTCCCTCCAATTGTTGGTAGCCTTTCTTAGTGCCCTATGTAAAGTACCTACCAGAATTGAGTCATGTCCATATTCTTGGTTCCTTTCTGTTGCATTTCTTTTTTTTTTTTTTTTTTTGCATTTTTTTTTCTGAAGCTGGAAACGGGGAGAGACAGTCAGACAGACTCCCGCATGCGCCCGACCGGGATCCACCCGGCTTGCCCACCAGGGGCGATGCTCTGCCCACCAGGCGGCGATGCTCTGCCCCTCCGGGCGTCGCTCTGCTGCGACCAGAGCCACTCTAGCACCTGGGGCAGAGGCCAAGGAGCCATCCCCAGCGCCCGGGCCATCTTTGCTCCAATGGAGCCTTGGCTGCGGGAGGGGAAGAGAGAGACAGAGGGGGTGGGGGGGGTGGAGAAGCAAATGGGCGCTTCTCCTATGTGCCCTGGCTAGGAATCGAACCCGGGTCCCCCGCACGCCAGGCCGACGCTCTACCGCTGAGCCAACCGGCCAGGGCCTGTTGCATTTCTTTTTAAATATGTACATGATAGAAAAATTGGTCCCCTACACCCTGTTTTACCTTATCATAACTATTTACTTTCTGAATGGCATTTAAAAATTATTTTCTATTAATAGACTTTATGTTTCAGAGTAGTTTTAGATTTACGGGAAAATTCAGGTGATAGTACAGTTTCCATATATACCCTGCGCACATGGAGTTTCCGTTATTAGTATAGTACATTTGTTACAATTAATGAACCAATATTAATACATTATTATTAACTGGAGTCTCTAGTTGATTCACATCTCCTCATTTTTTACCTAATGTCATTTATCTGTTCCTGGATCCCAGCCAGGGCGGCACCATATCATGTTTATTCTTCATGTCTCCTTGGGCACCTCTTGGCTGTTACAGTTCTCAGACTTCCCTGTTTTTATTGACTTCGACAGATTTGAGGTGTACTGGTCAGGCATTTTGTAGAAAGTCCCTCTTTGGGGATTTGTGGCTTTATTTATTCATTTTTTGGTAAGGTTATTTACTGGAAGCTTATTATAGGTGAGTCCTTGTGTGAGGCTTTGGGAATATAGCTGTGAACCAAGGTACAATATTTATAAGCAAGATAAGTTAGTGATATTGCCTTGGTCTTTCTGAGTGTGTGGGTGGTGGTGGACTTTGTGGAGAGCTGGTACGGTTTTTCTTGCTGGCTTAGGTCTGGCTTCCAGCCCCCTTCAGAGACCTTCCCCCTACCCTGGGCTAATATGGCTCCTTTGTTTGGCCACAGAATGTCCTGAAGGAGCACGCGGACGACGACCCCAGTCTGGCCATCACTGGGGTCCCCGTAGTCACTTGGCCAAAGAAGACTCCAAAGGTAAGATGCAGGTTGCCCATGGCTGGGAGACTGTTTCCTTTGCCTTCCACATTCCTGTAAGGCAGTGCTTCTCAACCTGTGGGTCGCGACCCATGGCTTTAGGCGACCCCTGTGTTTTGGTCGTTTGACCCCCGCCGGGGTCGCAACCCACAGGTTGAGAACTGCTGCTGTAAGGTGAATGTTGGCACCTTTTCAGGGGAGACTCTTGGAAGACACCCCCTCTTCCCCCAGTGAAGACGGTTTTAGTGATTTTTTTTTTAATGGCAAGTTTTTGGTTTTTGAAAGGGAGTCTTTTCCTTAGCATAGGCACTATAGGCGGTGCCCCCTGGTGGTCACTCAGGAAACTGCGGGGAAGTGATGGCCCCACCTTTCCCTGAATTTTCTTCCTCTACCTTCCCTCTTTTATTTTCTTCCCCCCTCCCTCTCTCTATTTTCTTTCCTTCCTTTCTTTTTTCCTCCAGCTGCTTCATGGACTGTTTTACCCTCTTTTGAAAGTGACCTTTTTTTTTCCCTCTTTGTAAAATTGATTGATGCTCACCATAAAAAGGTCTAATCAAACAGGAAAGGACAAAGTCACGAGGAAGAATACTGGTGGCCAGGTTGCTCTGCCTAGTTAGTCCTCTACATCCCTTACCTTTTTTCTATTTTTTAAAGATTTTTATTTATTGATTTTTAAAGAGGAAAGAGAGAGAGAAAAGTGGGGAAGGAGCAGGAAGCATCAATTCGTAGTTGCTTCTCATATGTGCCTTGACCGGGCAAGTCGGGATTTCAAACCGGAGACCTCAGCGTTCTAGGTCAACACTTTATCCACTGCGCCACCACAGACCAGGCTTCACATCCTCTACCTTATTTAGACTCCCACCACCCTGTGGAGTAGACACTTGTGACTCAGTTTACAGATAAGGACAGTGAGGCTTTACAAGGAGCAGTCCCCTTGTTGGGGTATCAGGCTGGATATGAAGGATGGTTTAATGATGGTTCAAGGAGAGTGCCGGAGGCATAAAATGCACACCCGATTCATGTATCCCAAAAAAGAACAATATAAAATATCTCATTAATTAATTTTTTTATTTGATTACATGTTGAAGTTAGGGTTGTCAGGTTTTGTTTTGTTTTTAAAGATACCCATTTCAATTTGAATATCAGATGAGAAACAAAGTTTTTAGTATAAGTTGTCCCACATATTACATGGGATATACATATGCTTGAAAAAAGATTATTTGTTGTCAATCTGAAATGTCATTGGGGGTACTGTTTTGATTTGCTAAATTGTGCAACCCTAAAAAAATAAAATAAATCAGGTAACCCTAGTTGAAATAATGTTTTGGCTCTGTTGGTTAAACAGATTATTAATATTCATTTCACCTGTTTCTTTTTGCCTTTTTGAATGTGACTACAAAAAAAATTTTTTTTTAATCTGTATGTGGCTCACATTCTGCTCCCTTGTGTTTATCTCCTATGGTAAGATCCTAAACATGGATCTGCCTGGGGAGAGGTTCCCGTTCCTGGTGGGTATCGGATCCTAATACTCTTTGAAGCTTAGTGGGAATTCAGGTGGCGGTGGGAATGGGACAGGATTGGCCTCCTCATCTTCTGCCATTAGTTCCCCAGCCTGTGGAAGCACATGGGGTTTTAAAGTTGGTTTTCCCCAACATGGGCAATAAATATAAATGCCATTTACCAGACCACAAACTGTTTCTGCAGACATAGCACCTTGAAACAACCCAGGCAGGCCCCACGGCTGCTCTGAACCTGAAGAGGAAATGGTGGCTTCGCCTCACTGACTCCAGGGGAGAGATCAGGGTTTACAGAATGTGGGCTTTTAAAGAAACAAACTCACCATTACCCACTATCACCTCAAAATCCATGGATAGGTCCAAATGAGCCTCCCCTGGGGAAATCACTTCAGAACTACAGGTGTGCCCTGTCATCCGTGCCTCAGACCCTCAGTCCATTCTTCAGCGGCTTCTAGATGGTTTTTTTTTTTTCCTTTGCATTCCTCTGAAGCTAGAAACAGGGAGAGACAGTCAGACAGACTCCCGCAGGCGCCCGACCAGGATTCACCCGGCACGCCCACCAGGGGCGACGCTCTGCCCCTCCGGGGCGTCGCTCCGCCGCGACCAGAGCCACTCCAGCGCCTGGGGCAGAGGCCAAGGAGCCATCCCCAGCGCCCGGGCCATCCTTGCTCCAATGGAGCCTTGGCTGCGGGAGGGGAAGAGAGAGACAGAGAGGAAGGAGGGGTGGGGTGGAGAAGCAAATGGGCGCCTCTCCCATGTGCCCCGGCCGGGAATCGAACCCGGGTCCCCCGCACACCAGGCTGACGCTCCACCGCTGAGCCAACCTGCCAGGGCCTAGATGTGTTTTTTTTTGTATTTTTCTGAAGCTGGAAACGGGGAGAGACAGTCAGACAGACTCCCGCATGCGCCCGACCAGGATCCACCCGGCACACCCACCAGGGGCAACGCTCTGCCCACCAGGGGACGATGCTCTGCCCCTCCGGGGCGTCGCTCTGCCGCGACCAGAGCCACTCTAGCGCCTGGGGCAGAGGCCAAGGAGCCATCCCCAGCGCCCGGGCCATCTTTGCTCCAATGGAGCCTCGGCTGCGGGAGGGGAAGAGAGAGACAGAGAGGAAGGAGGGGGTGGGGGTGGAGAAGCAAATGGGCGCTTCTCCTATGTGCCCTGGCCGGGAATTGAACCCGGGTCCCCCGCACGCCAGGCCGATGCTCTATCGCTGAGCCAACCGGCCAAGGCCTAGATGGTTTTTTTTTAAAACCTCTGCGTCCCCTTTCCTCCAGAGGCCTGGAAACGAGAAGCTGGCTTCGGTGGGGGGAGTGGTCAGTCTGTCAGAGGACCGGTTATAAGCACTGTTCTGTCCCCAAGTTTGGCCCGGGCTGGAGCCCTCAGCCTGGTGAGAGAGGGTGGGAGAGAGAAGGAAGGACCCATACTGTTTAGCAACATTGATTGGGTGCTGGTCTTTTTTGTTTGTTTGTTTTTTTAAACACCTTATAATAAAACAAATATAATTTGCATACCATACAGTTCTCACACTTAAAGTGTGCAATTAGATGTTTTTAGTCCATTGAAAATATTGAAAGAATTGTTCAACCATCATCACAGTTGACTTCGAGGACATTTTCAGACTCCTGAGAAGAAACCGCTGTTAGCAGTCATCCTCACCTTCCCTTAAGCTCCCCCTTCTGACCATCTCTGATCTGCTTCCTGTCTCTATGGATTTGCTTATTCTGGACCTTTCATAGAAATGGAATCATATAGTAGGTGGTCTTTTGTGATTAGCTTTTTTCATTAGCGTAATATTTTTAAATTTCATCCATGCTTAACAGGTATCAGTACTTCATTCCTTTACGTAGCCGAGTCATGTTCTATTGTATGAATATATGTCACATTCCGTATGTCCATTCATCTGTTGATGGGCGCTTGAGCTGTGCTTACTTTTTCTGTGTGTGTGACAGAGACAGAGAGAGAGAGATGGAAAGAGGGACAGATAGGGACGATAGGAAGGGAAAGAGATGAGAAACATCAGTTCTTTGTTGTGGCTCCTTAGTTGTTCATTAATTGCTTTTTCATATGTGCCTTGACCAGGGGGCTACAGCAGAGCGAGTGACCCCTTGCTCAAGCCAGCGACCCTGCACTCAAGCTGGTGAGCCTGTGCTCATTCAGCGACCTCAGGGTTTCGAACCTGGTCCTCTGCATTCTAGTTCGACACTTCATCCACTGAACCACCGCCTACCTTATGTGAGTTGCTCCTACTTTATGGCAGTTGTGAAGAGTGCTGCTATGAACATTGGTGTACAGGGTTTTATGTGCTTCCTTTATTTCTCTTGGTTAGATACCAAGGAGTTGAATTGACTGGCCAGATGGTAACTCCATGTTGCACTTTTTGAGGGCCTGCCAGACGGTTGTCCGTGGCAGCTGCACCATTTTTCATCCCAACCAGCTGTGTACAAGGGTTCCAGTTTCTCCACACCCTCACCAACACTTTCCTTTTTATCAGAGCCCTGCTAGCTGAGTCTTGTTCTTTTTAACTTAGTTTACATTTTCTACCATTTCTTTGAAGTGTATTTTACGAGTTTGCAAGGGCCGCAGAATGCAATATCACAGACCGCGTGGCTCAAACAAGAGAAATGCATTTTCTCACCATGCTGGAGGCCAGGAGTCTGAGGTCAAGGTGTCAGCTGACAGGATAGTTTTTTTCTGAAGACTGTCTCGCTGCCTCTGTGTCTTCACATGGCCTTCCCTTTGTGTGTGTCTATGTGCTACTCTCTACCTATAATGACACCAGTCATACTGAATTCGGATCTCACCCTAACAACCTGGTCTTAACTTCATTACCTCTTTAAACACCTCTGAGCCCTGGCTGGATAGCCCCATTGGTTGGAGTGTTGTCCCGAATTGCAGATTCATGTTCCTGCCTCTTTCTCTCTCTCTAACATCAGTAAACAAACATTTAAAAGACATCTCCAAATACAGTCACATTTGGAGGTACTGGGGTTTAGGACTTTAGGGATTGGGGGAGGGGGCTGAAGCCCAATTCTGCCCGTAGCATTTCTTGTTAATTATTACAGAGTCACAAAATGGTATAAGTAATATAATAAGAAATCCCGTATCCCCTGCCCCACCCCACCCCCTAGCTCTAGGAATAAATTATTGCCAATACAGCCAGAAATCCCTGGATATTCCTCCTCGGTATATGGACTGGTTTTTAGACCTTGTTTGATTCTTCCAAGAAGGCTAGGAGGTGGACGGTCTTATCTCCAAGGTGCCGTGGAAACCAGGCACTCAGAGAGGTGCACCGGCACGCTTAACCACACGGGCTTTGTGCCTAGTACAACACTTTTGTCCCCAGATGTGTTCCTGTATGTGCTCTGAGGAACTCAATGAAATGTGGCTGAGGGAAGGGGGTGGGGAGGCCCGGGGCTATATTTATGCATTTCCTGGCCCGCGAGGTTAAAAAGTGAACGGAACGGAAGAAGTAAGTAACCGTCTTGGTGACTGGGCCACCCGGGGTTTCTCCATTCCCAGGTTTGCCGCCAGCCTCCTCTCCATTTCATGCAGTTTGGGTTGACAGATCAAGGGTGCTCACTGAGGCTGTCAGGATGCGAGGTAGGGAGCAGCATTCGGTTCGGGTCAGGTTCCCGAATGAGTAATTAATGATAAATGATGATTAGCCAGGGACGCTTTGATCTCCCCCACCTGGGCCCCCAGAGAGAGCCGAGGTCCTCCTCTGGAACTGATTAGGTCCTGTGAGGTCACTTTCTGATGTGGCATCTTTCAAATCAAAGATGCTACTGAACCACCATCCATCACCATCCACTTGATTGGCTGTTTCCAGTGGTGGTGATGGGTTTGTTTGATCTGTCTACACTCTGGCCACTTCCTTTACGACCAGGTGGTGGGATTTGGGGGGAGGGTCGGGGGGTTGGGGGCGCTGTCTGTGACCTTAGAACCAAGCCAAGGGAATGGAGCTTATTTGAAGCCTGACCTCTGAACTCAGGAGTGAGTTGACCATCTCTGCTCGCCAGCCAGACACTGCTCCTTGGCCAGCGTGCTGGTCCATTCACGGGAAGGAAACTGAGGAAGGA
Source organism: Saccopteryx leptura (assembly GCF_036850995.1). Taxonomy (NCBI): domain Eukaryota; kingdom Metazoa; phylum Chordata; class Mammalia; order Chiroptera; family Emballonuridae; genus Saccopteryx; species Saccopteryx leptura. The sequence goes on along the minus strand of NC_089504.1, from coordinate 246,420,792 downwards.
TGGGGGGGGCAGCCACGACTGTCTCTGGAGAGAGAGCCTGTTGAAGCATCTTGCTTCTTAATCCATTATCTCTAGTGGCCAAAGCAGGCTGCCAATTGAATTTCAATTATTGGCCTTTTTTTTTGGAGTGTGGGAGCAGGGAGACAGGCACTGGCGTGTGCTTGTGGACAAGCTCTGCGCCAGAGGACAAGGAGACAGTCCTTCAGCAGCTGCTGGATTGGCTTCCTTGCGAGGACGTTATGGGGCCCACAGGAACCACGGGAGGAAGCAGCACGCACCTGATGGGCGTGTCAGCCTCGGTTCTGCTTTGTTTCTCTTCCCCTTCCTCCGTAGTCGGTCACTTAGGTCTCTGGGAGGCCTGACAAGTGTGGGGTGCCTCAGGAGTGACACAAACAGCCCTCCCCTGAAGGAGAGGAGCAAATTTCCATGTAAGAGGCCCCTGTGTACTTCCTGTTCCTACTCTGCTCCCAGTTCCTGCCACCCCCGGAGGAATTACAGGATTACAGGGGTGGTGTACAGTTGAGGAGGGAGGAAGAAGACAACGAGAAGAATGGCGACTGTTTATGACAGCTACTCAGGGCCAGGGAGTGTCCTAGACAGGCAGCATGGGCTAGTGAGGACCAGTCCTCAGGCATCTGCTTTACCTGGGGAACGTAATGTGGTTTAAAAAATATAGATTTCTGGGCTGCACCCTGCGCACCGTGATTCAGTAGGTTTGGGGCAGGGCCTAGGAATCTGCCCCATGAGAACTACGCTCCTCCAGGTAGTTCTCATGCACGACCAGGATGTGCTCTGGGGTCGGGTGTACTTGGCGCTTGAATCCTGGCTCTGCCGCTCACTAGCTGGGTGGTCCTGGGCACATCTGAGCCTCAGTTTCCTCATCTGTAAAAGGGGCTGATAATGCCTTTCCCGCAAGATGCTGTCTGTAAAACACCTCACTCAGTAGTCGGCTGTCAGTCAGTGATAGCGACTAGCGTCTTGTGTAATTATGGTTTACACGCAAACCCAGAAGGCTGGTGATTTTCTCAATAGAAATAGAGGAGGGCTCAGAAGGAAGAGCTCGGAGCAGAGAAAGCGGTGAGTAGTTTAGAGACACTTTCTATCCCTAAGTTATTATTGGCTGGTGCTAAAACTTCATCTCCCGCAAGCGCCCAAATGGCTTGATTTCCCTAGGGTGGGCATGTGCTGTGCCAAAATGACTGGCGTTTCCCACGAGGGGACTGGTTTAAGAAAGTACTTCTTGGCCCTGGCCGGTTTGCTCAGTGGTAGAGTGTCAGCCTGGCATGTGGAAGTCCCAGGTTTGATTCCCGGTCAGGGCACACAGGAGAAGTGGCCATCTGTTTCTCCACTCCTCCTCCTCCCCCTTCTCTCTCTCTCTCTCTCTCTCTCTCTCTCTCTCTTCCTCTCCCACAGCCATGGCTCAGATAGTTCAAGCAAGTTGGCCCTGAGCACTGAGAATGGCTTCATGGCCTTGCCTCAAGCACTGAAATAGCTCGGTTGCTGAGCAACAGAGCAGCAGCCCCAGATGGGCAGAGCATTGCCTTGTAGGGGGCTTGCTGAGTGGATCCCAGACCAGGCATATGCAGGAATCGGTCTCTCTCCCTCCTCGCCTCCCCCCCTCCCTGCCCTTCACTTAATAAAAAAAAAAAAAAAAAAAAAGTGCTTCTTGATCCCTTCCTCACTCCTCTGAAGGGAGAAGTCCCTGGCCCTTCCAGTGGGGGAGGGTGACTGTTGCTGAGACTGTGCCCCTGGGGGTTGAGGCAGCTGAGGCCACCAGCTGTTCCCTTGGGCTGGGTGGGAGGAGAGGGTGTCTGCGGTCAAGGATGTCAGGCCTGTTCAGTCCTTTCGCACTCCTGGGAGCAGGAAAGTCCTCACAACAGAGCAGCCTCCCAGCGTGTGCACAGGTGATGTTCAGCATCAGGAGGAGAGGGGGCGCAGTGAGGGAACTAACAAAAAACCAACCTGGGACCCGTGTCTGGAACCCCCAGGGTTTTCGTAAATGACAGCTAAGTCTTCTGTGCAGTTTGGAGTTGGACAGGTTCCCACGAGTGCAGCAAATGCCTCTGATAAAAGAATGCCCTCGAAAGGCGGTCTGCTTGCTCTGCACAGTTGTTTCCATCAACAATAGAAAAACCTGCTTGACAGAGAATTATTGGCGGTTCAGGGATGCCGCTGATTCTTACCCCTTGGGACCCAGGTCTCTGGCCAGTTTATGTGAGCTCTGATTTCAAAATTTGTTAGTGGCTGACCCCCACGACAAGGATCTTATCAGAGCCCACTCCGCCCCTCCCAGCCTTCAGTGAAGTGACCTGAAGCAGGGAAGTGAGAGTTTGTAGTCACACTACATGTGAGATCCAGGCAAGACAGTACTGGGAGCAGCTCTATCCGCCATATTCTCGCTGGTGGGTCTTCATGTCATCTCCCTTCTGTGGGATGTGTCTGTTTCCAAGCTTCCTCTTGTTATAAGGACACCTGATATTGGATAAGGACTCTCATGAGCTTTTTTTTAAAACTTAATCACCTCTGGAAAGATTCTGTGTCTAAATGTGGTCACACTCTGGAGGTGGGTAGGACTTCACCATGTGAATTTGGGGGGAAATACAGTTCAGCCTAGAAACTTGTTATCAAGTGTTTTAGTGACGCTTTTTCTTCTGTAAAACCATCTCCCAAATCCCTGTCCTGGCCCTGAGTGCACAAGTCTTCGACCGGAGCTCTCTCAGAATCCGGTGAGGTCCTGTCATCGTCTCCGCCTTGCAGGGGATCGGCGTTATTGCCGTATTTTCCATTTACTGGCCACCCTGGGTCTTTGCTCATACCATACCCCTTTCTGGGAATTCCCCAATTCCCCCACGTACAGGTTCTCCACCTCTGCACCCAACCGAATTCCTTCTTGATCAGGAGGCGTCCTGATGTGTTTCTAAGTTGCACTCCCCAGACCACCGTCCAGCTTGTCTGGCCTGCTCTCTGGCTTCTGGTTGGGCTTGGCCACTGGGAAGGACCAGCAGGAGATGGGAACATGGGAAGAGAGAGGGCTGGGGTATTTATTCTCTGAGCTTCCTCCCCAAGGGGTCCTTGCAGGTGGGTGGTTTCTTTCCATTGAAGACCACAGCTCTTATTTCATGGCCTTCTCTAGCTTTTCTCCATGTTTCTGGTAACTGTTCCTGCCCCCAGCCCAATGGCCAAAGGGAGGTAACGGCTTGTCATTGTGTCAAGGCTCAGGGTGCATCATCAGGCCTTGTGGGTCTCTCCCTGCTGAACGCTCTGTAAATGGAGCCTCTTTTAAACTCTTCTCCAGGACCTGGTGGAAGAGAGCTTGGAGTGCCATCCATTTCCTGCCAAGGTCCTCACTGATTTCCTCCCCAATCTCTCTTTCCACTGGATGTCCATGTTCTGCTCTGAATATTGTTGTGTGTCTGTCGTAAGCTTCTGCTAGCTTCTTTTTTTATTCCTTCTTTTCTAAGTGATGAGAGGAGGGGAGATACAGACTCCCACATGTGCTCCAACCGGAGTCCACCCGGCAACCCCTGTCTGGGGCCAATGCTCTCGGCCAATCTTGGGCCATGCTTGCAACCATGCTCTTTTTACTGCCTGAGGCAGAGGCTTCAGGGGGCCATCTTCAGCACCCAGGCTGATGTACTCAAACCAATTGAGCCATGGCTGCAGGAGAGGAAGAGAGAAAGAGAGAAGCAGGAAAGGTGGAGAAGCAGATGGTTGCTTCTCCTGTGTGCCCTAACAGGGAATTGAATCTGGAACTTCCACACACCAGGCCAACACTCTACCACTGAGCAAACTGGCCAGGACCGCCACTAGCTTCTTGAGACTGGAGCTTGTCTATTAATTTTGTCCTTACCTATTTTTGCATCCTGTCATGATGCGGGATGGTCCCGGATAGCCAGGGCCTGGAAAATGTTGAATAAGTGAACCATGAGAGCAAGGTCTTCCCAGAGCTTCCAAAAGATGAAGTTGTGTTCAATCACTTTCAGCCTCTCTGCTCCCCAAAGACCTCTGAGTCTTCTTCTCTTTGGTGAGCAGAGGGTCTCTCCTTACTTTACCTTTTGTGTCTCGGCCAACTGTTGAAAGAACGCTAAATAGGAGAGTACTAAGGTCTCCTTGGTACTCCTTTAGACCCTTCGGTTCCTCGAATTTAGGCATCCCCCTTGATCCCACCGACGTAGAAAGATCCTGTCTCCCCTGGAGTTTTCCAGCCATCACCTGGGTCATTGTACAACTACTGTACTGGAACTTGTAAGACTGCGTTCTGCTGAAATAACCTGTAATTAAAGTCTGTAGCCCCAAATTTCTTTTCTTAGTCTGATAACCTGCTCCACTGTCTGTGTTAATAATGAACGACAAATTCTTGGAAGTCATTTGCTCCTGCCTTCGGAGGAGTAATTAGGACTCCAGGCAGGTGCTGTGACTGCCCACCATTGTCATGGTTATAGTTCCAGAAGAGTGGCCTATCCTTCAGCCTTTTTTTTTTTTTTTTTTTGGTCAAAAATATTTCCCATTTTATTTTTTTTATTTTTTTGTATTTTTCTGAAGTTAGTAACGGGGAGGCAGTCAGACAGACTCCCGCATGCACCTGACCAGGATCCACCCGGCATGCTCACCAGGGGTGATGCTCTGCCCATCTGGGGCGTTGCTCATCTGCAACCAGAGCCATTCTAGCACCTGAGGCAGAGGCCACGGAGCCATCCTCAGCGCCCGGGCCATCTTTGCTTCAATGGAGCCTCGGCTGCGGGAGGGGAAGAGAGAGACAGAGAGGAAGGAGAGGGGGAGGGGTGGAGAAGCAGATGGGTGCCTCTCCTGTGTGCCCTGGCCGGGAATCAAACCAGGGACTCCTGCATGCCAGGCCGACGCTCTACCACTGAGCCAAGCAGCCAGGGCCTATTTTCCCATTTTAAAGGAGGACATTTGACCGCTGACCCTGGAGTAAATTGTCATGTTCTTTTTTCACCCCCCTCAATGTTACTATCAAATGTTACCAGATCCTTCTCCAAATTCAGGTGTTAAAAGAAAAAAGCCTGATTAGAAGAATATAGGCAAAATATTTACATTGTTTAATTTTTGCTTCTCGTTACAAAGGTGGGAAGGGCAACTGTGTTTGTTGGGACAAAGACAGTCTAATCCAAAATAACATTGAATATAAACTGTAACTGGAAAATAAAATTAGTAAAAAGGTAGTAGGAAGTGAAAGGTTATGGTGAGACCTGCTCCAACCCACTAACCACTCCACCAATGAATGTAAATTACTGAACAGCAAAGGGCTTTACAATAGGTCAGAGGTCATCACTTAAAAAATGATTTTTTTTTGGAGGGCTATTTAGGTTCACTGCTTTGTTAATAATGTTTGCAGGACAAGATGGTAGGAAGGGGCTGGGTGTGGGACCACGGTGGGAGTATTTTAACCATTGTTGGGTGTGCAGTTCAGTGACAGTAAGTACATTCATGTGGTTGTGCAACCATCACCACCACCTACATCTGGAATTTTTTCATCTTCCCAAGCTAAAACTCCGTCCCCATTGGACAGTAACTCCCCATTGCTCCCCTCTTCCCGGTCCCTAGTGACCACCACTCTACTTTCTTGCTGTATCAATTTGACAACTCTGTGTAGCTTGAATAAGTGAAATCCTACAGTATTTATCTTTCTGTGACTGGCTTATTTCATCTAGCCTAATGTCTCCCAGGTTCATCCACATGGTAGCCTGTGTCAGTTTCCTTCCTTTTCTTTTTTCTTTTTTTTTTTTTTTTTTTTCAGAGTCAGAGGGAGGACTAGATAGGGACAAACAGACAGGAATGGAGAGAGATGAGAAGCATCAATCATTAGTTTTTCGTTGTGGCATCTTAGTTGTTCATTGATTGCTTGATTGCTTTCTTATATGTGCCTTGACCGTGGGCCTTCAGCAGACCGAGTAACCCCTTGCTTGAGCCAGCGACCTTGGGTCCAAGCTGGTGAGCATTGCTCAAACCAGATGAGTTGCGCTCAAGCTGGTGACCTCGGGGTCTTGAACCTGGGTCCTCTGCGTCCCAGTCCGATGCTCTATCCACTGCACCACCGCCTGATCAGGCAATTTCCTTCCTTTTTATGGATGTATAATACTCCATATTATACGTTGGGTTGTACGGCTGAACTACATTTTGTGTTTCCCTTTGTCTGTTGATAGACACTTGGGTTGCTTCCATCTTTGGCTGTTGTAAATAATGCTGCTGTGAATGTGGGTATGTAAACATCTTTGTGAGCCCTTGCTTTCCGGTCTTGTGGGCATAACCCAGAAACGGAATTGCTGGATCACGTGGTAATGGCACGTTTACCTTTGTGAGGAACTGCCGTCCCTCTTCCCACAGCAGCGGCGGCACATTTTACATTCCCACCAGCCGTACAGAGAGTTCCTATTTCTCCACGTCCTTGCCAACACCTGTTATTTTCTGTTTGTTTATTTAAATAAGCCATCCTAACTGGCGTTATTTCTTTTTAACTCACCTTATTTTTTATGCTGAAGTATTGTTTAGAAAATTTAAGATATCGTGACAGTTTTATCCCTAAATATTTATATTTGCATCCCTGAAAAAAACTTTTTTTTTTTTTTTTTTTACATAGCTGAAGTATTATTACCCCTAACAAAATATATAATTCCTTGTTACTACCTAATGCCTGGTCATCTTGGTCATACTCAGATTTCTCAAATTATCCTTTATAGCTGCATTGCCCAAACGAGGATCCAGTCCAGGATCACACACTGCATCTATTCTTGATTCTCTTTTTTGATCTAGACCTTTCTGAGGAGCATGATCCATAGACAAGATGGAAGGAACCATGTGTCCTGTAGAACTTCCTGTTTTATGCGGGTGTCTGATTGCTTCCTCAGGGTGTCATTCAGCTTTTCCCCTCTCTCTTGTAACATCTGTAAATTAGACGTTACATCTACAAGCTCAGTTAGGTTAAAGTTAAATGTGGTAGTTAGTGATTAAGGTAGCGGTGATCTGATTCTTCCCCCATTCTTTCTTTCTTTTTTTTTTAAAGATTTTATTTATTCATTATAGAGAGGGGAGAGAGAGAGAGAGAGAGAAAGAGAAAGAAAGGGGGAGGAGCAGAAAGCATCAACTCCCATATGTGCCCTGACCAGGCAAGCCCAGGGTATTTTTGAACCGGCAACCTCAGCGTTTCCAGGTTGACGCTTTATCCACTGCGCCACCACAGGTCAGGCTCTTCCCCCATTCTTCAGTTATGTTCGTCCTCCTTTCCTCCACAGAATAATCTGGAAGGGGATGCATTGGCCCCTTGCTTCCCTCCACCCCCATTCACTGATGGTTGCCACTTGCCACACCGGGGGTCATCGTTTCCTGTGTCAGTCGTCTTACCAGGAGATGCAGCGTAGAGCGTATCGTCCCTCCTGTGTGAATTTGCCCCCACTCTTTCCCAGAGCTTTTCCTCATCCATTCCTCCTGCAGAGGCAGCACGCACACTTATTCTTTCCCTGGAAAGACCAATTTTCAAAGTAAGGAGTCCATTTAATGGCAGCTTCAGATGGTGACAGATGAGTTTTGTCAGGCTTTTTCTATTTTGAGTGTCGTGGTAAACTCACGGGTTTCATAGATCCAGGGGTGTTTCAAAGGTAAATTGTCTTGCTGGAGATAAGCCTTTTTTTTTTTTTTAAAGAAAAGCAAGAATGGTAAATGAAAGAGGACTGTGGCAGAGGTAGGGGAGTGTGTGTGTGTGTGTGTGTGTGTGTGTCCTCAGCCCTCCTCCCAGCCACGCCAACCTGCCCGGCATTTGTATTTGTCAGGCCCCAAGTGAAAGGCATTGAAGTCTTGTCAGAGCCCATCAGTGACTGTCAGCAGCACCTCATTGAAGAGGTGATTCAACTCTCTCCTTGGTTTGAGTATTTTCAACATGCCCCCAGGGTTTAGGACCAACATTCCCAACCAGGTTACCTTTTAGGCACAGGAACTAAGATCTATTGTGATGGCTTATATATATTTTATATATACTTTTTCATTTAGGTGACATTCACATGACATAAAAACACCATTCTAAAGTGAACCATCCTGCGGCCGTTTAGTACATTCATAATGTTGTACAACTACCATGTCTGTCTAAATTCCAAGATTAATTTCATATTCCAAGAAGAAACTCTGTACCCATGAGCAGTCACTCCCCGCCCCTCCCAACACCCCGTGCCCCTGGCAATCACCAGCCCTACTTTCTGTTTCTATGTGGATTTACCTATTCTGGACATTATATATATATATTCCATCTGTATGTGTGTATGTGTGTATATATATATATATATATATATATACACATACATACACACATATATATGGAATCATGTCATATGTGGCCTTTTGTGTCTGGCCTCTTGCATTTAGCATCATGTTTTCAAGGTTTATCCACGTTGTAGCAGGTGTTAGTGCTTCATTCCTTTTTATGGCCAAGTAATATTCCACTGGATGGAAAGATCACGCCCATTTATCATTGGGTGGAATTTGGGTTGTTTCCACATGTCTGCTTTATCATCCTGTTGCGTGTAATCTTTGGATCTGGTCTCTTCTTTTGAGTCTTCAGTTCCATACACAGAACTTTATATCCTGTTTTCTCCAAAGTCTTTCTTTGGAGGATTGTAGAACAGACAACATGATGGGGGTTCTGGTACAAGGAAACCAAGGATGCGGGGAGATTTGGCTTTGGTATGAGGAATATTTTTAAATTACAACATTCCTGGTTGTAGGCTGGAATTATGCTGGCATTTTATGCCTTTTTAGCTTATTTTATTTTCCAGATCTGGGGTGGGGTAGGGAACCCATTTGTCTTGCCTGAGTTGTCCTGAGTGGTCAGCCTTCACCTGGATTATTTGTGGGGAAACAAATGGAAAAAGGGAAATAACTTTTCTGCGGTCAGCAAATGAATTGGAAATGGGTGGATGATGGGATAACATTTCTCAGATCAATGCCATTCACCTGTTAAACTAGTTAATTTTTTTAAATCTTATGCACAGTCACAAATCTCCCAGTGAATATGAATATTTATTGGTTGATTTGGGTAATGTAAAGAGACATTAATTAGGAGAGGGGCTCCATTTAATAGAAAGATCTGTCTGTGTAAGGGCCCATATGACAAATATATTTGGTTTTTAAATGCTTGTGGAATGACCCTCCAGGGGGAAAATGAAAAGTCACTAAATAACATTGGTAATTTCCTTAACAGAAATTACTGCGGTCTTTTTGTCTCTCAGCACGCTTAGAACCATGTTTTTATCCAGGCAGCCCTAGAATCAGTCCTAAGTTGCTATATGACACTATGCAAAATGTCCACTTCTTATTTACATTTTATTAGAAAAATAACTCTCCAGAAACCTTATTTTGCCGTTAAGGGGGGAAACCTATTGAAGAAAAGAGAGACAAATGGTGAAATAATAGTCAAATAACTGAAGCATTCATTCTCCACTGCTTGTTAAGCATAAATTATTACTTGCATTAGGAAGCGACCCCTTGCATGGCTGCTTTGCCATTTCTGTTCCCCCCTTAGGGCATGTTGATGAATGGTGTCCCTTGGTTCAGGAGAGTGTCAGCCTGTTACTGAACTAGACACAGATCCAGCCCCAGTCCTCTAGAAAATAACGTTTCCGGGCTACAGCCATGCCCTTTGGTGACAGTCTGGGAAAAATCTCTCAGCAGAAAGGGGTCCATTCCTGGTGTCTCATGATCTGATGGGCAGACCGGAAAATTAAATGAAACTCAGAGAAAAAGCAGGGAATTGGGTGACAACTGTGACCAGGAGGACTTGGCATCATCTGTTTTTATTTCCTCACCACTTGGTGAAAGTTCTGGATCCTCCTGGCTTGGGGCAAGCATCAACTGCCTGGGTGGCATCAGTCTTGGAGAGTGCTTTCTAAGAATGTAAGCCTAGGCTAAGTGGAGCCAGGGCAGCGTTCAGTTCTTAGGGTCACTTAAAGATGAGATCCAGCCCTTGGCCTGTTAACTCAGTTAGAACGTCATCCCAAAACACCAAGATTGTTAGTTTGATCCGCGGTCGGGGCACACACGGGAGGGGTGGCTAAAGAGCGGAACAACAAATGAATGTTTCTCTTCTCTCTCTCTCTTCCTTCCTTTCTCTGTCTTTCTAAAATCAATCAATTAAAAAAAAAAGGTGAGATCCAGTCGAGGGGGGGCTGATGAGCCTAAGGCACAATGCAAATGATAAATTTTAAGGTGACAATTATACTGGGCAAGGGCAAGTGTAATGTATTTTATATAGAGTCCAGGACACCACAAATACAAAAAAAAAATGTTGGATAATTGTGTGCACCAATTAGCTAAAGGAATCAAGGGAACTAGAGCAGTAAGAAGCTCTTGAAGAGGAATTCTTAGAGGTGTTACAGTAGTGGCTGGCAGGAGCTTCTTAGTGTTTAGAGAAAAAGCACATTATCGTGTCTTAGTCCTGGTTGATGTATTGTTATTTGGGTATCTCTGTACTCGGGTATTTTTGACCAATTACAATGATGTGAAAGCATGATTAACATTTTATCAGACCCCACCTTTCTTTAAGGGGCTTCCCACCAGGGGTGAAGAGTGTCCCCTAAGACAGCATCAGATTTAGACTTCAGCCCAGACAAGGTAGTTTTAAAAAAGACCTTTGGAGGTAGAGAAGATATGTGGGGGGTTATTCTTTTGCTTGTTTTTGTTGTTAACCTTGAATGGATCATGAAAAATATAAGATACTCAACGGACATGTTTCAGGAAAGATTAAGTCTGCTGGGATTTTTCCCCATAGTGTCAGTGGATGTAGACGGTTCACACAGACCTTAAAATCCAGTCTGTAAAACTGACATCCCTGTTTATTCACTCCTGCTGAGTCCCTGCTATAAGCCTCCTGAGTTTTATTTACAAGTTCTGTGCCACACATTCTGCCTTCCTTGAAAGACCAGGCCATGACCTGCCTGAGTGTCCCTTCTGTTCTCACAGTGGATTTCACAGCCAGTGGCCTGAGCATGAATAACAGATGACATTGCAGAGTTTATCACCAGGTTTCTCAGCTAATGGGCTTTTATTCTTGAAAAAACCTCTGATCTCTTTACAGAAAGTCACCCATTCCTCTGTTAGGCAGACCTTCCCATTTTACAGATGAAGAATCTGAGCAGGTACAGGTATGCATGTTCAGTGTCACCTTGGGTATTCCTAGTTAGGTTATGAGTGTGCCAGCTGCCGGGCTAAGTTTCTGCTCATCAGCTATGGTTTTGATGCTTACAATAGCTAACGGTCAGAGTTCCTACTTCTGAGGAATGAATGCATCTCAATCTGGATTTATAGTAATTTTTCTGCAGGAGTGAGCTGCTTTTGGAGTAAGCACTAGAACCTTTACAGTTTAAGAATTTAGAAACCCACACCTTCTGGGCCAGTCCTGGGGGCTGCCAGTCCCCCCGCCCCCATCTGGGGCAGTGCATTCAGGGCTTCTGTCTGGCGTGAAACCCCCACGTTTGGCGCTCAGTCTGAACTTCCATGTGCACCACCCCATAGTCAATGCTAATTCCCTCTCGACCTGGAAAGGCAAACCTGATGGCAGAGAGGGCAGCGTCAGCGGACCGGCCCAAGCCGAGTGTCCCTATCAGAGAGAACTGGGGCCCCAGACTGCGTCCAGGCTAGCGGGCCTGCAAGCTCCGGGCATGGGATTCTCGGGTTCACGGACAACAGGTCCCGGGACCAGAGCTGGAGCCAACCTGGTAGCCTCGGTCCCCACCTTAGAGGGCACAGGGACCCGTGCCGGGCGTCGCATGTTGGGTCGCCCCCGGTGGCCCGTGCGCCCTGGGACTCCACGAGACGCCCCTTAGGACCACACAAAAGACCTCACCCGAGGTCGGGCGTGCATTTCCTGTTAAGATTGGCGGCGGCGTGCAGCCAGCCACCCATGTGTATCCCGCGGCGCGCGGACCGGGCCGGGCGGGGCACGGGGCACGCCCCCACGCAGCCCCACTCTGCGCCCGCCAGCCGCGACGGGCCTCCCTCTGCGGGTCCGCCCCCATGTCATCACAGGCCGGGCTCCCTTTGTGTGCGGCCCGAGAGCCGCGGCCGTGCCATTGGCCCGCCGGCCGGGGGGCCAGCCCCTTCCTGGCTCGCCTCATGCATATGCATGAACACCCCTCCCCTCCCCTCCCTCCTCCCCTCCCCTCCCCTTTCCTCCCCTCGCCTCGTCGGCCCCTCCCCGCCCCCTCCCGCGCGGGCGTGCGAGGCGCGCAGCGCGGCTCCCTCCTCGCGGCAGCGGGAGCCCGAGCCCGAGCCCGAGCCCGGGCGAGCCGAGCCTGCTCCGGGCGGGCGGCGGTGGCGGCGGCGGCGCTCCAGCCATGTCAGCGCGCGCGAGCCTGGGCCCACCATGAGCCATGGCCATGTCCGTGAGCGCCGAGGACGACGACTATGAATCGGAGCCGGACCAGGTCGGGCGCCCGGGGTGGGGCTGAGGGTGGGACCCGCCACCCGACCTCCCGACCGGCCGGCAGAGCGCCTAGGGCGGCCGCGACGCCACCCCGCCGCGACGAGGAGAAAGTTTTGCAGCCGCCGCCGCCGGCGCGGCCAGGGCCTGGCCGGAGCGCGGCATGGAGGAGCGCGGCAGGCCGCCGGGCGCCCCGGGCCCCGCAGCCTGCCCGGGCAGGGGGCGTGTGCGGGCGGCGGTGTCCGGGTGGCCGGCCGTGCCGCGGGGACAATGTGGGCCTCGCCGTCGGGCGGGCCCGGCCCGGGCGCCGGCCGGGGCCCGCGGGCAAGTTGCGGGCGCCGGCGCGCGGGCTGCCGGGGTGCGCCGCGCCCTCCCCTCGCGCCCTCGCCCGCGGCCCACGCGCGTGCCGGCCGCCCGGGTGCGCCCGGACCTGAGGGCGCCGGTGCCTCTCTCCTTCCCGTGTGCGAAGTTGCACGGGGACCCTCGGCCTCTGGGCTGGAATACGCCGCGGCCCGGAGGGTGGGCGGCCCGGGGCCCGTGGGCCCGACGGCCCGAGCTTTTGTCTGGGCTCCGCGCGCCCGCCGACCGCCGTGGGCAGACGGGGACAGACAGGAAGGGGTGCGAGCCGCGGTCAGCGCGGGGAATCCGGAACCGGCTAGTGCGCTCCGCGGTGGAGGAAGCCGTGACCCCAGATGGCAGTGTTTGGCCTCGGTTGGGTTGAGAAGGGAAAGCAACCTCTCTTGGGAGCAGGGGGGAGAAATCTGTGTATAAAACAAAGCCCTGGGTGTGTTTATGGCGTGAATTTACTCCGGGAAGGTTAGTGTTTAGGAAGCTGGGGAAGAAAGTGGAGGTTTTACGAAGTATGATCTGTACAGTATTTGAAACAGGACACAGGCGAGGTAGACTAGTGCAGGGAATTAAGCATTGGATGGTTCAGTTGTCATGTGAGCATGGGACTAGTTGAGTAAGATGCTTACTTATTTAGTCCTGGGTGCATTTCCTTGGTGGGATCAAGATATTTGCGGGTGTTCAGGCCAAGATGTAGAATGTTTTCCCCTTCCATTAGGTGTGACTGAGGAAGTATTTATTGTATGTGTTGAACTTAAATCATATCACACGTTATTAAGTGGTTTTATTTAAACAGAGACAAACTTAAATTGTATTGTTTTCTCGGTTTATTTCTGGACATTTTTCAGGTGCACATACCTTATGAGATGTTTCTGAATCTCACTGGTTTTATGAATTGGATTAGCCCAGAGACAACCCAAGTGATTTGGGGCTTGAAACTTTTATCAAGTCTATGAATGAGTCTCATATTCTAGCTACTTAGTTCACACCTCAACTCTTGGTTTGAAAATTTCAGTTCATTTTGGGTCTACCTAATCCCTCTCTGCTCATGGTTTACCATTTCTGTGGCATCTGGTCACATGAGACACTTGTATACAGGGTACTGCACTTTGGTGTTTTAGAATTGAGATTCCAGTTACCTGTTTTGTTTTGTTTTGTTTTTTTGGCCACACCCTATGGCAAATGGTAGATATAATCTTTGACACTACATGAGACAAGACTTAGTATGTCTGGGCTTAAAACCACATGTTCAGGCCCTGCCACTGCTGAGAGGGATGTCCATCAAGAGAGGACCTGTATCCCTTGAAGCCAGCTTTTGTTTGCTCCTCCTCAGTCAGCCAGTTGTGGCATTTGGATTTGTCAGCCACAGCAGTTCTCCGGGTTGTGATGTTCACTTTAAGATGATTTTTTCCCCCCACTCAGATGCGTTGAGGGAGGTGACCTCTAAGCCAGGTCAACGGGCAGCAGGCTTTTCCCATAGCCCCAGCTGAGAAGATGGTTGTCAGCTAAGGTAACCAGTATTGGGAACACTCCAGGCTATGGCTTACTGTTCCTAGCCTTGCCTACTTCTTCCTCACCAATTTTTTTTCCCCGTCCTGGGATCTCTGGGGCCTGAGTGGAAGAGTGGATTCCTCCAAGGACCTCAAAGGCAGTTGTTCCCAGGCGAGAGCCAGAGTGTCCAGTTCTCAGGCTCTAAACCCCGCTCTGTAAATAAGGCTGCTTCACGAAGGGCTCAGGAGGTCTTGACTCCCCTGCCTCCACCCCACCCTGCCAAAATGTTGGCACCACAGGAGAGCTCCTTCTTGAGGAGGTGTGGGAGTCCTGGCGTGTGGGCGTGCAGGTGTATTTGCCTACCTGCTGTGTGGAAGGACCCAGTGGAGGCCCTGCTAGGGAGTTCCAGGGGTCCTGTCCATCCTTGCAGCTTTGTCTTGCCCCTCACCCATGCCCCTCCTCAGAATTTTGCCTGCTGCACAGTAAGTCTGTGCATGTCCCGAGGCCGGTGTGCAGTTCTGGGTGGCCTCAGGCTTCCTTAGGCCCATTCTGCTGGGCTGGCCTGTGCCCCATGCCTTCCCACCGCAACCTGGGTTTCCCCTGCTGCGAGTGTCAGGCCCATGGGGCGGGAGCAGAGGGGTAGTGGTGGGTGAGAGGAGACCCCTCCCATGCCCATTACCAGTGCTCACCTTAGGCTGGGCCTTCTCCCGTTGACTTCCTGTGCTTTTCCAGTGCAGACTGTGTCTGAGGGTTCTTCAGCTCTGCCTGTCGGTTTGAGGAGATGACTCTTGAAAAGGGCTTGCTAGTGAGGAGAATTCTTGCTTCATCTCGTGTTTTTTTTAAACCCCTGATGTGACAATAATGTTATTACTTTAAAAAATAAAAAAGTAGGCCTGACCTATGGCGGTGCAGTGGATAAAGTGTCGACCTGGAAAGCTGAGGTTGCCGGTTTAAAACCCTGGGCTGCCTGACCAGGCAGTGGCGCAGTGGGTAGAGCGTCGGACTGGGATGCAGAAGGACCCAGGTTCGAGACCCCAAGGTCGCCAGGTTGAACACGGGCTCATCTGGCTTGAGTAAAAAGCTCACCAGCTTGGACCCAAAGTCGCTGACTCCAGCAAGGAGTTACTCGGTCTGCTGAAAGCCCCCGGTCAAGGCACATATGAGAAAGCAATCAATGAACAACTAAGGTGTCACAATGAAAAACTGATGAGTGATCCTTCTCATCTCTCTCCATTCCTGTCTGTCTGTCCCTATCTATCCCTCTCTCTGATTCTCTCTCTGTCCCTGTAAAAAATAAATAAAATAAAATAAAAAACCCTGGGCTTACACGGTCAAGGCACATATGGGAGTTGATGCTTCCTGCTCCTCCCACCCTTGTATGACCTCTTTCTCTCTCTCCATCTCTCTCCTTCCCTCTCTCTCCCCTCTCAAATGAATAAAATCTTTTTTTTGTGTGTGTGTATTTTTCCGAAGCTGGAAATGGGGAGAGACAGTCAGACAGACTCCCGCATGCGCCCGACTGGGATCCACCCGGCACGCCCACCAGGGGGCGATGCTCTGCCCCTCCGGGGCGTCGCTCTGCCGCGACCAGAGCCACTCTAGCGCCTGGGGCAGAGGCCAAGGAGCCATCCCCAGTGCCCGGGCCATCTTTGCTCCAATGGAGCCTTGGCTGCGGGAGGGAAAGAACGAGACAGAGAGGAAGGAGGGGGTGGGGGTAGAGAAGCAAATGGGCGCTTCTCCTATGTGCCCTGGCCGGGAATCTAACCCAGGTCCCCCGCATGCCAGGCCGACGCTCTACCGCTGAGCCAACCGGCCAGGGCCAATAAAATCTTTTTAAAAAATAAAGAAGTAAAAATAACTACTTGTTTAAAAAGAATAAAAAGTAGAGCCTGACCAGGCGGTGGTGCAGTGGATAGAGCGTCGGACTGGGATGTGGAAGGACCCAGGTTCAAGACCCCGAGGTTGCCAGCTTGAGCGAGGGCTCATTTGGTTTGAGCAAAAGCTTACCAGCTTGGACCCAAGGTTGCTGGCTCAAGCAAGGGGTTACTCGGTCTGCTGAAGGCCCACGGTCAAGGCACGTATGAGAAAGCAATCAATGAACAACTAAGGTGTTGCAACACGCAACGAAAAACTAATGATGCTTCTCATCTCTCCGTTCCAGTCTGTCTGTCCCCCTCTCTGGCTCTTTCTCTCTGTCTCTGTAAAAAATAAATTAAAATAAAAAGTAGGAAATGATGAAGGAGAAAAATTTTCAGTAATTTTATGCAGCCCTAATCACTGTGGTAACTCATTGTGGCTTCTTTAATAGTGACATTTTAAGACCTTGAGTCTTCCTGAGATTATAGGCAAAAGTTTTGAGACTTTGTACCCATGTGTGTTTTCCTGCAGAAAAGGTAATCTTAGCTTTCCTCAGACTCTTTAGAAACCTGTCCCCGGGGTTCTGGTACCATGTGTGGGGAGCAGGGGGAGAATATCTCTTGTTCTTCATCCTTAGCATACGAACAAACTGAAGCCCTCCGTGGAGTCTACAGGAGTGTGTTAAGGAGCCCTTGGTGCTATTGAAATCCAGCTTTTCCTAGGATGTCCATTATGCTTGAAAATTTGGGGACACATATAATGTTGACATAAATCTCTTATGTAGTAGAATGCAACGTTAGCATGACAAAGGAATTCTAAGTTATCCAAAGGTGACTGTTCATGGTTACCTGTGGATACTCCTTGTGGGCTAAGTGTCAGTGTGCTGCTGTTAGGGGTGGTTTGGGGGAAAACTGTCTTAATTGTGAAAACATCCATCCAAGTTTTACTGGTTTTCTCACTGACTCCCCTTGACAGTTGAAACTTGAACCATTTCACCCCTTCCTTCCTTCCTTCCTTCCTTCCTTCCTTCCTTCCTTCCTTCCTTCCTTCCTTCCTTCCGACATTTTAATGAATAGTGACATTTAATAGTGGCTTTCTTTTCTTTTTCCTTTTTTTTTTTTCATTTTATTTATTGATTTTAAAGAGAGGAGAGAGAGAGAGAG
The DNA here is from genome assembly GCF_036850995.1 of Saccopteryx leptura. Classification (NCBI taxonomy): domain Eukaryota; kingdom Metazoa; phylum Chordata; class Mammalia; order Chiroptera; family Emballonuridae; genus Saccopteryx; species Saccopteryx leptura. The sequence goes on along the minus strand of NC_089504.1, from coordinate 246,403,512 downwards.
AGAAGGGGAGGAGTGGGGAAGCATCTTGTAATACTGCTTCTCATATGAGCCTTAACTGGGCAAGCCAGGGGGTTCTTGATTGACGACCTCAGCATTTCAAGCAAATGCTTTATCCACTGCACCACCACAGGTCAGGCTAGCCTGCTCACTTCTTGAAACTCTTCCCTGGCTGAGTAAGTCACACTTCCTGCTGCTTTTCCTGCCTTTTCTGACAGTTCCTCAGCAGGTTGCTCTTTGTCCCCTGGCCCTTGGATGTTTTCAGTATTGTGGGTACTGTCCAGGACTCTCTTTTCACTTTGCTGGTTCTGCCTGGAGTCCCTCATGGACTGAATTAGTTGAATGCTACATGATGCTGATCTCCAGTTGTGTATCTCAGCTCAGGTCCCTCCTGCCCGCGGGCGACCTTCTTGGAGTATCCTGTGCTTCCTCGCATTCCACGGCGGAGCCATTGTTCTCCTGTCTACTTCTAAACCCTCGTTCTCCTGTTGTTCAGGCCAGAAACCTCCATGTTTTTCAGAGCTCTTCCTGCTTGCATACCATGTTCACTCAACCTCCCAGGTCTTCTAACACAGGGTCAGCTTCTAAAATATCTCCTGAGTCATACCTTCCCCTCAGCCCTTCTGTGGCTCCTGTTCATGCCTTCATAGGCTTCGGCTGGACGACTGTAGTGTCCCCAGCTCATCTCCCTGGAGCCTTCCATCGTGCCCACCGCCCCCCAAATATTCCCCCCACATTGTTGCCAGACTACGCTTCAGTTGCGTGGAAAGTCCTTTGAGAACTCTTACAGGGCTGCCATTTCTCTCGGGGGCACACAAGGCCCTGCAGGGTTAGGCTGCTGCCCCCCTCAGGGCTGTTCTCCAGCAGCCATATCAAGCTGTCCCTTGAATGTGTCACGTTATTTCAGTTACTGTCTCACTCTTCCTTCTGCCTAGAACATCTACTCTCTAACCCCACCCCACTGCTGGCCTGCAGAATCCTAGTGCCCCTCTAAGACCTCCTGTGTCTGTGACAGTTTTTCCAACCTCCCTTTGCAGTGAGATGAGGCCTTTCTCCTGAGTCGAGCATACCAAGGGTCCTGGCTTTTGAGCCACTCTCTGGGTTAATGTCTCGGCTTCTTGTTTTATCAGTACTATTGACCTCGGGTAGATTACTTAACCCTGCTGTTCCTCAGTTTCCTCTTTTCCAAATGGAAACAATGATTCCTAAATCATTGATAATTGATACAAATGTTGCAAAAGTGTAATTACTTCAATAAATGTTAGCTTTTGACATTGTCATAGCATGTTGCATTGTGTTCCTGTGGTTACAGTCTCCCTCCCCTCAGACTATAGTGCCTTTGAGAATAGGAAACAGTTCTTACTAATTTTTGTAGTTTCAGCACCTGGGACTGAATCTCATACAGAATTCCCTGCCAGCCTGACCAGGCGGTGATGCAGTGGATAGAGCATGGACCTGGGAGCTGAGGTTTGAAACCTCAAGGTCACTGGCATGAGTATAGGCTCACTGGCTTGAACGTGGGATCATGTCACTGCCTTGAGCTCAAGGTCACTGGCTTGAGCAAAGGGTCACTGGCTCAGCCTGAGCCCCCTGGTCAAGGCATATATGAGAAGCAATCAGTGAACAATGGAAGAGATGATGCTTCTCATCTCTGTCTCTCAAAAAAAAAAAATCTTAGTCAAAACACTTGAGTAGGTGGGTGAATGTGAGTGAGGGGTTAATAATGAACGAGTCGCACATACACATCACATGCTCTGTTGACTGCTGGTGTTGCACATCCTTCTCATGTGGTTTTGGCCTGTTTGGTTATGTTTTGCAGAAGTATCTGAATCCTTGGCCCATTTTAAAATTGGGATCTTAAAAAACTGTTGAGTTGTTAGAATTCTTTATATAGTCTGGATATAGGCCTTTACCAGATATATGATTTGCAAATGTTTTCCCAATTCTGTGGTCTTTTTTATTTGACAGTGTTCTTTTAAGCACAAAGATTCTTTTAATTTTGAAGTCCAGCTTACCTTTTTATTTTTTCTTTAGTTGCCTGTGATTTTGGTGTCATCCAAGAAACACTTGAGGAATCCAAGGCAATGAAGACTTATCCTTATAGTTTTAGCTCTTACACATAGGTTTTCATTCCATTTTTTAGTTAGTTTTTGTATATAGTATGAGGTAGGGGGTCCTACTCTATCCTTTTGCTTGTGGATATCCATTGTTTGAAAAGACTGTTCTTTCCACCACTGAATTGTCTTGACATTTTTGTCAAAATCAGTTGGTCGTAATTATTGTAAGATATTGTGAGGTTTTATTACCGTGCCCCCCCTTTTTCTTTTTTTTTTTGATTCAGTGAGAGGAGGGTAGGCAGAGACAGAGTCCCGTATGTGCCCTGACCAGGATCCATCTGGCAAGTCCACTAGGGGTGATGCTCTGCCCATCTGGGGTGTTGGTCTGTTGTTCAGCATACAAGATCTTCTTAGTGCCAGAGGCAGAGGCCATAGAGCCATCCTTAGTGCCTAGGCCAACTCACTCCATTTGAGCCATGGCTGCAGGAGGGAAAGAGAGAGAGAGAGAAGCAAGAAGGGGGAGGGTTCGAGAAGCAGATGAGTGCTTCTCTTATGTGCCCTGACTGGGAATCAAACTCGGGACATCCACACACCAGACCAGCGCTCTACCACTGAGCCAACTGGCTAGGGCCTATTCCTCAACTCTTAATTCTATTCCATTGGTCTATCCTAAGGCCAGTATCACACTGTTTTATTTACTACAACTTTGTAGTAAGTTTTGAAGTCAGGAGGTGTGAGTGCTCTGACTTCGTTCTTCATTTCCAAGATTGTTTTGGCTATTTTAGGTCCCTTGCATTTCTATGGGAATATTAGGATCAACTTGTCAACAACTTCTGCAAAAAAGCCAGCTGGGATTTGATTGCATTGAATGTATAGGTGACTTTGAGGGGAGGATATTGCTGCCTTAACCATATTGTCTTTTCAATCTATAAACATGGGATGTCTTTTCATTAATTTGGGTTGACCCAAGTAATTTTAACTCCGGTGTTTTAGAGATGAGGGATTGAAGAGGTTCTGCCCATGAATACTCTGGAGCAGTGGTTCTCAACCTTTCTATTTTTTATTTATTTATTTATTTATTTATTATTTATTTATTTTTTACCAGGAACAGAGAGAGAGAGGGATAGATAGGGACAGACAGACAGGAACAGAGAGAGATGAGAAGCATCAATCATCAGTTTCTCGTTGCGACACCTTAGTTGTTCATTGATTGCTTTCTCATATGTGCCTTGACCGTGGGCCTTCAGCCGACCGAGTGACCCCTTGCTCAGCGACCTTAGGTCCGAGCTGGTGAGCTTTTTTTACTCAACCCAGATGAGCCCATGCTCAAGCTGGCAACCTCGGGGTCTCGAACCTGGGTCTTCCGCATCCCAGTCTGACGCTCTATCCCCTGTGCTACCGCCTGGTCAGGCTCTCAACCTTTCTAATGCCGTGACCCCGCAATACAGTTCCTCATGTTGTGGTGACCCCAAACCAAAAAATAATTTTGGTGGCTACTTCATAATTGTAATTTTGCTACAGTTATGATTCGGAGTGTAAATACCTGATATGCATTATGTATTTTCCGATGGCTTTAGGCAACCCCGCGGGGGTCGCAACCCACAGGTTGAGAACTGCTGCTCTGGAGAGTACAGGATCTGATAGGAGGTACTCAGTTAATATTTGTGGAATGGATGAATGGAAGATCTACCCTAATAGTACTTATTTTAAAGACATGCTTATGAGTTGCTGATGGAAAAAAAAGATGTTGGAATACTGAAATTGGGGGGGGGGGGGCCTGTGGACTCTAGATCTGTCTCACCAGGTGAGCTGATGATATGGATCCTGAGTTGATAAGATCAACAAGTGGCCCTTGGGTCAGGGGAATGGTTTGGAAATGGTAGTCAGGGGATTCCATCATTGCCTTTTGCTAGGAAGAGCATTTTATACTGAAATTAACAAGACATTTCTGGGTTACTTGAACAAACAGAGGCAAGGATAAGAGAGAGTAGAATTGAGTATCAGTGAACCTTTAGGTGTCACCTAAAAATGATTAGGTCAGAAGCTTTATGCCGAAATGAGAGGCTTGTTCACCTCCTTAATAGAAGACACCTCCGATGTCTTGTGTAATGTGTTGGTTTTCTCAGTGGTCTTTGTTAGCATCCTGCATTTCAGGGGTTACTTGGTTGACGCCCAACAGGCCAGCTGGCTGGTGCCTGCGTCCTACAATGGCTGCTGGAGAGGCTGTGGTGGCAGCAGCTCTTCCTGCTTGATCAGGCAGCTGGCTAGAGGGGGCCAGAATCCAGGTCTTCGAGGACAGCGGCTCCTTACACCTCTTCTTTCGAGGTGTTGTCAGTTGTTTGCTTTGTCAGGATGTCTCTGCTGCCATCAAGATCCAGACAGGCTTGTTTTTTTTTTATAGATTGGAGATGTGCTTCTTCCAATAGGAATGCGCTTTGGAAAACACAGGAAGAGGGCTTATTTTACAGTCACAGTCCAGGCGTTGTGGCTCTGGGTGGGTTGGCTCAACTTTTACTTCTGAGAGACGGTCTTTGTGGCCAGCGAGGCCACAGAGCTGGCTCAGTGGCTGTGTATACCTGCCATTCCTGAGTGGGATGGGAAGAGGCGTGTGTGGACTCCTAGAATTTTTCCTTTTTTTTCCCTCGGATCTTCATCAAAGACGCTAGTCCTTAGATGTGAGCCCTTGGCCTCTGTTTTTGTCCTTGGCAGCTGGCACCTGTGCTGCCCTCTCTGTACCTGACTAGAGGCTGCTCTGCCCGCCTGCCCACTTGCTCGTGTTGTGATGACCCAAAGAGTGAGTTGTTACAGGAGACGTGCTCTGTGTTGGAAAGTCTCCCAGGCTGTGAAGAAAGAGAAGAACCTTCCTGGCACCCATTTCTCTGGGAGTCCACGTGCCTCTGTGCACCTCCTGTCAGCATCCATCATGTGTGTACTTGGGGGGGCTCTCCCCTTTCTTCACCATCAAGTCCGCTGTAGTCAGTGCTGTTTAGAGCACGGCTGGAGGGAATGCACATCCTCTGCTGGCTCCGTGACCCTGGGCAAGTCCCTTCACCTCCAGCTCTAGTTTCCTCATCTGGAAAACAGCGTCTCTTTGGGTTATAATTGGGAAAACATATAAAATATGACACAATAGTGCACACTCAGCAAATAGCCACCTTTTCTGCTGTCACCATCCTTATCCTTGCTTAGTTTTCAGGTCCACAGTCGCTTACTTGCCATTCTCAAATCCAAAGACTCTGAAAACTGATCTTATTATTTATTTATTTTTTAACTACTCTGGCAGCAAGACCCAACCTGAGTTGACATGTGCAGTGTGTAGGTCGATTTGGTGTTATCGCTGCGGAATGCATGACTCGGGGCGCCCCAGGCCTTCCTGGGGTGTTGTGTAAGGACGGTGCAGGGAAGCCCAGAGTAACTGGTGTTGGGGCAGCCTCTCTCCCTGAGGCAGCTGGTGGGTGTGTGGGCCGACCAGTGCCTGCCCCCGAGGTAACCATTGCTGGAGCCTGGCGCAGCTTTGTGGGAGGTGAGGACAGGGGCCAGTGGGACCGGATCTAGCATCCCCCTTCCCCCTGCTGAGTTCAGAGCAAGTTGACCAGCAGCGCCTTGTGGGGTGGGCACCACGGCTGTTGGGGGCCTTATAGTCTCCTTGGATGCTACAGGCTGCTGGGGAAATAAATCTGAGGGAAGGATCCACTTGGTAATGACCAAAGGTGTGTGTGGATCGGGGTATGTGAGATTTTCAGCTCTCCACCGGGGTCACTACACAGCAGAAGAAAATAAATGGCAATAAGGCTTTATTCACAGAGCAGGGCGGACCGTTTTTCTTCCCAATGTGGTTTTACATTTCTAGGCAGCCCCTGTGGAGTTCAGGGAGGGTAGGCAGGACCGTAGCACCCTCTTAGAGTGTCACCGTGCCTTTGGTCCAAGAGATAATAAGATAATGGGATTTTGTTTAGGGATCTAATATGTAGCAACAAGCAATTGAAATGGAAAGGCCAGGACCAGACTGAAGGGTGTTGAGTTGGCCAAAACGGGACTTTGAGCAACACCTGCCATTTAGATCAGGTAGTTTTGGGGTGAGTCGTGGGTCTCTGTGTCGGAGGGAAGAGCCATTTTCCAGCAGACTCGTGCTCTTCAGGAAGATGCTTTGGACCAGATACACTCCACCATCCTGGGCCTTCCCTCTTCCTTTCCTAGGTGGACAGGGACCTCAGCCGACAGTGTCCTCCAGGGGCTGACCAGGAGTTCCCCCAGGGATCCTCATTTGGAAAAGGCTCTCTGGCCCTGGTGGCCAGGATGCAAGGACCTCAGAGCAGACATGTGGCTGGCTAGCTCACTGTTTAGCACTGAACCTACCTACCTCTGTTTCCTTCTGAGCCACATGGTAGGAAGGACATGGGCCCATTTAGGGACTGTGCCAGAAGTCAAGGTTCCTTAGCACTGTTTCATTTCTCCTGGATTTTGTTTGGTCCACTGAGCATATCCTCTTGTCAAGCAACAAGTGGTGGAAAGACACCATTGATAACCGCCTTCCTGAGCTCTTGGTCTCAGAGGGAGAGCCAGTGGAAGGACACAGTTGTGACAAGTGCTGTGAGGACACCTGCACGAGGCACCCGAGCCCTGTGCAGTGTGGTCAGGGAAGGCTGCTGGAAGAACGTGGTGTGCAGATGGGCCTGTAGGATGAGCGGGTGCTCGCCCCGTGGAGTGGGGAGGGTGTGCCTGGCCCAGGAAACACTGCTGACCGTGTGGCGTCTCCCAGGAGGCACAAGCTCAGGGCCTAGTCTGAGACCTGGGGCCACGGAAGGGTCTTGAGCCAGTCAGAAGCTAGGCGCCCTCTGTGTCAGGCTCCTGGGGCTACCATAATGGAATACCACAAACTGGGTGACATAGAGCAACAGGAACTGAATTCTCTCACCAGTCTGGAGACCGGAAGTCAAATCAGAGTGTGGACCTGGCCGGGCTCACTTTGAAGGCTCTGGGCAGTAACTGGCCTTTCTTGGCTTATAGAAGTGTCACTGACATCACACGGCCCTCTAACCCCTGTGTGCCTGTGTCCAGAATCCCCCTCTTCATGGGGACATCAGTTATGTTTACCTGTGTAAAACCCTGTTTGCAAATAATGTCCCATTCTAAGGTTCTAGGGTTAGCATGCTGGCATACCTTGGGGGGGGTGGGGGTGGGATACAGGTCAACCTGTAATGTGATCTGCTGTATGTCCGGCCTGCCCTGCAGCCCACCGTTTACCAGTCCTGTGTGTTCTCTGCAGAACCGGGCGATAGGGCGGCCCAAGGGCAAGCTGGGCCCCGCCTCCGCGGTGAAGTTGGCCGCCAACCGGACCACAGCGGGAGCTCGCCGGCGCCGGACGCGATGCCGCAAGTGCGAGGCCTGCCTTCGGACCGAGTGCGGAGAGTGCCACTTCTGCAAGGACATGAAGAAGTTCGGAGGGCCTGGGCGGATGAAGCAGAGCTGCATCATGCGGCAGTGCATCGCGGTGAGTGCGCAGAGGGGTTCCCCCTGAGCCTGGGGCCTCCCGCTCTCCAGCAGCGCAGGCCGGCCCTGCCTTTCTCCAGGACCCGGCCTCATTCAGCCACAGACCGGGTGTTCCTCTGCTCGCTGGTCTGCCCTGACTCTGCTTAAAGAGACTGTCCACGGCAGAAACTCCCGAGAGAGGCCCCCTCTAGGAAGAAATGGGCTCAGAGGAGTGCTGTTTCCCAATTCCACGTGGCAGGACTTCCTGCCCTGTGCTTGGGCTCCTTTTCCTTCATCCTCTGATGCTTAGAACCCTTGCCTTCCCTTGATGACCAGGTGCTTTGAAGTCTCCGCCAGTAAAGATGTCAGGGCAGCCTCTCCTGTCTGTGACCCCGTTGCAGACATTTATGATCCAGTTATGTAGGCGCGCCCCTCCTTCCTGTCCTACCTTCAGAGTCAGAGGCCTGGGTGGAAGGTCAGGGCACATCCTGCAGGGCTGCCCGGACAGAGAGGACTGATTTATGGTGCTCAGGCTCAGGAACTGGGCGGCTGCAGAGCCTGGCTGGCCCTTTGCCTCCGGCCTTACCCCAGGACAGGGCAGTGGACACACTCTCTCACAACATGCCCTGTCGGGGCTGCCTGTGCGTACCCTCTGCTCACACCCACACACCCTGCTTCCCTTGGGGCGCTGCTTTCAGGGCCTGGGGCTCCTCCCTGTGATCTCTGACCCCCGCCCCAAGGCAGCCTTCACTGGAGGGACAGGACCCTGGCTGCTGTGCCCCTCCAGGCCAGGGGGCACCTTCCCCTCCTCCCTCCACACACACACTGTGTTTTCCTTTTTTATTGCGGTTCAAAATATATAACAAAATTTATCATTTTAACCTTTTCCTCTTTTTTTGCAAAATATATTTTTGTGCTCTATTTGATACAGATGTATAAAAGTTTTTTATTTTTGCTTAAGAAACATCTTATTCATACTAAAAGTTGATAAGCTCCAATAAATTGTTGCAATATATTTTCACTTTCTTTTTCTTTATTTTATTGTTGATTGTGTTTATTTCCTAACCAAACAAGTAAACAGCTACTCCCCAACTCACACAACCCAGTTTCAGTACACTATTAAATTAAAAAAAAATTTTTCTAACGGAACAGATGGTTTCTGTTGTTCATCAGTAATTTTTTTTAATTTTTTTTTTTTTTTGTATTTTTCTGAAGCTGGAAACGGGGAGGCAGTCAGATAGACTCCCGCATGCGCCCATCGGGATCCACCCGGCATGCCCACCAGGGGGCAATGCTCTGTCGCAACCAGAGCCACTCCAGTGCCTGGGGCAGAGGCTACGGAGTCATCCTCAGTGCCCGGGCCATCCTTTGCTCCAGTGGAGCCTCGGCTTCAGGAGGGGAAGAGAGAGACAGAGAGGAAGGAGAAGGGGAGGGGTGGAGAAGCAGATGGGCACTTCTCATGTGTGCCCCGGCCGGGAATCGAACCCAGGACTTCCGCACACCAGGCCGACGCTCTACCACCAAGCCAACCAGCCAGGGCCTCATCAGTTATTTTTGTACCTCATGTTTTTATCAAAGGGTTGTTTGTTTTTTTTTTGGTTTTTTTTTTTTTTGTATCTTTCTGAAGCTGGAAACGGGGAGAGACAGTCAGACAGACTCCCGCATGCGCCCGACCGGGATCCACCCGGCACGCCCACCAGGGGCGACACTCTGCCCACCAGGGGGCGATGCTCTGCCCCTCCGGGGCGCCGCTCTGCCACGACCAGAGCCGAGCCACTCTAGCGCCTGAGGCAGAGGCCAAGGAGCCATCCCCAGCGCCCAGGCCATCTTTGCTCCAATGGAGCCTCAGCTGCGGGAGGGGAAGAGAGAGACAGAGAGGAAGGAGGGGGGGTAGAGAAGCAAATGGGCGCTTCTCCTATGTGCCCTGGCCGGGAATCGAACCCTGGTCCCCCGCACGCCAGGCCGACGCTCTACCGCTGAGCCAACCAGCCAGGGCTCAAAGGGTTGTGTTTTTTTTTACAGTTCACATTTAGTATTATTTTGTATTAGATTAAGGTATACAGCAGTGGTTAGCCAATCATATACTTTAGAGTGTTCCCCCTGATATTTCCAATACCCACCTGGCCCCAGGCATAGTCATGACAATATTGACTATATTTCCTATGCTGTATTTTACATCCCTGTCATTCTAATTTTTTTTTTTTTTTAATTTTAGAGAGAATGGGTGTGGGAGAGGGGGAAGAAACATCAATTTGTTGTTCCACTTATTTATGCATTCATTGGTTGATTCTTGTATGTGCCCTGACCAAGAATCAAACCCACAACCTTGGCATATTGGGACAACACTCCAACCAACTGAGCTACCCGGCCAGGTCCATTTTAACCATCCTTAAATGTACAGTAGAGTCATATTACTTCTATGCCCATTGTTGTGAAAACCGAGCTCTAGGACATTTTCATTTTGCCAAATCAAACTCTGTATGGTTAAACCAGAAGTCTTCTTTCCCCTCCCCCTGCCCCTATCCCCCATCCACCCCCATCCCCAGCAAGCACCCTTCTACTTCCTGTTTCTCAGTGGGACTGCTTTAGACACTGCAGGTAACGTGGAGTCAGGCAAGATTTCTCCTTCTATGATGGCCTATTTCACCCAGCATAATCTTTTAAGGTTCACCCGCATTGAAGCATGTGACAGGATTTCCTTCTTTTTTAAAGGCTGACTAATATTTCATTGTGTGTATAGACTGCGTTTTCTTCATCCTTTTGTGTGTCCATGGACATTTAAGTTGCTCCCACCTCTTGGCTGTTGCAAATGATGCTGTGATGAGCACGGGTGTCCTGTTCTGAATTCCTTTGGATGGTCTGAAAGGGGTGGAATTGCTGGGTCGTATGGAATTCTGTTTTTAATTTCCTGAGGAGTCTCCACACTGCTTTCCATAGTGACTGCACCATTTTACATTTCCATCAACTGTGCACCAGGGTTCTAGTTTCCCCCGCATTTCTTGTTTGTCTCCACAGTTTCTTGTTTTTTTTTCTGGTTTTCTGGTAGTGGTCATTGAATGGGTCTGAGGGGGTAACTCACTGTGGTCTTGATTTGCATTTCCCTGACGATGAGTGACATTGAGCATCTTTTTTTTTATTTATTTTATTTATTTTTTTAATTCATTTTAGAGAAGAGAGAGAGAGAGAAAGGGGGGGAGGAGCAGGAAGCATCAACTTCCATATGTGCTTTGACCAGGCAGGCCCAGGGTTTTGAACTGGCAACCTCAGCATTCCAGGTCGACGCTTTATCCACTGTGCCACCACAGGTCAGGCCATTGAGCATCTTTTCATCTGCTCAGCATATGATGTTGGCCATCTGCATGGCTTCTCTGGAGAAATGAAATGTCTGTTGAACCTCTTTGCCCAGTTTTGAAATTGGATTGTTTGTATTTTTGTTGTGGTAGTAGAAGTTCTTTATAGAATTCGGACATTTGCCTTTTACACATACATGCTTTGTAAATATTTCCTCCTTTCCAGTGTTGATTGTTTCCTTTGCTGTGCAGAAGTTTTTAAGTTTCGCTGCTTGTGTTTTTTGTTACCCGTACCCAGGTCACTTGAATGGATTTCAGGGAATTTGAGATCCTCCTTGAAATTAAATACAGATTTTTATCTGTGTGCATTTCGGGGGGGTCCCTGTGCCTTGTCATGTTCTGTCAGGATTTGAGAGGTTGTCTGTAGGGACTCTTGGTATTGAAAGCAGTGTCACCTAAAACTTTACATGTTGGCCTTGACCCAGGACTATCTCTTCTTCCTCTTTAGCCTTGCTTTCTCTCCCACCACCTCCCTCCCACCCAGTGTCCCAGGCTCAGATAGAGGAAACTCGTCTCTGCTGTCACCTGTTCTTTGCAGTTGTGGTGCTAGCCTGGTACCTGGCACCGTCAGTGCTGGTTGCAGGAAACCTCACTTGTCTCCTCTCCACCTTGATGCGGCTTCTGGAACTGGTCACATAGGCAGACTCAGCCCGACTGGGGTGGGGGCTTCTTGCCCTTCCCGCAGCCTGTCCACTTTGTTGGGATGTTTTATCCACTTCTCTCCCTTTTCCAGGCCCTTCTCTCTGAATGTGCCAGAGCCTCCCTCCACCCACAGCGGCCTTCCCCTTGCCCCCTGAGGCTCCCTCTGCAGACTCGATCCCTTCCCACAGTCCAGACCCCTTTGCAGGCCCTGGGCTCGCCTGTCCTGGGCTCTGCGGTGGCTTCACTTCTGTTTCTACCCCTCATCACCCTTTCAGAGCCGGCCGCCTGCCCTGTCCTAGACCAGCACCCCAGTCTCCCTACGCTACCCTCTTCTCCACTCTGAGCCCAACCCCCCCGGCCTGTGCGTGCTCCAGCAGCTGCCTCTGCTGCCTCTGGTTACGCTTGTGTGTGACCTGTCCGCCTTCTCCCGGGCTTCCACCACGATCTGTCTTCATCTTCCCAGACACCTCGGGGAGCAGCTGTCGCCCTCATCGCTGTCCCCTCTCGGCCAGTCCTTCAGGCTTTAGCAGATGTTCCATTAAGTGTTTGTTAAACAAATGATGACCCTCTTCTCTTCAATGTTATGTTCGTTTGAATTCCAGTGTCTGTGCCATTTTGTAGACTTTATCACTGGCTTACACAGTGGAATGTGTTATTTCAGTTTATTTGAAGCTCCTCTAACTCAATTTAATAAAAATTGCCTGTGTGTTTCCTCTGGATCCCTGTACCAGGTGATGGGACCCAGGGGTGTCTGGGGACAGAGCGTCTGTGCAGGCAGGGAATTTACAGCCTAGCGCGTCAGTTCTCAAACTTGGTGTTTTCAGAATCACTTTGGCCCTGGCCGGTTGGCTCAGTGGTAGAGCGTCGGCCTGGTGTTCAGAAGCCCCGGGTTCGATTCCTGGCCAGGGCACGCAGGAGAGGTGCCCATCTGCCTCTCCACCCCTCCCCCTCTCCTTCCTCTCTGTCTCTCTCTTCCCCTCCCGCAGCCGAGGCTCCATTGGAGCAAAGATGGCCCCGGGCGCTGGGGATGGCTCCTTGGCCTCTGCCTCAGGCGCTAGAGTGGCTCTGGTTGCAACAGAGCGAGGCCCCAGAGGGGCAGAGCATTGCCCCCTGGTGGGCAGAGCATCGCCCCCTGGTGGGCGTGCCGGGTGGATCCCGGTCGGGCACATGCGGGAGTCTGTCTGACTGTCTCTCCCCGTTTCCAGCTTTAGAAAAATACCAAAAAAAAAAAAAGAATCACTTTGTCTTCTCCAAAATCATCAGGACCCAAGGAGCATTTGAGATCTTGCTTCCCCAGCATATGTTGTCAATTTGGCTCAAATAGATTCGTAAAAATTAAAAATAAATCATGAGGGCCCCAAAATTCATTTACTTATTAATATTACCGTATTTAAAATTAACACTGAATTAATTAAAAAAGGAAAAACAAGAAACACAACATAAAAACATTTTTTAATTTTCTTTATTTTTAAAAAATTTATTTGGTAAGAGAAAAGGAAACAGACTCCTGCATGTGCCCCAAAGGGGATCCACCCGGCATACCCACTAGGGGGCGATGCTCTGCCCACCTGAGGCCCTTGCTCTATTGCAACTGGAGCCATTTTTTTAGTGTCTGAGGCAGAGGCCATGGAGCCACCCTCAGCGCCACTCTGGACCAACTCACTCTAATTGACCCATGGCTGTAGGTGTGGGCAGGGAGAGAGAGAAAAGCAGGGTAGGGGTGAGGGGGTGAGAAACAGATGGGCACTTCTCCTTTGTACTCTGACCGGGAATTGAACCTGAGACTTCCACACGCTGGACCAACACTCTCCCACTGAGCCAACTGGCCAGGGCCAACCTTTTTGTTAGAAATAATTACATTTTCCAGACTAAAATGATTGGTGGGGAGAATAGCATTGTTTTATGTTTCTATAAATCTCTTTCATACCAGGTTCATTAGACAAGACCTGGATTTCCACATCTGATTCTGTATTCATTCCATTGGTGGTGTTCTAGAGGAATCGTATGAAGGTTCCCTGGCCTTACTCAGAAGCAGAGTTGGAAAAGAGAAGAGTATTTTCATAGCCATTTCAGATCATTGTGGATATTCTTTCCTGGTACTCCACCAGAACATTAGTTGCAATGTGGAATCTGAAACTGTATGTGAACTTCTCATACTGTTACATTAAAATTTATTAGTCTTCCTTGCCCTTGGAATAGCTCATTTGCTCATACATGATCTGGTAAAGTCATGCATTAGCCATTTGGAAAAGACCGGATGACCGAGTTATGCAGATTTTCTGAATGTTGGTGCATTATACAATTTTTATTGTTTGTTTGTTTGTTTGTTTTTTTCATTTTTCCGAAGCTGGAAACAGGGAGGCAGTCAGACAGACTCCCGCATGCGCCCGACCGGGATCCACCCAGCATGCCCACCAGGGGGCAATGTTCTGCCCCTCCGTCGCTCTGTTGCCTCCAGAGCCTTTCTAGCGCCTGAGGCAGAGGCCACAGAGCCATCCCCAGCACCCGGGCCATCTTTGCTCCAATGGAGCCTCGGCTGCTGGAGGGGAAGAGAGAGACAGAGAGGAAGGAGAGAGGGGGAGGGGTGGAGAAGCAGATGGGCGCTTCTCCTGTGTGCCCTGACTGGGAATCAAACCCGGGACTCCTGCACGCCAGGCCGACGCTCTACCGCTGAGCCAACCGGCCAGGGCTATACAATATTTTTAAAACAATTTTTTCGACCACATTTGTTACCCACTACCAATCTCATCAGAAAAGTCTTTCCGTACTGGGAAGCTGTCAGGTTTGTGGTGGCTGAATTTCCTAAAATTCTAATTTTTGTGTGGAAAATGAGAATTGTATCATTTGCAGCACGTTGTAAGTTATTTCTCTGGCGTGACAGGGTCACTTGTTTCGTCTTTGGGGAAATATGCCAGCATCCATGGGCTTGTATTTTTTAGCAGTCATTCTTCCAAGTAAAGTGATGGTCTGTAGAGAAGGTGGCCAGGTGAGCCCTCGGCGTGGTCACATCAGTGCTTTCCCTTCAGATGCCGTCGCTTGGTACACAGCAGACGTTTGTGCCGACTTCCCATTTTGTCACACAATATAATGTGAAAAGGATCAAGGGTCAAAGTTTTAATGAAGTTGATAGTTTTTACTGCTTCATCAAAGACACTCCTAAATGAAACTGGTAACCTTAATGAGTGTGTGGCCAGGAAGAGCCCCATCACCCGGCAGTGCAAATGTTAACACGGTGGAAAAGACCGCTGGCGTCGTACTGTTGTTCTGAAAGTAGTGTTGACTCACCTCCCACACCTCCTTGTGAAGGTCTTGGGGACCCCGGAGTCCACAGCTGATGATTTGATACCTGCTGGTGAGGTGCAGGCTCGCACCCCGCCTCCTTCGGGTCTTTCCTCAAATGTGAGGCCATCCCTGACCTCACTTCAGATTAGCCTGCCTCCCGCCATGGCCCTGGTCCTGGTCCTGCTTGCTGTATTTTTCTCCGTACCATGTCATGTACTATGTTCTCCATTTTGGCCTCCTCCCTCCACTAAGACACAAGCT
Organism: Saccopteryx leptura; assembly: GCF_036850995.1. Taxonomy (NCBI): domain Eukaryota; kingdom Metazoa; phylum Chordata; class Mammalia; order Chiroptera; family Emballonuridae; genus Saccopteryx; species Saccopteryx leptura. The sequence continues at coordinate 246,388,454 of NC_089504.1, read as the reverse complement.
CAGGATGGCAGAGGCGTGTTTCTGTCGTGTTTATTCCCAGCACTTGAGTAGTACCTGGCACACAGAGGTAGTAGAGTATATGAATGAGTGGGTGGGTGAGTGGATGGACGGGTGGATGGCGATGGCAGGCCAGAGGACAGCAGCTCGTGCCCTTGTCCCGTTGCTCACGTGGGTCCCAGCCCCGGCTGACTTCTGCTCTCCCTGCTCTCCAGCCAGTGCTGCCCCACACTGCTGTGTGCCTAGTGTGTGGCGAGGCGGGGAAGGAGGACACAGTCGAAGAAGAGGAAGGCAAGTTTAACCTCATGCTCATGGAGTGCTCCATCTGCAATGAAATCATCCACCCTGGATGCCTTAAGGTGAGTGGCCCCTGAAGGGATCTGGTATGCTGCTGACACCCCCACCCGGGGCCTCTGGTGGCAGTGAAGGTCCACGGGACAGGGGGAGCTTAGATTCCTTCCAGGGAAGACCCTCAAGTTTGGGGGTTCTGTGTGTCAGATGGGCTGAGGGCAAGAGGGTCTCTAGTAGCTCAGACCTTACAGACACACACAGACACTCTTCCCTCCCTCCCCTCCCTTCCCTCTCCCCTCCCCTTTCCACCCTGCCCTCTCCCCCCCCTCCCCCAGAACCACAGCGAGTTCCCAGAGCCTCACACCTGGGCCAGAGGGAGACACTGGGGTTGTCAGGCTGCTCGCTGGAACCCTGGCTCAGTGCTTCTGAGAACACTGGGGCCTGGCCAGGTGAGGGCAGGTCCCCTAACAACAGGGGGCCGTGTTTCTGGGTGCGGGGAAGCTGCCCTTGGTGCGTCCAAGGCAGGGCTGCCTTCTCCTGGGTACCTGCCTCTCTTGGGCAGCAGGTTCTTCCTTCCAAAGGAAGAGACCGCTTGGGGCTGGCACGTAGCTTCTTTCACAAGAGAATGGCAACATACCTGTCACCTCCCTGTCAGCCAGATGTCTGCTGTGTGTATCTGTGTTCTAGAGAGTTCAGGGCGTGCCTGCCCAAAATGGCCCTTCAGCCCTGAAGTGTCCCCTGTCCCTGGGTGGCAGTGGGGGGGTTGGTTTGATGGTCACCCCCCCTGACATCCCCCCCAAAGACACACTCTGACTGGGACGCTGTGATATTCCCTGGCTTTGGAAGTCAGACCACTGTGTCTTCATTGGCTGGTGACTCCTCTCTGTCCCAGATCAGCAGGGACAACAGTCTGACTTGCTCACCCCCACCCCCACACACAGTGACTGAATTCAGCAGTCACCTGTCTTAACTACTACCGTTTTCTTTGCGCCTCCCCCCACCCCGTTTGCTGACTGGCCTGTTCCTCACAGATTAAGGAGTCGGAGGGCGTGGTCAATGATGAGCTTCCAAACTGCTGGGAGTGTCCCAAGTGTAATCACGCAGGCAAGACTGGGAAAGTGAGTGTCAGACTCCCCAGTGGCAGGGCTCAACCCGGGAGGGATGGACCTTGGCTTTGCCAGGCCCAGCCTCTGCCCACGGGGTGGGGGGTGGGGGGCAGCGGGCTTTGGGTGGGTGGGTGGGGCTCGTCCAAAGATATACAGTTCGCTTGTACCTTGTCTCTTTTTGGCCTACAAGCAAAAGCGTGGCCCCGGCTTTAAGTACGCCTCCAACCTACCCGGCTCCCTGCTCAAGGAGCAGAAGATGAACCGGGACAACAAGGAGGGCCAGGAATCTTCTGCCAAGCGGAGGAGCGAGTGTGAAGAGGCGCCCCGACGCAGGTCCGACGAGCACCCCAAGAAGGTCCCCCCGGATGGCATCCTGCGCAGAAAGTCGGATGACATGCACCTGAGAAGGAAGCGGAAATACGAGAAGCCGCAGGAGCCGAGTGGACGCAAACGGGTACAACCGGCAGGGGCGGGGTGCCCTAGCTGGTCCTGGGTGCAGCCGCAGAGGGGAGAACCCAGACCTGGGTGCGGGCGCAGTGGGGAGAACCCAGACCCCAGTCTCTGGCTGCTCTGAGCAGGGCACCTAAGTCCTGAGAGACTGCCTGCCCGCCCAACAGAAAGGAGGGGAAAACCAACCAGTTACTCCTCTTCTTACCTCTCTAGGCCTCCACACTGCAGACGTCCCCAGGTTCCTCCTCTCACCTCTCACCGAGGCCCCCTCTAGGCAGCAGCCTCAGCCCATGGTGGAGATCCAGTCTCACTTACTTCCACCAGGTGCTCCCACATCGCCCCGCACCCCCGAGGCCCTGGGGACTTGCTAAGCCCCCCAGGCCCCCCCACGCTCACCCCACTGGTCCTCCAGCCCACTGCCCCGCTGCTCCCGGGGCACCTGTTCAGCCAAGCTTCTGGGGCACCTCGGAGGATCCTGGTGGCCCTGCTCCGCCCACAGGCCCTTCCAGCATCAACCACAAGGTGGCGCCTGGTCTTCTCCCCGCTCTAGCCCTTCAGGCTCTGCTGGGAATCCCACAGGCCCTGCCTCTAGGACGGGCTCCAGGGCCAAGTCCGCCCTGAGCAGGCCACTGCCTATCTCTGGGTCGGTCCAAGGGTGCGAGGTCAGTTGGGCGGAAACAACTCGACCCCACTCCTCCACTTTCAGCTTCTTAACGCGGCCCGGCAGGGCCCACCCATTTGTCAGAGTGGGTTTGTGTGGAAGGCGCCCCTCCACTTCCCACTCCGGAGACTGGACGGGTGGAGGTGGGTGGGGTTGGGTGAAAGGAACAAGCCCCACGCACCCCGGGAGCAAGCTCCGCATCCTTTCTTTCCTGCGACAGCTAAAGCCTGGCAAAGAAGATAAGCTTTTCAGGAAAAAGGTACCATCGGCCCAGCCCCTTGGGCCTGGGGTAGGGTGTCCCGGGAGACGGGTGGGAGGCTAGGGCAGGCCCAGCCCTGAGCTGGGGACTCACCTGCTCGCCCCCACACTCCCCTCCCCAGCGGCGCTCCTGGAAGAATGCTGAGGACCGGATTGCTCTAGCCAACAAGCCGCTCCGGCGCTTCAAGCAAGAGCCAGAGGACGACCTGCCCGAGGCGCCCCCCAAGGCCCGGGAGAGCGACCGCTCCCGCTCCCGCTCTAGCTCGCCGACGCCTGGGCCCAGCACTGAGGGCGCGGACGGGCCTGAGGAGAAGAAGAAGGTCAAGATGCGCAGGAAGCGGCGGCTCCCCACCAAGGAGCTGAGCAAGGAGCTGAGCAAGGAGCTCAACCAGGAGATCCAGAAGACGGAGAGCAGCCTGGCCCACGAAAACCGCCAGCCCATCAAGTCCGAGCCCGAGAGCGAGAATGAGGAGCCCAAGCGGCCCCTGGGCCTCTGCGAGCGCCCCCAGCGCTTCAGCAAGGGGCTCAACGGCGCCCCCCGGGAGCTGCGGCACCAGCTGGGGCCTGGCCTGCGCAGCCCACCCCGCGTCATCTCCCGGCCCCCGCCCTCAGTGTCCCCGCCCAAGTGCATCCAGATGGAGCGTCACGTGATCCGGCCGCCGCCCATCAGCCCCCCACCGGACTCACTGCCCCTGGATGATGGGGCGGCCCATGTCATGCACAGAGAGGTGTGGATGGCCGTCTTTAGCTACCTCAGCCACCAAGACCTGTGCGTCTGCATGCGGGTCTGCAGGACCTGGAACCGCTGGTGAGGGGCACCGGCCTGCCAGGCCGGGAGGGGCGGCAGCAGGGACATGGGCTAAGACACGGGCTAGACCAGGGTGGCCTGCTGGTGGTGTGTGGCCCCACTTGAGTCGCTAGTCATGTCCTCCTTTTAAGCCCACTCCAGCTTAATTCTTCTCAAAGAGTCTGTCTGGACTTGTCAAGAGTTGGACCCTATTTGAGTTCTTGATTTAGCTCCTTGGAAGATGAACCATGGGCTAGGTTGAGCCCTATCCTTAACTAGGTTGAGCCCTGTCCTTAAAGGGTTAGCTCAGGTTGTTAACAGCAAGGATGCCAGTTACTTACCTTAACCCCAGCTTTATAGCATGGCATGTGAGGGTGTAGAAAGCCCCTCTTAAGTCCTTAGTGGAAAACGGATACGACGCCTCCCACGGAGGCCCTATGGCAGTCACAGCAGAGATGCCCAGGCACAGGCAGGCAGGACGTAAACAGAGAGGAACCCAGAGGGAGTAAGGAAGCTCTCCCTGAGCACGGAAGGCAGGAAGTGGCAGCGGCCAGGCTGAGGGCTTCGCAGTGGAGCCCCCCGTCTGACAGTGCTGCTCGGTACCGGGCCTGCCGCCAGGTGCTGTGATAAGCGGTTGTGGACCCGCATCGACCTGAACCACTGCAAGTCCATCACGCCCCTGATGTTGAGCGGCATCATCCGGCGACAGCCTGTCTCCCTGGACCTCAGCTGGACCAACATCTCCAAGAAACAGCTGAGCTGGCTCATCAATCGGTTGCCTGGTGAGCACTGGGCCGAGGACCCAATATGCACAGGCGCTGGACTGGGGTAAGTCAGCTGACATGCCACCCCTTCTCTGTCCCTCCAGGGCTCCGAGACTTGGTGCTGTCGGGCTGCTCGTGGATCGCAGTCTCAGCCCTCTGTAGCTCCAGCTGTCCGTTGCTCCGGACCCTGGATGTCCAGTGGGTAGAAGGGCTAAAGGATGCCCAGATGCGGGATCTCCTGTCCCCACCCACGGATAACAGGCCAGGTGAGTGGCCAGGCCTGGGGGCCATCGAGTATGCTTGTCCTCAAGCCTTCTATGGCCCCAGCCCTTCTCTAGAGGGTATAGATATGAGTTTCAGCTGCTGTGTGCTCAGCTTTGGGCCCCGGGAGGCTCCCTGAAATGGCAGAGGCTCTTTATATACCCGCTCCAGGGGGCTCTGCACATGTCTGGCTGCTTCTCTGTTCATTTGTCCTACATCGAGGTCAGGGCCCCTTACACGTCGGGGACTGTGTGACTGGACAGGGGTTCACGGAACTGAGCCTCCTAGTTTGGGTCGGGGTCCATGTGACTGGACAGGGGCTCATGGAACAGAGCCCTCCTAGGTCAGGTCTTAGGGATCATCGCTGCCTGCTTGCAGCTTAAATGAAACCGTCCTAATCCAGAATTGCTCTGCTGTCTCTGCTCCGATGGGCCTGGTACTGCTGGGTGGAATGTGGGCTCTGTTTCTAGAGCTGAATTTTTAGGAATCTAGACATGTAAAATCTGATGTGGAATCTTCAGATTACTAAATGTTGGAAATGATTTTTTTTTTTTAATACTTGGCAAAATGAAACCCAAGTGTTCCATCTGACAGGTGGACATTTTAGGGCCCTGTCAGGTTGCTATGTGGCCTCTCTCCGCCCTGCCCCCTCAGGTCAGATGGACAACCGGAGCAAGCTCCGGAACATCGTTGAGCTGCGTCTGGCGGGCTTGGACATCACGGACGCCTCGCTGCGGCTCATCATCCGCCACATGCCCCTGCTTTCCAAGCTCCACCTCAGTTACTGTAACCATGTAACTGACCAGTCCATCAACCTGCTCACTGCTGTGGGCACCACCACCCGAGACTCCTTAACTGAAATCAACCTGTCAGGTTGGTCGGGGACACCCGTCAGAGACTGCCCAGCCCTCCCGTGGGTCGAGCTGGGAATTGCACATTCGTGCACCTGCTGTGGGAGGGTCACAGCGGTAGGAGCTGGGACATACCAGTCATCAAGACAAACACAGCCTGGTTTAGAGGGGAAACATGTTAATGAAGTTATTACTGAGTTTGTAATAATTACCACCAAAAAAGTGCTGGCAGCAGTGAGCACACAGACCAGTACCTGACCCAAAATAAGCAGGGAAGCTTGCCCCAGTGGGCGGGGGCTGACGCCGGGTGGGATGGGGAGTGGTGGGCATGAGGGAAGGCTAGGCTGGGTGGGCTTGAACTGGAAGTGAGCAACTCGCCATTATTGTTGTCAGTCACGTGCGCCTTCCAGCTGACCTTGTGTCAAGGGGCTTGTGGTTGGAGAGGAGGGAACTCCACAGCTAGTGCCCGTATGGTTTGTGTCTTGTCCCACACTCTGGATCCCTCCCTGTGGCGCCCATTTCTGTAACCCTCAGGGACCTGCTTTAGGTCACTCCAGCCCCCACAGCCTTCCAGCTTGACCCTCTCCTCGATGTCCAGCTCCCACCTGCCTTACAGAGAGTCTGTCTCAGGGCATTCTCACTGTGCATCCTCTCCCCACTCAGCTCCATCTCTGCTGCTCCCCTCTTCCAGGCCCGCCTCCAACACCAGCTCAGGGCTGTTCTTCCCCTAAAATACTGTCCTCGTCCCTGCAGAGGGCCTGCCTGGATCACTCAGCGCCTGCACACTCCAGGGCAGGCAGCTGCACCCTGAAGAACTTGCCAATCCGGCTGGTTCACTGCTGAGGGTCCTCCACTGTGTCCTGGTAGTCACCTGTTACATTCATTGCTTGGTGTGAAGTATGGCGAATCCCTGCTGTCTGCTTTTCTGACTTATCTTCAGGCAGTTTCAGCTGCACTTTGGGGGCTCACTTGTGCCCAGTCCGAGTTCTTCCTGTTCAAAAATTCCTGAAATTAGGCCCTGGCCAGTTGGCTCAGCAGTAGAGCAACGGCCCAGCGTGTGGATGTCCCAGGTTCAATTCCCAGCCAAGGCACATAGGGGAAGCGCCCATCTGCTTCTCCACTTTCCCCCCTCTCCTTTCTTTCTGTCTCTCTCTTCCCCTCCGACAGCCAAGGCTCCATTGGAGCAAAGTTGGCCCGGGCGCTGAGGATGGCTCCATGGCCTCCGCCTCAGGCACTAGAGTGGCTCCGGTTGCAGCAGAGCAACACCCCAGATGGGCAGAGCATCACCCCCTGGTGGGCATGCCAGGTGGATTCTGGTCGGGCGCATGCGGGAGTCTGTCTCTCTACCTCCCTGCTTCTCACTTAAGAAAATTCCAAAATATTCCTGAAATGAGCCCGCCAACCCTTCCATCAAGGACACTTGATAGAAAGGACCTTCCCCTCAAGCTGTGTGGACCCTTTGGAAAACTAGAAGACAGTATTCTACTTCTGTGCTTTAGACTTCCCTGCCCTGGGTTATACAGACCCTCCACAGGCAGGTGTTTCCACAGCTGGTAGATGGTCTCACTGCCCGTGGGCATTTAACCACGTGACCAGCACTGCATGGCCACTGTTGTAAGCAACTCTTGCTATACCCAAGGACAGCGGATATCAGAAAAAGGGCTGTTTAATATGGGGTCTTCTGTGTCGTAGTGAACAGTGAAAAATGAAACAAAACTACTATATGGCAGTAGGTCTATTCTGTAGGCCAAATCTCTGCTGTTTGCACTATGAATGGAGCAAGTGTTGAGTTGTGGGGGACAGTTTTTCTGAAAGAACTGTAGGATAGCATTATATAGCATCCCTCGTCTCTTGACTTCTGCAGTAGGGTTATAAAGAAGGTCCACCATGTTGCCAGAGGTGTTTGAGAGATGAATTAGAAGGTTAAGGGGCACCCTGGAATAGCTGAGGTATTAACCCCCTTCTTACTTTTCCTGTCTAACCACCCGGCCCTCACTGGTTAGCGGTGATGCCTGTGGTGCAGACAGCTTTCCACAGCCCTATGGAAAGCATCTGTGTCCAGATTTTGTGCTGATATGAGAGGATTGTGTGACAGGGCCTACATGGTTTGAAAGGCTGTTTGTTCTTTGGTGGCTTATGTGGTGCTATGACTTCACTTCCTTATGCCACCTCCTAACCTTTGGTAAGACAGAGGTAGTGCTGACCTCATGTGCATTACTGCAGTTTGCCCTGTTTTTATTCCTATTCAATTTAATAGAAAAATGAAAGTGCGGATACTAGTGATGACAAACGGGTCTCAGGCTTAATGTCATTGAGATGGATCATTCATCTGGCCTGGAGTGTGGACTCTAAGCCTCAGCTGGATGCTAACTGACTTTTGGAAGCCAGTCGGTTCAGTTGTAAAAGAAAAGACTATGACAGAACCAAAGTACAAACTGGTAGAAATACAGTTGAAGAGTGCGTGCACCCGCAGGCAAGGGCACGAGGAAGGATTCAGAATCCTGGTTTTGCTCCTTGGACACAGAATCTCTCCAGCCCCTTCTTGCGTGTTGGCTTTCTGCACAGGTGTCAGGTGAACTCTCAGGACAGGGGCGGGCCAGCGTGCAGGGCCTCGCTCTAAAGCTCTGGTGCCCGAGGGGCGGAAGGATCCCAAGATGACCTTATAGACATTCTCACTCCCACCTGGCTCTTCTCCCCTAGAATTTATCTGAAGAAAAAAAGCAGATAACTGCGTAATAATGTGTGTAGAGGTATTTGACGCTATAAAAAAAAAAAGCAAGCTCTTTAACATGTCCATGATCCGGTCTTTATAAAACAACATAGACCTATTTACGAGAGAATACATATATAGTGGCAGTTATGTGGTAAGATTCTAAGTGGTTTTGCCTGACCAGGCAGTGGCATAGTTAATAGAGCGTCAGACTGGGACATGAAGGACCCAGGTTCGAAACCCTGAGGTCACCAGCTTGAGCCCCAGGTCGCTGGCTTGAGCAAGGGATCACTCACTCTGCTGTAGTATCCCGGCCAAGACACGTATGAGAAAGCAATCAATGAACAACTAAGGTGCTGCAACGAAGAATTGATGCTTCTCATCTCTCTCCCTTCCTGTCTGTCTGTCCCTATCTGTCCCTCTCTCTGTCTCTGCCACACACACCAAAAAAAGATTCTAAGTGGTTTCACTTGGAACAGTCTCAATTATAATTGGTAGATGAAACCATGCCCCATTTGAAGAGAACTCTTTAAGCAAGTACAGTCTTCCTTAGGACATCGGGGCTGGAATATGCTCTAAAGCTCAGTCCAGTTTCTCTGTTGCTGAGCGCCTGGGATATGGGGGCCCCCATTCCGGCTCCTCATCCCTCCCTCTACCTCACATCGTGTCCTCTTCCCCGCAGACTGCAATAAGGTTACTGACCAGTGCCTGTCCTTCTTCAAACGCTGTGGAAATATCTGTCATATTGACCTGAGGTACTGCAAGCAAGTTACAAAAGAAGGCTGTGAGCAGTTCATAGCTGAGATGTCCGTGAGTGTCCAGTTTGGGCAAGTGGAAGAAAAGCTCCTGCAAAAACTGAGTTAGTCCGAGGACAACTGTGTAAATATGGGGTGGGTGCGGGGAGGGGAGGGTAAGATTCTTTACAGAAACTAGGGCTTTTATTTTCAATTTGGAACTTGGAACAACAGATCACAGAACGATTGATTCCATTCTGCAAGTCCTGCCAAAGGCAAAGCCTTGCCACCACCTGTTTTGGGGATGAGGGAGCTGGACACTTCCCTTGGTCTTTCTGAATCGTAACTGCACCTGCTTTCTGGACCATTTCTAAGGCGGCCTTTACCAAGAAGACATTCCTGTTGGGGAGGAGGATGAACTTGGAAGAAATTCTCTTACAGAAGCATGAGCTTAGGAATTCATTCGTTTGTTTTTTCTTTTTTTGGTAGTGGTGTTTTGTTTCGGACACCTCAGTCCTTACAGCTCCCCCTAGTGTCAACCTTAAGAGGACCATACACCACATCTGCCGTCTTGACATATTTTGTTTGGTTTTGTTACACCTTACATTTATGCAGAATTATTTTTGTACAAATTGTTTAAAAGTTATTTATGCAAAGTTTGAATGCATACCGGTGTTTTTATTGTTTTATGATTGCCAACTTTCTTGGTTTCCTTAAGGTAGGAGAGAACTTAACCTGTCTTCATCAACACAAGTCATCCCTTTATACATGTGCCCAGACCTGGCAAAGCAGGCTAAAACCTTCCAGTTAAAAGCATGTTTACCTGGAAGTTGAGAGCCTGCTTTGTACGTCAACAAGTTACAGAAGCATGTTGTGCATATATGTAAATTATAGTCGAAGTAAGACATTTTGCCAAGTTTCCTCTGTATAAAATTCACCTTTTTCTCATAAATTTTAAAATTCAGACTTCAAAACTTTGCACTCAGGAGGGTTTTGCTCCAGCATGAGCTCTTGTTCTCTACATAGATCTAATTTATACAGTGAGTCAAGAAGTAGAATTAACGACCAAACATAGCCTTTCTTTTCCTTTTCTTTCTCCTTTGAAGGGTGAGTTGAGTTCTCGTCTAGGTTTATAACATGGCTATTTCCCAGTTGTAAAGTTATGCATTCATAAGTGCCACTGTTGTAAGGTGTTGTTTTCCTAGACCTTCCCTGATGTGGTTTTACCTTTGTTGAATTTGTATAAACAACTGTACGGAAAAAAAAAAACACTCTTGGATTTTGAGGGTTTCTGTTCTAGAAGTGGACTAGATATTTGATTATAAAATCCAGGAGCACTTATCTCAACACTAGTATACATTGTTTTGAAGCCAAGCAAGCTGTAATTTCTTATGCATCTGAGAAATGCAGTGGCCCCTTGGTACATGTTTCTCCGCACCTTCAGAAAGAGATCTTACTATTCATGGCTAACAAAGGTAATGGGAAAGAACTAGGCTACACCAATGGCCACTTGGCACCTCCATTGCCTGAGGTGTGTGTGGTGGGGTCCACTTCCTCCGGGCGGCTCCAGGAAGCCACATCCTACACTCATTAGCCTTGGGCCAGGGTGGCTGGCGCACTTGGTTATGAGGTAATTTCCCCAGGTGACAGACACAAGTGAGAAGTCATTTCAGATCACCAGATTTTTTTGGAATGTTGGCCCTGCAACCCCATACTCAAATATAGAAACAGCTGTTGTAATGAATCTGAAAAGGGAGATAAGCCAACTTCCTGCCTCAGTGATCAGCAGCAACATAAGACATGGGTCTCATGGGACAGAGCCTTTTCTGCCAGCAGTCATGTTGCCCCTCTCACTACCTTTCTATTTTCCATGGCAGAATGGTTTCAGGTTCCATCTAGCTTCATGCTTCTTGTTCATTTAAATCCAAAGATTCTTACACAAACTGGAGACATCTGAAGCTGTTACACTCCAGAATTTAATTCCAAAGACGCACTTCGCAGAGGTAAGGGTTAACGTGCCCCAGTGTATTGATAAAATGTGGCTTACCTTTGCAAATCTGATTGTTCCTCATGGAATACCCCCACAAGAGGTCAAATTGGTGTCCTTGACAGCCTACATTCTCTGAACCTCCGAGTAAGTTACCCTGATGTCCAGTAGAGGCATCCTCTTCCCGGAGAATTGTTTTAAGCGTCGTCAAGGTTTCCAGATGAACAATCCTCAGCGTCAGAGGCCCCTGACTGTCCTATAACACATCTGGGAGCACGCAGGTCTGCCGAGAGGAGGGACACGCCAGAGCCGAGACAGAGTCTCTCCAGGCTTGAGGCTGGCTGCCATAGTGCCATGGTTGCCATGGTGCCAGGTGGGATCCCCACAAGTATACTGAAAAATCCAGTTAAGATTTTACCCTAGCATACAGCCTCACTACAGACCTGTTATTTAAAAATGGGCTTTAGTTAATGCCAGGCTAAGCTAAATGCTTGGAAACGGCGGCTCTGAGCCCACACGCCGTATCGGATGATGTAGAGCAAGGGTCTCAAACTCGCGGCCCATGGGCCGCATGCGGCCTGCCGAACAATTTTGTGCGGCCCACAGACTAATCCACGAAGTTCAAAATATTTTGGATAAAATTAAGCCTAGGGGCCTACTTGTATTTTTCATTTCTCTAGCATCCTAGCTAGATATTAGCTTAGTTAACAGCAGTTGTGATGTGAACTACAGTTTCTGGTCATTTTTTGACACTGAGTAAACTGCATGTACGATTGTGCTTGTTGTACTGATTTTTTTTTTTTTTTTCAACTGCAGTGAGAAAAGTGTTGCATAACAGTTGCCTTTTGTAGACCTAGTGCGGCCCGCCGAATGGCTGTGATCTTGCTCTGCGGCCCACATGCTGAGTTGAGTTTGAGACCCCGATGTAGAGGGTACCATAAACCAGAGGTAGTGCTTCCAGTGCTAGATCACAGCTTTTTAACCCGGGAGAGAGTGCAGGCTCTGTCCCTCCTTCCTCTGTGGAACCTGATGTTTCCAAAGGAAGACACGATGGCACCTCTAAAGCATCCAATGACATCCTTCTTTCTATATCATGAGGCCAAGGACAAGGGGATGTCAATTGTGTTCCATTTTGGACCTTCAGAATTTAATCATGATATATCGTGTATTCGGGAAATTAGAGACAAGGCATGCCAGATACAAAATGCAGATTCCAGAGAGAAATGGTTGCCCTCTGCCAAACAAGTTGGTACCTTATAATCTTAAGGGTCAAGCTTTGTTAAGACTAAAAATGTATTAGCTTCTTATTTAAACCGAGGTTACTTCAGAACACACCTAGCCTGACCTGTGGTGGCACAGTGGATAAAGCATCAACCTGGAATGCCAAAGTTCTTGGTCCAGAACCCTTGGCTTGCCCGGTCAGGGCACATACAAGTAGCAACTACTATAACTTGATACTTCCTGCTCCCACCACCATCACCTTTCTCTCTGAAATGAATAAATCTTAAAAATAAAACTTTAAAGCCTGACTAGGTGGTGGCACAGTGGATAGAGCATCAGACTGGGATGCGGAGGACCCAGGTTCAAGACCCCGAGGTCGCCAGCTTGAGTGAGGGCTCATCTGGTTTGAGCAAAGCTCACCAGCTTGGACTCAAGGTTGCTGGCCTGTACAAGAGGTTACTCGGTCTGCTGTAGCCCCACGTCAAGGCACATATGAGAAAGCAATCAATGAACAACTAATAGCCACAATGAAAAACTGATGATTGATGCTTCTCATCTCTCTGCATTCCTGTCTGTCCCTATCTGTCCCTCTCTCTGACTCTTGCTGTCTCTGTAAAAAAAAAAACTTAAAAAATACATTAAGGCCTGACCTGTGGTGGCGCAGTGGATAAAGCGTTGACCTGGAAATGCTGAGGTCGCCGTTTCGAAACCCTGGGCTTGCCTGGCAAGGCACATATGGGAGTTGATGCTTCCAGCTCCTCCCTCCTTCTCTCTCTCTCCTCTCTCTCTCCCCCCCCTCTGTCTCTCCCTCTCCTCTCTAAAATGAATAGATAAAAAAAAATACATTAAGAATTTTTATTCTTTTGTTAAAAACAAGCACTTGAAACTTATATAAATCCAAGAGGAAAAATATTAAATGAGCTATTTTAAGATGAGAGTATGTGCAAATTAAGCTCAATTTTCTAATTTAACTTTAGACAAACCAGCACCTGCTCCTCAGCTTCTAAATGTGCTGCTGGTCCAGACTTGAACACGTCCCAGTGTGTGGGAGGGCTGAGTTTCTGAAGTTCACGGTCTCACAAGAAGTATAGACAAGGTAAGTGCTCTTTAAGCTTCAGCAGGGGCTGAGTCTTACTGCTCCTATAGGGCAGTAATGATCAGCTCACGCTGGTTGGTAACTCTGGCCAACAACTACCATGGGATCTGAAGGTAAACATGAGAAGGTATTTGAAAAGATCCACCAGGCCTTGAATTAAAATGCTTTGACCTTCAAAACTAAAAACGGTAGAAAGGTGTGTTTTTCTTCACGAGTTAAACTTTCTTCTCTAAGCACAGGAGCAAACTACCTGCCTCCTTGCTGTAATATTCAGGTGTATGGATCGACTCCTGGATGATAAGCAACAAAGGCATGTGTGTTATACACTGCAGATAAGAGATAAAAACCCACCAGCACTCAGCTGAGATGTTAGGCATTCTTTCCAAACTTGTTCTACAAAGCCAGTATTATTAACCTGATACTAAAACCAGACAAATATATTACCAAAAAAAAAAAAGAGAGAACATTATAGGCCAGTTTCCTTTTTTTTTTTTTTTTTTTTTTTTTTACAGAGGCAGAGATAGACAGGGACAGACAGACAGGAACGGAGAGAGATGAGAAGCATCAATCATCAGTTTCTCATTGCGCGTTGCGACTTCTTAGTTGTTCATTGATTGCTTTCTCACATGTGCCTTGACCGTGGGCCTTCAGCAGACTGAGTAACCCCCTGCTGGAGCCAGCGACCTTGGGTCCAAGCTGGTGAGCTCTTTGCTGAAGCCAGATGAGCCCGCGCTCAAGCTGGTGAGCTCGGGGTCTCGAACCTGGGTCCTTCCGCATCCCAGTCCGACGCTCTATCCACTGCGCCACCACCTGGTCAGGCTAGGCCAGTATCCTTGATGAACATAGATGCAAAAACTTTCAAGAAAATATTAGCAAACAAGATTCAGCAACACATTAAAAAGCTTATATATACCATGACCAAGTGGGATTTATACCAGGGATGTAAGAGTGGTACAACATCAGTAAGTCAACCAATGCAATGCATCACACTGACAAAGAGACACCAATAGGTGCAGAAAAAGCATTTGACAAGTGACATCCTTTTATGATAAAAACTCTCAACAAAGTGAGTATAGAAGGAACGTATCAACATGATGTCACAGACCCACAACTCGCGTCATACTCAACAATGAAGAGCTGGAAGCAGAACAAGACAAGGAGGCACACTATCAACACTTACACTCAGCACAGTACTGGAAGTCCACACCATGGTGGTGATCAGAGAGAACAAAGAAATAAAAGGCGTCTAGATCAGAAAGGGAGAAAACTCATTGTTTGCAGATGACATGATATTATAGTATATATAGAGAGAACACTAAAAACTCTAAAAAATATACCAAAACTAATAAATCAGGAAGGTTGCAGGTTACAGAATCAAATATACAGTAATTGGTTGCTGTACACCAATAATGAACAATCCAAAGGAGAAATAAAGAAAATTCCATTTACAATGGCATCAGAAAGCATAAAATATCTAGGAATAAAATTTAACCAAAGGTGAAAGATCTGTACTCTGAAAACTGTAAGACATTGAAGAAGATACAAATAAGTGGAAAGATTAATATTACAAAAGTGTCCTCAGTACCTAAAGCAACAATTCTTTTTTTCTTTTTTCTTTTTTTTTTTTTGTATTTTTCTGAAGCTGGAAACGGGGAGAGACAGACTCCCACATGCGCCCGACCGGGATCCACCCGGCACGCCCACCAAGGGGCGATGCTCTGCCCACCAGGGGGCGATGCTCTGCCGCGACCAGAGCCACTCGAGCGCCTGGGGCAGAGGCCAAAGAGCCATCCCCAGCGCCCGGGCCATCTTTGCTCCAATGGAGCCTTGGCTGCGGGAGGGGAAGAGAGAGACAGAGAGGAAGGAGGGGGGCGGGGGGTGGAGAAGCAAATGGGTGCTTCTCCTATGTGCCCTGGCCGGTAATCGAACCCGGGTCCCCCGCACGCCAAGCCAACGCTCTACCACTCAGCCAACCGGCCAGGGCCTAAAGCAACAATTCAATGTAATCCCTATTAAAATAACAATGTCATTCTTCTCAGAACTAGAACTAATCCTAAAATTTATATGGAACCACAAAAGACCCCAAAATAGCCAATGAAATCTTGAGGTATCATGCTCTCTGATATCAAACTACTCTATAAAGCTGCTATAATCAAAGCAGTGTGATACTGGCATAAAAACATATATAGCTCAATGGAATAGAGTCCAGTATGGATGGGCCCAGAGCATATTATGCTAAGTGAGGTAAGTCAGAGAAAGCCAAATATTGTATTTCACTTCTGTGGAATGTAAAAAACTAACAACACAATAGAAACAGACATATAAATACAGAGAACTAGCTGATGGTTGCCAGGGGAGTGGAGTGAGAGGATGGGAATGAAAATAAAAAGAATATCTGTGTAACAACTGAATACTATTCCACAATTTTTTTTATTATTATTTTTTGTATTTTTCCGAAGTTAAAAGTGGAGAGGCAGTCAAACAGACTCTCTCGTACATGCTCGACCAGGATCCACCCAGCATGCCCACCAAGGGGCGGTACTCTGTCCATCTGCAATCTGAACCATTCTAGTGCCTGAGGCGGAGGACATAGAGCCATCCTCAGCGCCCGGGCCAACTTTGCTCCAATGGAGCCTTGGCTGCAGGAGGGGAAGAGAGAGACAGAGAGGAAGGAGGGGGGGAGAAGCAGATGGGCGCTTCTCCTGTGTGTCCTGACCGTGAATTGAACCTGGGATTTCCACACGGGCCGATGCTCTACTGCTGAGCCAACCGGCCAGGGCCTTATTTCACAATTTAAAAGAAAATTTAAAAAATAAATAAATAAAAGAAAATCAGTGTTTACAATGCAGTTTTATCTACCCCCCACACACACACACACAAAAGAAGAATATCTTAAAAATGTACTTGCCTACTACTGTGGGAATGAATCTACAGTTGGTGTCATCTAAACCAAAAAAATCCCCACCCTAGTAGAGTTAGACTCTAAAAGAGAAACAATTTCAAATTATTAATGTCCTAAGAAGTTTTTCATGAGTTAACATCTCAGGTTTCCTGGATGATATAATGTAGGGAGAATTAAGAAAAAACATTGGTGGCCCTGGCTGGTTGGCTCAGTGGTAGAGCGTTGGCCTGGCATGCAGAAGTCCCGGGTTCGATTCCTGGCCAGGGCACACAGGAGAAGCGCCCATCTGCTTCTCCACCCCTCCCCCTCTCCTTCCTCTCTGCCTCTCTCTTCCCCTCCCGCAGCCGAGGCTCCATTGGAGCGAAGATGGCCCGGGCGCTGGGGATGGCTCCTTGGCCTCTGCCGCAGGCGCTAGAGTGGCTCTGGTCGCAACAGAGCGACGCCCAGGATGGGCAGAGCATCGCCCCCTGGTGGGCATAGCCTTGCCCCTGCTGGGCGTGCCAGGTGGATCCTGGTCAGGCGCATGCGGGAGTCTGTCTGACTGTCTCTCCCCGTTTCCAGCTTCAGAAAAATACAAAAAAAAAAAAAGAAAAGAAAAGAAAAAACATTGGCATCAGAGCTAAGTTCAAATTCTGACACAGTCACTTTTTAACTAAAATTTTGAACAAGTTATTTAACTTCTCAGAGGTCAGGTTCCTTATCTGCAGTAGGAGGCAATATCCATTGCAAAATGCTGATGGTAACCTTAAAACTCCTAGCACAATAGCTGGTCACGGTGAACAGCAAATCCGTGGTTAACCTTACTAGTAAGTCAGCTGCAAAGGGAGCTGCTGCAACATGTCTGAAGGTGCTCCCCTCTCTGGTGAAGACTGGAGCTAGGCCAGGCATGGACACTCATTCATGCTGTACCCAAGTGAATTAGGAACTGACTAGGACAATATAAATCAAAGCATTTTTGAAAATCTAACTTTATTTCTAAACTTCAAATTAGCTAGCAGTAGCACTGAAAATACTTTCACTATACAAAACAGTGTAAACCAACTACACATTAATAAAGAATTTAACACACATTTCTCTAGTGAAAGAAGCTGGATGCAGCCCTTGCTATAAAAAGCTGTACCTGGGCCTGACCTGTGGTGACGCAGTGGATAAAGCGTCGACCTGGAAATGCAGAGTTGATGATGACGATGACGACGACGATGACGATGATGAAGAGAACTTGAAGGAACGGGTGAGATGTACAAAATTTAGCCCTGACATGTCAGCCTGGCAGGCGGCAACGTGCCTCTGTGCACTTCTGCTAGATTAGCACAGGATGTGTCTTCTGGTTTGAATGTAGCACAGTATAGAAAACTCGTTAAGGACTGACAAGAAATCTGGGAAGAATACCCAGAGCCAGCGATGAGGGTGAGGAGAGCAGGTGGTCTTCCTCGCTGTGGGAGGGCTGGGTTTGCAGGAATGGGTAATCGAAGCGCTCTGATTTCAGACGCCTGGCCTCTAAGAGGAGACTGAGAGCCTCGCTATCCGACCTGTCCAGCCTTGAGGATGTGGAGGAGATGAGCGTGCGCCAGCTGAAGGAGATCCTGGCTCGGAACTTTGTCAACTACTCTGGCTGCTGTGAAAAATGGGAGCTGGTAGAGAAAGTGAACCGGTTATACAAAGAGAATGAAGAAAACCAAAAGTCATGTAGGTTCTTTTTCTTTTTCCCTGTAGCATCCTTCCTTGGGCTTTAGAAACTGGGCTGTTTCTGTTACAAGTCAAATGTATTTCTGTATCCTTTTATTGAGTGTGAATTACTTATGTGAACCTGTTTATAGATCTGGGAAGAAGTAAGTTCATTATGTGATAATGGCTCTAAGATCACCATTGCCAAGTGAGTTAGGTAATTGCTTGCGCAGTTTGGGTTTTCTTGCCGTAATTTGTTAGAATTCCAATGAAATTCCTTGTATCTATAAAATGCTTGTTTTCTCACTAACGCCTTGGGTAGGTCAGTACTTTGGTTATCTCAATTGCACCTTTTAAATCCTAACAATGGAACAGAATTCCGTAGATCCAAGATGTTAAGTATTAAGTTCTTAGTATCAAGTAGCGCTAGGTTTCTGTGTAAGTCACAAAAAGCTGAAGTTAAGAACCAGTGAACTATTTAATGATGAAGCATGGAACAGAAATCCTCAGCTGCTAACAGAGCCAAGCCACAGAGCATTTACAGACAAAAAATAATTCAGTGTGGTTCAGACTGGCAAATACTATGTTCTTATCTAGACCTCAACAGTCCTCCTGTCATTAACTAAGTTTTTTTGTTGAAAAGCTGGTTATAATACAGCAGTTGTTGATAAATAAGGTTATGCCTAGAATATGCAGAAAGTATTTCTGGTGCACTTATTTCTAAGATGATGCTACAAGTGGTAGATAAGGCATCTTAATCCTCAGACCCTTCAGAGGTACTGGGCTGTGGCTGGGAAATGGCACTCTGGTCGTGAGAGGAGAAGTCAGTTTACTTAGTAAATGTATTGTAAATGCTAAGTGTGTACAGTGCATGCTGGAGTTTATGGTAGAGAACATTGTGACACGTATGATTGCCTAAGTGCCTTGCTCCGTTAAATCACTGCTCAGCCTATATCACTGGTCCAATCTCCAAGTTCATGGAACACACATTTTGTTTTGAGCACAGCTGGAACATTTCCTATCTTGACTGGCTTCAGCCCCTTACACCAGGATTCACCTCAGTAGCCTTGACAGACACTGGCTTCTCTGCTTTCTGCTCAAGTTGTATGAATTGGAGGAACCTTCCATGTTAGAGGAGACCAAAAGCCAGATGGACTTACTCTCAGGAGCCTTCTAGTGTCTCCTCCATCAGAGCATCTTACCTGTGGATCTTTTCTCCTCATTTCCTAGTAGTGACATGGGCCGTGGACCAAGTTACAAGAATCTCTTGACATGACAGTGTTTATTTCTCTTAAATCCAGGGATTCCTGGCTTTTCAAGCTTGAATTCTTGTTTTCTTACTAACCTTATTCATGATCCTCATTGAGTCTTTAGGTGACCTATAGAAAAAGAAGCCTCAATGTCCCATATTTTGGAGGGCCTAGGATTTCTTCATTTTTATTTACAGAAGCAATCTGTCCTTTTCACAAAAGCCTTGAATTACATAGATTAAAATAGAATTAAATAGCTAACATTTATTGGGCACTTCACTCCTGGCCTTTATATTTATATTCCACAAAACTGCTAAGTATAGGCATGAATATTATTGCCATTTGTAGTGGGGGGAAGTACAGAGAAGTTGGGACTATTTCTCTTACAGTGGAGTTGTGCTGTGTCCATCGTGGTCACCCAGCAGGTGACAGCTCCAGCTCTCTCACCTCTGTTGCCTTTCAGATGGTGAGCGGCTGCAGGTGCAGGATGAGGAGGATGACAGTCTGTGCCGCATCTGCATGGATGCTGTCATCGACTGCGTCCTGCTCGAGTGCGGGCACATGGTCACCTGCACCAAGTGTGGCAAGCGCATGAGTGAGTGTCCCATCTGCTGGCAGTATGTGGTGCGCGCTGTGCACGTGTTCAAATCCTGAAGCAGACGCTCTCCTGACGGGACCTGACCCTGGCTTGACCCCAGACATTTCAGTGCACAGAAGGGACTGGAAACCTACTGGTCAAAGGTTGGAGTTCTTTTTAGAAATTATTTTCACTACTAACTGGGAACAAAGATTCATCCTAAGTTACAGCAACGTTGGTCCATGCCATACGCCTGTCAGCTTGCGGACATACTGTTTCCCAGGTTCAGCTCAGTTGCATTAAACGTCTGTGACCATTAATTGCTGAGGTCAGACCACTTATGGCCTCAGCTACTCTCCCCTGGAGGACATTTATCCTCTTATTTCTCCTTTCTCTTATTTTTAACCTAAACTACTCAGATGTTTAAAATTCTGTTTGGATGAGATCACTGCCCACAGTGACCAACATGGTACACACTGAGCAGTGGCACCTCTGAATGTTCACTTTATTAGTCATGTATATTTTAAATGCTACTATTTAAAATATTCTTGCTATTTCTGCATTTAAACTTAATTGGGAACAACTGACATATTCTAGTCAGCTGCCAGGGCCTTAGACTAAACATGTCCCTTTCTGTTCAGGTACAGCTTTTTTTGTTTTTGTTTTGGGGGGGATACATTTTTTTTGGTTTTTTATTTTTTTATTCATTTTTGAAAGGAGACAGAGAGGGAGAGAGAGAGAGAGAAGGGGGGAGGAGCAGGAAGCATCAACTCCCATATGATCTACCAGGTCTTCTTTCTCTCGACAGGTGTCAATGGATATGTTTCTGAGAATGAGATACTGCCGCAGGTCCTTCACTTTCAGTCGCATCAGCTGGGGGCGCTGAAAGGCCGTCTCTTGGAGTAAGCAGCAGGTGGAAGGAACATCGAGGAAGATTTTCTTGTGAGACTGAACAGACGGAGCAAAAATCCTTCTTGCAGTCACAACATATGTGCTGAAGAAACAGAAAATAAGTATTTAGTGATATCCAGATAAGAGCCGTTGTGAAAACCCTAGTTTTCCTTCTTTTCGCCTTCTATTAAAATTCAATTCTAGTTCTTATGAAGACCTTCCTCTGTGGCACCAGACTACTATTGTCACAGGTGTCACTGTGTTCCAAAAGCTATGAAAATCAAAACAGTTACCACCAAGGCAGTTTGGAGTCAGAGAAATTCAAATACAGCTCTTTAAGAAAAACAAACACTCTTTTGTGTTAATGAATTAAAATTTTTCCACCTCTTTGGGCAAACACGTAATTAGCGGAACAGGGCTGAGCTGAACCACATGGAGCAGAAAGCACAACCACAAACTATTCTTGCGCTTTTCCCATGTGAACAATTCCCCATATTTAAGGAAAAGGGTGAAAAAGCGTAACACAAGGAAAGAGAAAAGCACTGATCTCTCAAGGTCAATCCAAACAAATAGCCCCACTACTGTAGGAATCTGTACAGCACTCTAGATTCTTAATCACAAAGTCATTCCACTAGCAAAGCTTCAAGAACACACTAAAATGTAGTGCATTGTTCCCACAAGCTAACATCTTGTTACTTACATATTTCAAAGTACTGAATTGACGATCAAAGACTGCAAGATGGCCTAACAACATGATGGTTCTCAGAAAGAACAACTTTATCCCAATATTTTATGTTGAACCTCTAAACCAGGGGTCGGGAACCTTTTTGGCTGAGAGAGCCATGAATGCCACATATTTTAAAATGTAATTCCATGAGAGCCATACAACGACCCATATACGTTAGGCATTATCCAATAAAACTTTAGTGTTGTCCCAGAGGACAGCTGTGATTAGCTCCAGCCACCCGCAACCATGAACATGAGCAGTAGGAAATGAATGGATTGTAATACATGAGAATGTTTTATATTTTTTTTATTTATTTATGTATGTATGTATTTTTTTTTTTTTTTTACAGAGACAGAGAGTGAGTCAGAGAGAGGGATAGACAGGGACAGACAGACAGGAACGGAGAGAGATGAGAAGCATCAATCATTAGTTTTTCATTGTGCGTTGCAACACCCTAGTTGTTCATTGATTGCTCTCTCATACATGCCTTGACCACAGGCCTTCAGCAGACCGAGCAACCCCTTGTTGGACCCAGCGACCTTGGGTTCAAGCTGGTAGGCTCTTGCTCAAACCAGATGAGCCCACGCTCAAGCTGGCGACCTTGGGGTCTCGAACCTGGGTCCTCTGCATCCAAGTCCAACGCGCCATCCACCGCGCCACCGCCTGGTCAGGCTAGAATGTTTTTTGTTTTTTTTTTTTAATTTATTCACTTTATTTATTTATTTATTTTTTCAGAGAGAGGGATAGACAGGGACAAACAGACAGGAACGGAGAGAGATGAGAAGCATCAATCATTAGTTTTTCATTGCGTGTTACAACACCTTAGTTGTTCATTGATTGCTTTTCATATGTGCCTTGACCGCGGGCCTTCAGCAGACCGAGTAACCCCTTGCTGGAGCCAGCGACCTTGGATTCAAGCTGGTGGGCTTTTCCTCAAACCAGATGAGCCTGCATTCAAGCTAGTGACCTCAGGGTCTTGAACCTGGGTCCTCTGCATCCCAGTCCAATGCTCTATCCACTGCGCCACCGCCTGGTCAGGCAATGTTTTATATTTTTAACATTATTTTATTAAAGATTTGTCTGCGAGCCCTGGCCGGTTGGCTCAGCGGTAGAGCGTCGGCCTGGCGTGCGGAGGACCCGGGTTCGATTCCCAGCCAGGGCACATAGGAGAAGCGCCCATTTGCTTCTCCACCCCCCCCTCCTTCCTCTCTGTCTCTCTCTTCCCCTCCCACAGCCAAGGCTCCATTGGAGCAAAGATGGCCTGGGCGCTGGGGATGGCTCCTTGGCCTCTGCCCCAGGCGCTAGAGTGGCTCTGGTTGCGGCAGAGCGACGCCCCGGAGGGGCAGAGCATCGCCCCCTGGTGGGCAGAGCATCGCCCCTGGTGGGCGTGCCGGGTGGATCCTGGTCGCGCGCATGCGGGAGTCTGTCTGTCTCTCCCCGTTTCCAGCTTCAGAAAAAGTACAAAAAAAAAAAAAAAAAAAGATTTGTCTGCGAGCCAGATACAGCCATCAAAAGAGCCACATCTGGCTCGCAAGCCATAAGTTCCCGACCCCTGCTCTAAACAGTAGTTACCTTAATACTTACATTCATTTCTTCACTTGAGTTAAGAATATGGGCAGGGATACATTTTTTGAAACTTGAGATCAGAGTTTACAGTGAATCAGCTCTAAACAAAACTGCAGACTAATCTCTTGCTTCAGAACATAAGCATCATCAGGAAGAATCAAAGTATATAAACGGGTCAGAGTTCAGGAGAAAGGATGTCTAAGCAACATGACAAGAAGCAATGTCTAGTCAGAAAACCTGAACAGCAACTCAGTCCCTTTAATTACTTTTCTAAATGGGAAATGGTTAATAGGACTAACTTTTTGGTATTTTTATAAAAAGAAAGGAAGATTCGGCTTAGTATTCAAAATTATACACAAACAAGAATTTTGGCATGTCTTTTATATGCAACATTTTATCTAACTAACCTTTTTAAAGACTGAAAATGAAAGTCCACAGGCTTTGCAAACTATATTAGGCCCTTCTGGAGGTGCTGGTGGGTAAGTGGAAAAACCCGAGTTTGGTGTAAATCTGAATGGACCGGTGCCTCCGGGAAATCCTGCCTGCTGGCCCCTAACAGCTCCGGTTCCCATGACTTCATTCAGCAGCCCACAGCATGAAGCCCACATAGAAGTGGCACCTGCCTGCAAAGGAACACAAGGGACCGATTTAAAGCTAAGTGGAACCTGGGCTCTCTCTCTGGGATCCTCAGGGAATGCCATTCTGGAGGTATGTTTGCCCTAAATAACCGATTCTTTTAATTTATTTTATTTTATTTTATTTATTCATTTTTAGAGAGGAGAGAGAGACAGAGAGGGAGAGAGAGGAGAGAGAGACAGAGAGAAGGGGGTAGGAGCTGGAAGCATCAACTCCCACATGTGCCTTGACCAGGCAAGCCCAGAGTTTTGAACCGGCGACCTCAGCATTTCCAGGTCAACGCTTTATCCACTGCGCCACCACAGGTCAGGCAATAACCGATTCTTTTAAGCATCTAAATTTTAAGCTATCTGGACAGAGATAACTTTCTGGTATTTGCAAAGAATATTAGGCCAATAAGGGCTACTCATAAATTGTTAAAAACAATATTTTTTTCTGTGTGCACACACACAAACAAAAAGATGACTGGATAGAAGTACATGCTAAGCAGTATTTGGTATGTACTTACACTAAAAAAAAATTGTTCATTGTTTATCTGAGAATCAAATTTGAGCATCCTATATTCTACTTGACAACCTTAGACTGGTGAGTACCATACTAGAAAGCAGTTCTGTAGGCTAAGGCAGATTGTCCCAGCTTTCACTGAGCAAAAAGAATAGAAATTCAAATTACTTAATTTCATTAAATTTCTGTTCTCCTTTGTACCTGGGCATAATAAACTATGGCATATATAAATAACTTTTTATTTTTGAAAAAATGACTGGGAAAACACCAAAATGCCAACTGAAGCTCTCTTAAGGTTTTAATGTATCTCATATAATGAGTTTTTCTCCACTTTCCAAATTCCTTAAAAAATAATATATTAACTTGACGTTAAGGAAAATATTTTTTTCAAAGCAGTTATCCTACCTTTTCAAACTGAAAACAACACAATTTTTATTTATTTATTTATTTATTTATTTATTTTAAAAAGGAGAGGGAGAGACAGAGAGAGGAGAGACAGAGAGAGAGAAGGGGGGGAGGAGCTGGAAGCATCAACTCCCATATGTGCCTTGACCAGGCAAGCCCAGGGTTTCGAACCAGCGACCTCAGCATTTCCAGGCCGACGCTTTATCCACTGCGCCACCACAGGTCAGACAACAACACAATTTTTGATGACTCAGTAATCATAATGACCTCCCAGGGTGTGTGGGTTATCTGCCTCTCCACTAACCGGCCTGAAACTATTACACTGCCTTTTGTGTCTTTTTCTTTCATCTCTTCTCTTTCTGTGAACCTCCAACGCTGTCACTATACCTGCCTGGTAGCCTTTTATACTGCAGATTCAGAAACCTAATAACCACACTTGTTATAGGTATATATACATATAAATATTTTTTCAGTGAGGGCTCAAAGTATTTTCCTATGCTGAAAGTAGAAAAGCTATGTTTGGAAACTAATGTTTGCCCCTTGTCCTAATTTTTAAGTATATTGTAGACTCTAGATAATGTGATAGGTAAGGGAAGTCCAGTTCAGTGAGGTCTTATGAGTTAAAATGGTAGCACATGACAACGGTATAGTTCATTTAATTATCTAACTGTCAAATATTTACAGTTTGTCCAACAAGTTCTTTAAAAACATTTTTATGGCCTGACCTGTGGTGGCGCAGTGGATAAAGCGTCGACCTGGAATGCTGAGGTCGCCGGTTCAAAACCCTGGGCTTGCCTGGTCAAGGCACATATGGGAGTTGATGCTTCCTGCTCCTCCCTCCCCCTTCTCTCTCTCTTCTCCTCTCTAAAAATTAATAAAAAAAGAAAAATTAAAAAAAAAAAGGGGGGGGGGACAAAAAACATTTTTATGGATAAAGCGTCGACCTGGAAATGCTGAGGTCACCGGTTCGAAACCCTGGGCTTGCCTGATCAAGGCACATATGGGAGTTGATGCTTCCAGCTCCTCCCCCCTTCTCTCTGTCTCTCCTCTCTCTATCTCTCTCTGTCTCTCCCTCTCCTCTCTAAAATGAATAAATAAATAAAAATTTTTTAAAAAACCACATTGGCCCTGGCCAGTTGGCTCAGTGGTAGAGCATCGGCCTGGCTTGCGGGAGTCCCGGGTTCGATTCCCAGCCAGGGCACACAGAAGAGGCGCCCATTTGCTTCTTCACCCCTCCACCTCTCCTTCCTCTCTGTCTCTCTCTTCCCCTCCCGCAGCCGAGGCTCCATTGGAGCAAAGATGGCCCGGGCGCTGGGGATGGCTCTGTGGCCTCTGCCTCAGGCGCTAGAATGGCTCTGGACGCAGCAGAGCAACGCCCCAGAGGGGCAAAGCATCACCCCCTGGTGAGCATGCAGGGTGGATCCCGGTTGGGCGCATGCGGGAGTCTGTCTGACTGCCTCCCCATTTCAGCTTTGGAAAAATTAAAAAAAAAAAAAATTAAAAAGAAAAATTTTAGAAAACAATTTTAATTGGCTATTTGGGATGCTACAGAAGGATAGTGCTACTCTTGCTACTACCCAGAAATAATATGCTATAGTATATTAAATATAGGCAAAGGAAAAGGTAAAGCAGTCAGAAACCACAATACACAGTTTAAACAGTCTTCAGTATCAGGGTCACTGACTTAAGTATTATATAGCTTCACACCCTATAATTCTCAAGAAATAGTGATGCCTTTAAAGGTCAGGTTAAATTATAGTTAATAGTTCATACCTTTAAATATATACTTCAGCCTCTAGAGTCATGGTTTGTTTAAACATAAAAAAATAACTTACTTTGCACATTAACATTTTTGGAGTTATACCTCAACTGCAGAACGTACCACTGGGACAAACTTTTCTTCATTTCAAGAATTTAAAAAAGTAAAGTCTTTGAGAAGTTTCAGCTTCCCGATGTCCTAGTAACTAAACAATTAATCAGCTGTGTTAGCTCTTATCCCCCTTCTGATTCCTGGGAGATGTCTTCTCCTTCTCTCCAACTCCAGTGAAAGTTCCTTGTGCACAGAACTTGTTTGCACTACATCAAGTTCCACCAAACTGACTGATAAGTAAATAACTGTAAAGGTTTCTTTACATTACCTCTTAAAAAGCAATGTAACATTAAATTTCATGCTACCTGGAGAGTTCAAATTATCTTACTGAGGAGTCATAAAGGTAAAAAATGGTTCTTACCTAGCAGGCTAGAGTCTCAAATGATCCTCCTTTTTAAAAGCAGTACTGCCACACACTTGGTTCTTTGAGAAACCAGTTTTAGAATGAGTTACGGATTTTCAAACCATGCTAATGAGTATGATCATCAAAATTCTAGGCTGACAATATTCACAGCACTGGTGAAGAGAATAGAAAGATTTATTTTGGGGAAATAGGTGGAATCTCTGTGTAGACATCAATATTGGAGGGTAACAATTTCATTCCATTCCTCATCTTTCTATAAAGGAGAGGGAATTTCTTCTTTATTCCTCAGAAGGGAAAATAATAAAAAGAACATTCCAATTTTCTTTCAGTCAACTCATCATCAAGTAAAAATTAAAAAACAGCCCTGGCCAGATAGCTCAGTTGGTTAGATTCCTCCCGAAACACAGAGGTTGCCAGTTCGATTCCCAGTGATGGCACATACACTAACAAATTGATGTTTCTCTCTCTCTCTCTTTTTCCCCCTTTCTCTCTAGCTAAAATCAATAAATCAAGAAGAAAAAAAGAAAAAAATAGAGCCCAAGCCAACCCCCAAAGTGTTGTCCCAGGCAAAACTGTGTTGCTATAACATATTATTCGGTACGGCTCAACCAAAATCCATAGCAGAGGGAAAAAGGAAACACTGAAAAATCTAGGTTTTGGCCTCATTAAATCTGTGAATTTAAATTTGGACATCCAAATAAGAGAATCATCTCTCAATAATACTCCTTAGCTCACTCTTATAGGTAACTCTACCTATGTAAACTGTTATCCTCTGACAGTACCATTTGTAACACTCCAGCCTTCTTGAAAGGTCAGAAATTTGAAACAGTGGAAGCCCCAGTCATTAGTTTTAAGTACTTTTCTTTCCCATCCAGCGTATTTTAAAAACTTAATTTCCAGCCCCCTGACAGCCCTGTGTTTTCTGGCACCCCAGTGCTGAAATGAGGTGATTCTACCTCCCCAACTTCTTCGGAGCAGGTATTTTTAATCCTACACTGCAGTGGCTGCTGTCACTGTCTCTTGTTAAGGAAATGTCTAGACCTGTGAAACCACCCTAAGGCAGTGGCTGGACTCACCAAGGGAGCCTTAAAAAATACCGATGCCTGGGTCCCAGCCCCAGAGATTCTGACTTAACTGGTCTGGGGGTACAGTCAGGGTATTAAAATATTTTCAAATATTCCACATATAATCTGAATGTACTGCTGAGGTTAAAAGGTTAACTGCTGATTTCTCCTTCCTGCCTGCATGGTTTCAGCTGAAGAATCTCTTAGCAGATTCCTGAATGAAAGGAGCGGTGGTTACTTCTAAAGCCTGTGCCTCTGGGGTTCTGAGACCAACACTTCAGCCATGTGCTCCTTATATGACCTACCTACTGTTTTCCCCCTGAAGTAGTGGGACACACCTCTAATGTTTCCTTTCCCTCTAAAGCAGTGGTAGTCAACCTGGTCCCTATGGCCAACTAGTGGGCGTTCCATCTTTCATGGTGGGCGGTAGCAGAGCAACCAAAGTAGAAATAAAAAGATAGATTTAATTACAGTAAGTTGTTTTATAAAGATTTATTCTGCCAGCCCTGGCCAGATGGCTCAGTGGTAGAGCGTAGGCCTGGTGTGCAGGAGTCCCGGGTTCGATTCCCGGCCAGGGCACACAGGAGAAGCACCCATCTGCTTCTCCACCCTTCCCCCTCTCCTTCCTCTCTATCTCTCTCTTCCCCTCCCGCAGCCAAGGCTCCATTGGAGCAAAGTTGGCCCAGGCGATGAGGATGGCTCTATGGCCTCTGCCTCAGGCACTAGAATGCCTCTGGTTGCAACAGAGTGATGCCTCAGATGGGCATAGCATCGCCCCCTGGTGGGCATGCCGGGTAGATCCCAGTCAGGCGCATGCAGGAGTCTGTCTACCTCCCCGTTTCCAACTTCATAAAAATACAAAAAAAAAATTTATTCTGCCAAACTTAGCGAAAATCCTACATAAAGTACTCGGTAAGTAATTATTATATGCTTTAACTTGCTGTAACTCTGCTTTATAAATTTTATAAAGTAAAGTTACTTCCCTACTTTATAAATCACCATTATTACTGTGGAACCGGTGGCGGTTAGAAAATTTTACTACTAACACAGATACAAAAGTGGGCGGTAGGCATAAAAAGGTTGACTACCCCTGCTCTCAAGTTTCCCCTAATCTTATCAGAAAGGCTCAGCCAAGTGTTAATAACTCAATCTGATTCTTCTTGGTGCCTGCCTTCACTTTATTTGCTCTTTGTTTTTGGGGCCAAACCTTACTTATTCTTCTACATTTTGTGTGGAATCTCCCAATCTCCAACATTGGGAGAAAGACAGGGATTTCTGGGTCTGTCAAAAACAGCCAGTGTTCAAACTATTTTTGTCTTCCAACACCTCCAAGTTAAAGAATCCACCCAGAGGGTGAATTCTCCCAGGCCTGGGTTCTATCTCCTTGCCTCCCCTTTATTATGTTTCATCTTCCTGCACTTTCCCTTTAGGTTCCAATTTCCTAAATATCTTCTGCATGTCCCCTCAGGGCACAAGCATCCTACCTAACAAGTTACCTTGACATTCACCTAATAATGCTTGAAGCGTCCTCTACTGATCTTTCCCTTTTACAAATCTGTTCAAATTGTGTTACTACTTTCAACTGACAGAATCAATAAATGAAATTAGGGAACTATTTAAAATGAGAGCATTTCCCCAACAGTTATTATATGTGGGCTCTTGAGGGATGGAGAAGCATGCCAATTTATTCTTTGAGCTCTTGACTCCCTGCCCATTATATTTCCTTGGAGCCCAGTTACTGTATGGTAGGGTAATGACCAAAAATCTTCCCCTTTTGCACCCTTCATTTTTTAGACACCCAAGTTCCATTTCTGTTTTCCCTATTATCTAAGATCTCCCACCTGCATTCCCTAGTTTGTCTGTGTTTTATTCACTCTCTGCTCATCTTCTGTTAGTAAGTTTGAAGCTTTTCCCAAACTACTCCATTTCCTCCTAGATTATCTGAGCAAACCCAATTCCCAGACAGTACACATGACACAGACCTTTAGCTTTTTGAATCTGCAGTACATTCACTGAGTTGTTGTGCTGCCTGAATTCCAGAGAGGTGTATTCCTTACATAACGGTCACCATCCATCTTTTACTTGCTTATTAAAAAAGCAAACAAGCCTGACCAGGCGGTGGCACAGTGGGTAAAGTGTCGGACTCGGATGCGGAAGACCCAGGTTCGAGACCCCGAGGTAGCCAGTTTGAGTGCGGGCTCATCTGGTTTGAGCAAAAGCTCACCAGCTTGGCCCTGGCCGGTTGGCTCAGCGGTAGAGCGTCGGCCTAGCGTGCGGAGGACCCGGGTTCGATTCCTGGCCAGGGCACACAGGAGAAGCGCCCATTTGCTTCTCCACCCCTCCGCTGCACTTTCCTCTCTGTCTCTCTCTTCCCCTCCCACAGCCAAGGCTCCATTGGAGCAAAGAATGGCCCGGGCGCTGGGGATGGCTCTGTGGCCTCTGCCCCAGGCGCTAGAGTGGCTCTGGTCGCAATATGGCGACGCCCAGGATGGGCAGAGCATCGCCCCCTGGTGGGCAGAGCTTCGCCCCATGGTGGGCGTGCCGGGTGGATCCCGGTCGGGCGCATGCGGGAGTCTGTCTGACTGTCTCTCCCCGTTTCCAGCTTCAGAAAAATGAAAAAAAAAAAAAAAAACAAAAAAACAAAACAAAAACTCACCAGCTTGAGCCCAAGGTCGCTAGCTCAAGCAAGGGGTTACTCGGTCTGCTGAAGGGCTGCAGTTAAGGCACATATGAGAAAGCAATCAATGAAAAACTAATGATTGATGCTTCTCATCTCTCCGTTCCTGTCTGTCCCCGTCTATCCCTCTGTGTAAAAGAAAAAATAAATAAATAAAAAGCAAACAAAAAGGCCCTGGCCGGTTGGCTCAGCAGTAGAGCGTCGGCCTGGCGTGCAGGGGACTCGGGTTCGATTCCCGGCCAGGGCACATAGGAGAAGCGCCCATTTGCTTCTCCATCACCCTCCCCTCCTTCCTTCCTGTCTCTCTCTTCCCCTCCCTCAGCCAAGGCTCCATTGGAGCAAAGATGGCCCGGTCGCTGGGGATGGCTCCTTGGCCTCTGCCCCAGGCACTAGAGTGGCTCTGGTCGAGGCAGAGCGACGCCCCGGAGGGGCAGAGCATCGCCCCCTGGTGGGCAGAGCATCGCCCCTGGTGGGCGTGCCGGGTGGATCCCGGTGGGGCGCATGCGGGAGTCTGTCTGACTGTCTCTCCCCATTTCCAGCTTCAGAAAAATACAAAAAAAAAAAAAAAAAGCAAACAAAAAACTACAACCCTTTCACGAATAAAGCCAAAGTCGGGATCTCTGAAAACTAAAGCTATAATGTAGGCTTATGTCACTAATAATTCTAAATTCTATTTGGGACCATGGTTGAGAGCATGACTATAGGCTGCACTACATAAATCCAAGAGGTTAGAAAGAATAATAATCTGGAAAGATGGCAGCATTTCTTCCCTTGACCATGAATGTAGTTCAAAACAACATAGAGAAAAACTAAAGGCAACTATCTACCCATAGGCATAAAACTTCTAACTTAAGAAATTTAGCTCTGTTTGCAGTTTATTTTCTAGCCATCAATGACTACTGAAAATAAATGGCTTTTCCTTGATAATCCCTTTCCTCCACACTCCTTTAGGTCAAAATTGTTGAATAGATTAGCTTTGGGGCCATGGCCTAGCTTGTATCAGTTAAGAACCAGGTATCATATTAAAAACTTACATGGGCCATACATAATAAGATAAATTCCAAAGCCTCCTGTCTGGACTGCCACTGATACCTACTTCTCCTCATGTTATTCTGGCATCCAATGCCAGTTTTGGGGGTTTTCTTTTCAAAACCATTGCACCAAGATCTTTGAGGTACAATAATAGGTTTTTTTTTTCACTCCTAATATGGAACTTAATAAGAAATAAGACAAATAGAAATTTAAATGTTTGCTTGTTTACTAATAACACCAATTGAAGAACAGAACAAGCTCTGCAGCCAATTGGTCTTAATACTATGACAGCCCAGTTGACCAACAGCAGGTTACCAGTTGACTCTGGACCACCATTCCCTTATAGGAAGACAGATCTGACAGGTCCCAGAAAGGACCGAGCCAAAGCATGTTTAGCTCATTTGCTAAAACTCACCAACATAAAAGCTGCTTTTTTTTTTCTCTGGTAGCAGAAAGGCTGAAAGTATTCCTCCTATATTGTTCCTTCTTAGAGAATGAATTAGAAATTTCCTCCCACGGGTAGGAGTATAAAAGAGGGGAAGGGTGGAGAGTGTTACCCACAAACCTCAACAATTTGCATGAAAGGGCAATTTGACTGACAGTTCCCAGGGCAGTGACACCTACTTCCACAACAATAACAGACTACCTATTGATTTCGTAAGCACTCTCAGGTTCCTGGCAGATTCCCACAAGATGAGCCCATTCTGAATCATCATTTCAGTCAACAAAGTGAGAGGAAATGTGCCGTTTTTTCCCAAAAGCAGCAGCCCATTCTTCTTCCTGGCAGAGTGTGCCAGTTTTCAAATGGCCTCAAGGTTCAGTTGTCATTGATTGTGTGAATGTGATCTAACATGCCTTTAGAATCCCTATGGAGGGAAACTGCTTCCAAAATTTAAAGAATTAACAAAAAGTTTACTACAAAATTTTGAATCCTATTCTAAACTGCATTCTGATGTGGTCCCTTTTAATGAGTCAGCCAAATGTAATAGTAACCAGGCAAACTAGAATGACAAGTAAGAAAAGCTATGGTGGTTTCTATGGACAAAGAGAGAAAGCTAATAGGCTTAAAAACAGCAGAAAACTAAATAATTATGTGGTAGATAGACAGACATGAGCAGAGCAATGATGAAGGAACAGGTACTGAAGGTCACAAGGGTGGAAAGCCCAGGGTTCCTAGCAATGGTCAAAACTGAGAAAACAAGGACCCTTCCCCCCCAGGGTGACCTTTCCTCGCTAGCACAGTGGTCGGCAAACCATGGCTCGCAAGCCACATGTGGCTCTTTGGCCCCTTGAGTGTGGCTCTTCCACAAAATATCACGTTTGGGCGCTACCTGGATAAGGAATGTACCTACCTATATATTTTAAGTTTAAAAAATTTGGCTCTCAAAAGAAATTTCAATCGTTGTAGATATTTGGCTCTGTGGACTAATGAGTTTGCCGACCACTGCCCTAGCATATTGCTCATTGGTTAATGTTTTAGACCCCTTGACTTTTCATATCTCTGGTCATGTGGCTTGTACCCTGCCCTGACCATCCCTCTCCTGGCATGTCACTAGGCATGTAGAAGGCCCCCATAGAAAAGGAACAAGGGGGCAAAAAGTGGCCTCATGCGACTCCCACACAGGCTCTTGTACAACCACTCCCTTAAGCATTAACCCCTAGGGATAAAATCTAGGCCTCAGGTTGTGTTTCAGCTCCAAGACCAGAAAAACAGCAAAACCAGACAACTGATGCCACAGGACCAGGTGCACTGACTCACGTCCACGGAGCTGGCCAATTGGAGGAGACCATGGACCCTGAAAGGACACACCTGGAAAGCTGATGAATATTCTATTGAGAACTTCTCCTGAGATCCCTGCCTTTAATTTTTTTTTTTATTCATTTTTAGAGAGGAGAGAGAGAGACAGAGAGAGAGAAGGGGGAAGGAGTTGGAAGCATCAACTCCGATATGTGCCTTGACCAGGCAAGCCCAGGGTTTCGAACCGGCGACCTCAGCATTTCCAGGTCAACGCTTTATCCACTGCGCCACCACAGGTCAGGCAAGAGATCCCTGCCTTTAGAGAGGGGATAAAAACCCTCAGGGCAGAAGACCACTGGCTCTCTCTATAGAACATGCCTGAGCCTATCCCCACCCCCAAACCCAGGTGCCTTTTCCTCGCCTCTCTCCCCTAAGAGCTGCTTGCCCCAGTCTGAATTAAATGTGGTAATATTTTAGTTATTTTAAAGATAAACCTAGAAGTTTCAAATTCAAAAACATTAATTTTCTTGGATGTTGCAAGAAGCTATGAAGACCAGGCAGGGATTCAATTCTGTCAATGAAAGCTTCCTCTAAAAATTCAACCACTGTAGGCTTTGTTTTAGACTCCAAACAGCCTTCAATTTGCTAAAATGTAATGTCCTTGTGTTAAATATGAAAAGATGTTTCAAATGTTAAAACCAGTAATATAAAACATTAAGTTTTGCAGTCTGAATTTCAATTAAGTTAAATTTTCCTACAGAAATTTAAAGCAGAACAAAAGAAACAGTTCAAGTAATAGGCAAAAATCTTTACCCTATTTAGAACCAATGGAGAAAAATATGCACCTTAAAATGTGAAAGGGGCCCTGGCCAGTTGGCTCAGCGGTAGAGCGTTGGCCTGGCGTGCAGGGGACCCGGGTTCGATTCCCGGCCAGAGCACATAGGAGAGGCGCCCATTTGCTTCTCCACCCCCCCCCCTTCCTCTCTGTCTCTCTCTTCCCCTCCCGCAGCCAAGGCTCCATTGGAGCAAAGATGGCCTGGGCGCTGGGGATGGCTCCTTGGCCTCTGCCCCAGGCGCTAGGGTGGCTCTGGTCGGGGCAGAGCGACGCCCAGGAGGGGCAGAGCATCGCCCCCTGGTGGGCAGAGCGTCTGCCCCTGGTGGGCATGCCGGGTGGATCCCGGTCAGGTGCATGCGGGAGTCGGTCTGACTGTCTCTCCCCGTTTCCAGCTTCAGAAAAATACAAAAAAAAAAAAAAAAAAAAAAAAAAAGAGTGGGAATGAAAAAAAAAAAATGTGAAAGGATTTCTTATTGAAACTGCTACTTCAACTGCAACACAATATGCAAGAGACTCTGCTATATTAATAACCAAGTACCATACCATATACCACAAAGGAGGAAATTCTACCTACGCCCTAAATTCTTTCTTCTTACCATTTGGACATTAGGCACGCTGCAAAAACAGATGCTGATTTTTAATATATAATATTTTGGGGCAAGACATTTGGTCAAATTGATTGATAGAATTTTACAATAACCTGTGCTAGAAATCATACCTTCCTCATGTTTGAGTTTTGTTTTCTTTTTCTAAAACAGTGTACTTGATCCTTAGGACCACTCCCCAACCTTTCAGAGGAAAAAAAAAGAAAATTATAGTCAACAGATTACTTTGTCTTTGATATTTCATTTGAGCTTAGAAGAACTAACATGATTAGTACATTTAAGAAAGGGTGATATCGATACAAAGATAGGAAAACAGGGAGGATTAAGTCCAATTAACATAATAATTTTGGTTTATTTTAAAAATCCCTTATGGGGAGTTAATTAGATGCTACTTTAAGTTTAAACAGTTACTTAAGTCTTGAGAGGTAAAATCTACTTCAAAACATGTTTCTAAACAAATTAATGGAAGAAATACTCATTCTATAATAAATATATACTAAAATCAGTTGCTCCTGGGTTTGAGTGAAGATATACTTTATCTGATTGCTTAGCTTTTAAAGTAATTTTAATTTCACTGAAAGTATTTGCTTAAATGAACATTCAAATATTAGAATTCCATGACATCAGGAATCACTGACCCAGCCCAGAAATCTACAGATAAGCATACAAAAACATAAATGAAAAGCCGTATCTTCGTAACTGTCATCTCACTCTGATTGAAGTCTATTTGGGTCTGCATTATACTTCATAAAATATATCTTTTCTACATTTTCAACTGCCACCAAACTTGGTTTCTAAAATTTCAACTCAGAAAGCACTATTTTCCACCTAGATCAGGGGTCCCCAAACTATGGCCCACGGGCCACATGCGGCCCCCTGAGGCCATTTATCTGGCCCCCGCCACACTTCTGGAAGGGGCACCTCTTTCATAGGTGGTCAGTGGAGGAGCATAGTTCCCATTGAAATACTGGTCAGTTTGTTGATTTAAATTTACTTGTTATTTTAAATATTGTATTTCTTCCTGTTTTGTTTTTTTACTTTAAAATAAGATATGTGCAGTGTGCATAGGGATTTGTTGTTTTTTTTTATAGTCCGGCCCTCCAACGGTCTGAGGGACGGTGAACTGGCCCCCTGTGTAAAAAGTTTGGGGACCCCTGACCTAGAGTCAAAAACACTAATGTTTTTAAAGAACTCGATTCCAAACTCAACCCTGGACCTGTCCCTAATTCTCTTCTACTTCTAGTTCCTTGATGGGCCACCAATTTAAACACTAATACTGGCGTTCTTTGGTGCATTGTATATAAAGATCCCAGCGTTGTTTTTGGAAGAGGGTTGTTTTCAGGAAAGATAGCAAGTTTTTAGAAATTTTAATTGGTATTCTAAGCTGAAATCTTTTATAACTAAACCGGGAAGTTAAAAACAAGCTCCTAAGACAGCCTCACACTTGAACGCACAGTTCGAAAGTTACCTACTGCAAAATTCCTCCTTGCTTCCTGCAGCCAGAACTAACCTTCCCCGCTCCTAAGGGGTTTCACATTTTTTCATTCTCATCAAGTGGTTACTTGAGAACGTCTCTTCTCCTTCGACTGGCAAACTTGTAAAGGCGGCGATTGTATTTTTGAATTACTTCTACTCAAGAGTATCTCCCTCTAAGCCGACACAGGAAATGTTCAACAAACTACAGGTATTTGCTGAATTTCTCTAGCCTGGTGTTTCCCAACGTGGGGCCCACGCCCCACAGGGGGGCAATTCGATAGTTAAGGAGGGCAATTTGAAAATGGACTCGATAGGACTTTAACTCTTTCGCCCCAGGCCATTTAAATGCAATGCTAGATATCGGTGCCAAATTTAACAAAAAATGCAATTCTTTTTTTTTTTTTTTTTTTTGTATTTTTCTGAAGCTGGAAATGGGAAGAGACAGTCAGACAGACTCCCCCGCATGCGCCCGACCGGGGTCCACCTGGCATGCCCACCAGGGGGCGATGCTCTGCCCCTCTGGGGCGTCGCTCTGTTGCGACCAGAGCCACTCTAGCGCCTGCGGCAGAGGCCAAGGAGCC
Organism: Saccopteryx leptura; assembly: GCF_036850995.1. Lineage (NCBI taxonomy): Eukaryota > Metazoa > Chordata > Mammalia > Chiroptera > Emballonuridae > Saccopteryx > Saccopteryx leptura. The sequence goes on along the minus strand of NC_089504.1, from coordinate 246,351,915 downwards.
ATCCCCAGAGCCCGGGCCATCTTTGCTCCAATGGAGCCTCGGCTGCGGGAGGGGAAGAGAGAGACAGAGAGGAAGGAGAGGGGGAGGGGTGGAGAAGCAAATGGGCGCTTCTCCTGTGTGCCCTGGCCAGGAATCGAACCCGGGACTTCTACACGCCAGGCCGATGCTCTACCACTGAGCCAACCGGCCAGGGCAAAAAAAATGCAATTCTTAAATAATTGCGGTAAATAATTATTAGGTATAATTTCGTTTGACGAGACCAAAATATCAACTGGGTGATTGGCGTCATCAAGTAAACTTCGTCCTGGGTTCACCGCAGAGCGTGCCGTCTGCCGCGGGGAACCCCGGACGTTTTAAAAACTCGCTAAACAACGAACGCAGTTATTCTCACCTAATTGGCCCATCGCAACTTCTGTAGTGTTTCACATCATTCAGTTGGTGTTAATTTGAAATAAGTGTCAGTCAAAACTGTTGTAAAAGCTCGTTGATTTAATAAATATACATATATATATTGTACAGATATAATTTGATTTTATTTTTATCAATATTAAACTCTTTATTAAGTACTTCTTGCATCGGGGCTAGAAAGCACTAATATTTTATAAATATTATTGGGGTTATAATAGTGCATGCACGACAATTTTAATTTTAGAAGCATAACTTTCCAGAAAATTTTGTCAAGTGGAAAAAATATAGATACCTTTTGACTTGCGGTGGTAGTGTAGTAAATGTGTTATATACATTTAAATAAATATTAATTTTTAGTATATGTTTACTCTGTCACATTGAATATATTTTAACACATATTTCAATATTAGTTTTTAATTGATCTTATTTTCATTTCTTATAGCCCATAGTAAAATGAGTGGTGCAAGCAAGAAAAAAACTTGTCAATATTCGGAGGAATATTTAAAATTTGGGTTCATACCCACTGTTCACAATGAGCGGATTCCTTTTTGTCTTTTATGCCAGCAATGCTTGACCAACGAATCAATGAAACAAGGTCGTCTTGAGGCGCATTTGAAGGCGAAACATAGTGCTCATATTAATTCAGATTTGAGTTACTTTAAAACTTTAAAGAAAAATTTTGAAAAAAGAACATTAAAGTCTCTATTTACTGCTCATACTTCAACTAATAATCGTGTTCTTGAGGCTAGTTATCAAATTTCTTTATTCATCGCTAAAACTGGAGAAAATCACACTATAGGAGAATTTAATAAAACCGTCAATATCAGCATTTCTTTTTTTTTTTTTTTAATTTATTCATTTTTAGAGAGGAGAGAGAGAGAGGGAGAGAGAGTAACAGAGAGGGAGAGAGAGGAGAGAGGAGCTGGAAGCATCAACTCCCATATGTGCCTTGACCAGGCAAGCCCAGGGTTTCGAACCAGCGACCTCAGCATTTCTAGGTCAAGGCTTTATCCACTGCGCCACCACAGGTCAGGCCGATATCAGCATTTCTTAAAACGGTTCTTGAAAAAGATGACAAAGATGTAAAAGCTATGCCACTCAGTGACAATACTGTTAGCAGAAGAATAGACGAAATGAGTGAGGATATTGAAAAACAACTTATTGAAAAGCTGAAAACAAGAAAATTCTCCTTGCAAATGGATGAATCAACTTTGAGAGACAGTGAGGCAGTATTGATAACTTACGTAAGATATATTGATAAAGGACATTTTGCTGAAGAAATGTTGTTCTGTAAAAGATTAGAAAGCACCACTACCTCCAAAGATATATATAATAAGCTAAAAAACTACTTAGATGTCAATGATATACCAATGAAAAATATAACATCTTGTGCTGCAGATGGTGCTCCCAATATGATGGGCAAGAAAAATGGCTGCTGAAAATTGATGAAAGATGCGAATCCAGAAATGATTCTTGTGCATTGTGTTATTCATAGGGAAAACTTGGTAGCTAAAAACATCTTGCCTGTTCTGAATGAAGTATTACATACAGTAATAAAGTGTGTTAATGCTATTAAAGCTAGTGCCAAATGTGAGCGTCTTTTCAAGCTATTTTGTGAAGAACAAAATGAAGACCATGTGAGACTTTTACTTCATACTGAAGTAAGATGGATATCTAAAGGAAACTGTTTGAAAAGATTTATGGAACTGTTTGATACTCTTAGTGATTTTTTAAGCGACAAACCTGAAATGAAGTATCTGTTAACAACAGATGGTAAAGCATTTGTGAGTTATTTAGCTCATATCTTTGAAAAACTGAATATATTAAATAAGCAACTTCAAGGAACAAATAAAACTCTTGTGGATGCAAAAGCAAAGATATTTGGTTTCATTACCAATATTGAGTTATGTCAGAAACATATTAACAACAAAAATTTAAACAGTTTCATTGGCTCCAAAAATGTGAAGTAGGCCCTGGCCGGTTGGCTCAGCGGTAGAGCGTCGGCCTAGCGTGCGGAGGACCCGGGTTCGATTCCCGGCCAGGGCACACAGGAGAAGCGCCCATTTGCTTCTCCACCCCTCCGCCGCGCTTTCCTCTCTGTCTCTCTTCCCCTCCCGCAGCCAAGGCTCCATTGGAGCAAAGATGGCCCAGGCGCTGGGGATGGCTCTGTGGCCTCTGCCTCAGGCGCTAGAGTGGCTCTGGTCGCAACATGGCGACGCCCAGGATGGGCAGAGCATCGCCCCCTGGTGGGCAGAGCATCGCCCCTGGTGGGCGTGCCGGGTGGATCCCGGTCGGGCGCATGCGGGAGTCTGTCTGACTGTCTCTCCCTGTTTCCAGCTTCAGAAAAATGAAAGAAAAAAAAAAAAAATGTGAAGTAACTGATACCGCTTTACTTGTTATTGTCAATCATTTGAATAGTCTATTGGCTGATTTAAAAGATTTTCTAATTTAAAACAAATTGATTTCCCAACATGAATGGTGCAGCCAATGTTAGTGGATTTGTCTGATATATCAAATATGCAGTATCAAGAAGAACTCGCAGAATTGCAAAATGATGAGTCAGTTAAAGCTTTATTTAATATCAAAGGAGCGATGGCATGGCTTTGTGAGGAAACAGAAATCAAATACCCAAATTCAACCAAATGTTCAAGAAAACTATTGCTACCGTTTCCATTTCATTTTTAGCTGAATGTGGATTTAGTGCTGTAAATGATTTACTGGTAAAAAAAAGAAATTGGCTGGATATAACACAACGTGGAGACTTGAGACTAAAGCTAACCAAATTGGAACCTAATATAAAATCTCTGTGCAGCAAGCATCAAGCGCAAGGATCACATTAAATTAAAATAATAAATTAGGCCCTGGCTGGCTGGCTCAGCGGTAGAGCGTCGGCCTGGCGTGCGGGGGACCCAGGTTCGATTCCCAGCCAGGGCACATAGGAGAAGCGCCCATTTGCTTCTCCACCCCCCCTCCTTCCCCTCTGTCTCTCTCTTCCCCTCCTGCAGCCAAGGCTCCATTGGAGCAAGGATGGCCCGGGCGCTGGGGATGGCTCCTTGGCCTCTGCCCCAGGCGCTAGAGTGGCTCTGGTCGCAACAGAGCGACGCCCCGGAGGGGCAGAGCATCGCCCCCTGGTGGGCAGAGCATCACCCCTGGTGGGCGTGCCGGGTGGATCCCGGTCAGGTGCATGCGGGAGTCTGTCTGACTGTCTCTCCCCGTTTCCAGCTTCAGAAAAATAAAAAAAAAAACCCAAAAAACAAACAAACAAAAAATTAAAATAATAAATTAATATAGAAAAATCTGTATTAAAATTATTTGTAATTTAAATGTTTTTCATTATATGTTTTGAAATTTTACTTTGTGTTTTGTTAACAATTTCATAGTGATTTCTTCCTAGAACCTATCATTTATGTTTATTAAGTGAACAAACCAATTTTTTAATGTTAAAAATTATGTATGTTACATAGGGGGGGGCATAAAAATTTTAGAAAGGTTAAGGTGGGGCATGGCACAAAAAAGGTTGGGAAACACTGCTTAGCACTCCCTTATCAATCTTCCGCAGTAAATCTAGAGGACTTCGTGTAGGTCGAGGGTTAATTAAGCCAGCAGCTCGTTCTGTTTTCTTACCCGCATCCAGCGCACCTCTTAGCTGAGATGAATGAAATCGGCTACGTCCCAAAGAAGATCACCTTTTTTTTTTTTTTTTGTATTTTTCTGAAGCTGGAAATGGGGACAGTCAGACAGACTCCAGCATGCGCAGGACCGGGATCCACCTGGCACGCCCACCAGGGGCGAAGCTATGCCCACCAGGGGGCGATGCTCTGCTCCTTCGGGGCATCGCTCTGTTGCAACCAGAGCCACTCTAGCGCCTGGGGCAGAGGCCAAGGAGCCATCCCCAGCGCCTGGGCCATCTTTGCTCCAATGGCGCCTTGGCTGCCGGAGGGAAGGAGAGAGACAGGGAGGAAGGGGGGGGGGGGTGGAGAAGAAAATGGGCGCTTCTCCTGTGTGCCCTGGCCGGGAATCAAACCCGGGTCCCCTGCACGCCAGGCCGACGCTCTACCGCTGAGCCAACCGGCCAGGGCCAGAAGATCACCTTTTATGACTCGTACCACTCGGTCTGACCTCGGGCAGTGAATGGATACCTGGACTGACGGTTGTATACGGAGCTTTTTGGAATTCGCAGCTCCCCAAAGTAGGCCAGAATCTGTCCCCTGCCCTTACACTTCTCCCCCTCCGGGATGCTCCCCCGCTCTCACCCTCACCTTGAAGAACTCAAACTGTCAAATTGCGTTTGAGTTTTGTTTTCTTTTTTTTTTCTTTCTTTCTTTCTTTTTTTTTTTTCTGTATTTTTCTGAAGCTGGAAACAGGGAGAACCAGTCAGACAGACTCCCGCATGCGCCCGACCGGGATCCACCCAGCACGCCCACCAGGGGGCGATGCTCTGCCCCTCCGGGGCGTCGCTCTGTTGCGACCAGAGCCACTCTAGCGCCTGGGCAGAGGCCAAGGAGCCATCCCCAGCGCCTGGGCCATCTTTGCTCCAATGGAGCCTCGGCTGAGGGAGGGGAAGAGAGAGACAGAGAGGAAGGCGAGGGGGAGGGGTGGAGAATCAGATGGACGCTTCTCCTGTGTGCCCTGGCCGGGAATCGAACCCGGGACTTCTGCACGCCAGGCCAACGCTCGACCACTGAGCAAACCAGCCAGGGCCTGTTTTCTTTTTCTAAAACAGTGTACTTGATCCTTAGGACCACTCCCCAACCTTTCAGAGAAAAAAAAAAAGAAAATTACAACCAACAGATATAATATAGTCAGCAGGAAGAGCTGCGTACCTAGTGGGGATGGAGACACGTCTGGTTTGCTAGTGATCTAGGTCCGGCCCCCATGTCAAGCTTACGAAAAAAAAACAACTACAAAATCCTCCCGGTTGGGTGGGCGAGTGGGACCCCTGACCAGCGGCATTTCTAACCTGGGAGCCGGGCCCCAGCCTCACAATGCCCCACACCACTCCTTTCCCCTTCGTCCCGCCGTGTCTGTGTCCGTCCTGCGACGGTCCCGTGCCGTTCCCGACAATTGTGCGAGTTCAAGGACCCGGGGCGGGAGAGAGCGGGCGGTGGGCCGCGGTGAGCACGGGGGAGTCCGCCTCAGGCCCCTGGGGACGCGGACAGGGCCAGGGCCCGGAGCGGAGCGGGGCCCCGAGGCGCGCCCGCCGGCCTCTCCCGGCTCCTCGGGCTCGCTGGCCCGCGGCGCTGTGGGAGTCAGAGAGGTCAGGCAGCCTAGGATACCCATCCGCCCCGGGCCTGCCAGGGGCCCAAATGCCGACAGGCCGGGGCGCCCCTCAGCGGAGGTCTCGGGAGAGGTGCCCCCGAGGTAACCGCTGAGAAAAAAGAAGGCACTTGGGCACCCCCCCTCCCTTCTGGATAGGAGAGGCGAGGAGGGACTGCCTGGTTTCACCGGTCTCTCACCTTCATGGCCGCGACTGCAGCTTCTTGGTGGGCTCGAGCTGCAAACTCAACACCATAACAGCTCCTCGGACAAACGCCCTCCTTCTTTCCCGACGGCGATTACGGTGCCTCTAAAGGCGATCGAGCCTCCGGACGTAAGGGGCGTGGCTACGACCATCTCGTACCGCAGGAAGAGAGCAGAGCGGCGGCCAAGTCAACCAATCCAGAGCCGAAACTCGGGGGCCGGTCACCAGAGCCTATCAAATAGTGGGAATGGGGCGGTGCCTCTGGCACAACCGGTGGAGGGGCGGAGGAAGACTTCATCCGGGCTCCGGCGGCTAAGGGCGGGTCTGGGCGGGTCTGGGCGTGGCGGGTCGCTTTATCCCGGCGGTGTTCGTTGGGATTGCTGAAATAGCAGTCAGCGTACCCTGAGGACCCGTGTTGCGGAGGTTTTGCCTGCAAGTCACGTTTCCCGGGCTGGGAAGGCGGGAAAGGGCGACGTACATTTGAAAAATGCCGGTAGGTTTGCTCAGAACAGGGCCTCAGATTTCTCCTGAGACTTGCAAGCCCCTCCACTCCGCAGTGACCTCAGGTCCTCTCCCTCGAGGGTTCGGTGACCGCGGCAGCTCCGCGCGCGAGGATGCGGCTGTAATAAGACTTTATTGAAAACACTTCAACGAATAGTTCTCAAATCCCAGCTGCCGTTAAAGAGCGATGTCCAAAACAACCAAATTCTAGCGCGGTGAAAGAATTCGGGTGAGCCCTTGCAGTTGACTGCATTTGAAGAGGAAAGTGAGGTTGTGAATTAAAAGTACCAGGTTTTTTTCAGCCCAACTGGCTGACACGCGGTTGGTTTTCCTGCGTTTCTTACTCTCCCCTTCAACTCAACCACTGTTTATTTATTTAAGCATTAAATCAGAGCACATGAAGAGATCAAGTAGCCGAGTAGTCGCCGAGCTTCCCTGTTAGAGAAAGAATGAATTGTTTCCTAATGATGTAGGCACAAAGAAACTTAAAAAAAAAAAAAAAAATGAATGGTGCAAAGACATATTTCTCTTTAGAAAGGAAGCTGGCAGGTCTACCTCAAGAACTAATGAATAAGTACATGAAAAGCTCAACATTATTAGCCATCAGGGAAATGCAGATCAAAACCACAATGAGATGCCAGTTCACACCCATTCGGATAGCTAAAATCAAGAAGACAGGAAATAAAGTGTTGTGTATGTGGAGAAATTGGAACCTTGAATATGTTGCTGGTGGGACTGTAAAGTGGTTCTTTGGAAGATGATAGATACGTGAATTCCAAACTGCCCTCTTGATGTTCCGCTTATCTGTCAGACCTCACCCTTACTGGACTATTGACCCTGAGACAGAGGAATTCCAAAAAGCTGAAACCCGCCCCAAGGAGGGGCTCCGGACACACCAGGACTTTTGATTCAACACCCACATGCTCGAAGCCCCCCAAGGAGGAGCATTCCGGACATACCAGGACTTTTGCCTCAGTATCCCCTCAGGCTCTCCCAAACACTATATAACTCGCCCCTAGTCTGTAACCGGTGCTCTTCTCCCCCAGGAGGAGTGCCCGGCAGGGTTCCTTTCTTCCTTTCAATAAAGCCTGTTACTCTGGTCTTTCGGACTCCCATGGATTCCAACAGAAGACAGTCTGGCAGCTCCTCAAAATATTAAACATAGCATTACCGAAATAACCCAGCAATTCCATTTGTAGGTGTAACTCAAGAGAAATAAACTAATGTCCACTAAAAAATGAATGTTAATAGCAGTATAATTATAACAGCCTGAAGGTGGAAACGACCTAAATGTCCCTTGTTTAATAACTGGATAAATAAAATGTGGTCTAGCCATATAATGGAATATTATTTAGCCAAAATAAGAATCAAGTACTGATACATGCTACAGTATGGATGAACCTTGAAAACATGATATTAAGGGAAAGAAGCCAGTTACAGAAGACCACATGTTTTACGATGGTGTTGGCAGCGAAAAGATACCAGGGGTTAGACCTGTAGAGTCAGACCAGACCTCAGTTTAGCAACCTGGCTAAGAAAGAATTCAGAACCTGGCTAAGAAAGAATTCAGAGCCGAGACTCATACAAGGAAAGGTTTACTTAGAAAGTCACAGAGGTAGAAATGTGTTGTAGCCTGACCAGGTGGTGGCGCAGTGGATAGAGTGTCGGACTGGGATGCGGAAGGACCCAGGTTTGAGACCCCGAGGTCGCCAACTTGAGCGCAGGCTCATCTGGCTTGAGCAAAAAGCTCGCCAGCTTGGACCCAAGGTCACTGGCTTGAGCAATGGGTTCCTCCGTCTGCTGAAGACCCGTGGTCAAGGCACATATGAGAAAGCAATCAATGAACAATTAAGGTGTCACAACGAAAAACTGATGATTGATGCTTCTCATCTCTCTCCGTTCCTGTCTGTCTGTTCCTATCTATCCCTCTCTCTGTCCCTGTAAAAATAAATAAATAAATATAATAAAAATGTTTAAAAAATGTGTTGTAGAAGAATGCCCTCAGGAAGCAAGTTAAAGCGGCAAAAGAAGGGCCCTTAGAACTTATGCAAGAGAGAGGCAAGGAATACGCACCTGGGAGAAGGGGTTGGGAAAAGGCGTGGCCGTGCACCATAGAGCCACAGTGCCTTCTCCATCTTAAGGGTATCCTGAGGTCTCACTGGAGAATTCCATAGAATATTCATCAGCTTTCCAGGTGTGTTCTTTCAGGGTGTGGTCTCTACTGAGTGGTTGGTGGGCACCCAGGTGTCATAAGTCAATGCAGCTGGTCCCCGTGTCAGCCATGGTGTCACTTGTCTGCTATTCTGGACCTGCAGCTGAAACACACCTGAGGCCTAGATGTATATTTGATGTGGGTCAGAACCTCATTACCCTGGGAGCTGAATGTTTAAGGACTATTCTCTGGCACCCTTGTTTGTTCCACCTCAAAGGGTGTCTAACCCATATGACCAGCGATATGCCAGGGGAGGAAAGGTTACCTTGGGGGTGAGGTCCTTGTTTTCCCAGTTCTGCACATTGCTAGGCACCCAGGGCTTTCTGCCCTAGTGACCTGTACCTGGTCCCTCATCCTTTCTAACTGCCTACCACAATAACATATATGTGAAATGTACACAATAGGCAAATCCATACAGACAAAAAGTAGAGTAGCTGTTGCATAGGGTTGAGGGATCTAGGAGAAAATGGAGTGACTGCTAATTGAGCACAGGGTTTCTTTTGTGTGTGGGGGGGGTGATGAAATGTTCTAAAGTTGATTGTAGGGATGGTTATACAACTGTGTAAATATACAAAAAATTATAGAATTGTACAATTAAAATGGGTGAACTGGATGGTACGTGAGTTATAACTAGTAAATCTGTAATAACAATGATTATGATAAAGATACTGAGAAACAACCAAAGATAAAAAAATAGTGCTACTGAATTGTGGCCGAGGTAAAACAAAACAACAAAGCTACCAAGAGACTGAAGTATTGAAGACCATTTTATTTATTTTTTAAAATTTTTTTTAAGTCTTTATTCATTTTTTAGAGAGGAGAGAGAGAGAGAGAGAAGGGGGGGAGGAGCAGAAAGCATCAGCTCCCATATGTGCCTTGACCAGGCAAGTCCAGGGTTTCGAGCCGGCGACCTCAGTGTTCCAGGTCAATGCTTTATCCACTGCGCCATCACAGGTCAGGCTTGGAGACCATTTTAAAACCGCAATTCACGCAGAAAACTTGTCTTAGTCTGTGCCTAGAATAAACAAGCTCCTGATAATGAGTGAATTATTTCTTCTGGAAGACTAAGAAGGTATATGATAAGAAATAAATAAATAAGGGAGTCAATGGAATACAGGAGTTCACTATCTCTGAAAGCGTGACTATCTTCCTAAAGCTTGAGAGGCATTTTGGAGCATAAACGTCATACTTTTTCAATAATAGAGATGCATCATATTACCAAAAATTTTTTCAGACTTATATAATGACATCCTTTTTTTTTTTTTTTAGTTCTGTACTAGTTGTACCAATTGTGGTTCAGGAAAATGTAGTCTGTTTCTTACCATAGTCATAACAGCTCAGTACTTTGTATTTCAGAGTTAAAAAGTATTACCAAGATAGGTGGGACAAGCTATTGCTGTTCAACTACTTGCTTAGGATATATTGGGGCTCTTCTCTGAGTTTTCTATTTCTATTAATCCCTAAAAAGAGTTTTTTGTTGAATTCACAATGTGCTTAAGTCGATTAAGTAATTTCAAATTCTCAAATTCAAGAAGCAGCAAAAATTTTATTACCTAGAAATATTTTAAGTTACTATTTCTTTTTTTTTTTTTTCAGTGAGAGGAGAGAAAGGGACAGACAAGGACGGACAGACAAGAAGGGAAGAGATGAAAAACATCAACTCATAGTTGCAGCATCTCAGTTGTTCATTGATTGCTTTCTTTTTTTTTTTTTTTTACAGAGGCAGAGATAGACAGGGACAGACAGACAGGAACGGAGAGAGATGAGAAGCATCAATCATCAGTTTCTCGTTGCGCGTTGCGACTTCTTAGTTGTTCATTGATTGCTTTCTCACATGTGCCTTGACTGCGGGCCTTCAGCAGACCAAGTAACCCCCTGCTGGAGCCAGTGATCTTGGGTCCAAGCTGGTGAGCTCTTTGCTCAAGCCAGATGAGCCCGCGCTCAAACTGGAGACCTCGGGGTCTCGAACCTGGGTCTTTCGCATCCCAGTCCGATGTTCTATCCACTGTGCCACCACCTGGTCAGGCTCATTGATTGCTTTCTCAAATGTGCCTTTACCGGGGGGCTACAGCTGAGCCAGTGACCCTTTGCTCAAGCCGGCAACCTTGGACTCAAGCCAGCAACCTTGGGCTCAAGCCTGCAACCTCAGGGTTTCAAACCTGGGTCCTCAGCATCCCAGGCCAATGCTCAATCCACTGTGCCACCACTAGGTCAGGCAATCTATTTCTTTCAACATCATGTGTACTCATAAGACAAGAGGGTAGAAAGCTAGCTACTTTTATTCCAGCAACGGACTCCACAATAATAAATCATGGAGGACCTTATCAACTTTTGCAAAGTTGGTTAGCAACTTGCTATAATAAACCATTTCTTATTTGGAAAACTTGAAACATATATGAGGCAAATAAAATGGTGTAATGAAGTCCCAGGTATCCGTCACTCAGCTTTGACAGTTCTCTGCATTCTGTCATTCTTGTCTCATCTCCAGCACCTGCATCCTTCCACCCACTCCCCACCCACTCCCCATCAGAGCTCAGCTGCATTATTAAGTTAGTGCATGACTGGCTGCTTAGCCATGAGCCAAATGAAAGTATCTGAGAATTGGATCTGGTTTGCTATGTTGTGCTTATTTGTCCTCGGTCACCTTCACAAATGTAATTATTTACCCAAAGTAATCCATCTTTTTTGTAGCCATTACTTAAATTATACGACTTAAAAAGGCTAAAGGGATTCTCTAACTATCCTCATTTAACCTGACTTCGCAAATGCTGAAGTTATACATAGATCATAAAATCTACCTGCTGGTAGAATGAAAGATCATCTCTTCACTGGAATGCTTAAGCCAGGTCTTACCTGAATCCCGGCTGTCTGATTGATTGACTTCTGCTACAGCAAAAACGGTTTCAACAATACTTACTGCACTTTAGAAAGCCATCTCTGAGGTTGGAGAACAGATGGTTCCACGGAATCATTTGTTTTGGATTCAGAATCATTTTGGAATTCTGGTTAATTACTTTGCTGACTTGAATATATAGTCCTCTTCTGTCTTAAGTTCCTCCATCTGTGAAATGGACATAATGATTATTAACTGGCTTTGGTCTTACACGTTGCTAAATGGTTGAAGAGCCCTGATACCAAAAGTGAAATGGAAACAAATCTTTAAACTGGTTTCCAGAGAGTAAAGCAAATAATATAGGGTTGTTTTATATTTCTCTGAAGTGAGCTGGAGCACTTTACCAGCTCTCCCCTGCCCCCATGGTCCTCCTTAGTAGGCAGTAAGGGGACAAGACTTTCCTTTCATGGCTTGGGAAGCAGAGGCACAGAAGTGAGCTCTCTCTTGCCTAAGGATTATGAGGCAGTGATGAAAGTTAGAACAACTGCCAAGTCTCCTATCCTCAGCCCGGTATTTTGCTTACCTGTATTACTACTCTTCTAATAAGGAGACAGACCTTGCAAAACAAGTTAATTCTTGTACATTTGATCTGTACCTCTTTATAGATGTTGTAAACTTTATACATTATGGGGAAACAATTCACCTACCCCACTGAAATGTGGAATTAGTACAGTTTCCTACTGGTTTTGATATATCATGTGATAAATATTAAGCATCCATTATATGTCAGGCACTGAAAAAGAGGGTCATGACCCCTCTCCTCCTGGACCTTAAATGGCCATATTAAAAGAAAAAATGTCAAAAGTGCATTTCCTGGGACTGACATATAAAAAACTGACAAACTTGGTGGCTTAAAACAACAGAAATGTATTCTCTCACAGCTTTGGAGGCTAGAAATTCTAAACTAAGATGTCGGCAGAGCCATCCTTCCAAGTGCTCTAGGGAAGGAACCCTCCCTTCCTCTTCCAACTTCTGGTGGCTCCAGGTGTTCCCTGTGACTGCACCACTCCAGCCTCTGTCTCCATCATCACATGGCCTTCTCTGTATCTTCTCTTTCCCCTCCACCCCCAGCTTTATTGAGATATAACTGATATATAACACTGTATTAGTTTTAGGTATATAATAGCTTTATTTTTTGTGTGTGTGACAGAGACAGAGAGAGGAACAGATAGGGACAGACAGACAGAAAGGGAGAGAGATGAGAAGCATCAGTTCTTCGTCGTGGCATTTGAGTTGTTCGTTGATTGCTTCCTCATATGTCTTGACTGAGGGCTACAGCAGAGTGAGTGACCCCTTGCTGAAGCCAGTGACCTTGGGCTTCAAGCCAGTGACCTTTGGGCTCAAGCCAATGACCATAGGGTCATGTCTATGATCCCACGCTCAAGCCAGCAACCCCAGGCTCAAGCTGGTGAGCCCGCACTCAAGCTGGCTACCTTGGGGTTTCGAACCTGGGTCCTCTGTGTCCCAGTCCAACACTCTAGTCACTGTGCCACTGCCTAGTCAGGCTTTTTTTTTTTTAAGTGAGAGGAAGGGAGATAGTGAGACAGACTCCCGCATATGCCCAACCAAGATCCACCCGGCAACCCCGCGGAGCTATCCTCAGTGTCTGGGACTGATGCTCAAACCAATTGAGCCACTGGCTGCGAGAGAGGAAAAGAGAGAGAAGGGGAAGAGGGAAGGGAAGAGAAGCAGATGGTTGCTTCTCATGTTTGTCCTGACCAGGGACTTATGCACCCCAGGCCAATGCTGTATCCAGTGAGCCAACCAGCCAGAGCTTACAATAGCTCTTTATCTTATAAAGACACCTGTCATTAGCATGGTGAGTGGGAGAAATCAGTGAAGGGAATCAAAAAGTACAAACCGCGGTAGAGCGTCGGCCTAGCGTGCGGAGGACCCGGGTTCGATTCCCGGCCAGGGCACACAGGAGAAGCGCCCATTTGCTTCTCCACCCCTCCGTCGCGCTTTCCTCTCTGTCTCTCTCTTCCCCTCCCGCAGCCAAGGCTCCATTGGAGCAGAGATGGCCCGGGCGCTGGGGATGGCTCTGTGGCCTCTGCCTCAGGCGCTAGAGTGGCTCTGGTCGCAACATGGCGACGCCCAGGATGGGCAGAGCATCGCCCCCCGGTGGGCAGAGCTTCGCCCCATGGTGGGCGTGCCGGGTGGATCCCGGTCGGGCGCATGCGGGAGTCTGTCTGACTGTCTCTCCTTGTTTCCAGCTTCAGAAAAATGGAAAAAAGAAAAAAAAAAAAAGTACACACCCAGTTATATAAAATAAATAAGCCATGTGATGTTTTTTTGTGTGTGTTTTTTTGTTTTTTTTCTGAAGCTGGAATCGGGGAGAGACAGTCAGACAGACTCCCGCATGCACCCGACCGGGATCCACCCGGCACGCCCACCAGGGGCGATGCTCTGCCCACCAGGGGGTGATGCTCTGCCCCTCCGGGGGGTCGCTCTGCTGCGACCAGAGCCACTCTAGCGCCTGGGGCAGAGGCCAAGTAGCCATCCCCAGCGCCCGGGCCATCTTTGCTCCAATGGAGCCTTGGCTGCGGGAGGGGAAGAGAGAGACAGAGAGGAAGGAGGGGGGTGGGGGTGGAGAAGCAAATGGGCGCTTCTCCTTATGTGCCCTGGCTGGGAATCGAACCTGGGTCCCCCGCACGCCAGGCCGACGCTCTACCGCTGAGCCAACCGGCCAGGGCCACCATGTGATGTAATATACAGCACAGTGACTGTAGTTAATAATACTGTATTGCATATTTGAAAGTTGCTAAGAGTCTATCTTAAAAGTTCTCATCATAAGAAAACATTCTGTGATGAAGTGTGGTTACAAATGTTAACTAGATTTATTGTGGTGATCATTCTGCAATATATACAAATATTGAATCATTATGCTGTACTAAGTAAGAAAAAATGGGTCCATTAAAACCCAGGTTTCTCAACTTCAGCACCATTGACATTTGGACCAGCCCTATGACTCCAGAATCCACAATCATTCTAGAGAATTCCAAGTCTAGACCTGCAAATCATCCTCCTGAGCCCCAGATCATGCACATTTCCCCCTAGTGAGCAGATCTGCGTGCACATTTCCCACTTCCTTTTCACTTGTGCTCCTTTTCCTGGGTTCCTTCCTTGGTGTGTGACACCACACCAGAGACCTGAGAGTCATTCCTGACTTTGACTTCTCCCTAAATCCCATATCCAGACATTGTTCTCCTCTACTTTCTGCTCAGCTCCATTCACTGCTTCGACCCTTGGCCATGACCCTTGCTCAGGCCACATCTTCTCTTACTTTATTGTGACTGCTCTTAACTGGCTTTCTGTTGTTAGTCTTGCTCACTTCCAATCTATTCTCTACCCTGAAGACAAATTGCCTCTCCACACCATAGGTCTGATCATGTCTCTTCATGTTTAAAATCCTTTGAGGCTTCTGAATGGCTTTATGATAACATCCAAACTCATTAAACTAGCTTTACAGGGCCTTTCCTGTTCTGTTCCCTTCTCATCCCACCAGCCCCATCTCCCACGAGCCTTACCATATAACCTCCACTGTAGCCATACCGAACTGTTTGCAATGCCCTTAATGGGTCACAGTCTCTCCTGCCTCCTGGCCTTTGCACATGCAATTTCTCTATTGAAGGAGCTCTTCACTAGCTTCTTCACATGATTATTGTTAATCAGCTTTTAGGTACCCTCTATGCATAGTTTTTTGTTTTGTTTTGTTTTGTTTTTACTTTTTTTTTCTTTTTTGGGGGGAGGGCACGCAGAGGGAGCCGGCAAATCTCAGCCCCTGTACCTCACACCTGCCTAGATTTGTGATGTGCTCTGTCCACTTTTGGTGTTTGCCACTTTCGGTGTTAGAAAGCAATTATTCAAAGCTTTGTCCCTCCTACCCCTTGGTCTTTCTGCAGAGCACAAAAGTGAAAGAAGCATCTTTAGCAGGGGTAGCAGTTCATTAAAATACACAACTACATTTTCTAGCTCTGGGGGTCCCATTCTGTACTTGACAGTGCAGGTCACGGATGCAGTTATTAAGGTTCAGTGTGGGATCCACGAGGTTTTCTCCTAGCAGCCAGTGTCAGGATTAGTGCAGCCCTGGCCCAGGAGGAAACAGCCTAATGAATACCAACTTGAAAACAGTGCTGTTGGCACATTATTTAAGCTTGTACATGCGCACAATTACAACACACACACACAGGCTCCTCTATGCATAGTTTTTCAGGGAAGCTTTCTCTGAACCTCCAATACTGGGTCAGGTACCCTATATCACACCCTACACTCATTCTGTCATAGCCTTTGTCACGTTGTATTATACCTGCTTTTTGTGGGTGGGGTTGACTGCTACTGCTTTAAAACTGAGTTGCAAATAAGATATAATAAAGTGCATGGATCTTAAGTGTGAAGACCAGTGTTGTAGTGGCTACGTACACTCATGTAATCACCACCTAAAAGAAGATCTAAAACATTTTCATCGCTCCAGAAAATTCCCTTGTGTTTTCTCTCTAGTCAACAACCTCTCCCACTAGCAAAGGCTCTACTTTACGTTTATTTGTCTGGATAAACTGGAAGCTCCATGTCTATCTTCTTTATATATTTCACATGCTAGCACATAATAGGCACTCAGTAAATCAGGGTGCATGAATAAACACATGGAACATGGATAAAATAGGTAGAAAACTGCAGTGATTAATTTATTTGGATATCTTGAGGGTTAACATTGCTAACTTTTTTTTAGGTTTTATTTATTAATTTTAGAGAGAGGAGAGAGAGAGAGAATGGCGGGAAGGAGGGAGGAACAGGTAGCATCAACTCTCAGTTGCTTCTTGTATGTGCCTTGACTGGGCAAGCCCTGGGTCTCAAACCAGCGACCTCAGCATTCCAGGCCGACGCCTTATCCACTGCTCCATCACAGGTCAGGCAACATTGCTAATGTTAATAGCAATAGTATCTGAGACAATGTTAACAGATTTTCTTGCAATAATACTTCTCTTCCGTTCCATAGTTAGCTTCAGCTGTTCTCTTGATCTGAACATCTGCTTTGTACTACTGCACACCTACACACTTAATAAGAACCTTACATCCAGATTATAGTTTTGTGGGACTCCAAATCAAGGGTCTCTGCTTGATTAAAAAAAAACTCATTAAATGCTTATGTGTAAGTTTGTTAAACCTCAGACAGAAGTTAATAGCATATGGGATCAGGTGAAATAAAGGAAAACTGAATGCAGAAAGTAGAAGTACCCTGTCTCCCTGGGCCTTTGTCCAGGTTCTATATCTGTATTGGTAATGACAAACTTCTTGTCTATGTTGAAATTCAAGGGATTAAGCATTTCATCTCCGATAGCACTTGTTAAGGTCAAAATAAAGCTTTGTAACTCTCCATTTATTTGAAAGCCCTTGAATCCCACAAGAGAAATGGAGGGGTGGGAGGAACAGGAAGCACCACCTTGTAGTAATTGCTTCTCGTTAGTGCCTTGACTGGTAAATCCAGGGTTTTGAACCAGCAACCTCAGCATTCCAGGTTGACACTTTTTTTTTTTTTACAGGGACAGAGAGAGAGAGAGAGAGAGAGAGAGAGGGATAGACAGGGACAGACAGACAGGAATGGAGAGAGATGAGAAGCATCAATTATCAGTTTTTCATTGCAAGACCTTAGTTGTTCATTGATTTCTTTCTCATATGTGCCTTGACTGTGGGCCTTCAGCAGACTGAGTAACCCCTTGCTCGAGCCAGCAACCTTAGATCCAGCTGGTGAGCTTTTTGCTCAAACCAGATGAGCCCGCGCTCAAGCTGGCGACCTCGGGGTCTCGAACCTGGGTCCTCTGCATCCCAGTCTGACACTCTATCCACTGCACCACCGCCTGGTCAGGCCAGTTTGACACTTTATCCACTGCGCCACCACAGGTCAGGCCAAATCCCACAAACTTTGAATGTCACACTAAATTTTAAGACATTTATTTCAAGGCAAGTTGCCAAGTATATATAATTGTTTCACATCAAATAGCTACAGAAATGTAGAAATATGACATTTCAGACTGGAGTGTTTTTCAACAACACCAAGCAACTCTCCAATTTTCAGTGGATCCCAACCGGATGTCCTACAAGTTTAACTCAATTCGGACATGAATTATCTGGAAATAGCATCATATCCCACAGGTTAAGGACTCAGTCCCACACTCTGCCCCCCTTTCAAATGCCAGTGCATGTCTGGTTGTCACCTGTATTTGTGATCAACTGGCTATAAATTGGGGTTCCCACGAACCCCTCTTGTGGTCTGATAATTTGCTAGTGTGGCTCACAAAGCTCAGGGGAACATTTATTTACATTTACCTGTTTTATATAAAGAGTATAATAAAGCCCTGGCCACATAGCTCAGATGGTTGGAGCGTCATCCTGGAGCACGGAGGTTGCCGGTTCGATTCCAGGTCAGTGTACATACAGGCAGCTCAATGTTCCTGTCTCTCTCTCTCTCCCACTGCCTTTCTCAAATAAATAAATAAATAAATAAATAAATAAATAAATAAATAAATATTTTTTTAAAAGAGTATAATAAAGAATAGAGATGAACAGTCTGATGAAGTGGCACACAGAGAAAGGTCCAGCAGGGCTCTGAGCGCAGAAGCCTCTGCCCTGGTGGAACTGGTGTGCGCTCCCCTCTCAGTAGGTACAGGTGTTCACAAAGCCAGAATCCCATCACATCTGTTTCAATAATTTTTATAGAGCTTAATCTTCAGTTCCGCCTATCTTCCCAGAGGTTAGTGGATGGGACTGAAGATCCCAACCCTCTAATCACTTGTTCTTTTTGGTGACCAGCTTCTTCTTAATATTTTTTATTTATTGATTGATTTTTAGAGAGAAAGGAGTGAGAGAGAGAGAAGGGGGAGGAGCAGGAAGCATCAACTCCCATATGTGCCTTGACCAGGCAAGCCCAAGTTTTCGAACCAGCGACCTCAGTGTTCCAGGTCAACGCTTTATCCCACTGCGCCACCACAGGTCAGGGAAGCCTCTTCTTAAGTTATCCTATGGCACCTCATTAGCATAAATTCAGGTGGGCTAAAAAGGAACTCCTTATAACAATAAAACACACCCCCATCACTCAGGAAATTCCAAGGGTTTTAAGGGCTCTGTGCCAGGAACCTGCAGACCAAGACTAAATATATTTCTTATTATTACCACACAGACATTCAGCAATAGACATCAGTGATAGGCCTCAGTTATCACATTCAGCATTTGCTTCCGGACTAACAAGATATGAAAAGTAGATCCAAAGTGTTAGCAGGCTTAAGTTTGAGGAATAATTTAACATTCTTCTTGATCAACCCTCCTTTGTAATATCTTCCTTCAAATTATTTCCAGGATATCCCTTTCCTTCCATTTCTGTATTTTAAAGACAAAATTATACAAATAACACATGCTATTTTAGAAATGCAGAAAAAGCAAACAAACATTTTTATGGACTGAATATGTATCCCCAAAATTTATATGTTGAAGTCCTAACTCCTAATGTGACTATATTTGGGATGAGGCTTTTAGAAAATAATTAAGGTTAAATGAGGTCATAATGATGAGGCCCGAACCCTATATGATGGTTGGACTTCTAAGAAGAGGATGAGTGATCCCCCACCCCTCTCTTAAGACACCGCAAGAAAGCAGCCATCTGCCAGCCAGGAAGAAAATTGTCACCAGAGACTGAATCAGCTGGCCCCTGATCTTGGACTTGCTGGTGTCCAGAACTGTGAGAAAATAAATTTCTGTTGTTTAAGCCACCAAGTCTATGGTACTTACAATGGAAAAGATTGATATTATTCTCAAATCTTCTAATACAGAAGATAACTGCTGTTAACTCCATTTCCTTCCAGAATTTCTTTCTAGTTCTCACCCAACAACTATCTTTGTAGTCCTGTACATTTGCCCATTTCTGCCTTCTGCTCATTTTCAAACTTTTAATTTAATTTTATTTTTAATTATTCAGTGAGAGGAGGGGAGGCAGAGAGACAGACTCCTGTATGTGCCCCAACTGGGATCCACCTGGCAAGCCCACTAGGGGTCAATGCTCTGCCCAGCTGGGGCATTGCTAGGTTGCTCAGCAACTGAGCTCTTCTTAGCGCCTGAGGTGGAAGCCACAGAGCCATCCTCAGTGCCCAGAGCCAACTCGCTCCAATTGAGCCATGGCTGCAGAAGGGGAAGAAAGAAAGAGAGAGAGAGAGAGAGAGAGAGAGAGAGAAGTGAGAGAGGGGGTGTGGAGAAGCTGATAGGCATGACTCCTGAGTGTCTTGACCTGAAATCAAACCCAGGACATCCACACATCCTGCAGACGCTGTACCACTGAGCAAACTGGCCAGGGTCTAAACAATTTTACTGGACTGAAAACGTTTTACACTTGAGGAGTCCTGTCTGGATTCCATCACCATGAAGTTGGAAGAGACGTTAGAAATCTTTTTGTTAAAGTTCCTGCAAAAGTGTAAATTCACAGTAGTATTTTCTGATATAAAATAAAATTACAACGTTTTGCATCAATGAAGAAAATGCTTCTCTGAATTAGTGAAAAGTCTGAATTAAATCATTTTGAAAGAGACATGATTTTAACACATTCAAGTATGTGCAACAAGTCTGAATAGTCTAAACAAAATCTAGGGAAATTGGAATTTTTGAAAATTTGATTTTATGAGTAGATAAATGTGATTTCCCCTGCATTCAATAACAAGTTTATGTTTATATAATGCTTTATCATTTTCAAAACACTTTGCCTTTATGATTTATTTTGGTCCTCAGTCTCAGAAGTAAAGGAGACAGTTATTATATTTTCCATTTTGGAGGTAATAAGAAAGATAGTGACTGACTTGGAATAGATTAAGAAAATACTCAGCTTATCAGCTTTTGGAAATGCAACAATAAACACTTATTTTGTTTATATACTTACTTTTATGTGTACACTTATTGTTTTTTTTTACTTATTGTTTTTATATTTATAACTAAGCTTTATTACCATTTATTAAGTCCCAGGCACTATTCTAAGGACTTTTCTTCTATCTTCTTATTTAATGCTTATAAAAACTCCTGAGGTTTGTACTATTTTTATTCCCATTTTATAGACAAGAAAATTGAGGCACAGAACATTAAATAACTTGCCCAAAATCCTATTATAGTAAGTAGCGGAGCCAGGTTCAAGCCCAAGCAGTCTGATTACAGGACCCACACCTCTAGCCATGATCTTAAAAGTAGTAAGCTCACTACAGCTACTTCAGAAGGACAGAGACGTATTCTTTTATTTTTAATTTTTGTACTTCAAATGAATTAGAAGGTGCCTCATATGGCCTGATGTGCCTGGTTTGTTTACTTAAAATTGCTTCCCTCACAGTGAGAAAAGATTCCTCAGAGCCAACTACCCAAATAAATGCAGTATTTATGGTCTCCTGCTTAGTGATGTTTAACTGCACTACATTTGTACATAAGATTCTGCATTTGCTGATAACTCACTTGTACTCATATGCCAATTTTGTTTTCTAAAGTAGATTGCAAGCATTGAGGTACGGATCTTGATCTCTGGTTTCTTGCCTTTCAATAATAATGATACGTTTAAAATTGGCTTTTGCCTCATTAGCTAAGAGCAGGAAAGGCAGGGATTAGGAAGTAAGGAATCTGGGCACTATTCTGCCATCAAATAGCTGAATGACTTTGAGACCTGTTTCCTCTTCCTGTAGGCCTCAAATTAATTTTATTTATTTATTTATTTATTTATTTATTTATTTATTTATTTATTTATTTATTGTATTTTTCCGAAGCTGGAAACGGGGAAGCAGTCAGACAGACTCCTGCACGCGCCCGACCGGGTTCCACCTGGCATGCCCACCAGGGGGCGATGCTCTGCCCATCTTGGGGCATCGCTCTGCCGCAAACAGAGCCATTCTAGCGCCTGAGGCAGAGGCCACAGAGCTATCCTCAGCGCCGGAGCAAACTTTGCTCCAGTGGAGCCTTGGCTGCGGGAGGGGAAGAGAGAGACAGAGAGGAAGAAGAGGGGGAGGGTTGGAGAAGCAGATGGGCGCTTCTCCTATGTGCCCTGGCCGGTAATCGAATCCGGGACTCATACACACCAGGCCGATGCTCTACCACTGAGCCAACCGGCCAGGGCCTCAAATTAATTTTGAGATGATCACCAGCAAGTACCACTTACTTGAAAATGCAGATGTCTATTTTTTTTTTTTCATTTTTCTGAAGCTGGAAACAGGGAGAGACAGTCAGACAGACTCCCGCAGGCGCCCGACCAGGATCCACCCGGCACGCCCACCAGGGGCGACACTCTGCCCACCAGGAGGCGATGCTCTGCCCATCCTGGGCGTGCCATGTTGCGACCAGAGCCACTCTAGCGCCTGAGGCAGAGGCCACAGAGCCATCCCCAGTGCCCGGGCCATCTTTGCTCCAATGAAGCCTTGGCTGCGGGAGAGGAAGAGAGAGACAGAGAGGAAAGCGCGGCGGAGGGGTGGAGAAGCAAATGGGCGCTTCTCCTGTGTGCCCTGGCCGGGAATCGAACCCCGGTCCTCCGCATGCTAGGCCGACACTCTACCGCTGAGCCAACCGGCCAGGGTGATGTCTATATTTTTTTATTGTGATAAAATTCATATAATATAAAATTTACTATTTTAACCATTTAAAAGTATACAGTTCTGTGACATTTAGTATATTCACAATGCTGGGCACTTATCACCATTATCTAGTTTTAGAACATTTGCATCTGGATATGCAATATTCAGAACAGGCAAAATTCATAGGAATAGAAGGTGAAACTGTTGTGCCATACGGTAACTCTACGTTTAGCTTTTTAAGGAACTGCCAGACATTTCCATTTCCACCAGTAAATTTGAGTGTTTCAATTTCTCCACTTCCTTGTCAACATTTATTATTGTCCAACTTTTTTATTATAGCCATCCTAGTGGTATGGAGTCTCATGTGGTTGTCCCTGTTTATGGCACATCTGTGTCTGAACTAGACCGTGATTTCAATGACAGCCTGAGCTGAATTTGTCTCATTCACACTATTTTACCAGTCAGTGTCCAGCTAAGTTCCCAGCACATACTAGATGATAACAAACATATCTGGTGAATAAAATAATTGACAACCACTGTTATTTTTGTGTAATCCTCCTAGGCAGTTCCTATGGCATTCATGAGTTTTGCCAAGGCTGGTCAGAAACATTTTTAAATATAAAGTTGATAAAAGGAATAAATTTCAGTGTTAAAGTTCCCAAATCTTTTTATTTCATAAATTCCTCCAGTGATATTAATGTTGGTTTTTAAAGAATTCTAAAATGTCTTTTGCTGATTAAAGCTTTATCAATAATTGTCTTGTTGTGAGATATTGAGTAGGTTGAACAACAGCCTTCTTGAATGCCTGTTTCAAGGGCTACACCCTGCTAGGTGTAGGAGGTGGGTAGGGAGCCCAGAAACAGATCTCAAATATATGTCTATCCTAAATGCACTTACTAAACAGGTTAATTTCATCTTTTCTCTGGGATAATGGCTTTCTTCTTGGGATTTTTTTTTCTCTTAAAGACGTCCATTCTTTTATGTATTAATTGACACAAATTAAGGTTTCGAAGAACACTTTTTTCCCCTTTCTCTCCCACACACAGAGTGAATTAGATACTTGTTCAGAGACCTTCAAATGAATAGGGTTTTTAAGAAGTGTTCTGGCAAGTTAATTGCTTTTGTGGTGCAAGAACATTATGAGCCTGAAAATAAAGAATGAAAGAATCATGAAGTTTATAAGATTGGATAAATAATGCTCAAAAGTTCCAGAAGCTTATGGGAAAGATGACCTCTAATGCTTTGGCTGGGAAGGATGAAACCACTTTGAGTTTTCTACAAATATGGCTTGACAAGGACTGGCTAATCAATTCTTCAAGCTTAGATCAGTAAAGCTTTAGATCAAGTATAGCTTATATCCTGAACTCTGGAAAGAGCTATGTTTTTAAAGATTAAATAAGAAATGCTATGGATATGTTATCAGTTTGTTCTGACTGATTTCTTAGACTCCAGAGTTAAATTCTGACTTTTTTTTAAATTCTGACTTTGATTGATAATATTAGGAAGTTTTATTCATAGCTGGTCCCAATTTGAAGTGAGAGATATATTTGGGAATAGAATTAAAAAGGAATTTAGATCCTAAATTTAAAATGGTTATATTTAGCTTGTGCTGTGAACTAAATTGTGTCCTCCTAAATTCACATGTTGAAGCCCTGCCCTTCCCTCCCCCCCCACACACACACCTGTGATAGTGTTTGGAAATGGCTCTTGGGAGGTAATTAGGTTGACAAGGTCATGAGGTTTCGTAGTTGTTACACAGCCTTATCCTCACAATTAGGCACCAGCTTTTCATCAAACATCACAGATACAGAAACTTGCAAACTGAAATGTAAGCAAGTTTTGCAAACCAAGGACTCAACATCACCCAAAGAAGGGAAAGCAATGAGCAAATGTAGCTTCTGCTTCTGTTACTGAAAGCAGCTGCTTCTACTGGAAACTGCCATTAAGTCAAATATTGAGAATGAGTCAGGGTGTTCACAAAAAATGAACATGGTGAGTGTGAAATGTACTTATATACATGTGAAAATTACGTAATGTATATTATCCTTCACTTAATAGCACTAAGAGATGCAAAGTGGGTTCAAGCAAACAAATGAGAGTTGACAATAGAAACACAAACTCAGCCCCAATTAATTTGTTCATTGGTCCTTTCAGCTGCAGATGGTAACATCTACTTTGGATGAAATAGGAGGTCCAGAGACAGCAAGGAGTTTCTTTCCCCAGGAAGGGAGGTCAATTCAGTTCATGAGCTTTGAGAAGTTGGAATGTTACCTTGGTCTGGAAATACTTAGTGATGCTTGTCAGGCTAAAGATCAAGTTTCTCCCGGAGCTCAGTTAATTACCCAGAACTTTCTGTCTTGATTGAGCCCTGAGACTGTATGACTCTCAAAGTTGGGGCTCATGTTATTCTATAGGAGATATTTTCTCCCTTGAAGCTGGATTTTCTTGGATTATCAAATGAAAGTCTGTGCATGCACATGGGAGACCTGGCTCACACGTCATATTTTCCTTGTTCAGAGCCATGGAAGCAATTACCTATTTCCTCTCACACAGTGTCTAAGAATTGCCTAAGAACCGTGGTTCATGTTTGTCATTTTCAGAACTTTTGGATCTGATCAGCAGGTAGAGCATTCATTCTCTGACACTGCTGGATTTCCCATCCATCGTGGGAGCTGCAAGTGATGTGCCAGCACTTAGTTGCTGGTGAGCTACTATCTAATGAGCAATGGAGCACACTGATTTTACTTGGTACAATTCTACTTGGGATGCACTGTGTTCAGAGATACTTAAAATCATGAATATAGTCATCGTTACTCAGAATAATTTAAACACCTTTGATAAGTATTCAGTTCTTTCATAATCATGACATTGCTAATCATAGCAAGCTGAGCTCCAGCTCCTCATTAAAATGTAGAGGCCACGTTCATTCACTGCTGGTGGGAATGTGAAATAGTGCAGCCACTGTGGAAAAGAGTCTGGAAGTTCCTCAAAAAGTTAAACATGGCCCTGGCTGGTTGGCTCAGTGGTAGAGCGTCGGCCTGGCGTGCTGGAGTCCTGGGTTTGATTCCTGGCCAGGGCACACAGGAGAAGCGCCCATCTGCTTCTCCACTCCTCCCCCTCTCCTTCCTCTATGTCTCTCTCTTCCCCTCCTGCAGCCAAGGCTCCATTGGAGCAGCATTTGCCCGGGCGCTGAGGATGGCTCTGTGGCCTCTGCCTCAGGCGCTAGAATGGCTCTGATTGCTAGAGAGCGACAACCCTAGATGGGCAGAGCATCGCCCCCTGGTGGGCATGCCGGGTGGATCCCAGTCGGGCGCATGCGGGAGTCTGTCTGACTGCCTCCCCGTTTCCAACTTCAGACAAATACAAAAAAGAAAAAAAAAAAAGTTAAACATTGAGTTACCATATGAGCCAGAAATTCCACACATAGTATATACCAAAGAGAATTGAAAACATATGTCTACACAAAAGTGTGTACCTGAATGTTCACAGCAGCACTGTTCACAGTAGCCAAAAGGTGGAAGCCACCCAAATGTCCAGTGAGAGATGAATGGATAAATAAAATATAGTACATCCATACAGTGGAATATTACTCAGTCAAAAAAAAGGAATGAAGCCCTGACAACTGCTATAACATGGATGGACCTCAGAAACAAGATGCTAAATGAAAGAATACGACACAAAAGGCCACATTTTGAATGATTCCATTTACATAACATATCTAGAATATGAAAAACTATAAAGACAGAAAGATTAAAAATTGCCAGGGTTGGGGAGAGGGAGAATGGGGAGTGACTACTAATAGGTATGGGGTTTTTTTGGGGGGGTAATTAAAATGTTCTGGAATTAGATAGTGCTGATGCTTGTTGGCTTCCTTTCCTAGCTTCTAAGTCAACTGGCTGGGATGTACTATTAAGGGACTCTGGAGGGAGAGTGAAGGGTGGGTGAAAGGGAGAAGCCATGGTTTTCCTTGCCCTCTCTCTACTGGGAAAGGAAGGGGTCAGTCACTCAAAAATACATAAGATGAGATAAAGGCTCATATAAAACAAAGAGCCTGAGAATCTTTCTGGGGACTGAACTGTTCTGGCAGGATGAATTGCTTTCAATATTTTCAATTATATATTAATAAAGATGACTTTGGTTGCAAGAGCCAAAAATCTTCCTCAGTCAAGCTAAAGCAAAAAGGAAACAAAACAAAAAGCCCAAACTGAACAAATAAATGTTTGCTAATTTCTGTTGTTGGGAAATTATAGGCTGGATGCATGATACAGTTGAAGAAAAGGCTGCAAGAACTATGGTCTCAAGGTAGAAATAAAACTCAATGACCAGAGCTATTTATTTTTCTCCTTCCCATCCCCCTCAATCCTGCTTAGCTCTTGTTCCTGTTTGAAAATTGGTCTTGTTCTCTCTTCCTACAGGTAGCCTTTTACTGGTGGCAGGAAATATGACATCAATAGTCTTGTCTAGTTATCCCAAGACAGTGGGCTCTTCTTTCGCTAAAGTTCACATAGCAATCCCAGAGAAGGATCTGATTGGCTCTGCTAAAGCCATATGCCCATCCTTACAGTCCCAGGGGTGTTGTGTAACTTTGTTGAAATTAAAGGCAACACAGGCCCTGGCCGGTTGGCTCAGCGGTAGAGCGTCAGCCTGGCGTGCGGGGGACCCGGGTTCAATTCCCGGCCAGGGCACACAGGAGAAGCGTCCATTTGCTTCTCCACCCCCCCCCTCCTTCCTCTCTGTCTCTCTCTTCCCCTCCCGCAGCTGAGACTCCATTGGAGCAAAAGATGGGCCTGGCGCTGGGGATGGCTCCTTGGCCTCTGCCCCAGGCGCTAGAGTGGCTCTGGTCGCGACAGAGCAACACCCTGGATGGACAGAGCATCGCCCCCTGGTGGGCAGAGTGCCCCCCCTGGTGGGCGTGCCGGGTGGATCCCGGTTGGGCGCATGCGGGAGTCTGTCTGACTGTCTCTCCCGGTTTCCAGCTTCAGAAAGAAAAAAAAAAAGGCAACACATTTGTGGGGAAGATAGTGGAACATGTTGGAGAGACAAATAAACTGAATTCTAGGCAAGTTATAAATCCCTGTTTCCTTTATTGGCTTGGAGGGTGGCTTTGAAATGTAAAAGTGAAGGAGATCAGCATTAGATTTTCATCATTAAAATAAGAGCAGGCTGCCTGACCTGTGGTGGTGCAGTGGATCAAGCTTCGACTTGGAATGCTGAGGTTGCCGGTTCAAAACCCTGGGCTTGCCCGGTCAAGGCACATATGAGAGTTGATGCTTCCTGCTCCTTCCCCCCTTCTCTCTCTCTCTCCTCTAAAATGAATAAATAAATAAAAATTTAAACAAAAAAAAAAATAAAATAAGAGCAGGTCCTTCTCAGTCTCTCGGAGACACTGGTTCATCAAAGGGATTTTTTTTTTTGTATTTTTCTGAAGCTGGAAACGGGGAGGCAGTCAGACAGACTCCCGCATGCGCCCGACCGGGATCCACCCGGCATGCCCACCAGGGGGCGACGCTCTGCCGCGACCAGAGCCACTCTAGCACCTGGGGCAGAGGCCAAGTAGCCATCCCCAGCGCCCGGGCCATCTTTTGCTCCAATGGAGCCTCGGCTGCGGGAGGGGAAGAGAGAGACAGAGAGGAAGGAGAGGGGGAGGGGTGGAGAGGCAGATGGGCGCCTCTCCTGTGTGCCCTGGCCGGGAATCGAACCCTGGACTCCTGCACGCCAGGCCGACGCTCTACCACTGACCCAACTGGCCAGGGCCTGTGGAGTGAATTTTAAGGATTTAAAGCATAGCTGACTTGAAAGGAATCTTGGCAATAATTGAGCACATACCGGATGCCAAGTGCCTAAGTGCAAATTGAGGTTGAAAAAACAAAACATGGTCCCTGCCCTTGAGGCACTCACAGTCCATCAATGGAGGTAGCTACTTATGCAAGTCATTGAACAAAGTGCTATGAAAATGGTCACATAATTTCTAAGGAGATGATGGAGTAAATCCCTAAAAATTAAAATGTTTTCAGGATTTTGATAATATTTAGCCATGTTATCAAAATCAGATATATTCAAATAGAAGTATTTAAAGCAGGAGTTTCCAATCCAAATGCTGGGTTAGAGGGTAAAGAAGGGTGAAGTGGTAACACAAGGTGCCCTTCAAGAGACAACAATGAATGGCTACAGCTGTAGTGATTTGGGGACTTCATGCCTTGAATAAAGGTGGCTCTTGTCCATACAGTCAATTATTACTATTCAGGAATAAACAACCATGTTGCCAAATTTTTTAATTTTTCAAGTAAAGCTGAAAATACTGATTTTGGGGGGGCTGAAATCTCTCAATTTTTAAGTGTTGGCAAACACTATGCACACATCTAATGGACCACATTGGTTCAGAGGTCACTAGTTTATGATTTTTGGTCTAGAAATTCACCTCATTTTATCTCCACCACCAGAACAGGGTGTAGAATATAGTAGCAGCTCAGCACATATTTATTCATTAAATGAATGAATGAATGAAAGCCTTCAAGTTAAATTGCTATTTCGGATTTTAAAAAAATTACATTTTTTGGCCCTGGCCGGTTGTCTCAGTGGTAGAGCGTCGGCCTGGCGTGCAGAAGTCCCGGGTTCGATTCCCGGTCAGGGCACACAGGAGAGGCGCCCATCTGCCTCTCCACCCCTCCTCCTCTCCTTCCTCTCTCTTCCCCTCCCGCAGCCGAGGCTCCATTGGAGCAAAGATGGCCCAGGCACTGGGGATGGCTCCTTGACCTCTGCCCCAGGCACTAGAGTGGCTCTGGTCTCAAAAGAGTGACGCCATGGAGGGGCAGAGCATCGCCCCCTGGTGGGTAGAGCATCGCCCCCTGGTGGGCGTGCCGGGTGGATCCTGGTCGGGCGCATGTGGGAGTCTGTCTGACTGTCTCTCCCGGTTTCTAGCTTCAGAAAAATACAAAAAAAAAAAAAAAATTACATTTTACAATTAGTAAAGTGTTTCTACTCAGGTTTTTAGGGTTAACTAGAAGTTTACTCCACAAGTATCCTTTGCCAAACTTTATTTTATACTGTACCCACTATGCAGAATGATTGTGAGAGTGCCATGAAATTATAAGTATGCTTTATCATTTAAAAGGGGTGGGGTACAAAATACAAGGCAAAGAAACATTAAATATCCTGCAAAAAGTCAGTTTCCCCTTTTACAAATAAGTGACAGTTATTGAGAATTGCATGTGGTAACCAATACCAAGTTGTATGTCTAAAATATATGTAATTGTATGTCTTAAAATGTAGAGTTCTCAGGATATAAAGGTTAGGTCTATTATTCTGAACTATCAGTGGCTTCTTTTCTAGCATAGTTAGTCTTATATATTTTCCTCCTTTTGTTTTTGTGAACCAAAACCACATATTCATTCATTATTCATGAAAGAAATAATGATTGACACAACAAAAACCAGGCACTATGCACAGTGTGTGCGCCCGTGTCGTTGAATAGTAAGTACGTGGTTTTACTATCAAGGGTCGTATAGACTAATACGGAAGGCAAGTCATTATTAATATAATTCAGGCTGTAGAGAAGTGCCTTGGGAGAGGTACCGATGAATGGAACGGGAGTTGTGGAAAATCAAATTGAAAATATTGTCTAGACTCTAAAGATTCATCGTGGAGAGCTATGAATGCCAGACTATGGATTTTGTAGTTTGTTAGGAAGGAAACAGACTCACTATACCAAGGTATTAGCTTATTTCAAGTAAGGATACAAGGCCACTTGTAACCTGACCTGGGTGAATCCATATGGCATTTGTGAATATTGAGAAAAAAATGTTTATTCACGTCTTAAAAGAGGTAAGTGAAAATCCCAAACTTTGAATTTAAGTATTAACACAATGAATCAAACACAAAATTTTAAAATGCAAATTAAAAAACTAAAGATGCAGATTTAATTTTGTTGCTTTTTAACAATGTTTTTAAAATTCAATTTTGTTTTCAAATTAGATGAACAATAGGCAGCCCCCTGGCGGTTCAGTCGCAGCCCCCAAACGTGGACCAACTTTCACTTGGTCCTAAGTTAAAGTCGCCCGGGAACCCGTTCTCCTTCCGCAAGAGTTTCTGTAGGGACTTGGTTTTTAGGTGCACCGCCTTTGTCCCCGCCCCCTAACGGCATTCTGGGACATTATGACTGGCTGTAGCACTGATTTGGATGCTCTGATTGGCCAACCGCCTTCAGCGAGCGAGAAGAAGCTTGTTTCCTGGGATGCGTCCCGGGCTGGGGGAGGCAGTGCGAGTGGAATGTTGCTGAGGAGGAGCTCGGTCGTGTGAGGCTTCGGGAGCGGGGGGTGGTCCAGGCCTTAGTCACCGGGCACTATGGCCAGTGTCCACGAAAGCCTCTACTTCAACCCCATGATGACCAATGGGGTAGTGCATGCCAACGTGTTCGGCATCAAGGACTGGGTGACGCCGTATAAGGTCGCGGTGCTGGTGCTGCTGAACGAGATGGGCCGCACGGGCGAGGCTGCTGTCAGTCTCATGGAGCGGCGGAGGCTCAACCAGCTGCTCCTGCCCCTGCTGCAGGTGAGGGGCCCCGCCGGCTCCCGCTCTTTCAGCAACCCTTTCCTGAGGACCTGCTCTCTGCTGGCCACTTACCTGGGCCTGGGGGTACGGGGCCCATCAGATAACTCTCTAGCCCTGGAGGACCTCAGGGGGGGGGAAATTAAAAAAAAAAAAAAGGCCTGGCGCTTCATATGCATGTTTTTGCAGGTTCATATCTTGCCTCCATGCCTCCAGTATTTGTTAGCTGAGTGACCGGGGCTATTTGGATCTGATTATGGATCTGAAATTATTATTATTATTTTAGATCCTCCGTCTTCTGTAGAATGGGGCTGACTATACGTAGTCCTGAGCGTGTGAGACACAGACGGATCATATGGGCTCCGTGCCCTAGAGGACCTTAATAAGTAGTAATAATGACATAAAACTAACAGTAAACATCGATTGAACACTTACTGTGTGCCAAGCATTTTACATGATTTATTTCATTTTGCAGATTCAGGTTGTAGCTCCACCACTTACTAAGTTGTGGGACTCGCGCAAGTTCTCCAGCCTATTTGGGTTTCAGGTTTCTGTAAAATGGGAATAATAATGGCAACTAGGTCATGGGATGGCTGGGTTAAATTAGAAGATCCACGGGAAGGAAGTACTTAGTAGTGTGTGACACACAGTAAATAGTCAGTATTGGCTATTTTTATTTTAATGTGGTTCCTTTTTTTGTATTTTTCTGAAGTTGGGAATGGGGAGGCAGTCAGACTCCCTCATGTGCCCGACGGGGATCCACGCGGCACTCCGACCAGGGAGCGATGCTCTGCCCATCTGGGGGGTCGCTCTATTGCAACCAGAGCCATTCTAGCGCCTAAGGCAGAGGCCACAGAGCCATCTTCAGTGCCTGGGCCAACTTTGCTCCAATGGAGCCTTGGCTGCGGTAGAAGAAGAGAGAGACAGAGAGGAAGGAGAGGGGGAGGGGTGGAGAAGCAGATGGGCGCTTCTCCTGTGTGCCCTTGGCCGGGAATCGAACCCTGGACTCCTGTGCGCCAGGCCGACGCTCTACCACTGAGCCAACCGGCCAGGGCCTTATCAAAGGTGTTTAAATTATTCTGAGTAACGATGTCTATATTCATGATTTTAGGTATCTCTGAACATGGTGCACCCCAAGTAGAATTGTGCCAAGTAGTATCAGTGTGCTCCATTGCTTATTAGATAGTTTTAATCAAAGTGTATGCAGAATTCGTCTAGTAATGTTCCAACCAGACCCCACTTCCTTATTGTTTGGCTTTCAAAAGTAGTTAGTTTTTAACTACTCAATACACAAAGATTTAGTGTAAAAACTTCAAAGAATACTAAAATTCATGGAGTGAAATTTTTTTTCCTCAGAGATTATTACTGTTAAGATTGATTTATTCAACTATTTATTGAGTAGTAGTTCAGAATGATTCTTAGACCTTTTGCATGTGCATAAAGATAAGTAGATGCATATGATTATTAGTATGTATACATGTATCCTTTTAATTTTGCTTACAATTTTTTTACACAATTGCTGCTTCTATTCTCCAGCTTGCTCTCCTTTCCCTTAGCAAGTCTTAGAGCTCTTTGCATGTCAGCACATTGGAATGTAGACCCACCTCATTCTTTTAAACAGCTGCATTGTATTCCACAGTAAGAAGGGAAATAATTTAACTCAATTTTAATTAATTTAAGATAAATGTATTTATGATTAACTATAAGTTAATTCTTTATTGATGGACTTACAGGTTCTTTTCAGTTTAGTTAATTTCAAACAATGCATGCTGGACATACTTTTCCTCGAATGGAATTGCTGGGCTAGCCACCTCTATAATTGGCATATATGCTATCAACTTGCTCTCCAAAAAAGATTCAGTGTTTAGTTTTAAATCTCAATTAGATTGTAGTCTTCCATTTAAAAAAAAATTTTGTTTGCGAAAGAGAGGAAAGGGAAGAGAGAGAGAAACACTGATTTGTTGTTCCACTTATTTATGCATTCCTCGGTTGATTTCTTGTCTACCCTGACCAGGCCTCAAACCTGCAACCTTGGTGTATCAGGACCATGCTCCAACCAACTGAGCAACTTGGCCCGGTCTAGATTATAGTTTTGATAGCAGAGGTTTCATACTCTCTGTCTCTAAAGGTACTTTACGTGGACTTGGACACATAGTATGTCTACCTAATTTATGAGGTTTTGGGAAAGAACCAAAGGAGATTATGTTTATGACAACATTATTATGTTTGTATAGTGTTTTCCAGTTCACAGAGAATTTTGCATGATCTTACCTAATCTTTGCCACAAACAAGGGAAATGGTTATTATTTCCATTTTATGTATGTAGGAAACTAGGGCTCAGGAGGCTACAACTTTGCATGACTATAAAACTAAGGAAGAAGGAACAGTACATCCTTGGACTACAGGTTGTATGTTTTTACCCCTATTTATTTATTTATTTACAGAGACAGAGAGAGAGAGAGAGATAGGGACAGACAGACAGGAAAGTAGAGGGATGAGAAGCATCAATCATCAGTTTTTCGTTGCGACACCTTAGTTTTCCATCAATTGCTTCTCATATGTGCCTTGACCGCGGGCCTTCAGCAGACCGAGTAACCCCTTGCTCAAGCCAGTGACCTTGGGTCCAAGCTGGTGAGCTTTGCTCAAACCAGATGATCCCGCTCTCAAGCTGGCGACCTGGGGGTCTCGAACCTGGGTCCTCTGCATCTCAGTCTGACGCTCTATCCACTGCGCCACTGCCTGATCAGACTGTTCCTCCCCCCCTTTTTATTTATTTATTTATTTATTTATTTATTTATTTATTATTATTTCCTGTCCCCAGAGCCCTGTGCCGAGTGGGAATAGAGTGGGGAGTGGCCAGCTCTTTGAGCCTCTAACTATCCAGGCAGAGGCAGCAGCAACCCCATAGCTGGATTATCAGGCTACTAATTGTTTCCCCCCTTTTAAAACCATTCCACTGACTAAATGAGAATGCTATGCAAACTTCAGTATTTATTACTTTATCATTTTAAATAGTCTCCCCCGCTGTTCTGACTTGAGATTTCATGTTTGAAATAATTGTGTTTTTTTTTTTTTTACAGGGACAGAGAGAGAGTCAGATAGAGGGATAGATAGGGACAGACAGACAGGAATGGAGAGAGATGAGAAGCATCAATCATCAGTTTTTCGTTGCGACACCTTAGTTGTTCATTGATTGCTTTCTCATATGTGCCTTGACCGTGGGCCTTCAGCAGACTGAGTAACCCCTCGCTCGAGCCAGTGACCTTGGGTCCAAGCTGGTGAGCTTTTTGCTCAAGCTGGCACCCCGGGGTCTCGAACCTGGGTTCTTCCGTATCCCAGTTCGATGCTCTATCCACTGTGCCACCGCCTGGTCAGGCTGAAATAATTGTTAAAGCATAGGGGTTGAGCCTTGGCTGGATAGCTTGGTTGATTCGAGTATCATCCTGAAGTGCAGAAGTTGCCGGTTCAATCCCTGTTCAGGGCACATACAGGAACAGATATATGTTTCCCCCTCTCAAATCAATCATAATAATAAAAAAAGCAGAGGGATTGCCTGACCTGTGGTGGCGCAGTGGGTAAAGCGTCAACCTGGAAATGCTGAGGTTGCCGGTTCAAAGCCCTGGGCTTGCCTGGTCAAGGCACATATGAGAGTTGATGCTTCCAGCTCCTCCCCCCTTCTCTCTCTCCTCTCTAAAAAT
The DNA here is from genome assembly GCF_036850995.1 of Saccopteryx leptura. NCBI lineage: Eukaryota > Metazoa > Chordata > Mammalia > Chiroptera > Emballonuridae > Saccopteryx > Saccopteryx leptura. The sequence goes on along the minus strand of NC_089504.1, from coordinate 246,317,627 downwards.
GAATAAATAAATTAAAAAAAAAAAAAAAAAAAAAGCAGAGGGATTGATATGTGAATTAATGTTTGCTGCTGTTTATCATATCTCCAGCTCTTTAAAATGTGTTCGTAACTTCCATATCTTCTTTACTCAGGGCCCAGATATTACATTGTCTAAACTATACAAGTTAATTGAAGAATCTTGTCCTCAGCTGGCAAATTCAGTACAGATCAGGTAAACTTAAATTTTTTTTTTTTGTACTTTTCTGAAGCTGGAAACAGGGAGGGGGAGGCAGTCAGACAGACTCCCACATGCGCCCGAACGGGATCCACCCAGCATGCCCACCAGGGGGCGGTGCTCTGCCCATCCGGGGTGTTGCTCTGTTGCGACCAGAGCCATTCTAGCGCCTGAGGCATAGGCCACGGAGCCATCCCCAGCGCCCGGGCCATCTAATGGAGCCTTGGCTGCGGGAGGGGAAGAGACAGACAGAGAGGAAGGAGAGGGGGAGGGGTGGAGAAGCAGATGGGCGCTTCTCCTGTGTGCCCCGGCCGGGAATCGAACCTGGGATTCCCACACGCCAGGCCGACGCTCTACCACTGAGCCAACCAGCCAGGGCCAATTTTTTTCTCTGTATAGAAATGTCAAAGTAGATGAAAATGAAAAAGGCACATGTTAATTCTTTTACAAAATATATCTTTTATTATTTTAGGTTGTTTTCCTAAGTACTTTTAATTTTTTTGAAGAATGGTTAACATTAAACGTACTGTTTCAGAATTTATTTTTCTATCTGGCTCTACTTCTTTCTTTTTATTTTTATTATTTTTATTTTTTATTTTTTCATTTTAGAGAGGAGAGGGAGAGAGAGAGAGAGAGAGAGGAGAGACAAAGAGAGAGAAGGGGGAGGAGCTGGAAGCATCAACTCCCATATGTGCCTTGACCAGGCGAGCCTAGGGTTTCGAACCGGCGACCTCAGCATTTCCAGGTCGACGCTTTATCCACTGCGCCACCACAGGTCAGGCTACTTCTTTCTTTTTAATTGTTGCAGAGAATTCCCTTTTTATTGGATGATGTGTTACTTTGATTAATTTTATGATCAAGAAAACAACAATGATACTTTTCAGGAAATGAGAGTGACATTTTAGGTTATCGAGTTGGTTTTATATACCACCATTTTATCTGAAACCCTGGATTGCTTTTAAACTAGATGATTTCAGATAAATACAAAACATGGGAAGCTGTTCAAAGGACCTACCTAAAAGATGCACCTTGATTTTCTCATTCAGAATCAAACTGATGGCTGAAGGCGAATTGAAGGATATGGAACAATTTTTTGATGACCTGTCAGATTCGTTTTCTGGAATTGAACCAGATGTCCACAAAACAAGTGTAGTAGATAGGTATGGAGATCTGAGGAGAGCAGAGAATGTGTTCATTGATGTGAGCGGCTTTCTCAACCACATCTATCATTGCTCTGCAGTGTCTGAGCAAAGCCAGTGTGGATGTAGCACGTGTGTTAGTTTGTGTTTGTTGCCTTGCCATTTTGATCTGTGTTTAAATAATTGTCTTGTGGAAAAGCATATTCTGTTTTGTCTATAATAGTCAAAGTATTAGCCTGGTCGGGGGTGTGGGACGGGGTGTGCTTTTAGGATTTCTCAACTCTTTCCCACAGTCCTCTGGACCACTTGTCTGCGTTTCACAACTCTAAGTCAGGGTTACCAACTAAACTTCTATGAAGAGAAGTTAAGTAAGAATGTATGAGTGCCCTAGTTTATAAGGTGAGGGCATACATGATGTTTTTCTCTTAGCTTTCTATCCATGCTCCATCCACCTGGCTTTTTTTCATGGTAGTTTTTGTTTTTCAACATCAATTATTTATTGCTATCTCTCTTATGTGCCAGGATCTGAACTTATAAGATAGACATGGACCTCCTTTTCGTGTGTGTGTGTGTGTGTGTATGTGTGTGTGTATGTGTGTGTTTGTGTGTGTGACAGAGACAGAGAGAGAGAGGGACAGATAGGGACAGACAGGAAGGGAGAGAGATAAGAAGAGTCAGTTCTTTGTTGTGACACCTTAGTTGTTCATTGATTGCTTTCTAACATGTGCCTCATTGACGGGGGTGGGGTGGCTACAGCAGAGCAAGTGAGTGACCCCTTGCTCAAGCCAGTGACCTTTGGGTTCACACCAGCGACCATGGGGTCATGTCTATGATTCCACACTGAAGCCAACAACCCCGTGCTCAAGCTGATGAGCCTGCACTCAAGCCAGATACCTCGGGATTTCAAACCTGGATCCTTCACATTCTACTCTGACGCTGTATCCATGGCGCCACCACCTGGTCAGGCTGAACCTCCTTTTTATGGAAATTACATTCTGGCCTGATGGAAAAAGTAAATAAAATCATTTCAGATAGTTGTAACAGCTACAAAATATATATATATTGAGTGGACAAAGATGGTGGAGTGGGGGTGGGAGGACTGAGCCCCAAATAAGAAGAAACCAGATTTGTAAAGGGTGGGTGAAGGACAGTCTAGGCGGAGGGAATAGCAACTTCAAGTGTCTCTAGGATTCTTTTGAAGGAAGAATCACAACAAATAGTCATCAAATTGGTGTATCCGGATTTCGTTTAATGTCTTCACCTTGTCTGTGTCTTATTTTGTAGGTTTATTTCTGCATCACATGATCTTGGCCTACAGTAAGCTTTTTTCAGTCAAGTGTTTAAACTATACACTGCCCTTCAACAGTACTTCCAAAATGGTGAGAAAAAGACCGTGGGGGATGCTGATATGGAGCTGACTAGCAGAGAAGAGGGCGAAAGAAAAATGGAAAAAGAAGAACTTGACGTGCCTATAAGGTATCTTGGGTTTTTCTGACGGGGTCCCTTTCCTGCGAAATAGCATGGTGACAGGCACGGTGAATCCTTTAATTCAGCGTGCAAATACTAGCTGTTACCTGTCTGCCCCTTCAGACCCGGGAAGTTGACCCCTACAGGCTGTGTCACTGGGCTCCCTGCCCTCTGACTTCTGGTAGGAGGCATTGTGCGCTATCTGGAGGGCCAGGGAGGGTGAGGTCAGGCAATTGAGTCACTGGCTCCCTTCCTTCATGGTCATGGTGGGCTGTCTGCAAGGTCACAGCTCCTATCAGGTGGCTCTCTCTCTGCACCGGGTAACAAGGAAGATTTCTCAGGCCTGGCGTGGAAGGGCCCTGTGTTACCAGCCTCAGGGACTGTTGTCTCTTATGGTTTCTCTGTCCCCTGCCCCTATGTTTCAAGTGGTCTGTTACTAAACCCTTCTCAGTTTACCCCATTTGAATGTGCCTTTTGTTTTTGCTGGGACCCTGACCATAGTGTTCATTACATCAGAGTGAGTTAAGAATTGATTAGTTCAGTGAGAATCTGTGGAGTGAGTGCCTACTGAAATGAAAGCACTGGGGACAGGGTAGCACTGCGTGCCTCATGGTTCAAGCCAGGAGTGGCCCTGGTCCCTCCCTGTCCTCGCTCTGACAGCCAGTCCTTCCTCCACAGTGTGTCTGGAGTTAGTTCACCTCTCTCTGCTGCCCCCTGCGCCCCTGTGGTCTCTCATCCTAACCGGTCTCCTTGTCTCCGCTCTTATCTCCTTACAATCGGAGGGACCTTTATGAATGCAAAGCACTTCATGGCACTCCTCTTCCCCAAACCGTCATTGACTGGCCTTGGGGTTTAGATGGAATTCCAGGCCTGCCAGGGCCCCAGTGCATGTGGGGCCTGGCCCTGTCACCCTCCCTCCCTCCTCCTTCCCCGCCCTCCTCTTGTGGCCGCCTGACCGCCCCGGCTTGCTCCCAGTTTCTGGACTACCCACACTGCTTTCTGCCTCATGTTGCCTGGTATGCTCTTCCCCGGCTTCTCAGTCGCTTTTCCCTTTCACCTTTCAGGTCCCACCCCGGTGTCCTCACACAGGCCTTCCTGGCCACGTGTCTCAGGTACCGCCACCTCAGATACCTCCTGCTTCTCTATTTCCTTCGGTGCTCTCAGCACTAAGTAACTTTTTACATTTATTTGCATGTTTGTTTATGTCTGTTTCCTCTGCCTTTGCATCCCTTCAGACCCCACCCCCTTTCTCTCTCTCTCTCCCTCTCTTCTCTAAAATAAATAAATAAAATTTTTAAAAAATGGACATTCTTACAGACTTTGCATGCAGTTTTGCAAGCTTTATGGATTCCTTCAAGCCCATCCTGGACCCAGGTTAAGTGCACTTGATTTATAGCACTAGTAAGTCTAAAATTCTGTCTCAGCTGATAACCGTATTCATAAACAAGGTATACGTGAGCCCTTTTGCTAAATGGGTAGCCCTTTCCCTAAGTTGAATGCCTCTATGGTTTCTTCTTTTTTTTTTTTTTTTTAATTTTTCCGAAGTTAGAAGCGGGGAGGCAGTCAAACAGACTCCCGCATGTGCTCGACCAGGATCCACCCAGCATGCCCACCAGGGGGCGATGCTCTGCCCATCTGGGGCGTTGCTCTGCTGCAACCAGAGCCATTCTAGCGCCTGAGGCAGAGGCCATGGAGCCATCCTCGGCACCCAGGCCAACTTTGCTCCAGTGGAGCCTTGGCTGCAGGAGGGGAAGAGAGAGATAGAGAGAAAGGAGAGGGGGAAGGGTGGAGAAGCAGATGGGTGCTTCTGTGTTCACTGGCTGGGAATCGAACCCGGGACTTCCACACGCCGGGCTGGCACTGTACCACTGAGCCAATTGGCCAGGGCCTAAATGTCTATGGCTTCTTACTTCCTACTTTCCCCTGTGAGGTCCTGAGGAAGTAAAGGCGGGTTCACTAAAGGATGGTTTGGGCCAGCGAATTTTTACCTGCTCTTCTCAAACTTGCACATGTCGGCCACGGTTGCCAGCACGGAAGCCAGAGCCGAATGTGATCTGCATTTGTAATAACTCAATTTGTCTTCACTTGTAGCAATGTTACTCTGCGTGATTCTGATTTTCTCATATTTTATCACCCTTATTGCTCCCCTGTCCTTTATTATAAGCTATCCTAAATCTTTTGGGGGAGAATGGGTTTAAGTACATAAAGCATTTGGTACTACTGAATGTCATGGGTTCTAGAGGAGGGTGTGACCAGTAGTGCTGTGTCCAATTTCATTCAGATTCTCATCTGTCTCTAAGCCTTTTTGTGTACAGCCATATTTATTTCAAACCTTGGGCTTATTTTGTTTAAGCGATATGTTAAGAGAAAAAGGTTTACTGCCCAGACACTTAACTGTTTTTCATTTGAGAGGTTGGCCTGTGAAATTTTTTTTCATTTCCTTCTAGGTCACTATTGTGTCACTGATCTCTGTTAGACCTGGTCAGGGCTGGTTCTTGACAGCTCCAGTATTTGCTGAAGCTGATACACCACATTGGGGATTGTTAGGTAATATTTATCAGAAATAAAATCAAGAGAATATTAGAGTATCTCTTCCCAAAATGGTTTCTATGGAACACTAGTGCTTCTTTCAGAGATATGAGAGAAGGTTTCTTTTTTTTATTATATTTTTCTGAAGTTGGAAACAGGGAGGCATTCAGACAGACTCCTGCATGCGCCCGACCGGGATCCACCCAGCATGCCCACCAGGGGGCGATGCTATGCCCATCTGGGGCATTGCTCCCTTGCAACCAGAGCCATTTTAGCGCCTGAGGCAGAGGCCATAGAGCCATCCTCAGCGCCCGGGCCAACTTTGCTCCAATGGAGCCTTGCTGCGGGAGAGGAAGAGAGAGACAGAGAGGAAGGAGGGGGGGAGGGGTGAAGAAGCAGATGGGTACCTCTCCTGTGTGCCCTGGCCGGGAATTGAACCCGGGACTCCTGCACGCCAGGCCAACGCTCTACCACTGAGCCAACCGGCCAGGGCTGAGAGAAGGTTTCTTTGTACAGATGAGTTTGGTAAATGGTACATAAAACCTAAGTAAATAAAGTTTCTTTCTACTGAATTTTTCTAATGTGTATCATGATCTCCAAGCAAGATAGGGTATACAATTTTCCCCAAGTTTTTTAACCTCAGAAGCATTTTTTTAGAATAGCTGCTTATATATTATTTGCATGAAAGAGTTTAAGAACTGCTGTAATTTTTTTTTTTTTCTGAAGCTGCAAATGGGGAGGCAGTCAGACAGACTCCCGCATGCGCCCGACCGGGATCCACCCGGCACGCCCTCCAGGGAGCGATGCTTTGCCCATCCGGGGCGTCGCTCTGTCGCGACCAGAGCCACTCTAGCGCCTGGGGCAGAGGCCAAGGAGCCATCCCCAGCGCCCGGGCCATCTTTTGCTCCAATGGAGCCTCGGCTGCGGGAGGGGAAGAGAGAGACAGAGAGGAAGGAGAGGAGGAGAGGTAGAGAAGCAGATGGGCGCCTCTCCTGTGTGCCCTGGCCGGGAATCGAACCCGGGACTTCCTCACGCCAGGCCGATGCTCTACCACTGAGCGAACTGGCCAGGGCCAGGAACTGCTGTAATTGAAGAACTCTTTTTTTTTTTTTTAATATTTATTTTTTTTTTAGAGAGGAGTGAGAGAGAGAGAGAGAGAGAGAGAGAGAAGGGGAAGGAGCAGGAAGCATCAACTCCCATATGTGCCTTGACCAGGCAAGCCCAAGGTTTCGAACCGGCGACCTCAATGTCCCAGGTCGACGCTTTATCCCACTGCGCCACCACAGGTCAGGCTGAAGATCTCTCTCTTTTTTTTTTTTTTTTTGTATTTTTCTGAAGCTGGAAATGGGGAGAGACAGTCAAACAGACTCTTGCATGCGCCTGACCGGGATCCACCTGGCATGCCCACCAGGGGCGATGCTCTGCCCACCAGGGGGCGATGCTCTGCCCCTCCGGGGTGTCGCTCTGCCGTGACCAGAGCCACTCTAGTGCCTGGGGCAGAGGCCAAGGAGCCATCCCCAGCACCCGGGCCATCCTTGCTCCAATGGAGCCTCGGCTGTGGGAGGGGAATAGAGAGACAGAGAGGAAGGGGGGGTGACGAAGCAAATGGGTGCTTCCCCTATGTGCCCTGGCTGGGAATCGAACCCGGGACCCCCGCACGCCAGGCTGACGCTCTACCGCTGAGCCAACCGACCAGGGCCAAGAACTCTTAATGGTACATTGTTATAAGAGCTTGTACAATATAAGCTCTTAACAGCTTATACAAATGTTAATTATGAGTAAATATTGATTTTTTAGAAATTTTTAAAAAATATTTATTTATTGACTTCAGAGAGAGGAAGGGAGAGTGAGAGAGAGACAGGAACGTCAATCTGTACCCATCCAACACCATACAAGCCATAGACTGTCATTGACTATGTTCCCCCTTCTGCAGCACACATTCCCATGACTATTCTGTAACAACCAGCTTGTACTTCTTAATCCCTTCACCTTTTACACCCATCCCCCCAACCCCTTCCCATCTGGCAACTGTCAAAATGTTTTCTGTGTCTATGAGTTTGTTTCTGTTCTGCTTCTTTTATTTTTTAAATTCATCTGTTGATAAATATGTGTTTATTGCCATATGATTGTTCATATTATTTATCTTTTTCCTTCTTCTTAACGAAGACCCTTTAACATTTTATGTAATTCTTGATTTGGTGGTGGTGTGTTCCTCTAGCTTTTTCTTGTCTTGAAAACTCTGTATGTCCTTTGATTCTAAGTGATCATTTTGCTGGGTACAGTAATCTTGTTGTAGGTCCTTGCTTTTCATCATTTTGAATATTTATTGCCACTCCCTTCTGGCTTGAAAGTTTCTGCTGAGAAATCAGCTGATAATCTTTTTTTTTTTAAATTAAGTGAGAGATGGGGAGGCAGAGAGACAGACTCACGCAGGCACCCCAACTGGGATCCACCCAGCAAGCCCCCCCTATAGGGTGATGCTCTGCCCATCTGGGGCAACTGCTCCATTGTTCAGCAACTGAGCTATTTCAGCACCTGAGGTGAGGCCATGGAGCCATCCTCAGCGCCTGGGGCCAACTTGCTTGAGCCAATCGAGCCATGGCTGCAGAAAGGGAGGAGAGAGAAGGGGGTGGAGTGGAGAAGCAGATGGTTGATTCTCCTATGTGCCCTGACCAGGAATCAAATCCGGGGTTTTCACACACTGGGCCAACGCTCTACTGCTGAGCCAACTGGCCAGGGCAGCTGACAGTCTTATGGGAGCTCCCTTGTAGGTAACTAACTGCTTTTCTCTTGTTTCTTCTAAGATTCTCTCTTTGTCTTTAACCTTTTTTTTTTTTTTTTTTTTTACAGAGACAGAGAGTGAGTCAGAGAGAGGGATAGACAGACAGGAATGTAGAGAGATGAGAAGCATTAATCATTAGTTTTTCATTGCACGTTGCAACACCTTAGTTGTTCATTGATTGCTTTCTCATATGTGCCTTGACCACTGGCCTTCAGCAGACCGAGTAACCCCCTGCTGGAGCCAGCGATCTTGGGTTCAAGCTGGTGGGCTTTTTGCTCAGACCGGATGAGCCCGCACCCAAGCTGGCGAGCTCGGGGTCTCGAACCCAGGTCCTCCGCATCCCAGTCCAATGCTCTATCCACTGCGCCACAGCCTGGTCAGGCATCTTTAACCTTTTGTATTTTAATTATGATGTGTCTTAGTGTGGGCCTCTTTGGGTTCATCTTGTTTGGGACTTTGTGCCTCCTGGCCTTGTATGTCTGTTTCCTTCACCAGGTTAGGAAAGTTTTCTGCCATTTTTTCAAATAGGTTTTTGACTTCTTGTTCTCTCTCTTCTCCTTCCAGCACCCCCATGATGCGAATGTTGGTGCCCTTGAAGTTGTCCCAGAGACTCTTTACATTATTTTCATATTTTTGGATTCTTTTCTTTTTGCTGTTCTGAGTAGGTATTATTTGCTTCCTTATCTTCCATATCACTGATTTGATTCTCATCTTCATCTACTCTGCTGTCAATTCCCTATAAATTATTCTTCCTTTCAGTTAGTGTAGCCTTCACTTCTAACTGGGTCTCTTTTATGATTTCTGTGTCCTTTCTCATGCTGTTGAAGTTCTCACAGCCAGAAGTTATGGAGACTTCTCTTCCTGGCTCTGGAACCCTGGACTGGGAGGCCTGGTGTGGGTGAGAACGAGAAGGCAAAGGAGAGAGGCAGGGACTAGCACCACCCATGAGGCACTACACCTGCCCTGCTAAGCATTGTGGACTGTATTTTGGAAGGTGATAGGATACCACCGAAGGACTTTAAATCAGGGAGGGCACAACAGATTATATTTTATTTTCTTTCTTTTTTTTCTTTTTTTTAAATATAGAATGCTTCACAAGTTTGCATATCATCCTTGTGCAGGGGTCTATGCTAAACTGCTCTGTATTGTTCCAATTTTAGTATATGTGCTGCTGAAGTGAGCACAGATTTATGTTTTAGAAAGATTTGCTGAGAGCTATGTAGAATTTAGGTCTATATGTGTGCACAGTTATACTGTCTGAACTTTGCCAGGTCATTTAACATTAGTTGCTAAGTATGTCTTTTGTGTTCTTGAGAGGAGAGAATTAATTGTAAAATTTTGAACTCTTCCGATAAAAAATCTTTTTGACTTCGTAAGCATTACCATTTTTGCTATGGTATATTGTATGTATTTCTCTATAATTTTTGTTTTATGTTTTTTAGAGAAGAAGAAGTATCTTGCAGTGGGCCTCTGTCCCAAAAACAGGCAGAGTTTTTTCTTTCTCAACAGGTATGTTAATTCTGTAATTTATCATGAACTTACTAAAAACCCTGTGACACACTGTGTCATGGCATATGCCTGTTATGTTAGTAGGTCTATTGATAATAGCATTATCCTTTGCTTTTGGTCCTCTTTTTTTCCCACTAACAATGCAAATGTAGTTACATGTTACTTCCTATTTTGTGAGTGATCTATTAAAACAATAAAGCAAGTTCATTTAATAATGGTATGTGACTAACACAGCCCAAAACATGTGATTTAGAAAGATCTCCAGGTAGAATTGAAGTGAAGTATCTATAACCCAGTTAAGGACTAATATTTAATTTGAAACTAGTTTCTTGCATATGTTAGATCCTGGTTGCCTGCTACCACCCATGTGGAACAGTTAAGCAGGAGCAGCTGGGTGCCTAAGGCCCTGTGCAGTGCTTATAGTCTGAAGTAAGGTCAGACTAGCACTTTTACTGTAGCTCGATAGGGACTACAGGAAATGTTACTACAGGGGGGCTTATAGGACCTTATCTAGTCTGGAAGGTGCTAGAAGCAGGTGGCTAAGGTCTATACTGGGGCTAGAAGGAGGAACGGGAGTTTGTATGGGAGGAGAGTGTGGACAGGGAGTGGTGGTGGGAGGCTTATTGCTTCAGGAAGAGGGAACTGTGTTCTGTGTGGTCAGGAGGACAGAATAGCTGTGGGAAAGAATGTGGAACCAGCTGATGCTGTTTACTATGACATGTCCATGTGTTTACCGGCCATTCCTTCCTCCCGAGCTGTCATGTTGCCATTTCAGGCTGCCTTGTTAAAGAATGACGAGACTAAAGCCCTCACTCCAGCTTCTTTGCAGAAGGAATTGAACAACTTGTTGAAATTTAATCCTGATTTTGCTGAAGCGGTGAGTCTTTTCTAGAATTTGTTGCTGACTTGAAAAGAAATGACAAGGCTCAGCTTGACCTGTGGTGGTGCAGTGGGTAAAGCATCAACCTAGAACGCTGAGGTTGTTGGTTTGAAACCCTGGGCTTCCCTGGTCAAGGCACATATGGCAGTTGATGCTTCCTGCTCCCCCCCACACCCCGTTCTCTCTCTCTCTCTCTCTAATTCTCTCTCCAGCCTAAAATGAATAAATAAAATCTTAAAACAAAAAAAGGAAAGAAATTATAAGGCTACTCTTGATATTGAGTAGCCACACAAATGAGTACCGTCCATTTGCCCAGGTTCTTAGAGAGAAATCGTGTTGCTGGCAAGTAAACAGCCCAGCCTAGTTTACGGAGCTGTTCCTCCTATTCACCACCCCTGGCCAGCAGGGATTTCTTCAATCTAATGATGTCCTTTTTTATTCATCATCTCTCTAATGTTGTGAATTATCAAGAGATGATAGGCCCTGGCCGGTTGGCTCAGTGGTAGAGCGTTGGCCTGGCGTGTGGGAGTCCCGGGTTCGATTCCCGGCCAGGGCACACAGGAGAGGCGCCCAACTGCTTCTCCACCCTTCCCCTTCTCCTTCCTCTCTGTCTCTCTCTTCCCCTCCCGCAGCCGAGGCTCCATTGGAGCAAAAGATGGCCCGGGTGCTGGGGATGGCTCCTTGGCCTCTGCCCCAGGCGCTAGAGTGGCTCTGGTCACGACAGAGCAATGCCCCAGATGGGCAGAGCATCGCCCCCTGGTGGGTGTGCCGGGTGGATCCCGGTCGGGCGCATGCGGGAGTCTGTCTGACTGCCTCCCCGTTTCCAGCTTCAGAAAAATACAAAAGAAAAAAGAAAAAAAAAAAAAAAAAGAGGTGATAGTGTAGACTGAGTTTTTTAAAAATTGGGGACCTAAAAATTCATTTCTTACTCTACTTTTCTCAGTATGAGGTGTTTTTATTTTGTTTGTTTTTCATGTTGTCTTTTTTTAATTACACCATTTCTTAATGGATTTTTTTTTTTTGTCTTTTTCCGCATCTGGAAACAGGGAGGCAGTCAGACAGACTCCCGCATGCGCCCGACCAGGATCCTCCCAGCATGCCCACCAGGGGGCGATGCTCTGCCCATCTTGGGGCGTCGCTCTGCCACAATCAGAGCCATTCTAGTGCCTGAAGCAGAGGCCGCAGAGCCTTCCTCAGCGCCCAGGCAAACTTTGCTCCAGTGGAGCCTTGGCTTCGGGAGGGGAAGAGAGAGACAGAGAGGAAGGAGAGGGGGAGGGTTGGAGAAGCAGATGGGCGCCTCAACTGTGTGCCCTGGCCTGGTATCGAACCCGGGACTCCTGCACGCCAGGCCAACGCTCTACCACTGAGCCAACCGGCCAGGGCCTTCTTAATGGATTTTTACCTGAAACCTGGATTTGACATCTGACTTTATCCACATATAGAAAGGTATCTGTTTTGTTTTCTAGTAACTAGGATCTGCCTGTTTGGAAGGAAGTTTAATTCAGTAAACCAAACAAAATGAAAATATTTTCAAAATAGAAGATAATTAACTCAAAAAATAATTTTTTTTTTTATTCAGTGAGAGAAGGGGAGGCAGAGACAAATTCCACAGGTGCCCCAGACAGGATCCACCCAAAAAGCCCACTAGGGGACGATGCTCTGCCCATTTGGGACATTGCTCCATTGCTTAGCAACCAAGCTCTTCTTAGCACCTGAGGTGTAGGCCATGGACGCATCCTCAGTGCCCAGGACCAACTCGCTCCAATTGAGCCATGGCTACAGAGGGGAAGAGAGAGAGAGAGAGAGAAACAAAAGGGGGGAGGGATGGAGAAGCAGATGGGTGCTTTTCCTGTGTGCCCTAACCAGGAATTGGACCCGGGACATCCACATGCCAGGCCAATGCTCTACCACTGAGCCAACATCCAGGGCCTCAGTAATCTTTTAAAACACCTGAGCAAAGTCAGTTCCCCCCTCAACCCTCACATGGGTCCTAATATAACCGGTGACACAGTAGATATATATTTAGTATAAAACACTGACACAAGCATTAGTAGAACTCTTCATTTTTCATTTGGGGGCTCCCCCTGGGGAGAAATCAGTGTATCTTGAACCAATGTTATTCTGTGTGTGGGGAAAAGATGAACCTAAACTAGGACCATCTCGTCAGAAGGGAAGGGGATACCTGGGTGTTTGCAGCCAGCGGAACTCTGCATTATTAGTCTTGTACAAGAGAAAGAAGAGTATTTTCAATTTGTGGATTGTTTCTTGTAGCATTACCTCAGCTACTTGAACCTCCGGGTCCAGGATGTTTTCAGTTCTACACACAGCCTCCTGCATTATTTCGACCGCCTGATTCTTACTGGAGCAGAAAGCAAGAGTAACGGGGAAGAGGGCTACGGCCGGAGCCTGAGATATGCCGCTCTGAATCTGGCCGCCCTGCACTGCTGCTTTGGACACTAGTAAGTTCACAGATTTTTATCCTGGCCAAAATTGAAGACGTTAACTCTCAGACGTTCATTTAGGTGCTTTCTTTTTTTAATACTGTATTTAAAAGAAGAAGAAGAAAAGAAAGAAAGGAAGCCGACTATCTGACTTGTCAGCAGCTTCCAAAAGGGAAGCTCTTTCACTGGAGAGAAGGTAATGAAAACTTTCTCCTGAAACAGGCTGCCCCTGGCGTCACTGATTAACATTGCTGTCTCAGTACAGTGGCCTCTTTCTTTCATTACTTCTAAGAACAACAGCCATTGAATTAAAAGAAAATTAGGTCATTAGGCCAGAAATGCCCAAAAGGATTTTTTGGAGGTAATAATGGGGATACACAAAAGCTATTTTCAGTATTTCAGAAAGCCAAAAGGAAGCGGTGCCTTTCCTGCTCTGGCTTGTTGGAAGTCACACGTGTGTGCTTCTCGGTGGGGTTCAGGCAGCGCAGTGAGGTGACGCGTGGCTTTTGTCGTTGCTAAGATATGCCTCTGATTTTGATGAATAAAAATAGGAAAATGGATCAGTTATTTAGTAAACAGAGCTAAGTAGATAAAATCCTTCAAAACTTGAAGGCTCTTGGCTTGACCTGTGGTGGTGTAGTAGATAAAGTGTCAACCTGGAAACACTGAGGTTGCTGGTTCAAAACCCTGGGCTTGCCTGGTCAAGGCACATATGGGAGTTGATGCTTCCTGCTCCTCCCCCCTTCTCTCTCTCTCTCTCTCTCTCTCTTTCTCTCTCCTCCCTCTCTATAATGAATAAATAAAATCTATAAAAAAAAAAAACAAAAAAAACCTTGGAGGCTATTTTGGAAACAATGAAATATGGTGAATTATGGTGAAAGATAGGAAATGACTTACTGAAAGTGTCTCCAGACCCCCTGAGGCTCGCTTTTTCCCATTTGAAAGGAATGTGGTTTCTGCTTTAGGCATCTTTGAATAGAGGCTCTGAGTATATTAATGGAAACAATGTTCAGAGTTCAAGAATTGAGAGCTCTACCCCTTGCTGTATGGTCCAGGCAACAACCTAGACTTCTGTTAACTTCTGGTGTTGCATTTTAAAAGGGACATAGTCTGCAGTGTGTGTGTGGGGGGGCACTCTCGTTGGAGGCATTCAATGCCATGTTAGAGACAACGCTTTATCCACTGAGGCATCTGACCAGGGCTCAAAATACTCTCTAAAACTAGTTTTGAAAACATATCAGGCCCTGGCCGGTTGGCTCAGTGGTAGAGCGTCGGCCTGGTGTGCAGAAGTCCCGGGTTCGATTCCTGGCCAGGGCACACAGGAGAAGCGCCCATCTGCTTCTCCACCCCTCCCCCTCTCCTTCCTCTCTGTCTCTCTCTTCCCCTCCTGCAGCTGAGACTCCATTGGAGCAAAAGATGGGCCTGGCGCTGGGGATGGCTCCTTGGCCTCTGCCCCAGGCGCTAGAGTGGCTCTGGTCGCGACAGAGCAACACCCTGGATGGACAGAGCATCGCCCCCTGGTGGGTGTGCCGGGTGGATCCTGGTCGGGTGCATGCAGGAGTCTGACTGCCTCCCCGTTTCCAGCTTCAGAAAAATACAAAATACAAAAAAAAAAAGGAAAACGTATCAAATGCTATAGTAAAAAAAAAAAAAAGAAAAAAAGAAAAAGAAAAAAAACTTGGAAAATAGTTTAGAAAGGAATGCAGTAAAAAGTAAAATATTATATTCTCTTTGTGCCCCTTTTATCAGCCACGGACAGCTAAAATGAAACTCTTAAGAACTGAGATCAAGAAAGCTAGTCCTTGATGCCCCTTTTAGTAGAAATCCACTTTCAAGGGGGTAGGTTCTGTACCTCCACTGTGAATATTTCTTGCTGCTGGGGCATGGGAGTGACTCTGAGAGATAGATAAGCCCATAGTGACAGTTTCCAACCCAGAGGCCTGCTCTTGGATGAATTACTGTACAGATGACTTCCTGCTGCCCTTGCTTGTGCATGTTTGTGATTGTTATGAGATAGTAATGTTCAGTCTGTCACTAGTCAACAGGCAGAGCTCGCCCTGCAGGAGGCAATCAGGATTGCCCAGGAGTCCAACGATCAGGTGTGTCTTCAGCACTACCTGGTAAGGCCACCCTCCTGTCTTGGGAGTTCTGCCTGTGGGTTGAGTTGGCCTTTGAAAGGCTCCATTTGAATCGAGTTGTTTTGTAGTCGGAGCAAAGGTCCTTAGCAGTGACAGAAAATTAGTTAGGTCATCATCATAATTGAGGAAAGGCAGACCGTAGACCATATTTGTTTATCTTTCTTAATTCATGACATCTGTTTGGCTTTGGCGGTATTTCTTATCCATAAATTTTAATGTGTCCCTGGCCTGTTGGCTCAGTGGTAGAGTGTCGACCCGGTGTGTGGAAGTCCCCGGTTCAATTTCTGGTCAGGCACACAGGAGAAGCAACCATCTGCTTCTCCCTCCCTTCTCCTCCCTTTCCCCCACCCCCTCCCCTTCCCCCCTTTTCTCTCTCTCTCTCTTTCTCTCTCTCTCTCTTACCTTCTTGCAGCTATGGCTTGATTGGTTCAAGCACATTGGCCCCGGACACTGAGAATGGCTCCATGGAGCCTCTGCCTTAGGTGCTAAAAAGAGCTCAGTTGTGAGCATGGCCCCAGATAGGCAGAACATCGGCCGGCCTCAGAGGGAGGTTGTTGGGTTATTCCCTGCCAGTGCACATGCAGAAGTCTGTCTCTCTATCTCCCCTCTTCTCACTTAAATTAAAAAAAAAAAAATTTTTTTAATGCAATTTGCCATGCAAAACTACCACATTAAACATTGGCACGAACTAAAAGGTGTATGCAACACCTCGTAACTGGATGTTATGCTATAAAAGCATAATCACTAAGCACAAGTAGAACACAGAATTTATTTAACCATCACCTGAGAATCCCACTCTCAATTAAAGGCCATGTGGGGGCTTCATGCTTTTATTCTGGAACACTGTCCACTCACTGCTATCCAGGAAAGAAGATCAGTGGCATACCTGACAGTTTTCACGTGTGTGACGAGCCTCGTTTAGTTTCATGCTTCATGAGAGAGTCTGTTAGAGGATTTATCTTGTCCCTTGTTAATTCTCACAACTGTGCGATGTTTCAACAGAACATTAGTTATTGTGGTTGTTAGGACACAGTTGGATGATTTCTCTCACCAGAGCTGGCTTTACGTGCTGGGACAGAAGAGATCCGATAGCTCCATTTTGCTGGTGCATTCTGTGAAGAAAGCAGTTCATTTTGGGTTACCGGTAAGGATCCTCTTTCTGTGAGATTGGTTAAATAAATGGTGTGGGTTCATTCTTGGTGGTTTCCTGTGACCTTAATTATTCATTAAACCACTAAATTCTGTTTGATAGGTCTGTCCCTACGCCCTTTCTTCTCCTGACAGCTGTGAAAGTTCCATTTATCAATTTGATGAGACTGTTTTTAGTTTATTGATCCATATTAACTTCCACATATTAATCTACAAAAATTTCAGTACAGGCTTATTTTTAAACCGGGGATTGGTGAGCACTACAGCCCTCGGGCCAAATCTGGCTCTGTGCGTGCTGATGTATGGCCCTCAGGCTAGGAATGGGTTTCACATTTTTAAATAGTTGAGGGTAAAAACAACAGAGAAGAATATGCAACAAACACCAAATGTGGCCTGCAAAACCTAAATTATTTACTATCTGGCCCTTTAGAGAGCAAGTTTGCTGATACTTGGTTTTTTTTTTTTTTTTTTTTTTTTTTTTTGCATTTTTCTGAAGCTGGAAACAGGGAGAGACAGTCAGACAGACTCCCGCATGCGCCTGACCGGGATCCACCCGGCACGCCCACCATGGGGCAACGCTCTGCCCACCAGGGGGCGATGCTCTGCCCATCCTGGGCGTCGCCATGTTGCGACCAGAGCCACTCTAGCGCCTGGGGCAGAGGCCACAGAGCCATCCCCAGCGCCCGGGCCATCTTTGCTCCAATGGAGCCTTGGCTGCGGGAGGGGAAGAGAGAGACAGAGAGGAAGGCGCGGCGGAGGGGTGGAGAAGCAAATGGACGCTTCTCCTATGTGCCCTGGCCGGGAATCGAACCCGGGTCCTCCGCACGCTAGGCCGACGGCTGATACTTGTTTTTAATGATAAAACAAAGCCAGGAACCAGTAAACCTGATAGACAGATTTGTCCTTTCTCATTTCGAGTTTCAGGGAAGGACCTGAATTATAGTCTTCAGTGACCAGTACTGAGGGCCACTGAAAGGGCATAGTCTCCACACATAGCAATGGCTGTGAGAGTCTGGATTACTGTTGTTGCACAGAGAGCCCTATTCCGTCTCAAAAACCATCTACTGCGAACTGGACTGTCGGCTGTGGGACTGCTTCAGCATCTGTCTCATAAAGTTTGCAGCAACCAATTCCAGGAAAATTGGAAGTAATCATGTGTAATAATTTAAAGTATAAGCTTTTCAAATCTGTCAGTTGTCTACTTGACTCATTTCTGGGAAAGGAAAGTTACCTGTATGGAATTGATTATAATGACAAAAAATAAGTGTCTCCTTAAAATAAATCATAGACTTCCAAGTACAATTTTTGTTATGGAATTAAGCTGTTTTTTGTTGTTGTTGTTGTTTTAGTTGAAGCTTTCTTGCTTGGAAATTGTACTACCAGAAGTTATTGAAAAGAAATCAGACTCATAATAAGCACCTTTTTTTCATCTCCTGCTGCGTAATATGCCCAGTACAGTTTGACCTATTATCTCATTTTAATCCTCACAACAATTCTCTATCTTAGGTTTGGTGCCCATTTTACAGACCAAGAAACTGAGGCTTGGCTAAGAAACTAAGTGACTGGCACCAGGTCACATTGAGGGGCAGAGGCGGTGTTGAAGCACAGGTCCATTTCGTGTCAGTGCCCTGGCTCTTCTCAGTGTCCAGCAGCTTCTCTTCAGCCCCAATTTTATTTTTATTTTATTTTTTTTTAGAGAGGAGAGGGAGAGCCAGAGAGAGAGAGAGAGAGAGGAGGGGGGGAGGAGCTGGAAGCATCAACCAGGCAAGCCCAGGGTTTCGAACCGGCGACCTCAGCTTTTCCAGGTCGACGCTTTATCCACTGCGCCACCACAGGTCAGGCCTCTTCAGCCCCAGTTTTTCAGGAACATATCACATACGGAGTAGGGCCTGGCTGTAGACACTTTCCTTTTGACTAGTGCTGTCGCTATACTTGTGCCGAAATGGGAAATATATGCCCAAATTCTGAAGAGCAAAACAAACTCACCATATAATCTCTCCCTGGGGTTGTGGGTGTGTCTGTCCCCTTAGTACCTGGCCTCCCTGGGGATCCAGTCCCTTGTTCAGCAGAGGGCTTTTGCTGGGAAGAGGGCAAACAAACTGATGGATGCTCTGAAGGACTCCGACCTCCTGCATTGGAAACACAGCCTGTTGGAGCTCATTGACATCAGCATTGCACAGAAAACGGCCATCTGGAGGCTGTACGGCCGCAGGTGAGTCTTCGGGCAGACGGTCTGGGCCGTGGCGCCGTGGATCCTTTTAGAGAGAAGGACAGAGGCTAGCAGACTGGTTCCGTGAAAGGCCAAGCAGACAAATCTCTTCCCTTTTGATGGAAGTTGTTTATGCAGGGAATTAAAGAGTGCTTTATAGTTTCCAATCATTTTGTGCTTGGCACAGACTTTACAAAGTCTTTGCCCATATTTGTTCCTTAGTCACTCCTTCCAGCTGTTCTGTGGGTGATTTCCATTCTCAGATGCGTAAATCAAAGTTCACACATCTGTCTGATCTGCCCAAGTAACAAGTGCAGTTAATAATAAAAAGTGACAGACCAGGACTCAAACCCAGGTCCTCTGACTCCAAGCACAGTGCCCTTGCACTCTGAAACAGGCAGCACCTCCTCCTGTCTGCAGGAGGCATGGGCTGTGGTCACTCAAGTTAAGCATCCCCGGACCCCAAAGTTATTATGTAAAGGAAAGTGCTTCCTTATTAACCACAGTGTGTTCTCTGGATGTTGTCCAGCCTTGTGTTTAATTTCCATTTAGCCTCCTTAGCTTGGAAGTACACTTCTGAACCAGATTTCCAATCCTGGAGCCCTGTTACTACCTCACCTCTCACCTGAACAATCTGTTATTTTTAGGAATTCAGTAATGAAAGAAAGTGCCTGCTTGGCCAGTCTTGTTTTTGTACTTGAGATAATTTTTTTGACATGATGTGGTGGGAACAGCTGCAGACATTGGCCAGTGCAGCTGGTGCTAGGATGGCATCGGGTCTGAATTTGCCATGAAAATGAATGAAGACACTGTGACCACAGGGAAGACTAGAGGCGATGCGGGAGTTTGGAGCTCGGAGCTCCCCGCTCTGCCATCAGCTCTAGGGCTGCACATCCGGGTGCCTTCCCGCTGTCCTACTCCTGAGGGCCGGACGGCTGCTCGGCAAAGCCAGAGCCTGCAGCGCGGCTTAACTTCCCTCCATTTGCACTCACGATGAGTGTGGGGTGTGGAGGAGGGCAGCCCGGGTCCCTTGACTGACGGGGGTCCCTGTCTGTCCCCTCCCCAGCACCATGGCGCTACAGCAAGCCCAGATGCTGCTGAGCATGAACAGCCTGGAGTCGGTGAACGGGGGCGTGCAGCAGAACAACACAGAGTCGTTTGCGGTTGCACTCTGCCACCTTGCTGAGCTGCACGCGGAACAGGTAGGCTGGTGGCCAGCTTGAAGCCTGAGGTCCGATGCCAGTCAGGCACGTAGGAGAACCAGTCAGTGCACAGCTAAACTGAAAGCAACTAGATTAATGCTTCTTACCCTCTTCCTCCAACCCCTTCCCTAACTCTCTCTCTCTCTCTCTCTCTAAGAAAAAAAGATTAATTCTCTTTTATTATAATTCGACGTAGTTTCCACTTCAGATGAAAGTTCACTTGTGGTCTCTCTGAGCTTCTATATAGACCAGGGGTTGGGAACCTATGGCTTGCAAGCCAGATGTAGCTCTTTTGATGACTGCATCTGGCTCGCAGACAAATCTTTAATAAAAAAAAAATAACGTTAAAAATATAAAACATTCTCATGTATTACAATCCATTCATTTCCTACTGCTCATGTTCATGGTTGCGAGTGGCTGGAGCCAATCACAGCTGTCCTCTGGGACAACACCAAATTTTTATTGGATAATGCTTAATGTACACGGGTCGTTGTATGGCTCTCACGAAATTACATTTTAAAATATGTGATGTTCATGACTCTCAGCCAAAAAGCTTCCCAATCCCTGATATAGACAGAAGATACATTACCTAATCAAAGATTGGGATAAACTGAAAAGCTTTTGGAGTCAATGAGATAAAGATAAACATCCCAACAATATAAGAGTGTAAAAAAGAACATGAACACACATACACAGAAAAAACATAAATGGCCAAAAAAAAGAAACATTTTCAATCCAGTCATTAAAGAAATTCAAGTTAATACCGTGCAATACCAGTTTCACCAATCACATAGGCAAAGATGCTGAAGTATCTGGGAGGATAGAGGCATGGAGCGCTGGTATGCAAGTACTTGGTACATTTCTGCAGGGTACCTAGTAATAGATATCAGAGAGCTTAAAAATGCCTAGCGTTTTGCTCAGCAGTTCAGTTTCTGTGGTTTTATCCTAAAGAAATATAAGTATGTATGCACCAAGGTAGTCATTGTAGCATTTTTTGGGGGTATTTTTCTGAAGTTGGAAACGGGGAGGCAGTCAGACAGACTCCCGCATGCACCAGACCGGGATCCACCCGGCATGCCCACCAGGGGGCGATGCTCTGCCCATCTGGGGGGTTGCTCTGTTGCAACCAGAGCCATTCTAGTGCCTGAGGCAGAGGCCATGGAGCCATCCTCAGCGCCTGGGCCAACTTGACTCCAATGGAGCCCTGGCTGCGGGAGGGGAAGAGAGAGACAGAGAGGAAGGAGAGGGGGAGGGGTGGAGAAGCAGATGGACGCTTCTCCTGTGTGCCCTGGCCGGGAATCAAACCCAGGACTCCTGCACGCCAGGCAGACGCTCTACCACTGAGCCAACCGGCCAGGGCCCCATTGTAGCATTTTTTAAAAATGAAAAAAATTGGGAACAATCACAATATTCCAAACTAGGAGATTATTTTGGTATATACTATAATTTACCTAATAAATATGATGATGATAGAGATTTGTGTTTATTGACACTGAAAAGATTCATTTGTTGAAAACATTTATTGCCTGACCTGTGGTGGTGCAGTGGATAAAGCGTCGACTTGGAAATGCTGAGGTCGCCAGTTCGAAACCCTGGGATTGCCTGGTCAAGGCACATATGGGAGTTGATGCTTCCTGCTCCTCCCCCCTTCTCTCTCTCCTCTCTCTCTCTCTCCTTTCTAAAATGAATAAAAAAAAAAAGAAAAAAGAAAACATTTATTGAGTGCCTAGCATGTGTTATAGGCACTTTACAAAAGTACTATGTATATTGGTTTTTGGAATATTTATGTTTTATATTTATGTTCATTAAAGAGGTCTAGAAGGATATGTGTAAAAATATTAACTGTAATTTCTTTGGTGGGATGAAAAGTCATGTCTTTTGTATTTGTAAGTTTTTATTCTAGAGTGAACATGTATTATGGGTGTAACTTCACACATAAAATATATTGTAACCTAAAAATAAAGTGACCTTTTGATATCTGACAGCCTCAGCCTAGTGACTCCCAGGTTATTGCACCCAGAAAAGTGAATCGAATACATCCCGTTCCTGGTGCAGCAGATGCGGCTTCAACACAGTTGTGCTCATCACTTGTGTCTTCTTGTTTAGGGCTGTTTTGCTGCCGCTTCTGAGGTGTTAAAGCACCTGAAGGGAAGATTCCCGCCCAATAGTCAGCATGCCCAGGTAACTGGTTCTTTGCATGACATTGGATTTATTTCTGAAAATACAGTTTTTACTGTATTGTTGTCAAATGGCAATATTTCAGATGCTGCCTTCAGTTTCTTGTGTCCTGGTTCCTTTCTGTGGCGTCCATGCATTAAGGTCAACGTAGGCAATTAGGGGATTCTGCAGGCCTTCTTCGAAAAGGCCGAGACATAACCTGAGAAGAGATTTAAAGCAGGATCCTTCTTTTCTTCCCATCTTCATGGTTTTAAATTAGTATTCCTAATACTTATCTCTAACTGTGTGGGAATAGGAAAAGAAATCGTCACTGTCTTTCGTCAGATCAAGAATTAGGTCCTGCCTGACCTGTGGTGGCGCAGTGGATAAAGCGTTGACCTGGAAATGCTGAGGTCACCGGTTCGAAACCCTGGGATTGCCTGGTCAAGGCACATATGGGAGTTGATGCTTCCTGCTCCTCCCCCTTCTCTCTCTCTGTTTCTCTCTCTCTTTCTCCTCTCTAAAAATGAATAAAATTTAAAAATAAAATAAAATGTGTAAAAAAAAAAAAAAGAATTAGGTCCTGGTTTTGTTATTTTGTCTTGTACTTGGCAACTCTAATCCTTTCCTCCCAGAATTAAATAACTGTTTGGGAAGATGTTGTACCCAGAGAGAATGAATTTATAAAGTAGTCCCAAGTCCCTGGTTTGTTTATTTATTTATTTTTTTGTATTTTTCTGAAGCTGGAAACGGGGAGAGACAGTCAGACAGACTCCCGCATGCGCCCGACTGGGATCCACCCGGCACGCCCACCAGGGGCGATGCTCTGCCTACCAGGGGGCGATGCTCTGCCCATCCGGGGCGTCGCTCTGTCGCGACCAGAGCCACTCTAGCGCCTGGGGCAGAGGCCAAGGAGCCATCCCCAGCGCCCGGGCCATCTTTGCTCCAATGGAGCCTCGCTGCGGGAGGGGAAGAGAGAGACAGAGGAAGGAGTGGGGGATGGAGAAGCAAATGGGCGCTCCTCCTAGGTGCCCTGGCTGGGAATCCAACCCGGGTCCCCCGCACGCCAGGCCGACGCTCTACTGCTGAGCCAACTGGCCAGGGCCTTTTTTTTTTTTTTTAATTTATTTTTCTGAAGCTGGAAACAGGGAGAGACAGACAGACAGACTCCTGCATGCGCCCGACCTGGATCCACCCGGCACGCCCATCATGAGGCGACGCTCTGCCCACCAGGGGGCGATGCTCTGCCCATCCTGGGCGTCGCCATGTTGCGACCAGAGCCACTCTAGCGCCTGAGGCAGAGGCCACAGAGCCATCCCCAGCGCCCGGGCCATCTTTGCTCCAATGGAGCCTTGGCTGCGGGAGGGGAAGAGAGAGACAGAGGAAAGCGCAGCGGAGGGGTGGAGAAGCAAATGGGCGCTTCTCCTGTGTGCCCTGGCCGCCCCTGGTTTCTTACAGCACTGATTTTTATCTCTAAAGAGGCTGAAAAAACTGTTAACAAGGGGCCGCTTTCTCTTCCTTCCCTTAGCAAGTTGAGTCTTCAGTAGAGTAGGGAATCTGAAATCATTAGCGATTGAGACCTGGGAATCTCCCACTGTGAGTCCCTGGAGTGGTTCCGCACAGTGGTCATTAGATATGGTGTGAGCACTCATCTGCCTGTGAGTTGTGCTAATATCTGAATTCAGAGCACCCAGGATGGGGGAGGGGGCAGTAAGCAATCAAGACAGAAGATAGCACCTGGGGGGACGAAGTGTGGTTCTGTGGTGGTGCTAACATTCTGCGGTAGTTTCGGTTACAGTTCTAGCTGTTACAAAGAAGGTGTACAGTAAAAAAAAAAAAAAGCTACGATTTAATTTACAGTTGACAGAAAAAACATTCATGGCAGATAAGTATATAAGAAGATGCTCAACCCTGACTAGTGGTCAGGAAATTACAAATGAAAGCAATAATGAGATATTTCATCCCCATCAGATTAGCCACAGGTAAAATATCTGAGAATACCAGTTGTCAGTGGGAATGTGGAGCGATGAGCAATGTCACAGGCTGCTGCTGGGGGCTGAAAAGTGGCAAGGCCCATCTGAAGAACACATGGGGACTGTATTTAGTGAAACACACATGCTAACAGCCCAGTGTTTCCACCGCTTGTGTATTCCCGAGATCAACTCTTGCGCAGGGAGAGGTGCATGAAAGGGTTTATTGCAGCATTTTTCAGAAGAGGGAAAAATTGATGCCACCTAAAAAAAAACCCATCAATACGAGAATGGATAAGGTATCACATATATCATTGAAAACTATTTATCAGCGAAAAGGAATGAACTAGAATTTCTTTTATTAATATGTGTAAACTCTAAAAATAATGTTGAGCTTTTCAAAGCAAGTTGTAATACAGGATGATACCGTTTATTTATACAGAGTTTAAAAATGTATTGGTTCTACCACATACTAATTATGGATATGTATGCATGTTGTAAAAGTGTAAGAACATGAATGGGAATGATAAATACCAAACCCAGTGCTTATTTTGGAAAAAAGAGAGGGGGAATGGAATTTGTACAGTACTTCATAGTTTGTAAGAGTATCTGAAGCAAATAAAGCAAAACGTTGTGGTTTTGACAGAGTTGATGATTGACACACATGTGTTTGTTATTTCATTAGTGCTTTTTCACATACTTGAAATTCTTTAAAATATTTTTTAATAGCAAAAAAAAGGAGTGTGTGAATTGTAAGGGTATTTGCTAAGCAAAACAAAACGCTTTCATATCTCTATTGAATAATCAGGTGAACACTTGCCATTTTGTCCCTAATTGTACTTTTTTTCTTATTAGTTATGGATGCTATGTGATCAGAAAATACAATTTGACAGAGCAATGCACGATGTCAGATATCATTTGGCTGATTCACTTGTTACAGGAATCACAGCTCTTCATAGCAGAGGGTGTATATCGGTAAGAGTCTTGGAAAACTCCAGCCCGGAATGAATTCATTGTCAAGTGGCTTTATTCTTTTTTTTTTTTTTTTGTGGCAGAGACAGAGAGAGTCAGAGAGAGGAACAGACAGAAAGGGAGAGAGATGAGAAACATCAACTCTTCGTTGTGGCTCCTTAGTTGCTCATTGATTGATTTCTCATATGTGCCTTGACCGGGGGCTACAGCAGACTGAGTGACTCCTTGCTTGAGCCAGCGACCTTGGGCTCAAGCTCGTGAGCCTTGCTCAAACCAGATGAGCCTGCGCTCAAGCTCGCGAGCTCAGGGTCTCGAACCTGGGTCCTCCACATCCCAGTCCAATGCTCTATCCACTGCGCCACCGCCTGGTCGGGCTCAATTGGCTTTATTCTTATTCGTCTTGTTTGTGGATTGAGTTTTTCATTTTAGCTTAGGAAGAAACTTTTTTCTTTTTATTATATATTACAGAAAGTGAGAAAATACAGATAAATAAAATGAAGAAAATAAGTACCCCCCAGAGATAATCTTCATTCTGATATCTATAGTTCCAGACTTTGTTCATGTGTGTGTCTGTGTGTGTGTATACACATGTATGCTTATACACATGCACATACTTTTTTTCCTCTTAACCATAACTCTGTCCAGCACAGTTCTTCCCTTTGTGGATCTAATTCCAGTCTCAAGTGAGAAAGTGGGGATTCTAACCCTGAAAGTGACTATACTTATACCCCTTGCAAAACATCAACATAACCACTTATGTTTATTTTGTTTTCTGTCAGAAAAGCAGTCGTACTGCAGGCTCAGAACCAAATGTCAGAAGCTCACAAGCTTTTACAAAAATTGTTGATTCATTGTCAGAAAATCAGGAACACAGAAATGGTGATCAGGTAAGAGAGGCCTTGCACGCACCCCACAGGCGGGACGTGGTGGCGGGAGCTCTCATGCGTGTCTTCCCCATTGCGAGCAGCGTCCTGCTGTCCGTGGCGGAGCTGTACTGGCGGTCTTCCTCGCCCACCATCGCGCTGCCCGTGCTCCTGCAAGCCCTGGCCCTCTCCAAGGAGTATCGGCTGCAGTACCTGGCCTCTGAAACGGTGCTGAACCTGGCTTTTGCCCAGGTAAGCCAATCTCTGTTTTTCTTAGCACATATTTGTACTCAAGAACTGGCATGGCTGGTAATGCTTTTTGGTTTTGAATAGGGTAATAATGAGCTTTGACTTCTTCCTGTGGCAGTCTGGGAATGCAGTCTCCATGGCAAGCCCTCCACAGCAGCCTGGAGTTGTGAACTTGGTGACAGGCTGACACCTCCCAGTGGCTCTGGCTTCACCGAGCTGTGTATTTAGTAATGGGTACTCACCTTTTCACTGAGGAAACTTGGATCATATTAATGAGCAGTGCCTGATTTAATGAGAGGATGAATAGAATAAAGAACTGAAGAAGTCATTGAAAGGTTTTGGAAATGAAATTTTTTTCTAAATATTTGTTTCCTCTCTCCCCTTGTGGAACAGAAAGGCTATGAGGGAAGGGGCATTTGTTTTTGCCCCTACTTTATCCCATGGTACCTAATATCTATATATAGCAGGCTTTTAATATTTATTCAATTAATAATTTTGAATTCACTAGACAAATTTACTAACTAAAGCAGTGGTTCTGCAAACTAGCTGCATTAGAATTATTGGGGGAATTAAAAAAATATCTGTAACCTGGCCTTCCCTAGAACCTACCCAGAACTCTAATGGCGGAGTCTAGGAATCTGTTTTCCTTTGTGGCTTCCCCAATGATTCTTTTTTTTTTTTTTTTTGTATTTTTCTGAAGCTGGAAACGGGGAGAGACAGTCAGACAGACTCCCGCATGCGCCCGACCGGGATCCACCCGGCACGCCCACCAGGGGCAACGCTCTGCCCACCAGGGGGCGATGCTCTGCCCCTTGGGGCGTCGCTCTGCCATGACCAGTGCCACTCTAGCGCCTGGGACAGAGGCCAAGGAGCCATCCCCAGCGCCCAGGCCATCCTCGCTCCAATGGAGCCCTGGCTGTGGGAGGGGAAGAGAGAGACAGAGCAGAAGGAGGGGGAGGGTGGAGAAGCAAATGGGCGCTTCTCCTATGTGCCCCGGCCGGGAATCGAACCCAGGTGCCCCGCACGCCAGGCCGACGCTCTACCGCTGAGCCAACCGGCCAGGGCCCCAATGATTCTTTATTGTCTTAATTAGGTTAAAATTCACATAATGTTAAATTCATGGTTTTAACCATTTTAAAGTATATACTTAAGTGGATTTTAGAATATCTATATTATATATATATATATATATACCAATATATATATAGAGAGAATATTTTAGAATATTTACAGTGTTTTCCAAAAATCATATTATCTAATTCCAGAATGTTTCCATTACCCCAAAAAGAAACCTCATTCCCATTAAACAGACCTACCTATCCTCTCATCCCAGCACCTGGCACTCACTTACTTTGTGTCTTCTATGGATTTGACTATTCTGTGTATTCCTATAATGAAATCATACAATATCTGGCCTTTTGTGTCTGGCTTCTTCACTTAGTGTAACGGTTTCAGGGCTCATTCATGTTGTAGCATGTACTACATCCCTCTTAACAGCTGAGTCATACTCCATTGCATGTACACGTGTATTGTTTATTCATCAGTTGATGGACAGTGGGTGGTTTCCACCTTTTGGCTATTATGATTAGTTCAAACATCCACGTACAAGTTTTTGTGTGGATATCTGTTTTCATTTCTCTTGGGTATGCTTAAGGGTAGAATTGTTAACATATAATAATTCGGTTTAACTTGATGTTTTTTCCTATTGAACCGTTGCATTCCTGGAATAAATCCCATTTGGTTGTGATGTACAGTTCTTCTAATATGCTGCTGGATTTTGTTTGCTTAATATTTGTTGAGGATTCTCTTATAAGAGAGATTGGTCTGTAGTTTTCTTGTGATAGCTTTGTTTTGCTTTGCTTTTAGGGTAATAATACTGGCCTTTTCTATATTTTGGAGTGTGAGAAAGATTGGTTCTAATTCTTGAAATGTTTGGTAGAATTAACCTGTGAAGCCAATGGTCCTAAGCTTTTCCTTGTTGGATTTTTTTTAAAGTTAAGTTTTTATTTTTAAATTACTCATTATTTTTTTTTATGGTAACAGAGACAGAGAGAGGGACAGATAGGGACAGACAGACAGGAAGAGAGAGATATGAGAAGCATCAATTCTTGGTTGCGGCACCTTCGTTGTTCATTAATTGCTTTCTCATAGGTGCCTTGACTGGGGGGTAGGGGCTACAGCAGACTGAGTGACCCCTTGCTCAAGCCAGCAACCTTGGGCTCAAGCTGATGAGCCTTGCTCAAACCAGATGAGCCCGCGCTCAAGCCAGTGACCTCGGGGTTTCGAACCTGGGTCCTCTGTGTCCCAGTCTGATGCTCTATCCACTATGCCACCGCCTGGTTAGGCAAAATGACTCTTATTTATTGACTTGAGAGAAAGAGGGAGCAGCAGCAGAAACGTCACCTTTCTGCTCCACCTATTTATGCATTCCTTGGTTGATTATTATACGTGTCCTCATGGGGATAGAACCTGTAGCTTTGGTGTATCAAGACGATGTTTCTTTTTCAGCTCATCTTTGGAATCCCGGAACAGGCCTTAAGTCTTCTCCACATGGCCATTGAGCCCATCTTGGCTGACGGAGCTGTCCTGGACAAAGGCCGGGCTATGTTCTTGGTGGCCAAGTGCCAGGTGGCTTCTGCAGCTTCCTATGATCCAGAAAGGAAAGCGGAAGGTAGGAAGCCATCCAAAGATTGTTAGGCAATACTATTGCAGAAAGCTTCTAAAATGTGGGGCCCAGAAAAAGAGAAGACATTAGACCTGGAACAGTATTTAAGTCCTGAGTGTTCACAATTCTATGTTCAAGTTTCATGCAGCATTTAAAGTGCTTTCACATGTATGTTTGTCATGCGGGTAGAGACAAATTCTATAGGGTTATTACACTATAGAATCTGGTACCAGGCTGGAAGTCAAGACTAAAGATCTTTTATAAAATCTTACTCTAGTGTATTTTTTTCTCCTCAAAGAGTTGAATATAAAAGTGTCTGCACAGCATAGGGAATATAGTCAGTAATATTGCAATAACTGTGTATGTGCCAGGTGAGTACTGGAAATATCAGGAGAAACACTAAAGTATATGATAGTCTAATCACTGTGCTGTACACCTGAAACCAATACAAAATAATACTGAAAGTAAACAGTATTTGAAAAATTAAAAAGTGTGTTTAAGTGCTAGTACACACACAATTTAAGTTAAAGTTAAAGAAAAGTAACTGGTACATGTTAAATCAATAAAAGTAGACATAAAGTTTTGGAAACTATGTAACGTGTTAAACTTGTGGTATTTTCCACTCCTTCCATCAGCTCTGGAGGCTGCTGTTGAGAACCTCAGCGAAGCCAAGAACTATTTTGCAAAGGTGGATTGCAAGGAGCGGATCAGAGATGTCGTTTACTTCCAGGCCAGGCTCTACCACACCCTGGGGAGGACCCAGGAGAGGAACCGATGTGCAATGCTCTTCCGGCAGCTGCATCAGGAACTGCCCTCGCACGGGGTGCCCTTGATAAATCATCTCTAGTGAGAACGTCCCTGCCAGGCTGCTGTGCAGAGTGAAAGATTTTGGACTTGTTTACACTCCCTCTTTCCATATTCATGATGTTCTTGATGTCTGTCTTATCAATAAACTTCAGAGTCGTTAGTCTTAATTTTGCTTCTAGAAGATACATATCTATTTGTTTTTCCTTTTCCTTTTGATAGCAAAGACACCAACCTTTTTTTTAAAAGATTTTATTTATTGATTTTACAGAGAGAGGAGAGAGGGAGGGAGGAGCAAGAAGTATCACTCATAGTTGCTTCATTTTAGTTGTTCATTGATTGCTTGTCGTATGTGCCTTGACCTGGCAAGCCCAGGGTTTCAAACCCACGACCTCGACTTTCCATTTGGATGCTTTATGCACTGAGCCACCACAGGTCAGGCTGCAAAGACACCAGCTTTTTGTTAATGAACAGCTATTAGCATGTGTTAAAGATAATGTTTCTCTGGGAAAAATTGCCAATATCTTATTAGAAATCGTGCATACTCTCCATCATTATGTAGCTTTGTTTACACATGCTTAGGCAAGACCCCTTTTGGTTATTGGTAGGTCTCGCCAGGGGATCAGTGCAGGTGTTTCTGTGACTTGAGTTTCCTTCCAAAGCTTTCCTGCTGTGTACGACTGAATGGTGCTGGTAGTGGGCCCGTGGGTGCTTGTGAGTACGTGTTGGTCCCTGACTGGAGTTAAGAAGGAAAAGATGTGTTTATGGATTTTAGATCAATGACAAGCATACTTCATTCACTTTCTGGCTGTCGACTTTCTTCTATCTTCTGCATGGGTATATTTTTTCTGTAACTATATAAATGAGAGATGATAATATCTTTTTTTCTTTTTTTGTGACAGAGAGAGGGACAGACAGGAAGGGAGAGAGATGAGAAGCATCAAGTCTTCATTGTGGCACCTTAGTTTCTCATTGAATGCTTTCTCATATGTGCCTTGACCGGGGGAGGGGGCTACAGCAGACTGAGTGACCCCTTGCTCAAGCCAGCGACCTTGGGCTCAAGCTGGTGAGCCTTGCTCAAACCAGATGAGCCCGCACTCAAGCTGACGACCTCGGGGTTTCGAACCTGGGTCCTCCGCGTCCCAGTCCGACGCTCTATTCACTGCGCCACCGCCTGGTCAGGCAAGAGATGATAGTATCTTAAGTCTAGGAATTCATCATGAATAAGGTGATTATAAATTAAGAAAGCGCCTGAAGCTCAGAGGTGTGTAATGCCATCAAACACACAATGTCTCTAATTTGCTCAACCCTGCAATTAAGCAGAAGCCAGGTATTGCTTTGTCTGTTCATGAACTTGATTTTATCCTTGAGTGTTCACAGGAAAATCTGTTTCAAGTCCAAAACAGCAACAAGACACCAACCAAATTTTGCAGCTTCTATCATCGGCTCTTTCTCCATTAAGTTTAAACCTTCTGATGGGAAATAATTTACCTGCAAAGCGCTTTGAAGCACGTAAAACCACTTCCATTCACTAGGGTGTATGGAAAAAAGAGATTCAATGCGGAGATAGGGACACTAATTGGAATGTTGATTGTTGGGTGTTTGGGATTTTTTTAGCAAAGGTGAGAGAGGGAGAGAGAGCACGCGCGCAAGAGAGATGGACAGACAGGGAGAGAGATGAGAAGCATTAACTTGGAGTTGTAGCACTTTAGTTGTTCATTATTGCTATCTCATACATGCCTTGATTGGGGGGCTCCAGCTGAGCCAGTGACCCCTTGCTCAAGCCAGTGACCTTGGAATTCAAGCCAGTGACCTTTGGGCTCAAGCCAGCAACCATGGTGTCATGTCTATGACTCCATGTTCAAGCTGGTGACCCCACACTCAAGCTGGTAAGCCTGCACTCAAACCAGCGACCGTGGGGTTTTGAAACTGGGTCCTCAGCGCCCCAGGTGGATGCTCTATTCACTGTGCCACTATGCTCTATTCACAGCCCGCCTGGTCAGGTGGTCTGTTGATGTTTAAAAATATTTACTTAAATTTATTTGAAAGGTTATACATGTAGAAGGTAAAAAAAATATTCTTAAAGACCTTATAAGTAAAAAGTAATTCTTCCTCCCAGAAAGTTACCATAACTGTATGTTTCTTCTTATTCCCCCAAATTAATTCTTTGATCTGATGTCATGTTGAGTCAATGTATTTAAACTAAGATCCTCCCAATCTAAGAAGTGATGTTAACCACTCAGCCTTAGTGTAAGAAGGTCCAAGAGATGGGGCACAGTTGCTCAGCTGTCCCCTCAGGTGTCAACGTTAAAAACCAGAAGTCATCAAACCTAACCAGGACAGGGCTACATTATTTGTGTGGCCCAGTGCAAAGTAAAACTACAAGGCCTATAGTAAGCAGAACCTTAAACCAGATAGGGGGCCCTGCTATGCAAAGAGCCCCATGCAAATGCACAGTTTGCATGCCCATGAAGCCAGCCTACCGCCCCTGACCCTGCTCTCAGCTTGCATGTTCACCCTGGTAGGACTGAATCCAAAGCTAACATAAAAAGACCATGGCTAGGCCTGGCTGGGTAGCTCAGTTGGTTAGAGTGGTGTCCCCACATGCTGGAGTTTGGTTCCTGGTCAAGGCACATACAAGAATCAACCAATAAATGCATGAATAAGTTGAACAACAGATTGATGTCTCTCTCACTTCCTCTCTCTTCAAAAATTAATAAATTTTTTTTACAAAAGCCATAGCTCCCTGACATCCGTGACTTAAGATTTATTGTCTGGGGCCCATCTCCTCCAGGGAGGAATAGTGGTTTAATGAAAAGTTGGAAACATCAGAGTGATCCCCAAACTCAGAACTGTCTGGGTTACTTCTTTCCTGGTGGATCATTTGGCAGGGGAAGAAAGAGTCAGACTGGTGTAATTAGGGATATAAAAGTTGATGATTTGGTTAAATGTGGAAAGGGTTTGGTAAGGAGGGAATTATGTCTAAATAGCCAGTTGACATTCAGGTCTATAACAGATCTTAGGATTTATCCTCAAAAGGGAAGAGAAGAAAGGTGTGGTGACCAGAGCCTGTGGTTTGGCATGGTGAGAACTCGACCCAGCAGGTTTGGTGTTGAGTGTTTCCAATATTGGGGCAGGTGGGAACAGATAGCTTAACACAGAGCGCCCTATAGTAAGTTATTTATGTATCTTCACACATTAATCTTCATTACAATCCTAAAAGGTAAGCAATATCATTAATCCCATTTAACAGACATAGAGATTGAGGTGTAAGGAGGTATAAGTAATTTACAGAGCTGGGAATCCAGTCTAGTGGGCACATTAGCCTACTGCTGCCTGTTCCCTGAGTTTTGAAAAGTCCTGCACTGGCCTGACCTGTGGTGGCGCAGTGGATAGAGCGTCGAACTGGAACGCTGAGACTGCCAGTTCAAAACCCTGGGCTTGCCTGGTCAAGGTGCATATGGAAGTTGATGCTTCCTGCTCCTCTCCCCTTTCTCTCTCTCTCATTCTCTCTCCTCTCTAAAATGAATAAATTAAAAAAAATAAAGTAAAAAGAAAAGTCCTGCACTGATTTGGGAATATATATTATTTTTCAGTTGGTTGGACACATAACTGATACTCTCAGTTGTCATTCACCTAGTGCCCAATACAGGCCAGACATTGTACTAGGTAGCATCTCTAATGCTAAACTGAGCACCATTTCACAGGTGAGAAAGTACGCTCCCGAGATTTCGGCTGCCCCACCTCCCTCACCAGGACAAGTCCGTCTGGATTCAGTCCCCCTGTGACCAGCTCGTGACGTCTGCTCTCCCATTGCCACACCGCCATCTCCTGAATATTTCAGCTGGTTCACAGTGTCATAGGTTTTGTCCTGATGCTTTTTGGGGTGGTCACACTGATTTTGTTCTTCCTTATAGTACATCTAAGACAAATGTAGACCTTTATGACTTCCCCTTTTATACTGTTGTTTATATTTGGGTCTAACAAACATATTAACCTCACTGCCTGTTGAATGCAAACTTCTCAGGGTCTTTTTTTTGCCAGCATTTTTCTACTGTCCTGTTGGCTGGGAAAGAATTCAATGAGTAATGGTGCGGTTAATCCGGATGTCTCTACCTGATGTCCAAGGTTTGGGAGGTGGAACCTGCCAGTGAACAACACAACTAGCACACAGAGCAGTTCCGGGAGGAGAAGACAAAGCTATAGCAAGAGTTTAGGATGCTCTCCTAATGGGTCAGGTCATCACTGGAAAGTCTTTTTTTTTTAAAATTTTATTTATTCATTTTAGAGAGGAGAGAGAGATAAAGAGAGAGAAGGGGGAGGAGCTGGAAGTATCAACTCCCATATGTGCCTTGACCAGGCAAGCCCAGGGTTTTGAACCGGTGACCTCAGCATTTCCAGGTCGACGCTTTATCCACTGTGCCACCACAAGCCAGGCCATCACTGGAAAGTCTTACTCCTCAACCTCTCCCTGGTACTGCCCAAGTTTACTTAAAAAGAAGATTCAAATGCTTTGTTTATTTTCTTGGTAGTCTGTGTTGTCAAGACAACAAGATCTGTTTGCCTAGATAAGGTTTTCCTGGTGCTATTGAAGGAGAAAAGCTCAAAAAGCAAAGCCAATTCTTCTTTCCTTTATCACTAAGAAGAAAATGGTTTGTGTGGGTTGAGTCCTATCACAAAGGGACTGAATGTCAATGAGAGACCGGTTGAGATGTTCTCTGCTTTGTTTTAATTCACATTAATCAGAAAGGCACACGTCTGATGGCGTTTTTCACTCTGTGCCAAGCATATTAATAGTTAACACCTCTGTGTGCTTTATGTGCCAAGCACTGAGCTATTATCTTTATGCATACAACTGTATTTCTTTTTTTCTTTTTTTGTATTTTTCTGAAGCTGGAAACAGGGAGAGACAGTCAGATAGACTCCCGCATGCGCCCGACAGGGATCCACCCGGCATGCCCACCAGGGGCGACACTCTGCCCACCAGGGGGCGATGCTCTGCCCCTCCGGGGTGTCGCTCTGCTGCGACCAGAGCCACTCTAGCGCCTGGGGCAGAGGCCAAGGAGCCATCCCCAGCGCCCGGGCCATCCCTGCTCCAATGGAGCCTTGGCTGCTGGAGGGGAAGAGAGAGACAGAGAGGAAGGAGTGGGGGGTGGAGAAGCAAATAGGCGCTTCTCCTATGTGCCCTGGCTGGGAATCGAACCCGGGTCCCCCGCACGCCAGGCCGACGCTCTACCGCTGAGCCAACCGGCCAGGGCCTACAACTGTATTTCAACCCCAAGCCCAGCCTGTGAGCTGAGCTAGGCTTATTGTCCCCATTTGACAGCTAATGAAAGCAGTCACCTGTCCAAGGCCACAGAGGTAATTAACTATCAAAGCTGGAGTTTAGGCCCTGGCCGGTTGGCTCAGTGGTAGAGCGTTGGCCTGGTGTGCAGGAGTCCCGCGTTCGATTCCTGGCCAGGGCACAGAGGAGAAGCGCCCATCTGCTTCTCTACCCCTCCCCCTCTCCTTCCTCCCCCCCCCCCCTCCAGCCAAGGGTCCATTGGAGCAAAGTTGGCCCCAGCACTGAAGATGGCTCTGTGGCCTCTGCCTCAGGCGCTAGAATGGCTCTGGTTGCAACAGAGCGATGCCCCAGATGGGCAAAGCATCGCTCCTTGGTGGGCATGCCAGGTGGATCCCAGTTGGGCGCATGCGGGAGTCTGTCTGACTGCCTCCCTGTTTCCAACTTCAGAAAAATACAAAAAAAAAAAGCTGGAGTTTGAACTAAGTCTGCCTGACTTCCCCAGTCACTGCTTTCAGTTGCAAAGCTGAAGGTAAACCAGTGAGTCAGCAATGGTACCTCCCTACATTCCAGGAATGTATAGCTCTGTGGGCAGGTCAGAATGCATGAGTGAAAAGTGAAGAATAACGCAGACAGGGTATCTGAACATCAAATAAATGGCACGGTCCTTGCTATAGGAGATCGGACTGGAGAGAGGACAGGAAGGGTCTGGGTCACAGCATTGCAGGAAATCCTTCCAGAAAGAAGTGAATTTGGGGCTACAGTTTATATTGGAATGTGTTCTTTCTTACCTTTCTCACATCATTGGCTTCTAACTTTACACAGATGCACATACATCTAAGTTTCTGCCCGTTAGCCAGTGTTCTAATAAAACAAAAAGATAATTCAGCAACACGATGGAAACATGTAGAACTGTATATATATTTTTAAATTTTTTTTTATTTATTCATTTTAGAAAGGAGGGGGGGGGAGAAGGCAGGGAGGAGCAGGAAGCATCAACTCCCATATGTGCCTTGACCAGGCAAGCCCAGGGTTTTGAACCGGCAACCTCAGCATTTCCAGGTCGACGCTTTATCCAGTGCGCCACCACAGGTCAGGCCAGAACTGTATATTTTAACTTGTAACTGGAAACAACATCAACCAATATCTATTTTGGTTTCTTTAGTACAGCAGGGGTTGCCAAACTATGACCTGTGGGCCAAATCTGGCATGCCATCTGTTTTCATATGGCCTATTGGCTCAGAATGGTTTATATATTTAAAATGGTTGAAGAAAAATCAAAACAATAATACTTTGTTACCCGAATATTATGTGAAATTCAACTTTCTGTGCTGTAAATAAAGTTTTATTGGAACACAGCCACGTCCATTCATTTACTTTTGCTGCTAGAATGGCAAAGGTGTTGCCAACAGACAGCATAAGGTCTGCAAAGCCTAAAATATTTACTGTCTGGCCCTCAACAGGAAAAGTTTGCTGACTCCTGTCACATAGACAAACATGTTCCGAGTGTTCCCTATCAGCCCCAATACATTTTTGGGGGGGCAGAAAATTGAAAAATACACAACTATGCATCCACCATTGAGAACTGACTTCACATTTCGCCATCAGCTTCAAATCCACTTATACGTAAAAGGCCTAAAACTTTATGACATTCATCAAATGACTATAACACGTTTCATGGATCCATTCCCATGCTGGTCACTTAGGACGGTTGTTCCCAGGTCTTCGGTATTCCCAATAAATACTTGCAATGCTGAATAACATCAGGAGGGGTGGCCATCTTATTGGAACGCTCCAATTGTTGGAGAGCGCCCCTGCAGCCTGGAAATACTAGAGGAGCTGAACAGAAGTGGACTGGAAATGCACCCAGTTGACAAGCGGACTTCAAACCTTTCATTACTTTGGCTTTTGACTCCCTTCTCAATTTTGGATTTCCTTTTTGGCTGCTTTGCAGAGTCAGTGAGACACCCCGTGGTAAGTCCTGGTTTAGGACTGGGGTTCACAACCACCCAAGGCGGGAGGCCTGGCAGCCCTTGGTTTTCTCTCGCCCTCGGCGGCGCTGCTACCAAGCTGGGACACCAACCACACACTTACGGCTCCAGCGAAGTAGAGCACTAAAAGGAGTGGCACGTTTGGTAAGAATATGGTGTTTTCTACACAAAGCATCTAAGTAGTCTTCGGGAAAAGCCAGCTTTCACTGGGTTTCGGTATTTTGGTACATCCAGGAGGCATAGGGGGTGAGGAAGGTACACCGTCCTTTAGCATTTAGGGCGAGTTCTGAGCAGTGGTGGGGCCGGTGCGGAAGGGGTTCCCCAAGTAGGTGCTCCGCAGCCTTGGGGAACTTTCAGGGACTCTGCCGCTGCCGACTGTTCCCGCGCGTGGCTAAACAAAGCTAACCCATCCCGCCGAAGGTGCCGCAGCCGCCGCGGGGAGAACCGGGGCAGGTGCGTTCGGCGGCCGGGGGCAAAGTTGCAGCGCAGCCTCCGCGCTCGTGCCCCCGGCGGGTCTCTCCCTCCTCGCAAGTTCGCGGCCTCCTTCCCGGCCCGGCCTCAGCCCACTCCGTCTGCTCGACCCCGCCTCCCCTTTCTTCTCCTTTCTCTCCGCTACTTTCGCCTCCGCGGGCTCCCGCCTCCCCGCCCTCCCCTCCCTCCCCAGCACCTGGCCAGGCGGCGGGGACGCGCCCAGGGGGGCGCGCGCAGGGCGCGGGCGCGGGCGGGGCCGGCTCGGCGCGCCGGGTTTCAGCGGCGGCGGCCAATCCCCGTGCAGCCCGCGGCGGTGTCACGCTCGAACCGGGACCCGGGCGGCTCCTCCCGTCCCCGCCCCCAGCGCGCCCGCCGGGGCTGCGCCGAGCCGAGCAAAGCGAAGCCGGGGGCGCAGACCGCGGGAAGCTGCGGCGGCGGCGGCGCGGAGGCCAGGTGAGCTGGCGGGAGGCGGGTCACGGTGACGGGGGACTCAGCCGCGGCAGCCCCGGCGCCCTCGGCCTCTTGGGGCGGGAGGAGCCACTTCCAGGATTGCAGACAAAGCCCTGAGGCCGGACCCGGGCTCCCTTCTCCAAAGGGACCCCACGTGCGCCGCCCCACGCCCCACCACGTGGGGGCTCAGTCCCCGGCGCCCCTTCCTCCGCATCCTCTGAGCCCCAGGGCCTGGGGTGGCCTCTCGGCGGGACCGCGCCTGGCCCAAGGTGGCAGGGGCGGTCCCGGAATTTGCAACCGAGGTCACCCGGGGGCTCGGGCAGCAAGGATCTTGGAGGCTGCCTCGGCCCACCCCCTCGCGTTTGACAGGTGGGGAGAGCCGGGGCGTACTGGGGAGGAGAGGGCCCACGGACTCGGAGCACTCGCGGGTCTTGGGGGCAAACGCAGGCCCTGGGGAGATTGGACACCAGGCGGCAGGACCCTAGGCCAGCGCTTGGTGCCGGGGACCGTTGCCTGTCCCCAGTCGGTTCTCTGCCCCGCCTCTCTCTGCCCCCCTCACCAAGTTCTCGGCCGGAACCTCACAGGCTTGGTCCCTTTGACCTAAATTCATCTCGGGGCTGCAGCAAGCTCGGTGTGCATGCAGAGAGGTGCCTGTACCGGCTCCCCTGCCTGACTCTTGAGGAGGCGGAGATGCTTGGCCCAGCCCCACTCAGCACTGGATCTTGGTGCCTGGGGCGCCACCCATTTCAGCCTTGAGCTTTTCCTGGCTCCCTACCCTCCTGCACTGCCCAGTTTGGGAAGTAGGGTGTTTTCACAGCTCTGCCAGCCATCCTCTCGTTTGGCACTGAAGAGGGTGCACCTCAGCCCCTCCCATCTTCCCCAGAGGGTTGGTGCAGGGGGGTGGCGTTTGCACGGACTGAAACTCAGTGCTGTTGGCAAGAGAGGGGCCTTCTGGCCTTGGGGTGGGTCATGCAGTGTTCACCTCCTAAGAGGCAACTTTTGCCTTCCTCAGCCTGGTAGTCCCCACAGAGCTAGGGATAGAAACTTAGAGTGCCCTGGAGCTGTGCAGTCATTTACTACTCCCCTCTCCTGGCGCTGCCCCCATCAGGCAGCCAAGAGGATAGCTCTTTGTCCCCAAAAGCATCCTTGTTCCTAGGGGTAGGCTTCAGGGGGAATTAGACCCCTCCTTCCGAACCACCCACATAAACATGCAATTTAAGAATAAGCAGTGTATATACTATGCAAATGTGAGCCTGGACCTTCCATTTAGATTGCTGCTCACAAACCCTTCCTATGTAGAAAGAAGCCATTTGTAATGAAAGCACACACACATTTTTGAATAAAAAACAGCCACCATTGGATGAGCTCATAAGTACTGTGCTATGTGTTGCATGCATCATCTCATTTAATGCCTAAAACTATCCTGGGAGGAAGAGATTTTAACCCCATTGCAGAGATGAGGAGATGGAGGCTTGAAATAATCCTGCGGTGTTGCTAGGAGTTAGCCCCATGTATGGAGGGGCTCACAGAGGTTAAGTATCTTGCCTAGGATCACACAGCCAACCCAGGTGTGTCAGCTCCTGGAACCTTTGCATTTTCTCACCTGTTTTAGAGCAGGGACCCTTGCAGGGCCGCCCTCAGCTTCTTGAGGAGTCCAGATTCGTTCATTAAACCAGCCTGGGAGGACACAGATCTACACAAGCTTGGCGCGATGCTGATCAGCCTAAGGCTTGTCTGTGCTCTCAGGTTGTTAATGGTCTAGTAGCCAAATAATATTTACTAATAACTGTGCCAGCAGCTCTCATCAGGGGCGGTCCTGCCTTCCTGGAAAGTGTTTGGAAAACTGTGGGAGTGACTTCTGGTTGTCAGAATGATCTGAGCACTCCTGGGTTTAGGTGGGCGGGAGCTAGAGATGCCACATGTCCCGCAAGCAGGCCAGATCTTAGACAGACGTGAAGAATTGCCCTGCCCTAAATGCCAGCAGTGCCCCTGTTGAGAAACACCAGGAGGAATGAGTGCCGTGGGAATGAAGGGAGCTGAGGGCAGTGGGGATTCTGGAGAAATCCCTTCTGCCTGGTGCCAGTCTAGGAGGCTTCCTGAGAGAGGTGTTATTTGTGTTGAGCCTTGAGAATGGGCTAACAAGTGGCATTTAGTGGGAGGAGGAGGGGAGGGTGATAGCACGGGGTGACCTGGCGGGGGAAACTTTCTGCAGTCTCCTTGAGAACCTCAGCCTTGATCTAAGAGGGGCTGGTGGGTGGGGTGGCACCTCTCAGGAGGAAGATCTGGACCAGGTGGCATAGGCAAGGCCTGTTTTCAAGGCATTTGGGCTCGGATTTTAACATGGACCACAGAGTCACCCTTATTCTAACATGAACCCATTTCATGGAAGGGCTCAGAGAAGCTCAGTAACTTGTTCAGGGTGACTGGTAGCCTGATATGCCTTCTTCCTGTAGCTGTGGGTAACATATGGTTCCCATTTCCTTTTCTGATCCTGAAGATTTGGGGCAAGTGCTATTTCAGATTTTCCTTTGGGTCAGAGGGACTTGTGTTGCTATATTTTGCAGATTTAAAAAAATTGATTGTAAGAAGAGAGATAGAGAGAAAGAAACAGAAAGAGAGAGAGAGAAACATTGATTTGTTGTTCCACTTACTTATGCATTCCTTGGTTGATTCTTGTATGTGCCCTGACCAGGGATCAGACCCACAACTTTGGGGTATGGGGTTGGCACTCTAACCAACAGAGCTGTTCAGTCAGGACTTGCTGATGTTTTGCTTTTCCAATAGCCCCTCTCTGTGGACCGGGTTAGAGAGGCCTGGCCCCATGGGCTGCTGTGGCCTTTGCCAGCACTTCTCTGCCTTCTCGCCTGGAAGTTGAGAAGATGCCCTTACAGAATGAATGTTTTGTGTGTGTGCGTGTTTCCAAAGTTAGAAGCAAGTAGGCAGTCAGATAGACTCCCTCATGTGCCCGAGTGGGATCCACCCGGCATGCCCACCAGGAGGTGATGCTCGGCCCTTCTGGGACATTGCTCTGTTGCAACTGGAGCCATTCTAGTGCCTGAGGCAGAAGCCATGGAGCAGTCCTCAGCGCCCGGGCTAACTTTGCTCCAATGGAGCCTTGGCTGTGGGAGGGGAAGAGAGAGACAGAGAGAAAGGAGAAGGGGAAGGGTGGAGAAGCAGATGGGCACTTCTCCTGTGTGCCCTGACCGGGAATCGAACCTGGGACTTCCACACGCCAGGCCAACGCTCTACTGCTGAGCCAACTGACCAGGGCCTGGACTTTTTTTCTTCCAGGCTGTGCTTGCTGCTCTTCCGACCTGTTCATAATACGGGACCTTTTGCATCTGGCTCCTTTCACTGAGCACACCGTTTTCAAGGTTCTTCCATGTCATAGAATATATTGGTGCTTTCTTTTTATGGCCGAGTAATATTCCTGTGTGTGGATAGATCACATTTTGTCTTATCCACTCATTTGTTAGTGGACACTTGGTTGTTTCCACCTTAAGGCCTTAAGGCTACTTCATTCCTGTCCTCCACCGCCCCTGGTTAATAAACCTCTGGGCACAGGACTTATTTGGTCACTCCATTTACAGGGAGAGGGCGACGGGAGAAAGATTCTCTAAAATCATTTGGGGACCAACTTCCTGGAACAAGGTTTTCGGGATTCGCTTAATTTCACCCCCACCTGCTCCTCCACGGGAATCCTAGCTCCCTTCTAAGCCCATCGCCCGGGGGCAGTGCATAGGTGGTTTTGGGGGAGTCTTGATTTCATTCGGGTCTATTCTTTTCAGTCGCCGTGATTTGTTAATTGTAGGTCCCCGCGTGATTTACTGGTGTGTATTTTGTGACACTTTTTTTTCCCAGGTAAGTAAATACGCAAAGTAAAGAAAGCCCCACCAGGTAGATGGAGCCCTAACTGCGATGCCAGGTGTGGAGTCACCTCAGTCTTTCCAGATATCCACGAAGCAGCTGAGCACCCCTCAGCCCCTCCCGTTTGACAGCTGGGGTCTTTTCTTCAGAGCTAGGCTAGGCTGTGTGCTGGGCACTTTCATACAGGAGCCTGGCTCTACAGCGACCCTCAAGGTAGGCCATGGTGGCTCCATTTTACAGATGAGAAATCGAGGCTCAGGTTGCTTCCTGATGGTTTCCTGATAGGCTCTCAAGTCTGCCTTGTCCCTTGGCCTCCTCAGGCTGGCGTAGGGTGCCCGTCCTCAGGGAGAGGACACCACCTCTTCTAGGCGGTTATACGTGGAAATAATTCCCGAATGGTTTTGCTCTCTGAAAAATAAGAGTTTGAATGAGTTTTTCTTTATGTCGTTCTTCCCTGATTGGATCTCTTCCTCAACAAAATGGGGGGGAAAAAGGCATATTTAAAAAGGAGTGAGTGTGGTAAGACTTCACAGGGAAGACCCACCCCCTGTTTTGGTATCCCCTGCTGGGGGGGGTGCTCCTGACCAAAATGGAGAAAGCATGATCTTAGCTGCCGACGTTTTCAGTTTCAACCGTGTTTGTCCTGTTGCCGCTGAATTTTTTTTTTTATTCAATGATGAAACCTTTTGAGCATAGAGAAAAGCCAGAAGTCTTGTGTTTTTGGCTCATGTTTTTGGAAGGAGGCCCAGGAGGTGATGGAAAGAGGGCAGCCAGGGCACTGGCCCTGGGCCCTGGTGCGCTCAGCTCTGACTGAAGACATAACTGTTGGGGGCCGGTGACAAGCTCTGCCCTGGAAAGTGAGTAATGCAGGGGCTTGGTCCCTGTCCCCAGGGAGCTCCCAGGCGAGTAGCCTGTGACCTGTTGGGGCGTGCTTTGGGAAAAGTAAAGGAGTCTAGCATCTTCCTTTCAAAAGAAAGGAGAGAAAGGAAATTCTGAGAGTCTGTGGTGCCCCCCTCCCCCACCCGCACCCCCATCCCACCCCCTCCGGAAAGCTGCTGGGAGACTATTTTTATGTTGTCTCCTTTTATCCGGTTGGTGTCTGTAAATAGTTGAGAGGTGGCAATGGGAGAGAGAAAAATGCTAATTGCAATTTGGAAACGGGAGGTGGGGGTCTCTGGGAGGCCAAGGTCTTTGTGGTGACAGAAGGTAGGAAGTGAGTGGGCGGGGTTGGGCACCGTGGGTGGCGCAGGAGATAAGCCTGTGTGGCAGTTTAGATGGGGAACCAGTGGTTTGAGTAGGGGGCAGGGTGTGGGGGAAGGACACCTCTCAAAGGCCTTCTTAAAGGTACTTTGGGATTTTGTCTTCAGTGCCTCTGGTGGAAAGAGATTTCATTTAGATTTATTCCAGACAGTTCTCTCCCCACCCACCCTCTGGGTCCAGGGGTGAGGGACAGAGTTGGACCCCCAGAGTCACTCCCCGCCCCTCTTTGCCCCTGGCTGGGGTTGCTTTCTTTGTGCTGGAGGTTGGGGAGGGTGGGAGGGAGGGAAGGAAGAAGATAGAGCATCACCTCCATAGGCAAGGAAAAGGGAGGGAGGAGGGCCGTGCGTGGGCAAGGCAGGTGGATTCCTGTGGTTTCTGAGCTGGTCCCCTCGTCTCTGATTTGCTAAGCTGCAGAATGTTCAAGTTGAAGTCTTTTTCTTTTGGTTACAAATCGCAATTCCAGTTGTTTCCCTGCCTGTTCCTTCGGGTCAGGGAAAGATGGGGAGGGATCCAGTGGAGGAAGAGGAAGGGGAGTAAGATGGCTTCTACCTCCCTTTTCCAAATACGTCCACCGCTACTCCCACACTCACACTTCGTCACTCTTTACCAGCACATGCTTGTCTTAGATATCTCGCTGCATGATTGGGGCCACTGGTCCTGGCTTGTCCTGGAACCTGCAGAGCCGCCCAGGACAGGACCTCTCATCTCACCTCCGTGGGTCTCAGCAACTCCATCGGCAGTCCAGGTGTTCTGACTATGAAATCTGTGCCCGGTCAGGTAGCTCTGTTGGTCAGAGCATTGTCCCGATAAAGGTTGTGGGTTCGAACCCCGTTCAGGGCACATAGGAGAACCAACCAGTGGAAGCGTGGATGGGTGAGAACAGCGAATCGATGTTTCTCTTAAAAAAAAAAAGATTATGAAAGCTGTGAGAAGCTGGAAATTCTTATGATACAAGTCAGCAAGGATGTGGAATATTAATAGTCTTTACTTTTGTGTAAAAAGTGGTGCATATGGACAACAGAGGGGAAGGTGAAAAGTTGTTTGTATGGTGGGGTTAGAGATAACATTTTTGTTTTAATATTAAATTAAAATCAATTGGGGGGGGGGTCCAGGCTGGTTGGCTTAGCAGTAGAGCGTTGGCCCGGCGTGTAGAAGTTCCAGGTTTGATTCCTGGTCAGGGAAGACAGGAGAAGCACTCATTTGCTTCTCCACTCTTCCCCCTCTCCTTTCTCTCTCTCTCTTCCCCTCCCTCAGCCAAGGCTCCATTGGAGCAAAGTTGGCCCAGGCGCTGAGGACAGCTCCATGGACTCTGCCTCAGGTGCTAGAATGGCTCCCGTTGCAACAGAGCAACGCCCCAGATGGACCGAGCATCGCCCCCTAGTGGGCATGCCGGTGGGTCCCAGTCGGGTGCATGCAGGAGTCTGTCTCTGCCTCCCCACTTCTAACTTCGGGAAAAAAAAATCAGTTGGGGGGCTTGAACTTGGTAGCCGCTAAAGTGCTTTCTTGGCATCAGCTTTTGTTTGGGGAGCATTTACTGCAGGCAGGGGTCTGTGTGG
Organism: Saccopteryx leptura; assembly: GCF_036850995.1. NCBI lineage: Eukaryota > Metazoa > Chordata > Mammalia > Chiroptera > Emballonuridae > Saccopteryx > Saccopteryx leptura. Next base: position 246,273,413 of record NC_089504.1, on the reverse strand, counting down.
TAGGCGAGGTAGGTGAGGCAGGTGCTGTCCCCAAGGCCTCATGGCTGAGGACAGGGGATGTGTGCCCAATTACAAGGTTCTGCCTGTCTACGAGCCTTTGATGTAGCACCTGGGCTCGCCCAAATAGAGCCCAGTCACTGTGGGCTCCCAATCACTGTGTGATTGTGGGCAAGTCACTCAGACTCTCTGTGCTTAAGTCTCCTCACCAGTGAAATAAGCATGATGCCAGTACCCGACTCATAAAGTTGTTGTGATGATTAAGTGAAATGATGCACGCAGAGTGCTTAGAAGAGTGCCTGGTGCTTGGCAAGCACTAGAGAAGGCTGGCCACCACTGTTGCTGCATCCACACCTACCATGGCTGCTGCAGTGATACAGTTCTTGTGTTGAAAGTGCTAGTTAGTTTCTTCCTTTCACTCTGTTTTGTTTTTTTGTTTTTTTTAAATTTATTTATTTATTTATTTTTTACAGAGACAGAGAGTGAGTCAGAGAGAGGGATAGACAGACAGTAACAGAGAGAGATGAGAAGCATCAAGCATTAGTTTTTCATTGCACGTTGCAACACCTTGGTTGTTCATTGATTGCTTTCTCACATGTGCCTTGACCGCAGGCCTTCAGCAGGCTGAGCAACCCCTTGCTGGAGCCAGCGACCTTGGGTCCAAGCTGGTGAGCCTCGCTCAAACCAGATGAGCCCGCACTCAAGCTGGCGACCTCGGGGTCTCGAACCTGGGTCCTTCCACATCCCAGTCCGATGCTCTATCCACTGCGCCACCACCAGGTCAGGCTCACTCTGTTTTGTTCATCAATCTTTCCCCATCTTTGATTTTTCTTTTTCTTTCTTTAAGATGAGAAAAAAAGAGACCCTGGCCATTTGGCTCAACAATAGAGCTTTGGCCTGGCGTGTATCAGTCTTGGGTTTGATTCCCAGTCAGGGAAAACAGGAGAAGCGGCCATCTGTTTCTTTCCCCTTTCCCCTCTCCTTTCTCTCTCTCTCTCCTCCTCCTGCAGCCATGGCTTGAATGATTCGAGCAAGTTGGCCCTGGGTGCTGAGGATGGCTCCATGGCCTCAATTCAAGTGCTAAAATAGCTTGGTTGCCAAGCAACAGAGCAGCGCCCCAAATGAGCAGATCATCGTCCTGTGGGGTGCTTGTCGGTGTATACTGAATATATATATATTTTAAAGATTAAGAAGAGAGAGAGAGACTTTGGAACTTCTGGTTTCTGCCTGAGTGTCGAGGTGAAGGCCATCTGGGTATCCAGGGGACTTGCAGCTGCCTGGCAGTTTGGCCTGGATGGGAACCTGAAGGTGTAGGGAACTGATTAATTATCTGGCAGGGAGTTTAGTGAAGAAGTTTTCTATCAGTCTGCCCCATGTTATCTGTCTGTCAGGATGCTTGGTTGTAAATGACAGAAACCAATCACAAATTAATTTAAGCAAAAATGAGAATTTATTGATTCATGTCATTAACAGCTCCTGGGGATATGGGCTTCAGGCATGGCTGGATCCAGGTGCCCAGACATTGTCTCCAATCTCAGTTCTTCTTCATCTGTTGCCTCTCTTCCCTCTCTTTCAACTGCATTCTAAGGCAGGGTTCTCCCCAGCCCCTGATAACTCTAGAAGTATATCCTCATTACTGTAAGTTTCACAGAAAAGAGACTTTCTTCTTAATACTTCTACAAAAATCTTAAAATAAGACTGGGCAGACAGACTTGGGCCACACAGGTACTCTTGAATCAATCACTTGACCAGAGTAGTGGATGTCCAGCTGACCAAGCTTGAAGTAGATGCCCGGCTGACCAAGCTTGAGGCATATGGGGACCCTTGAAGCTGCTGGTTCAGACAGCCGCATGGAGTCACCTTGTGCATGCAGGGATGGGTTCCCAGATGTGAATCAGGCTGCTGTTATCAAACTAAGGGAGCATAGATTGTAAGCCAGCTAAAAAAAGCTTCTGGCTATCTGAGTAGCCTTGGGATGAATGAAACAAACAACGCTCTCTAGCCAATATTTACTGAGTGCCAATCTAGAAAGTTGTAAGTCTTGGAGTTTAAGCAATCAACCAGAAAGGCAAAGCCACAGCTCTCTTAAGCCAATTCAGTGTCTCTCTGCCCAAATCCTGTGTTCTTTCTGAGCGCTGTAAGGCACTGTGCCTTGCCTCTCTCCCTTCTCACAGAAGTGGAGTCTCAGGGAGGCGGAAGACTGGGCTATAGGCTCCCTTTTATTAGGGATGTTGCCCAGTCTGCACTTGATTCCACACAATATGTGGACATTGCAAGACGGAACCAGTAATTTTCAGTCCCTTCCTAGAAAAGCTCAGATTAATTGTAGCTCTGCCTAGTACTGCTGCGTGACTTGGGGCAAATCATTAAACTTTCTGGGCCTTCATTTTCTCGTTGGTGAGATAGAATGGTTGGAGCAGGTGACCACGGGTGTCTAGTGCATCTCAGAGCAGGGCTTATGGGAGTGAGATAGGTCATGATGTGAAAAGGGGGAGGGCCTGTAAGGAAGCACTCAGCCCGCCTTTGTACTCGGCCTGCCCTCATGTTGGGGAGGCAGCGGGGAGTGGTGAGGACTGTGGCATGCTGTCCAGAACTGCAGCAAGTTGTTCCAAGAGACATTAAGGGCCCCAGGGCTATCAGCATGTCTAGTTCTTCGAGAGTCTCTGAAATTTTGATCCTTATCTGAAACCTCCCAGCTCTGAAATGTTGGCACTGTATTCCAATAGCTTCCTGCCATCGGCCCAGGGAGGGCCTTTGTCTTGGCAGAGACAATCAGTGCCAGTGCCTCCATACTGAAGAGCGTTCAAGGACAGACAGATGCCAGAGTTGGTGTCACTGAATCTGATAAGACTGCTTGGTTGGGCCAAGGCCCTGGATCTGGAATAGTCTAGCTGGTGTCAAACCTCAGCTCTGTAGCTAGTGCACCTGAGCCTTCCAGGTCTCCCCACTTACGCATTGGGGAACACTTCTGAATGGTGTGGCCTCTGAGGCAGCTGGCTCCTCTGGTGGGCTGGGGAGCTGTGTTAGTTTGATAGGACTGCCATGACGAAGTCCCCCAGCCTGGGGGCTTAGACAGCAGAAATGTGTCCTCTCAGTTCTGGAGGCCAGACGTCTGAGATCCAGGTGTCGGCAGGGTTGGTTCCTTCTGAGCCTGCGAGGGAGGATCTGTCCCATGTCTCTCTCCTGGCTTCCGGTGGTTGCTGGCGGTCTTTGGCTTCCTTGGCATGTGGGTGCAGCACCCCGATCTCCGCCGTCACGTTCTCATGGCCTTCTCCCTGTGCGGGGTCTGTCTCTGTGTTCAAATTTTTTCTTTTTATAAGGAAACTAGTCATATCGGATTGGGACCCACCTTAATGACTTCATTGTAGTTTAATGACCTCTGTAAGGACTTTCTGTCCAATTAGGCCACATTCTGAGGTCCTGGGGTTAGGACTCTAACCTATCTTTTTTTTGGGGGGGTGCACAGTTCAATCCACAGCAGGTGCTGAGTGGGGTCCCCATGGCTTTGACTTGGAAAGCCTGCTGCCTACAAAGCACGTGGTCGCTGGGCCCTTGAGCTGCCCGGCTCCCCTCGCCCTCACTCAGCCCAGGGGCCGCTTTCCGGCCCCCACAGCACTGCCTCACTCAAGGGGGGGATTCTCAGCCTGTGTCATTTCCCAGTGCTTGCGTGCCAGGCCGTCCTTGACCGCCTCCTGCCGTGCAGGTCTGAACTGGGGCCCTGTGTTCTTGCTGATTGCCTCCTGGTCTCCTCCCCCAGCTTGTGCTTAGAGAGTCACATGTTCAGAAAGCATGTCTGTGCTATTTCTCCAGCACAGAATAGGTCCTCAGTAAGTACTTGTTGATAGAACACACAAGTGAGTGATTTCCCTTTAGGACCTCCCTAGGTCTCAGTTTACCCACATGAGAGCGGGTGTGGCTGGCCAGGCCTGTTATCCCAGGGAGGGGTCGTCCCTGGCCTTGGCAGGATCCTGCAGCTATTTTGGGCTCCTTTGTTGTCCCATGGTGCCTCAGACCTCAGGGGACCCTGTGCCCTGTGTGTGTGTGTGTGTGTGTGTGTGTGTGTGTGTCCATCACCAGCAAGGCCCTGGCCCACTCACTGGCTACACGCCGTGCTGCAGCTCCTGTTGTGGCCCCTGCATTGGGTGAGAAGGCGCGGGTTGGAAATGGCCTCCAGGAAGTGGGAACCGTTTCCTAGAGGCCTGTGCCACTTGGCTTCCTGGCAGTGGAAGGAGCACTCCCCTCCTTCCTGGCCCCCAGCTCCAGTCCATCTGGTCCAGGAAAGGTCTGGTCGCTCCACTGTGCTGCCCCGTGAGAGGGGAGGGAAGCTCTCGGCTGCTAGCCCAGGGCAGTGGGGGAGACCTTTGGGGGTAAGGGAAGAGCCCAGGGTTGGGGCTGGAGGCTCAGGGGAGAGAGGGCTCTTGGCATCTTGTCCATCCCAAGCCATTCTGCAGAAAGGTCCTCTTCCTTTGGGGCCCTGAAATCCAATGCTTAGCAAGCAGTCCCTCTGTTGCCCCGGGGGGGGGGGGGCTGCTACAGGATTGAATGACCCCTGGCGGCCAGCAGGTAGCCTTGGTTGCCACATGGTAAGTGCCCAGCTGGATGTTAGCTGTTGCTGTTATTATGCAAACCATTGTCTTTTTGTATAGCATTTCTTTTCTTGGGGAGAGTGTTGATAGGTTTCATGACATCCTTATAGGACCTGTGACCCCACAACTGATCAGAACACTGGCTTGGACTCTGCAAGGGTCAGTGGCAGAACATCTTAAATTGTTAGGCTGAAGGGCCAAGCCCTAGCCTGCTGGGTGTCATGGCAGACCCATGGCCTCCAGGTGGCCTGGAGGCACTGAGTTTGCCCTGTGCTCCCTGAGACCCAGACACACCCGCTTGTGCAGCACGAGGCATCCACCTCCTCCTGGCCAGTGTGCATGTCCTCTCCTCCCTCCTGCAGACCTCTCGGGCCAAGGCCAGGCCAGGCGCCAGCCTGTCAAGGAGACTGATTAAAAGCAGTGTTGCTGGGGGCAGATGGCTTGGTGTCCTTGGCCTGGATTGGAGATCAATAAGCAGTTGTTTTTCTGTTGGCAAGAGAAAAAAAATCTCTGTTAAATTTCTCAGGTGCTGCCAGGCTAGTTTTCTTTTTTGAAATGCTGCAGCTGTCCAAGGTGGCTCTGGGAGGGAGGACGGGCCACTGGAACTGCGACCCTGCTCTGAGGCAGACAGGACCACCTGGCCAGCGCTCCGGACGCCACATAAGAGCAGGCTGGCTCGTGTGGACATCAGTGCCTCGTAGGAACATTGTGGAACACAGCCTGGCAGGTAGTAGGCATTGGATAGGTATTTGAGGAAAGAGCTCTTTGAGCCCTTAACCATCTCCCAGGCAGAATGTTGAGTGCATAGCTCATTTGATAATCCTCATGACCTGACCCTGGCCACATAGCCCGGTTGGTTAGAGAATCGTTCTGAAGGGCAGAGGTTGCTGGTTTGAACGCTGGTCAAGGCACATACGGGAATAGATGGATGATCTTCATGACTTTAGTATGAGTGCCCATTTTATAGATAAGAACACCAAGGCCCAGAGAGACTGAGTCACTTGCTCATGACAAGCCTAAGCAGTTGGACTTCAGAGGCCCTGCTTTTCCCTTCCTGGGAGACAAGGACCATCAAAGGGATCTGTAAAGTAACAGCAGCCAGGACCGCAGAGAACATTGAACTTGGGTTTGTGTTCTTTTGCTGATAGGGAAGCCAAGACAGGGAGGGACTCAGATACAAAAGGGGCTCATAGAGGAGCGGGAGATGGACCAACTGCTCCCTCCTCTCCTCTCAAGGAGGGAGGTAGCATGCTGGGCCTTATCATCCCAGGTCCTATCATGGCTGTAGTCATTCTCCGTCCTTTAAACATGTATTCCTGAGTTTTTATTTTTAAAGGTAAAGGCAGTGAGAAGCACGTCCCACCCACCGAGTTTCCCCACTTCTGCAAACCAGTTGTTCTCTCTTGAGGCCACTGTTACCTCAAGAAAGAACAACTCTCGTGTACACGAGAAAGGTTTCTCGTGTACCTTTCTGGGAAGATGCTCTGTGTTTGATTATGGGCGCATGGATGGCCCTTTGTGCCCCCGCGCCTGCAGCAGCATGCTAATGCTTTGGTTTTTCCATGTACCAGTGTGCCTTGGAGTAATTCCCCACGGGATGTATAGAGTCACCTATTTTCAAATAAATGCATGGTTTTCCTCCTGGGATACATTTACCTCATTTTATTTACTCAGTCCCCTGTGGATGGTCCTCTGACACCATACTACCAATGCAATCTTGTACGTACATCCCTTTTTACGTGTGTGAGGTTGTCTGTGGGGTAAATACTCAAGGTGCAGCACTGCTGAGTCAAAGGTATATATGCATTCGGGATTTTGCTAAAGAGTGATGAATTTCCCTTCGTAGAGACGGTGCCTATTCATACTCCCCGTAACCTCTTCAAGTCGTGTTATTATTACTTTTTTTTTGTCTTCACCTTACCTGGCAGCTGGAAAAAGTGGTTTTCACTGTAGCTTTACTATTATTTTTGTAAAATATACATAACACAAAATTAACAATTTTAACCATTTTAGGTGTGCCATTCCATGGCATTTAGTTAAATTCACAGTGTTGTGCGACCATTGGCGCACTGCGTCCAGAACTTTTTTTTTAATCACCTCAGACAGAAACTGTCCGTTTTATTTATTTATTTATTTATTTTTAATTTTTTTGTATTTTTCTGAAGCTGGAAACGGGGAGAGACAGTCAGACAGACTCCCGCATGCGCCCAACCGGGATCCACCTGGCACGCCCACCAGGGGCAATGCTCTGCCCACCAGGAGGCGATGCTCTGCTCCTCCAGGGCGTTGCTCTGCCAGGACCAGAGCCACTCTAGCGCCTGGGGCAGAGGCCAAGGAGCCATCCCCAGCGCCCGGGCCATCTTTGCTCCAATGGAGCCTTGGCAGCGGGAGGGGAAGAGAGAGACAGAGAGGAAGGAGGGGGTGGGGGTGGAGAAGCAAATGGGCGCTTCTCCTATGTGCCCTGGCTGGGAATCGAACCCAGGTCCCCCGCACGCCAGGCCGACTCTCTACCGCTGAGCCAACCGGCCAGGGCTTAGGAGGTTTTTTTTTGTTTGTTTGTTTGTTTTGGAAACTGTCCCTTTTAAACAGTGACTCCCCATCTCCTCCACCAACCTCTGGCTGCTTCTGTTCTAATTCCTGTCTCTGTGACTCTGCCTGAGCGCAGTATCTCATCTAAATGAAATCACGCAGTATTTGTCCTTTGCGATCTGGCTTGTCTCACTTAGCATGTTCTGAAGGTTCATCCATGTTGTAGCATGTATCAGAACCTCCTTCCTTTTTATGGTTGAATAATCCAGTGTATGGATAGATCACTTTCTGTTTACATCATCAGTTGGTGGGCACTTGGGTTGTTCCCACCTTTTAAAAGGCTGTTGTGAACAGGGATGTGTATGTATCTGTTTGAATCCCTGCCCTGAATTCTTTGAGGTATATACAGTACTTAGGAGTGGACTTGGTGGGTCATGCAGTCACTCAACATTGAACTGTTTGAGGACCCATCAAACCATTTTGTGATAGTTTGAGTTTCTCCTGCCATAACCAAGGCCAAGCAAGCATCTTGTCACATGATTGGGTTTCTGCTGGTCCTTTACTGTGAACTCTGTGTTCATAAATCGTGTCTGTGTCCAGGCTGGGACCCATGGGCATTTCCTCAATGCCTTTCCATTGGCCTTTCCTCACCCCACAAGGGCCGAGACTCCAGCTGCCTGCATCACGTCGAGATGGCCTGACATAGAAGCTGTCCAGGAATACTTATTGCAGGACTGTCCCAGAAGGGCCAGTGGCATTCCTCTGCTCCTCCTTCCGGTCCTCCAGGGAGCACCGGCTCTCTGCTCCCATCGGCACCTTCCTCTCTGTTCCCTCACTGCCACCCAGTGTCATCAAGAGATAATTTATTCATAAAAATCCCTCTTCTTAGCACCTTTGTGGTGATCAGCATGAAGCTGCCACTGTCCACACCTGTGGACACTCCCTGAATTCCAGCGGCACCTGTGACATTTGTCCAACAGAAATTGTCAAACACATGAACCACAGGTTAATATTCTATCCCAGGGACAGAAGGAATTGACAGTCTAAGGGAGTGTGTCAGTCTTTTTTTTTATTAACTATTTAAAAATACACAGTTCAGTGGCATTTAGTACATCCACAATCTATCTAGTTCCAGAGCATTTTTATCACCCCAAGTAGGAAACCCCACTCCCATGAACAGTCATGCCCATTCTGCCCAACATCTTCCCAGACCTAGGCACCCACTAATCTATTTTCTGTCTGAAGGGCTTGGCCTATTCTAGGAATTTTGTATAAATAGACTCAGACAGATGTGACCTTCGGGACTGGCTTCCTTCACCTGGAGTGATGTTTTACAAGTTTATCTAGATTGTAGCACGTCAGTGCTTCCTCCCTCTTTAGGCCAGAATCATATTCCGTTGTGTGGATGGGCCCCACCGTGCCTACCCGTTCCCCTGTTGGTGAACGTGGAGGCTGTTTTCCCTTTTGGCTATCCAGCATCGGGATATCTGGGCATATACCTCAGAACAGAATGGCTGGCTCATGCGGTAATTCTCTAATTTTTTGAGGAACCATCAACCTGTTTGATATGAAGCCTGGCCCCTCAGATAACATAAACTGCCCCAGCTCACATTGTCTGGAGCACCTGTCCTTTGTCTAATGGGAGCCCTGACTCCCACCTCTCAGTTGAGGATCACTGGCTAGCTAGACCGAACTGCTGTGCACGTGGGCACATTAGGAGACCTCAGACAAATCCCTTTCTTTCTCTCAAGCCTCCCTCTCTTTCCCCATTTATAATACGGGGGTGTGATAGCACACCAATAACCTAGGATGCTTGTGGGGTTATGCTGATGCATAGATGTGGTTTTTTTGTTTTTTGTTTAAAAAACATTTTTTTTCTTAAAGGAGGGGTGGCAGAGACAGACTCCTGCATGCGCCCCTACTGGGAGCCACCCGGCATGCCCACTAGGGGTGATGCTCTGCCCATCTGGGGCCCCTGCTCCATTGCAACCGCAGCCTTTTTTAGCAGCTGAGGCGGAAGCCATGGAGCCGTCCTCAGCGCCCGGAGTCAGCTGGTTCCAATCAAGCCATAGCTGCTGGAGGAGGAGGAGGAGAAGGGGGAGGAGGAGAAAAGGGGGGGGGGGAGAGAGAAGCGAGAGGGGGAGGGGTGGAGAAGCAGATGAGCATCTCTCCTATGTGCCCTGACCGGGAATTGCACACCGGGCCAAAGGCTGTACCACTGAACCAGTCCACCAGGGAAAGGTGTGGATGTTTTGTGAACTGGGAAGTGCTGTCTGAATCATTGCGCCGGCGAAGTGATGCGGCCTTCAGATCACCCTGCACAAGTGTTCCATTTGGCCTGCCCAGCATTCAACAATACTTGAAATAATTGATAATTAAGAAAAACATCTTGGGATCTCACTTGACATTCTGGGTTTAGGGCTTCTTTTGAAGAAAAGAAAAAAACGGGAGAGCGGTGCAGTAGTCAGCTCAGATCCCTGCTTAGCAACAGGTGTCCGGAGCTGGAATTAGCCGCCCTGTCCATCGGGGGCGTCTCTGCTCCATGTTGGCGTTTTCTTGTACTTGGTTCCTTCTGGAATTGTTTGGAATTCTTGTTATATGTGGGAGGAGGGGCTTTTAAAATAAGGAAATGTAAAGTATTCATTTCTGTGTAGACTCAGAGATCGGGTTTTGCAAGATTTTTTTTTTAGAATGTCAACTGAGGCTGGAAGGAGGCACCAGCCTGGGTCTGCAGCAGGGGGTGGTCACAGACCCTTCCTCTCTCCGCAGGCGGCACCGCTGCCTTGCCGATGGGCGTGCCCTGGTGTGTCCACATCCGGTGAGGTCCCTGCTCGCACCATGTCATCATGCGTCTCTAGCCAGCCCAGCAGTGACCAGGCTGCCCCCCAGGATGAGCTGGGGGGCGGGGCTGGCAGCAGCAGCGAAGGCCAGAAGCCCTGCGAGGCCCTGCGGGGCCTCTCGTCCCTGAGCATCCATCTGGGCATGGAGTCCTTCATTGTAGTCACGGAGTGTGAGCCAGGCTGCGCTGTGGACCATGGCCTGGCCCGGGACCTGCCCCTGGAAGCTGATGGCCAAGAAGTCCTCCTTGATGCCAGGTCCCAGGTCTGGCCCCACCTGTCCAGTTGCAAGCTGTCCCTGCAGGAGCAATCCCAGCTGGATGCAAATGGCTGCTGCGTCCACCCAGCCCAGCCCTCCTCGCCTGTCAACTTGCCACAGTCCTCGCCGCGGCTGCCCCGGAGGCCCACAGTGGAGTCCCACCATGTCTCCATCACTGGTATGCAGGTGCGTGAGCGGGGACATCACGGCCCGGGTTCTCCATGTTAGATCGGCTCTCCCAGAACATCCTAGTGAGACCGGCTGATTTGGGAGGTGACCTCAGGTGGGGAGGGAAGCTAGGGAACGGAAGGCAACAAAGGATGCAGTTAGGGAGTCAGTTACCATTGGGCAACTGGGGAGCACGGGGCACAGGTAGAACATAAGTCTCAGAGTTATCGCACCTGAGGGCAGGGGAACTGGGTCTTTTATTCCCCTGCTCAGTTGCTGGTGAGGGCAGCTGACAGTGGGTGACCTGCCCTGGGTGTGGGCAGAGCAGCTCAGGGCCAGAGAGAGCCTCTAGCAAAGAGATGTGTGTGTTGGTGGTTAGAAATTGTCTTGGGGGCTCTGCAACTTAATTTCAAATGAACATTTTATAAGTGGGAACAAGTTTTTAAAAAATGGGTATTAAGAGAGGACGTCCTGTTTGGTTACTTCTTTGCAGTGTACAGAAGCAGCTGTTAGAAGTCAGGACACTGCTCAGTCACCCTGCAGAGGGGCCAGTGACTGAGGATGCTTCCAGGGAACAGAGAATGACCTCTTTCTTGGTTGGGGTCATGGTTACAAAGTATTTGTTTCCAGCCCTGACCAGTTGTCTCAGTGGTAGATCGTTGGCCTGGCATATGGATGTCCCAAGTTTGATTCCCAGTCAGGGCACACAGGAGAAGCGCCCATCTGCTTCTCCATCCTTCCCCCTCTCCTTCCTCTCTATCTCTCTCTTCCCCTCCTGCAGCCAAGGATCCATTGGAGCAAAGTTGGCCCAGGCACTGAGGACGGCTCCATGGCCTCTGCCTCAGGCGCTAAAATGGCTCCAGTTGCAATGGAGCAACACCCCAGATGGGCAGAGAATCACCCCATAGTGGGCATGTGGGGTGGATCCTGGTCGGGCGCATGTGGGAGTCTGTCTCTGCCTTCCTGCTTCTCACTTCAGAAAAAAATAAAATAAAAATAAAAACAAAATGTTTGTTTCTATTTGTGACACATTTGTCTAGCTGCAAATATACCACTCATGTTCTGTGTGTTTCTGCTTAATTTCCAGGACTGTGTGCAGCTGAACCAGTACACACTGAAGGATGAGATTGGGAAGGTAAGTATTCTAGGAGCCAGGGCATCTCAGACAGCACGGCGGTGGGGTGGGGACTGCTTGAGCTGGGAGCGGGAGTCGGAGGGGAGTCCTCAGAGGCAAGGGTGGAGGCAGAGTTTTATGATTCATAGTTCGTGTGTTTTGTTTTGTTTTTATATCATAATATTAATCTGTTTCTGGACCAGCACAAAAAGCATCTGGGAAAATCCATATCACCATGGTGATAGTGACATTACCCCCATATTAGTTGGCTCTTTTCCCCCCTGAGATACTCTCATGTCTCTTTTTGCTTTTGTTTTATCCAAAGGCAGTATCATTACAGGACTCAAAAAACTCACACCTGGCTCTGGATGGATAGCTCTGTTGGTTAGTGTCACCCTGAAGTACAGAGGTTGCTGGTTTGATCCCTGGTCAGTGCACATGCAGGATCAGATATTCTGGTCTCTCTCCTGTTCTCTCCTTTTCTCTCTCTAAAATCAATAGAATAAACATTAAAAAAGAAAGAAAAGAAAAATAAAAAAACTCACATCCGGCCCTGGCCGGTTGGCTAAGTGGTAGAGTGTTGGCCCAGCGTGTGGTTTTCCCAGGTTTGATTCTGGGTCAGGGCACACAGGAGAAGCACCCATCTGCTTCTCCACCCTCTACCTCTCACTTCTCTCTCTCTTCTCCTCCCACAGCCGTGGCTTGATTGGCTTGAGCGACTTGGCCCCGGGCGCTGAGGATGGCTCCATGGCCTCCGCCTCAGGCACTTAAAAATGGCTCTGGTTGGAACAGCGCAGCAGCCCCATATGAGCAGAGCATTGCCCCCTAGTGGGCTTGCCAGGTGGATCAAGGTCAGGGCCCATGCGGGAGTCTGTCTCTCTGCCTCCCCTCCTCTCACTAAAATAAAAACAAAACAAAAATAAAACCTCACATCTATGCCTGGCCTTTGGTGGCTCAGTGGTTAAAGTGTTGACCTGGAATGCTGAGGTTGTCGGTTCAAAACTCTGGGCTTGCCTGGTCAAGGCACATACAGGAAGCAACTCCTCTGAGTTGATGCTTCCTGCTTCTCCCTTTTCTCTCTTTCTCTTTCTCTCTCTGCTCTCTAAAAATCAGTCAATAAATAAAAAATGTTAAGAACTCACCTACCGCCTGACCAGGCGGTGGCGCAGTGGATAGAGTATCAGACTGGGATGCGGAAGGACCCAGGTTTGAGACCCCGAGGTCGCCAGCTTGAGCGCGGGCTTATCTGGTTTGAGCAAAAGCTCACCAGCTTGGACCCAAGGTTGCTGGCTCGAGCAAGGGGTTACTCAGTCTGCTGAAGGCCTCCGGTCAAGGCACATATGAGAAGGCAATCAATGAATATCTAAGGTGTCACAACGAAAAAACTAATGATTGATGCTTCTCATCTCTCTGCGTTCCTGTCTGTCTGTCCCTATCTATTCCTCTCTCTGACTCTTTGTCTTTGTAAAAAAAAAAAAAAACTTACCTGCTAATAGAGAGCAAACATAAATGAGCAAAGCATGCTAGGTGTGACGGTAAGGAGTGGTGAGGTCTGTGGTCAGCTTTTAACCTATGGAAATGAGAGCTCCATACCTGAAGCACACTAGGTATGAGAGTAGAGAGTAGTGAGGTTTGTGGCAAACCAACATATGGAAATGATTATAGCTCCATATGGTCAGATCATGTGATTTTCTGAGGCTGGGAATCTGAATTTTTATACCCAGTTGTTCTGTTTTTAAAAATAAACTTTCTAAGAACTATAGAGCTAACAAAATACAATTGCAGAGAAGATTTGGCCAACGGGCTGCCAGTTTATAACCCGTACTGGAGTCCTCATTTAGCGACTCAATTTTTTTTTTTTTTTAAGGAATATTACCAGGATACCATTCAATTAGAATATTCAGTCTGGAACTATCCGGATGTTTTCTTGAAGCAAGGAGAATAGATCTCCAACACTTTCCTCTTTCATTGCTGTGATACCGTTAGCGACTCAAGTTTTGATTGTCTGTCATGGTCATCTCCCTTTATCCAGGGCTCCTATGGCGTGGTCAAGTTGGCCTACAATGAAAATGATAATACCTACTATGTGAGTACCCACATTCCCCCTCCCCTCCCCCATCCTTGTCTAAAGGGATAAAAGTCTCCTTTCTAGCACTCAGCTTCCTTGAAGGTTTTCTTAGCTGTTGTCTCATTTTATTGTTAGTCCATAGTCATTTTGTGTGTTAGGAAGGGTGTGCTGTTCCCATTTTACAGATGGGGACAGAGGGAGGTGAATTGATGGCTCAGGAAGAGTGAATGAATGAATTCAGCAGATGTGTTATAGTGCTCACTCTGGGCTCCCATTTCTACATCCACCGTAGCCCTCACAACCGGGAGGCAGTGAGCCAAATGGCCTTTGTAGCCGAGGCTTTGCAATCACTCCAGTGTGGGTTCACAGCTTGCCTCTCCCGTGTGCCAACTGCATGGCCTCGGGTGGCTGTCATAACTGCGCAACCTCAGTTCTCCCTGTGGAAAGTAGCCGTCAGACCCATCCCTCGCCCATCGCTCGGGCTCCCTCCTGTCTTGATAAAGTGGCAGTGAGTCAGTCCTGAGGCTATGCTCTCCCAGCTGGGAGAGCTGACCTGGAACCTCGGAAGCACCCTCAGGGCTCCGCATGACCTGCGGCTGCCTGACCCCCTCTGGTGACAAGGTACTCACCATGTTCCCTGGGGCGCTAAGAGCTTGGGCCAGCCCAGGAGTGGAGGGAGCCCTCCCTACCCCCTCCTCCGCGCTTTAATCAGGAGATGGGGGTCTTTCCTTCCGCAGGCTATGAAGGTGCTGTCCAAAAAGAAGCTGATCCGACAGGCGGGCTTCCCACGTGAGTTGGGCAGGCGGGGTGGCCTTTGCTTTTGGGTGCGGGGGCCTGGGCTTGGCAGAGAAGATCCCACTGAATGGTGTCCCCTGCGGAGGGTGCCTTGGGTGGACATCCCAGAGACAGCGCTGGGTCTCCTACTGAGGTTTTATTCATTTAATATTCATTAAAAAATATTTATTTATTAACATAATACAGATTTCAAGTCAAAACACTTTATTAACATAATACAGATTTCAAGTCAAAACACCCATGAGAGAAAAATAGTTTGGAAGCTCCTCAACAAGTTAAATATGGAATTACCACGTGAACCAGCAATTCCACTCCTAAGTGGACACCCACGAGAAATGAAGACATATGTCCACCCAAAAGCTTGCACATGAGTGTTCTTACAAACACTATTTATAACAGCCAAAAAATGGAAACCACCCACATGTCTGTCAGCAGACGAATGGATAAACAAAAAGTGGTCCGTCTGAGAGGCCTCCTCAGCCGTAGGAAGGAATGAAGTGCTGATTCATGCTGTCATACAGATGACCTTGGAAACATGATGCTGAGTGGAAGAAGCTGGTCATAAGGTCACCTGTTGTGTGATGCTACTTATGGGAAATGCACAGAATAGATCCATCTATAGAGAAGCAGACGGGTCGTTTCCAGGGGTTAGGGGGTAAGGAGAACTGGGGAAGATGGCTGATAGGTACAGGGTTTTGGGGGGCAAGCCATGAAAATGTTCTGGATTAGATGGTGGTGGTGGTCACACAACCTCATGAATGTGCTAAAAACCACCGAAGTCTAGTTTTCAAAAAGATGAATGAAAAAAATATTTATATACTATGAGGAATTTGAAGCCATGTCTACCAAAAGAACAAAGAACAGGAAGGCTTATACTGGAGAACAACAGGTACTTGGGAGGGAACACCCAGTACAGTGCACAGAGACGTGAGGTAGAATTGGGCACCTGGAGACCTGTATAATTATGTTAACCAGTGTCAAATAAATCCAATTAAAAAAAATAAACCTACAATGATATTAATATTGGATGTAAAATTAGCCTCGCCAAAGCTCGCCCTGCTTGCCTTCTATAAGGAATGTCTAATAAAACGAGAAATGAGAATGGAGGGGGCTCCCCCCCAGGCAGCCTCCACTTTGGCTCTTTTATTTTTTTATTTTTTTTCATTTTTCTGAAGCTGGAAACAGGGAGAGACAGTCAGACAGACTCCCACATGCGCCCGACCGGTATCCACCCGGCACGCCCACCAGGGGTGATGCTCTGCCCCTCCTGGGCGTCGCCATGTTGCGACCAGAGCCACTCTAGCGCCTGAGGCAGAGGCCACAGAGCCATCCCCAGCGCCTGGGCCATCTTTGCTCCAATGGAGCCTTGGCTGCGGGAGGGGAAGAGAGAGACAGAGAGGAAAGCGCGGCGGAGGGGTGGAGAAGCAAATGGGCGCTTCTCCTGTGTGCCCTGGCTGGGAATCGAACCCGGGTCCTCCGCACGCTAGGCCGACGCTCTACCGCTGAGCCAACCGGCCAGGGCCACTTTGGCTCTTTTAGAAGCTGGTAATTACGGCATGTGGTCATATTGTAGACCTGCAGGTGACCCTCTTCGAGGCAGCTCCGACATAAGCCCCCTAACAACATCTCTGGGCAGGATGTCAGCACGGGCCCAGCAGAGAAAGGAGATAAGGAAAATCACAAACCCCCTCCTCTCACCAAGACCCTGTTTCTCCTGCCTCTCTGAACTCCGAGCCAGATACTATCCTGTGCCATTATTTCTGGATTTATCCATTGTCAACTTCCTCAAAGACAGCGGAGGACTTCGTGTGCTTCAGCCACGCGCCTTACCTCCCTTTCCCAACCAGGCAAAGAAACGATGCCATGCTGCTTAACCCCTGCATTGTTGCTACATCTGTCACCTCCCTCCTTGTTCCAACAGCTGTCGTGGGTGTCTCCCAACTACTTACTTTGTGAGAGTGTCCTGTCCCCTGCCTGTCCCCTCCGTCCCTTTTCCCCTTTTCCTCTGAACTCTTCTTCACATCCCAGTTCTGACCCCTGCTCCTTGGTTTTACTTTCCCGAGCCTGGCCATGCCTACATTTGGTTCTGTGAATCACGCTTAGATCGTTGCTTGCATATATGGTGTGCCCTGAGATGTTAGCAAAACAGCTTTGGGCTGGTCTTGAGTTTGGAAGTATGACGTGTTGGAAGTCAGAATGCAGCCGGATCCTGTGCCTGGCCCTTGTCACCGATCTGTAAACATTTTTTGGCGTAGTGTTGTAGGTTGGTTTTTTTTGTTTGTTTGTTTCATCAGCTCTTAACTTTTTTCTATTTCTATTTCTTTTTTTTTTTTTTTAAATAATTTTATTTATTCATTTTTTTTTTAGAGAGGAGAGAGAGACAGAGGGGGGGGGGGAGGAGCTGGAAGCATCAACTCCCATATGTGCCTTGACCAGGCAAGCCCAGGGTTTTGAACTGGCGACCTCAGCATTTCCAGGTCAACGCTTTATCCACTGCGCCACCACAGGTCAGGCACTTTTTTCTATTTCTGACTTCGTTGTCTATCTCTGCTGTTTCTAGTGTTAAGGAGAGGAGGGGAAATGGTTGGGAGCTCCAGAGAGAAGTGACCGACCCACCCTGATAGGCTGACATTACCAAACCAGACCTCGGTACCTTGGTGAACCTGACTCTCCCTGTGGCCTAGGACGTGGGATGGGAAGGGAGGGGGTTCACAGTAGGCCGAGCAAGGGGATTGTGGTTTCAGCCTCACTGGTTTTCAACAGCAGGAGAGACAGATGATGAGAAGGCTGCATAAAGACCCTGGTGGCCTCAGTCGCTTCAGCCCTTGGCAGGGGACTGTCTCTTTGCCCTGACCCTGAGGTGGTTTGTGTCTCCTTCAGGTTGCCCCCCGCCCCCAGGCACCTGGCCAGCCCCAGGGGGCTGCATCCAGCCCAGGGGTCCCATTGAGCAGTGTACCAGGAAATCGCCATTCTCAAGAAGCTGGACCACCCCAATGTAGTGAAGCTGGTGGAGGTGAGGACAGCAGTGGGGGGGGGACACAGAGGAGGAGGGCCTGGCTCTGTTATCACCCAAATGGCACATGGGTATTTCCGTGGAGAGCCACGTCATGTCAAATAGCTTATTGTGGGGCTCAGTAGTCATTACTGATTTAGGCTCCTTCACAACCCTGTTATTTCGTGTGATCCTTACCCCTCCCTGAGACTACTCCCATTTTACAGATGAAGAAATTGAGGTTCAGATGGATACTGAGGCGTGCCCTTCACTCATTTTTATCACTCGGAAGCTGGTTCTCTTTCTAGTGCATATATGTGTAATTGGTGCACAAAGGCAGCCATATATAAGTAAACAGATGGGCATGGCCGTCTTCTGATATAACTATTTACAGAAACAGGCGACGGGCCGGATTTGGTGTGGACACTAGAAAGCTTGCCAGCCATGGCTCTAGACCTGCAGTTCTCACACTCTGGTTTCAGGACTCGTTTATACTCTTGAAAATTACTGAAGACCCTCCCAAAAAAGCTTTTGCTTATGTTGGTCTTACTTTCTTATTTATGTGGGTAAATATTACTTACTAATATTTACTACATGAGAATTTAAAACTGAGAAATCTAAAAATTATTTATTGGGTCATTTAAAAGACTAATCCTACTTCATATTAATATGGAAAAATATATTTTCTGAACAAAGACATGTAGTGAGAAGAGAGACATGGTTTTTACATTTTTGCAGATTGTCCTTGTGGCTGAGGTCTGCCTTAATAGAGAACAGCTAGGTTCTCTAGTTTCTTCCTGCGTTCAGCCTGTTGTGATACCACGTCATGTGGTTTTTGGGAAATCCCTTTACACTAGTAGAGAAAGAGTGAAAGAGGCATACATTGCTTTTGTTTTAGAGTAAAGATAGTTCTGACCTCATGGATTCCCTGAAAGCATCAGGGGGACACCCAGAAGTTCCTGGGTTATATTTAGAGCTCCTCCGATCTAGATGACAAGGACTTGTAAATGCATGATACGTCCTGTATTGAATGTATGTTCCCAGTCCTTTGGAATACGGAGTAGGAGGAGCCAGCTCAGCCTGAAGAGGCTGGGGAAAGCTTCTTGGGGGAAGTGATGTTTGAAATGGCCTGGTTGTTCCTGGGTGGAGAGAATAAGGAAGGGTATCACAGGGAAAGGAACAGCATATGCAAAGGGCCTGAGGTTTCTATGTGAAGGGGCTTATCCTGACTTTTGGTAGGTGTGAGGGTCAGCAGTCACACTGCCTGGTATCCACTGGGTACTGAACTCTAGGTGGGCCATGCCTTGGGTCTGTCTTGACCCTGCCATGCAGGGTTTAGGGCTCCAGGTTGGCTTCCCTGGGCCTCTGCCTAGGGTTCATCCCTTTCTCAGGGCTCTTGTCCTGTTGATCTTGGGTGGCTGGGGAAGGGGAGTGTGATGTGAGAGGAGGCAGGAGGACCTGTCTAGCCGAAGAGCCTGCCTTTGTTTCTTCTGAGATAATAGACAGATGGTGGCCGCAAGCTCGCACAGTCTCAACCCCGGGTTCTTGAGCGGGCATCTGACAGGAAGCCCAGGGGCACTCATTAGCAGGTGGCTCTGGGTCCTGATGGGACCTCCCTTCTTCCCACCGCCCTGTGACAGGTGGCCTCTCCACCCAACAGCAGTGTTTGCCAGCCCACCTGTTCTATTCATCAGATATTTCCTGAGCACCTACTATGTGCCTTGTCCTTTGGAGAGAAGGAGAAAGAAAGGTAGAATAGTATGAGGTGGAAGCAGAGGCCATGAGGGAAGGAGAAGAGAGAGTGCTGAGGGGAGTTCCAGGCTCTCAGGCCTCGTGTCCTGCTGGGGTGGGGAGAAGAGGGACAGGGTTTGAATTTTCACCTTAAAGGTTGTCCAGTTGTCTCCCGGGAGACAGATGGGAGTCTTATTCAAGCTGAGACATTTCCCGGGGAGGAATTTGCCCCCTCCTATTAGTAACCTCTTGTCCGGAGGTCAGGCACAGTCAGGCCAGAATTCTTGATATAACTGCAAAAACAGACAATTTCAAAGTGAGTGGGAACCCAGGAGTCCTCATAGCTGTCTGGTTGCCCTAATCCAGGGGTCCCCAAACTTTTTACACAGGGGGGCCAGTTCACTGTCCCTCAGACCATTGGAGGGCCGGACTATAAAAAAAACTAGGAACAAATCCTTATGCACACTGCACATATCTTATTTTAAAGTAAAAAAAAGCGGGAACAAATACAATATTTAAAATAAAGAACAAGTAAATTTAAATCAACAAACTGACCAGAATTTCAACGGGAACTATGGGCCTGCTTTTGGCTAATGAGACGGACATTGGTCAATTCCGGTTTCATATTTGTCACTGCTAGCCATGACAAGCGACTTGGCGCACTTCGGGAGCCGTGAGGCGTGCTTCCCAGGTCACCGGAAGTAGTACTGTACCTGAGCGACGCTGCGCTTTGCGGTGCCACCAGATATTGTGCTCCTTTCACTGACCACCAATGAAAGAGGTGCCCTTTCTGGAAGTGCGGCCAGGGTTGGATAAATGGCCACAGGGGGCCACATGCAGCCGGAGGGCTGTAGTTTGGGGACCCCTGCCCTAATCCCTAACTTTATCTCAAACTTCGTTCCTTACATTACCTAGCCTCGGTCACACTCCCTCATCCTCTCTATCGCCCCTGCGAACTCCCCGGGGCCGCCACTGCCGCTTGCCCCCACCTGCTTCCCCAGCAGCAGCCCCTAATCCCCCGGTGCTTCTCGCGCCGCAGCGCCCCTCACTCCCTTGTGCTTTCCGAGCAGTCGCCCCCGCCCGCCCAGACACAGGTGCTTCCCGAGCAGCCGCCCTCACCCCCTCGTGCTTCCCGAACAGCCGCCCCTCACCCCCGCGTGCTTCCCGAGCCGCTGCCCAGAGGCCAGCGCCCCCCGCCCCCCCCCCCCCGCGTGATCTGCCGTTGGCCACTCCCTCCGCCCGGGAGATTTCGGAATGTTGATTCCTCAGCGGTTACGCCCCATTATTCCGTGCGCTGGGCAGTGAAGGCGAGCGGAGCTCTGTCGCAGCGGCCTGTCCGCACGGTGGTGCCAGTGCTGGTGCTGCAGCCTTGCTGCCTTCTAACCGCAAACTACTCCAAGGATCAGACTCTCAGGCTACCTGCCCTCCGGGGTCTGCTCGGGAGCCACAGTCGGTGAGTACCGAGCGAGCGGTGGGAGAAGCTAGTAATCTAGCTGGTTGGCTTTTTTGGGGGTGGAATGGGGCTGGGGTGAGTGTATGGCATGTCTTTGCTATTCTTTTTCTTGCAATCTTCCTGTGTCTTTTTGTTTGAGACGTATCTTCCTCTATGGAAGAACACTTTGGTTGTTTCCATGTCTTGTCCACTGTGAATAATGCTGCAAGAACCATGGGGTTATTTTTATATGTATCTTTCCGTATCAACCCGGGACTCCCACACGCCAGGCCGACGCTCTACCACTGAGCCAACCGGCCAGGGCCGCCACTCCTCATTTTTTTTTTTTTTTTTTTTTTTTTTTCTGAAGCTGGAAACAGGGAGAGACAGTCTGACAGACTCCCGCATGCGCCCGACCGGGATCTACCCGGCACGCCCACCAGGGGCGGTGCTCTGCCCCCCAGGGGGTGATGCTCTGCCCATCCTGGGCGTCGCCATATTGCGACCAGAGCCACTCTAGCGCCTGAGGCAGAGGCCACAGAGCCATGCCCAGCGCCCGGGCCATCTTTGCTCCAATGGAGCCTTGGCTGCGGGAGGGGAAGAGAGAGACAGAGAGGAAAGCGCGGCGGAGGGGTGGAGAAGCAAATGGGCGCTTCTCCTATGTGCCCTGGCCGGGAATCGAACCCGGGTCCTCCGCACGCTAGGCCGACGCTCGACCGCTGAGCCAACCGGCCAGGGCACTCCTCATTTTTTAATTGGATTGTTTTCTTGTCTGTTGATGAGCTTTGGGAGTTCTTTATATATTTTAGGTATTAACTAACCCCTTATTTGAGCTGTTTGCAAATATCTCCCATTTAGTTGTCTATTTGTTTTGTTGTCAGTTTCTTTTGTTGTGCCAAAGCTTTATAGTTTGATATGGTCCCATTCAATTATTTTTGTCTTCTCTTGCCTTTGGGGTCAAATTCATAAATTGTTCTCTAAGGCCAAGCTCCATGAGTTTAGTACCTATGTTTTCCTCTATGTAATTTATTGTTTCAGATTTTATATTTAGGTCTTTGATCCATTTTGAATTAATTTTTCTGCAGAGGGACAAACTGTAGTAAGTTTCATTTTTTTGCACGTGGCTTACCAGTTTTTGCAGGACCATCTATTGAAGAGACTTTCTTTTCTCCAGTGTGTGTTTTTGGCTCCTTTGTCGAGGATGATTTGTTCATATATATGTGGTTTTATTTCTGGGTTCTCGATTCTGTTTCGTTGGTCTGTGTGTTTATTTTTCTGCCAGTACAATGCTGTTTTGATTATCGTGTCTCTGTAGTATAATGAAGTCAGGTATTGTAATACCTCCAGTTTTGTTCCTTTTTTCTCAGGATTGCTTTGGCTATTCTGGGTTTTTCATGGTTCCATTCAAACCTGGATATTTTTTGTTCTTTTTCTTTAAAAAATGACATTGAGATTTTGATGGGAATTGAATTAAATTTGTATATTGCTTTGGCTAATATATCCATTTAAACTATGTTGATCTTATCTATGAACATGGAATATATTTCCATTTCACTGTATCTTTTTCAGTTTCTTTTAATAATGCTTTGTAGTTTTCTGTGTATAGGTCCTTCATATTCTTTGTTAAGTTTATTCCTACATGTTCTTTTGTTGTTGTTACACTTGTAAAATGAGTTTTGTTTTTGTTTTTTTAGTTCATTTTCTGGTTTCATTGTTGGTATATTGGAAAGCAATAGACTTTTGTATCCTGAGACTTGACTTTATTGATTTATTGTTTCTAATAGTTTTTTGGAGGGGTGTTTGGGTTCTTCTATATACAGGACCATGTCATGTGCAAAAAGTGATGCCTTTACCTTCTTTCCTGATATGGATGCTTTTTATTTCTTTCTCTTGCCTAATTACCCTGGCTAACGTTTCCAGAACTATGTTGAATAAGAGTGGAAATAGTGGGCGGTCTTGTCCTGTTTCATATGTTAGAGAAGAGAAAAAGCCTTGATTTTTTTCACCATTAGTATGATATTGCCTGATGGTTTATCATATACGGATTTTATTATGTTGAGATATTTTCCTTCTACACTCATTTTTTTGAGTGTTTTAAACATGAAAGGATGTATTTTATGGAGTGTCTTTTCTGCATCTATTGATACAATTATATGATTTTTGTTTTGTTGATGTGGTGTTATGTTGATTTATGTATGTTGAACCATACTTGGATTTCTAGAATGAATCCCACTTCTTTGTGATGTGTGTTTTTTTTAAAAAAATTTAGTGAGAGGCTTGGAGGCAGAGACAGACTCCCACATGCGCCCTGATTGGGATCCACTTAGGCAAGCCTGCTAAGCCCACCTGGGCTGCTCTGTTGCTTGGCAAATGAGCTATTTTGGCACCTAAGGCAGAGGCCATGGAGGCATTCTCAGCATCTGGGGCCAACTTACTCCAATGGAGCCGTGGTTGCAGGAGAGGAAGAGGGAGAGAAAACAGAGGGGGAAAGGTGGAGAAGCAGATGGGTTACTTCTTCTGGGTGTCCTGACTGAGAATTGAACACAGGACATCCACATGACAAGCTGACGCTCTACTTATTGCTGAGCCAACCAGCCAGGGCCTATTTTTCTTTTCTTTTCTTTTCTTTTTATTTATTTATTTATTTATTTATTTATTCACTTTAGAGAGGAGAGAGAGTGAGAGAGAGAAGGGGGGCGGGGCAGGAGCTGGAAGCATCAACTCCCATATGTGCCTTGACCGGGCAAGCCCAGGGTTTTGAACCAGCGACCTCAGCGTTCCAGGTCGACACTCCATCCACTGCGCCACCACAGGTCAGCCCTATTTTTCTTAATATATTGTTGTTTTCGATTTGCTAGAATTTTTTTTTTTTTTTGTATTTTTCTGAAGCTGGAAACGGGGAGAGACAGTCAGACAGACTCCCGCATGCGCCCGACTGGGATCCACCCGGCACGCCCACCAGGGGCGATGCTCTGCCCGCCAGGGGGCGATGCTCTGCCCCTCCGGGGCATTGCTCTGCCTGGACCAGAGCCACTCTAGTGCCTGGGGCAGAGGCCAAGGAGCCATCCCCAGCGCCCGGGCCATCTTTGCTCCAATGGAGCCTCGGCTGCGGGAGGGGAAGAGAGAGACAGAGAGGAAGGAGGGGGAGGGGGGTGGAGAAGCAAATGGGCGCTTCTCCTATGTGCCCTGGCTGGGAATCGAACCCGGGTCCCCCGCACGCCAGGCCGACGCTCTACCGCTGAGCCAACCGGCCAGGGCCGCTAGAATTTTTTTTTATGATTTCTGTATCTGTATTCATTAGAGATATTGCTCTGTCTTTTTGTGTGTGTGTCTGTTGTCCTTGCCATGTTTCAGTATCATGATTATATTAGTCTAATAAAATGTGTTAGGAATATTGCTTCTTCAGTTTTTGGAAGATTTTGAGAAGAACATATCAAATATTCTTTGAATGTTTGGTAGAATTCATTAGTGTATATAGTATAGCCATCTGATCCTGGACTTTTATTTTGGGGGAGGTTTTTTTTTTTTTTCAGAGACAGAGAGAGAGTCATAGAGAGGGATTGATAGGGACAGACAGACAGGAACGGAGAGAGATGAGAAGCATCAATCATTAGTTTTTTGTTGTGACACCTTAGTTCATTGATTGCTTTCTCATATGTGCCTTGACCGTGGGGTCTTCAGCAGACCGAGTAACCCCTTGCTCGAGCCAGCGACCTTGGGTCCAAGCTGGTGAGCTTTGCTCAAACCAGATGAGCCCACGCTCATGCTGGCAACCTTGAGGTTTCGTACCTGGGTCCTTCATGTCCCTGTTCGACATTCTGTCCACTTGGCCACCACCTGGTCAGGCTTTTTTGCCCTCTTTTTAATTGCATTGTTTACCTTCCTGGTGTTAGGTTTTAAAAGTCCTTTATAAATTTTGGTTATTAACCACTTATCACATGTATTGGCGAATATGTTCTCCCATTATATGGGTGGTCTTTTGTTCTGTTAATGGTGTCTTTTGCTGTGCAAAAGCTTTTTAGTTTGATATAGTACCATTTGTTTATTTTGTCCTTTATTACATTTGCCCCTGGATATGTATTGGCAAAAATATTGCTAAGAGAGATATCAGAGAGTTTACTGCCTATGTTTTCTGCCAACATGTTTATGGTTTTGTGACTTACCTTTAAGTCTTTTACCCATTTTGAGTTTATTTTTGTGAATGGTGTAAGTTAATGATCTAGTTTCATTTTTTTAATGTGCCAGACCAATTTTCCCAATACCATTTATTAAAGAAGCTGTCTTTACTCCACTGTATGCTCTTACTTCCTTTGTCAAATATCAGTTGTAACCATAAAGGCGGGGATTTTTTTTATTTTTTAATTTATTTTTATTTTTTACAGAGACAGTGAATCAGAGAGAGGGATAGACAGAAAAAGACAGACAGAAACAGAGAGAGATGAGAAGCATCAATCATTAGTTTTTGGTTGTGCGTTGCAATACCTTAGTTGTTCATTGATTGCTTTCTCATTTGTGCCTTGACCACGGGCCTTCAGCAGACCGAGTAACCCCTTGCTGGAGCCAGCGACCTTGGGTTCAAGCTGGTGGGATTTTACTGAAACCAGATGAACCTGTGCTCAAGCTGGTGACCTGGGGTCTTGAACCTGGGTCCTCTGAATCCCAGTCTGACGCTCTATCCACTGCGCCACCACCTGATCAGGCTATAAAGGCGGGGATTTATTTCTGGGTTCTCTGTTCTGTTTCAATGATCTATATACCTGTTCTTATGCCAGTACCAAGCTGTTTTGATTACTATGGTCTAGTAGTATAATTTGATATCAGGAAGTGTGACACTTCTTACTTTATTATTCATTTTCAAGATTGCTGAGGCTATTCATGTTCTTTTTTGGTTCCATATAAATATTTGGAATATTTGTTCTCTATCTTTGAAGTATGCCATTGATATTTTAATAGGAATTGCATTGAATTTATAGATTGCTTTTGGTAATATAGACATTTTAATGATGTTTATTCTTCCTAGCCATGAACACGTTATATGCATCTGCTTGTTTGCATCTTTCTTGATTTCTTTTTTTCAGTGTCTTATAATTTTCCGAGTACAAGGCTTTTAACTCCTTGGTTAAATTTATTCCTGGGTACTTTATTTTATTTTATTTTTTTCTGAGGAAGGCAGTCAGACAGACTACCGAATGCGCCCGACTGGGATCTGCCCGACTGGGATCCACCCGGCATGCCCACCAGGGGGCGATGCTCAGCCCATCTGGGGCGTTGCTCTGTTGCAACCAGAGCCATTCTAGCGCCTGAGGCAGAAGCCATAGAGCCATCCCCAGGGCCTGGGCCAACTTTGCTCCAATGGAGCCTCTGCTGAGGGAGGGGAAGAGAGAGACAGAGAGGAAGAAGAGGGGGAGGAGTGGAGAAGCAGATGGGCGCTTCTCCTGTGAGTCCTCGCCAGGAATTGAACCTGGGACTCCTGCACGCCAGGCCGATGCTCTACCACTGAGCCAACCGGCCAGGGCTGGTACTTTATTTTTTTGTTGCAATAGTGAAGGGGCATGTTTCCTTATTTTCCCTTTCTGACAGTTGATTGTTGGTGTATAAAAATACCACTGTTTTCTGAATATTACTATGTCCTGCCACCTTGCCAAATTCATTTATCAGGTCTAGTAGGTTTTTGATTGAGACTTTAGGATTTTCTATGTACAGTATCATGTCATCAGCAAATAATGAGTTTTACTTCTTTTCCAATTTGGATACCTTTTATTTCCTCTTCTTGTGTGATTGCTGTGGCTAGTACTTCCAGAACTAAGTTGAATAAGAGTGGTGAAAGGGGGCACACCTGTCTTTTTCCTGATCTCAAGGGGATTGCTTTTAATTTTTGCCCATTGAGTATGATGTAGGCCAGGGGTCCCCAAACTTTTTACACAGGGGGCCAGTTCACTGTCCCTCAGATCGTTGGAGGGCCAGACTGTAAAAAAAACTATGAACAAATCCCTATGCACACTGCACATATATTATTTTAAAGTAAAAAAAAAACAAAACAGGAACAAATACAATATTTAAAATAAAGAACAAGTAAATTTAAATCAACAAACTGACCAGTATTTCAAGGGGAATTATGCTCCTCTCACTGACCACCAATGAAAGAGGTACCCCTTCTGGAAGTTCAGCGGGGGCCGGATAAATGGCCTCAGGGGGCCGCATGCGGCCCGCGGGCCGGAGTTTGGGGATCCCTGATGTAGGCTGTGGGTTTGTTATAGATGACCTTTATTATGTTGAGGTATGTTCCCTGTATTCCCACTTTGCTGAGTGTTTTGATCATAAATGGGTACTGGATTTTATGAAATGCTTTCACTGCAACTCTTGATATAATCATGTAATTTTTATCCTTCCTTTTGTTTATGTGACGAATCATATTTATTGATTTGCGAATATTGTACCAGCCTTGCCTTCCTGGAATAAATCACCCTTGATCATGACGTATGACTCTTTTTTTTTTTTTTTTTTTTTTTTGCATTTTTCTGAAGCTGGAAACAGGGAGAGACAGTCAGACAGACTCCCGCATGCGCCCGACCGGGATCCACCCGGCACGCCCACCATAGGGCCACGCTCTGCCCACCAGGGGGCGATGCTCTGCCCATCCTGGGTGTCGCCATGTTGCGACCAGAGCCACTCTAGCGCCTGAGGCAGAAGCCACAGAGCCATCCCCAGCGCCCGGGCCATCTTTTGCTCCAATGGAGCCTTGGCTGCAGGAGGGGAAGAGAGAGACAGAGAGGAAAGCGCAGCGGAGGGGTGGAGAAGCAAATGGGCGCTTTTCCTGTGTACCCTGGCCGGGAATCGAACCCGGGTCCTCTGCACGCTAGGCTGAAGCTCTACCGCTGAGCCAATCTGCCAGGGCCGTATGACTCTTTTAATGTATTGCTGGATCTGGTTTGCTAATATTTTGTTGAGAAGTTTAGCATGTGTTCATCAGGGATATTGGCCTATACTTTTCTTTCTTTGTAGTGTCTTTACCTGGTTTTGGAATGAGGATAATGCTTGCCTTATAAAAGGAGCTTGGAAGTCTTCCCTTCTCTTGAATATTTTGAAATAGCTTGAGAAGAATAGCTGTTAGTTCTTCTTGAATATTGATAAAAATTTGCCTGTGAAGCAATCTGGTCCTGGACTTTTGTTTGCTAGGAATATTTTGATTAATGTTTCAATTTCATATGTTGTAACTGGTTTGTTTAGTTTTTTGATGCTTCTAGATTGAGTTTGGAAGATTGTATATTTCTACGAATTGATCCATTTCACTTAGGTTGTCCAATTTTTTGGCCTATAGATCTTCATAGTACAATATTTTCTTACAATCCTTTGTATTTCTGCGGTGTCAGTTGTTACTTCTCCACTTTCATTTCTAATTTTATTTGAAGCCTCACTCTTTTTTTCTTGATGAGTCTGGTTAAAGGGTTATCAATCTTGTTTACCTTTTCTTTTTTCTTTATTTATTTTTATTTTTTATTTTTTTAATTTTATTTATTCATTTTAGAGAGGATAGAAAGAGGGACCCCAGCATTTCCAGGTCGACGCCCTATCCACTGCGCCACCACAGGTCAGGCTCTTGTTTACCTTTTCAAAGAACCAGCTCTTGGTTTCATTGATTGTTTGGGGTTTTTTTTAGCCTTTTTGTCATTTATTTTGACTCTGTTATTTATTATTTTTTTCCTTCTACTTCCTGTGGGCTTTTTTTCTTGTTCTTTTTCTAGTTTGTTTAGATACAGGGTTAAGTTGTTTGAGTTTTTTTCTTGCTTCTCAAGGTATGACTGTAATGCTATGAACTTCCCTCTCAGGACTGCTTTTGCTATGTCCCACAAATTTTGAGTTGTTGTATGTTCACTGTCATTTGTTTCAAGGGAATTTTTTATTTCTTTCTGATCTCATTGTTAACCCGTTCATTATTTAATAACATGGTATTTAGCCTCCAAGTGTTCGAATGTTTTTCAGTTTTTCTATTGTAGTTGATTTCTAGTTTCATGCCTGGTGATCAGAGAAGATGCTTGATATGATTTCAATCTTCTTAAATTTATTGAGACTTGTTTTATGTCCTAACATATTATCTATCCTAGAGAATGTACCTTGAGCACTTAAAAAGAATGTACCATATTTCCCCATGTATAAGACACACCTTAATTTTGGTGCCAAAATTTGAAAACGTATGTATTACATGAAGTTACTGAACTCAAGTTTTATTCATCATAAAATTTATACAACTCCTCATCACTGTCAGAACTCCCATCCATTAGCTTGTTGTCATTGGTGTCTGATGACGAATCACTGTTCTCAACAATGAGTGTAAAAACAAGCACGGAAAAGCATGAAATGCAGGTTAAAAAATCTGCAACCATTGTATAAGGTGCACCCAATGTTGAGACCCAGTTTTTTTTTTAAGTGTGTTTTATACGTGGGGAAATACGGTATATTCTGCTGATTTTTGGGTGAAAGGTTCTGAAGATTTCAATTAAATCGGGGGTCTCAAACTCGCGGCCCGCCCACCAATTTTGTGCGGCCCGCAGACTAATCAAACTTCGTGGATTAGTCTGCGGGCCGCACAAAATTGGTGGGCGGGCCGCGGGCCCAAGTTTGAGACCCCTGCCCATTTAGGCGCTGTTTCTTGTTCATTTTCTGTCTGGAGTATGTATCCATTGATGTTAGTAGGGTATTAAAATCCCCTACTATTACAGTATTGCTGTTGATCTCACCCTTTATGTCTATCAAAGTCTGCTTTGTATGTTTACGTGCTCCTATATTAGGTGCATAAATATTTACAGTAGTTATATCTTTCTTTTGGATTGCTCCTTTATCATTATGTAGTGATCTTTATTTCTTACTATAGCCTTTATTTCAAAGACTATTTTGTCAGATATAAGTATTGCTACCCCAGCCTTTTGTCATTTCCAATTGCATGAAATACTTTTTTCCATCACTTCACTTTCAGTCTATGTGTATCTTTTATTCTAAGGTGGGTCTCTTGTGGACAGCATATGTATGGGTCCTGTTTTCTTATCCATGCAGCTACCGTTTTTTTCTGTGTGTGTGTTTTTCTGAAGTGAAAAGAGGGAGGCAGAGACAGATTTCCACATGCGCTGGACCAGGTTCCACCCGGAATGCCCACGAGGGGGCGATACTGTGCCCATCTGGGGCATTGCTTTGTTGTAACTGGAGCCATTCTAGCACCTAAGGCGGAGGCCATGGAACCATCCTCAGCACCCGGGCCAACTTTGCTCCAGTGGAGCCATGGCTGCAGGAGGGGAAGAGAGAGATAGAAGGGAGAAGGGGAATAGTGGAGAAGCAGATGGCGCTTCTCTTGTGTGCCCTGATCAGAAATCGAACCCGGGACTTCCACACGGTAGGCCCATGTTCTACCACTGAGCCCACTAGCCAGGGATTACCGTATGTGTTTTTTTTTCTATTTTTTTTGTATTTTTCTGAACTGAGACATGGGAGTGGGGGAACGGCGGGGAAAGGCAGGCAGACAGACAGACAGATTACCATATACGCCTGACCAGGATCCACCCGGCATGGCCACCAAGGGGCAAGGCTCGGCTCCTCTGGGGCATTGCTCCGCTGCAATGGGAGCCATTCTGGCACCTGAGGCAGAGGCCATGGAACCATCGAGGGGAAGAGAGAGGGAGAGAGAAAGGAGAGGGGGAATGGTGGAGAAGCAGATGGGTGCTTCTGTTTGTAATAATGAGGGCACGCGAACACCAGGTGGGCAGGCTTTATTAGAGGAGAAGGACCTGCCTGGGCACTCCTCCGGGAGAAATGCACCAAAACAGACTCTGAGGCAAAAATTTGTTAAGGTGGGGAGAGCTTTGAGCAAGTGTGCATTGAGTCAGCAATTCTGGTATGCTCCCTTTTGCAGTTTTACAATTTTGGCTTCCTGGAACGTTTCTCCCTGGGGTGGTGGACCAGCTTCCTAAAACTGTTCTACTTCAGGGGGATAGTCAGTAAGCAAGGGTGGGGTCAGATAGACAAGTGGGACAGCAAAAGGACAGTTGGAAGTTTTGGTGAATTCATGTATCTATCACTGTTGACTACCAAATATGTGTATTACACACTCATTTTTTATCTTTTAAACTTATTTTTTATTTTAATTCTTTTGACCTTTTCAGAATCTGCTGCTTGTCCCCACCTGCTTCCCCGCCCCGCAGCACCTAATCCCCCACGTGCTTCCTGAGCCACTGCCCCGAGGGCTCCCCCTCCCCCCCCCCCGCGCCCCCTCCCCCCCCCCCCCCCCCCCCCCCCGCGCCCCCCCCCCGCGCCCCCCCGCGCCCCACCCCCCCCCCGCGTGATCTGCGGTTGGCTCCTCAGCGGTTACGCCCCATTATTCCGTGCGCTGGGCAGTGAAGGCGAGCGGAGCTCTGTCGCAGCGGCCTGTCCGCACGGTGGTGCCAGTGCTGGTGCTGCAGCCTTGCTGCCTTCTAACCGCAAACTACTCCAAGGATCAGACTCTCAGGCTACCTGCCCTCCGGGGTCTGGCTCAGGAGCCACAGTCGGTGAGTACCGAGCGAGCGGTGGGAGATGCTAGTAATCTAGCTGGTTGGCTTTTTTGGGGGTGGAATGGGGCTGGGGTGAGTGTATGGCATGTCTTTGCTATTCTTTTTCTTGCAATCTTCCTGTGTCTTTTTGTTTGAGACGTGTCTTCCTCTGTGGAAGGACACTTTGGTTGTTTCCATGTCCTGGCCACTGTGAATAATGCTGCAAGAACTGCAAGAACCATGGGGTTATAGGTATCTTTCCATATCAATGTTTTCGAGTTTGGGGGTATATATCCAGTAGAGGCATTGCTGGGTCATGTGATAGTTGTATTCTTAATTTTTTGAGGAGCCACCATACTTTCTTCCACAATGGTTGTACTAATTTACATTCCCACCAGCAGTGAATGACGGTTTCTTTTTCTCCACGGCCTCTCCAACACTTCTTTTTTTTTTTTTTTTTTTTCATTTTTCTGAAGCTGGAAACAGGGAGAGACAGTCAGACAGACTCCCGCATGCGCCCCACCGGGATCCACCCGGCACGCCCACCAGGGGCGGTGCTCTGCCCCCCAGGGGGTGATGCTCTGTCCATCCTGGGCGTCGCCATATTGCGACCAGAGCCACTCTAGCGCCTGAGGCAGAGGCCACAGAGCCATGCCCAGCGCCCGGGCCATCTTTGCTCCAATGGAGCCTTGGCTGCGGGAGGGGAAGAGAGAGACAGAGAGGAAAGCGCGGCGGAGGGGTGGAGAAGCAAATGGGCGCTTCTCCTATGTGCCCTGGCCGGGAATCGAACCCGGGTCCTCCGCACGCTAGGCCGACGCTCTACCGCTGAGCCAACCGGCCAGGGCCCTCTCCAACACTTCTCACCTGTCTTGTTGATGAGAGCCAATGTAACAGGTGCGAGGTGGTATCTCATTGTAGTTTTGACTTGCATTTCTCATATAACTAGTGATGATGAGTATTTTTCATATCTCTGTTGACCATTTGTATGTCTTCTTGGGAGAAGTGTCTGTTCAGGCCCACTTCTCTTTTTTTTTTTTAATTGGATTGTTTGTTCTTCAAGGGAGTTTCTCTGGATAGTTAGCTATGGGGTCTGTCTCTGCCACTCTCCTACTTGTGAGGTGACGGAGGTGGGATATGGGAGGCTGGGGCACCACACTTTGGTTTTCTCTGTCTCTGCACCAAGAGCAGGCTGTGGACCAACCACAAGAACACTGGCCATGACCCTTTATTCTGCCGCTGCTTTGGCTTAGTATCACACTTCTTGCACCTCAGTCTCTCCACTCCTTCCGGCAGAAGGAGACCGGGGCACTCCAGGCTTGTCACCTCTTTGTATCCCATAAGATAAAACCCAGACAGCCTGAGCTGTCTCCTTCCCGTATTCTGGCAGAGAAAAAAACCCCAGTCACTCTGGGAGCCAACTGTGAGTGTGTTTTATTTTCCACCTCCCTTTCCAACCCTTCCCACCTTTAGTTATTTGGGTGTGTAGATCTTTCAGGTGTGCCTGAGAGCCCAGCTGGAGTTTCTTTGCTGCATTAAAATTGTTCATTTTGTTGAAATTTTAATTGAGAGATCAGGAGTATCTCATACGCTGCCATTATTCTGATGTGATCCCCGATTTTGTAAAGATTTATATAATTAAAAGCTTAAAACTATATAAAGTTTTACTCAGAGTAAATCTGATCCTAATCCTCCTAATCTCATTCCCACTCTTCCTCTATAAATAAGCATTGTCTTTAACTTCTGGTTTGTCTTTCCTGTTCTTTTTCCTGTAAAAACACAAATCTGGGCCCTGGCTGGTTGGCTCAGTGGTAGAGCGTCGGCCTGGCGTGCAGGAGTCCCAGGTTCGATTCCCGGCCAGGGCACACAGGAAAAGTGCCTATCTGCTTCTTCACCCCTCCCCCTCCCCTTCCTCTCTGTCTCTCTCTTCCCCTCCCACAGCGAGGCTCCATTGGAGCAAAGTTGGCCCGGGCACTGAGGATGGCTCCATGGCCTCTGCCTCAGGCGCTAGAATGGCTCTGGTTGCAACAGAGCAATGTCTAGAATGGGCAGAGCATCGCCCCCTGGTGGGTATGCCGGGTGGATCCCGGTCTGGCGCATGGGGGAGTCTGTCTGACTGCCTCCCCATTTCCAACTTCGGAAAAATACAAAAAAATTAAAATTAAATAAACAAATCTGTGTTCATGGTATATTATTATTTCCCTTTCTTTTTACACAGTAGTTAACACATTTCATCCAGTGACCCGAAACTATTTTTCATTTACCCACGTCAGTCTACAGATACATTCTTTATTTTTTTTATGGTTTCATACCTTGTGTGTATTTACTAGTTTACCTGATCAGTCCTCTATGAATGGACATTCGACAATTTGCAATCATTTTGCTGCTAGTTTTCTTCTTAACTCATAACTTTGAAAGAACTGTCGATGCACAGGGAGTTGCCAAAATAGTACTAGAGCCCCTTGAATGGTACACAATCCAAACGAGGGAACTGATGTTGACACACTATTCAAGACCACAGAATTTGCTCAGTTCTCACCAGTTTTCACATGCACTCACCCGTGTGTGTGCTATGCGATTTGATCTTTCTTATAGAATTGTGTAACAATCACCACTACCACCATCATGATGTAGGATACTCCCTACTTGAGAGAAATTTCCTTTATAGCCTCATCTCCTCTCCCGTTTGTCTCTACTCCCAGGCAGCCTCCAATCTGTTCTTTGTCTCGGTAATTTTGTCATTTTTAGGATGTTATATACAGGGGATCATCAGGTATGTCAACTTTTATGAGATTGGTTTCTCTCACTAAGCTTAATGGTCAGGAGTCCTTTGTCAGATCCATACTTTGCAAATGTTTTTATCCAACCTGTAGTTTATCTTTTATTCCCCCAACTTTAAGAGAAAGTTTATTTAGAAAGTCATAGAGGTAGAAGAAGTGAGCTGTTGGAGAAGTGGGCTCAGACAACGACTTACAGAGATAAAGGAAGGGCCCTTGGAGCTTAGAGAGGCAAGGAAAGTGCACCTGGGGGAGGGGCGTGCCCCACAGAGAGAGCCACCTGTACTTTGTCTTTGCATTCTCTTGACAGGGTCCTCTAAAGAGCCAACGTTCTAAATTTTTTTAATTTTTTATTTTTTTAATTTTTATTAATTTTAATGGGGTGACATCAATAAATCAGGGTACATATATTCAAAGAAAACATGTCCAGGTTATCTTGTCATTCAATTATGATGCATACCCATCACCCAAAGTCAGATTGTCTTCCGTCACCTTCTATCTGGTTTTCTTTGTGCCCCCCCCCCCCCCCTTTACCACCACACCACTCTTGTCCATGTCTCTTGGTCTTGTTTTTATGTCCCACCAATGTGTGGAATCATGCAGTTCTTGTTTTTTTCTGATTTACTTATTTCACTCCGTATAATGTTATCAAGATCCCACGATTTTGTTGTAAATGATCCGATGTCATCATTTCTTATGGCTGAGTAGTAAACCATAGTGTATATGTGCCACATCTTCTTTATCCAGTCTTCTATTTTTTTTTTTTTTTTTTTTTTTTTACAGTGATTAAGGCCTTTAAGCAAACTCTTGGCCAATACAGCAAGAATCAACGTTCTCAATTTTGATGAAGTTGTTTTTATATTTTTTCCTTTTTTGCGTTGTGATTTGGCCTGACCAGGCAATGGCGCAGTGGATAGAACGTCAGACTGGGATGTGGAGGACCCAGGTTCGAGACCCCAAGGTCAACAGCTTGAGCACAGGCTCATCGGGTTTGAGCAAAGCTCACCAGCTTGGACCCAAGGTCGCTGGCTTGAGCAAGGGGGTCACTCGGTCTGCTGTAGCCTCATGGTCAAGGCATATATGAGAAAGCAATCAATGAACAACTAAGGTGTTGCAATGCGCAACGAAAACTAATGATTGATGCTTCTCATCTCTCCATTCCTGTCTGTCTGTCCCTGTCTATCCCTCTCTCTGACTCTCTCTCTGTATCTAGGGAAAAAAAAAAAAGATTGAGTTGTGATTGGTGTCATGTCTAAGAAGTAGGTCCTGAGTATTTCTTCTGTTTTCTTCTGAAAGCTATTTAGTTTTACATTTAAACCTGTGACCCATTTGAATTTTTATATAAAGTATGAGATTTAGATTGAAGTTCAATATTTTGCAGTTGTTTCAACAGGATCCTTCATGTATTGAATTGCATTTATACATTTGTCAGAATCGATTGACCGTGTTTGTGTAGATCTGTTTGATTCTGTATTTATTATGTTCCAGTGGTCTCTGTGTCTATTTTTTCTTTTCCTTTTTTTCTAGAAATTTTTATTATTTATTTATTTTTTACAGAGACAGTGAGTCAGAGAGAGGGATAGACAGGGACAGACAGACAGGAATGGAAAGAGATGAGAAGTATCAATCAGGCCCTGGCCGGTTGGCTCAGCGGTAGAGCGTCGGCCTGGCGTGCGGGGGACCCGGGTTCGATTCCCAGCCAGGGCACATAGGAGAAGCGCCCATTTGCTTCTCGACCCTGCCCCCCTCCTTCCTCTCTGTCTCTCTCTTCCCCTCCCGCAGCCAAGGCTCCATTGGAGCAAAGATGGCCCGGGGGCTGGGGATGGCTCCTTGGCCTCTGCCTCAGGCGCTAGAGTGGCTCTGATCTCGGCAGAGCGACGCCCCGGAGGGGCAGAGCATCGCCTCCTGGTGGGCAGAGCATCGCCCCTGGTGGGCGTGCCGGGTGGATCCCGGTCGGGCGATGTGAGAGTCTGTCTGACTGTCTCTCCCTGTTTCCAGCTTCAGAAAAATACAAAAAAAAAAAAAAAAAAAAGAAGCATCAATCATTAGTTTTTCGTTGCATGTTGCAACATCTTAGTTGTTCATTGATTGTTTTCTCATATGTGCCTTGACCGTGGGCCTTCAGCAGACCAAGTAACCCTTTGCTGGAGCCAGTGACCTTGGGTTCAAGCTGGTGGGCTTCTGCTCAAACCAGATGAGCCCGTGCTCAAGCTGGCGACCTCGGGGTCTCAAACCTGGGTCTTCCGCATCCCAGTCCGATGCTCTATCCACTGCGCCACCACCTGGTCAGGCTTTTCTAGAAATTTTAATGTGGTCTTGGATTGAGATTAAAAAAATTTTTTTTTAATATATTAATTTTAGTGGAGGAGGGAGATAGGTGGTAGGAGAAAGTGTGTGTGTATGTGGGGGTGGGGGGGGTGGGAGCAGGAAGCATCAACTCCCATAGGTGCCTTGACCAGGCAAGCCCAGTGATTTGAACCGGTGACCTCAGTGTTTCAGGTCGATACTTTATCCACTGTGCCACCACAGATCAGGCTGTGCCTATCTTTTCATCAATACCACAAACTAAAATATCTGGATTATTTGAGGTTTATTAAAGTCTTCTAATTAAATAATTAACGTATTTATTTTTATTAACTGAATTTATTGGATGACATTGGTTTGCAAAACTATCCAGGTTTCAAGTGTACACACCAATAAAACCCCTTCTGCACACTGCATCATGTGCCCTCTGCCCCAAGCAAAGTCTCTTTTGGCCTCCATTTTCCCATTTTTGCCCACCCCACCTAGCCCTCACCACCCTTTCCCTCTGGCTGTCGCCACATGGTTGTCTGTGTGTTGTATATGTATGTTTTCTGACTGATGTCTTCACCTTCTCTCATCCAGTCCCCTCCCCCTACTCCATCTGACAGCTGTCATGACTGTTTCTCTTTCGTTCATCAGTTCAGTTTATTTATATTCGATTTCAGTAGAAGTGAGATCATATGGTATTTGTCTTTCTCTGACTGGCTTATTTCACTTATAATAATCTCCAGGTCCATCCATGCTGTCACAAAGGGTAAGATTTTCTTTTTTACAGCTGTGTAGTATTCCAGTGTGTAAATGGCTTTGGTAAAGTCTTAAAATTGTGTGATATAATTCATTTTTCTTCTTTTTACTTAGCATATAAATGTAGAATCAACTTGTCTAGATCTATAAATCATTCTGAATAGAATCAACTTTTATGGAGTTGCCTTAAATCTATAGATTTATTTTGTAGGAATTGAAATCTTTATTATGTTGAGTCTTCTCATCCATGATTATGTTCTGTCTCTTTATTGTTTAATCTGTTCTGATTTTGTTCATTAGCATTTTGTAGTTTTCAGCATTCAAATATGGTGCATATCTAACTATTTTATTTTTGACAGTACATATTATAAATGAAGTTATTCAGAAGTTTTTGATTTCCAATTATTCATTGCTAGCATATAGAAATTCAGTTGAGTTTTTATGTTGACACATTACAACTAAGACTTTTTTTGAGGGCTGTGGAATTGTTTGGAATTTTTCTATGTAGAACTTGTCTTGTTTGCAAATAAGGACCATTTGATTTTTTCCCTTCTAATCTTGTACCTTTTATTTCATTTTCACGCATTATGGTACTGGCTAGGCGTTCCAGTATGATGTTAAATAGGAGTGGTAAAAGGAGACATCTTTGCCTCGTTCCCAATCATGGGAGAAGTCATTCAGTCACCACTAAGTATGATGTCTGCTATATACCTTCTGTAGGTTCCATTTATCAGGTTAGGAAGTTTGCTTTTTTAAACATGAATAGATGTTGAATTCTGTAAAATGCTTTCTGTGTTAATTGATATCATGTTGATTTTCTTCTTTAGACTGTTAATTTGGCATATTATGTTTTTTGTTGTTGTTGTTTTTTTTAGTGAGAGAGACTAGAGAGATAGATGACGGACAGACAGGCAGAAATGGAGAGAGATAAAAACATCATTTCTTTATTGCAGCTCCTTAGTTGTTCATTGATTGCTTTCTCATATGTGCCTTGACCACGGGCCTTCAGCAGACTGAGTAACCCCTTGCTCAAGCCAGCGACCTTGGGTCCAAGCTGGTGAGCTTTGTTCAAACTGGATGAGCCCACGCTCAAGCTGGCAACTTAGGGGTCTCGAACCTGGGTCCTTGGCATCCCAGTCCGATGCTCTATCCACTGCGCCACCGCCTGGTCAGTCTTAGGGAGGTTTTTGATAGTTGTTTGTATTTCTTCCCTGCTTCTGGGTCCATTTAGGTTTTCCACCTCTTTGTGTCTCAGTCTAGGAAGATTGTACAGTTCTAGGAATTTATCCATTTCTTACAGGTGTTGAATTTAGTGGCATATACTCTTCCATAGTATTTCTAGTATGATCCTTTTTATATCTATGATGTCTTTGGTAATTTCTCCTTTTTCATTTCATATTTTGTTTATATGAGTCCTTTCTCTTTTATCTTTAGTGAATCTAGACCAGGGGTTGTCAATTTTATTTATCTTTTCAAAGAACCATATGTTTGTTGTATTTTTCTGTAGTTTTTTTGTTCTCTATTTCATTTAGTTCTGCTCTAATTTTTACTATTTCTTCTGCTGACTTTGGGTTGCCTTTGTTCTTTTTCTAGTTCCTTAAGATGTGATGTTAGGTTGTTCACTTGGGATCGCTCTTGTTTCTTGATATAATCCTGTAATGATATAAAGTTTCCTCTTATTACTGCTTTGGATGCACCCCAGAAATATTTATATGTGGTGTTGTCATTTTCATTTGTTTGTATATATCTTTGACCTCTGCTTTTCTTTCTTCTTTGATCCAGTTTTTAGAGGTATTTTGTTTAATATCCACGTTTTTGTGGGTTCCTTTACTTTCTTTTTGCAGTTGAATTCTAATAATGCCTATATTTTTAATATCCAAGTTTTTAATTTGTTTATTTTTCGTTTGTAGTGGTCAATATTTCATGTCCTGTGGATAAGCCACTCCTCCCTTAATTCTCAATCCAACTCCCACCCTGAGAAGGCACTTATTATCTCAAAAGAAATGATATGATCCAAAGGGCAGGCTGAGATCTCAAAAGTTGATACCTAATAGCACATATCTCATCTCTTAGGATTCTCATATTAAATTTTATTATACTGATTTTGCATTTGAAGACATAGAATGTCCAGGAGTTAAGCGAATTGCCAAAGGACATATTTTTAGTGAGAGGAAAAGTCATAGTCTGGAATGAAACTTGCCTCTTCTGACTTTTTATTATGTTTTCACATTTTCATCATACCTTATTACCCACTTTTGAAGAAATACATACTCCCCTCTGGCAAAGAGGGAAACAACTTCCTCTTACTCACCCTCTTTATTCCTTACAGAGATGCGTAGATTTAGAGTACTGAAAGGTCTTTGGAATTACGTGAGAAGGATTTCAGAAGGAAATATCTCAAAAGTGGACATCGAGAGACTTATAGAGGCACTTCAAGTTTCTGGTCAGGTGAGGACATCTCAGATATCTTCCTGGCCCCAGCCAGGGAAGAACCACCTCCATAAAGGTAGCTGGTTGGACACATACGCATTGTGTCAGAAAGTGGGAATCCTTCCTAGCCGGCCGGCCCCTACTTAGCTCAGTCCATTCACAGCTCCAAGTCATGTTCCCATGTCCCTGGGTTGACCTATACCTTCTCCATCCTGTCCTCCGCCCCCATGCGGGGTCCAACTTGAATCCTCTCTCTAGATTCACTCCTCTTCCTTTCTCTACCAGGGATGATTATTCTCTCCCTCTCTCTCTCTCTAATATTTTTCCCCATTGATTTGAGTGAGAATGAGAAAGAGAAGAGAAAGGAAGGGAGAGAGAGAAGGAGAAACATGAATCCATAATTTCACTCAGTTCCGTTTACAGTAGTTGTGCA
This sequence comes from Saccopteryx leptura, assembly GCF_036850995.1. Lineage (NCBI taxonomy): Eukaryota > Metazoa > Chordata > Mammalia > Chiroptera > Emballonuridae > Saccopteryx > Saccopteryx leptura. The sequence continues at coordinate 246,233,706 of NC_089504.1, read as the reverse complement.
CTCATTGATTGCTTCTCATATGTTCTTTGGGGCTCAAACCTGCACCCTCGGTATGCTGGCACGACTATCCACTGAGCCACTTGACCAGGGCTCTCTCTGTTTTTAATCTCCATTCTTCAACCTTCCTTTCTTCGTCTCCTCTATCTGTTAGTTGTCAGAAGATGATTTTAAACAAACCCTGACCTTCATAAAGTGTGAAATCCTAAATGGCAAGTTGCCAACACGGTTGTGCCAGAAAATAACAGATGTCCTTGTCGATTACCTGAGGACAGAGGTGAGGAGCCCATGCCTCTGGGTTGGGGGCTTTGGGGGAAGAATGGATCCCGGGTCTAAACCCAGCAGCTCCTTGGGAAGGTGATGGCACTTGGAAAGTAAGTGGTATCTGGGATATGAGCACCTAAGGTTTCCAACAATTTACTAAACCTGTCTCTTGTACCCTGAACAAGTCTCAAGCACAGTGACCTAGAAGATACGGTAGTGAAGTCAGAGGGTAAGGTGTGAGAAGTGAGCTGGAAAGCAGGGAAGGATTTAGGCATTTGGCCTCAAAGCCTGACCTGGTCCTTACACGGTGTCCTCAGCCTGGAATATCTTAGGCAGTCTCCTTTGTTACTGCAACTCAACTAACATCTCAAATCTTTTTACTCACCAGTGTAAATCCACCCACTTGTCTGCTAGTCCAACTCTGGGCTGAACATTCATGACATCTACCTATTCAATTATCCACATAGTTTTGTGCTTTCCTGACACTGGGTAAACCTGTTTTCTTGGTTAACTGCCTACATACATGCCAGTTTGCCTGCCTCCTTGGCACACCTGATTTCTGATTAAGACCCCCTGACCTACCAAGGGACTTTTCAAAGTTGCCTCCACACTCTGCCCACCTTTATGATGGTTCACTTGCTGCTTCAGGGAGAGCTCTGTGCTCTGGAAACGCCAATCCCCACTCCCACTCCAACACACTAGCCAGAGACTTTGCAGATGTTTTCATTTCCTGTCCTGTGGCACAGTCTAGGAAGCTCTTGTCCTCCATCAAGGGGAAAGTGTATGTTGAATGGGCAGTAGGATGAGGTAGGTTAGTTCCTGCCCTCTGGATAGAGGAGAATCTCTTATTGACCAAAGCTGATTCTCAGAAGGCAGGGGACTCATCTTGCAGATTATCCCTGGAACAGTTAGTCTTTCTCTTTCCAGAAGCCAGAGGGAGAACTGGAGATGTTGTGCAATGCAGTCCTGATGGCGCTGGTGTCCCAGTCCCCAGAAATGGTCGTCGACAAGCTCTGGGATCAACTGCACATGCACAGTCTGCCTCCAAGGAGTCTCCTGGCTGTAGTGAAGAAGCTCACCCGCTCCAAAGGTATTGCTTGCTCCCTGTGGTGGAAGAGTTCGAGTCTGAGAGCAGGGGCAGCCCGCTGAGGGGAGCTGTATGGAATCTAGAATAAAGCTTTATCCTCCTGACTCCGTTCCCTGGCCAGCTCCACTCAGTGCTGTCATGGGTGAACGTGTAGGGAGGGGACGGAAAAAGGAGGATCCCTATGGGGCTGCTGGGAACTCGGGAGGGAGGTCACGGGGACCTGGGATGGCACAGCAGTGCGTGTATGGGGCACGAGGGGCTGTGGCGCTGGAGGTAGGACTTGCCAACAAAGATGGAGAGAGAAATCTGACTAGAAAGCCCCCAAACAACAGCGGCGGGAGGGAAAAGAGAAGTGAGGCAGGCTTTGTTTGGGCAACCTGGAGTTTTGAAGTTGATTAAAGGTCTGGAAGTAATAGTGTAGTAGGATGAGGCAGAGAATCCTTGTGTAACCTCCATCCTGGCAGCTTTGGTGACAGCACAGGCTCTCCCACCCATTCCACTCCCCTTTCTCAATCACCAAGTGTGAAAACAGCACACAAGTCGTTGGACAAATGACAGTATGTGCCCTTTCTTTGCCACTTGAGTTGGGGCCAGAGAGAAGTTGGGGGAAGTCAGCTGGCCTTCTGGGCATTAGGTTGAAAGTGACCAGGCGTGTGGGTGGGGCTGCACCACAGGCTCAGGGGACACAGCAGCAGAAGCTGGAAGCATGTCTCTGTCTAGTGGGGGCAGATGTTCTCACTTCAGGGCAGTGACAAGAGCCTCTGGCAGCACAGCTCTATGTGCCTGCAGGGTCTCGGGGTGTGCAGGTGTAGGGTGTGGCGGTACCTTGCATTTGTGAGCAGAGCTAACGTCCACTATTGAGCTTACCTTTCCCAGAAGCCCTGTGAGGTGGTCATATTAGAAACTAGTCCTATTTAACAGCTGAGGAAGCTGAAGCTAGGATAAATTAAGTAACTTGCTCCAAGTTGTCCAGACTCTTTGGAGGCAGAGCTAGGATCAGCACTCAAGCCTTCTGGCCCCTAATGAATTAGATTTTCTACAGGAAGGCAAGGACACTCCTCTCCCTGAGATAGGGACATTCTGCACTCTTCCAGGTGGAGCTTCCTACCTGTTACCCACATGGACATACGTCCTGCACCATCTGAGGATGGTCCAAGGGGAGGATGACATGTTGACAATGTGCCAAGGTAAGGGTCCGAGAGTCTGGGGAAGACTCTTTGGAATTGGGGAGGGAGGAAAGAAGGCCAGGAAGGGGCTGGGTCCCTCTGAATGTGGATCCCATAGGCTGTGGAAAGGGCAGATGAAGACTGGGAGTGGGCCAGCTGTGAGTAGGTGCTCTTCCCCATCTGACCTGTCTCGGCCGGTTTGGGTCAAGAAGCAAGCTTGATGGGGACGTTGTAGGTGTTGACAGCCTTCCTCTTTCACTTTCCCTGCCCGTGCTGGGTGCACTAAGTATGGTCGGAAAGGAAAGAGTTGGGCAGGTGGTGGATGGGTTGTGTTTCTCAGCACAGGACTCCAAAAGCCCTTTAGGGTCAGGGAGGAGACTTGACTCACAGGTGTGTATCATTCCGCTTGTGGGAAGGGCAAGGTGGCGGGCAGTTCTAACTCCCTGATCCCCTGACAGTACTCTCCGCCTTGGCCATCAGTGCCCAGAAGCATTTGGGCACTGGGAATCATGAAGCGAGGGGCACTGATTGGAAGGGTGTGTCCATCATAGCCTACCTCACCTTCCGGATCCTCTTCAACCGCTGGTCTTTTAATGGAAAACCCCAGGTGGGAGTGGGCGATAGCAGGGTTTGGGTGGATGGGCTGACAGAATAAGGCCTGAGCCAAAGGTGGGGAAGGGCAATGTCTGTCCACTTGCTGATGGAGGGCTGGCTCACCAGGCTCTTCCAGGAGAGCTAGGTGATTCTCCTCAAACTCCTCACCGTTCTCCAGAGAGGGGTAGCATCAGGAAACACTCCACTGTCGATTCACTTATTTCTTAAGTATGCATTTACGTTTGTTGATTCCTCTCATTTGCCTGGCACTGTGCTAGACCCTGGTAATACAAAGATGAATAAGGCAAACCCTGGAGGGCTTGTCCTGCCTTCATCCCTTTGCTGAGGCAAGTTTGTTGTGTCTCCTTGAGTGCAGGTGGCGCAGCAAGTTCTGGCAATAACGGGAGATCTCTTTTCTCTCATGCCGTCATCCAAACTCAAGAATGAAGTAAATCGCTTAACCCAACGGTTAATGAATTTGATGTCCTCAGAAGTGAAACCTTTCTACATTTCGCAGGTGATTGGGGTGGGGGTGAGAAGGAGATTTAACTAGTTCATGCATTTCATATTTATTGAGTAGTTAATGCTGGAGTTGGCAAAGCACGGCTCGCAAGCCAAGTCCAGCCTGAAGCTGGTTTTTGTGACTAAGGTTTCACTGGAACTCAGCCATGCCCGTTTGCTGAATTCCCCTCATGCTTTGAAACTCTCTGACTTTTCTGTCTCTGACCTCTAGACCCAGGTTTAAAGTGCTCATGAGATTAGATCAAACCCACCTGGGTAATCTCTCTATTTAAAGTCAACTGATACGAGACCTTACTTAGATCTGCGAAGTGCCTTCACAACAACATCTAGATCAGTGCTTGATTAAAAAATCAGGAGAAGGTGTGTGTCCACCAGGGTCCTGGAATTTCAAGGGTTGTATCAGATTTCTGCCTCTGATAGAAATGTTATACAAATATTAGATAATTTTTTTGAGCAGAGGACCAAGAACCAGAACCCCAATTTTCTGATTGTTGTTTCAGTCCTCCTAATTCAGTGGTATTTATCAAACAAAGCTCTTCCAACTTCTAATGGTTATTCTGCACAAAGAAGGAGTTTATTTAGTAAAATGGGTGGGAAATGCAGAGTTAAAAACTGAACAAATAGGCCCTGGCCGGTTGGCTCAGCGGTAGAGCATTGGCCAGGCGTGCGGGGGACCCGGGTTCGATTCCCGGCCAGGACACATACACATAGGAGAAGCGCCCATTTGCTTCTCCACCCCCCCCCCTGCTTCCCCTCTGTCTCTCTCTTCCCCTCCCGCAGCCAGGGCTCCATTGGAGCAAAGATGGCTGGGGCGCTGGGGATGGCTCCTTGGCCTCTGCCCCAGGCGCTAGAGTGGCTCTGGTCGCGGCAGAGCAACGCCCCGGAGGGGCAGAGTATCGCCCCCTGGTGGGCAGAGCATCGCCCCCTGGTGGGCGTGCCGGGTGGATGCCGGTCGGGCGCATGCGGGAATCTGTCTGACTGTCTCTCCCCGTTTCCAGCTTCAGAAAAAAAAAACAAAACTGAACAAATATCTTAACTGTAGGACTTCTCAGAGCCTTCAGTATGTGGGTTAGTCTGGTCCTCCATGAAGCAGGTACCAACATGGAATTGAGGTGCAAGAGATGTTGGAGGAACAGCTGTGAGGACGACAGGGAAAGAGGCAGAGGAGGCTGGGAGAGCCGTCAGACTGAGTAGCAGGTCTGACCCTTGACAAGGCGAAGGGGGAGGGAAGGAGATAGCAAAGTCTTAGATTATAGTGTTGTTCTCAGAAAGTTTCAGCAATGCCAACAGGAGTCATTGAGCCCACATCTTGCATGAATAGGCCTACCTCAGTGGACTTGCCATACTCAGTCATTGGCGGGGAAGCACCTGTGGGGACCTAGACTGTTTTAACTCAGTGATGGAATTTAGAGTCTGGAGGCTGCAGGTGTTGGTCAGTTCTGCCCTCCAGAGTAGGCATCCGAGAGGCACATTTTTCATGGTTGCTCAGTATGTTAATATGCACTTGTACATTTCCACGAGGAGACTGAGTACAGCATCCATTAGCATCAAGTGTCCAGGGGTCAGAGTTTGTGGTCTTCCACTGCACTCCCACCTCAGTGCTATTTAAAGACCTGACCTTTCTCACGTATGTGCTCTGAGTTTTCTCCATTAGTGGAGCAGCCAGTCAGTCTCTTACTTATCACCCTCCTGCCACACGTGGGTATGTTGCCTAAGGGTGAGGTCAGTGAATGTGGAACTGAGGTGTGCTTTGTGTAGGCAGTCAGCCAGTTGGAGGATGAAGTCTGTAACGTAAGTGCTAGTCTGTGGATTGGTGCAGTAGAGATTCTTCCTTACATTTTGACTGCGAGTGGAAATATTTTAGCTATTTCCACCTTCTCTCTCCTCTTTCTCTATCATGCCGGGAGGTAGTGCTTGAAAATTGAGATATTTGTCATAGAATGGGTTTGGATATCAGCTAGTACTAACCAGCTCTATTTAGGGGTGTTGGCTGAATTCGGGGTTCCATCAGGCAAACCAAAGAAGAAGAAATGTTAAATGTTCAAAATCCAGTGCACGGATTTCTGCTCTGGTCGTGATGGAGGAACTGAGGCCAGAGTTGCTCTCTTCTCTGAAACAACTAAAAGACCAGGCACGATACAGGAAATAATAGTTCTCGAGCCATTGAATCTCAGGCAACAAACAATAGTGATCCTTGACAGACCGGACAGGTGTGATATAAGCCCTGTAATCACTCCAGCTTACTTCCTTCAGAGTTTCCAGGAGTGGCAAAGGGAAAGAAAACCCAGGAAGAGTCTGAACGGCTCCCTGAGTTGAGAAGAAAGCCATGAGAGTGCAGGGAGGCCACGGTAGCTAGAATTTATGGGGTGGGTCCTAAACAGTCCATGTGTGTAAGCAAGTGATCCCTGGTGAGGAAGAATCAAGACTTGAAAGAACAAGCCACAACTCACAAGGGCCAAGAATAATAACTGTTCATACCAATGAGCCTTAAAACCTCATAATTCACAGGGACTTAGGTAGAGGACTGAGGGTGGGGGCGGAATTAGCAGCAGGCTGAATGTTCTTCTGGTCCTGTCTAACAAATTTAAAAGCAGAACCCAAAAGGATCAAATTATTTCCAAGTAACTTTAACTGTGACCTAGGAAAAGCTCAAGAATATTTATAGGAATACAAAAATATCCTGCACCCAATAAGATAAGTTTACAAGTGGTATGAAGTAAAAGAAATCACCAGGCATGCAAAGAAGCAGGAAAATGTGGCCTATAATAAGGAGAGAATTAAAACTAACCCAGAGCTCACCTAGATGTTCAAAGTAGCTTATGATGTTTACCCAAAATCTATGTACTCTTGTTGACCAATGTTACCCTGTTAAATTTATCTTTTAAAATAAAAGCAGCAGACAAGGACATTAAGACAGACATTATCTAAATTATCCTGTTGGCTTAAAACTAGTGGAGAGATTAAGTTAATAATAGAAACCAGGATAAAGGTAGATTTTAAAAAGACCCAAATTGAACTTCTAGAATTAAAATCTATAATATCAGTGATGAAAAACCACTGGATGGGATTAATGACAGATTTGACATTGCAAAAGAAAAAAAAAAATAGTTACCTGGAAGACAGCAATAGAAACTACACAAAATGTAAAAGAGAAGAGGTAAAAAAATAAATGAAGAAGAAAGCATCTATAATGAGGCACGGAATGACTTCAGGCAGCCTAATTTATGGACAATTCAAGTTTTCTCATACAGGGCAGAGACAGAAAATGTATTTGAAGAAATAGCGGTTGAAAATGTCCAAAAATGAAGAAATGAATGAACCCACAGATCCAAGACACTCAACCCCAAACACAAGAAATCATACCAAGTCACGTCATAGTAAACTTTCTCAAGACAAGTGGAAACGAGAAAATCTTAAGTGCAACAAGTAAAAACAAAAACATGTTCATAAGGAGGAATAAAGATAACAATAACAGCGTATTTCTTTCTTTATTGATTTATGTACTTTTTATTCAGTGAGAGGAGGGGAGGCAGAGACAGACTTCCACGTGCACTCTGACCAGGATCCACCTGGCAAGCCCCCTAGGGGCTGATGCTCTGCCCACCTGGGGACGTTGCTCCATTACTCAGCAACCAAGCTCTTCTTAGCACCTGAGGCAAAGGCCATGGAGCCATCCTCAGCACCCACTTTAATTGAGCCATGGCTGCAGGAGGGGAGGAGAAGAGAGAGATATATATATAGAGAGAGAGAAATGAAGGGGAGAGGTGGAGAAGCAGATGGGCACTTCTGTGTGCTCTGACTGGGAATCAAACCCAGGACATAGACATGCCAGGCTGATGCTCTACCAGTGAGCCAACCAGCCAGGACCAACAGGAGATTTCTCAGTGGGAACAACGCAGGTGAGAAGATAGTGGAATAACACTTTCGAGGTACTGGATAAACACTGTCATCCATGGAAGAATGAAATCCTGTACCGGCAACTATAGGGATAGACATAGAGGGTATTGTGCTGAGTGAAATAAGTCAAAGACAAATGCCATATGATTTCACTTCTTTGTGGAATCTAAAAAACAAAACAAACAAGCAGAACTGAGCCACACCCATAGATACAGAGGACCTTTTCATGGTTGCCAGATTGGGAGGGGGTTAGGAGGTTGAGGAAAGAGGTGAAGGGATTAAGAAGTACAAATTGGTTGTTACAGAATTACCATGGAGATGTAAATGATAGCATTGGCAATAGAGTCAATGATGCTGAAATAACACTGTATGGTGTCAGGTGGCTAATAGATTTATTTATCAGGGTGATCACTTTATAAGTAATTTAAATGTCTAGTCGCTGAGTTGTACACTTGGAACAAAATATTGTATGCCAATCGTAATTGAAAAATAAAACATGATTTAAAAAATGGATAAATATGATAAATAAGTGCATCAAAGGGAATAATTTCTGTTCTTTGAAAGTTGTTAAGAGAATGAATAGACAAGTCTCAGACTTGGAGAAAATATTTGCAAATCATATATATGTATCCAGAATACATAAGGAATTCTCAAAACTCATTTTAAAAATTTTAAAATCTGGCAAAAAATTTAAATAGATGCTTCATCAGAGACTATATGGCAGCAGTTCTCAACCTGTGGGTCGCGACCCCACTGGGGTCGCCTAAAGCCATCGGAAAATACATAATGCATATCAGGTATTTACATTTCGAAGCATAACTGTAGCAAAATTACAGTTATGAAGTAGCCACCAAAATTATTTTTAGGTTTGGGGTCACTGCAACATGAGGAACTGTATTGCGGGGTCACGGCATTAGGAAAGGTTGAGAACCACTGCTATATGGAGATGGCAAGTTAGCACAGGAAAAGTTGCTAAACATCATTTAAACTTTGGGGAATTTAAAACTGCAGTGAGATGCTATTACACATCTCTTAGAATGTGAAGTGGTACAGTCGTTCTGGAGAACAGCTAGGGAGTTTTTTAAAAAGTGACAGTAGATTGGTGGTCACGAGGGAAGGGAAAGGTGTTGGGAGAGGTTACAAAGAGAAAAGGGGAGACTTTTGGAGGGTGATGGATATGTTCATTATCTTAACTGTGGAGATGGTTTCAAGGGTGTTTCCATTTATTAAAACTTATAAGCTTGGGCCCTGGCTGGTTGGCTCAGTGGTAGAATGTTTGCCCGGCATGTGGAAGTCCTGGGTTTGATTCCTGCCAGGGCACACAGGAGAAACACCCATCTGCTTCTCCACCCTTCCCCCTCTCCTTTTGCTCTCTCTCTCTCTTCCCCTCCTGCAGCCAAGACTCCATTGGAGCAAAGTTGGCCCTGGGCACTGAGGATGGCTCTGGTTGCAACAGAGCAATGGCCCAGGTGGACAGAGCATCGCCCCTAGTGGGCATTCTGGGTGGATCTCAGTTGGGTGCATATGGGAGTCTGTCTCTCTGCCTCCCTGCTTCTCACGTCAGAAACCCCCCCCCCCAAATTTACTAGATTGTAACTTTAAATTTGTGTAGTTCGTTATATATATCCATTAAAAATTAATAAAGCTGGGCCTGACCTGTGGTGGCGCAGTGGATAAAGCGTCGACCTGGAAATGCTGAGGTCGCTGGTTCAAAACCCTGGGCTTGCCTGGTCAAGGCACATATGGGAGTTGATGCTTCCATCTCCTCCCCCCTTCTCTCTCTCTCTGTCTCTCCTCCCTCTCTCTCTCTCTCTCGCCCTCTCTCTTTCTCCTCTCTAAAAATGAATTAAAAAAAATTTAAAAAAATTAATAAGGCTGTTTTGAAAAAAGTTCAGTGGAATGTTGATGCATGTGAAAACCAAGGCTATTGTAGTGCTCTCATACAAGTAATAACAACCCATAAAACAATTTAATCCATGAGGTAAAGGTGGATATTTAGGCTTTTAAACTTGGCTTTCCAAATTTTGAGTCAGGACAATAGAGTGCAGTTCTCTCTGTGGCCATGAGTACTTCATCCTACTTCTTGAAGTCAGCCAACACCTGCAGTGTTGAGTTGCCCTAAAAGTTTCTGTGGAGTAATGAGGTTATTTGAAAGTAAGTATAGCTTCCTGGTTGAGGTGGAAGGGCAGGTTAGTGTGAAACTTAGAGGATACTGTAGCCATATCCTCAGAGAAGATGTGAGGACAGAGGCTTTCCCTGGAGGCTGTGGCAAAGGCTGGCCGAGTGGCGCTGACTATGTCTTTACACACTACAGTGCATTTGCAAACTCTTGACTGCTCTGGCTGGCAGCAGCTGTGGACGTCAGAACCTGGAATGTCAGGTGGAGACCATCACAGGCATGCTCTTCAACCTGGTGAGTGCTGCGGGGCTGGACGTGCCCGGGGCTTGCTCTCCCTCTCTTTCTTGGAGGTGATGGTTACCCCGCCCAGCTCACAACCTCCACACAGCCGCAGGGTTTTTCTCACTGTGACCTTAACTGTACACACCTCAGGCTTCCCTGGAACAGGTCTATGCCTGGGTTCTGGTCCCAGAGTGGACATTCTCCTCGAGGTAGATTGGACACATTTTGTATGTTTCTTGGGGTGAAGGCCTTTTTTGCTCCCTCTAAGTTGGCTAAAGGCAGAATGTTCAAACCACTCCATGCCTGTGGGAAACGGCAGGCTTTCTGTGTTGCAACCTTGAGGAGGAAGAGGACAATTGAACATTTTGCAAAAAGGTGTTACCTTCCATATATTTCATTTGTTGGCCAGTGTCTTCATCCCCGCTCAGGGTCCTTGGGTTTAGTGCTCCCGTGTCTGATGGCCTGGGTCTCCCCACAGCTGAGTAAAGAAGTCCAGCGATCAGACGATTATTCTGTGGAGAACCACAAGTTTATTCTGAAGGCTTTCTCCACCCTGAGTAAGTTTACATCTTCCCGCCCGGGTGTCCACGGGCACTCAGGACCTACTCTCTCCCAGGCCTGTGATGGGGGCCTCGGTTCCCACGAGGAGCTTTCGTGCTCCAGGCAAGACGCAAAGTAACCCATGTGAACTTTGCCTGCAATTCAGTGAATCTCACAGGGCTTGGACATTGTCCCACCCCCGCCCCTTTTGTTCCCACCCCATTCACCTGGCGTTGTCTTCTCTTCTCCTTTGGTGATCCCCAAGTCAGAAAGGTGGTGATGTGATTACAGTACTCATGGTCATGAAAGAGGTCCTGACCTACGGGAGGGCACACCTACGGGTGGGGCAGGCGAAGGGCAGTCCTTGCTGGGGAAGAGCGTCTACACCCATGCTTGGCACATGGTAAATGCTGGACAAACACTGGCGCTCTCTCTTCCTTATTTTCTCTAACCTAATGGGCCCTAATTTATCTTGCCCATGGGATCAATTGTTGGCCATGAGCATGATTTACTCCTCCTTACCTGCCACTCACACATGACTCTCTTTACGCATGTCCTCTTATAGCCTGGTTATACAGCGATCAGCTGGTTGTCTTAATGCAAAAGTTCGCGGAGTCCAACGATCCAGGCAAGGTGGTATTAGCCCTTCAAGTATTCACAAAAGTGTTCGAGAATGGTGAGTGGGAACTGAGCCTGCACCTAGGGATCTTCTTTCTCGTGAGATCTCCTTTGTCTGGGAGATACTCCCATACAGTAGTTAAAATACAGCTTGAAGCTGAGTGGGCTCATATCTTGGCTTTGACTCTTACTAGCTGTGCACACTGGGGCCCATTACTTTTAGTCTGTACCTCTCTTTCCTCATTTGAACAATGCAGGTAACAGAATACTCACCCTTAGGCATTTTAGTGAGAAGTAAATGAGAAAAGGTGACGTGCTGAGGCCAGTGCTTACTCTGCAGTCAGTCTGCAGTGGTTTAGTGTGTGATTACTATCTTGGAGTGTAGGCTTCAGTTGCAGTCAGGTGCTCAAACCTCTACTGTGTGCCTAGCACAGGGTGAGGCACAGAAAATACACACATGAATAAGATACGGCCCTTCCTCTCAAGGAACTCACTATTAAGTAGGGAAGAGGAGGCTGTTCACACAGCAGAATGGTGCACGATAATACGTGCTAAGTTACTTCAATGTGAGCACGGCAATGGGCAACGAGTGCAGAGAAGGCAACAGTCGGGAGGCAGGACTGACTAGGAGCTGTCCTGAGAGCAGGCAGGGGACCGAGTCAGCAGAGGGAGCTCACACAGAAGAGCAGTGCTTGCAGTTCCGAAGGGTGAGGTGTGAGGTGTGCAGAGGGCGAGGGGAACAGCTCACCTGGAAAGGCGGTGTGGGTGGGCAGTCCTGGGAGACTGGCAAGGGCTGACGCTCAAGTGCCAGCCTGATGAAGATACTGTTTGAGGCCACTCTTTAGTCTGGTTTGCAGCAGAGGGCTGGAGGAGATAACTTATGGGGTTTGACCTGGCCTTTGAAGATCAGGACTGTACCTAAAAGCCCTCCTACTGGCTGTCCTCTGCCTCCCAAAGCAAGAGGGGGAGGGAGGACACTGACCCCCGTGCACGTCTGTCTTTTCTCTAGTGCCACAGACAGAGGAGCTGCAGTGCAAGGTGATGAATTTCATCATCATGGTGATCCAGAAGGACCACAAGCCAGTGAGCAGAAAGGCAGTGTTCGGGCTGGGAGGGCAGTTGCTGTTTTGAGACCTTGAGGTCTGGTAAAATGGAGAGGGGAGGGTTGCAGGGGACAGGAGAGAGGTAAGGCACCCTCGCGAAGCAGTTCTGGCCTCAGACTGCTGCCCATGGGTTACATTTGAGCTCTTTAAAAGTGAAAAAGGTTTGTCCTTGGCTGGTTGGCTCAGTGGTAGAGCGTCAGGCTGGCGTGTGGAAGTCCCACGTTCGATTCTCGGCCAGGGCACACAGGAGAAGCGCCCATCTGCTTCTCCACCCCTCCCCCTCTCCTTCCTCTCTGTCTCTCTCTTCCCCTCCCGCAGCCAAGGCTCCATTGGAGCAAAGTTGGCCCGGGCACCATGGCCTCCGCCTCAGGTGCTAGAATGCCTCTGGTTGCAACGGAGCAATGCACCAAATGGGCAGAGCATTGCCCCATAGTGGGCATGCTGGTGGATCCCGGTGAGGCGCATGGGGGAGTCTGTCTCTCTGCCTCCTTGCTTCTCACTTCAGAAATATTAAAAAAAAAAAAAAGTGAGAAAACTTTGACAAGTGGACAGGTGGTTCCTTCATATTTTCTGAGCCTCTTTTCTGGGCAGCACTGTGGTGGGCCCAGTGGGGTCATGGAGCTCTAAAAAAATACTAATTCTGTCTCCTGAGGATTCACAGTTTGCTTGGGGAGAGAAGTCCTCAAACATTGCCTCTGGTGTGGGGTCTGAGAAGCCATATATATATTGTTTTCTTTTTAAAAAATATTTTTTTGTATTTCAATTACAGGTGACATACAATATTATGTTAGTTTCAGGTGTACAACTCAGTTATTACAGATTTATTTATATAACTTATGAAGTGATATTCCCAATAAATCTGTTGTGTCTGACACCACACGTAGGTATTACACCATTATGGACTGGATGCTTTATGCTGTAATTTACATCCCATGACAGTTCTGTAACTGCCAATCTGTACTTCTTAATTCCTTCACCTTTTCACCCATTCCCCCACCCCTTCTCCCATCTGACAACCATCAACATGTCCCCTGTGTGTATGGGTGTGTCTCAGTTCTGCTTGTTTATTTTATTTTTTAGATTCCACAGGTAAATGAAATCATATGACATTTGTCTCTGTCTGACTTATTTCAGTCAGCACAATACCCTCTATGTCCATCCATCTTGTTGTTGGCAAGATTTCAATCTTTTTTTGGTTGAGTCATATTTCTTTGTATATATATGCACCACTTTTTCTCTTTTTTGTGTTAGAAACTTTTTTATTACTTATTAAGCCCAGCTTGATACTTCAGAAAATTTTAAACTACCTTTTGACAATTTATTTCCTCCCCCCTTCAATTCTTGCTAATGAACTTTTCAAGTAAAGACACATTTACTTCTCTCTTCTCTGTAAAGACTTTATGAAGGAAAGGCAAGCAGTGGTGTCCGTCTTGCTATAAAACCCTGGCTATGGCTGTGGAAACAGCATCTGCCCAGGCTCCCTTTTTCTGTCCAGGTCCTGAAAGACTCTTGTTCATGAATTGTCTCTTCACAAAGCAAGTCCATCACTTGCTGGGTATATCATTCTAAGTCTTGAAAACTTTCTCACATAGTCTCAGACCAGTCTCTTGCCTTAGCTGTTGTAGACAGGCCCTCATCACTTCGTCTTTTTGTTTATTTGCAGGTTTGGCATAAGTTGCGTTAAGTGGTAAAACAGGCTCTCCAGAAATGGAGAAATTAGTGCTTCTCAGTGTGTACATTTCTTTTTCACTTTCACTTTTGCTTTGGAATCAGACTTTTGGAGTTTTTTAGGCACTCAGAAATGTGGAGAGTTACGTATTCAAGGTTCTATCAGCCTCATTCTTAATTTAGTAGTTTGTTAAGAAGACATTGGCTTTGAAGTAATAGACAGCTTCCTCCACAATGTCTATATCTTTTGAGTCTCTAGGAGCAGGTCTTTGAACTGACTTCTGATAGGCAACAGTGCCATGTTTCCAATGGGTTTGGTTTTGGGTTCCGTGAGAGAAGAGTGGTAAGCTGGCATCTTGGTGGCCCCTGAGTCTAGTGTCAACACAGATCACCACTTCTTTATCCATTCATCTCTTGATGGATACTTCAGTTTCTTCTGTAACTTGTGCCTATTGTAAATAATGCTGCAATGAACATTTGGATGCATGTGTGTTTTTCAGTTTAGTGTTTTGGGTTTTTTTATATAAATATCCCAAAGTAGAATTGTTGAGTCTTTCTATCTCTCTCCTTATAGCCTTTGATAGCCTTTGTTTTAAAGTCTAATTTGTCTGATATAAGTATTGCTACTGCAGCTTTTTGTTTTTTTTGTTTCTATTTTCATGAAATATTTTTTCTATCTCTTTACTTGCAGTTTCTCTGTGTCTTTTGATCTGAAGTGAGTCTCTTGTAGGCAGCATATGTAAGGATACTGTGTTTTTATCCATTCAATCACCCTATGTCTTGATTGGAGCCTTTAATTTATTTGCATTTAACCCTTTGAGTAGTATGAACGTTCCTGTATGTCCTTGTGTCTCCTGACCATCCAAAGTACAATCGTACAAAAATTTTTATTTTAAAAATATGTAAGGCTGCCTGACCTGGCAGTGGCGCATCAGACTGGGATGTGGAGGACCCAGATTCGAGACCACGAGGTCGCCAGCTTGAGTGCGGGCTCATCTGGTTTGAGCAAAGCTCACCAGCTTGGGCCCAAGGTCGCTGGCTTGAGCAAGGGGTTACTCGGTTTGCTGCAGCCCCATGGTCAAGGGACATATGAGAAAGCAATCAATGAACAACTAAGATGTCACAATGAAAAACTAATGATTGATGCTTCTTATCTCTCTCCGTTCCTGTCTGTCCTTATCTATCCCTCTCTCTGACTCTCTCTCTGTCACTGTAAAAAAAAAAAATGTAAGGCCAAAATTGAGACTCATGACATGGACAGGAATGCAGTGGTTACCAGGGGGAAGGGGGGGGAGGGGGGCACAAAGAAAACCAAATAGAAGGTGACGGAGGACAATTTGACTTTGGGTGATGGGTATGCAACATAATCAAATGTCAAAATGATCTGGAGATGTTTTCTTGGAACCTATGTACTCAAATTGATGAATGTCACCCTGTTAAAATTAATTGTCTAAATAAAATTAAAAGTAGGAAAAAATGTGTAAGACAACAGTTAAAAAAGGCAAATATATGTTCTTCTTGTTTCCATAAGTTGGTTATCAAACAAACATGATTTTAACTTTATAAAACTGTAACTGGAACTGATTTCATTTTTGGAAAAAAAAAACTCACTCCTGGGGGTCATTGAGCATGAAAAGTACTCACTAGTCAAAGGGTTAAACTCATTGTGGATAGATATTTAGTTATTGCCTTTTCATATTTTTAATCTTCTTGTCTTCCTCCTCTTCTTCTTAAAGAAGATCCTCTTTTTTTTTTTTTTTTTTTTTCTGAAGCTGAAAACGGGGAGAGACAGTCAGACAGACTCCCGCATGCGCCCGACCAGGATCCACCTGGCATGCCCACCAGGGGCAACGCTCTGCCCACCGGGGGGCAACGCTCTGCCCCTCTGAGGGGTCGCCCTGCCGCAACCAGAGCCACTCTAGCGCCTGGGGCAGAGGCCAAGGAGCCATCCCCAGCGCCCGGGCCATCTTTGCTCCATTGGAGCCTCGGCTGCGGGAGGGGAAGAGAGAGACAGAGAGGAAGGAGGGGGGTGGTGGCGGAGAAGCAAATGGGCGCTTCCCCTTATGTGCCCTGGCCGGGAATCGAACCCGGGTCCCCCGCACGCCAGGCCGACGCTCTACCGCTGAGCCAACCGGCCAGGGCCTTAAAGAAGATCCTTTAACATTTCATGTAATACTAGTTTGTTGGTGATGAACTCCTTTAGCTTTTTCTTGTCTGGAAAGCTCTTTATCTGTCCTCCTACTCTAAATGATAACTTTGCTGAGTAGAGTAATTTTGGTTATAGGTCCTTGCTTTTCACCACTTGTCAATCCCATCTGGCCTGCAAAGTTTATATTGAGAAGTCAGTTGCAGTCTTATGGTAGCTCCCTTAGAGGTAACCAACTGCTTTCCTCTTGCTGCTTTTAAGACTGTCTTTGTTAACCTTTTACATTTAAATTATGATGTGTCTTGCTATGGGCATCTCTGGATTCATCTTGTTTGGGACTGTGTGCTTCTTGGACTTAGATATTTATTTCCTTCACCAGGTTAGGGCAGATTTCCATCATTACTTATTTTCAAGTAGGTTTTTAATTCCTTGCTGTTTCTCTCCTCCTTCCAGCACCCCCATGATGCAAATATTTGTATACTTGATGTCATATCAGAGCCTTTTAAACTATCCTCATTTTGGGGGCGTTCTGTTTCCCTTTTGCTGTCTGATTGGGTGTTTTCTGCTACTTTATCTTCCACGTTACAGATTTAGTACTCTTGAGAAACTATTTTTACCAAGCTGTGCAGCCAGTGTTGTAAACAGCAGAGATTTCCAGCTCTGGATCACAGAGGACAGGGGAACAATGGAGCAGGAGAGCAGTGGTTTGAGGTGCCAAATGGATGACAGTGGCGTTATCCCTAAACACAAAGTCCAAAACTTCAGAAAGTTAATGGAGAGCTTGGAGTCTTGAGGGTTGGGCCTCTGGACTTGTGGGATTTGTTCCTGGTTTTCCCTGGGAAGGCCAGAACATGGCACTGTTTAAGACTTTATTCATTTTAGAGAGAGAGAGACAAAGCACACACATGAACAAGAGAAAGAGAGAGAGGGAGAGAGAAGGGGGAAGGAGCAGGAAGCATCAACTCCCATATGTGCCTTGACCAGGCAAGCCCAGGGTTTCGAACCGACAACCTCAGTGTTCCAGGTCAATGCTCTTATTTACTGCGCCAGCACAGGTCAGGCCATGGGACCTTTATTGGGCCTAGATTATCCCGCTATCCAACGCTCCTGCTAATTTTCATATCTCTGGAGAGATAAGGTGTGGGCAAGCTAAGTGCTTAGAGTTTTCTAGAGGGATGGTGGGAGCTAAGGTGGGTTAGAACTTCTGGGTGAAGTACAAACGTGGTCAGGTTCATTGGCTGGTGGTCTGTGAATATCTGGAGTCACACGGGGCTTGCAGTCGGGAGCACTGAGTCCCTCACCTACTTTGGTGCTTTGTGTCGTCACCTGGAGCATGAGGGTCATACTGGGAGTCCCTGACCTGCCGTCCTGTCTTGCCATGTAATGGTCTGTGACCCCACAGGTGCCGAAGGCCCTCTTGCACTTCATTGAGAAGCTGGGCATGCACAACTACCTGGACCTGCCTGAGGGGAACTCTGTCATTGACTATGTCATCAGGATCCAGTCTGACTCCTCAGTGAGCAGGGCCTGGGCAGGGAGGGTCCCGGGGGTGGGAGCAGGCCTCAGGGGAGGGAGGAGATGAGAGAAGGAGAATTGGGAGCAGAAGGGGAAGAGGAGCGTATGCCTGGCACAGGTGTGAGTAGTGAGCCAGGGGAGGCTTTGAACTCAGAGACTTAGCTAACATTGGTTTCAGATTTAAATTTTTCCTTTCTTTTAAATTCCAGAATGAAGAAGGAATTAGAATAATGTGTTCCGAAATCCTACAGATGGTACAAACAGCAAGGGTCAAACAGGCTTCTCCATATTCCCCATGCACTCTCTCCATATTCTCCCCGGGCTCCCAGATCACTCCCCCGACCCTCAGACTGTACTCGGCACCCTGCACCATCTGGCCCCTGTGCTGTCTCTCCCACCCCTCGCCACCTCCATTTGGTTCTACTCAAGTGCCTGGGTTCCTCTGAGTGGTGCTCAAGACCGCAAAAGAGGGTCACGGGTGGTGGTCCTGGAGGCCTGAGCTTGAGTTCTGCTCAGCCAGTTTCTAGACTTAAAATGTCGAGTGACTTGTTCTCCCAGCCGCAGTTTTTTCTTTTGTACAATAAAAATAAAAAGGTGTGTGTGGGGGGGTGACTATATTCCCTGCCTGTTGTTAGCTACCCCTGGAGTTTCTTGGAGGCTCCTATGAGCTGACGTGTGTCAGAGCTAAGTAAGGGGCTGAGGGAGGGAAAGGATATGAGTTTCCTCTCCATCCCAGTAAGCTCTGCCTCCTGACCATCAGCAAGTCTCTGCCCCTGAAAGGTGGTTACAAGTCGCACATTCCCAATTTCAAGAAGCCTTCATCTGTCAAGTCCTTCCTGCTGTAATTTTAATAAGGACCTTGGCTATATTTTACCAATATGGACTGGGAAGGGAGGGAGAGAGAAATGACCATGAATGCATTAGGAGGCTCTGTACAGAGGCCTCAAATGCCCCTCCAGGAATGGAAGACAAGGTCATGGGTTTGGAGAACTTACGACTGAGCCTGCTTAGAGCACGCATTGAACTTCTTGCCATATCTCCTGCCAGGTCTCCTTACCCAAACTGCTCACTTTGGTGTGTGATCCCAGCTACACCTTCGCCTTCGTGCTCCTGAGTGGTATAGCCACAGAAATGGCTCTGGAGATCCACTCCCAGCGCAGGACTCCCTACCTCGACTGCTTTCAAGACAGCTGTAAGTACAAGGGTGGGCAGCCTACAGTGAGGGGCTCGCTGTGAAGGCTCAGGCTGCTGTGGGCATGGAGTGGTGGGGAGGGAGGCTGGCTGAGACACTGCAGGGGTAGTGGGTGTGGGAGAGCGGGTGCAGTCCTGAGAAGGAGGCAGCAGATCCCGAGCCTGGGCAGTGGCAGGAAGAGTAAGACAAAGGTTAAGACAGCACTGTAAGGCTGTTTGACTCCATGACTGTAAAGAAGACACCTCTGGGATATTCAGTTCCTTTTTACCTTTTCTCCTTCTGCTAATGCTGGAGTTGAGATGTACAAATATCATTCATTACTGAGTGAAGAACACACAGTCATTTCTGAACCATAGTTCTTCCTTTGCCCCCAAACTGAGCCTCACCCTCTGCTCAACCCATCCCCAACCTCTATTCCCAGTGGGGTCAGTGTTAGAGGTAGCAGGTACTGTGCTCAGCACAGTACTTGGTGTGTGCCTAATAATATGGGTTGAAAATGTAATGGTTCGTTTTTTTAAGCAGACTCAAAATGTCACGAGTCCCCCATGGTACTGGCACTGATGTTTCGTCTCCACAATGCTCTTTCTCCTCTGAAGCACCGATGGGGAGCTGACAGTGGAGGTGGAGAATTCTGGAGCATGCACTCACTCTCTCCATCTTTTATCTTCTCTTTAACTTAGCCACCAGGCTGATCTCCCCAGAGGAAGTCCTGACCTCTCTTGTGGTAAGTGATGCTGGAGGCCTGAGCTTGAGGTCTGCTCAGCCAGTTTCTAGACTTAAAATGTCGAGTGACTTGTTCTCCCAGCTGCAATTATCTTTTGTAAAATAAAAATAAAAGGATGTGTGTGTGGGGGGGTGACTATATTCCCTGCCTGTTGTTAGCTACCCCTGGAAATTCTTGGAGGCTCCTATGAGCTGACGTGTGTCAGAGCTAAGTAAGGGGCTGAGGGAGGCTCCATCCATCCCTTCTCTCATCCACTCCAGTCATCCCTTCATCCCTCCATCCATCATTCTACAGATAGTTGAGTACTCTATTACAGGCACTATGGTGGATATGGAATTAAAAGGTAGGGCCTAGGATCTTGAGGGCTGAAGAACTTGAAAGGGAAGTGGGCGCATAGTGGTGGGGTCTGGAGATGGGGAAGGGGTGAAGGGTGGGAGAGGCCTAGCCTGTCTCCTATGTGGCCTTATTGTGAGCTGCTCTCTGTTGACCTTGGACAAGTCTACATGCCTTTCTGGATCTCTGTTGTTGTTTTTTTAAGTTTGTTTTTTTTTCTTTAAAATCTTATTTTGTTAATTTTACAGAGAGGAGAGATGGGTAGAGGGATGGCTCAAGAAGTACAACTCATAGTTCCTTCACTTTAGTTGTTTATTGACTGCTTGTCATATGTCCCTTGACTGGATTAGGCCAGGGCTTCCAACCAGTGACTCAGCATTCTTGGTCAATGCTTTATCCATTACGCCACCAAGGTCAGGCCTGGATCCCTGAGTTCTCTGTCTTCCGGATATTATGTGTTAGAATTGTGAACACTTGGAGTGACAGAGGTAGGCCTGCCCTTGAGATATTCACAGTCTTAGAGGGGAAGACAAGCTTGGGAGTAACCATGTATCCAGTGTGATTAGTGTACTAATAGATGAATGCACAGGGTGCAGTGGTATCTTAGAAGAGCAGTGAGCTGCCGTGGTACCCAGGAGTCAGGAAGACCTCACAAGAGGGGTGATGCTTTTAGAATATCTTGGAGGATATTAGAGTTCAACAGGTGGAAAAGAATGTGGAGGGCGTAAGCTCCAGCTCTATCATTCTGTGGGTTTTTTGTCATTTTCTTCCTTCTCTTGCCTTAAATCCTGCCTCTGTCTCCTGCTTGCTGCTCTTGCTTCTCAGGTGTTTTCTCGGAAGCCCTACAGGGAAAAGACGTTTGGGGCAAACGCTCTACGGCTCCTAGATGCCCTGCACCCTCTCACCTCCCAGCACCGTCCTATCTACAAAAAAGTGGGCCAGCTGTGGAGTATGGAGATCCCCCAGATGTTGAAGACACTGGATGGTAAGGGGTTGTTTAGGAGAGGGGAGGAATGGAGCTGAGGCAGGGGGCCGACTCCAGAAGAGATGGAGGCTCGAGGTGTAGGATGGACCTTCCTTGGGGTGAGGAAAACTGGGACCATCCTCTCTGTCCCTCTGCGATGCTGTAGGATGGGTCTGCTTATTTGGGTGATGTTCTGCACTGAGAAGAGGTGAAGACCGGGCTTCTGTGGCTCCCGAGTTCCCAGAACGATTTCTGCCCATTCTTTGGAGCGGAGGATCAGGGAAGAGTGTGGGCTTTTGAAACAAACAGAGCAGTTTTGTGCCCCGGCTCTGACACTGGCTAGCTGTGTCTGTTTGGCTTTGGCTAGTCATCCATCTTCTGGAGACTGTAAAGTGGGAGAGCGATTATTCTGTAGGCTCAGCACCACCTAGTGTTCACATGGGTTTCCCATTCTCCTGGCTGGGGCCTTCCTGTGGGGTGGTCCCGTGCTCTGTTTTCTCCTAGATCACACTGAGCAGAGCCTGAATCAGGAGGAGTGGGAGGACACGCTGCTCTGGGTAAGCACTCCCCAACACTCCCCAAGTGCTCCCTCCCTCCACACTTGCCTTCCTCCTCTCTTCAGGTTGATGAGAGGGGATGGCCCCATGCCCCACAAACTGAGGCCACTTTCAAGGTCTTTCCCGCTCAGGAGAACCTCTCTCTGTGGTCCCCATGCCTCCTGGCCCTGCATCAGAGGATCTGACTATCCTAAGCCTTGGCTCACCTTCCCCACCCTTGAGGCCCTATGTCTAAAATAGAGGAAGTGAAAGGGCCCTAGCAAGTGTGTCCTTGGGCAGAGTCATTTAGCTGTTCCATGTCTCAGGTTTTTCATCTGGAAGTAAGCCCTGTCTTTCAGAATTCAATAGGATGATATGGGTGAGGGCCATGTAAATTGGGAAGGGCTTCACACATGTAACTGGCATTAACATCCTGTCACTGTGCTATTATTCTCCAGTCCCGACTAGCCCCACCATGTGTTTCACCTTCTCCCCCTAAGTCACAGACCATGGCCCCTGTCTCTTCTTCTTGACCCCACTTCTGTGGGGCAGAGAAGGCCTACCACTGTCCTTTGAGGTCATCTTCTCCCTTCCCCTTCCTCAGTTTTTACATGAGACATTAGTGGCCACTAAGAATGACCACTGGGTGCAGCACCTCATCAGAGTTGTCTTGGCGAGGATAAATTATTTCAGCAACGATGACTACGACGCCGCCGATAAGGTGTGTCTGGCTATGCAGTGGTTGGGGGGGGGGGTAGGGAGGAGGGTGGTGGTGGAGGAGCCACGGGGGGCTGTAGAAATGTGCATGAAGGGCAGGCCTTGGGGGAAAAGCAAACTGGTGTTCCTGCAGCCTGGGGGTCGAGGCGTGGAGAGGACCAGGGGCCGGTGGTCACACTGGCATGACAGACATATCGATGTGTCTTACATTTGTTTAGTGTTTTAGGCTTTTATCAAGAGCTTTGCTGTCTCGTCTTACTTGAACCTCCCTGTATGCTGTTAACAGAATGGAGCTGGTACTTGGGTATAGTGAAAAGATGATTGATTTGAAAACAGATTTAAGCAAGTTAATCCAAGTAATACTGTATTTGAGGGCATACTATAGATTAGGGACTGTGCTTCACGTTGAGGATACAGAGCTGAGGAAGAAGAAATGTGGGCTCCTTTCCTCGCAGAGCACAGGGTCTGTGGTAGTGGAGGCCTGCGTCCTGTCCTGACTTCTCCATGGGCTCCCAGTTCAGTCTGGATTAAGTGTGTAGCATCCTTGTGATTTCAGTTGCCTCACTTGGGAAGCAGCAATCGCAAATTCTGCATCACAGGAGAGTGACTGAGGACTGAACAAGGATGCTAGTGAACGTGCTTTAACTCCAAAGCCTTTTAAAGCCTAAACCCGATAGCTGTTGTTACTCCTTCCTTGCAGATTGAAAATACAATTTGGAGGGATTTCTAGTCTTAAGCAAATGACTGGTAAAACTGGCACTTGAATCCAGATTTCTTGATTTTGAATCTTGTTTTCCTATTACCAAGCAACACTTCATTTGGGCTCTGGGGAAGGAGGTTTTCCAGGAAAGAAGCCTTATTTCCAAGACTGTTCTATAATTATTAACAGATACTTATGAAGCACCTTCTGTATGCACATCTTTGTAGTTGGTAGAATAAAGATACAAAACAAAGCAAGCAGAAGTTCTGATGATCAATTCAGTTATTAAAAATGTGTACTAGATGCCTATAGCAGAACAGACCCTGGGCCGACGCCAGTACTCATGGAAAAGGCACCGGCTCTGCCTTCAGGAAATCATGGTCTGCCTGAGTGAACAGACAACAAAGTGGGCAGTTATTCTAAGCACTGTGTCAGGATGGAAGTCTGCACTGTGTCTTGGGAGCACAGGGAAGGGCTGTGGGACTGGACAGAGGAGCTTTCTTAGAGGCTATGCACTGCTTAGGGTTGCTCAAGACTCTTCCGATCCTGGCACTGAAAGTTCAGTGTCTAGGGAACCGCTTCCGTCCTGGGCACACCGGGAAGGAAGATGGGGCTCCTGCCGAGGAGTGAGTCAGGCTGGAAGACCAGTAGTCCTTGGCCAGCTAAGCAGAAGTGTGGGTGCCTTCAGTCAGGTTTGACTGATGCAGAGTCTAAGGTGAGGGCTCTCGTCAAGTGACTTATCAAGGAAGTGCTCTCGGGAGAAGTTGTGCTAGAGCACAGGGACGCAGATGAGGGGAGAGGAGAGTCTGAGCAAGGATGTGTCCTGATCCCATCAGAGCCCTGGGTGGAAACTTCAGGGCAGAGTCTGTCCAGCCTGGAGTAAAGTGTGGGGCACTTGTACCCTCACATCCCCCATCCTTCCGCTTATCAGTCGTTGGCTCCAGGATTTCAGGGTTGGTCTGGGACAGGGAGGGGAGAAGGAATAATGTAGCACCCAGCACTTGGGCAAGGAGGCCCCAGTCAGCTCAGGGCAGCCCTGTCCCAAAGGCAACAGAGGGCAGCTCTTCACAGAATGCCTGCAGCAGTTGAAGGGAGAACCCTCAGGTTGGGACAAGGCACCATGAGTGTCTGCCAGAGCAGGAAAGGTGCCCACAGAGAGGGGTTGTCAGGAAGTGAGTTTAGGCATCAGGGAAAGTTCCTAAAGGATGAGCCCTAAGGGGCTGAGAAATTAGAACTACTGCTTTCTCTTCCCTCTCACTTGAGCCCCCGTTCTGTAGATTCCTGCCCTATCCAGATGCCCCCAGAGAGCAAGGAGGCTGGGATGCAGGAAGCGGCTATGGGCGAAGGTGGCGGCGAGCCTTGGAAATGCCTGTCCTAAGCTTGTTCCAAGCTCTGCATGACCCTGCCCTCCTATTCCTCCTAGGCTTTTCTATACAAAGTCTTTGGCTTCAGCCTGCGGGCCTCAAGTCATGAGATCCTGGTCAGGACGATGGTGTCCTCCCTCCTCCGTACTTCCAATGAGGAGCTGCAGCAGAGGGAGGTAAGGGAGAAGGCAGTGGCGAAGTGGGGAGCATGTTCAGATTAAGAGGCAGGATGGCAAGGTGGCTAAAGCTCAGACCTTGCAACCAGGCCCCCTGGATTGGAATCCCAGCTCTGCCACCTACCAGCTATGTGGCCTTGAGCAAGGTATTGAACCTCTCTGTGCCTCAGTTTCCTCTTCTGGAAGTGGAGGCTATGGTGCCTTCCTCATGGGATATTTTCTTAAAAGTTCTTTTTTTAAAAAAAATTTTAAAATAATTTTATACTTAAAGAAAAAGTCCCAGAGAATTTGTTTATTCTTCTCTAAGATTCCTAAGATCTTAATGTTTTTCTGTGTTGCTTTATCATTCTCTTTCATGTAAACTTTATAATTTACTTATTAAGTTATTATTATTGCATTTACTGAATCTGAAATGGAAGCTGAAGTCATGATGTATATGTACCCCTAAATACTTTGTTTTATATTATCTAAAAATAAAATATTCTCTAACATATGCACAGTGCAGTGATCAAAATCAGGAAATTCACATCTATAGCACTGTTATCTAATTTATAGACCCAATTTGCAAATCATCAGTGGTCCCAGCAAAGTGTTTCAGAGCTAAAGAAAACATTTCCTGGCCAATTGGCTCAGTGGTAGAGTATCGACCCTGCGTGTGGAAGTCCTGGGTTCGATTCCCGGCCAGGGCACACAGGAGAAGCACCCATCTGTTTCTCTACCCTTCCCCCTTTCCTTCCTCTCTATCTTTGTCTTCCCCTCCCGCAGCCTAGGCTCCATTGGAGCAGAGTTGGCCCGGGTACTGAGGACGGCTCTATGGCCTCCACCTCAGGTGCTAGAATGGCTCTGGTTGCAACAGAGCAACCCCCCAGATAGGCAGGGCATTGCCCACTAGTTGGCTTGCCGGGTAGATCTCAGTCTGGCGCATTTGGGAGTCTGTCTCTGCCTTCCTGCTTCTCACTTCAGAAAAAGATGAAAAAAAAAGAAAAAGAAAACATTTTTTTCTCTGCTCTGGGGTCTAATTCAGAATCAAACAGTGCATTTAGTTATTTATCTGTATTGTTTAATCTAGAACAAGTTACTCATCTTTATCTTTCACAATCTTGACATTTAAAAAAGGTACAGACCATTTTTTGTAGAATGTCCCTCGATATTGATTTGTTTTGCATTTTCTCAAAATGAGATTCAGATCATGCATTTTTGGTGATGTGTTGTAGGATGGTTGTGAGGATTGAAAACATAAAAGCACTTAGAAGAGTGCCTGGCATGTAAGCATTCTGCACGGGGATTATCGGTAGTGTTGGTGTCTGTGCTGTCAGGCTTGCCCCTCTCCGGGGCCCTTCCCCTGCCAGGTTCTCAAAGAATCCCTCACCATCACGGGCAGCAGCAGGTACTTACCAAGCCCAGGTTACAAGCAGTATCAATGGGGAAATAAGACATATATGGGAGGGAAACAGCTAACTACACAGAATAGCCCTACTGAAAGCTGCAGGAACAGTCACTGAGGCGTAGTGACTATGTGGGCTGGCTGGGACTGGGACTGCTTGGGGCGAGTTTACGAGAAGGATGAAGACAGGTATTCCCATATAACATTGTGAGTCAAGACTCAGGATCGAGAGCTTTTGGGATCACGTCTAGAGAAGAGTCAGTGTCTTGTGGGACTAGATTGCAGAGTTCTTTGACGAGGATGTAGGGTGACTCCTCTGGCTAGCACTTGGGGATAGATTCAATACAGAAGACAAAATGGGGAGAGGACGTCCAGGATGGTTCCTGGGCTACTGGTGTCGCTGAGAGGAGGCTGAGACCAGGAACCAAGGACAAAAGGGGGAGCAAAATGATGCATCTGTATTTGACTGGGAGGAGTGGGGTGCCACAGTAGAGCCAGGTGGAGATGTCTAGTAGCCATGTAGATATAGAACTCAGAACTGGGCTGGATGTCTAGATTTAGGAAACATATTTTCCCAGTCTGTAAAACGGGGGTGATAAAATTTAACTCAAAGCATTAGTGTGAGGATCAATGAGATAGCATGTGTCAGGCTGGTCCAAACTAAGCAGGTAGTATTCCTGTGATGTCAGTTATGATGGTGATAAAGGGGATGAGCAGGATGAGTAGAAGCCATGGCTAAGGGAGGACATAAGAAGAGGGACAGAATAGAAGCTCCTTCTGATACTCCGCTCGTCCCTCCTTTCTAATGAGGTATAATTTTCTCATCTACTTGGCATTTTATCCCTTCTTGAGGACCTGTGTCCTAGAGCCTGTCACTGTCCTGAGATCCCCTCCACTCTGCCTCCTGCTGTAAAGTCTTACCGGTGGTCCTTCCAGCACAAAGAGCCAGTTGGCAAACAGCTGGCACCTGCTTGTCTGTGTTGAGCATTTTTTTTTAGCTCTGTGCCCGGTCACCCCTGTTGAGTGAGCTCTCTGAAGAGGCTTGGCTGACACTGAAGCCAAAAGGACCTGCTATGAGGCAGAGGGATTTACGTTCAAGGCAATTCCTGCCTGGAACCACAGAATCACCGAGCCTTGGATCTGTTGGCTCTCGCAAGGGTGTTGATTCCCAGAGCCTCACTTCCAGTGCCCACTGGCACTAGATCCACTAGCCCTGAAAGCATTTCCACTCAGTTGTCATGCCACTATGCCCCACACAGCACACCCAGGAACTCCCTCCTTTATTTCTTCACGACCTAGACCCCTTGTTTTTCCTGCCTGTTTGGGTCAGAGTTACTGCTCTTTCCTGTTCGTCTAACTAGAAATATTGGAACCATCTGGAAGTCTTCCCTCTCTTCTGTCCCCTCTCTGATGAGCTCTCCAGTTCGGTCAGTGTGGCAGCTGGAATTTGTTCTTTTTCACTCTTCCCTCCGGCAGCTGGAATTTGTTCTTTTTCTCTCTTCCCTCCTCTGAGCAATCATTCTCTTAATTCTTAGTGCATATAAACGTATTCTCTATTTTGCAATGCTGGATTTGATAATACTAAGATTTTGTAAGTATGTGACTAATTTTTTTAAATAATTTTCTTCCTGAATTACTTCTTGCAAAGATATTTGGTTCTCCACTTGGATTTTAAACATTTCAAGTCTGGGGAACCAGATTTTCCTTCCATTTCTTTTTCTCTCCCTTCCTCTCCCTAAATCCTGCTTCGGGGGTGGGGGCGTAGCGAGTGCTTGGCTCTCCCTGAGCCCTGGCATGTGGTTGAGACTATCCTGGTTACAGGGCATTGCTGTGGCGCTCAGTATCTTGTCCACCAAGCATCTGGAGATAGTCCTGAAAGAACTGGAAAAGTGCGGTGCTAGACTCACTGACAATGACTCGTTCATCCTCAAGCTGCCAGAGGTGAGATCATTCTCAGGAAGGGCTGCCGCCTACCACACAAAGCCTTCCAAGGCATCCCTATCACCCCAGCCACCCACTTCTCTGAGGCCTCACGCACCTATAAATGCTTCTCTCTCCCTCTGACCAACTGGGGGAAAGTTTCATCCTCCTTCGCTTTCTCTTGAATCCTCATGTCTGCACTTCAGGCCCTGGTGTCACCAGATGCACCCCTCTGCACACCCCCAACGGCTCACCATTCTGCAGCCCCATCTTCTCTCCCACATCCTCTGGGCAACATTTTCCTCTCTGCACCTCCATTTCCCGTCAGGAAAGAAGGGTTGGGCAAGGATCAAGCGAGTTTTCCCCCTTCCTCTACAGGAACATCAGCAAAGGGAGTGGGTGCTGCTCTGTTATACAATCTATTTAAGCTACAGCAAGATTATTTTAAAGAGCAACGGAGCCATCTTCTTGCATTTAAATGCCATCCTGGCCTTGGTCGTGCAACACTACCACAACTGTGTTGTGAAAAAGGTACTTCCTGCTTCCTCTACTTCTTCAACAGCCCATCCCTACCATCTCCTTGCTCCCCTCCAGGACAACAATGCCTTGCCCTGATGCGAGTCAGTGGGTGGGGTTAGTACAGTGACTTCTCCCTCATTTCAATACTTTCTCTTAATCCTGCTACTCTGAGACTCTAACTAGCCCGAGGAGGAGACCACCGTAATTTTAGGTCTGTTGAAGTGTCTCCTTCCCTGCTGGCTTGCTGGGTGCCATGCTTTTGGGCTGTTCGCTGCCCGCTCTGATGAAGGGACAAGTAACACCTTAATTACCTAATGTGCATAGGAAGGAGCGTTCAGGGGAGGTCGAGGGAGCCCCATCCTATTCTCTTGCCTTTTCTATTTGTCCAGAGCAGGGTGCCCAGGGTCGGAGAAGAAGCCCTTTTCATGTCCAACTAGACACCCTTCTGTGGAACTCATTCCAGGGAAAGACAATACCTTGAGAGACAAGGAAGCTAAAGCTATCCTAATTCAAGAGTTATACAAGGGGGTCTCTGGAAGCGGGTTGGTGAAAAGGGTGGACCTGTCCCCTGCAGGGCTGCCCTGGGTTGCCCTGAGAGCAAAGGTGCAGAGCGTCAGCCTAAGGAAGGCGACAGGGGGTTTGGCTCCTCATCCCCCAGACCTCGGGTAGGTAGTGCGTCCTGGCTGTGGGCCCGTTCCCACCGTGGAGGTCTCTGAGTACACCGTTCATTCAGGATGAGAATGTGAAGCTGGATTACCTGAATGCCCTGACCATACTGACAGACACCGTGAGCAGCCAGCAGCACATGGCCTTTCAATTGGAGTTCCCCCACAAACTCTGGATTTTAGCTTGTATGGTGGTGAGTACCTCTTAGGGGGATGGAGGAGGGAGTGCATGGATAGGGAGGGTGGGTCCTGTGGGAACTGTTGGTAACACTCCTAGGCTAGGCCTGAAGGTAGAAGTCCAGATATTCTGGTGTTGCTTTTTCTATTAGTGCCCCCTTTCCCTTCCTCAAAGCAGAGATGAGTCCTATGGGGAAGGTGTGGTTGGGAGTAGGAGAGAGGTGATGTCCTCAGAGTCTTTTGGAGTCCCTAGTCATTCTACATTTCACCTTCTCATGAGTGAAACCTGGAGTGGGAGGAGGTAGAGGCAGGCAAGAAGAATATGTTCACCATCCTCTGTGTGTACGTGTGACAGGAGCTAATCAGGGAGGAGCCATTGACGTCCATCTCCAGCTCCATTAGACAGAAGGCAATGACCATCATCAGTAACTTCAGGTAACAACATGCCACCCACTCTGCCTCTGCTGCCCTGGTTCTATTTCAGCTCTTTATCCCCTGGTCGGTCCCACCTTCTATTTTCTGCTTCTGCTTCTAGCTTAAGGGAGTAGTAGAAATTTACTGGACAGTATCCGAGATTTCTTTTTGCCAAGATTTTTTTAGATGGCATTTTGGAAGCACCTGGCAGGGCCTGTCTCTTGTCACTTCTGCCCCAGCCTTCCTCTGTTTTCAGGGCTCCCCTGACTGGGCACTTCCATTGCCATCACTGTTCCCCCATTTTCTCAAACCTCTGGGGAACAAAACACTAAGAAATCATTCCACATTCCAGTACCCTTTTCTGTAATAGTCACACGTCCCTCCTTCCCTTATTTTCTTTCTTTTCATCTTCCTGGCTCTTTTGCCTTTTCTTATTATTGCCTCCCTTTCCTGTTTTATTACCCTTTCTTTGGATAACTTCCTCTTTCTTGCTCCCACCTCTTCCTCTGTCTCCACCATCTCTTTCTGTACCTTTCTCAACTGTCATCTTGGCTACCACTGTCGGTTACACTTCTCCTTCTTGTTTCTTAGGATGCTCAGGCCACTCTTAGAGATAGAAGAAAGAGAAGAGATACTCCAAACATGCTTGGAGAGTGTGCTCTGCCTGCCAGCTACAGAAGTTTTGCAAAAGGAAGCAAGTAGTCCTGAGGAGGCCCAGGCCAATGTGGTAAGTATCTCTTGCGTGATTGTTTCTCTGGTTCTGTTCACTTTTTCAGAGGATGAGAAGTAAAGGGTTGGCAGTTTTATGTGAAATTCTTCTGCATTTTTTAATACAAAAGTCTTTGGAGGGAAGCCCTCTGAAGAAGGGGTTGCTAGGTAATGCAGTCTGAACTCTACTCCTGACACCTACTTCCTCGTCCTCTTATTTACTGTGACAATTACCACTTTAACACTTTGGCCCAAAGGTAGGTACGTGATCCTTCCCTTTATGACTGCTCTGCCATTGTAACCTGAGTAGAAAATTCAAATGTGATTTTACTAAAGTCTTGTAGGTAAATAAAACCAGGGATCCCCAGGAGCAAGAAATCTGTGTCTTTGTCTATTTTTTTTATTTGTTGATTTTTTAGAGAGAAACATCAACTTTTTGTTCTACCTATCCATCCATTCATTCATTGGTTGATTCCTGTATGTGCCCTGACAGGTCTGAACTCACAACCTTGGGGTTTCAGGACAACACTCAACCAACAGAGCTACCCAGCCAGGGCTGGATCCGTTTCTTATAGGGCCTGCAGTGTTTCCTTGAGGGCAGAAAGAGGGATTCATTTTTAATTTATATTCATATATTTAAAATCTAAAAATTCTCTCATGTTCTGTGATTGCTCCTTTATTTTGACTGGTGGTTCTTTTTTTTTTTTTTTTTTTTTTCCATTTTTTTGAAGCTGGAAACAGGGAGAGACAGACAGACTCCCGCATGTGCCCAACCGGGATCCACCCGGCACGCCCACCAGGGGCGATGCTCTGCCCACCAGGGGGCGATGCTCTGCCCATCCTGGGCGTCGCCATGTTGCGACCAGAGCCACTCCAGCGCCTGAGGCAGAGGCCACAGAGCCATCCCCAGCGCCCGGGCCATCTTTGCTCCAATGGAGCCTTGGCTGCGGGAGGGGAAGAGAGAGACAGAGAGGAAAGCGCGGCGGAGGGGTGGAGAAGCAAATGGGCGCTTCTCCTGTGTGCCTTGGCCGGGTGGTGGTTCTTATTTTATTGATGCCATAGTCTCTTAAATTCTTTTGAGGGTACTAATTAGAATTTTAAAAATCAAAGTTTCTACAGTACACACTGCATTAGCTTGGTTTTCTTTAAGTTCAGTTGTCAGTTGGTCTGTGTATTTTGGGCCTTTTTTTCATCAGATGTCTGGTGATCCTTTTTTTCATTTCATATTTATTTATGTTACAAAGGAGGGACTGATGCACAGAGAAGGGGCTGAGGTAGGTATTCTTTGGTTGTAGCCTCATGAGGCCTTCCTCAGTGTAAATCCGGTTAGGGTGAGGAGGGGATTTTGACAGGATTTCCGTGTATTTAGGACCAGCTGGGAATTCCAGGTGCTGAGTGAGAACAGCTTTATACTGAGGTAGATTCCTTTGAGGCCTTGACTCCGGGAGGGTGGCCTTTCTTTTTCTTCCCCCCTGCTTTTCAGTTTCAGTGGTCCAGGTCTGTCACGAATGTTGCCTTGTTTCTCCCAGCAGACCCCTACCTCTAATTTAGAAGCCCACCTTGGCAGATCACCGACTTTCTTTATACAGTTGTGGGCAAGGCCACTGAGTTCAGTCAAGGGTGAGAGAGAGAAGCCCACTGTCCTAGCTTTTGTGACTCAGGTGCCCTGCAGACTGCCTGGCCAGCCCTCAGTCATGGCTGCTCCCCATGGCAGAGTCCCTGGTGGGCTCCAGTGAGGGAGTGAGGGTGGAGGGGGCGGGGCAGCCATGTTGTCGGGGAACTTCCAGCCCACCAGGACAAAGTGCACAGCAGGTGGACCTTTGTGCTCTGGTGAAAACAACACAGGAATCTGTTCAAGTGAATGGCGGGCAGGCAGCGCTTGGAAGGTAGGGAGAAACCTTTGGAGCAGCCGTTTTCCAGGAAGGCGTCCTGGGAGAGAGAGCCAGAGTGCTGAGCAGAGTTTAGAAAGGGGCGTTGGGGCTGATACCTCTGCAATTCTCTTTTCCCCTCAGGTTCTGTTGAATGAGACTCTGCAATCCCTCCAAAGTCTAATGGAGGCACTTGTTCTTGAGACGCCCACTTGGATGGAGAACTGCTTGGAGGTCAGTGGGACGAAGCCCCCGATAGTCAGTGTATTGGTGTCCTAGGGCTGCCATAACAGAGTACCACAGATGAGTGGCTTCAGACAACAGAATTACATTCTCTCACAGTTCCAAAGGCTAGAAGTCCAGAATCAGGGTCTCAGCGAGGTTGGTTCCTCCTGGAGGCTGTGAGGGAGCATCTGTTTCATGCGTCTCTCCTAGCTTCTGGTGGCCCCTGGCAACCTGTGGTGTCTTGGCTTATAGACATATCAGTTCCATCTCTGCCTCTATTTACTATTTGCACAAGGCATTTGTGTGTGCTTGTGTGTCTTTTCTTTCTAATGATAGCAGTCATTGGATTAGGATCCACCATATCCAACATGAACTCACCTTAAATTGAATCATCTGCAAAGACCCTCTTTTCAAACAAAGTCACATTCTGAGGTTCTGGGTGGACATGAATTTGGGGTTGTGGGGGAGGACACTATAGACCCAGTACAGTTGTCAACAGGCCAGGAAAACGGTCTAGGGGCAAACTTAGAGCTGGAACTGCTGGTGAAGTTTGGGTGCAGAGCTTTTAGGGACAGGAGAATAAGGGCTAGGATACAAATGATGTTCGTCTTGCCTTAGGAGGAGAAGAGCTTCTCTTTTCTTCTTTCCCTGCAGCCCATTGCGGTGGCCAGCTCCTCTCTTAGTTCTCGTCTGTTCCTTCACAGCAGTTAGTGGTTCAGAGCACGAGCTCTGGACTTTCATACAGTACACGTCCAGATTCTTGTTCTGCTGTTTGCTGTGTGGTTTTGGGAAGGTACTTCTGTTTGACTTAGTTTTCTCCTGGAAAATGAAATGACAGTAATAATTGGTAAATACAGTAAATTGGACAATTAGATGAGATGTTTATAAAGTGCTTGGTTCAAAGAAAGGTGCAGTTTCAAATAATTTGCCGATTTTAACATTGTATGTTTTTTTATTGACTTGATTTAGGTTGTACTAATGTTATTGGGATACTTTGGCCTTCTGAAAATTCTTGTCCCCAATTACCACAGGAAGTTTAAGATTTCTTTGTAGTTCTTATTATTAGAATATAGATCACTGAGGACCATAGAATATTGTATTTAAAAGTTACTTGAAATAATTCTTTACTGTATGATTATCAAATTGAATTCATATAGACTTACTTGTTTGTGCTAAATCTTAGAATTTTCTTTTATTTAATTGAAGAGCTCAATCATGAAAATATTTATTTATTTAAAATTATATTTTGAAATTAAATTTAACAGAGTGACATTGATCAATGAGTACATAAATTGCAGGTAGATGTTTCTGTAGCTTTGAACTGGTGATTATGTTGTATACTCATCACCCAAAGTTAAATAATTTTCCATCACCATATATCTGTTTCTTTTTTCTCCCTCCTAACACCCTTCCCTCACATCCCCTCCCCCTGGTAACCACTTCACTTTTTATCTATGTTCAAGAGCAGGGGTCCCCAAACTACGGCCCGCGGGCCACGTGCGGCCCCCTGAGGCCATTTATCCGGCCCCCGCTGCACTTCCGGAAGGGGCACCTCTTTCATTGGTGGTCAGTGAGAGGAGCCTAGTTCCCATGGAAATACTGGTCAGTTTGTTGATTTAAATTTACTTGTTCTTTATTTTAAATATTGTATTTGTTCCCGTTTTTTTTTTTGTTTGTTTGTTTGTTTTTACTTTAAAATAAGAGATGTGCAGTGTGCATAGGGATTTGTCCATAGTGTTTTTATAGTCCGGCCCTCCAACGGTCTGAGGGACAGTGAACTGGCTCCCTGTGTAAAAAGTTTGGGGACCCCTGTTCAAGAGTCTCAGTTTTATATCTCACCTCTGTGAAATCATCTAGTTCTTAGCTTTTTCTGATTTACTTATTTCACAAAGTAGAATGTTCTCAAGGTCTATCCATGTTGTAAACGGCACTATGTCATCATTTCTTATGGCTGAGTAGTATCCATTGTATATATGTACCACATCTACTTTATCCAGTCCTCTATCGAGGGACACTTTGGTTGTTTCTGTCTTGGCCACTGTGAATAATGCTGTGATGAACATGGGGGTGCATGTGTCTTAACTTACCAATGTTTTTTAGTTCTGGGTGTAGATACCCAGTGGAGGGATTGCTGGGTCATATGGTAGTTGTATTCTTTCTTTTTTGAGGAACCAGCATACTTTCTTCCATAATAGTTGTACTAGTTTGCGTTCCCACCAGCAGTGAATGAGGGTTCATTTTTCTTCTCCACATCCTCTCCAACATTTTTTTGTTGTTGTTTTTTTAAGCAAGAGTGACAGAGAGAGAAAGAGAGAGAGACAGAGATAGGGACAGACAGACGGGGAAGGGAGAGAGATGAGAAGCATCAGTTCTTCGCTGCAGCTCCTTAGTAACCATTTCTCATATCCAACACTTGTTTTTACCTGTCTTGTTGAGAATAGCCAATCTGACTGGTGTGAAGTGGTATCTCATTATAGTTTTGATTTGCATTTATTGTATAGCTAGTGAAGATGAGCACCTTTTCATATATCTGATTGCCATCTGTATGTTTTCTTGGGGATAGTGTTTGTTCAGGTCCTCTCCTCATTTTTTATTTTTATTTTTATTTTTATTATTTTTCTGAAGCTGGAAACAGGGAGGCAGTCAGACAGACTCCCGCATGCGCCGGACCGGGATCCACCCTGCATGCCCACCAGGGGGCGATGCTCTGCCCATCTGGGGCATCGCTCTGTTGCGACCAGAGCCACTCTAGCGCCTGGGGCAGAGGCCGTGGAGCCATCCCCAGCGCCCGGGCCATCTTTTGCTCCAATGGAGCCTCGGCCGTGGGAGGGGAAGAGAGAGACAGAGAGGAAGGAGAGGGGGAGGGGTGGAGAAGAATGGGCACCTCTCCTGTGTGCCCTGGACAGGAATCGAACCCGGGACTTCCGTACGCCAGGCCGACACTCTACCACTGAGCCAACCGGCCAGGGCCTCTCCCCATTTTTTAATTGGATTGTTTGTGTGTTGCTGAGCTTTGTGAGTTCTTGATATACTTTGGATATTAACCCCTTATTGGAGATACTGTATGCAAATGACATCTCCCATTTGGTTGGCTGCCTTTTTATTTTGTTGTTGTTTTCTTTTGCTGTGCAGAAGCTTTTTAGTTTGATACAGTCACACTCGTTTATTTTTACCTTTACTTCCCTGACTTTGGGGATCAAATTTATAAATCGTTCTCTACAGCCAAGGTCCATGAGTTTAGTACCTATACTCTCTTCTATATGATTTATTGTTTCAGATCTTGTACTTAGATGTTTGATCCATTTTGAATTAATTTTTGTGGAAGGGGACAAACTGTAGTTAATCTTCATTCTTTTTTTGATGTATTTATTTTTATTTTTATTCATTTTAGAGAGGAGGGAGGGAGAGAGAGAGAGAGAGAGAGAGAGAAACGAGGGAGGAGCAGAAAGCATCAACCCCCATATATGCCTTGATCAGACAAGTGCAGGGTTTTGAACTGGCAACCTCAGTGTTCCCAGGTCAGCACTTTATCCACTGTACCACCAGAGGTCAGGCAATCTTCATTCTTTTGTGTGTGGCTTTTCAGTTTTCCCAGCACCATTTATTGAAGAGGCTTTCTTTTCTCCATTGTGTGTTTTTGGCTCCTTTGTCAAAGATGCTTTGTTCATATATATATATGTGGTTTTATTTCTGGGCTCTCGACTCTGGTTTGTTGGTCTGTGTGCTTATTTTTCTGCCAGTACCATGTTGTTTTGATTATCGTGGCTCTGTAGTATAATTTGAAGTCAGGTATTGTAATACCTTTGGCTTCATTTTTTTTTTTTTTTCAGGATTGCATTTGCTGAGGATTTTTTATGATTCCATACAAAGCTGGTGATTTTTTTCTATTTCTTTAAAAAATGGCATTAGTATTTCAATGGGAATTGAATTAAATTTGTGTATTGCTTTGGGCAATGTGGTTAGTTTAACTGTGTTGATTCTTCCAATCCATGAACATGGAATATTTTTTCATTTGTGTCTTTTTCAATTTTTTTCAATAATAGTTTGTAGTTTTTAGTATATAGGACCTTCACATGCTTTATTAAGTTTATTTATAGGCATTTTTTGTTGTTGTTGCAGTTCTGAAAGGTTATGTCTTTTGAGTTTATTTTCCAAAGTTTTATTGTCGTTATATAGGAAAGCAGTAGCCTTGTGTATACTGATTTTGTATCCTGCGACTTTACTGTATTAGTTTATTGTTTCTAAATGTTTTTTGGTGGAGTCTTTGGGGTTTCTTATATACAGGATTATGTCATCAGCAAAAAGTGATACCTTTGCTTTTTTTTTTTTTTCCTGATATGGATGTGTTTTATTTCTTTCTCTTGCCTGGTTGCTCTACCTCAGACTTCCAGAACTATGTTGAATAAGAGTGGAGAGAGTGGGAAGCCTTGTCTTATTCCTGATTTTAGAGGAAAGGCCTTCAGTTTTACACCATTTCATATATTAGCTGATGGTTTGTCATATGGACCTTATTATGTTGAGGTACTTTCCTTCTATACCCATTTTATTGAATGTTTTAAACACTTAGTTGTCCATTGATTGCTTTCTCAAAAGTGCTTTGACTGGGGGGATACAGCAAGACCGAGTGGCACCTTGCTCAAGCCAGTGACCCTGGGCTCAAGCTGGTGAGCTTTGCACAAACCAGATGAGCCCACACTCATGCTGGCAACCTTGAGGTTGCGTACCTGGGTCCTTTGCATTCCTGTTCAACATTCTGTTCACTTGGTCACCACTGGGTCAGGCTCTTTTGCCCTCTTTTTAATTGGATTGTTTACCTTCCTGGTGTTAAGTTTTAAAAGTCCTTTATAAATTTTGGTTATTAACCTCTTATCACATGTATTGGCGAATATGTTCCCATTATATGGGTGGTCTTTTGTTCTGTTAATGGTGTCTTTTGCTGTGCAAAAGCTTTTTAGTTTGATATAGTCCCATTTGTTTATTTTGTCCTTTATTTCACTTGCCCCTGGAGATGTATTGGCAAAAATATTGCTACGAGAGATATCAGAGAGTTTACTGCCTA
Source organism: Saccopteryx leptura (assembly GCF_036850995.1). Taxonomy (NCBI): domain Eukaryota; kingdom Metazoa; phylum Chordata; class Mammalia; order Chiroptera; family Emballonuridae; genus Saccopteryx; species Saccopteryx leptura. The sequence continues at coordinate 246,196,543 of NC_089504.1, read as the reverse complement.
TGTTTTCTGCCAACATGTTTATGGTTTTGTGACTTACCTTTAAGTCTTTTACCCATTTTGAGTTTATTTTTATGAATGGTGTAAGTTAATGACCTAGTTTCATTTTTTTGTATGTGCCAGACCAATTTTCCCAATACCATTTATTAAAGAAGCTGTCTTTACTCCACTGTATGCTCTTACTTTTTTTGTCAAATATCAGTTGTGACCATAAAGGCGGGGATTTATTTCTGAGTTCTCTGTTCAGTTTCAATGATCTATATACCTGCTCTTATGCCAGTACCAAGCTGTTTTGATTACTATGGCCTAGTAGTGTAACTTGATATCAGGAAGTGTGACACATCTTACTTTATTATTCATTTTCAAGATTGCTGAAGCTATTCATGTTCTTTTTTGGTTCCATATAAATATTTGGAATATTTGTTCTATATCTTTGAAGTATGCCATTGATATTTTAATAGGAATTGCATTGAATTTATAGATTGCTTTTGGTAACAGACATTTTAATGATGTTTATTCTTCCTATCCATGAATACGTTATATGCATCTGCTTCTTTGCATCTTTCTTGATTTCTTTTTTTCAGTGTCTTATCATTTTCCGAGTACAAGTCTTTTATCTCCTTGGTTAAATTTATTCCTGGGTATTTTATTTTTTTGTTGCAATAGTGAAGGGGCATTTTTCCTTATTTTCCCATTCTGACAGTTGATTGTTGGTGTATAAAAATACCACTGATGTCTGACCAAGCGGTGGCGCAGTGGATAGAGCATCAGACTGGGATGTGGAGGACCTAGGTTCGAAACCCTGAGATCACCAGCTTGAGTGCGAGCTCATCTGGTTTGAGCAAAGCTCACCAGCTTGGACCCAAGGTCACTGGCTTGAGCAAGGGGTTACTTGGTCTGCTGTAGCCCCACGGTCAAGGTACATTATGAGGAAGCAATCAATGAACAACTAAAGTGCCACAATGAAAAACTGATGATTGATGCTTCTCCTCTCTCTTCGTTCCTGTCTGTCTGTCCCTATCTATCCCTCTCTCTGACCCTCTCTGTCTCTGTAAAAAAAAAAAAATACCCCTGATTTCTGAATATTTCTATGTCCTGCCACCTTGCCATATTCATTTATCAGGTCTCGTAGGTTTTTGATTGAGACTTTAGGATTTTCTATGTACAGTATCATGTCATCAGCAAATAATGACAGGTTTTACTTCTTTTCCAATTTGGCCTATACTTTCCTTTCTTTGTAGTGTTTTTACCTGGTTTTGGAATGAGGATAATACTTGCCTTATAAAAGGAGCTTGGAAGTCTTCCCTTCTCTTGAATATTTTGAAATAGCTTGAGAAGAATAGCTGTTAGTTCTTCTTGAATATTTGATAAAAATTTGCCTGTGAAGCAATCTGGTCCAGGACTTTTGTTTGCTGGGAATATTTTTATTATTGTTTCAATTTCATATGTTGTAACTGGTTTGTTTAGTTTTTTTGATGCTTCTAGATTGAGTTTGGAAGATTGTGTATTTCTACGAATTGATCCATTTCACTTAGGTTGTCCAATATTTTGGCCTATAGATCTTCATAGTACAATATTTTCTTACAATCCTTTGTACTTCTGCGGTGTCAGTTGTTACTTCTCCACTTTCATTTCTAATTTTATTTGAGGCCTCTCTCTGTTTTTCTTGATGAGTCTGGTTAAGGGGTTGTCAATCTTGTTTACCTTTTCAAAGATCCAGCTCTTGGTTTCATTGATCGTTTGTATTGTTTTTTTTTAGCCTCTATGTCATTTATTTTGGCTTTGATATTTATTATTTCCTTCCTTCTACTTCCTGTGGGCTTTTTTTGTTGTTCTTTTTCTAGTTTGTTTAGATACAGGGTTAAGTTGTTTGAGTTTTTTCTTGCTTCTCAAGGTATGACTGTAATGCTATGAACTTCCCTCTAAGGACTGCTTTTGCTATGTCCCACAAATTTGGAGTTGTTGTATGTTCACTGTCATTTGTTTCAAGGGAATTTTAATTTCTTCCTGATCTCATTGTTAACCCGTTCATTATTTAATAACATGCTATTTAGCCTCCAAGTGTTTGAATGTTTTTCAGTTTTTCTCTTGTAGTTGATTTCTTGTTGCATGCCATGGTGTTGATTCTAGTTTTATGCCATGGTGATCAGAGAAGATGCCTGATATGATTTCAGTCCTCTTAAATTTATTGAGACTTGTTTTATGTCCTAACATATGATCTATCCTAGAGAATGTACCATGAGCGCTTGAAAGGAATGTACCATATTTCCCCATATATGACGATCCCATGTATAAGACACACCTCAATTTTGGTGCCCCAAATTTGAAAAAGTATGTATTACATAAAGTTATTGAACTCAAGTTTTATTCATCATAAAATTTATACAACTCCTCATCAGTGTCAAAATTCTCATCCAGGCCCTGGCCAGTTGGCTCAGCGGTAGAGTGTTGGCCTGGCGTGCGGGGGACCCGGGTTCGATTCCCGGCCAGGGCACATAGGAGAAGCGCCCATCTGCTTCTCCACCCCTCCCCCTCTCTTTCCCCTCTGTCTCTCTCTTCCCCTCCCGCAGCCAAGGCTCCATTGGAGCAAAGATGGCCCGGGCATTGGGGATGGCTCCTTGGCCTCTGCCCCAGGCGCTAGAGTGGCTCTGGTCGCGGCAGAGCGACGCCCCGGAGGGGCAGAGCATCGCCCCCTGGTGGGCAGAGCGTTGCCCCTGGTGGGCGTGCCGGGTGGATCCCGGTCAGGCGCATGTGGGAGTCTGTCTGACTGTCTCTCCCCGTTTCCAGCTTCAGAAAAATACAAAAAAAACCCCAAAAAACAAACAAACAAAAAAACTCTCATCCATTAGCTTGTTGTCATTGGTGTCTGATGACAAATCACTGTCCTCAACAATGAATGTAAAAACAAGCACGAAAAAGCGGGAAATGCAAGTTGAAAAATCTACAACCACTGTATAAGATACACCCAATATTGAGACCCAATTTTTTTTTTTTTAATAATTTTATTTTTTTAATGGGGTGACATCAATAAATCAGGATACATATATTCAAAGATAACAAGTCCAGGTTATCTTGTCGTTCAATTATGTTGCATACCCATCACCCAAAGTCAGATTGTCCTCTGTCACCTTCTATCTTGTTTTCTTTGTGCCCCTCCCCCTCCCCCTTTCCCTCCCCCCCCTCCCCCCCCGTAACCACCACACTCTTATCAATGTCTCTTAGTTTCACTTTTATGTCCCAAGACCCAATTTTTTTAAGTGTGTCTTATACGTGGGGAAATACGGTATATTCTGCTGCTTTGGGTGAAAGGTTCTGAAGATTTCAATTAAATCCAGTTGCTCTAGTGTGTCATTTAGGCCGTTGTTTCTTGTTAACTTTCTGTCTGGAGGATCTATCCATTGATGTTAGTGGGTATTAAAATTCCCTACTATTACAGTATTGCTGTTGATCTCTCCCTTTATGTCTATCAAAGTCTGCTTTGTATGTTTACATGCTTCTATATTAGGTACATAAATATTTACAATAGTTATATCTTTCTGTTGGATTGTTCCCTTTATCATTATGTAGTGATCTTCTTTATTTCTTACTATAGCCTTTATTTCAAAGCCTATTTTGTCAGAAATAAGTATTGCTACCCCAGATTTTTGTCATTTCCAATTGCATGAAATACTTTTTTCCATCGCTTCACTTTCAGTCTATGTGTATCTTTTGTTCTAAGATGGGTCTCTTGTAGACAGCATATGTATGGGTCCTGTTTTCTTATCCATGCAGCTACCCTTTTTTTCTGTGTGTGTGTGTTTTTCTGAAGTGAAAAGCAGGGAGGCAGAGACAGACTCCCACATGCGCTGGACCAGGTTACACCCAGAATGCCCACGAGAAGGCAATGCTCTGCCCACCTGGGGCGTTGCTCCATTTCAACCGGAGCCATTCTAGCACCTGAGGTGGAGGCCATGGAACCATCCCCAGCACCCTGGCCAACTTTGCTCCAATGGAGCCATTGCTGCAGGAGAGGAAGAGAGATAGAGAGAGAAGGGAGAAGGGGAATAGTGGAGAAGTGGATGGGTGCTTCTCCTGTGTGCACTGGTCAGAAATAGAACCCGGGACTTCTACATGCTAGGCCCATGTTCTACCACTGAGCCAACCAGCCAGGGGTTACCCTATGTTTGTGTTTTTTGTTTGTTTGTTTTTTGTATTTTTCTGTAGTGAGACATGGGGTTGAGGTGGCGGCGGGGAAAGGCAGACAGACAGACTACCACATAGGCCTGACCAGGATCCACCCGGCATGCCCACCAAGGGGCAAGGCTCGGCCCCTTTGGATCATTGCTCCGCTGCAATTGGAGCCATTCTGGCACCTGAGGCAGAGGCCATGGAGCCATCCTCAGTGCCCAGGCCAACTTTGCTCCACTGGAGTCTTGGCTGCAGGAGGGGAAAGAGACAGAAGGAAAGGAGAGGGGGAACAGTGAAGAAGCCAATGTGTGCTTCTCCTGTGTGCCCTGGCCGGAAATCAAATCCGGGACATCCACATGCCAGGATGACACTCTACTGCTGAGCCAACCAGATAGGGCAGCCTATATTTTTTTATTGGAGCATTTAATCCATTTATATTTAAGGTTATTATCGATATGTACTTATTCATTGCCATTTTATTTTTTAAACCTACAACCTCGTTTCCTCGATTTTTTTTTCCTTTGTTCTTTTTACAACAGGCCCCTTAACATTTCTTTCAGTACTGGCTTGGTTGTAATGAATTCCTTGAGGTTTTTTTTTTTTTGTCTGGGAAGGTTTTTATTTCTCCTTCAATTTTAAATGATAGCCTTACTGGATAAAGAAGTCTTGGAAGTAGGTTCTTTTGTTGCATTACTTTGAATATTTCTTGCCAATCTCTTCTGGCCTAGAGCTTTTCTGTTGAGAAGTTGGATGTCATCCTTATGTGGCTCCTCTGTAGGTAATTAACTGCTTTTTCTCTTACAGCTTTTAGTATTCTTTCTTTGTCTCTTAACTTTGGCATTTTAATTATGATGTGTCTTGGTGTAGGCCTCCTTCGGTTCCTCTTAATGGGATTCTCTGTGCTTCTTGAATGTGTGTAACTTTTTCCTTCATTAACTTAGGGAAACTGAGCTCTGATTTCTTCAAACAAGTTCTCTATCCCTTGTTTGTTCTTTTCTCCTTCAGAAACCCCTATGATGTGGATGTTGTTTCTCTTCATGTTATCACAGAGGTCTCTTTTTTTTTTTTTTTTTTAATTATTTATTTGTTTATTCATTTTAGAAAGGAGAGAGAGAGGGAGAGAGAGGAGAGAGACAGAGAGAGAAGAGGGGGAGGAGCAGGAAGCATCAACTCCCATATGTGCCTTGACCAGGCAAGCCCAGGGTTTCGAACCGGCGACCTCAGCATTTCCAGGTCCATGCTTTATCCACTGCGCCACCACAGGTCAGGCCACAGAGGTCTCTTAGAGTTTCCTCAGTCTGTTTGAGCCTCTTTTCTTTTTGCTGCTCTGCTTCTGTGCTTTCGTTTATCTTGTTCTTTAAATCACTGATTCGATCCTCTGCTTCTTTCAGCCTGCTTTTGATTCCTTCTAGTGCAGTCTTCATTTCTGATACTGTATTTGACATTTCTGACTAGTTTTTTTTTTTTTTTTCAGTGTCCTTTTGATTCTTGCTATCTCTTTATTTAGGTGCTCATTATGTTAATCCATTATTGCTCTAAGATCCTTGAGCATCCTAAAAAATCTTTTTTTTATTTTTATACAGAGACAGAGAGTCAGAGGGAGGGATAGACAGGGACAGACAGACAGGAACAGAGAGATGAGAAGCAACAATCATTAGTTTTTCATTGCAACACCTTAGTAGTTCATTGATTGCTTTCTCATATGTGTCTTGACCGCGGGCCTTCAGCAGACCAAGTAACCCCTTGCTTGAGCCGGCGCCCTTGGGTCCAAGCTGGTGAGCTTTGCTCAAACCCGTTGAGCCCGTTCTCAAGCTGGTGACCTTGGGGTCTGGTGCTCTGTCCACTGCAGCATCACCTGGTCAGGCCTAAAAATTACTATTTTAAACTCTGCATCTTGTAGTTTGGTTACTTCCATTTCATTAAGTTCTTTTTCTGGGAATTTCTCTTGTTGATTCATTTGGTTTGCATTTCTCTGCCCATTTTGTCTGTGTATCAGGTAGCACTCTGACTTTGAAAGTTTTGTAGTGTCTTTATTAGGAAGAGGGGCTCAGTGGTACAGACTTCCAGGCCACCTGTTTTTCTTGTTCTAGGAATGCTTCTTGAGGGTACTACTGTTTTCCTTCTTGTTGTATGTGAGTATTGAATGCAGTTAGTTGGTCCTTTCATGGGTATGGTTATCCCTTCCGGCTGGCTGGCTTTATGGGTCAACCTTGATCATGTGTATTACACACTGTTGAATGTCTGTGCTGCTGGGCATATTTATTCTCCACAGTGTCTGATGCCTGCTGGACTCCTCCTTTGGGCATACTGCTTGTGTAGCTAGCTGAGTCTATGGTTGGTGCTGTCTGCCACCCACTACCAGTTGTGTTGGCTCTAGATCTTCTTGGGTTGGAGTCAGCAAGAATACTTTTTCTTATGAGAGCTTTTGCACTCCATCCTCCTTTGCTACTGCAGATTTTATCCTTTCCCCTCTTATGTTATTGTTGTCATAGATTATCCTTGTTTATATTGTGACCTTGTTGGAGCTTTAACTTGTAATTTTTATTTGTTTTGCTTTCTTTGTATCTAGATCTATAAATCACCCTGCAGAGAATCAACTTTTATGGAGTTGCCTTAAATCTATATATTCATTTTTTAAGAATTGAAATCTTTATTATATTGAGTCTTCTAATCCACGGTCACGTTATGACTCTTTATTGTTTAATATGATCATGTTGATTTTCTTCTTTAGACTCTGAAGATGGCATATTACATTAATTTTCAAGTATGGAAGCAGTATTGTATTCCTAGTTTAGACTTTACTTGCTTGTGATTTATTACTCTTCTTATGTATTGCTGGATTAATTTGCTAATGTATTGTTGAGAATTTTTGTATTTATGTTTCTCAGAAATGTTGACTTAAGAAGTGTGTGTATGTGTGTGTGTTTGCAGTCTTTGTTTGATATGGGTATCAAGTTAATATTGGCCTCATAAAATGAGTTAGGAAGTGTGCCCTCTTCTATGTAATAGAAGATTCTGAGTAAAATATTCTCTGCTCTTTAGGTGTTTGGTAGGATTCACCATTAATACCATCCTTACCTGGAGATTTTTTTTTTAGGGTTTTTTATTTTATTTTATTTATTTAGTTTTTATTATTTTTTTTTCTGAAGCTGGAAACTGGGAGTCAGACAGACTCCCGCATGCACCCGACCGGGATCCACCCGGCACGCCCACCAGGGGGCGATGCTCTGCCCCTCCGGGGCATGCTCTGTCGCGACCAGAGCCACTCTAGTGCCTGGGGCAGAGGCCAAGGAGCCATCCCCAGTGCCCGGGCCATCTTTTGCTCCAATGGAGCCTCGGCTGCGAGAGGGGAAGAGAGATACAGAGAGGAAGGAGAGGGGGAGGGGTGGAGAAGCAGATAGGCACTTCTCCTGTGTGCCCTGGCCAGGAATCGAACCTGGGACTTATGCACACCAGGCCGACGGTCTACCACTGAGCCAACCGGCCAGGACTCTTTATGTTCTAAGTTTCCTTTTGTTATCATTTCACTTCCTTTAACAAATCTTTTAGAGCTGGTCAACTGCCAGTGAATTCTCTTAGTTTTTCTTTACCGGATAGTACCTTTATTTTTAAAGATTTGTTCCCTCACTGGACACTAATTCTGGGTTATATTTTAACCCATTAGAACTAGCATTCCACTTCCTTCTTTCTAATGCAAAGTACACAGGTATTCCAATAATTGTTTTTCTATAGGTAATGCTTCATTTCCTCTGGTTTCTTTCAAGGTCTTTATTCTATGTTTTTTGTTTTCAGAAATTTCAGTATGATGTGTCTGTATGTGGATTTCATAGGATTTATTTGTTTGGAATTCACTTAAGCTTCTTGAATCTCTAAAGTTATGTCTTTTAGAAAACTGAGGAAAATTTCAACCATCATTCTATTCTTATTTTTACAGTGTTGCAGTTTCTGATTTCCCTCTGGGATGCCAATGACATGAATATTGGACATTCCCGCAGGTCTCTGAGGTTCTGTTTATTTTCTTCTCTGTTCGTCAGTTTAGATGAATTTAATTTGTCTCTCTTTAAGGTCACTGATTCTTTTCTCTGTTGTTGCCATATTTTCACTGAGCCTAATCCAATAAATATTATATTTTAATTGTTGTCTTTTTCAGTTATATAATTTTTTTATTCTTTTATTATAGCTTTTTTTTTTTGCAGTGACTTTCTGTTTTTTGCATTTATGTCTAGTGTGTTCATGAGTGCTTTTTGTGGGAGGGTTTTCTATAATAACTGTCTTAAAATCTTTCTCAGATAATTCTAACGTCTGTGTCATCTTAGTATTGGCACCTATTGATCGTGTTTTCTCTGAGTTGAGTTTTCCCTGCTTCTTCATAGGTGGAATTGTTTTGTATTGTATTCTGAACATTATGAATATTATATACTGACGTTCTCGGTTATATATATGCATATATTCTACAAGAAATGTTGTTATTTTCATTTTACCAGGCTATTGACCTGGTTCAATTCAGGTAACAATGTCCAATGATCTTTCTTATTAAAAAGTAATATTTTATTTTTCAGTTATAGTTGATGAGCAATATTGGTTTCATGTGTTCAGCCCTGTGATTAGACATCGTACAAAGTGATCATCCTGATAAATCTAGTACCCATCTGAAATCACGCATAGTTGTTTGAATATTATTGACTGTATTTCCTGTGTTGTACTTCACAGCCCATGACTATTCTGTAAGTACCGATTGGTACTACTTAGTCCCATCCTTGGTCAATGGCGGACTTTCCAAGTTGGCTTCTGATTCCCTCGACCATGACATAGCTTCCTTGCTTTCCAGTGTAATATCTTGTATACGTCCTATCTCAGTCCTGGAATCACTGTTTCTCCAAGGAGCTTTGATTTCTCTTAGTAAAACTGGTATTTAGACACCACAATCCTGGCACTGGGTATTTCATTATAGCCTGGCTGCAGGAACACTTGTAAAACACCCACAAAACTTCCTCATGTCTTCAGGAAGTGTTTCTTCTGATCAGTACAGCCTCAGTGTTCTCTTGAGTTCTTTGTGGCTTTTTCACCTGCTGCTCTTTTTGTTTTTCAATTACCAGTTGCTGTTGTTGAGTCACATTGTCAGATTGATAGTGTAGATTGACAAGTAGCAGTGTATCTATCAAAGGATCACTGGTACTTTGGACCCATAATTTACCAAAGATCTGACATTAATTTGTGTGTTTCAACTGAAATTACTCATAATTATTTTATTCAAGCAGATTTACACACACTTTACCCTGGAAACTGTGAATATAGTGATTCTTTTTGGTTACTGCCGAGTTCTCTTCCTACTGAAGAACAGGAGGAGGTGGGTAGGAACACTGGGGTGTGTTGACCCACTGAAGTGAATCAGAGTCAATATATTTTGAGAGCCATTGCTTTAATGTGAAAGAAGGGGGTGTAGGAATGGAGATTTCTGGCTCCTAGATAAGAGAAAAGCTGGAGGCTGGAGGGCTGAAGGCCTCTGGTGCCAGGCCCACGTGTAACCTGCCTGTTGGCAACAGAGGTCCAGCTGTCAGAAGTCTTGTCCCGATACTTTGTCACAGCCAGGTTCAAGAATAGCATTCTGTCCTCTGGGATGCAGCTGAACAGACCTCTCCTCTTATCCTCTTCTCCCTCCAGCTTCTGGATAGATGGCTTAATTCTCAGAGGATCCATGAGCAGGAGCGGGCCATGAGCTGTGCTGCCAGAATTCTTGATTTTACTGCAAAAATGGACAACTTCAAAGTGAGTGGGAGCCCAGTGGCCCTCATACTTGTCTGCTTGCCCTAATCCCTACCTTTATCCCAAACTTCATTCCTTACATTACCTAGCCTCGGTCACTCCCTCTCCTCCTCCCATTTCCCCACCCCCCAGCCCCCAGGCCTCATCCTGTTTTCTCCTGTGCATTCCAACTTGTTTTCTCCTCTCTCCCTTCTGACATCTTCTAGTTGGTCTTTGTCCGCACCCACCAATTATGTTTCATTCCACTTGATTCAGTTTGATACTGTTTGTCTGAACTAACAGTTACTAAATACTCACCTTGTGCCAGGCACTGTGCTAGGTGCTGTAGTGAATGCACAGATGACCAAGACAGTTTTCTGACGTCATGTGTCTTACACTCCAATGGGGAGAGGACATGCATAGAACAAATTTAAATACAAGTTGATAATAAATATATTAACCAAATATATGAGAATGAAAGACCTAAACAGTTCCAAGTGAGGGGGTCAGGGATAGCTTTATTGGGGAAGAGACATTTGAGGTAGGCTTGACAGATGAGTGGGGTGTCAAGAGGCAAAGAAGGGGGGAAAGTAAGTTTATTTAAAAACTGTGATTCCTTATGTCCTTTATGGCCACAGTTCACCAGTTTACATTCACTGCCGTTCACCTCACCCAGTCTCACCTTTCCTGTCTCTGACATGGGCATTCCCACCCCCTACTTCGTTTCCTGTGACAGCTCAGCCTAAAGGGCATGGCTGGGATGACCTCTGACTTCCGCTTTTCTCCCCAGATGGAAATTGAGTTCACCCGGCTGGAGAACTTGGTAATGCTGCTGGCCAAGCACTGCCAGCACCCAGCGGCCAGTATTCGCTTCCAGTCTTCGAAGGCTGTCTACCAACTCTACTGTGTCCTCTTGCGGAAAAAGAGTATGGGGAACCCTCTCTGTCACCCCCCCTCCAGCCTCCCACCTAGGCCCGGCCGTCCCCACACACCCAGTCCCAGAAGAGTGACAGCCAAGAAGCTACCTGAGTACCGCATTTCCTTTGAGCAACCTGCCCCCAACCATCCACAGATAATCTCTTGGGAGAAAACACCAACACGGGAAACAGAATTTTGACATCTTTTCTCCTCCTCTGGTTGATCCCCATACTTTTATCCCATCCTGTCTCTGCTCTGAGGCAGGTAATGTGGGGGTTCCTTTGACCTCAGCCCCCTGCCTTCCTCGAGGACATTAATTCCCATTGCTCCTCTCTCAGCCCCACTAGATGTACATAGCCCCAGCTGACTTAGTTCAGTCAGAATTTGAGGGTACGAGGTGGGGAAGCAGGGAGCTAGGATGTCTTCTGAGTGTCTGAGGGGTCGGGCCCATTGTCTTTGTTTCAGAGATGCAGAGGAAGACATCTGGCTTGCGGGAAGATGATGGCAAGATAGAAGTTTATAGTGCCAACATTTTCAGCCAGAATACCTTTGAGATTGCAAAGGTGAGGTGTCAGGACCAGAGACAAAGTAGGGGGAGCCTGGGCCTCTCATCCACATGGTGTTATAGCCTCCTGGGGTGGGACTCTCTGATCCCATCTCCCTTCCCATTCCATTACTAGATGGGAACTTTTCCTTTGGGGGAGGTTTCCTGCCACACGCTGCCCTTTGTTCCCCTTGAGCATGATGGGCCCTGCTCCTTCCTTGTTACTCGCCCGCCCAGAAGCACTTGCTTCGTGCTAACGGTGCTTTGTGAGCAATGTGTAGACTCAACCTGTGCCTCAGAGAGATGGCAGTGCGGGTCTCAGCCCCAGCCCTCCTGTCCCGGTGCTCTGCTCTGCAAACACTGACCTCTGAGCCCACACGGCATCTGAGGTCAGAGTTCTCTTTCTCCCATCCCCAAACACGCCAGCCCAGTGAGCGAGTCTTCTAGGAGCTGGGCCGGCAGCCCAGGCCTAGGACAAAAGCACATCACGTCCCCGGAGGAGCCCTCCCCAACCAGGGGGGATGGCACAGGCTATTTCATGCAGGGGACCCCGCTTCCAGCCCGCTTCCTCCCTTTTGCAGGCGTTTGCTGAGTTCTTCACTCAGACCCAGCTCACCAACCTGGTGCTGATGGCAGAGGAGGACCTGACCGACAGCAGGGCCAAGGTGTCTGTGGCTTCAGCCCAGTTGATGAGTGCTCTCATGGAGGAGCGGGGCACAGACATCATAGAGGTAGTGTGGTGCAATGGTGGGAGCTCTGTCCTGAAAGCCAAGAGCTCTGGGCTCTTCCACTGGCTCTGTGACTGACCAGCTGGGGGACCTTGGGCACATCCCTCTCCTCAGGTGGCTTTAATTCACTCACTTCTCACAAGTAGGCTGGCACTAGATTTTCTCTGTGGTTCCACTGAGGTCTGACAATGTAATCCTGAGTTTGTAACTGCAGTGCCCCCTACCTGGTGGCCGATTCCTCAGTAAATGACCAGTCTGTGAAGGGGCATAGGCATTGTTGGGGGATTGACCCTGAATCCCGGGAGTGGCAGGGGGCTCAGACTGCTGTGAAGGGTAAGGCTGTGGATTGCTAACAAGCTCACAGAATGGTTCTGACCTTTGCGTAAATTTTCTTTTAGGCGAACGTAAAACTGGGAAGGTTTAGCATGAAAAACTCTACATTTCTCATTGCATTGAAAAACAAACACTTTAAAATGGGGTCACATAGGGCAACTGTGTGTGGCTACCATCCCTGTTATATAAACATTGGCTCTCCAGACCCTCCTGTCCCCCACCCCCAGACACCCATTGCCTCCCGTCATTTATGTGACTCGCCTGGCCCAGGTTCCAGATATGGAAGGACACCATGGGGGTGTCCTTGAGGTATTCTGATAAAATGGGCTTCCCTGAGGTTTGGAAATTAGAGATTTGAGGGCCAGACAAGAGCCTTATGGTCCTTCCACATGCAATGCCCCTGTCTCTGCAGTTTTCTTTTTTCTTTTCTCTTCTTTTCCCTTCCCTTTCCTTCCTTCTCCTCTCTCTCTCTCTCTCTCTCTCTCTCTCTCTCTCTCTCTCTCTCCCTCCCTCCCTCTGCCTCTCTCTCTCTCTATTTTATTTAGATTTTACTTACTCACTTTTAGAGAGAGAGAGAGAGAACGGGGGAGGAAGCATCAACTCCCATATCGCCTTGACTAGGCAAGCCCAGGGATTTGAACAGGTGACCTCAGCGTTCCAGGTCTTTGCTTCTTAATCCACTGCGCTGCCACAGGCCAGGCTGTCCCTGCAGTTTCATGGGTGGAAGTTGATCTTAGCTGGGAGGGAAAGCCCTGAGTGTCTCCAGGGCCTTTGCCTTCTTCAGGAGGGATCCTGTGTCTCCTGAGTCGCCTGCGGGTCCCCTCTGCCTTTAGGGCTGTGGGCAGGTATTTGCTCTAGTGGGCTTTGGCACAACATTCTGGAATTCCTTTTGTGGTTTCTGCTGGTCTGGGTCTGGCACCCCAGAACTGGCCTTAAGAAGAGTTACTGAGAGATTGGCCAGTAGGCCCCCTGAGTTTGAGGATTGGGTAGAGAAGGAGGGGGAAGAAAGGAAGTAAAGAAGGAATGACTGAGGTTCTTCTGGCTCTACCCTGTAGGTGAAGGAAATTGTGGAGAACATCCTGTATCTGCTCAGGTTGCAGCTGGAGCACGACACTGAGAAGGAGACCCTTCGGGCCATGTGCTCGCTGGCAGGCAGCAACACCCACACCGTCGTGCCCATGCTGCTCAAGAAGCCCTTCCCCTGGGATAGGTAACCCCTGCCCAGGAGCCCATTGTCCATTTCAGTAAATGCTTCCTGCTCCAACCCATGCCCATGATAACAATCACTGCGCCGGGATGCCTTCTTTTTGATGTTAATCAGACCTCATGGTTTCTGGCCAAGTCCTCTTGGGTGTCACTCCCTCTAGAACCTGAGAACCAGCCCTTCATAGGCCCGCGACCAGGCTGGTTCTAGGAATGTGGTAACCAGGGCCCGTGACATAGCTGTGTCTGCGTCCAACAGAACCCTTCTGGCCCTGTGGAACGTGTTTGGCACCCAGGAAAAGAGCACGGTCAAGGTCCTGCAGCTGCTCATAGGCACCCTGGAAAACCACTCCATAGAGGAAAGGACGAAGAGGGACTCCCAGCCTGATCCGGTGAGCACGCGGGTGCGAGGGGGCCAGAGACTCACTGTGTCGACCCTGGGAAGGGAGCTGAAGATTAAAGGGCACCTGAAGGATGGGAGCAGGTGTTAGAGAGGAGTGAAGAAGAGAGGGTTAACTGTGGGCTCACTGATACTGCACGCACACTTAACACTGTACCCTGTACTTGTACATCCAAGAACTGCATCGTGTGGAAAGGGCAGGGATCAGTTCCATGTCCTGGACAAACTGATGTTTAGAGTTAGTGAGATTTTTCTGTCTCCTGGTTTTAGGACTGGCACTCATTTTTCTGGGGCCTGGCCTGTGGTATGGGGGTGTGTGTGGAAGATGACATCTGTTTGCCTGAAATTGGGGTGGACAAATTACATCCCAAATTATTTTCTGCTGAAAATTTAGAGGTGTGTGTGTATGTGCGTGTGCGCGCACGCTTTAAATTATGTGAGGGTGGAGAGGCAGAGAGACAGACTCCTGCATGAGCCCTGACTTGGATTTACCCAACAAGCCCCAGAATGGCGATTCTCTGCGCATCTGGGACCTCTGCTCTGTTGCTTGGCAGCCAGCTATTTTAGCACCTGAGGCATGGCCGAGGTGCCATCCTCAGCACCCAGGGTCAACTTGCTTAAACCATTCAAGCCAAGGCTGCAGGAGGGAAAAAGAAGGTAGAGTTAGGGGAGGAGAAGCAGATGGTCGCTTCTCCTGTGTGCCCTGACTGGGAATCAAACCTGGGATTTGTCATGCCAGCCTGACACTCTACCACTGAACCAACTGCCAGGGCTGCTTTTCATTTTCCAGTGTTGGAGGATAGGGGAAAAGCCCCTTATGTATGGCCCCTTCCGTCCCCAGGGTTTAGCTGAGGGCTTTCAGTCTTTGTCTGCTTCTTAGAAGTCCAAGTCAGAGTAAAGTGTCCCTTTTGGGCAGTTACTGGGAAAGGCAGAACTGGACTCAATGTGTGGGTTTATGGGACCATTTTATGTCCTCACCATGCCTAGTCAATTCTTCTTACCTCTTTCCATGCATTCTCCCCCAGGTGGCATGTGCCTTGTATGAGATGCTATCTGGGTCCCTGTGCCACAAGGCCATCCAGGAACTATACCCACAGCTGTTGCTGGCTTTGCTGCGTCATCTCCACTGGGTGGTTAAACAAAAAGATCCCGAGGAGATTGTGGTTTACAGTAAGGATGAGGGCCCAGGCAGCAAAAGCAAGACCTTTGACCCTAAACGGTAAGACTAACCCTGGTGCAATGGAGGAATGAAACTAGTCAACGTCAGAGGGCCCTGTTCAACTGAATGCTGGTCCCCTAGGGATGCTGAGGAGGGGAACGGCAGAGGAGTAGAGATAGAATATCGGTGTGGATGTTGAAGCATCATGTGCTGGAGTGTTCTCACATGTTTTCAAGTTTCTCATTACCCTTGCTTGCATGCACTCTTGAGATTCACTCAACATTTCACATGTATGTTCAAAACTCTGCACGTGAAAAGGTTCAATTAGATGGCAAATGACAAGGTAAGACTACATACATCTCCATGCACGTAAGGATTTTCAAATTGGTAATGTCTGGGTTAGCTTTGACATTAGCTATGCCATCTTGTGGAAGTCACTACTGTTTTCTGCAGTAAAATTAGGTTGGATTCCTAAATTTGTGGTTGTCATACCTTTTTGTTTTTTTAAACCTCAAGGTATTCTATTCAAGTGAACTTTTGCATAAAATGGTACAATAAAATAAAACCAGTAGCCAGAGACATTGTGAAATGGTGGGTGTGGAGGTGAAGAGAGATCTTACCCTTCTACGAGCTGGAGAGCAGAAGTTGAAAACTATGGTACTAGAGTATCCCAGTGGTCTCTTTAAAGAGACTCTGTGGTTGGATGAGCACCAAGGTTGAAGGGGTGAGCAGACGAGCAAGTGGACATGGGTTCCATAGAGCCACAGATTTTTACCAGCTGGAAAGCAGAACCCAGCTGGCCACCGGAGTAGGGAACTGTCTCCCGGCTTGCCGGCATAAGGATGCACACTAGCACATAACCCCTTGTCCATCCATCTGTCTCTTTCTTGTCACAAGCCCCCTGATGTTTGGCTTTCAGCTGTGCCCTGGAGATAGTGAAGATGGTGGTATTAGCAGGTTCAAATGAAGGAGTGATGGTCCATGCAGATCAGCATAAGTGCTGGGATCTACTGATCTGCCCCAGGTTTTGCTACCTAGGGATCATGGAACTGATAAGGTGAGACCATTTGTCTAGTGAGCCTAATACAATTCCAGCTCCCTAACCCCACTTTCCAGGGCTCAGCACTCAAATACAGCAGCCTTTAAACCTCCCTTTCTCATCTCCCAGACCTCGGCCCTCACGTTTTCCCTGCTCTGTGCACACTGTTTCCTTGCCACCTCCCTCGCCCCCACTCAGCAACTCTTGGCTTCTCTGTCCCACTCCAGCGGCATCGTGAAGAACTGTGAACCAGCCATGCTGCACGAAATGCTGAACCTTGTGACAAACTTGATCAGCAGCTCAGATAGTGATCAGAAGGTTGTGGCCAGGGCAGTCTATGCACAGGTGGGTGCCTCGGGAGAGGACTAGCCATTCATTGCCTTTAACAGAAAACTTACCTAACTTGCCCCGGAAAGTGGAAATAATGGACTTGAGCCATCTGAAGTGGGGTTTCCTTCCCTGCCACTTCAGGAGCCTGGTCAAAAAGGGAAAGCCTGGGAGGGGATCAGCAGCTCCAGTCCTCCCAGAATGACCCTGGGATCCCAGCATGAGGTCCGAAATGCAAACGTTATCAGCATTATACCCCACTGCCTTAGTCTCTACCACAGGTGTACAGACCTGCCCCTGCTCTCAGCTGCTCAGAGTTCTTTTCTGAGTTTGGAGCCTCCGGGAGGGCAGAGGCAGGTCTAAGGCACCCATAACTTTTTTCATCTGTAGCTAAAGTCTCCTTCCACCCACAGCTCCTCAGGGACCAATCAGTGACTGAGACTCCAGGGCAAGACTTTGTGGGCAATCTCAGTGAGTGGATCAAGGAGCCCGACCGCATCATGAAGGAAATTGGGCTTTGTGGAATCAGTAACCTGACAGCACACCCAGGAAATGTAAGAGGGGCCAAATGGGAATCAAGTGTTAGTCTCTGAGTCGTTTAATCCACCTCTTTTGGGTCTCTTAATACCCAGGGCTTAGTATATTCTCCAACTCATCCTGGGGCAGTACAGCCTCCAGTGTGTAGACTTACATAGCCTGGCCATCTGAGCTCCCAAACACCCTGGCGCCAACGGTCCACTTTCTCGGCATATCCAGCTCCTAGATTCCCTATGTCTGTTTCTCTTAGTTACCGTCTGTTATCTCAAAGCCCTGTCCCTAATGTGTTGCATGATCCCAGATTGTAAGTGGTCTCTGCCTTCCTCCAGAAGTCAGAGTCTCTGAAGAGCCTGGTTCCATTACTGACAGACCTCCTGAAGAACGAGATGCGAGTGTCAGTGACAGTCCAGGCTGTGAAGACCCTACAGAACCTCATCCGCTGTGGTCATGGAGGGAACAGCAAGGTGATCTTTCACAGCATCTCCAAGCAACTGTGGCTGCTCATCAATGATGCACGGGCCTAAGTTTGTAGGAGTAGCTGGGAACAATGTGGGCTGGGGCTGAAGATGACCCCTGACAGCTGAATGAAGGGGTTGGGGCAGGGCTATGGGGCTGTGGTGGGAAGGCTGCAATCACTGAGAGGCAGGAAAAGGAGACTTGGCTACTTGAAGTAGTGCATTGGTCAGGTCCAGAATTCATTCCCTATTTCATACAGATGTAGCATGCAGTCATCCTCTTACTCTCTAACCACAAGTTCCCTGAAGGAGCCACTGAAGGAAAAAAGTGACATGCTGCTATGAAATTTGTTCTGACTTGAAGGATCCTCTCCTCCTTACAGATCATGGAATGTTTGAGCTAAAGGGACTTGACGTCAGAGATGCATGTTTACATCACTTCTGTTCTGGCGTCTATAACTTTTTAATTTTTGAACCTTAAATTTGAACTATCTTTGTATCAGTTTCATCATCTCTAAGATGATGGCACATGATGACAGGCTCGATATCTAATTCTGCTATTTTTCAGTTACTTTAAAGATCCAACATGTATATTTGAGTTAAAACCTAAAGATAATTTCTGTCCTTCATCCAAACAATATAAGAACCTTAGAATGCTTTAACTTTGATTACACTCTTCCATTTTTTATACTAATATTGTTTAATATTTTAGTTTACATTCTTTTAAAATCTCCAAATTTGGTCCATTTTTTTTTTTTTTTTGTATTTTTCTGAAGCTGGAAACGGGGAGGCAGTCAGACAGACTCCCGCATGCGATCGACCGGGATCCACCCGGCACGCCCACCAGGGGGTGATGCTCTGCCCATCCGGGGCTTCGCTCTGTCACGACCAGAGCCACTCTAGCGCCTGGGGCAGAGGCCAAGGAGCCATCCCCAGCGCCCGGGCCATCTTTTCCTCCAATGGAGCCTTGGCTGCGGGAGGGGAAGAGAGAGACAGAGAGGAAGGAGAGGGGGAGGGGTGGAGAAGCAGATGGGCGCTTCTCCTGTGTGCCCTGGCCGGGAATCAAATCCGGGACTTCCGCACGCCAGGCCGACGCTCTACCACTGAGCCAACCAGCCAGGGCCAAATTTGGTCTTTAACATCATCATTGTTGTTATTTTATACACTCAATCCTTGTTTAGATTTACTCATGTGTTTACAATTTCTTTGTTTACCTTTCCTTTTAATAGCTGTCTCCTCCTCCTAGATTATTTTTTCTTCCTTTGTGGCTTCTTCAGTGAGGGTCTGTTAATAGTAAATGCTTTCAGTCATTGTCTGAAAATACCTTTATTTGCTTCTCATTTGTCTTTAATTTTCAGCAGTTTAGGTTGTGTCAGAATGAATTTGGTTTAGCCTATTTGGGGTTTACAGAGTTTCTGTCTTTTACCAAACTTTGAACGTTGTTAGCCATTCTTTCCTTTTAACTTCAGATTTTCAATTTATTTAGGGCTCTTTGCACATGTTTATAGAATATACCATTTACTCTAACAGATGCCAAGATTGCTTCCTCTTCTTGAGTCCCTGGCTTAAACATATTTGCTTTATTTATACAGCAAGATAACATTAAACATGGAAGTTTTTGATTTGAGGCACTGAACAATGATCTACATACACAGGGCATCCTTCAAAAACTACAGTTGAGAATCGCACTTACCTTTTTAGCAGTAGAAGCCTGATTGAGGTCTTGGGCCCATTTGTTTGACATTTGCGTTTTATGCCTTGAGATTTCTTTTCGATCACATCCTTGGAGCTCGCCTGGATCATTTTACTTCTCAGAGGTACGATTCTGGCTCTGGTGCCCTCCTGTCCCCCAAACCCCCATCAGATCCTCTTTTCTGGATTCTTTGGTTTCAAAGCTTTCATCATACAAAGTATAGCAACAATTTTTTTCTCAGGAAGCATCCCCACAAAATGCTTGAAAAGGACCCATTATGGTTACATCAACATCTGCAACCAAGATCTCTTTGCCTTCTTCTCTAATGATGTACTCTTTGTCTGTACAGAGACAAAAACATGACAGCCTTCTTTCTTTTCTTGACTTCTTCTCTTGTGGACCACTTCCTAACTTTCTTATCATAAAAAGTGCGACCTACCATACTTCATCAGCAACTTGCACTCAGAGGCCATCTCCCCGGTGTGGTCTCAGGATGCGGGGTGGGTGGGTGGAGTCGTGGGACAGTTCTGCTGAGCATCCTTTTGACAGCAGCAGCAGGACCCAGCAGCCAGCCTAGCCCATATTTCTTCACAATTGTTTCAGCGCCACATTCCGTACCTCTTTTTTTGTTGTTGCTTTTATTTTTTAAAATATTTTTATTAAAAATTTTAATTTATTGTGTTAATTTGGATTCAGGTGTCCCACTTAATATAACACCTTCCTTCACCCCCAAAATGTGCCCCCTTTATCCTCTTTCCCCCTCCCCCCTTCTCTCTGGGATTTGCTGTCCTGTTATCTGTATCTGTGTGTTATGTATATATAATCCCTTCTCCTTCTCTGACCCTGTCCCCTCACCCCACCTCTGACTGCTGTCCCTCTGTTCCCCATAACCTCGTCTCTGCCTCTATTCTGTTCCTCGGTTCACCGTGTTCATTAAATTCCACATACAAGTGAGATCATCTGATATTTGTCTTCTCTCCCTGGCATATTTCACTTAGCATAATCATCTCCAAGAACTCAAACTCACAAAAGTTTAGAGTTCTTTCTTTTTCATGACCCTATATTCTATTGTGTATATTGTATGTACCACAGCTTTTTTTTATCCTCTCATTCATTGATGGATACTTGGGCTGTATCCAGATCTTGGCTATTGTAAACAATGCTGCGATAAAAATGGGGGTGCATATCTTTTTTTGAGTCACTGTTTTGGGATTCTTACAATATATTCCTAAAAGTGGGATAGCTGGGTCAGAAGGCAGTTCCACTTTTAATTTTTTGAAGAAATAGTATACTGCTTTCGACAGTGGCTGTACAAGTCTGAATTTCCACCAGCAGTGCAGGAGGGTTCTCTTTTTCTCCACACCCTTTTCAGCACTTGTGTGTTAATTTGTTAATGAGAGCCATTCTGGAAGTTTTGAGGTGGTATCTCATTGTGAGTTAAATTTGACTTTCTCTGATGATTAGTGACATTGAACATTTTTTCATAGTCTTATTGGCCAGCTGTATGTACTCTTTGGAGAAGTGTCTATTCAATTCCTTTCCCCCTTTTTTATTTTTTATTGTATTTTTTTGAAGTGAGAAGCAGGGAGGCAGAGAGACAGACTCCTGCATGCACCTGACCGGGTTCCATCCAGCATGCCCACTAAGGGGCGATGCTCTGTCCATCTGGGACATTGCTCCGTTGCAACTGGAGCCATTCTAGTTCCTGAGGTAGAGGTCATGGAGCCATCCTCAGTGCCCGGGCCAACTTTGCTCCATTAGAGCCTTGGCTGCAGGTGGGGAAGAGAGAGGTAGAGAGAAAGGAGAGGGGGAAGCGTGGAGAGGCAGATGGGCCTCTCCTGTGTGCCCTGGCTGGGAATTGAATCCAGAACCTCCCCTCTCTGGGCCAACACTCTACCACTGAGCAAACCAGCCAGGACCGGTTGTCCAACTTTTTGACATAAAAATGTTCATAGTATTTTTTTACAGTCCTTTGTATTTTTGTGGTTTCAGTAGTTACTTCTTCAGTTTCATTTCTAATTTTATTTATTTGGGCTCTCTCTTTTTTTCTTGATCAGTTTGGTTCAAGGTTTCTCAATTTTGTTTACCTTTTCAAAGAACCAGCTTTTGATTTCATCGATCTTTTGTATTGTTTTTAGCCTCTATGTCATTTATTTCCACTCTGATCTTTATTATTTCTTTCCTTCTGCTTCCTCTGGGCTTTATTTGTTGATCTTTTTCTAGTTCTTTTATGTAGGTGCAGGGTTAGGTTGTTTATTTGAGTTTTTTCTTCTGAAGGTATGCCTCTAATGCTATGAACTTCCCTCTCAGGACTGCTTTTGCCGTGTCCCATAGTTTTTGGGTTGTTGTATGTTCCTTTTCATTTGTTTCAAGGAAGGTGTTACTTTTTAAATTTATTATTATTTTTATTAATTTTAATGGGGTGACATTGATAAAGCAGGGTACATATGTTCAGAGAAAACATCTCCAGGTTATTTTGACATTTGATGATGTTGCATACCCATCACCCAAAGTCAAATTGTCTTCCGTCACCTTCTATCTGGTTTTCTTTGTGCCCCTCCCCTCCCCCAACCTCCTCCCTCTCCCCCTCCCACCCCGTAACCCCCACACTCTTGTCCATGTCTCTGAGTCTCATTTTTATGTCCCACCTATGTATGGAATCATATAGTTCTTAGTTTTTTTCTGATTTACTTATTTCACTCAGTATAATGTTATCAAGGTCCATCCATGTTATTGTAAATGATCCGATGTCATCATTTCTTATGGCTGAGTAGTATTCCATAGTATATGTATATACCAAAGCTTTTTAATCCACTCGTCCTCTGACGGACACTTGGGCTGTTTCCAGATCTTCGCTATTGTGAACACTGCTGCCATAAACATGGGGGTGCATTTCTCTTTTTGGAACAGTGCTATAGTGTTCTTGGGGAATATTCCTAAAAGTGGGATAGCTGGGTCAAAAGGCAGTTCCATTTTTAATTTTTTTTTTTTTTTTTTTTACAAGGACAGAGAGAGAGAGTCAGAGAGAGGGATAGGCAGGAACGGAGAGAGATGAGAAGCATCAATCATTAGTTTTTCGTTGTGACACCTTAGTTGTTTATTGATTGCTTTCTCATATGTGCCCTGACCGTGGGCCTTCAGCAGACTGAGTAACCCCTTGTTCGAGCCAGCGACCTTGGGTCCAAGCTGGTGAGTCTGCACAAAGCAGATGAACCCACACTCAAGCTGGCGACCTCGGGGTCTCGAACCTGGGTCCTCTGCATCCCAGTCCGATGATCTATCTACTGTGCCACCGCCAGGTCAGGCTCCTCCTCCTTCTTAAAAAAGAACCTTTAACGTTTCTTATAATACTTGGGTGATGATCAACTCCTTCAGCTGTTTCCTGTCTGGGAAGCTCTTTAGATGATATTCAATTCTAAGCGGTAACTTTTCTGGGAGAGTAATCTTGGTCGTAGGTCCTTGCTTCTCATCGATTTTAATTTCTTGCCACTCCCTTGTGGCTTGCAAAGTTTCTATTTCTGTGCTTCCTGCACTTGTGTGTCTATTTACTTCCCCATGTTAGAGAAGTTTTCTGTTATTATTTTTTTAAATAGGTTTTGAGTTCCTTGATCTCTCTCTCTTCTCCTGGCAGCCCCATGATGCGAATGTTGGTACGCTTCAAGTTGCTCCAGAGGCTACTGCCAGTCTTCATTTGTTTGGATTCTGTTTTCTTTTTGCTGTTCTGGTTGGGTGTTTTCTGCTTCCTTGTGTTCCAAGTTGCTGATTTGATTCTTGGCTTCATCTTCTTTACCGTTGACTCTCTGTAAATTACTGTTTATTTCAGTTAGTGTATCCTTCATTTCTGAATTTTTTAAATGATTTCTATGTCCTTTTACATGCTGTTAAAGTTCTAAGTTCCTTGAGCATCCTTATAAGCACTTCTTTCTTTGCATCCTGTATCTGGTAGTTTGGTAGCCTCCATTTCATTTCATTCTTTTTCTGGAGAGTTCTCTTGTTCTTTCCTTTGGGACATGTTTCATTTTCTCTGAACTTTGGCTTCTTCCCTATGTGTGTTTCTATGTATTAGGTAGGGCAGCTACATCTCCCAGATTTGGAAGCGTGGCCTTGTATAGTGGGTGTTGTGAGGGCCCAGGGGCACAGCCTCCAAAGTCACCCGACTTGGGCTCTCCAGCTGCGCCCATGTTGGGCTGGGTACACTGTCCTGTTGTTTTGAGCCTTGACTGCTGTTGGCATCATTGGGAGGGACTAACTCTGAGGTCGATCAACTATGAGGATTGGCGCAACTACCAATAGAGAACCTTTGTGCAAGACTTGAATCTTAGTGCTGGCCAAGTCAGCCTCTTCAGTGTGTCGCTCGTGGAGGTGGTAGGGTAGTAATTTGACATGGTCTGAAATCGTCCACTGGGTAAACTGGGTCTGGGGCCTCGTGGGAGGTTCACGGTCAACTACCACCTATGTGTGCCCTGCCTGGGGCCATGCAGCATGAGCTATAGAGCAATCTGCAGATGGCTGCTACTTTCACTGCTCTTGGAGATGCCCAGGAGAGACCAAACTGTGAACGAAGGCCTGCCTCTGCTAGTGCCCGGCCTGGGGCCACTTAGCAGTGGTACAGGATATGCAGAGGCCAGATGGTGCTTGTTTGAGAGGTTTAAGAAAAGTCTGAAGCGTTGAGGCAAGAGAAGTTATTTGCATGGAAAGGTTACTGGAAACGGCTTGGGTGGACCCACAGGTTGAATAGTAATTCTAGTTTGGTCTTGAAAGGAGGTGAGTGTAAGTTCCACCTGCTCCACCGCTGTCTTGGATTCTGTTTGGTTTTGTTTTAATTAAAGTACTGTCATTATTGAATCATCACTCTCTTTGTGATGATTCAAATCACAAAAAATAACGTATATATTCAACTTGTTAAAAGTGTCTGTTTTGTGTATCTTATAAATTCAGAGACAATCTTGTCACATCATGTCTGTTTTTTAGTACTGTGTTTAGCTCATGATAGGTGCTTAATGAGTATTTGTACATTTAATATATAATATACTCTGAAAGAGTATAAAGTTTAGTTCTTTGGGATCACTGTTAATTAGCACAAGCTAATAAAGATTTAAATAATTTTATTCAGAGCATAACTGGGATATCTATATATTTATTCTTTAAATTTGGCATTCTTGAGTGACATGCTCTGAAGAGAATAAAGTTACAGGCTATAGATTCGGCCTCTAGCAGAATTAAAATTATTCTCTTGGTTTCCCTAGCACTGTGCCTTTATATATTAACTTACTATCTGTAGGGGGGAAAATAGACTTGCTCATACACAAGTCATGTTGCCTTTACAGTATGTAAACATCACGCTGTCAGTGTCCTTTGGACAGGAGAAATGAAGTGTGGGAGTATGGAAGCCAGGCCAGGCAGGGCCAGAGGGAACCACAGCCTCCTTATCTCCGTTTTGCTTGTAATTGCAGGAGCGTGACCCAGTGAGGATCACAGCCGTCTCTGCCCTGTGCCGCATGCTCTCTCGCGTCTGCAAGTTTAGTCCTGACCATGTCCTCCGTGAAGAGATGCACTATATTTTGGTACCGCTTCTACTTAACTTTCAGGATAACAACACTGAGGTGGTGAAGGTACTACTGGTGACCTCTGTCCTGCCAACCTCAGCCTGATTGAACCCCTTTCTGCCCTTCCCCTTGGTCCTCTTTGACAAGTCCAGTTTGGGTTTGCATACACTACCCAGTTCTTCGGTATTGTCCTCGGAGCTGAATCTGACTGCTTGTACCCTCTCGTGGGGGCCGTCAGTCTTAGCCTGATATGGTTCTGCTCACTGAAGCTATTTATATCCCTTGACTTGAGCTAGACCCCCTGCACACCTGATCCCAGCTACTAACCCCAGCGGATCCCCTAGGGGGCTAGCTTCATGGTCTTCCACTTCGCATCTGGCCTGGTTCTACCGAGTTATGGGAGCAAGGCTTTGAGGATTTTCCTGTCTCCATCCCACAGGCCTGTGGAGAGGCTCTGATTGAATGGAGCAAAGTGACGGGCTGGTCACCACTCATACGATTATTCCGGGACACCAGCATTAAGGATCCCATGCTGGTGCTAGAGAAACTCTGCAAGTACCTGGTGAGAGTCTCTGCAGAAGCCGGGTCACAGTGTTCATGTTAGGAACTCAGTGTCTCGCTGGTTGGGTAAAGAAAAGAGGGCTCTCAGAAGATGTATTTGTTTTTTTCCTTCTCATTCTTTATCATCAGCAAACACCAAGAACCCACATTTGGGATGCCAGTCCCTGGTTATCTATCTTTGATCTTCCTAGCATCCCAGTTTCTGCCTTCGGAGGCTAGGAACGTCATGCGAGTGTAGCAGATGGCAATGGGAATAGGCCCTTTTGGTAAGAGGTGATGGGAAGACACAGGCAGGAGTCGCCAGGGCTTCAGGTCCTGGTATTAAGGGTGTGTGGCTTCTGTGAAGTCAGGAGCAGGCCAGAGATCAGGAATGCTGGCTGAAAGTAAACATTTAAGGGCTAAGCAAGTAGACTACAGTCTAACATGAGTAATTCTAATATGAATTTGGATGCCTTATGTACAGCACTTTTCAGTTTGCAAAGCACTTTTTTTTTTTTTTTTCGTGAGAGACGGAGAGAGACAGATACAGATAGGGACAGACAGGAAGAGAGATGAGCAGCATCAATTCTTTGTTGTGGCATCTTAGTTGTTCATTGATTGCTTTCTCATATGTGCCTTGACCGGGGGGCTCCAGCAGACCAAATGACCCCTTGCTCAAGCCAGCGACCTTTGGGCTCAAGCGGAGTGATTCTGTGCTTAAGCCAGATGAGCCTGCGCTCTAGGCAGTGACCTCGGGGTTTAGAACCTGGGTCCTCTGCATCCCAGTCTGACATTCTATTCACTGCACCGCCACCTGGTCAGGCTGCAAAACACTTTTCAATGTGTTATCCCGTTGGAGCCTTACAGTTAGTTATGTAAGGTAGGTTGGGTGGGTTTTAATTCAACTCTACATGTGAGAAAACTGAAGCCAGTTTCAGGGTCAGTATTCAAACCTGGGTCTCCTGGCTCAACAGCAGTCATTTCTCTCTTATTACGTTGATATCAAGGAGAACAGTCTCTGTATACGTGCTGCTGAGTCTGCACTTTTGCTGGGAGTGGTGGTGTCTGAGTGTACCGGTTCACACAATTTAAGCTGACTGAAGACAGAAACTGATGCTGCTTGTGGACAGGGTTGGAAGGACATGGCTGCAGGATGGTCTCTAGTAGTTCCCAGCAGTCTCCTCTCCTAATCAGCACTGCTCATCTTTGACTCCACAGGTCAGCACATGCAAAACGCAGTTCTTGGGGGAGTTACTGTTCCAGAGCTTTGGCTTCCTGACGAGCACTGAGCCCTTCCTGCAGGCAGCTGCCCTCAACTTCATAGGTAAGGCGGTCCCTCCTGTCGGTTCCTCCCTCTTCTCCAGCAAGAAAGCCCTCCTGACCTTTTGCTAAAGGGCTAAGCCAAAACCATGGTATGATGGAGCTGGTCACATCCACTCACAGCTCAGAATTTATTAGAAAGGTGGTCCTGTGATCAGACCTCAAATTTTGTGTAGAAAGGTCTAGGGAGGAAGAGTAAGTTACCGGCCTTTGTCCTGACTCTGCAATCTGCTTTGAGAGGAAGAGAACTATATATATTCAGACGGAAAAAAACTATTGCTTCAACTGGAACCTCTTGGATTTTCCAAAATAGTTTTGTTTTAAACTACTATAACAGTATGTGTTAATGTTAGAGAGTGTAAAATATTCAGGTTGGCTAAAAGAAGACAATCAATATTGTCAAATATTCCATCATTTGGATTTGACCACTGTTAACATCCTAGAATTCTTTCTTGAAAATATGCCCCTTCCCCACACACTACACACATATAGCGCTTTTAAAAA
Organism: Saccopteryx leptura; assembly: GCF_036850995.1. Classification (NCBI taxonomy): domain Eukaryota; kingdom Metazoa; phylum Chordata; class Mammalia; order Chiroptera; family Emballonuridae; genus Saccopteryx; species Saccopteryx leptura. The sequence continues at coordinate 246,169,391 of NC_089504.1, read as the reverse complement.
ATACAAGTTATGGTACACATCTATATCATAAATACATGTATTATATACTCTTCAACATGATTTTTAATGACTATATAATATTCTGTTACATAGATGGATTTACAAAACCAGTTCTTATTTTTAAAATATTGAAACTGTGTCATCTTTCTTTCTTTTCTTTTTTTTTTTTTTTTTTTTTGGTATTTTTTTCCTGAAGTGAGAAGTAGGGAGGCAGAGCAACAGACTCTTGCATGTACCCGACCGGGATCCACCCAGCATGCCCACCAGGGGGCGCTGCTCTGCCCATCTGGGGCATTGCTCTGTTGCAGATGGAGCCATTCTATTGACTGAGGCAGAGGCCATGGAGCCATCCTCAGCACCTGAGCCAACTTTGCTCCAATGGAGCCTTGGCTGCAGGAGGGAAGAGAGAGATAGAGAGGAAGGAGGGGGAGAAGGGTGGAGAATAGCAGATAGGCTTCTCCTGTGTGTCCTGGCTGGGAATCTAACCCGGGACATCCACATGCTGGGCTGACGCTCTACCGCTAAGCCACCGGCCAGGGCCTCATCTTTTGTTTTTATTTCCTGGCACATAGTGGTTAATTGCTGCATGTCACCGTAATTATTTTTTAAGATAAATTTCTTTTTAGTGAGAGTGAGACAGTGACAGACACGAAGGGAGAGATGAGAAGTATCAACTCATAGTAGTACCAGCACTTCAGTTGTTCATTGATTGCTTCTCATACGTGACTTGATCATAAGGCTCCATGCAAGCTAGTGACCCCTTGCTCAAGTCAGCAATCTTGGGCTTCAAACCATTGACCTTTGGGTTCAAGCCAGTGATCAAAGGGACATGTCTATGATCCCACACACAAGCTGGTGAGCCTATGCTCAAGTCAGATGAACCCAAGCTCAAACCGGGGATCTCAGGGTTTTCAACCTGGGTCTTCAGCATCCTAGGTCAACGCTCTATCCACTGCACCACCATGTGGTCAGACAAGAAAAATGTCTTGCCCTGGTTAGATGGCTCGGTTGGTTAGAGCTTCACTCTGAAGCACAGAGGTTGCCGGTTCAATTCCTGGTCAGGGCACATACAGGAACAGATGTTCCTGTCTCTCTCTTCCTCTCTCCCTTCCTCCCTGTAAAAATCAATAAAGTGAACATAAAAAAAAAGTCTTAAAGTAGAAATGATGAGGCCAGAGGGTAGCAAAATTTTAAGGGTTTTGGTGCTTGTTGCCAAACTGCCCTCTAAAAAGTTAGTCATATTCTATTGTCACCAGTATGTATCGATTTGAGGATCCATTTCTCCAGACATTTTCTAACTCTGTGCAATATGTTTTCAAATTATTTCCAGTTTGATAGGTAAAACAGAGAAGCTTGTTGTTTTGATTGATTCATTTTATCAGCAGCAAAGTTAAATATCTTTTCCTACGTTTATTGGCAATGCATATTTTATTTTGGCAAATTAATTGCTTTGTGCCCTCTGTCCATCTTTCTGTTGGTATAGAAACCCTGTGAAGCTTGACATCCTTGGTTCATGCTGTACTTGTCACCTGCTGACAATATTTTCCTGGGTGACAGTTGCTCTGAGGCTTGTTGTTTCACTAGGATACTGACATGCAGGTGGCAAGGCATCCCTTAGCTACAGTTCTTGCTAAACTGGTATACACATTGCCTTGTTCACTACTGAGCCTGAGGAAAGGGGCGGCCTAGCTGTCCAGGAATTCTGGCAGGACTTTACCTCTCTCCTGTCTTTAGGATTGATAGTTGCGAGGATAAACCTGAAGGACATACGTGAGGATGACGTGCACCTCTTAAAAGATGGTGAGTCTGGGCCTTGTTTGTGGGTTCTGGGCTACATAAGGGGCGGGAAAGATAGAAAGGAGGAAGGGGAAATTCCTTTTAAATAAAGTTTACTTGGACCAATATGAATGTTATATATAAAAGTTTAAGTAAAGAGAAGAAGAAGGAAGCAAATTATTTAGTGTCGTACTAGTTAGATAAAAACACTGCTAGCAGAGCGTTCCAGTCCTTGCACCTACATCACGTGCTCTGGGAGCTCACAGCACAGTGGTGTGTGAGGCAGACATGGTCCCTGCCCCCTGAAGAACTTGCAGTTTTCTGTTTTTTACTGTCTTAAAATTTTTAAAATTAATTTATCTGTTGCTCCAGGCTAGTTCCAAGAAGTAGGCTTTTATCATGCATTTGAGCTTGACAGTTTAGAGCAGTGGTAGTCAACCTGGTCCCTACTGCCCACTAGTGGGCGTTCCAGCTTTCATGGTGGGTGGTACCAGAGCAACCAAAGTGTAAGTAAAAAGATAGATTTAACGATAGTAAGTTGTTTAATAAAGATTTATTCTGCCAAACTTAGCAAAAATCTGACATAAAGTACTTGTTAAGTAATTATTATTCTATGCTTTAACTTGCTATAACTCTGCTTTATGAATTTTATAAAGTAAAGTTACTTCCCTACTTTATAAATCACCATTACTGTGGAACCGGTGGGCGGTTAGAAAATTTTACTACTAACAGGTACAAAAGTGAGCGGTAGGGATAAAAAGGTTGACTAGTTACCAAGTTTAGAGTAAAACAACATTAACCTTCCTTCCTGTGTTGACCTAAATTCTAATCACTACCCCTAGCAATTTATAAGCTTTTGGTAGTCAATATTTTAGCTCTTTTCTTTAATCATAATGTAGATACTATGATTATTATTGTTATTTTATTCAAACTGTTAAGACTCACCATTCCTTTTTATATCTCTGGCTATTCCTTATGGGTCATGTTTCTCCAGCCTGAAGTACACCATTTTGAAGTTTCTTTCATGCTGGTATCTTTAAAAAGCATACTTTCTTGGTTTTTGTTTGTGATAATTTCTTGCTATAACCTCACTCTTACCTGAGAGCTTTACTAGTGACACAATTCTACACCGACATTTATTTTCTCTCAGCACTTTGAAGATGTTGTACTATTATATTCGGGCTTTCTTTGTTGCCAATGAGAAGCCTGCTGTTCTAATTTTTGTGTTTCTTTTTGTTGGGGTGCACCCTTAAACACAGTTCTTGACTCTTCTAATGGGAGCTAGGAGAAGTTCAGAGTGCTTGTGGTATTGGTGGGTGGTTCATTTCATTCCAGTAGCAAATGGAAATGAGTATTGAATTATTTATACTTTTTATTCCCTCCCCCCCTTTCCAAGTGAGAGGAGGGGAGATAGACTCTCACGCTCCCCGACCAGGATCCACCAGGCAATCCCCGTCTGGGGCTGATAACTCTGCTCATCTGGGGCCATGCTCACAACCAAGCCATTTTTTTAGCACCTAAGTTGGAGGCTCCAGGGATCCATCCTAGTGTCAAGGGCCGCTGTGCTGAAACCAATGGAGACATGGTTGTAGGAGGGAGAGAGAGGGAGGGAGGAGATGTGGAGAAGCAGATGGTTGCTTCTCCAGTTTGCCCTGATAGGGAATCGAACCCGGGACATCCAGACACCGGGCTGATGCGCACTCTACCACTGAGCCAGCTGGGCAAGGCCAAATTATTTATTCTTGATAATTTACCATTCCACCGTTTCCTTCCTTTTATGTAGAGAGGAGATGAGGAGAAAGTTTGTTTTGATAGCTCCTGTTCCTCGGTCTCAGCCCTTTGCTCTTCAAGGGTGTTACGTGTATATCTGAGTGTCCTGACATGAACGCCACTGTTTGTTGTTCTAGTGTTGCCGTTGCCTGTCCTCAGAGGCTTTGCCTTGTGGTTTGGGCTTAATTTGAGCTTCCTGGTGATTACTTTGAGGTAATATTTTGGATATGCCCCTTTGAGGTAATGGTGGAATCAAGTCTGAGAGGAAATGCCTAGCAGACAACTGGAGATGGCCAAGTCTGTGTGTGTGCTTGACGTGGACAGTTCATTCACAGCTCTTTCTTTAGAGAGTGAAATGGTAAATGACTGTTAAGGGTCCTTTCTGTCCACAGAGTCGGTGGTGTGGTAGAAAACACCAGCTCCAGCATTAGCCAGACCAGGGTCAATACTAGATCTATTGAGGAAGAGCCCTGTGAACCTGGGCGTGTTACTTTGTTTCTGTGCCACAGTTTCTTCATCTGCATCATGAGGATAAGAGTGCTGATCTTAAACATTGTTTCAAGGATTGAATACAGAGCATGGAAAGCACTGAGCTTTGCTGGGCACATGAATGTCCCAGAATCATTTGTGCTGAATTGACTCAGACTCTGGGGCTGGGGCGGGGACGGTAAGGACAGGCAAGTAGGCAGCACACTTACAGCTTTGGCCCAGGGCAGTGCAGTTGTTTGTTGCTTCCCGGAGAATAGCCATGCTACGTTTAGCCCATAAATAATGAAGTAGGAGCATCTGTCCCCTGACGTCTTGAACCCTGGCTTCAATTCTGATACTTTGTACCTCTGTTCCCCTTAGATTTTACAATTGATGTTTTTGCTGTGTAGTAGACACCTATTCCCAGCCACTACAGGGGATTTCAGGGGAAGTCCATCCAGAATGGAAATCCTAGGCTCAGTCTACTTGTTAGAAGTCATTTTGCCTTCCTTTTCCTACCCATCTCCATGAAACACTGTCTATAGACAGGAGAGAGTTTTTCCCAAGGAAAGCAATTCTAATTCATTTCCACCTATAGCTAGTACCTAACAAATCTTGTTAAAGAGCAGTTCTTTCAAGGATTGTACATTTTTCTGTACGGCTTAAGCCTGACTCTTTTTTTCTGTCCCTAATATAAATGAGATCAACGTGGAGCGAAGACTTTGATGGGCTTGAGGTTCTTTTAGTTTTGTGGAACAACATTCTTCCGTTCCTTTTATCCTTTGCTATAAGCAATTTCTTGTCTCCATTCCCTCTGTTCCCACCTGATTCTAAGCTGTACACCCCCATTCCCTAACTGGACCACTCTGACAGCCCCCAGCACCCTCTTCTTTCTCTGCATTACTTTCCACACAGCAGCCAGGTTCTCTCTGAAACATGTACAGCGGGTCATGTCACCCCCTTGCTTCAGCCTCTTCAGTGGCTTTCCACTGCTCTTTGCATCAAAGTCTGGTCCCTTGCTCTGGGCCACAAGGTCCTGCCAGATCTGGCTGCTGACTTCTCTGCACCCTTAGCTACATCACTTTTCATCACTAGAAGCCACACTGCTACTTTCTGCACTGTGAATAGACCCCTCACCCCCGTCCTCAACTGGGAGTGCTTGTGCCCTTGCTCTTTATGGGGCTGGCTCAGTGGGTGGCTCTCATTCTTTGGATTTTAGCGCAGCTGTCACCTTCTCAGAAAGTCTCTCCCTGAGTGGCCTATCTTAAGGGGTCCTTCCCAGTTATTTGTTCTCAGCACTCTTAAATATCCTTCTTTGTACTTAATTCATGTTTACTTGCTTATTTGCTCGTTCCTGCATTAGAGAGTTAAATTCTTGGCTGTGGGGCATCTTCTTTCATATTCCCCACTGTGTCCCCAGCACATGGCACAGTGCTTGATGACAGTCTCAATAAATAGTTGCTGAGTGAATGAATGGTTGTGGTTTACAACAGTGAGACATTGCAAACACCTAGTTACTCACTAATAAGGGGTTCATCAAAGAAATTATGCTAAAATCATGTCATTGGATATTCTATTATATAGAGGAATATTTTATAGGAAGAAAAATCAATTCTATTTTCATAAAAATATGTCTATATTAGATATTTAAGAAATACTGCAAGAACAGGTATGAAAATATAGACATTGGTTTTTTTTTCGGTATTGAGTACTTCTCTTCCTTTCCTTTTTAAAAAACAGTTTGTATTTAAACATTGTCCTACATAAAACAGTATTACTATTACAGTGACAAAGTATTCTGTATGAAGTTATAATGTAATCTGACATGTGGATAGAAAATAATGGGGATTGGGTCAAGAGTCCTTGGAGACTGAGAATCTGTGTTGACCTCTTTTCTCATTTTAGCTCTTCAGAAACTGAAGAATGATCCTGTAGAGTCTAACCAGATGTTGGTCAACACACTTCTGGAAAAAATTGAAAAGAATATTAATTCTCAGCCAGGCTCTGCTTCTATTATGAGCCATATGAAAACAAAGTTCTTTAATATACTTTGTATGAATGCCTCCCCAAGAAAGAAGCGACTATTTAAGACTCTCCATGGGAGAGAAATAATGACACCAATTAAAAAAAAAGAGAGTCAGCCAGACCGGGCGGTGGCGCAGTGGATAGAGCATTGAACTGGGATGTGGAAGACCCAGGTTCAAGACCCCGAGGTCGCCAGCTTGAGTGCGGGCTCATCTGGTTTGAGCAAAAGCTCACCAGCTTGAGCCCAAGGTCACTGGCTTGAGCAAGGGGTCACTCGGTCTGCTGAAGGCCCACGGTCAAGGCAAATATGAGAAAGCAATCAATGAACAGTTAAGTAAGGTGTTGCAACACACAACGAAAAACTAATGATTGATGCTTCTCATCTCCCCCTTCCTGTCTGTGTGTCTGTCCCTGTCTATCCTTCTCTCTGACTCTCTGTCTGTAAAAAAAAAAGAGAGAGAGAGAGTTGGGGTCCTGGCTGGTTGGCTCAGTGGTAGAGCGTCAGTCTGGTGTGTAGAAGTCCTGGGTTCAATTCCCGGTCAAGGCACACAGGAGAATGGACCATCTGCTTCACCACCCCTCTCTTTCCCCTCCCCTGTCTTCCTCTTCAGTTGTAATCTGTATGGTGGTGAGTACCTCTCGGGGATGGAGGAGGGAGTGCATGGATAGGGAGGGTGGGTCCTGTGGGAACTGTTGGTAACACTCCTAGGCTAGGCCTGAAGGTAGAAGTCCAGATCTTCTGGTGTTGCTTTTTGTATTAGTGCCCCCTTTCCCATCCTCAAAGCAGAAATGAGTCCTGTGGGGAAGGTGTGGTTGGGAGTAGGAGAGAGGTGATGTCCTCAGAGTCTTTTGGAGTCCCTAGTCATTCTACATTTCACCTTCTCATGAATGAAACCTGGAGTGGGAGGAGGTAGAGGCAGGCAAGAAGAATATGTTCACCATCCTCTGTGTGTACGTGTGACAGGAGCTAATCAGGGAGGAGCCATTGACGTCCATCTCCAGCCCCATTAGACAGAAGGCAATGACCATCATCAGTAACTTCAAGTAACAACATGCCACCCACTCTGCCTCTGCTGCCCTGGTTCTATTTCAGCTCTTTATCCCCTGGTCGGTCCCCACCTTCTATTTTTTGCTTCTGCTTCTTGCATAAGGAGTTTTAAAAATTACAGAACAATACATGTGACAACTTTTATTTTTTTTGTATCTTTCTGAAGCTGGAAACAGAGAGGCAGTCAGACAGACTCCCGCATGCACCCGACCGGGATCCACCCAGCATGCCCACCAGGGGCCGATGTGCCCATCTGGGGCGTTGCTCTGCGGCAACCAGAGCCATTCTAGCGCCTGAGGCAGAGGCCACAGAGCCATCCTCAGTGCCTGGGCAAACTTTGCTCCAATGGAGCCTTGGCTGTGGGAGATGAAGAGAGAGACAGAGAGGAAGGAGAGGGGGAGGGACGGAGAAGCAACTGGGCGCTTCCCCTGTGTGCCCTGGCTGGGAATTGAACCCGGGACTCCTGCCCGCCAGGCCGACGTTCTACCACTGAGCCAACCGGCCAGGGCCCTGTGACGACTTTTTGCCAAGAATTTTTTGGATGGGATTTTGGAAGTACCTGGCAGGCCTGTCTTTCATTACTTCTGTCACAGGCTTCCTCTGTTTTCAGGATGTGTCTGACAAGGCAACTCCTTCGCCATCCCTGGTCCCCCATTCCCTCAAGCCTCTGAGGAACCGAAACACTAAGATATCATCCCAGATTGCCTGTACCCTTTCCTGTAATAGTCACATGTCCCTCCTTCTCTTAGTTCCTTTCTTTCCATCTTCCTGGCTCTTTCACATTTTTTTATTGTTCCCTCCCTTTCCTGTTTTATTTCTCTTCCAATAGCTTCCTCTTTTTTGCAAGGCCACTGAGTTCAGTCAAGGGCGAGAGAGAGAAGCCCACTGTCCTAGCTTTTGTGACTCAGGTGCCCTGCAGCTTGCCTGGCCAGCCCTCAGTCATGGCTGCTCCCCATGGCAGAGTCCCTGGTGGGCTCCAGTGAGGGAGTGAGGGTGGAGGGGGCGGGGCAGCCATGTTATGGGGAACTCCCAGCCCACCAGGACAAAGTGCACAGCAGGTGGACCTTTGTGCTCTGGTGAAAACAACACAGGAATCTGTTCAAGTGAATGGCGGGCAGGCAGCGCTTGGAAGGTAGGGAGAAACCTTTGGAGCAGCCGTTTTCCAGGAAGGCGTCCTGGGAGAGAGAGCCAGAGTGCTGAGCAGAGTTTAGAAAGGGGCGTTGGGGCTGATACCTCTGCAATTCTCTTTTCCCCTCAGGTTCTGTTGAATGAGACTCTGCAATCCCTCCAAAGTCTAATGGAGGCACTTGTTCTTGAGACGCCCACTTGGATGGAGAACTGCTTGGAGGTCAGTGGGACGAAGCCCCCGATAGTGTATTGGTGTCCTAGGGCTGCCATAACAGAGTACCACAGATGAGTGGCTTCAGACAACAGAATTACATTCTCTCATAGTTCCAAAGGCTAGAAGTCCAGAATCAGGGTCTCAGCGAGGTTGGTTCCTCCTGGAGGCTGTGAGGGAGCATCTGTTTCATGCGTCTCTCCTAGCTTCTGGTGGCCCCTGGCAACCTGTGGTGTCTTGGCTTAGTTACAGCTCTTTTCAATCTCTGCCCCCATTTATTTTCACAGAGCATTCTTCTGTGTGTGTTCATTTTCTCTTTTTAATAAGGACAGCCGTCATTGGATTAGGACCCACCATATTCAATACTAATTCACCTTAACTTGAATTATCTACAAAGACCTTAATTCTGAACAAGGTCACATTCAGAGGTTCTGGGTGAACATGATTTTTTAATTTTTTTTTGTATTTTTCTGAAGCTGGAAACGGGGAGGCAGTCAGACAGACTCTCGCATGCACCCGACCGGGATCCACCCGGCATGCCCACCAGGGGGCGATGCTCCGCCCATCTGGGACACCGCTCTGTTGCAACCAGAGCCATTCTAGCACCTGAGGCAGAGGCCACAGAGCCATCCTCAGTGCCCGGGCCAACTTTGCTCCAATGGAGCCTTGGCTGCAGGAGGAGAAGAGAAAGAGAGGAAGGAGAGGGGGAGGGGTGGAGAAGCAGATGAGCACCTCTCCTGTGTGCCCTGGCCGGGAATCGAACCCGGGACTCCTGCACGCTAGGCTGATGCTCTACCACTGAGCTACCTGGCCAGGGCTGCAATTGATCTTTTTTATAGAATTGTGTCCCCATCACCACCACCACCATAATGATATAGGATACTCCCCCCCCCCCAAGAGAAATTCCCTCATGCTACCCCTTTTTAGCCGTATCTCCTCTCCCCCTTGTCTCTATTCCTGGGCAGCCGCCACTCTGTTCTTTGTCTCAGTAACTTTGTCATTTTGAGGATGGTATACACATGGAATTATCCAGTATGTCAGCTTTTATGAGATTGGTTTCTTTCACTAAATTTAATGGTCACATGTCTTTCGTCAGATTCATAATTTCCAAATGTTTTCATCCAATCTGTAGTTTAACTTATTTTTACCCTGAACTTCAAGAGAAAGTTTAGAAAGTCACAGAGGTAGGGCCCTGGCCACTTGCTCAGTGGTAGAGCATCGGCCCAGTGTGTGGAAGTCCTGGGTTTGATTCCTGGCTAGGGCACACAGGAGAGGCGCCCATCTGCTTCTCCACCCCTCCCCCTCTCCTTCCTCTCTGTCTCTCTTACCCTCCCGCAGCCAAGGCTCCATTGAACCAAAGTTTGCTGGGGCACTGAGGATAGCTCCATGGCCTCCACCTCAGGCGCTAAAATGGCTCTGGCAGCAAGGGAGTAACACCCCAGATGGGCAGAGCATTGCCCCCTAGTGGACATGCCAGGTGGATCACAACCTGGCGCATGCGGGAGTTTCTCTGACTGCCTCCTCACTTCTAGTTTTGGAAAAATACAAAATAAATAAATAAATAAATAAAAAGAAAGTTACATAGGTAGAAGAAGTGAGCTGTTGGAGAAATGGGCTCAGGAAACTAGTTACAGGGCGAAAGAAGGGCGCTTAGAGCTTAAGAAAGGGAGAGCAAGAAAAGTGCACCTGGGGCAGGGGCCTGCTCCACAGAGAGAGCCAGCTGTACTTTGTCCTGGCATTCTCTTGACAGGCTCCTCTAAAGAGCCAACGTCCTAAATTTTGATGAAGTCCATTTTATATTTTTTCCTTTCTTTTTTTTTTTTTTTTTTGTATTTTTCTGAAGCTGGAAACAGGGAGAGACAGTCAGACAGACTCCCGCATGCGCCCGACCAGGATCCACCTGGCAAGCCCACCAGGGGCGACACTCTGCCCACCAGGGGGCGATGCTCTGCCCCTCCGGGGCGTCGCTCTGCCGAGACCAGAGCCACTCTAGCACCTGGGGCAGAGGCCAAGGAGCCATCCCCAGCGCCCGGGCCATCTTTGCTCCAATGGAGCCTTGGCTGCGGGAGGGGAAGAGAGAGACAGAGAGGAAGGAGGGGGGGGGGTGGAGAAGCAAATGGGCGCTTCTCCTATGTGCCCTGGCCGGGAATCGAACCCGGGTCCCCCGCACGCCAGGCCGACGCTCTATCGCTGAGCCAGCCGGCCAGGGCCATTTTTTCCTTTCTTGAGTTGTGATTTGGTGTCATGTCCAAGAAGTAGGTTCTGAGTATTTCTTCTCTGTTTTCTTCTGAAAGCTGTTTAGTTTTATGTTTTACATTTAAACCTGTGACCCATCTTGAATTAATTTTTATATAAAGTATGAGATTTAGGTTGCAGTTCAATATTTTGCAATTGTTTCAACAGGATCCTTCATGGATTGAATTGCATTTATACATTTGTCAGAATCGATTGGCCTTGTTTGTGTAGATCTGTATTGGACTCTGCGTTGTGTTCCACTGGTTTTTTTATCTTTTCATCAGTACCACACTATCTTGATTATTTTAGCTTCGTAAAGTCTTTTAAATTACTTATGTATTTTATTAACTGAATTTATTGGATGACATTGGTTTGTAAATCCATCCAGGTTTCAAGTGTACACACCAATAAAACCCCTTCTACACACTGCATCATGTGCCCTCTGCCCCAAGCAAAGTCTCTTGGCCTCCATTTTCCCATTTTTGCCCACCTCACCTAGCCCACACCACCCTTTCCCTCTGGCTGTAGCCACACGGTTGTCTGTGTGTTGTGTTTGTATGTTTTCTGACTGATGTCTTCACCTTCTCTCATCCAGTCCCCTCCCCCTACTCCGTCTGACAGCTGTCATGACTTTCTCTTTCGTTCATCAGTTCAGTTTGTTTACATTGGATTCCACATAGAAGTGAGATCATATGGTATTTGTCTTTCTCTGACTGGCTTATTTCACTTATAATAATCTCCAGGTCTATCCATGCTGTCACAAAGGGTAAGATTTTCTTCTTTTTTACAGCTGTGTAGTATTCCAGTGTGTAAATGGCTTTAGTAAAGTCTTAAAATTGTGTGATATAATTTCTCTTTCTTCTTTGTATCTTTTATGGAGTTGCCTTAAATCCATAGATTCAGCTTATAAGAATTGAAATCTTGATGATGTTGAGTCTTCTAATCCATAATCAAGTTTATGTCTCATTATTGTTCAATCTATTTTGATTTTGTTAATTAGTATTTGGAGTTTTCAGCATTAAGATACTGTGCATATCTAAATATTTCAATTTTTGATATAAATGCAATCAATCAGAAGATTTTGATTTCCAATTTTTCATTCCTAGCATATAGAAATTCAGTTGCATTTTCGGGTTTACCTATAAGACTTTTGGTCGGGGCTGTGAAATTGTTTAGAATATTTCTATGTAGAAATCATCTTGTTTGCAAATAGGGACCATTTCATTTTTTTTCCTTCTAATTTTCTACCTTTTATTTCATTTTCATGCCTTATTGTACTGGCTAGGACTTCCAGCATAATGTTAAATAGGAGTGGTGATAGTAGCCATCTTTGCCTCATTCCCAGCTTGGGGGAAAGTCGATCATTCTTAACACCACTAAATATGATGTCTGTTATAGGCTCTCTATAGATGCCATTCATCAGGTTAGAAAGTTTGCTTCTATTCCTAGTTTGCTGAGAATTTTGAATATGAAGAGATGTTGAATTCTGTAAAATACTTTCTGCATCAATTGATATGATCATGTTGATTTTCTTCTGTAGACTATTACATTAATTTTCAAGTATAAAAGCAGTCTTGCGGCCCTGGCCGGTTGGCTCAGCGGTAGAGCGTCGGCATGGCGTGCGGGGGACCCGGGTTTGATTCCCGGCCAGGGCACATAGGAGAAGCGCCCATATGCTTCTCCACCCCCCCCTCCTTCCTCTCTGTCTCTCTCTTCCCCTCCCGCAGCCAAGGCTCCATTGGAGCAAAGATGGCCCGGGCGCTGGGGATGGCTCCTTGGCCTCTGCCCCAGGCACTAGAGTGGCTCTGGTCTCGGCAGAGCGACACCCCGGAGGGGCAGAGCATCGCCCCCTGGTGGGCAGAGCGTCGCCTCTGGTGGGCGTGCCAGGTGGATCCTGGTCGGGCGCATGCGGGAGTCTGTCTGACTGTCTCTCCCCATTTCCAGCTTCGGGGGGGGGGGGAGCAGTCTTGCATTCCTAGTTTAGACCACACTTAATTGTGGTGTATTATTCTTCCTATATACTGCTGGGCTTAATTTGTTAATATTTTGTTGAGGCTTTTTGTGTCTATGGTCATGAGAAATGTTGACTTGTAGTTTTCTTTCTTTTTCATTTTTGCAGTCTTTGTTAATTTGCGTATCAAGTTAATATTGGCCTCATAAAACAAGTTAGGAAGTGTTCTCTTTTCTAACTCATAGAAGATTCTGAGTAAAATTAATATTATTTCTTATTTAGGTGTTTGGTAGAATTCACCATTAATACCATCTTGACATGGAGGTTTTTCTTATAGGAAGTTTTTAAAATCTTCATGTTTAGTCTATAAAGGAGTTATAGGATTATTCAGACTACCTGTTTTATCCTAAGTGAGTATTAGTTTATGTAAAACTGATTGTTTCCGTTTTATCTAAAATGTTGAATTTATGTGAGAGTTGTCGGTAGTATTCCTTATTATGCTTTAATGTCTGCAGAGAGGTTTTTTTTTTTTTTGTTTTTGTTTTTAAATTTTTTTTTTTTTTTCATTTTTCTGAAGCTGGAAACGGGGAGACAGTCAGACAGACTCCCGCATGCGCCCGACCGGGATCCACCCGGCACGCCCACCAGGGGGCGACGCTCTGCCCACCAGGGGGCGATGCTCTGCCCATCCTGGGCGTCGCCATATTGCGACCAGAGCCACTCTAGCGCCTGGGGCAGAGGCCACAGAGCCATCCCCAGCGCCCGGGCCATCTTTGCTCCAATGGAGCCTTGGCTGCGGGAGGGGAAGAGAGAGACAGAGGGGAAAGTGCGGCGGAGGGGTGGAGAAGCAAATGGGCGCTTCTCCTGTGTGCCCTGGCCGGGAATCGAACCCGGGTCCTCCGCACGCTAGGCCAACGCTCTACCGCTGAGCCAACCGGCCAGGGCTCTGCAGAGAGTTTTCATTCTTGTGTCTTTTTTTCTGCTTTGTCTGTCTTGCTAGAAGTTTATTAATAGTATTGATCTTTTAAAAGAACCAGCTTTTTGTTTTTTTCTATTCATTCTCTTCATATTTTTCTGTTTTTGTTTTCAATTTCATTGATTTTTGATATTATCTGTTGTATTTTCTTTTACTAGCTTTGAATTTATTAGATATATTAGTTTTATTTTCCTAAGTGGAAACTTAGATTATTGACTTCAGATATTTCAACTTTTCTAATAAACATATTTAGTGCTATACATTTCCCTTATGACATTACTTTAGCTGCATCCCATACATAGTGTTGTATTTTCATTATTCAGTTTCAAAATATATGCATTGTGTTTCAAGTGAAATCATTCATAATTATTTTTTTAATTCATTTTAGAGAGGAGAGGGAGAGACAGAGAGAGAGAGAGAGAGAGAGAGGAGAGAGACAGAGAGAGAGAGAGAAGGGGGAGGAGCTGGAAGCATCAACTCCCATATGTGCCTTGACCAGGCAAACCCAGGGTTTTGAACTGGCGACCTCAGCACTTCCAGGTCGACACTTTATCCCACTGCGCCACCACAGCTCAGGCCCATTCATAATTATTTTATTCAAGCAGATTTACACACACTTTACCCTGGAAACTGTGAATATAGTGATTCTTTTTGGTTACTGCCGAGTTCTCTTCCTACTGAAGAACGGGAAGAGGTGGGTAGGAACACTGGGGTGTGTTGACCCACTGAAGTGAATCAGAGTCAATATATTTTGAGAGCCATTGCTTTAACCTGAAAGAAGGGGGTGTAGGAATGAAGATTTCTGGCTCCTAGATGAGAGAAAAGCTGGAGGCTGGAGGGCTGAAGGCCTCTGGTGCCAGGCCCACATGTAACCTGCCTGTTGGCGACAGAGGTCCAGCTGTCAGAAGTCTTGTCCCGATACTTTGTCACAGCCAGGTTCAAGAATAGCTTTCTGTCCTCTGGGATGCAGCTGAACGGACCTCTCCTCTTATCCTCTTCTCCCTCCAGCTTCTGGATAGATGGCTTAATTCTCAGAGGATCCATGAGCAGGAGCGGGCCATGAGCTGTGCTGCCAGAATTCTTGATTTTACTGCAAAAATGGACAACTTCAAAGTGAGTGGGAGCCCAGCGGCCCTCATACTTGTCTGCTTGCCCTAATCCCTACCTTTATCCCAAACTTCATTCCTTACATTACCTAGCCTCGGTCACTCCCTCTCCTCCTCCCATTCCCCCCAGCCCCCAGGCCTCATCCTGTTTTCTCCTGTGCATTCCAACTTGTTTTCTCCTTTCTCCCTTCTGACATCTTCTAGTTGGTCTTTGTCCGCACCCACCAATTATGTTTCATTCCACTTGATTCAGTTTGATACTGTTTGTCTGAACTAACAGTTACTAAATACTCACCTTGTGCCAGGCACTGTGCTAGGTGCTGTAGTGAATGCACAGATTACCAAGGCAGTTTCCTGACGTCATGTGTCTTACAGTCCAGTGGGGAGAGGGCATGCATAGGACAAATTTAAATACAAGTTGATAATAAATATATTAACCAAATATATGAGAATGAAAGACCTAAACAGTTCCAAGTGAGGGGGTCAGGGATAGCTTTATTGGGGAAGAGACATTTGAGGTAGGCTTGACAGATGAGTGGGGTGTCAAGAGGCAAAGAAGGGGTGAAAGTAAGGTTATTTTAAAAACTGTGATTCCTTATGTCCTTTATGGCCACAATTCACCAGTCTACATTCACTGCCGTTCACCTCACCCAGTCTCACCTTTCCTGTCTCTGACATGGGCATTCCCACCCCCTACTTCGTTTCCTGTGACAGCTCAGCCTAAAGGGCATGGCTGGGATGACCTCTGACTTCCGCTTTTCTCCCCAGATGGAAATTGAGTTCACCCGGCTGGAGAACTTGGTAATGCTGCTGGCCAAGCACTGCCAGGACCCAGCGGCCAGCATTCGCTTCCAGTCTTCGAAGGCTGTCTACCAACTCTACTGTGTCCTCTTGCGGAAAAAGAGTATGGGGAACCCTCTCTGTCACCCCCCCTCCAGCCTCCCACCTAGGCCCGGCCGTCCCCACACACCCAGTCCCAGAAGAGTGACAGCCAAGAAGCTACCTGAGTACCGCATTTCCTTTGAGCAACCTGCCCCCAACCATCCACAGATAATCTCTTGGGAGAAAACACCAACACGGGAAACAGAATTTTGACATCTTTTCTCCTCCTCTGGTTGATCCCCATACTTTTATCCCATCCTGTCTCTGCTCTGAGGCAGGTAATGTGGGGGTTCCTTTGACCTCAGCCCCCTGCCTTCCTCGAGGACGTTAATTCCCATTGCTCCTCTCTCAGCCCCACTAGATGTACATAGCCCCAGCTGACTTATTCGGTTGGAATTTGAGGGTACGAGGTGGGGAAGCAGGGAGCTAGGATGCCTTCTGAGTGTCTGAGGGGTTGGGCCCATTGTCTTTGTTTCAGAGATGCAGAGGAAGACATCTGGCTTGCGGGAAGATGATGGCAAGATAGAAGTTTATAGTGCCAACATTTTCAACCAGAATACCTTTGAGATTGCAAAGGTGAGGCGTCAGGACCAGAGACAAAGTAGGGGGAGCCTGGGCCTCTCATCCACATGGTGTTATAGCCTCCTGGGGTGGGACTCTCTGATCCCATCTCCCTTCCCCTTCCATTACTAGATGGGAACTTTTCCTTTGGGGGAGGTTTCCTGCCACACGCTGCCCTTTGTTCCCCTTGAGCATGATGGGCCCTGCTCCTTCCTTGTTACTCGCCCGCCCAGAAGCACTTGCTTCGTGCTAACGGTGCTTTGTGAGCAATGTGTAGACTCAACCTGTGCCTCAGAGAGATGGCAGTGCGGGTCTCAGCCCCAGCCCTCCTGTCCCAGTGCTCTGCTCTGCAAACACTGACCTCTGAGCCCACACGGCATCTGAGGTCAGAGTTCTCTTTCCCCCATCCCCAAACACGCCAGCCCAGTGAGCGAGTCTTCTAGGAGCTGGGCCGGCAGCACAGGCCTAGGACAAAAGCACATCACGTCCCCGGAGGAGCCCTCCCCAACCAGGGGGGATGGCACAGGCTATTTCATGCAGGGGACCCCGCTTCCAGCCCGCTTCCTCCCTTTTGCAGGCGTTTGCTGAGTTCTTCACTCAGACCCAGCTCACCAACCTGGTGCTGATGGCAGAGGAGGACCTGACCGACAGCAGGGCCAAGGTGTCTGTGGCTTCAGCCCAGTTGATGAGTGCTCTCATGGAGGAGCGGGGCACAGACATCATAGAGGTAGTGTGGTGCAATGGTGGGAGCTCTGTCCTGAAAGCCAAGAGCTCTGGGCACTTCCACTGGCTCTGTGACTGACCAGCTGGTGGACCTTGGGCACATCCCTGTCCTCAGGTGGCTTTAATTCACTCACTTCTCACAAGTAGGCTGGCACTAGATTTTCTCTGTGGTCCCACTCTGAGCTCTGACATTGTAATCCTGAGTCTGTAACTGCAGTGCCTCCTACCTGGTGGCCGATTCCTCAGTAAATGACCAGTCTGTGAAGGGGCATAGGCATTGTTGGGGGATTGACCCTGAATCCCGGGAGTGACAGGGGGCTCAGACTACTGTGAAGGGTAAGGCTGTGGATTGCTAACAAGCTCACAGAATGGTTCTGACCTTTGCGTAAATTTTCTTTTAGGCGAACGTAAAACTGGGAAGGTTTAGCATGAAAAACTCTACATTTCTCATTGCATTGAAAAACAAACACTTTAAAATGGGGTCACATAGGGCAACTGTGTGTGGCTACCATCCCTGTTATATAAACATTGGCTCTCCAGACCCTCCTGTCCCCCACCCCCAGACACCCATTGCCTCCCGTCATTTATGTGACTCGCCTGGCCCAGGTTTCAGAAATGGAAGGACACCATGGGGGTGTCCTTGAGGTATTCTGATAAAATGGGCTTCCCTGAGGTTCGGAGATTAGAGATCTGAGGGCCAGACAAGAGCCTTATGGTCCTTCCACATGCTATGCCCCTGTCTCTGCAGTTTTCATTTTTCTTTTATCTTCTTTTCCCTTCCCTTCCCTTCCCTTCCCTTCCCTTCCCTTCCCTTCCCTTCCCTTTCCTTTCTTCTCCTCCTCCTTCTCTCTCTCTCTCTCTCTCTCTCTCTCATTTTATTTTTGATTTTACTTATTCACTTTTAGAGAGAGGGAGAGACAGAACGGGGGGCAGGAAGCATCAACTCCCATATCGCCTTGACTAGGCAAGCCCAGGGATTTGAACAGGTGACCTCAGCGTTCCAGGTCATTGCTTTTTAATCCACTGCGCTGCCACAGGCCGGGCTGTCCCTGCAGTTTCATGGGTGGAAGTTGATCTTAGCTGGGAGGGAAAGCCCTGAGTGTCTCCAGGGCCTTTGCCTTCTTCAGGAGGGATCCTGTGTCTCCTGAGTCGCCTGCGGGTCCCCTCTGCCTTTAGGGCTGTGGGCAGGTATTTGCTCTAGTGGGCTTTGGCACAACATTCTGGAATTCCTTTTGTGGTTTCTGCTGGTCTGGGTCTGGCACCCCAGAACTGGCCTTAAGAAGAGTTACTGACAGGTTGGCCAGTAGGCCCCCTGAGTTTGAGGATTGGGTAGAGAGGGAGGGGGAAGAAAGGAAGTAAAGAAGGAATGACTGAGGTTCTTCTGGCTCTACCCTGTAGGTGAAGGAAATTGTGGAGAACATCCTGTGTCTGCTCAGGTTGCAGCTGGAGCACAACACTGAGAAGGAGACCCTTCGGGCCATGTGCTCGCTGGCAGGCAGCAACACCCACACCGTCGTGCCCATGCTGCTCAAGAAGAGAAAAGCTGGAGGCTGGAGGGCTGAAGGCCTCTGGTGCCAGGCCCACATGTAACCTGCCTGTTGGCAACAGAGGTCCAGCTGTCAGAAGTCTTGTCCCGATACTTTGTCACAGCCAGGTTCAAGAATAGCTTTCTGTCCTCTGGGATGCAGCTGAACGGACCTCTCCTCTTATCCTCTTCTCCCTCCAGCTTCTGGATAGATGGCTTAATTCTCAGAGGATCCATGAGCAGGAGCGGGCCATGAGCTGTGCTGCCAGCACCAGCCTGGATGCAGCAGCTCTGTTTGGCATCCTGGGGGAAAGAGGAAACCTCACCACAGGCCCCCACCTCCACCATCTGAATGGTGACGCCTCGGGGAGCTCTACAGGTCACCGGTAAGGCATTTCTTTGCTGTTAGCTATGGGGGCCACTGATTTGGCACCCCTCCATTTTTAGAACTGCTGTTTCCTTCCTCCATCTCGATTGTTGAGGTCCATAGTGTTCCCTCCAAACCTCTGATCACCCCCTTCCTCTGTCATCTAGGAAATCACCGCTTTATTCCCTCCTTCCTCTTTATTTCAGCTGACCAATCCCCATCCTAGGATGAGATGGATAAGACAGCAAAAAACTCACTTTTGGACAACCAATAACAGTTTGTTCCTTTTCAGTCTTTCTGATTTACTAGCTACACAAACTCTCCCTCCCTCCTGAATTCAAGCCTTTCCCTCCACCAAACTATGAAGGCCAAATCCTTCCCCCTAGAAACCACATCCCAACAAGCTGAATTAGTAGTTCTCACCAGAGCACTGACCCTCGCCCAGGGATGCGAAATTAACACATACACTGACTGCGAATGCACCTTTCCCATCATACACTCACACAGCCATTTAAAAACACTCACCCCTAATGTCACCCACAAAAATGACTCTGTTGCTCTACACCAGGGGTAGTCAATCTTTTTATACCTACCGCCCACTTTTGTATCTCTGTTAGTAGTAAAATTTTCTAACTGCCCACCGGTTCTACAGTAATGGTAATTTATAGAGTAGGGAAGTAACTTTACTTTATAAGATTTATAAAGCAGAATTACAGCAAGTTAAGGCATATAATAATAATTACTTACCAAGTACTTTATGTCGGATTTTCGCTAAGTTTGGCAGAATAAATCTTTATAAAACAACTTACTATAGTTAAATCTATCTTTTTATTTATATTTTGGTTGCTCTGCTACCGCCCACCCTGAAAGCTGGAACGCCCACTAGTGGGCGGTAGAGACCAGGTTGACTCCACTGCTCTACATACTCCCCTACTAAGTCAAGCCCCCTTCTACTTCTCCAGAACTTCAGGGAACACTTCAGTTAGCCATCTGCCAAAAACAGCATGCAACTTCCAAGCACACTTTAGTTTCAATGAATAAATTACCAGCTCTCTCCTGAGACAAACAGCCGCTTTCTCCAGCCAGTCCCGTTCTCCTTTCCCACATTTCAAGCCTCTTCTTTTAACCACTGTTACCCCCTTTCCCTTGGATCACCTCCCACCTCACTGCTCCCTCTCATTTTCACTGCACCTGACACAACTACCTATTTCTCACTCTTAGTCGTGGCTGCAATGACATCTGCATTATCAGTCCGGACAGGTGCGCTCCTCAAGAAAGGAGCACACCTCCCTTTCCTCTTTCTCACCTCTTCTCAGTTCATCTCTCTCCCTGCTTAACGCAACAGGGAATATTCTTCCTCTGCAGCAAGGATGCCCACCTCTGCCTTCCTACAAACTGGACAGAATCCTGTTCTCTAGCATACCTCTCTCCCAGTGTTGATCCAGCCCCCAACAACCAGTCCCTGCCTAGTCCAGTGACTCAGCAAGTCCAGCAGAGGAGGGCAGTGCAGCTCATCCCTCTCTCAGTAACTCTCTACATAACTTCGGGAGTTGGGACAGATATAGGGGGACTAGTCACAGCTCTACAATACTTCAAAACCCTATCAGAGAGTCTACAAGAGAGCCTAGAGAATATTGCAAAAAGCTTAGTCAATTTACAGGACCAAATAGACTCTCACAGCCCATACCTTACAAAACAGGTGAGAATTGGATCTTGTTACAGCTAAAAGAGGGACCGTGCCTCTTCCTAGAAGAGGAATGCTGTTTCTATGCCAATTAGGCCTAGTTAGAGAAATGGCTCATAAGCTAACTAGAAGAGCCACTAAGATAAGAGAATGTCATCTAGCACCGAGGATGCTTAAACAAGTGCGATTGCTCCGCACGGCTACTCCCTTTCATAGGTACTAAATCGCTCCTCATACTTGCTTTAATTTTTGGACCATGTCTCATGCACCTCCTTTCCTCTTTTCTCCAGGACCGCCTTAGGACGTTCACAGACCAGTCCATCGGAGAGACTATGTTGCTTCAAGTCACCACTTCAAACCACCTAACTTCATACCACTGAGCCCAATCCCAGACCAGCCCCTGCCCCTAGATATTTCACCGACCCTAACCAGCAGGAAGTAGCTACAGGAGAAGAGACCTTCACCCCTTTTCCTTAAAAAAACAAGGCTGGAATGTAAGGTTTGGGTCCAGGGTGTCTTTAAACTCAAGGCGTCTTTAAACTTCAGTTCCCCTCACCCAACCTCAACCTCCCCTTAAGCAAGTCCCCCCACCCTGGGAAGGTTCTGGAAAGTGTCCTTGGGACAAGGCCTTCCGGAGGGACCTGAGGGTTGGGAAAGGAAAACAGTCTGTGACCAAGGCCACAAACCAGGATATGCTCATCTGAGCATGTCCAGCCCCTACATCAGCAAAAGCCTGTGTAGTCCCTCAATCAGACAGCCTCTTCCTGCCTCTCTCTGTTGATGCCATTAGAGTCTCAGCTCATCTGTTTTGCAGATGCAAAAATAAACTACTTATAAAACTCATCAGGCCTTGTGCGTCCCTCCTGCAGTGACCTAACACTCACCTTTCCTGTCTCTGACGTGTATTCCCTCCCCCTACTTCGCTTCCTGGGATAACGGCAGCCTAAGGGAATGGCTGGGATGACTTGTGACTTCCAGCTTTTTTCCCCAGATGGAAATTGAGTTCTCCCAGCTGGGGCACGTGGTAAAGCTGCTGGCCTAGCGCTGCCAGCCCCCAGCAGACAGACAGCATCTGCTGCTTCCCATGCTGCCTACCACCTCCGGTGTGTCCTCTTGCGGAAAAGGTCTTATACCCACTAGAGTGTGACTCAATGAGGAAAAGTAATATATCTAGACATAAACTGGACACTAATAAGGAATCTAGGGCAGTGGTCCTCAACCTTTTTTGGGTCACGGACCGGTTTAATGTCAGGAAATATATATTTTCACGGACCAGCCTTTAGGGTAGGACGGATAAATGTATCACATGACCAAGACAAGTGTCAAGAATGAGTCTTAGATGGGCCCTGGCCGGTTTGCTCAGTGGTAGAGTGTCGGCCTGGTGTGCAGAAGTCCAGGGTTCGATTCCCAGCCAGGGCACACAGGAGAAGCGCCCATCTGCTTCTCCACCCCCCCCCCTCCTTCCTCTCTGTCTTTCTCTTCCCCTCCCGCAGCCGAGGCTCCATTGGAGCAAAGATGGCCCGGGCGCTGGGGATGGCTCCTTGGCCTCTGCCCCAGGCGCTAGAGTGGCTCTGGTCGCAGCAGAGCGACGCCCCCTGGTGGGCATGCCGGGTGGATCCCGGTCGGGTGCATGCGGGAGTCTGACTGTCTCTCCCCGTTTCCAGCTTCAGAAAAATACAAAAAAAAAAGAGAATGAGTCTTAGATGGATGTAACAGAGGGAATCTGGTCATTTTTAAAAAATAAAACATCGTTCAGACTTAAATATAAATAAAACGGAAATAATGTAAGTTATTTATTCTTTCTCTGCGGACCGGTATCGGTCCACGGCCCCGGGGGTTGGGGACCACCACTGATCTAGGGTTCAGAGAGGCAAATATTATTAGGTTGTGTCTTGTAGTTTCTGGGAGAGGCATACAGGGTTTTGAGCTGGAGAGCTACTGGTCTCTAGAATGCTGTTTTCTCTTATAGGACAGGTGCATTTCTTGGGACTCTGTTGGTGTTTATGTGAAATGTCTCACTCAAATTCCTGTGTTTTTCTTGTTTTGAGTTTATACTCACCAAGTAGTCTTCCAGTTCACACCTGCTTTCCAAATAGAAAAAGAAATTAGCTTACGCTTGCTGGAAATGACTCTTTTATGAATGTATGTCTATTGACAAATTAAATTTAGCAATTATGCATCTGTTCTAAGCCTGACACTTGCTGAGTTTAGTAAGATAACTCAGCTTCTGGATTGATGCTCAGTTACTATTTATTAAATGAATGAATGCCAAGGATAGGCTATACCCAGGATAAGATGCTATTGAGAGGTCCTGTCCTGCCTGTAATGTGAATGACCTCTCCCCTCCTGACAACAAAAATGTGTACCCCATCAAACTGCATGTTAAACATCTCAGACACAGAATAATCTTATTTACTTCCTTATTTCTGCTATTCCAATTGCCAAAAACCTAGATTTCAAAATTTGATCCATAGTCAGGACTCGACCTTATGTATTATTAGATTGTATGTATTTATTGTTAAATTTATATAACAGCTATTTTTAAGGAGGATATAAGGAAACTTAAAAGCATAAGAACACGACGACTAATCCCAATTAATATTATTAATATTAGTAATAGCTAACCTGTTTTTAGACTTTTGAATGTGGCATGCAAGGTGCTAAGCCCATTATGTTACCAAGATGATCTTATTGAGCTCACAAGAGTCCTACAGGATAGGTTCTGTTATCTCCATTTTATACCTGAGAACACTGAGGCTCAGAGTATTTAAACAACCTTCCAAGGCTACCCAATTAATTAAAAGTGGAATAGTGTTCTGAATCCAGGAAGTCTGATTTTACTAGGGCATGTACTTAAAATTATCAAAAGGTCATGAGAACAGAAAGAAAAGTATCAAAAAATTCTGGCCAAACACTAGCTGGGTAGCTCAGTTGATTAGAGCATCATCCTCAACAGCTAAGGTTATGGGGTTCAATCTTAGGTCAGGGCACATAAAAGAATCAATGAATGCATAAAAAAGTGGAAAAGTGGAACAACAAGTTGATGTTTCTCCCTTTCTACAATCAGTCAGTCAAATCTATTAGAAATACTTATATCCTGTCCAGTGGTAGGGCATTGGATAGAGCATCAACCCGGGACACTGAGGTCCCAGGTTTGAAACCCGTTATGTTACCAAGATGATCTTATTGAGCTCACAAGAGTTCTACAGGATAGGTCCTCTTATCTCCATTTTATACCTGAGAGGTTGCCACTTGAGCTTGGGCTCATCCAGCTTGAGCGCAGACTCACCAGCTTGAGTGTGAGGTCGCCAGCTGAAGCACAGGATCATTAACATGATCCAAAGGTCACTGCTTGAGCCCAGAGATAGCTGGTTTGAACTCATGGTTGGGGGCTGGAGCAAGGGGTCAGTGGCTCAGCTTGAGCACCACTCCCTCTGTGTTAAGGAATGGATGAGAAGCAATCAAGGGAAGTGATGCAACTACAAGTTGATGTTCCTCATCTCCCTTTCTCTCTTCCTCTAAGAAAAATTTAAAATAACATTGGGGAACAAATTTTGTTTTTCATTTTCTGTTGCATGAGGTTTTAGAACTGTGTCTATATATTTCCGCATCACTGATTCCAAATCTGAAATCTGTTTTTTGGTACATGCTGTAGTTTTTATGCAATTTTAATTTCTTTTTTGTTACAGTTAATGGCATGCATTGGTTTTAAAATTGGAGTTAAATGGCAACGACTCTTGGATTGAACACAACCACAAGGCAATTAATGTTTTACAAACATCACTTTTACATAGTTGTAGTTAAATGTAATTTAATGTTTCCCCAGATGGAATTGAGTTCACCCGGCAAGCGCACGTGGTATGAGGAGCATAACTGGATCATTTGTGTGGATATTAAAATGGTAAATTCTCTGCTAAGACAACAGAGAGGTTTCACGAAGTATCCTTTCTTTCTGTTTGTGGGACAGCTGAGCTCAGGAGAAACACTTGTTTTTAAATGTAAAAAATTATCTGATAAAAGCACCCTCTTATTTTGTTTTAAGATTGAATCATGGCTTCTTCGAGTAGGCGTAAATGTAAGAATAGTCCTGACACCTTCTGTTATATATGTGGGTGGTTGTTACATACTTCAACGTCAAAGGCACAATTTCATCATTTGTGACATGTGCATATACTGCCTATTTTCAAGATCCCCTTGGCGATCAAGACAAGAATTGGGCTCCTCATATTGTGTGTCATAATTGTGAGGAAATGCTTCATGACTGGACAAAAAGAAAATGCAAAGGAATGGTATTCCTTTTGGTATTCCCATTGTTTGGCATAAACCTAAGGACCACAGCAGTGACTGTTATTTCTGTCTGATCCATACAAAGGACATCGGCAAGAAAAAACAGCATATGATCGCATATCCTAATATTCCTTCAGCAATACGACCTATCCCACACTCTTGAAACACTCCCGGTTCCAGTTTTCAATGGTTTTATTTCTTCTAAGGATGAAGAAAGTGAACATGGTGATGAAGTGTATTTTGATAAGATGCATGAGGAAATGGTTGTACAATCTGAAGGATCTTCTTCTGATGCCAAGCAGTCATTAACCCCTCAGCAGTTGAGCCAACCCGAATTGAATGACTTAGTAAAGAGATTTGGGTGTATCAAAGAAAGCAGCAGAGTTATTAGCCTCCAGGCTTCAAGAACAGAATGTACTTTACCGGTTAGCTAAAGTATCCCGTTTCAGGAAGCGTGAACAAATTTTTGTGGAGTTTTTTTCTGAAGACAAACACTTGGTTTACTGTCATGATATCAGTAGTCTTCTCAGCCAGCTAAGTGTTACCACTTACAGTCCAACAGAATGGCGGCTATTTCTTGACAGCTCTAAACGGAGTCTGAAATGTGTTCTCCTACACAACGGTAATGTTTATGCAGCGGTTCCAATTGGTTATTCAACTCATCTGCGAGAAGATCTTAATGACATAAGAATTGTCTTCAAGGCCCTGGCCGGTTGGCTCAGTGGTAGAGCGTCGGCCTGGCGTGCAGAATTCCCGGGTTCGATTCCCGGCCAGGGCACACAGGAGAAGCGCCCATCTGCTTCTCCACCCCTCCCCCTCTCCTTCCTCTCTGTCTCTCTCTTCCCCTCCCGCAGCAAGGCTCCATTGGAGCAAAGATGGCCCGGGCGCTGGGGATGGCTCCTTGGCCTCTGTCCCAGGCGCTAGAGTGGCTCTGGTCACAACAGAGCAACGCCCCGGAGGGGCAGAGCATCACCCCCTGGTGGGCAGAGCATTGCCCCCTGGTGGGCGTGCCGGGTGGATCCCGGTCGGGCACATGCGGGAGTCTGTCTGTCTCTCCCCGTTTCCAGCTTCAGAAAAATACAAAAAAAAAAAAAAAAAAAAGAATTGTCCTCGGACTTTCTGAAGTATGAGGAGCATAACTGGATCATTTGCGTGGATCTTAAAATGGTAAATTTCTTGCTAGGACAACAGAGAGTTTTCACGAAGTATCCTTGCTTTCTGTGTTTGTGGGACATCTGAGCTGGGGAGAAACACTGGACACAGAAGGAGTGGCCTAAACATGAAGCTCTGGAAGTAGGGATGCAAAATATTTCGAATAAACCTGTAGTTAATTGAGACAGGATCATTTTCCCCCCACTTCACATCAAACTTGGCTTAATGAAACAGTTTGTTCAGGCTTTGAATAGAGAAAGTGAATGCTTTCAACATATTATTTCTGCTTTTCCTGCCTTGTCTTTCGAGAAGTTGAAAGCAGGTGTATTCGATGGACCTCAAATTCAAACCCTCATACGTGACAAAGAATTTGCCAGGCCCTGGCCAGTTGGCTCAGCGGTAGAGCGTTGGCCTGGCGTGCGGGGGACCCGGGTTCGATTCCCGGCCAGGGCTCATAGGAGAAGCACCCATTTGCTTCTCCACCTCCCCCCCCTCCTTCCTCTCTGTCTCTCTCTTCCCCTCCCGCAGCCAAGGCTCCATTGGAGCAAGGATGGCCCGGGTGCTGGGGATGGCTCCTTGGCCTCTGCCCCAGGCGCTAGAGTGGCTCTGGTTGCGGCAGAGCGACGCCCCAGAGGGGCAGAGCATCGCCCCCTGGTAGGCAGAGTGCCCCCCCTGGTGGGTGTGCTGGGTGGATCCCGGTCGGGCACATGCGGGAGTCTGTCTGACTCTCTCCCCGTTTCCAGCTTCAGAAAAATACAAAAATTAAAAAAAATAAAAAAAATAAAAGAATTTGCCAGGAAGATGAATGAGGAGGAGAAAGCAGCATGGCAGTCTTTTGTGGCAGTTACAAAGAACTGGTTACAAAGAACTTCCTTGGCAACAAAAAAAGCAGAAAACTATGAACTTCTGGTTCAAAGGATGCTGTTGGCTTTCCGCGACATTGGATGTAACATGAGCGTTAAGATTCACTTCCTGTTGATACGTAAAGACACATGTAGCCCCATGTTCATTGCAGCACTGTTCACAGTGGCCAAGACATGGAAACAACCAAAAAGCCCTTCAATAGAAGACTGGATAAAGAAGATGTGGCACATATACACTATGGAATACTACTCAGCCATAAGAAATGATGACATCAGATCATTTACAGCAAAATGGTGGGATCTTGATAACATTATACAGAGTGAAATAAGTAAATCAGAAAAAAACAAGAACTACATGATTCCATACATTGGTGGAATATAAAAACGAGACTAAGAGACATGGACAAGAGTGTGGTGGTTACCAGGGGTGGGGGGAGGGAGGACATGGGAGGGAGGGAGGGAGAGAGGGGGAGGGGGAGGGGCACAGAGAACTAGATAGAGGGAGGCGGAGGACAATCTGACTTTGGGTGAGGGGTATGCAACATAATTTAATGACAAAATAACCTAGACATGTTTTCTTTGAATATATGTACCCTGATTTATTAATGTCATCCCATTATCATTAATAAAAATTTATTAAAAAATAAATAAAATAAAATAAAATAAACAGGAAAAATAAAAAACATTATCAGATAAAAAATAAAAATAAAAAAAAAAGATTTACTTCCTGAACAGTCACCTTGATAAGTTTCCCAAAAATCTTGGAGCTATTAGTGATGAGTAGACTACTGCTGGAGCATCAAATGAAATTGTCCTCAACAAGTACACAAAAGCAAGAGCTACAAACGCAACTTTTTGCCTGAATAGAATTTAAATAAGTTTTGCGCAAATTTTATGATTAAAATAAGTGTTTTAATATGTTCTATTTCAAAATTGTAGACAAATTCTGATGCAATCATATCTTTTAGTGTATTGGTGTATTTACTGCATTAAATTGTTATATTTTCACAAAAATGATGCCCAAGAAGACATTCTACTTCATTATGTCAAACTAAATGTTGAAAATTTCACAATAAGATGAAAACCTAAAATCTTGAATTGCAAAAAAAACTGTAGCTTACACAGAAAAACTAATGTCAGATTTGAGATCAGCACACTTGAATTAGGTAAGAAAAAGTGTTTTTGTGGATGTAACAAAAATTTTGTTCCCCAGTGAAGAGATAAGAGAAACATAAAAGATCAACCAAACTAAGAGCTTATTTTTTGAAAAGATAAACAAAATTGACAAATCTTTAGCGCGACTAAGAAAAAAGGGCGAGGGTGAGGGTGAGGGGCAGCTCAGAAAGCAGGCGGGGGCGAGGGAGGCCGCAGCCCCTCAATACAAATGAGCAAACCTAAAAAACAACATCTGTTTTCTCAACAATCCCCTGGGAGCACGTGGGGGGGTGAGGGGCCCCAGGGGCAGAGGGGAGCAGGCGAGGGGGTAATGAGGGGCCGTGGCTCGGGAAGCACGTGGGGGCGGGGAGCTGCATGGAGGGGTTGAGGGGAGCAGACGAAGGGGGGTGAGGGCAGTGGCTCCGGAAGCACGTGGGGGTGAGGGGCGGTCATGACGAGGGGCTACAGGAGAGGAAGAGAAAGAGAGCGGGAGATGGAGTGGAGGGGTGGAGAAGCAGATGGGTGTTTCTCCTGTGTGTCCTGACTGGAAATTGAACCCAGGACTTTCACATGCTGGGCCAATGCTCTACTACTTTGCCAACTGGCCAGGGTGGCGTTCTCAGAAATAGATCAAATGATTCTAATATTTGTATGGAACCACAAAAGACCATTGCCAAAGCAATCTTGAGAAAGAAGAACAAATCTGGAGGCATCACACTTTCTGATTTTAAACTATACAGTAAAGTTAGAGTAATCAAAACAGTAAGATATTGCATAAAAATAGACACACAGACCAATGGTGCAGAATAGAGAGCGCAGAGATAAACTGCCATATATATATACAGCCAAATAATATTTGACAAGGGAGCCAAGAATACTCAGTAAGAAAAAGTCTCTTCAATACATGGTGTTGGAAAAACTGGATAATTCTAGGCAGAAAAGTGAAATTGGATCCCTATTTTACGCTACTCACAAAAATTAATGATCCAGCAATCCCACTTCTGGGTATATATTTAAAGGAAATGAAAACAAGATCTGAAGAGATATCTGCACTCTGTGCTTATCATAGCATTATTCACAATAGCGGAGATATGGAAACAACCCAAGTGTGCATCAACAGATGAATGGATAAAAAGAGATGTGGTTTATATATAACAGAATATTATTCAGCCATAAGAAAGAGGGAAATTTTGCTATGGACAGTCCTTGAGAGCATTATGCTAAGTGAGATAAGTTAGAAAGACAAGTACTGTATAGTATCTTTTATATGTGGAATCTAAAAAAGCTGTACTCACAGAAACAGTAGAATGGTGGTTACCAGGGGCTGGGGTAAAGGAATTGGGGTAATACTGGTAAAAGCGAACATACTTACAGTTAGAAGTTGACCAGGTTCTGGAGATCTAATGCATAGCATTGTGACTACAGTCAGTAATACTGTATTATATACTCCAAAGTTGTTAAGAGACTAAATTTTAAATACTCTCACCACAAAAAGAAATGATAATTATGTGATGCGGTGGAGGTGTTAGCTAATTAATGCTCTGGTAGTAATCATATTGCAATATATAAGCATATACTTTTTTTTTAAAGAGAGATAAAACTGTAAATTCAGAAAAATAGAAGTAAATCTTTATGACTTTGGATTTGGTCAAGTTTTCTTAGATATGAGACCTAAAGTACAAACAACAAAAGAAAACAACATATAAGTTGGACTTCATTAAAGTTAAACACTTTGCACTGCAAAGGGCACAGCAAGAAAATGAAAAGACAACCCACTGAATAGGAAAAATGTTTGCAAATCATACATGTGGTAAGGAAATAGTACCTAAAATATATAAGAAACTTACAATTTAATAACAAAAAGACAACCCAGTTTTAAAATGATCAAAGAACTTGAATTGATATTTCTCCGAGGAATGTACACAAATGGCCAAGACGCACATGAAAAGATTCTCAACATCCTTAGCCACTAAGGAAATGGGAATTAAAACCATGATGAGATACCGCTTCATACCTGCTAGGATAGCTATAATTAAAAACAAAAACACAGACATTAACCAATGCTTGTAATGGTGTGGAAAATGGAAACTTTCTTACACTGTTGGTGGGAATGTAAAATTGGAAAACAGTCGGACAGCTCTTCAAATGGTAAACACAGTTACTATTTGATCCAGCAATTTCACTCCAAGGTGAAAGAAATGAAAACATATGTTCATCCCTGGCCTGGTAGCTCATTTGGCTAGAGCATCATGCTGCTAAACCAAGGTTGTGGGTTTAATCCCTGGACAGGGCACATACAAGAGTCAACGAATGAATGTGAAATAAGGGGATCAACAAATCAATGTTTCTCTCTCTGTCCCATCCTCTCTTCCTCTAAAAGACAACAAAATATTTTTAATTAAAAAAATGTTCACACAAAATCTTTTACAAAAGTGTTCATAGCAGCATTATTCAAAATAGCCAAAAAACGAAGGAAAACACCCCTAATCTATCAACTAATGAATGGGTAATTTAAATATAACATATGCATACCATGAAATAATATTCATCAATAAATAGAAATGAAGTATTAATGTATGTTAAAATATGGATAAAGCTTGAAAATCTAAGTTAAAGTTATTCACAAAAGACCCTGGCCAATTGGCTCAGTGGTTGAGTGTCGGCCTGGCGTGTGGAAGTCCTGGGTTCGATTCCCGGCCAGGGCACACAGGAGAAGTGCCCATCTGCTTCTCCACCCTTACCCCCCCCCCCTCCTTTCTCTTTATCGCTCTCTTCCCTTCCCGCAGCCAAGGCTCCATTGGAGCAAAGTTGGCCTTGGGCACTGAGGATGGCTCCATGGCCTCCACCTCAGACTCTAGAATGGCTTGGGTTGCAAAGCCCCAGATGGGCAGAGCATCGCCCCCAGTGGGCTTACTGGGTGGATACCTGTTGGGGCACATGCGGGAGTCTGTCTCTCTGCCTCCCTGCTTCTCACTTCAGAGAATACAAAAAAAAAAAAAAAGGCCGTATAATCAGATAATTCTGTTTATATGGTATGTGCAGAACAAATAAATTCATAAAGAACTGAGTGGTTGGCAGGGCGTTGGAGAGATGAGACGGTTGAGGAGTAATGGGGTTTCTTTGGGGGTGGTAGGAGTATTCTAAAAGTGTGGCGATGATTGCACAACTCTATGAATATACTAAAATAACACTGCACACTTTAAATATATTAATTGTATCTCAATAAAGTAGTTATGAAGAAGGAGGAGAAGGGTAAGGACAGAGAAAGAAAGATTCTTGCCTATTCTAGACCTTCTAAAACTTAAGACAATTAGGGTATGCATCCTAAGCTCAGATTTTTCCTCCTTGTCTTTGAGGGCTGGGTGGGAGCAGGTTGCTGGGATAATTAGCCCTTCTGCCAATGCCCCAGTGGCTCCAGCCTCCATTTTCCCTCTGAACAGTTGTGTCATCTGAGAATGGTAAAGGACTGTATCTACCATCGTCTCTGTCAACTGAGGGTGGGGGCAGTATTCTGACTTTGGCCTCCAGTGTATGAATTACTTTGATAGAACCTGACTTTTTTTTCTTCCCTTTGACCAAAACTGAATCTAGACAGCCCTGTGTACAAAATTTGCATAATCCTTGCTTTAGTATTATCTTGCTACAGTTGTAAATGGCCACATTTGAACTTCCCACAAGATGGCAGTATTGTCTTACTCACATACTAAGTGTAGGCACAGGTATGGAAGGTGTAAATAAAATGCGTGCTAGTGGCCCTGGCCGGTTTACTCAGTGGTAGAGCATCGGCCTGGCGTGCAGGGGTCCAGGTTCGATTCCCGGCCAGGGCACACAGGAGGGGCACCCATCTGCTTCTCCACCCCTCCCCCTCTCCTTCCTCTCTGTCTCTGTCTTCCCCTCCCGCAGCTGAGGCTCCATTGGAGCGAAGATGGCCCGGGGGCTGGGGATGGCTTCTTGGCCTCTGCCCCAGGCGCTGGAGTGGCTCTGGTCGCAGAAGAGCGACGCCCCGGAGGGGCAGAGCATCGCCCCCTGGTGGGCAGAGCGTCGCCCCCTGGTGGGCGTTCCGGGTGGATCCAGGTCGGGCGCATGCGGGAGTCTGTCTGTCTGTCCCCGTTTCCAGCTTCAGGAAAAAAAAAATGCGTGCTAGTTTTCTGCCCCTCTTAAAACACATCAGCTTGAGTTTTATTTGAATTAATGAGTATAAAATAACTACTAAACTATTATTTAAAGGGGCATAACTATGATTATTTAGAATTAAACAACCTTTCTTTTTTCTTCTTTTTCACAGAGAGAGAGAGAGAGAGTCAGAGAAGGGACAGATAGAGACAGACAGACAGGAACGGAGTGAGATGAGAAGCATCAATTATTGTGACACCTTAGTTCATTGATTGCTTTCTCATATGTGCCTTGACCGCGGGCCTTCAGCAGACCGAGTAATCCCTTGCTCCAGCCAGCGACCTTGGGTCCAAGCTGGTGAGCTTTTGCTCAAACCAGATGAGCCCGCGCTCAAGCTGGTGACCTCGGGGTCTCAAACCTGGGTCCTTCTGCATCCCAGTCTGACGCTCTATCCACTGCGCCATTGCCTGGTCAGGCTAAATAACCTTTCTTTACTAAACCTTCTTATTGGCCCACAGATCTGGACTTAAATTCTGGCTCTACCACTCTGTGTGCTTAATTTTCTCAACTGTGGAAACCACTGAGTCGTTGTGGGGAGTAAATGAGTACTTAGGACTGCCGGAGAATGATACATGTGCACATGCTTAATAAATGATAGCCATTAACTCAGTGGCTCTCAACTCTGGTGCTCACTGGCACCTCCTGGGGAATTGCTAAAACCTATCCATTGCCAATGTAAATCAAAACCATAATGAGATATCAATTCACACTTATTAAGATACTCATTATTATACAAACAAATGGAAAATAACAAGTGTTGGCAAGAAATAGGGGAAAATTGGAAACCTTGGACATTGCTGGTGGGAATGTAAAATGGTACAGTTGTTATGAGAAATAATATGGTAATTCTTTCTAAATTAAACAGAATTACTACATGATCCAGCAATTCCACTTCTTAGATATATACACACCCATCTTTATAGCAGCATTATTCATAATAGCTAAAAGTGCAAACAACCCAAATGTCTGTCAACAGATATATCGAAAAACAATGTGACATACACACATAACAAAATATTATTCAGCCTTTAAAAGGAAGGAAATTCTGGCACATGCAACATGAATGAACCTTGAAGATATCATGCTACATGAATATTAGCCAGACACTAAGTGACAAATGTTTGATTCCACTTATATGGGGCACCTAGAGTTGTCAAATTCATAGAGACAGAAAGTAAAATGGTGGTTGCCAAGGGCTGGGGGGAGGGGTGGAGGGGGAGTTATTTTTAATGGGGACAGAGTTTCAGTTTTGCTAGGTAAGAATGCAAGAGATGGGTTGAGGTGATGGCTGCACAGCTTTGAGAATGAACTTAATGACGTTGAACAATACACATAAAAATGGTCGGGATGTAAATTATTTTATGATTATTTTATCACGTTTTTTAAAGTTTACAATTTTTTTTGTATTTTTCTGAAGTTGGAAACGGGGAAGCAGTCAGACAGACTCCCGCATTCGCCCAACCAGGATCCACCCGGCATGCCCACCAGGGGGTGATGCTCTGCCCATCTGGGGCATTGCTCTGTTGTTGAGAGTCTTAAACATAAAATTGTGTTGTATTTTATCAAAAGCCTTTTCTGCATCTATTGATAAGATCATGTGGTTTTTGTTCTTTGTTTTGTTGATATGGTGTATTACGTTAACCGTTTTGCGTATGTTGAAACATCCTTGAGATTCTGGGATGAATCCCACTTGATCATGATGTATTATTTTTTTAATATGTTGTTGTATTCGGTTTGCCAGTATTTTGTTTAGTATTTTAGCATCTGTATTCATTAGAGATATTGGTCTGTAGTTTTCTTTCTTTGTGCCATCCTTGCCAGGTTTTGGTATGAGGGTTATGTTGGCCTCATAAAATGTGTTTGGAAGTATTGCTTCTTCTTCAATTTTTTGGAAGACTTTGAGTAGAATAGGAACCAAGTCTTCTTTGAATGTTTGATAGAATTCACTAGTATAACCGTCTGGGCCTGGACTTTTATTTTTGGGGAGGTTTTTAATAGTTTTTTCTATTTCCTCCCTGCTGATTGGTCTGTTTAGGCTTTCCGCTTCTTCATGACTCAGTCTAGGAAGGTTGTATTGTTCTAGGAATTTATCCATTTCTTCTAGATTGTTGTATTTGGTGGCATATAATTTTTCATAGTATTCTACAATAATTCTTTGTATATCTATGATGTCTGTGGTGATCTCTCCTCTTTCATATTGGATTTTATTTATTTGAGTCCTGTGCCTTTTTTCCTTGGTGAGTCTTGCCAAGGGTTTGTCAATTTTGTTGATCTTTTCAAAGAACCAGCTCCTTGTTTTATTGATTTTTTCTATAGTTTTTCTGTTCTCTATTTCATTTATTTCTTCTCTGATTTTTATTATCTCCTTTCTTCGGCTGGTTTTGGGTTGTCTTTGTTCTTCTTTTTCTAGTTCCTTAAGGTGTGAAGTTAAGTGGTTTACTTTGGCTCTCTCTTGTTTGTTCATATAGGCCTGAAGTGATATGAACTTTCCTCTTATTACTGCTTTTGCTGCATCCCAGAGATTCTGATATGTCGTATTTTCATTTTCATTTGTCTGTATATATCTTTTGATCTCTGCGCTTATTTCTTCTTTGACCCATTCATTTTTTTTTTTTTCATTTTTCTGAAGCTGGAAACAGGGAGAGACAGTCAGACAGACTCCCGCATGCGCCCGACCAGGATCCACCCGGCACGCCCACCATGGGGCGACGCTCTGCCCACCAGGGGGCGATGCTCTGCCCATCCTGGGCATCGCCATGTTGCGACCAGAGCCACTCTAGCGCCTGAGGCAGAGGCCACAGAGCCATCCCCAGCGCCCGGGCCATCTTTGCTCCAATGGAGCCTTGGCTGCGGAAGGGGAAGAGAGAGACAGAGAGGAAAGCGCGGCGGAGGGGTGGAGAAGCAAATGGGCGCTTCTCCTGTGTGCCCTGGCCGGGAATTGAACCCGGGTCCTCCGCACGCTAGGCCGACGCTCTACCGCTGAGCCAACCGGCCAGGGCCTGACCCATTCATTTTTTAGAAGTATGTTGTTTAGTTTCCATATTTTTGTGGGTTTTTCCCCTTTTTTTTTGCAGTTGAATTCTAGTTTCAAGGCTTTATGATCAGAAAATATGCTTGGTACAATTTCAATTTTTCTAAATTTGCTGATATTGTCTTTGTGGCCCAACATATGGTCAATTCTTGAGAATGTTCCATGTACACTAGAGAAAAATGTATACTCTGTCGCTTTGGGATGAAGTGTCCTGTAGATGTCTATCATATCCAGGTGTTCTAGTATTTCATTTAAGGCCACTATATCTTTATTGATTCTCTGTTTGGATGACCGATCTAGAGCCGTCAGCGGTGTATTGAGGTCTCCAAGTATGATTGTATTTTTGTTAGTTTTTGTTTTAAGGTCAATAAGTAGCTGTCTTATATATTTTGGTGCTCCTTGGTTTGGTGCATATATATTAAGGATTGTTATGTCTTCTTGATTCAACTTCCCCTTAATCATTATGAAATGACCATTTTTGTCTCTGAGTACTTTTTCTGTCTTGTAGTCAGCATTATTAGATATGAGTATTGCTACACCTGCTTTTTTTTTGGGTGTTGTTTGCTTGGAGTATTGTTTTCCAGCCTTTCACTTTGAATTTATTTTTATCCTTGTTGCTTAGATGTGTTTCTTGTAGGCAGCAAATAGTTGGATTTTCTTTTTTAATCCATTCTGCTACTCTGTGTCTTTTTATTGGTAAGTTTAATCCATTTACATTTAGTGTGGTTATTGACATTTGTGGGTTCCCTACTGCCATTTTATAAATTGCTTTCTGTTAGTTTTGTACCTTGTTTGATTCTTCTCTTTTGTTTTTCTATCATTTGTTTTTGTTTGTTTGTGTTCCATACTTCTTTCCTCTGTTGCTACCTTTTTTAAGTCAAGTGTTTTTGCGGTGGTTTTTTCAAGGGTGGTTACCATTAAGTAATGAAAAGGGTACCTACCATATTCATTGTAGTACCCTATCTTATGAGTATTTCTGCACTTCATCGTCCTTTGCTACTGTTAATCTCCATCCTCTCCCCCCTTTTTTTCCTTTGTTGTCACAGTTTAAGTTTGGTTTTATTGTGTTCTTGGTGGAGCTGTTACTTGTGGTGTTGTTATCTTTTGTTCTTTGAATCTGGTTGGAAAACCCCCTTTAGTATTTCCTGGAGTGGGGGCTTTCTGCTGATAAATTCTCTCATCTTTTCTGTATTTGTGAATGTTTTTATATCTCCTTCGTACTTGAAGGATAGCTTTGATGGGTATAGTATTCTTGGTTGAAAGTTCCTCTCTTTCAGGGCTTTAAATATTGGGGTCCACTCTCTTCTAGCTTGTAGAGTTTCTGCTGAGAAATCTGATGATAATCTAATAGGCCTTCCTTTATATGTTGTACTCTTCTTTTCCCTGGCTGCCTTGAGAATTTTTTCTTTGTCATTGATTTGTGTCATCTTTATTATGATGTGCCTTGGAGTGGGTTTGTTGGGGTTAAGAAAACTCGGTGTTCTGTTTGCTTCTTGAATTTGAGGCTTTAGTTCTTTCCACAGGCTTGGGAAGTTCTTGTCTATTATTTGTTTGAGTATATTCTCCATTCCATTTTCTTTCTCTTCTCCCTCTGATATACCTATTATTCTTATGTTATTCTTTCTGATGGAGTCAGACAATTCCTGTAGGGCTTTCTCATTTTTTATTATTTTTAAGTCTCTTTCTTCTTCTCTCTGTTGTGCCTCAAGTTGTGTGTCTTCTATTTCACTAATCCTATCTTCAATCTGGGCTGTTCTGTTAGCTAAGCTTGTTACCTCATTTTTCAGCTCGTGAATTGAGTTTTTCATTTCTGTTTGATTTTTTTTTTTATATAATTTTATTTTTTTAATGGGGTGACATCAATAAATCAGGATACATATATTCAAAGATAACAAGTCCAGGTTATCTTGTCGTTCAATTATGTTGCATACCCACCACCCAAAGTCAGATTGTCCTCTGTCACCTTCTATCTTGTTTTCTTTGTGCCCCTCCCCACCCCCTATCCCTCTCCCATTCCCCCCTCCCCCCCGTAACCACCACACTCTTATAAATGTCTCTTAGTTTCACTATTATGTCCCACCTACGTATGGAATAATACAGTTCCTGTTTTTTTCTGATTTACTTATTTCGCTTCGTATCATGTTATCAAGATCCCACCATTTTGCTGTAAATGTTCCGATGTCATCATTTCTTATGGCTGACTAGTATTCCATAGTGTATATGTGCCACATCTTCTTTATCCAGTCATCTATTGATGGGCTTTTTGGTTGTTTCCATGTCCTGGCCACTGTGAACAATGCTGCAATAAACATGGGGCTGCATGTGTCTTTACGTATCAATGTTTCTGATTTTTTGGGATATATACCCAGTAGAGGGATTGCTGGGTCATAAGGTAGTTCTATTTTCAGTTTTTTGAGGAACCACCATACTTTCTTCCATAATGGTTGTACTACTTTACATTCCCACCAACAGTGTATGAGGGTTCCTTTTTCTCCACAGCCTCTCCAACATTTGCTGTTACCTGACTTGCTAATAACAGCTAATCGAACAGGTGTGAGGTGGTATCTCATTGCCGTTTTGATTTGCATTTCTCTAATAGCTAAAGAAGATGAGCATCTTTTCATATATCTGTTGGCCATTTGTATTTCTTCCTGGGAGAAGTGTCTATTCATATCCTCTTCCCATTTTTTTATTGGATTGTTTGTTTGTTTGTTGTTGAGTTTTATGAGTTCTTTGTATATTTTGGATATTAGGCCCTTATCTGAGCTGTCGTTTGAAAAAATCATTTCCCATTTAGTTGGCTTTCTGTTTATTTTGTTATCAGTTTCTCTTGCTGAGCAAAAACTTCTTAGTCTGATGTAGTCCCATTCATTAATTTTTGCCTTCACTTCTCTTGCCATTGGAGTCAAATTCATAAAATGCTCTTTAAAACCCAGGTCCCTGAGTTGAGTACCTATGTCTTCTTCTATGTACTTAATTGTTTCAGGTCTTATGTTTAGATCTTTGATCCATTTTGAGTTAATTTTTGTACAGGGGGAGAGACTGTAGTCCAGTTTCATTCTTTTGCATGTGGCTTTCCAGTTTTCCCAGCACCATTTATTGAAGAGGCTTTCTTTTCTCCATTGTGTGTTCTTGGCCCCTTTATCAAAAATTATTTGACTATATATATGTGGTTTTATTTCTGGCCTTTCTATTCTGTTCCATTGGTCTGAGTGTCTATTTTTCTGCCAATACCATGCTGTTTTGATTGTTGTGGCCCTATAAAAGAGTTTGAAGTCAGGTATTGAAATGCCCCCAGCTTCATTCTTTTTCTTTAGGATTGCTTTGGCTATTCGGAGTTTTTTATAGTTCCATATAAATCTGATGATTTTTTGCTCTATTTCTTTAAAAAATGTCATTGGAAGTTTGATGGGAATTGCATTAAATTTGTATATTGCTTTGGGTAATATAGCCATCTTGATTATATTTATTCTTCCTAGCCAAGAACAAGGTATATTCTTCCATCTAATTATATCTTTTTCGATTTCCCTTAACAATGGTTTATAGTTTTCATTATATAAGTCCTTTACATTCTTTGTTATGTTTATTCCTAAGTATTTTATTTTTTTTGTTGCAATCGTGAAGGGGATTATTCTTTTGAGTTCCTTCTCAGTTGTTTCATTGTTGGCATATAGAAAGGCTATTGACTTCTGTATGTTAATTTTGTATCCTGCGACCTTACTGTATTGGCTTATTGTTTCTAGTAGTCTTTTTGTGGATTCTTTGGGGTTTTCGATGTATAGTATCATATCATCTGCAAAAAGTGATACCTTTAATTCTTCTTTTCCGATATGGATGCCTTTTATTTCTTTGTCTTGTCTGATTGCTCTGGCTAGAACCTCTAGTACCACATTAAATAAGAGTGGAGAGAGTGGACAACCCTGTCTTGTTC
This sequence comes from Saccopteryx leptura, assembly GCF_036850995.1. Lineage (NCBI taxonomy): Eukaryota > Metazoa > Chordata > Mammalia > Chiroptera > Emballonuridae > Saccopteryx > Saccopteryx leptura. The sequence goes on along the minus strand of NC_089504.1, from coordinate 246,130,363 downwards.
CTGATTTAAGGGGGAAAGCCTTTAGTTTAGTGCCATTTAATATGATGTTAGCTGATGGTTTATCATATATGGCCTTTATCATGTTGAGATATTTTCCTTCTATACCCATTTTGTTGAGAGTCTTAAACATAAAATTGTGTTGTATTTTATCGAAAGCCTTTTCTGCGTCTATTGATAAGATCATGTGGTTTTTGTTCTTTGTTTTGTTGATATGGTGTATTACGTTAACCGTTTTACGTATGTTGAACCATCCTTGAGATTCTGGGATGAATCCCACTTGATCATGATGTATTATTTTTTTAATATGTTGTTGTATTCGATTTGCTAGTATTTTGTTTAGTATTTTAGCATCTGTATTCATTAGAGATATTGGTCTGTAGTTTTCTTTTTTTGTGCCATCCTTGCCTGGTTTTGGTATGAGGGTTATGTTGGCTTCGTAAAATGTGTTTGGAAGTATTGCTTCTTCTTCAATTTTTTGGAAGACTTTGAGTAGAATAGGAACCAAGTCTTCTTTGAATGTTTGATAAAATTCGCTGGTATAGCCGTCAGGGCCTGGACTTTTATTTTTGGGGAGGTTTTTAAAGGTTTTTTCTATTTCTTCTCTACTGATAGGTCTGTTTAGGCTTTCTGCTTCTTCTTGACTCAGTCTAGGAAGGTTGTATTTTTCTAGGAATTTATCCATTTCTTCTAGGTTGTTGAATTTAGTAGCATAAAGTTTTTCATAGTATTCTACAATAATTCTTTGTATATCTACGGTGTCCGTGGTGATTTCTCCTCTTTCATTTTGGATTTTGTTTATATGAGTTCTCTCTCTTTTTTCCTTGGTAAGTCTTGCCAAGGGTTTGTCAATTTTGTTGATCTTTTCAAAGAACCAGCTCCTTGTTCTATTAATTTTTTCTATAGTTTTTCTGTTCTCTAATTCATTTATTTCTGCTCTGATTTTTATTATCTCCTTTCTTCGGCTGGTTTTGGGTTGTCTTTGTTCTTCTTTTTCTAGTTCCTTAAGGTGGGAAGTTAAGTGGTTCACTTGGGCTCTCTCTTGTTTGTTCATATATGCCTGAAGTGATATGAACTTCCCTCTTATCACTGCTTTTGCTGCATCCCATAGATTCTGATATGTCGTGTTGTCATTTTCATTAGTCTGTATATATCTTTTGATCTCTGCACTTATTTCTTCTTTGACCCATTCATTTTTTAAAAGTATGTTGTTTAGTTTCCACATTTTTGTGGGATTTTTTTCCTCTTTTTTGCAGTTGAATTCTAGTTTCAAGGCTTTATGATCAGAAAATATGCTTGGTACAACTTCAATTTTTCTGAATTTGCTGATGTTGTTTTTGTGGCCCAACATATGGTCAATTCTTGAGAATGATCCATGTACACTGGAGAAAAATGTATACTCAGTCACTTTGGGATGAAATGTCCTGTAGATGTCTATCATATCCAGGTGCTCTAGTGTTTTGTTTAAGGCCACTATGTCTTTGTTGATTCTCTGTTTGGATGACCGATCTAGAGCCGTCAGCGGTGTATTGAGGTCTCCAAGTATGATTGTATTTTTGTCAGTTTTTGTTTTAAGATCAATAAGTAGCTGTCTTATATATTTTGGTGCTCCTTGGTTTGGTGCATATATATTAAGAATTGTTATGTCTTCTTGATTCAGTGTCCCCTTAGCCATTATGAAATGGCCATTTTTGTCTCTGAGTACTTTTCCTGTCTTGTAGTCAGCATTATCCGATATGAGTATTGCTACACCTGCTTTTTTTTGGATGTTATTTGCTTGGAGTATTGTTTTCCAGCCTTTCACTTTGAATTTGTTTTTATCCTTGTTACTTAGATGAGTTTCCTGTAGGCAGCATACAGTTGGATTTTCTTTTTTAATCCATTCTGCTACTCTGTGCCTTTTTATTGGTGAGTTTAATCCGTTTACATTTAGTGTAATTATTGATACTTGTGAGTTCCCTATTGCCATTTTATATCTTGCTTTCTGTTAGTTTTGTGTCTTGTTTGATCCTTCTCTTTTGTTTTTCTATCTTTTGTTTTTATTTGGTTGTATTCCATACATCTTTCCACTGTTGCTATCTTTTTTATCTCATGTGCTTCTGTGGTGGTTTTTTCAATGGTGGTTACCTTTGAATAATGAAAAGGGTCCCTACCCTGTTCATTGTAGCGAACTATTTTGTGAGTACTTTTGCACTCCATCGTCCTTTGCTACTGTTAATCTCCATCTTCTCCCCCTCTTTCTTTTTGTTGTTGTCACAGTTTAAATTTGTTTTTATTGTGTTCTTCTTGGAGCTTTTACTTGTGGCTCTGTTTTTTTTTTGTTCTTTGTATCTGATTGGAGAACCCCCTTTAGTAATTCCTGGAGTGGGGGTTTTCTGATGATAAATTCCCTCATCTTTTCTGTATCTGTGAATGTTTTTAGTTCTCCTTCATATTTGAAGGATAGCTTTGATGGGTATAGTATTCGTGGCTGAAAGTTCCTCTCTTTCAGGACTTTAAATATTGGGGTCCACTCTCTTCTAGCTTGTAGAGTTTCTGCTGAGAAATCTGATGATAATCTAATGGGCCTTCCTTTATATGTTGTATTCTTCTTTTCCCTGGCTGCCTTGAGAATTTTTTCTTTGCTGTTGGTTTGTGTCAATTTCATTATGATATGCCTTGGAGTAGATTTGTTGGGGTTAAGAAAACTTGGAGTTCTGTTTGCTTCTTGAACTTGAGGCTTTAGTTCTTTCCACAGGCTTGGGAAGTTCTCATCTATTATTTGTTTGAGTATGTTCTCCATTCCATTTTCTCTCTCTTCTCCCTCTGATATACCTATTATTCTTATGTTATTCTTTTTGATGGAGTCAGATAATTCTTGTAGGGCTATCTCATTTTTTTTAATTTTTAAGTCTCTTTCTTCTTCTCTCTGTTGTGCCTCAAGTTGCTTGTCTTCTATTTCACTAATCCTCTCTTCTATCTGACCTGTTCTATTAGCTAAGCTTGTTACTTCGTTTTTCAGCTCGTGAATTGAGTTTTTCATCTCTGTTTGATTAGTTTTTATAGTTTCAATTTCCTTGGACATATATTCTTTGTGTTCATTGAGTTGTTTTCTGAGCTCCCTAAATTGCCTTTCTGTGTTTTCTTGTATATCTCGGAGGATTTTTAGGATTTCTATCTTGAATTCTCTGTCATTTAGCTCCAAGGTTTCCAATATATTAAATTTTTTCTCCATAGATTTTTCCTCATCTAGCTGTGTTACCTCTCTTTCTTTTGTATCCATGATATTCGATTTTCTCTTCCTTAATGGCATCTGAGGGTGGTTTTGTTGATAGTATTAATGAGATTTAATAAAGAATAAAAAGTTTCAAAAAATAATAAAAAAAAATCGAAAAGAGTTGTTTTTTTAAAAAAAATTAATAATAAAATAAAGAAAAAGAAAATAAAATAAAAATTAAAAAAAAAAAAAAAAAAAAGGAAATTATTCCCCCCCTCCTTTTTTCCTCTCCTCTCCTCTCCCCTCTTTCTTGATAAAATCTTGTGGTGGACTGTGAATTATAACAAACAATGCCTGTGATGGAGGGCCTGAATTGGGGAAAAGTAATAAAGGGGCAAAAAAAAAAAAAAGAAAGAAAAAAGAAAAAAAAGAGCGTATGGACCCACAAAAAGCAAATAAGGAAAAAATTTGGGTCAAGAATAAAATGATTTGCTTTTAGGTGTTGGTTGTCTAAGAGTTATGATGAGAGGATTAAGAGGAAAACGGAAAAATGGGGGGACAAATTAAAAAATTACTATTGTATTTAGTGGAACAAGAACTAGATAATATGGAGAGCCAGGGATGGGAGCACTGCTAGTGAGTTAAAAAGGTGAAGTAAAAAACCCCCAAAATGCCACAAACATAAGTTTGAGTCCCAGATAAGATAATTTGTTTGTTATTGAGGTTTGAATGAGAGGAGATGTAAAGGAAAAAGGAAGAAACTAATATAGAGGGAGAAAAGAAAGAGAGAGAGAGAGAGAAAAAAAAAGAGGGAACCACTAAAAGAAGAAAAAAGAAAGGAGAGAGAGAGAGAGAGTTAAGGGTTTTGGAGTGCAACCCTCATAGAGAGAAAGGAAGAGAAGAGAAAAGATAATGGGAGATGTAACACTTATGGGTAGTGTAGTTCAAGGAGAGGAGAGAGTAAGACCGGTAGAGAGTTAATCGGCCAAATTGGAGGAGGAAAAAAAAAAGTATCAAGAATGAAGATAAGAGAAACAAACGAACAAATATAATAAAATGGGATAGGTTATAAAGTCTGCAGATTATTCTTGATTTTGAGAGGTTATCTTCTTGCTTTTTCTTTTCTCTCCCTCTTCCTGGTCGGTGACTCTGTACCCCGGGTTTTGCCCCTTTGCCACGCTCAGGTGGAGGTTTGCAGTTGATAAGTCTCTATGGCAATGTCATGTATTGTGCTTTAGTCTCGTTGGCAGTCGAGGCTATTAGCATTTATAGGCTCCGACAGTGAGAGAGTCCGTGTTCCTGGAGCCTTTCTCCTAGTCTTTCCTTCCTCAATTAGTAGCCTGATAATCCAGCTATGGGGTTGCTGCTGCCTCTGCCTGGATAGTAAGAGGCTCAAAGAGCTGGCAACTCCCCACTCTATTTCCACTCAGCACAGGGCTCTGGGTAAGGCTCAGTCAGTCAGAGCTGCTAGTATAATCAGGCGGGCTTTCCACCCACTCACAGACCTCTGGCTCTGCCACTCTGTCTGGTAACACAAGCGGGTGCCCACTTCCGGGGCGCTTGGAGAAAACTCTCACTCACTGGCTGCGCGCGCAGACCAGGATATCCGGCCAGCAGTCTCACGCTCTGAGTGAAACCCCCGACCGCAGGGAAAAGTTGCAGCGTTGGAATTGAGTCTCGCTCCGTCCCCGTGCGCGGCTTTTGCAAGGCGCTGGGGCGGCCCGAGATTCCGCTTTGGCCCACACAAAGGCCCCTGACTCTGCTCCTCTGTGCGATGACATGGGCGCGCACTGCCGAGGCACTCGGAGGAATCGCTCACTCCTTATCTGCGCGCGCAAACCAGGATATGAGGCCGGCCGCTTTCCCTCTGAGTGAAACACCCTCGGCAAGGAAAATCTCCACCGTTGGAATTAGTTCTCACTCCCTCCCGTGCGTGGCTTTCCCAGGGCGCTGGGGCTGCCCAGAGACTCTGCCCTCGGCCCACAGAAAGGCCTCTGACCCTGCCTCTCCGTGGGGCAACACGGGCACTGACTCCCGGGGCCTAGGAAGAAATCTCTCGCCCACTAACTGCGCACCAACCAGGAGACCGGGTAAAATGGCCGCGCCGCTTGTCTTTCTTTGTTTGGGTTTGGCGCGAGTGTTAGCTTGTATTGCCCAGGTTGCCACAGGATCAGATTTTCCTCGGCTTGGATCTCCGTGCCACAGCCTGGTTCGGCCGTTTGTATTCACCCACTTTGCCCGCCTCAGTTTCTATATTCACAGTTACCAGAGAAAGCCGCCCTGTTTAGGTTAGTGAGGAAGGCGGAGCATTTCTTACTCCCTATTTCCTTCGGGGTTTGGTTATATATTTAGCCAATTTTTCACTCAATCATACCTTTGGGTGTATTGCGAAGCATCTGGAAGCTCCAAGTATAGGTTTTTCTGTTTCTGGTTGAAGATCTTGTTGAGTTTTGGGGGAGATTTATCGGTATCACTTCCTACCCCGCCATTACTCTGACGTCATCTCCTGATTTGTTTTTATAGTTTCAATTTCCTTGGTAATATATTCTTTGTGTTCATTGAGTTGTTTTCTGATCTCCCTAAATTGCCTTTCTGTGTTTTCTTGTATATCTCTGAGTATTTTTAAGATTTCTATTTTAAATTCTCTGTCATTTAGCTCCAAGGCTTCCAATATGTTAAGTCTTTTCTCCATAGATTTTTCCACATCTATTTGTGTTACCTCTCTTTCTTTTGTATCTATAATATTCGATTTCCTCTTTCTTATTGGCATCTGAGGGTGGTCTTGTTGATAGCACTAATTAGAATTAATAAAGAGTAAAAAGTAAAAAAAAAAAAAAAGGTAAAACACCCCACAAAAAAAAACAAAACAGTAATAATTTATTATTTCCCCCTTTTTTCTTTCTTCTCTTTCCCTCCTCTCCCCTCCTCAGGGAAATATCGTGATGACCTATGAATTATATTATGCTAAATGGAACAAAAACTGCCTATAATGGAGGGCCTGATTTGGGGTGAAGAGTTCAAGGGGCAAAAAAAGGGAGTAGGGACCTACTAAATGCAAAAATAAAAATAAAAAAAAATTAAAAAAGGAAGAAAATCTTAGACAAGCATAAGATGATTTGCTTGTAAGTGATGGTCAACTAAGAGATATAATGAGAGGGATAAGAGGGAACCAGAAAAAAGGAGGAAAAAAAAAGAATAATAAAGAAGAAAAAAATAAAAATAATAAGTAAAAATCTGTTGTATTAAGTGGAGCGAAGACTAAATACAATGGAGACCTTGGGTTGGGAGGAATGCTAGTGAGTTAAAAAGCAACGTAAAAAGTATCCGAAATGCCACAAAAATAAACAAACAAACAAGAAAAAAAACAAAAACAAAAGCGAAAAAGAAAAATAAAGCCAAAAAAACCCTTGAGTCCCAAATTAACTAATTTGTTCGTGATTGAGGATTAAATGGGAGGAAAGTAAAACGAGAAAAGAAAAAAACGAATAGAAAGGAAAAAATAAGAAAAAGAGAAAAACGAAGGAAGAAAAAAAAAGGAAGAGAAAAAAACAAAATAAAGCAAAACAAAAAACAAAACAAAAGAGGAGAGAGTGAGAGTTAAGTGTTTTGGAGTATAACCTTAAAGGAAGGTGAGGATGAAGAAGAGAAATAAAATGTAACACTCATGGGTAGTGTAGTTCAAGAAAAGGGAAGCATAAGATGGGCAGAGAATAGAAGGACCGAGGTGGAGGGAATAGAAATAATAATAATAAAGGCAATAAGATAGAAGAAACAAACAACAACAAAAAAAAAATTAGTGGAACAAGTTGTAAAGTCTGTGGATTTTTCTTGATTTTGAGAGGTTAACTTCTTCCTTTTTCTTTTCTCTCCCTTTTCCTGGTCGGTGACTCTGTACCCCAGGCTCTGCCCCTGTGTCACACTTAGGTAGGGATTTGCAGTTGATGGGATTCTATGGCAATGTCATATAATTGGCTTTAGTCTTGCTGGTAGTCAAGGCTTGTTGGCGTTTGCAGGGTCCAACGGTGAGAGAGTTTGCTTTCCTGGAGTCTCTCTCCTAGTCCCCCCTTCCTGAATTAGCAGCCTGGTGATCCAGCTATAAGGCTGCAACTGCTTCTGCCTGGGGAGTAAGAGGCTCAAAGAGCTGGGAAATCCCCACTCTATCCCCACTCAGCGCAAGGCTTTGGGAAAGGCTCTGGCAGTCAGAGCCTCCAGTGTAATCAGGCAGGCAGGAGTGGGAGTCAATTGTTGTCAAGGTGACTGTTTAGCACCTAGCATTCAGTTGGACCACTCAACCCAGGCTTTCCACACTTTGTAGCCTGTTTTGGCTGGGAAGAAGAGGCACTAGTCTCTGCTTGTGACTAGTGTAGTATAGATCTTATTATCTGCCAAGTCCCTCTTGTTAGCGTTTATCCCTGAATATGGAGGCTCGATCAATCAGAAGTTGCCCCCGCCCCTTTAGCGAGAGGCACTAAAAAATATCACGCCTCTTGTCTTGGATCGCTGAACTGAGAGAGATCTTATCAATTAGAACCCGTGGGTGCGCAGATTTCATGGGTTAAGCTAATTTCAGTGATTGGGTCCGCAGCTGTGCTCCTGAAGGTATTTCAGGCTGCCTGAGCACCCCTCCCCCAACGCTTGATTGTTAGCTTGAATGGCTGGGTGAGGTGCCCCGCCCACGGAGAGAATCTCTCAAGTAGGGAAGACTGCCTTGGCGCCTCTCCCGCTCGCCCCACTGCTGGCGGCTGGGGCGCACCGGGCGCAGGATAATGGGGCACCCTGGGTGTGCGGGCCAGTAGGGCGTTCTGGGAGCGTGGATTGCCCAGGGCACGCGCGCAAATGGGGTGCTCTGGGCACCAGTGGCTGGGGTCTCTCACTCGCAGTGCGCGGGCCGCTGGGAACGTTAGCGGTGCTCGCTCTGCAACTGGACCGGGCGCGTGCCGGCGGCTGCTCGCCGCTCCCGAGTGTGGGCGGTACTCGCTCTGCAACCGGACCGGGCGCGCGCCGGTGGCTGTTCGCCGCTCCCGAGTGTGGGCCGACTCACCACAGGCGCACTCCCTCCGCGGCTCCCGAGTGTGGGCGGTGCTCACTCTGCAACTGGACCGGGCACGCGCCGGTGGCTGCTCGCCGCTCCCGAGTGTGGGCCGACTCACCGCAGGCGCACTCCCTCCGCGGATCCCGAATGTGGGCGGTGCTCGCTCTGCAACCAGACCGGGCGCGCGCCAGTGTCTGCTCGCCGCTCCCGAGTGTGGGCTGACTCACCACAGGTGCCCTCCCTCTGCGGCTTGAATGAACGTCCCTGCGGTAGCTTCCTCTACACCCTCGTTTCTCAGATTCAAGTGATAACAGTCCTTTCGCTTTCAGTTTGTGTGGAACTCCGGAATGCTCCGAGGATAAATTTTTCTGTTTCTAGTTGATAAATTTGTTGTGATTTTGGGGAGATCTGTCGGACGCGCTGCTCATGGCGCCATTTCCGTGACGTCACTCCATTGCTCTGTTGTAACCAGAACCATTCTAGCGCCTGAGGCAGAGGCCATGGAACTGTTCTCAGCACCTGGGCCAACTTTGCTCCCATGGAGCCTTGGCTGCGGGAGGGGAAGAGAGAGAGATGAAGGAGAGGGAGAGGGGTGGAGAAGCAGATGGGCGCTTCTCCTGTGTGCCCTGGCGGGGAATCAAACCCGGGACTTCCACATGCTGGGCCATCGCTCTACCGCTGAGCCAACCAGCCAGGGACTAAAGTTTACAAATTTTTAAAAACACTTTTAAAAAAGAAATGACCAGAATGGCAATAGAAAATTTTGGGGTAGATCCCAGGCATCAGCATCTTATAAAAATCCCCTTAGGGCTCGGTTGCAGAGTGAGCATCAAAAAGTCTGTGGGTGGGACAGTCACGGCTTGGATGGAGCTGAGAAGGGAGAGCAGTGGAGAAACTCCAGAGGCCCACACTGAGGACAACCCTTTCTGGCCTCCTGCGCACCCACTCTGGCTCTGCATCCATCTCCTGATGCTCAGCAGCTAGGATTCAGGAGGCTGAGAGATGCTCTGAGCACTGAGGTCTACTAAACGCAAATTTGGGTAGTGGCTTTGAACCAAAAGGTTGTGAAAGGTGGCACTGGGACTGAAGTCTGGAAATAAGCCCACTTGTTAGGACCCATCTTCCTTACTGCAAAGTCCTACATGGAGCCTAGGGCAGTGGTCCCCAGCCCCCGGGCCGCACACCGGTACCAGTCCATGGGCCATTTTGTACCGATCCGCAGAGAAAGAATAAATAACTTACATTATTTTCGTTTTATTTATATTTAAGTCTGTAGGATGTTTTATTTTTAAAAAATGACCAAATTCCGTCTGTTACATCCATCTAAGACACTCTTGAGGCTTGTCTCGGTCACGTGATACATTTATCCGTCCCACCCTAAAGGCCGGTCTGTGAAAATATTTTCTGACATTAAACCAGTCTGTGTCCCCAAAAAGGTTGGGGAGCACTGGCCTAGAGGGCACATGCGTCCAGAGAGCCTCCATCCCTCCAGCAGGATGGGCTGAGCTGGCTTGTGCTGTGGGTGAACATCATGCCTCACAGGAGTGCCCCCTCCAGTGGTCTGGAAGACCTGGACCACAAGCTGACTCCTCCGGGTTCAGTGGCCTCCTGGGGCCCTGAAGAAGGGAGGTTGTCTTGAAGTTGGGGGACACTTCTCTGTTGTGACTGTAATCACCTCGAGCAAGGCTCCAAGGAATTCAGAGCTGTGTGAGGAATCCTTGCCCCTCCCTGGGCTTTCCCTCTGGTAAGAGGTGGGCTTGGCTTCAGAATGGCAGATGCGGCCTGTGGGATGGTGAAGTCAGTGGGCAGTCTTAAAGAAATGTCTAATAATTCAGGAGTAATGGAGCTATGAAAGGACTATCCTGGGAGCTGGGAAAGGGGCCCCAAACCTTCCCATCACCCCTATGGATCTCTGCCCTGTCTTCCAGCCTGGGCCTGTCCTTTGCCACATGAGCCAAGTCAGAGGTGAATCTGATGCTCAGAGTTAAGTCCCTCCTGGACCAGTATTATGCACCCATGCACACACGAGCACACACACACATAGACACACACTCACGTGTACATGCTTAAACACCTGTTAAACACCTGAGAAGAAATTGGTTGTAGCCTCTATGAAACTATTAAAAAACTAGCTATGATACACTGTTGTAATTTTCCCTGGTAACTTAAAGGCAGAAACTGCAGGCTAAACCAAAACACAAGGCTAGTATGTTCCAAAAGGAAATTTTATTTTATTTTATATTATTTATTTATTACAGGAACAGAAAGAGAGGGATAGATAGGGACAGACAGACAGGAACGGAGAGAGATGAGAAGCATCAATCATCAGTTTTTTGTTGTGACACCTTAGTTGTTCATTGATTGCTTTCTCATATGTGCCTTGACTGCGGGCCTTCAGCAGACCGAGTAACCCCTGCTCAAGCCAGCGACCTTGGGTCCAAGCTGGTGAGCTTTGCTCAACCAGATGAGCCTGTGCTCAAGCTGGTGACCTCGGGGTCTCAAACCTGGGTCTTCTGCATCCCCGTCCGACGCTCTATCCACTGCGCACCGCCTGGTCAGGCAGGAAATTTTATTTTAAAAGTGCCTGGGTGTAGGCAGGCTGAGACCAGCAAAGGGTGTCAGCCTTGAGCTGCGTAGCTGCAGATATAGGGGCTATGGGTGGATTAGCATATCCTGGTTTATGGTCCTGGTCACTGACTCGATGGTGAGCAGGAGGAGGGGGACTCAGCTCCAGAAGCACCTCCTCTGCAAGTTTTCTTCTGATGTAACACAGGCCTTATCAGTGTGGTCTTAATTGGTGTCCTTAGTAAATCTTCAAGACAGCCAGGATCAGGTATCTCCCAGAAACAGAAACAGCTGGGTCCTGGCACCTCTGGGCCTGTGACCAGGCTTTTATAAACAACTATCATGATTTAAACTCCCCTAATTGCCAGGTCCCTCCCTAATGTAAGCTTTTCTTGACATTCCTGCAAAGGTAAACTTTTTGCTATGTTTCAAAGTAAAGGCCAGGAAGTCATTAAAAGAGGGAATAGCAAGCAAATTAACTATAAACTTACAGTGGGGGATGGGAATGTTCTGTTTCAAGCCCTTCCTCTGCCTTTGGGCCTGCATTGGTCTCGGGGTGGCAGCACAGTAGCCATTTTACCCATGAGGGACAACAGGGATGTCACACTTCCACAGAAAGTGCTGAGAATAACTTAGTTGATTCGAGCATCGGCCCCACACGGGAGCTGCTAGGTGGATCCTGAGTGGACTGCATGCAGGAGTCTGTCTCACTATCATAATCCTCTCACTTCAAAAAAAAAAAAAAAAAAAAAGACGGGAAGACATGATGGTGTTGGAGTAGGCGGACGTACCAACATCCACCTCCCAGAACCAAAGTGGATTACAAACTAATTTTAAGAACTATCATCTGGAAAAACCAACTTTGGACTAAACTAAGAGGACTCTTCAACCAAGGAACACTGAAGAAGCCACACCGAGACTGGTAGGAAAAGCAGAAACACAGAGAGGGCTGCCCAGCTCCCTGGAGCAAATGGCAGCCGGGAGAGACTTGCGTGGTGGGAAGTGAGTTTAGCAGAGAGGGGAAGGTCCTGAGTCCCAGGAACAAAGCCCCAGCCTGCAGCCCCAGAGCCTAGAAGAGGCTTAAGGACATATTTAGCTGGAAACAAATCAGGATACTGTTTGTGAGAAAGAGACTGATTTCTCAGATCCAGGATTCTTCTTAAAGGGACCACACAGAACACCTCTCACACAACCACTCACCCGGGACTCCAAGGGACGGGGAGACAGGAGAGTCCCGGAGTAGCAGGAAGAGAGTGTAATCTAAAAGGCACTGGGAGAAACATTTTGAGAGACAGCCACCCTAAACCCTGGGATGAGTCACTCCCCAAATCTGAAGTGAATATTTCCCCTGGAAACAGCAATACCAGCAAATGGAAGCAGAACACCAGCCAAACAAGCTCTCCTGCGGCACTCAGAGCAGAGTTGCTTAGAAGGAGGGAGCTTTCGGGTCTACAGTAGTGAGTGTTAGGGTCTGAGCTGCAGCGCCTACACCCCACATGGCTGAGGGCTTGCCGGAGGGTGGGTGGCTGTCGTGGGACGCGAAGGCGCGGTTCTGCTGGCAAGGGCGGAAGCCGGCTGGCCGCCACTGGGCTCAGGTGTGAGCTCAGTCTTGCCCAGCTGGGGAGGAGGGAATGTGTAAAAGCGGTCAAGCCCAGCTGCCGGCAGCCTGTAATCCAGCCTGTGGGAGAAGGGCAGGAACCCCGGAAGGGGTGGAGACCAGTCTGTGAGCAAGGGCGCAGGAGCACAGCCTTGCCCCACCCGTGGAACTGAGGCTTGTGGCCTGTATCAGGAACCAGCTCCTCCCACAGGGGTGGAGCCAAAATCCCAGAACAGGCAGAGTTCTGCTACTGAGCTGAGTGGAGCCAAGGCTAGCAGCCTTTCCACAAGTGGGCTCCTCCTGCAAGGGTGGGGCGAAAGCCCAGAAACAGGCGGAGACCCACAGCTGAGCAAAGGTGCTCACCACTGCCCTCAGGGCTGAGCATAATGCCACCCACGGGGGCAGGGCAAAGGCCAAGGCCACCAAGGCTTGTGCACCCGAGCACAAGATCACAGCCAATGCCGTGAAGGAGAGGTGGAAACCACAGCAACAACCCCAGTGAGCAGGCACTGGCAACACCCAAACTCAAAAGCCCTAGGCAGCAACAGAAGAAGGGGTGTCAGGTCTGCAGACAGACCATACCTAGGGAACAGAGGCCATACCCAGTGGACTCTAGTGGCCAAAATCTTCCTTTACACAGAGAAAATGTGAAGGCAGAGAAAAGCAACACAAATGAACCAAGAGAAATCCCCAGAAAAGGACCTGAATGAATCAGATATAACTAAACTACCAGATGCAGATCGTTTAAAATAACGATTGTTAGGATGCTCAAAGATATTAGAACAACAATAGATGGTCATTACGAACATCTAAATAAAGACATAGCAAATATAAGAAAGGACATTGAAATAATAAAAAGAACCAGTCAGAAATGACAAATACAATATCTGAAATAAAGAACTCAGTGGAAGGAATTAAAAGCAGGATGGATGAAGTGGAGAATCGAATCAATGAGTTAGAGGACACAATAAATAAAGGCATGGAAGCAGAGCAAAAAAAGAAAAGAGATTCAAAAAGTCTGAGGAAACTCTGAGAGAGCTCTGTGACAACATGAAGAGAAATACCATCCGCATCATAGGGGTTCCTGAAGAAGAAGAGAAAGAATAAGAGATAGAAACTTTGTTCAAGCATATCATAGCTGAAAACTTCCCTCAATTAAGGCAGGAAAACACCTCACTTGTTCAGGAAGCACAGAGAACTCCATTAAAGAGAAACCCAAAGAAATCAACACCAAGACACATCATAATTAAAATACCAAAGCTAAGTGATAAAGAGAAAATATTAAAAGCTGCTAGAGAAAAAAAGACTATCACCTACAAAGGAGCCCCCATAAGGATGACTTCCGACTTCTCAACAGAAACACTTGAGGCCAGAAGGGAATGGCAAGAAATATTCAAAGTAATGCAGAACAAGAGCCTACAACCAAGACTACTTTATCCAGCAAGGCTATCATTTAAAATTGAAGGAGAAATAAAAAGCTTTCCAGACAAAAAAAACTCAAGGAATTCACTACAACCAAACCAAGGCTGCAAGAAATGCTAAGGGACCTGTTGTAAACAGATGAAAGGAGAAAAATAACATAGCCAAAGAGGAATACAATTTTAAAGAATAAAATGGCAATAAACAATTACATATCAATAATAACCTTAAATATAAATGGATTAAATGATCCGATCAAAAGACATAGGGTAGCTGCATGGATAAGAAAATAGGACCCACCTGACCTATGGTGGCGCAGTGGGTAAAGCATCGACCTGGAAATGCTGAGGTCACCGGTTCGAAACCCTGGGCTTGCCTGGTCAAGGCACATGTGGGAGTTGATGCTTCCAGCTCCTCCCCCTTCTCTCTCTCTGTCTCTCTCTGTCTCTCTCTCTCCTTCTCTCTCTCCTCTCTAAAAATCAATAAATAAAATAATAATAAAAAAGAAAACAGGACCCATACATATGCTGTCTACAAGAGACACACCTTAAAATAAAAGATGCACATAGACTGAAGATAAAAGGATGGGAAAAAAAAATTTCACGCAAATGGAAATGAAGAAAAAGCTGGAGTAGCAATACTTATATCAGACAAATGGACTTTAAACAAAGGACTATAGTTAGAGATAAAGAAGGTCACTACAGAATGATAAAGGGAGAAATCCAACAGGAAGATATAACCGTTATAAATATCTACGCACCTAATAGAGGAGCACCTAAATATATAAAGCAAACTTTGATGGATTTAAAGGGCGAAATCAACAGCAATACTATAATAGTAGGGGATTTCAATACCCCATTAACATCACTAGATAGATCTTCAAGAAAGAAAATTAACAAAGAAACAGCAGACTTAAAGGACATACTAGATCAACTTGATTTAATAGATATCTTCAGAACTTTTCACCCTAAAACAGCAAAGTATACATTCTTTTCAAGTGCTCATGGTACATTCTCTAGAATAGACCACATGTTAGGGCACAAAAGCGGTCTCAACAAATTTAAGAAGATTGAAATCATATCGAGCACTTTCTCTGATCACAATAGCATTAAACTAGAATTCAACCACAACAGAAAAATTGAAAAATACTCAAACACTTGGAAACTAAATAGCATGTTATTAAATAATGAATGGGTAAACAAAGATCAAAGAAGAAATTAAAAAATTCCTAGAGGCCCAGGCCGGTTGGCTCAGTGGTAGAGCGTCGGCCTGGCATGCAGGAGTGCTGGGTTCAATTCCCGGCCAGGGCACACAGGAGAAGCACCCATCTGCTTCTCCGCCCCTCCCCCTCTCCTTCCTCTCTGTCTCTCTCTTCCCCTCCCGCAGCTGATGCTCCATTGGAGCAAAAGATGGCCCGGGCACTGGGGATGGCTCCTTGGCCTCTGCCCCAGGCGCTAGAGTGGCTCTGGTCATGACAGAGCGATGCCCCGGATGGGCAGAACATCGCCCCCTGGTGGGCATGCCGGGTGGATCCCGGTCGGGTGCATGCGGGAGTCTGTCTGACTGTCTCCTGGTTCCTAGCTTCAGAAAAATACAAAAAATAAAATAAAAATAAAAATTCCTAGAAACAAACGATAATGAGCATACATCAACTCAAAATTTATGGGACACAGCAAAAGCAGTCCTGAGAGGGAAGTTCATAGCATTACAGGCATACCTTAAGAAGCTAGAAAAAGCTCAAATAAACAACCTGACCCTACATCTAAAAAGAACTAGAAAAAGAACAGCAAGTAAAGCCCAGAGCTAGTAAAAGGAAGGAAATAATAAAGATCAGAGCAGAAATAAATGACATAGAGGCTAAAGAAACAATACAGAGGATCAATGAAACCAGGAGCTGGTTCTTTGAAAAGGTAAACAAGATCGATGAACCTTTAACCAGACTCACCAAGAAAAAAGAGAGAGGACTCAAATAAATAAAATTAGAAACGAGAGTGGAGAAATAACAACTGACACAACAGAAATACAAACTATTGTAAGAAAACACCATGAAGAACTGTACACCAAAAAAATAGACAACCTAGATTAAATGGACAAATTTCTTGAAACATATAATCTTCCAAAAATTAATCTGGAAGAATCAGAAAACCTAAACAGACCAATTACAACAAATGAGATTGAAACAGTTATCAAAAAAACTCCCCCCCCAAAAAAGTCCTGGGCCTGATGGCTTCACAAGTAAATTCTACCAAATATTCAAAGAAGAACTAACCCCTATCCTTCTCAAGCTATTTCAAAAAATTCAAGAGGAAGGAAGACTTCCAAGCTCCTTTTATGAGGCGAGCATAATTCTGATTCCAAAACCAGGCAAAGACAACACAAAGAAAGAAAAGTATAGGCCAATATCCCTGATGAATTTAGATGCTAAAATACTCAACAAATTATTAGCAAACCAGATCCAGCAATATATGAAAAAAATCATACACCATGATCAAGTGGGATTTATTCTTGAGAAGCAAGGCTGGTACAATATTTGCAAATCAATCAATGTGATTCATCACATAAACAAAAGGAAGGAGAAAAACCACATGATAATTTCAATAGATGCAGAAAAAGCATTTGATAAAATCCAGCACCCATTCATGATCAAAACTCTTAGCAAAGTGGGAATACAGGGAATATACCTCAACATGATCAAGGCCATCTATGACAAACCCACAGCCAACATCATACTCAATGGGCAAAAGTTAAAAGCAATCCCCTTCAGATCAGGAACAAGGCAGGGGTTCCCCCTTTCACTACTCTTATTCAACATAGTTCTGGAAGTCCTAGCCACAGCAATCAGACAAGAAAAAGAAATAAAAGGCATCCAAATTGGAAAAGAAGTAAAACTATCATTATTTGCAGATGATATGATACTGTATATAGAAAACCCTAAAGTCACAGTCAAAAAACTACTAGACCTGATAAATGAATTCAGCAAGGTGGCAGAATATAAAATCAATACTCATAAATTAGAGGCATTTTTATATACTAACAATGAACTGTCAGAAAGAGAAATGAAGGAATCAATTCCCTTTACCATTGTAACCAAAAAAATAAAGTACCTAGGAATAAATTTAACCAGGGAGATTAAAGACTTGTACTCAGAAAATTATAAAACAATGATAAAAGAAATCAGGGAAGATACAAACAAGTGGAGGCATATACCATGCTCATGGTTAGGAAGAATAAACATCATTAAAATGTCTATATTACCCAAAGCAATTTATAAATTCAATGCAATACCAATTAAAATACCAATGACTTACTTCAAAGATATAGAACACATATTCCAAAATTTATATGGAACCAAAAGAGAACAGCAATAGCTTCAGCAATCTTGAAAAGGAAGAATAAAGTGGGAGGTATCACACTTCCGGATATCAAGTTATATTATAAGGTCACTGTACTCAAAACAGCCTGGTACTGGCATAAAAACAGGCATATAGATCAATGGAACAGAACTGAGAACCCAGAAATAAACCCACACTTTTATGGACAACTGATATTTGACAAAGGAGGTAAGAGCATACATTGGAGTAAAGACAGCCTCTTTAACAAATGGTGTTGGGAAAATTGGACAGCTACCTGCAAAAAAATGAAACTAGACCACCAACTTACACCATTCACAAAAATAAACTCAAAATGGATTAAAGACTTAAATGTAAGCCATAAAATCATAAGCATCTTAGAAGAAAACATAGGCAGTAAGCTCTCTGACATCTCTCGTAGCAATATATTTGCTGATTTGTCTCCACAGGCAAGTAAAATAAAAGACAGGATATACAGATGGGACTTTATCAAACTAAAAAGCTTCTGCACAGCTAAAGACAATAAGAACAGAATAAAAAGACAAACTACACAATGGGAGAACATATTTGACAATGCGTCTGATAAGGGGTTAATAACCAAAATTTTTAAAGAACTTGTAAAACTTAATACCAGGAAGACAAGCAATCCAATCCAAAAATGGGCAAAAGAAATGAATAGACACTTCTCCAAAGAGGACACACAGATAGCCAATAGGCATATGAAAAATGCTCAACATCACTAATCATTAGAGAAATGCAAGTTAAAACCACAATGAGATATCACCTCACATGGGTCAGAATGGCGCTCATCAACAAAACAACACAGAAGAAGTGCTGGTGAGGATGTGGAGAAAAGGGAACCCTCCTGCACTGTGGTGGGAATGTAGACTGGTGCAGCCACTGTGGAAAACAGTATGGAGATTCCTCAAGAAATTAAAAATCGAACTGCCTTTTGACCCAGCTATACCACTGTTAGGAATATACCCCAAGAACACCATAGCACTGTTTGAAAAGAAGAAATGCACCCCCATGTTTATGGCAGCATTGTTCACAATAGCAAAGATCTGGAAACAGCCCAAGTGTCCGTCAGAGGATGAGTGGATTAAAAAGCTTTGGTATATATATATATATATATATATATATATATATATATATATATATATATGCTATGGAATACTACACAGCCATAAAGAAATGATGACATCGGATCTTCACAACAACGTGGATGGACCTGATAACATACTGAGTGAAATAAGTAAATCAGAAAAACTAAGAACTATATGATTCCATACAGAGGTGGGACATAAAATGAGACTCAGAGACATGGACAACAGTGTTGGGGTTACAGGGTGGGGGCAGGAGAGGGAGGGGGTTGAGGGAGGGGAGGGAGCACAAAGAAAACCAGTTAGAAGGTGACAGAAGACAATTTTATCAATGTCACCCCCATTTAAAATAAAAAAAAAAGAATTTGTCTCAAGGCTAATTCAGGCAGTTAGAAGAATAGTATAAGGATGCTAATTCTGCCTTCTCAGGCCACATCCTGGCAAAAGGGGCCCTAAGATAATTGGTGATTTGGCGCCTCTGATTTTGCCAATTGGATTTCAAAAAATAGGTCAGGAATGCCCTGAAATGAAACTAACAATACATGGGCATAAATTTAAAGAACTTTTAGATACTGGAGCTGATGTATCTGTTATTGCTAAGCTACATTGGCCTCCTTCCTGGCCCACTCATGCAGCAGCCACAGAATTACAAGGTATAGGGCAGAGTAAATCCCCTCAACAAAGTTCTAGTTTTCTACATTGGGAAGATTAAGAAAGTCATTCTGGATTTTTTAAGCCTTATATGCTCCCTAGATGGCCCGTTAATTTGTGGGATAGAGATGTTTTGAAAAATATGAAAGCGTTGCTTGTCAGTCCTAATGGTTTAGTCAGTACTCAGATGCTTGATCGGGGATTTTTGCCCACCAAGGGTCTAGGGAAAGAACAGCGAGGAATTCTCACCCCCATAGAAGTGGCACCTAATACCAGAAGGTGTGGATTAGGATATCAAAATTTAGCATAGGGGCCTTGGTAGCTCCTGCTACCTCAATAATGCATTGTGCAGACCCAATTACTTTGAAATCAGATAATCCTGTATGGGTAGACCAATGGCCCCTTTCTCAGGAGAAACTTAGGGCAGCTGCTCAATTGGTACAAGAGCAGCTACAGCTTGGGCACATTGAACCATCTAATAGCCCATGGAATACACTTCCATGTTTTGATCTTGTTGCCTCCTGGATTATCAAGGGGCATAGGCGACCCTTACAGCTTATAGGTTTTGAGCCTCAAAATTATTGTTGTTCCTTTTTTCAAAGGATCAACAACAATGGTTCTGGGAAACTTCCACTAACTGGCAAATCGCTCTTGCAAATCAATGGACAATGTTATACTGAAACCGTCAACTTAAAATCAGCTCAAAGACTAGAATTCTATGCCATTATCATGGCTTTTCAGCATTTGCCATATTCCTCCTTTAATTTATATACAGACAACAAATATTTACTTATGGTGTTTCCACTATAAAGACTGCTGTCTTAGGGACAAATGCTGATGAACTATTTCAGCAGTTCCTCCTTCTTCAAAGACTTGTATGTCAACATAGAGCTCCATGGTTTTTTTTTTGTATTTTTTTTTTGTATTTTTCTGAAGCTGGAAATGGGAGAGAGACAGTCAGACAGACCCTCCCGCATGCGCACCGACCGGGATCCTACCCGGCACACCCACCATGGGGCGCCGCTCTGCCCGCCCAGGGGGCGATGCTCTGCCCCTCCAGGGCGTCGCCTCTGCTGAGACCCAGAGGCCACCTCTAGCGCCTGGGGCAGAGGCCAAGGAGCCATCCCCAGCGCCCATGAGCCATCTTCGCTCCAATGGAGCCTTGGCTGCGGGAGGCGGAAGAGAGAGACTGAGAGGAAGGAGTGGGGGAGGGGGTGGAGAAGCAAATGGGCGCTTCTCCTATTGCCCTGGCCGGAAATCGAACCCAGGGTCCCCCCGCACCGCCAGGCCGAGGCTCTTACCACTGAGCCAACCGGCCAGGGGCCATAGAGCTCCATGTTTTTATAGGACATACTCGAGCTCACTCCATGCTCCCTGGAGCTTTAGCACAAGGGAATGCCCTTGTTGATCAAGCTACCCAAAAGAAAATTATTTGGAGCAACCATGACAGATCGAGCAATTCAGTCTCATGCTATTCATCACCGGAACGCTGCAGCCCTGTGTAAACAGTTTCAACTTTCTCGGGAAGCAGCACAGCAGATTGGGAAATCCTGTCCAAGGTGTTCTATACTACAATCTGTCCCTTCTTTTGGAGTTAACCCTCAAGGACCCCTACCAGGACAACTTTGGCAAATGGATGTTACTCATATACCTTCATTTGGCAAACAGTCCCATGTCCACGTTACAGTGGATACCTATTCTGGATTTATAGTAACCTCTGTCAGAACAGGAGAGGCTGCTAAGCATGTTATAGCTCATTGTCTGTATGCATTGTTCTATTATTGGATTTCTAAACTGGCTTAAACTGACAAGTGCTCCTGCATATGGAGCAAAAGCATTTACTGTATTTTGTCAAACCTTTCGAATTATGTGTATTTCTTACAATCTTTAAAGTCAGGTATTATTAAAGTGTACCCAGCAAATATTTTAAGGTCAATTTAAAAAAAATCAAAAGGGGGGGAGTCATATCCTGGAACTCCTACGGGGTCTACCATATCATGCCTTTTTACTTTAAAAATTTTAAATTTTTTTTTTGAATGCTGATGAACAGGAGACGGCCAAAATCTTTTTCTCCTGCAAACTTCTACCTTCCTTTTATTTGATCCAGCTAATAACATTGTTTTGTCTTTTTCTAAATAGCTCCAGATATACGAAAAGGTTTATATAGGCGGATGGGGATCCTGAAACCCTCAGCGAGATCTTCTGAGCACGGCTTTTAAGATACCTAGAGGCAGAAAAAGCCCAATAGAGATCAGGTGAACTACCAGCTTTCAGGATACACCCTTAAGGTTCCAATGCCCCAAAGGGGTCTCATAGAATGCCATCTGGGTCCTGCTTCAATAGTGGAAAGGAAGGTCATTGAGCTAAAGCCTGCCAGACTTACATGCCTCTGCTGTGAGGAAACAGGGACACTGGGAAAGTAGGCTTCCCCTCGCTCCTCTAAGGGAGGGTTCAGTCTCTTCCAGCCTCTGCTCCAGCCACCTATGACCTAACCTTGCCCAAGAATTCTGTGGTTTGCCACTGAAGGCTGAAGATGCCCAGGGCCATCGGCCCCATCTATGACACTGTGGACGAGCCTAGGGTATTTCTTCCAAGAAGCAGGTAAACTGATCTCATTTGCACAAGGGCCACTTAACTATGTCTTGCCTGAATAGTCAGGTTTTTTTATTCTTCCCTCAAAAATCTCTGTTGTGGGAGTTGATAGTCCTATTTTCTGCTGCTTTGTTTAATATATATTGTTTTCTTTATTCCTCCTACCTCAATGCCTCACTCATATTTTAGGCTAGAACCTACTCCTAATTTAGAGCTCTCTTTCCCCTTTTGCCAACTTCAATTATGAATCTACCTTTGCACCCAGCTTAGTGTATCCCAAGGTTCTCTTTACCACACCACAGTCGCAGAGCTCCAGGGAAAAGCAACCTGCTCTCATCTCTCTAGGCAGAGGAGAATAGAAACTCCATCTCCACACATGCTGCAGATGACTTTTCCAGTCTACCTGAATCATTACCAGCTAGAAGCAGCGGTCATTGGGACTTGGACGTGAACTGCAAAGTGTAGAATTGTGACAACAATTCCAGTGCCATGCGGACTTTTCCTGGATGTGGACATTTCCTGGACTCCTGCTCCTTGTGACAGCTTCTAACAGACTGAACTGGGGTTAGGTTGCATTTGCAGGGATTTGGAATGGTGATGGTGCCAACTTGGACTTGGTAAACATGTTAAGGACACTACTCTTTTATGGATTCTTGCTGTATTGGCCAAGAGTTTGCTTAAAGGCTTTAATCACTGTAAAAAAAAAAAAAATAGAAGGCGCCTGGCCGGCTTGGCTTAGCGGTTAGAGCATCGGCCTGGCGTGCGGGGGAGCCCGAGTTCGATTCCCGGCTAGGGCACACAGGAGAAGCGCCCATTTGCTTTCTCCACCCCCACCCCCTCCTTCCTCTCTGTCTCTCTCTTCCCCTCCCGCAGCCAAGGCCCCATTGGAGCAAAGGATGGGCCCGGCGCGCTGGGGTTGCTCCTTGGCCTCTGCCCCAGGTGCTAGAGTGGCTCTGGTCGCGGCAGGAGTGATGTCCCCGGAGGGGCAGAGCATCGCCCCTGGTGGGCAAGCGTCGCCCTGGTGGGCGTGCCGGGTGGATCCCGGTCGGGCGCATGGCGGAGTCTGTCTGACTGTCTCTCCCCGTTTCCAGCTTCAGAAAAATATATAAAAAAAAAAAAAATTAGAAGATTGACTGGATAAAGAAGATGTGGCACATATACACCATGGTATACTATTCAGCCATAAGAAATGATGACATACGGCTCATTTACAACAAAGATGTGGGATCTGATAACATTATAAAGGAAGTGAAGTAAGTAATAAATAAAAAAAGAACAAGAACTGCAGGAATTCTATATATTGATGGGACATAAAAACAAGACTAGTAGAGCATGGACAAGAGTGTGGTGGTTACGGGGGCAGGGGGAGGGAGGGAGGGAGAGGGAGAAGGGGAGGGGTAGGGGCACAAAGAAAACTAGATAGAAGGTGATGGAGGACAATCTGACTTTTGGAGATGGGTATGCAACATAATTGAATGACAAGATAACCTGGACATGTTTTATTTGAATATATGTACCCTGATTTATTGATGTCATCCCATTAAAATTAATGAAAATTTAATTATAAAAAAAAGACAAAAATTTTAGTATTGAAAAGTTCAGTAAAATTATCAATAACTCCATAGCAGACAATGCGTATAAAGCACTTAGCCCAAAGCTTGGCACATAGTAAAAGCTTAATAAAGGCTGCCTACTAAATTATTACATCCATACACAGGGTGTTGGAGGAAAAACATACCACCTCATACATAAACACACCACATAATGCAACTTAAGACTCAATCTTTGTCCCTTCCAAAAGAGCCCTAGAATTTGCTCTCCCCCCACTAAAATATTATATATATTCAAAAACATAGAAAACCATACAAATATTCAATTCTATTAATTATGCTACAAAAGTTTCATGTTAAGAATGGAAACAATATAAACACAAAGACAGTGTTGTACATGCTTACCTGACACCGAATGGCTTCTCCCCTAAAAGGGTGAAAACTCTTGTGGCATTTGCAAGAGTTGTTTGAGGTAAACCTAAAGAGGAACTTGTCTTTTACAAATCCAAGTTTCTATGTACCCGAGGCTCCCACTTTGTGCCCAACCCTGCCCCTACCCTGAGGTCTTCAGCTCCTCTAGTGCTCAGCCACTTTCTCTTCCTCTGTGAACCTCATTTTCCTTACCTGTAAAATCAATGTCCTGCTCCTACGTTCCCTATAATTCTGTCATCTACCCAATAAGGTACACACGGTACCGTAGTAAGAGTCTTTAGTGGGAAGGAGCCATTAAAAATTTCACTCACTGTGCAGGCAAACCCTGGACCTTCTCCGTTGTCTCTGGTCCACCCACGCTTGCTTTTTCTTTTTTCCCACCATTTCCCCACGTGAACGTCACATTCTTGCAATAACCAATCAATGCAGGTGGTTTCTAGGCTTTGTGCATGTCCTGTGCACGCTTTCTCCCTGCCTTTCTAGGTGAACTCCTATTTATCCTCTCAAATCCTGCTTGGGCAGCCCCCACAAGGCCAGCTAGCCCCTCCTGTGTTTTTTCTATGCCATGTCCATTCTATGGGTGCCCAAGTGCCTTGGAGTGTTTGAATCCAATCCACTGCTTTTATTCTGGCAAGAGAAGGAAAGCACTTTTAGTTTAGTTTAAAAATCTATTTACCCTCAGGTCTAGTAAGCGGCTAGTGTGAAAAGTCATGTGCTCAGTCAGGTCTTAACACGCCTCTCTCTCTACAGTCCTTTAGCCTGAAAAGCAGAGGGAGCTCCAACTGAAATACTCATAGAGGTTAAGAGACCAGGTACAGACTGTTACAAAATGAAGGGCACGTACCCAGAGAAGAGAGAGAACTCCTTAACCCAGCCTTCTGTTTGCATTCTGAAATGAAAGCCTGTGGTGTTCAGAGTCTAATTGTTCAGGAAAACTTGGAAATTCAGACTGTGAAGTCTTCTCGATCTAAACATGCTGATGCTGACAACCAATCAAAGTAAGGGGGGAATCTTCTTAGCGGGAAGCATGTCACAGGCTCACCTGTACAGTCAATTCTTTCTCCTTACTGCCCCACCTTGTGGACAGACAGTGGAAATTTCCTAGCACTAATGCCCACACCTGTTCAAAATACACCAACCGAAAAATGATTACAGAAAGTCCCAATGTACACAAGAACTGCAGTTCGTCTAACTAATCTGACATTTGGTCTAACTTCCAACCCCAACAGAACCAGGACATGGGTCAGCAGTCTCGGGAGGTCATGTGGACTGTCCAGTTATTCAATTCACCTACTGAGCATTATGTGCCTGGAGTGGAGGATGCCAAGATGAATGAGACAGCGTTTAGTCCCGCGCCATTCGGAGACACAGTCTTCCTCCACTTCGCATCTGCGCCTGCCCCACCTTCCCCATGCCCCACACTTGACTCGCCTGACTAGTCCCAGGAGTGCACCGCACAGAAGCACTCTCCCATCTGGTCTTACAGTCTTTACAGTGAAGATGGCCATATTTTTGTTCTAAAAACTACAAATAAAAGTGGAAGTCTTTTATTATCTAGGAGAAATAAAGCCAGATCTGCCTTTGCTTGTGACTTTGTGTAGAAAATATAAAGTCTCTTTAACCTCATTCACAGCTGTTCTCAAGTTTACTATATTAATTTAGGGCCTCACCTGTGGGATTCTTCTCCCTGTCTATTACATTTTTTCAATCCACTCTTCGCAATGCCACCAGCGGTCTCCCCCAAATGCACTTCCAATCACATTTTGGTTTGCACATGCTGAAAGCTGGCACTGAATTTCACCAAAATGCTACAAAACACAGAGGCCATGTAAAACACACGTCTTCACAACTTCCTTTCCTTCATCAAATAAAGGGAGGAAGCCAGGGATGACTTTGCTCTTATGGACACAAAAATGGAAAAGAGGAAGTGGGAGGCTAGCTGAGGCCAGAGGAGGACACAAGGTGCACCTGGAGGGCAGGTTTCCCGAGCGGGCGGCGACTCCCTGGGCCTGCTGGCTCTGCCTTTCCCCAGGACCCGAAGCCTCTTCCTCCCTCAGTAGGTCCTGCTCCTAGGGTCCCACCTGCTTGTCCTGTTATCACCCTGGCGTTGGTAGTGACCTCTGCTGCTGCCGGCTGGCCTCCACAGGACCTGAAAGCACCTTTCTCTCATCCTTCCAGTTCTTCTGCAGCCGGATTGAGACCCCGAGGTCCATCACTGGTGAATGGAGGTCCAGGCTGGTCCAGGGGTACAGAGAAGTATGGCATACTTTTGAACACAGAGTTCATTTTATCAGGCAGAGACTGTTCTTGAAAGTATTCTTTTACTTCTGCTTTTAAAATTGGCATTTGTGCCTGACCAGGCGGTGGTGCAGTGGATAGACCATCGAATTGGCATGCAGAGGACCCAGGTTCAAAACTCCGAGGTTGCCAGCTTGAGCGTGGGCTCACCAGCTTGAGCGTGGGGGTCACTGGCTTGAGTGTGGGATCATAGACATGACCCCATGGTTGCTGGCTTGAGTTCAAAGGTCGCTGGTTTGAAGCCCAAGGTCGCTGGCTTGAGCAAGGGGTCACTTGCTCTGCTACAGCCCCCTGGTCAAGGCACATATGAGAGAACAATCAGTGAACAACTAAGGAAATTAAGGAGCCACAATGAAGAATTGATGCTTCTCATCTCTCTCCTTCCTGTCTGTCCCTATCTGTCCCTCTTTCTGTCTCTGTCTCTCTCTCTCTCTCTCTCTCTCTCTCTCTCACACACACACACACACACAAAATAAAATTGGTATTTTCTCATTGTAGAACATTTCATGATTATGTAAAAGTATAAAGAAAAAGAGACTAAATTCTTCTCCAGAATCAACAGTTAACATCTTGGTGAATTTCTTCTAGTCCTCTTTATTAACATGTATACATTAAAATAAAAAGTGTACTAGATACAGGCTTTATATATGTTTTTCAGCTTTAACATATCATAAGCATGTCCCCAATACTGTCTTCTTTAACAACACATTTGTTTATAGCTACCTAACACCCCATTTCATAGTTATATCACTTTCATTTATGTATTTAGTAAGAGTTTAATGTTAAAACTGCAATGAAACAGCACTACATCCTCACTGGAATGGCTGAAAAGAACTGACAATGTCAAGTGTTGGCAAAGAAGCGAAGCAACCGAAATGCTCACGTATTCCTAATGAGAATGTTATTGAGAACAACTGTTTTACAGAACTATTTTATAGTATGTACCAAATATATATATATCCTGTGACCCAGAAATTTTTCTCCTGGGTAAACATCCAACAGGAAATACTGTGTGTGTCTATAAGAGAAAGGTTCAGGAATCTTCACGGCCACTTTATTCATAAACAAGAAGCAACCCAAATGTCCACCCATGCTAGACTGGACTTCAAACTTGTGCAACAACAAATACATACTGTGTGAGCTCATTTAAATTAAGTTCACAGACAGGTGAAACTAGTGTATCATGACAGTGTCAGCATAATGGTCCCCTTTGGTGGGTAAGGGCGCTATTAACTAGGAGAGAGTGAGGGGCACCTTCTGGGATGCTGAAAATGTTCTGTATCTTGAAATGCATAGGAGTTACATGGGCATATACATATGCATGCAAATATTAATCATGCTGTACACTTCAGATTTGTACATTTTATTGTACGTAATTTCTGGGTATAAGTCAGACGTCAGGAAAAACAAATATTTAATGTGCCAGGAAATATGCCACCTACTAGAGATATAATGGCAGTAGCCCAGGCCCCTCTGAGCTTACTGTATTACACCTATTCACCTAATGTCGACACCCTGATTTCTAACTTTTCCTGAAATGTTTAGTTTTCCAACCCAGGGTCTGCCTTCCCACAAAACATCATTTCACAGACTCCATGCTCCTGTCTCCTTCAGGTGCAGAAGTCCCTCTCCAGCCCGAGTCCTGTCTTCCAAGACCAAGAGGTTGCCACTTTTGTCATGTCTTCCTTGTCCTTTCTTTTACCCAACCTGTCCCTTTCATTTGTGTGATCAGCCAGACCTGGTTGGCATATGAACTCATGATGCGTCTGATGGAACTGTTTTCATACCTTTAGCACAAGGGCTCACTCTGAAAGTAGCCCTCTGTGTCCCTGGCCACAAAGCAACACATGTGGTCATTGAACAGAGTTGCAGTTGCAGGATTATCCCCTCCAGATGTGCAGGGCTCTGCAGCACCACAGAACAAAACATGTAACACCTGGAGAGAAACACCTGTTCTGTTCTGTCACCACTGTCTTAGGAGACACGCCTGCACCCATCCAGGGAGGAAGGACAGCTCCTCCTTCCCTGCGAAAGCCGCTCTACAGTGGTTCCTGTGGGGACCTCATCCCCGCACAGGGACAACACCCATGTGAGAATGTGAACAGCACAAGGCCATGTGTGTGAGCATGAGTGTCCCCTTGTGTGACAATCTTCTCCCTGACTTCTTAGCAGGCCAGATCAGGAATGTATCTTCACACTAGACATAGGGGAAGGTCTGCAAGGAGTTTTAAAAATATACCTATTGCAAGCCCTTGTGCATTGCAGCCAAATTATATAGGCAGGTCTTAGCTTTATAAGGTGGTTTAGTTTCTACTGTCATATGAGAAACTCTTGGATCTCCAGATATGTGGTGGTAGGTTTATTATAAGGGAGGGAATTTTGGAAGCCCTTGTAAATTGTATGAATTTGGAAGATACTATATTAGCCAACTATTTCAAGCTATTAAATACCACACAAGGGAAGATTAGTTTACCTTCTGCTTTTCTGCAGGCTCTGCGCCTCTTCTCCAGGGGATCTTGGCCCCCAGGAAGGCGAGGCTTGCATTCGAAGGCAATATCTCCACCAACTTGAACAATGGACCTTTTTTTTTTTTTGTATTTTTCCTAAGTTAGAACTGGGGAGGCAGTCAGACAGACTGCCACATGCACCCGACCAGGATCCACCCAGCATGCCCACCAGGGGGCAATGCTCTGCACATCTGGGGCATTGCTTCATTGTGGCTGGAGCCATTCTAGCATTTTAGCACCTGAGGCAGAGGCCATGGAGCTGTCCTCAGTGCCTGGGCCAAATTTGCTTTAGTGGAGCATTGGCTGCGGGAGGGGAAGAGAGAGAGGAAGGAGAAGAGGAAGGGTGGAAAAGCAGATGGGCGCTTCTCCTGTGTGCCCTGGCCAGGAATCAAACCAGGACTTCCACATGCCAGGCTGAGGCTCTACCATTGAGCCAACTGGCCAGGGCACAATGGGACTTTTTTCTCCTTTATTATTAATTTTAATGGGGTGACATAGATCAATCAAGGTACATAGGTTCTGAGAAAACATCTTCAGGTTATTTTGACATTTGATTATGTTGCATATCCATCACACAAAATCAAATTGTCTTCTGTTATCTTCTATCTGGTTATCTTTGTGCCCCTCCACCACCCTCCCCTCCCCCCCATAACCACCACACTCTTGTCCATGTCCCTGAGTCTCATTTTTATGTCCCACCTATGTACGGAATCATATAGTTCTTAGTTTTTTTCTGATTTACTTATTTCACTCAGTATAATGTTATCAAGGTCCATCCATGTTGTTGTAAATGATCTGATGTCATCATTTCTTATGGCTGAGTAGTATTTCATAGTATATACAGTGTGTCCGTAAAGTCATGGTGCACTTTTGACCGGTCACAGGAAAGCAACAAAAGACAATAGAAATGTGAAATCTGCACCAAATAAAAGGAAAACCTCCCAGTTTCTGTAGGATGGTGTGGCAGCATGTGCACATGCGCAGATGATGATGTAACACCGCGTACACAGCAGAGCAGCCCATGGCCATGCCAGTCGAGATGTGAACGGTACATAGGAAAGTTCAGTGTGTTCTGGGCTCGCTAAATTTGAATCCGTGACCAAAGTGCAACGTGAATATCGGCGCGTTTATAATGAAGCACCACCACATAGGAATAACATTACTTGGTGGGATAAGCAGTTGAAGGAAACCGGCAGTTTGGTGGAGAAACCCCGTTCTGGTAGGCCACCAGTCAGTGATGAGTCTGTAGAGGCTACACGGGATAGCTACCTAAGGAGTCCTAAAAAAATCTGTACGTGAGCCCACATTGAACTGCACTGAATAGGTATGAAACTGGGAGAGTTTTCCTTTTATTTGGTGCAGATTTCACATTTCTATCGTCTTTTGTTGCTTTCCTGTGACCGGTCAAAAGCGCACCATGACTTTACAGACACACTGTTATGTACCACATCTTCTTTATCCAGTACAATGGAACTTTTTAAAACAGGACTTTTGGAGAAATCAGGAGCTGAAGCTAAAAATAAAATTATTTTAAAATAACACAAAATTACATAACTGGCTTGTAGTAGTGCAAGATGTTACTTGGTATGCAAGTGCGACTCTAGTATTTGTACCCAGAACCTTTTCCACGCTGCTTAGCTCTGGAGCTTCCGGGGTCAGTGATGGACTTCTGCTTTGGAGCCTCTGGTTCCATTTGTCAACTGAAGGTGGCAACAGATCCTATCAGAAATCTAGTGTGGGGATTAAATGAGATTTCATCTGTACAGAACTGTAGTGTCTGCCTGGCACAAATTCGGTGCTCAGTAAATATAACTTATCTTGGTTGCGGTGCTGATCACTGCAGTGCCAAAAACGGGGGGAGGGGGGTGGCGAGGGAGAAAGCTGGTTAGAAGAAGCCACGTTCTGGACAGCACTTCCAGTGGATGGGGAGGGCAGGGCAGTCCATAGGAGACAGAGAGGGAATTTTCATCCTGATCAGCAAAATCATTAAACCTATTCTAGTTGACAGACTTATATATCTGTATCCTCTATATCTACCTATCTACAATATATTTTATAATCTCTCTATCTGTCTGTCTAAAACAATGAAATACCACTGAAATAAGTCAGAAATACTGTATCACTATGTCAGGGTTTCTGTTTGATTGTTTTTAAAGAAAGCTTTTAGCTATAGAAATGCAGATAGTTTCCCCTCAGGGTGAGTAGAAATTTAAAAAATATAAAGTTTTTCGGCCCTGGCCGGTTGGCTCAGCGGTATAGCGTTGGCCTGGCGTGCGGGGGACCCGGGTTCGATTCCCGGCCAGGGCACATAGGAGAAGCGCCCATTTGCTTCTCCACCCCCCCCTCCTTCCTCTCTGTCTCTCTCTTCCCCTCCCGCAGCCAAGGCTCCATTGGAGCAAAGATGGCCCGGGCACTGGGGATGGCTCCTTGGCCTCTGCCCCAGGCGCTAGAGTGGCTCTGGTCGCAGCAGAGCGACGCCCTGGAGGGGCAGAGCGTGGCCCCCTGGTGGGCGTGCCGGGTGGATCCCGGTCAGGCGCATGCGGGAGTCTGTCTGACTGTCTCTCCCCGTTTTCAGCTTCAGAAAAATACAAATAAATAAATAAATAAATAAATAAATAAATAAATAAAGTTTTTCAACTTTGTCCCTACTGAATGATGTTGAAAAACCAGTTCACGAGAGCGGGAACTCATTAGATTGTCTGAGTGCTCCCAAGTCTTCCCAAGTTCATGGATGTGGGTGCTCACATGTCCAAACGCCACTCCTAGACTGGAGCCCAGAGACCTGAAGCTTCTGAGTGCCATATGCCCGGCTTCTGCGAGCTTCGGTTGCTGTTTCTCTGCCCCCCACTGCCCTGTGCACACCTTCTCTTCTGACCTCAGCTGTTTCCTGGAAAGGGCCCACAGCTTTTGAGGCTCACTGCATACATTGGGAGTGTTTTTCTGAGAGCAGAACCCAGGCCTGGGAAAGTGGGGAGAGAAGCTCTCTGAGTACTCTGCTCTCAGCCATTCGCCCCACCTACAGGATACCACTTGGGGAGGAAGTCCCAATTCCTGGGACCCTTTTGCCCTCAGAAAGTGAAAGATGACAGAGAGGGACAGTCAGGGTCAGCAGGGAGCTGAGAGGGAGGAGGGCATCAGGGAGAGTGGGGCTGGGACAGGAACAGGGCACTGAGCCTCGGGGAGCCCGTCCTAGCCGCATGCCGATCACAGCATAGATCAGGGGTTGGGAACCTGTGGCTCGCGAGCCAGATGTGGCTCTTTTGATGGCTGCACCTGGCTCACAGACAAATCTTTAATATAAAAAAAATAATAATGTTAAAAATATAAAACATTCTCATGTATTACAATCCATTCATTTCCTACCGCTCATGTTCATGGTTGCGGGCGGCTGGAGCCAATCACAGCTGTCCTCTGGGACAACACCAAATTTTTTTTTTTTTTTGTATTTTTCTGAAGCTGGGAACGGGGAGGCAGTCAGACAGATTCCCGCATGCGCCCGACTGGGATCCACCCAGGACGCACACCAGGGGGCGATGCTCTGCCCATCCAGGGAGTCGCTCTGTTGTGACCAGAGCCACTGTAGTACCTGAGGCAGAGGCCATGGAGTCATCCCCAGCGCCCAGGCCATCTTTGCTCCAATGGAGCCTCGGCTGCGGTAGGAAAAGAGAGAGACAGAGAGGAAGGAGAGGTGGAAGGGTAGAGAAGCAGATGGGCACCTCTCCTGTGTGCCCTGGCCGGGAATCAAACCCGGGACTTCCGCACGCCAGGACGACGCTCTACCACTGACCCAACCGGCCAGGGCCGACAACACCAAATTTTTATTGGATAATGCGTAACACACATGGGTCATTGTATGGCTCTCACAGAATTATATTTTAAAATATGTGGCATTCATGGCTCTCTCCGCCAAAAAGGTTCCTGACCCCTGCCGTAGATGAAGAACAGCATCACTATGAGAAGGGCCATGTAGGGCAGGGCCTGGAGAGAAGTGAGGGACAGAGTGAGGCCAGTGGAGACGGCCAGCTACCTCCCTTCCCCGGGCAGGGCATCTGCAGCCACCGGCTGTGCCCTGGCAACATGCAGGGGCTGGTGGAGGACCTGAAGAATAAGTGAGCTGCCCTCCTCTGCACTGCCATCTGCCCAACTGAAGTCATCCTTTCCGTCCCACCCCAGGGGACTAGAGGCCTAAGACCCCATGGCCATTCGCTTGTTGGACAATGCAACCTTATATAATTAGGGTGACTATGTGACCAGGTTTTCTCAGTACAATCTAGTTTATACCTATTGTCCCGGCATAATTGTTAACTACACCCACTCCCTTTTCATCACAGAACTGTCCAGATTTGGACACCAAATTATTCGTTAATATTTACGTGGTAGACCTCAGATGGGAGAGACAAGTAGCCAACTGTCCCCTGTTATATACCTATACACCAGGTCCCTTTTTATTCTTTACCCTTAATTTTCTGCCCAGCCCTGTTGCCTGAGGTCTTATGTCAGTCACTGTTGCAAACTCTCCTAATATGCTTACTGTGCCTAATCCAATGAGTATTCATGGATTTGGAGAGAGGTTTCCTGCTCTAGGCCTCCCCACTGGCTGATGAGCAGAAGGACCACACCAGCTCTCTCATATCTTGCATTTCCATGAACTGAATTTTCTAGATATTTTACCCCCCTCAGAAAACTCAGGACAACCTCCCCTTTGCCTTCGTCCTTTGATTCTACATCTTTTCCTTACCAGGTTCGAGGATGAAATCAACAAACGCAAAGAGATGGAGAATGATTTTGTCCTCATCAAAAAGGTGAGGGTGTCCTTTACCCCAATCATACACTGGAGGCTTAGGGACTCAGACTAAGGCTTTTTGGGTTTTGTCCCTAAATGTTTTTAAGTAATGGGCCATTGTTTGAGTGCTTCTTAGATACATGGCATAGAAAGAGTAGGCAAGAACAGAGAGGTAAGGAGGTGCATTTGGATAGAACTTGGGACATGGTTAAGAAAATGGAGCAATAGAATTGGAGGTCTAGCCACAGAAGACTTGCTAAAGGAGGAGGAGGAGCACTGTAGAAAGCAGTAAAGGTGTGTAGGCTGGGGATCATCTCAGAAATCTCTGTCTTCGTGCGACGGAGGTCATCCCCATGCTTACTGTGCCTGTGTGATGAGGCAGAGGCTGGACTGGAGGATGAGGCTACAAAGTGAGGTGGAGAAGGCAACAGTTAGAAGGTTCCAAGTCTAGGCTATCAGGTGCTTCTGGGTTGGGGACCAGTGTGGGCACTCAGCTCAGGGGCCCTTCCCCAACACCCCCCCAGGATGTGAATGAAGCTTACATGAACAAGGTAGAGCTGGAGTCCCGCCTGGAAGGGCTGACTGATGAGATCAGTCAGCTGTATGAAGAGGTATGTTCTTTTTTCTGCAACCCTATCAGAGGCTCCTCCCAGCCCCCAGTGCACCAACGGACAAGGGCCCACCACTGAATAATTGCAGTTACTGATACTGACTCAGCATTGACGTTCTCTAGTTCTGTCCCCCACATGAGGGAGGGTTGATTGCCCCATTTCACAGATCAGAAAACATGCTCAGAGAACTGAAATAGCCTATCCAAGGTCAACCATCACACAGAGTGGTGGCCTAGTGGCAACTTGGGCTTGTTCAGTCTCAGAGCTTTTGTTCTGAGTCTTTGGGCTGTGGGAGCCCACTGTGGGCTCAGTTTTGGTAGCTGATTCACGGAAGGGCCCTGCCCCTCTGGTTACTCACCCAAAGCCAGATTTCCCTTTTTCCTAGCCTCATTTCATCCTTACATTGCTCCAGGTTCCAGGTCTTTGGGCTATTTTATTACTTTAGGAGCTTTGCTCTTTCCCAGGTCATCATATGCCCACCTGCTCCTCTCTTTTCTTGTTGTTCCTTAGCTTGTCCCCTAAGGAAGGTCCTTCTGCAAAAGAGGGCTCCTTGTATGCAGGGACAGGGTTTGACCACCTCTCCTCCTCACCATAGGAGATTCGTGAGCTGCAGTCCCAAATCTCTGACACATCTGTGGTGCTGTCCATGGACAACAACGCTCTCTGGACATGCATGGCATCATTGCCGAGGTCAAATCCCAGTATGAGGAGATTGCCAACCGCAACCGGGCTGAGGCGGAGACCATGTACCAGATCAAGGTGAGGAGCAGGGTCACGAGCTGGTACTTCCTTCTGGCCAGTTCTGTGCCCCTGTTCATGAGCAGGGAGGAGAATTTCAAATGCCACTCTGCCTGCTATGAGCTGGGCTTGCCTAGTAGTTGCTGGGGAGATTGGGATGTCCCTGTGCCCGATAATCTGGAAGAAGGCCTTCCGTGTGTGTGTGTGTGTGTGTGTGTGTGTGTGTGTGTGTGTGTTTCGTGTGTTTGAGGTGGGGGTAGCGGGGAGATGACCTGGGCTCTGGTGACTTGGTTGAGAGGGTACTTTCTCTCAGATGGGAGTCACCTTGGGTTCCAGAGGCTTCTCTTAATCTTCACTGCTCATCTCATCCCGACAGTATGAGGAACTGCAGACGCTGGCTGGGAAGCATGGGGATGACCTCCGTCGCACGAAGACAGAGATTTCTGAGATGAACCGGAACATCAGCCGACTCCAGGCTGAGATTGAGGGCCTCAAAGGCCAGGTATGGGCTGGACTGGCTATGAGAGGGGATCCTCAGACACATCCTGGTGAGAGGAAATAATGCAGGAAGGAGCGAGGGGTCTGGGGTTGGGGAAGGAGTCCTAGAGCAGAGCTTGGGAGTTGGAGGGGCAGCTACAATCCAGCTTCTGACTGTTCCTGGGAAACTGAGGGGTGCTGACAAGGTCCCTGGGGCCATGATGGGTCAAAGGGGGTTTGGAAGGTAGGTCTGGGAGGGGTTGCCACAGCCTACTTTATCTTATGTCTTATATTTCAAGGCAAGGTTAGCATTTAAGGAAGTCTAGAAAGCAGAGATCTAGTCCAATTAGGGTGGAGATAATACCTTGTAGTGTCCCAGCTGAAAAATTTGTGCAGGAAGTGCTTGGAAGCTGCTCAAATTTCCCCATTCTGCTTCCTGCACTCAGCAGTGGGGTTTTCTTTGGCCTGGGTGGAGTTGGATAGTCTAGGTCAGGGAGGGAGGCTCTAGAGGAGTGAAAAGGGAGAGAAGGGTGGGCCCAAGAGCAGGAGGCCACCACACTCTGCTCTGCTGACCTGTTCTCCCCCTACAGAGGGCTTCCCTGGAGGCCGCCATCGCTGATGCTGAGCAGCATGGGGAGCTGGCCATCAAGGATGCTCAGGCCAAGGTGGCTGAGCTGGAAGCTGCTCTGTGAAACGCCAAGCAGGACACGGCCCGGCAGCTGCGTGAGTACCAGGAGCTCATGAATGTCAAGCTGGCTCTGGATGTGGAGATTGCCACTTACCGCAAGCTGCTGGCGGGCGAGGAGAGCCGGTAGGTGTGGGGATATTTGACTGGCCCTGTACCTTACCCATGGGGTGGAGAGGGGTGGGCCCTGTTGTCCTAGGACAGGGCCAGTTGATCCTGACATCCGTGTCCTTTGGGTACAGGCTGGAGGCTGGAATACAGAACATGAATATCCATACCAAGACCACCACTGGCTACTCAGGTGAGTGCTCCCGCCTTAGGTGCAGGGCAGGAGGGTAGGGTCTTTTTACAAAGCCTCTATGCATTTCTTTCTTGTATAGCTGAGGAAGCTGGTGACCAATTAACTGTTTTGTCCATTGTCACATAGCTAATATCAAAGCTCTTTCCGGCCCTTTTCCTGGTATTCTGGACAGTCCTCGAGTAGTGAACCAGGGTGGTTCCCCACCCCAGGGGCTGGGGGGGAAGAAGGGGGCATCAGAACCTGATGTGTTCAGGACTCCTGTGCTCACATGGCTGCCTCTCCCTAACCAGGTGTGCTGAGCCCGAATCTCAACTACGGCCTGGGCTTTCAGGCCAACTTGGGCTCCAGCAGCGGCGCTGGCTCCTTCAGCCGTACCAGCTCCTCTAAGACTGTGGTTGTGAAGAAGATTGAGACCCACGATGGGAAGCTGGTGTCCAAGTCATCTGACGTCCTGCCCAAGTGAATGAATGACTACTGCAGTCTCTCCTGTCCTCTGAGCCTGTGGGGAGGGGGCTGGGTGGGGAGCAGTACAGGAGACCCGCCTGAGCTCAGCCCCAGCCCTCAGCTCCCCCGTGGGGTGGGGCAGTTTTACTGCCTGGGGGACCAACTCTTACCCATACCCTTAACTAAAAGCCAAATCAAGTGGCTTTTTTTTTTTTTTCCAAAATAAAGTCTCAGCTGGCTCTGCCAACCCTGCTTGCTCTACGTGTAGCCCTTGTCCATTGGCTGGGTGAGAGATGGTCGAGAGGTCCATCCATGGAATCGGAAGCTAGAGGGCGGGGCTGGAGGGGATGTTGGGCAGGAAAATCTGACCTTCCGGCTGTTCCCAGAGAGACTTCTTGGGTGAAAGCTTTTAGGCCTTGGTCATGAATGTGCTCTCAAATACCTTGTTTCATTACATTTGTGTAGCAAGCCTGGGAGGTAGGCAGAGCAGGTTTCAGATGGTATCAGGAGAGTTTAGTGTCCCCACGACACAGGATGTTGACATCAGGACTGCTTAGAGGTAAGGAAAAGTCAGGCCCAGAAAGACCAAGTAATCGGCCTCATTAGAAAGTGACAGATGAGGACTTGCACCCAGGGCTGTCCAGTTCTCAGGGTTGTGCTCCCTGGCTTGGCACATGGTGTTTCCTTGGGGGCCAGAGATTTTTTTTTTCTTTTTTTAAACTACTTTCATTCCTTTGCAGCCAGGGACCAAGGAGTCCTGGTTTTCCCATTCCTTCAGAGGCCGAGTCTGTCATTAGCAATTGGTGTATCACACCCACACTTTCTAGAAGCCAAGGTAGTATAGGACTTGATATCGGAATTGGACTCTTCCTGCTCTGCTTGGTCACATTGATCCTGCATTGCCCCTTGCCACCTCCTTTCTACCCTTTCACATGAGGTGTTCTTATCACCTACACAGCTCAGTAGGTAAAGGGCGTGTACATTCTGCCTGCGTGTGGGGGATGTGCTGTGTGTGAGTGTGTGGGTTCTGTGAGTGTAATGGAGTTTGCCTGTCTTTGCTGAAACAGTTTCCAGAGCTTACGGCAGGCACAGGCTTAGGATGCCACTGGGTGGAACAGGGAGCTGTAGCTCTTGCTTCCACTGCCACCACCACAGAGTTCTGGGCACACATGCTGACTCCTTAGCACGGGACAAAGTGGATGAGCCCCTAGCACGGCTGAGATGAGTGCATGTCAGACTTCCCGAAACACCAACAAGGAATAAACAAGCACATGTGGAGGGTACAGTAGGAGGGACAGCCTGGCACAGGACACTTGGGTTTTGGCCCTGCAGTGGGGTCTCCAGGGCTCTTGTCCACGGGTCCTCATTTAAAGCTGCATCCTAGCTGCCCTCCTCGAGGGAGTTGCTCCAGACAGCCCAGACATTCTGCCTACCCGCCCCCACCCTCCCACCCAGGGCCAAGACCAGGGTTTTGGACTGTGTCACAACAAAGGACGTCACTTTGATGATAAAACCAAGAACAACATTATCTAGAGCAGGGGTCTGGAACCTTTTTGGCTGAGAGCCATGAATGCCACATATTTTAAAATGTAGTTCTGTGAAAGCCACACAATGACCTGTGTACTTTATGCATTATCCAATAAAAATTTGGTGTTGTCCTGGAGGACAGCTGTGATTGGCTCCAGCCACCCACAACCATGAACATGAGTAGTAGGAAATGAATGGATTGTAATATATGAGAATGTTTTATATTTTTAACATTTTTTTAATTAAAGATTCGTCTGTGAGCCAGATGCAGCCATCACAAGAGCCACAACTGGCTCGCGAGCCATAGGTTCCCAACCCTTGATCTAGAGCTATAGCTCTCTATTTTGGCAGCTCACAGTAAGACATTCACTTTTATTACAATCTGTAAACGTTTATGTGTATATAACAAAATTTCATAAAACAATACCAACATGCCCACTCTTCATGTATGACTAAGCCCTCTCACCAGGCCTCAGGAACCAGAATGGTGGTGATAGAGCCCAGGGCAGCACCCCCTGAGAGGGAGCTTGCCCACTGAGGCCCCAAGTCAATGTCAGTTGTGCCTCACCCGCTCCTCCCTGAAGCTGACCAGCTGTCTCATCAGGCCTTGCCCCCAGGCCGTCTGAGCCCCACAGAGCTTCCACACCTCCAGTGTTTGTTCAAGTAAAGGGAAGAAAATTCCAGGGAGCATTCCCTTTCCCTCATTTTTCTTCTTTTTACTGAGCATATAAATTTAGAATCAACTTGTCTATATCTATAAATCATCCTGAGTAGAATCAACTTTTATGGAGTTGCCTTAAATCTATTTTCATTTTATAGGAATTAAAATCTTTATTATGTTGAGTCTTCTCATCCATGATCATGTTGTCTTTGTTTAATCTGTTCTGATTTTGTTCATTAGCATTTTGTAGTTTTCAGCAAATACTGTGCATATCTAAGTATTTTATTTTTGACAGTATGTATTATAAATGCAATTATTCAGAAGTTTTTGATTTCCAATTATTCATTGCTAGCATATAGAAATTCAGTTGAGTTTTCATATTGACATATTACAACTAAGACTTTTTGAGGGCTATGGAATTGTTTGGAATTTTTCTATGTAGAACTTGTCTTGTTTGCAAATAAGGACCATTTGATTTTTTCCCTTCTAATCTTGTACCTTTTATTTCATTTTCACGCATTATTGTACTGGCTAGGACTTCCAGTATGATGTCAAATAGGAGTGGTAAAAGTAGACATCTTGCCTCGTTCCCAATCATGGGAGAAGGCATTCAGTCTTTCACCACTAAGTATGATGTCTGCTTATACCTTCTATAGGTTCCATTTATCAAGTAGGAAGTTTGCTTTTTTATTTTTATTTTATTTTTGGTATTTTTCTGAAGTTGGAAACGGGGAGGCAGTCAGACAGACTCCGCATTCGCCCGACCGGGATCCACTCGGCACACCCACCAGGGGGCGATGCTCTGCCCATCCGGGGCATTGCTCTGTTGCAACCAGAGCCATTCTAGTGCCTGAGGCAGAGGCCATGGAGCCATCCTCAGTGCGGGGGGCCAACTTTGCTCCAATGGAACCTTGGCTGCCGGAAGGGAAGAAAGAGACAGAGAGGAAGGAGAGGGGAAGGGGTGGAGAAGCAGATGAGCGCTTCTCCTGTGTGCCCTGGCCGGGAATCAAACCCTGGGACTCCTGCACGCCAGGCCGACGCTCTACCACTGAGCAAACCGGCCAGGGCTGGAAGTTTGCTTTTTAAAATATGAATAGATGTTGAATTCTGTAAAATGCTTTCTGCATTGGTATCATGTTGATATTTTTCTTTAGACTGTTAATATGACATATTACGTTAATTTTTTTTATTTTAGTGAGAGAGAGACAGGAGAAACAGGGACAGACAGGCAGAAAGGGAGA
This sequence comes from Saccopteryx leptura, assembly GCF_036850995.1. Lineage (NCBI taxonomy): Eukaryota > Metazoa > Chordata > Mammalia > Chiroptera > Emballonuridae > Saccopteryx > Saccopteryx leptura. The sequence goes on along the minus strand of NC_089504.1, from coordinate 246,090,606 downwards.
GAGATAAAAAACATCAGTTTTTCATTGCAGCTCCTTAGTTGTTCATTAATTGCTTTCTCATGTGCCTTGACTGGGGGTGGGTGGGGGGTGGGGAGAGTTACAGCAGAGCGAGTGACCTCCTTGCTCAAGCCAGATGATCTGCGAGCAAGCTGGTGACCCTTGGCCTTTGAACCTGGGTCCTCTGTGTCCCAGGACAACGCTCTGTGCCACTGCCTGGTTAGGCCAGAATTCTTTTTTTTTTTTTAAAGACTATTTAATTAGAGGGGAGAGAGAGGGGGGGGGGAGCAGGAAGCATCAACTCCCATATGTGCCTTGACCAGACAAGCCCAGGGTTTTGAACTGGTGATCTCAGTGTTCCAGGTCGATGTGCTTTATCCACTGTGCCACCACAGGTCAGGCCAGAATTCTTGATATAACTGCAAAAACAGACAATTTCAAAGTGAGTGGGAACCCAGAAGTCCTCATAGCTGTCTGGTTGCCCTAATCCAGGGGTCCCCAAACTTTTTACACAGGGGGCCAGTTCACTGTCCCTCAGACTGTTGGAGGGCCGGACTATAAAAAAAAACTATGAACAAATCCCTATGCACACTGCACATATCTTATTTTAAAGTAAAAAAAAGCGGGAACAAATACAATATTTAAAATAAAGAACAAGTAAATTTAAATCAACAAACTGACCAGAATTTCAACGGGAACTATGGGCCTGCTTTTGGCTAATGAGACGGTCAATGTCCAGTTCCATATTTGTCACTGCTAGCCTTAACAAGTGACACGGCGCGCTTCCTGAGCCATGAGGCATGCCTTCCGCGTCACCTGAAGTAGTACTGTACCTGAGCAACGCTGCACTTTGCGGTGCCGCCAGATACAGTGCTTGTGGGGAGCCATCAACAACTGCTGGCTGACAAGGTCACAGCAGGAGAAGATCCACAACTGCTGGCTGACAAGGTCACAGCAGGAGAAGATCCACAACTGCTGGCTGACAAGGTCACAGCAGAAGAAGACCCACAACTGCTGGCTGACAAGGTCACAGCAGGAGAAGACCCACAAACTGCTGGCTGACAATGTCACAGGCAGAGAAGATCAAACGGCTGCTGCTTGACAGAGTCACAGCAGTGAAGACCAATGGCTGCGGGTTGACAAAGTCACCGCAAAGAAAAGGCACAACGATACTTCCCACTTTTGACTTTTTGAATTAATCTGGCCTTATATCCCCCCTTTTCTGGGTGTGTGCTATTATTTATGGGCACAGGGATAATAGTACCGTGCTTTCCCTGTAGATTCGTAGGAATTTCTTTGGAAATGAGACAGAGGGTGTGAGTTCCACAGAAAAGCCTGTAAGCCCCTTGAACTGGGCTCAGTAAACATAAGAGGCTGGCTATGATATCCCTCGTAAAGGGTTAAGTTTGTAGGAGAATTTCTTCTTTACTAATCATGTTAGAAAGAATAGATTGTGACTTGTGAATGAGTAGGAGGACAGTGGCTGTGCACAGAGCACCTTTCGGCCTTCACTTACTTCAACATTTTTCCTCCCTAGCCTTTTCATGTGATAGAGTAGAGAAATCTTTCCTTCTTCTTGCTTACCTGACCGGCAGATGGTGGAAACACTCTAAGAAGAATATAGTTAGAACTTAACTAGTGTATGAATATAGTAAATAAATAAAAATTTTTTTTTTTTCCTTTTCATTTTTCTGAAGCTGGAAACAGGGAGAGACAGTCAGACAGACTCCCGCATGCGCCCGACCGGGATCCACCCGGCACGCCCACCATGGGGCGACGCTCTGCCCACCAGGGGGCGATGCTCTGCCCATTCTGGGCATCGCCATGTTGTGACCAGAGCCACTCTAGCGCCTGAGGCAGAGGCCACAGAGCCATCCCCAGCGCCCGGGCCATCTTTGCTCCAATGGAGCCTTGGGTGCGGGAGGGGAAGAGAGAGAGACAGAGAGGAAAGCGCGGCGGAGGGGTGGAGAAGCAAATGGGCGCTTCTCCTGTGTGCCCTGGCTGGAATCGAACCCGGGTCCCCCGCACGCTAGGCCGATGCTCTACCGCTGAGCCAACTGGCCAGGGCTAAATAAATAAAATTTGACTAGACAATAGAATCTTAGGTAAGGTGTAGTGGAATAGCCCATTGCATGGCCTTGGATGGGAACACAGCCAACAAGAAAAGAATGTTTTGCTAAGAGAATTGTTTTGTGACTTGAAGGCAAGTCACTGAAACAGGTCTATGTGACTGAAGGCAGTTGCTGGGCTTTTCTCAGCAAAACATTCTCATAAGATTTTTGTACTTTCCAAGGTTATCCCTTCAGATGAGAGGAATGTGGTGGGATCCATAGAAGGAATAGCAATTAATCCTTCTGATGTTATGTTACTACTATGCTATCTTGCAGGTGCACTCTATGTATCTTTAAGCAAAAGTTATTCTTGATGTTATGCCAATTTCTCAGTAAACAAGCTTTTTGAAGTCTTGTGAATAAAATTAGGACACTGCATGAACTCAGGGCCATTTGTTTTAGCGAGTGGTGGTCCTTTGCTAGTCCTTGATAATTTCGTCTGCTGATCTCTCTCTCTCTGCCCCCCCTGACTCACAACAACAGTAAGGTAGAGTTATTAGTTAGTACTGATCTTTTAGAAGTTTGTACCAATGTTGTTATTGCTATTCAAGTTATTGTATAACTGTACTTTGAATGACTTACCACCTGATTTATAGCTTATAAAAATGAATTAACTGTTACCTGGAAATATGTAATCATAGTGAAACAAAAACAATGATTAATCAATGTCTTCAAAATACCATGTGATTGTAACTTAGCGTGTGTGTATAAAAAGCAAGCTAGACCAGCCATTGGAGAGATGCCTGGCAGTAAATGCTAACGAGAGAATGAAGAGAAAATAAAGAACTTGGCTCTCACTGGATTCGTGCGGACGCCGTCTCTTCCTGTGGGACCCCTGGATTCCCTCCGGGGCTGGACCTGGCAAGTGCTCCTTTCACTGACCACCAATGAAAGAGGTGCCTTTTCCGGAAGTGCGGCCAGGGTTGGATAAATGGCCTCAGGGGGCCACATGCAGCTGGAGGGCTATAGTTTGGGGACCCCTGCCCTAATCCCTACCTTTATCTCAAAGTTCATACCTAGCCTCGGTCACACTCCCTCATCCTCTCTCTCACCCCTGCGCACTCCGGGGGCCGCCACTGCCGCTTGCCCCCACCTGCTTCCCCAGCAGCAGCCCCTAATCCCCCGGTGCTTCTCAGCAGCCGCCCCTCACCCCCTCGTGCTTCCCGAGCCGAGCTCAGCCCCTCACCCCCGCGTGCTTCCCGAGCCCCCGCGTGCTTCCCGAGCAGCCGCCCCTCACCCCCTCGTGCTTCCCGAGCTGAGCTCAGCCCCGAGCCCCCGCGTGCTTCCCGAGCAGCCGCCCCTCACCCCCGCGTGCTTCCCGAGCCGAGCTCAGCCCCGAGCCCCCGCGTGCTTCCCGAGCAGCCGCCCCTCACCCCCGCGTGCTTCCCGAGCCGAGCTCAGCCCCGAGCCCCCGCGTGCTTCCCGAGCAGCCGCCCCTCACCCCCGCGTGCTTCCCGAGAAGCCGCCCCTCACCCCCGCGTGCTTCCCGAGCCGAGCTCAGCCCCTAATCCCCTGCGTGCTTTCCGAGCCGAGCTCAGCCTCTCACCCCCGCGTGCTTCCCTAGCCGAGCTCAGCCCCTAATCCCCTGCGTGCTTCCCGAGCCGCCGCCCCGAGGCCACCGCCCCCCTCCCCCGCGTGATCTGCCGTTGGCCACTCCCTCCGCCCGGGAGATTTCGGAATGTTGATTCCTCAGCGGTTACGCCCCATTATTCCGTGCGCTGGGCAGTGAAGGCGAGCGGAGCTCTGTCGCAGCGGCCTGTCCGCACGGTGGTGCCAGTGCTGGTGCTGCAGCCTTGCTGCCTTCTAACCGCAAACTACTCCAAGGATCAGACTCTCAGGCTACCTGCCCTCCGGGGTCTGGCTCGGGAGCCACAGTCGGTGAGTACCGAGCGAGCGGTGGGAGATGCTAGTAATCTAGCTGGTTGGCTTTTTTGGAGGTGGAATGGGCTGGGGTGAGTGTATGGCATGTCTTTGCTATTCTTTTTCTTGCAATCTTCCTGTGTCTTTTTGTTTGAGACGTGTCTTCCTCTATGGAAGAACACTTTGGTTGTTTCCATGTCTTGTCCACTGTGAATAATGCTGCAAGAACCATGGGGTTATATGTATCTTTCCGTATCAACCCGGGACTCCCACACGCCAGGCCGACGCTCTACCACTGAGCCAACCGGCCAGGGCCGCCACTCCTCATTTTTTAATTGGATTGTTTTCTTGTCTGTTGATGAGCTTTGGGAGTTCTTTATATATTTTGGGTATTAACCCCTTATTTGAGCTGTTTGCAAATATCTCCCATCTAGTTGTCTATTTGTTTTGTTGTCAGTTTCTTTTGTTGTGCCAAAGCTTTATAGTTTGATATGGTCCCATTCAATTATTTTTGTCTTCTCTTGCCTTTGGGGTCAAATTCATAAATTGTTCTCTTAAGGCCAAGCTCCATGAGTTTAGTACCTA